>NC_138990.1:14055341-16560748 GCF_964341445.2 Mesoplodon mirus | reverse complement strand
AGAGAAGAGAGAGTCTGGTTCCCTATAGGGAAGGCCAGCCGTGGACGGCCAGTGCAGGGTTGTCTGGGACAGAGGCCCTTGTCCAGTGTCAGGGACATTCAGCTCCTCCCCAGGCCCCCAGCCTCAAGGCCAGAGTGGACCATCCGCTCAGCAGTGCAAATGCAGTGGGAGCCAAGTGGAGGGTAGGCAGGGAATGTTTGTCCTTTGGGTTTATACAGGGGTGACCCAAGGCCCACGTTGTCACAGAAGGAGAATTCATCCTCATTTGTGGAGTCACTGCGTTTGCAAAGCAGCTCATCTTGTCTGCTCTCTTGAATCCCAGGCAGTAAGAAAAACAAAAACCCAAATCTCACCAAGTGTGGGTATCCACTGTCCCTCCAGACAGGGGTGAGAATGAAGGATTCTGTATGATTGTGAAATGGACCCATCCTGCTGTGACCTTATAAGGAGGACTCTCTGGGGAAGGTGTCTCCTGTCCAATCGCAGGGGACCTCCTGAGTCATCAGCTACAACAGTGGGAGCCAAAACCACAGGCACAGAGAGAGTCGTGGCCAGGTGTCCTGTGGTTTATTTTCAAAATAATCTTTCTTATTTTGTTCCCGTAAGAACCCCGATCGCTAAAACCACAGAACTAAAAGAGATTAGGTTCACTTAGAACCATTTTTCCCCTCATTTTGGTAATTGTCTTCTCCCCATCGACAGGAATAAGCTTTGTACTTGCACTGGAAAATACAAAGGACTTTGTGTTAACAGGGAAAATGCGTTCCTCTGCAGCGGGTGGTCCCCGCGTCAGTGGCGTGCGTGCGAACAGCGTCTTCCTTCCGTTTCCTCCTCTAGTTTGGGGTGGGGTGGGCTGCTGGGCGTGTGCTCCTGTGTGGCCCAGGGTTGTGGGAAAGACCCTGAGCGAGATGCACCCAGCCCCTGGGAGCCCCTCACTCCTGCGTCTTCTTGTGGCTGCTTCCTTCCTGAGGAGGGCATTTACTGAACCATCGTGAGGTGCATAAAATTATGGTCTCCGGTTAAAATGTAAGCAATGCACCACCTCACACCCATTCCGATGGCTACTATTAAAAAGAAAAAAAAAAAAGAAAACAGAAAATAACAAGTGTTGGAGAGAATATGAAGACAGATGTTGGTACCCTGTGCCCTGTTGGTGGGAATGTAAAATGGTGCAGCCACCGTGGAAATCAGTGTGCCTCGAAACATTAAACATAAAATCACTTTATGATCCAGCGATTTCATTTCTGGGTATGGACCCAAAAGAACTGAAAGCAATTTCTCACAGAGATATTTGTCCACCCACGTTCATAGCAGCATTACTCTTAGTAGTTAAAGCGTGAAAGCAGCCCAAGTGTCTTGGGCTGGATGAGTGGACACACAAAGTGTGGTATATACCCACAGTGGAATATTGCTCGGCCCCGGAAGAGGAAGGAAGTTCTGACACAGGCTACAAGACGGATGAACCTCAAAGACATCACGCTAAGCGAAATGAGCCAGGCACGAAAGGACGAGCATTGTATGATTCCACTTATACGAGGTACTTAGTCAAGTTCACAGGGACAGAAGGCAGAAGGGTGGGTGCCAGAGCTCGGGGGAGAGGGATCGGGGACTTAGTGTGTAATGGGCATGGAGCTTTAGTTTTACAAGAGGAGAAGTTCTGGAGGTGGTGGGTGGTGATGGATGCACAATGACATGAATCTGTTTAATACCAATGAACTGTACACTTAAACGCGGTTAAGACGCTAAGTAAAAGAAACTGGAAAATAAAACACTTCGGGAAGAAACGTGAATTTGACACGAATATTGAGCACCATGCTGGAACAGAAAGCTGTGTTTGTTTGCAGGTGGCAGGGTTGTCACTAAAGCCCAGCGCCCCCCCCCAAGGTCTCCCTGTGCACCTTGCTCCCCCGGGTGCGCGGTGGGTGCCTGCCTGCTACTTTATGCTGATAAGTGTCTTTGCAGGAGAACCCGGTGTTGCCATCACCCTTCCACGTGACTCCCCCCAGCCCCTTCCTCCCAGGCGACACTTTTGCCCTTTGCTGCCTTTCAGTTACTTCCTGCCGAGGTATGAACTAGTAAAATATTGGAGACTTAACAGGGGTGACTTACAGCCAGATTGTCCCAAGAGAAGGCGTGAAGATACAGAAGCCTAGGGTGAGCAGTGATGGGATGCTGAGAGCAGGGCTTGGCATGGGCTGTGCCCCAGCCTGCATGGCTTCCAGAGTCAGGGCCAAGCCTGACTCCGCCCTTGGAGGAACTGGGCTGGTCGGTTTCATGGGAGAAAGTAGCTCTTGTCTGAAGCACCTGTGCAGCTGCCGTGGGTGGGCGACTCCTAGGAGCACTTAGGACTCAGGTTCTTGGAAATGAGTGATGGGCCTGCAGGGTTTGGCTCAACACTTCAAACCCCCAGCCCAGAGATGAGCCCAGTGAAAGGGGAGGTTGATGTGCTGGTTGTACTGTTTCTTCGGGGAAGCTGATGGCTTGGCCTGTGTGCTCCTTGTCCCTTGAAGGTCTGTGTGGTTTCCTCGTCCCGGCCACAGTCTCCTGACCAGCTCTTCTCCAGGCAAGCGAGCGACACCTCCGTCTCCCCCAGGACCTCAGACAGCAGTGTGGCACCCGTGGCTGATTTCGATTATCCCCCAGAATTCTCCTCCTGCCTGGACAACTCTGCAGCCAAGCACAAGCTCCTGGTCAAGCCCCGCAACCAGCGGTGCAGCAAAATGCGGCGTCTGTCCTCGGTAACGGGGCAGGGGCAGGATGGGAGGGTCCCCCCCCCACCACCGCGAAGTGCCGACCTGGTCCAGGGTACCCTATCAACACCCCACGATCTTGTCTCGAGGGAAGGAGGGAGGGGATGTTGGTCTGTGAGCATCTCCTTCTCAGCCCCGTCATTCTCTGTGGCGAGGCGGACCCCACACCCCGCTTCTCAGCTCCTCTGGGGATGAGGCATTGCAGGCACCGCTGGGCAGAGGAGAAGGTGACAACCCTACATGGACCTCGAGCCCCTGGTCTCCCCCCCGCCCCCGCGAGGGCTGTGGGACCATGACCATGCCGCAGGAGCTGGGGGTGCTCATGGTTTCAACCTAAATCAGATCTGCCCCTCCCCGCCTAAGCACTCATTCATTCATTCATTGGGTCTTCATTCTGCAATGCTTACCAAGAACCTGCTCTGTGCCTTGGGTCCCCTGCCTTCCCACTGTCTTCAGTGTGATGTCCACACTGCAGGCCTGGCACGGCTGGGCCCTGCCCACCTCCTTCCGTTTTCACTCAACACGCTTTGGCCTCCCTTCTGCTTCTGGCACTCACCAAGCTGTCTCCCACCCCAGGCCTTGGGACCGGCTGTGTCCCCTGCTCAGGATGCCTCCTGCTCAGCCCTTGGGGGATGGGTTCCGAGGTCCTCCCCAAAGAGGCTCCCCCGGAACGTCCTGTGGACAGCAGCCCACCTGTCCATCACCGTGGGCACTTCCTCCATGGCACTGGCTATACACGGACATGTCCTCTGTAAATGGAGGTGCTCACTTGTTTATTGCCAGTGTTCCGTGAGAAGACTGTACTTCTAGCCCTGGAGCAACACTAGTCACAGAGCTGACATTTCGTGGACATTTGTTGAATGCATGAATGGATGAACAAACGCGTGAATGACCAAGGGAGAAACTGAACAGCTAGAATGGACACTGCCTGGGACGAGGACCTACTTAGCGGCACAGGGGTGGTGCCCCTGTAAGGACAGACCCCTCTTTGGCGTGCTGCCCGGGCAGTCATCAGCTTGTCCCTCTGGGAGCTGAGAACTCGCTCGTGCAGTGCTTTGGCTTCACGGAACCAGGGGCTCGAGGTCCATGTAGGGTTGTCACCTTCTCCGCTGCCCAGTGGTGCCTGCAATGCCTCATCTCCAGAGGAGCTGAGAAGCAGGGTGTGGGGTCCGCCTGGCCACAGAGAATGACGGGGCTGAGAAGGAGATGCTCATAGACCAACATCCCCTCCCTCCTTCCCTCGAGACAAGATCATGGGGTGTTGATAAGGTAGCCTGGACCAGCTCTGCACTTCAGCTGGAGGCAGTGGGCTGGGGCCTCTCGGGGATGTCAGGGACACTCTGGAGATAGTGGCTTTTCTTCTGGGCACATGGAAGGCGCTTTTCAACCTCATGCCAGCAAAGTCGACTTTTGAGGGGACTAATGCTGGAGAAAGAGGGAGGCTGTGTGACCTTCGGGCTAATGTGCTCTCATGGAAACTGGGGACCTGGGTACTTAGGCAAATGCTTACCCATCCAGTGCCTTTACAGTTAAAGGCTCAGTACTGTGGGGACTTGCAAGGCCTAGTAACTCTGACCTGCCTGTCCTCGTGCTGAGTGTAGCCACAGGACAAGGGAAGAGCCAGCTCCCTGTGGCCCCCAAGTCTGGGCTTTCTTCCCATGGGGATGCCTTCTGCCCTGGAAGGCTGTGTGTACCCAGCCATCACCTGGCCAGGACTTGGCCACGGGAAGCCCATCTCATACTCCCAGTGGAGAGGCAGCACTCCTTCCTGCTGCCCCCGGGCAGAGCTGTACCTCTCTTTACTTTTGAACTTGACTTAGCTCTTGAGGCCCATTTTTTAGAATAAGAGGAAATCTGCTTTAGGCAGTCTGGGTAAACACAGTCATTCCTTGATGTAAACTCTGTCCTTTGCACATCTTGTCCCCTTTCTGGGTCGGGCGCAGGCATGGATACATTATGTTTTTGGAGGTGTCTGTATTTTCCTGAATGCACAGAGGTGTCTGGCCGGTGGTCACCCGTGTCACTGTTGGGTCCTACGTTGGAGGCCTCTGTCCTTTAGCATCTGCAGCCTCCTTTGCCCTTTGTGAGGTCCCTTCTCCTAACCATGAGGACCTTCCTCTGGGGACCACGTGCTTTCAGATGTCCCTATTCTGCTCCAAGGGTTGGGAAGAGCTGCCACGCTGCCCCCTCTGCTGCCCTCCTGACCCTGGGGACTTCTGGAGGCTCCCTGTCCCTTTGGGCTTCACTGGACAGCGAGGTCCAAGTTTCCCCTGCTTCTCTGATCTCCTGTTAACATTTGGGGTTTCTTTCCCCATCACCCACTCTGTCAGGCCCACCCCCCGCAGACTCGGGCATCTTCAGGATCCACTTCAGTCTCTTCCTGCTGCTGCCCAGGCTCTTTTGTCCATTTGGGCAGAAGAGTTGTCCATGTCCGGCCAGGCATCCTCTGCCATCAGTGGGGTAAACTCTCTACTCCACATCATGTAGGCTCTCAATCTTTTGGAGCGCTGGGGAAAAAAGGGGGCTTTTCTTAACCTTCAAAATCCCATCTTGCACAGGAAAACGAACAAACAAAAAACCTTGGCTGTCAAGATTGTGATATTTAGTACAAGTTTGAAAAACATATTCAAGGCTGCATTTGGTTGGATCCATCTGCCCCCACCAAAGCAGGGGCTGGGGAAGAGGAACACACGAAAGACCCACATCGTCTTTGGTTGTCTCAGCACGTTTGTTACCCTGCTGCTCAGAACCGTGCCCCGTGCATGGCTCTGGCGCAGTAGAAGTGGAACGCCCGTAAATGTTTATACTGACATCTCACCACACCAGCTGGTCCTCATCCCAACCCAGGCAGTGCCAGGAGAGGGAATATCATTAACTCTGTTCTGTCGAGAGCAGCGTGATTAGATGACTAGCCCGAGGTCGCCTGGCTGGCAGAGCTGCCAACAAGTCCCGGGTGTCAGAAACAGACGCTTCCTCTCCACACCGGCACTGCCCATCGTGCCCATCCTCTGCCCACAGATGATGTGCACGCTGCCCAAAGACACTTCCTTTCTGGCGAGAGGAGGTGGATGAGCAGGCAGCCATGATAGAGTCTCCATCTGGGTGCGGGCTGAGCAATGGGTCCTCTGCTTCCAGTTCCTCGGGAGGGTTCCAGGGGGTGAAGCCGCTCTGAGGGCCCAGAGTGGGAGGCAAGGTGTGGGTGGTGGAGGTGGAGTGGGTATCCGCATCCTTCCTGCTGTCCTGGCCAGAGAGCCCAGGCTCGGGTAGGAGCCGCTTTATTCCCTGCAAAGCCTCTGCTCAGCATCGGGGGCCACCCTCTGGAGTGCACGCTCCGTGCCAGCCTTCCTCCTGCGTGGCCTCCCACCGTAACCCCTCGGAGCTGCCAGTGGCTCAATCTGGATGTGCTCAAGCCGGACCTGCTCCTCAGCTTTATGTTGACCTAATGTGGGTTCCAATAGTTTAAAAACATGAGCCACCATCCTAAAGGGGTTTCCACATCAAGGATTTCCTGTAGTAACAAAAGGCCGGTAACACCTTAGGAACCTGCAGCTTTTGAAAATTCTTCTGGGGATTTCACATCTTCCCCTTTTGGAATCCAGAGGAATAGGGTTGTGCATCTTGGCAAAGCTAGCTTAGGTGTCGTCACAAACATCCCAATTATCTTGTGTTGGCAAGCAGATGCCAGCTGGAAAATGTTAAAATAACAACAACAACAAAAACCTATTGCAAACACTCCCCTGGGTGTTTGCTAAAAAGAAGGAAGGAGGGCACTGCCCTTGTGCAGCAGCCTGGGTGACTCTGTAAAGTCTAAAGACAGGTCTAAAATCAGGAACTTTTAAAATACACCAGCCTCAATGCCCTCAGCCTTTCGGTCATTTTCACATTTGCTTGTGAATGATTCATGACTACCTTGATCTCCTTTCCTTCCTAAGAGAGCAAGAGCTGACTTTGTGGATGGTAGGGAGGAAGTGGACTAAATCTAGATTCCAGAGACCTTTCGTAAGAAAAATAGCACGAGGCCGTGACTTACTGCCAAGCCAGGCAAGGCTTCCTACAGGAGTGGAATCAGAGAGAGCTCTGGGGCTGCTAGTGGAGCCCCGGAGGTGTGGGGTGGAGGGCAGCCGGCCAGTCACTCAGGCCCAGAGTCTGGCACATAAAATGGCAGGGGCTTGGCTTGACCTGAGCAGGGAGTGGGAGAAACCATTTAAAACGGCAGAATAGATTGTCTATTTTATGTATAGTAGTGAGTATATGTTGATCCCAGCCTCCTAATTTATCCCTCCCCCCACCTGAGAATCTGAAAAAGAATAGATATATGTATAACTAAATCACTTTGCTGTACACCTGAAACTCACACAACATTGTAAATCAACTATACTCCAGCATAAAATAAAAATTTTAAAAACACACAAAAAAATGAAATAAAATAAAACGGCAGAATATAAGACTTCAAGTTTAGCTGAAAAGTTTGGGCTTTATCCTGTCAGCTATGGTTTGCTATTGACCGTGGTGGACATGATAGGAATCATCTTTTAGGCAAACCAGCCTGCCTTTGCTATGAGGATGCATCCCTGGAGAGAGAAGGAATTGACAGGGGACACCGGCTCTGAGGCAGCACAGGGGGTCAGAGAGGGCAACAGCTTTGCCCCTGGGCCACTTATTAGCTCAGCCTTGGCCAAGGCAGGGACCTCTCTGAGTTCCCAGTTCTCCAGGTGCAAGGAGGAACTAATAATCCTCTCCTCACTGGAGCTAATCAGGGAGTTAGGGAGATAACCATGCCGAGCACAGAGCATGGCAGACCCCGCTGATGCTGGTCCCTTTCCCTTTGTTTCACTCTATAGAGCAGGGTCCACTGGTTTCCAGCTTGGCCTCGAGAGCCTCAGGCGACGTTTATTTTAGGGGCATAGCCAGCGGCCTCAGTTCTGCTGAAAGCTGAACTTGGGAGGCAAGATTCCAAACAGACCAGTAAAAGGATTAAGAAAAGACAGCTGTGTGTGAATGTCCACTTAAGTGCCAGCCTTAGAGACATTCTGCTTCCCTTAAACCTAATTAAACCTTGAACAAAATGGGGAGGCCATAGGCTTCCTGATACTCGTCCTAATGATGCTGTCTTTTGTCCACTTTATTCCTAAGAGAGCGCAGTCCGAATCCTTGAGCGATCTGACGTGTACCCCAGAGGAGGAGGAATACGACGAGAAGCCGCTACCCAAAGTCAGCACGGAGGAGAAGCCCAGTTCTGGGCAGCAGGAGGGGGGACAGGACAGAGGCGCTGAGCCTGGGGGGCAGGCGACCATGCTGCCACCTGCGGGGCCCCGTGCGCGGCGGGCGCGCCTGCAGCACTGCCCGGCGCTCACCACCAGCATCGAGGAGGAGAACCCCCCGGGGGAGAACCTCTCCAGCCGTCTGGCCACCCCGGAGGTCATGGAGGTCACAGAGCCCGTGTCGGGCCCACACCCCCGCTCGGAGTCCCCGTCTTGGCCAGAAGGCTCCCCGCACCCTCACCCTAATCCTGACAGCGAAAACCCGAGGGAGGAGCTGTCCCTGGAAACCCGGTGTCCCCCCGGCGGGGACACAGCGGACGAGGTGGTTTGTGCTTCGGGAGACGTCGAGGGTCGATTATCTCCCTGCATCCCCGAGGGGGACACGACCCCTCCCGAGCCCGGCCCCATAGCCACCCGGGAGACGCCCTCTGGTCCCGACGGGCCAGACCACACCGGCCCGAAGGAGGTGCAACTGACCCTGGACACGCCGGGTCCCGAGGGCACAGGGCCAGAAGCCCCGGCCCCCAGCCCGCCGGCCCCCAAGAGCTGCTTGAAGCACAAGGCCTCGGCTGCGACAGCGAACGAGAGCCCCGGAGCGGCCCCCTCACCGCCTGCCTCCGAGTCGCCTGCAGAGGCGCCCGCACCCGGATCCCTGGACCAGGAGGCGGCGCCCCCGGAGCCCCCCAGGGCCGAGCGGGAGGGGTCCCCCACGGAGGCGGCGGCGCCGGAGCGCAAGATGGAGCGAGGAGGCCGCGAGGCGCGGGCCGCCAAAAAGTTCTCGGTGTCGTCGGGCCGCGAGTGGCCGCGCGCGGGGGGCCGCCTGCTGGAGCCCCGAGGCCCCGCCGTCCGGCTGCCGCTTCTCAGGAGCGGTCCGGCCTGGAAGAGCGAGGCCGCCCTCGAGGACCTCGGGGTGCCCGCCGAGCCCCAGGGCCCGAAGCCCGGCCCTCGGAAGCCGCCCGCCCCGGCCGAGCGTGGCTCTCCGGACGCGGCCACCGCGGACCCCGGCCCAGCCGCCCGGGAGCGGCCCGCGGGCGGGGACGGAAGCCCCTTCCCCGTCAAGCTCCGCTCCACGTCTCTGTCCTTCAAACACAGAGAAGCGCCCTGCCCGGAGGGGAGGGGAATCAAGAGGTACAGCGCGGAGGTCAGGCTGGAGAAAGGAGGGCTGACCTTGCTCACCAGGAACGACAAGGGTCTGCCCGGGACGGGCCCCGCCGCCCGAGGCGCCAGGTCTCCCAACGAGCCGGGGAAGGCGAAGACCCGGTCCGCCGAGCAGCTCAGCTCCAAGCCGCCCCTGCCCAGGAAGCCGCTGCTGCAGACCCTCACCCTCCCCCAGCTGCCCGCGCCCCCCGACGCCAGCCCCCGGGACCCCGAGAAGGTAGGGCCGTCCGCCAACCCCAGGAAGGAGAGCCAGGCGGCGGAGAGGAAGTCGCCCCACAGGGCAGCTGGTAAGAGGCCCGCGTGGAGCAGCCTGGGGAGGGTGTTCGCGAAGGGTCAGGGCCATGGGGAAATCAGGTCAGTTGGAATGTCTTGCTGGACGTCCGCAAGGTATTGATATATAAATGCATTGGGTAAAAACCTTGCCGGGGAACTGGAGGAAAAGTCAAAATTCCTGTTGGTACCACCAACATATTTGTTCAAGAGTTAGGAATAGAGACCGGGGAAGGGAAACAAATATCAGGGTTTTGTGTAAGTTCTGAGAAGTCAGGAAAATGTAGAAACTCGTTTTGCAGCGTCTTCCGAGAGGAGCTGGGCCTCCCAGTGGATCACTCGGACGCTTTTTCCTCCAGAAGGGGTATCCCTCCTGGGCAACGTGTGCACTCATGGGTGGAGGCCCTCCTGGGGCCTCACCTGGTTCTTGGTTATAAATGAAGCATCTGGCTCCACTGTCACTTAGCATCATTCCGACTTTTCCCCCAAAGGAAGAGTTTCATCCTGTTGAATAATAATCAGACTCACAGGACCCAGCCTCACACAGGAAGAGTCCCTTCTGTTGGAGTCGTGAGTCTTCGTAAAATCTGAGTTCTTCATCAGGTGGACCTGAACTGTCCCAAAAGGGAGATGGTGTTAAGATTGGGGCAGAATGTAAGAATCTTGTAAAGCAACTGTCTTTTAAAATGAGCAGAGACACAATAGGTGACCTTTCGCTGTCTTTGACATTTGTCACTGTATATAGTGTTTCATATGGAATCTGTTGGAAACGGGTATTTTCAGGGGAGCTAAAGAATCTCTCATTGCTGGTTTCTTTTATTGATAGAAATCAGTGTACCAAACATGGAACTAGACATGCAAGTCATGTGTGTGTGTGTGTGTCTGAGATGGGAACACTAAGGAGAAATTTTCCATGACAGATTTTATAAAACAACACAACTTTCAGGATATTTTAAGTGGCTCCTCTAAGTTCAGGACTCTGTTTAATCACTGCGTTGTGGAACAGAGAGGAAATAGAACCCAGTTCTCTCAGGGACCCCACACCTTAAAAGGAGGATGGAGCGCACACACAAAGACAGGTTTAAAGACACGCTAGTCTTTTGTGTCTTCTTCCTAGGAAGTTAGTAAAAGTGCAGTGTATAAAGGGCTCTAAATTCTTAAGGCGACCCAAAGATGCAGGCGATTCCAGGGAGAAGTTTCAGGAAAACGCCCCCAGAAGAGCCGACGCGTGCAGCCTTCCTGATCCAGGCCCCTTGGCTCCGCTGTGATTTGCTGTGGCTGCCGCTGCTACATTAGGATCATCAGTGAGGGAACTTTGGGGGAGGTTCAAGCTGTAGCTGATTATCCACTCTGCAAATTTCCAGGTTACTGAAGCTATTATAGAGTGATTCAAAAAGCCATTGAAATAGCCAGGGCGGAGGAGGGTGCAGGTAAAACCCTGACATCAGCACCACCCACCTTCGTGGGCTAGAATTGATGTCTCTCGCAGGCTTGCTGAATGAATAGAACTTAAAGACAGGATTCATGGTCAGATCTGGAAAAGAAGCTTCAGAGGGCGATGCTTGACACATTGATAATTTATAACTTCCTCAGCTTAAGCTGTGAGAGTCAGGCTTTTTTCACTGTCAACTGGCTGGAATGGTCTGTAGTTAGAGAGCTTCTGTTTTTTCTTTTGATTTGTAAAATACAATATAATACTTATTAACGGCTTTGCTTAAATAGAAGAGAATTGTGTTGTCCGACTAGCTTTATTAGCACTCCCTAAGCCACAGAAGTAACTGACTCAGATGAATTCTGGAGTGGCAGAATCTAGGTTGCTTTAGGGGGCAAGGGTAGTGATTTTCATTTCGATGCAAAGAGAGGAGGTAATTCTTACATTCTGTTGGGAACCAACCCTCCCAGGGTGGATGGTATTTGAGGGACGAGAGCCAGGCAGGCTGGGGCTGCTGTCTGGTGCCCCCTGGGACCGTGGGGTCTGGGGGCTGTCTCCTGCAGGCCAGAGCAGAATCTCAGAGCCCCAGGCTCCCAGAGCCCATCAGTGAAGCAGCCTCCACTCCTTCTCCAGACCCTGGGTCTGCTTGTGGTTCAATTCGTTATTATTTCTGCTCTCGTCCTCATGGCTCCCAAATTATAGCAGCTGAAGGCAATTAAATTCTTGTAAAACATACAGATAATAAAACGTTGTAATAACAGTATTACCCAGTTTTCCAGGAAGGCCTAATTATTTCTGTTTATTATCTCGTGGTGGCAGGTGCTTTTACCTAGAGCTCCCAGATGGGCTGCCATCTCCCCTGCCCCCCTTCCAGGGGTGAGCACCATAAAGTTGGGTTATGGAGGCGTCCCAGATGCGCACAGTTCCATCTCGGGGACTCCAGCTACTTTGTCTCAGCACTCCTGCTTCTTCCCCCACCTGTCCCCTCCACCCTGTCTTCCTTCCTTGAAGATGCAGAAACCCCGGGGGTGTGGGATTCGGGGAGGATAAGGTTGTTGGCAATAAACAGAGGAGCCCAGCTTGCCGACCGGGCTGAGCCTCACAGGGCACCTTGGGGTGGTCGCTGTGAGCCCCGTACGTTTGTGCTCGTTGATGCAGAGGAGACCAATCAGTCTGCTCACTTGCCGTAGGAGGTGAATGGCCCTGGGTTATCAGCCCTGTTCATATGTGCAGACAGTTCCCATCCTCCTGTTGGCCCAGTCCGTCCCAGAGTCTAAGTCACCAGTCTGGAAGCAGCTTCCTGTGCACAGGATTAGAGATGGAACAGGAAAAATGGTGAAATACACAAAACATATAGAAAAACGTCGTCGTCCGTAGGTCCACTCTCTGGATGTTATCCCTGTTGGCCTTCCTTCTAGTCTCCTTTGTGTGTGTGTGTGTGTGTGTGTGTGTTTTATTTTCTGTGTAGTGGTGGACACTTGTTGGATATTTTGGAGAGTAGCTGGACAAAGCGCTCTTCTCACCAGGGGCCTCATTTGATAACCAGCCTCTGCCTCTAGTCCATGCTCGTTCCCTCCAGCCCGGGCTGGTGACAGTGGCACACCAGGTCCTGGAGCCAGTCCTCACTCATTCATGCATATTCATTCTTTCAACAAACATTCATGTACTCCTGCCATGCAGACTGCACTGTGCTGGCCCTAAAAGGTGGTCAGGAAGAGAACGCCAGCCTCGCTGTCCGGGAGCTCAGGGGCCTGGGGAGGCAGGTGGTGGCGACTGTAGGTAGATGCCCATCTTGCTTTGGATGGCAGGGAGATTTTCTAGAGGAAATGAGCTCAAAAAGACTGTCACCGTCTCTAACGACAAAGTCATTTCAGGGCTTCCCTGGTGGCGCAGTGGTTGAGAGTCCGCCTGCCGATGCAGGGGAGGTGGGTTCGTGCCCCGGTCCACATGCCACGGAGCGGCTGGGCCCGTGAGCCGTGGCCGCTGAGCCTGCGCATCTGGAGCCTGTGCTCTGCAACAGGAGAGGCCACAACAGTGAGAGGGCCGCGTACCGCAAAAAAAAAAAAAAAAAAAAAAAAGTTATTTCAGTGTATTCAAGTTCATTTGAGTAGAATACAAGGAGTTTGGTGGGATTTTGTGTTGGGTTTTTTTTTTTGTATAAAATATATATATATATATATATATATACAGGTCTTTTATTCTTAAAGAAAAGCAAACTTTGTTCACACCTGCCTTTCTTTTTAGCCTTATCCGTACCCTCATGGTCCCTTGCTGGCAAGTGTGGTCCACACCCTGGGCCTCCATTTCCCCCGCCTTCCCTGTGCTCCTCAGACTGTGTACATCCGCTCATCCTCGCTTGCCTCCCAGTGCGATCACTCTCCTCGGCTAGGACACCCCCGTGGCAGAGCCCATAGTGAAGCCACACCCCCCAACAATTGTGCTGGTGGTCCTGCAGGTTCCCTTCCCTCGCCACTCTGCCCCTCAGGTGGTCCCGGTCATAAGAATGCAGAGCAATGCAGAGGCTGAATCGCGGCTTTCTAGCCAGAGAATCTTGGGGTGTGAAAAACCACAGAAGGGAAACACCTGAGGAGGGTCCTTCACATACAGGTATGAAATCCTGGGCTTGGCCCTGAGATGCACCTGCAGATCAGCACAGAAGAACCTTTGAGAATTTTAACAGGACCAAGTCTCCACATAATACTCAAAATGTCTAGGATACAAACCAAAATTATTCAACCTACAGAGTACCATGAAAACCAAAAGAATTCTCAAAGAAAGAGGCAATCAACAAGCATCAACCCTGAGATGATCCAAAGGTTGGAATTATTAGAAAAATATGTTAAAGCAACTGTTATACCATGGTTCCAAGATGTAAGGGTGAGCACTCTTGAAACAAATGGGAAGATTCTCTGTAAACAAATAGAAGCTATTTTAAAAAGCCAAAGAGAAATTTTAGAACAGGAAAATATAACAGAAATTAAAAATCCATTGGAAGAGTTCACTAGGAGAATGGAGATGATAGAAGAAAGGGTCAGTGAACTTAAAGATAGATCGATAGAAAACATCCTGAGCACAAAGAGAAAAAAAGATTTTTAAAAAAGCCTTGGGGGCCAGAGCAACAATATTAAAAAGTCTAACATTCATGTCATAGGAGTCCAAGAGAAGAGGAGAAATAGATTTGAATAGAAAAAAAAATCTGAAGAAATAATGACTGAAAACTTCCTACATTTTGGAAAAACAAATTTACAGATCCACGGAGCACAGGCAAATTACTTTTGCACCCTTGTAAAAAATGTGGCCGTATCGTTTGGTTTTACTTCACCTTTTCAACAAATGGTTGTGGAGCATGTGAACATCCAGATGCAAAAACGTGAACTTTGACCAGTCTCACATCATATACAAAAATTAACTCAAAGGATTTACTGACTTACAGGTAAAATGAGGGGACTTTCCTGGTGGTCCAGTGGCTAAGACTCTGTGCTCCCAATGCAGGGGGCCCGGGTTCAATCCCTGGTCAGGGAACTAGATCCCACATGCTGCAGCTAAGACCTAATGCACCCAAATAAAAAATAAATAAATAAATTTTTTTTTTAAAAAGGTAAAATGAAACTATATAACTTGTAGGAACTTAGGAAAAAAATATTTGGAGCATAGGACTAGGCAAAGAGTTCTTAGACTTGACATCAAAGCATAATCCATGAAAGGAAAAATTGATGAATTGGACTTAAGAATTTAAAACTTTTGCTCTGCCAAAGACCCCATTAAGAGGATGAAAAGACAAGCTATGTGTTATGAGAAAATATCTGCAAACCATATATCCAGTGAAGGACTGGTATCTAAAATATATAAAGTATTCTCAAAACTCAACAGTACAAAACCAAAAAATACATTAGAAAATGGGCAAAAGATATGAATAGTTATTTCACCAGAGAGAATATACAGATGGCAGATAAGCACATGAAAGATAATCGTCATCATTAACCATTAGAGAAACACCAATAAAAACCCATAATGAGATACTATCACATTAGTATCTCATTTTAGCCATGTTAGAATGGCTAAAATTAAAAATGCTGATAATACCATGTGCCCAGAGGGCTGCAGGACAACTGGAATTCTCACTCATTGCTAGTGGAAATGTACAACAGTACAGTCACTTTGTTTTTGTTTTTATTATTATTTATTTATTTATTTGGCTGTGCCAGGTCTTATTGCGGCCAGCAGGCTCCTTAGTTGGGGCATGTGAACTCTTAGTTGCGGCATGCATGTGGGATCTAGTTCCCTGACCAGGGATCAAACCCGGGCCCCCTGCATTGGGAGCGTGGAGTCTCAGCCCCTGGACCACCAGGGAAGTCGCTGGTACAGTCACTTTGGAACACAATTTGGCAGCTTCTTACAAAATTAAAAGTACACTTACCTTACAGCCCACCAATCCCACTTCTAGGTATTTATCCTAGATAAAGGAAAACTTAGGTTACACAAAAGCCTGAACACAAATGTTTATAGCAGCATTATTCATAATCACCAAACACTAGACACAACCCAAATATCCCTCAACTGGCCAGTGGATAAACAACCCACACAATGGAATATTAGTCAGCAGTAAAAAGGAATGAACTGTTGACACACACGATAACGGATGGATCTTCAATGCATATGCTAAGTGAAAGTAGCCGGTCTCAAAAGATTATCAACTGTATTATTCCATTTATATGATGTCTGAAAGAAGCAACAATCCAGAGACAGCAGATCAGCAGATGTCAGGCTTTGGGAGTAGAGGTGGGGTCTGACTACCAAGGGGTAGTACCAGGGAATTTTGTGGGGTGTTCACATTGTTCTGCAGCCCATGTGTGATGGTTGTTAGAAGAATCTAAGCATGTGTTCAAACTCATAGAACTGTACGACCGAAAAGATGAATTTCACTGTATGTAAATTGTAAAATAATCTTCTAAATGGCACCAAAGAAATAGGTAGTAGCCTCCTTTCCACCCACCTCTGAACCTCTCTAATCACCCACCCCCCCCACCCACACACACACAGACAAACGGAAGGAACCACACTAACAGGTTCATCCCAGCTCTTTTCCCATGGCCATTGCAGTCATAGCTACATCAATGTTGATATATAGGCACAGCAGTCCTTTTTTAAGAATCGCAAAAATGCATGTTGGCTTGCAAGTAGATATTTTCAGTCCACAGTACAGGCTGGGCGTCTGTTCTGATCAGAATGAGCCGCTTGTCCTCGTTCTTTTTAAGGGCTACGGAGTACGTGTACCGTGTTTTATTTAGCCGTTCCCCCGCTGAAGGGAGTTCCAGTTGTTTTGAGGTGTTTTCCCTTTTGCTAACAGTGGTGCCGTCACCCTCCTTGTTCGCTTTAGCTCAGTGTATTCACACAGTTGTTTCTCCAGGCTAGATTCTTTTTTGTCTTCTTCTTTTTTCTTTTTTGACTGCGCTCTGCGGCTTATGGGATCTTAATTCCCTGACCAGGGATTGTACCCCGGCTCTTGGCAGTGAAAGTGTGGAGTCCCAACCACTGGACGGCCAGGGAATTCCATATCTAGGCTAGATTCTTAAAAGTGGGTTTTCTGGCTCACAGAGCTTGTGAAGTTTTAATTTAATACACAACTTCAAATGACCCTCCGTAAATGTTGTACCAGTTTACACTTCTAAGAATAGAGTAGAGACTATTTCTCCAGTCCCTCATCAGCACTAGGTGTTATCAGTCTGTTTTTAATTTCTTTTTTTTCAATCTGATGGATGAAGAATGTCAGTCATGTTTTACACCTTGGTCAGCAAGTCCTGGTCATCCTAACGTGACATGTCTTTATCCACCTGCACCCAGGTCAGCCCTCAGCAACCTTTAACCTGACACGTGCAGCACCTCCTCCCCCAACTCTCTCCTCACCCTCTCTTCCCAAGTCATGGATCTAACTGCGGAGCTTTCCTCTTTTTTTTTTTGCGGTGCGCGGGCCTCTCACTGCTGTGGCCTCGCCCGTTGCGGAGCACAGGCTCCAGACGCGCAGGCTCAGCGGCCATGGCTCACGGGCCCAGCCGCTCCGCGGCATGTGGGATCCTCCCGGACCGGGGCACGAACCCGTGTCCCCTGCACCGGCAGGCGGACTCTCAACCACTGCGCCACCAGGGAAGCCCGGGAGCTTTCCTCTTTAAAAAGTCCCGATGCCTTCCCATTATATTCAGAATAAAATTCGAAGTCCTGTGTGAGGCATTTAAGGCTTCTTAGATTCTGGCCAAAATCAACATTTCTGCCTTCCCAAGTTCATCTGCCACTCCTTCCCTCCCTCTGATATCTCCAGCCCCACCCCTGCCACCTGGTCCCTGAGAACTTCAGGGGCTTTGATCCTCTGCAGTGTCTGTGCCTGGGGGAGGGGCGGGGCTCCTGGCCTGCAGTGGGTGGCCCTCAGCCGTGTGTGTGTGTGTGTGTGTGTGTGTGTGTGTGTGTGTGTGTGTGTGTGTGTGTGTGTGTGTGTGTGTGTGTGTGTGTGTGAGAGAGAGAGAGAGAGAGAGAGAGTGTGTGTGTGTGTGTGACCAGGTGCTGGGACAAGGCTGGGAAGCAAGCCAGGCAGGTGCTGGGTGGGGAGAGGGGAGATTGAAGAGCCTGGGTTTGGAGGCTTGACTCCGAGGTCCACCCCTCAGGGGCTGTGGGATTCGGAGCCAATGAGTTTCTCAACCTCTGTGTCTTAACTTCCTCCTTTGTAAAATGAGGTTAGTAGTAACTCAGGGAGCAGCAAGAGCGTTTTCACTGCCAACTGTGATACAGTCTTACATGGTACAAGTCATACCGGTACGAGAGGTACCGAAACCTCCTCTGGGCAGCGGAGACCAGCGCGCGGGCATGAACTCTCCTGTCCCGGTTCTGCTGAAGGCACCGCTGCGTAGACGTGAGACCCCAGAGAGAACGTGTGCAGGATACTGTGGGAGTCACGGACCACCACCGCCTCCCTGAGTGTACACAGGGGTCCTAAGAGGGGAGAGGAAGAGAGAGCATTTGCAGGGGTCACAGCTGCAGTTCTGTGAGTCCTCAGCTCAACAGGGTGGCACCAGGGGAGCCTCCCTCATCCCGAGGGGGCCTCCCATGGGACAGGGACGGGGCTCAGGGACTCTGGGGACAGGAGCCGGTGTGGGTGGAGGGGAGCTGAGCTAGCCGGGGAGGGTGGGTGGTGGGTGGGAATCTCTCAGAGTCATTTTGGGACTCTGCCAGACGCACCCAGGACACAGCCCACCCGAACAGTGGCAGGCGCCGGTCACAGGAGAGCTCTGCCTGTCCCCCACCCCCTCCTTCCCAGACCCCCAGCCCCTGGGGAAGGACCCCCCACCCCCACCCCCAGCTCAGACGCCCTGCATTCAGGGAGGCAGGAGACAACGCTGACTCAGCCCAGAGGTGACGCCGTGTTCTGAAGTGACCGCAGTGAAACTTAGGCCAAAAGACTTGCCCAGAGGCACCTGGCGTGTGACCTGGGGGGCTGGAGGGAAGTGGCGTTTGGGGCCATGTGTGTAGACCATCTTTGCGGCCAGTGTCTTCACTGTAATGCTCTGTTGGGGGGGGTATCAACGGGGGGTGGCTGTGTGCTCTGGAGGACACGTCGCAGTATCTGGAGACATGGTCGAATGTCACAACTACCGTGCGAGGAAGGGAGATACCCCCAGCATCTAGTAGGAGGAGGGCAAACGTCCTATGATGCACAGGACAGGCCCCCAGCGCCCCCCAGCAGAGAATTATTCAGCCCCAAGCCTCGGTAGTGCCAGGGTGAGTTAACAGTTGCTTGTCACTCCATGATAAGCAATGATGGGAGGGCATGATGTGTGGGAAAGTTGTGGGGTCATGCCCCTTAATATGATACGGTGTGCGACGTAGTGAATGAAGGTTAGGGATCCAGAGGCCTGTGTCCAACGCCCCCTTGGTGACACATTGGCCGTGTCACCCTGAGCAAGTCCTCTACACAGTGAGACTCTGCGTTTCCATCTCTGAAATGGGGATTTGAAAGTATTCTACGTTACAAGGCGAGTTGTGAGGGTCATTATGAATATGATACTGCTCTGAAAACCGAGACCTGGTAACCCTTAGCTGTTAACGTTTCTTGAGTGATGAATCGGGGAAAGGGCCCTACCTGTCTGGGGTTGGGAGGGGGAGGTGTAATAGAGATGGGCAGATCCAAGCTCCGTGGACAAGAGCCGTCCCTCCACGGATTGGCCACTCAGTGGCCACTCGAGACAGAATTCCACTCGAGGCAGAATTCCAGCCATTCCTGGAGAGCCTCCAGGAATCCAAGGTGGGGTGACTGTTTACATTCTGAATTGTAGGAGGATGCCATGTAATATAATAATTTCACTACTCTTCCTCCTTTGCTGAGCTCAAAGTTATTTTCGAGTTACAGTGCCTTTCCATCCCCATATGCTTATAAGGTCCCAGTTATATCACCTGGCAGGTAATGGAGACCAGCTGTCTCTGTACTCAGAGAAGGACTTTGGTCATTGCCTCCTGCTTGGAGACGGTCTTAATTGTACACACAGGGGTGCGTGAGCAAATGGACTTTCAATCTAAGCTCCTCCATCACAGCTCTGTGCCCTTGGAGCCTGTCACTGGCTTCCTGGTCGCCACCATGAGGTGTGAGGTTCAGGCTGGACACTGGGACGAGGTCTGCCGGCCTTCACGTGCTGAGGCCCAGGCTTAGCCCCTGAACTCAAACAAAGAGCCTGGCCAAGTGTCTGACCCTTGGGCCCCACCCCCAGTACACGTGTCTGCCGGTGATCAGATGCCCGGCCCTGCACATCCAGATCAGGTCAGTGAGTAGGTCAAGGGAAGGTAGGTTTCAGGGGAGCTGGGGTGACGAGATCCCAGCAGTGCCTCCTGACTTAGAAGGAGGGACAGGGGTAAGGACCGGTTTGCCCTGGTGGCTGAGGAAGAGACTTTCCGATGCAGTGGCTCTCCTCCCTGAGAGCTGCATTTTGCCACGGAGTTTAGAGAGGCAGGTTCTCTGCCCTTGCTGATCTGTGGTCTTATTTAGGAGAGGAAATGGGAGCAGGAAGAGGGATTCAGGGTAAAAGCCATTGGAGAATGGAAGAGCAAGAATAGGGGGGTGGAGAGCAGCGGTCGAAAAAGCAGGTGGTCCCAGAACTCCAGGTGCATGGAGGCCCGGAGGGAAGTGCAGAGGACGGGAAGGGAGCTGGATCCTTCTCCAGGTCACTATCCAAGCACCGCGTGAGTTGTGATTATCGTAGAGTGGCTTTTGTGTTTTTGTTTTGGTTTTTTGCTTTTGACTGGAGAATGATATACATGCAGAGACGAGCATGTGCCGCTCAATGAATTTTCCGACACGGAACACACTCCAGACCAAGAAACAGAATGAGACCAGTTCCCGGAGGCCCCTCGGTGCCCCTTCCAGTGGGCTCTAGAACTCATTCCTGGACGGTGGCCACGTGTCAGCAGTGGAAGGACCCCTCTATCCCTGGTGGCTCTGGTAGGAGAGCCTGCGTGCCTGCGTTGGAGGGGTGCACTGGGTTAGAGACATCCTTCCTCTCTGTAGACTCAGCATCTCCCACGGGGCCTGTGCTCACCCGGTACAGTTGATTCTCGTTTTTCATGGTAGCTGCATTCTGTAAAGTCACCGCAAACACTGAATTAGCGAGTCATGAACCATCGCTCCAGGGGGAATAAAAGGTTAGGTTCCTGTGAGCGCACAATCACAACATTTTTCTCAAGTGATTGATACATAACCTTGTTTTATGTGTGTTTCTGTTTAAAGACAGCTTATTTAATATGTATTGTTGATTCATAAGCATCCAACACCCAGCCAACAACAGTATAACTCACACCTGAACGAAGCTCATCTGACGCACGTATCTTCTCCATAACACACATCACTGCCTTCTTGTGCTTAGGGGCACCAGACAGCACTTCAGTAGATATGGGGGCTATTTTAGACAGTAAAATCACCAAGAAATACACAAAAGTGTGAAAAATGTGACCCTAAGTACACTGTGAAGGACCCTGAGAGCAGAAACATGAAAGAAGCATCCCCATGTTCCACATCCGCTGGGAACGTGTTCATCCCAGGACTCAAAGTTGTCATTGCTCTGTGCACATCTGCAAATGACCATGAAGGGTCAGGACTATTGATTTTGGGGGTTATAAATACGTTTTAGCGAGTAGGTGAATTGTCAAATACAGAATTCCTGGACGAGGGCTGACTGTGTTTGTTGGGTGAACAGAGGAAGGCATGGTAAGTTCCCTGCGGAGGTGGAGCTAGGGCACAGCCGTGTCGCAATTATTAAAAATGGGGGCTTTCTCTGCCAGAAACCCCTTCTCATTCTTAAAATGCTCGGCACGGCTTTACAGATGCTCACGTGAGCATTAAAAGCCCAAGTTCTCTGGTAGCATCGCACGGCCTGGCTCACAGCCAGAACCGATACAGAGCAAAGCAGACTTTGCCAGCCTGTATAGATCAGGAGCTGTCCGTGTCAGGTGAGACTGACAGTAGATCAATAAGTACTTTTGTAAAAACCTTCAACTTTCATACAGGGAGCCCGAAGAGTGGGTGAGGCCCTTGTGTCCCCAGGGTCCCCTTCCCCCGCCCTAGCGGTCCCCTTAGTGTCTCTCCGGGCACACGGTCACCTCCGTGTAAACCAGGGTGATGGCAGAGGGGCTGGAGGGGAGACAGAAACGGGGGACGGCTCTGGCCTCAGCTCGTTGTCACGCAGGCTGGTGATGCTTGCACTTCAGAGCAGAAATCTTAGGGAACTCGGGCCCCTCCATCCACAGAGAATATTGTGAAGAGCTGGGAATGAGCTGTGGATACGCGTTTTTAAGATGACAACGTAACAAAAGAGATTCGAAGCTGTGTGCGGGGATGTTAACATAGCGCTCTGGGGCTGTGTTGATTCATGAAGAACTTTGTTCTCCTCCTTTCTACTTCTGCTTTCTGAATTTGTACATTGTGCATGTGTGTTTTTATGAACAAGAAAGATATTTTATAAAAGGAAAAAGATTCTTTAAAATTGCTGCTCCAGAAGCGGCAGCATCTACCAAATGTTTACGAGGTGTAAGAAGCCTGCCGTCCTACTGTGTGTTAGCTTAGGGCGGAGTACCTGCTTTATTTTCTTAGCCAGAGGGCAAGAAACGGTGGTGGTTTACATTGTACAGCTCATTGCCTCTCACTCAGAAGATGGTGTTCTTTTTTTTTTAAGTTATTTCTTCAAGTATAGTTGATTTACAATGTTGTGTTAATTTCTGCTGTACAACAGAGTGATTCAGTTATACATTTATATACATTCTTTTTAGTATTCTTTTCCATTATGGTTTATCACAGGATTTTGAATGTAGTCCCCTGTGCTATACAGTAGGCCTTTGTTGTTTATCCATTCTGCATATAATAGTTTGCATCTGTTAACCCCAATCTCCCTCTCCATCCCTCCACCACCCCTTGGCAACCACAAGTCTGTTCTCTGTGTCTGTGAGTCTGTTTCTGTTTCGTTGGTAAGTTCATTTGTGTCATATTTTAGATTCCACGTATAAGTGATATCATATGTTATTTGTCTTTCTCTTTCTGACTTACTTCACTTAGTATGATAACCTCTAGGTCCATCCATGTCACTGCAAATGGCATTATTTCATTCTTTTTTATGGCTGAGTAGTATTCTGTTGTGTATATACACCACATCTTCTTTATCCGTTCATCTGTTGATGGACACGTAGGTTGTTTCCACAAGGAGATGGTGTTCTTGACGAGTCCCAGCTGTGTCCTGGCTGTCACAGGGGGTGTAGACCCCTGTTAGAGTCCCACCCTCGGGGTCCCCAGCCCCCTCTCCCCACTGTCTGTAGGAACGCTGCCTATGCCCTGTTCCATACAACTTTCTCCAATGAGTTGTAAAATACTCTTTTTGGCTCATATGAGCCATCCAACTGCATGGTATAGGAATTCATCAGAGCTGTGTCAGTGCCGTCATAGTCAGAGTGACACCAGTGCCAGGAGCCCGACACTGAGCCCCCCGGGGGCCGGGGAGCCAGCTGGAGCACTGAGATGCCGGGGCCTCCTTGGCCTCGCACAGCCAGCCACCATTTGCCTCTGATTTAAAGCCCAAGATGGAAATGTTGTCTCCAATACACTTAGTCTTGACTGAAGCATTAGAATATCTTGTTGACTGAAGTAGTGAGTTTCAACCCCTAGTCGAAGCCCTCTCTCCAGTCTCCCTGTGTTGCAGCAAAGGCCAGCACGTGCTGGGTATTGCTGGGAGGACCGTGTGACCAGACATCTGGTCTGGTCGAGCAGAGGGCACGACCAGCCACTGAGCATGAAGGAAAGATCTAAGAGGAAGTGAAAGGGCCCCTTTAAGAAAAGTCCAGAAAGACAGATTATGAGGACTCTCTGGAACAAGGGATGGGAAATGCAGACTTTCTGTAAAATACGCAGCCACCCAGCCTGCCTTCTGTGTGCCGGGCAATCACTGGGTTCTCTGGACAAGAAATAAAATGTAAAATTACATTGTAGATAAGCTAATATTAGAACAGCACTTGCTATGTAGTCTCTGCCGTGTGTTTGTTTAGTAAATAAGTTCTAATGACCAGAAGCATATGTCAGGGCTTCCCTGGTGGCGCAGTGGTTAAGAATCTGCCTGCCAATGCAGGGGACACGGGTTCGAGCCCTGGTTCGGGAAGATCCCACGTGCCACGGAGCAACTAAGCCTGTGAGCCACAACTACTGAGCCTGCAAGCCACAACTACTGAAGCCTGCGCGCCTAGAGCCCGTGCACCACAACGAAGAGCAGCCCCCGCTCGCCACAACTAGAGAAAGCCCACGCGCAGCAACGAAGACCCAATGCAGCCAAAAATAAATAAATTAATTAAAAAAATAATAATAAGGAAAGCATATGTCAGTGGGGTGGATGGTCAGCTGGCCGATGTGTCGGGGCAAATGTCTCAAGAGAGTTCCAGAGGATTAGGAGGGAGAGCATGTCCAGCTAGGTGACCAGAACAGGCTTCATAGAGGAGATGGCATCCGGGTGCCAACTTGGTGGACGTGAGGGGGTGATCCTGGTGCCAGTGTCCAACTGCAACCGAAAGTGGGGTCCGGCTGCTCGCCTCTCAAAAGCCATTAAAGAGGCCAGGTTGGTGGAAAGGAAAGTTTGCTTTATTTTGGATGCCAGCAACTGGGGTGGGGGGCACCTGTCCAAAGGCCGACTCCCCCCCACTGACAGTCAGGGGGCAAGAGCTGTTATAGACAGAGTGCAGGGGCTACACGCAGAAACAGCACAGTCAGCTCTGACGGTCATCAAGAAATTGGTCATCAGTGGTCTGACCAGCGTCATCTTGACTGTTTTAGGTACAGTTAATCTTTAGTTTCGGGGTGGGTTTGTTTCCATGTCTTTGAGGCCAATTCTTGGAACTGTGGCAGCTTATGTCATGGAACTTCTTCCACCTGGTGAGGGTTTCAGTATCTATAAGACAGCTCACAGGAGATGGCTCAGAATATTATCTATTCCCTTGAGGAGGAACTAAAGGTCCTTGACTTTGCTTACTGACTCAACTATTATTGTTTGGTCTCCTTTGACTGTTTTCCTTTGTTTCTGTATTTTCTCACTTCTCGGATTAAATTTATTCTTTGGCTAAAGGTTTTCCACAGACAAAAGGCAGGCGGAGGACATGGGGGGCAAGGACCACAGGGCCCTGATCTGATTCACAGCCTGTCCTGGACCGTGGCCACAGCCTCCCTCCTCACCCCCCGCCTCCAGCCTGCTGTCCCCTTGCTCAGACTTACTCCTCGCGCAGCCTCCAGAGTATACCCAGAGTTTAAAGCCCTGTGGCTCCACGTTATAGACAAGAAAAAGGCCAGGGAGGCCCCC
This sequence comes from Mesoplodon mirus, assembly GCF_964341445.2. Taxonomy (NCBI): domain Eukaryota; kingdom Metazoa; phylum Chordata; class Mammalia; order Artiodactyla; family Ziphiidae; genus Mesoplodon; species Mesoplodon mirus. Next base: position 16,536,024 of record NC_138990.1, on the reverse strand, counting down.
TCAGTTGGCCTAGCCTGCGTTCCAGCCCCTCTGGGCCGGCCTGCTGGCAGTTCTGCCCTCTGCCCTATCCACCTGGGAGGCCTTTCCTTACCCCTCTGCTCAGCCTAGAAGGTTCCTTCTCCAGGTCCCAACCACAGACAGCATCCTCAGGTCCTACCCACCGGTGTTACCCTGTGTCTACACAGCACGTTGTGAAGTGTAGCATTTTCCAGTTTCCATTGAGTGACTTGTTTTTGCTTCGTCTCCTCCACTGGACTTGGAGCTCTTTGAAGAAACAGGGTTTTTTTTAATTCTTTCACCTTAGCATTTAACACAGTCCTGCCCATAGCAAACAATGAGTGAATGAATGAATGGGAGGGAGGAAGGAAGGAAGGCGGACGGGGAGTAGAAATGCTGGGCTCTGGCTAAGAATAGACATAGGGCTGGATTACACATTTGGAAGCAATCTGAGCAAATCTGAGTGTTGAAGGTCAGGAGTGGAACAGAGACCATTTGGGGAAGAAGAGAAAAAGGCTGAGGGTTGGGAACAAGGAGAAATTCCAGGTTTAGGAGCAGGAGTCCAGCAGGGACCTGCAGAGGGGATGCCCAAGGTGGACAGGCCTCCAGGATGGGTTATATGGCCACATCCGAGCTTCAGGGGTAAAGTAGCCAGAGGATGGGAGAGTCCTCTGATCTATGGTCCAGTGGTTGGGCGTATGGAGAGTGTAGCGCTCACGTTGTGTCAGGATCCAGGATTAGCTGAAGAGACACGGGCAGGAGCCATTGGAGTTGAGGGCAGAGGAGGGTCAAGAATGGGGCTCCAAGGGGGGTGGCGAGGCTCCTGGAGCTGTTTTTTGTTGTTGTTGTTGTTTTGAGCTGTGGGAGACCCAAGTGTTTTGCAAAGCAACGGGGAAGTGGTCAGAGGCCAGGGGGAGCCTGAGAGGCCGGAGGGGACAAGGGGGTAAGTTGAGGAGACGGAGCAGGGTTTGCAGGGGCCAAGGACAGTTCAGTGCATGTGAAGCCCAAGGTTCCTCTCCACCTGCCGGGAGGCCAAAGCTTGCAGGGCAGTGGCTCTGTCCCTCGCCCCTCTTTGGTGACCAGGGGACTGGCAGAAAAGGACTCCATGTTGAACTGGAGACGGAAGCCAAACCAAATAGAGTAAAATTCTAAACATGCCAGAACAAGGGGTGGCATCTATCAGGCCACAAAGAATGAGGATGCTGACTCTCCCTGGCCGTCCTCGCATGTGGCTGTGACCCGGGTGTGGCCTGTACCTGCTGGCGGGGCTGCCCTGTGGACACGGGAAGCAGGAAGGAGCCGGGTGGGGATGGAGGTAACCATCCACTTGCTTTGTGGGCTGGCTGGCAAATATTCAGAGAGGACAGCTTGTGGGGAACCCTTGGATTCAGGGTGCTTTCCAGAGACCTGTGAGAAGCCACTTATTTAATCATTCCGTTTCCTTGAAGAAAACAAACTGGCTTCTTTTTTCTGTCGATGAAGATAATAAATTCTCATCATAGAAAATATGAAAATACACAAGAGTCAAAAAGCAAGGGAAAGGGGGGAATGACCCACAGTTTTACTGCCCAAAATAAGCACTGCGAACATGGAAGGAAATTCAGCAAAATGTTTTGGTTTTAAAGGCATTATTTCTCTTCTCTCCTGAACATCAAGGAAAACAGCCACAGCTTACTTTTGGTGTCAGTCTCCACAAGGGAAGGTTGTGCTTATAATTTCTAAAAGAAAAGAGAAGAAGAACGTCCCAAGTAGATCGGGTATTGGGTGGTATGTACTGGTCTAGAGTGACAGCCCTATATTAAAGAAACCTGACCTATTTATGTACTGACTCTTATCTCATTCTCTAAGGTATCCCATAGGAGGAAGGCGACTTTAAAATGTGTGTATAGGAGCAGTTGCATTTGATTCTTTGTGGCTCAGACTGGAGGAGCATAATCTCTTTGATTTGTCTTTAACTGAGAAAACGAAGTCCCTGAAAACAAAGTACTAGTGTCACCAGAGAGGCTCCCAGACCTCCTTCCCTGCCGCCGTCTCCCAGAGCCCCTGTGCCGTGCTCTCTGGGTGGGAGAAGCCACAAGGGGGCTGAAGGTGACCAGGACTGTTTTGCATAACCTGTGTCTTTACCCACAGAGAAGGCAGCAGGGCCTGGGACCGACGGCCAGCCCGCGCCGCCCTGGATCACCGTCGGGCGGCAGAAGCGGCGAGGGGCCCCGGAGCAGCCATCCAGCCAGGAGGACAAGCCTGGGGCTGGGACCTTGAAGTCTGACACAGGAAGGCCAGCCAAGGCGCCCGAGAGAACCCAGGTGCTTAGAGCAAACATTCCCTGTCCCTGTGGATGCAGGGGAGAGCCCCCGGCGGGGCTGGGACCCGGGACCCCGTGATGGCCTCATGTCCTGCACGGCCATTACAGGGACCGTCGCCTGTGATGACTGCTGCTCTGATGTCTGCCCTGTGCGTGTGCTGGGCGGCTAGGGCGTCAGAGAAGCCATGGATCACTCAGGCGGTGGAGACAGCCCTGTGCTCCCGGCCTCCTCGGCAACGCAGCTCAGCATCTGGAGAGATGGACCGGGTTAAAATAACTTCTCAGTTGGACGCTAGGCGACCATGTCAACAGCTCCATCTCGACTCATTTTGCAATAATGACCGAGTTCTGCTTTTGCTGCTATGCTGGCCACCCGCTGGGGTCCTTATTCCTCACCTAGGACTGCAGGGCTGGAACCTGGGGCTCCCTTTTACACTCCGGACTGAAAACAGCGTTACCAAACCCAAACAACTGTGCTTAGAAGCAGGCTGAGACTCGGAGCTTTTATGTTCCCCCAGTTGCCATGGTAAATCCCAAAGCACATTTCAGCCATGCGGGGAAGTGAGCCTGAGCCTGCGGTAGAACCTGCTTCTCTCCATTTTAACCAAAACCACAATCGTACCCAAGCTTGGAAACCCTCCTGCAGGCTTAGGGAATTCATAAAACAAATATTCACCAGTGACCCCGGCATCCATGATCATACCAAGTGTCATAAAAGTCTCAGAAACTATTTCCAAACACAGTTCATTTTGCCTTTCCAATGGAACCCTGCTGCCTGACGTCTGGGGTTGAGGCCAGGGCTGGGGACAGGGCAGAAGCCAGGACACCTGTGTGTGCCCAGGAGGCCTGCACGAGTGGACTCCGGCATCCTGGAAGCCAGATGGCAGCCAGTACCCAAAGCAGAGCTCCCCCGAGAAAGTGCCAGTAGCATGATGCACGTTGACAGAAAAACCCCGTGGGTCATTGCCTTTGGTTAGGTTTGTCCCCATCTGAATCTCAGGTGACAGGACAGCGTGTGTCTTTCTTACGTCCTCACAGGAGTCTGTGAAGCAAGCCGACTTCGTCCGCAGCAAGTCTTTCCTGATGACCCCTGCCAAGCCCGCTGTGGACCAGAGACAGGGGACAAAGCTCCACCTCCAGGAGGGGCTTCAAAGAGGGATCTCCTTGTCCCATCAGAACTTGGGTATGAAACCCGAAAAGAGTACTGAACACTTTGGAATGCATTTCCGGGTTTGGTCCTGCCATGTTGTGTTCTGTTTTGTTTTTCTGAATGACTTGCCACGTTGATTTTTTAAAAACAGCTTTTATTGACATAATCATTTACATGGCAAAAAACTCACCCATTTTAAGCATACAGTTCAGTGAGTATATATTTACTGAGTTGTCCAGCCATCACAGTCCAATGTGAGAACATCTCCCTCACCCTAAAAAGCTACCTCATGCCCATTTACAGTCATTCACCATTCCCACCCCCCAGCTCTCTATTTTCTGTCTCTCTCTGTTTGCCTCTTTTGGGATGTGTCTTACAAATGGCATCATAAAATATGTGTTCTTTTGTATCTGGCTTCTTTCACTGAGCATAATGTCTCTAGGTTCATCTTTGTTGTGGCATGTATCAGTATTTTTAAATTTAGTTTTCGTTGTGGTAAAATACACATAACAGAATTCACCATCTTAACCCTTTTTTAAGTGTGCAGTTCAGCAGTGTTAAGAATATTCACACACAGAGTTCCGGCAGCTTTACTGGGAAAGTTTCTCTCACCTAACTGCATCACTGGAACTGTTTGAGCCTGCTCTGAAGTCTTTTTAGCACATAAGTTATTCCACGCTGAAATCTTCTTTACACGTTTACAGGCTTTATGTTTGAGACCACGGTTAAGACCTTGGACCTGTAGTTTAAAGGCGTGCAGGAGGCTTAAGTGCAAATCCAAACTCGTTTCTCACATTTCCGTTTGTTTTGTCTTCTCTCCAGCAGCCCAGTCGGCAGTGATGATGGAGAAAGAATTGCATCAGCTGAAGAGGGCCAGCTATGCCAGCACAGACCAGCCATCCTGGATGGAACTTGCCAGAAAGAAGTCACAAGCTTGGAGCGACATGCCCCAAATTATAAAATAGGTTAACAGTGTGCTGGTAAAGAATGTCCACTACCTTGACGGGTCACTTTCTTTAAAACTGCCACTAAATCAAGGCAAGCAAACTGAAACTTGAGTGATTTTATCATCAGGTTACAGGAGAACGAGCTCGGGGAAGAGGAAGAAACCAGGCAGACAAGTTGGACAGACACATCGCCAAGGGCCTGGGCCAGAGGTGCCCGAGGACAAGAAAACCATTGAAAAGGGCCAGGAACGAGGTTCTGTGCCCACAGGTATGAATGTGAGTCTTTCAGAATCCCCAGGATAAAGAAGGCTCGGGCAGGGAAGGAAATGCAAATGAAGTGTGGATGCAGAACTCGGAGGGCCTTCCGGGAGAACGTGTGTCTGCACCTCCATCTGAGATCAGCTGTGTCTCTGGCCATTGTCCTGCCTGTGGAGCCCATCTTCTCCTTTCATGTTTACTGTTAGGCATGACATTCATGGTAAAACAGGGATGCCATTTCCAAGAGCAGCTATAACACGGTCTGTTTTCCTGAAGGCAGCTACTCCAAGAAGGAGTGGAAGGAACACAGCAGGGTTCATCAATTCATAGACTCTTTCCAAAATTAATTTTTAAACTTTTCCACTTGGCACCTGTATCCCTCACTATTGCACAATGCATTGCCTGTTCAATAAAAGGTTTCAAACCTGCTTCCGTGACACATGTTATTTCCGTGCTATTTCTTCTCACAATGAGAGAACGTCCTCCAGCAACTGAGTTAAATGCAATGTGTGGAATTTCATTTAATATAGATCTCATGTCAAATCTCAGTTGGGTTGATTTGGGAGTTTGGGGTGTATGAGATCTTTTTTTTCCCCGGTAAAATTTTGGTCTTTGTTTTTGAAAATCAGAAGCTACTGTAGGGTTTTTGCTCTTTACAACTATTTGGTACAACATATTAAAAATATAAAATGTCCTTTAAAGTTGCGATTCTTTAACATCTCATTCATCTAACCTGTATGTTTCTGTTGAAAACTAGGTTATCAGTGCATTAACCAGGATGATCCATGAGTGGAGAATGTGGAGAAGCCAGGAAAGTAAGAGCATATATTTGGGATCTCAGAATTACGTCTCAATTATATAATACCTCTATTTTTAAAAACCTTTCCAATTTGTTCCTTTGAACAAGCTAATCTCCATGGGAATGTGTATAGCTGGGGACATTTGGCCATCAGAATCAGTAAGACGTCATATATAATTTGATTTTATATACCCTAAGTTCTGCTCCTTTTATTGTATTTTCCAGCTGTTAGAACCATACAGCGTGGTCAGGTCTACCTGTATTGAAAAAGTCCTGGGATAGTTGTTTTTTCCCCAACCAAATTGATCTATTAACTGCATTCACTTAGAGAACATCAATGCCAAATTCCATGGTGAATGTACTCTAAATGAGAACTCCCTCCATCCAGCCTTGCTCCAAAAGCTTAGATGTGCATAGTTTTAACTAGGAAAAGAAACATGTTGTCTGTTATTACTCAACACCATCATTTCTCCTATTAGCAGAACATTTCAGATGAACAGTTTTGAGGCAGTGGATTTCACTGTAATATCAAAAGTATTTGGTTCCATTTTGTTGAAATAGAGGTTGATATTCTCTGTGCGTTGCAGGACTGGGTTTCATTCTCTCTGGCACCAGGTAAGTTAGGATGGTATAGAATTTTAGGACACTGGGAGAATTCCCTATAGTGGGTGGGGGTGGTCCTGCAGCTGCCACCTCTCCCTGTGCCCTGCATGAAAGTTGTGACCTTCTTCCATAACAAGAAGAGCTGAGACAGAGGCCAAAATTTGGAGATGGTGTGGGAAGTCTAGACTGGAAATGGAGATGGTAAAAGCCTGCAAGGAATTGTCAGCTTTTTTCAGGTTGTCAGGTTTTTCCTAAGAAGAAAGACAGTAAGCAATTCCTGAGTTCTTCCTCTGTCCTGGGCACTGCTCTGAGTGCTTCGTACCTATTATTTGTAATCCTCTCCACAGTCCTTTGGAGATAAGTACCAATCTCTACTTTGCAGATGAGGAAACGGAGGCATTTCATTGAGATTAAGGTCACCTGCCCAAGATCTCATAGCAGAGCACCTGGTAAGTGGCCCCAGACCCCATGCTTTTAAACACTACCCTCAAGTGAATCCCCATTTTTAAAAAACATCAGTGTGGAGGTGAATCGGTGTCCTCAGAGACATAACACAGACAAGGGAGTGCTAAACTTGACCTTGAGGGCTCCTGCATGGCTATAGACTGAATTTTTGTGTCTCTCCAAAATTCGTATGTTAAATCCTAATGCCCAGTGCAACAGTGTTAGGAGATGGGGTGTTGGGGAGGTGAATAGGTCATGAGGATGGAGCCTTCATGAATGGGATTAGTGCCCTCATAAAAGAGACCCCAGAGAGCTCCCTTGCCCCTTCTGCTGTGTGAGGATACAGTGAGAAGATGGCCATCTATAGACCAGGAAGAGGGCTTTCACCAGACACTGGGTCTGCCGGCACCTGGATCTTGGACGTCCTGTCCTCCAGAACTGTGAGAAACACATTTCTGTTTATAAGCCAACCATTCTGTTACAGCAGCCCAACCAGACTAAGACATATATCCTGGAGACAAGCGTACCTCGTGATGCTTCCCTGGTGACCATCTTGATTCCCACCCTAAAGTTCCTTAAAAGGACTGGAGAAAGTGTGAGGGTTCTTTTGTACTTTATCATCATGAGCACCTACACGGACTGTGAGATGTTCCCATTCATTCCTTCACTTCGTTCAGTCAACACCAGTGTGCGGGCGCTCTACCAGGGCCTGGGGGCACCCTGATGAGCAAATGGGCAACATGCATTCTATTCAAGGGGGGGGCACTGAGTAATTAACCATGAAATCTGAGAAAAACATGGAACAATAGCAGTAAGTGCAATGGTGAGCCTGAAACAGAGGGACTTGGTTGTGGCCGAAAGTCTCCTGAAGATTGGGTGGTTAGGAAAGGGTTTGCTCGAGAGATGACCTAATTATAAAAATGAACCCACCATGCAGTGATCTGGGGGAGTACACGTGGAGAAGAGGGAACCACTCAACCAAGTCCCAGGCCCTTGAACTTGGCCGGTTCAAGAACAGTGTAGCTGGCATGTGCAGGACAAGGGGAAGAAGCACGTGTGGACATCAGGAAGCAGGTCAGGTGGGGAGACAGATTTTGTTCTGAGTGCTTTGGGAAGTCAATGTGATCTTGGGTGGCCTCGGCCTGCAGTGGCTTGAAGCAGGATTTCAGTTTCCAGCCAGAGATTGAGGTCAGGTAGCAGCAGTGAGAGTGCTGAATTCTACCCACCAGACCACCAGGGACCAGTGGCCAGTGACAAGGCCCTGGCCTGTCAGCTGTGTAGAAATGAATTTCCACATAGAGATGGAAAGTAGTGAAACAAGTAAAGTGTTTATTAGGAGGAAAAGAGTATAGTACGTGTGGATAGGCGCACAGGCGGGCTCAGAGAGAGAATCATGCCCTTTTGTAGTAGTTTGAATCACTTTTATGGGACGTTCCTTCCAGGTTTCCTTTGACCAGTCATCTTGCTTTGCCTCGTTCTGAGTCCATATTTGGCTTATCTCAGGGTCCTCCCCTGTGTGTGTGTGCATCTCTTAGCCAAGACGGATTCTAGTGAAGAATCTATGGATAGGTTGACATCACTTACTGAGGTGGCACCCCCTCCCTTTTTGACCTCCAAGGAGCGTTTCTGCACATGTGTAGTTGAGGAGGTCTCCTTGACTTTGAGAATGAGGAATATATGGTCTTTTATCTGGGCAGGGCCCAGCTTCCTCCATCATCCAGCTTTTATGGGGTTTCTCCCATTATGGAGTTTCTGTCCACAGGGGAGAAACTGTTCAGCCTGGGGGGCCCATCCATCTCCTGCCTCAAGTGAAGGAGAGTGATGGGAGGGGAGGGGATTTACATTTTAAGAAGCTGGCTGTAGCTGATGGTTGGGAATGGATTGTGTGGGGACACAGTGGAAGCAGGAGGCTAGAAGGATGTTGCCGTGATCTGTGTGGGATCATCATGGTCTAGAGTCATGATGGAGGTGGAGAGAAGTGGATGGATTCAAAATACTTTTAAAAGGTAGGGTAGGGCTTCCGTGGTGGCGCAGTGGTTGAGAGTCCGCCTGCCGATGCAGGGGACATGGGTTCGTGCCCCGGTCCGGGAGGATCCCACATGCCGCGGAGCGGCTGGGCCTGTGAGCCATGGCCACTGAGCCTGCACGTCCGGAGCCTGTGCTCCGCAACGGGAGAAGCCACAACAGTGGGAGGCCCGCATACCGCAAAACAAACAAACAAACAAAAAAAGTAGGGTAAAATCCAATATGCTGGTGGATATGATTTGGAAAAGGAAAGCGTGGCAGTGGAGATGACACCTAGATTTCTGTTTCGAGCTCCTGATGAGTTATGTGTCATTTACAGAAATGGGAGCGGGGGAGAGGTGCCACAGAAGGAGTTCAGTTTTGGACGCCTTCAAGTTGAGATTCCCATTAAACATCTAAGGGGAAATATCAAATAAAGTTATAAACTGGGACATCATCAGCTTTAGATGGAGTAGGAATTCAGGGGTCTGAAAGAGGGAGAGAAGGGTCCCCAGACTGATCTGAAGAGAAAGAGGAGCCAGCAAAGGAGACAGGGAGGGTCTGTGAAGGAGGAGGAGGTGTTGGCAGAAAGAGGGAGGCATCAGCTGTGCAGGCGGGGATGTTCCAAGACATGGGGATGAGAGTGACCCCTGGCCCTGGGAACAAGGAGGTCATAGGCGACCTGTTCGATTTCAGTGGAATGGTGGGAGGCAGAAGCACAGGTAGAGTAGGTCAAGACCAGCCAAGCTGTTGACACGTCAGCTACACGCAGCTTTCAAGAACTGTTACTGTGAATGGGAGCTGAGGAAATGGCCGTAGCTAGAAGTGGGAGAGGTGTGTAGCCAACAGAGGGTTTGTGGTTTGTTTTTTCACAAGGGACATGCAAGAGCGTGCTCATGCGTGGATGGGAGTAAACTTGCAGGAGGGCAGGGAAAATTGCTGATCTTCGTGAAGCGCACTTCACCTTCCAGGGCTTCCAACAAGGAGGAAATGCCTGCGCTTGTGGGCTGTTCTCGTTCCTGGAACCAGGAGCCCCCCGGTTTGGATCCAGCTGCCAGGGGAGGCCCCATTGTGACGGCAACATCCTGGTCACGCCCTCCCCTGCCTGCCCTGGGTCTTCCGTTCCCACAGCCCCCTTCACGCCTAGACGTGTGCATTTGGGGGGCTTGTTGCTGTCTTTCCCCAGAACTTGGCCCCTGAGCAGTCTGCAGAAGGAGTCCATGTGCACCTGGCGTTCTTTGTCTTGGTCAAGCCTATTAAATATTTGGGGGTGGGGTGGGGTCTCCTGGAGGGGACATTGCCTCTCTAGCTTCCTCATCCTATAGCCTGCCCCCGCCAGCAGGGCAGATAGTTCTTGGTTATCTCAAGCGCATCAGGCCTACCTTGACCCCTCCACACACACCACTCCAAGCAGCTTAACAGAATTGCTCCAAAACAAATGGCGTCATCTTGCTGAGGGGAATTCTGATGAATAAAATTTTCTCCATTTCAAGCCTATCCAGTTGTTTGAAGAAAGAAGAGAGAATTGACCTCTTCTCCACAGGGAGCAAACCAGGACCAGAAATGAATGTTCAAGAGAAGGACAAATGAAGAAAAGTTTTAACACTCACAGTTGTCTAGCGTGGGACAGGATGCCCAGTCAGGGGTGAGCAGGCAGTGGGAGGATGGCCATCCCTCCAGGATGATGTACCTATGCCCGCCCCTGGAAAGGACTTTGGACTGGGCGGCCTCCCCAGCTTGGAGTTACTTTGGATCTGCAACCTGTAGTGGTCCAGGTGGGGCCTTTTACGTTAGTTTTATAATACGGTTACATTACATTGCTCTTAATCTAATTATTACCAAGAAGTAATCATCCAGAAAATCATCCGAGTGGGCTTTTATGCAGAATGTAGTTGTCCAGAGTGCTCTGGAAGCTTTTTATTACCCGGAGAAGGAAGCCAGGTGGAGCCAGCCAGTCAGAAGATGGTTCTTCCCAGTCCTCCCTAGAGACGTACGTGATGGGGAGAGGGATCCAGATCTGCCCCCCCCCGACCAAGCACTGAATCTTCTGGTCAGTTCTGTGTAACTCCCATGTGGACAGAGATACTCATTCCTTGGTTGATGAAAATAATCTCTAGCAGATAGGCTTTTCAGGGCCAAATAGCAGAAGTAATGCAAGCTGAATGCATGTGTTTTGGGTAATAGCACAGGTGTTCAGGCAGTGGTTGACATTTGCTTTATCCACGTGCTCTAGCTTCCTTCCTGCCTCCTCCATAGGGAAGTTATCCTCATTAGCATGGAAATAAAGGAGAGATGTGTTTGTTATGCCCAAAAGATTCTCAAAAACAACAACAGTCAGGCTGGTTGCAGGGTGTCCTCCAGGAGTTTGCTTATTGACTTCTCCTAAAAGCACCCAGAAGTATCTGCAGAGAGGCCAGAGGCCTCCAGACCTGCACACCCCTGAGCATGAGCCAACCTCCTTGCCGAGAGCCTAGCTTGACAGTTGCTATTACATTTTGAGAAAACAGTCACCGTTTAGCTCACTATCCAATAAAGAACAAGTTGCCCCTGGAAGATTCCCCACAGGGATAAGGATTCTGGTATTGGGCTTCCCTGGTGGCACAGTGGTTAAGAATCTGCCTACCAATGCAGGGGACACGGGTTTGAGCCCTGGCCTGGGAAGATCCCACATGCCGCTGAGAACCTAAGCCCGTGCGCCACAACTACCGAGCCTACACTTTAGAGCTCTCAAGCCACAACTACTGAGCCCATGTGCCACAGCTACTGAAGCCCGTGCACCTAGAGCCCATGCTCCGCAACAAGAGAAGCCACCGCAGTGAGAAGCCCACGCACCACAATGAAGAGTAGCCCCCACTCGCTGCCACTAGAGAAAGCCCGCACGTAGCAATGAAGACCTAGCACAGCAAAAAATAAATAAATACATAAAAAAATGTATTTTTTAAAAAAATTCTGGTATCAAACTTAGGAAAATGCAGAATTGCTACCAAGACAAAGGAAACTAGAGACAACTCATTAGGGAGTCCTTTAGACAAAATAAACTCTCTTTCAGAAGCTGAAGCCTTTAAATTGAGATGCTCCATCTTTCTTCCCAAAGGAGGGGAAGGAGGGAGATGAACAGATTGTTTCCACTGTCTACCACTCCCCCCACTTCATCGACCAGCTCATCCGTAAGGCTCAGGCCCTCCCATCAGGTGGCGTTCCCAGGCTCCCATGAGGGCGGAGCAGGGGACAGAGTCTGGATGCTCACAACCGTGCTGAGTACAGGGCAGCCCTCAGGAGCCCTCACTTCACATTGCCTTGCCTCTTGGAACTCTGTCCACTGGGGGTGCTGAAATGCTTCGAGCCCCTGGAAAATTTACAAAGGGTGTGGGCCTGGGCACTAAATTCAAAGGCGCCAAGTTGGAGCCAACTTCCCTGGCAGTGGTTGGAGCCAGACATATCCTGCGTCACCCAGTGACCCTGGAAGTCCCCGCAGCTCCTGCCCTGATAGGCTGCTGTTCTGTGCATCCACTGTCCATGTCTGCACAGGCTGCAGCGGGTTTCCAGAGCTCTCTGCTGTTTCTGGTCTCTTCCCAGTGGGTGCTGGGCTTCCAAGCTATTATAGGCTTAATTGTGTCCCCTAATTCAAATGTTGAAATCCTAACCCCCCAGTATCTCAGAATGTGACTGTATTTGGTGATAGGCCTTTAAAGAAAGCCTGTCTTCATGAAGTTGAATGATTTCACTGTGGTGGGCCCTTATACAATACGACTGGTGTCCTAATAAGAAGAGATTAGACCACAGACACACACAGAGGGAAGACCATGTGACCACACAGAGAGAAGACACCGTCTACAAGCCAAGGGGAGAGACCTCCGAAGAAACCAATCCTACCAATACCTTGATCTTGGACTTGTGTCCTCCAGAGTCATGATAAAATAAATTTCTGTTGTTTAAGGCACCTAGTCTGTGGTGCTTTGTTATGAAAGCTCAAGCAAACTAATGCACATAACTAGTGGGGTCTACATTTAGAGCTGGGGTTGCCTCTCGGTCTGGGCTGGGAGAAGTGACCTCTTGGGCCTCACCCACTCCAAGCCTTTGTGGTGAGCCACAAACAAGGTCAACTTATTATCTTGAGAAAAAGCTTTGATACTTCTGGCAGGTGATTGTTTATTTTAAAAAGAGAATAATCCTCAGTTTTTAATTCTTTCTCTCTAATTTCTGATACTTCGGTCTCTGTGCCCCTTACTGGTTCTCAGGACATTCCTTTGGTTCAGTCTGGAAGGTGCAGGTTCCATTTGCAAGGTTCCCATCAACCCTGACAATGCCATCTTTTACTGGTGACTTTGTGCCCTCAGCAGCATCCAGCAGAGTGGTGTACCTGGTGCAGAGTAGATGCTCAGTTAATGTCTACCGAATGGAGGAATAAACAAGGTATTTAGTAACACGGATGTTTCCATGCAGGGTCAGTCTATCAGAAAACATCATTCTAGTTACACACACCTCACCTTCATTCACTCCCTGCTGGTCAGAGTCCAGCCCAAAGGTTCTTAGTTGGAGTGGAAGGGCAGGGGGAGGTAAAGGAGGAGGTAGGAAAAAGAATCAGAAATTCCAAGGGGAGTTTTTCAGACTACCCAAGCCTGCTTTTCTCTGGCGCCTATCAGACCAAAACTACCTGGTATGTGGAATGCAGCCTCTATGTTGGCATTTGGTGGCCCCAGACACGGTGAATGTTCTCGATCAGTGTTCCATGTGCACGCAGGAAATGCTGTTGTTGGGTGGAATTTTTGTAACTGTCAATTAAGTCAAGTTGGTTGATAGTGTTGTTTGGGTCATTTGTATCCTTACAATTTTTTGCCTCCTTGTCCTATAATATGCTGAAAGAGGAGGGTTGAACTCTCCAACTCTAATAGCGGATTTGCCTATGTCTTCTTTCAAATCTATTTGTTTTGGCCTTGTGTATTTTGAAGCTCTGTAGTTAGAGGCAGACACATATACGATTATTATGTCTTCTTGGATATTTGACTCCTTTATCACTATGTAATATCTCTTTAACTCTGATAATCTTCCTTGTTGTGAAGTTTACTTTAAAATTAATATAGCAACTCCAACTTTCTTTTGGTTAGTGTTTGTATATCTTTCTCCATCCTTTTACTTTTAACCAGTGCATGACTTTATATTTAAAGTGGGTTTATTGTAGATAGCATATAGTTGAGGCATGCTTTTTTTGTTCAGTCTCAGTCTTTTAACTGATATGTTTGGACCATTCATATTTTAACTGATTATTGATATGGTTGCATTAAAATTTACCATTTTACTAGCTGTTTTCTATTTGTTCCACTTGTTTTTTGTTTTTTCCTCTTTTACAGGCTTCTCAGTATTTTTTTATGGTTCAATTTTATCTCCTCTAGTGACTTATTATTTCTTTTAAAAAACGGATTTTTGAATTGATAAAGAGAATGTGATATATATGAAATCTTGACATTTGTGACAATATAGATGGACCTGGAGGGCATTATGCTGAGTGAAATAAGTCAGACAGAGAAAGACAAATACCATATAATCTCACTTATATGTGGAATCTAAAACAAAAACAAAATAAAAGGGAGCTCACAGATACAGAGAACAGACTGGTGATTGCCAGAGGCAGGGTATAGGGGGGAGTGGGGGAGGATGAAATGGATGAAGGGGGTCAAAGGGTACAAATTTCCAGTTATTTAAAAATAAGTCATGGGGCTGTAATGTACAGCATGGTGACTATAGTTAATAATACTGTATTGTATACTGAAAGTTGCCAAGAGAATAAGTCTTAAAAGTTCTCATCACAAGAAAAAAAACTGTAACTATGTGTGGTGATGAATGTTAACTAGACTTATTGTGGTGGTCATTTTGCAATATATACAAATATTATATTGTACACCTGAAACTAATGTAATATGTCAATTATATCTCAGATTTTAAAAAAACATTTAAAATCATTGCCGTAGAATTCATAATATACATTTTAAATAATCTGAGTCTTTCTTCAAATAATATACTATTTCACAAGTATAAGGATTTTAGAACAGCATACTTTCAATTCTTCCCTTCCACCTCTTGTGCCATTGTTGTCATACATTTTACTTTTACATATGCTATAAATACATATTTCATTGTTATATTTGCTTTTAACAGTTATCTTTTGGAGCAAATAAAAATAAAGAAAAATGATCTTACTTTACCTTCATTTATTTATGATGCTCTTTTGACCTTTATCATATTCTTTCTGCCTAAAGAACTTCCTTTAACATTTATGGCAGGGTAGGTTTGCTAGCAATGAATTCCTCATTTTTTCTGTCTGAGAAAGTTTTGATTTTGCATATCTTTCATTTTTTTAAGGCTATTTTAACTAGGTATAGGGTTTTGAATTGTGAGATTTTTCTCCCAGAACTTTAAAGATGTTAATACATTGTCTTCTGGCTTGCATGGTTTCTGACAAGTATGTTGTAGTTCTTACCCTTGTTCCAGTGCAGATAATGTATTTATTTTCTTGACTGCCTTTAAGATTTTCCCTTTGTCTTTGGTTTGCAGCAGTCTGTATGTGATATATCTAGGTATGTTTGTTTGTTTGTGGTATTTATCCTTTTGTTTTTCTCTGATATTCTTGGATCTGTGATTTTGTGTCTGTCACTAATTTTGGACAATTCTCAGCCTTTTTTCCTTTTCAAATATTTCTTCTGCCCATCTTCTCTTTCTTCTCCTTCTGTGATTCAAATTATGCTTATGTCTGATAATGTCCCATGCTTTAGAATGGTCTGTTCTTTTTTTTCCTTTTTTTCCCCCTTGGGGCCATTATCTAGTGATGATATGTTTCTTCTATTTTTAATTAATTAATTGATTAATTATTTTGGCTGCACTGGGTCTTAGTTGCAGCACACAGGATCTTTGTTGTGGTATGTGGACTTCTTGCGGCATGTGGACTCTTAGTTGTGGCATGCGGACTTCTTAGTTGTGGCATGATCTGTTCTTTGTTTGTTTTCACTCTTTTTCTCTTTGGTTTCAGTTTGGGTAATTTCTATTAAATTTCTTCAAGTTCATTCTTTACTCAATTCAGTCAATTCTAATGATGAACCCAAAAGCCCTTTTTATTCCCATTACTATGGGTTGGTTTTTTTTTTAATTTTTAGCATTTAAAAAATATTTATTTATTTTATCCATTTATTTTCCTTTTCTTTCTTTCTTTCTTTCTTTCTTTCTTTTTTTTTTTTGCTGCATTGGGTCTTATTTGTGGCACACGGGATCTTTGTTGAGGCATGCGGGATCTTTTCGTTATGGTGTGCGGTCTGCTTGGGTTTCTCTCTAGTTGTGGTGTGTGGGCTTCTCTTTAGTTGTGGCACACGGGGCTGAAGGGAGCGTGGGCTCTGTAGTTGTGGCATACAGGCTCTAGAGCATGTGGGCTCTGTAGTTTGCGGCATGCTGGCTCTCTCGTTGACGCACATGAGCTCAGTAGTTGCGGTGTGCAGGCTTAGTTGCTCTGCAGCATGTGGGATCTTAGTTCCCCAACCAGAGATCGAACTTGTGTCCCCTGCATTGGAAGGCAGATTCTTTACCACTGGACCACCAGGGAAGTCCCTTTTTAGCATTTTAATTTGATTCTTTTTCATGGTTTCTATTTCTCTGCTGAATTTACCAATCTGATCTTGCATGCTATCTAGTTTTTCCTTTAGGTCTTTTAAAATATTAATCATAGTTAATGTCTGATAATTCAACGCATGTGAGTCTGGTTCTCATGATTGTTTTATCTCTTCAGACTGTGTTTTCTTGTCTTTTTGTGTGCACATAATTTTTTTATTGGAAGTTGGAAATACTGAATAGGACAATAGATATTAAGATAAGTATTTTTTATGTTTCAAGATGGACCTGCCTTTCCTTCTCCTCAGACTTGGGGTGGTGAGTTGTGTTAATCTAGTCAGGAATTGGGCTGGTTTGAAGTTTCTAATTGGTTTAGCCACCTTCACTGCATTAGAGGCTTCAAATCCATCTAGCCATCTATATTTATGCCGTGGGCTAATTTGCCAGTGAGTTTTTCTGAAGATGTGCTCTCCATTTGGTGTTGGATCTTCCTGCTACTCCCCAGAGAGACTCTATCTCATGTAGTTCTCCCTGATGTATTCCACCATTAGTTTTTATTGGATGCTTGCTAGCGTGTATGAGGGAAGAGTGTAGGTGGGTCATGCTCTGCTATTCTGATTAAGCCTCAGTCTTAGGAAACCCTGTCCACCTGGGTCTCAGAGGTGCAACCGTCACAAGAATTCCTGTCCCTCCCCCGGGGGTAGAGCTTTTTATTTTCTGTTCTTCCCTACCTGCAGCAGGTTTCCACTGGTGACCTTAGGGTACAGTTTTTGTCACCCTTCCCTCTGCATATTAAGGCTTTTGTTCTCCAGGGAAGATATGGGCTGTGGGTCAGCTAATTTCGTCAGTGGCTGATGTTCCCCTCTCTTAGTCAGTAACACAGGAGAGTTTTCTCAGAAATCTTTTCTAATGCTTTCTGTAGTCACCTGGTGGAATTCCTGGGGGGAAATCCTGCAAGAGAAGCCTCTCTTATATTAGCTTCCATTCGGCTGTTAGCAATTTGTTCAAAATTTCTAACTGAATCATCATAGTGACCTATAAGCGTTCAGTGGCTTCTGTTCTAGGTAAGCAAATGCTTGTGTCCTTTTTCTCCCAGCATCTGTCTCTCTCTAGATTTCAGGTAAATTGTTTGTCTTGCAACCTCAGTTTCTAATGCGGCCAAGATAAGTCATTGATTTGTAGTGTGCCTTGCTATTTTCTTATTGTAAGTGTGGTGACCGCTCTCTTTCAAGCTCTCTACACCTCTGGGCCGAAACTGGAAGTCTGCATTGGCATTTTAATTAACACAATGTCCTGGGAAGAAAACAAACAAAACAGATTTCCAGTTTTTCCTGTCACCTTCATGCATCAAAAGCCAGAACTGGGCTTCCCTGGTGGTGCAGCGGTTAAGAATCCACCTGCCAATGCAGGGGGACATGGGTTCAAGCCCTGGTCCGGAAAGATCCCACATGCTGTGGAGCAGCTAAGCCCATGCGCCACAACTACTGAGCCCACATGCTGCAACCACTGATGCCTGCATGCCTGGAGCCTGTGCTCCGCAACAAGAGAAGCCACTGCAATGAGAAGCCCGCTCACCACAACCAAGAGTAGCCCCCGCTCAGCGCAACTAGAGAAAGCCCATGCACAGCAATGAAGACCCAATGCAGCCAAGAATAAAAACAAATAAATTAATTTAAAAACACTGGAAAAAATTTCTGTCAGAGTAAAGGCACCTCCACATAGAGTTAATGCCTCCAAGACGGTAGTTTTTACCTTTATATCTTCATTATGACTTCAGGTCATGGTGTAGTAAGTTGTTTTCTCACAGTAAACAAGTGTTAGTCAGTTGCTAATACTGTGGGCTCCTTTCAGCCACACTTGGAAACATTCCTATCCTTATGTCCTTAATCTACTAGGTTCTAGTATTTATTATTTGGTTTCTGGGGAGTAGGGTCCTACTTACAATCCCTGTTCTCTTTGATTTCTCTCACTTGTACTTCCTTTGACTTAAAAAGACTTTACAAAATTTTCATGAGGAAGAAATCAAAACCTGATTTTCTAAAGACCTTCTGGAAAACTGGGCTTTTTTTCGGAGGAAAAAAATAAGCAGACAACAACCAAGTTCCTCTCTGTTTCCACATCTTCTCATGGCTTCCATGGTAAATAATCCATTTCCAAGATCAAATGCATGTGATTAGAGACAATGTAATTTAGGAATAAAAAGAAGATTTTAAAATAACAGTCTTTAAATAAAAATAAAGCGGAGATTTTTATAACCTAGAGTTCAAGTTTATAGCAGTTTGGAAATAGGTGTTGCAAACTAGGAAGTTTAGTCTTTTCCCCCACTTGTGTTTTCTTTTTTACAACTCAAGATAAGCATGCACACGGTTTTAAAAATCGTAATCTATAGCAGAGGTCAGCAAACTTTTTCTGTAAAAGGCCAGATAGCAAATATTTTAGGCTTGCAGGCCATACAACTTTTGTTACAATTACTCAGCTCTGCCATCATGAACACAAAATCAGCCATAAGTAATATAAATGAGTGTGACTGTGTCCCAATAAAACTTCATTTACAAAAACAGGCAGCAATCCTGTGGATCATAATTTGTTGACTCTTGAGCTATAGAATAATTTGAAATGAAAAATCAAAGACTTGCACTCCCAGAGGCCATCCCACTCTCCAGAGTAACCACATTTAACCATTTTCTGTATTCTTTGGGTGGCTAAACCCATAATTCTAGATAATATGTGTATAACTCTATTTCTTGATTTTTTAATTTTGCATGGCATCTACTGAGTCCCCCCTATGAAATATGGGAAAATTGTCTGACTCACATTACCTGTACCCTACATTACTCCCTAAGACTTATATCTTATAAACATATATATTTATAATTTTTCTTTTACTTTTATAATTTTGCTCTTTTTCCATTAACAGGACACCATTTCTCTTGATCATCCCCTCCCCTATACTCCTCCCCATCCTTTCCTGATTACTGTCAGTTACAATGTTACTTTTACAATACCCTTGTTATAATGTTTACATTCATTTTGTAAATTAATTATATCTGTGGTGCTCTGCCAGAAGTTGATTCTAAAAATTACAAACTAAGAAATAGCATTTGCAACATTTTAACTATGTAAATATTAATCACTGTAGAGCCAATTAGTGTGATTGGAGAAAGAAACATAATCCTCTGGGACTAAATCCATCTCTCCACAATGTTCCAAGCATCAAAGCCATGTGGATTGTTTTTTCTTATACTCCAGCAAATACTCAAAACCATACTGCATTTTAGTTTGCAGTCTTATCCTGAAAATACTATCATTAATCTTCAAGAATTCTTGTTCTCTTCTCCTTTTTCAGGTTAACCTATTCTTGTTTCATGGGGAAAATGTCCTCACACAGAGTTCTGAGACTTCCATTTCTTTCTTTTTTTAATTAATCTTTTTTATTAAAGTATAGTTGATGTACAATATTATATAAGTTACAGGTATACAGTATAGTGATTCACAATTTCTAAAGGTTATACTTGATGGAACAAAATTTATATTTTAAGGTAGGACAAGAAAAAAATTAAACATAAAATTCTCTCTCTGTGCTTGTTTGAGCCTTCTTCCTCCCTAATGTGCAGTGTGCATCTGCATTACACATTAACCAGAGCTCCCCAAAGATGGGAGTGCCTGCTCAACCGTAAAGACAATTTTTTTTCTTTCTTCTGACGCTAGCAATGTAACTTCTTAAAAGAATAGCATTCTTTCCCAGCTCTGTAGGGGGTCATGATGACTTGCTACTCACTTTGTACGTGCTTACCTGGATTATGTAGTGTTGGTGACCTTTATGTAAAATATCGGTATGTCATTTTGATATACGATCCTTTGTCTCAAAAATGAGTATGACTAAGCCTTTGACTTCTATCAGGCAGAACAGTTTTCAGAGCTGTCTGAGAATCTGCTTCCTGGGTTATAATCCTCAGTTTGGCTCGAATAAAATTTCCTTTTTTCTTCTTGATAGTAATTGAATTTTCATCAACATACTCTATTTATAGTTATTATAAAATATTGGCTATATTCCCTGTGTTGTACAATATATCCTTGTGGCTTATTTTATTGATTTATTTTTATTTATTTATTTTTAAATAAATTTATTTATTTTATTTTTGGCTGCGTTGGGTCTTCGTTGCCACGTGCAGGCTTTCTCTAGTTGCGGCAAGTGGGGGCTACTCTTCATTGCGGTGTGCGGGCTTCTCATTGCAGTGGCTTCTCTTGTTGTGGAGCACAGGCTCTAGGCACGTGGGCTTCAGTAGTTGTGGCACGTGGGCTCAGTAGTTGTGGCACGTGGGCTCTAGAGCGCAGGCTCGGTAGTTGTGGTGCACGGGCTTAGTTGCTCTGCGACATGTGGGATCTTCCTGGACCAGGGCTTGAACCCGTGTCCCCTGCATTGGCAGGCGGATTCTTAACCACTGTGCCACCAGGGAAGTCTTATCCTTGTAGCTTATTTTATACATAGTAGTTTGTACCTTTTAATCCCCTACTCCTATGTTGCTCCTCCCCTCTCCCCTCTCCCCACTGGCAACCACTAGCTTGTTCTCTGTGTCTGTGAGTCTGCTTCTTTTTCATTATATTCACTAGTTTGTTGTATTTTTTAGATTCCACATATAAGTGGTATCATACAGTATTTGTCTTTCCCTGTGTGACTTACTTCACTTAGCATAATACCCTCCAAGTCCATCCATGTTGCTACAAAGGACAAATTTTCATTCTTTTTTTTATGGCTGAGTAGTATTCCATTGTACGTGTGTGTGTGTGTGTGTATCACATATGTCATCACATCTTTTGTATCCATTCATCTTTTGATGGACACTCAGGTTGCTTCCATATCTTGGTTATTGTAAATAATGGAGCCATGAACATTGGGATGCATATATCTTTTCAAATCAGTGTTTTCATTTTCTTCAGATATATACCCAGGAGTGGAATTGCTGGATCATATGGTAGTTCTATTTTTAGTTATTTTTGTTTTCCACAGTGGCTGCACCAATTTACATTCCTACCAACAGTGCACAAACGTTTCTTTTTTCCACATCCTCGCCAACATTTGTTATTTGTATCCTTTTTGATGAAAGCCATTGACAGGTGTGAGGTGATAGCTCATTGTGATTTTGATTTGCATTTCCCTGATGATTAGTGATGTTGAGCATCTTTTCATGTGCCTGTTGGCCATCTGCATTTACTCTTTGGAAATATGTCTATTCAGTTCTTCTGCCCATTTTTTAATCGGGTTTATGTTTTTGATGTTGAGTGGTATGAGCTGTTTATATATGTTGGATATTAATCCCTTATTGGTCATATCATTTGCAGATATTTTCTCCCATTCAGTAGGTTGTCTTTTTCTTTTGTGGATGATTTCCTTTGCTGTGAAAAAGCTTTCAAGTTTAATTAGGTCTCATTTGGTTTTTTAAATTTTATTTCCTTTACTTTAGGAGACAGATGAAAAAAATATTGCTGTGATTTATATCAAAGAGTGTTCTGCCTATGTTTTCCTCTAGGAGTTTTATGGTTTCTGGTCTTACATTTAGGTCTTTAATCCATTTTAAGTTTATTTTTGTATTGGGTTGACCAAAAAGTTCATTTGATTTTTTCCGTAAGATGGCTCTAGTAGCACTTAGTTGTCTTTAATTTCATTCAAAACAATTTTGTTAGATTGTATGTAGTAGCTGTCAGATCAGTGTGCATTTAGAAAAAAGACTTACCAAAATTGGTGAATTTTTGTGTGGCCATTTTAATATTGAAGATGGAAGAAAAAAAGCAACATTTTTGGCATATTATGCTTTATTATTTCAAGAAAGGTAAAAACTCAACTGAAACACAAAAAAAGATTTGCGCAGTGTATGTAGAAGGAGCTGTGACTGATCAAACGTGAAAAGTGCTTTGTGAAGTTTCGTGCTGGACATTTCTCGCTGGACAATGCTCCACAGTTGGGTAGACCAGCTGAAGTTGATAGGAATAAAATCGAGACATTAATTGAGAACACTCAACATTATACCATAGCGGAGATAGCGGACATGCTCAAACTATCCAAATCAAGTGTTGAAAATCATTTGCACCTGCTTGGATATTTGAATTACTTTCATGTTTGGGTACCACATAAGTTAAGCAAAAAAAACCCTTCATGACCATATTTCCGCATGCTGTTTTCTACTTAAACGTAATGAAAACGTTCCGTTTTTAAAACAAATTGTGACAGGCGATGAAAAGTGGATACTGTACAACAATGTGGAATGGAAGAGATCGTGAGGCAAGCAAAATGGACTACCACCAACCACAACAAGGGCTGGTCTTCATCCAAAGCAGTTGATATTGTGTATATGGTGGGATTGGAAGGGAGTCCTCTATTACGAGCTCCTTCTGGAAAACCAAACGATTAATTCCAACAAGTACTGCTCCCAAATAGACCAACTGAAAGCAGCACTCCACGAAAAGCGTCTGGAATTAGTCAACAGAAAACGCCTAATCTTCCATCAGGATAACGCAAGACCGCACGTTTCTTTGATGACCAGGCAGAAACTGTTACAGGTTGACCGGGAAGTTCTGATTCATCCGCCATATTCACCAGACATTGCACCTTCAGATTTCCATTTACTTCCATCTTTACAAAATTCTCTTAATTGAAAAAATTTCAATTCCCTGGAAAACTGTAAAAGGCACCTGGAACAGTTCTTTGCTCAAAAAGATTAAAAGTTTTGGGAAGATGGAATTATGAAGTTGCCTGAAAAATGGCAGAAGGTAGTGGAACAAAAGGGTGAATACGTTGTTCAATAAAGTTCTTGGTGAAAATGAAAAATGTGTCTTTTATTTTTACTTAAAAAACGAAAGCACTTTTTGGCCAACCCAATATATGGTGTTAGAGAACGTTCTAATTCATTCTTTTACGTGTAGCTGTCCAGTTTTCCCAGCACACTTATTGAAGAGACTGTCTTTTCTCCATTGTATAGTCTTGCCTCCTTTGTCGTAGATTAATTGACCGTAAGTGCATGAGTTTATTTCCGGCCTCTCTGTTCTGTTCCATTGATCTATGTTACGATTTTCATTTCCTGAATTCTCTCTCCTTCCCCTGGAAACCATCCTCGGTTTACTTATCTTGGTTCTTTTCTTTGAAGCTGTTGGTTTTCCTCAAGGCTATCTTGGTTGCCCATTTGTTTTTATGGATAAAAGCCAGACTGGTTGATCTGGAGTGTGTTGTGGGTACCTCTGTACTTGTATAACCCTTTTCTCCCCAAACTCCCCTTCCAGAGCAGATAGACCAACTGGTAGGTCTGGACGTGGAAGTTCAACTGGTAGGTTCAATTTTAGGGTGCACGGGCAGGAAACAGATGTTTAGTCCCTCTCACCTGAAGAAAGCTCAAATAAGGAGGACTTTCCTCTGGGGTGGGGCACCAACATCCACATTGGGGCCTAACCCTAACCCACCCACCCCACCATGCAATTCTTAGAGGGCAGCTCTCCTGATTTAGCAGGAATAATATTCGGAGTTGGTGCTGTGACGGAACTGCCCAGTGGGGCTGCTGTTCTTCAGAGACCTTTGTAGAATCCGCCTAATTTCAACCCCTCTTTCCACCAGTGTGGTTCGTGCCTGTGAAATCTGAACCTAGAAGTCTCTGGGAGCCAAGATAAGGGCTCTGCTTCCAAGCCGTTTTCTCTTCTGCATCTTCTGAGCTGTGACTCATTCTGCTGTAGGTAATTCAGCAATGTCATCGCATCCACTTTCCACCTTCCAGAAGTATATCAAAATCTGATCTGCTGCTGGCACTCCTGCTGTCAGCTCGCTTGTGGAATTAATCTATTTTCAACTCTGTTTTACAGTATTCTCAGTGGAATTGTGGGAAGGAGGCAACCTAGAAAACCTGAAGCTGGAAGGTTCATTTGTCCACCGGATGAAATAAGCAAGGTGGATTTACCTTTGGCAAAATTTTAAACCAAGTAATTCCTACAAATAGACAATATGGATAACCTCATAAAACAGAAATATTTTTCCATTGCCTGAATAGAAGAAAGAGTACTTCTCAAAAAGAGATTTGCTAGTTTGGAAAGGTTTCCAAGACAGAATTTTAACCTGGGTTTCCCCTTCTCCAAAGAGCAAGTGATTCTTCATTTCCTAGGAGTGTTTGAAAGAATATTATTAGTCCATTAGGCAGAACTGGTTTCTCCTTCCTCCCTGTATGTTGTTATCATTGATCATTTTATCAGCCTGGAAAGCTACACATGAGGTCAACAGCCTAAGTGGCACTGAGTAAGTGTCCCTTCTAAGGTGCTGAAGGGGTTAATCCCTTGACCTTCTGAGTTGGAGAAAACTGGGTTCAGGGGGCTGAACAGGATGCACAGAAATATAAGATGTGTGAGTCATTGGTTCCAGGAACTTAATGTTCTCAGTGAAAAAACATCCAGAGCAGCCAGATCTAATGAAGCATCTTTAAATTAATTGGATCCCTTCATAAAGTCAAAGGATAAATTAAATAAATGAATTGGTTGAGGCCAGTTGATTTGTAGTTCACATTTCTTCCAGAAAGACTCGACTACAGACTTCTTACTGCATTTCTGAAGCCACTTGATTTAGTGCTGCTGCCTTTTGGGGCCTTTGATAACTGCCATGATGATTGAGGCCTTGGAAGGTATACAGATGTGTTTTTCACAATATTTATTGATACATCCCCTGCCCACGAAACATAAACAGGCTGCTGAGAATGTTACTTAAAATAAGAAAGAAACCAAAGGGCATTTTTTTTTCCTATAATGCACCACTTAAATAGCAGCTGCAAACTGTCACTGCTCAGCTTGCACTTTTATAACCCTTTGGGCCGGTGGCATGAAAAGCAGCTCCGGGTACTGCCATAGGGGTATGCCAGGCTGGGAAATCGTCTTCAAAAATGCCAAAGCGTGTGCATGTTCACTAGTTTGGATTTCATAATAGTGTAAAATGGACATGGCCTAACCTTTATTTCAGCCACTTTGAGGGAGAAAAAACACCATGATGTGTCAGTTTCATTGGATCATGGGATGCCTGGTCACATGTGGGCATGTCTGTGAAGATGCTTCCAGAAGAGATTCGAATCTGAGTTGGTGGATAAAGTAAAGCAGATGCCCCCCCAGTGTGGGCAGCATCCAGCCTGTGGAGTCCTGAACAGGGACAAAATGGCAGAGGGAGGGTTGATTTGGCCTCCCTGCCCCGCTCCTGAGCTGGGATGTGGCTCTGCTGGCCTCGGTGCTCCTGCTCTCAGGCCTTCGGACTCCGATTGGAAGCTACTCCATCGCTCTCCAGTCCTAGGCCTTCTAACTACACGCCAGCCTTTCTGAATCTCCAGCTGGTAGACAGCAGACTGGGGGCCTTCTCAGCCTCTGTAATCATGGGAGCCAGTTCCTTTTAATCAATCAATCTGTCACTCAGTCAATCCTATTGGTTTTGTTTCTCTGGAGAAACTCTAATACACCCCCTAACAGCGATTTCTAATGGTATATTCCAAGGGCAATAACTCTTGTGCGTCCACACACATTTCATTTCAGAATGATACCGCGAAGCGGTTGCCCAGGCAGAGAGTTCACCAGTGACCTTGCCCCCCACTTCAGAACAGGTTGGTGAAGCCTGGCGGACAAGAACGTGTGTTCCCTGAGGGGTGAGGTCAGCCACGTTTCAGACCTGTGGGTGGAGCCGTGCGGGCCCAGCGAGGATGTGACAGTGACCTCGGCTGTAAAATCGGAGGCCGGAGCAAGGTGGTGTGTTTAATTTGACCTGGGAATTGCCTCTGGTTCGCAGCCAGCTCTGAGAAGGGTAAGTGCTGACCCAGGGCTGTTTGGGGTTTGCCTCCTGCTCAGAGGAGAGGGCTTGGGAGGGGGAGGGGATCAGGACTGGCCCCTTCCCTCCCAACATGGACAGCCGACCGTCATTCTCCCAGATTGTATCTCGAGGCCTCTGAAGTGAGCCGGGTCTGTGAAACACACATGGTCCTGGGCCTTCTCCTGTCCTACACCTTTCATCACCACTAAACCACAGCCCTGAAGGGTTGCTCGGGGAGAGCCAGCCTTCTGGGGCCTAGGCCACGACTGCTTCCTCCTTTGCCGGAGGGCCGCCTGCAGGGGACTGCCCAGGGTGGGCCCAGGGTGGGGCGAGAGGGCCGGCAGGGTACCTGGACCTTGCTGCCCTCTCAAGGCCATTGTCGCCCCAGGGTCCTCTGCAGGCACTTTGACAGTGAGCGAGGAATCCAGCTTGGTCAAGCACAGGGTCTGACATCTCCTACCTGATTTGAATAGCTGATACCTGCTTCTGGGGATGTGACAAGTTCTGTTCTGCTTGGCACTTAGCACAGCCCTCGATTGTAAATCTGGAATGAAGGGACTTTCCTGTCACCAGGGTTGTAACTCCCCCGAGGGAATCCTTGAGTTACGCCAGAAGGCCCCAGGCCAGCAGCTAAATCCCAAAGTCACTTCCTCGCCTCCCTGCCAGAGCAGTTCACAATCCGAGAGCTACGACACTCCCGTGAAGAGGCGGGTCAGCACTTTGCTGTATGTCACCAAGCCGTCAACAGATGCACAGTATAAAAATAATACTGAAGTAGAGCCTGTGCTCCAAAGACAATCCCGGGAGAGTGTCAGCGAGTGTGGGGCGGTGGCGGCCATGTATTTGCCCAGGATGGGGCTGGGGAAGTTCTCGCCGAGGGGTCGGGCTTTTGGGACACATTTGAAATGTGGCCAGAAACAGGGAGGCTGACCCCGAGGGAACAAGCAGGTACGTGTTCCTGGCGTCCCGGGGAGCCTGGCATCTCTGAACGTCCTCATGTCTCCCTGAGTTTACAACATCCAGGAGAGACTGGGACTCCAGGGACCAGATGCTTCCAACACCAGCAACACTGGGATTTTCTTTTTTTAAATTTTTTAAATTAATTTATTTATTTTTGGCTGTGTTGAGTCTTCGTTGCTGCGCGGGCTTTCTCTAGTGGCGGCGAGCGGGGGCTACTCTTCGTTGTGGTGCCTGGGCTTCTCATTGCGGTGGCTTCTCTTGTTGCAGAGCACGGGCTCTAGGTGCGCAGGCTTCAGTAGTTGTGGTGCGAGGGCTCAGCAGTTGAGGCTCGCGGGCTCTAGAGCGCAGGCTCAATAGTTGTGGCACACAGGCTTCGTTGCTCTGCTGCATGTGGGATCTTCCCGGGCCAGGGCTCGAACCTGTGTCCCCTGCATTGGCAGGCAGATTCTTAACCACTGCGCCGCCAGGGAAGCCCAACACTGGGATTTTCATTCCAAGCCTCAGAAAGCTCATTTCTAATGTCTTCTTTTGACAAATATTTACTGATCAACCACCAGGACCTGGGTGCCGGATATGCCCGGGGGACACACAGAGGAGAAAGTCAGGTACCGTGGCAGAGGCAGCCTGGCCTCCTGTGCGGTGACTCAATATGACAACTGCTCTAAGAGACAGAGGACCCCATGGGGCAGGCAGGAGAGGCTCAGGGGAGGGCAGCGGGAGCGATGCCAGGCCTCTGGTGCCTGCGTTGAGACCCAGGCCCTGAGTGGGAGTGAGCTGGGGGGAGGGGGAGAGGGGCACCGTGGGAGAGAAACTTCACAAATTTAGAGTCGATTCTCAAATCCATGAAAAATCACTGGAAACCTTTTGTTTTAATCTATGTGATGCGACCATCACCCACATGCTGACAACGTTATACCTGCATTCCAGACCTCTGCTCGGACCCCATCTGCCTCTCCAGGGTCTCCAGAAGCCCAGTAGACACCTGCAGCTCTAGACAGCATCCCGGCCACAAGTCTGCTCTTCTTCCCACAGTCCCTGAAATACTGTGATACAATAAGAAATACATCTATTTGGTCTCTGTCGTGTTCCTGGCACAGGAGCTGCTAAAACCCTTGCAAGTTCCTGACAGGGGTGAGAGGAGGAGCTTTTGTTTTTCATGATAAGCCCTGGCCCGAAGGTACCTGAGTTCATGCTAATAAAGTGACTCTTGGAGGCTGGGGGCTGGTTGCCAAAAGAATGAACCTTGAGATTCAAGACTAGCGCTTTCAGCCGCACCCCTACACTGCCGGGGAGGGGGTGGGGGTGGAGACTGAGTTCAGTCACCAATAGCCCATGATTTAATCAACCACAGACCCTCCATAAAACCCCTAACAACGGGTTCTGGAGGCTTCTGGGTTGGTGAAAACATCAAGGTGTCGGAAGGGTGGGGCTCCTGGAGAAGGCATGGAAGATCTGTGCACCCCTCCCCATATTGCCTCCTCCCCGTGCATCTCTTCCGTCTCCTGTTAATGAGTTGTATCCTTCATGGGAAACTGGAAAATATGAGTAACCTGTTTTCCTGAGTTCTGTGAGCCATTCTAGCCCAATATTGATCCTGAGGAGGAGGTCGTGGGAAACCCCAATGGATAGCTAGTCAGTCAGAAGCATAGGAGGCCTGAGACTTGTAACTGGCGTCTGACGTGGAGACAGTCTTATGGGATTAAGCCCTGAACTTGAGGGCTCTGACTCTAACTCCAGGTAGACAGTGATGGAATCGAATTGAATTTTAGGACACCCAGATGGTGTCCAGAAAGTTAGAGAATAGGTTGATGTGAGGTTAAAACTCGCACATTTGGTGTCAGAAGTGTGATGAGTAGAAACCATTCAGAGTCCCTATTTCAATTAATGGTACCTCTGCACCTGGCTGCCTCAGCCCATCACCTGTGAATTGTCCCTGCTCCCTTCCTTTTCCTGCCTTCCACATCTGTCAAACACTCTAAAGATTCCAGTTCCATAATCGCCTGTGAATGCTTTCAGTTCTGTGCACCTCCACTCTCCCTGGGCTGGTCCCAGCTTGGTCTCACTGGACCATTCAGAAGCCTCCCTGAAGGGTTCTAATCAGTGTTTAAAACTTGCGCTTTAGAGAGATGGGTTTCTGGATAGAAGTGGAGGATGGACTGGGGGCCAGTAAGAGTAGAGACAAGGGATTGTCTCAGTGCCATGAATACATCGAGAGCACCCACTGTGGGCAGAGGTCCAGGAGAGCAGATTGCAGATGGAGAATACATGTCATTCACACGTACAAGGTGATAGTGGAGCCATGACAGTGCTGGATCACCCGGACAGGGCCCCAGGGAGAAGAGGCGGAGGCCAGAGCCACTGAGGGATGCACAGAGGAGGGGACCTGGGGAAAGGAGGGTGAGCAGGACCGGGTGGCCAGAGGGCAGGAGGAAGAAGTCCAGGCTCACAGTGCCATGAAGCTGGAGAAGTAGGGGCCCTGAGAACCTGAATCTGGAGATTTCACTGATAGTAGTAAAGTCCTAGGGAACCAGTAGAGGCTGGTCTGGCCAAAAAGTCCTGAGAGAGGGAAGAAAGTTTCATGCCCCATCAGGGGCATGCTCCGTCAGGGCCTTTGGGTACAATAAGAAGCTTGGATGTTATTCATAGGCAGCAGGAAAACCCAGTGAAGGATTTTGTGCAAACTAGGGGTGGAAGTGGCATTCCATGATCTAATTTTTGTTTCTAAATCACTCCAGCTGCTGGTTGGGTTGGCAAAGTGACAGTGGGGTGACCTATAGGGAGGCTATGGTATAGCTGTCATCCAGAGATGATGAGGACTGGACCTGGGTGGTGACTGAGCAGATGGATGAAGTAGGCAGACTCCAGGGGGATTCTGAAGGTAGAGTTGAAAGAACTCCCAACTAGACTGGATACGCGGGTGAGGGAAAGGGAGGAATCGGGATGCCTCTTGGGGTCTTGTGTTGAACAAGTGAGGGGCTGCATCACCATTTACTGAGATGGAAGGAGGAGCAGAGAAGGGAGGGGATGAGTCTGAGAAGCTGCGCTTTAGGAGGTGGAGACGTCAAGGAGATAAATGAGTGAGTCTAGAGCTCGGAGGAGGGTCTTGGCTTGAGATACACATTGGGAATTGTCAGCATGGAGATCACTTAAGGCTATGAGAATGGAAGAAACCACCTAAGAGAGGGGTATAGATAGAGAAGAGCAGAAGCCCTAGGACAAACCCTGAGGGTATTTAGGGACTCAGGAGAGAGAATAGCAGCAGAGGTGAGAGACTGCAGGTACCTACCAGCACCAGAGCTTCCAAGGAGGAAAGGCTGGGCAGGCCTAAGCACTAAAAGCATTTGCATTTTGGGACTTCCCTGGCAGTCCAGTGGTTAAGACTCTGCCCTCCCAATGCAGGGGAGAAGGGTTTGTTCCCTGGGCAGGGAACTAAGATCCCGCATGAGGTGTGGCCAAAAAAAAGCATTTGCGTTTTACCTTCTTTTCTTCACAGAATTGCTTTAAAAGAACGGAAGGGCAGGAAGGTGTGTGAGGACCACATGTGGAACACATCTCTCCGGTTTTGGTGAGACTAGCCCAGCTGTTGCAAGTCACAGCTGTCCAGTGGACATGTGGTCACATGTCACCGCAGGAGACAGAGCGGGCGCTGGACACCAGCCCCTTTCCCTTCCTGTCCCGTTCAGATTCTTCATGTTGACCCATCACTCTAATAATTTATTCATTGTGTACCAGATGATCACTTTCTTATAATTTGTTTACTACTTTTTCTTGATTTACATGATCACATTAGATTCTCACACATGGGAGCCTACAGGGACATCTTTGTTGATTAGTTTCTAACTTAAAATGAATATTTTATATATAGAAACATTTAAAACAGAGGCAGAAAAGCTCTTAACCCAGTTTTATCTTAATGCTACAATTTTATTCTCTTGAATTCTCGAGACTCCGAGCACCGTGGAAAAGCAATCCTTGAAGAACAAGTGTTATCAATTATTAACAACTGCTAAACTAGCACAGAGTTCTGTTCTCCCCTAAGCGTGTTTCATAACTGTGGAACAGGGGAGGGCCTCCTGGGTCTCCTGCTCAGACAAAGCTGAACCCAGTGCAGGCACCTGGGCCTCCTGGGGTGGGCCAGCCAATGAGCCCATGGTTGCTACCCTGCTCTGGAGGGCACCCCAGGCTGGGCCCCCCTCTCCAGGCCTAGGACATGGTCTTGGGTGAAATGATGAGCCCACCTCCGTGTGAATTCTTGGCAGGGACCTGTGACCCTGATGTTCTCCACAAGCTTGAGAAGGAGGCTGTTTGGTGTTTGTTCCCCCTCACCCTCTGAATTGTAGGCTGAATTATGTCCCCCACCAAAATTCATGTGTTGAAGTCCTAACCCCCAGTACCTCAGAATGTGACTGTATTTGGAGGTGGGGTCCGTAAAGAAGTAATTAAGGTTAAATGAGGTCATTGAGGGTGGGCCCCTAATCCAATATGATTGGTGTCCTTATAAGAAGAGGAGATTAGGGAACAACACAGACAGAGGCCCTCTGCTAGCCAAGGAGCGAGGCCTCAGAAGAAAGCAAAGCTGCAGACACCTTGATCTTGGACATCTAGCCTCAAGTTTTGTGAGAAAATTAATTTCGGTTGTTTAAGCCACCCTGTCTGTGGCCTTTGTAATGGCAGCCTGGGCAGATGAACACACTATCTGTGCCCTGTTCCTTCTGCCGTGTTTGGTGTCCTCCTAAGTGTCTGCCACCCAACTCTGCTTCCCACCCAGGCTTACCCTTGATCTCTCTCCTTTCTCCCTTTTAAAGCAGGATCTGGGCTGCTGTGCTTTGCGGGCTCTAAAAGCGTAAAAACTATGAACAGCTTAATATATTACCTGATTGTGGCAGTGACCCAGCCCAGGGGATGAGAAACAAGTCAAGAACCTCATCAGCTGTCTTTGAGCAGAGACCAGATTGGGGGGAGCACAGGAGCACTTCCGTCCTGTTCCCACCCATCCACAGCCATGCCTGGCACCTTGCCCTGTTCCCAGGGCATCCTTACCACAGCGGTCCCCAAACCCAGGTGGACGCTGGTCTTCCCTGGAATTGCTTTGAATTTGACCCTATGATTAAGGAGTCAAATGTCACGCACTGCTGGGTGCCCCTCAGGCCACGCCAGCTGTTTCCTGACCCTGGACCACCGCACCCTAATTAAAGGGGTTGGGGTCTCTTCTTGTAGTGGGGGACCTGGAGATGCCTACGGTGGACTGGGGGAGAGGAGTTTGAGAACTACTCCCCAACCTGGGCCGGAATTGACGGAGGTACTCTCTTCACAAGAGTAAGTATCGTGATTTTTTAAAAAATATTACACATTTGTGGCAGGAAGGTGCACAGGAAAAGCTCTAACAGTTATGTCCTGTGGGAGTTTCTTCCTGCAGCCAGGAAGGGACAGTTTGCAGGGACGTTGAACCCCAACAAACTAAACCCCAGTCTGGAGAAAACACACCTCAGGAAAGGTTCTGAATATGATAGTTGGAGTCATCTAGTTGTATCAGCCATGAAAAAGCATTTTGAAATATACTCCACTGGACTCCTCCACCCAAAAGTAAAATCAGTTAAATGCGGTTATCCTTAGGCTATGACAGCCTTGTCAAATGGGCCAGTCCCAGAGTCAGGGAAGGGAGTGGGGGATGAGCCAGATGGTTTAAGGAGAAGGAGGAAGGTGCAGGGGGCCTGAGCCGCGGTTGGCTGAATCCAAGGATGCAGAACTCACGGATACAGAGGGTACCGGTACTCACCTACTGCCTGAGTTGTTGGCTGAGGACACTGGGAACAGTCGGTCACTGTCCTTCTTAACAAAGAAAATGCACCTGGTCCAGATGCTAGAGGTCTCCAGCATTGAATTAACCAAACAGTAGAGGCAGCAGACTAAGGACTGTTGCCTTCCCCACACAGAGACGCCTCGGAGAATAGGAGGCAAAGATCTAACCAGAGTCCTCACCCTCATCCATGTAGTCTACACGCAGACCTTTAAGACCAGCCTGGGCTTTCAGGTGCAGAACGGGGAGGCAGGTGAGGCCCCTGATTCTCAGAATCTACCTGTACTCTCTTGAATGCCCAGGGCTTTCCAGAGCTTCCTCTCTTCTCTGCTATCAAAACCATGTGAGAAAAAAAAAAAAAAAGCCAGGAAATATTAGAAATTCAGCCACCCAGCAGCCTTGCAATGGCTAACAGCTGTTAAGAGCCATTTTGACAAACTCAAAACCACAAATAGCCTTCAGCTGAAAAGTGGTACTCTGTATTCTCAGGTAGGAGGGTTCAGAAGAGCCTGATGTAGCCTCTCAGTGCCCCTCCAGTTACCCCAAAAGAGCCAGCTCCATGACTGAAGCCAGGCCCTGTCCTTTCCATTTGTCCAGCATCCCATACACTGCTCCTTCTGCAGCCTGTCTTCCCGTTAGGTATGCGGACCAGTAGGACCCTCGGCTGTGTTCTTAGTGAACAGCATATACGTGGAGGAGACAATGGCTTTGGAATCAGTTGTTTCTGTTTGTATCCCAGAGCTGCAATTTAATATATGTGACCCTGGGTGAGTTAGGTACTCTTTCTGTGCCTCAGTTTCTCATCTGTAAAATGGGATAATCATGATAACTACCTCTTTCGGTGTTCTGTGACCAATTTCCATGTGGGAAGGGGTGGAGAGGATGCTCTGACAGCAGCTGGGTGTCCTGTAATTCAACTCAATTCTGACACTATCTACCTGGAGATGGCATGAGGTCCCACAGGCTAAGGGTTCAATCCTACTAGACTGCCCCTCCCCCAACTTCAGACATCAGTCACAAGCCAGGTTGTTGCCTGTGTTTCTGACCCACTGGCTCCAGATTGGAGGTTCCCACAACCCCCTCCTTGGGTTCAATCAATTTGCTAGAACAGATCACAGAACTCAGAAACAGTTTAGCAATTTGTTACAAAAGGATATAACAGGAACAGCCAGATGGAAGAGATGCTGTAGGGCAGGGGACGGGGAAGGGGTACAGAGCTCCCACGCCCTCTCCAGGCATGCCGTTCTCCCCACAGCTCCACATGTTCACCAGCCCAGAAGCTCTCCAAACCCATCCTTTTGGATTTTTTTGAGACTCATGACATAGACATGATTGATGAACTCATTGGCCATTGGCAACGGATTCAACCTCCAGCCCCTCTCCCCTCCCAGGAAGTCAGGGGCTGAGACCACAAGTTCCAACCGTATGGTTGGTTCTTCTGCATCCAGCCCATCCTTAGGTGAGGTCGAAAGTCACCTCATTAACATTACAGAAGACACCTTCTTCACTCTCAACACTTAATTCCAAGGGGTGTGGGAAGCTCTGTGCTCCCAGAGACAAGACCAAATATATACTTCTTATAAACACAGTATCACACTTCCTCCTAGGGTGGTGAGGATTAGATAAGTTAATACATGACTTGAGCACATTGTAAGAGTGTTTAGTGGTCTTGTCATAATGATTATCTGTGTGGGTCTTGGTTTCCTCATCTGTGACATGGAGCTATTGTTATAAGAAGCAAATGAGATACTGAATGTCAAACACTTGGCACATAGTAAATGCTCAACTAATGTTTATTGCTCTCCCCCTTCTACTGTTCTCTGTGATGATATTTTCCGTAGAACTTGCTGCTCTCCTCTTCCCAGACACAACATTGTCTTCCGAACACTGCCTGTGAGTCAGACACTGAGCAAGTCACATTCCTTCCAAGCTTCCTCTCATTAATCCTCAAAATAACACTATGAAGTAGATATTACTCCAGTCTTCCTGATGGGGAAACTGGGGCTTAGAGAGTGTACCAAATTTGTCCAAGATCACAGTGATGGTGTCACAACCCATCCTTAAACCCAGGTCTTTCTGACTCCTGAGCCTGGCTTTGAACAACTCTGTGGTTTCCAGAACCAGAGCTGATAGGAAGCAACTGATACCATGGAACCGTCACAGGCAGGCACAGGGACAGGAGGGAGGAGACAGGAGATAGTGCAGGCAGGATCTCAGGGGCAAAGGATCCTTCGGAGATGAGTAGGAGCTTAGCATGGCCAGCCCCTCCCCCAACTCCCTGTCCATCTTCCCTCCTCATCCTAGTTTAGATGTTGTCTCTTTATGTCCTCGGAACATTGCCAACCTGGTTTTTATGTTTTTATTTTTGGCTACGTTGGGTCTTCGTTGCTGCGCGCCGGCTTTCTCTAGTTGTGGCGAGCCAGGGCTACTCTTCGTTGCGGTGCGCAGACTTCTCGTTGTGGTGGCTTCTCTTGTTGCGGAGCATGGGCTCTAGGCACATGGGCTTCAGTAGTTGCAGCACGCGGGCTCAGTAGTTGCAGCAAACGGGTCCTAGAGCGTGCGGGCTTCAGTAGTTGCGGCGTGCAGTCTCAGTAGTTGTAGCACACAGGCTTAGTTGCTCCACGGCATGTGGGATCTTCCCTGACCGGGGATCGAACCCATGTCCCCTGCACTGGCAGGTGGATTCTTAACCCCTGTGCCACCAGGGAAGTCCCACCAACCTGGTTTTAAAAAATACAGCTTTATCGAGATGTGCTTCACATAACCACACAATTTACCCATTTAAATTGTACACTTTAAAGCAATGGCTTTTAGTATATTCCCAGAGTGGTGAATCCATCACCACACTCAGAACGTTGTCATTGCCCCCCAAAGAAAGCCACACCCCTTAACCATCATGCCCATCGGCCCTCCAGCCCCCGCCCTAGGCAGCCACCAATCTACTTTCTGTCTTTACAGATTTGCCAGTTCTGGGCATTTCTTATGTGCTCCTTTGTGACTGATTTCTTTCACTCAGCATACTGTTTTCAAGATCTGGTTTTAAAGCAAATAAAAAAGGTTTAAATGTCAATGTCCAGTACTTGGCACAAAGTAGAAATGCTCAATAAGTACTTACTGAAATTGGTCATGTATGATTACCCAGAATCATTAAGAAAAAACTACACTCATTGTATTTCTTGAAGAAAGCAGAGATGTGAATGAATGATACCTTTTTGAAATTTTTCCATTGAAAAAAGAAAAAAACATAAAATTAGCGCTTAAAGGGGTCTCAACGGCTGGAAATTTGGCTTTCTAGAATGGCTCGTCCTTGGGGATGTTTCACTCTACTGTGCGTTCACTCAGTATTTGCTTAATTTCTTCTTTATCATTAAAGGAAACTGATGCTATCAAGCTTCATTCTCTATATATCTGTGACTACTGATTTCTAAGCTTCTTTCTCCTGTCTTAGATGTTCAGTTACAATGTTAGTGGGTTCTAACCCCAGGCTGGGGCATCTCTTTAATTCATTTATTTATGTACCATCTTTTATCATTACTGATGAAAATTTAAGATATACTGGCCTAAGACCATCCTTTGAAAACACTCTTTGTTTCTAATACTGACATTTTGACCATATTTTTCTGGTTTGTTACATGGGACAAGTTTAAACCCTTCTTGGAATTTAAGCATATCATGTAACCAACAGCACATGATTTACCAAACTTAGAACTAGTAGTTAAAGGTTTACTAATCTGACAGGATTTGTGATTCCCCAAACCATACTGAATAGTATTTTATGTTTATTCCTCAGGAGGGTTAAGCAGTGAGGGATCTGTGATTTTTAGGTTTAGGTATTTTGTGGCAATTCTAAGAATTGATTAAACTGATTTTTACCAGTTTCTTATCATTCATTACCTTACTAATTCTCCTGAAGTTACTAAAGTCAATAGCAGCTGTTAAGGTACTCAATCTCCAGGGCCTGTGCTTTGTGCATATCCCTAGTTTAAATAAATATAAATTAATTCTTTACTTCCATGTTATCTTCGCCGTATTCCCAATTCTAATCTTCATATAACCTAGAGCAGCTGTTGGCGGTAGAGGCTGCTGGTCCAGGCCAACCATAGGTGGCGCTGCCCCTAGGGTGCTCCCCACATCCATGACATCCTCCTGACAGTTCCAGGAACCCACAGGAACTGCTCTCATGTGTTCCACTTGAGAACCCTGGCCCTTCTGGAAAGCTTTTTTTTTTTTTAATTTTTATTTTATATTGGAGCATAGTTGATTAACAATGTTGTGTTAGTTTCAGGTGTACAGCAAAGTGATTCAGTTATACATATACATGTATCTATTCTTTTTCAAATTCTTTTCCCATTTACGTTATTACAGGATATTGAGCAGTGTTCCCTGTGCTGCACAAGTGGTCCTTGTTGGTTATCTGTTTTAAATATATCAGTGTGTATATGTCAATCCCAAACTCCCAATCTATTCCCTCCCCCGACCCTTACCCCCAGTAACCATAAGTTCGTTCTCTAAGTCTGTGAGTCTGTTTCTATTTTGTAAATAAGTTCATTTATATCATTTTTTTTAGATTTTGCATATAAGCAATATCACATGATATTTGTCTTTCTCTGTCTGATT
Organism: Mesoplodon mirus; assembly: GCF_964341445.2. Classification (NCBI taxonomy): domain Eukaryota; kingdom Metazoa; phylum Chordata; class Mammalia; order Artiodactyla; family Ziphiidae; genus Mesoplodon; species Mesoplodon mirus. The sequence goes on along the minus strand of NC_138990.1, from coordinate 16,498,748 downwards.
TACTTCATTTAGTGTGATAATCTTCAGGTCCATCCATGTTGCTGCAATGGCATTATTTCATTCTTTTTAATGGCTGAGTAATATTCTATTGTATATATGTACCGCATCTTCTTTATTCATTCATCTATCACTGTACATTTAAGTAGCTTCATGTCTTGGCTATTGTAAACAGTGCTCCAGTGAACACTGGGGTGCATGTATCTTTTTGAATTTAGTTTTGTCTGGGTGTTTGCCCAGGAATGGGATTACCAGGTCATATGTTAGCTCTATTTTAGTTTTTTAAGGAGCCTCCATACTCTTCTCCATAGTAGCTGTACCAATTTACATTCCCACCAACAGTGTAGGAGGGTTCCCTTTTCTCTACACCCTCTCCAGCATTTATTGCTTGTAGACTTTTTGTTGATGGCCATTCTGACTGGTGTGAGGTGATGTCTCATTGTAGTTTTGATTTGCATTTCTCTAATATCATAACATCATAAAATATGATGTTGAACATCTTTTCATGTGCCTCTTGGCCACCTTATGTCTTCTTTGGAGAAATGCCTGTTTAGGTCTTCTTCCCATTTTTTAATGGGGTTGGTTGTTTGTTTTGTTTTTTGATATTGAGCTACATGAGCTGTTTGTAAATTTTGGAGACTAACCCCTTGTAGGTCGCATCATTTGTAAATATTTTCTCCCCTTCTGTGGGTTGTCTTTTCATTTTGTTTATGGTTTCCTTTGCTGTGCAAAAGGTTTTGAGTTTAATTAGGTCCCATTTGTTTGTTTTTATTTCCATTACTCTAGGAGACAGCTCGGACAAGATATTGCTGTGATTTATGTCAAAGAGTGTTCTGCCTATGCTTTCCTCTAAGAGTTTTATAAGATCTGGCCTTACATTTATTTTGAGTTTATTTTTGTGTATCATGTTAAAGAATGTTCTAATTTCATTTTTTTTACATGCAGCTGTCCAGTTTTCCCAGTACCATTTATTAAAGAGACAGTCTTTCCTCCATTGTATAATCTTGCCTCCTTTGTCATAGATTAATTGACCATAGGTGCGTGGGTTTATTTCTGGGCTTTCTATCCTGTTCCATTGATCTATATTTCTGTTTTTGTGCCAGCACCATACCATTTTGATGACTGTAGCTTTGTAGTATAGTCTGAAGTCCAGGAGCCTGATTCCTCCAGCTCTGTTTTTCTTTCTCAAGACTGCTTTGATTATTGGGGGTCTTTTGTGTCTCCATACAAATTTTAAGATTTTTTTGTTTTGTGAAAAATGCCATTGGTAATTTCATAAGGATTGCACTGAATCTGTAGATTGCCTTGGATAGTATAGTCATTTTCACAATATTGATTCTTCCATTCCAAGAACATGGTATATCTTTCCATCTGCTTGTGTTGTCTTTGATTTCTTTCCTCAGCATCTTACAGTTTTTGAGGTACAGTTCTTTTGTCTACTTAGTTAGGTTTATTCCTAGGTATTTTTTTTTTTTTTTTTTTTTTTTTTTTTTTTCTGTACGCGGGCCTCTCACTGCTGTGGCCTCCCCCGCTGCAGAGCACAGGCTCCGGACACACAGGCTCCGCGGCCATGGCTCGCGGGCCCAGCCGCTCCGCGGCACGTGGGATCCTCCGGGATCGGGGCACGAACCCGTGTCCCCTGCATCGGCAGGCGGACTCCCAACCACTGCGCCACCAGGGAAGCCCTATTTCTAGGTATTTTATTCTTTTTGATGCAATGGTAAATGGGATTGTTTCTTTAATTTTTCTTTCTGATATTTTCTTGTTAGTGTATAGAAATTAAACTTTCTGTGCATTAATTTTGTATCCTGCAACTTTATCAGATTCATTGATGAGCTCTAGTAGTTTTCTGGTAGTGTCTTTTGGATTTTCTATGTATAGTATCATGTCATCTGCAGACAGTGACAGTTTTACTTCTTTTCCAACTTGGATTCCTTTTGTTTCTTTTTCTTCTCTGATCGCTGTGGCTAGGACTTCCAAAACTATGTTGAATAAAAGTGGAAAGCTTGTCATTAGTCTCCAGGAGGCTGTGGGTGTGGCTACATCTCAGACCCAGCCCCTCCTTCTCACAGCTTTTCCCACCTCTTGCTCCTCTCCTGGCTCCTCCAGCCCCCATGCCCTTGTCTTCTATCCCCCACCCTGGTTTTCTGTTTCTCCAAGCTGCTCTGTTTCTAGGTGATTATAATTGGCAGGCAGCTAGAAGTCTCATCTGCCAAGGGCAGAAGTCAAGTCTAGAGCAGGCTCCCCTTGCAGACTTTGAACTGACCCAGCATCTTGCCATTTGTATGGACCTTCCTCATTCTTAGTACTTTATTGTGTTTGATCCCAGGGCTGACAAGTGTTTCCCATCCTCAAAGAAGTTCTCTTCTCTGGAAACTATCTGGCCCATTCCCAATTTTCTGTAGCCCTGCATCCCAATTACAAAAAATTGGAAAATCACATAGAAAGCTTCATAGAATAATAGATAGAACTCCCATGTATACCTACAACCCGTCCATTATCAATCTATTACTTTCAAATGTAGTTGATCATTTGGTTCTGAGGCCAGATGGTACAAAAATTATCATTCACAATGGCAGAGTCATCGTTAGTTGTTAAAATCTTTCAGAAGGTTGATTTAGTAATGTGTCAGGGCCACTTAAAAACCCTTAGAATTACTCACTCCAATTCTAGAAATTTATCCTAGAGGCATCAACAAATGTGCACCAAAATTTGTGTGCAAGAATATTGTGTAGAATTTCTATATTGAAAAACTTGGAAACAGTCTACTTGCCTCAAAATAGGACTAAATAAAATATGGTACATCAAATAGTAAAATATTACATAACCATTAAGTTATTTTTTAAACAATATTTTTTAAAAATATTTATTTATTTATTTTGGTTGTGCTGGGTCTTAGTTGCAGCATGTGGGAACTTTCAGTTGTGGCGTGTGGACTTCTTAGTTGCGACATGCAGACTTCTTAGTTGTGGCATGTGGGATCTAGTTCCCCGACCAGGGTTCGAACCCAGGCCCCCTGCATTGGGAACATGGAGTCTTACCCACCGGACCACAAGGGAAGTCCCTGAACCATATTTTTAAAATAAGAGATATTCCAAATTTTTCGAAGGATCTTTTAAAAATAAAAGTATACAAGTGAAAATTGGGCTATAACACTTAATGTAATAATATGATCCCAATTGTGTATGTAAAAAGAAAGAAAAATGTTTGCATGTAGGCATGCTTAGCACAAAACCAAAAACATTAACAGTATTTATCTCTGGGTGGTAGAATTACTGGTCATTTTAAAAATACATGTTTCTGTATTTTCTAAATATTCCACCATCAATGTATTACTTTCCTAATCAGAGAAACAATTATTGCTTTTTATTAAAAGAAATTAAGCTACAAAAAAGGCAAAAACACTCAAAATCGCCAAAAGCCTTTGCCTGTTGTTTTTTTTCTTAACTGTTTTCACCCCATCTATTCTCAGTGATATAGAAAAAAAGGGGATCTGACATTTATCATTTTAAGAATCTAATTCCATCCCTTATCTCTGGAAGGTACATATTTTTCCCATCTTAAAGGTAAGGAAACAAAGTCACAGTGAAAAGGGTGGAAAAATCAAGATGTGAGAGCAGGTTGCTTGGTCCAAGGGCAAGTTCTCCTCACTTCTGTGCTGTCTCTTCTTGTGATAATTTTAAGTTGCATCTTATTCTATACCTGAGCTTTCTGACTTTATCAGAATAAACTTCCCCTTTGGTTAAAAAAGATATTCTGCTTTCCATAAAATTCTCATTCTAGCTGACTTTCTTTAGCTAAGATTTTGCCTAAAGAGTGTCAATTCTTTGAATACTTATATTAAAAAGACAGTTTAATTGGTCTGAATAAAACTGAAAGACTGTTCAAACAAGCTGCATACAGCATTTTTGCATGTGCCTTGTTTGGGCACAGCAATCATCGTCAACAAATATCAATACACAAATCTTAGCGAAGTCACCAGTGTATAGTGATAAGGTTAAAGAAGGTGGTCATCTCCCCAGTGTCTCATAGAAAATGCTTGTGGCTGGTGGCATTAGAATCCTCCTGTCTGGGTGAAGGCCTGACAGGTTGCTGGAAGCCCCAGGTGGGGCCTGAGCAGGCATCACCCAAAGTCCACATGGTTGTGAAAACTGCCTTTAACAAACTGTGTCACCTGAATTTCAGGTACGACTTGTAATTATGCCACGTAAGTCATTTTGCCATTTGTCTGCACCTGCAGTTACCCTGCCCCTGTGTCACAGGGACCACTGTGTTCTGCTAATGTGTTATCATAAAACCCAGGAGGGACTGAGCAGACATGCCTGAGAGGAGCAAAGTCCAACTACTATTCATCACATTTTATGATAAGGAAACAGAAGACCAGAGACATTAAGCAATTTGCCCGAGGTCATACAGCTTTTAGTGCATCCCCCTCTCAGGGCTGTACTGTTGAATAAAACAGTATTGTCCTGCTGTGCACGTGGCTTTTGAGCACTTGCTCTGTGGCTTGTCCACACTGAGAGGTGCCATAAGTGTGAGCTCCATCTTGAACTTTAAAGAGTTAGTCTGAAAAAATAAAGTGAAATATTCCACTCATAATTTTTCATATTGAGTACATATTTAAATGATTATTTTGGATTTTTGAGTGAAATAAAATATATCATCAAAACTCATTTCACTCTTATTTTTGCCTTTTTTAAATGTGGTTACTGGAAAAAAATTTAATTTAATTTTTATTTTATATTGGAGTATAGTTGATTTACAATGTTGTGTCAGTTTCATGTGTACAGCAAAGTGATTCATTTATACATATACATATATCTATTCTTTTTCAGATTCCTTTCCCATATAGGTTATTACAGGATATTGAGTAGAGTTCCCTGTGCTCTACAGTAGGTCCTTGTGAAAAATCTTAAGTTGCAAATGTGGTGCACTTTCTATTTCTAGGGGTTCAGGTTTGAAGAACCCGTTTCTTCATCTATGATATGAGCAGCAAGAACACATGTAAAGTGCCCAAGCCAGGGAATGTTCTCGAAATGTTTGCATTCTCCCCCCCCCCACTAATCCCCCCGCCACTTTTTATCACCAGAACACCCAAGTCTCCTAATTTCCACATGCACAAATGTCCAGAGACTCTAAAAGGACCACAGTTTCTCTGTTTCCATCCAGATTCCTCTTTAGTAGAGGCATTTTTAAAGTCATGTGTTATTAGAAATCTTATGATGTACAGTTTGTAAATGGCAAGTCAGACACTGGAAACTCGGGCTGGGATCCTGAGACTGCCTCTCCAAAAGCAAGGGCATTAGAGAGAATGCACCCATTCATAAGCTCACCACAGACGCAGGGGAAAAGAGACTGACGTGCAGACAGGAAATGCACACAAGGTGATTCATTGCCACTGAAGCTCACTGAGCATTGGTCTGGTTGTGATGTGAATTATTCATGGATTCCCCCATGGCATCCTTAAGTTGAAGGTTGATGTCAGGACAGGACCCCTACTCCCTTCTCTGCCCCCGGAGCTGAGCATCTGTGTACAGGGTCGACACCCCATCCTAAAATCCCCTCTCCTCCAAGCGGGCCCAGAGTGCAAGGTCCACCACTACAATTAGACTTCCTTGTCCAAATGCCAGAGAGGGATGAATTCATTCAGCAGCCAGCCCAGTACCCCTGAGTGAAGAGCTTGAGATAATTTATGGAATTGATTGATGCTGCTCCGCTTTCCATGAGAATGCATGGAATCCACTTACAACATAAGTGACCTTTTGTTGCACGGATAGAATTGTCCTCTAATCGTTCATCTAATGTTTCAGATGTTCCAGTCGGGAATGAAAATTTCCCAGGGCCCAGCGGTCACAGTGGTGAAGAGTAAGACAATAGGGAGTGGTGGGGACTGTTCCAAAGTGAAGACCACCTGCCCCAGCCGTAGGGGTGGCTCCTGGCAGACCCAGCAGGTGGTTGCCTCGTGAGAATGCACATCTGGGGTTATTGCATCCTCTGAGTTTTCACAAGAAGCCAGATTCCCAGACTTTAATGTGGAAATCTCCCGATTTTTAAATTTGGGCGCTGAATGAACACTTCTAGTGGTCTAGTTCAACTAGGCTGTTTATAATCTCTGACCTTGTTTGTTTCCCTATATAAATGGTAGGCTTTCGTGGGAAGGGACATTATGTTTCTCCCACATTCTTTTTCTCTTTACCCCGCACCACTCTTTGTGCGTGGCGCTTATATCAATTATGACTTTCAACATTAGATGCCAATTCACCACTTTTACAGTCGTTCCAGATTCTTCTTTTTCTTCTTCGTTATTGCTTTTTATGTCTTCTCCTTGCTTCTCAAAGGCCTTCAGACACCTAGAAAGGAAAGGAAGCGTGAACAGGAGTAGTAATGGCTCTTTTCTGACCACATGCCCTCATCTGTAAGACAATGTTTTATCTCTTGCATGGCCAGGGCATTGCCAAGATGGCAGGAGCTTAGGAGAGAAAAAGGAAGGAATTCCAGGGTAAGGCCCAGAAGGTCTCTCCTTTCATGTAAGTCAGTGCTAAGCAGTTAAAGGCATGCCCGATCCATCTCCATGCATCCTTCACCCCGTCCTGCTCTCCATGTGCCACCATCTTTAGGAACATTTTCCCTTTACTGGGGCTCGTTCTGTGATGAGGGCCCACTGCCTCCTCATGTTCTCCCCCATTTAACTGAATACTTTGTGTTTGACGACATGCCCCGAGGGCCTGAAGAAACAGGCTGTTTCCGCACAAGTAACCAAAAGCTTTACGTAGAATTCAGAGACGTCACTGGCTCTTTTGAGTCTAACAGGCAATTTATTTGATTATTTTTTGTTTGTTTGTTTCTGTAGTATTGAAAAGTCACAAATTGACTTACTGTTCATAGGAAGCAGATCCAGACCATTTCTTTATTGATGAAGTCAAAACTTTGAGAGCTACAAGACAACTGTAAAAGATACTAAAGCACTTAAGGAACTGAAAGAAGACAGCTGTCTTTTCAGGAAATAAATTGAGGAACACTGGGTGAAGCAACATTAGCTTCTACCCATGTGAAAACCCAGACATTGGGCAGGAAGTCCACTGTGTCTGTGCTCTCAGGGGCCACACCGGGAGCACATATAACCCCGATGATGGCATGGATGAGACTGGGTTCTGCACAATGCAGCTACCGGTGAACATACAGGAAGAACAACTACCTGTGAAATACTTCAACTTGCTAGATGAAACGTGCTACCAAGAGCAAAGTTTTACCACTGTTCACAGAGATCCAGTACATGCACAGAAGCTGTTCTTTAATAGTTTTGTCCACCCAGTCTTGGAGCCCGTGGGACTTAGATTTCTGTAGCTAATAACACCAACACAGACATTTCAAAGTTCTCTGTAGGGAACAGGGGAGAAGCCTGGTCTCCACGTTTGAGGGTACCTCATTCAGAGACTATGTTTTATATTTGCAGGCATACGCTTTCGCCTCCGTGTTTTGTTCTGGCCAACACAATGACTTACATTTGGTGTTTGGGGTCTCCCAAGCTGACTGTCTTCAGAGAATGGACTCCATGCTTTGAGCATGCTGTGCTCTCATGCTGTAGCAGATTGGGGTATACTTTTGTTGCCCCACCCTTTGTAACTGGGCTTCATCTAGCACTTACTCAGTTCCCCTTCAGGGCACACTGCATGGTCTACGTGTTCTGACGCCTTGATGCTTGACATTTTATATTCTTGGCACACACAGCTTCCCAATCCCATGATTTTTTTTTTTTTTTAGATTTTTTTTTTTTTTTGGATGTGGACCATTTTTAAAGTCTTCATTGAATTTGTTACAATATTGCTTCTGTTTTATGTTTTGTTTTTTTGGCCACGAGGCATGTGGGATCTTAGCTCCCCAATCAGGGCTCGAACCCACACCCCCTGCATTGGAAGGTGAAGTCTTAACCACTCGACCGCCAGGGAAGTCCCCCAATCCCATGCTCTAAGGTTCAGCTTATAGCTTATGGAGTGTGGCAGTCTACTGTTTGAGGCATCCCAGGCTCTCTGTGGGTACATCTCCAAGGGTACGGTGGTTTGAGGCTGTGGCTGATTTTCTTCCAATGCCAGTCCCCTGAGAGGCTACACTGGAGAAAGGGTCCTACAGAGCACACAATCCTATAACCTGGCGTTTAATAATAAAGTCTAAATTTCCCTAAAGTGAGTGCGCCACGCCCCAGTCACTAGGGGCTCCATGTTCTTGCCACTGCTTCCCCTTACACCCACCCCATCCTCATGATAACTCAGGAGCAGGTCTTAGGAAAACCTGCCTCCCAGCAGCCATAGACAACTGGACAGCCCTGGGCACCTGGCCGGAGCAGGACATTCACAGTGCCTTTGTCAGGCCCCACCCCCAGGCCACAACTGAGTGAGCCAGGGGGGGAGTCTTGACCCATGTGGAGCCAATCCCCCTCCCTTTCTGGAATTTTAAAACTGGAAATGAGAAAGAATGAGTGTTTTCCCAGTGGATGCAATTGTAACCTAGGGCTCTGTAGACAGAGGCAGGTGTGCCATTAGCAGGAAGAGGGAGACACACATGGGGAGATAGGTGCAGGGCCAAGGGGGGAGGGCCCCCCGGGGGTGTTCCTGAGGCTCACCTTCTTTCCTACTCTCCCACAGCTCGTAACCTAGCGATCTCCCCCCAAATCCCCCTTTTTGCTAAATTTTCTTCTAATTGGGTTGTACCACTTGCAATGAAATTGTCCCAGTTATTACCGTGAAGTTAGATCACGTGCTGCCTATAGAAGCAAGTACAGCAGCAATTGCATTTTATGCCGGGGATGTGGTCCTAAAGACCTTTTATAATTTACACTGGGTGATATTTCCATTTCCCAGCCAAGATAGCTCTGCGATGTATCATTACTATAAACAGGGTGTGCAATTTATTCGGCTCTCCAGCTTTGACTGGTGTCAAAGGTTGCAGAATTTGTCCTCCTCCCTCCCTCCCTCTCTTTTCTTCCTTCCTTCCTTTCTCTCTCTCTCCCTCCCTCTCTCCCTCCCTCCCTCCCTCCCTCCCTTCCTTCCTTCCTTCTTAGTATTTAGAATTTAGGGATGAAGAGGGGGGATTTTTAGTGGTTATAGAAGATGTCCAAAAATTCTTTCACATTCCTCCCTTCAAAAGATTTAAGACTTAGCTTTTTTGGATAACGTCCAACAGTTTTCCAAAGTAATGGCATTAATTACCCTCCCCCCAGCAGTGTGGAGGTTTCCGGTTACTCCATATTTTCAGCAACATATGATACTGTCAGTCTTCCTTATTTTAGTCATTTTACACAGTTATACAGTGGAGAGAGAGTGGTATCATGTTATAGTTTTACTTTGCATTTTCCTAATGACTAAGGAGATGGAGCATCTTTTCATGTTTATGGCCATTTGGATACTGTATTTCGTGAAGTGCCTGTTTAAGTCTTTTGCCCTTTTTTTTTTTTTTTTTTTGCCCATTTTGCTATTGGGTTGACTGCCTCTTAATTATTGATGGATTGAGGTTAGTTGTATATTCTGGTTATCAGTCCTTTGTTGGATACTGGAAGTGCAAATATCTTCTCCCACACGTGGCTTTCCTTTTCTTTTTTTTTTTTTATTAGTTTCTGCTTTATAACAAAGTGAATCAGTCATACATATACATCTGTTCCCATATCCCTTCCCTCTTCCGTCTCCCTCCCTCCCACCCTCCTTATCCCACCCCTCCAGGCGGTCACAAAGCACCGAGCTGATCTCCCTGTGCTCTGCGGCTGCTTCCCACTATCTGTCTACCTTACGTTTGGTAGTGTATATATGTCCATGCCTCTCTCTCGCTTTGTCACAGCTTACCCTTCCCCCTCCCCATATCCTCAAGTCCATTCTCAAGTAGGTCTGTGTCTATATTCCTGTTTTACCCCTAGGTTCTTCATGACATTTTTTTTTCTTAAATTCCATATATATGTGTTAGCATATGGTATTTGTCTTTCTCTTTCTGACTTACTTCACTCTGTATGACAGACTCTAGGTCTATCCACCTCATTACAAATAGCTCAATTTCATTTCTTTTTAGGGCTGAGTAATATTCCATTGTATATATGTGCCACATCTTCTTTATCCATTCATCCAATGATGGACACTTAGGTTGTTTCCATCTCCAGGCTATTGTAAACAGAGCTGCAATGAACATTTTGGTACATGTCTCTTTTTGAATTATGGTTTTCTCAGGGTATATGCCCAGAAGTGAGATTGCTGGGTCACATGGTAGTTCTATTTTTAGTTTTTTAAGGAACCTCCATACTGTTCTCCATAGTGGCTGTACCAATTCACATTCCCACCAGCAGTGCAAGAGTGTTCCCTTTTCTCCACACCCTCTCCAGCATTTATTGTTTGTAGTTTTTTGATGATGGCCATTTTTGATGATGGCCATTCTGACTGGTGTGAGATGATATCTCATTGTAGTTTTGATTTGCATTTCTCTAATGATTAATGATGTTGAGCATTTTTTCATGTGTTTGTTGGCAGTCTGTATATCTTCTTTGGAGAAATGTCTATTTAGGTCTTCTGCCCATTTTTGGATTGGGTTGTTTGTTTTTTTGCTATTGAGCTGCAGGAGCTGCTTATAAATTTTGGAGATTAATCCTTTGTCAGTTGCTTCATTTGCAAATATTTTCTCCCATTCTGAGGGTTGTCTTTTGGTCTTGTTTATGGTTTCCTTTGCTGTGCAAAAGCTTTGAAGTTTCATTAGGTCCCATTTGTTTATTTTTGTTTTTATTTCCATTTCTCTAGGACGTGGATCAAAAAGGATCTTGCTGTGATTTATGTCATAGAGTGTTCTGCCTATGTTTTCCTCTAAGAGTTTCATAGTTTCTGGCCTTACATTTAGGTCTTTAATCCATTTTGAGCTTATTTGTGGCTTTCCTTTTCAATCTCCTAATATCTTTTGGTGAACAGAAGTTTTTGATTCTAATGAAAGTAAAATGAAAAGAGAAACCTTTTGATTATTTCTTTTATGGTTAGTGCTTTTTATATTTTGTTTAAGAAATCTTTGCCCCAAGGTCATGAAGTTATTCCGTGTTTGCTTCTAAAAGTTTTATTGGCCCTGCTTAGCTCCTATGCCTACCCTTTGTTCCAATTCTAGGTAGTGTCTTGTGTGCCCCAGGTCAACAGCTCCGGATTATCATTCTAACTAGAAACACACTGGGAGGCTAAGCGCGGGCAATTCCGCAGTGAAAGAAGCTTGTATCTGTGGGCTATTGAATTTGTAAAGAAAACAAAACACCTGCAAAAGCAATGGCTTAAACAAAGTAGGGCAGTGGTTCTCAACATTTGCTGCACACTAGAATCATCTGGAAGCTTTTATTTAAAATTTTGTTTAACTGCACGCCGGGGATACACCCCATATCAATAACATCAGAGGTGGGATTTTTTGAGGTGAGATTTTTTTTTTTTTTTCTTTTGGCGGTATGCGGGCCTCTCACTGTTGTGGCCTCCCCCGTTGCGGAGCACAGGCTCCGGATGCGCAGGCCCAGCGGCCATGGCTCACGGGCCCAGCCGCTCCGCGGCATATGGGATCCTCCCAGACCGGGGCACGAACCCGTATCCCCTGCATCGGCAGGCGGACTCTCAACCACTGCGCCACCAGGGAGGCCCTGAGGTGAGATTTTTGAGGTGAGATCCAGGAAGCAATAATTTTTAAATCTCCTCTGATGAGTCCAATGGGCAGTCCAATCTGGGAACCACTGATTAGGGGGTTATTTTTCTTTTAAATGATAAGAAATCTGAAGTTAGGCAATTCAAGGCAGGTGTGGGACAAAGTACTGGGGACCCAGGCCCCACCTTGCCCTCAGCTCTACTATCCATCTGGGTGAGGCCTTTGTTCTCATAGTCATAAAATAGCTACTAAAGCTCCAGCCATCAGGCTCATGTTCCACACAAGAGGAAGGAGGAGAGTCAAGGGTAAAAGTCTCACCTGACACTTTCTGTTTAACTATCAATGGCAGGAAACTCATCATACTGTCACCCGCATCTGTCAGGGAGACTGGGAAATGTATTTAGTCGGGCATGTTGCCATATTCCCAACAAAATCAGGGTTCTGCTAGTAAAGAAGAATGGAGGACATAGGATAGGCAACTGTCTGTTCCTGCCCCAAGGGTACTTGTTAAACAAAAACCAACAGATGCCCATTAGAGGGAGTTTCTTCATATCCCTGGGATCCCTTCAGTATATAGTGGGAAAAACCTCTATGCCATACAATCTGATTATCAACATAAACAAATTTCTAAAAAGAGCGAGACATATTAAGTCTCATTTTTACATATGTCTTATTGAAAAAGAGGTCTTCAACTTGAAGAGATATATTTTTGTTATCAAACCTAACTTGGGTCCGTTTGCCTGCCCGCAATAAAGCCAGTCTACTGACAGCCGGCTGTGGTGAAGGAAAGTGTAGCGTTTATTGCAGGGTGCCAAGTCCAGGCAGCTGGTGCTTAAGAGACACGAACTCCCTGATGGCTTTTAGGGAAAAGTTTTTAGAGACAGGATGAGGGAGGCTTGTTGCATGATCAGTTCATGGACATTCTTCTGATTGGTTGGTGTTGAGGTAACTGGTAATCAACAACATCAATCCTCTGGTTCCAACCAGTCAGGGGTCTACCTGCCTTGTGGGTAGCATACAGTTAACTTCTTCCACCTGGTGGAGGTTTCAGTATTTGCAAAACAGCTTAAGGGACATGTCTCAGGATATTAAATATAGCCCTTGAGGAGGAACTAAAGGTCCTTGATTTTGTTTAATGGCTAAACTATTATTATTTTGTCTTGCTTGACTGTTTTCTTTTCTTTCTGCATTTTCTCACTTCTCTGATTAAGTTTATTCTTTGGAACTCGGGGAAGGCCTAGGAAGCTAAAGTTTTTCTACAGACAAGAGTCAGACAGAGGACCCTGGGGGTGGGGGAGGGCCCTGATCCAAGAAGACCCCCATAGGGTCCTGCTTGGTTACATTTCTCTTCTCAGACATTTTTATTGCATGACTCCTGTTAAATAATAAAAATTCAACTGAGTAAATTTAAAGATCAAATCGGCTTTTTAAAATAATTCATGAATTGGGCACCTAGCAATAGAAAGGAGTTCTGCAGAGCTGTAGAAAAGGAAAGGTTTTTAAAGGTAGAAATTGGACAGAAAAAGCAAATCATTAGCAAAGAATGCATTGTTTCAGGCAAGGTCTCCCTCCTAAGGGAAACGGAAGGGTGGATTACCTCACCGTTGCTGACCAGGTAATTCCAGGTGGACACGGTTAAAGGTTATATTCCTGGGGTGGGGAGTTGAGACTGCAATTAGGTAGGTATCAAGTCTTAGCTTGCTGACTTGGGATTTAGCACAGTGCCTCTATTTTGGGCCTGCTGTTTCCTCTCAACAGTTCCCCTCTTTTGTTCATATGCTCAGCTTAGCTGAGAGATGGGATCAAAATTTAAGGCATCAGCGCCATTCTCAGCTGCTGCTCTGAATTTCTCACAGGTGTTGTTGATCCTCTGTGTGTATTCACAGATCAGGACTTTTTTTTTTTTTTTTTCTGAATCTCTGTGATATTCACAGGCCATGACTCCAGGTTTACAGTTTTTAAGTTGGTCATTGTATTCATTCGTTTTCTGATGTTCCAGTCTTAGGGAGGTCATTGCTTAGTGCTTAGCAGCTGGGAACATGCATTTAAAGCTCTTGAGAGACTACGATGTACCCAGAGATTGCTATGATTATTATAAGCAGGATAATTTCCAATGTCTGGAGTGCACTTTGGAGCCATGGTCCCCAAAGACCCAAACTGAGCAAACTCAAGTAAGTCAAAGAAAGCTCCCCCTAAAAGAGTCACCTTTAAAAATTTGTTTTTAATTTTTAAATTAAAAAAATTTTTATTTATTATTATTTTTTGGCTGCATTGGGTCTTTGTTGCTGTGTGTGGGCTTTCTCTAGTTGCGGTGATCAGGGGCTACTGTGTTGCGGTGTGCGGACTTCTCATTGTGGTGGCTTCTTGTTGCAGAGCATGGGCTCTGGGCATGTGGGCTTCAGTAGTTGCAGCACGCGGGCTCAGTAGTTGTGACTCGTGGGCTCTAGAGTGCAGGCTCAGTAGTTGTGGTGCATGGGCTTAGTTGCTCCGTGGCATGTGGGATCTTCCCGAACCAGGGCTCAAACCTGTGTCCCCTGCATTGGCAGGTGGATTCTTAACCACTGTGCCACCAGGGAAGTCCTAAAAGAGTCACCTTTTATAGCCAAGGGTCTTGCTCAGTGATCTTATGTAACTGAGTTTCAACCTCCCCAGAAATGTTAATTCTGGTACAGCAGGTGGTGTTGGCCACACACAGACACCTAAATGATAGTCAAGCGCTATCCTATTATCAAAAGCAGAGTCTAAGGATTTTTCTTGGGCAGTTATTGCTTTAGCAGTGGCTTCTGTAATATTTTCAAGAGTTAAGGAGAGGATTCTGATCATATTCTCCTTTACATTTACTCCTAACCAGGGAAGTTAGAACCAGGCTCTGCCAAAGGCAGTTAATCCTGAGTTATAAATGCCTCCTGGTGATTTCTTTCTAACTCAACAATGTAAATCCAGGAGATTCAACCAAGGAGGTGTTTTAATTCATCTGTGGAAAGATGGGGGCGCAGTTAGAGAAACTAAGGGGCATTGCCCTGCTGTGCACCAGCTGTCTGGGCATTCATAGGTCCAAGGAGAGTGATAACCACCACAGACAAAGATAAATCCTGTTGGGGCACAAACCACTTCCACTAAGGTGGGACTATGATGGATTCATCTGCAGGGATTGTTGCATTTGCCCATTCAAGCTGGAGGTCAGTTAGGTTTTCTCTGAGTCTGAAATCAAAAGTTGTTCTAGGGCTTCCCTGGTGGCGCAGTGGTTGAGAGTCCGCCTGCCGATGCAGGGGATGCGGGTTCGTGCCCAGGTCCGGGAAGATCCCACATGCCGCGGAGCGGCTGGGCCCGTGAGCCATGGCCGCTGAGCCTGCGCGTCCGGAGCCTGTGCTCCGAGGCGGGAGGGGCCACGGCAGTGAGAGGCCTGCGTACCGCAAAAAAAAAAAAAACAAAACAAACAAACAAAAAAAACACACACAAAAAACTTGTTCTAAATTCCGGAGGTTACTCCCCTATCACTGGCAATACGGGTTATGGTGTTATCTTTCTAGGCCAATGCCAGAGTAAAGGGAAAAAAGACAAGAAGAAAGGGTTTCATCTTTAGTTAAAGTGTGAAGTCTTGATCCGGCATCTTGGGAAGAAGCAGTCTACGTCACTGCCAGCTGCTTCTCTTCCTCATCAATTTGATTTGGAGGTCTCCAGGGTCGGCACAAGACAGATGTCAGGTGGAGCCTTTTTCGGCTGTAAGATGTGTATCTAAGGTTCCAATCCCTGAAGTTTGGCTGCCATCTGGGGATGAGGAGGACCTGGTATAGTCTCTTTCAAGGAAAGTCAAAGGCCATCTTTGTTCTTACTGATTCCAAATCAGAAGAGTGGGAGAAGATTAGAAAAATTAGCTTGGAGAGTCCTAGCTAGATATTTGAAGAAAGTATAATTTAGAATCCAGTCCAATTTACAGCTATATAACAAAACCTCAAAGACAATTAACAGGCCTAGAATCTTGTGTAGACAAAGATGCAAACATAATTTTTCCCTCTACAATTATTCCCATTTCTTTATCAAAGATAATCATGGTAAAACTAATTTGTTTGTTTGCATTAAACTTGGCCTGAGTATCTACATAAGTGTGGCAGGAATAATTTATTGGCCATACAAGTTCTCTTTAAGACTGCTTTGCTGGAACCTTGTAAGCAAGGTATAGGTCAATTTTTCCAAGGCATCCTGTTGGCTCCATAAGGTCAATCTTAGTTCCTTAAAGCTATCTGGTCATATCTATGTGTATTTTTCTCAAATATGACAATGCAGTAGAAGCCTTGGTAATATAGCCAACATTTCCAATTGTGTCCTGTTACAAGGAGAATAATTTTTATTGATTTATGCAAATAACTAACTGTGTTGCCATGAAAAGATACTTAAGAGCTTCCAAATTCTGAAGGGATCAGGGAGGGAGAAAGGAAACTGTTTCATCTTTGCTTACAAAGATATATTTTATCAAATTGTTGTAAGTCATAGACAGCTTGAGAGAAAAAGTTTCCTTAAACATGGAAAAGCAAAACATTAAGGAACCAGCAATGTTTTAAAACAAAAGGTCATAAAAATTATAATCCTCCTCCTCAATTCATTCGGTTCCATGTTGTCAATTTTTGTTCTGCTTGAATCCCGTCTGTCTATTAGTTCCAGAAATTCTTACCCAGTTCAGTTTTATGATCTTAAATTTATGAGAAACCTGTAGTTGTCAAAAGTCCTTTCCATGAATCTTCTTGAAGATGAAGCACTTTTGCAGGAACACTTTTGCATCAGAGTAAAACAATAGCTCTTTGAAAATGACAAAAGACTTTAAAAAATGACCATTGTTAAAGATTTGACGAAAGTTCATTATAATGGAATTGATAAGGAAATTTTGTTATTTCTGTGGCACACTACATTTTAAGATAATATCTAGAATTATGACTGATAGCATTATACCAGGACATATCAGAATTTTAGGAGTTTCATATAATTTCTGGAATGCCTATATTAATAACATATATTCACACAGATATAATCTAAGAATGTTCAGCATCACTTATTTGACAGTGCTTCCCATGTAATTTAACAAATAAAATAATCCTAATCAGTTTAGTATCTTTCTTTTTATAAAAAGAGAGAACAAATCTTTGGAGATGTTCCAGGGTCCATCTGGAAAATCCCAAGATTACCTCCAGGTCAAAAAAGACTTCATTTAGAATTTGAATTTGGGGAATTTTGTCAAAATTATAAAAAAAGATTTGGACTTTTGACTAAATAGGATCACAGATCACTATGAAATGACACTTAATTAGCTACTTAACCAAAAAGACAATAAAAGGTTTCAAAGGCAAATGCAGAAAATTATATAGTTGTGAGCAAAACTTAGTTCTTTTAATATCGAGAAGACTCAGTTTTCTTAATTCATCAAACACCTGATGAAGACATTTGGTAAGACACAAAGTCTTTGTTTTCCAAGTAGACTACCTAAAAGGTGAAGAAAAACCTTTCATAATCTCTTATCAAGAGTCGATCAATGGTCCAAGAAACATTTATCCTTTTAGCAAATGAAAGAAAATTAAGTTTTAGCTTTATATAAGTACACTACTGATATTAAAGTTTATTTTTAAAACCCTTGTAATAGCAATTCAATTTTTAGACAACTTGACCACGCAAGATTTCCTCTCCGCCCTCCACCCTCTCTCTCTTCTCAGCTTTCTATGTCCATAGTTTTTCCTTCATTTTCTTCCTTCCATCCTGAAATAACCAGCTTTATTTTAGGACAAAATTATTTTCATTTTCCTTAACAAAAACACATCTCCATATTTTATACCTTCTCTTGGCCAAAAACATATTCTACTTTCTTTGCATACAGAGTTGTTTCCCTTATTATTTCTAGTAACTTTAATCACATACCTTAGATATTTTAAACCCTCAGAAACCTTAATTTCTAGTGAAAATAAAGAAGAAAACATTTTTGAACTTTTACCTTAGCATTCTGTGGCTTGGCAAATTTATAAATACTTTTTATAATTTCTACAAATATGTGTCTCTTCATAGTACAATTTTTATGGAACATGCTTACTAATAAACCCATATGTCTTTAATTCTTCTATAAAAGGAAGCCAAAAATGGATAAACCTGTGTTCAGTAATTAATATTTCATTACTTTATCTTACTTGGAAATAATCTAGGTATTCAATGAATTTCCATTGTTTAATTTAACTTAGGAAAACTCTAAGGGTGTAAGTTACCCAAGAGATTTGGGAAACTGTTTAAGTAGACATATAAAATAATTACTGCTAAAGAGTTCTAAAAATTCATCTAAAAACTTTTATCTTACCTATGCCTATTTATTTGTTCCTAGCAAGCATACTTACTCATGAAAATTTCATGAGACATTAAAGCAGTTAGCCATCATTTCAAGTTATGCATATTTTTTCCTGACAAATTTTATAACAGAGATAACATGAGCTTATTTGACTTTTAGTAAACCTAAGTAGAATAAAATTATTATACTTAATGCTGATAATTCCAGACATGTCTGTATTAAACTAACAAATTTAAACTAGCTTTTATTTACTGCAAATCATCCTAGATCGTGTGAACTTGAAAAATATTTGGATTTGTTTCTATTATGTTTTTGAAAATTTTTATGAATAGTAGATTTATATAGGTGCTTGTTTGTTTAAGCCAATTAAATAGAGCTCTTTTACAAAGTAATTTTAGTAACACCGTTCAGAAGTAGAGAAATACCATATCTAAAACGTACATCATAAACATATAAACACAGAGATCATATAACTCTCGTTCAAAAATTTTAGCCACGAATCAAGTATAACAATAAAAAACTCACTGGCTTATAAATAATAGTTGGAATAAGTTAACTTTATCCACTCAGATGGCTAATGCTTTTTACTATTTGTGTAGGAGACTTTTAAGATTTGTATTTGCCCTGGATAAGTAATCTTATGGAGGATGTGGTAAGGGAGCCTTTATAGCAGTTTGTATTTTTAAATGCCTCTTTCCCTTTTTATTTTTCCTTCAGTCTCCGGAGAGAGTGGACTGTGTTTACATTTCAAAGACATGATAAGATTTACAACTTCAAGGAACAGCGAAAGAATGCAAGTTTTTTCCTCAGGGTTTTGGGATATATATGTCTATTGTCAGAAATCTAGGATAATTATAGTTAACATTTTTCATCTTTTTCTTAAGCACAGGACAATTTTGTTTCTAATATCCTGATCTTTTATAATATCTACAAGCATTTTGAGGAGAACAGATGAGGTTTTGGGGACTGGGAAAGATAAGTGGGCTGTGAATTGCTTCTGGAGTTGCATTTCTGGTTTTGTAGAGATTTGCAAGACGGTTGCTTCTAATTCCTCAATGAATTGGACTGTAACTTAAATGACACCATAAATGATCTACCAATCCAATTACACTATCCCCAATTTGCTTCTTTCCCTCTGGGTACACTGTTTTATTTTAGCTTAGGGAAAAAGGCCTAAAAACAAAAATTCTTATCAGGCTCTGAGTTCAGTCAAACCAGTGGCCTGCCTCCCATCTTATTTTACCTTTCTTCTTATCTATCCATTCATCTCAGGAGGTAATCCATTTACAAAAACTTTTATGGGTCCTGCCTGGCTTTAAGAAATTTCTTAACTATGGCCCTTGATTTGGCCTTTGACCAAGGAGTAAAAGATGAAGAGGATGGTATGTAGCTTCAGGCGGTTTTTTTTTTGTTTTTTTTTTTGCGGTACGCAGGTCTCTCACTGTTGTGTGGCCTCTCCCGTTGTGGAGCACAGGCTCCGGACACGCAGGCTCAGCGGCCATGGCTCACGGGCCCAGCCGCTCCGCGGCATGTGGGATCTTCCTGGACCGGGGCACGAACCCGCGTCCCCTGCATCGGCAGGCGACTCTCAACCACTGCTCCACCAGGGAAGCCCTCAAATACACTTCTTAAATGATCTCACCTAATTGGAACGCTCCTCAGGATGGCCGTTGTACTTCCCCGGAGAGCTAAAAGCAGCTTGGTAGGACCCTTAGCCACAAATGGGGTACAACCCACATTTCTGTCCGGCCATATTTTTGGGCCCCCAACCTGACAGTTACCAAGCCCAGTTGTCAGGACACAAAATTTTAGGTTGTCTTTAGTAAGTTTGGAGCCATTTTTGCAAACTATTTACAGCTCCTGGGGCCATAGTTTTTAGACATAAAATCAGCAGGAGTGCCAGAGGTGGGACGCTTGAGGATCCCATTAACTAAGTCTTTGGGTTATTCGGAGCCAAACTAATACCTAAAAGGGATGTGCCACTGGATGGGGGATGGTGTGGTGTTTTACAGTGTGCCTGGTTTTGCACACACACTTTCTTGAGGTTGGCAAGTGACCTGGTGTCAATCTAAGCTGTTCCGTGACCAATTTATCCTAACACAGGTGTCTTTGGGTTTGGTGTCGAGCTCCCCAACAGCTTTTAAGTGTTTGATCTGTGCCCACCAATTTTTGCAGCTTTTTGGCCTCTGAGATCACTGTTAATAATAGCCTTTATCGGGCCTCCCTGGTGGCGCGGTGGTTGAGAGTCCGCCTGCCGATGCAGGGGATACGGGTTCGTGCCCCGGTCTGGGAGGATCCCATGTGCCGCGGAGCGGCTAGGCCCGTGAGCCATGGCTGCTGATCCTGCGCGTCCGGAGCCTGTGCTCCGCAACGGGAGAGGCCGCAACAGTGAGAGGCCCGCGTACCGCAAAAAAAAAAAAAAAAAAAATAGCCTTTATCTACACAAAACAAGACAAACATGTGCACCTTAACACACCAGCAGTAACCGTGAGACGTTACTACAGCCTGGCCAAGAGAAGGCCATGCACATCACCAGCAATTCCCAGCGTGGACTAACCCAGTAGACTCCAGTACGTGGGCTAGAACTGGGGAAAGGGATTCCAAACACCTGGGGAACTGCAGACTGAACCAAGGCTAGGGACTCGGGTCCCGGATGAGACTCTCTGCCGGCTCCATCTGACCTGCGAAGCTCCGCACTGGAAAGCCAGTTAGATGGGGAGCTTAGTGCAAAGACAGCAGAGCTCAGAAGTGAGAGGGAGCTTAGCCACGGCCTCAGAAACAGCGAGAGGAGACAGCAAACCCAGAAGGGGTGTGTTTCTCGCCTGTGTCTCTCGCTGTCCCCAAAGCTGTGGGAAATCTTCTTTGGTCCCGTTACTGCCACCAAAGCTGTTAAAGAACAATAGTTCAACTGAGTAAACTTAAACATCAAATTGGATTCATTAAATAATTCATAAATCGGGCAGCATCCCATCCGACAATAGGAAGGAGCTCTGTCAGACTCTGGAAAGGGCAAGGTTTTCAAAGGTAGAAAGGGGGCGGGCGGAAAAAGGAAATCATTATCAAAGAATGCATTGTTTCAGGCAAGGTCTCCCTCCTAAGGGAACCAAAGGGCCTATAGGGGGGATTACCTCACCAGTGCTGACCAGGTAATTCCAGGTGGACTGGTTAAAGGTTACATTTCCCCGGTGGGGGCGGGGTGAGACTGCCACTAGTTTAGGTAGTAAGTCTCAGTTTGCTGACGTGGGGTTTAGCACGAGGGACTCCATTTTGGGCCTGCTGTCTTTTTTTTTAGCACACCTTATGCTTTAAAATCATATTTTTCTGAATAGTATGAGGAAGGAGAGGCAGGAATGCTCGTGGTGTTTTTGAGGGAAAGTATCATGAGTTCATGTTGGTAAACAGGAAGCTGCAGATCCGGGTCAGGTCTGAGTGCCAGGCTGAGGAGCTTGAAGCGTATCCTTTCTAGCAGATGGTGCGCCCCACGCACCCACCGCTCCCCAGTCCTCTCCGCTAAAGACTAACTTCTTATTGCTGGATGCACCCCGGTTTTCGGTTCTAGTTCTTGGCTTCAGTCCCTCACAAAGCCCAGATGTTATCCCCTTTTTATGTTTACACTCGATTGCGGGGGTTTCTGTAACACTTTGTCAGAGGCTGAGGTCAGCAGGGCCGGTCCTAATGAGGAGGCAGGAGAAATGAGACAAAAACGCCTGTACAGTTTATGAAAGGCGGACAGATCAGGAGTGGGCAGCTGAGTCCAAGTGCAGGGGAGACAGGGAGAGGATCAAAGGCTGAGTCTGAGAGTCCAGCCTCAGCTCCTGGGAACAAGAACCCACACAGAGGTGTGGGAAGAGAAGATGTATTTTGGAGAAAGGTGATGAGCTTGGTTTGAGAAGGGAAAAGGACAGGAACCAGTTTGTAACATGTTCTGAGAGCCCACTCTGGGCTCGTTCTGTGCTGGCTGGTCTACAGTTGGGGGGACAGTCAGGTGAGGATGCAGCCAGCGAGCCCGAGTCAGGGGGGCCGGCTCACCAAGAGGTCTGCTGGGGGCAGAAGCAGAGATGGAGGGGTGCGCTGGTAGAAAGGGGGAGGACGCACAGGAGGAGGGGGATGGAGGGGCCGAGGGCTGAGGACTGGACCTTGGGTGCCTTGACATGACAGGGCAGGAGGAAGGCATAAAGTCCGAGAGGCAACAAGCAAGGGGTGGCAGGCTCAGAACAAGGAGCGGCACAGGATAGTGACATGCAGTGCAGAGCCGAGCAGAGGGAATCTCAGAAAAGGCCTGGCAGAGCTGAATGCTGCTGAGAGGGTCTAGAAATCAGACTGGGAAGACCTGTCAGATTTGGGAGTTTGTGGGTCCTGGGAAAAAATTGTCCACTTGGCAAGGACAAAGATAGAAGTAGAACTCTCCCATCCACATTTTGGTATATTCCACACAGGATGGTTTCCTGACTTGCGTACATATATATGCTCTTTCTTTTTACAAAGTTTGAATTGTATTTTTCACATTGACTATAACCTGCTTTTATTACACTGAATGTAGTGTGATCGCCGCAGCGTCTGGATGGGTCTGGACTAGGGCCAACTTCAGGGGTGCTGGAGGGCTGCACCTGCTGAGGCTGCAAAGCAGGGGGAGAAGCCACCATCCCCCTCTGGCTGGGCCACTGCCTGCCCCAGGTGTGGCTTCCCTAGCGCCTTCCTGCCACAGCACTTTCTCCTCACCCTTTGTCCAGTCTTAGAAGTTGAACGCTCCTGGAGAGGGTGCTGTGTTACACCAGCATTCACAAAGGCTCGGCCAGTCATGAAAAGAGGAGAGCTGAGGATGAGAAAATGTGTCCAGTTGTCAGCGTTCCCTCCCGCGGCTGCTCCAGACTCTCCCCATGTCTATCCGTTCTCTGATCCCATTCTCCTCCGCCTTCCTCTGGCTTGAAGGACAAGTGTTTTGACAAAATATCAAACCTAGGAAACCCCACTGTCAGGTACCTTCCCCCAGAGTATTCAATACAATGGAAAAGATCCCTGCAGGGTGGCCCATGTCCTGTTCAATGTACAGATGTGAAAACTGGGCTTGTAAGAGTTAAGTATAACTGGTAACTAGGCGTGGCCTAATTACTGGATTAATATAATATATAACATATATTCTAATATGCAACACGTACATTATTAAAATACATACCACAAATTCATATATAAGACATGTGCTGGGGCCCTCCCTGGTGGCGCAGTGGTTAAGAATCTGCCTGCCAATGCAGGGGACACAGGTTCGAGCCCTGGTCCGGTAAGATCTCACATTCCGTGGAGCAACTAAGCGTGTGTGCCACAGCTACTGAGCCTGTGTGCCACAGCTACTGAAGTCTGCTTGCCTAGAGCCCATGCTCCACAACAAAGAGATGCCACCGCAGTGAGAAGCCTGTGCACCTCAATGAAGGGTAGCCCCCAAGCGCAGCAACGAAGACCCAACACAGCCAATAAATAAATAAATAAATAAATTTTAAAAAGAAATAAAAATAATCCTTAAAAAAAAAAAGGCATATACTGAATGAAAACCCTGGGAGTCTTAAGTCTAAGAGCCACACCCATTGGTTCACATTAGGACGATGAAGACTAAGAGCGTTTCACAGAGGTTGGAAGCCAAGGTCCACAAGCCAGATATGGCTAGAAAATGTGTTGTGTTTGGTTCTCCTGCTATTTTAAAATAGGATAATTAACATGAGAATCAGAATTTCAGTTTCTTGGGAAAAGGTGGGTCTGGGCTTCCATCACCAGGAGGCAACAATTGGTAGGGAGTTGTGCAGTGGCTTCCCCTTCAGACAGCTGTGTGCTCTCCAGTTCGCCCGGATCCCACCGCTCCCTCTGGCCTCCCTGCATCAGGGACCGAGCTCAGCTGTCATTCAAAATTGTGACTGAGCTGGAAATGTTCTCACCCTGGCTCTTGTCACTTGTCTTCATGCCTGTCTGGGTCCACAGGCCTGTGTCAGTCTTGGTGTAATGCAGTGTCCTTGCCAGGATCATTCACTTGAAAAAAAATTTATTGAGGAATAATTGACAAATATAATTGTACATATTTAAAATGTATAACATGATAATTTGATATATATATATACGTTATAGAATGATTACCAAGGTCAAGATAATCAACGAAGGGAAAATCCTTAAACTGAGTGGTAAGTCATAACAAAGTACTAATGTTTGGGCAGCAGAGAATCACCAAGAAAAGTATTTTTATCTGGGGTAACCCCAGTGTCCATAAAATCAAACCCATATAAATAAGGGCCTATTCTGCGTAGTCTCAAATTTAAGCTGGAAATTAGTCACATTTGATGTGAAAAGTAAGTAGTTTTGTATTTTCCTTAAGTCATTTAATTTAATCATACAAGTAGAGTGGCCTCAAAATGTAATGCATCCCTAAGCTGAACGCAAAAGATGATCTTTGGATAGTAATAACTTCTCCCTCTCCTGCTTCTGAGATTTAACACCATCCAAAAAGCTGTAACAGTTTTGGGAGAAGCCGTTATTTTGCAAAATGTGCTTTTCTTTCTCGGCCTATGTGTAGGGCCATTTAGGGAACAGCCGTGTTTGCACAGTAAGGTTTTTGGTGGAAAGTTGTTTTTGCAAGAGACACTCATTTAGTGTTTCCATATTACTGCATCCCTGTTGGCAGCAGGATGAAATGCCGTTAGAAGGTGAAAGTTACCATCTGCAGCTCAGACGCTGGGAGCCTCAATGTTGAAAAGAAGTGGACAAATCCTAAAAAGGACCAGGACCAACACTACATAGTTCAAGTCATGTGTTTTGGTACAACCATGGGTTTTTTTCTGTAGGATCCAAGAGGGTTCTGCTGAGGTTATTTTCTTGCTTCCCTAGTGGATCAAGGGGAGATCCACGGACTATCAGTACTTTTCCTGTGCATGATTCTCCTCTAATTGTTCACTTATATGGATCAATTAACTAATTTTTTATTGAGGTATAGTTGATTTACAATGTTGTGTTAGTTTTTGGTGTACAGTAAATGTACTGTTTTTCATATTGCCTCCCATTATGGTTTATTACAAGATATTGAATATAGTTCCCTGTGCCATACAGTGGGTCCTTGTTATTTATCTATTTTACATATAGTAGTGTGTATATGTCAATCCCAAACTCCTAATTTATCAATATCCCCCTTTACCCTTTGGTTACCATCAGTTTGTCTTCTATGTGAGTCTGTTTCTGTTTTGTAAATAAGTTCATTTGTATCATATTTTAGTTTCCACATATAAGTGATATCATATGGTATTTGTCTTTGTCTGGCTTACTTCACTTCGTATGATAATCTCTAGGTCCATCCACGTTGCTGCAAATGGCATTATTTCATTCTTTTTTATGGCTGAGTAGTGTTCCGCTCTATAAATGTATCCCATCTTCTTTATCCATTCATCAGTCGATGGACACTTAGGTTGCTTCCATGTCTTGGCTACTGGCTACTGTGAATTGTTCTGCTATGAACACAGGGGTGCCTGTATGTATTGTCAATTAACTAATTTAAAGACATTCTTTAAACACTCGTGGGCCAGGGGCCTAATCTACACTTTCGTCTGGGCGTAGAGTGTGGGACCCAGTGGTAGGGGGTCGGAGTGGGACTGGGATTGGGGGTTAGAGAGAGAGAAAGAAAATGAGTCAGACCAAATGGCTGAAAGGATCATGCAAACTCAGGAAAAGGCCTGAGGTGGGCTGCAGCCTGTGGACAGGTCAGTGCCACTCACCCTGACCTTGAGCTGGGTTCTGGGGTGCAGCCTCGCCCTGCTGCTTCCTCCTCTCTCGCCGTACCCCTCTCCCCTGTCTCCCTCACTCCAGCTCCTTTGGATGCAGTGGAAATGCTCAGAATATTGAGTTCCAGTCTTAGTCGGCCTTTAGCTGGTGATATAACCTTGGCCAAGATGTTTTGTTGCTCTGGCTGGTGGTTTCTTTTTATGTACAAGTAAGTGCTTGAGCAGAGGGGATAGGGTCCCACCTAGCTCCAAGAGTCCCCATTACTGGGCTTATGATATTGGCAGATTTTTCAGCTCGCCTACATAACTGTTTGCCCTGAAACAAGTGATGTTGGACTTAGGCTGTGTCACTCTCTAAAATGAGCCAGCCCACAAATAAAATGAATGTTTGAAAGCTTTCTACGATGGTGTTAAGTTTCTGCAAAATTCCTAGGACTCCTTTAATACCTTTGCAATGGTGGGGGAGGGCAGCACCATGACCAAGGGCACAGACGCCTGCAGGTTGCCCGGGCTGACTCCTAGCTCAGCTACCACCTCGTTTTGTGAATTTAGGCAACTTGTTTAATGTTTCTTGCCTCAGTTTCCTCCTGTGTAAAGAGGTAAAATGAGAGTCCCAACCTTTTAGGGTGATTGTTAGGATTAAGTTAATTAATATGTATAGATCTCTTTGTGGGATGCCTGGCAGAGTATGAATGTTCTGGCAATGCTAGCTATATTTACTATAATTTCTTTCTTATTTGCAATTATAGAAAAATAGCAGAGGCCTAGAGGATGGTTCAGAATACTAAGCTGGTAAATCCAAAAGGGCATGCTGAGTAGGAGGTGGCCAGTGATGGGGGCGATCCTGATTTATCATTTAGATCTCCTTTTTCTGGCTTTTCAAATATTTCTGATCTTAGGAACAAAACCAGGATGACTTCACGCCACCCTGCAAAGCACAGCCCAAGCTGTCTTCACTTCCTTACCACCCACACATCCCCGGCAAATGGCCATGGAGCCTTTGCTGATGCTGCTCCTCTGAAATGTCCCTTGTGAAGGTGGCCAGTGACCTAGCTGGTAAACCCAATGGTTTCTACTCACCCCTCAACCCTCTCCATCTTGCTGGTGTTACCTGATCTTTCTCTTAAATTCTAACGTCCATGTCTCGTTCCTGCGAAAGAGCAACACCTCTGTGTCTCTTAACAACTCCATTTCAGTAGGGTCAAAGTTGAAGTCATTTTCCTCCTAAACATCTCCTTCCCTGTGATCTCTGCTTTGGTTTGGAAACCTGCCATCAGCCCCATCAGTGGCCTCAAAATCTCCACGCCTCGGGACTTCCCTGGCAGTCCAGTGGTTAGGACTCTGTGCTTCCACGGCAGGGGACACGGGTTCGATCCCTGGTCAGGGAACTAAGATCCTGCATGCTATGCGGCGTGGCCAAACAAAACAATGCCTCTTTTGCCCTCCTTCTCTCACCTGTCCCTGCAGCAACCCTAAATTGGGACTGATTAGCTGTCCCTCAGAGGGCCCACCCTCCCTCCCCTACCACCCACTGTACTGGCTGCCACCAGGAGGATCTCCTGACCCTTAGCTCTGAACGCCCATTCTCAAAAACATCCGATGACTTCACATTATCTACTGAATAAAGTCCAAACTCCTTATGCTAGTGTCGAATCCCCCGGCACCCACTGCCCCTACAGAAAAAAAAAAAAAAAAAAAAAAAAAAAACTGACCCCAAACCCCAATCTTTCTGTGCAACCTCGTTTCCTGCTATACTCCCTCACTCCAGACCGACTGAAGAGCCGAGTTCAATTGTCTGTGCCACATGGTGTTTGTTGCCAGAACACGGTAAGCCCTCAGCAAATATTTGTCGAACAGGAAAGAAATACGATACGTTGTCAAATAGGAACTATGGCAAATGCTAAAATTCATGAGGAAGAAGCTTCCTAAATATTTGTTCTTCTCTGCAGAGGCCAAGATGATGACTTTTCCCCTAGTGCTTGGAAGATGAAGAAATTGGAACATACTTTCACTGCAAGGTTGAAGCTTTCGCTTGAAAGGAGAAATTATTTCAGGTTGCTGGGCAGAGGTACTTTCACAATTACAATAACATTTGACAGACACTAAAATGTAATGTCCCTTTATAGGAAAGCAATGAAACGATGAATTATAAGGACCATTAGATGATTGGAAGGATTTTTTTTCCCCCTCTTTATCAGATTTTTCTAATAAAGACTCAATTCTCATTTGAGGCAAGTTCTTTTGGGCACTTTCCCAATACAACTACAATTTATTTTTCCATTAGCGGGGAGCAGTTCTTAGATATTTTTCATTATAAGCCCACAGTGCCACGTCCTGCCAGAAGTGTCAGGGTCCCACTCGCCAATATTTCTGAATATCACCTTCCTTGCCTCTCTGTTGTTGCTGAATGGCAACATAAATGTGGCCAGTGAGATAGGATTCAGGCTGGAAAATTAGAAAACTGTTAAAAAATATATATATCCCACAGGGAGTTCTCATAAATGCTGAAATACAAGACAATTTATCTGTGTGATCTCATGTTCTGGGTTTGGGGAAAATGAATGGAATGGAGAAATTATGATCATCATTATTAGAAATAGGTCATTTTGGGGGCTTCCCTGGTGGCACAGTGGTTGAGAGTCCGCCTGCCGATGCAGGGGACACGGGTTCGTGCCCCGGTCCGGGAAGATCCCACATGCCGCGGAGCGGCTGGGCCCGTGAGCCATGGCTGCTGAGCCTGCGCGTCCGGAGCCTGTGCTCCGCAACGGGAGAGGCCACAACAGTGAGAGGCCCACATACCAAAAAAAAAAAAAAAGAAATAGGTCCTTTTTGTCCTCTCTAAGGTGGTTTTAGGATGTATATACGCATAAGTCACATGTTGATGGAATCTTTACTTTCTGGGTCTCCAGCCACCTTGATGAGGTTTGGCTTCTTGGTCTCTCTACCTCTTCAATCCATGCTCAATTGTATTAAATTCAAGTTTTAAACTGAAAATAAGTATAACTACATACGTTTTTTCAACTAATGAGTGACAGGAGTGTGGAATTACGGAGTGCATAATAAACGCCGTGGATGGTCTGAAAAGCCTAAAACATTTCAGAATGTTTTAGGTTTCGCATTTGAATGTGCATATGTCATCTTGTAAGAGCTCAGGGTCCTTCACAAAAACAATCAAGCCCTGGGGACTTCCCTGGTGGTCCAGCGGTTAAGACTCTGCACTTCCACTGCTGGGGGCACGGGTTCCATCCCTGGTTGGGGAACTAAGATCCCACGTGCCGCAGGGTGCGGCCCCCAAAATTAAAAACAGCAACAATAAAAATCAAGTCCTATTTTTGAAGATCTGGCTGCCTTCCCCAAATTCCTGACCCCTCTCCTCTACCCTTTGTGCAGAGTCATGTGAGGGAAGTTTCGAGAAGAAAAGGAGCACAAACCCACAGCCTCCTGGACAAGTTCAAATATTTCTGTCCCTGTCCTGCCAGTACTAGGCACCCCCATCCTCCCACAGCAGCTCGGCCCCAAAGGCAGCTCCAGCCAGAGCCTCACTCAACTGCTGGGTCTCTGCTCCTCCCCGACCTGCTGCTCTTACCCTTTTGTGGACTCACTTCTCTCTCTTTTTTTTTTTTGCGGTACACGGGCCTCTCACTGTTGTGGCCTCTCCCGTTGCGGAGCACAGGCTCCGGACGCGCAGGCTCAGCGGCCATGGCTCACGGGCCCAGCCGCTCTGCGGCATGTGGGATCTTCCCGGACTGGGGCACGAACCCGTGTCCCCTGCATCGGCAGGCGGACTCTCAACCACTGCACCACCAGGGAAGCCCCTCACTTCTCTTCACTTTCTATCTTTTGGCTTCTTCTACCTTTTTGCTCAGGGCTTCTGCCTACTCCATCCCCTGTCTTTCTGCTTCTGTCCTGAGGCTGAAGGAGACTGTATGTCCTTGTTTCAAAGACCTTCAGAGATGAGATCTGATGAGTTCCCTTGGTCTCAGTCCTGTTTAAATCACCCCTACAGGGCAGGTCCGAGTGTCAGGGCCCTATATCCTGGGATAGTCTGTAAAACAGCTAGGACATCTCACTGTTGTGAATAAGAACTTTTGATTTTCTATCTATCTGTCTACCTATGTATCACTTGATTAATAATAGGAAAATGGTTACTCAGTACATTTAGCTGGTTTGGTGTGTGGAAGCCTTTTAGATAACCTGGAGTCTTTAGGAGAAAAAC
The DNA here is from genome assembly GCF_964341445.2 of Mesoplodon mirus. NCBI lineage: Eukaryota > Metazoa > Chordata > Mammalia > Artiodactyla > Ziphiidae > Mesoplodon > Mesoplodon mirus. Next base: position 16,468,843 of record NC_138990.1, on the reverse strand, counting down.
CAATAGGAACAGGAGGTTCTCAGTGATGAAGGGAGGGGTCAACTATTCAGCTGGTGAAAGAAGTCTACATCCAGGGAAAGGAAGATGGCTCGAGGCTGTGAACCAGGCCTAGGGGTCCCCCAAAAAGGAACCGGAACCCAGCTGGCACAAGACCTGAGTTCCTCTAGAAGGAGGCCTCCGTGTTTGTACTCAACCGTGTTCAGGTTTTTTGCAGCTCTTTCAAAATTGTTCTCTTGCCCCCTAGCCTGGGAAGAACTTGCTGACTTCTCCCTTACCTCTGGGATAAGACATGCCTTCCCATTGCCGAACCAGAGGCAGGTCACTCTTACAATGTGTCCCCTCAATAAGCACTTTTAAGTTCACAAAGCATATTGCTGTCCAAAAACGTTTTAGAGAATTTTGACAAAGTTAATTTTACAAAGCATTCTGTGGAGATGGTCTTGGAAGGTTTTATTGACAATTCCGTGCACCAAGATTTTCTATTCAGAGGACGTTCTTGATTTCTTGTACCATTTCTACCTTCCCAAACGCTTTCCATAGAAGCTGACTTGAGCAAGGCTATTGAATGGAGCGTTCAGAGTTCTGGAAGATTCTTTTCCCTGAAGAGACACCTTAGCTTTCACTCCTGTTCGTTTCTGAAGCGATAGGGCATTTTCAGTTGTATCTGAGACACTAATATTAGAATGTCCATTGACCAAAGAGAACTGCCTACCCTCTACCCTCCTTCATCTTATCTTAAGCTTTGTGATTTTGATCCTAGGCCAGTGTGAAATTTAAAGTAGGAAGCACAACCAAAGCAATGAGCAAGTATTTACTAAAAGCCTCTAGTGGAGGTGTGTAGACAGCATGTACAGTAGCAGCCCTGCAAATATTTGTTGGATGATCATAAGACACATTGTTTTTTCACTCAGGTAAAAATATCACAGCAACTTTCTAGCTGGGGTCAATGACATGAGGACACCTCTAGCCTTGAGGATTTTTGTTACAATGTTGCTTTTTTATCCAGCCATCTTCAGTGTGTTCCTCTTACCAAAGCCTGAGACCGGGTACAATTTTCATAACCTGCCTTGTTTCCCATGACGCCTCTGTTTACTCCCCCTGCCCAGGTGCCATGAATGCTGGTGCACTGCACTCTTTGTGTGTGCGCTCCTCCTTCTCTTGTAATGCTTATTTCCTTCCCCCCTACATGTACCCAAATCCTGCACCCGTTCTTCAAGGCTCAGAGAAAGTGTGTCCTCTTCCACAGAGTCCTCCTTCATTCTGTCAAAGAATGCTGGCAGTGGCTCCCATGTGCCTGCCATACAGTGATGAATAAGATGGTCCCTGACCTCAAACAGTGTAACAGCTGAATGAATGAGGCAGATAAGTCAGCAGACGATTGTATCGGTGCTGCCCAGCTTTTCTTTTCACTAAATAAAACACAGAGACAACAATATTCATCATGCGCCCCCAGCCTGTTTGTAGCTAGAAGGTTCCAGCTGCCCCAGATCTGACCCAACTACTCCAAAGACTGAGAGGCACTGAAGCTTGCCCTTCCTCTAACTAACACCAGCTTGGAAACTCAGGGCGACGCTACAGTGTGATAAATCCACTGGTCGGAGCAGGAACAGAGTACCATGCGTCCCCTCTCCCAGTCTTGGGGGAAAGGGAAGGCTTCCTGGGAGGTGGCATCTAGCTGAATCTTGAAGAATGTTAGCTAGCCAAAGAGGACGGTGGGGTGGGGCTGGGGAGTGAGTTGCCAGAGGCAACAAACAGCATGTGCCATTTGGTGGCTGGCAGGGAACGGTTCAGGACGGCATGGCTTGGCTTGAGGGCCAGAGGCTAGAATGTGGCTCTGGTGTGGTGGCAAGCAGGCATGAGATGAGGAGGGTCTTGGGTGTGCCTCCAACCAGACTGTGAACTCCTTGAGGGTTAAGAGCACATTTTCAATTCTGTGTCTTCTAAACTACTGACCACCTAAGGGCTCCGTACAGCATCAGTGTTTGATAGAAAATCTCTCTTTACTAGTGACAACATCGTGATGGCTGCCACGAGACATGTGAACAAGTCTCTCTCAAGAGTGACGTGAACGAGAAAGGTGTTTTCTACAGTTTGTGTTAGTCCCACTGGAGCAGAAAGATCTGACAGGCTCCATTCCCTCTTGTTTCCAGGACAAGCTCTGGTTTCTCTTTAAAGAGTGCCTAACGTGGTTTTTTATTTGGACACTGATTTGGTTACTTAGGCATTGTCTTGAGCCTCCCATGCTGTTGCCTTTCTATCCTCTGCTGTGTGATGCCAGATCTGGGAGTGAGCTGGGTGCAGTTGCTGGGCTTCCTGGAACTGGCTTTCTGTTAATATCTGCCCATAGGAGGCAATGGTTGGAGATTAGAAGGCAGAGGAAGGAGAGAAGCTTCCTGCTTCTGGAAGTTGTTGACAAGAATTGCAAAAGCAGTGGGGGTGGGGTGATGCCTGTCTCCAGATGCCCAGGCTAAGGCAGCATCTTTTCAGGGTTCCAGACCAATAGCAACAGTTCTCCAATAGCGCATCAGCAGATGCAAGCTCCAGGTGTCCACCCAGGGGCACTAGCAGTCTCTGATCCTTGGGTATCCATCCTGCATCCTCTTTGTTCTTCACGCCCCTTCTTTCTTCATTCAGCCCTTCCAACACCTTTGCAAGCAATCTGCTGTATAATATTCCCTCCATCCAAAATACCTAGGATAGTTTCCTTCCTTCCCTTCCCTCCCTCCCCTTTTTCTTTCCTCCATCCCCCTTTTTCTCCCTTTCTTCCTTTCTCTTTCTTCCTTTCTTCCTCCCTCCCTTCCCTCCTTCCTCTCTCTCCCTTCCTTCCTCTCTTTCCTTCCTTCCTTCCTTTCTTTCCTCCCTTCTTCCCTCCCCCTCTCTCTTTCTCTCTCTCTTTCTCCCTTTCTTTCTTTCTTTCCTCCCTTCTTCCCTCTCCCCCTCTTTCTCTCTCTCTCTCTCTCTTTCTCCCTTTCTTTCTTTCTTTTCCTTCCTTCCTTCCGGTCCATGGCTGATATAGACACATACTTGTAGAGTTGTGTTCAGTTGCTATAAAAAAGGGTACAGAAACACTAGGTCTATGAAAAAGATGACAGAGATTATGTTGTCCTGATACCCAGAAGTCCAATGGCCTGATATTTGGCAATCATGGTCCTGGGTATATTATTTGAGTAAAGGTTTTTATCCTGTTTGAAATGTATTGATGGAGTAGCATAGTTGAGCTGCTCAAATTGGTTTCATGCATGGATGGAGTTCAGATGCAGGGCTGTTGATCCAGCATCTTTTCCAAGTACCACATTCACAGAGGAAGAAAAAGAAAAGAAAAAAGTGGCCAAGGCTCTGAAATTCTCCAACACAAAATTCTCTTCCATCATGCCTTTGGAGTATACATCAAATAGAATAAAACCAGTGAGTCAGCTTTAACGGTGTGGCTAAGGCACTTAGTAGGGAAGAGTGATCCCTCCAGGCCTCCTAAACTTCCTGCCACGTGGCATTGCCGAGGGCGCCTGTTCCCAGTAAGATGGTTGGATTCTCTTTTGGGGTTTTCTTGAAAAGTTTTTGCAGTGTCTTATATACATATATACACACCACTGGCCACAACACTTCAGTATGGTAAGGGCTTATAATTCCATAATCATGTAGCCACACAGCCTGGCTTTTGTCTGAATAACCTGGTAGGTACACCTACCCCGACAGTGTGAATGTGAACGAGTAAGAAAGGCATCTTTCATGGGTTCTTTCACAAAGAGATGAGTGAAGGTGCGGGGAGAAAGTGTAAAAATGAAAAATTAAAATAACTTAGCTCTCTGCTATCCTTCATCTGTATAAACTTTAATATTCACCTAGAGCTGAATATTAAAGGTGGTGGTTGGTTCTATTTGAATTCTCCCATTAATTTCTTGGACCTCATGTGCCCTGTCTGATTACACAACAGAAATACTGTGTGCCTGTGTCTGAAACACTCTGTGGTTAACAAAGAGTTAATACGCTCTTACTGCCCACCCTGGTCCTAGTTCCCCTCTAACTTCTAGACTAAAGGGATAGAACACACCATTTATCAAGTAAAATGGGAGGGCTCCTACCACCTCTACATGAGCCATTAAAGAAAAAAAAAAACAGGAATGTGATGTGATGTGATTCCTCTTGAAGCCTTTACAATTGAAAAAAAGATCCCATTTGAGCCAGTAACCAAGAAACCAGAATCACGACATTTAACAGCACTCATAAATGATGCAAGTTTGATGGTTCGTGCATGGAGGGGATGGGAGCAGAAAAGAACTAAAGATCATGTGTTTGATTTCTTAGAAGTTGATTGCTGCAGGCGCGGCCCCCACCACCAACTACTCCCCATCAAAGTGATAAAAGGAAAAGACTAGCTTCCTGTGTGTACTCTGTTTTTAGGTCAGATGTCACCTCCAGGAAGCCTTCTCCGCCCTGAGAATCTGATTGAGGGTCCATCCTATCTTCTGTCCTGGTAGCTTGAGTTTATGGTGCTGTCTGCGATCTCCTTCCTTACCCACCTCTCCCACTAGTCGGTGAGCACCCCTGGGTAGGCACCAGCTGCCTCTGCACATCTTAGGCACTCCAGAAACATCTGTGGAAAGAACAGCCACCACATCACAGTTTTGTTGGAGACGGAACATAGAATGGTGAAGTTACAGGCAGAACTTCTAGCCTAAGTCCCTCCCCAGTTTCCACTGACTGTGTGAACTTAAAGGCCAGGATAAGGCAAAAAGAGAAGATGCAGAATAACGGAGCTAGAGAATCATCGTGGAAAAGATAAAAAAAAAGAGAAAAAGAACTAGACTGGACTCAGTGGGGTTAGGAACCCCTTTAATTGTTTATTAAACAAGTTCCACAGACCTAGTTGGCAAATCCAGGATCGTGTGCTCTGCAGAGTGAGGGTGAATGATCAATCCATTCTAACCCATACCTTGGCATATATCGCATGCCGTTCTGACTTCTTAGGACAATGAACTGAAATCCAGGCTTTCCAGAGCTAAAACGTGATTGGTTTGTGACAAGTTTAACTGTATCACCAGATTTCTTCCAAAACCTGTCCTTCTGCTGCCAGGTGGAGTAGCAACAAACGATCAAGAAGGCCCCCTAAGGAAGGCAGTTCAGTTTTTCCTGCTTTTTGTCTTCTGCTGTGGGTTCACCACTAACCTTCTTCCAGGGGGAATTCCGCCATCTGTCCTGAATAAGCCCATTGAGTCTGTAGTTGAAGCTTGTCCTTTGCAGCTTTCCTTTCTCTCTGACATATGCCTCTGCTTATAGAATATTTGTGAATGCTTTCATGTCCTTCCCTCACTGAGAGAGAAAAAATAGAGAAAGTGGAGAGAAATGCATCTTTTTAATATTCATCCACTTAACAACATTTTGTCAATTGCTGAAGGTGTAAGCAGAGAGGTACAGGAGTGGTGGAGGGGCTCCGGAGTCAAACCGACCTGGGTTTGAATTGTGGTTCCATCCTTTACCAGTGCCCACATTACTATTTGTATCAGTGTGTATGGTACTACTGTTCAGACTATTAACCTTTCAGGGCCTCCAGTTTCTTCCTCTGTAGAATGCAAATAGGAGCTACCTGGGCTATTTGGTTTTTTGTCCAGTCTTGTGGATGGGGCCTTGTCAAACGGTAGTGCTTTCTTCATCTGCAAGGAAATTGCTTGCCTGTCATTGAGCATTGTAGAGCAAGGCCTAGGGCTTTCCATTCCCAAGAGATATTTCAGGCAAGGTGTATCAAACAATGTATCAAAGGTTTTATCCGAGAGTGGTTTCAGCCTTTATTACTTACATCTGGTCATGAAATTGTTGCCAGTTTGCTACTAGGAAATGTCTTTGTCATAGATTACAGGAAATCTGGCCCTCAGGCCAGTTACTAACCCAAGTCACAGTACATACAAGATACAAAGAAAAACTGGGGCAGACAACTCGGTCTTTCTATAGATGATTATCTATTTGGTTCTGAAGTTAACCTCCAACTTTTTGAAAGGGTGATAGATTAGGACATGTGGCTCAGGAGAAAGGGGCAGGACAGCGTGGTGTAGTGGAAAAAATCAGAGGCTTTAGCACCCAAACGATCTGCATTTAAATCCTAATTTATATTATCTTCTTCCCAGTCGCTTAAGCAAGTCCTTCTCCCCAAGTCCTGGTCTCCTCGTCGGTAAACTGGGGATAACGATGCCTATCGCTGGGGATGTCGCGAGAGCCAGAGACATCTGTGAGGTGCCTGGACGCGCGGGGCCTCGGAAGCTCTTGCTGGATTAGGTCGGGAGCCGCCCCGGGACCTGTCACCGGGAATGCCTCCCTGGCAGGATGGCGGGGACGGGACCCCAGCTGGGGGTAGGGGCTGGGGCCGGGGCACCCCGGGTGGTCGGGTCGCGCCCCAGGCGGAGGCTGGGGGCTCCCCGGGGCCTTTTGTTGGCAGCCTGAGCGGCCTCCACGCACACGCCCGGGAGGATTAAAGCCAGATGTGGCGGCCGGGGGACACCGAGCGCTCAGAGGCCGGGACAGGAGACCCAGACGCCGCGCGAGACCCCGCGGTGACGGTAAATGAAGCGGGGGAGATCTCACGAGAATGATACAGGCTGCGAGACGGCGCCCCTAAATGACAGCCGGGCTGGCCTCTGGCAGGCGGCTCGGCCGCGCGGGGGCGCCCGGTGGACGGCGCGCAGCACCGGCGGCCAATGGCTGGCGGGGTCGCGGGCGGGGCCGGGCGCGGGGGCCGCAGCGCTCCAGCGGCGGGGCGGAGCCGCGCGGGGAGGCGGGGCGCCTGGCAGCAGCGGCGGCGGCCACAGCAGCCTCCGCGGCGGCCGCGGCAGGACTGGCAGCGCCGGCGGCGGTTGAGGGGCTCGCGGCGGCGGCGGCGACGGCTGCGCGCGGGCAGCTTCGAGGTGGTGTGCAAGGCGGCTGCGCGGAGGGCGCGGGATTGAGGGGCGGCCCTGGGTCGCGGGAGATCCACCTGCTGGTAACGGAGCAGCCTGCGCCGCGGCCCGGCCTGGAGCTCTTGCGCCTCCGGCTGCTGCGGGGTCGGCTCGGGGCGCGGGCGGGCCGGGCCTCGGGGCGGGGCGCGGGCCGGCCCGCCTTGGGTTCGCCGTCAGCCCCGCTCCGCCGCCGCCGCAGCCCCGGGGTGCTGCGCGCTCTCGGGGTGGCCGGCCGGCGCCTGGTGCGTTCTCGGCGCTCCTAGGCGCGGCGGGGCTTGTCGACTTTGGGGCAAAGTGGAGGAAAGTGGGGGTTTGGGGATGCAGAGGGGGAGAGAGAGTTGCCTGCAGGACCTGCTGCCCCAGGGCGCACGCCTATCCCGGAGTCGGCGGCGTCCCGGGGCCGCGGGGCAGGTGCGGCGGGAGCGAGGCGGCCCGGGCGCAGGGGCTGGGGCTGCTGCCGGGTCGGCGAGGCGTACACAGTCCTGGCGAATTTTCCTACAAAGTCAAGACCCGTCGGTCCTCTGTGCAAGCGCACCCCCATCCCCAGGCCTCAGTTCCGCCTTAACGAGGAAGCTGCAAGTGGGACCCTCGGGTTGGGGCCAGGTGATTCCACTGAGTGTACCCGGTGACAGCGCGAAGGCGTGTTTTATGAGCTGGCAGTCAGACCACTCGCGCGCCCGCTTTTTATTTCTCGCAGCGTGTGTTTCTCTGGAGCCCGTTCATCGCTTACAATCCGAATTGCGAAATATAAGCAGGCGCAGTGCATGTTTTCAGTGCTTTCCATATATTTTGCTGTTGTGCTTTTGCTGTCGGACGACTTCTGATAAAATAGAATGACAACGTCGTTCGTTCGAATTTAGAACCTAAATTTAGAAGTGAATAATACGCCTTTAGTGGTTTATGTTTCTTTTTCTGAATGTTTAAAAAAAAAAGTTCTATTAACAGGTTATCCTAACAAAGGTTTCTTTAGCCCACACGTGTAAATCTGAAAACGCACAGGACGACGAAATTATGTAAGCTGTATTGACGAAAAATAGAAATCCTTTTATAAACGTAAAACCAATGAATTTTAACATGATCGCGGTGTATAAAGTTGTAGGGCTTACATCACGGATTTCATGATGGTGCCTTTCCTTCAGGCATCTCTGTCCTGTCTGTGGGATGGTAATTAAGCCATATGTTAAGTGTTTTCGGCCATAGAACGTATTGACTGTTTCAGAGAACACTTTAAAATCCAACAAAGGTTATGTATCTAATAATAACATAAAGGACTGCAGCCCTTAAAGGACTGTTAATAAAACAGATTTTTCAGTGTGAGATCTAGAGTTGAAAGTTCCATACAGCTTTGTCAGGATGGAGAAGATAATCAGTAACTTAAGCCACTGCCCTTTTTGTTGTTAAGAATTCAGATGTCTTAAGTGATAGTCACAGAGAGTGTCAAGGTGTTAGATTGAAATTTTTACAAATGTGGACAGTGATGAAAATATGTGTTGCTTCTTCTCTTGCTTTAGGTAGTCAGTCAATCCAAAGGGCTCTTGGCTGTCCAGCCTCACCTCTCCTGTTTTGAGAGCATGGGGATCATTGGTTTTACTCTTGTTCTGTGCAGTTAAACTTCATTAATATGGAAACCCTAATTAAAAATGTATGATGACATTCTTCCTGAGTAAAATGTTCTTGTATTTCTCTTGCAGAATTTCAGGTCTTATTTGTTGGCAGAGTTCATTATAAGTATTTTCTTCAAACCAGAGATTAATTACTTCCTGGCTCCAATATTTAATATTCCTTATGTTTTTCCCATTACCAATACTATATCTATAGTCTACTTTGATTATAGTGTTCATTCACTTTTACTTGTCTCTCTACCCATTTATACTGAATTTTATGGGATTTATTTGTATTTAATAAAACTATGTTTCAAAATATCCTTTATTTTCTGACTCTCTGCTTCTCTACTTCTCCATGATTATTGACTGAATGTCTACTCTAATAACCTGTATACTTTTAGTTCTTTTATCAGGACAGAATCCTTCTTGAAGTAAGGTAGGGCTAAGGATATAGCAACAGAAAGTTATATGAATTTTTATATGATGCCACAACAGGATTAAAATTCCAAGTTACATAATTCACTGAGTTACCCCTTCTCTTTTTATAATCAGAATTCATTATCAAGTGCTTATTGATATAAGACAATATATTAGGCACTTTATGGAAATGAGTTGAAATTCTAAGATTTCACCATGAAGACTGTTGACATGGATATGTTAGAAGGTGAATAACTTTGGTTTTAGAAAATTATCATAACTTGAACGTGAGAATATCTTTGGAGTTCTTTGCGGAGAGTAAGGGGAGGGGAGTTCAGTGCTTCTAGAATATTATACCACAGAGCTGCTGGCCAGATTAACAGGCTGCCTGGGTGTGAGTGGGGGGGGGAGGGCCTAACCCAGGGTACAGGAAGTGAGAAATTCGTTTCAAGTTTTAAGTTGAAACTTTGAAATTTCCTGTGAATTTTGCAGTTTATTCCGTAATAGATCCATACTGGTTGTAGAGTATAATTATTATTTTTTAATTCACACTTAATCTGTTGGGTAAAGGTAACACCCTGGGATGATTCTCTAGTGTAACCTGAGACTTGGAATATCCCTGGCGCTTCTAGGGGCCCCGGTGCAGGTGGCCTAGTTTGAGAGGCAAAGGGTGGGAGATGAGGACTTGGACTTTGGAGTCATGCAAATTAGGGTTCTGTCTCTGGGTTCATTTTTTTTGTGTGTAAAATAGGGTCAGCAATGCCTGCCTCACGGGAGTTGAAGATTGAAGATTCAGAACGTGTGAGGGACACATAGAAAACCCTCAATGAGTTGTAGTGTCTATCATTCTTACTGTTAATCCTGTGCCCTAGCGATATCTTTTTTCACTAGTGGAGGTTTCTAGCAACATCACTTTTACAAACCAGCTGAGATGGTAGTTTCTGAATTGCCTACAAATGGCCGCTTTAACCAGCTGCCCTCTTCGCCATAGGGAATTGTCCCTTGGGCTTCCCAGGCCTTTTTGGAGGTGCATTAACTCACCCCACTGGAGTGTCACTTAGTGGATTGTCAAGTGCATCTCATGTCCCCCTGTGGCCACCAGGAATCAATGCACATCTTGTCGTGCCTGATATGCCCTGAGGGAATGAGACTGGCTATGCACAGAGCCGCCTGAACCAGTGACTGGCTGCAGGTTTTTGATTTGGTTTTATTTTTTAATACAGTTAACATTTATTGAGAACCTATTAGGGGCTAGGTGACTATGCTTAAGTACTTCTCAGGACATGATTTCATTCTGTTTTCTGAACAGCTTTGCTAGATGGGAGGTGATCTCCAGATTTCCTGAGTTAAAGCAATGCTAAGTGATTAGTCCTGGGTCCTATGGTATCCTGGTTGGATCGCCGCATTTTCTAAATGCTGAAATAGTCCCAGCTTACACCCGGGGAGTAGGTTAATCGTTGGAAAAACGACATTTATTTTACGATGATGATCAATAGCAATCATAACTGTAACCTTTTTATTATTTATGAGAACAGGAGGATCCAGGACAGGGAGTTTTCTCATTTTATGGATGAACCACAAAGCCAAGATAAGTGACATGCCTGAAGTCACGCAAGCAGTGATGGAGCTGGATCTAGGACCTAGGGCTTTTGACCCTCGTAGGTTGTAGTCTGTCAGTTTTCTTTAAAAAATTTAAAACATTAACTATTATTGTGCAACAGGAGGATTGCAGAGAGTGAAGATTCTGTTACTCAGGAACCATTGTGTGATCATTAGAGTTCTCAGCTTGGAATCTGTGGCTTATTATTTAATGAGCCCCACCACTTTCCCCTTTAAGTAAGTAACCATAACTCTGTTTCCACAGGCAAAACAAAACCAATGAGGAGGGAGTATAGTTGGAAACTTTTTTCCCTGGAGAAGAACCATATCATTCTAGTGTATTAAATGTCATTTGGATATGGGGGTAATCTTTACAGATACAGTTTAGCCCAGGCAAAAATCTGTTTATAACAGTGACTGATAAATGAAGAAACTGATATTTTGCATCACTGAGCAAGTTTTTCTTTCTCCTTTCCCCCTGAATAGGAAGAAAGAAGCCTGCAACATCCACCTATGAAGACCGTGTAGACAGTCCTGAATAGTAATTGTGGATGGTGTGGCTGCCAGGCTGCTTCTGCCGAGCATCTGAAATGAACTGCTCCTATTGATTGTTTTGATTGGCCCAGAGCCAGGAGTACTGGATTCACCTGACTTGAGGATAAAAAGAAAACAGTCTTGGTTATCATCATAAACGTATGAACCAGTGTGATGTTGAAATGAGATGAGGCTCCGAAATGGAACTGTAGCCACTGTTTTAGCATTTATCACTTCGTTCCTTACTTTATCTTGGTATACTACGTGGCAAAATGGGAAAGGTAAGGAAAACATCTCCAAAAATGTGCATGGCATGTAGTAGGTTTTTGCTTTGTCAACGGTGCGTAGCTGCTTGAGTTAAATGCCCCACCATCTGCATGTTGCATGCTATCTGCTGGCGGTCTGCCAGTTTCTTTCTGACACAAAAATGAGGCAGTATTCTTGGATGGAGGAGACAGAATTTCTCATTTGAATGGGGTTTGTTTTGTTTTTGATTTCTTGTAATTGCACTTGGAGAAACATGCTCATCAGTGGTTTATATTATAAATGGCAGCCAAGTCGAGTAATAAAGACTTTTGTTTTGGCATTTTATTTTTTATTATTAAATATCATAAATGTTTAATAAGCCTCCTTGTACCGGATGTTGTATAAAATGCTTAAAAGGGCAGTGGGCGCCTTCATGAAATTTACATGCTGATTATACGAATGATTTGGTGCTGTGTAGTTAATGATTTAACCAGCATGTGCTGACAGATTGCTCTTTAGACAAAAGTATTTTTGAAGTAAGTGAGGAGAAATTCTGATGTGAAAATTTTAAAAGTTTAAAAATTAATTTTGTTTAGACTATCAAACCGTGTTTCTAAGGAAGGTCGTCTGTTTAGTGATTGGAAGTATATTCAGAGCTAATGCATTTCTTTGCTTTGTTTGAAGAGAAAATATTTACAGTGAATTCCTACCCCTACTGTTTACCTGTTTCCTTTCCTTATATTAATCTAGGGAATATTGATGGCAAGAAGAATGGAGGTGAGTATTGTGTTTGGTTTGTTAGAGTCAAGGTAGACTAGTAGTTGTCACCTGGTTATTGGAAGGTGGTGTTACTGGCATTATTTTATTGACTTGTATGAAAGTAACTGAAAAGATGTGTTCACGACTTAATTTTTCTCTGGTGTGTGTATTGATATGTGTGTATCTGTGTGAGTATATGTGTATATATGAAATAAGTTGATATAAGTGGGAAAACATGTTCTGTGCTTTGAGCAAGTGTAGTATTGTTATTGTTTTTCTCTTTTTCTCTGAGTTGGACTCTAATTTCGGAAGGAACTGTTTGGGGAAAATGAATGAAATACTTGCTGAAGACCTTCCTTCTTTGCAGACAAATATATACATTTTAGATTTCATTTTTTAATCGTACCAAAAGGAGAAGACTTACTTAAGAAGAACTTTGAGTAGTTAATCAAACTATTGCTTGTCCCTGACATGAACAGAACAGATGACTGGCCTTAAAAGTCTACTTAGGAAATAAGAGAATTGACCCTAAGAAGAGTATATGGATTTTTTTCTTATCAGGAAACTTATCTATTCAGAGAGTTATAGTAACAGAAACTTGACCCTTTTTACTGTGTCTTATTTAAAGGATTAAAACTTTTGGAATCTCCATTCCTTTTATCTTGTTTCATATGTAAAGCTATTATAAGCATTATTTTTTTGTGTGTTAAGTTGTCTTTAGAATCAAAATTAATTTCAGAAAATATAAAGATCCTTCCACCATGTAGTATTAGAGATACACACAAAAAGCCTCCTCTCTTTGATTATCACTCTTTGAACAGTCTGTAATCCTTCTGTGCATACTTTTCTGCTCAGTGTTTTGTCCGGACTCTTTCAGGTATCAACAGAGGTCTCCTGTTGTGCTTATGTAAAATCCCCTGTGCTTTAATGCCATCCTTTATGTAACCACTCTGACTGCTGAGCATTTGGATTCTTTCTAGATCATTCTGGCAGTCAGCCTGGATTTTCCAGAGCCAGCCTCATTTCAGATGTTTAATTCTTATCTACTCATAAACCACGTGCTCTGCTTTTTATATTGAAAGCATGGTTTCTGTAATCACCGATGTTTCTGGACTCATAATTTTTAGTTTTCATTCATTCATTGGTCCCTTTCATGTACCTGTCCTGTGCCTAGCACTGTGTTATATGCTGTGAATATGAAAAGGAAGAAGACACTTCACACCTTTGGGAAGCTCAAGGACTAGTAGGGGAAGATACAAGTAAAGAATGTGTTACCATCAGATAGGCTAAGATAGAAGCAGTAACAGCGTGCTGTGGTTGTGCCGTTAGAAACATATTATATGTTATATATTGTCTCACTTAATCCTCATAATGACCTCGGGAGGTATTATTACCCCCTTTCTATACATGAGGAAACCAAGGCAGAGTGGTAGAGAAACCTGTCAAGATCATACATTAAGGGGAAGAGTGAAGTTTAAACCCAGTAAAGCTGGTTCAGAGATTATGCTCTTAGCTATTGGTCTACTGCCCAGAAGAGCAGAGACCAGGCAGAATAGGGGACAGTAGGCATGTCAGGTGGAGGAGGCTGCTGTGCATCCATGAATTTCTGCAAGGGTGCAGAGCCTTCGTGCTTTGGAATTATGAGATGCTCATTGTGATTGGCACGTAGGATTCCAGGACTGTCCCAGGGTTTAGCTGGTAATCCCAGTGCAGTTCCTGTCATATTTGTTATAGGTCTTCATTTACTACTTGGAAGAATACATGAGCTGGTCCACGGGATTGGCCTAAGTTGAGGAGGATGTCAGAAACCCAACCAGGAAAGCTGGAGTTCAGGCCAGGGTACAGGTTTCTGCAGGGTACACAGGATTCTCACATAAAAATTAGGCAGAATTCCAACTGTGTGGAAAGCACAGGTTGGGAAAGGTGTAAGCAGGTATGATAGTGGGACAAGGGTAATTACATGTCTTACTTGTGTGCGGGGCGGGGGGGGGGAGTGGGGGGAGGGTTCTCCTAATGGACTTGCTATTTTGGTCAGGCACAATCCAGAAATTTCATTCCAACGTTTTTCCGAATATTTTTCTCTTTTTAGTACTATTTCCAAAATACATTTATATCCACTTAATATAATATTTTTCTTCCAGTGTCCACATTTCGGTCACAACTTGTCTACAGGAGGTCCTTTTAAAAAGGCTATTGTCTTTATCTCTTTAGAACTCTCCCTGACATCTTTGGAAGCAGCCTTGCTTTCTTAATTCTATTTCCATGCTTGCAGACATGTCCTGTTTTTTTTCCCCCCTGTCAGAAGATGTGGAATTAGTTATGCCTTAAGAATCCTAGTTCCTTTCAGTAGGAATGATATTAGAGACCAAAATTTTGGTGCCTGTGAGACTCCATGATGGACAAGCGTTGCTGTTGTTCTTAGGAAATGGTCATTGCTTGGTTTTTCCAATTTAACCCATCATGGTGCTGTACCCTACTTTCCTTTCTTTATGAGGTTTTATGGAGCACTAAGACCTTGTCCTGTGTTGATGAGCTCCAGCTCTCTAAAGAGGCATTCCAATATGATTGCAGTTCTGTAGGGCAACTGGGCAGCCTGGGACTTGTTACTTAAAGGAGAATGTGAAGTGGGATAGGAAAAGTTTGCCTACAGGTTTCTCTCTTTCTTCACATGGTGGCACATGGCCAGATGTTACTTGAATTTACCTCTTTGTTAGTACTGGCAGGCTTCAGTGCAGGGAAACTTCTGTTGGCACCTTGATTGCTATTTCAAAGTACTAAAAAAAAATTTTTTTTTAAATTTCTTCACAAATCCTGTGTATGAGTTATGGAAAAAGGAGATAAATGTTCCAGGAAATGTAATATTCCTAAACTGGATGTCTGGTGCCTTGCAGCCATGATAGAGTTTTCCCTGGTACCATGTTGTTCTTTCATTAAGTCAATGGAGGTTAAGTTGAAAAACCTGACCTTCAAGGTTTGTGTTGTGAAGTTTTTTTTTTGTTGCCTCTCCTCATTTGAATTTAGCTCAAGTTGTCTCTTTTGTAACTCTGCAGCATTCCTCCGAATCTTTTATCTGTTCCTGTTTTTCCCCATTTCACTTTCAGTCAGTGGTAAGGTTCTATTAGTTTGCAAACAATTTTGCAGAGAGATAATAAGACTGATTAGACCTCTGTTATTACTGTATACTGCTGCTGTTTCAGGAGAAATATGCCTGTAGTTTCGAAGAAGATAAGCATAGGGTTGGTATTTGGGGATGGTAAAGAATACCATTTGATGGTCTCATTCAGTCCTCACAACAGCTCTAGGGAAATAGATGAGTATTAAATCCCTGTTTGAAGACACTAAGGCAATTAGTAAATTACTTCATCCCACTCTGTTACCTGACTGGAGAACGATAGAGTGCAGGGTCTAAGCCCAGGTGTGTCTGATGCCCAGGTGTGTCTGATTCCCTGGCTTGGACTATCTGAAGCAGACTGCCCACTGCAGTAGAAAACAGGGTTTCCAAAGAGGGGCTTCTGCAAGTCCCATTTTGTTGGTCACCAAATGTGGCTTCTTCATATACTTTTTCTAAAACAGTATTTTCTTTGATAGTATTTAATCATGTTCTAGCCCTATTCATTTATTTTGCAATTTTTTTTAAGTATGAGGTTTCCTTTTTTTTTTTTTTTGCGGTATGTGGGCCTCCCTCTCACTGTTGTGGCCTCTCCCGTTGCGGAGCACAGGCTCCGGATGCGCAGGCTCAGCCGCTCCGCGGCATGTGGGACCTTCCCGGACCGGGGCACGAACCCGTGTCCCCTGCATCGGCAGGTGGACTCTCAACCACTGCGCCACCAGGGAAGCCCCTGAGGTTTCCATTTTTAAGAAATTTAGAGAAAAAAATCCAGTTCAATTTGGTTCTTTTTAGATTAAAAAGTCAGTTCACCCTGCCATTAGTTAAAGGATACTTAGGTCATGCAAATAATCTGTTGCAAAATTCCCTTTAAATTGAAGTGTCTGTGTTATTGGTTGCTGGTATTTCTGGAAGAAATGTGTGTTGACTTGAGTGATGATGGTGGGATTTTGTTTTGTCACAGAGTAACAACTGTTCAAGTGTCTTTCTAGCAACATGTTGCCATAGTTTAAGGTGGATATAACCTTTTCTTTTTCCCAGATATAATTACACAGAATCTTAAACTTTCAGAGTTTAGGTTTATTGCTCTGATGCAGGGGAGGACACATAAATCTAGAGGCTTTTGATTAAAATAAAGCACATAATCAATGACTGTATCAAATTTAGTGTTTCCTTTTATTATGGACCTAAAAAGCAGGCTATTTATTGTCAGTGTGCGAACTGAAAGAACCTTGACATTGAGTAAATCACAGAGGAGGATGTCATAGTCTTGACTTCCATATTTTGGTCTATAACAGAGTTGATTAAGGTGAACCTAAGGCAGCTGGCAAAAAAATTTATAGGTAGTTAGAAAATGTAGGTTTGCAGTGTGGAACTTAAGTTACTTTGGAACCGTTTTCAGTGAGTGAGTTATAATGAAGGTCAGGTGTATCATGGAATGTGTGAAATTTTTGACTTCTAACAGATGTTTAAATATTTGGATTAAGTCGTAGAGAAGGTCCAGAAAGAACTCCAGAGATTACACATGACCAGCCTTGCTCTGGCAGAGTTGGACTTGATTCCTTTTTAGAAGTGAAAGCCAAGGTGAATGTAGAGGTTATTAAACTCTTAAGATGCTGTTGATAGTTTTCTTTTCCTGAGGAATAATGGCAGTATTATCATTGGGGAAAAATTAGATCCTAGAGATCTTGGTTCTCTTAGAGCTTGTGCTTGGATTTTGGAAAAGTCACTTTAGCTTTCTGGCTTTGTTTGGTTTGGGTTTGGGTTTGGGTTTTTGGGTTTTGTTTTTCTTTTTGCCTCTCATTTCACTGTTAATGATCATGGAGGAATTTTAAAGATTGGGTGAAGTGCTTGAAGGCAACTTGTAGGCAAACAGTTTTTTTGTTTTGTGTTTTTTTTTTCCCCTAAGGACGAAAAGGTGGATCTGCAAATTACAGAGCTTGATGTTTGGGGACAGACATTAGTTGCGTACTTTGAGAGCATGAGTATTTATAAAAAGAAGCAGTGATTGCTGGCAGCCAGCAAAAATGAACTAGGATTGAGTCTAGACAATGAGCCTCTTAAAGGACAAAGACCGTGTCCCCACCCTGCCTGACCCCATTTTTTAAAATTTCAAAGTATACAGAAAAATATAATGAATAATATAGAAGTATTCCCCCTAGATTTTCATATTTACTTCCAGTCTTTTCATTTTTAATAAATGAAGCATGGCAGATTTCCCTAAAATCTTTCACCCATTTTTCATCTCCGCCCCCTACCTTGACTGAGGCAAACCATATCATGTCTGTTTGCTCTTCTAGTCCACTTTTTATACATTGATTTATGTATATAAGTATCCAGAAACTGTATGTATGTATGTATGTACATGTATATATCATTTTTTGTGTTTTAAAACATTTAAATAAATCATATTGTGCTCTGTTACAGCAGTACTATGCAAGTATTATTCTACATGTATAACAACATCTTGTCTTCTTTTAAAATAAATTTATTTATTTATTTATTTATTTATTTATTTTCGGCTGCTTTGGGTCTTTGTTACTGCACACAGGCTTTCTCTAGCTGCAGAGAGCGGGGGCCACTTTTTGATGTGGTGCGCGGGCTTCCCATTGTGGTGGCTTCTCTTTGTTGCTGAGCACGAGCTCTAGGCGCACAGGCTTCAGTAGTTGTGGCTCCCGGGCTCTAAAGTGCAGGCTCAGTAGTTGTGGTGCATGGGCTTAGTTGCTCAGCGGCATGTAGGATCTTCCCGGACCAGGGCTCGAACCCGTGTCCCCTGCATTGGCAGGCGGATTCTTAACCACTGTGCCACCAGGGAAGTCCCTTGTCTTCTTTTTTTTTTGATCACATCATTTCAGTGTTTCTGAGGTCCCTTCACATCCTGGAGGTCCCTACTCCATCATTTTCGCAGTTGTCACTCTGTGGCCACTTTTTACACCATTCTGTTCTTGACAAGATTGGTCAAGTTCTTCTAACCTGGCTATATAACGTTTTCATTCTTGTTCATTCAGCAGCTTGCCTTTTTGGGTTTAGGTCACAGCATGATCAACGTTACTCTTTTGTCCCTGCATACATGGTAGATAACATTTAGGACACGGTATCAAAACCTTTGTATTATTTTATCAGTCCCTTCAACATGCACGTTGTAGTCTTTTTTGTAGTCATTTTTAGTGTTTGAGTACACTTAGTTCTGGGTATAGAGTCATAAAAAGTCATAAAAATTTTATTGCTAGTTGATTTTCATTAAGGTCAGACTGTTCCAGGATCACGTATCAGTTATTTGACTCTAGATAATATATATATATATATATTTTTTGGTATGCGGGCCTCTCACTGCTGTGGCCCCTCCCGTTGCGGAGCACAGGCTCCGGACGCGCAGACTCAGCGGCCATGGCTCACGGGCCTAGCCGCTCCGCGGCATGTGGGATCCTCCCAGACCGGGGCACGAACCCGCGTCCCCCGCATCGGCAGGCGGACTCCCAACCACTGCGCCACCAGGGAAGCCCTAGATAATATTTTTAATGGACATCATTTATTTCCTCAACAGTTAGGGTGATCATATAATTTCTTGTCCAGACTGGGGCACTAGAGAACAATTATTGTTACTAGTAACAGTTAGGCTGGGATAACAGTTGTAAACTGGAACTGTCCCTAAGCAAAGGTAAGTTTGTAGTCAGCCTATTAAAGAAGGGAAGGACAGTGGTAGAAAATGACTGGCCATGTAAGGACAGAACAGGGAAGCTGATTTAGTCATGATGGGAAGTGAAGCTCTCAGCGATCAGAATCTTTATAAGCCTGTGTACCTGAGAGTGTGTGATCCAGGGCACTAATCAAACACCAAGTGGAACCAGCCCAGGGCTGCAGTTAATTCCTTAAGAAGGAAGTGTACACAAGGGAAGAGGGGGAAATCATTCCCCAGGTGGTGGCAAGCTTCTGCTGAAGCAGTAATGAAAGGAAGTTACCTTTTAGTGTGTTGATTGTGATCTAGAAGGTTAATCAACCCTCTTCTCAAGGGAAATAAGCATTGCCCTTTCTGACCTGATTGGATGAAAGAGTAAAGATAACTTGGGTTTCCTTATCAGGAAACTAAGAGATAAGGTAGAAATAAGACACTGCGGACATCCCTGTCACCTTCCTTAAGGGAAGTTCCTTCCTGCCTGTGGACTGTGCCTCTTGTGTTCTTTTGATAAACTGGCCAGAAGTTGTTAATATGCAAACTATAGGGAAGTAATTGAACAAGGCTGCCCCTCCCCCACCCCAGTCTTACTGCTTACACTGCTCGGTGATGAATTCTATCTTGAAGGAAATGTACTAACCCCAGTGATAGGATATTGGTGCTTTATTGCCATGGTGCTCTTTGGTTTGTAAGTAGCTTTCTTCAGATTGCTCCTTTTTCTCTCTTCAGCTCAGTTAATTTATTCATTCACCTTATGCTTATTGAGCATGTACAAGGAACTGTTCCACGAGGCACTGGCAGTATAGTGGTCAACAAGGTAGTTGACATCCTTGCTGTCATAGAGCCTATTTATCCAGATCTTCAGTGGGCAGGGGGGTTACACAGTAATAGCTGAACAACTGAACAGCCTAGATGACTTAATGAATATTGACAGTAAAACACGCTAATGCGATGGGCAGTGAGTGACAGAAGGGGGAATGAGGACTGTTTAGATACAGGTAGTCAGAGAAGGCCTCTTGGAGGAGGTGACAGTTGAATGGAGGCCTAAGTGATAAGAAGCCAGACAAGGAGGGCAAAGAAGCCAGAGAAGTAGGGCCAGAAGTAGAAACAGGAAGTACAAAAGTCAAGGGTGAACTCTTTCAAAAGGCATGTTGAAAGAGCATAAGGAAGAACCAGTGTGGGTGAAGCATAGTGAGAGGAAGGGGGTGTCGGGAGTATGGTAGAGATGGTGTCGGGAGTTCTGTGATAAATGCGAGGTGCTCAGGCCAGAGGTGGAAATGTGCATGTTGTTGGCATATTGAGGAAACTGAGAGTCATGGGAATGGATGAGAAGAATCACTTGAGGGAAGTGTTTGCAGACGGAGGAAAGTTGTCAGTTGTATGGAATGACGCTGACAGGTTGTGTAAGGTGAGGACGGACCAATTTTATGTAAAATTTTTAAGTGTCTCATCCTGACATCGTAGGGGTCTCCAGGATCTAGCTCATCTTCATCTTTTAAGTCATCACCATCCGAATACGTAACATTAACCGAAAATCGTTGGCCTTCTTTACTCTTGCGGATGTTCCTCTCCTCATCCTCTTTGCCTCAGCTTTCTCTGTTCCATAGGTTCTGGCTTAAACGACTCAGCAGTCCGACAATCTCTAGCTGTCCCTTTGACCCTCATGGCACCTCTCTGCCAGTGTGTCCACTCATGACCTGATCTCAGAACTCCGTACAGAAGTGCCCTCAGCCTCCTAGCAGTGTCTCCCAGGGCGTGGCATCTTGGTACCTCTTTACTCTCCTCTTCCCAATGCGCTCAGTTCCCCCTGAGTTCCACCATCATGACTTTTTCATGTTTGTTTCTTCTGGTCCCCCTGTGAAGCAGCATGGATCTTCGAGTTCTGTTTCCTAGGTGCTTCAATTAAAGCAGTATTATTGCTCTATGTTTATGTGTTGTGTGCTTTTAAATTAAGTAAAAATTTTTATTAAAGTGAAATATGCTCATGGTTAGAAAAAGTTTTTTTCATAACACTGAAAGGTGATATTGAAAGAATGACATCCAGCTTCATCTCTTTGTACTCTCCTAGTCTCCTGTCCCCAAAGGAGCTCTATTCGGTTCTTTTGGCTGTTCTTTTTGGCATTTCCATATTTATAAATTGTATGTGTGTATGTAAACTACTCTTCCTTGATTTTGTTTTCACTTTTAGACATCATCTGTGGGCTTCCTCTTGTAGATGAAAATTTAGCTCTTATTCCCTCTTTCCTTCTCATTCTTCCAATATAATAGTTACATCACAATTTTTAGCTAAATCATGACTCCATATTTACATTATTGTGATTGAGTGAATACATCTTACTTCTGAGCCAAGTACTACTGTACTTGTACCTTTCCTTTATTGTACAACTTTTTGTTTCCCTGGTATTAACAGTTCTCATTCTGGTATAATTTTCTGCATGCCTGTTTTATTCCGGTTCGTTCTCTATGCCATATGTCTATTAGTAGTTCTCTCCAAATGCTTTCATACACCAGATAACTTATCAGTTTTATTTTCTTCCCAGCTGTTTCCTTCCTGAAGCTCTGTGTCCTTCTCCAGTCTGGACTCGTTACACTCTAGGCCTCTGCAGAGCTGTCTTCTGGGTCTGCAGTTGCCATTATCCCGGGAGTTCCCTTTGTCTCCCTC
This sequence comes from Mesoplodon mirus, assembly GCF_964341445.2. NCBI lineage: Eukaryota > Metazoa > Chordata > Mammalia > Artiodactyla > Ziphiidae > Mesoplodon > Mesoplodon mirus. The sequence goes on along the minus strand of NC_138990.1, from coordinate 16,447,323 downwards.
TTGGGAGTGTTTTCCAGATCCCAAGTTTTTCTTCTTCTTGGCTTTTTTCCTTTGCATGTTCTCCAGCAGCTTCCTGAATAGGTACATGTTTGAATATTTTAAAATCCTAGTTTGGGGACTTCCCTGGAAGTCCAGTGGTTAAGACTTCGCCTTCCAATGCAGGGGCTGCAGGTATGATCCCTGGTCAGAGAGCTAAGATCCCACATGCCTTGTGACTGAAAAACCAAAACATAAAACAGAAGCAATATTATAACAAATTCAATGAAGACTTTGAAAATGGTCCACATCAAAAAAATCTTCAAAAAAAAAATCCTCGTTTCACACTTCACTAATGGCTGGCTAAAGAATTTTAAGTTGAAAATTTTGTTTCCTCTGAATTTTTAAGAAATGCTTTCACTGTCTTCTAGCAGCCAGTGTGGCTATTCAGTTCCATATTCTTGGTATAATACCTCTACCCCTTTAGAAACCTTTAAAATGTATTTTATCTTCCTCTCTCTCTTTCTCCCTTTCCTCCTCTCCCTCCCTTCCTCCCCCGCCCCCTCCCCCTCCCCTCCTTTTTCTTTATTGTACTGGCTAGAAACTCCAGTGTAACATCAAATAAAAATGACATGAGCGGACATCCTTGCTTTATTCCCATTAAGTATATGATATGAATTATAGAGCTTTTAAAATCATAAGCGAGTTGGATTTTGTCAAATGCTTTTTAATGCATCTATTGAAAATCATGTTTTTTAATCCTTTTCTATTAATATGGTATATTAATTGATTTATGATGTTGAACCAACCATGCATTCATTACCATCTGAGCCTGGGTATTTTTCTTTGGGAGGATTTTTGAAAAGAACTAACTTTTGGCTTTATTGATTTTTTTTCCCCCAATAGTTTAAGTTGGGGAGAACTGACATCATGAAATACCTGTTTAGATCTTCTTTGATTTCTTTCAGCAGAGTTTTGTAGTTTTCTGTATATAGATCTTGGACATATTTTGTTAGGTTTATACCTAAGTATTTTATTTTGGGGAGTGCTAATGTACATGGTATTGTGTTCTCAATTTTAAATTCCAGTTGTTGCTGGTATATAAGAAAGCAGTTGGTTTCTGCACATTAACTTTGTATCTTGAAACCTCTCTGTAACCACTTTTTAGTTCCAGGAGTTTTTTTATTGACCTTTGGGATTTTCTACATAGACAGTTGTCATCTGCAAACAAAGACAGTTTCCTTTCTTTCTTCTTTATCTGTATATGTAATTTTAATTTCCTTTTCCTGTTTTATTTCAGTATGATGTTGGATAGGAGTGGTGAGAGCAGACATCTTTGCCTTTTTCCTGATCTTAGTGGGAAAGCATCTAGTGTCTCACCGTTAAGTGCAGTGTTAGCTGTAGATTTTTTGTAGACGTTCTTGCTCAAGTTGAGGAAGTTCCCCTCTATTCCTAGTCTGTGGAAAGCCATTGATTTTTTCCACATATTTTCTCTCTCCTCTCCGTCTGGGTGTAGTTGGTGATAGCTTATACTATAAGGCTCTGTTCAGTTTTCTTCAGTCTTTTTTTCTTTCTGTTCTTCAGATTGGATAATTTCTACTCCTCTAACTTCAAGTTCACTGATTCTTTCTTTTGCCACCAGAAATCTGCTGTTGAGCCCCTACTGTGAATTTTTCATTTTAGTTACTGTTCAGCTCTAGACTTTCCATTTTGTTTTATAATTTATAAATGTATAATTTATGTTCATTGCATCAGTTTCATCACAGTGTCCTTTAATTCGTCAAATGTGGTTTTATTTAGTTCTTTGATAGTAGCTGTTTTGAAATCTTCATCTCCTAAATCCAACAATTGGGAACGCTCAGAGACATTGCCACTGACTGCTTGTAAATTTTTGTCCCCTGGAGTACGGGTCACACTTTCTTTTTTCTTCGCATGTCTTGTAAATTTTTGTTGACTACTATATATTTTAGATAGTATAGTGATGCCAACTCTAGATTCTTACTTTTTACCCTTGAAGTTGTGGTGGTGGTTTTGTTGGCTCATTTGTTTAGGAACTTGACTGAATCTCTGGAGTCTCTCTCCCACAGTGTGTGACTACTGATGCCCTACACTTTTGTTTTGTTTTGTTTTTATTTTTAAGCCTGGTTTCCTCGAGGGGTTGCATCTGTGTCTGCACAGCATTGTGCTCAGCCACAGGTTGGTCAGAGGTTGTAGTTAAGCCCTTGGAGCAGTAAGGCTCCCTTCCCTGCTGGTGATGCATGTGGACAGTGGAGCAGTCGTACTTGAGGCTTTCCTCTCCCCTGGCCTCGTTCGGTTCCTCTTTGTGAGGGCTTGGGTTCTGCTGGCCAGGCATCTGTGGGTGGCCTGGGCCCTCTCTGGTCTCTGCTGTGCATGCTCATAGCTCCCAGTCAACCTGGGAGATGTGAAGAGCCTTTTAAGCCCCTGTAGCTGTCTGAGTCTCTAGAACTCCCAGTTAAGCCTCTGGCTAGTCTGCAGTGCCCAAGTGCATTGCTCACCCCAAACAGAACGGCATCCTCAGGCTCGCATAGCTGCCGGCCCTCCCTGTGCGTTTGCCTCTGGATTGCACTTTGCCCAGCAACGCTCCAAATCAAATGAGTCCCCTCCGAGAATCTGCCGGTGTCAAGGCCTGTCTCTGCCTTGTTGAATGTCTGAAATGGTGGAGCTGGGGAGGCAAGAGGGCAGCTACTGGCAAGAGAGTCACAGACTACCCTGTTCTTACCCGAAGTGCAGCTGTTTTCATGAATAAACACTTCTCAGTTTGCTGTATGTCTTTGGTTGATGTCCAGAGCGCTGAAATGGTGTTTTTTTTTTTTTTTTCCCCTCTTCTGTCCAGCTTTATAGTTGCTTTTCGGGGGAAGGATTTGGGGGCCTCCTCAAACTTTTAGGCCAGTCGTTAGAAGTTCCCTGAGCAGTTTTAAAATGTTCCCTCAGGTGATTCTGATACTCAGCCAGCATTGAGAGCCACTACACCTAGGATTCTTCAAGCTCTAAATAAAAACACATAAAATCATAGCATAGCAAAGTTTTTACCATACTGAATTTCTAAAAGAAAAAGTCTTTAATATCTGAGGTTTTATAAATAAAGGACTAATTTTAATATAGTACCTAAAGAGGGGCTACAGTATAAACCTATTTTCTGCCAAGTTGGCCAGCAACCTCTCTTGTTTTATATATTAAAGTTGGTAGATTTGGCCCTTGGACTTGCTATGGTATTATTTTATGTTCAGCTTAGTTGGCCAGCATTCATTTCCTAAAACAGTTTCCTAATCTAATTTTTCCAGGTTGGAAAGCTTCTTAAGCAGTACATGTGCTCTGCTCAGAGAGTGTCTGGAATCTATGCTTGATGTATTCTTAACTCTGAAAGGATATTATTCATGGCTGACATATTAGCGGAGACAAAATTGAGAACATTAGCTAACTGAATTTTTTGTGCTGCTTTAGAAATACTGCCAGTCAGATTTTAGGTATATGAGTAATTGTCCAGCCCTAGACTCCATTATTTAATGAAGTACATGGATAAAAGGTGCACTGGACCCTTTAACCAGTAGTGGAAAAGAATAGCATAAAAAAAAGATTAGTAGATTAGTCTTACTTAATAAAATATAAATGCATGGAAATCTTAAAGTGCTAATCAATGGCGTCTAGCAGTTAGAGCAATGTTAACATTTTTGGTTATTTTCTTTCTTTTTTCTGGACTAGTGGTTCTCAAAGTTTGGTCTGAGGATCCATGAGGATTCCTGAGACCCTTTCGGGAGGTTTATAAAGTTAAGACTGTTTTTATAATAATACTGATATGTTATTTGGTTATTTTCCTTTTCCACTCTTGTAAGAAATAACAGAACCAGATTTGAGAATTCAGCAGTATTATTCAGCCAGACATTTTATTAAGCCAGCAAATTGCACTCTATTAAATTTTTTGTTTTAGAAAATAAAGTTTTTTTGATAAAATGTGTTTTTTATGTTAACATGTAGTGGGTTATAATTCACATAAACAAAAGGTCTTTAGGGTCCTTTAATTGTGAAGGGGTTCTGAGACCAAAAAGTTTGAGAACTACTGTATTAAATATAAATAAAACGAGATTGACATATTGTGCATGTTGTATAATGTACATTTTTGCTTAATATACCACAAATGTTTCCCATGTCCTGATTTTTAGTGGGTCCATAATATTCCATTGTATAATTAGCATCTTTAGCTTAATCTTAAATAATGCTACGACAAATTTTGTACACATCATTGATCAGTTTCTTATGAGTTTTTTTTTTTTTTTTTAATTTAAGAGGATTTGCCTTAGTTCACTGGCATCACTACTAATTACCTGGCATTCTACAAGGCATTGGCAGTTAGAGGAAAATACCTAAATAGGATTCCTGCTGTAAAGAAAAGAGTTAACAACAGATCTGAGATTGCTTATCGTTAGAAAGGTCTGCTTGCAAGGTTGGCCCTTGGCTGGCTTCTGGGAACTTGGCTGGTAAACACTGACATAAAACTTTCCCCACATGCCAGAAGCAGCTCACTGTGCCTAAACTATTTGTACAAGCTGTTTGGTCTGGAATTTTGGTATGTGCTAGGCAGAGGCTGCCTGCATGACCAGCTCCCAGTGACACCCGTGGGCACTGAGTCTCTAAGGAGCTTCTCTGGTGACAGCACTTTGCATGTGTTGTCATAACTCATCGCTGGAGGAATTAGGTGTGTCCTGGACCACTCCACTGGGAGAAGACTTGGAAGTTTGTGCCTGGTTTCTTCCAGACTTACACTCAAGTGTCTTTTCCCTTTGCTGATAACTGTGTACTGAGTCCCCTGTATGCTTCTAGTGAATCACTGAACCTGGGTGTGGCCTCGGGAATTTCTGGCACACCTGCTATCATGGAACTCACACTTTAGAAGGGAAAAGGAGACACGTGTGTCATTATAGTGCAGTGCAGTAGATGCAAAATGGGAGTGTAATTAAGATAAAGTATAAGATAAAGAGGAGCTAAAAACAGGACAGACGTCAGCGAGAGCTTCAAAGGGAAGACAACCAAAGAGTATTTTGAAGGATGAATGGAATTTTATCAAATGAAGAAAGAGAAGGATGGCTCTGATAAGCAGACTGCCTGAGCTATGAGGGATAAAACTTCTTAGTGTGTTTGGAGAACTCCAAGCAGTATGGGAATGTTGAAGCAAGACATGATCCTGGGCAATATTCAGAGATAACACTGGAGAGTGAAGCAGGGAGCCACTTAAGGGTTTCCAGTTTAGGAAGTAAGCTATGTGATGGTCCAGGGAATAGAGGGGATGCAAGATGGCATGGAGAATAGTTATGTTCTGATCCAGGTGCGGGATTAAAATGAGGGCTTACAGTGGCATCTGTGTGAACAAGAGAGGATGGCTGAGCACCAAGGTAAGCAATTACCTTGTGATGAAATTTTCAGGGTGTATGAACAGCTTCAGCATTCAGAAGGGTGCGTGGGTAGGGCCCAAGGATGTGTGTATTTTTCGTAGTAACTGCAGTCTCTGCTGTCTCTATGAGGGGGGCCATCCTCTCCGTCCCCCCTACCTCACCAGGTAAAGGAGATGTCGCATTGGCTTCACCGTGTAGATGACCTTGTAGGAACTATTAGAGTGGACTGAATCATGAGATGTTGGGTGAACTCACTGGTCCTTTCTAATGCAGCATGATTCTGAAGACTAGAACCCCTACCCATTGAGGTTTTCTCTAGATAGTGTGGGAAGAGGTGAATTGTGGATGGAAGGAAGTGGTCGTTTCCCTAAACTCCGTCTAAAAACCCTCGTTATAGCAGGAAAAATAGACATCAGTGTTTACTGTCTGGGTCCAGTGGATGCCTTTTATTTATTTTTATTGTAAGTGATTTTATAAATAATACAGAAATAAGAATAAAGGGACAGTGAAATACAACTCTATTGTAAATTTTAACAAGAAATTAAACAAAGCAAAGCCACAGTTTTATCCTCGTATTTCTGGTTTGGTAGGTATATAAACTGACATGGGCAACACCCTTTGAATACAACTAACTGTTCACTAACGGTCATGCATGAACCTGGGATACATCCTTCTTGTAAATTCTAATTCCAGATTTCAAATACATGTCTAATGGGTTCTAGTTCATCATTACTTCTAGTTCTTCTGCACCTCTATCATCAAAACACAAAACTTTTGAAAACGTTTGTAGTTCATAATTTTGTTGAAGAGAGGATGGCCATCTTCTTTGCTCCTTGTTTGCAAAACATTTTCATTATTAAATTTAGAATGATCAATCCAATGAAGTTTTTTCATTTCTGAATCCTCTTTCTAGTCACTTTTGTATGCACACAAGCCTTTATGATTTGTCTACTTATGAACCTATCCAGTATATCCTGTTGCACAAATACATCATAGGCAAAAGGATATTGTTACCCATCCTTTTAACAAAACAGGATGTTCTGTTTTCTTATGGCTCATTGTGATGAGGTCCTTCCAGTTAAATGACTAACTTGATGAAAATGCTGTTTCCTTTTTGTCTTTAGAAATGATTATTCATTCATTGATTCTTGTTTTGCTTGTTTAAAAAATCATCAGTTCTTTTTTGTTTGGCTTTTTAAAAACTATTTAAAAGAATTATGGAATTATGGGAAGCTGCAAAGGTAATACAGAGAGATACAGTGTAACTTTCACCCATTTTCCCCCAATGGTTACTTCTTTTTTTGTTTGTTTGTTTTGTTTTTTAACATCTTTATTGGAGTATAACTGCTTTACAATGGTGTGTTAGTTTCTGCTTTATAACAGAGTGAATCAGTTATACATTTTACATATAGCCCCATATCTCTTCCCTCTTGCGTCTCCCTCCCTCCCACCCTCCCTATGCTACCCCTCTAGGTGGTCACAAAGCACGGAGCTGGTCTACCTGTACTATGTGGCTGCTTCCCACTAGCTATCTGTTTTACATTTGCTAGTGTATATATGTCCATGCCACTCTCTCACTTTGTCCCAGCTTACCCTTCCTCCTCCCCATATCCTCAAGTCCATTCTCTAATAGGTCTGTGTCTTTATGCCCGTCTTGCCCGTAGGTTCTTCATGACCATTTTTTTTTTTTTTTTAGATTCCATATACATGTGTTAGCCTACGGTATTTGTTTTTTTTGTTCTGACTTACTTCACTCTGTATGACAGACTCTAGGTCCATCCACCTCATTACAAATAACTCAATTTCATTTCTTTTTTATGGCTGAGTAATATTCCATTGTATATATGTGCCACATCTTCTTTATCCATTCATCTGTTGATGGACGCTTAGGTTGCTTCCATGTCCTGGCTATTGTAAATAGAGCTGCAGTGAACATTGTGGTACATGACTCTTTTTGAATTATGGTTTTCTCAGGGTATATGCCCAGTAGTGGGATTGTTGGGTCGTATGGTAGTTCTATTTCTGGTTTTTTAAGGAACCTTCATACTGTTCTTCATAGTGGCTGTATTACATTCCCACCAACAGTGCAAGACGGTTCCCTTTTCTCCACACCCTCTCCAGCATTTATTGTTCGTAGATTTTTTTTTTTTTTTTTTTTTTTTGCGGTACGCAGGCCTCTCACTGTTGTGGCCTCTCCCGTTGCGGAGCACAGGTTCTGGACGCGCAGGCTCAGTGGCCATGGCTCATGGGCCCAGCTGCTCCACGGCATGTGGGATCTTCCTGGACCAGGGCATGAACCCGTGTCCCCTGCATCGGCAGGCGGACTCTCAACTACTGTGCCACCAGGGAAGCCCATGTTTATAGATTTTTTGATGATGGCCATTCTGACTGGTGTGAGATGATATCTCATTGTAGTTTTGATTTGCATTTCTCTAATGATTAATGATGTTGAGCATTCTTTCATGTGTTTGTTGGCAATCTGTATATCTTCTTTGGAGAAATATCTATTTAAGTCTTCTTTTTGGATTGGGTTGTTTGTTTTTTTGATATTGAGCTGCATGAGCTGCTTGTAAATTTTGGAGATTAATCCTTTGTCAGATGCTTCATTTGCAAATATTTTCTCCCATTCTGAGGGTTGTCTTTTCATCTTGTTTATGGTTTCCTTTGCTGTGCAAAAGCTTTTAAGTTTCATTAGGTCCCATTTGTTTATTTTTGTTTTTATTTCCATTTCTCTAGGAGGTGGGTCAAAAAGGATCTTGCTGTGATTTATGTCATAGAGTGTTCTGCCTATGTTTTCCTCTAAGAATTTGATAGTGTCTGGCCTTACATTTAGGTCTTTAATCCATTCTGAGTTTATTTTTGTGTATGGTGTTAGGGAGTGTTCTAATTTCATTCTTTTACAGGTAGCTGTCCAGTTTTCCCAGCACCATTTATTGAAGAGGCTGTCTTTTCTCCACTGTATATTCTTGCCTCCTTTATCAAAGATAAGGTGACCATATGTGCATGGGTTTATCTCTGGACTTTCTATCCTGTTCCCCCAATGGTTACTTCTTGTGATAAGTTATGTATATATAATGTACGATGTCTAAATCAGGAAGTTGACATTGATATCATGGGTGTGTATAATTCTATGCTGTATTATCACAGTGCAGATTCTTGTAACCACCACCCCTAGCAAGATGAACAACAATTTTATCACCACAAAGCTCTCCCTTTGTGCCACCCCTTTATTGTCACACCTGCTCTTCCATCCCCCACCATCCCTGTCTCTTGGCAACCACTAATCTGTTACCTATCACTATAACTTTGTCATTTTGGAACTGTTATATAAATGGAATCATACAGTATGTGACCAGTTGAAATTGACATTTTTCACTCAGCATAATTGAGGTCCATGCAAGTTGTTGGCTGTTTCAATAGTTTGTTCCTTTTTATTGCTGAATAAGATTCCATGCTATGGATGTCAGTCTTGTGGACAGCATATAATGGGATCATGTATTTTAATCCACTTTACCAATCTCTTTTAATTGGTACATTTAGACTATTTACATTTAATGTGATTAGTGATGTTAGGTTTAATAAAGTCTGTCATTTTATTTTTGTTCACTGTTTGTTCCCTCTATTTTTTGTTTTTGTCATCTTTTTCCTGACTTCTTATGGGTTACTTGAACATTTAAAAAAAATCCATTATTATATATTTATAGTGTTTTTGAGGTATCCTTTTGTATAGATATTTTAGTGGTTGCTCTAGGTATTATAATACACACACATAACTAATCATAGTCTACTGCCATTGGCATTTTATCAGTTTGAGTGAAATATAGAAACCTTATCCCCTTTAAAAGCTCTTTTTCCCTCACCAGTTTATAATTGTTTTAACTGTTTCTTCCACATTGAGAACCAAATCAGATGTATTATATGTTTTGCTTCAATCATCAAACATAATTAAGAAAACTCAAAAAAGAGAAGGAATGTCTATTGTGTTTACCCATATTTTTGCTCTTTTAGTTCCTTCTTCCTTCTTGATGTTCCAAGCTTCCTTCTTTTATCATTTCCTTTCTGTTTCAAGAACTTCCTCTAGCCATCATGTTAGGGTAGGTTTGCTGATGACAAATTCCACTAGTGTCTGAGAATATCTTGATTTCCCCTTCATTCCTTAAGGATAATTTTGCCAGATATGGAATTTGGGGTTGATGTATATTTTTTTCAGTATAGTCCCCAACTTATGATGTTTTTGCCTAATGATGGTTCTACCTAATGACGTTACGATGGTGTAAAAGCTATACACATTCAGTAGAAAGCGTGCTTTGAATTTTGAACTTTTCCCGGGCTAGGACTATATGGTATAATACTTTCTTGTGATGCTGGGCAGTGCCAGAGCAGTGAGCTGCAGCTCCCAGTCAGCCACGCCATCACGAGCGTAAACCATCAGTACACCTACTACCATGCTGTACCCATACAAACATTCTGTTTTTCACTTTCAGTACAGTATTCAACGAATTACATGAAATATTCAATACTTTATTATAAAATAGGCTTTGTGTTAGATGACCTTGCCCAACTGTAGGCTAATGTAAGTGTTCTGAGCATCCTTAAGGTAGGCTAGACTAAGCTAAGACGTTCAGTAGGTGAGGTGTACTAAATACATTTTCTACTTATGGTATTTTCAACGTACAATGGATTTATTGGAACGTAATTCCATTAAAAGTCCAGGAAGATCTGTGCTTGAAAAATGTAGTGCCACTTCCTTCTGACTGTCATGGTTTTTGATGAGAAATCTGCAGTTTTCCAAATTATTTTTTTTCCTAATGGGTAATGTGTCGTTTCTCTCTGGCTACTTTAAAGACTTTTTCTTTGTCTCTAGTTTTTTGACATTTACTTGTAGTGTTTTTTTGGCATGGGTTTCTTCGGGTTTATCCTGTGTGGGATTTTCTCAGCTTCTTGAATCTTTATGGAGGTTTATGTCTTTTGCCAAATTTGGGAATCGAGATTCGCCGTCATTTCTTCTGCCATCATTTCTTCTAATACTTTTTTCACCCCGCCCTCTCTCTTTTCTTCTGGGGCTCTGATGACAGGAATGTAAGATTTTAGATCTTTTGATTTAGTTCCAAAGGTTTATGGGGCTCTGTTAATTTTTTTTTTCCAGTCTGTTTTCTCTTTGTTGTTCAGATTGGGTTATTTTGATTATTTTTCTCAAGATTCACTGATATTTTCTTAGGTCCTCTCCATTCTGCTATTGAGCTCATCCATTAAGTTTTTTGTTTCAACTATTGTATTTTCTGTTCTAAAATTTTCATTTGTTTTTATAATTTATATCTTCTATTTAACTGCTTAGGGTTTCTATTTTTTCCATTTGTTTAGTTTGCCCGTTGAAGCACTTTTATGATGGCCACTTTAAGATCCTTATCAGATAATTCCAACATCTGTGTCATCTTGATGTTGGCATATATTGACTGCCTTTTCTCATTCTACTTGAGATTTTCCTGGTTCTTAGTATAATAAGTGACTTCACTTGTATCCAGGACATTTTTTGAGTATTATGAGAATCTGGGTCTTATTTAGTTTGTCTGTCTTAACTGACCCTTTCTGATACCATACTGGGAGGGGAAAGGAGAATGTTACCTCGTTACCACCAGGTGAGGATAGAAGTCCAGGCTCCTCACTTGGCTTCTTCTGATACCACTCTGGCTGGCAGTGGGGGAGGTGCCCTGTTACTGCTTTCCATGTGGCCTCCACTGACACCTCACCTTACTGCTCATTACTGCTGCAGTAGTAAAAGTCCTGAGCCTCACTCTTCTCTGATACCACCCCAGTGTGTGTGTGTGTGTGTGTGTGTGTGTGTCCTTGTTACAGTTAGGCAGGAGTGGAAGTCTAGACTCCTTGCTTGGCTTTTGCCAATGGGGTGGAAGTGGGACCATGGTTTTTTTCATGGTCTTTGGCTAGAATAGAGCAATTATTGTATAAAATTTGTCTGTCTTGCTAGGTCACCCATCCTTAGTGCTTTGGCTAGACAGAGAGGGCTTTTCTTGGGGGCATTTTTATGTGTTCCTGTTGGCGTTTTTAGAATGCTGGCTTCTCTAGTACCCAGTCTGGAATACGTGAAGCAAAAAGAAAACTCAGGAAACTCACTGTCGTGTCATTTCTTGGGTCAGGGATCTCTCTGTCTGCCTTCTTCTCTTTACTGTTCAGAGTTTTCTGTATGTTTGTTTAATATGTAATGTCCAGGGTTTTCATTGTACTTAGCATGAAGAATAGGGAGAAATGTGTCTACTCTGTTTTGTTCTGTAATTGGAAGTCCTGATCTTGAACCTGAGAAAATTCATTTAGGATATTGTCATCTGAAGACTCATAGTCTGAGATTTCACTTTTATGATCAATTTTACCAACGTTATTAGAGTTCAGACTGATACTGTCTCTCCACATTCATTTCCTGATTCATCTTAATAATTATGAAATATTTTCCTCTAGCAGTTTCCTTCCTTTGCCATTATGGGTACAAGAAGCAAAAATCCTAAATTTTCAATTGTTTTCATTGAAGGTTACAAAAAACTACAAAGTTAGGGTCTCTAGGCAGGTAGACTGTTTACATCAGTTGGAGAATAAAGTCCTTGGTAGGGGCTTCCTTGGTGGTGCAGTTGTTAAGAATCTGCCTGCCAATGCAGGGGACACAGGTTCAAGCCCTGGTCCGGGAAGATGCCACATGCTGCGGAGCAACTAAGCCTGTGTGCCACAACTACTGAACCTGCACTCTAGAGCCCACATGCCACAACTGTTGAAGCCTGCGTGCCTAGAGCCCGTGCTCCACAACAAGAGAAGCCACTGCAGTGAGAGGCCCGTGGACCGCCATGAAGAGTAGCCCCCGCTTGATGCAAATAAAGAAAGCCTGCATGTAGCAATGAAGACCCAACACAGCCATAAATTTAAAAAAAAAAGAAAAAAAAAAGTCCTCGGTAATTTGAAACATAGACAACAGAGAAGATGGGGATATTGTGAGGTGGATGGGGGAGACTGAATATGAAAGAAGGAAAGAAGTGAGAGATGTGAAGCATGTGGTTGAAAATGAAAAGTCCAGAAAGAAACACAGAAGAAGAATTTGAAAAGGGTTTTGCAGAAGTATATGACGGGAGAAAGGTGGAAAATAAGGAAAAGAGGAAAGTGAGGAGAGGGAAGAAGAAATTGCGAAATTAGTCATAAAAGGAGTAACCATGTCCAGCTAGGGAGATACAGTAAGAGGACACCACCTTCATTGGTCGAGCTAGTCCGCAGTGTAGAATTGATTAATTACCGGTATCCATTTTTTTGTTTTTTTTTGCAGTATGCGGACCTCTCACTGCTGTGGCCTCTCCCGTTGCGGAGCACAGGCTCCGGACGTGCAGGCTCAGTGGCCATGGCTCACGTGCCTAGCCGCTCCGCGGCATGTGGGATCTTCCTGGACCGGGGCATGAACCCACGTCCCCCTGCATCGGCAGGCGGACTCTCAACCACTGCGCCACCAGGGAAGCCCCAGTGTCCTTCTTTTTAAGTAAAGATGATTCTAATGAAGAATAAAATGCTCTGTTTTGAGGGATTCTTCATAGAAACATAAATACCATTATATCTTTTAGAATACAAATAGTTTTTTTTTTCTTTTGGGAACAAAGCAACACCTTTATAGAAAATGTCTGCCAATAAGTTTAAGTACTTAAGGAAAATTAGTTTATAACCATTTGGTGATTTTTACTCCAAGCTCCTTATGGCTTGTTGAATTTCAAAAAACTCAGATTGCATAAAATCATAATTTATATTTTTTAGAAGTAAAAAACTGTTGTTATGGCTAAGTTTACTTTAATGAACATTATCCTAGGTAATGCATATTATTGTTTTTTCTTCTCATTTCACAATAATAGAATTTGGGACTTAATGATAAAATTACTAAAAATAGATTACCCTGTCTTCAAGGGAAATCAAGGAAAATGATTGCAACTATTTAGATGGAGAAAATATTTCTAAGAAAGTGTGTGTTATAGGTATATGCAGCATCATTTTATATCTTAAGGTTTTGTGCTTTATAAGGTCAATGGATGGATTTTAACTTATTAAACCTCTACCTGGAAGTTTGTTTGGAATGACAGCATTAATGATTATATTACTTATGGGACAACTCAGAAATAGTGATTGTGTTCCAGAAAACTTTTCAACCATAGCGTATCTGATATTTACTACTTAGGGTCCTGTTTTGTAAGCATAGTGAAAACATTATGTAAAGAAACAAGTAGAATTATATTCTTTGTTTTAATGTAAATAAAATATATGATTCTGTATATCTATGAGCCCTATTTTCCCTTTTGAGTTTAGAAGGGTACAGGTCTTTTCATAATCTGTGGGTCCTGACTGAAATACTCCAAAAATAGGGATTGATCTTGTTAATTCCTATAACTCTTAAAAGACACCTTGGAAATAGGTGTCCACTGGATATTTTGAAAACCTCTCTGCCCCAAGTGTTATCTTGAGGATTATGGACCTGAAATTTTTGATGAACCCCTCCTGTCCCTGGAGCTCTTAACATCTAGTCCAAAGGAGAGAAAAAGGTAGGAGAGCAGAACAGCATAGATTTCCAGGCTGCTAGAGACTGGACCTACATCGAGGACAGTATAGTCTCCCTTAGAGCTACTCACTCAGTGGCCCAGCATCACCTTGGAGCTTGTTAGAAATTCTCAGGCCCCATGTCAGACCTGAGGAATCAGCATCTTTGGAGATAGGGTCCAGAATTTTGTGTTTTAACAAGCTCTTCCTGGTGGTTCTTATGTACAATAAAGTTAAAAAAACAACGAGAGACCCAGTCTTGTTTGTAATTTTTAGCTAACCATTTTTAGCTCATTAGAATTGTCTGTTCAAATTCTGGTCTTTTAACCTATTTCATTTGGACTCCTGTCTTGGTTTTTCTCGGCTTTAGCTCTCCTAAACTACCTTCTGAATCTATTTCTTTAATTTTTTCTGTAAGAGATTTGTAAGTATTAAATTGTCCATAATTTCATGTTAAGCCTTCTCCTTTCTATTTAAAAATGGTTGTATAAGAATGGTGAATGTGAAATAAAACGTTTTCAAAGTCAGTGACTTCCTGAAGTATACAATTTGGTAAGTTTTGGAATCTGTTACTCAGGGAGTTTTTCATACTTTTCAAAAATTTTATCTGTATGAAATAGTTCAGGGTAGTACTAAAGAACAGAGGGATGGACCAGATGACTTGTCAACATTCTTTCCAGGGCCAGAATTTTATTATTTAATAAATACTAAAATTAAATTATTTAAAAGTGGGTTTAATTTTTGGTAATTTTAATTTCAACATAAAAAGCCAGTTTTTAAATGTTAGCTCATAGAATTAAGTAGTATCCTCCGAGTCTTGCTAATAACAGGGTACTATTTGAAAAATGAAATTTTCTGTTCTGTTTTTATGTATCAGGTTAGTTATTTGTGCATCTTTGTGTTAATTTTTCATCTATACTATTTATAGATTTTTAAATTAAACTGTTGAATCTAAGACTTATTTAATTTGCTGAACTATATGAAATTGCTATTTTTTGTCACAAGTCAAATATCATCAGTTTCATATGGTTCAACCAGTAATTCTTTGAAAGCCTAAAGGTACCCTTTTCACTGGAAAATTGACTTGATTACTTGATTTGAAGGAATTAAAGTGGTTTCTTTAGAAATTTTCTATGTTTCAGATTCTTAGGTTCACAGAATGTGATTTGTACTTAGATTTGTCTAATCTGGGTATGTGCTTTTCTACAATTAAAAAAAGTTAGATTCAATCTTCAGTAAAAACAAAATGGTAAACAAAACCAGGGACTTCCAGTAAGATGATAGTGTGAAAGTTTCCTCATGGGTTCCTGCCAGGTTCTTGCACAGAAACTGATTGAAATGATTCAGAGAAATGCAAAAATAAGAATTTTGATACTAATGTTGAAAACAGGAAATTGTCAAACACATATCACTAATTTGAAGGAGTTTTTTGTCTATTATGTTAAAGTTTGAACTTTTCCTGAGAGCTGGTAAGCCACTCTCCCCAAGAGAGCAAGGTAGTACTATGGGAAATATGAATGGAGAAGATTCTAGAGGTCACTAGTAATGCTATGTTTGCATGGACTGTGGAGGATACGCTGCGAGGGAAGGTTGTAGAAAGACCATGTGTAACTGCTCTCTGCTTAGAAGAGCCAACAGTGTCCCGTGGAATTCCTAGCAGGACTAGCTGAGAGCTTTACTGCATAGTCTTGGCTTTCTAGGTAGAGTGTGGACTTGCTCTGATGTCGCGGAGAGAACACTTTTATTTTTTTATTATGTTTTAAAATTTATTTTATTGAGGTATAGTTGGTTTACAATGTGTTAGTTTCAGGTGTCCAGCAAAGTGATTCAGTTTTACACATATATATTACACATATAAATATTCTTTTTTCACATTCTTTTCCATTATGGTTTCTTACAGGATACTGAATAGAGTTCATGTGCTATACAGTAGGACCTTGTTGTTTATCCATTCTATATATAATAGTTTGCATCTGCTAACCCCAAACTCCCAGGAGAGAACACTTTTAATACGGACGGGTGGCGTTAGAAGCAAAGGATGGATGCAAGCGAGATGGGAAGTGACCCCATGCTGAGCCCTTTCACAGCTGTGGGCTCTGGAGTAAGAGCAGTAGTCACATCTGGACCTGAAAGAAAATACGTGTGACGTTATCCAGCGGTCCACAGGCCCCAGGGATCTTTTCAAAAGCATGGCCAGTTCACCTCAAAGCAGGGGGGCAGTTTGGAATTTGGAGTGGGAATATTTGTCCGCTGCTACTGGCTACTCCCCTTACTTGGTGAGGCTGGCCT
This sequence comes from Mesoplodon mirus, assembly GCF_964341445.2. Classification (NCBI taxonomy): domain Eukaryota; kingdom Metazoa; phylum Chordata; class Mammalia; order Artiodactyla; family Ziphiidae; genus Mesoplodon; species Mesoplodon mirus. The sequence goes on along the minus strand of NC_138990.1, from coordinate 16,431,091 downwards.
TTGGGAAGGTGGTTCCCAAAAGTACCAAGAAAATGCATGTAGGGCAGAGGCTGCACCCAGATCCGTATCCCTCCCACCACTCAAGAGCTGCTAAAAGACTGAACCTGTATGCCATCCCATCCTCCTGCTTACTTCTTAAAAACTTTAAATTTTTAAAAAAGTTTCAGATGAAGAAATGAAGAGTTATAAGGATGGTACAAACAACTTCTCTATGCATTTCACGTATTGTGAACATCTTGCCTCTATCATCTTTCTATGTATCTACAGATATTAGTTTCTTTTCAGGACCATTTGAGAGTAAAAATTACAGAAATTGTGCCTTTTTACTTCTAAATAATTTTATTTCCTAACAACAGGGAATTCTCTTAAAATTACAACAGTTCAGGTGTCAAATTTAGGAAATATATCATTGGTACAGTGTTACATACTCTTTGGCATACTCTTTGGCACAATGTTATATACTCTGTCGTCTATCTTCTGTTACTTTGTTCCAATAACGTTCTTTAGAGCATTTTTTTCCTTTCTGGTCCAGTATCCCATCCAGGATTGTAGTTTGTATGTAGTTGTCTTGTCCCCTTCAGTCTCTTGTCTGGGGCAGTTCCTAAGCCTGTCTTCGATGACCTTGACATTTTTTATAGCAGAAGCTTTTTGTTTTGTGCATTGTTGCTCACTTTGGATGTGTCTGATGTTTCCTTGAGATTAGGTTCAGATGATGCATTTTTGGCAAGAATACCACGTAAATGAGGTGTGTCCTCTGTGCATCACGGCAGAGGGCACGTGATGTCTGGTCCCTTACTGCTGATGTGAACTTTGATCATGTGATTAAGATGATATCTGCCAGGTTTCTCCAAGATAAAGGTAGCGTTTTTCCTTTTGTAAATGAATGGCTACTTTGTAGGAAGATACTTTGAGATGATATACATATCCTGTTCCTCATTAAACTTTCACCTACCGGTTTTGGCATCTTTTTTTTATTAAAAAATTTTAAAAAATTGACACAATTTTTAAAAGTTATTTCTCATTTACAATTATTATAAAATATTGGCTATATTCACCATGTTGTACAATACATTCTGGAACCTATCTTTTTTTGTGTGTGTGTGTGTGGTACGCGGGCCTCTCACTGCCGTGGCCTTTCCCGCTGCGGAGCACAGGCTCCGGATGCGCAGGCTCAGCGGCCATGGCTCACGGGCCTAGCCGGTCCGCGGCATGTGGGATCTTCCCGGACCGGGGCACGAACCCACGTCCCCTGTATTGGCAGGCGGACTCTCAACCACTGCGCCACTAGGGAAGCCCTGGAACCTATCTTATACCCAGCAGTTTGTACCTCCCACTCCCGGTCCCCTGTCTGGCCCCTCCCCTCTTCCCTTTCCCCACTGGTAACCAGTAGTCTGTTCACTATATGTGTGAGTCTGCTTCTTTTTTGTTATATTCACCAATTTCCTGTATTTTTTAGATTCCACATATAGGTGATATCATACAGCATTTGTCTTTCTCTAGCATCCATTTTTGATTTTTGCCCGACTCAGTTATTGCTTGGACAGTTGCAAAGGGGTGATTTTCTAACATTCATCCTTCTTTCATCATTTATAAGCTGGCATTCCACTGTAAGAAACACTTTTCTCTCATCTGTTGTTATTTATTAATATGGACTCACAGATTCTTACTTTATTTAATAAGTTATAATTCATTACCATCAGTATTTGTTTTGGTACTTAAATTGCAGTGAATTTAGCCAGGGGGAGCACCTCGAGTGGCTTCCTGTGCCCTTATGACATGTCCTATCTTTTTTTTTTTTGACTTCTGTCCTCGAGGAATTTATTTTTATTTATTTATTTATTTATAACATCTTTATTGGAGTATAATTGCTTTACAATGCTGTGTTAGTTTCTGCTGTATAACAAAGTGAAACAGCTATATGTATACATATATCCCCATATCCCCTCCCTCTTGCGTCTCCCTCCCACCCTCCCTATCCCACACCTCTAGGTGGTCACAAAGCACTGAGCTGATGTATCTGTGCTATGCGGCTGCTTCCTACTAGCTGTTTTACATTTGGTAGTGTATATATGTCCATGCCATGCTGTCACTTCATCCCAGCTAACACTTCCCCCTCTCCATGTCCTCAAGTGCATTCTCTACGTCTGCGTCTTTATTCCTGTCCTGCCCCTAGGTTCTTCAGAACTTTTTTTTTTTAGATTCCATATATATTTGTTAGCATACGGTATTTGTTTTTCTCTTTCTGAATAACTTCACTATGACAGACTCTAGGTCCATCCACCTCACTACAAATAACTCAATTTCATTTCTTTATATGACTAAGTAATATTCCATTGTATATATTTGCCACATCTTCTTTATCCATTCATCTGTCAGTGGACACTTAGGTGGCTTCCATGTCCTGGCTATTGTAAATAGAGCTGCAGTGAACATTGTGGTACATGACTCTTTTTGAATTACGGTTTTCTCAGGGTATCTGCCCAGTAGTGGGATTGCTGGGTCATATGATAGTTCTATTTTTAGTTCTTTAAGGAACCCTCACACTGTTCTCCGTAGTGGCTTTATCAATTTATATTCCCACCAACAGTGCAAGGCGGTTCCCTTTTCTCCACACCCTGTCCAGCATTTATTGTTTGTAGATTTTTTGATGATGGCCATTCTGACCAGTGTGAGGTGACACCTCATTGTAGTTTAGATTTGCATTTCTCTAATGATGAGTGATGTTGAGCATCTTTTCATGTGTTTGTTGGCAATCTGTATATCTTCTTTGGAGAAATGTCTATTTAGGTCTTCAGCCCATTTTTGGATTGGGTTGTTTGTTTTTTTCATATTGAGCTGCATGAGCTGCTTGTATATTTTGGAGATTAATCCTTTGTCAGTTGCTTCATTTGCAAATATTTTCTCCCATTTTGAGGGTTGTCTTTTTGTCTTGTTTATGGTTTCCTTTGCTGTGCAAAAGCTTTTAAGTTTCAATAGGTCCCCTTTGTTTATTTTTGTTTTTATTTCCATTTCTCTAGAAGGTGGGTTGAAAAGGATCTTGCTGTGATTTATGTCATTGCGTGTTTTGCCTACGTTTTCCTCTAAGAGTTTGATAGTGTCTGGCCTTACATTTGGTCTTTAATCCATTTTGAGTTTATTTTTGTGTATGGTGTTAGGGAGTGTTCTGATTTCATTCTTTTTACATGTAGCTGTCCAATTTTCCCAGCAACATTTATTGATGAGGCTGTCTTTTCTCTATTGTATACTCTTGCCTCCTTTATCAAAAATAAGGTGAACACGGGCTTCCCTGGTGGTGCAGTGGTTGAGAGTCTGCCTGCCGATGCAGGGGACATGGGTTCGTGCCCTGGTCCGGGAGGATCCCACATGCTGCGGAGCGGCTGGGCCCGTGAGCCATGGCCACTGAGCCTGCACGTCCGGAGCCTGTGCTCTGCAATGGGAGAGGCCACAGCAGTGAGAGGCCCGTGTACCGCAAAAAAAAAAAAAAGAAAAGGTGAACACATGTACATGGGTTTATCTCTGGGCTTTCTATCCTGCTCCATTGATCTATATTTCTGTTTTTGTGTCAGTACCATACTGTCTTGATTACTGTAGCTCTGTAGTATAGTCTGAGATCAGGGAGCCTGATTCTTCCAGGTCTGTTTTTCTTTCTCAAGATTGCTTTGGCTATTCGGAGTCTATTGTGTTTCCTTACAAATCGTGAAATTTTTTGTTCTAGTTCTGTGAAAAATGCCATTGGTAGTTTGATAGGAATTGCATTGACTCTGTAGATTGCTTTGGGTAGTATAGTCATTTTCACAATATTGATTCTTCCAATCCAAGAATATGGTATGTCTCTCCATCTGTTTGTATCATCTTTAATTTCTTTCATCAGTGTCTTACAGTTTTCTGCATACAGGTCTTTTGTCTCCTTCGGTAGGCTTATTCCTAAGTATTTTATTCCTTTTGTTGCAATGGTAAATGGGAGTGTTTCCTTAATTTCTCTTTCAGATTTTTCATCATTAATGTATAGCAATGCAAGAGATTTCTATGCATTAATTTTCTTTCCTGCTACTCTACCAAATTCATTGATTAGCTCTAGTAGTTTTCTGGTAGTGTCTTTAGGATTCTGTATGTATCATATCATGTCATCTGCAAACAGTGACAGCTTTACTTCTTCTTTTGTGATTTGGATTCCTTTTATTTCTTTTTCCTCTCTGATTGCTGTGGCTAAAACTTCCAAAACTATGTTGAATAATAGTGGTGAGAGTGGGCAACCTTGTCTTGTTCCTGATCTTAGTGGAAATGGTTTCAGTTTTTCACCGTTGAGAAGGATGTTGGCTGTGGGTTTGTCATATATGGCATTTATTATGTTGAGGAAAGTTGCCTCTGTGCCTACTTTCTGGAGGGTTTTGATCATAAATGGGTGTTGAATTTTGTCAGAAGCTTTTTCTGCATCTATTGAGATGATGATATGGTTTTTTTCCTTGAGTTTGTTAATATGGTGTGTCACATTGGTTGATTTGCGTATATTGAAGAATCCTTGTATTCCTGGGATAAACCCTACTTGATGATGGTGTATTATCCTTTTTTATATGCTGTTGGATTCTGTTTGCTAGTATTTTGTTGAGGTTTTTTTGCATCTATGTGCATCAGTGATATCGGCCTGTAGTTTTCTTTTTTGTGACATCTTTGTCATGTTTTGGTATCAGGGTGGCAATGGCCTCATAGAATGAGTTTGGGAGTGTTCCTCCCTCTGCTATATTTTGGAAGAGTTTGAGAAGGACAGGTGTTAGCTATTCTCTAAATGTTTGCTAGAATTCGCCTGTGAAGCCATCTGGTCCTGGGCTTTTGTTTGTTGGAAGATTTTTAATCACAGTCTCAATTTCAGTGTTTGTGATTGGTTTGTTTATATTTTCTATTTCTTCCTGGTTCAGTCTCGGAAGGTTGTGCTTTTCTAAGAATTTTTCCATTTCTTCCAGGTTGTCCATTTTATTGGCATAGAGTTGCTTGTAGTAATCTCTCATGATCCTTTGTATTTCTGCCGTGTCGGTTGTTACTTCTTTTTCATTTCTAATTCTGTTGATTTGAGTCTTCTCCTTTTTTTCTTGATGAGTCTGGCTAGTGGTTTATCAAGTTTATCTTCTCAAAGAACCAGCTTTTAATTTTATTGATCTTTGCTACTGTTTCCTTCATTTCTTTTTCATTTATTTCTGATCTGATCTTTTTGATTTCTTACCTTCTGCTAACTTTGGGGTTTTTTTTGTTCTTCGTTCTCTAATTGCTTTAGGTATAAGGTTAGGTTGTTCATTTAATATTTTTCTTGTTTCTTGAGGTAGGATTGTATCACTATAAACTTCCCTCTTAGAACTGCTTTTGCTGCATACCATAGGTTTTGTGTCTTCGTGTTTTCATTGTCATTTGGTTCTAGGTATTTTTTTATTTCTTCTTTGATTTCCTCAGTTATCTCTTGGTTATTTAGTAGTGTATTGTTTAGCCTCCATGTGTTTGTATTTTTTTGCAGATTTTTTTCCTGTAATTGATATGTAGTCTCATAGCGTTGTGGTCGGAAAAGATACTTGATACGATTTCAATTTTCTTAAGTTTACCAAGGCTTGATTTGTGACCCAAGATATGATCTATCCTGGAGAATGTTCCATGAGCACTTGAGAAGAAAGTGTATTCTCGTTATTGGATGGAATGTCCTATAAATATCAATTAAGTCCATCTTGTTTAATGTATCATTTAAAGCTTGTGTTTCCTTATTTATTTCATTTTGGATGATCTGTCCATTGGTGAAAGTGGGGTGTTAAAGTCCCCTACTATGATTGTGTTACGGTAGACTTCCCCTTTTTATGCCTGTTAGCATTTGCCTTATGTATTGAGGTACTCCTTTGTTGGGCGCATAAATATTTAAAATGGTTATATATTTTTCTTGGATTGATCCCTTGATTATTATTTACTGCCCTTGTCTCTTGTAATAGTCTTTATTTTAACATCTATTTTGTCTGATACGAGAATTGCTACTCCAGCTTTCTTTTGATTTCCATTTGCATGGAATAACTTTTTCCATCCCCTCACTTTCAGTCTGTATGTGTCCTTAGGTCTGAAGTGGGTCTCTTGTATACAGCACATATATGGGTCTTGTTTTTGTATCCATTCAGCCAGTCTGTGTCTTTTGGTTGGAGCATTTAATCCATTTACATTTAAGATAATTATCGATATGTATGCTCCTACTACCATTTTCTTTATTGTTTTGGGTTTGTTTTTGTAGGTCCTTTTCTTCTGTGTGTTTCCCACTTAGAGAAGTTCCTTTAGCATTTGTTGTAGAGCTGGTTTGGTGGTGCTGAATTCTCTTAGCTTTTGCTTGTCTGTAAACGTTTTAATTTCTCCATCAAAGCTGAATGAGATCCTTGCTGGGTAGAGTAATCTTGGTTGTAGGTTCTTCCCTTTCATCACTTTAAATATGTCCTGCCACTCCCTTCTGGCTTGCAGAGTTTCTGCTGAAAGATCAGCTGTTAATGTTATGGCGATTCCCTTGTATGTTATTTGTTGTTTTTCCCTTGCTGCTTTTAATATTTTTTCTTTATTTAATTTTTGATAGGTTGATGAATATGTGTCTTGGCATGTTTCTCCTTGGATTTATCCTGTATGGGACTCTCTGCACTTCCTGGAGTTTATTGACTCTTTCCTTACCCTTATTAGGGAAGTTTTCAGCTATAATCTCTTCAAATATTTTCTCAGTCCCTTTTCTCTTCTTCTTCTGGGACCCCTATAATTCGAATGTTGGTGTGTTTAATATTGTCCCAGAGGTCTCTGAGACTGTCCTCAATTCTTTTCAGTCTTTTTTCTTTATTCTGCTCTGCAGTAGTTATTTCCACTATTTTATCTTCCAGGTCATTTATCCATTTTTCTGCCTCAGTTACTCTGCTATTGATTCCTTCTGGAGAATACTTAATTTCATATATTGTATTGTTCATCATTGTTTGTTTGCTCTTTAGTTTTTCTGGGTCCTTGTTAAACGTTTCTTGCATTTTCTCCATTCTATTTCCAAGATTTTGAATCATCTTTAGTATCAGTACTCTGAATTCTTTTTCAGGTTGACTGCCTGTTTCCTTTTCATTTGTTTGGTCTGATGGGTTTTTACCTTGCTCCTTCATCTGCTGTGTGTTTCTCTGTCTTCTCATTTTGCTTAACTTACTGTGTTTGGGTTCTCCTTTTCACAGGCTGCAGGTTCGTAGTTCCTGCTTGTTTTTGTTGTCTGACCCCAGTGTCTAAGGCTGGTTCAGTGGGTTGTGTAGGCTTCCTGGTACAGGGGACTAGTGCCTGTGTTCTGGTCGATGGGGCTGGATCCTGTCTTTCTGGTGGTCAGGTCCGTGCCTGGTGGTTTGTGTTGGGGTGTCTGTGATCTTATTATGATTTTAGGCAGCCTCTCTGCTAATGTGTGTGGTTGTGTTCCTGTTTTGCTAGTTGTTTGTCATAGGGTGTGCAGCACTGTAGCTTGCTGGTCGTTGAGTGGAGCTGGGTCTTTGCATTGAGATGGACATCTCTGGGAGAGCTTTCGCTGTTTGATATTATGTGTAGCTGGGAGCTCTCTGGTTGACCAATGTCCTGAACTCGGCTCTCCCACCTCAGAGGCACAGGCCTGACACCTGGCCGGAGCACCAAGACCCTGTCAGCCACACGGCTCAGAAGAAAAGGGAGAAAAAAAGAAAGAAAGAAAAAAAAAGTAAATTTATTAAAATAAAAAATATTTATTAAAAATAAAAGAAATTGAAAAGTAATAAAAAAAGGAAAAAGAAGAGAGCAACCAAACCAAAAAACAAATCCACCAATGATAACAAGCACTAAAAAGTATACTAAAAAAAACCCAAAAAAAAAACCTCCCCCCAAAAAACTGGACAGACAGAACTCTAGGACAAATGGTAACAGCAAAGCTATACAGACAAAATCGCATAAAGAAGCATAGACATACACATTCACAAAAAGAGAAAAAGGAATAAAAAATATATATTGTTGCTCCCAAAGTCCACTGCCTCAATTTTGGGATGATTTGTTGTGTATTCAGGTATTCCACAGATGCAGGGTACATCAAGTTGATTTTGGAAATTTAATCTGCTGCTCCTGAGGCTGCTGGGAGAGATTTCCCTTTCTCTTCTTTGTGCACACAGCTTCTGGGGTTCAGCTTTGGATTTGGCCTCGCCTCTGCTTGTAGGTCTCCTGAGGGCGTCTGTTCCCGTCCGAAGAGGACAGAGTTAAAGTAGCAGCTGATTAGGGGGCTCTGGCTCACTCAGGCTGGGGAGAGGGAGGGGTATGGAATGCGGGGCCAGCCTGCGGCAGCAGAGGACAACATGACGTTGCACCAGCCTGAGGCATGCCGTGTGTTCTGGGAAGTTGTCCCTGGATCACAGGACCCCGGCATTGGCGGTGCTGCACAGGCTCCCAGGAGGGGAGGTGTGGATAGGGACCTGTGCTTGCACGCATGCTTCTTGGTGTCTTCAGCAGCATCCTTAGCATTTCATGCCCGTTTCTGGTGTCTGCACTGATAGCCATGGCTCACGCCCATCTCTGGAGCTCGTTTAGGCGGTGCTCTGAATCCTCTCTCCTCGCACACCCCAAAACAGTGGTCTCTTGCCTCTTAGGCAGTTCCAGACTTTTTCCCAGACTCCCTCCCTGATAGCTGTGGCGCACTAGCCCACTTAAGGCTGTGTTCATGAAGCCAACCCCAGTCCTCTCCCTGGGGATCTGACCTCTGAAGCCTGAGCCTCAGATCCCAGCCCCCACCTGCCCAGGTGGGTGAGCAGACAAACCTCTCAGTCTGGTGAGTGCTGGTTGGCACTGATCCTCTGTGGGGGAATTTGTCTGCTTTGCCATTTGCATCCCTGTTGCTATGCTCTCTTCTGTGGCTCTGAAGCTTCCCCCCGCCACCCACTGTCTCCACCAGTGAAGGGGCTTCCTAGGGTGGGGAAACTTTTCCTCCTTCAAGCTCCCTCCCAGTGGTGCAGATCCTGTCCCTATTCTTTTGTCTGTGTTTTTTCTTTTTTCTTTGCCCTACCCAGGTACGTGGGGAGTTCCTTGCCTTTAGGGAGGTCTGAGGTCTTCTGCCAGCGTTCAGTAGGTGTTCTGTAGGAGTTGTTGCACATGTAGATGTATTTCTGATGTATTTGTGGGGAGGAAGGTGATGTCCATGTCTTACTCTTCCTCCATCTTGAACTTCTCCCTTTTATTATTTTTTTAATTTAATTTTTTAAAATTGCAATCTATGTCCTTTTTAAAAATAACATTTTCTTAGACTTTAAAATAAAGACTGTTACAAGAGACAAAGAGGGACACTACATAATGATTAAGGGATCAATCCAAGAAGAAGATATAACAATTCTAAATATTTATACATGCAACATAGGAGCATCTCAGTACATAAGGCAAATGGTAACAGCCATAAAAGGAGAAATCGACTGTAACACAGTCATAGTAGGGGAGTTTAACACCCCACTTTCACCAATGGACAGATCATCCAAAATGAAAACAAATAAGGAAACAAGGAAACAAAAGCTTTAAATGATACATTAAACAAGATGACTTAATTGATATTTATAGGACATTCCATCCAAAAACAACAGAATAAACTTTTTTCTCAAGTGCTCATGGAACATTCTACAGGACAGACCATTTCTTGGGTCACAAATCAAGCCTTGGTAAATTTAAGAAAATTGAAATCGTATCAAGTATCATTTCCAACCACAATGCTATGAGACTAGATATAAATTACAGGAAAAAAAAAACCTAAAAAATACAAACACATGGAGGCTAAACAATACACTAGTAAATAACCACGAGATCACTGAAGAAATCAAAGAGGGAATCAAAAAATACCTAAAAACAAATGACAATGAAAACACAATGATCCCAAACCTATGGGATGCAGCAAGAACAGTTCTAAGAAGGAAGTTTATAGCAATACAATCCTACCTCAAGAAACAAGAAAAATCTAAAATAAACAGCCTAACTTTGCACCTAAAGCAATTAGAGAAAGAACAGCAAAAGAACCCAAAGTTAGCAGAAGGAAAGAAATCATAAAGTCATAAAGATCAGATCAGAAATAAATGAAAAAGAAAAGAAGAAAACAGTAGTAAAGATCAGTACAACTAAAAGCTGGTTCTTTGAGAAGATACACAAACTTGATAAACCATTAGCCAGACTCATCAAGAAGAAAAAGGGAGAAGACTCAGATCAACAGAATTACAAATGAAAAAGGAGAAGTAACAGCTGACACTGCAGAAATACAAAGGATCGTGGGAGATTAAGTAACTCTATGCCAATAAAATGGACAACCTGGAAGAAATGGACAAATTCTTAGAAAAGCACAGCCTTCTGAGACTGAACCAGGAAGAAACAGAAAATATAAAGAGACCAGTCACAAGCACTGAAACTGAAACTGGGATTAAAAATCTTCCAACAAACAAAAGCCCAGGACCAGATGGCTTCATAGGAGAATTCTATCAAACATTTAGAGGAGAGCTAACACCTACCCTTCTCAAACTCTTCCAAAATATAGAGGGAGTAACACTCCCAAACTCATTCTATGAGGCCATCATCACCCTGATACCAAAACCATAGAGAGATGTCACAAAAAAAGAAAACTACAGGCTAACATCACTGATGCACATAGATACAAAAATCCTCAACAAAATACTAGCAAATAGAATCGAACAGCACATTAAAAGGATCATATACCATGATCAAGTGGGGTTTATCTCAAGAATGCAAGGATTCTTCAGTGTATGAAATAAGTCAATTTGATACACCATATTAACAAATTGAAGGATAAAAACTATGTGATAAACTCAATAGATGCAGAAAAAGCTTTGACAAAATTCAACACCCATTTATGATAAAAACTCTCCAGAAAGTAGGCATAGAGGGAACCTACTTCAACATAATAAAAGCCATGTATGACAAACCCACAGCCAACATGGTTCTCAGTGGTGAAAAACTGAAAGCATTTCCTCTAAGATCAGGAACAAGACAAGGTTGCCCACTCTCACCACTATTATTCAACATATTTTTGGAAGTTTTAGCCACAGGAATCAGGGAAGAAAAAGAAATTAAAGGCATCCAAATCAGAAGAGAAGTAAAACTGTCACTGTTTGCAAGTAACATGTTACTATACTTAGAGAAGCCTAAAGATGCTACCAGAAAACTACTAGAGCTAATCAGTGAATTTGGTAGAGTAGCAGGATACAAAATTAATGCACAGAAATCTCTTCCATTCCTATAAACAAATGATGAAAAATCAGAAAGAGAAATTCAGGAAACACTCCCATTTACCATTGCAACAAGAAGGATAGAATACCTAGGAATAAACCTACCTAAGGAGACTAAAGTCCAGTATGCAGAAAACTATAAGACACTGATGATGAAAAAAAATTGAAGGTGATACAAACAGATGGAGAGATATACCATGTTCTCGGATTGGAAGCATCAACATTGTGAAAATGACTATACTACCCAAAGCGATCTACAGATTCAATGCAATCCCCATCAAACTACCAATGGCATTTTTCACAGAACTAGAACAAAAAAATGTCACACTTTGTATGGAAACACAAACGATCCCAATAGCCAAAGCAATCTAAAAAAGAAAAACGGAGCTGGAAGAATCAGGTTCCCAGACTTCAGACTATACTACAAAGCTACAGTAATCAAGGCAGTATGGTACTGGCACAAAAACAGAAATATAGATCAACGGAATAGGATAGAAAGCCCAGAGAGAACCCCACGCACATATGGTCACCTTATGTTTGATAAAAGTGGCAAGAGTTTACAGTGGAGAAAAGGCAGCCTCTTCAGTAAGTGGTGCTGTGAAAGCTGGACAGCTGCATGTAAAAGAATGAAATTAGAACACTTCCTAACACCATACACAAAAATAAACTCAAAATGGATTAAAGACTAAATGTAAGGCCAGACACTATCAAACTCTTAGAGGAAAACATAGGCAGAACACTCTATGACGTAAATCACAGCAAGATCCTTTTTGACCCACCTCCTAGAGAAATGGAAATAAAAACAAAAATAAACAAATGGGACCTAATGAAACTTAAAAGCTTTTGCACAGCAAAGGAAGCCATAAACAAAATGAAAAGACCACCCTCAGCATGTGAGAAAATATTTGCAAATGAAGCAACTGACAAACGATTAATGTCTGAAATATAGAAACAGCTCATGCAGCTCAATCTCAAAAAAGCAAACAACCCAATCCAAAAGTGGGCAGAAGAGTGAAATAGACATTTCTCCAAAGAAGATATACAGATTGCCAACAAACACATGAAAAGATGCTCTACATCACTAATCATTAGAGAAATGCAAATCAAAACTACAATGAGATATCACCTCAAAGCGGTCAGAATGGCCATCATCAAAAAATCTACAAACAATAAATGCTGGAGAGGGTGTGGAGAAAAGGAACCCTCTTGCACTGCTGGTGGGAATGTAAATTGATACAGCCACTATGGAGAACAGCATGGATGTTCCTTAAAGAACTAAAAATAGAACTACCATATGACCCAGCAATCCCACTACTGGGCATATACCCTGAGAAAACCATAATTCAAAAAAAGTCATGTACCAAAATGTTCATTGCAGCACTATTTACAATAGCCAGGACATGGAAGCAACCTAAGTGTTCATCGACCGGTGAGTGGATAAAGAAGATCATCTATACAATGGAATGTTAGATGTAAAAAGAAACGAAATTCAGTTATTTGTAGTGAGGTGGATGGACCTAGAGTCTGTCATACAGAGTGAAGTAAGTCAGAAAGAGAAAAACAAATATTGTATGCTACACATATATATGGAATCTAAGAAAAAAAAAAGGTTCTGATTAACCTAAGGGCAGGACAGAAATAAAGACAGAGACGTAGAGAATGGACTTGAGGACATGGGGAGGGGGAAGGGTAAGCTGGGTTGAAGTGAGAGAGCATTGACATATATACACTACCAAATGTAAGATAGCTAGTGGGAAGCAGCTGCATAGCACAGGGAGGTCAGCTCGGTGCTTTGTGACCGCCTAGAGGGGTGGGATATGGAAGGTGGGAGGGAGACGCAAGAGGGAGGGGATATGGGGATATATGTATGCATATAGCTGATTCACTTTGTTGTCCAGCAGAAACTAACACACCATTGAAAAGCAATTATACTCCAATAAAGATGTTAAAATAAAATAACATTTTCTTACTTGACACAAGAATGCTTCAGGTTCATCTTAAAGTTATTTTTCCAAAGGGTTCTAATTCTTTTTTAGTGGCAGAGGTCTAGAATTCACTATCTTGGCACCATGTAAGAGGCAAGAGGTAAAGGGGGAAGAAATCACAGGACAGTTCAGTCATGCTCATTTTGGACACAACCTGCTTGGCGTGATCGGCCCTTGTCCCTACTATTTAGACTTGGCATTTAACACGGTTTTCATTTCTATAGCCTTATAGTATGTTCTGATTTCAGAGCAAGTTACCTATTATTATTTCTAGATTTTTTTGACCTTTTAAAAACATTCTGTTTTTTACATGAATTTTAGAATCACATGTCAAAATTCAAGTTCCAAAAAAATTTTGTTGATGTTTTAAAAAGTGTTGCATTTATTATTCATTTAGGGTAGGATTTATCTATATTTTTGGCAAGATTGGGATTAATAAATGACTTCATTTTTTTCTTGCATTACAGGCTCCAGGAAAAGGCTTACAGTTTTTATCACATAAGCCTTGTGTGCCTCTTGTTATAATTGTTACAGTATAATTGTTTATAGTTTTGTGTTTGTGAATAGTACCTTTTTAACATTTCTTCTATTGTCAATGAACACATATGGAAAAGTGCCTAAACCGTGGATGTGTAGTAATGAATTTTATTTAACCAGGAACGAGGTCAATAAATAGAACCTTGCTGGCACCCTGAGGCTCCCCTGTATGCGCTTTCCTAATCACAACCCCCCTCCCTTCCTTTCGTCCTAAAGCCAGCAAATTACGGAAAGTAGAGCTGCTTATTAATACATTGCTCAGTACAGGGAAATATGACAGTTAAGCAGGGGAGACTTTCTTCCCTGCCACAGAATTCTTCAGAGGTATTTACTCTGTGGTCCTTTATGTAAAGGTCAAAGAATAATATAATTGACTATTTTTAAGGCTAGCTTTATGAGACAGGCAGATTTATATTTCTTAATTCTGTTTTTTACAGAACAGTTCCATCCTTGATTGAGTAAAGCAGAGATTACAATGTAAATTAAAAAGAGTCTTTCCAAGGTTTGTTTTGTTTAGATGTCAAAATAGTAGCCTTAGATTATCTAGCTTGATAGAGAAGCTGAAACAGTTGTTCTGCTTTTTCTTAGTTTAATGAGGTTGTGGAAATTGCTCGGACCATTTACCAGCCTCAGCTCCCTTCCAGTGCTGCTGTTCAAGATAAATGCATGGTTTCTTTTCTGCCTCTCGTAGATTTTGGTGTCCAGTTCTGTCTTGGGGCCTCTTCTCACTGTGTACTTTGTATCTGAGCTGTCTCATACTGCTGCTTCAATGCCTACGTTTATCCTCATAAAATCCACTTTTATTTCCCAGACCAGGCTTTCCTGACCTGTGATTCTCTTAAATTCAAATAATTGACTTTTAGGGTCATCTTAACATCTACCTGATTGAGTTGTTAGGGATCAGGAATTTTTTTTTTTTTTTTTTTTTTTTTTGCAGTACGCGGGCCTCTCACTGCCGTGGCCTCTCCTGTTGCGGAGCACAGGCTCCGGATGCGCAGGCTCAGCGGCCATGGCTCACGGGCCCAGCCGCTCCGCAGCATGTGGGATCTTCCTGGACCAGGGCACGAACCCGTGTCCCCTGCATCGGCAGGCGGACTCTCAACCACTGCGCCACCAGGGAAGCCCAGGGATCAGGAATTTGACCAAAGTCTGGCCTAGGGAAATTTTTGCAGAATAGGAAGTACAGAGGAAACAGCCTATGGGAATGAGTGGTTACTCTATAAAATATGTTATATTCATTATATTATTAGATATATTATCATTAGTTTCAATGCTTTGTCTCTATCTTCATACAAATAGAGTCTTTATAGTTGTTTGTACCTTTTGAGAAATGATCTTGGTATTATGCTTGAAGTGTTAATTCCAAAAACTTTGTCTTTTTCTCCCTATCTTTAACTTTCTGAAGTGCTAATTAGAAAGCACCCATATTCTTACAGATATTAATAGCACTAAGTTAGTGGTGGCTTTGCCACCACTTTGTTAGTTGGGGCTCTTTTTTATTTTCAATTCTGTCTCAATGAATTCATAAATGAATATCTGTCTCTGAAAAATGCAACTTTAAAATCGCTAATGTTGGGGCTTCCCTGGTGGCGCAGTGGTTGAGAATCTGCCTGCTAATGCAGGGAACACGGGTTCGAGCCCTGGTCTGGGAGGATCCCACATGCCGCAGAGCAACTAGGCCCATGAGCCACAACTACTGAGCCTGCGTGTCTGGAGCCTGTACTCCACAACAAGAGAGGCCGCGATAGTGAGAGGCCCGTGCACCGTGATGAAGAGTGGCCCCCGCTTGCCACAACTAGAGAAAAGCCCTCGCACAAACGAAGACCCAACACAGCAAAAATAAATAAATTAATTAATAAACTCTTACCCCCAACATCTTAAAAAAAAAAAATCGCTAATGTTACAATTCTGTTTCGATCATAGTGGGTTTTTTTTTAAAAGAAATATACTAATAACTTTTGGTTTTGCTTCTAGAAAAACTGATTGCTTATCAACGAGAATTTCTTGCTTTAAAAGAACGTCTCCGAATAGCTGAACACAGAATCTCTCAGCGGTCTTCCGAACTCAATGCCATTGTACAGCAGTTCAAGCGTGTAGGAGCAGAAACAAACAGAAGTAAGGATACGGTGAATAAATTTTCAGGTACAGACGATATTTTTGGTTTTATGAAAAGATGACATTTTCAATGGGTTATGTGAAATACTCTCTTTGAAAGTTGTCTAGAGTCGCTTATCAGTCAACATTTGTTACCCTCTACAGAGAGAAAAATCACCATACAAAACTTTTTGTATTGTGGTTAATTATAAAACAAGTTTATTAATTGCTAAATTTGATTTAAAGAGAGTAATATTGTTAAGTTTCAGTTGTATAAATTTCATTGCCAATAGTGAAGAACCAGCATATTTTAAAAAAAACATTTGGAATGAGACTAAAATTTAACTTAGTGTTTATGCATGTTTCTGTTGTGACTTATGTGGATGGACTTCACATGGACTCTGGGGAACCTTTGAGCTATTTGAAGCAATTAGTACTCTCAGATATGACTTACAAGAAATAAAAAGATATAGTTTTATAATGGGTACTTTTGGGGGTACCTGACTTGTTCCCTCTCTGAGAAATTCTGGTCTGAGTGAAATGAATATCAACCATCTTCTGTTTCTTTCCTATTCTTATTCTAATGACTAAATTGATACATGTATATAATCAGTTGACTCCAAATCTACATAATCTTCCAAGAATAATATACTTTTTCATTTAGCATTATCTGTTATAATCTTTCACCATTAATTCCTCTCATCTTGAGATTCACTACCTTACCTTATTTTTAGAGATTCATACCCCTTTCTTCCCCTCCTGATTATAAAATTTGTATTATGGCACAGTAACATTTAAAATTGTGGAATGGTTAACATTCTTCATTTTCTTCTAGTCTTTTTTCCATGCATATTTTTCTTCAGAATTATAATTGTGTGTTTTATGGCCTTATTTTTGCTCTTGAAATTACGCTATTAGCATTTTACTATGGCATTGAATATTCTTTTAAAATACCATTTTTGATGACATATATATCAGCTAATCACATACTATATTAAATATTTTTCTACAAATAGGCAAATAGGATTTTTCTGGGTTGTTTTTGTCCCCCAATTTATAACTCTGTGAAGAACATCTCTGTATATAAATCAATTACTTTTATGGTAGGCCTTAAGTTATTTTCATTAGATTATGACTTTCTTAAAAACGGAATCTGTGTTTTGATGACTGTTGATTTCCAAACATATGCCACGGTGGCTGGAACAAAACCGATAATTCACTAAATATTTATTGATTGCATAGAAGTTAAATTCCTAAAAGGGAAATTACTGAATAATAGGGCAGGAATGCTTTAAGGGTTTTGATGCTGTTCTTAATAGCTGAAACATTGATCACATTATCACCACAATTTAATATTACTGTTTAATCTGCTAACTTAATTTGATGGGTAGGTATTGTTGTCTTGTAATTTGTAGTTGTTGCTTTTACATGAGGTTAAACTTTAATTTCATGTGTGATAGCCAGTTTCATTTCTTCTGTGAACTTTCGGTTCTGAATATTCAGAATATTTTAAGGGAATTTTCATATTGCTCTGTATAAAATTGTTATTGAGACTGCAAGTCCATACTGCTAACTTCCTTATTTAAAAGGTTAAGTTCTAGTTCAATGGAATTTTAAAACAATATTGATTATCCTGTCAAGGTTTTATTTTCTATTATATTAAATGGTTCATTGGTTCCTCTCATAAAAACTGAAAAATGATTTGAAAGTTATGAACTGTACCAAACATTCTCAACTTGTGCTGTTTAAATTAGTGTACTTGAACTAAAAAAAAATCTTCCATGTGAAATTTTGGTCAAATGTAATAGCATAAAAAATGAAAGTTACTGGTGGTTGTTGTACTCATTATTATTACATTTTCATGAATGGATAGCGTGTTTACAGTCTGTCCCCCAGGGCTTGAGTTCTGACACATTATAAAGGTGAGTGGTTCACATTCTATCTTCTCATGATACTCTGACTGACCTTTTTAGCTTCATTCAGACTGTTCTCATCATCATGACTCTGTGAGACTCTGGTTGCCTAAGTGTCCATAGAAATCTCATTGACCAAAGTATGAAATTAGGATAGAAAATTCTTTTAGTTCTCATAAATTTTTACCACTATCTTTGTAACACCAGCAACTTCTGTAAGTAAGGTATTACCGTGGATTGATTATACGTCTGTATTTCAGATGGTACCCTAAAGCTCTTGAGGGAGTTAACAAGCAAAAAATCTCTTCAAGTGCCAAGTATTTATTATCATTTGCCTCATTTATTACAAAATGAAAGAAGCCTTCAACCTGTTGTGCAGATTGGTAATGGAAGAACAGGAGGTATGTTTGTTTTGTTTCCTATTGTATTTTCACTGCTGGTCTTAATTATGTCTTGGAGTATTATGTTGACCATTAGAAGTCAGGCAGGTCGGGAGTCAAGATGGCGGACTAGGAGGATGCAGAATTCGCGTCTCTGCACAACTAGGGCACCTACCAGGCACCAGTGGGGGACCACAGACACCTAAGGGGCGGGAGGGACCCCCAGTGATGGGGTGGTACGTGGGGCGTGGGGGGAGTGAAGGGGGAGAAGTGGAGACGGGACGGGACTGGCGTCCCTGAGGGGCGGCTGGGGGAGGGGAAGGGATCCCACGCCAAAGCGGGAAATTGGGGAACCCCTGGGAGAGCAGAGGCTCAAAAGGGAGCGTGGCCAGGTTTCCCCTGCCCACTTGGGCCCATGGGAGCCTGCTGAGATCCCAGAACTGGTCCTCTGCCCACCAAGGCTCCCTCCAGCCACGCGGGCCCTGAGGGAGTGGGAGGGAGGGAAGGGGAACAAAAATAAAGGCTGGACCTCTGGGTCCGGCACCCCTGAGGGGTGGCTGGGAGAGGGGAGGAGTTCCTACACCCAGCGGGACCCACCACGGTTGGGGGTTCAGTGGTGATGGGGGAGACCCTGGGGGAGATGGTGGGGGAGGGGCATGGAGGAACAGAAGGGAATGTGGCCAGCGCTTTCCCTGTCCACTTAGGCACTGGGGAGCCTGATAGGCTTCTGGGCCTAATCCTCCACCTTGGAGCCTCCCTCTTGCTGCGCAGAGCCCAAGCCCTGACCCTACACCCCACCTCTACACTCAGAGACCCCCTGAAATGCGCTGGGCCTAAACCCCACCCACACATCCTCAGTCAGGGCCTTACCTCCAAACTCCAGAACTCCGCACTCCAGAGGCCCTCCTTTGGACAAGCTGCCTCTCCCCTTCCATGCAGGTCCTAAGCAGAGGCCCTGCCCCATGCTTGAACATCACCCTGCCTAGGCCCCGCCCCCAAGGCCTTTTCTGGCTGTGTGTGTCTTGAGCCTAGGACTCGCCCCATGCTCAAACGTCACCCCCCACCCGCCTTGTTCCCCTCCACCCTAAACCCCGCCCCTGCCTAAGTTCCACCTCTGCCTAAACTCTGCCCCCATAGCCAAGGCTTTTTTTTTTTCCCTTTTTTCCTCTTTTAGATTGGGCTTCTGTTTTACCTTGTTGATTCATTTATATTCTTATTTTTCCTAACTTTTATTTTTCTAGTTTTATTTTATTCCTTATACTTTGTTATTGTTCTCTCCTTTTGGCTTGTTCACCCCCCATTTTTTCTTTTTTCTGTTGTGGTTTTATTTTACCTTGTTGCAGTTGTTTCAATTATATTTTTATTTTTCCTAATATATTTTTTATTTTTCTAATTTTATTTTGTTTTTTATTATTTGATATTGTACTGCTCCTTTCTTTCTTTCTTTCTTTTATCATTTTTTTTTTTTTTTGCCATGTCATGCAGCTTGCGGGATCTTGGTTCCCAGGCCAGAAGTTGGGCCAGAGTTCCTGTGGTGGGAGCTCCAGTTCCTAACCACTGGACTAACAGAGAACCTCAGACCCCAGGGAATATTAATCAGAGTGAGGCCTCCTGGAGGTTCTCATCTCAGCACCAAGACCTGGCTCTATCCAACTGCCTGCAAACTCTGGTGCTAGACACCTCAGGCCAAACAACAAGTAAGATAGGAATATAGCCTCACCCATCAAAAAAAAAAAAAAAAAAAAGGCAAAAAATATGTTACAGATGAAGGAGCAAGGTAAAAACCTACAAGACCAAATAAATGAAGACGAAATAGGCAACCTACCTGAAAAAGAATTCAGAGTAATGACAGTAAAGATGACCCAAAATCTCGGAAGCAGAATGGAGAAAATACAAGAAGCATTTAACGAGGATCTAGAAGAACTAAAGAGCAAAGAAACAGTGATAAACACAATAACTGAAATTAAAAATACTCTAGAAGGGATCAATAGCAGAATAACTGAGGCAGAAGAATGGATAAGTGACCTGGAAGATAAAATGGTGGAAATAACTGCCAGGGAGCAGAATAAAGAAAAAAGAATCAAAAGAACTGAGGACAATCTCAGAGATCTCTGAGACAACATTAAATGCACCAACATTCGAATTACAGGGGCCCCAGAAGAAGAAGAAGAGAAAAAGAAAGGGTCTGAGAAAATATTTGAGGAGATTATAGTTGAAAACTTCCCTAACATGGGAACGGAAATAGTCAATCAAGTCCAGGAAGCATAGAGTCCCATACAGGATAAACCCAAAGAGAAACATGCTGAGACACATATTATTCAAACTATCAAAAATAAAGAAAAAATATTAAAAGAAGCAAGGGAAAAACAACAAATAACATACAAGGGAATCCCCGTAAGGTTAACAGCTGATCTTTCAGCAGAAACTCTGCAAGCCAGAAGGGAGTGGCAGGACATATTTAAAGTGATGAAAGGGAAGAACCTACAACCAAGATTACTCTACCCAGCAAGGATCTCATTCAGCTTTGATGGAGAAATTAAAACGTTTACAGACAAGCAAAAGGTAAGAGAATTCAGCACCACCAAACCAGCTCTACAACAAATGCTAAAGGAACTTCTCTAAGTGGGAAACACAAGAGAAGAAAAGGACTTACAAAAAAAACCCCAAAACAATGAAGAAAATGGTAGTAGGAGCATACATATCGATAATTATCTTAAATGTAAATGGATTAAATGCTCCAACCAAAAGACATAGACTGGCTGAATGGATTCAAAAACAAGACCCATATATGTGCTGTATACAAGAGACCCACTTCAGACCTAGGGACACATACAGACTGAAAGTGAGGGGATGGAAAAAGATATTCCATGCAAATGGAAATCAAAAGAAAGCTGGAGTAGCAATTCTCGTATCAGACAAAATAGACTTAAAGATTGTTACAAGAGACAAAGAAGGACACTAAATAATAATCAAGGGATCAATCCAAGAAAAATATATAACCATTTTAAATATTTATGCACCCAACATAGGAGCAACTCAATACATAAGGCAAATGCTAACAGCCATAAAAGAGGAGATCTACAGGAACACAGTCATAGTAGGGGACTTTAACACCCCATTTTCACCAATGGACAGATCATCCAAAATGAAAATAAATAAGGAAACATAAGCTTTAAATGACACATTAAACAAGATGGACTTAATTGATATTTATAGGACATTCCATCCAAAAACAAGAGAATATACTTTCTTCTCAAGTGCTCACGGAACATTCTCCAGGATAGACCATATCTTGGGTCAAAGTCAAACCTTGGTAAATTTAAGCAAATTGAAATCGTTATCAAGTATCATTTCTGACCACAGATCTATGAGACTACATATCAATTATAGGAAAAAAACTGTAAAATATACAAACACATGGAGGCTAAACCATACACTACTAAACAACGAAGAGATCACTGAAGAAATCAAAAAATACCTAGAAACAAATGACAATGAAAACATGACGACTGAAAACCTGTGGGATGTGACAAGAGCAGTTGTAAGAGGGAAGTTTATAGCAATACTATTCTACCTCAAGAAACAAGAAAAATCTCAAATAAACAACCTAACCTTATACCTAAAGCAATTAGAAAAGAAGAACAAAAAAACCCCAAAGTTAGCAGAAGGAAAGAAATCATAAAGATCAGATCAGAAATAAAAAGAAACAAAGGAAACAGTAGTAAAGATCAGTACAACTAAAAGCTGGTTCCTTGAGAAGATAAACAAAATTGATAAACCATTAGCCAGACTCATCAAGAAAAAAAGGGAGAAGACTCAAACCAACAGAATAAGAAATGAAAAAGGAGAAATAACAGCTGACACTGCGGAAATACAAAGGATCATGTGAGATTACTACAAGCAACTCTATGCCAATAAAATGGACAACCTGGAAGAAATGGACAAATTCTTAGAAAAGCACAGCCTTCCGAGACTGAACCAGGAAGAGATAGAAAATATAAAGAGACCAGTCACAAGCACTGAAACTGAAACTGGGATTAAAAATCTTCCAACAAACAAAAGCCCAGGACCAGATGGCTTCACAGGAGAATTCTATCAAACATTTAGAGGAGAGCTAACACCTACCCTTCTCAAATTCTTCCAGAATACAGCAGAGGGGGTAACACTCCCAAACTCATTCTATGAGGCCATCATCAACCTGATACCAAAACCATACAGAGATGTCACAAAAAAAGAAAACTACAGGCCAATATCACTGATGAACATAGATGCACAAATCCTCAACAAAATACTAGCAAACAGAATCCAACAGCACACTAAAAGAATCATACACCATGATCAAGTGGGGTTTATCCCAGGAATGCAGGGATTCCTCAATATATGCAAATCAATCAATGTGATAACACCATATTAACAAACTGAAGGATAAAAACCATATCATCATCTCAATAGATGCAGAAAAAGCTTCTGACAAAATTCAACACCGATTTATGATAAAAACCCTCCGGAAAGTAGGCATAGAGGGATCTTTCCTCAACATAATAAAGGCCATATATGACAAACCCACAGCCAACGTCGTTCTCAATGGTGAAACACTGAAAGCATTTCCTCTAAGATCAGGAACAAGACAAGGTTGCCCACTCTCACCACTGTTTTTCAACATAGTTTTGGAAGTTTTAGCCACAGGAATCAGGGAAGAAAAAGAAATTAAAGGCATCCAAATTGGAAAAGAAGAAGTAAAACTGTCACTGTTTGCAGATGACATGAGACTATACATAGAGAATCCTAAAGATGCTACCAGGAAACTACTAGAGCTAATCAGTGAACTTGGTAGAGTAGCAGGATACAAAAGTAATGCACAGAAGTCTCTTGCATTCCTATACACGACTGATGAAAAATCTGAAAGATAAATTAAGGAAATATTCCCGTTTACCATTGCAACAAAAAGAATAAAATACCTAGGAATAAACCTACAGGAATAGACCTGTATGCAGAAAACTATAAGACACTGATGAAAGAAATTAAAGGTGATACAAATAGATGGAGAGATATACCATGTTCTCGGATTGGAAGCATCAGCATTGTGAAAATGACTCTATTAATTACTCTATTACCCAAAGCAATCTGCAGATTCAGTGCAATCCCTATCAAACTACCAATGGCATTTTTCACAGAACTAGAACAAAAATTTTCACAATTTGTATGGAAACACAAAAGACCCCAAATAGCCAAAGCAATCTTGAGAAAGAAAAACGGAGCTGGAGGAATCAGGCTCCTGGACTTCAGTCTATACTACAAAGCTACAGTAATCAAGACAGTACGGTACTGGCACAAAAACAGAAATATACATCAATGGAATAGGATAGAAAGCCCAGACATAAACCCATGCACATATGGTCACCTTATCTTTGATAAAGGATGCAAGAGAATATGATGGTGAAAAAACAACCTCTTCAGTAAGTGGTGCTGGGAAAACTGGACAGTTGCATGTAAAAGAATGAAATTAGAACACTTCCTAATACCATACACAAAAATAAACTCAAGGCTTCCCTGGTGGCGCAGTGGTTGAGAGTCTGCTTGCCGATGCAGGGGACACGGGTTTGTGCCCCGGTTCGGGAAGATCCCACATGCCGCGGAGCAGCTGGGCCCGTGAGCCATGGTCGCTGAGCCTGCGCTTCCAGAGCCTGTGCTCCGCAACGGGAGAGGCCACAACAGTGAGAGGCCCGCATACCGAAAAAAAAAAAAAGTAAACTCAAAATGGATTAAAGACCTAAATGTAAGGCCAGACACTATAAAACTCTTAGACGAAAACATAGGCAGAACACTTTGTGACATAAATCACAGCAAGATCCTTTTTGACCCACCTTCTAGAGAATGGAAATAAAAACAAAAACAAATGAGACCTAATGAAACTTAAAAGCTTTTGCACAGCAAAGGAAACCATAAACAAGACAGAAAGACAACCCTCAGAATGGGAGAAAATATTTGCAAGCGAACCAACTGACAAAAGATTCATCTCTAAGTATACAAGCAGCTCATGCAGCTCAATCTCAAAAAAACAAACAATCCAATCAAAGATGGGCAGAGGGCTTCCCTGGTGGCGCAGTGGTTGAGAGCCTGCCTGTCCATGCAGGGGACACAGGTTTGTGACCCGGTCCGGGAAGATCCCACATGCCACGGAGCAGCTGGGCCCGTGAGCCATGGCCGCTGAGCCTGCGCATCCGGAGCCTGTGCTCTGCAACGGGAGAGGCCACAACAGTGAGAGGCCTGCGTACCGCAAAAAAAAAAAAAAAAAAGAAAAAAAAAGATTGGCAGAAAACCTAAATAGACATTTCTCCAAAGAAGATATGCAGATTGCCAACTAATATATGTAAAGATGCCCAACATCACTAATCATTAGAGAAAAACATATCAAAACCACAATGAGATATCACCTCACACTGGTCAGAATGGCCATCATCAAAAATACTACAACCAATAAATACTGAAGAGGGTGTGGAGAAAAGGGAACCGTCTTGCATTGTTGGTGGGAATGTAAATTGATACAGCCACTATGGAGAACAGTATGGAGGTTCCTTAAAGTACTAAAAATGGAACTACCATATGACCCAGCAATCACACTATTAGGCATATACCCTGAGAAAACCATAATTCAAAAAGAGTCATGTACCACAGTGTTTATTGCAGCACTCTTTACAGTAGCCTGGACATGGAAGCAACCTAGGTGTCCATTGACAGATGAATGGATAAAGAAGATGTGGCACATATATACAATGGAACATTACTCAGCGATAAAAAGAAACGGAACTGAGTTATTTGTAGTGAGGTGGATGGACCTAGAGTTTGTCATACAGAGTGAAGAAAGTCATAAAGAGAAAAGCAAATACCATATGCTAACACATATATATGGAATAAAAAAAAAAAAACGAAAAAAAAACGGTTCTGATGAACCTAGGGGCAAGAGAGAAATAAAGACGCAGTCATAGAATATGGACTTGAGGACTCGGGGAGGGGTAAGGGTAAGCTGGGATGAGTGAGAGAGTGGCACTGACATATATACACAGCGAAATGTAAAATAGATAGCTAGTGGGAAGGAGCTGCATAGCGCAGGGAGATCAGCTCGGTGCCTTGTGACCACCTAGAGGTGTGGGATAGGGAGGGTGGGAGGGAGACGCAAGAGGGAGGAGATATGGGGATATGTATATGTATAGCTGATTCACTTTGTTATACAGCAGAAACTAGCACAACATTGTAAAGCAACTATAGTCCAATAAAGATGTTAAAAATAAATAAGTTAATTTAAAAAAAAAAGGGCAGGTTAAAGAACAAAAAGTTCTTGATCTGTGCATAGTAACTCAGGAGTCATTCTAAACTCCATGTTGAAGGGAGTTGGATATTTTTCTCCAAAGACCAGAGTAATAGTGCTGAAAAGGATTATGAGACATCTAGTTCAAGCCCTATCTCCAGGCAAAACAATGTTTAAACTTTTGAAACTTTTCTATTTTAAAAATTTGAGAGGTAAAGAAATAACTTTTCTTTCTTGTGTCTTATTTCAACATTACTAGCTCTTACCGTCATGTCAAGAAAGTTCTTCATACGTCTGCCCCTACTTTTCTTACTGAAATATAAGTATATAGTCACTTATATTTAACCTTTCATGCAGTAATAGAAATAATTTGGTTTGCATCTTTTTCCCAAAATACCTAAAAGATAATCTATGGCATTTTTTTTCTCCTCTTGTTAGAGTCACCAGAGCTTCTTGAGTTTTCCTTGTGGGACTTTTATATGATTCTTTTATACTTTTTATTTCTCCACTTTGACTTTGTTAATCTTTTCTTTGTTGATTTTAGGATGTAGAGACAAAAATATTATTTTGCTCCTAGGTCTTTAACAAATGACAAAATCATTACTTCTTAGGTATTGAAATGCATCTTTATGATAATGTTTTTTTTTTTTTTTTTTTCTTTTTGCGGTATGCGGGCCTCTCACTGTTGTGGCCTCTCCCGTTGCGGAGCACAGGCTCCGGACGCGCAGGCCCAGCGGCCATGGCTCAATGGCTCACGGGCCCAGCCGCTCCGCGGCATATGGGATCCTCCCAGACCGGGGCACGAACCCGTATCCCCTGCATCGGCAGGCGGACTCTCAACCACTGCGCCACCAGGGAGGCCCTATGATAATGTTTTTGAAAAGCTGATCCAGTCTGCATTTGATTCAATAGGATTCTTAGGTATCTTACTGGTTTTCGATATTCTAAGTTTTCACATTCGTCATTTTTTAGTTCTGCCATCTTTCTATTTTATGAACCATTTAAAATTATACACTTTTCCTATGGAGGTGATACTTCTTAAATTATGTTCAGACTAACTCATTCTTCCATGTCTTTATTGATTCAAGGAATATTTATTTTTATTGTACATACTGGATTACAAAGACTAATAAGATATGTAGTATGTTCTAAATTATGTTCTTTAAACATTGATCATTAATTATTTCTGAAGTTGATAGTGTGTCTCTTCCTTTAATAATCACTATTTGGGTAAGTTGCCTTAGCCATTTCATGCATTTTTTGGTTTAGCCTATTTCCTCATGAATAAGAAGCAAATGAAAAGAAAGTAGAAGTATTTTTAAAGTTATTTAAAACTTCTGAGGTCTCTAGTAAGTTCTTTTATAGTCAGCTCTTCTTATTTTATGAATGTGACATTCTCTTTCTTTTTTGAAGATGCTTATTCTAGCCCATTTGTTTATGACTTTATCCATCATAAATATAATACAATCTTGGTCGACCAGCTTTTCAGTGGTTAACATTTTTATTAAGCTGAAACTGTTTTTTAAAGGTAGAAAAAACAGGCAACTTGGGGGAAAAAAACCAGACAACCCACAGAGTTACATTACAAATTTTTCAGCAATGGTTCTTAATATTTTTAGAGTAATAGAACCCTTTGGCTATCTTAGGAAAGTTATCAACCTTCTAGTTAGAAAAATACACATAGAAAAAGTACTTTTATATGTAATTTCTGGGGTTTTGTGGAGCCCTAAAACCTATCTAGGTACTTTATATTAAGAACTTCAGTTTTTTAGATCAGAGAAAAGCGTTTTCAGCTAAGCATTGTGTTCTTCAGCAGTGAGGCTGATTAAGGATCAGCACTCAGACCAGCTAAGCCTTCCTAAGGCTAAGGAGGGAGAATTGTGCTGGAGGCAGCTACTGACCCGCTCAGGAGAGAGGTTGGAATTCTCACATCCAGAACGAAAAACTCCCACCCACACCACGTCCAGATGCTCCCACAGATTTACAGAGGCAGGCTGCAGTAAACAGACACAGCAACTACAGATGGGTAAAGGGCCATCTTATACAGCTAGGATTCCCAAACACTTAAGAAGACCAACATCATGAATGACTCAATGAGTTGTAGAGCACACAGAATATAATATAAAAAGAAAACATAAAATATTTTCAGAGGGATGAGAAAGGACAACTCATAAGTGACTATTATAAAAGGATCAGTTAGAAATCTTTGTGTTTTTATGTCAATAATTATATTTTAATTTTCCATATAAATGGTCTGATAAGCAGAATAGACACAGCTGAAGATCGAATTAGTGATCAGAAAGATTGAGCTGTGTAGTTCTTCCAGAATGCAACACAAAGGGCACAAAGAATTGGGATAGACCAACATTCTAACATCTACCTAATAGGAATTTCAGAAGGAGAGAACAGAGTGAAGGGGAGAAATAATCAAACGAATAATAGAAGAAAATTTCTTACAGTTGCAGAAACACACATGTCTTCAGATGAAGGGTCCATTCTGAGCAGGATGGCTGAGAAAAGACCCTCCACAGGTTGCCTACCAAAATGGCATTACTGATTAGTAGAGGACAGCAGGTAGTTCTTTAAGTATTTGCTGAAGTTAAAAAAAAAAAAAATCCATGGGGGGCTTCCCTGGTGGCGCAGTGGTTGACAGTCCGTCTGTCGATGCAGGGAACACGGGTTCGTGCCCTGGTCTGGGAGGATCCCACATGCCGCAGAGCAGCTGGGCCCGTGGTCCATGGCCGCTGAGCCTGCGCATCCAGAGCCTGTGCTCCACAACGGGAGAGGTCACAGCAGTGAGAGTCCCGTGTACTTCAAAAAAAAAAAAAAAAAAAGTCCATGGGCACTTTTGTGTGCTTTGTTACACAAAATTGGACATGATTCCTAGTCTTGTGAGCTTCATTCTACTAAAGGAGAATACATTAGTCAGTTAATCAATTATATAAATAATTGTACAGTTACAACATTAGTGATATAAAGGATGATTTGAGAGTGAATAGAAGGGCTATTAATTAAGGAGTTTAGGGAAGCCTTGAAAAATACATTTGACCTGAGATCAGAGGAATAAGTAGTTTACTGGTAAAGATGGGTGTATTAGTTTCCTGTTGCTGCTGTGTAGCACCTTACCACAAACCCAGTGACTCGAGACAATACAAACTTATCATCTTACAGTTTTGGAGGTCAGAAGTCCTAAAATCGGTGTGTCAACAGGGGCGTGTTCCTTCTGGAGGCTCTAGGGGAGAGTCCATTGCCTTGCCTTTTCCAGCTCCTAGGGGCCACCTACATTCTTTAGTTTGTGGCCCCTTCTTTCATCTTCAGCGCATAGCATCTTCAAATCTCCCTCGGACTCTGACCCTCTTGCTTCATTGTCACATCTTCTCTCACTCTGACTCTCCTAAGGACCCTTGTGAGTACATTGGGCTCACTTGGATAAGCCAGGATAGTCTTCCATCTCAAGAATCTTTCATCTCACATCTGCAGAGTCATTTTGGCATATAAGGTAATATAGTCACAAGTTCCAGGAATTAGGGTTTTGGCATCTTTGGGGGGTCATTATGCTGTCTCCCACATGGGAGAAAAGAGTATTTCAGAAAAGGAGAAGAGCAGCACAAAAGGTTTGTGATGGAAGGGATCATGGAATATTCTAGAAAGTGAAAGAAGGCCACTGTCATTGACGTGTAGATTGAGGGGAAGCATGAAACAAGATGAGGCTAGAGGTGTGTCAGGGCAAGTCAAGGCAGGGCTTTGCAGGCCATTTATAGGATTTGGGCTTTTCTCCTAAGAGCAGAAAGAAGCCAATGAAGGGTTTTAAGCAGGACTTAGTAAGGATGACTGTATATGATTTCAATTGTGCAGGGATCCCATTTGCTGCAATGGGATGAATGAGGATGTGCGAAGAAGAACAGATGGAAAGGACCCGATGAGAGGCTGTTGCAGTGATCCACTTGAGAGAGGATAAGCTTGGACTAGGGTGTACTGATGGTAGAGATGAAGAATTGGATTTAGAGTTGTTTGCAGTGCATGGGGACATGCATGGGAGGACAGAGAGAGGGACTGGATTTGTGGACTGAGGTAGAGGGAGTGGAGTGGTCAAGGATAAGTCCTAGGCTGCTGAATCGTGCAACTGGACGGATGGTGAGTGCTTCTCATTGAGATGGGGACAACAGGAAATGATTGGCAGAATTGGTTTGCAAGAGGGGATCATCAGTTCAATTTGGATATGTTAAGTTAGGAGGTGATCTTGAGTTATTGTCGTGGAAGATAGGCAGTGGGATATAGATCTGGAACCCAAAAGAGACATCTGAATTAGATTTAATGTTATGAGTCATCGTTTGCAAGTGACAGGTTGTTGAGGATACAGAGATGGATGAAGTCACCTAGGGCCCAGGACTTAGCCTTCAAGGTTCTCTAGCCGTTCATTTCAGGAAAGAGAAAGGTGAAGACAGAGACAGAGAAGGTGCAACTAAGCAGCAGGAGAAAAATAATTGCCATCGGACATAAGGGAAGAAATGAGGAAGAATTGACTAAAGCCATAAGGAAGCATGATAGGCTGAAATATTTGACTAGCAATAAATATTTAAAAAGGAAAGTAGTTTTAACTGAAGGTAGACTGAGGAATTGAAGATAAGGAATGCCAAATTAAGATTCTTCCTAAATTTTTCTTGATTTTAGAGGAAATAAGTACTAGAATTTGAAAACTTTCTGAGAAAGTTGAATAAAACTGATAAAACAGATGATAGCTCTCTCATAAACTCCATGAGGCAGTGGCCTTACCTTTCTTATGACTGTGTTTTAGATTGTCTAGTACATAACAGATGTATTACAGATGCACAGTTAATACTTGAATAGGAAGTATTGGACAGTGAATCAGTGAAACAAAGTACTCTGTCCAGCCCCTGGGCTCTGTTTCTGTTTGGATCCTCAGTCCACCTTGCTCCTTCTTAAAGGATGACGTGGCCCCATTGTTTATGTTGCTGACATTTTTTCTTCTGAACTCTCACCCCTTAGAATACATTCATTTTCTACATTATAAACCATAGAAGAATAATTGTGTCAAACAGGACAGGCTGGGTTATGAGGTGGTAACTAACAACCCCCAAATCTCAGGAATTTAAGTAATTTAAGGTTTATTTATTTATTTATTTCTGCTAAAGTACACATTCATCAGGGTTAGCAGGGAGCCTTGTACATCACTGACCACTCAAGAGATCCAGGCTGATGGAGCATTTGCTGTATTGATTGTTCCCGGTGGCTCTACTGAGCAGGAAGGATTTCACACTGCAGTTACATGTGTTCAGCAGTGAGTTACACAATTGTCTGTTACTAGTCACATCCCCTCCCCCCAGCTCCCCAACCTAAGGGGACCTTACAACATGCCCAGAAGGCAGGAAAAGCTGTCTTTTTTTGTGGTATTCTGTGAATTACCCCTAGCATGGATACTCTAATTCTGTAGATTTAGCCGAAGTTAGTACTTTCCTTTTTAGTGCTTTTGGAGTCCTTGAGTGCCTTGGTTTAAACTAAAGAATTTAAATTTCAGCTCCAAAACAGTCTATTTGGGAGAAGTGGCTTCTTCTCTAAACATGCCATCTAAACTTAAAACAGAAACAGAACAACTTAAGACTGGTAGGGAATAGAGAATTTGCATTATTACTTTATGCCATTTTTCTTTGCATATGCTAAAGTCAGCATGGATTTTGCTTTTTCTGTGAACAAAGTTTCTGAACTTCATATGCGTTAACATTTCATAGAAATGCTTTATAGCATAGTTTATACTCTTTTAATGTATACTCTAAATATTTTAAAATTCTGAGGTAGATTAAAGTATATGGAAATTTGCTTTCAGGGTAACTCATCTTGTCTCTAGGCATCTCAGAGTAACATAGTCAAAACAGAAATCTTGATTGGGAGCCCTTTCCCCCTCAGGTGTGTTATTCTCGGTAAAAGATCCCATGTCCACTTACTCAGGTCATCCTCGACCCTCCCCTTCCCTTATCTCTGCCAGCCATAAGCCCCACTGGTGAGGGTCTCCACAGTGGATCCCAGATCTGCTCACTCATCTCCAACTTCAAACATCCTAATTCAAACCACCATCTTTTCCTTAAATTACTGCAGTAACTTCCTAACTGATCTCTCCAAAAATACTTTTATACTTGTTAACACTTTTATGTCTATTCTCCATAAAATTTGGTAATCTTTTAAAATTACAAATTGGATGTTGTCACTCCCCTGCTTACAACC
The DNA here is from genome assembly GCF_964341445.2 of Mesoplodon mirus. Classification (NCBI taxonomy): domain Eukaryota; kingdom Metazoa; phylum Chordata; class Mammalia; order Artiodactyla; family Ziphiidae; genus Mesoplodon; species Mesoplodon mirus. Next base: position 16,399,399 of record NC_138990.1, on the reverse strand, counting down.
TTACAGTGGCTTTCTCTTGCCCTCAGAATTAAAACTAAATTTAAGGGTATATGTGATCAGATCCCTAACTAATTCCTCTGAATCTAGGCTGATTCTGCTTTAGAGACATTCTATTCTTGCTATTGCTTGACTGTTCAGATCGTCCTCTCTTCAGCGCCTAGCTGTTTCCTCATCTTCTTTCTCTTCTCTTTCTCATCATTAAGTACCAGCTCAGTTGATATCAGAGTCTTTCCATGACTGCACTGTCTGTAGAGGTACTTCCTCTTCCCCCCGTGCACTCTTTCTAACATTGCCATGTTTTAATTCATATACTACATATCACCCTCTAAAATTATTTATCTTTTTCCCTCTTGTAGAATGTAAGAAAGGTCCCATGACGGCAGGGACCTTATCTGTGCTGTTATATTCCTAACACCTAATATAATGCCTTGCATTTAATAAGTGTTCAATGCACATGTTCAGAACAAATATAGCAAATCTTTTTTTTGAGCCCTTGGAAACTCTTCATCCCAAAATGGAAGAGAGGAATGTGGTATGGAAACTTGGGGGACTCCCTTAAGCTATTTGGACCTTAGAACTGCAGAAGCATGGCGGTAGAATCATGGATCCATGATCTTTACACGTCCTTCTAACTTTAGACTTCTAAGTGTTTTGTAGTATCTCCAATAAATTGTTACATAATTAAGACTTAATTTTAACTTTTGCAAAATACTTCTCTACTGATGTGTAACACTTAGGATACTAAGACTTTTTTATTTTATGTTTTTTTTTTTTTAATTATTTGGCCACGCTGCGCGGCATGCGGGATCTTAGTTCCCCGACCAGGGACTGAACCCGTGCCTCGTGCAGTGGGACCACGGAGTCTCAACCACTGTACCACCAGGGAAGTCCCTAAGACTTTTAAAGATATTACATTTAAAAACTAACTGTGAAGTACTCTAATATAACATGTGTTCCTAAATATTATTGTGCTATGCAAAATTGTGCAATAAAAGGAGAAAAATGGGGTCAGGATCACAACACTCAAAAGCGTTGTCAGTTACACATAAAAGATAAGCTAATAAAAGCAGTGGCACAATTTTGCACGTATTAAATGATGGAGAAATGCATAAATACAACAAATATGGCATTCTACCTTGAAAAAGACTTGAGGTTTGCTTGTTAAAGTGGGCTTCAGAAGGACTGCAGCTTGGAAGCTTTTTGTGAAGTGGTACAAAGCGGATTGACTGAAATCTGGCAGAAAGTTGTAACACCAGGTGTAGATAGCTGTGGTTCACAGCATGCAGTGAACTGAGGCAGCTGTGCATTTTGGGTATTTCTACATGGCTTGGTTCAGTATTCTGAACTCAGTTCAAATGGGTACCATTTTCTGTGTTCACCTAGTGAGTGTTTGTCCCAGGGGAGAAATTGCATAAAAGCAAATGTGAAATTGACTTCATGCTCAAATTGTTCTCTAATGTATTAATCATGTAGGAACAATTTGCATTTCAAAACAAGCATTATAGTAGAACTGACTAATTTTAGACTTAAAAAAAGTTGCATGAATAGTACACAGTTTCCATATACCTCCCCCAGTTTCTGTAAATGTTCACACCTTGTATAGCTATTGTACAATGATCAAAACCAAGAAATTAACATTGATGCTATGCTGTTAACCTTAGATCTTAGAGTTTGTCATTTTATTATTATTATTTAATCTGTTCCAGGATCTGACTCAGGATCCCATATTTCATGTAATTGTTATGTCCCCTTAGTCTTCTCCAGTCAGGGACAGTTCCTCATCCTTTCTCTGTCTTTCCTGATCTTTGGGGAGTGTCCCCCTAATTTGGATTTGTCTGACATTTCTTCATGGTTAGATTGAGGTTATGAATTTGGGAAGAAAACCACAGAAGTGATGTAGTGTCCTCCTTAGGACATCTTATATATGACATGTGAGACTTTAATTTTTAAGATGTGTTTAATGTTTCTAAGTTTTAGTTGTATAATAAAATCTGTTGTTTATACTTTACCATCATTCATTTTTAACGTGTGGTTTAATGTCTTTAATCTTTATCAGTTCTTTGACATTGTTTCTTTTCTTATGGAGAAGCCATGTGGAAAAGGATTACTGTATAATAGGTGTGCCCCATATTTTTGATTATTTTTCTTTCTTTTGATGTAGTATATTTGATCCCCCAATTATTTCTATCAATTTGAGAGGGTATAATACTTGTAAAACAGTGGTGTTTTTCTGCATTGTCTTTGCAAAATCTTTTAATATAATTACTATCATTATTTTGTTTCAGTTTCAATAGTAATGGGAGTTCCCACAGTGAAGAGAGAAGTTAAATCTTACCTCATAGAAACTCTTCATTCCCTTATTGATAATCTGTATCCTGAAGAGAAGTTGGACTGTGTTATAGTAGTCTTCATAGGAGAGGTAATTATTTAATTGTTGCTCTTTTTTTTTTACCACATATAATCTGTAAGAGTTGAAACCATATTTTGAATAATGCTTTTATAAACCTTTTTTATAAAATGTGATGAGTAAAGCTTAGGTAGTATATTCCATCTGATAGTTAAATATAAGTTTAACTTGTGTTTGCCTTAACTTCTCTTGTGCAGTTACAATCCAGGAATGGTAATATCTTGTTAATAGGATAATAATATATTCATAGATCTTTATGAACAGCGAGTCCCCATTTCTGGCTCTAGGACCTGAATTTGGAGGTTTGCATTGATGTTCTTTGGGAGTTTTGAAACCTGAGAAAGGTTTAGGCTGGGGTTTTATCATCTCTTTATTCTCTCTACCCCTTCTCTGTCCTCCCAAGATGCAGCCACATTATTATTTAAAAAGTCAAATATCATGTTAATTATAATTATTATATTGCTTATATTTTAGTCTCCTCAAAAGATATGGGGAAAGAATAAATCTTGAGGAGGTTTTCTTTAATGACGAAAAAGCACCCTAGAGTAAATATTTCCTTAATTATTATATAGAATTTCGGTATGTGAGAAGATTTATAACCTCATCTGGTTCTGGCCCACTGATTCCCAACTTTTCAGTGTTTCCTGTCTTTTTTTTTTTTAATGAAAATGTTCTTGTGTCTTCTTTAATATAAAAAGTAAACACATGTATGTTGTTCAAAACAATTACAGAAATGTATATTGAAAAATTACCTGTAATTCCTCCATGTAGATATAACTACTATTGCTATTCTGAAATATGTATATCTTAAGAAATTTTTCCTGTGGCTGTATACATATATATAAATGGAATTGTTCTGTATATTTCTTAGTATCATGGATATTTTCCCATGGTAAAGTGAATAGTCATCACACCATCATTGTTATGGCTATATTACATTCCATTGTATGGTTTTATCATACTTTATTTAATTTCTGATTGACAGACCAATTGAGACTGTTTCCACACGTTTGCTGTTCTTTTCGGCATTGTATTGAACATTACTGTAAATAAATGGCTGTGCACTTGTCTGGTTACCGATGCGGGATCAATTCCCAGAAGTGGAATTGCTGGGTAGAGTGCCACATACATTAAATGTTCACACCTGGGCAAGACGCTCTGCAGAAGTTGAGCCATTAATACCCTTTTTCCAGCAGTCTGCGAGAGAGCTTGGTTCCCTGTCCCCATGCTCTGCGAGATATATTAGTCTTTAAATTTATTTTGGCCAATTTGATGGGTAAAAATAATACATTGCTTTTGTTTAATTTGGGTTTGTTTACTGAATGGGATTAAATGTTGGTTTATATATATATTGACCATTTGTATTTATACTTATTTTTATAGCCTTTGCTCATTTTTTTAATTTGTAAGAAATTTTCATATATGAGAGGAATTAACTCTTTGACATTAACTCTTTAATTAACTCTTTTGTTGTTTGATTTTTTCATGAACTTCGTTTATGATGTTTTTTGTTTGTTGTAGAAATTTTACATTTTAAGTAATCAGATTTGTCAGTCACATATTGTATGTCAGTAGAAATTGGTACCGCCTCTTTGGAAAGCAGTTTGGCAATAACTATTACAATGTAAGTTTCCTCTGTGACCCAACATTCTCCTTCTAAAAATCAATCCAGTGGAAACATTTGCAAGTATGTAAATATATTCCAGCACATGACACATTTATACAGCTCCTAATGTGCATTGATAAAATAAGTAGAGAAAATGGTCTTGTGGAATAGACTCGAAACTATTCGTAGCAGTTACTTTGAGAGTTGAGATTTTGGGGAGATACCATACAGTTTTGGAAAATTACAACTTTTTTGCAATGAGCGTGTATTGATTTTTATAAGAAAAAAAGCCTTAAAATTTAAAAACTACCAAATGAAAAATGCTCCTTATGCACTTGAAAAATAGTATTCAGCCTATAGACAGAGATTAGCTGCATGGAGATTCAAGACCCTCTTGCTGTAGCCGTTTCTCTGATCACTCAGATGTAATAACGCTGGGTTTGGAGTCACATGACCTGTGTTCAGGGTCTGGATTCTGCCACTTGAGCAGGTCGTTTTCTCTTTCAGCCTCAGTTTGTTCATGTCTAAAAGGAGAATAGTGCCATTGAGCCTTGTGAGCTCAGCACTGCTGCAGGGAGATGCAGTGAGATCGTGCATGGAGAGACGCTGTAAACTGAAAATGCGGCCCATGGGTCAGCAGTGTTCTGATCTCGGAGGACTTCTCTCCTGAACTGCAGTGTTTGTATATGTGTGTATATAGAATTTCAATATTTGAAAGAAAATCTATTCTGAACAGAAGAATTAGTTTACAGAATTCATTGCATTGCCTTTAGGCAATCTAAAATTATTAATCACCACATTTGGTTCTACGTTTGATTAGGAGTTTTCACCTAAGTGTCTGGTAGCCTGGGGCTCATTTAACACTATTCCCAAGTGCCTGTTCTGCGGCTTTGACCGTGATCTACGTGTGGGATGGTTCCTCATCTAGATCTCTAGCCTCTTCCCGAGTCTCTATTTCCAACTGCCTACTTGATAACATTATTTGAAGTATCTCATGGGCAACTCTTAATCTGTCCATAATTAAATTAGTCTGATTTCCCCAAACTGCTTCTCTTCCAGGTTTCCCGTGTAGGTCTGGGCTGTAGTCATTCTGCTCTCAGCTCATTGAATAGACCTTGGATGTTCTCAGTTCTGTTTGTGTTATTCCTCAACCCGAAACATTGCCTCTTCCTTTCTCTTATTCCTCCTTCGGACCCCAGCTCATCCCTTTTATGAAACTCTCCCCACTCTCCCACTTGAAATTAATCTAGAGTAAATAGGCCAAAGTAATTTATCTTTTGCAAATATTTTCAGCTTTTATAAAAGTGTGAATTACCTCAGGTCCACTTTAACATGTGAGGAGAAAATTAAGAATGAAAAAACTGGACAAGAATACACATAGACAGTAAAGGAGATCATAGTCTCTTCATTCTTGTTTTAGTTTCTGTTCTTTGTATTTTTTTTTTTTTCTTTGAAGAGAGAACCATAAGATGCCCCTCAGGGAGGAGAGGAAAGAGACAGAAAAGTAATTATTTGCTGTGTTTCTAGTTCTTTGCTCCTCTCTGATGATTTTTCCTTTGGGGGTCCATTGGTCTTATATGATGAGACATTTACAGAACATTCAAGGTTTTGAACAGTTGGCTGTTGATGCATTATTTAAAGTTCACTGACTGTATTCTGGAATTGCAGGAGGAATGGAGAGGAATGAATTCCACCTGCTCTGAAGGATCCATGAGATAATCCAAGTGTGGTGTTCACATTTTAAGATTGTATCATTCTTGTGTTTACTTTTACTTAGAATATAATGATTATTTTTGTATCCTAATGATCCTTGGTTGTCTGTATGCCTCCTTATTTTTTATGTTATATATTTGATTATTAATTTATAATGTTTCTTCTTACTTTATATAATTATTTCTATTATTTCTGTCATGATCATTTCTGATAGAATGTTTTCCTACAGTGTACTCTGAATTTTACCAAAAATTGTTTTTTCTGTCCCATTCTTATATCTGGAGAGCTCCCCATTTTATGAAGCTTGGTGGGAAGAAGTGTCTTCCTCTCACTATGGAAACTAAAAATGCCAGATATTTGCTTAACCAGTTTTCAGGCATGTGACCTGGGCTCAGCCATGTGGGTATTCCTTTCCTGGACTTTGAATGGAGCTTCCTTGTTTTCAGATGACACAGACGCCCCTCTAAAACGGATTGTTAGAAATAATAGGGAAGTTTATCAAGGTGGCTGGATACAGGATCAGTTTATATTTCTGTACGCCAACAGAAATATATTTTCTAAGGAAGCAGGGATTGTGGACAGTCCATTCTGGTGATAGTGGTGGTGGTGTCGTCTCCAGGGGCCACAGGGGCAGTGTCCAGAGCATCGAGGAATGATGGTGAGGGCTTTGCAGGCTGTGGCATTAGGAGCATTCTCTGATTTTTGGCTGTGGTCCAGGGTTATTTCTGCCACCTTCCTAGCCTGCTTCCTCAGCCTAACTGGAGGTTCTATAAGTTCTAACCAATCATTGTCCAGTAAATTGTCCAGTAAACTGCTTTTCTGACTATCCTGCGTGAGTCAGTTTCTGTCGGTTGCAACTGAGATCGTGACCGATACAGGTTGTATCTTCAAAAATACCTGAATTGCTATGTAACCGCCACAGGCAATCAACATGGAGGCACAAGCGTAGATGGCTAAATACTATTCGAAGTGAAAGAAAGAGACGAAATGAGTTTTTGAAGTGGGTTTCAGCCAGAATTTTGCCTAAACCGTAACACCTAGATTATGTTGATGATAACCACAAACATTGCTGGGACTTTGGAAGAAGAACTTGAGATAGCCTATCTTTCATATCATTCTAGGTATTCACATTATTTCTGCAGTTTGCCTAGAAACAATCCAAAGGCCATATTTAATTTTTAAGTTCCTAAATGATAGAATTCAAGTGGAGATTCTATAATGAAATAACAAATTCATCATGTTGGAAAAACAGCTAGAAGTAGTCTCTGAAAAACTGAGTTTAGAGAATTTCTGGCTTCTTGGAGTGTTTAGTATTTGGCATGAGAACAGCTTTCCTTTTTATTCACTTTTAGGTTTTACTGTCGTACATATTCTAGTTTGTGTTTTACAGTCAGAGTGCCAGAGGCCTTTACTATGCTGTCTTTAAATTCTTTGGTTTAAATTGGGTTAACAGTACCAGTTGGTTAGCAGGCCTATGGGCAGGATTTGCAGAGCACGTAAATTTGTAAATGAATACAGAAGTTGAATAACCAGAGAGAATTGATCAAGTTGCTGTGGAGTTTTTATTTTTTATTTTTATTTATTGTTATGTATTTTATTTACAAGGGAAGATTATTTCCCACTTATTTAATTTTTTGGATAGGTAATAGGATCACATGGTTTAAAAATTATAAATGTGTGTATTGTATACCTTGAAAAGTCTCTCCTCCAAGGCTGTCCCTCGCCTGTTATGGTGGTTGTACCCGTTCAGCGGTATTTAATGGGTATATGTGTGGATATTTTTTTTTTCTGTCCTTTTCTACATAGATGGTATAATACTAACTTTTCATATTGTAACATTAAGAGCTACTTAGATTTATTGTCAATTTTGATAAAATATCTTCCTAGAAAGTGGTTCATTTTATCAAAATTTAAAAATTTGCTTTATATGGAGTGGAGCAAAGTAAACTTTTGTTCTTTTTGTGGTTATTTCTCCCCGATTTCTTTGTTTATGTGTTTGTATTTGTGCGCCGTCCCCCTTTTTGATAGGTTAGCTAGTGGAACTGTTTTTATTTATTATCCCCCAAACCATCTTTTGGGTTTATTTATTGTTTCCCTTTTTTTGTTTTCTAATGTATTAATGTCTGCTTTTAACATTATTAATTTTTTCTGGTTTTGTTGGTTCCATTTTATACTTTTCAAACATCTTGACCCAAATGCTAAATTGATTTATTTATTATTTGCTATTTATTTATTTCCTTTTGCTAATATAAGAACTAATATAAATTTTCTTCTGAGTACTGTGTTAGCTATATCCCATAGGTTCTGACGTGAAATGTTTAAATTCTTATTAGTCCATGATTTTTTTTAAATTGAAGTATAGTTTATTTACAGTATTATAGTTTCAAGTGTACAACATAGTGATTCAATATTTTTATAGATTATACTCCATTTAAAGTTATTATAAAATATTGGCTACATTCCTTGTGCTGTTCATTATATCCTTGTAGCTTATTTATTTTATACGTAGTATTGTTAGTTTGTACCTCTTAATCCCCTACCCCTACCTTGCCCTGTCCATGATTTTGGTTTATGTTTCCTCTTTGACCAAGGAAATGATCAAGAGAGTTTTTAAACTTTCTTATTGGTAGGGGCTTTTTGTTTTCTGGATTGGTTATTTATTTTTTGAGGAAGTTTCACATTCATTTTTTAAAACTATTTTGAAATCATTTTTGACTTACAAGGAAATTGCAAAAGTTGTACAGAGTTCCCAGATACCCTTCAGCCAATCTCCCCAAATGCTAGTATCTTACATGACCATACGTAATTATCAACAGCAGGAAATTAACATTGAAACTATATTATTAACTAATCAACACACCTTATTTAGATTTCTCCAAATATCCCACTAATGTCCTTTTATGACCTTGACACTTTTGAAGAACACTGGTTATTTTGTGGCATGTCATTCAGTTTGGGATTGTTTGATATTTCTTTTTTTTTTTTTTAAACATCTTTATCAGAGTGTAATTGCTTTACAATGGTGTGTTAGTTTCTGCTTTATAACAAAGTGAATCAGTTATACATATACATATGTTCCCATATCTCTTCCCTCTTGTCTCTCCCTCCCTCCCACCCTCCCTATCCCACCCCTCTAGGTGGTCACAAACCACCAAGCCGATCTCCCTGTGCTATGCAGCTGCTTCCCACTAGCTATCTGTTTTATGTTTGGTAGTGTATATATGTCGATGCCACTCTCTCACTTTGTCACAGCTTACCCTTCTGCCTCCCCATATCCTCAAGTCCATTCTCTAGTTGGTCTGTGTCTTTATTCCCGTCTTACCCTTAGGTTCTTCATGACCGTTTTTTTCCCCCTTAGATTCCATATATATGTGTTAGCATAAGGTATTTTCTTTTCTCTTTCTGACTTAATTCGCTCTGTATGACAGACTCTAGGTCCATCAGAAGAAGATGTAGCACATATATACATTGGAATATTACTCAGCCATAAAAAGAAATGAAATTGAGATATTTGTAGTGAGGTGTTTGATATTTCTTTACGATTAAATTCAGGTTGTGCATTTTTAGTAAGAACACCATAGAAGTGATGTATTCTTTTTCAGAGCCTCGTGTTTAGAGGATGTTGATATATCTCATTGCCAGCAATGTTAACTTTCATCACTTGATTGAGATGGCATCTGCCAGATTTCTCTACTGTAAATATTCTCCTTTTCTGTATGTACCTTGTAGCTATCTTGTGGGGTGATACTTTGAGATCATGCAAATATCCTGTTTCTCATCATAAGTTTTTGCCAGCTAATTTAGCATCCTTGATGATTCTTGCCTGCAGTAATTACTATTGTATGATTTATTAATTGGAATTCAGCTATAAGGAAGATCTATCCTTTTCCCCAATTTCATTTATTTTCTCAGTTATTTATGTCAGTGTGTTGTGGATATTACTGTAAATTTTTTACTTTGTTGCTCAAATTGTCCCAAATTTGGCCATTTGGGAGCTCTTTGAGTTGGCTACTCTCTCCTTTCAATATGCCCCATCATTTTTTCTTATTTTCTAGCAATATAAGATGTTCTAGGTTTATTTTGTATTTTCCCTGCCCCTGTCCTAGAATCAACTATATCCCCAAGGAACCTGGTTCCTTTTATTGGAGAATGGTAATAGAAACCAAGGCCTGGGCTCTAGATGTGCTCCTTGTTCCTGAGGGATCATTGCTTCTGACCTTTTCAGTGGGCAGAGCTAGGAAATACATGTATTCATACATACACATGCAGGCACACATATATACATCTATGTAAGTCCTGTGTGCATCCATTTGTAGGTCCAACCCAATACCACAGGGTTCATCCTAGCCTCCCCCATTCCTTAATTTTAACTCTTTTCTCCAACGGTGAGAAACTTGGTCCTCATGATTCACAATATATTTACTTACTTGCTTAAACCTAAATAAACATAAAGTACATTCTCAATTGATAACCTACTTAAACCTATTGATTAAAGTTCATTTTCTAATTTTCCTCAAGAAAGGTCCTTGTGAGCAATTTTCCCTGAGGTCCTATGTGATCAGAAATGTTATCTTCTGCCTTTATATTTGCTTGGGCATAGAAACTGTCAGTTACATTTCCTTTTCTTTCTTTCTTTCTTTTCCCTTTTTTTTTTTTTTTTTCCAGAGGATGGGGGAATGGTATAGTGCTATTGCTGAAGCTAGCCAGATGACCTTCCATCTTTCTTATTTGTTGCTGTAAGAAATCCATATTTTACCTGGTTGCCCAAAAGATTCTTTTTTTATCTTTAAAGCCTAGTAACTTTGGTGTACTATGTCTTGATTTTAACCATTGTAGATCATTTTTCCCTGGCACAGGATATGTTCTTTAGGTATAGAGTCAAGTCGTCTTTAATTTCAAGAAAGGACTTTTGAATGGTATTTTTTATTATGAAAATTTTAAGACATACAACAAAATTGAAAGAATTTTACAGTAAATACCTGTTTACATCCTACCTAGATTCTACCAATGTTTTAGTATTTTCATTTATCGTATCTCTATCCATCATTAATCCATTTTATTTTCTATTGTAAAATGTCTTCAAAACTCTGCCCGTTTAAAAAAATTGTGTGGTGGTGGTATTGAGTTTTTCAGAGTTCTTTGTGTATACTGGATACCATTCTTTTGTCAAATATGTGTTTTTGTGAATATTTTCTCCCAATCTGTGGAAGTCTATTCATGTTTTTGCCTTGTCTTGGCGAGCAGAAGTTTTTAATTTTAATGAAGTCTAATTTGTCAATATTGCCTTTTATGACTCTTGCTCTTCATGACCTGAGAAACCCTTGCTTACCCCCAAATCATAAAGATTTTCTTCTCTGAAAGCTTCATGTTTTAACTTGTGCATTAGGTCTGTGATCTATCTCAAGTTAATTTTTGGTCATGTTAAGTTCACTGTTTTTTATATAGATGTCATTTTCTTCCATAACCAGTTATTGAAACACTTTCCTTTCCCCATTGGATTGCTTTGGTGCTTTTGTTGAAAATCCAGTGACCCTATAAGTGTGGGTCTTTTTTCTGTTCTGTTCCATTAATCTGTGCGTTGATCCTTATGCAAATTCCTCACTATCTTGATTACTATAGCTTTGAAGTATTGAAGACAGGTAGGATTAAGTCCTCCAACTTTGTTCTTTTCAAGATTGCTTTAGATATTTTAGATCTTTTGCATTTCCATGTATATTTTTAAATTATCACAATCATTTCTGCTATCTGGAATTGCTTCACCACAGCAACTGCTTCAATGGGGTGTTTTTTCTTTTCAATTACTGAGGAAATATTTGGTCACAATTTCTCACCTATTTTGTTGCTATCAAGTGTAGCTTTTGTTGTGTGTGTGTTTTTTTTTGTTTGTTTTTTGTTTTTTGTTTTTTTTGCGGTATGCGGGCTTCTCACTGTTGTGGCCTCTCCCTTTGCGGAGCACAGGCTCCGGACGCGCAGGCTCAGCGGCCATGGCTCACAGGCCCAGCCGCTCTGCGGCACGTGGGATCTTCCCGGACCAGGGCACGAACCCGTGTCCCCTGCATCGGCAGGCGGACTGTCAACCACTGCGCCACGAGAGAAGCCCGCTTTTGTTGTTTTTGTTCATAGGTTTTGTTGAAGCTCTCCTTTTTGTCTTACGTTTTTCTGTAGTTGCTCTGTTGGTTCCTTTTTTATGAATCATCATTGAAGGAGGGACAGAGTAGTGTTCCAGACTAACTGTGTGTGTGTGTGTGTGTTTTGTTTTTTTTCCTTGATCAAACCATCAAACCATTTGTAGCTGCCACAGAGTCGGGCTGCTTCCTGCAACTATAACTACTCTGCATGGTTCTGCACATTACCTCGGGTTATTGGAACCAAACTGGGTTCCTTTTGAGTTTGAGAATTTTGGTTATTAATTTTGGTCTTACTGAAAATGGAGTTTGCAGTTTTGTAACTGTTTCTCCTTGGTGATTGTGTGTAATGTCAGTGCTGTGTTCCTGGGTGAACTCTGTATGAGTGGTTTAGTCTTTTCTGGTTAGACCCTTTAGTGGTGCTTTCAGCCAGGGGTTAGTTACCTGAATGCTTTGGAACTTTTTTCCACCCCAAAGCACCTGAGAAGTACAGTAGCCTCAGAAACAGTCGCCCTGTCTGTACTTATGTTTTCTCAAACTCTCATACTTACCTTTTGTCATCTTTTTTAATAGAGGCAAAAGAACAGATTTCATTCTAAGTATTCTTTTACTCGTTGAACTAAAGTGAGGAAGGTACTGAAGGATATTAAAAATCTTTAAAAAATCCGTTAGACAGTGGATCGTGCCCTTAACTTGTAGTCTGGCATTACACAGGAATATTTTTTTCTGTACCCTTGTCTTCGTTTTTCCTTTTGAAAAAAATATTTATTAGCTATATATGCACATGGCTAAGAGACTAGTAGTTCCTCAAGGTTAATTTGCTAAACAGCAGTCTCCTGTCTTCATTCTTCCTACCCCTACCCCCATTTTCCTTTCTTTCTCTTCCCCACTTGCTCCCCCAGTGAGATCTTTTAGGTCTTTCAGCTCCAGCTGGCTGGCCACCAGGTAAAGTAGAAAAACTTCTGGTGATACTATTCAGTTGATTATCATTTTTTTTGGACCTTGTCAAAAACCAACTTTTAGTATTATTAACTTTATCATTTCTCTATTTTTCATTATTTATTTATTTTTTAATTGAACTGTAGTTGAATTACAATGTGTTAATTACTACTGTACAGCAAAGTGACTCAGTTATACATATATGTACATTTTTTCTTATTTTTTTCCATTATGGTTTATTTGAGGATATTAAATATAGTTTCCTGTGCTATATGGTAGGACCTTGTTGTTTATCATTCCTCTATTTTTCTATTTCATTAATTTCCACTCTTTACTATTTCCTTCCTTCTGTTTACTCTTAGTTTGGTTTACTTTTCTTTTTCTATATTTTTAAGGTGAACACTTAGATTATTGGTTAGAGAGTTTCTTTTCCTAATATAGGCAGTTGAAAGCTCTAAATCTCCCTTTTGAGTACCAGTTTAGCTGCTTCCCATAAATTTTGATATGTCAAGTTTTAATTTTCATTCAGATCAAAATACTTTCTAAATCCCCTTGTAATTACTTCTTTTACTCATGGTTTATTTAGAAATGTGTTTAATTTTTATCTATTTGTGTATTTCCCAAATTTCCTTCTCTTGTTTGATTTCTAATTCAGCTCCATTGTAGTCAGAGAACAAACTTTGCATGATTTTAGACCTTTTAAATTTATAAATACTTATTTATGGACTTGTGTATGGTCTATCCTGATAAGGTTCCGTGTGGTTTACAAAGAATGGATTCTGCTTTTGTCGAGAGGAGTGTTTTATAGAAGCCTGTTAGGTCAAGTTGGTTGATAGTGTTGTTCAAGTCTTCTGCAGACTTGCTGATTATCTGTCTAGTTATTAGTTGTTTCTATTCTCGATTTTAAACCGCAGATTACTGTCTTGGTGCTTCAGTAGTATTTTTGGCCTGTAATTTTTTTAGAAGGTAGATTTTAAGATGTTTACTTATGCATTGGTTATAAATCACAGAAATGCCAGTCAGGAAGAAAGTATATGTGTGTATATATATATATATATATATATATATATATATATATACATACACACACACACACATATACACACATATATGTCTATGTATGTATAATATCCTATAAAACTTGCTTGTAATTCAACAAATATTTACTGACGCAGCGGTAAGTGTTAGGCATATCATCGAATAAAACAAAGCCTGTGCCCCATGAAACTTACATTGTAGAGAAGGACAGATAAAAAACAAATATATGATGTGTTAGATGGTAGAGAATGCTACGGAAAATAAATCAGAGTAAATAAGAAAGGGAGTACAGGGTTGCCAAGGGATGGTTTATTAGAGTGGTCAGGACATCCGAGCAAAGACCTGAAAGGTGCAAGAGTTGCACAGTCCAAGCAGACTAACAGCATGTGCCAAGGCCCTCAGGTGAGAGCATTGCTGGGCACATTTTGTGAAACAGCAAGGAGAGGCCTGTGTGGCTGGAGCAGAAAAGGTGAGGGGCTTAGCAGTAGGAGTCGGCAGAGGAGGAGTAGGTTGGGCCGGATCACTGAGCACGCTACAGGCCATCGTGAGAACTTTGCTTTTACCCTCAGTCAGGAAACTGTGGCACAGTTTTTTTGTAAAGGGCCACATGACAAATATTTTAGGCTTTGCAGGCCATACAGTCTCTGTTGCAACTGTTCCACTCTGCTGTTGTAGCCCCGAAAACACCAGAAACAATATGTAAATGAAAGGATGGGGTTGTGTTCCAATAAAATTTTACTTTATGAAAACAGGGAGTGGGTCTGTCTTGTGAACTGCTAATCTTGAAAGCCATTTGAGGGTTTCAAGTAGAGAAGCCACTTGACTTAACGTTTTTTTTTTTCTTTGAAGGCACTTAAAAAACTTTATTTTGAAATAACTTAGATTTACAGAAAAATTGCAGAAGTAATGCAGAGTATTCCCTTCACTGCTCTAATGTTAACAACTTATGTAGCCAAATAATCAAGACCAGGGAATGAACATTGATATAATACTATTAGCCAAACTGTAGACATTATTCATATTCCACTTTTTTCCACCTAAGGTCATTTGTCTGTTCCAGTGTACAATCCAAAAGATCACACCGCATTTAGTTGTTCTGATTCCGTAATTTCCTCCTTTTTTAAAAAAAGTTTATTTATTTTTGGCTGTGTTGGGTCTTTGTTGCTGCGCACGGGCTTTCTCTAGTTGTGGCGAGCGGGGGCTACTCTTTGTTGCGGTGCACGGGCTTCTCATTGTGGTGGCTTCTCTTGTTGCGGAGCACAGGCTCTAGGCGTGTGGACTTCAGTAGTTGCGGCACGCGGACTCAGTAGTTATGGCTCGCGGGCTCTAGAGCGCAGGCTCAGTAGTCGTGGCGCACGGGCTTAGTTGCTCTGCGACATGTGGGATCTTCCCAGACCAGGGCTCAAACCCGTGTCCCCTGCGTTGCCAGGCGGATTCTTAACCATTGTGCCACCCAGGAAGTCCAATTTCCTCCTATCTTTGACAGTTCCTCAGTCTTTTCTTGTGTTTCATGAACTTGGAGACATTTCATGAGTACTAGTCAGTTATTTTTGTAGAATGTCTCAATTTGGGTCTGTCTGATGTTTTCTCATGATTAGATTGCAGTTATGCATTTTTGGTATAACTCACCTTTTAAAAGGATCACAGTGGCTGCTTTGGAAAGGGCAGAAGCGAGGAGCCTACTTAGAAAACTTGTAATAATCCAGGCTAGGCTTGGAGGTGGTGAGAAGTCATCAAACTAGGAACATATTTTGAATTGAATGGGTTCTGATCACAAAAGTTTGAGAACTGTTGCTGTAGCATCAGCCGACTGTTAGGAGAAGGAAAGGAAGAAAGGCTATGAGAGATATATTGAAAATGAAGAAGTAGGTTTCTTTTTTTCTCTTGTGAATCCTTTTAACTTCCGCTTTCTTACTTTTATCTTTGAACAGCTTGACTATTTTAGAAACTACAAGCTAACTGTGGTATTTGTTAGCCTCTGTTGGTACATCTGCACTGGATTTAAAGAACCTTAAAACCAAGCACTAGGTGTATAGGAATAGCTTTTCCTTGGACCCCTAGGGAAACAAAATTTATTATGAGCTGCCAGCTCCATTCTGGCACAGGCCTGTCATTTTAGTCCTTTTGATTTGTCACTTGTACACATTCTCTTTTTGGAATTCTTGGAATTTTTGGAATTCTCATTGGTTCTTTATTATATAAAAATGACGTCTGCTTCCAGCCATGATGGAGTTAATAAGGACTGGGCTTACCTTCGTGCTATAAGCAACTAAAAAGCTAGACAAAATATACAATCCAGTTGTTCTCAGACAGTGGACAGCAGGCTGTGCAGGATGTGATTCCCTGAGAGAGAGAAATGAGCACCACGATTGTCCCAACTTTCTGCCTGGAGATATTTCCAGATCACGTTGCAGGAAGGGGAATCCCGAAGAGAGCAGCTGGAAATTGCAGAACAGAGTTCCAGAACAGAGACGCTGAACAGAAAATGATGGTGCCTTTGAGTCTTTGTTGGATGGGGACCCACATACACAGGGTGAAGCTCCACAGGTTTGGAAAAAGGATGATCAGGGAGCTGCAACCTGACCATATCCCGTTGCTCACGTAGGATGAGGTTGACCGGCCAGAACAGTAAGCCCCTGGTGATAACCCAGGGCGTTCAGTGGAGACGACAAAGGAAGTGGTTATTCTCAACCCACCCCAGCAAAGCTTAGAGGCCTTTAAGGATCAGCTGATCCACAAATAACTGCCTGCTGGAATAAAGTTCAGCGCTTTCTAAAAGAAGACAGCAAAATCAAGACACTCAGCAGTGTGCATTTGTAATGTCCAGTATCAAATAAAAAATTGTTATTGTTAACCAGAATGCCAAGGAGCCCCCAAAAAAGTGACCCATAACTAGAAGAAAATTTAGCCCCTAGGAACAAGGATAGGGAAGACTTGGAACAGAGCTATCAACCGAGTGATATAAAGCCATCAGAGGTTATTTAGAAGATAACCAGCAAAGGTGGTGGATATCATCCTTATTATTATTATTATTTTTTTTTTTTTGCGGTACGCGGGCCTCTCACTGTTGTGGCCTCTCCCGTTGCAGAGCACAGGCTCTGGACGCGCAGGTTTAGTGGCCATGGCTCACGAGCCCAGCCGCTCCGCGGCATGTGGGCTCTTCCCGGACCGGGGCATGAACCCGTGTCCCCTGCATCGGCAGGCGGACTCTCAACCACTGCGCCACCAGGGAAGCCCCATCCTTATTTTTATGGCCTATTTCCAGTGACCACTTGGTGGCCTGTTTGGCTAATTCAACCTTCCTGTCTCACCAGGACTTGTCTTTTCCAGTACAGCAGTGCAAGCCCAGCTTTCCTGCTCAGCATCGCATTGAGCAGCACCCCCCAGTCTGTACATGTGTATAATAATAGCATATTATACCCTCTAAAATATATACAAAATAGAAAATTTTACGCTATGATCTACTCCAGTGGATTATCTTGCACATACCCTGTCTAAGGGCAGAGGCAAAGCCCTAATTAACATATCAATTAATTTACAATATTCCTCTTAGTATTTTCTGTTTATTTTTGTCGATTTGAATAGAAATATGTATCAGATTTGGGCTCAGATGTCAAATCTTCAGACTTTCTTTGACTATCCTGTTTAAATAGGTTGCTTCCTTTTCTCTATTATTGCATACCAGTTATATAGCACTTAATAAATATTCAGTTATAAATATATATATATAATTTTGGTTTTCTTTATGGACTGCATCTTCCACAAATTTTAAATTTCACAAGGCAGAGACCTTGTCTATTTTATTTGCTAGTCTAAACTCAGAGCTTGATGATATGAATATGATACGGATATAAATATCCCCAATTATGGTGTAGACACCAAGTAAACATTTGTAGAATGAAATGATTGGAAAGAAGATAGTAAATTTACATATGAAGGACATTTTTAAAAATCAATTTTTACCTTCAAGTTATTTAAAATTCAGTCCTCTTAATTTTATGTTCTTTTTTGATCTAGTGCTTAAAATTTCTTCCTTCTTTTTCATCTGGCTAACTGTTTTACAACTGGTAACTGTTTAAAGTTTCTGACATTTGTAACATTTGTTTATCTTTCATAGGAGGTTGCCTCTAACTTTCTGTTTTATTCTTTGGCCCATTAGAAATAAATTTCTATAATTTATTTATAAAAGTATCTTCACTCAGATTTCTAGTTCACATATTTGTTCTTTGCAGTATTACTGAACACAACAGCTATAGCATATTCAAAAGTGATGTGTTATTTTATATATTGATTTTAATTGAAAGTTTCCCTGAAATCATATGACTTTGTTTCAGTTTCCTGACTGCCGTGACATTTGGCAAAGAATTATTTCTTTTCCAGTTGGACTTTATAAATTACTGATTTAGAGTAAAGATTGGAATTTATTACTGTCATTTCATCTAATTTATACACTACTGGTAAAATTGATTCCTAAGCCAAGTGTATATGTTGATGAATTGTTACGTGTGTATGACTCTATGCTGATGAATTGGTGTCAGTATTAGTGACTTACTTGAACCTGCTTTTATGCTTCTTAAACTTTTCCTTATACATCCCTAAGAGAAGCTGCTTGACCCATAGTTCTGTATGCACAATCTGAAATACTTTTTTTTTTTACATTTAACGTTTTTCTGTCTCTTAGTTTTTGTTTTTGATTATTTATTTATTCACTTTTTGGAATCACATAACATACAACTCACCTATTTAAAGCCAGAGTTCTGTAGCCATCATCTTAATCAATTTCTGGAAGATTTTCATCACCTCAAAGCGAAATTTCTGCACCCCTTAGCCATTACCCATTAATACTGCTCTCCCCCCAGCCCTAGACAACCACTAATCTACTTTCTGTCTCTATAGATATTTTTTAAATACTGGACATTTTATATAAGTGCAGTTATAAAATGTGTGGTCCTTTGTGACTGGCTTCTTTCACTTAGCATAGTGTTTTCAAGGTTCATCCATGTTGCAGTATGTATTAATAAATCCTTTAGTTTTAATTAAAAAATTTAATTTTACTTAACCATGAAGAAGGCTTGATTTCTCCGGGAGTGGGGGGAATGCTCTTTCTTCTTTTGCTATGTATGTCTACTCTTTTTCCCACCTGTCCCAATCATTATCACTCACATACCCTAAGAATATACATATCTCATTTATAGATTCACAGATATGTTCTCAGAATTGGAGGACAATATTACCTTTTTTTTTAACATCTTTATTGGAGTATAACTGCTTTACAATGGTGTGTTAGTTTCTGCTTTATAACTAAGTGAATCAGTTATACATATACATATATCCCCATATCTCTTCCCTCTTGCATCTCCCTCCCTCCCACCCTCCCTATCCCACCCAACCGGGTGGTCACAAAGCACGGAGCTGATCTCCCTGTGCTATGCGGCTGCTTCCCACTAGCTATCTATTTTACATTTGGTAGTATATATATGTCCATGCCACTCTCACTTCGTCCCAGCTTACACTACCCCATCCCCATGTCCTCAAGTCCATTCTCTACGTCTGCATCTTTATTCCTGTCCTGCCCCTAGGTTCTTCAGAACTTTTTTTTTTTAGATTCCATATATGTGTGTTAGCATACGGTATTTGTTTTTCTCTTTCTGACTTACTTCACTCTGTATGACAGACTCTAGGTCCATCCACCTCACTACAAATAACTCAATTTCGTTTCTTTTTATCGCTGAGTAATATTCCATTGTATATATGTGCCACATCTTCTTTATCCATTCATCTGTTGATGGACACCTAGGTTGCTTCCATGTCCTGGCTATTGTAAATAGAGCTGCAATGAACATTGTGGTACATGACTCTTTTTGAATTATGGTTTTCTCAGGGTATATGCCCAGTAGTGGGATTGCTGGGTCGTATGGTAGTTCTATTTTTAGTTTTTTAAGGAACCTCCATACTGTTCTCCATAGTGGCTGTATCAATTTACATTCCCACCAACAGTGCAAGAGTGTTCCCTTTTCTCCACACCCTCTCCGACATTGATTGTTTGTAGAATTTTTGATGATGGCATTCTGACCATTGTGAGATGATATCTCATTGTAGTTTTGATTTGCATTTCTCTAATGATTAGTGATGTTGAGCATCCTTTCATGTGTTTGTTGGCAATCTGTATATCTTCTTTGGAGAAATGTCTATTTAGGTCTTCTGCCCATTTTTGGATTGGGTTGTTTGGTTTTTTTTGATATTGAGCTGCATGAGCTGCTTGTATATATTGGAGATTAATCCTTTGCCAGTTGCTTCATCTGCAAATATTTTCTCCCATTCTGAGGGTTGTCTTTTCATCTTGTTTATGGTTTCCTTTGCTGTGCAAAAGCTTTTAAGTTTCATTAGGTCCCATTTTTTAATTTTTGTGCTGGGAAAACTGGACAGCTACACGTAAAAGAATGAAATTAGAACACTCCCTAACACTATAGACAAAGATAAACTCAAAATGGATTAAAGACCTAAATATAAGGCCGGACACTATCAAACTCTTAGAGGAAAACATAGGCAGAACACTCTAGGACATAAATCACAGCAAGATCCTTTTTGACCCACCTCCTAGAGAAATGGAAGTAAAAACAAAAATAGTACCTTTTAAGAAGTCTCCACAGGCCTTTAAAAAAGATTTCAGGAAAAAGCATTCTTTTAATTTAAAGCAGTGAAGCCCCCGACATCTCAGAGACTTCCTGTCTTATGGGCAACATTTAAGAGTTGGGGAGAGGCAAGGAGCGGCCTGAATGGGGACAAAGACTGGCCTGGCTGTGTGTTTCTAGGCCAGTTAGTTACATGTTTACTTTCTTCAGAAGAGCCCCACAACCACTCCCTTGGCTGATACCAGGTAGGGTCACTTCTGGTATATAATGGTGACACCAGTTACCGTCGCTTAAGTGAATCTTTTGCTAGTTGCGTCAGTTAACATGCAACATAAGGATTATGTGTAGTTTTAGATATGGATCACTTGCATTTCATAAATTTTATTATACATTACATAATAGATCTATGTTCACATAAGCTTATTCTTCTTAGCCGCCCTCTTGGATAGCTTACTGGACGGGGAGCTGGACTTGTTCAACTGTATTCCTGTTTCCTTGGCTAGGCAAATCACTGGCTCTCAATAAACGCTTATCAAATTGAATTTCACGTATTACTAAACTCATTAAAGGTTATATAAACCAGACTTGATTATGTTCTCTAAAATCATAGCCTGATGAATGGTAGGATGTGCTTGGGTTTACGTAGGGGAAGGACGGAGGGTTTTGAGCTGTGTGCTAGTTGTTTCCATAGTTCTTTAAGAGTTTGATGGATATGGTCTTAATAAGTTGTCTCACTCCTACATCTTTAACAATAAAAATAGGAATTACTTTCAATTAACAGAAATTAAAGTTAAACTACTTTTCCAAAAAGCCTCCTCTAAAACAACTTTTTATAATTCAGTAGTTTCGTAATTTCCAGTGTTAAAACAAACCAAAAAGATAAAGCTCATCTTCCTCAAGTATTAAGTGTTTTGGCCGTCTTTATAACATAGATTGTACTAGGGATATCATTGATTCCTTCTAACAGTTGAGTATTTTAAGTTGTCACTGTAGTTAAAATTGGTCGGGAGTATTGGCTCTCCACTTGTATGTATAATTTAGAAGTTTACAGGTTTGATAAACGTTTTTTTCTGACTGATTAAAGTACTTTTGACTTGGGTTCTCATTATCAGCTTAATAATAAAATAATAATACAGAATAACACTGCTTTTTATTACATAGCTTTATCATGTACTGTCATAGTGTCTGAGGTATTATTTCCTCCCAACCCCCCCCCCTTTTTCTTTAAATAGGATAGGAAACTGAGGCTCAGAGCTTGACTTTCTTTAGATTATACAGGCCAGTAGCTAGAGAGGCAAATCTGGAACCTGGGTTTTATGATTCCAAGTGGAAAAATCTTTCCCTATAGCGTTCTGCATCTGTTATTTATTCACTACTTACAGTTTGGATATTGCAGAAGAAGTAGAAATAGTTTCTGTGCTCACTTTTTTCTACTGAATTGAACGTAGACAATTGAAAACAATAAAAACTTAAGAATCTGCTTATTGTATGAGTTAGTACTCAGTGATATATAGCAGTGCAATACAGTAGAATACAGAAGTGCAAATCCCATAAGTTGTCTGAAAATTTCATGTTTTCAATGAATGTTTTAATCATTAATTTTGAGTTCAGAATTAAAAGTTAAATAAAATATAAAGGTAAAAATATAAAAACATGAATGTTTGTATAATTGTTTTTTTCTCTCCCAGACAGATATTGATTATGTAAATGGTGTTGTAGCCAACCTGGAGAAAGAGTAAGTTCTTCTTAATTATGGAAATGAAAATATTCTATTTACTACTATCTCTTGGCTTTGTGCTAAAAGAAAACACCTTCTTTTACAGTTCATTTTTTCTGTGGAGTTCAGTGTTCACTGGACCACCTATCATTGGTCTTTTATATTATCATAAAGTATGTGTATGTATATCAAGTTATCTGATGGGACACATTGGTGTATTTCATTTTGGAAAAGACTTGAATGTCATATATATGTAACACTATCAAACAACAATTTTTAATCTTGAAGACAGTGAACAGAGAGTCATATGAGATCACTTAAATCTTTCACCCTCTGTTTAGCAAGAAAAAAAAATTTCTGCTGTCAGGGCAGCTAGTCAGGTAGCAGTTTCAAACCTCAGTGCTAAACTATGTCTAAAAATCTGCAAAGGTTTATTAACAGTTTATTTTGAGTGGGGCACATAGCAGGTAACAGATGGACAGCTTAGTAAGTTGCAGATACCATTAGTTTTTATAATATTGTCTTCGTAGTTTTAAGAGCAGTATCATGAAATTAGTCCTGATATGGGTTTCTTCATTGAAATGTATCTCTTGTTGCCCCCAAAAGACATATCTTTTACTTTAAAAGGAAAGACAAAAGAGAAGCAAAGGTGCTTGTTTAAGATAATGTGGCTCTACCTTTGTCTATCAATATGCTAAAACCAGAGATCTTTTTAAAATGTATTTTTATGTTATACATATAAGTTGATCATTAAGATATAAAATCCCACAGAACTTAAATAACTCAGCCAACCTTTCTCATGATAGATTTTCTAAAGAAATCAGTTCTGGCTTGGTTGAAATAATATCACCTCCTGAAAGCTATTATCCTGACTTGACAAACTTAAAGGAGACATTTGGAGATTCTAAAGAAAGAATAAGGTAAGCCTGTGCACCCTTGTGAGTATAATAGGTAAGAAATGTCATCCTTGTTTATCGAAGCTTAACTCATTTTAGGGTTGAGCTAATTAGTTGAGAGCTAATGACTTTTTGATTATTTTATTGGAAATTCTGTGGAGTTTCTGATGAGAGATTGAATTTGGTAAACCTAATGAATTTTATAACCGTGCTGCTCTGTGTCGTTATAACTTTTCTTAAGAGTATATTCAGTATAACTCAGAAGTTAGTCCAGATAGAAATCTCATGTCTGTGTGTAACATAAATGAGAACAGATCCAATAAAAGTGATCAAAACAATAATACTCTTGTGCAGAATTGTATTGCAATAAAATCATTAGTCAATTGAATTTATTTATCTCTGAATCTCTAAAATTGAAAGAGAAACTTTCCTTGTGTTGTTATTAAAGACAAAGTAAGCTAAGAGATATTGGCATTATTTTGGGGTTGCCTATAACCAGAAAAAAGGACAAAAACACTGTGTTGGGAAGAGATTTATTGTATTTCTTGAGTTGTTAATTTGTCACAAAAACAGATATGTCCCTATAATTGGTTAATTATCTCTCAATAAATATAATGTTATTTTAAAAATTTAGGATTGAATTTGTTTGAAAAAAACTATGGATAGACCCATTAAATTCATATCAGTTGGTAAGGTATTTTCTGGAGAAGTTTACTTAGTGGTTCAAAGCTTTTATTGTGTGCTTTTTTTTTAAAACTGGCTTTTAGAAAAACCACTTCTCTTTTTAACATTGGTCAGTGTGTTTCTGTAGACTGCCAAGAATTCACCAAAAGGACCTAATATTGTAAATTTTAATATGATGTTTTGGGTTTTTAAAGCATTTTTACCTGTATGTGAAGCACTAGCTCCTAGAGACATTAAGATATTACTGGAAAAGGGGGCTGTGGTCAAGAAAATTTGGAAAATATTGGATTAAAAACTTTTTTTCAACAAATGTATTTCCTGCTGAATGTTTAAATGCCTCTAATATACTAATACGTCTCTAGAAGAGGAATATGTGTCCTTCCCAAACTTACTTGACATTAGATTCCTTTTTTCCTCAGGACACCTTGAGGATTAGTGTTTTTGAGAATATATTTAGATAAAGCCTTCATTAGAGAAGAGTGAATTCTCATTCACTCTCTCCTAAGTGGATATATCCTGTATGTGTGATATCCATCCATCTATTTATCTACCTATCTATCTTTCTAATACATAAATATACATTGTGTATATATATAATATTGTATATACAATATGTGATGTATATATTGCATATATGTATATATTATAAAATATTTTATATATTATAAAATAGTATACATCTAACCTTATTTTGCTAACTTTGAGTCTGATTCCTAACTTATTTTTATTTTTTTTTTGGCTGCGTTGGGTCTTCGTTGCTGCACACAGACTTTCTCTAGTTGTGGCGAGCGGGGGCTACTCTTCGTTGTGGTGCGCGATCTTCTCATTGCACTGGCTTCTCTTGTTGCGGAGCACTGGCTCTAGGCGTGTGGGCCTCAGTAGTTATGGCACGCAGGCTCAGTAGTTGTGGCTCTTGGGCTCTAGAGCACAGGCTCAGTAGTTGTGGCACACGGGCTTAGTTGCTCAGCTGCATATGGGATCTTCCCGGGTCAGGGATAAAACCTGTGTCCCCTGCGTTGGCAGGTGGATTCTTCACCACTGTGCCACCAGGGAAGTCCCTAACTTTTTTTGAAAATTTTTATTTCAGATGGAGAACAAAGCAAAACCTCGATTATTGTTTTCTAATGATGTATGCTCAGGAAAAGGGCACATATTACATCCAGGTAAGTGTGTATTTGTTTTTTTTTTCACACTTTTAAAGAAAGAGTAATATGAAGGGTATATTTTCATTAAAACGAAGTTTTGAAAGCATAAACCCTCTAAAATATATAAGATCATAACAGTATGCCAGAGCAGAAGGGTTGATCACATCACTGAGAACATGGGCTCTGCAGTTCCACTTGCTGGTTTAGTTCATAATTATTTTGGTGGTCTTATGGTAAATAGTTGTTTTGTGCGTTTCAATACATTTTCATTTGTACTGAAGATAATAAAGCTGACATTTAGTTCTAATGGTGCAACTTTTAGCAGCATGGCTAAAAGAGTAAGTCCATCATGGTAAGGGTTTTAAGTTAGCCAGGTAGGCAACAACTTAAGTGATTCTAGGAAGCTCTTATTTCTTTCAAACCTCATTCTCCATTTAATACTTAAGCTTAAATTTCACCACTGGAATTTCACTTCTTTAACCAAACGTCTTTACCCCTTGTTCAAAATGCAAATACCCCTGAGAGGTATATGGCACCCAAAGCCTGTCAATTATTTTTTTTCCAGTATAAAAAGTTTATTAGATCCTCTCCTGGGTGGATGTTTGGATGAGAGTGGCAAGAAGCAGCCCTGGGCCCTGAACAGGAAGGACATGATGAAGCAGCTGTTGGCAGGGGCTGGGGAGGGAAAGAAGGAAGAAAAGAGGCTGGCATCACATGGGAAGGTGGACTTCTTGAGGGCAGACTTTGTCTCCTTTGACACTGTACCTCGGGCCAGCTGCATTCAAGTGTGCGTGAACCCTTCCTTGGTTCACAGGATGGAAAATGGAAATGATGATAGAGTACAACATTGTCTATAACAGGATGCAACAGCTGTGCATATAAAAAAACACAATGTCCTAGATATAGGTAGTCCCTTTCCTCTAAATACGTTAGAGAAGTCTGATTTTAGTTTTAAGATAATAATTGCACAGCATTTTATTTTAATGTATACCAAATATTATGGTTGTTGAACCTTGCTCTTTGTTCTGGGGCCAATATATAAATATTTACATTATGGTCAAGAACTTTATAGAGAGAATTTAAAAGTGTAGCTATATCACTTTTAAAATTTGTTTCCAGTTTTCCTCCAAGGGAAGAATTAATGGAACCTTAAAGCTTTTGGGGGGAGTGTAGGAAAAGTTAATATTTAAAACTTGAGAAAAGGATGGGGGTTAAGAAAGAGGATGGTAAGGAAAACGTCCCCTAAGCAGGGTCAATATATGATGTATTATAACAACAACAGCTGCTATGAACTAACATTTATTGCATGCTTACCATGTGTCAGGCATTGTTCTTTAAAATTTATGTTTTTCACATATTAACTCATTTAATACAACCCTTTTTATAACAAGAGTGTACTGTACGTACTGTCTTAAAGCCTGTTTTGCTGTCATTTAACATACTGTAGACACCTTTATTATGCCAGTAATTATAGATTGGTATAGTTTTTAATTGCTTCTTGAAGTACCATTATTCAGCTATCACGTTGATCTTATTGTTGGTCACTAAGATTGCTACCAGCTTTTCAGGTCTTTCACATATGGATCCACTGAACATTCTTTTTTTTTTTTTTTTTTTTTGCGGTACACGGGCCTCTCACTTTTGTGGCCTCTCCCGTTGCAGAGCACAGGCTCCGGACGCGCAGGCCCCACGGCTGTGGCTCACGGGACCAGCCGCTCCGCGGCATGTGGGATCCTCCCGGACCGGGGCACGAACCTGTGTCCCCTCCATCGACAGGCAGACTTTCAACCACTGTGCCACCAGGGAAGCCCCCACTGAACATTCTTAAAATTACCCTATTTGCCCAAAAATTATGCCTCAGAAAGGAGGGAGTTGCTTTACCTTCAGGTCTTTACATAATGTATAGAATTCTCTCAGTGAGTTCATTATGATGTACAAAGTATTGTAATCCAGACTTCATAATTATCCCAGGGATATGACTTCAAGATTGCATATGTTGGGGGTGTATCCTACCCAAGACTTTTTTTTTAAATTTATTTATTTTATTTATTTATTTATTTTGGCTGTGTTGGGTCTTTGTTGCTGCGTGTGGGCTTTCTCTAGCTGCGGCGAGCAGGGGCTACTCTTCATTGCAGTGCACAGGCTTCTCATTGCGGTGGCTTCTCTTGTCGCGGAGCACGGGCTCTAGGTGCGCAGGCTTCAGTAGTTGTGGCATGAGGGCTCAGTAGTTGTGGCTCTCGGGCTGTAGAGCACAGGCTCAGTAGTTGTGGCATGTGGGCTTAGTTGCTCCGCAGCATGTGGAATCTTCCCGGACCAGGGCTCGAACCCGTATCCCCTGCATTGGCAGGCGGATTCTTAACCACTGTGCTACCAGGGAAGTCCTCTACC
Source organism: Mesoplodon mirus (assembly GCF_964341445.2). NCBI lineage: Eukaryota > Metazoa > Chordata > Mammalia > Artiodactyla > Ziphiidae > Mesoplodon > Mesoplodon mirus. Next base: position 16,372,109 of record NC_138990.1, on the reverse strand, counting down.
CAAGACTTTTAAAGAGTACTTTAAAAAAGGCAATAGAGGGAATTCCCTGGCGGTCCAGTGGTTAGGACTTCATGCTTTCACTGCTGAGGGTGCAGGTTCAATCCCTGGTCGGGGAACTAAGATCCCTCAAGCCAAGCAGTGCGGCCAAAAAAAAAAAAAAAAAAGCCAGTAGAGACAGCAGTTACTCTGTGGTCATCACAGATGTACATCTAAAGGGAAAAGAAAATGTCAGCTGCCCCAGTGTTTTGCTTGTGGTTTGTAATGAAGTTTCCCATTACAGCAGCACACCCGGCTCCATAAAGTGCTATATCACAAATGACTTGGACTTGAAGACAGTCTTCTAGAAAACCGTATGATGATGCAGGCACTTCATAGGTGGTACTGCATAGTTCTTCCTTTATAACATAGTGATGCACTTTGTTGTCAGGTTGTCCCACTTTTAGTGATGCTGAGATTTAATCACTGGGTGTAGGGTTGTCAGTCTCATCTCTCCTTTATTAAACAGCTCCCAGCAGCCATTCCTCCTATGGTTTCAGTTTCCATTGATTATTTTCCCCCAGATCGCTTATTTCATTAGAGGTTGCCAACTGGTAATTTTCTAATTCTAAGAATTGTAATGTTCTTATAAGTAGAGTTCTTCTATAAGGGACTCTCCCTTAACCATTCGGTTATCTTGAAAAATAGTTCACAAAGGAAGGGAAGAATAAATGCTTGATTCTTTCTCTTAGTTAATTTTTATAGTTAATACCATAGCAATCTCCAGTGGTGACCATTTTTAGAGTGTTGTTATGAACTCATGGATTTTTAAAAGGAGATATGGTTTGCCTCAATCTTTGCAAGCATTATTCATATTGATGCTTGTATTGGCCCATCATAAGCCAGTGGGAATCTCTTCAAATTGGCTCTTCTATTCTTTTCATGTAAGTCCAGTAATCTTTGATCATTTCCTTGCTGACTGGCACATCCTGAACATTTCCTATCTCAGATCTAGAACCAGCCATTTCTCTAGGGAGCCCTGTTCTTTTTAGAGGTATATGGTTTTCAGGACCACAGTCTCTGTGCTTGAGATGCTTATTGCTGTTGTGTCTTTGCTTCTAGGTGTTTTTTGTTTTTTGTTTTTTGTTTTGCGGTACGTGGGCCTCTCACTGTTGTGGCCTCTCCCATTGCAGAGCACAGGCTCCGGACGTGCAGGCTCAGCGGCCATGGCTCACGGGCCCAGCCACTCCGTGTCATGTGGGATCCTCCCAGACTGGGGCACGAACCCGTGTCCCCTGCATCAGCAGGCGGACTCTCAACCACTGCGCCACCAGGGAAGCCCGCTTCTAGGTGTTTTAATAAGGAAAAGAACATTTTATTTCTCAGAAGAAAAAAAATTGCATTTATATTGATAGTCCCAATTCAAGTGTAAGATTATAGTAGTTTTATTTAACTTTTTTGAATTTTACATATATTTCTTTTCTCTTACATTGAAAGTCTTGGTTTTAGTAAAAATTAAATAACATAATTCTTTTATTCTATAGTATACCTAGAATGGTTTCAAAATAACAATACCAGTATCACTGCTAACCATTAGACTCCTAAATGCAATTAAAATTTTTTCGTCCTTTTTTCCTCCCTAAGAGTATATCCTGATATGGATATATAGTCAAAATTCCGTGTTTGACAGTCACTCGACAAAATTCTTCATACTGTGTGACCACACTGACAACCTGATATGAAACTAGGTTCATTTGTTTCCATTTATATTCAGTTTTTAGGATGTTTTTTCCTTTTTAGTTGTAAAAAACATAACATTCCCAAATCAAAAGTTATATAAAATAAGATATATTTACAGAAGTCTCCTTTTTATCCCCGTGTTTTCTCCCTCTCCCATGGGTAACCACCATTAGTTTTTGGCTTCTCCTTGTACATTTAAAAAATTGGAGCAAAAAAGTAAATATAATATTCCACCTCTTTCAGATACTACAGTTGCATACTTCAAAAGCAATATTTTACAACTTGTATTTTAACTTCTCTCTATAAACTAGCGACTACTAATGGGATATATGTTAGATTTTTCAAAAAGTGACTCTTGCCATGATAAAACATTGATGTCAGAGAAGCACATATGTTTACTAAAAGACCTGTACGTGCAGGTTCATAGCAGCTTCATTCATAATAGCAAACCCTGGAAACAACCCATATATTCTTCAGCAGGTGACTGGTTAAACTGTGGTGCATTCGTACCGTGGAGTACCAAATAATGAAAAGACATGAACTATGATACATGACATCTTAGATCTCAGGGGAATTATGCTCAGTTTAAAAAGCCAGTCTTTATATAGCATTCTTTTTTAAATTAATTAACTAATTAATTAATTTTATTTTTGGCTGCATTGGGTCTTCATTGCTGCGTTTGGGCCTTCTCTAGTTGCCGCGAGCGGGGGCTACTCTTCATTGCGGTGTGTAGGCTTCTCATTGCGGTGGCTTCTCTTGTTGCGGAGCACGGGCTCTAGGTGTGCGGGCTTCAGTAGTTGTGGCTCGTGGGCTCTAGGCCTGCGGGCTTTAGTAGTTGTGGCTCGTGGGCTCTAGAGCGCGTGGGCTCAGCAGTTGTGGTGCACGAGCTTAGTTGCTCCGCGGCATATGGGATGTTCCCGGACCATGGATCGAACCTGTGTCCCCTGCATTGGCAGGCAGATTCCTAACCACTGCGCCACCAGGGAGGTCCCTATATAGCATTCTTGAAATGACAAAATTATGGAGATGGAGAACACTCTTGGTTACCAGAGGCTAAAAGTAGGGAGAGGAGGGAGGTGGCTGAGGATGTAAAGGGTAGCATGAGAGTCCCTGTGACGGAACTGATCTGTGTCCTTGGTCTACTGGTGCTCCTGCACACGTACACGTGTTAAGATTGCATGGAGCTAAACACACAGACACACAACTACACACAACTGAGTGCGTGTGAAACTGGTGAGATTTGAATAATGTGGTTGAATTGTATCAGAGTCAGTTTCCTGGTAATGATATTGTGCGGTAATTATATTGGAGGATATATATTGGGGGTATGTTGGGTCTCTTATTTTTTATAGCTGCATATGAATCTACAGTTATCTTTAAAAGTTTTTTAAAAAGTGAAGTTGTTTGATGAGGTGTGAGAGTGGAACAAAGCAATTTTTCTAATTTAATATAAAAAATGAAAATTTTTGGTGGTAACCAAATTTAGTGTACTAAATTTTAAGTAGGCATTTAATTATTTCACCTACACTTCTGTATATTTAAATCAGTCCCAAGCTTGTTTTTGTTTTTTAAATTGGGGTATAGTTGCTTTACAATGTTGTGTTAATTTCTGCTATACAACGAAGTGAATCAACTATATGTGTACATATATTCCCTCCCTCTTGGATTCCCTCCCACACTCCCCCACCCCACCCATCCAGGTCACCACAGAGCACCGAGCTGAGCTCCCTGTGCTATACAGCAGGTTCCCACTAGCTATCTGTTTTACACATGGTGTATATGTCAATCCCGATCTCTCAGTTCATCCCCCCCCCGCTTCCCCCCACGTGTCCACACGTGTGTTCCCTACGTCTGCGTCTCTATTCCAAGCTTGTTTTTTAATCTACTTATTGGAAAAACTTGGAAGTACCTGGTATTGGGGGTCATCTTTCCTTGAGGCGTCCACAACCAATGTTTGCCTGTGAGTGTGGGCATCTCTTCTTTGGGAAAGCAAGGTTAGGTGCCAGCGGGGCTTTGTGCTTTGTCTGGTTTTCCCTCTGGCTTCCCTACAAGCTCTGAGGGTGTAAAACTTGTCTTTTCTCTTCACTGGTGGGTTCCCAGGGTTTAGTACTGTGTCTGGAACATAATCAAAGCTCAGTAAATATTGGGTGAGTCAAAATCGTACCTTTCCAAATATTGCTGCTGTTTCTTCACAGATAGGAAGAAAGCTTATAGGACTTAAACACATGAACAAATCTAAATACTAAAATAAGTGAAAATTACTTGCAGATAACTAGAAATGATAATGTGTCATTAAGAAAAGAGTTTTCTGGGCCTCCCTGGTGGCGCAGTGGTTGAGAGTCCGCCTGCCAATGCAGGGGATACGGGTTCGTGCCCCGGTCTGGGAGGATCCCATATGCCGCGGAGCGGCTGGGCCCGTGAGCCGTGGCCGCTGGGCCTGCGCGTCCGGAGCCTGTGCTCCGCAACGGGAGAGGCCACAACAGTGAGAGGCCCGCATACCAAAAAAAAAAAAAAAAAAAGTGAAAAAAAAAAAAAAAAAAAAAAAGAAAAGAGTTTTCTTATGATGTTAAAATCATCCATGGAAAAGAATATTAAAAATAATGTGTATATGTAAAAAAAATCATCTTATGACTAAAATTTTATGAAGGGAGATTTGGGGAGGAAGTCTTTGCAGATACTCATGATCCCTGGTCTCTGTCGACTCCCTGTTGAACTGGTAAACATTCCAGTAACACACGTGGTGATGGCAGAGCACATGCAGTTAACTGGCACTCTTAGTTGCTACAGCTTCTTAAGTATTTTGAAGATACCTTTTAAAATATAAAAAGAGAACTTTTAGGAACCCATCCTGCAGAAATGAATAGCACTGATATGAAGTGTAAGCATTGTTTGCATTGACAAAGAATGAGAAACAACCTGGGTGTCTGCCTGCGAGCAGGTGAATGATTTGTCCATCAATCCCAGGGAATAGTATGAATCTGCTAGAGAGAATGCTTTAAATACATACTTTTTAACCTGGAAAGATATTCATGATATATTAAGAGAAAAAAGCCAGTTTCATAATGTGATCCCTTTTTAATAAAAACATAAAGGTGGCAGGAACCTTAAGGTAGGTATGGATCTACCTGTGCTGCATGCCCATATTGAAGGTGTCCAGTGGGTGCACTACCCAACCTTGAACATTGGTCACTTCTGCTAGCAGGGTGGAGGGCAGAGAAGGAGAGCTGCTAGCTTTTTTCTTTTTTTGACTTGTCACATGTATTATGTAAAAAGCAAAAAAAAAAAAAAAGAAAAAATTAAAAGGCCTATAAAATTCTTTTCCTTTGAAAAGAAAACAGGGTAATGTGAAATCATGTTGGGAGCCATAAAAGGACCCAAAGGAGTGGAGTGGTTTTGTTATTTCCCATGGTAAGGGAGTGGTTTTGTTGACTTGCTATGTGCATCTGCCATTTTATTTTCCTTGCTTTCTTTTAATAAAATTTATTTTTATTTTAGTTATTTTTTATAATTTTTCCTTTTTTAAAATCATTATTATTATTATATATTTTTTGGCCACACCACGTGGCATGTGGGATCTTCCCTGACCAGGGATGTAACCCGTGCCCCCTGCATTGGGAGCGTGGAGTCTTAACCACTGGAATGCTAGGAAAGTCCTAAAATTTATTTTTTATATTTTCATCATTTTTGACCATTGTTTCCTTGATTGTCATTATAAAAGTGTGCTTGAGTTTTTCCATAGTAAAGAATGTCCTCTTTAAATCTTCCTTCTCTTTCTGGTTTATTAATATGATTGTTCAACTTTCTTTAGCTTGAAGATGATATTATTGTCAAACAGAACTACTTTAACACCATAAAAAATTTTGCACTTCAACTTTCTTCTGAGGAATGGATGATACTTGAGTTCTCCCAGCTGGGCTTCATTGGTAAGAAAAGTTTTAGATTTATTTACTTTTCAGAAAGAACTGTGACTTAGAATCTTAGACTATTTTTTTTTTAACCTTAAAGTTGTCTTTTTCCTCTGGAAATGGATTGCTTTTGAGAAAATTTAATTTCGGTAAACTTCTGTGTATAAAATGTTGAAAGTCAACCCAAAATAGTATTTGGAGAGTTCTAAGATGGTAATATTTACTCTGGAGTTCTGCAAGGCAGCCCTGCTGGCTTTTCATGTCCACAGAGAGCCAGCCACTGTCCTGGGGAGCACGTCTGGTTCCTTCTTCTCAGACACTTCGAGTTCCTGTTTTAAAGCCCAGAGCTCTTGCAAGATTGGGTTTCTTTTAAGAAGAGTCCTGCACTAGTGGTTTTCTAATAGGAATTCCTGGTATTTGACATAGTACATAAAGTTCTTGTTCAGTCATTAATTTGTATTCATGTGTTGCTTTCATGGACTAGTAAGGGTACTTATTTTTAAAGTTTTTTTTCATTAACATTCCTAAAGTATCCAACTAAAGAGAATATGTTTAAAGTTGAAGGTTGAAGGAAATTTATAGATCTTAAAAAACACCCCAGAGAGTAACATTTCACTTCTTCTAATGCTTTAAATCTGTAAGTATTAGAGGCTGGGGCTTTGATCTTGTTGATCATTTATCTGAAAACTTAATTTAAGACTCAAAAAACATCTTTATTTGTGAAGGTTTCGGTGAAGACAAAATCAGGACTCCTTGTTTTTTGCTTTTATTGATTTAGTTAAATTTTTTTTTTTTACTTAAACCTCTTAAGTTCCTTTTTTATGGGAAGAATTTTAATAAGACATGAAGGAAAAATCTCCAGCTTGCTTCTTGAATCCTTTGTGCTAGTGGTTGTATGATAGATTTTGTAATGGAGAAAGTTAGGGGTTCAGTACCTTCTTCTGTTTATACTCAGGTGACAACTAGACTTAGCTAAAGCAAGTTGGTTTTTGATAAGACAGGTGGGGAAATTGTTGACAGTGATTTATAGCTGAAAGCACAAGCTTTAGTGTATTTGTTGTACGGATTTCACTCATTTAAGCTATTTTGATGCTTGGCTTCTTTATTATAGTTACTGATTGGGAATATCTTTCCAGGTAAAATGTTTCAAGCGCCAGACCTCACTCTAATTGTGGAATTCATATTTATGTTCTATAAAGAGAAACCCATTGATTGGCTCTTGGACCATATTCTGTGGGTGAAAGTCTGCAACCCTGAAAAAGATGCAGTAAGTTAATTTCTTATGCGAGTGGAAGAGGCTTCTTTTATGTTTTTAGTGAAAGTGATGACTCTTAGGGAATCAGATGTTGTAAACGAACAGTTAAAAAGGTAGCATGGACATATATACACTACCAAACGTAAGGTAGATAGATAGTGGGAAGCAGCCGCAGAGCACAGGGAGATCAGCTCGGTGCTTTGTGACCGCCTGGAGGGGTGGGATGGGGAGGGTGGGAGGGAGGGAGATGCATGAGGGAAGGGATGTGGGAACATATGTATATGTATGACTGATTCACTTTGTTATAAAGCAGAAACTAATTAAAAAAAATTAAAAGAAAAGAAAAGAAACTCATGCAATGAGGAAATTTGAAAAAAAAAAAAAAAGGTAGCTGAAAGAAAACAGTGTTTCCACTTACCAGTGTAAGTGCTTGCCTTCTTTCTAGAACTACAAGAAGTTCCTGTTCTGGAGGGACTTTTAAGTCAGTGAAGCGCACCTTTCTTTAAATTGCTGATGAATGTTTATTGTGTCTTGAGGCTCTGGTGTTTCCTTGCTGTTGGCCGTATCCGTCCTGTGTGTGGGGGGAGTTGTTTTGGTTTTCTTCACATCCTCTGTCAGCTTTCTTTTTTCAAATACTTTGGGTACAATATCGGACCCCAGCACACCTGGATATAAGCAATAGAATGGAGGTCATATTTTATACCAAAACAATGACAAGTCAAAAGTGTACCTTTTTGTATTGTGTTACTTTTAAGAAGCTAGTGATATGCTGACCTTTGGGATGTTGGTGACAGGTAAGTAAGTGAACAATGACTTTTGCTTGGACTATTCAAATATTAAGTTATCTCCATTGAAATCTTATTGTAGAAAGTAAATATGTTTTTCTTATCTAATTTGAATTGTATCTCTGGAAAAATTTTTTAATTATTGGCTATAAGCATAAATAAAATATGAATACACATTGTTAAAAATGAATGAGTCACTTTGATATGTAATAACAAGGAAATCTTTATTATAAGCATATGTCATTATAGTGTTGACTTATTCTCACAAATAAACATTTAATTTGATTTCATGACTTTATATTCCCTAGAACAGTTTGATCATCCTATCTGCCAGTTAGTTTTTGGGACACCCTCTTCAGGTGTCCGTAAGCTATTGCTTTCTCTCTCTTTTAAAAATAACCACTTTCTTAGAGCAAATCACGGTGTGTAGCGAAATAGCAGAGTACCAGCTTTCCAACAATGACTGAACGTATAAATCGATAAGATCAACTCATTTTTATGATGTAAGCCCTTACCTGTATTTTCTTTGTGATTTACAGGAATTTTTATTGTAGGACACAGAACAATTCATGTCATCTTTACATTTGTACAACACACTTGCCTTTAATTGGTCCTGTGCAGTTTTATCTCATATGGTGGTTAGGTTCTTAAGTGAGCTTGTGAGGTGAAAATCTCTGAAAGTAAAAATTAAAACCATGAAGATACATTCTTTCACCCTTCTTTCTATGGCCTGTAATGTTTCAGCTGCTTCCACTAGGATGTCACAGAAGCTGTCACCACATACTTGCTGGCCCCAGGATCACATCCCTTTGACAGTGGTCTAGGAGACCCTTCCATTCACACTTATTTCACTGAGCATAATACCCTCAAGGTTCATCCATGTTGTTGCAAATGGAAAGATTTCATCTTTTATATGTTTGAGTAGTATTCCTGTGTGTGTGTGTGTGTGTGTGTGTATGTATGTGTATACACAGCACATCTTTATCCATTCATCCGTTGATGGGCACTTAGGTTGTTTCCATATCGTGGCTCTTGTAAATAATGTTGTGATGAACACGGGTGCATGTGTCTTTTCTGATTAGCGTTTTCGTGTTCTTTGGATACATACCCAGAAGTGGGATTGCTGGGTCATATGGTACTTCCTGGTTTTTTGAGGAATCTCCATACTGGTTTCCACAGTGGCTGTACCAGTTTACATTCCCACCAGTAGTACCGAGCAAAAACAAACACGTAGTTACAAGGACAGGGTAGTGGTTACCAGACGGGACGGGGCAGGGGCTGAGTGGAGGGGTGAAACGGGTAAAGGGGGTCAACTGTATGGTGATGGATGGAAACTGACTTGGTGGTGAGAACACTGTAGTGTATACAGAAGTAGAAGTATAATGTTGTGTATTTGAAACTTAGATAATGTTATAAACCAATGTTACTTTAAAAAAAAAAAAATTCACACATTCTTCCAAAGGTTTATGGACCCGCTTTGACTCTTCGGGCCCGAATGAATGTGTCCTTCCTTGCCTGTGTGTTGAGTGGCGGGCTCGGTCTCAGGCACTGCTGCTTCTCCTCCTCCCTCGCCTCCACCATCCCACCTGCCCTCTCCTCGCTCCTCGCCCTTCCTCTCCCTCCCTTACCTTCCCTCTCCTTCCACTTGAGTGTTTTATTTGTGTAAATAAAATATAGTTTCATCTCTGCTCTCCTGTTAGCAATAATGCTAATGAAGTAAACCTCTTGAGAAAAATTAGGCATTTTAACACCCAGGAAATAATTGGAGGTCTTTCAAAGTGGAAATGTCTTATACATTTGTCTTTTTTTTTTTTTGCGGTATGTGGGCCTCTTACTATTGTGGCCTCTCCCGTTGCGGAGCACAGGCTCCGGACGCACAGGCTCCGTGGCCATGGCTCACGGGCCCAGCCGCTCCGCGGCATGTGGGATCTCCCCGGACCGGGGCACAAACCTGCGTCCCCTGCATCGGCAGGCGGACTCTCAACCACTGCGCCACCAGGGAAGCCCCCCATTTGTCTTTTTCAGTATGTTCTTGGCCCAAAACTTATAAAAGTCATTGAAAATGGAAAGGGTTTCTAAAAGCATGACAAGGTAGCCATGGCTGTCCTGAAGCACTGAACTAATGAATGCACGAGAGTCCTGCCAGGGCTGTAGGTCCCACACGCCATGATCACACGGGAGCAGGTTATAATCGAAAATCTGGGCCATGGGGTGCTTAGAGCTGAAACATAGGTGTCCCCCAACTGTGCTGAGGTGGATTTGTCTGTTTTGATGTTGTTTCCTTGCTTGTAGTCCACTTGCTGGCTCACATTTTCAAATTGCTTTCACGCAACAAAATGTGCTTTTTCTTATCTGCAAATTCTTTCATTATAGTATCCAATTAAAGGTATTTTGTGTATTTGAACCAAACCTCTAGAGTTTGTGCATTTTAACATTAAAAGTCAAATCTATATTGACCTATTTTGAAAGGTGGTTGAAATTAAATCCTTAACTCTTCCCTTGTAAGTGCTTATTTTTAATTTCCACATCGTGTCTGTTTATCAAGTAGGTAGCAAATCTATTAATGCCTCAAAGAGGACCCTAAAAAAAACACGACTTGGAATTATAAGATGAAGTTGGATTTTCTTTTCAATATTTACCCTTCTAAAGGGCTTCTCATCTTTCAGAGGAGGACAGGATTTCACTTTATAATGTAACACTAACATTCCCGTTTAATATTTAGAAACATTGTGATCGACAGAAAGCAAATCTGCGGATTCGCTTCAGACCTTCCCTTTTCCAACATGTTGGTCTGCATTCTTCACTAACAGGAAAAATTCAGAAACTCACGGTTGGTGATTTAATTTTATTTTTCTCATGCACAGACAATTTGTTATCTACTGTATAATCCTTGTTCTTCTTAAGTATAAATGAGCCGTATGTTGTTAATATGTCTTTCCTCCTAGGATAAAGATTACATGAAACCATTACTTCTTAAAATCCATGTAAACCCCCCTGCAGAGGTATCTACTTCTCTGAAGGTCTACCAAGGACATACACTGGAGAAAACTTATATGGGGGAGGATTTCTTCTGGGCTATAACTCCAGTAGCTGGAGACTACATCCTGTTTAAATTTGACAAGCCAGTCAATGTGGAAAGGTAGGTCATTATTGAAATATAATTTGGTCTTACAACTCAGACCTCTTATTCATAATGTGATTTATGACGGAATTTTTGGTGTATATAACACATGTGAGCAGTCAATGAGTCGTAAATGTTGGATTATAAAATACATTTTGTGTAACTCAGTAACAGTATGGGTATGTTGCTTACAGATATAATACCAGCATTTAGTATGTTCGATAAATTCTACTAGTATTTCTGAATGTATATTTAGTATAGGTTTTTAATACTTTTATGTAGAACTCTCCCTTAGAATCCCAAATTAGTTTTCACGTCCTTATCCTAGAATATCCCTTAAGATTTGACTGTGAGCTAGTGGACGGCCCAGCGATTTGGTTGACATGATAAATTTGACAGACCATGACTCTGCCTACTCAGGGCTTTTGCAAGTGCTGCAAGTCCAAGTGCGTTTAGGACACCATGGAGGAATTTAAAACCCTTTTCTGTGTTTCAGCATTTCTGTTCACTTTACAAAACTTGGGACTTTTTCTCCCCATGTTTTACTTAACAGTCACAATTCCTTCAATCTTTCCTCAGTTTGGGGTATGTTCCCCAGACTGTCTGTGGCATACTTCCATGTAATCCCCAGAATGTGATGTGATGTGTTCTCCTTTGAAGGCCATTTGGTTTTTAGAATCTGCCAAAAATAATTTGGAATAATTCTGTTTAGGGTGGTCAGAAACAATGCATAGCTACATGTAATGCTATTCATTTTCTTCTGTTACTCTAAACTGATTCTGAAGAGGAATTTAAGTGTAAACATGTTACAAGCAATGGGAAGATCACTGGCAAGACATGGTAGCATACTTTTGAGTAACATTTTGCACTTATATGAGTATAATATCAGCTTTGTTGTTATTTAATGTTCATCTTCATACTGTGTGGTGGAACTCTGCTCTGTGAGGTATTGTTCACCACGCTTGAGTCCTCACAGAATTAGAAATAGCACTCTTCTTTCGCCTCAACAAGAATAGCCTCAGACCACATTTATGGGTTTATTTTTAGGAAATAAAAATAATTCCATCAAAGAATCTGCTAAAGAGCCCATATATTCGAGATCAAACTTAGTAACAACAAATATATTTACAATAAACCTCTGTAAAATGATGTTTATAATGCCCCTACTGAGGGCACTTTTCTAGCGAAACACAATTCTTCTAAAACGACAGTATATATGAATTTTCTTGGAGTGCATGCACAGACCCACCCTTCCTAGGACAGAGAAAAGGGATCATTTGATTTTCACCATAACTTATTTGCTGAGAGGGGAAAAAGCAGAAGTTGTATTTATTAATACAGAAGTGAAGTGTTAGGAAAAATTCTCTGTGTAACATATGTATGTATTCTTTATACAAGAATTTTAAGGTGTGAAGAATGAGGGAAAAAATCATAACCCCAAGGATACCATTATGACCATATTGACACTTTTTTTTTTCTTGGTAACTGTGTGCACTTTCTACTTTGAGATCATGGTCTACATGTAATTTTATATCATATATTATCCAATATACTCTGTCATAAGTGATTCACAAGCATTTTAATGGCTGTATCAACAGCAACAAAACACTGTCATCTTTTTTTTTTTTTGTCAAGTACATTATTGTTATGCAGCAAACATGCCCCTCTGATAGAGGAGTTGTTGCATCCGCCTTAGGTTTTAATTTCCCTGCAACTATTCAGAACATATGATGTGCAGTCACTACAGACTTTAGCGTCGTCGACCTTATTCTGATGTAAGGCCCCCTTCTGAACCTTTGTCGAGGATAGTCTGACTATATTTTTATTTTTATGTTTGTCTTTTCAGTTATTTGTTCCATAGTGGCAACCAGGAACATCCAGGGGATATTCTGCTCAACACAACTGTAGACGTTTTGCCTTTGAAGGTATGACTACTTTTTTCCCCGAAATTTTCCTTGAGAACTAATATTAATAGACCTGATTTGAGGCTCTTCCTGTTTAAGAAAGAAATTCTCATGATGGCAGGACCTTAGTGGTGAGTAATACCAACTTCTTTTGGCAATATGGAACACCTGGTTTATTGTCCCGTTTGCCTTCATAGAAAGAGCTTTTATTTTGTTTCCTGTTGGAAAGTAACTTGGACATTTGTACTGGGAAAATAAATGAATCATTATTTTACTTTAATGTTTACTTGCTGTTTGTATTTTGAGTCCCAAAATACCATGCAGTTTTAATGCCTGTTGAATAATGTAGAAAGTTAATTTATTGGTCTCTAAGGAATGCTTAATTTCTTTCAAGTTAACACACAGTTCTTTACTTCTGTATATTTTTAATAGAAAACAGCATTCTATTAAATTGATTTAAACTGGAAATTAATTAAAATTAAAAATTTCTAGCCAACAGTATATTATATACAGATTGAGATGGAGCACTTATACTGATTGATAAACCTTTTAAGGTTCAAGACTGACATGGCATTTTCTCTTTTCAGAGATAGCTGTGCCACAGATGCCACTTTTATATTTATTAAGATATATTAATAACCTAGATTTGTTTTAAATAGAAGTAATTATTTATAAGATGTTTTTGTTCTATTTTAGAGTGAAGGTTTGGAAATCAGCAAAGAAACCAAAGACAAACGATTAGAAGATGGTTATTTCAGAATAGGTAATACCTACTTGAAACTAGTAAAATGTCCTTTACTTTTTTGGACTTAGTCCTGAAGTAATTTTAAGTTCTTTTCAGATATCAAGCAGCTTCAGGATTATAAATACCAGTGTACTCTTTTATTTGTTCTCTGTGTTCTAGTACATACTTTTATTATTACCTTGACCCAACTAGGGTTTCAGATCAAAGGTTCATTTCATGGTTCCTCTTTCTCTCTTCATCTGGTGCTTCACTGTTGTCACTGGTAGCTAATCCGCCTTCAGCTGCCTTCTGCAGTCTCGTCCTGGATGATCTTAGCTGGCTACTCTCATGATCCCAGCAGTATCCGTATGCCAGAGTCTGAGCCTTTAGCCCCGCCTCCCTCCTGAGCTTTAGATCTGTACTGAGATGCCAGCTGACAAACTACGTGGAGGCCACGTAGCCATCTACCCGGAGCGTCTGTAATATGGCCATTTCGTCATTGGTCACCATGGTTTGTGCTGTCACGATTCATCTAGCTGCCTGAGTCTAACCTTGGGAGACACTCTGAAACCCCGCACCCACCTTCCCTGTCCATTAGCATAAAATGTCTATTTGTGTCTGAATGTGCATTCACCCTACTGCAGCGATACTCGGCCTCTGTTTCCAAGCCAGTCCACCGAGCCGCCGTAGCTCCCTTGCCAAAACCTAAATGCTGTATTAACCTGGCTGAAAACCTTAATGACCTTCCGTGATCAGATTCCTTCGCTCCCACCCATTTTCGTATCTTGTTACTTTCCTCTTAACGCTTCATCTCTCCAGTCCTAAGACGTGTTCCTCTAATGCCCTGTGCTCCCAGCCGTGTCTCTGTCCACTTTCCCTGCCTGAAACGATGCATTGGTGTTTCTCCTCCTGATGAATGCTTTCTGATTCTTTATTAACAAGTTTAGCTGCCTTCTCCTTGGCTCTTCTTACCACAGCGCATGCTGCACCTGTTCTGTATAATCACGTTTCGTAGCTCAGTTCTGTGCGCTCACCGTGGAAGGGGGAGGGGGCTTTGTTGCTCAAGCATCTCCTGTGATTAACGTAGGACCTGTCCTTTGATGGACATCAACTCAGTGGATGATTATATATTTTCTTTTACTTAAATTAATGCTTCTCCTAGTGGTAGGCAGAAGAGATTATTGGGCAATTAATATTGTAGGTATACAGGACAGAGGCATTCTTATAACCCTCTCAAGCAGTTTTACGTTTGGTGAATGTCATTCAGTGTTTGCTACAAGGCTTGTACAATCACCCTGACTAATTTCTATATAGCTTAGTGGATAGATGAGTTTAATTATTTTCATATTTGGGTTATATTTTAGCCTACCCTAGAAATGTTCATAAGATTAGCTGCGTATACGAGACATTTATTAACCCTATTACCTATGAGTTATTAAATTTCTGAGAATGTTGTGTTCTAGGTTATGAAAGTAGCATAGGAAATAGAGACATTTATATGATTGCAGTAATTTGAAGATAATGACCATCTAAAACATCAACTCATACATATTTAGAACTGGAAGAGAACTAATGGGTGGTCAGACCTAGGACCTTGTATAACAAAAGTGTGCATCGAAAACGAAAGCAGCTGACTTTTTTCAAGTTCATATAAAAAATTCTGCTCCCTTAAGAAGTATGCTTTAGCTGAATGGCGTGTGAGGGGCTCTGCAGACCTTTTTCTAGTGAGACAACCATAACTGGTGAAAGGTAGTTTTTTAGAAAAGTACAGCAAATAGAGAAACATTAACTCGTAATGTCTGAATCTCAGTAACAGCATTAAGAGTCTGTGGCATTGGAGCCCTGACACGCTCATTACCCACGCTGGCCAAGCTCAGTGACTCGGAAGCTCTACTCTGCACGTCCAGCCAAAAACAGACTCCCTCTCCCACCAGCCCCCACTCCAGGGCTGCGGTATCTCACCAGGAAGGGCAGGCCACTAGCATCTGTCACCTCCCCAGCTCCCTGTTGTAGAAGCTCTGTTCCAGACATGAGCAGCTTAGAAATCTGAGGCTCCTTTCCTTGACCTAACTTCCATTCATCGGGCAAACCTTTGCTGCAGGCACGGCAGGGTGAGAGTCCTTGGCCCCGATCACCTCCCCCAGCCCACTGGTCCCCGCACACTGGGAGAGGTCAGCCAGGACACGAAGGGCTACTGCTACAACCCAGTGCTCTGCTTGTAAAGCAGGGGTGTCACCTTAGCAGGGAGGTGGGCTGCTGTCCCTGCCAGGGGTCCTGAGCAGTGGTGCAGAGATTTTCTCCAGGGGAGAGGCAGGCCATCAGAGAGCTCTGTAGCGCACCCTAAGGGGACTGCCTTACTTGAAACAGAACTTGGGGAAGTTCAAGCCCAAGGGCACTGTGGAATATGATGGAGATTTTGGTGGTAAACAGTTAGGAGGAGACTGGTTGCTACATTCAAGCTAAACTGTAGCCCATCGAGAAGTTTGACAGAGAGAACCAGAGAAAGAGGTAGCTAATAAGAGCCCTCTGGGTGGGACAAGCCACAAAGACGGGCGCTACAAAGGGGCCTGGATTCAATAGGATCAGACTGTGCAGCAACTTACGCCCAGAGGCATTGTGGGAAACAGTAGACAACCAGCTGGCAACTCGTAGAGACCTGATGCGTGAAGGTGGGGTTGGCTGGATGGGTGTGGCATGGTAACTAAGGACAGTCCTGTGAAAGAAATACCAGATTTATTGGTAGGTTAGAATTATGAGATAGCAGAAGAAGAGCCTTTCACAGAGAAACACTGGAAGAAGGAATGGAGCACCGTCTGGGTAGCAGAAGGGCGTCCACAGAGGGCATGACCTTGGAAGTCCCTCCTAATGCCAGGGTTTGGGGATTCCAGTCACTCTTCAGTCATTTCCTCCTTCATTTTCCCCTTCTTTTTTATCTTATAATGCTTACCTACCAGACCATTGGGTTAAGGACAAAAGTGAAATTTGTTGTTTGGAAAGTTAATACATGTACATGGTACCAAATACAAATTTAAGAGGGTAAACTTGTCTCCTTCCCTCTTCTTTCCCCCTCTACCCGGTGCTTCCCAGAGGCAATTGCTATAATGGTTTGTATTCTTCCAGAAGTATCTATTCATAAATAAAAATATTTGAGTGTATTCTTCGAAAACACACAATCACACATAAATGGTAACATACTCTACAACCTTGTTCTACATCTTGTTTTTTCACTGGACAAGATACATATATGCATATGGAAGAGGAACATTTTTTAAAAATTGTAAATATTTCAGATGCACAAAAAGATGCAACTAATAATGTAATGAATATCAGTGTACACAGCTCAAGACTTGCCAGTTCAGTTGCTCTTCCCTAATTATCTTCTTTCCCACCCACCCAGGGGTAGCTACTATCCTAAATTTTGTGGTTACCATTTCCATATATGCTTTTACTACATATGTGTGATATATCCCTGCTTGTTTTGAAATTTGTTATGAATGATGACATTCTGTAGTCTAGTTTGCTTTTTTCTCTCACCATTGTGATATTCAGCCATGTGGATGTGTGTATCTATGGCTCATTCATTTTCATTGCTGTATAGATCTCCATGGATGAATATATTACTGTCCTGTTTGGTCACAAAGTGTGTTTCCATCTTTTTGCTGGCCTGAACACTTAGGCACATGTATGAGAGTTTCTCTACAGTGTATTCTTAGGAATGGAAGTAAGTCACAACTGCAGTATCTACAACTTTACTTCGTTCTTTCTATTCTTTCTTCAGTCTTTTGATGGGCTGCCTAATATGCCCTTGTATTAGCATATTGTAATTAAATTAGCCAGCCTCCTAATCATGGGCACTTAGATTGTTCACAATTTTTGCTGCAGTCTATATACGCTTTTTACACATGTGAGAGTATATCCGCAGCATAAAATTGCTGGGTGAGAGTGTTTTAATGAGGCCAGTTATATAATTTGCTAATTATTTTTCTAATTAAATGAGCTCATCAGGTGACAGATTCAGGTACATTATAAGTTAAAATGTTTCAAGTTCCACAGCATTTTTCAGCCCTGAATTCCCTTCCTAACTCAATATAAATAATACTTTTTTTGTAGCATACATTCCCTACCCCAGTCCAGTGCCAAATAAGGACATACTTTTATGAAATAAGTATTAATTTTTTTAATAAAAACATTACTTTGGCAGTTCATAAGTTGAATATTTCCTGTACAAATGAAAATGAACTTTCTCCAGTATGGTTTTTCAATTTGAATGTATCTTATCTTACTATGAGCCTAGTCAATATATTTTAAGACTCTAGAATTGACACATAATTTAACAGTTAGCTAACGACAGCCCATGGGCCAAATGTGGCCCACTGCTTGTTTTCTAATAGCCCGTGAGTGAAGAATGTAGAATTTTTTTTCATTGTTTATTTTCATTTTTGAATGGTTGAAAAAATAAAAAGAATAGTAATATATTGTGACATGTAAAGACTAGAAAATATTCAGATTTCAGTGTCCATGAATAGAATTTCTTTGAACACAGCTGTGCTCATTTGTTTATGTGTTGTCTGTGTACTTTTATGCTACAACAGCAGAGATAAGTGAGCAGTTGCAAAAGAGATGGCGGTGGTGCCCTCAGTGCTTTGGATTGCTGCTCAGTGCACTACAAATAGCTTTGATGCGTGATAATTTGACAGTGTTTAAAGTGCCACACACATAACTCTACTGTGACATTTTAAAAAAATCACCAGTGATTATCCTTCATGTCAGAACAGGAAAAGTGGACTTTGGATGCTGTGCTGTTTAACACAGTGGAATGTGGGTTGTGTTACAAAACTAGATGGCAGGTTATGTGGTTATTATGTAGTGACACAAGAGCTGTGCTAAAGAGTACATTACCACTACTAAGCACTCACAACAATATCCCCAACTCACAGGAAAGCAATGGTCAGAAAAATTAGAAGATTTAAAATATGATATCTCATCACTGAGAATTTCTTCACAAAAATAAAAGATTCAAATGACACTGTAACCAAAGTGAGTTTCACACTGGCTCATGCGTTAGCCAAGCAAGAAAACCATTTACCAATGATGAGTTAATTAAATCATGTTTAACTACAGCAGATACGTGTGCCCAGAAAATAAACTCATTTCGGACCATTAGGCTTTCAGCAATAACTATTGCTTGAGGAGTTGGGGACTTTGGGAACCATATCAGTAGTCAAAAAGCAATGCAAATTATTTGAGCAGTTTTCTTTGGCTCTTGGTGAGTTGACAGATATTACTGATACTGCCTAGTTGTTATTTGGAGTCAATGCCAGGTTTGAAGTAACTGAAGAATTGGTCTCTGTGAATAGTCTGTAGAGAACAAGTACAGGCAAGAATGTTTTCAAGCCAGTTGAGAAAACACAAAGTTCATACAAACTGAAGTGGAATCTGCTAGGATGTTTTACAATGAATGGTGGTGAATATATGTGTGGAGGAGAAGAAGGCTTAGATGGACAGATTTACAAAGCTTGCAACAACGTAAGGTGTTTAAAGCCTATGGTTATGTTATTATTCATCAGCAGGTGCTTTACAGAGAGTATTTGAGTCTGTCGTATACCATTAATTTATTGAACCAGTAGTGTTGCCAGTGAACTTTACTCTCATCGACTTCATCAACATCAGTTCTGTGAATTTTTGTCAGAAATAAGAACTGAATAACCTGACTTGCCCTGCCACACAGCAGTTCTGGGGCTTAGCAGTGATAAAATTTTATTGTGGTTTGTTTTTTGTTTGGTTTTGTTTTGTTTTAGCTCTGAAATAAGATTGAAAATTTTCCAAGTGAAAACTGCCCTCAACCACTATTATCTCTTTGGGAATTAGTTTTTTGCTTCAGACTTGATAATGTTTCTTAATTCAACCTAAAAGTACAAGACAAAGCAGTGCTTATGTGCAAAACTTATATTGCATTCAGGTCACTTTGATGACTATTAACGTTATTTGAACTGCAAGTAATAATATCAAGCTAATTGAGGAGCTTCCCCCAACCTTTGATTGAAAGTGATTCATCCGCAATGTAATGATGAGGCAGATATCAAAGAGAAGAATCTAATAGAATTTTACACAGATACCTTCCAAGTCATGGACATGCTCCATTAAAGTCATGTGCTTGTGGATTAATAACAATATTTGCAGTATCTAGGCTGTGTGAAAGGAAGCATTCAAGATAAAATATATCAAATGTCATTATAGATCCACATTAACAGATGAACATTTGCAATCGATTTCGATGATAAGGAACACTAACTTTGAACCAGTTAATTTAAGTATTATCCCCCCATAAGGAATTACATGCTCCTTAGTATTAGCAGAAAAAAAAACCTTTGTTACTACATTTTGAATTTCATCAATAAAAATTTTGTGAAAATTAGTTTTCTCTTTTTCTATACAAGTACCTGGATGATATTCTCAGATGCCCTCTTGACCCACAAATCCCCAAATATTTACTATCTGCCCTTTTTAGGAAGTTTGCCGATCCCTGGCTTAGAGCAGTGTGGCTCAGAACAAACCATTTTCCTGTCACTTTTTCAGTAGCATTTTTGTTTTGTTTTCTTGCTGTTTGCTCACAGCAAGAAAAATTGAGTACTGAGCATGTTATCTTCTATAGAACTTCTTGGTCCTTATCCTTACAGGAGAGCTTTTTGAGCTTATCATTTATAATGGAGTTTTATGTTGGAACTCCCTTGAGGAGGTATCACCTTTTAGTTCCATCTAGATGTGACCTTGGAAACTGCTCAAGGCCAACCGTTGTGAATCTAAGCACTGAAATTTGTTACTACTGACTTAATCCTCAAAGTGGTCAGACTGAAAGATGGTACAGAGTATATTTTGTAAGGTTTGTGTAAGTCACATTTTGCTAAAAACTTGTGTGTTAGTCGAAGTAAGAACAAATACATTTGTTTTTTTTTAATTTGCAATAAGAAAATATATAGCTCTGCCTCTTTAAATAGGTTGCTTTTTTTTTTAAATAGGTTGCTTCTAATGTTTTTAAGCATATATTACTTCATGAAACATTTAAAAGTTGAATAAAGGTAAAAAGAAGGAAAAAAATTCACCCATGCTCTTTGTGTAAAAACATCCACTAGAAATATTTTGGTGTTTTCCTTCCCTGCTTTAAGTCAGTGATAATTTATGTGTGCTTGTTTCAGTCTACCCAATGAATGTTGATTTTTACTTTGAAGGGAAGTTTGAGAATGGTGTTGCAGAAGGAATGGTGGATCCCAACCTAAACCCCATCTCAGCATTCCGACTTTCAGTTATTCAGAATTCTGCTGTTTGGGCCATTCTTAATGAGGTAAGACCATATATTAAATCAGTGAAACTGCTTAGATTCTACATTTTTTACAGCATTTGGATTTCATAATTAAGACCTTTTTGGAATTGAAAATTGCCATTTCATGCTGTTCACTATCTTGTATTTCAGATTCATATTAAAAAAGTCACAAACTGACTGTCTCCTAAGAAACCAACACAATTTTTCCCTGTGAATTTGTTGATTAAAGATGGCTGAGCATGTACCGTTTTTTGGTAACTTGAATTCTACCTCTTGTGAAATCTACTGTAGATAAGATGATTGTCATTTCCACTTGGAAAATGAATCTTCCATGGATAATTGTATTCATTCGAACCTAAGCTGTCCTCCAGTTTTAACTTGACTCAGACATTTTACAGTTATGACAGCCTGTTAATATGACTTGTACTATTTTGGTATTATACTAATACATAAGAGTTGTACATATTGTTACATTCCTTAAAATTTGAGAAAAATTAATGTTAAATACATTTTATGAAGGGGGTACTTTTGAAGTTCATTTATTTTACTATTATAGACCCTCTTTTATAGATTATCAGGGATTATATATATATATATATATACACACACACACACACACACACACAAATATACATAAAATGCTACGGAGTTAATTTATTAGAAACACTTAAGAAGTACATATTTTTGTGCAGTAAATTTTTGAATCAATACTTTTTTTGAAAGCCAGTTACCGTGCTTTTTTAAGTTCTTTCTATATTTTTCTTTGGAAATGCAAACATTACAAGTTAATGCCATTTTTCAAATGCACTGCCATTTAAGAATGATTCTAGATTGATTTCCTAACTGAAGTACTTTTATAATCACAGTGATTCTGAACAAAATATTTTCAAAGGTGTTTGTCATTCCTTAAAGCCAAGATTTTAAAGACCAATGTCCTTCTTGAGGGTTATTTTACTATACTATGTATGGTGTGTAGGCACAAAAAATCAGTCTGATAAATTTTAATGTGCAGGGGTGATGCATTTCAACCCAAATTATCATAGACTGAAGTCATTACATTTCCTTTGATATGTAAAATGACAGACTCTTCTCTTTTAATCTTTGTCTTTAATCCATGAATTAGAGGCATTTTCTCTTTCCTTGATGCTTTTATATCTGCACTCCGTGAGTTCTGACAAAATGTTTTCTAGGTAATGCTATTGTATGAGTCATAATTGGTTTAATTTTAAAGAAAAACAAAATTGTAATGTTGTTTTGGTGAAAGGTATTGTAACAGTTGTGTTTTTCCAAAATAATTTTATTCTATCGCATTATGAACTTGTAAGTAAATTCACATCTGAAGAGTATTTATTGCTCTTAAACATGCAGTTCCAAATGATATCACTACTATAAACAAAAATATTATCAGCCTTAGCAATCGGTGATCTTTACAAGTCTTTTACTTTTACAAGATTATGAATTATCAACATCAGTTCCCAACCAGCCTGGTGTCCTCAGGTGGGTTGCAGGTGGTTACAGGTGTGCAGAGCTTGAATCTCCTGAGCTTTCAGAGTAGCCAGTGGCTGAGGCCTCTGGCAGCGGGAGGTTCTAGCTGGTTGCCTTTAGCCTGGAGGAGCGTCACCTGGTTACCCAGCAGGCTGAACAAACAGCTTCCAGACAGCCTCGTTTTCTGTGCAGTGTTACGCAGTGAAAAAGGCTGGGAAACACTGATAGGGTACAATTATTTCCATTACTCCATCTTTGAATAATTCTTAGTTACTTCTCTTGATTAAAAAGTTAACATGTTGCCAACAATGATTTCTTTATGTCCGAGTCCAGTTAAAAATTTTTGTTGAGGTTTTTAAATTTTACTTTTTATTTTCTTTATGTTTTATTTCCTTCCCAAATCTCCTTGGCCCAGCGCCTAGCAGGGAAATGTCACTGCAAAAGCATAAACCTTTCATTACAAAATTGTGGCGCCAGCTTTGCATACTAAATTACTGCTGTAACAAATAAGTATCAGGAGGTAAAAATCTGGAGGAATCCCCTTGTTTCCCTGCTTCCCAAGTAGCTAACTCTGATTTGAGGCAGAAAGGCCAAGCTCTGAGAGTCTAGGGAGGTGACAGTAATTGCAGCTCCTGGCCATTTGTTGGGGTGTCTCAGTCTTGAGACTGGGCCTTACGCAACCAGCTTTGTCCTGTTGTGCTCGGTCTCCCCTCCCAGGCTTAGCTCATCCCTCCTGTTCCTGAGAAGACTTTCAGCCAAATCTTATCCATCTTGCAAGGACTCTCCTGTGCACTCCTTCCTCCCCATGGATTTGTTACCAGTGCCTCACTGAGCCCAGAACAGTGCCTGACACGTGGCAGGTGCCCAGGCAGCGTCTGGGGAAGGGGACCAACTGTTCCAGCCCACACTCCTTTCCTTTTCTTAACTCTCTTTACCTACTGTCCTTGCCACACACTCACACACACACTCAGCTGTCTACTTTGTGGCGAGTGTGTGTGCACATACACGTAATCACTCTGGCCAAATGTCAAGCTCCTGCAGGCAAGCCTGTAAGTCATGCTTCCTGGCTTCCTCTGCTGCACAGGTGCTCACGGACCCTCGTGTTAGCTGCGCTCTCCTTTCCCCCAGCTTCCACTAGACAATTAGAAGCAGCCAGGCTTGCCTCAAGCAAGCGATTATAGTGGTTGCCCTTAAGAGTCATGTTAGGGACTGAAGTATTGGGACAGAAGATGAGGGGACCTGGAACGAGAGGAAGTACATAATTGACCTTGAGTGGACACTGAACCACTTTTACCCAGAGTGAGTGGGGAAAAGTACAAATGGTGGGACGAATTTTATTTCTATGTATGTAGATGGCATGTCGTCTCTGGAGCTGCACTGTCCTCTACAGTAGCTACTGGACACAGGGTGGCTATTTAAGTTTAAATTAATAAAACATTCAGCTCCTCAGTCACACTAGCTCCCTATGGCTAGTGGCCACTGGGTTAAACAGCACAGATATAGAACATCTCCATCACAGAAAATTCTGTAGCACAGCACTGTCAAGAGTGCTAATATGAACATTTTAGAATCCAGAATAATGAATTCACATCATGAGGCTAAAAGCAGACATGCAGAATATATCGTAGTGCAAATGATGATGAGTATTTCGGGTGAGAAGGTTGAGGACCTAATTCCAGGATTCTAAGATCCAGTTTCTAAGTTCTTTAAGTCTCATGCATTCTTTACAGCATTCACTGTCCCTACTATGTAGTCCCAAAAGAGTGACAACTTGAGGATGAGGTTCCAAAACTTGTGTGATTGACAAGCTTTGGAAAAGTGAATGCACATGGATTTAGCACACAGCCTCTAGACATGTATGTGAAGGTTAATTCAGCTGCTGGAGATGTCTTGAACAGGCTTTTTAAGTCAACTGCATTAGTAAATAGTTAGAAGGTGTTATTTTAAAAACTTCAGCAACGCTATGGAGGCTTCTTTTTAAATATGTCATAACAATGAAAAAAGTTGTCTTCCAACAATGCTGTCCTCAAAAACAAGCGTGGTTATATGGCAACAGCATGTTTGGAGAGATTGCTCTAATTAATAGCAGTGAATGTTTGTAGCAGCCAGAATTCCATGGATGACCCCCCCGCCCAATGACTTTGTATATCCTAACCCTTTGAGTATGTGTGGAACCTGTGAGTATGATCCATAATTACGTTGTACAGCAAAAAGGAGATTATCTGCAGACAGCTAATCTAATCAGGTGAGCCCTTTAAAAGCAGAGTTTTCTCAGGCTGTCAGAAGTCAGATTCAAAGCAGGACTTGCAGCACCATGGCTGGTTTAAGATGGAGGAGGCCACATGAGAAGGAATGCAGATGGTCTTCAGCTGAGAGGCCCCAGCTGACAGCCAAGAGAATGGAAACTGCAGTCCTGCAGCCATAGGAACTGAACTCAGCCACCAACCGGAAGGAGTGTGCAGGTGGACTCTCCTCCAGCAGCTAAGAGCTCAGTCCCACCCACACCGGATTCCAGCCATGTGAATCTCTAAGCAGAGAGCTCAGTCCTGCCTGCCTGGACTTCTGGCCTACAGAGCTGTGAGATAATAAATGGGTGTTGTTTTACGCTTTTAAATCTGCCGTGATTTTATGCAGCAATAGGAAATGAATACGATACTTAACAGAGGTGAAGCGGAGAAGGCTTCCGACTTGATTCCCTCTGGTATGTTGGGTATTTCTTGATACACTTGTGAATAGTCTTGCACTAGCAGACCATATACACAGGCCTCATCGGGGATTCTCTCCCAGAGACCTCAGTGAATCCTGTTTGGCAGGCTGTTGGCAAGAACTTGCAGCGCCTTTGTAGCGTTTCATGAAGGAACCGCTACATGAGGTTGCAGGAGCAGGGTCCAGTGTGTAAGGAATCTTTTTCCTGGAATAGGTGTCACGTTATGTTGATTTAGGCTGCTCTGAGCCTGTCAGTTATTTAAGAATGAGGAACAGTGGTATTTTAAGTAAGACATTAAGAGAAAAAAAAATTATGCTTTTATGTAGAGACCAAATAATCTACTCTGTATTGAAGGACTTTTTTTTTTAACCAAAATTTATAGTCTAAGCACAAATCAAATCCTATACGTGCTGACCAAATTTTTGTACTTAGGGAATACTTTTCAAAATACTTCTCTGCTTCCAAGCCGTGAATTGCTAATGAAGTTTAATTTTGGTTTGTCCATTACTTTTTGTGCTTCTTTTACTATATTGCTATAGCCTTGATGTAAGAAAAGCTGAGCTAAAAGAAAGAAAATGAGAGGCCAACATTATTGAAAGGTCAGAAATCTGAGTCATAATCATATCGGAGGTCCTAAGGGAACTTTGACATCTGACCTCTTTAAAGCAAAGGAAACTTTTCAAAGCTATGTAGCAGTGTTTATAGTGTATGAAATTTAGTTTGATAGTTGTAAATTATTAATTATTAATCTTAACAGATATATGCCATGATAACATGCTTACTTTATTTCTTCAATGCATGTGAACCTACAGTGCTGAAGAGACCACTACTACAGTATTACTAAAAAACAACAACAACAAAGGATTTGTTATATATATACATATATATACCCATATCATCAATGCTAATATAGAAACTCTTCCCTTCTTACCTGAAACACGTGCTTCACCTGTTTGGGCACTAGCTAGAGCATTTCCAGAGGAACAAACAAGAAATAGCTGGCACTCCAGTTATGTGTGAGTTGAGAATTTATATGTCGTTCAAAAACGTGAACTGAATGTCGAATGGGAAGCACTTTGTGCGGAAAAGTGTTAGGAACAGTGGTGCTAAAATTGTTCTAAACTAAGGATTGTCTGTTGTGGGGAACACTCAATACTCTTGGACACTAGGGAAGCTGTTTAATATGTCACTTGCTCCTAGTGGCTTCATGGTATTAGTAATTAGCACATTGCCCTGGAATCAAAGGTTTGGTACTTTAGTTTGATTAGCATTCCATTAGTTATTTGAAATACTCAGTGTTGGCTGAAATTGGGTGAAAATACCTTTTGAAGACATAGTCTCTGAGCCTTAAAAATGGTGGATATCGACAGTACTGTAAGATGCACTGCCAACACAGTGGATACTGTTCATCTCAGTGTAGACAGTCACATTTTCTCAGACGGATTTAGAAATCAGCTGATTAAACTGTAACAACTGTTTCATTTATGGAATGAAAAACTGAAGCATTTTTCCTGGAGAACAAACTTTGTTTGGAAAGGCTGTCTTTGTAATTGGGGTGTTTCTGGAAGCACCCCTGGGAGAAGCTGCCTGAGGAACTGCTTTTCCAGGTTGTACCAGATGTTTTTTTCTCCGTAAATGTATTGTACATATTTTCCTTACAGTGTCTCCATTGGTTGAATGGGTCATCTCTGTAGTAATATTTTAGGTACCTGTTGGATTTTTAAAGGCAGATTATTTATTTTCAAATTTGCTGCTATAACTGAAAACCTGAGAACTAGTCCTGTTGACTGTGCCTTTCATCACTGTTTCTCTGTGCCACAGCCGTTCATGTGTATTTGAGATAAAGAAGTTTAAAAAGCCATGTTGAATTCAAGACTCCTAATAAAAATAAACAGGTAAAACTTCATGGGTACCAAGCTTTTTTTATTATTAGTTTTGCTTAACACTGATATAATAATAGTTTACTGGTACTGTTTTCAGTTAGAAAACAGGCGTAGATTTGATATGTGGGTTTTGGAAAGTCTTTGAAAAAAGAAAAGCAGACCGGTGTTAAGACCGTGATTATCAGTGTCATGCAGGTGTTCACTCAGACCTTGCGTATGCTACCATACAGTCCCCGGAGTAGCCTCCGGGGACCTCTTCGATCTACTGTATTTTGTTTGTTGGGTAATTTTTTTTTTTTTTTTTGCATGAACAATGGCTGTTAATGGTATTTAGAGCCTGTAGTACAGTGATTCCTATTTGAATTACAAGTAGAGGCTTTTGAAGGTTACACTAGGATCCTGTGGCTTATATAAAAGTTTAAAATGCAGCCCATTAGAAATGGGGCTGGACTTTGTACCTTGTCAGTAACAGTGGGGGAGGGGAGAAGGGGAAACATTATCACCATGTTCTCCAAATGGATACTTTCAAAAATAATTCATATTAAAAAGTTTTACCTTTCTCTTTTCCGCATGCCCTTAGTACTTTGCACATATTCTCTGTGCAGAATAAAATACATGCTTTAGTTTAAAAAATATTTATTATAGAGATGTACATTTAATTAGTTTTAAGGAATGTACTAGATAACGGTGTTGGCATATATATTTCTTCAAATTTGCAAACTTTACACCTTTAAGATATCTACAATGATAGTTTATTTACAAGTTTCACAAGAAATCACCACCTCACCAGTACTGTTGATGCATCTAAGATGTAAGAGGCTCCCTGTTTCACTTCACTCTGTACTTGTAGAAGGAGCACAGTGTGTGGGTGAAGTTCCAGCCCAGCGCTAGTGACAGTCCATAGAGCAGGATGAGAGGTGCAAACGGGTAAAGTAGAATCACTGTGTTTTTCAGAAACGGCAGTGCTGGAAAAGGAGCAAACGCACATGCATTGGTGGGAAAAGTAAAGGACTAGTAAACGAGCGTTCTGGAAGACGGCTTCCCCCACAGCACGACGGGCCGAGCAGGCACACAAACTGTGAATCTTACTGAAGCATCTTACTGACGATGCTATATTGCAGCCAGAGCAATATTACTACTCCTCTGTGTTTGTTATTTCCTTCTCATTCATGGCTGTGAAGAAACCAAGCAGAGGTTTCTCAGCACAGAGGCTGAATGAGAAGCAAATCCAGGACTGAGGTTAAGAGTGAGGGTCAAACATCACCAATATTAATGGACGCAGTGGTGAATTTAAACCTGTGATGCTTCAGAAGCCTCCCATCCTAACGTACCAACAGAGATGGATGATGTTATAGGAAAAACCCCAACTTTCAGCTATTTGCGATTTCCCAATGGGGGAAAGCATTACACGTCCACTTTGAGAAGGTGAGATCTCAACTAGTATCCCAGACTTTAGGAAAGAACTGAAACTCACATATAAAATCCATCCTCAGATATCCGTGTTTGTTTCTTGCTCACGGCTTGGTTAGTGGGTCCCTACCCCATGCATTCTAACCTAAATATTTCTCATACAAGTAGTCCTCAAACTGAAACTGAGCTGTGCTCAAAGAATCTTCTAAATCGTAGGGAGTTACCAGGAGAGTGATCCAAAATCCACTTTGAGAAACTGTAACGTGGCAGTGTGCTAATGACATTTTAAAACTTTCTCAAAACGTGAAAATTCATTAGAAGCCTAAATATAACATGTCACAAACATTTCCCCTGAACTAGAGAAAGGACTCCCAATGCCACAAACAAGGTATTACAATGTGGGTGGCAGGGGGGGTTTCAGTGGTTCCTGGCAAAGCCAAGGGGGCAAGCGTGGGAAGCTCTCACCGTAGGAGCCAGTCACATGTGAGTACAAGTGGCTTGTATTTACAGTAAGAGCCTAATCATCTAGAGTGACAAGAAAGGAAGGGCTAAGAATATAATGCTAACAAATCATAAGTAAGGTCTCTAGATTTAATCTAACTCTATTTAATAGCGATTGTTTCTTAACATACATGAAGAATAATGTAAATATGGTTCTCATTCATACTATGAAAAATGAATCGATAGCAGGATGTAACAATGAATTCACAAACGTCCTGAGCTCAGCAGAAGCTGGGCCCAATCTTCTGTGATTATCTACAGAACCTCTCATCCCTAAGCTTCCCCAGTCCAGCAGGTGGCCTGGCACCTGGCCTTAGGCCCAGACTGTTGACGCATAACCACCTCTGCACCCCTGGGCACTCCCCTGCTCCTGAGCCCCACAATCTCCCTGTGACGGGTGAACTTTGTGTACTGTGTCTCGGGTCCAGTATATGAATTGTGAGCAGGATTCATCTATTTTAAACACAGATGTTTACAAAATAAAGAGTATTTCAAACCCCCCCAGCCCACAATCATAAAACAGAAAATGGAGCAAAGGTTTTAAACATGCCCACTCATCGGACCCAACCCTTTCCTCACTCTGACTGCCGGTAACCCAGAACCCACAAGCCTGGGAGAAAAGGAAGAGGAAACTGATCGTGGGTTTCCTGCCAGTAACTTGGACAGCATCAATATGGTTTAACAGGGTTCCCTGAAATTATAAAATTTGTTATATACCAGCTATGCCACCTGCTAGCTGCGTGACCATGGGTAAGTTACTTAATCTCTCTGTGCCTGTTTCCTCATTTGAAAAATGGGGACAAGTAAAGCTGTACCATGTATCTGTAAAGATGAAACGGGAGAATTCCTATAAAACACCTGGGACAGTGCCTGTAAGAGCTCCATGAAAGTAAGCTAATTGTATTACTGTTAACAACTTTTCCCCTCCCTGTCGTGTTGTCAATCAACCAAAAAAAGCAATTACTTACCACTGTATCCTAGGAAAGTTACGTAGATGTAGTAGCCAACTGCAACCAACCATAAGGTATTTCCAACTAAATATCCAATAAATGTGTCTGTTAGGATGACATCTGCGGAAGAGACGCATACAATGAATCTCTTTTCAGTGGGTACAATGAAGACTTTTTGATAATATGTTGAGAAGTAACTGCTGCTTACGGTTGATGAAGAAAAGCTGGATAAAATGCAGAATGACGAGGAGAGGGTAGAAAGCATTCAGGTGCACGTCGAAGGCGTAGCCCCACTCCACGTCGTAGTCTCTGCTCTGCCGCTTCACCAAATACTTGTTAGAGACAAACCTGAAAAGAAAGCTAACATTTGTTTCATAGTACAATAAAATTAGTTATGAATATGTACCGACTACCTTCTATGTCCCAAGCTTTATTCCAGACATTTGGAGATACAGCGGTAAACAAACAGATTTCTGCCTTCAATCTCGTGGGAGTAGTCTGACAACAATACAAATAGCTGTCTGATGGTCCTATGGAGAAAAACAGAGCAGTACAGAAAGACAGAGAATACAAAGCTGAAGTGTTACCTATGGTGATGGTCGTAAGAGAGCGACCTCTGGGTAAGGTCCCAAGGGCAGTGATGGGAATCCCCCGGGGCAGGGCATTCCAGGCAGAGGGGAGTCCAAGCACAGAGGTGGGGGGGGTACAGGGAGGTGGCAAAGGGCCCCGCAGGCTGGAGGAACGGGGGAGGGGCGCAGAGTGCCTGGGACAAGTGAGAAGATACGCGGGAAATGGAATCCGAAAACCAACGGGAGCCGGACCTTACAGAGCCTGTGGCCACTGTCAGACCTTTGGGCTTTTACTCTTGGTGGAATAAGAAGTCACTGTGGAGTTCCAAGAACGTCCGACCTACCGTACTGACAGGTCTGGCTGCCGGTCTGAGAACAGACTCCGGGGACAGGAGTGGAAGCGAGAGGCAGACGGGAGGCTGCTGCGAGCAGGAGGTGAACAGGGTAGCAGCAGCGGAGGTGCTGCCATGGGGCTGTGTTACCGCTGGACGGCAGAGCCACCAGGACGAGGTGTGCTAGACTAGTGCTAGACGTGAGTGCGGTAAAAACAGATCGGTCAAGGACGACTGAGAGATTCTGGCCTGAACCAAACGGAAGACTGCGGTGCGAGGTGGGGATGCCGGTCAGTCTGGAGTAAGAAGCAGAGAAGGTCTAGAGTTTAGAGGAGAGGTCCAAACTGCGGATATAAACTCGTCAGTGTGTACATGATACTAAAAGCCACGAACCCAAATGCGATCACCCAGAGAGTGAACGCAGAGAACAGGTCCAGGCCTAGGACCTGGGTCTCCCCCGCGGAAAGGTCAGGGAGTCAGGAGGAACCAGTAAAGAGAGAGGGGCCAGCAGTGTCTCCAGCCACAGGAACAATCACTCAGCTGGTGTGTCTGTTCCACAGCGTGGCCTAATCGTTCCGTTAAATGACGAATGAATGAGAAGACAGACATCCAGGTAACAGAAAGACAGATTGTCAAAGGAAAAGAACAAAAAAGATGATTGTATTATAAACACGGCTGTGGAAATGCAATGGACTCTTCCACGTGTGATTTCATTTTAAGGATACCGTTAAGAAAATGCTATGCCTAGTGAAAATAAAAATAGAAAAAAGAAAGAAACGAGGGAGAAGGTGTTACAGTACTAATAAAGCAGTCCTGTACTCAGTTATCTGAAAGCAGCAAGACAACACTGCTCGGATCGAGCAAACGAGCTCGCCAGAACACCTTCCACTTCAGCCGAGAACCTGGGCCATTAAAATGAATGGAATAAGCATCTAGCCCACTACTCAAGTTCCCACTCTGGGGTCCTGCTGCCGCCCCTACCCCTCTGCTTAGCCCCTGAATGGCCGCTTTCCAGGCTTCTGGCCTCCTTCCGAGTCTCACCTCTAGAACACGGACACGCCTTCTGAGAGCTCAAAGACAGCTGTGATGCTCCCCTCCCACCTCCGTATTCATAATGCCAGTCATGCCTTCATCTTGGCCAGACTGTTGCAGCTTCCTAGTCACCTACCCCAGTGGCCAATGAACCTTCACTATCAACAAGCCTCCTGAACTCAACACATCCACCATGGAATGCTTCACTTGCACCGGCCACTGACTGCTAAGCCCCAAACTCCCAGGCTGTCCCAGAGGCCCCGGGTCCTCCTCTTGCCTCCCCTCATCTACTTCTGTGCCACCGCACTAGCCGGGCCTCCTGTGCTCCCGTGCAGACCCCACGACTGGATCCAGCCTAGCCACTCTCTCCAGCTCCTCCGTCTCCACTGCCATAGAGAGGATCTTTCCGGAAGTGTGAACTGGATTGTATTTCTGACTTCAAAGCCTCCAAGCTCCCCACCACTCCCCCTCCCTCCTACTCCCACATGCAGCCTATGAGCTAAAGTCCAGTTCTTTTCTCTGAACTGCATTTAGGGCCAATTTCTCTATTCCCATCTCCTCCCCAGCCATCCAGTGGCCCCTATGCTCCCACACCTGGCACGCTGTTCCACACCTCTCTGCCTTCACACTTGGTGCCAGGAATCAGCTACCCCATCTGCCCAGATACCTCCTCATGCTGGCTTCTGTGGCGCCCCTGGCGTGACTGGAGTCACGCATGATTTCTATTTCTGGTTCCTCACACGATTCACAGCACAATGTAGTTTCTCAAAAATATACTGAGTCCTTCTCCAATGAACTCAAACTATGATACAGACTCACACTAAAGGTACTGAACTCCCGGCTTCTGCGACCCTCCAGGTCGCAGAATCGCAATGCATTCGAGGCAGAACGCCGGCTACAAACTATTTGTTTGAAAGCCTTATTTATTGAAATTTTTTCGCCTAGCATGTTTCCCTTGGATATCTTGATAATGAATATGCGACTTACATTGGTTAGCAGTCCTCTTTTTAGGCCGTAGTTTAGAATCTTAGGTTAATGATGCGATGCATTTTCCGACTACCGAGCACATACAAGACCTGTACTGGACTAGTCAGAAATTACAAAGCAAAATAACAGGTTGGTATCATCAGAGGCTAGCGTCTCAGAATCTTGCTTAAAATGTTAACAGCTACCATTTATTGAGCACAGACTATATGCCAAGTGCTTTTCATACCACAATCTTTTCAAATACCTCATACATAGATAACCAACTCCATCTTCCAAAAGAGAAGACTGGAGCTAAGAAGTACACAGTAAATGACTGAGCTGGCATTTGAACCCAGGTCTCTCTGTGACTCAGGTTCCAGTGTTTTCTCTGACATACGTCCACCACCACCACCGGCCCCCTGCTGAGCTCACCCACACATCCACCCCTTCCGCCAGCCCCACAGGAGCACTGATCAGGGAGAAGGCGGAAAAACCAAACACCAGATTTATACTCAGTATACTACTCTTGGTACAGCAAACCCAGGCAAAGTCAGACTGAGAACCCAGTCAATAAAACCCATGTGTGTGGCTCAGAAGAAAGACACCAAAATTTTAACCAAAACAATCCTTTTTCAGGTGTACTTCATTTCATGTCAAAGATGCAAAGTAAGGGCTTCCCTGGTGGCGCAGTGGTTGAGAGTCCGCCTGCCGATGCAGGGGACGTGGGTTCGTGCCCCAGTCTGGGAAGATCCCACGTGCCGCGAAGCGGCTGGGCCCGTGAGCCATGGCCGCTGAGCCTGTGCGTCCGGAGCCTGCGCTCCACAACGGAGCCACGGGAGAGGCCACAACAGTGAGAGGCCAGCGTACCGCAAAAATAAATAAATAAATAAATAAAAATTAAAAAAAAAAAAAAGATGCAAAGTAAGATTCCATAATATAACCCTCTACATCTTATACCTCTAGAAGTGACCCACTGGCAAAGGCAGCAGAATATTGTGCCGTCATCCAGACAGCTGAAGCAAAATTGGCTAACTGCATAATATTTTTGCAAAATCAAAATTTTTGTTAATACGACACAATCATTACTTCAATTCACTTATCTGCTGCGCTTTGACAAAGCAGACCATCCCCTTAGAGTATTTTCTGATGTAGGTACCGACACAGGAGGACAAGGTATATTAATCCTGGCAGCCAAAATCGATGCTTTCAGTTCATCTATCTTGTTTCAATTTCCATCAGCTGCTCTCTGAAGCAAGCAAATGGAGGCTCTACAGCCGCATCTTAAGAACCAAAGTTAACAGTACTTACCACATTAAGGTTGATATGAGAAGGCCGACGCCTACACAGTCTATGAATACAACCCAAAGGAGCAGCTTTATTGTCTCAAAAAATCCCATGTCCAGCACAAAGCCAAATCCTATAGTGGACACTGAAAGAAAGATTTACAAGATGTATTCAGGCACTCTGCTAGATTCTAGGGGTACAGGGCATGGTCTCTGCCTTTCAGATGCCCACTCTAGTGTGGGAGACAGGTATGTAAACCCCAAAGGTGTGTTAAATGTAACTGATCAAGAAATGCAGACCACCTTGGAACATAGAACTACCACTGAGATATCTGAAGTTTACTGAGGAGGCCCCCGTCTGTCTGTGGTTCACCAGGGTAGCCCCAGCATTCAGAACAGAAGCAGCACTCACATATTTTTAAGTCTAGTTAAAGGTGACAAAAAATCCAACACCCTAAAGATGGCTCAGACCCTTTGACTGCACTATTGGAGAACTAAAAGCAGTTTCTCAAGTTCACATTGGTACTTTCAGAACTCTCATTCTGGATTGGCCTGATGGTGAAATGCAATTTCCAACCTCAGTAGTCCTTTTTCACAGTAAGTTTGCATTTGGGTATCAATTTATTTATCATGGTAGTTAAAAGACACGGAGTGACTCTGTCCTCTGCTTTTGAAAGTTCTGAGGAAACAGTTGACTCTGGCACCTGCCTGGGACTTTTAAAATCAGGAAGAATACCACCTTCTTTCATGTGAGGAGATTTCTGAGGCTTCAGAGAGGAAGAAAACAGCTTCAGAGATCCTCAAATTGTGACTCACAACATGCTGATAACAAAAGATTCTCCAAATGACAAGCCCAACCTGAAACGCTCATTTATTCTTCAACTCTCCTGCAGACAGACACTTACCACAGAGCCAGAGACTTAACAGGACCAAGAAAGCAGGGTCATCTCTGGCCCACTGATCCTTTGTCTGCTTCCGGTAATGAAAGTTTCTATAAACTCTCTGTGGGGAAGTGAACAGGTAGAGCATCTGCCAGACGGCAAACTCAAAGTCCATCTGCCGGAAACGAAAAAGCCTCCTCAGGTATTTGTAGCGTTTTGCTCCAGCTGTGTGTCTGGCCGCATCCCTGGAACTCAATACCCCGTTCCCCTGCACTGGGGAATTCACTGAAGTACTCGGTAACATCTTCCTAGATGGAAGAAGAAAAAAAATTCTATTCCTAGTCGTCTGAAGAAACTGTCAGCTACTAGCACCCCTCTTGTGAGTTATGAGAGAAGTTACCTTACATGTCGGCTCCGATCCCTGCGTAGAGGCAGGGCTCAAAAGCGAGTGGAGTTGGTTCTGAGGCTGCAGAAATGATCACTGCACTTCAGGCAAGGGCTACCCCACGCCCTCTGAACCTTCATAATAACACTTTCATAGGTCCGCCTTTTCCCCACACTTCACTTCCCTCAATCCTCAGCTTCCCGCTTCCCGCCCCCACTCCCCGGCAGGAGCAGTGATACTGATGGAGCCAAAATTTGCACTCAGGCAGTCTGGCTCAAAATTCCACCTGTCATGTGGGCTCTCGACCATCAAGACTTTAAGAGAAAGCCTTTGCTGAAGCCAAACAGAAACGATGTTCCCGACGAGGTAAAATAAATGGCCTATCTCACAGGTCCATCAGCGCACGACCAGCAAGCAACTCGTTCAGGACTATGTGATGTAAAAACAAAGCAGAACTCAAATGCACAGTGTTTTACTTCCTGACTAGTTCAGCAGGGGAACGACAGCGTGGGAGTTCCGGTCCAACCAGTCTGAAGCCAGGGGAGCGCCGGTCACCGTCCGGCCCCCACGCCCCGCCCCGGCAGCCCAGTGTCTGGCTCCACTCCCCAGGCCTCCTGCGGGACGCCAGCGGCGCTTCCCGGGCCCTACGGCTCCCCGCCGGCCCGGGGCCTCGGGTAGGGCGGCCAGATTTAGCATAAAAACACAGGACGTCCAGTTACAACTGAATCTCAGATACAAGAGTAATTTTTAATATCAGCAGGTTCGAAACACTGCGTGGGACATACGCAGACGAAAACATTCTTCGCTGGTATCTGAAATTCAACTGTAACCAGCCCCCGTGAATGTGTCTGGCAGCCCCGCCGCAGGCCGAGCAGCCGAACCCGGGCGCGGTCACTCCAGGGCCGGGTGACGTGGGGCCGCGAGTTGACGGAGGAAACGGCCCCCGGGCGAGCCCAAGTCGCGCGCAGACAGGGCGGTCAGCAGGCCTCACCTGGAGCCCCGCGGCGGCCTCCACCGGCTCCAAACTGACCCGCCACCGCCGTACAGCAGCCGAGCCCAGCGGCCGCGGGGCCAACTTCCCTCCCAACAACGTCGTTGGCGCTGGGGGCGCGGCGCGGTGCATCACGTGACCCACTTCCGCCGCGCGCTCGGCCTCCCGGGACCCAAGGTCCGCCGCGCGCCCGCCGGAAGTAGTGGCTGCGGCTTCCGGTTCCGCCCGCCGCGGCGTCGCTGGCGTCCAGTCAAGTCGAGGCCGTCGCGGACTGGAGCTGGTCTGGGTAGCAGCTGGCGGAAGGCGCAGTCATGCCCCGCTATTACGAGGACAAGCCGGAGGGCGGCGCGTGCGCGGGCTTGAAGGAGGACCTCGGTGCGTGCCTGCTGCAGTCGGACTGCGTGCTCCAGGTAGCGCGGCCGGGCGCTCGGATGACCGACGCCCGAAGCGGGGAGGCGGGGCCGGCGGAGGGCTCTCGGCCGGCCGCGGTGATGGTCAAGAGAGGTGCCTCGGAGTTCGCCGTCCTGGGTGTCGAACGCAGCTCCAACTTAATGAATTTGGGCGCATCCACTGTCAGAGCCTCACTTCCCAGGTGGTGTGAAATTGGAGAGAACGGTGCCGCCCCGTTGGGTTTTTGTAAAGGTTAAACCATTTCGGGTCGAGAAACACGGAATGCTGCTTCTCTGCTAGGTTCTGGAGGCATAAAGGAAAATAAGAAAGGTTTCTTGAGCCCTAGAAAATGAGAATCAGTAAATTAGCAGGTAATTACATGAACCTGGCACACTGTATTGCCTAGTAAATTCTCCTTTCTGTGTTCAGTGGTGGCTGAATAGATTCTCCGCCTACCCTGTGTTGGTTTGAACGTGTTGCTGAGTTGAGTTCTGTGCATTCCTGCGTTAAGTTGTAAATGAGGCAGCTCTTTATTTTCACCACTTTGTATCTTGCTCCCCCTACCGTGGATCTTGTGGTTTTACGTGCTGTGATGGGAGCTATTGCTCTCCTGTTTTTCCCTCACTACAGCCCCAGGTCTTCTCAGGAGCCAGTGTGAATGCAGAGAGGTTCAAAGTCGACTGGGGAACCTGGGTTCTGGCCTTAAACCCAACCAAAGCACAAGTACCTTTTCCGATCACCAAGGCCTGATGAGAGGGCAATCCGTTGGGTGCAATCATTTGGAGATGTAATTTCAGAAAGTTGCCCTTATTTCAAAGAAAAGACAACTACCCGAGAATGGACATCAACCATGAGGCTATACTGGTGTTTCTGCTGATTCATGTTTTACATTTGGTTCACTGTTTTTGGCAAGGGCTGTGTAAGCATTCAGTAAATACTTGTTTTATGAGTAGAGAGGAGCAAAATGCCTCGGGCACCCAGTGGAGAGCAACTTGTTTTGCTTGAGAATTTGGAAACTTCTCATAGGAGGAGGTAACATTTGCTCTGAGTCTTAAAGGTTGAGTAGTAGTTTATCAAGTAAAGGAGTGGAGGCTGTGGTGTTTGTGGAGAGAATCTGAAAGAACAGCACGTGCAGAATCACGGAGATGTGGCAGGCCCACGAGAAGCTGGTGCCCTGGTGGGCTGGAGGAAGGGGAATGTGCCAGAACGCTTGAGAGGACGGTTGCCATGGGTGACGGCCCTTGCGTGTCCCAGTGAGCAGCTCCGGCACAGAGTAGGACTGAGGAAAGAAACTCTGGAAGTGGAAGAGAATACTGGTGGCAGGGAGAACACCAAATTGGATTTTTGCAGTGATTGATTGATTTAGCAAACATTTGAGTGCCAAGTCTGATTGAGGGGACATACAGATGAATGGGACACATTGTAGAAATTGGATCTCTGGGAAGCTCGGAAGGTGTAGGCAGAGGTAATGACCCGGACACATTGCAGGGATGTTGCTTTCCTCCACTGAGTATGTGGCCTTTTTGTTGCTGAATTTGGTCAACTAGGAAAACGTGGTGTTTTCCTATAAAGAGTCTCTTAAATGGAAGTGCATTGACAGTTTGTGTTAAATTCATCCTGAATGGTCACTTCAACTGGACTATAAAATGGCAATACTGAGGCAAAACATTGAGTTATGCAGATCCAGGCGGATGTCCTACCTTCTCGGATGGTGTCACTGGCAGCTCCAGCCCACCCCTCCCCCCAGGAACTCAAGACCAAGGGGAGTTGTGCTGAGGTATATGCCTGCTGTGTATGGCCACCTCATTTATGATAAGGTTTTTGATTCCTCAGCTCCTTGAATAAAGAAATTAATCTCATCTTTTGGCAGACGATGCTATAGTCTCTCCTTGCCAATCTTTAACCCACCTGCAAAGCTGCTAGACTTTACTTTAGGGAGGTATTAAACACTTAGTTCTGGGGCTGCACTGAGAGATAGCCAAGGAACTGTAGGGGCTCAGAGAAACTCAGGGTAATGGTGAAAAGGATATAAACTCCGGTGGGGCTGGAGAAGAGAAACAAGGAAAAAGCAGATTCAAAAGGCATTTCTTGGATAAACTTCTTAGGATTCTAACTCCTGGGAGTTGAAACTGTGCCCAAGGAACTCAATTACAAGTTATCTCCCTTGCGTCTCTTAACAGCTTCCAGACCTGCTGACTTTTCATCAGAATCACCTGGAGATGGAGGTGGAGAGCTTAAAAGTACAGATTCCACTGCTCTCCCCATCTCCCTTATAAATTAAAAGTGTCTCAGGTTGATTCTTGGACACAGCCATGTTTGGGAATCACCAGTCTTGACCTCAGAAGGCAAATAAGCTTGGGAGTGTATTAGTTGGGTGATAGGTTCAGACAAATATTACAGAGACCCAGAATAACAGTGGCTTAAAAGAGAGAATTCTCTATCTTGTTTGCATGTAAGTAGGGTCTAGTCTGACCCTCTCTGTCTTCCATGGACCTAAACACTGTTGATCGGTGGTGTCAGGTGCCGTGATGGGAGTTAGGATGTTACTCTCTCACTCATGGTCCAAGACTGCCTTGCTTCCATATCATCAGGCCTAGTAACATGGGGGAGGAAAGTGGGGCAAGCCACTTTCCATTACAGACCAACCCAGAAGTTTTACATTTCGGTTCCCTGCATATTCCATTGGCTAGAACTTAGTCACATGACCATACCCAGCTGCAAGGTGGCTGGGAAATCTAGCTCAGCCATATGCCCCACTCAAAAGGAAGAGTGAATATTAAGGGGGCAATTAGCAATCTGCCGTCGGGGTGGAGGTGGAGGAAGATGAAGTAATATTTCTCTCTTAAGTGTAGTATCTAGATGGATCTTCCCGGTAGGCAGTTGGCAGTATGGGTTGAAAGCTTGTGAAAAAAATGGCATCTCAGATACGGTTTGGGGAAGCATCAGTTTATAAATTACAGTCTTTTGTATAGTTATAGTCTTTTATCTCTGCGTTGTTCATGTGGGCAACCTCATTACAGAGTTTGAGGGAGGAACATAATAGTGCAGAGAAGCTTGCTACTCTGTTCTGGTTCACTTTTGAGATTCACTGATGTAGATGACAATTCAAATCTAGGGCCCAACAGACATAAAGACTGGAATGTGGCCAAGATTCCTGGGGATCAGGAATGCCGTAGATGTGGTACCCGGTACCTTTTTTCACCCTAAAAACTAGAAGTGTGACTGGCACTTGTAAAATAAAGGTTTTGGAGAGTGATTGCAGTGGTGGAGTCAGGGTATCAAAATCTGCTTGAGGGGAAATCCTTGATGATGAAGAGCAGGTGAAATTTAAGTTACACCAGAGCTTTCGACTTAAGTAGTACTCTAGCCGACCTCATTAACATCTTTCTGAAATGTTGAGAACCAGCACTAAAGCCGTTCAGATTTTAGGGCATCTAATTGGGGCTGTTTGAGCTTTTAAAGTTAACATGGAACAGGGTCATTTTTACTCTCAGACAAAATTGCTTGATTCATTTTGCATTGGAATTCACTTAGAGTTGGAAGATTTCACGATCTTCCTTTATATCGTGAAGCACTGCATAAAGCTAAAGTTTATGAGCAGTATGTTTTATTTATTATTTCTTTAACAGTAATAAAATGTAAGGTTTTGCTTTTTTTCCCTCGTGAATTGCACG
Organism: Mesoplodon mirus; assembly: GCF_964341445.2. NCBI lineage: Eukaryota > Metazoa > Chordata > Mammalia > Artiodactyla > Ziphiidae > Mesoplodon > Mesoplodon mirus. Next base: position 16,331,942 of record NC_138990.1, on the reverse strand, counting down.
TTAGTTTAATGTCATTAAACCTCAGGTGATTCAGAAAATTCAAGTTCAGTCTCCTTTTTCCAGACGTTGTTTTATGCATTTACAGTCCTGGGAAACGGGAACCCCCTCAGCACCTTTCCCTGCCTCCTCCCCCCTCCCCCCCACCTCCCCCACTTTGTGACTTGCTCACACTGCCAGTGAACATTAGCATGTGTATACCTTCTCCTACCTGCTGTTTGAAGCTCTGTGTAGACAGGAATATCTTGTATTTACTTTTTAACCTCCTGCTAAACTGATGTAGGGCAGTTCTGAATTTTTTTTTAATAAATTAGTCCTTGTGAGTGTTTAGTTACTAGACAAATTAGTAGGGTAGGGGGTTCAAAAAGAAATTTTGCAGTAGTTAAATTTTAATCTTGCTTCTTTGAGTTGTGAAATACACTTTCTGTAGATGCTTCTTTGTGTCCAATATATTTAAGTGCCTTTGTGTTAAGTTCAATTTATGACAGTAAATTTCTTCAAAATATTTTAAGATAATGAAGATATGATAATGAAGTCATTTCTATCCCATGTTTACCTACTGAAATACTACTAAATTTTAGCTCTTAATCTGGTTTTGCAGTTACTTTGTCAAGTGTGATTTTTAAAGTCTTATTTGTTAAGAGTCAGAAATAAGCACTTCCCCTGTGAATGTGTTCTTGTAGCACTGTCCTGTCTTGATGGCAGAAAGGGAATGGTTTAATCCATTTTTCTTAAGCTCTTACGAGCTTTCACTGCTTAAAGACCAGTTAATTTCACACTGGGCCCAGGCAGATCTTCCCTTCCAAGTATATATAAATTCTGTTAAAATCTCACTCTCCTCTTCCAATTCTTACTCAGTGAGCTTCTCAGAATAGAGAGCTTGACTGTGGCAGTAGGGGGTGGGAAAACACAGAGATGTGTTGGAGGTAAACTTGCTTGCATTAAAATGATACTGTAATTGGAGACTTTAAAGCCACTTGATACTACCTCCCAGAACAAACCCTCCCATTCACCACTACAGCAGTCCTGATCTCTCACGTGCACGCCCTCTCTCTCCCTCTCCCCACTTCCTCCCTCTCCCTCCCTCCCTCCTTCTCTCTCTCCCGTTCCTCCCCTCTCTCTCTCCTTCCCCCCTCTCTCCTTCTCCCTCCCTCCCTCTCTCCCCCACTTCCTCCCCCTCTTTCTCTTCCCCCTTCCTCCCTCCCTCTCTCCCGCCTTCCCTTTTTCTCTCTCTCCCTCCCTATCCCTCCTTCCCTCTCTCTCCCTCCCTCCCTCCGTCCCTCCCTCTCTCTCTCCCCCTCTCTCCTTCCCTCCCTCCCTCTCCCCCCTCCTCTCTCTCCCTCTCTCTCTCCCCCCTTTCCTCCCCCTCTCTCCCTCCCTCCTTTCCTCCCCCTCTCTCCTCCCTCCTTTCCTCCCCTCCCTCCCTCCCGCCTTCCTCCCTCTCTCTCTTCCCCCTTCCTCCCTCTCTCTCTCCCCACTTTCTCTCCCTCCCCCCTTCCTCCCTCTCTCTCCCCCTTCCTCTTTCCATCTCTCCCTCCCTCCCACCGCCTCCCCCCTCTCCCCCTCCCTCCCTCTCCCCCCTCCCTCTCCCCCCCCTTCCTCCCTCTCTCTCTCTGTGTCCCACACACTACTTTCTTCTCTGTCTTTAGGACCCTGGAGAAACCCCGTTACTACTTACACCTTTACTCTTTCCCTTTCTTACACATAAGGAGCTGAAGATAGCAGTTTCTAGATTTTTATATAAACATTTTAAAGAAAAGTATCCCATGGAAACCAGTGTTTTCAAAAATTCAAGGGCACCCTTAAAGTGCCCCAAAATTATTTTACATATTTTTTCATTCTATCCTTTTCTTCTTAAGTACCAACAGTCAAAATGAATTATGAATTATTTCTTAATTAGTTTTCTCCTTTTCCTTAACTTTTTAAAAAAGAACTATTTCCAGAAGGACAGTTATTTTGTACTTTGTGAGAAAATTTCTCAGGTATTTATATTGTTTTATGTGTCATAGGAAGGAAAATCCCCTCGGCAGTGTCTGAAGGAAGGAAACTGCAAAGCTTTGAAATACTCATTTTTTGAGTGTAAAAGATCAGTGGTAAGTAGCTAAAGATTTTTAAAACCTTATGCTAAAAATTAGCTCTGTGGAGTTAAATATGTGAGTGACTTAGTAATTCTAAATAGGTTGCAGTGATATCACTTGGGAAAAAGGATGTCTCTTTTCTTACCCAGTGAGTTAATGTGAGATCGCATTCATTGCAGACCCACAGCTGATTGTTCTGTTATTGCTCTTACGCTAACCACAGCAGCTAAACTTCATGAATTTTTGAAAGAGAGAGAGTTCAGTCTTGGCAAGTGTAGATGGGGCACAGTTGATGTTGGTCACTGTGTATTTGGGTCATTTGGCAACTACACACAGACCCATAATGTGGGGTCTACGGTGTGTGCACTGTGCCTTACATGTGGGTGTGATTAGGAGAAGATGTTGGTGTCTGTGTTTGAATTTGTAGAGTGAGGGATTGTGGAAAGACAGCCTAAGAGGACATTACAAATCTCATGGTTTCTACTCTAGTGTTCTTTGATTCCAAAGATCTACAAAGATCTTTGGAATAGAAACCAGGAGCCTTCTCTTTGTGAAAAGAAAATACGAAATCAGAAAAATGGACATCCCTCTAAAGACAGCAGTAACTTGGACTTGAACCTGCTTTTGTTTGTTGAGGAACAGCACTCAGATCCCTTCCCTTTTGTTGATAAGAGAAGCAGAGAGTACAGGATATTATGATCGGGGAGGCCAGACAAGAACTTGAGCATGTTTGCTAACTAACCGGATCCAGGGAGGTGTAAAGTTAGATTAAATTTAGCCATGCTCACTTTCTTTTCTCAAGTGACACAGTTCTTTGCCATATTTTCCTGTCATTTAATGTAAGAAAAGAGGATTTTCTTGCCTTCTCTCACATAGTTTTGTTACCCATGTAAGATGCAAGCCTTTAGATCTTCCAAGAATGTCAGATCATGTTTAAATAATTGAGAAGTTATAAAGAACAGTTACTGTAAGACGTGATGAGTTGTCCTTTTTAATCGTAATGATTGAATTTGTAATAAAATCCCTGTAATTCCTGGCCTGAACGTCAGTCTTTGCTCTCCAAAGAACTTTAAGAAATCAGAACATGTAAAAATTTTCCACAATTTATCTACCTTCTGCAGAAATTTGAATAAAAAGTAAATGTGCTTTTGACCATTTCAAATATCAGTACAAGGCAGAGCTTCACTCATACTTTTGGACTCCAGAAAGAGCAGTATAGGGAACTTCTTAGCAGACTTAGAGATTCTTGCAGCCTTTCTTTAAGACTGTGACTCACTGTTGGTCCTCCAGCATAGTGGAGTTGCCTCACACTTAACTAATGCAACTTATGCACTCTTGGCAAAACCCTGAAACAAAACAATTAAAATTGTGCTGGTAATTTTGCTTAATATTTCAAACCGTGAGTGTGTATGACCCAGAGTGAAGGTGAGATGGTGAGTTTGAATCGGCTGTTCCCTCTTAATATAAGCCTCTCATCATCCTGATCATGATTCCCATGTGTGAAGATTATTTATTTTTTGAAAATGTGGCTCTTAGCTACTTTATCTAGTGCTCAGATGAAGAAATAGCAGTCTGTCCCACACTGGCTGTGTCGTCCTCATTAATAGGGTTTAGCTCTAAAATAATTCCTTCCGATGGAATTTCCAGGGAGTGGTATTGACTGTCTATGCAATTTTGCCTTCTCTACTGACTAGGACCCTCCACACTACCACACCACCCTTAAGAAGTGGCTGCACTGTGAAGCTTAAGTCAAAGAACATAGAATTGACCTATGAGTAGTAATTTAAGGAGTTTTAATACTAAAGTGGTTGTTACATAACATTGTTCAAGGCTCTCTCCTCTTTTCAGTTAGTATTTAAAGATTTAAAAAACACTTGAATATTAACCCAAACAAAACCTAATTAGAAAGTCAAGTTTGTTTGAAGAACAACATACATTGAGTGTACTTCAGAGAAAAAGATAAATGAAATTTGGACTCAAGAAGAAAATCCTTATTGTGACCTTAAATGGAACTTTCATTTTTAATGCCATCTTTCCCCCCGCCCCCCCTTGAGAGCTGTGACAACTGCCTTTTTGAGTGTGCTGGAAACTGGTTTACTTCTCTCATATAGTGACACCCGTTACCAAATCTGTGTTTAATAATGGTGTCGGGAATATTATTTAATTGTATATTTATTTTCAGTTGGATGCCAGATCAAGATTTAGGGGAAGAAAAGGATATTGATACTACTATGTTGAAACCAAGATGAAAACAACAAAGGATTTTCTCTGTCATTAAAACAGAGAAACCAAAATAAGAAACATACTTTTTGTTACATCTGTTCAGTTGGAGCAGTTTCTTCCTCTGTGGAACACTGAAGAAAATGGATGAGTATGTATAAAGTAAATGCTTCTCTTGCTCTAAGTTATTTTTAGAAGAAAAATTTAATTGAATAGTTATGAGCTAAGAACATACTAGATGTGTTTTAAGAGTTGTTCTGAAGCACAGAGAATGGAGAGATTGTTATTTTCAAACTTGACTCCTCAACCAAATGACATAGTTTGTACATCCTTCATGAATATTGTGAAGGCCACTAACGGGACTGTTAAAATCAACATGGTGCCTGGTGAGAACATGTCTATCTTGAAAGTTTAGGATAAAACTTTCTTTTATTCAGTCTGTACTATTTAGTTCTAAAATAAATTGTGTTTGATTCCTTGGAGAAGAAATGCTTCCCTTGCACTGAATCACTGAAGTAACAACCTCAAAATATTAATATCACTCATTAGGCATAGCTGGATCCAAAGCCTGGGATTATGCTGCCAGGGCTCCTTGCCTCCATCTCTTGACTGTTTTTCTCTGTTTCCTGACCTCGTTTTTAGGCTGGCCCTCTCTACATAATGGGAAAGAGGCCAGTGTCCATCAAAAGCACACATCCCTAAGGTCTGTGACCCAAAAAGAAGAGAGATAACCTCCTTTTCTAGGGTCCACTAATCAGACCCTACAAAAGGACTCTTGTCTTCTGTGGAATATCTGCCCCTGAATTAGACCTGTAGTCCTTGTGGAAAAAAGGATGGGACCCCATGATCTTGGCCAGACCTGGGTCTTATGCACTGTATTTGGTAACTCATGTCAGAATCACATTGAATGAATGATGGGCTTTATCCTAAAAGGAAAGAAGGATTCAGAGCCAGTAGGTATTGACTGTAGAAGGCAAGACTGAAAACCATGAAATGCTTGTAAAAGTTTAGAATCATGTAATTTTATTCCGATCACATAATACAGTAGAGCCAGATATGAATCCAAGTTTCCAGCTTTTTTTTTTCAGTATTGAAGAATAAGGGAAGGAGCCATAGCTTCTTCGTAGACCTGCAGTTTACTGGAGTTAAAGCAATCAAGGTATTGTGTAGCTCATTTGCTTTCTTAAAGGTTCACCTGAAGTTGTGAGAATTCCACATCAGCACTGATCCTTGTTGCAGAAATTCACTGAGGTCTGTTGTATATACTATTCACTGGGAAAGGGAAAAGGGTAGATTTTTCAATACCTCTTGTATACCTGTTTAAGTGCTACAACTTTTATTAAAAGTTAAGTTTGATAAGAAACTCAAATTATTTTATAGAACCCTATCTTTTTCTTAGTCACAGCTTTATTGAGAGCTTCATTGGAAGAAATTCAAATACCATAAAATTCACCCTTAAAGTATACAATTTCAGTGCTTTTTGTTTGTTTGTTTTTTAATAGTCACAGTCATGAAGCCATCACCACTGTCTAATTCCAGGGCATTTACGTCACCCCAAAGAGAAGCCCCATCTCCATTAGCAGTTACTCCCTCCTCCCCCGCCCCCAGCTCTTGGCAACAACTCATACATTTTCTGTGTCTATAGATTTGCTTATTCTGGACATTTCATAAACATAGAAATATGTAATATGTGGCCTTTTGTGACTGGCTTCTTTCACCATGTTTTCAAGTTTCATCTATGTAGCGTCTATCTGTACTTCATTGCTTTTTATTGCTGAATAATATACCATAGTATAGATAATACCACATATTTTTTATCCATTCATCAGCTGAGGAAATTTTGGGTTATTTGCACTTTGGGGCTATTATGACTAATGACATGAACATTTATTAATGAGTTTTATCTGGACATGTTTCATTTCTTTGGGTTATATACCTAAGAGCGGTATTGCTGTGTCGTATGATAACTCCAACTTTAACTGATAAACTGCTAAACTTTTCCACAGTGGCTACATCATTTTACATTCCCACCAGTAATGTATGAGGATTTTAATTTCTCCATATCACCAATAGTTGTTATTTTTCACCTTTTGGGTTTTTTTATTATAACTTCTTAAAATTTTTATTTTTTTTTATTTTATTTTTTAAAATTTTTATTGGAGTATAGTTGATTTACAATGTTGTGTTAGTTTCAGGTGTACAGCAAAGTGAATCAGTTATACATATACATATATTCACTCTTTTTTAGATTCTTTTCCCATATATGCCATTACAGAGTATTGAGTAGAGTTTCCTGCGCTATACAGTATCTTAGTTATCTATTTTATATATAGTACTGTGTATATGTCTATCCCTATCTCCCAATTTATCCCCGCTCCCCCCTTACCCCCTGGTAACCATAAGCTTGTTTTCTACATCTGTAACTTTATATCTGTTTTGTAGGTAAGTTCATTTGTACCCTTTTCTTAGATTCCACATATAAGGCATATCATACGATATTTGTCTTTCTCTGTCCAACCTACTTCACTCGGTATGACAGTCTCTAGGATCATCCATCTTGCTGCAGATGGCATTATTTCATTCCTTTTTATGGCTGAGTAATATTCCATTGTATATATGTACCACACCTTCTTTATCCATTCCTCTGTTGATGGACATTTAGGTTGCTTCCATGTCCTGGCTATTGTAAATAGTGCTGTAACGAATATTGGGGTGCTTGTATCTTTTTGTTTGTTTATTTATTTATGGCTGTGTTGCATCTTCGTTGCCGTGCACAGGCTTTCTCTAATTGTGGTGAGCACGGACTACTATTCGTTGTGGTGCGCGGGCTTCTCACTGCAGTGGCTTCTCTTGTTGCAGAGCAGGGCTCTAGGCATGCAGGCTTCAGTAGTTGTGGATCTAGAGTGCAGACTCAGTAGCTATGGTGCACGGGCTTAGTTGTTCCGCATCATGTGGGATCTTCCCAGACCATGGCTCAAACCCGTGTCCCCTGCATTGGCAGGTGGATTCTTAACCATTGGGAAGTCCCCATGTATCTTTTTGAAGATATATGCCCAGGAGTGGGATTGCTGGATCATATAGTAGCTCTATTTTTAATTTTTTAAGGAACCTCCATACTGTTCTCCATAGTGGCTGTACCAATTTACCTTCCCACCAACAGTGTAGGGGGGTTCCCTTTTCTCCATAGCCTCTCTGGCATTTATCGTTTGTAGATTTTTTGATGATGGCCATTCTGACTGGTGTCAGGTGATACCTCATTGTAGTTTTGAGTTGCATTTCTCTAATAATTAGCGATGTTGAGCATCTTTTCGTGTGCTTTTTAGCCATCTGTATGTCTTCTTTGGAGAAATGTCTGTTTAAATCTTCTGCCTATTTTTTGATTGAGTTTTTTTTTGTTATTGAGCTGCATGAGCTGTTTGTATATTTTGGACATTAATCCCTTGTCAGTTGCTTCATTTGCAAATATTTTCTCCCATTTTGAAGACTGTCTTTTTGTTTTGTTTATGGTTTCCTTCGCTGTGCAAAAGCTTTTACGTTTCATTAGGTCCCATTTGTTTGTTTTTTATTTTCATTACTCGAGGAGGTGGATCAAGAAAGATCTTGCTGTGATATATGTCAAAGAGTGTTCTGCCTATGTTTTCCTCTAAGAGTTTTACAAGGTCTTTAATCCATTTTGAGTTTATTTTTGTGTATGGTGTTAGGGAGTGTTTTAATTTCATTCATTTACATGTAGCTGTCCAGTTTTCCCAGCACCACTTATTGAAGAGACTGTTTTTTTCTCTGTTATATATTCTTGCCTCCTTTGTCATAGATTAGGTAACCACAGGTGTGTGGGTTTATCTCTGGGCTTTCTGTCCTGTTCTATTGATCAGTATTTCTGTTTTTGTGCCAGTACCATACTGTTTTGATGACTGTAGCTTTGTAGTATACTCTGAAGTCAGGGAGCCTGATTGCTCGAGCTCAGTTTTTCTTTCTCAAGATTGCTTTGGCTACTTGGGGTCTTTTGTGTTTCCATACAAATTGTAAAATTTCTTGTTCTAATTCGGTGAAAAATGCCTTTGGTAATTTGACAGGGATTGCATTGAATCTGTGGATTGCTTTGGGTAGTATAGTCATTTTCACAATATTCATGCTTCCAATCCAAGAACATGGTATATATCTCTCCATCTGTTTGTGTCATCTTTGATTTCTTTCATCAGTGTCTTATAGTTTTCTGAGTACAGATCTTTTGCCTCCTTAGGTAGGTTTAGCCCTAGGTTATTTTATTCTTTTTGATGAGATGGTAAATGGGATTGCTTGATTTCTCTTTCTGATATTTTGTTAATATATAGGAATGCAAGAGATTTCTGTGTATTAATTTTGTATCCTGCAGCTTTACCAAATTTATTGATGAGCTTTAGTAGTTTTCTGGTAGCATCTTTAGGATTTTCTACATATAGTATCATATCATCTGCAGATAGTGACAGTTTTACTTCTTCTTGTCCAATTTGGATTCCTTTTTCTTCTCTGATAGCCATGGCTAGGACTCCCAAAACTATGTTGAATAAAAGTGGCAAGAGTGGACGTCCTTGTCTTGTTCCTGATCTTAGAGGAAGTGCTTTCAGTTTTTCACCATTGAGAATGATGTTCGCTCTGGGTTTGTCATATATGGCCTTTATTATGTTGAGGTAAGTTCCCTCTGTGCCCACTTTCTGTAGAATTTTTATCATAAGTGGGAGTTGAATTTTGTCAGAAGCTTTTTCTGCATGTATTGAGGTGATCATTCTTCAATTTGTTGATGTGGTTTATCACACTGATTTGCAGATATTGAAAAATTCTTGCATCCCTGGATGAATCCCACATGATCATGTTGTATCATCCTTCGAATGTGTTGTTGGATTTGGTTTGCTAGTATTTTGTTGAGCATTTTTGCATCTTCATTCATCAGTGATATTGGCCTGTAATTTTCTTTTTTTGTGATAGCTTTGTCTGGTTTTGGTATCAGGGTGATGTTGGCCTCGTAGAATGAGCTTGGGAGTGTTTCCTCCTCTGCAATTTTTTGGAAGAGTTTCAGAAGGATAGGTGTTAACTCTTCTCTAAATGTTTACAAGAATTCACCTGTGAAGCCATCTAGTCCTGGACTTTTGTTTCTTGGAAGATTTTTAATCACAGTTTCAATTTCAGTACTTGTGATTAGTCTGTTCATATTTTCTATTTCTTCCAGGTTCAGTCTTGGAAGGTTGTACCTTTCTAAGAATTTGTCTGTTTCGTCTAGATTGTCCATTTTATTGGTGTGTAGTTGCTTGTAGTAGTCTTTTACCATCCTTGGTATTTCTGTGGTGTCCACTGTAACTTTTTTCACTTCTAATTTTTATTGATTGGAGTCCTCTCCCTTTTCTTCTTGATGAGTCTGCCTAAAGTTGTTTGTTTTTTTTAAAATTTTATTTATTTATTTATGGCTGCGTTGGGTCTTCATTTCTGTGCGAGGGCTTTCTCTAGTTGTGGCAAGCGGGGGCCACTCCTCATCGCGGTGCGTGGGCCTCTCACTATTGCGGCCCCTCCCGTTGCGGAGCACAGGCTCCAGACACGCAGGCTCAGCAATTGTGGCTCACGGGGCCAGCCGCTCCGCAGCATGTGGGATCCTCCCAGACCAGGGCTCGAACCCATGTCCCCTGCACTGGCAGGCAGACTCTCAACCACTGCACCACCAGGGAAGCCCTGCCTAAAGTTTTATCAATTTTGTTTATCTTCTCAAAGAACCAGCTTTTAGTTTCATTGATCTTTGCTATTGTTTTCTTTGTCTCTGTTTCATTTATTTCTGCTCTGATCTTTATTATTTCTTTCTTTCTACTAACTCTGGGTTTTGTTTGTTCTTCTTTCTGTAGTTGCTTCAGGTATAAGGTTAGGTTATTTGAGATTTTTCTTGTTTCTTGAAGTAAGATTGTATTGCTGTAAACTTCCTTCTTAGAACTGCTTTAGCTGCATCCCATAGGTTTTGGATCGTCATGTTTACATTGTTGTTTGTAGGTATTTTTTGATTTCCTCTTTGATTTCTTCAGTGTTCCATTGGTTATATAGTAACATATTGTTTAGCCTCCATGTGTTTGTGTTTTTTTTACATTTTTTTTTCCTGTAGCTGATTTCTAATCTCATAGCGATGTGGTTAGAAAAGGTGCTTGATATGATTTCAATTTTTAAAAATTTACCGAGGCTTGATTTGTGACTAAAGATGTGATCTATCCAGGAGAATGCTCCCTGTGACTTGAGAAGAAAGTGTATTCTGCTGCTTTTGGATGGAATGTCCTATAAATATTAATTAAGTCTATCTGGTCTAATGTGTCATTTAAGGCTTGTGTTTCCTTATTTTCTGTCTGGATGATCTGTCCATTGGTGTAAGTGGGGTGTTAGAAAGTCCCCCACTGTTACTGTGTTACTGTCAATTTCCCCTTTTATGTCTGTTAGCATTTGCCTTATATATTCATGTGCTCCTATGTTGGGTGCAAAACAAGAGTCATGTTTGCTGTCTACAAGAGACCTGCTTCAGACCTAGGGACACATACAGACTGAAAGTGAGGATATGGAAAAATATATTCCATGCAAATGGAAATCAAAAGAAAGCTGGGGTAGCAATACTCATATCAGACAAAGTAGACTTTAAAATAAAGACTGTTACAAGAAACAAGGAAGGAAACTACATAATGATCAAGGATCAGTCCAAGAAAAAGATATAACAATTGAAAATAAATATGCACCTAACACAGGAGCACCTCAATATATTTTTCATCTTTTTGATTGCAGTCATTCTATTTGGTATGAAGTGTTATCAAATTGGGATTTTGATTGGCATTTCCCTAATGGCTAATGATATTGAGCATGTTTTCATGTGCTTATTGGCCATTTGTATGTTTGTAAAAATGTCTATTCAGATCTTTTGTCCATTTTTTCATTTGAGTTGTCTTTTTATTGTGATTTTTTGTTTTTTATTTTTGTATATTAGGTATACAGGTTCCTTTTAAAGACAAATGATTGGCCTTTGACATGTTTTCTCCCAGTTTGTAGTTTATCTTCACTTTCTTGATGCTGTCTTTTGGAGCACAGTTGTTAATTTTGATGAATTCCAATTTTTCCTTTTGGTGTATCTAAAGGAAACCACTGCCTCTTCCAAGCTTATGGACATTTATTCCTGTTTTCATCTGAGAGTTTTATAGTTTTAGCTGACATGTAGGTCTATAATCCATTTACAACATAATTTCTGATACCTTTATTAGTGCCTATATTTTTAATTTTTATTTTTTTTAATTTTTTTTTTTAAATGCTGAAAGTGTTTTCCATAACAGAGGCTTACTTTCCAGCAAAACAGACTTCTCAAGAGCCTTAGTTCCCTGGTGGAAGGGCATCTCCCTGATTCCACCTTCTTCTAGCCTTCCTTTTTCACCACCACACCATCCGGGCTCAACAATGGAGGAAAGCTGACATTTTTAATTTTTAGTTGTGATAAAATGTACATAATGAAACATTTAACATCTTAACCATTTTTAAGTATATAGTTCAATAGTGTTATGTAATTCAACTTGTTATGCAACCAGTCACCAGAACTCTCCTCATCTTGCAAAACTGAAACTGTGTACCAATTAAACAACTCCCCCTTACCCTGTCCTCCCTCCCACCCCCTGGTAACCACCAATTCTACTGATGTTGAGCCCCGTTTTATCATTTCAGGTCTTTGTTGACTCTTTATAGATCTTCTTTGGAGAAATATCCATTCAAGTTCTTTGCCCATTTTTAAAGAGTGTTGTCTGCTCTTTTGTGGTTAAGGTCTAGATGTTCTTTGTATAGTATGATAGGAACTCCTTACCACATACATGATTTGGATATGTTTCCTCCCACTTCTTTTCACTCTGTTGGTTGTGTTCTTTTGATGCATAGTTTGCAATTTTGATACAGTCCCGTGTATCTGTTTTTACTCTTGTCGCCTGTGCCTTTGGTGTTGTAGCCAAGAAATCATTGCCCCGTCCAAGAAAGCTCTTCCCCTAAGCTTTCTCCTAGGAGCTGTATTGTTTGACTTCTTATGTTTAGGTCTTTGTTCCAATTAGAGTTGATATGTATAAGGTAAGGGTCCAAGTTCAGTCTTTTGCATGTGGATATCCAGTTTTCCCAACACTACTGAGAAGATCGTCCTTTCCTCGTTGAATGGTCTTCTACGTTGTTGAAGATTATTTGCCCTTCTATACCAGGGTTTATTTCTGGCCTTTTTATTCCACTGCACTATGTGTCTGTCTTTAAGCCAGTGCCACGGTGTTTTGTTTTGTTTTGTTTTTTGCGGTACGCGGGCCTCTCACTGTTGTGGCCTTCTTCCGTTGCGGAGCACAGGCTCCAGACATGCAGGCTCAGCGGCCATGGCTCACGGGCCCAGCCGCTCCGCAGCATGTGGGATCTTCCTGGACCGGGGCACGAACCTGTGTCCCCTGCATTGGCAGGCAGACTCTCAACCACTGCGCCACCAGGGAAGCCCTGCCACACTGTTTTGATTACTGTCGTTTTCTATTAAGTTTTGAAATCTGGAAGTACTAGACCTCCAACTTTGTTCTTTTTCAAGATTGTTTTGGCTATTCAGAGTCCCTTGAGATTCCGTGTGAATTTTAGAATGGATTTTTCTATTTCTGCAAAAAACACCAATGGGGTTTTGACAAGGAGTATGTTGAATCTGTACACTTTGGATAGTATTGGCCTCTTAACAATATAAATTCTTCCAATCCATTCATATGGAATTTCTTTCCATTTATTGGTATCTTTAATTTTTTTCAGCAACTTTTTGTAGTTTTCAGTATGTAAGACTTTTGTGTCTGTGGTTAGGTTTATTCCTAATTATCTTACTCTTTTCGACTCTGTTGTAAGTGGAATTGGTTTTTAAATTTTCTTTTCAGATTTTTCATTGAATGATGGATTAACATGTAATTTTATTGTTAAATATAACAAAGGCACATAGGGTGTTTTTTTCATTGAGGCATAGTTGATTTACAATGTTCTATTAGTTTCAAGTGTACAACACAGTGATTCAAAATTTTTTTAGATAATCCATTTAAAGTTATAAAATATTGGCTATATTTTCTGTGCTGTACAATATATTCTTGTAGTTTATTTTATACATAGTAGTTTGTACTTCTTAATCCTGTACCCCTGTCTTGCCCCCTCCCCCCTTCCCACTAGTAACCACTAGTAACCACTAATTTGTTCTCTATTATATCTGAGTCTGGTTGTTTTGTTATATTCATTTTTTAGATTACAGATATAAGTGATAGTTTTTGTCTTTGTCTTATTTCACTAAGCATGATGCCCTCCAGGTCTGTCTACATTGTAGCAAATGGCAAAGTTTCATTCTTTTTTATGGCTGAGTAGTAGTCTATTGTGTGTGTGTGTGTGTGTGTGTGTACATATATATATATATATACACACCACGTCTTCTTTATCCACATATTTGTTGATGGACACTTAGGTTGCTTCCATATATTGGCTATTGTAAATAATGCTGCTGTGAACATTGGGGCACATTAATCTTTTCAAATTAGTGTTTTCATTTTCTTTGGCTATATACCCAGGAGCAGAATTACTGGCTCATACAGTAGTTCTAGTTTTAGTTTTTTTGAGGAATCTCCATACTGTTTCCATAGTGACTGCACCAGTTTACATTCCCACCAACAGAGTACATGGGCTCCCTTTTTTCCACCTCCTCACCAACATTTGTTATTGGTGTTCTTTTTGGTGATAGCCATTTTGACAGTTGTGAGGTGATATCTTATTGTGGTTTTGATTTGCATTTCTCTGATGATTAGTGATATTAGTGATTTTCATATGCCTGTTGTCTTTGGAAAACTATCTTTTCAGGTTTTCTGCCCATTTTAAAATCAGGTTGTTTGGTTTTTTGTTTTTTTTTTTGATATTGAGCTGTATGAGCTCTTTATATATTTTGGATATCAACCCCTGATTGGTCATATCATTTTCAAATATTTTCTCTCAGTAGGTTGCCTTTTCATTCTGTCAATGGTTTCCTTTGCTCTACAAAAGCTTTTAAGTTTAATTAGATCCCATTTGTTTATTTTTGCTTTTGTTTCCTTTGCCTTAGGAGACAGATCTAAAAAATTGCTACAATTTATCAGAGTGTTCTATGTTTTCTTCTAGGATTTTTTTTTATGATTTCCAGTCTTACACTTAGGTCTTTAATCCATTTTGAGTTTATTTTTTGTATATGGTGAGAGAAAATGTTCTGATTTCATTCTTTTACATGTAGCTGTCCAGTTTTCCTAGCACTGCTTATTGAAGAGACTGTTTTTTCCCCATTTGTATATTCTTGCCTCCTCTGTCATAGGTTAATTGGCCATAAGTGTGTGGGTTTATTTCTGGCCTGTTTCTTCTATTCCACTGTGCTATGTTTCTGTTTTTGTGCCAGTACCATACTGGATTGATGACTATAGCTTTGTAGTATAGGCTGAAGTCACGGAGTATGATAACTCCAGCTCTGTTCTTTCTGAAGATTGCTTTGGCTATTTGGGGTCTTTGTGTTTCCATACAAAGTTTAGAATTATTTGTTGTGGTTCTTTGAAAAATGCCATTGGTATTTTGATAAGGATTCCACTGAATCTGTAGATTGCCTTGGGTAGTATGGTCATTTTAACAATACTGATTCTTCCAGTCCATGAACATGGTACAATATATCATTCCATCTGTCATCTTCAATTTTTTCATCACTGTCTCAGTTTTCTGAGTAAAGGTCTTTGATCTCCTTAGTTAGATTTATTGCTAGGTATTTTATTCTTTTTGATGCAGTGGTAAATGGGGTTGTTTTCCCAATTTCTCATTCTGAAAGTTCATTGTTAGTGTATAGAAATGCAACATATTCCCGTATATTAATTTTGTACCCTGCAACTTTACTGAATTCATTGATGAACTCTAGTTTTTTGGTGGTGTCTTTAGGATTTTCTATACATAGTATCATGTCATCTGCAAACGGACAGTTTTATTTCTTCCTTTCCAATTTAATCTCCTTTTCTGTTTCTTGTCTGATTTCTGTGGCTAAGACTTCCAACACTATTTTGAATAAAAGTGGTGAGTGGGCATTCTTGTCTTATTTCTGATCTTAGAGGAAATGTTTTTAGCTTTTCACTGTTGAGTGTGATGTTAGCTGTGGGCTTATCATATATGGCCTTTATTATGTTGAGGTATGTTCCCTCTATAGCCACTTTCTGGAGAGTTATAAATGGTTGTTGAATTTTGTTAAAAGCTTTTTCTGCATGTATTGAGATGATCATATGATTTTTTTGTCATTTTGTTTTTTGATTATATGATTTTTATTCTTCAGTTTGTTAATATGGTATATATCACATTGGTTGATTTGCAGATAATGAACCATCTTTGCCTCCCGGAGATTAACCCCAGTTGATCATGTTGTATGATCTTTTTAATGTATTGTTGAATTCAATTTGCTAATATTTTGTTGAGGATTTTTATATCTGTGTTCATCAGTGATATTGGCCTGTAATTTTCTTTTTTGTGATATCTTTGCTTATGGTATCAGGGTGATGCTGGCCTCCTAAAATGAGTTTGGAAACATTCCTTCCTCTACAATATTTTGGAATAGTTTGAGAAGGGTAAGTGTTAACTCTTCTCTAAATGTTCGGTAGAATTTACCTGTGAAGCCATCTGCTCCTGGGCTTTTGTTTGTTGGGATTTTTTTTTTTTTTTAAGCTATTGCTATAAACTTCTCTCTTAGAACTCCTTTTGCTGGGTCCCATAGATTTTGGATCATTGTGTTTTTCTTTTCATTTGTCTTCAGGTATGTTTTGATTTCCTCTTTGATTTCTTCAGTGATCCATTGGTTGTTTAGTTGCATATTGTTTAGCCTCCACATGTTTGTGTTTCTTGCAGTTTTTTTCTTGTAGTTGATTTCTAGTCTGATAGCCTTGTGGTCAAAAAAGATGTTTGATGATTTCAATTTTCTTAAATATGCTGAGGCTTTATTGCCTAGCATGTGATCTATCCTGAAAAATGTTTGATATGCGCTTGAAAAGAATGCATTCTCGGGCTTCCCTGGTGGTGCAGTGGTTGGGGGTCTGCCTGCCGATGCAGGGGACACAGGTTCGTGCCCCGGTCCGGGAGGATCCCACATGCCACGGAGCGGCTGAACCACGCAGGCATAAGCCTGTGCATCCGGAGCCTGTGCTCCACAATGGAAGAGACCACAAAGGTGAGAGGCCTGCGTACCGCAAAAAAAAAAAAAAAAAAGAGTGCATTCTCCTTTCCCTTGGATGGCATGTTCTATATATATTAAGTCCATCTGGTCTAATTTGTCATTTAAGGCCACAGTGTTTTCTTATTGATTTTCTTTCTGGATGACCTGTCCATTGATGTAGATGGGGTGTTAAAAGTCCCCTACTATTACTGTGTTACTGACGGTTTGTACCTTTTTATCTGTTAGTATATGCTTTATGTATTTAGGTACTCCTATGTGGGATGCATATATATTTACAATTGTTATATCTTCTTCATGGCTTGGTCATTATATAATGTCCTTCTTTGTCTCTTGTTACATAGTCTTTGTTTTAAAGGTGGGCATTTTTTGTTTTTGGTCTAATATAATATTGGTACCCCAACTTTGTTGTGATTTCCATTTGCAGGGAGTACCTTTTTCCATCCCCTTTCTGTCTGTGTGTCTTTAGATCAGAAGTGAGTCTGGTAGGCCTCATATATATGGGTCTTGTTTTTCTATCCATTCAGCTACCCTGTGTCTTTTGATTGGAGCATTTAGCTCATTTACATTTAAAGTAATTATTGATAGATGTGTACTTATTGCTGTTTTGTTAATTGGGGATTGTTCTTGTAGTTTTTGTTCCTTTCTTTTGTTCTCTTCCCTTGTGATTTGATGACTATCTTCAGTTATGTTTGGATTCCGTTCTCTTTTTTGTGTGTGCATCTATTATTGACTTTTGGCTTTTAGTTACCATGAGGTTTATGTATAGCTCTCTCTATATATACACACACATATGTATATATAATGATTATTTTAAGTTGCTAATCTCTTAACATGAAATGCATTTTAACAACCCTGCATTTTTGCTCCCCTCCCTCAACACTTACTGGTTTTCGTGTCATATTTTACAGCTTTGTGTATCTATTAACTACTTACAGAAGATGTTCATGATTTTACTACTTTTTTTCTTTTAACCTTCTACTAGCTTTGTACGTGGTTAATTTACTACCTTTACTGTATATTTATCTTTAGCAATGAGCTTTTTCCTTTCCTGATTCTCATGTTTCTAGTAATGGCCTTTTCTGCTTAGAGAAGTTCCTTTAATATTTCTTGTAAAGCTGGTTTTTTGGAGCTAACTAACTCTTTTAGCTCTTGTCTGTAAAACTTTTCATCTCTCCATCAATCAGAATGAAAGCTTTGCTGGGCAGATTATTGGTTGTAGGTTTTTCCCTTTTATCACTTTAAATATATTGTGCCACTGCCTTTTGGCCTGCAGAATTTTTGTGCCTGTCCACTGGTGTGTGAGGTTGGTCCTATATTATAGTGTTTTTATAATGTTGCCAGTTAACTATAAAGTAGATCACCATGTAACTATCATCCAGATCAACAGAATATTGTCTGAACCCTCTGTAGTGCTTAACATTCCTCAGAGACCTGCCTGCTCACCCCCAAGAGAAAACCACTGTCCTGGTGTTTGCCACACTGTATTGTTAAGTTTGCCTTCTCCCCTGAGCCTGTTGAATTTGGCTCCTTATAATGTGTTTAGAATAACTGATTATATACAGAGAAAAGCAATAGTCTAGTGCTGAAATAAGATTTCAACTGAACATCAAAAAAAATCTTTTCATTCGGTGAGCTTTTTTAAATAGCTCCTGTGTGACAGGCATTGCATTTGCTGTTGTAACTCAAAGTAACATGCTGGACAAAATAAAAGGTAAGTAACATGATGAATGAGATATGCATAATATAATATGCATATATTCAAGGCTGATTGAGGAAATTTTTTTTTTAAGGGCCAGATCATTTTGTGGAGAGAAATTGCCATAGAAAAGGGCATGCCTGAGATGGGCTTTGAAGGAGGAATAAGAAAGCTATGGGGAGGTGGTCCAGATGAGAGGGAGTGTGGATGTGGACCAGGACTGTGAGTGTGTGGATGGAAATTATGGAATGGGTTGAAGAGATACGCTCTTAGTGGCTGATGGGATGTGGAGGGGAGGGAAGGTGAGGTCATTTATCAGAGGAGAGCTCAGCCAGCTTAGAGCGGGGGGAATGCATGAGTTTGGTGTTGACATGCTATGTTTGAGACACCGAGACACTCAAGTAGAATGACTGGGATATGGCTGGATGTTTAGATGGATCTGGAAATTTGGGAGTCATTAGCAATTGAGTGGTAACTTATTCTATATGAATGACTAATAAGGTGTTTCAGGAAAAGCATATGAAGTACGATAGAAGGGAGTTATGGACAGAAACCTAGGGACCACCACAGTGCTAGTGGTGGATGGAGGACAACAAGCCAATCAGAGTGAAGAGGTGGAGTGAGAGACCAGGAAGGGAAAAGCACAGAAGCCAAGGGCAGGGCGAGCAGCACGGAGGAAGTGATGAACTGCCATATCCCTCTACATCCATCTCTCAAATGCAGCTATGTTGTTCCTCGCTCTGGAAACAAGCACACTTCCTGTCCTCTCCAACCTGGCTGTTTTTTGTCTGTTAAATGGTACAACAGAGAGTGAGAGCACCATAAAGATTTATAATTGAATGCAGACCTGCCTGGACTGGCTGAAAAGGCCCACTGGAAGCCTGGTGCAGGAAGAGTCATTGCAAAGTAGTGCTGAGGCACAAAAGGGGTCTGAGGAAAAAAAAAAGGGGGTCTGAGGAGGGATTTGGAGTGCAGATATTCTGTTCCCACCCTCTCAGGAATCTGTGTCGGAGCTTGGGTAGTGACAACTGTAATAAAAAGAAGACAAAGTTAGGGCTTCCCTGGTGGCGCAGTGGTTGAGAGTCCGCCTGCCGATGCGGGGGACATGGGTTTGTGCCCCAGTCTGGGAGGATCCCACATGCCACAGAGCAGCTGGTCCCGTGGGCCATGGCCGCTGAGCCTGCGCGTCCGGAGCCTGTGCTCCACAGCAGGAGAGGCCACAGCAGTGAGAGGCCCGCGTACCGCAAAAAAAAAAAAAAAAAAGACAAAGTTGTTACCCATTTGCCAAATCTCAGCATAGACTGGGGAGAGGCATTCTCCCCTGGGCAGCGCAGGACAGAGTTGTAACTTGAGGCTGGGGCGGTCTCCCTGGTGGCCACGGCTGGGGGCGGTGGGGGGGTGCCTGTGTAGGCCCACTCACAGGGCCCCGCTGCAGTTCAGAGCACAGCACAGACCCCACCCTGCACTCTCCACCTAAAAGTCAACATTTGGCTTCCAGACACGTTGTAGGCTGACATTTGCTGTGCTGGTGTCACTGCCCACGGTCAGCGTAAGCAAGGCGCCGGACCGTCAGTTCTGGCCAGTGCTGTTCTGCTTCCAGAATCCTGTGGGAGCATGGAGTGTGCTAAATAGAAGTTTCCATCTCTCCAGTCACTTCTCCCCCTGCCGATGCCTGTGCTGCTTCGTGCTCGTGGGAATGAAAAACCTTTTGGGTTGACATACACCCCTCAGAGATGTCACTTTCATTTCTATTTTCCTTCCTGTTCTCAAATACTGGATTTTTATCCACTGTAAATTTAATTACTTTCTACTTTTGGAAAGGGCCTCTGAGAGGAAGGTACATTTAAAAGTGTAAAGGTAATCAATACCTGTGAGGCAGCTCTGCCCTCCCTCTGGGCAGCCCTCATGAGCCTGTAGGGCAGGTCAGGCGCCCTGAGCTGTCCCCTTCCAGGGAACCTTTTGCTTCTGGACTAGTGTTTCATACACTGCAGAGCAGCACCTGCGAAATCAACTGAAAAATCAACTCTTCATAGAGGCTTGTAAGGGAAGACATTTGGGGCGGGGGGAGGCGGGGGAAGAGTCTGTCCATCTGCAAGTGGAGAGTTTCACAAGGGCTTGCTCGAAGGTGCTGGTCCTGGAAGGGCCCACTCCCAGAGCACAACAGGATGTCCAGACCTGAGGCCAGGCCCTTCTGCTGGCCCAGGCTCCTGGCACTCCCCAGGCCAGACAGACGGCAACGCCGGAAGCCCTGCCTTGTGCCTGAGGGTCCACCCTGCGGCAGCAGCACAGGAGCCCACCGGGCCGCGGCGGTCCTGCAGGAACACGTCAAAACTGGTCCCAGCGCGCTGTTTGCAAGGGGCTCAGGGGAGTGGGATCCGGCGCTGTGGACACAGTGGGGGGGGTCCCTCAACTACAAATGGAGTTACCACGTTGTCCAGTAGTCCCACTCTTGGGCGTGTATCTGGAGAAAATGCTAATGCAAAAGGACACACACCCCCCCCCCCCCAGTGTTCACAGCAGCATTACTCACAATAGCCAGGACATGGAGGCAACCCAAGTGTCCATCGACAGAGGAAGGGATAAAGATGTGGCACATGTATACACAGAGGAACACTACTCAGCCATAAAAAAGAATGAACTAATGCCAGCTGCAGCAACATGGAGGGACCTAGAGGTGGTCCTATTGACTGAAGAAAGAGAAAGACAAATATATGATATCACTTACGTGTGGAATCTACAATATGATACAAATGAACTTATTTACAAAACAGAAACAGACTCACAGACATAGAAAACTCATGGTTATCATAGGGGAAGGGGGGAGAGGGATAAATTAGGAGTTTGGGATTAACATATACACATGACTATATATAAAATCAACAACAAGGTCCTACTGTATGCCACAGAGAACTATATTCAGTAACTTGTAAAAATCTATAATGGAAAAGAGTATGTATACACACATATAACTGAATCACTTGGCTGTGTACCAGAAACTAACACAACATTGTGAATCAACTATACATCAATAAAAAATTTTTTAAAAAGGGGAGACCCGTTAGAACAGCCTGTAAGGAAGTTACAAAGGTAATGGCCCTTTGAACAGCTGATCATTTTTGTCCTCAGCAAAATTACAAATGGGGAAAACTCCAACCGCCAGCCCCCCTTACCTTCTTCCAATCAGGACCTCTGCAGTCACTGCCCCTAGAACCAAGCAGCCAGGTTGAACCAGGTCACCCACTAACAGGCTGGAACGGAAACCCAGATGGCATCGAGGAGGGGTAGGAGGAAGTGCACGGTGACGGTGGCCCATGTCCTGAAACGTCTCCCCTTATCTTTAAAGGAGCAACATTCGGGCTGGCTTAGAGGAGGGAGCCGTGCTGACCGTAGCAAACACTACAACATGTGCCTTATGCCAAAAATAACTCCCGATGAATTGTTCTAAATGTAAAACAAAGCATGTAAGTACTAGAAATAAGAACAGGTGAATATTTTTTAAGTAACCTCAGTATCAGCAAAGGCAGGAACCATGAATGGAATTAAACCAAGAACGTGCAAGGTGCCAAGTGCGGTGCTGTCCCTCGGCGAGGGCACAGCATGACACCCTCTCATGGACAAGGATGGGGGGCCAGCTGTGTCACCTCCAGAGGGGAAGCCAGGACTCAGTTTCACAACAAACAGCAAAAAGAGAAAGGTGATATCACCACGTAAGATTTTTTCACTTCTGTAGACCCCCTACCTACCATCAACAAAACCAAAAGACGGCTGACAAGTAGGTTTAAAAAGACCACAAAATGTGACAGAGGAGTGAATAGACTGTGTATTAAAAACAGTCACATGAAAAAGATGTACACTCGAAGTCACAAAAGCAGAAGCATGAATATAAGTATAAAAGATGTTCAGTTTCAGAGTAATCAAAGGAATGGAAGTGAAACAAGGTGCCGTCTCCAGCTCCGATGAGAAAGGGAAAGGCAGGTGGTGCTCCAGGTGGTAGTTTAACTTTCTGGGAGTACTCTGGTAATATTAAAGGTTCAAAAATTTCAGAACATTCAAATTATCCTTTAGTTGTACGTTTCTACTGCTAGGAATTTATCCAAGGGAGATCCCTGGGCATGTGTGCCAAGCACAAGATGCAACATAATGAAGAATCAGACCATTCACGGAGTGACATTTCATCAAGTCACACAACGGATGGCCAGGCAACCCACAGAGTTGACACCACCCACACTTACGGATGTGGGAGGGTACGAGCAGCAGCTAACACTCAGGAACGTTTGATGCCTATCATCTCACACTGCCCACTGTGCCCACACAGCACGCAGATCTCAGGAGTGGTTCCGTCTCTCTCCTGCTGGAGGAATAAGGGGATTTTTCTCTGATACTCACTGTGGGGACATGGTCGATGATCTGGAGAGCACAATGACCCTGGATTAAAATTTCCTCGGTTCCTGGGACAAGATGGCGGAGTAGAAGGATCTTGAGCTCACCTCTTCTCGTGAGCACACCAAAATCACAGCTAACTGCTGAGCAGCCACTGATAAAAAAAGATAAGAACCTACCAAAAAAGATATTCTGTAACCAAAGACATAAAGAAGGAACCACAATGAGAGAGTAAGAGGGACACACTCGCAGTACAGTCAAATCCCATACCCCTGGGAGGGGGTGGGTGACCCCCAAACTGGAGAGTAATTATATTGCAGAGGTTCTCCCACAGGAGTGAGAGTTCTGAGCCCCATGTCAGGCTCCCCAGCCTGGGGGTCTGTCTTTGGGAAGAGGAGCTCCCAGAGCATTTGGCTTTGAAGGCTTAACTGCAGCATCTCCACAGGGCTGGGGGAGACAGGAACTTCACTCTTACAGGGTGCACGCAAAATCTGATGTGCACTGGGACCAAGGGCAAAAGCAGCAACTTCATACTCAGCACATGGAGGGAGGCTCAGAGAGGGCAAGCAAGCTGCTCAAAGTCACCAGCCAGCGAAAGGCAGAACAGGATAGGGATCCGAGTCTGCCTGAAGCTGAATCCCACACCTCACTGCCCTCTACTTCCAACTAAGTGAAAACAGGATTATAAAACAGAAATGTCTCACGTTTACAAACACTGAGCACTCAATGCAGTGCCCAGCAGTCCAGCCAGATGCCGGCCACATAACCAGTCCTCCTAATGTATCAGAATGAATCAGGCAGACCAGGTTTAATGATCTCGTTAGTTGTTTATTGTCATTCTAAAGACTAGCACATTTACAGCATACATGGCTTTGAATGAGCTAAGAATATATAAAACGGTAACTATATGTTTATATATATTAATACTGTCCGAAACAAATAAATAAAAGTACCTTAACGCACTAAGCTTGGCAAATACAATTGTGTAGGGACAAAACTTATTATGCAGTATTTGTACGTTTTTAAAGGAAACCAAAGGCAACTTGTGCTGCAGACGCTTTCACAGAATCCACGTCACATCTGAGCTTTCAGTACGTCTCAACGTTTCTTTTTAAATGGGTGCCTTATATAAGGAGCACTTGATGGAACCTCTATTTTACAGGAACCTGTAAAACTGCCTTCCTTCTCCAACTGAAAACTCAAAGCTCCCGTGTGACCTGGGTACCTGCAGCCACCACGATGGGCAATGTGGCCCCCACTCAACGAGCTTTGTAATCGCGCAATGCCGCCGTGAGACTGACTACCGCACAGGAGCAGGGGAGTAACGCTCAGGTGGAATACTGAAACCTGAATATTTTCTACGTGATTAGCCAAGTCTTCGACTTTTATGGTGATCCAACATGAAGCCAAAATTAGGAGAATATTCACATAAAGGTGCCACATGCAAAACCGCTAACAGATGACAACATTTGCTATATTCCCTTTTGGTAAGTTAAGGTAATGCTCTTCAGACCCAAAAAAAAAAAAAAAAAAATCTGAAAGTTGTATGAGTAACATTAAAAATACAAGGGAGTTTTTTTAAATGATGTTAAAATGAGTATAGATGGAAATATATAGATACTAGAAAATGACAAATTAAATGAAATGGTGGAGGTGAAATACTAAATCAGCTATACTGGAAGCTGTCTTTGCACACGGATTGACACAACAGGAGAATCCGACACCACCTGCTGCCACCTGTGCAGTGGGCTTGCGGGACAAGTTTCTCCGCCTCCGCCCTCCACAGTGAACCCAGCTGTGCAGGGGCTGGTGAGCACCAAGGGTCCCTCACGGACTCACCCTCCACACCAGTTCACACTCACCAGTGGGCGTCAGGAGACAGCAGGCTCCAGGTGTGCAGACTTTTGAGGAGGAAAGGATCTGAAAGGTCACCTGGTTCCACCCTTACCTGATGCCCCCACCCTCTGACCCTGCCAAGGGGTGGTCTCGCCTGTGCTTCAGCTCCCCAGGCCCAAGCCTGTTACATGTTTCCAAGTGGCATTTCTAGAGGAGCCCAAAGAATAGCATTTAGAATTTTAGATAAAGGAACTTCCTAAGGGTTCACAAGTCATTAGGATCAGTATCATGAATATGTGCCACATACATTTCTTTTACAGCCTTTTAAATAACATGTAAACATAATAATGATAAAAACAATTGATAAAAACATATAAACTAAGAAAAAACTCTGCTATGTGCAGATGACTCATCATCTTATAATAGATGACCATACATAATTTTCTATGAAATTCCTAAGTTTTATGGTCCATTAATCCCTTTCAAAATCTCATTTTAGGAGATATCTCAACCTTCTCAATAGCCATCTTACATAACAGAATGAGTAGTAACAATTATTGCAGACCTAAGAGACACTTTCATCAGACAAACATGATTTTATTGTCTTCTGGAAGACAAAAAATTGGGAAACCCACCAGAGGACACCAATTTTGAAAATACTCAGGCTTCCACTATCTCTATGCAAAATCCCCCATTGTTGACTGAGAGGCATCAGACAATACCACGTGCGAGGTCCTGACATGGGGGAGAAGGGGAGACGTGCCCTGGGGCCGTGGACTACACACAGGGCATAAGGCAACAGGAGACGGCTGGCCTCATGTCCTCGAGCAGACACCCTGTTCTTTAAGGGACAGGGGTGGCCCCTACTGTGTGGGGAGCTTTGCAGGTATTGTCTTCTAATAAGCCTTATCTCAGGCTGATTTATCAGCCTTTACTTCAACTCCTGGTTCCACCCGTGCTGTTACAGGCAGGCTGAGGCACCAGAAGCACTCGCCCTGACGGCATGAGAGAGCGAGCATCTTTCCCCAAAACTTCCCTTAACATTTAACATTTAGTGGTCTGCCCAGGATCCAATCATTTAAACTATTATTTACCATTTTACATGGAGATTTTTAAAAAGTAGGTTGTAAATCAATGCTCAATTTTGAGTTACTCAGTAGAAAAATAAGTTAGGTGAGCAGCTGCCTAAGTGGGCGTTTTAAAAAGTCTTAGCATTTCAGACGTACCTGGCTTGATTTATACAGGTAACTGCTGATATCTGTGTGATTATGGCTGAAGGCTGTTTAAATGGGCAGTTAACTCTCCACACTAGTGAGCCCAACATTACCTGCTATGGATTCCAACGCAAAAAACATGCTCCATAGACTCTTTAGTGAAATAGTTTTAAAAACATGAAAGTAAAAACCAATCCTTCAGGTCTTCTTGAAGAATTCATATATGACACTAGAGGGTACCCACATTTATTACATAACAGCTAATTAGAGGAAACCGTGTGTTCATGTTTCAACTTTTCCGTAAGTCCCTTCAGGAGGCCTGTAATGCTTGGGGAAAGCCTTCAGCTGCAGGGAATTAAACGCATATTTGCGACTTCCAACATTCTTCATTGTATTTTCTCTTCGACAACCCTCACTGGGGAAAAAACAAGCACAAGAAATGACAGCAGTAAAAAAGGAAAAAAGAAAAGACTTAAACTCAGATGAAATGAACTGATTATTTTCATAGCATTAAAAAAAAAGGTTGATTAATTTAAATGGATGCCAGACTCATTTATGACAATACACACGTAAAATGGCGGGTTTCCGAACAAGGCAATTAAGAAGCACAGAGATGGACACAGGCTGTATGGGACTGCGAGGTCTGCATTTCCAAAAGCAGCACTGTATCGAAGTGGAGGACAACCTTTTTTTTTTTTTTTTAAGGTAATGGTTTCATGTAGTTCGTGTCTGGTTATCTGAGGGGCCTATCCTAACTAGTGGTTCAGAGGTTCTGTCACTTAGCAATTTGAATGGAAAAAGTGCTACTCTTAGCAAAAGCCTTTACAAAGCTGCATTTTTCTATATTAGCAACAGCTGTTAACCGTCTCAAATTCAAAATGCTGATTTTCCTTGCAGAATTCAACATGTAGCAAAACCATCTGGCTCAGAAGGCAGCTGTCACATGCTGTCTCAACCTGGGAGACAGCTGTCCCGGGCACACAGCAATGCCGCAGGCTGTGCGATGGCTACACGGCTCTCAGTGCTGGGGCGTCGTGAAGAAGTGACCCCACCGAGGTCACCTTCTCCAGGTGAGCTGCCCTCGTGGTCACCTCTCTCAAGAGTGCCACTGAGCCAGTGAGAGCCCACAGGGGCCCTTCCCTAGAGAACCTGCCACCAGCCTCTTCCGCTGCTGCATTGATCAAGGGTTGCCATGGCAATCCAGTGGGCAAAGCAAATGCCCAACAGAAGGATGAGCTGTCAGGCAGGCCTCACGTTCCCACATGGGAGCCTCAGGGGAGCTCTCTGGGAAATGTTCTGATAGACATCAAATTCACAGGCAAAAGCGATTCTAAATAGGAATGACTTCCTATATAGCCAGTATAAGTTCATAGTTTTATATTATTCTAAGACTAGCAGTTAAATCAACTAATTATTAAATTTAGTACAAAATCCCCTTTATGAGATGTAAAATTTGCAGTTACCAAGAAACAGTGATTTAAAAAATATTTCAAGTTGTATGAAGACCATTGTGTCATGCATTAAAAAAAAAATATCAGTGGCAATAGCTCAAGCCCTTTAAAGTGAAAATGACAATCTCATTATTAAGAACATGAAAAATATTTTTGGTGAGACAGTGATTTTATTCAGAAGAGAAACTCGGGCATTTTAGAAAAGTATCCACCTGCTTGTTATTAAGTAATTTAGTAACTCAGATACGCTTTCTTGTCACAAGAGCCTCAAAGCCCTCAGCTACGTGTGTGTCATCCGCACTGAGCGCCTAGGCCATACGAGCAGGGAGCCCTAGAGTAAGTGAAGACCGTGTTGATCTAACGTCCAATAATCAGATAAAAATACTCCGTTTAAAGCAGAAGCTATGTAGGTGCTTCTTTAATCTCTGGAAGCTCTTACATTATTGGACTATTTCAGATATGGCTTCTCCATTTACAAAGAAAGGTACACACTTTTCAAAAACTACCTATCAGTAGTAACTGTCAAACTGCTTTGAGGAACGAAGAAGAATTTGTGAACTCTGACATTACCTTTTTATTTACATGTTAAAGAGGCCGATTACTGGTTTAGCTGGCTGAATATATACTACACATGAAATTACAGGCAAGGTTACGCTTTATTTTTAAATCAAATTGTGCTTATTTCCCCTCAGATGTTTGAATTTGGATTGAGTTTACAAAATCTAACCAATGAGGCTGATCACACGCTGACTCTATCACCCAGTGCTTAGACAAGCTCCAGCCTGGGGCTGAGGCCTGAGTTGTGGAGAGAGGCAAGGCCGCGCTGTGGTAACTGGCGTTTCCTGCCGCAGGGGCCAGCCTCCATCCTAAGGCAGAATACCCTGATCCCTCACGGTGGCTGCATTATTTTTAGGAGTCTATAATACACATTGAGGCGGCCTTGGATAGATTTTTAGAAAGAGGGATTTAATTATTTCAAAGCTACATGATTTTTTTTATTATATCGATAAATTATTTCAAGGACATCTATTTTTTAAAACACAAAATTAAAATTGAAACCCCAAGTGACAACTGATTTTAGTGACAGCTCTGTTTTTCCTTTCCGGAGGGGATCTTCCCCTTTAGAACTCATCTGGACACACGAGTGTCTTGGTATCCTGAACATCTAGAGTCGCCTGTGCTGACACTGCCTCAGCGCTAGCATTAGCTCAGAAGCAACCTGAAAACCTTCACCAAGTATCAGTGACTCCCCTTTCTTGAATCATCTCCCCATCTTTGTTTTATCCTGCCTGTTCCTTACTAAAGCAGGAAAGATTTCAAATATGTATTTAGCCTGACTTCGTAAGGCCTTGGCGACATGAAAACTCAGCTCAAAGGCACGCTGAGCTTCCTTCCTCAGATATTCTAAAGCACCCCCCACCCCGCCTCGTCTGATCTCGCGGTGTGCCGTCTCCATCTCACCTCGTGACTGCAGAGTTAGAACGCACCGCCTTCTGACCCACCCCTGAAGAGAAAAACCAAGAATCTGAGCCCCTCTCCTTCCATCCATTTCTCTCTTATCTTAGCAGCCAAGCCTACAGGAAGGCCTGGTGGGCACCATGACAGCCGGGGACAGACAGCCGGGGACAGGCCATGGTGTCCGTGAGGCCCCTCGGGAGGCGGGGGAAGGCGCTTTTCTAGCTGGCTGCGGCCCCCATTTGCTGGGCGGGCGGTGGCATCCGGGAAGAGGAGGGGACACTCCGTGTGGTCAGAAGGGCCTCCCTCATCTGCGCACGGTCTCTGCCAGCCCGGAGGCGGGCACAGCACGTGTCACCCCGGGGGCAGCAGGAGTGCTTTACCCAGAACAGGCTAGGAGCTATGGAACGTGAACCGTGGGCCCTGCCTGCCCTCTTTCCAGTAAAGGAACGAGATGGTCTCAGAAAGTCGACTTGTACACCTTGATGTGGAGGAGGACAAGTGGTGGACACACCTCTCCACAAGAGTCACAGGCTGGCAGGACTTCACCTGTGACTAGTGTCATGTTGCTACAACTTAACACCGCCAGTCACTTGGCATCTGGAGAGAGACTCCCTCCTGAGAGATGTCAGGAGCTGTGCCACAGAGCAGCCACCTCATTCTAGAAAAGACAAGAGCGACCACACTGCACTTGTGAGGAGAGTGGACTCGGCTGCCCTAGGCTCCCTCAGTGCTCAGGTCTAGGACACAGCGGTGAGGAGGATGCCCTTTCATCTTAGAATTTAAAGTCTGCATCTGCTATCTGTCACCCACTGCTTCTGCAGTCGTAACTGCCTCTACAGTTCCCGGAACCCAGACTCAGATCTGAGGCCAAACCAGAGAAACCCCAGAGTCAGTTCTGGAAGTCTGGGGGAGGGAATGGAGAGGCCAGATATTGTGGTGGACTGGGTTTGTGTGCATGCCTGGGGGTAAAGTTTCTGAAAAAGCCAGCTTCTCTAAATTCACTCCAGTGTTTCTAGAGTGGTGAAAAGAAATCCACTTCCATAAAATGCAATGTATGGGAAAGCCAGCTGGAGGCCAAAACAGGAGCACAACATAATCTGAGCTGGAAAACAGAGAAGCCACCGCCCGTTTCTTATGCAGGATCTATGGGGTTCCGTGTCATCTACTCTGCTGCCTTCAGAGGTGTCTAGCCACCGTTTTCCACACAGGAATGTTAAGGTTACAAATCCTCCCATTTTACAGACATTGCCATGTTAAAATTAAGAGTGATAAGAACAGAAACCAAAGTGACCTTTTCTCTCTCACACCTCCATCTGGCACAACTGCCCAAAACTCAGGCCTTATTTTTTGGTAAATTTTGATTTTTTTTTCATAATTAACCATATTTGATTTGTAAGAAAGAAAAGGTATCTGGACTTGAATCTGGAATTAAAGAAGCAGGGTTTTTTTTTTTTTTTGATGAAAAATGCTATTTCAAGAAAAATAAATGTATCTAACTTCAACAGCCTTTGGTTACTCTGTGCATTTGTTCCTGGATCAGTTTAATGACAAAGATTTAAAAGAGTAATTCTAAAGTCACATGCAATATGTTATTTTTATGTGCCTGATTTGATACAATGAGCTACTGTCCTCACAGCTTTGTGTCATCCCAACTTGGAAGTAATAACTTAAGCAAGGAAATGTTATAATTCTGCAAACTATTTGCTACTATAATTTCAGGGACTACGCTTTGAAATGAAAGCAGAAAGTACATGTCCTATTAAATAGGTTTATCTAGATGAGCCAGTTAGAAAGCATCTACACTTTTCATTTCTCTTCAAAAGGAAAGGAAAGGTTAGCAGTACATTTAAAGAATAGTATCAAATATACAAATTCTTTCCTGACAGAATTCCTCTCTCTAGGAAACAGGGCACAAGAGATATACAGGTAATAAATAGTTTTACATCAGAAGGTAAGAGATTTGGTACAAGTAATTCCAGGCCAGCTAAACAAAGCAGTAACAGAGCTCTGTAAGAACATGTTACAAGCACTGAAAACTCTACAGAATTTAAACGAACACGTCCTCTTGGTGAAATAATTTGGCAGGTATTTACAATTCAGAACAACAAAATGTCAAACTGTAAGGCATGAAATATATCTCGGCGGACCATGCTCTGACACATTCCTTCTATCCAGTTAGGTACACGGTGGCTGGACATGTTCTGGCACTTTTGTTTTTCGGATGATTTGTTAATTTCTCATAATGATACTCATTTGCAACGCAATTTGGCCGCCAGGTATGCTACGCTCAGGAAGAGCCACGCAATCAGTAAATTGGGGCTCATAGCTAGTAAAGGGATGGAACAGAGGAGGCTGGGGTCTAGTCTTAAGTCTCGGATGGGCACCAGGCCGCTCAAGTTCTTCTGGGTGACTACCTCCCGTGTTCCAATGCTGTGAAAAGGAAGAAGGTTGGGAGAAAGGAAAAGAAAAAGGGAAAGAAAAGAAAGGAAAAGGAGGGATACATGCAATGGATTTTTTCAAAAGTATGGGGAAAAAAGAGGAGAACCAAAAGATAAGATTTAAAAAAACATGGAATGAAGCCACAACACAAAGAAAAAGATGATATGCAGAAAAGGGTGTAAAAGGGATACCAAAACAAAACGAGCACAATTACAAAACAGGAGAGAAAGAGAAGGGAAAATAAGAAAAAAATACTGTAATCTACTGAAAACAAACACGTGTAGGCCGACTAAATGGTTTTCCATGTTCACTCCCTCGGCTGCCAAGCACACGCCATGCTGCCCTGCCATGCTCGCACGTGCGGCCAGACGTGGACTCCAAAGAGCAGGCTGAACATGAAGAACCATCGGGGGCGTTTGACCTTCTCACAGGTGCCTGAGCAGCAGCTGGTGCAACGGATTTCGCCAAAGCTGCCTCCTGATTAAACACTCAGATGATAACCGTTTCCCTTCAGTATCAACTGCAGGCAGAGCCCTCGCCAGACTCGCCTTGGCTTTTAGGCTGCGCAGCGGCAGGGTGTGAGCTACCATCCCGAGTCATCGTTCCGTGAGATGGGGTCTACCAAGAATAGAGTCCAGCCCAGCTCACTGGAAACTGGGGGTCTGTCCCCCTTTGGTGCTACCAAAGAAATGTGCTGAGGTGAGGCTCCCGGAGGACCCTGGATGCCCTGGATGTGCCATCCTCACGGGGGATGCTTCTCATGCCACGAGCACTGATCATGGGGTCACGACCCAGGCGAGGGCAGGTTGGGGGCCACTGGGGCCACTTAGGAAGGCCCACTGTTGTGTTTCGGACCCTGCACTGGGGACGGAGGGGCACCACCAGCAGGGAGCTGGAATGGCGTCCGACGGCAAAAGCCAAGCGTGTGCATCTCTTCCCAGCTCCCTGGTCCGTGGTGTCACTCGGCAGCCTGAAACAGCTGCTGGTGGGAGTGTTAATTATGCCACAGAAACTGGCAAACAAGACAGATCAGGTTTCGTTTTTTGTTTTTGGAGAGAGCTGGCTGTCAAGCACTTGCTAGCACAGCACTGGCCAGTGCTCACCCTGGGCCTCCAGGACACAAGACAGCCTGAGTGTCAGCCCTGCCCCTCCCCCAGCCGCCCCACCCCGCTGCCTGCGTGCGCTGCTCCTCTGTCGGGCACGATGCCAGCCAGAAAGCAAGAGGAGCACCGCAGGGCGTGGCCAGACCTCCTGCTGCCTCCCTAGGGCTCCGGGCTGCCCCGCGGCTCCTGGCCACGCCGCAGTGGAAACACCAGCTACCGACCAGCCACCTGGGGCCTGCAGCCTATGAACAGACACATCTTCCCCACACGGGATAATCCAAAAAACAGAGAAGTCAGGGGTAACAGTGTCACACGGAAACAAATGCATGAGGTCAGGTGGACAAGGGGGTGGCGAGCATGGCACCCGGGGCTGGTGATCTGAGGATCCCGGGGGCGGCAGAGGCGAGATGGCACTGAGCTTTGCTTTGGTTTTTAGTAACTTCTTCAACGATTATTAAGGTAACATGTTCACGGCAGAGGTTTTAGAAAATTCAGAAAAACCTAAATAAACTTAAAAAAGACATCCATGATTGGAGGCAGATGGGGGTTTCAGAGAAGGAGAGGGAGGCCAAGGGAATGATGCCCGTCCCATGGGAGGAGGGTCCTTCCCTACCCAGCACCCTGGGGTCCCTGCCTGTAATGTAGGAAAGCAAGGCCGACTTCCCAGGCTCAGAAGCGCTCAGAGCAGTGGCAGGATGATTACCCAGAGGGTGGGTGGGCAGGCCCCCGGGACACTGGGTGTGACTGGTATGGGAACAACCTATCAATGTGTATTAAAGGCCTTACAAGGGTGTACACTTTTTAACTTAAGGAATCAACAGGGCAGACGTGGGTAGGAGAAAACACAAGGGTATTCACTGCACCCGTATTTAAAGTGCTGACACACCGTACACAGCTTAAAGATTCAAGGACAGCAAACTGGATAAATTATGGTGTGCTAAACATGATAAAGCCCACATTCATTAACCTGAAAAAATGCTCACAAGACAGTTAAGTGAGAACAGTAGGCTAAAACGGTGGACAGAATTACACATCTAACTGCATCTGTTTGTGCATATGTTTTGTGTACGATTCAGGGACTGGGTAAGTTGACCAATGTGTGGGTTAAGCACACTCACACTCATACGTATGTATCTGAACACGCACTGGGATGTTAGCAGTGTTCCTTGTAGTAGCAGGAATACGGAGAATTGTCCTGTGGGGTGTGGGCTGGTGCGGGAGTCACTGGGGTAGGGGCTTATGTGGATTTTCTGATTTTCCTACAAGGAATAGCAATCACCCACGTGATCAAAGTTGTGAGAGTGCCTCGTGTGTTGTCAGCCTTCCAGTTCACCTGTGCACGTGTGGGTAACTGCCCACAGCCCCTTGGCGGGCTGCAGGCCAGCAGATGGGGCCGCCCGTGTGTCTAAGGTGCCACCTGCTCCCTGGTCTTCCGAGACCTTTGTGCTCAGACGCAGTCAGAACAAACTGTTGTTTTCATCGAATGTGTTCAAGAAGCCAAGACTGGATAGAGGCCTGGACCGAGGGGTACCAACTGTACACCTGACGTGTGCCTATGTACGGCACAGACCTCATCCTAATATCTGCCCCACAGGTAGAGCTGTGTCCCTCCATTTTTCTCGTCTCTCTGCGGCTGGCGGCCTGCGTCCCACCAGCGCGGTCCTCCCCTCCACCTCGCAGCTGACCGCACCAGGGATGCCGAGACCCCACCGCCTCCCAGAGGCCAAGGCAGGGAGAGAGTGAGCTTTCTAAAAGTGCATCAACAGGCAGCCCTGAGGTCACAAGGTTTGGGTGAACTTGGAAAGACCAAACGGCACCAAACGGTTCCAGTTCTACAAAACGCTCCTGTCAAGAGGCAGGCGCTCAGGCATCGCTTTCGTGTACGACTGTGAGAAGGTGAAACGGCAGAGACATACAGAAAGGATAAGAGAATTGAATGCTTTGAAGAATTTGGTGAGAGGACAAATGGTACAGAACGTTCAGTAGAAGTGACTTGGAAACGAGACGAGAACAGCATTGGCGGCCACATGGAAGAAGACAGGAGGAGCAGGTTTCTTATCCTTTCTTTTGGTATGTGAGGGGAGGTGCTCCCCAGCAGTGCCGGAAACAAGGCATCGCTCGACAGCGGACAGAGTTTTAGTCCCAGGTTTCATCCTGCAAACACGCCTGCTGCCTCGGAATCAGAACGTCATTAGGGCAAGGTGGCCACGGCACAGGGACAGGGGAGGGGCTGCTGCCAGGAAACACTCACTGGACACTGGGCTCATGAATGCAAACCCAGCCCACCGCTGGGAGAAGCGGAGCCAACCGGCGCAGCCTGCGGACGCTCGGTCTCCCCTCGGTTTGAAAAGAGACAACGCGGGATGGGAACAGCCGGGGCCTGCTGGGATGCCCGGGCCCTGAGTCGCACCCACAGCAAGATGAGTGGCCGGGGGACACCGGGCACCAAAGGGCAGCCACACGGCCGCCTCTGAGCTCACCACCTCCCTCCCCGCTGCCTCGGCTCCCCCGCTTCAGTGCGGTCCCGCGCAGACACAGCGCCGGCTCTTTTCTCCCCCTGACTCAAAAGAGGACACTGGATGTGATGTGCCTGGAGTTTGACTTGGCAGACGTGGAGGCATTTTCCAAAGCCAAACTAGAGCGCGGCCGCCGGGCCCGGGGGACTCACCTGCGCATGCACTCCAGGGCCTGCGTGAAGACCTGCGGGGCCATGCCGTGCTCGTGCTGCAGGATCAGGCACTGCTCCAGCGTCACCGACATGGCCGTGCGGTCCTTGGCGCTCTTGCAGCTGGTGAACCGCACCCCATTGAGGCGGCGGCAGATCTGCCAACGGGAAGGCACGCTTTGCTTAGAGGGAGACGGGACAGGCCGCTGCCCCGGGCCACCTCCCGGGGCCTCTCCCACAGGACGCTGCTGCCTCCCGGGGGCCCCGCCGTCTGCTCAGCCACCTTCCCAGCTCGGCCCGGACCAGCCCTTTGCTGCCCACCCCCTGGGGTAGGTCAGAGAGCTTCCAGGATGCCCAGCCCCCGCCAAGTCTCTAGGCCTTTCTGGAAGTGACAGCACAGACCCACTGGCCTCTACACTCTTCCTCGTCTGCACAGGTGGGAACAGCTCAGCAGACCCACTTCCCTGTGGCCACCTCCTGCCCACCGGGCTCCCCTCCAGCTCAACCCGGGGCCCTGGTACAGAGCCCAGCGCACCTCCCCTCCCAAGTGGGGCTCGCGTGGAGGGCAACCCCCCTGCTGAGAAAAGGCCGCCTCAGGGCACCTCCTCTCCCCACGGAAGGACACCTGGGAGCACGTTCCCTGCACCACTAGGAGCGATCCTAGGCACACAGTCCCCAGATTGAGAAAGCCCTGGAACAAAAGACCTTTTTGTTGGTGTAAGTTTGTGGCAGCCTCGTTTGGCAACATGACCAGCTCTTGAGTGGATGTCAAACTATCTACAATTTTTTTTTATCCCATTTTGTCTACATATTCATACTTTTCAGTAAGACAGTAAGTACTCAGGAGTTTGATTCCAGGGTGCGGCCCCAGATCCCCCAGGGATATGAAATCATCCACGTGCACCACGTTACACACAGGTGATGTGCACCCTATCACACGCCTAGGTACCAACTGTATACCGTATCACCTTTCTGAAACGTGGAGCCCTGTGAATTCTAAAACACCTGCCCACGAGAGCTTCAGATAAGGGCCTGTGGACCCGTAGGAGATGCTGCATTTTGAGAACAACATGGGTATCTCACGAAGAACCATGTGACCTAACGCCAGTGGGCTCCGTGACCTGCTGTTCTCAGAAAAACACCAGAGGCACTGCAGGCTGCCCTACAGATGGCCCCGTGCCTGCTTCTCGGGCCAAGAGGCCTCAGCCAAGACCACGCAGCCACTGCCAGGGATGCCACTCTACAGAGGGCACAGTGTGGTCCTAAGCACTGTGTCTGAAGAAGGACAAGACAGAAAGGACCCAAACAAGTTCAGCCAAGACCATCAGGAGGAAGATGGGCATCTCATGAGAATAGACAAAACATTTTTAAAAAGATAAAAAGAAAAGATTCTAAGCAGCCCGAGCTAGGTGAAGAGTGAATTAATAAAATCATAAGTGAAGTGAACGTGGACGTGCTCGCTAAATTCCACAGGCTGGAGAGTTCATGACCCAGACACGTGGCATAAACCAGAACTACAAATAGGGTCAAAGAAAGTTACATTCAGAGATGGTGGTTCCAGAGCTCCATGAGGTTCTGGAAGGTGCAGCAGGGTGGCCACAGGTGCATCCCTGCACAAGAGGGCAGTCTGCAGCACCAAGCTCCAGTCTTTGTGGGGGGACTATCAGCCACTTTGGGGTGCTGGCGGGTCTCCCCATGTGTGAATCAGGCCCGACCGATAATATTCCAACTCTGTGTGTGAGTCCCAGTGTGGACAGGTCCCCTCATCAGGGGTGAGTGAATGACGAGCTGTGAAACTGTTCTGATACCTGGGCTCAGAGCAGGAACTCCACAAACAAATTGGTGAGAAAGTTATCTGAGGTCTTATAAGGACTTCATTTCAGGGGAAATGAGGAGATCTGAGCAGCAGTGTACTAGAAATATTGTTTAAAGAGATGGCAAAGGTCCCAGAGATCTCCCTTTGAACCTATTAAAAGATGCAGCAGGCCGTGAGCTCTAGCTGGTTATCGATTGTGCGGGCTTCGGAAGGGGACAACTGTCATCAGCCTGGTTATTCCACGTCCGAGGGGGCAGATTGTGTGTCAAGCTTATCAGAATTCAGGCAGCCCTCAAGTAAGCAATTCACGGGCAACTCCCATTGTGTCCTTGTGGAGAAATGTGTTCTCTTCACTCCTGGCAGAGGTTTTAATTTGTTGTTGTTATTGACATTGTTTCCCTCACCTCAGCAGCTTGCCAGAGAATGTCAACGTTCTTGTTCTTCCTGGCGTGCACGTTCTGACCCAGGAACCGCAGCAGCTCCGGCAGGCACGTCTGGCTCCGAGATCGAGGTAGGCCTGGAAGAGAGACGGGGTCGTGGAGCTGGGGCCGCCCGCGGGGACTTGGCCCACGGCAGCCAGCGCCGCCGGAAACGGCCAAAGGATGAGTCCCGGCCGGAGCCGGAGGTTCAGTGTGACTGAAGCAAGAAGGCAGGCCTGTGTTCAGGGACTGGGCCTGGTGGCCAGCACGGTGAGCACTCCATTACTTTCACCGCCACTTCAGTGCCACCTGCAAAGGGCAACCACCTGGCCTCCTTTCAGCTCTTTTGAGGGGCTGGAGGGGGAGCTCGGCTCATCGAGAATGAGAGGGAGTGAGGGAGCTCCATCAGGGCTTCAGAACCACCGCCAGGGCTGGAGGACGCTGAGGGCCGGGGGTGGCGACACGGAGTGGGGAGGTGGCAAGGGCAGCCTCCTCCACCGCGACAGTGTCCAGGCCGCTCCGGGACCCCTCCAGCTGGAAGATCAGTCAGACCACCTCACCTCAGAAGCCTGGGATTTTCAAACACCAGTACCACCAGAGGAGAAGAGAAGAGCCTCGAGGTCCCATGTACGGAAAACAGCCAGGGGGCCTGAATCCGCAAATCACCACCAACTGTGGGATGGAACTATGCGTCCGTTTCCACCGCACAACCTCCCCGGTGCACGCAGGATCCCACGCCAACCACTTCACGCTGCTGCTCGGTGCCCAGCACCACGCTGCTCCGGGGACCGGGCCAGAGGGCTCCGCGTGTGACGGGGTCTGTGGGAACCCAGAGGCCGCGAACCAGAGCCTCCTGGAGGAGACGCACGACCTGACCTCCAGCCCGATGAGCGACACTGGCGCCCCAGCAGAGTTGGGGGCACTCGCTGGTGGGCCCCATCTCCTCAGCCTCACGAACGAGCGTAACTACTGGGCTGAGGGCCCTGCGGGCTGTGGCCCCCCCAGCGTCCTGGGCCGTGGGCAGTGCTACTGGCTTTTGATCCCACAGGCCTCGCCCTCCCCGGGCCTTTATGCCCAGGGCCACTTCACGTCTCCCGGGGCCTTGCCTCACTGGAAACTGCCACCCCCAAAAACGTTGAGCACAAGTCTCCCCGTTCCTGACCACAAGGCTCCTGATCCCCCAGCGGGGCCCTTCTGTCTCAGGGCACCCTAGCCAGGGGGCTGGCCCAGCACACACTCCCATCCCTTCAGTCCAAGCCTGGGCAGCCGGCACTGTCCCCGCCTCCAGAGCAGTCGGAAGGTGGGCGTTGGCCACAGGCCACCTGGCCTGACCCAGGTTCCTTGGGGGACCTGCCCTCCACGCCTCAGTGTCACTATATGTCAAATGGGGATGAAACCAAGTCCGCCTCCCAAGGCTGCTGTGGGATCAGTTAGATAATTCATGGGAAGTGTGTAGAAGGCCTGGCACGTGCAAGGACTTGACAAATCTGTCACTGGTCACCATGATCACTATGGAAGAACATGAGGATGACTCGGTATCTGGGAGCCCGAGAGCCCAGGTGCCATGACCTTCAGCTGAGTCCTCAGAAAAGCATTTTACTGACCTCTTAAACATCATCGCTTTCGAGCTTGGCTGCAGCACACGGGGATCACCCGGGGAGTTTCTAAACCTCCCAAGGCTGAGGCCCCGCCCTCTATACTTTGAGCTGGGCCCCTGGCAAGAGGGTTTTCCCAGGTTCCCCAGCGAATTCCAATGTGTGGTCAGTGCCAGAGCCTCGATGGCTCCAACAGCACCCGTCCCAAGCCTCCTTCACGGCCGCCAAGCCCAGTGCTGGGCTCACGCCCTCAGTTCATGGGGAGACTGAGGCCCCCGGCCCCACCCCGAGCTCCTGTGCCCACACCATGTCCCCCACTCGCTCGCGGGCCCTGACCTGGCCCCGCAGGATCTCCAGTCCTGCCATCCTCTGGCATCTCGCAGGCCTGTTTTTCTAGCCTCTTCGCTCGGACCTTTAAGACCCTTCCATCCCCCGCACTCCAGGCGTGTTTCCTGCATCCCCACGTGCCAGCCCTCAGTCCCTGCCAGCCTCCGGCCACCCGAGCCCGTGCAGCGTGATCGCCCGCCCGCTCCGCCACAGCCTCACCACACGGCGACTGTGAGATGCCCCTCAGACACCAGCGGGGCCCCTTGGCTCTGTGCCCACCTGGCCCAGCCTCCATGCGAGCCCTCCCCAGGGTCTGTCCTCAGCTCCTTAGTATCTTGCACAGTGACCTCGGGCGTGAAAGCAGCCGACCACATTGGTGACAGGGCGGGAGGCGGGGGGGGATCGGCAGCAGCATCGGGAAGGTCGCTAAGCAAACCTCAAACCCCTCGAGGGACGAAGAGAGTGGGTGGGACCTGCCGTAGAGAAGTACTCACAGTCCTCTGGCAGAACCTCCTTGAACTGCTCGAAGTAGGAATTTAACCGCACCAGGCTCTCCACGTTGATAACTTCTTGTAAAGACGTGTCGCCAAACCTTCAGAGGTCACAGGGGGACACCGTTAGGTGGCTAATGTCGCTTTCTCCAGCGCCACGGTGACCACGTTAAAGGTAACGGTGTCGATTCTCTCGATCCTGACGGCGCACGTCTAGATTCTCAGCCACGTTCCTCCCCCCAGCCTTAAGGTCATCTCTCCCATGTTGGTGACAAGTCTGAATACGTTTCGTGAGCAGGAACCCTGCGTGACCTGTGACAGGCATGCCTGCGAGACACCCAGGCCCTTGGGCAGCCCCGCCGCGTGGCCCCAGGTCCCCATCCTCCCACCCCGGAGGCGCCCGGGAGCGGGGCCGGCAGTGGGGCTCTGGCTGGGGAATCAGGACAGTTCCATCTTCAAATCGGAAGTCGCCCTGCTGCTGGATGACCAGACCCGACCAGCTATTCCTGCTGGACGGCGTGCAGGGCCCCAGCCCTCCCCTCACCACACAGGGAGCCAGGCCCGTGGGGAGTCGGGAGGAAAGCCACCCGAGAGGAAGGCGCAGGTGCTCATCAAACACGCAGCCCTGGAGTCCCAGGCCTGGACGCACGCCCCCTCCCCCACTTCCTGCCCAGTGACCTCCGTGCATGGCAGCCTCTTCACAGTCCCAAAGTCATCGCTCGGGGGGCAGGATGCCCTCCTGTGGGTCCACTGCAACCCGACCACCCCTGATGCCCAAAATGGCTTTTTCTTCTCCAGGCACCTGCTCCCTCGGGGTCGCCCTGGCACACAGGTGAGCTGGCCTTGTTTAGGAGCAGACAAGCAAGCAGAGCACAGACCCTGCCCCCCACGTCCCCCGTCCACTGCCACGTCCCCCGTCCACTGCCACGTCCGTCCACTCCCACGTCCCCCGTCCACTGCCACGTCCCCCGTCCACTGCCACGGCCCCCGTCCACTGCCACGGCCCCTGTCCACTGCCACGGCCTCCGCCACCTGGCCCTCTGCTCACTCCAACCTGGCCTGGCCTCAACCCTTTGCAGAAGCCTTTCCAGAAACACCTTCTTCAGAAACCACTCTTGCGGTCAGGAACAGCAGCTGCCAGGCGCAGGGCATGTTGCCTCCTCCTGAGGACACCTCCTCGCCGGGGGCCCCGACGCTGCCCACTCTCCCTGAAGTGGGCCCCTCACCTGACCACACCTTCCAGATCTCTGCGTCCCGGGCTGGCGCCCTCAGCCTCAGGCCAGCCCTCCAGCTGCCCCGGTGTGACTCCTCCCGGTCACCCCCCACCCAGAGGCCTGCCCTGCTCCCCGCCTCGGCGCCCCTCGCACCTGCCCTGCTGAAGACCACGTCTCGGCTCTCCAGTCTGACCCTTCCCATGTGCACTGCCCCTGCCTGACCCAGGTCACCACCTCTGGCCCGGACTCTTCCCGACAACCCCCTCGTCACATCTGACCCCTCCCATCTTTCCAGCACATGGCCGGCAGGTGACCTTCAGATGTGACTCTGATGGTGTCCTGTCCCACTGAAAGGTCTCCGACCGTGTGGGGAGGACCCTACACCTGGGGATCAATGGACACTGACCACTGGGCTCAAAAGGCTCAACAGGAATATGGCATATCGTCCTGGAGACCAAATGTCCTTAACAGCAAGTACTTTATCTTTTAGTTCTAAAACATGTAGATCACATGCATGCAATGATGTGACAGGAAAGGTTTTCACATACCAATAGGTCATTAGAAGCTACACACACCCAATCCCCTCCTCTCCAACACCTGCACACACTCCTGCACACGTGGGCACACGTGACTCTTCCCTGCTGCCTGGCAGGTGACCCTGGAGGAGTTTACGAGGCACAGGCCTTTAGGACCAAGGCGTGGCTCTATGCCTGGCATCCAGGCCTCTCCGTCCTCACCCCTGCCGACTGCTGCCTGCTACCTGAGCCTCCAGCCCCAGGTGGCTCCTCCCCACCTGCCTTTGTTCAGGCTCCTTGGCCTGGGACGCCAGGTCTCTCCTCCACCTCCTCATATAACCAACTCCTACTTACTCTTTAAAACCCACTTCCAGGAAGCTCTCCCAGACCCCCTGAGAGCTCACTAGGGCCCCTACTCCCTGCATTCATCTTCATCCTTGCAGCCACACCTCTCTGCTACCAGCCCGAGTCTCTCGAGGACACAGACCTCGTCTGGTTCATCTTTGTGTTGCAGCACCAAAGACGAGCCTGGTACGTGGCTGAACTTAAAGGAAGGAGGGATAACAAAGTCCACGTGGCCCTCGGAGCCCGAAGAGGACTAAGTACACCCTCTGCAGCGGCCCGGCGGCCGACGGACGCAGCCCCTGGCCCACAGAGGTGGCCCGGCACGCACCTCTCGGCCAGCGTCTGCTGCTCGTTGATGCCCACGTTGAAGAGCACGGGCTGTACTCGCAGCAGCATCCCGCTCTGGACCTCCCGGGGCAGGGCGTCGAACAGGGGGCCCGGCAGGGGGACCCGCACGTTAAAGCCGTCCCTGAAACGCAGAAGAAGAGGGGGTCGGGCCTGCGACAGGGAGCGCGGGGCGGGCGAGCAAGGAGGGAGGCCCCGCGGGCCCCAGGGCGGGGCAGCAGCCGGCCCGGCTCGGAGGTCTCCTAGCTGCCCGTCACCAACCTGTGCAGGGCTGTGGAATGAATGTAGCGGGCTGGGGAGTGAAACGGAATAAAGCAAAAATGAAACGCGTGTCACACGTGATGAACCCAGGTTAACACGCTGTGCTGCTTCTGAGAATCAGAAAAACATTTATACCGATTTCCCGTGATGACGGGCAGCATGTCAGCTGATGCATTAGAAGCGGCCTGAGTGACTTTGAAGGTCACGTTCCTCAAGTCCATGATCCCAAGGCTCATGTCCTCCAGCATGGCCAGCTCCTCCCCTGGAGGCAAGAGAGGGAAAGGGCTGTCAGGCAGAGGGGACCTGCGTTCTCCCCTGGACTCAGCGTGGCCACGGAAGGACAGCGATGAGCTCAGGGCGGCAGTGACGAGGCGGTGAGAGTTGGGGGGAGGCTGACCAAGTGCCTCACTTCTCCGTGAGTAAAGCCCACTACTGAAGTCCTATGGCCACGTTAAAAAGCGTGGCTGGTGCAACCATGCCTCGTAGTTCCCGGCCCTTTCCTGGAGAAGGGAGGGGTGGGGGACCTACACGCGGGAACCTCCGAAGGCAAAGCCAGCTCTTTAGGTGTTGTGATCTTTCCGTATTCTTTAGATCTTTTGATATTTCTTCAATGCCTTAGAACTCCACAGATTAATAGATACTTTAAAAAAATTATCCGTTTTTACCTTCTAAGAAGAAATAAACAGAAAACGAAGGTGAGGAGAAGAGAGCATTTAAAAGACAATTTGGAGGGGCTTCCCTGGTGGCGCAGTGGTTGAGAATCTGCCTGCTAATGCAGGGGACACAGGTTCGAGCCTTGGGCTGGGAGGATCCCACATGCCGCAGAGCAACTAGGCCCGTGAGCCACAACTACTGAGCCTGCGCGTCTGGAGCCTGTGCTCCGCAACAAGAGAGGCTGCGATAGTGAGAGGCCCGCGCACTGCGATGAAGAGTGGCCCCCACTTGCCACAACTGGAGGAAGCCCTCGCACAGAAACGAAGACCCAACACAGCAAAAATAAATTAATTAATTAATAAACTCCTACCCCCAACATCTTCTTAAAAAAAAAAAAAGACAATTTGGAAATATCAACAAATTTTTTAAATACTCCTACTGCGTGACCCAGCAACTTTCCTTCTAATAATTTAGTGGGTGCAGAAATGGGCCACAAGCGGGTGTGTGTCTGTGTGTAACTATACAGGACTTTTTTTAGTTCTCTGTCACCTATCAGGGTATGTTTGGATACATTTTAATCAGTATGTGTTACCTGTGTATCAGAAAACCACTTAGGGAGACGAGAGGGGGTCACACACAGAGGCTCTCACAACCCCAGCCCAGGCGGCTCACCGTAGGTGCTCAGCAAGCTCTCAAATTGGGCGAGCAGCCCGATGGTGTAGAGCTGCCGCAAGAAGCCGTCGTCGTGCAGGCAGTTCCTCAGCTTGATGATGAAGCCACAGATGAGCGCGGTTAGCTGCAGGGGACAGACACCGCCTCACCTCGTGCCTGGCCCTCCCCGGTTCCTGCACCCGCGCTGCTCTGCCTGCAGCGGCCCCTCGCCCTCGGGGCCTGGGACCAGGACTGCAGAGGC
Source organism: Mesoplodon mirus (assembly GCF_964341445.2). Classification (NCBI taxonomy): domain Eukaryota; kingdom Metazoa; phylum Chordata; class Mammalia; order Artiodactyla; family Ziphiidae; genus Mesoplodon; species Mesoplodon mirus. The sequence continues at coordinate 16,288,287 of NC_138990.1, read as the reverse complement.
CACAGGAGGCTCACTTCCAAAGGTCCATCTGGTTTTGGTTCAGCTTCCAACCCAACCTTGGGGTCACTCCTGGGCCAGAACCTTCTGGAAGCCCAGAATTATTTCCCCATGGTGAAAGGAAAGGCCTCTATGCCTACAGATCCAGATCAGTGCCGGCTGGAAAGCGGGGTGCTCATGACGAGGGGCAGGAGTGGAGAACAGGTTCCTCTGCTAGTCTCCTGGGCAGAGGTGTCCCGTGCACAGCCCCGGCCTCGCGGGGACAGGAAGCCGCACAGAACCCACCAAGCCTCTGCCACCGTTCGCTCTGCTAATCAGATTACTGCATCTGAAAACTGGTGATGCTCATTTAAGCTCTTCCCTCCTCTGAAGGGAAATCGAAATCACCAGAATAGAGTTGTGCCTGAGCAGGTCTAATACCTGCTACTTTATAAACCAGAAAACAGATTGCGCGTCTTCCCTCAATGAACTCCTCTGCAGGGAAAAACAAAGGTGGCACCAGGGCCGGTGTGACCCCAGGCTCCTTGGGGCAGGTTCCCAGGGAGCAGGTGTGAAGCCGGACCGTCCTGAGCACCTGCGATCCAGCAGCTCCCCTCCCCCTCCCTCCAAGGCCAACACCCAGGCCTCAGGCCACACGGGCAAAGCCACAGGCGGGAGGGCACAGCGCCACGCTGGTTTCCTCAACCGCACGAGAGGGACAGGTTCACCTACCGTCTGGCAGAAGACCACGTCGCGGCGGTACTGCAGACTCAGGAAGGTGGCGATGGTGGGCGCGCTGTCCTGCATGAGCAGGAAGACCATCGCCTTCTTGGCCTTGTCGCTCATCATGGCCACGCAGTCCGTGAGGGTGGTCAGCAGGGGGTACAGGGCCTCGCTCCACTCACCTGGCACGAGGGGCGGTCGGCTCAGAAGGCGGCGCTTCGAAGGCCCCCGGCCCTGCCACGCCGCCCGCCCCTCCCGCCTCCGCACGGCCCAGAAGTGGCGCCAAGTTCAGCCCCGGTCTCTGCCCTCCTAGCCTGAAGCTTCTCCAGCAAACGCACCATCAGCCCTCCTCGGGGACCGCTGACACCCACCCTGGGGACTCGACACACTCACGGACCCGACTGTTCCTTTCGAGGAAGATGGCAGCGAGCTCTGGGAGTCATGACTCAGCAAGAACACACTGTGTCTGCGGAGGCCAGCGCCTCCCCGGCACCGCCGTCCCTCGCAGGGTACCTGCTACCTGGCTTCTCTGACCCAGGTGGCGAGGCAGAGCCCCGGGCTCCCAGAGCAAGGCCAACGCAGCCTGGCCGAGCCTTTGCGCAGCGGGCGCAGGCCCCACCCACGACTGCGGAAGGACCCTCCCCGGCCGCCTCCGCAGCCACAGCCCTCAGTGTCCCCGCCTCCTGCGCTTTCTTCCCCGCCGCCACCTTCCTGCCGGACTCCCTCTATTCTTGGCTTAGTGGTGTTTTTCTGTTTTTGGAATATAAGGAAACTTTGACCCTGTACCAAAACAACTTTTTAAAAATAGAACCTCAGGGGAGAAAAACAGAGTGAAAGGTATTTTTGGCTTTGGCTCTTTTTTGGTCCTTCCTATTTAGAAGACATTTAGAAGAGAAAAGACATGCCCCCATCAGTTATATTTTTTTAACAGGCCACCAAGCCCAGAAATAGGCACTGGATCATCACCACTGGGTGAGCCCACCCGGAGCGTGGCGAAGGCAGGTGTGTGCAGCCCGGGCAGGGCACCCTCCTCGGATGGGGGTGTGGGTCACAGGATGCCCATGGCCGTCGCCCCACTCAGGACAGGCCCTGGCCGCGTGAGCAGTGCAGCTGCTAGGATGGTCAGCTCCGTCTCAGATAAACAGAATCTTAAAAAGAGAGAAGGGAGCTGTGGCCCTGCTCTCTCAAACTGTGTGCTTCACGCTTTGTTGAGAAACAAATTCAGAGAAATGCCTGAAACCTACAAAAGGACTTCCCTGTACTCAGTGTTTGGTCAACGCAGATTTTCAAGTCTACGTAGCCATTCAAAATTTGGAAATGATCTAAGTGTATATGCAGACACACTGTACGTGGACAAGGACTTCTATCCGTAATGGAAAAAAGCAGGCTTAAATTTAGAAAGTCTATAGCAGAAAGGTCTTGGCAAATAAATCACACTGAAAAAGATCCCTGCATGGAGGAGTGGAAAATGTGAGTCCCAGGCCCCAGCTGCCACTGAGCAGTGGTGGGTGAGCCGTGGGCAGGTCCCCTGACCCCTCAGCCACGGGGGCCCTTCGCGGTAAAATGGGATGACTGTAGTGGATAATATCCACGTCTTTCTTCCTCTAAAATTCTCAGAGACCGTGTTTTTGCTTCCTTGAAGAACTCTGTTGAATCCATGTCAATTATATTCAACAACTGTCAAAAAAGGCTAATGGGCACTAAGTTTTAATAGCCAAGTAGTTTGGGGAAAGGTAGGCAGTCATTAAGACTATTCTTCACCTCAGAAGTAAATGCTCTTAGAGCGAGTGTTGCCAATTCCACTTGACATGAATATATATGTAATTAATATGCAACTCATGATCATTTTAACCTGAAAATGATCAGAATATACAAGTGGTCTTATTTGACTGAGCAAGCCCTCTGCATACAATTTTTTACTCTGCCTACTTCTGTTTAAACGAAATCCACATAAGAATGACTTAGTTTTGCTGCATTAGAGAAAAAACAACAACAACAAACCGAAAAAAAAAAAAAAAGACACTGAAAAAGACTGTAGAATTGGAAGAATGGTTTAAAAAAGCACTCAGGGTTTGTTCCGGAGAAGAGGTGTGGCCCTGGGCGAGAGCGGAGCCTGATGTCCGCCCAGAGAAGGGCTCAGCCGTGTCTGGATGGCTCCGGAGTTCAACGAGATCATCCACCAGCCCTTAAGTCAATACCTGTGAGTGCCTCCCTCTGTTTTCTCACTTAACCCGCAGAGACAGGACTAGTAATATGGGTAAGCAAACAGCCTCAGAAAGGCTAAGTGTCTTCCCAGACACACAAAAAGAATGGCCACTGGTACACACATCTGACTACGCAGCGAAGAGTCGTTGGGGATAATACATTTTGGGTCAACACGAGGGGAAACCAAACTTCACAACTTCCAAACAAAATAAATTTCAGGGACAGTGATGAGATTTCTACCAGAACCTAGTTAAGTGCAGGTGTCTGGGACGTGAGGGTTGGTGAAGGGGTTTACTCGGCCTCCTACATCTAGAATGTCTGGCAATGAACACAAAACACCAGTGATGAAGCGGCACCCTTCGTGCTGAGCGGATCCCCCTTGTGGGACAAGCTCCTGATCTCACTGCTCACCTGCAACATTCACTGATGGGCGGCCCATCCAGGACTGGACTACTTTAGGTAGCTTTGCTTTTGTGGTTTTTTTTTTTTTTTTTCTCATTAATAGGGGAGGGAAAGGAGAAAGTAGGGAGGGGGAGAGAGAGAGAGAAAATGGCGTGTGTTCTAACTCAGACTAAATACAGCTCTGTGGGAAAAGCTAAAGGAACCCTTGGCAGGGGACCTTTTAGTCCATCTGACATCAACTGTGGACAGGCCACCAAAGCTTCTGGAAGTGACAGAGCTCACAGAGACGAGGAGAGCTGGACAAGCCCGGCTGCCCGAGTGCTGCCTGGGGACCACTGGACTTGCCCTCAGCTCTACAAACTGCAGGGCACGCAGAGCCGGGGAAAGCCCCGCGCTGCCTCGGGCCAGGGTCATGAGGCTGCCGCCCCCTTTCCTGGCCTTAACTGCTGGGGACGGTCACCGCCACGGGGCTCAGGAGAGACAGCACAGCGAGAAGGCACCGACCTGTCCTGCAGGTAAGCTGGGGGGACTGGGAGTCCAGAGGCAGGTGGGAAGGAGCCAGGCCCAGGCCAGGGGAGGTGCTGGGAGGGCCCAGGGAACCGGAGCTGGAGACCTGCTCGTGACCAAACTAACGTTTCTGGAGAGAGAAACTGAGGGGCTGGAAGCAAACTGGGGGGGTTGTGAGGTGCCCAATCAGATTACCCACTGATGAGCAAATGCGGTTCTGGAGTCACGGCCGTGAGCGGAGCTGAATTCCCCGGCGCCGTGTAAGTGAGAGGATGCTCTGAGAGCTGACGGGAATAGTGCAGTAAATCCCACCATCACAGCTGGCTGCACCCTAGACATAAGGTAGGTGGCCTACTGTGTCATATTTACATGCAGTCAGAGGGCGGGATGTAATCCTCAGGCTGACTGGGTAGCTGCTCTTTGGAGTGTAAGGGGAAAAAAACCCACAACATCGTATTTGGGGGTCTCATGCTCCCTCTGGGAAAACCACAAGCCACATCCAGGAAATTCGATGTGAACTAGAGCAGGGGTCGGCACATTTTTTCTGTAAAGGACTAGACAGTAAACATTTTAGGCTTTGAAGGCCACAGGGTCTCTGTCGCAACTACTGGACTGTGGCACTGCCCCAAAACAGCCATGGACAGTATGTGAACGAATGGGCGTGACTTATTTCCAGGAAAACGGTATTTATAAGAGCAGGCGGTGGACGGGATTCGCTCGGAGCAGTGGTTTGCCGACCCCTGAACTAGAGTCACAAACACTGACTTCTACATGCAAATGCAGTCAAAAAGATTCCATTTCTAGCACTAACTCCACCCGAAGCCCACAGCAGTGCCTGACAGGAAGTCTAAGGCTGCAGCCAGACTCAGAAGAGAGGATGCTGTGTGATTACCACGCCACAGCATCTGGACGGCTACCTCTTATCTGCCTCCCCCTCCATGGGATGCTAGCAAGCTCAGGTGAAATCACAGGAAGCGTCATGTACCATCATGTACCTCTCTTAGCCAGGCCACCCGCTTCAGGAAGCCTAATGCGCTCATGGACACTAACTGTCTGAAAAGGGTTTAGGACGGGAAAGTGACAAAAACGCACGTGGCAGCCTGCTTCTGCCCACAATACCAGCCCGACTGGCCCCTCGCCAAACCTCAGAAAAGTTGCTACATCCCTCACAGTGAGGAAACTCCTAAAAGGTTTTCTTAACTCTGGGAGTACAAGGTAACCTCTGACAGTTTAGCTACAAACACGCCCTAAATATTAAGAAGACATCTGCAGAAGCCTTGAACGGAAACCACGTACCTGGGCCGGACTCTTCAGGAGGGGGACTGCAATCTGCACAGAAATGGAGGGTGACATGGATGATTAAGGAGCAGCACACGGTTCAAACACGAGCAACTCAACGCTTAGAGCAACTGCCGCAGCAGCTGGCAGTAAGCTGGCTGAACTGAGCCTCGGAGAAGAGGCTGGGGGCCTGCCTGCGTCTTCCCCAGGGGTCACGTGAAGGTGGCTGGGCCGCCCGGAGCTCACTGCCCGAGCCACCGGTGTCGGTACTCATGGTGCTGGTACTTCAACACGACACGCTCTTTGCGGGAAGAGCAGGTTAACGTGTCACAATGAGATAAAGCCCCCACGTCCATCCCATTGCATGTGCTGGAGCCCACGCTGGCTCACGACATCTGGAAGCAAACTCGCAGTGAGAGAGACTGACCAGTAAATCGAGCGTGCAGCTCAGAGCCCACCGCCCTGACTGACTCTGGAGCCCGGGCTAAAGGTCGGCTGCTGAGATCCAAAAGGTTAGGGTCCAGTCATGAAACCCATATACCAAACACATGCATGCCAATCTTGACGATGTTTAAGCCAAATACAAAATGTCTATGATGGAGGGAAGTCTAGAATTGGAACATCCCTCCAGGTCCCTCAAAGAATACCAAGTTTAACTCAATTTCACCTACACTGAGTCACATCGGGAAGTACTCATTTCAAGTTCTCTTCTCCCTTAAAAACTCTAAAATTCCTGGTTAACTGGGTGTGCCACCTGAAACAAACAAGTTTGAAAAGGGATCGTTTGGGCTAAAAGCTTATTTTATTTTATGTCTAAACTTTTCAGTTCAAAGGGCATTTTAGGACCTGAAACAGGCAGTTTCAGATCCTCAAGGATAGCTAGAACCAGCTGAACGGAGACTCTGACAGCCTGGATTGTCCAGAAGGGTGGTGGCAGGGATCTTCTCTCTAATCGTCTTTGGCAATGACTTCTTAAACTGGCCAACGGGACAGAAAATAGAGCAAAATTAAAGGCCTCTGTAGGTTGAAGACTTCAGCGTCTTCACTAGAGCTCAAATATCCTGAGACTGCCTACTTCACAAAGAGGGAAACCACCGCGGGGTGTGTGATGCACAGCGGTGACTGTTCAACATCTGTCTGGCTAAAATCAGAATTACCCCAGGCCTTGGAAAAATACAGATTTCTGTCTCTCCGTAACCCTTCCTCCAAGATCCTGAGTCTCTATGAGGAGAAGGGTCTAGAAACCTGTTTTCATGATCTGCAGTGATCCCAAACTGCTGGGCTGGGACCATGCCTGAGAAGGGATCAGGGGTTAAACCCACTGGGTAGACTCATCTTTCAATCAAACGGGAGAGACGGATCTCCTCTTAGATCACAGAGGCCCTTGAGATTTGATGACCACTGTCGACTGCTCCACACACATGCAGATTTTAGCACACAATCTCAGGGGTACGTGGACCTGGGGTGCAACCCATAGACCTCAGGTTAAGAGAAACCTGGTCCAGGGTTTGAAGGACTCTTCGGGGATAAGAAGAGCAGGACAGAGTATGTGTGGGAGGTAATGGAAGTCACCAAATCCTGACAGTTTGCAGACGGGTCACTTGGGTGGAAAACCAGGAGAGGGAGGCTCATGGAGCCTCTGCGGTCCCCGCTGCGGGGGACTGGTCAATGGGTCCTGCAGAGCCCTGACCCCAGGTGGGGCTAAGGCAGGGCAACTCCTTGATGAAAGATGAAAACCAAGGACCCAGGACAGGGTAGAGAATTGGAATGAAAAGAGAGAACGCCTGTCAAAGAAGCATGGAGTTGTTCACAGGCAATAAATACGCTGGTGTGAACACAACCCGCTCATTAGGCCAAAACAAGTGCCCCAGGAACTTGGAAGGGCATCGGGAGTCACGACAGAGCCCAGCTCTGGTCCCTGAGGACAAGAGGTTGAGTAAAATAAATGGCTCACAGTCTGGTTTTTCCCGATCCTCCTGATCATGCCGAGGTCTGAACAGCTTCCCGGCTGTGCTCAGATTTTTAAATTAAGGATCACGTGCAGGTAATTTAGAGGCATATGGTTTCATAAGTTTCTTTTGAGCGCTGATCAGCAGAGTCAGACTCTCTCAAACGCTTCCTACTCCCATGAGCACAACAGAGCTGATCTGTACGGCACACACAGGTACAAGGCAAGCCCTAAATATCACAAATAAATGCTCCTGTAAATAGCTTTAAAACTGCACTTAAATTTGTCTATATATTTGAACAATACGGGACGTGCCTAGAAAAAGAGGACATTTAAGTTATGAATACAACAGTATATCCAGTTAAATGCACTATCTCCTGCATTTAAAAAAATCCAGTCAGTAACTTTTTTAAAATCTGCAGAAAAATGTTTAAATTGCAAGCAAGACAATATTAAAAAGAAATGAGCAATGAACTTTCAGAATTTTTTTTAAGAAACACAATTTACAGTAAAAAAAAAAATGAGAGCACGAACAAAGACAAAACAGTTCCATGAACCAAACACAGGTTTGGGGAACTGAAAGTTGGACCCCTCACAGATGGCAGAGTGGAAGACGCGGACACCGGGGAAACACAGGCTCAAGTGAGAGCGCACCCCGCGGACAGACTGCAGGCGGACTGGAGGCGGAGGGCGTCTGACAAACCAAAGGAGGATTTACCAAGAGGCTCCGACAGGGGAGCGAGACCCTGCCTTGAATGAAAGCTGCCCGGTTCAGAAATGACAAGTCCCACTGCCAGCGGCCCATCCCTGGCCCAGCTGGGCCTTAACCCGCCCAAAGGGGGGCAAGGAGGCGGCGGCAGCAGCTGGATCTCAGCTGCCTGGTGCACAACCCCACCAGCTCTTCCGGGGAGAGGCCAGAGCTGCAGGGACCAGGGACCCGCGGGCTCAGACGGCACGTGGCCCCCAGCTGTAAGGCGACAGCGGGGCAGAGCGCCTGCTCGTGCCCTGTGTCTCCGCAGGCAGCAGGCTGTTGCTGAAGCGTCCTGCCGTCTACCGAGAGCCCCACCTTGGAGGTGGCGCCGCACAGAGGAACCTAACTGGCCCCCCCAGACGTGGGAGCGGGGCCCACCCTCTGACTGGGTTACGAGCAAGGCCCAGAGCAGCGGGCCTCTGCCAGATAAAAGCGCGCCCAGCCAGTGACAACCAGCCTTTCCAGACGAGCCCGCTGGGCCTGCCACCAGCTCTCATCCAGAGAGAGCCGCACGCCTCACCTTTTCCGTGATGCCTGATGCAGTGAGCAATCTCACGAGAAAGGCATCTACCGTTCGGCCTCCTTCGGGTTCCCAGACTGGCTGACAAACCAGAAAAGCCCAGGAGGCCGACCCTCCCGGACGCGGCAGCGTGAGCCGGCCGGGCCCTGAGGTCCAGCCTTCACCAGGCCTGCAGGCTCACACGCGGGCCCCGCAGCCGTGAAGGCTCGGGGAGGCCCCGCCCCCACTGCTCTGGGTGCCGCGACACCCCCTCTGCTGAGAGGCCTCCCTGCAGTCTGCGTGGCGGGCGTGGAGTTAGAGACACAAACGGACACACGGACAGCGTTCGAGGCGGTGGTGGGAAGCAGGGTGTGTACGCACGTGTGGTCGGGTGAGGGTGGCATGCGGCGGGGGGGCGTGGCGAGGGGGGGACGTCGCAGAGGGGGTCCTCCGGTCGGATCCAGTAGGCCTGGCTGCCCCGGTTACCTTTCCTTCCCGTGCAGCTGCCGGCGCCGGGGAGGCTGTGGTCGCAGCCCTCGCCCTGCAGGCGCTCCCGCTGCAGCAGCTTGTCCGCCCGCTGGATGATGCACTCCAGGCTCTTGTCCACGTTCAGCCACACCTTCTCCTGGCGGACCCAAGGGGCGCGGGGTCAGCTCTCCCAGCAGGAGACACAGGGCAGAAAGCAGAGCCCGCCCCCGCACCGCCCCCCGCCTCCCCGGGCGCCATGCCCACTGAGACCCCGCAAGACGGAGACAATTTGGAATCCCCCATTAAAGCTGCATCTGCTTTTCCAAAGACAAATCAATGTCCCGTGGGCGTCAATTTCAAAGTTTGGGGGACGTCTGCTAGTCGCTGTCCTGGAGGCCACTGTAGGCACAAGGGCCACGGGAGCACCCTCGTCCCCTCCTCCCTCCCCGCAGACCTCATACAAACACCGCAGGAGACTGAGGTCTTCTGGATGGAGGCGGTGGATCGCTCAGCATGGGGGCGGGGGGCCCTGCAGAAACCCAGGCAGCACTCAGGACGCTGGGGCAGGCCTGGGGGAGCGCGCGGCTGCCGCCGGTAATCCGGTGCCCCCAGGACAACACCGCTGAAGAACAGTCCCAGCAAATGACAAACACGCGTCCGTGATGTCACTCCCTCAAGGGGCAGACCCTGCTCTCAGAGCCCACCCTGCGGAAGCAACACTGTGACGGGATGTCAGGGCGGCGTCTCCCAAATCCTCACCAAGCTGCCCAGCACCTCAGCTCCCACATCTCCAGAAAGACGTGGCCCCGGAAGGGCTGACGGCCAGCGGAGGCCGAGGAGGCGGGGCCCGGGCTGGGCCCCACACCCGCGAGGGAGCGAGGCCTGGCGTTTTCCAGGCGGGCTCAGCGGCCGGGGGACGGGCAGGGGCGGCAGGCTCACCCACTCCTCCTCGTGCCAGTCCACCTGCAGAGAAGAGCGGCTGTTCCTGCCCGACCACCTGGCCACGAGGGTGTCCTGGTCGTTCCTCAGCATCACCTGCTCCTCCTCGGCGGAGGTGGGCGAGGCCTTGGAGGCGATGTAGTCGGGCCGGGCCGCATTCAGCCCGTGGATGGAGGTGGCCAGCAGCTTGCAGTCGCACACGGTGACCAGCTGCCGGGTCTGCAGGGACACACGCACACCTGGCCGCTGAGCACCCAGGTGGGGCCACGGGGCCCGGCCTCTCTGAGCGCCCAGCCCGCCCCTCTCTGCCCTCCTGCACGGTGCCAACACCCCAAGAGCTGCCGCCCTCGGGACGTCCGAGGGTAAAGGCTGCCGCACGACAGGCCCGGCTGAATCTCAGCAAGAATTTCCCACAGAAGCCTGGAGAACGCAAGGAGGATGACAGGGAGGCCAAGAAGCCTCTGACATTCTTGGACCCCGGCCAGCCTCCGAGCCTGACATGGCTGGAGGAGGGGCCTGGGGTGAGCCCAGTGCCGGCCTTCACTGGCTTCCCAGGCTGTCCCTCCATCCCAGGGCACAGGCCTCACTTCAGTTTAACCGCTGACGTCTTATGTTTCACATCTAATACCTGAAGCCCTGGGCAGCGGGATTCCTGGCATAGCACCTGCGGTTCTGGGGAACTCTGCACGCAACAGCAGCTCTATGGCTCAGAATCTGACGTCTGACAATGTCACCTTTATTTTATGAGTGGATTTAATCCCCTGCTCCGTCTTTTTACTGGGCAAACACATGGGAAGGATACAAGACATCCGCACGGGGAAAAGCAGCTCATCCCAGTGAAGCAGGTGTGTGTGGGGAAGTGTGACCAGAATCTGTGTGTGCACGTGTGTGTGCTTGTGGGCACGTGTGTGTTTGGCGGAGGCACTGAGTCACGTGAAAAAGCATCATCCATCAATTTTTAATCAGGATCAGATGACAGTTAATTAGAAGCTGGTTTGTGGACTATGTATAAGCCAATGAAATTATACTGTTCTTATGTGTGTATAATAATTCAGTTTCTTTTTTCGAACTGTGAGTACAACAGAAATGTGGCCCAAAATGTGCTGAGTAGGCAGTCACTAAGGAAGCAGAGGAACTGTCCCAGCTTCAACAAGACCCCCGTGCGTTCCCTGGAAAGCCAAGTGCATGAAGCCACAGCCGAGGCTCCTGAGCTCCGGGCTCTATCGCTGGTCTCCCCCCATCCAGCTCTGTGACCATGGGCCAGTCACCAACCCCCGCCCCAGGCCTTTGTGGGAATAGGATCTGAAGTCAGACATTCAAGGTCATCCCAATGTCACCATTTGTGTGGACAGCTCTGGGCACACATGAGGTGTCCAGGGGTATTCAGAAACCCAAGGGACCCCCACCCACCTGCAGCAGGGTAGCCTCTCCTACCTTGTCTGCTAAGATGGCGAGTGTTCTTTCGAGGCCAGTGGCAGACCTGTCCTTGGCCGCCCTCGAGAGCCTCTCTGCGTAGTAACTCACTTGGGTTTTCAGGGTGTTGATCTGGGCAATGATCTCCTTGGCTCTGACAATGTCCTGTGGTATGTAGATGATGGACTGGCAGCTGGATGACGTACTAAAAAGGATGAGAACAGCTTCTAACGGGTTCTCTCGAATCGATGGGGATAGGACCACCTCCCCACCCCTGCCCCCAACCAACACGAGGTGAAGCCTCCTGTTACTCAGGGGTGTTTCCTAGGCTAGTCTAGTTGTTGGTGGACAAGAGGAAATCTCAGTAGATCCATTCTGTCTGTACAGTAGAGGCTTGAAACGTTAAAATGCAATTAAGTCTTTTATCCATATTTGCATGTATCTGTATTTTTACTGTGTTTCTACCTGTGTGTACAGATGCTGAACCCAGCAGTTACCTGGATGCTCATAATCTTTCACCTAAGAACCTCTTCTGTCAGTTTTTAAGCAGTACCTGAGTGCAGACCTGCTGACACCAGAGTGGTTCACACCGCAGTGAAGGGAGACTGCAGTAGGGGCTGGACTTTGCCAAAAGAAACCTGTCTTTTCCTTTGGCCATTCAGGACTTCAAACTTTCTGCGCACAGACCCACCCCCTGTCGTGTGTCTACCCCAGCAAGTCCCCGGAACACTGGGCTTCCATCCTCTCTCCCCTGCTCCGGGACTCCCCTGCTTATAAATTAATGTTCCATCAGATGAAGGGGGGCATGGAGAACATGCCGAACTGGAGGCCAGGCCTGGACGCCTCACTGGCTTTGAAAACCAGTCCTTCCCTCGTCCCCCACTCCCTGCCACCGAGCAGCATGTGCATCTTGGGATCTGATGTCAAAGCTACTGCCCGGCACAAACACCAGCCTCTGGGGATCCAACTCCACGTCCCTGGCTTCGTGGGACCTTCTAGATGGGGGTGGTAAATTGCATGTCTCTTAGCTAAGATCCCCAATCAACCCAATAATATAAGTTTATTTTTCAGACCACCTGAGGAAGCTGAGGGAAACAGGGAGAAGTATACGGCAGCCATGCTTCATGTGAGGAGGGGCCCTGACTGGTCCCCTCAAAGAGCTGCCCTTGGAGTTTAGGGGAAGAGGGAGGACCACACCCTCCACTGCTGCCCCTGGAGGTGAGGGTCACACGGTAGGACTGAGCCCTTTCCCTGCTGGGCTCTTTCCAGGGTAACCCGAAGCTGGGTCACCAACAAACAGCCCTGCCCATTCCCCTGACGGACTATGGGGTCAACATGCAAAAACAAAAACCGAAGCACCCCTGAAAAAACAACACCCCAAGCCCAGACACCACAGTGAAAAACGATGGAGTTGCCAGAAGCCCATGCAGCAGGCTGCGGTCAAGCCTGCACAGCACGAGGTGCACACGCTGCTTTCCAATCTGCAATCACTGCCAAATGAATAGCTGCCATTTAAGACAACTGAGTCTTAGGAATACAATCTCGAAACAGGGTTTTTAAAATTTATTCTTCCCAGGAGCCAATATTTAGAGAACACGCGTAACGTGTGCTGCACGTACACGTACACGTGTGTACGGAGATGGGTGTGTTCACTTCAGCAAATACAAAGCCTCCGACAAGCGGGACAGAAAGCATCACCGCACTCGCTGTGTGTTCCCACAGGTCCTGTTAGCGACACGGGAGGAACGTGGCGGGAGTGAGAAAGGATACGCTTCCAAGAGCTGCTGTTCACGGACGACCGTGAACACACGAGCGTGGGAGCCCAGCCACAGGCCGAAACGGGGGCAGCCACGGGGGAGGGTGTCCTCAGCGTGCAGCGCCACGGAACCTCCAGCAGCGTCCGCCCAGCCACGGCCCCTGAGCTGCTCCAGCTCCACGATGGCAGCAGTTCTGAGGGCTACGGGTGCCTCACAAGCCCCAGGGCGGAGCCCCTGTTCTGGGCCGGGGCAAGTGCCCCGGGCGAGCCTGGGGAGGCCTGGAACGGCAGTGGGGACCCCAGGCAGCAGGCATGGTGGTCTCTGGCTGCCATCTCATTGTTGGTGGAAAAAGTCACTTGGTTGTATTAATTCTTGGTTTGCCCTCCAGGGATGAAACTGGCCCTAGTAATACTGTTTTACAAATCTCCATTAACTATTAAATACCATAAAAATGTAAGCTGGCTTCATTCCTACAAGACGTGAAGGGAAACTGAAAACTGAAAAGCCACAAGTTCTTGTGAAAGAAGCCAGGAAGGGACTCCCAAACGCACCAGTGGGTTGACTTGAAATCCCAGCACCTGGGGACCTGCCTGGCCCCGGCTCCTCATATCCTGGAGGAACGAAACTGGGTCTTGGCTTCGAGTGAGCACAGCAGTGAACTGCTACCAGACTGGGAGGGTTTGACACAGCAGACTGGAGGTGGGCTATTCATTATCACAGAACATTGCAGTTGGAAGGAGAATTCTGTCTATGAGGCTACAACTAGGAGCCCACGGGGGCACGGAGGGGGAAGCACCTCAGAGGAGGGGACAGTCTTTCTCTGCACGAGAGCAAGACCCAAACACACACTCTCCACAGACAGAAAACTCACCAACACTCCTCAAAACTGCTAAAGAAAAGAACCAAAACAAAATATTAGCAGCTTGTTAGCAAACGGCAAATGCAAAAGAAAAATTAAAAAAACAAGTTCTCTTTTGTCAAAATTCCGGAGATCATTTGTCGAGGCCCCGACTACAGGGACGATTAAACTCAAGAGCCCAGCATGCTCACTGGCGAGAGCAACGTCTGCGCACGTGCTCGAGCCCCAGGGAGCCGTCCCATTCGGGCGAGTAACACCTGCGCCGAAAGGAGAGCTCCCCTGGCGCAAACCATTCCTGCAGGTGGCGTTATGACATCAGTAGGACATTAAATAAAAATGTATATAATATATTGGAAAAATGCTGTAGAAGCACTTAGGGAGTAAGAGGTACTGAAGTTAACATGCCAAACACTTAGGTATCAACACCCCAACCTTCCTGGGACAGGGACAGCCCTCTTGAGCGGCTTTCTCCTCCGGGGCCTCCACGCCAGCCTCAGGTCACACACTCGCACCTCCACGTGGCCACATGCAATGCTGCGACAGACACGCGGCTGGCTGTGCAGAGTGTGGTGGCACAGGAAGCTCGCCTTTGTCCTAATTCCCAGAGGAGCACCGGGTCGGTGAATCCTCGGGGGGATCTGGTGGCCTGGCTTGTCTGCCCAGGGAGGAGCCCTTGGTGGGGACGAATCAAGGTCGAGGAGGCTGCCAGGGGCCTCCCAGAGATGCCGCCCAGCCCTGCGCTCAGCTCTGACCCGACTCCCCAGCTGCTCTCCGCCAGCCTGCTCACCCCTCGGCCCGCGACCGCTGCACCTAACCTTTCTTCCCAACCCGTGCAGTCCGAGGTCACTTTGCTCAAGCCCTGTCCTGACTCCCGCCCTGGGGCCTGAGGCTCCGGCCGGTGCTAAGCCGCTAAGCCTCCTCCGACTGCCCCGCGGGTCCTCCTGAGGCTGGCGGGCCTTGGCGTCACCGTCCTCAAAGCACTCCGGCTCCGGCCCCTCGAGCCCACGTTCCGCGCAGACTGCCCCGTCGCGGCCCCAGCTTGTTCCTTCTCTGCAGCCCCACCTTCTTGTCCGGGCCTCGCCGCCCCGTCTCCTCCACAACCTCGCTCCATCGGTGTCCTCTGCCGTCTCCCCTCACTTGCCTTCATCTCTCCTATCAGCCTGAGCACAGGCTCGTCTCGGTCACCTTCTGCGAGCCTGAGGCCTTCACGCTGCTCCTCCACCTCACGGTCCAAGGAGCCCAGGCCTCGGCTACATGCATGGCATCCACTTCCTACACCCGCGCCCCCTGGTCAAGGTAAGGCTGGCGCGTGATGCTCGGGAAGATCACCCACGCCTCGCGGCGTCCAGCACAACAGCTCGGTTTAGCGCTCTCTCCCGTCCCCTCTGATCCACCACAGCACACCCTGCACCCTCCACTCGCCGGGTTCCAGCAGGCTCCAAGCGCTGGCGCTGACTTTGCCCCAGGGCCAGGCCCAGACCCGTCAGCCCTGCGTCACCTGCACGCCCCCCTGCGCCCCGCCCAGCCCCTCCCCTCGGCTCCTGCCCCCAAGGCCCCGCCCCTCACCGCGTGCTCCGCAAGGCCCGCCCCGCCCCGCCCACCTCCCAAGTTCCTGCTCAGCTGGTCAACTCTGTGCAGCCCCTTGAGCCTTTCTGACACTGGGAGTGTTGACCGCCAGCATCCTCCAGCAGAGGAAACGACCTCTCCCGGGCTTCACGCTTTGTGACCTTCAACCGACCGACCAGGGCCTCTAAAGGGCAGCCGAGCCCCAGCGTCCAGGAGGGCCGCCGCCTGGGGCACCGCTCTCCAGGTGCATTTCCATCCGCTGTCAGTTTACAGGGACAGGACCACGGCTCCGGTGCCTCGTCACCCACCCAGCTCAGTCACACACACAGAGCAGCACAGGGCCCGTAAGGCAGCTCCTCCCGCCCCACAAAAGCAGATCGGATGCTGGATGTTTCTGTGGTCCTGTTTTGACTTTTTTTTTTTTTTTTTTAAACCTAGGAAGCGTCAGACAGCAGTACAAGGACGACAAACACCCTCCAAGAACTTACTGTTTCTTGGTCTCTTCAAATTTGTGCAGCTTTTTGCGGAGACCTCCTGACTTAAAGCCTTGGCAGTGTGCTGCTGGCGCTCCAATGGTGACGATGTCGTAGTTCTGATCTGAATGACAGAAAGCTCTCCTCCATTACTCTGGGCTCAGGCCTGTGGACGAGCCAGCTACAGGGATATGTACACAACTCTGGGATCCCCCGCCAGCCCACTTCCAAGCAGCCTGTGGTTCCCTTAGTCGCACAGCCCGGGCTGCCCGAGGGCCTCTGGAGCCAAGCACCATCATCTCGGCTACGAGGGTCCTGTCTGTCTCAGGGGAGAGTCACACAGGGCAGAGGGCAACTACCCAGCTACACTCAGCTTGCATCCCTCCTTCAGAAGGATGACCTGTGGGCAATTTTCTGCCACAGCAACACAAAGGGAAGCTGGAGGGAGGACAAATGAGAGGAAGGGGTCTGAGCTCTCCACAGAGGCCTTCCGGAGGCCCTTGGGCTGTGCCTCTTTGCCGAGCGCCCTGCAGCAGCGCACACAGGGCAGGCTGGGGCGGACGTGGGGCAGCTCAGGGAGAAAAGACGTGAGATGTGATCCAGCGAGACGGTTACCTGATCCTCCATCGTCCTGAACTCGCATCCGCTGTATGTGTAAGTTTGTGGGAACAAATTCTAACTTTTTATCTGCTTTCAAACTGCTTGCTTTGAACGAGGGACCTGAGGAATGGAATGTGAGAAAATAAAGATGGTCAGCCCGTATCCCCCATTCATGAACGGCGGGGTGGAGAAGGGAGAGTTTGAGGGTGCTGCTGCGGGCATGCAGGTGTGTGTCAGCAGTGGCCTCAGAAACTCTGAGCTGCCCATGAGCTCACTTCCTTCCCAGATGATGGGGGTGAAACGCTGAGGGAAAGCAGCTCCCGGCCAGGAGACTGGTTCGAGGTCCTAGGTGGTGAAAGGGGCCTGGTGGATCCACCCTCGGAGGCTCAGGAGCGACGCCGGGCCTTCCCATCAGCAGCTCTCAACCGACAGGTCTGACACAGGGACAGGATTTTGTGCAGCACGATGTCAGCACCACTATAAAAAGCAAGTGGGCCCGTGCCAGGAAGTGCCTGTTCCAACTGTAGAGCCTGCCGGCATCCAAGATCTAAGAAACTGGTGTGACGGGAGCAACACTTCTCAGTTCTGAAAAGTGATGAGAAGGTCTGCTCATCACCCCAGGTCTATCAAGATGAGCAAACACTACACAGCATCGATTCCGGCCTCTGGAAAACACGCTAACGTGTCCCCTTGTACATCCTGGGGTGGGGCTCAGGAGTTTGGACCATGTTTTCTAACAAATATTCACAATCTTATTTCTATAATTAGAATACTTAACTAATTAAGTAAAGAACTACTTGCCTAGAAAAAGAGACTATAAATTACACTAACAATCAGGAGAAATAAACATTCCATCTAGTGAAAAAAGACAAATTTATTTTGCCAGTATGCAAAATGCAGACCAGCCACTGTCTGCTTTGCACTTTGCCACGGGAGATGGTTCTCTAGCTACGGACGGGGCAGCCCGTGGACCAGCAGCACTGGCATCCTGGGAGCCTGTTACAAATGCAGAATCCCAGATCTGCTGTTCACGAGGCTCTCTGGAGACTTAGAAGCACACTGACATCTCAGAAGCTCTGCTCTAGAAGAATCATGGTGGGGGGGTTTCAGACTTTCCCAGGTAACAAGCATCCAACACGGGCAGGTCCCTAAGTCCCTTCAGGCAAACACTGCCATTTGTCTTAGAAATACATTTAGATCTGTTCTTCAGATTCAAACCAAACCCAGGGCACCACCATCTTGTCATCACTCCTGTAAACTTGGCTGCTTCTCAGCCAAGTTTAGGGACAGGTTCCTCTGTGCTGTCCCCACATTAAGGGGTTATGATTTTCCTTAAAAGCTGAAATTCTATTATAAAGAGGGGAAGGAGGGAAGAATCTGAAGATAGAGAATAAAGTAATAGAAAACCAAAAAAGTCACTCCATTGGGAACCAAAAGGGAATGAGTTAAACATAATCTTCTAAACCTACCCTGAAAATGTTTTGAAAATCAAGTGGCATCTTTCAAGAAGAAAAGATGTGTCTATATTTCACTTTCACTTTTGAGTCTTCAAAAGTGAGTGAGAGCTCCATTCAGACAATTCATATGTAAATATAAGGACCGCTAAACAGTTAAACCGGGAAATCTAGAAAACCCTGCCTTGCTTTGTCTCAAGGCAAACGGCCTGCATCCTTTTGGCCATTTCACTGATGCTAGACCAAGATGAAGAAATAAAATGAACCAACAGCCTGTGACTTTGTCTCTCCTGAATTTCATCCTATAGCGGTTGTTTTGGCAGATATACCATGGAAGGAACTTTCGATGCAATTCACACATTTGTCTTCTCAATTAAGATCTGAAAACTCCATATTTGAGAGAACTCACACCTCCATGAGAATCTATTTTTAAAAATCCATTAGAGTGTCTGTCAGTGGGAATATGGGAGTGACCCTGGGTTCCAGATTTCCAGCTGGGAAAATGAGAGCGGGTGAGCCATGGTGGGGTTGAGAGCGGGCACCCACCTTTGTACTGATGGAGGTCGGTCAGGTTCTCCTGGTACGTGAGGATGATGGTCTGGTACTGAGTGACGATCTGGCGCCGGAGGCTCTCCCAGCAAGGGGACAGTTCCCCCAGCTCCTCCAGTTCACACACTCTGCAAGCAAGACACACACATCAGGCCATGGCACCGGCTCCCTCCCAGCAGAGGCTCAGAGTCCTGACCAACCAGGAGGACAGATGGATGTGGACGCGTCATGCCCAGGGAAGGCCCTGCGAGTCTGGAGGGGCGGCAGCAGGGCAGGACAGCAGACAGCTCCAAGGGCGGCTGTAAACAAGGCAGACCACTGACCACGTGCAAACTGCACAGACAGGCTTTTCGTAGGAACTCAGTCAAGTGTTCAGGGAAAACTAAGTGAAGGAGTGAAGAGGGGAGTGGCTCCACCACGGCACCCTGGCGACCTTGCATGTGTCCAGAGGCCACAGGGGCGTGAAGGCTTGAACTGCAGCCTGAGTCTGACCCTCCCGGAGCACAGGAGGATTGGAGCCTGAGGGCAACTGCTACAGGCCCTCCCCACCCCTCTATCCCCCGCACCCGGGGCTGTCACTGCCTCCTGGATTCTGGGAGGCATGGGGCTTTCTGCCCTCACCAGAGCAGAGCTGCAGAATATAAAGCTGTCCCGCGAGCCGGGCTGCTCAGCAACCGGGGTTCCGTGGCTCCTGCTGTGGCCACCAGGTCCCTTATGTCATCCTATTCGGGTCCGGGACAAGGACCCTGGGAAGATGGCAACTTTAGCTATTGTTCCCTTTACTATCTGTGTAAGTAATGAACTGTCTAGATCTAAAAGTGCATAGAGAAGAAGACAAGAAAAAAATTTGTTATATCCACAAAAATGAAAGCTGTTTAAGAACTGAAATATAAATTTCTTAGCTCAGCAGGAAATAATAGCTACATAATCAGAATAATGAACACACAAAATGGATTCAAAAAAAAAAAAAAGGATAACCAGTTTAGGAAACTGGGGGGAAAGTATAAAAGACCTAAAATCCTCTTCATAGGAAATCAGCAGTTAATCTCTGAAGTTGATTAATTAAGAGAGTACTCTATATATAAATTTAGAAATATAGCATAAAACACTAAAACAGCTAAAAGTGGTTGTTTCTTAGGAAGGCGATCAGAAGGTTGAGCATCCCAAGACTTATGTTTTTTGTTAAAAGCCTTTTTGCACTCTTTGGCTTTTTATACTATGCACGTTTTCCTCTAAGCGGGGGGAAAAGCTAATTTTATAGAAGTGTTTAGGAATCTACTAAATTTTCTAAAGTTAAAAAAAAATTAAGAAGCTGTGCCATTTTATTATTATTATTATTACTAATCAGCAAGATTAATGTAAAAGAACCCTCGGTGCAGGCAAGGCTGGGTGGGACCGAGGTCCCCGTGGGTTGCTGGCTGAGCGGCCCTGCTGGCCTGGGGTCTGCACCCGAGCCTGTCTGCCTCAGCTGCTGCGGGCCCTGCTCTCTCCGTGTCGCTGCCCGTGGGTCACGTGGCTCCGCCTTGTGCTTCCAGGTGTCAGCTTAGTGTCACCGTCTCTCAGAGGCCTGCCCCGGCCACCCCCCTCCTTCTCACGGCCCCTTTTAAGTTCTGCACACCAGTGACCCGTCTGGGCCCCGTGTGGCCCAAGTTCTGTTGCTGACTGTCTCCCATGGTCCATCTTGCCCGTCAAGACCCCCGCCTCCCCACCACAGTGAGCAGAGCGCTGGCCACGTGGCTGGCGTGAGAAACAGCAAAACCCTCCAAACCAACGCAATGAGTGAAGGAACTCTTCCGGGTTACAGTGCACCAAACGGTGGGAAATTATGCGCAACTAAAAATTTAGTGAAACTGAAGATACATAGGAAAGTAGATGGTAGCTATGTAAATATATTACAAATATGGAAAAGCTGAAAGGAAGTTTTAAAAAATTAACTCTATAAAATATACACAGGGCTTCCCTGGTGGCGCAGTGGTTAAGAATCCGCCTGCAAACACAGAGGACACGGGTTCGAGCCCTGGTCCAGGAAGATCCCACGTGCCGCGGAGCAACTAAGCCCATGCGCTACAACTACTGAGCCCGTGAGCCACAACTACGGAGCCCACGTGCCACAACTACTGAAGCCCGCATGCCTAGAGCCCGTGCTCCGCAACAAAAGAAGCCACTGCAATAAGAAGCCCGCGCACTGCAACGAAAAGAAGCCCCCCGACTCTCCGCGACTAGAGAAAGCCCACGCGCGGCAACGAAGACCCAACACAGCCTAAAATAAATTTATCTAAAAATAAATAAATAAATAAAATATACACATATAGGGGGATAAAGCAGCTCATTGCATTATTCTTCCCCTTTTTCTCTACGTTCAAATTTTTTTTTCAAGATAAAAAAGTTAAAACAAAATAGCTGTATTAAAACAGTAGGATCGGGCCTCCCTGGTGGCGCAGTGGTTGAGAGTCCGCCTGCCGATGCAGGGGACATGGGTTCGTGCCCCGGTCTGGGGGGATCCCACGTGCCGTGGAGCGGCTGGGCCCGTGAGCCGTGGCCGCTGGGCCTGCGCGTCCGGAGGCTGTGCTCCGCAACGGGAGAGGCCACGGCGGTGAGAGGCCCACGTACCGCAAAAAAAAAAAAAAAAAAAAAAAAAAACAGTAGGATCTGGCTGCACTGTTTTCCTTCATGCAGCTGCTGCGTTGCATCTACAATTAACACTGCTCGCTGGCAAGGAGCAGAGACGACTCTTAGGCAGACGGGAGACATACTCTGCAGCGCCCAGACCTCCTCTCAGGCTGCTCCCCGCCTCAGGACCTGTGAAGCAGGCCCTGGGCTGAGAGACACAGAGGATCAGTGTCCTGATGGTCATCCTTAGCCCTCTGGAGCCCAGACCGTAGGAAACCGTGACCCAGGCAGCCACAACCAGAGAGAGACCAGCTAGTCTAACTTTCTCAAGGCTGGAGGGGAGGGGAGGGGAGCCCGTGCTCAGCAAGGGCACAGCTGGCGTGTCGGGCACGCTGTCTCGTGACGTCCTCGCACAGAAACTCCGGGACACAGATGAGCAAACTGAGCCCAGGCCGCGCAGCATGCAGGCGGTGGATGCTGGGTGTGCGGCCAGGCCCATCTGATGCCAGTGCTCCACCCGCCCTGTCCACGAGCCTTCCAGATGGGAAGGGGCGGATGACGGGGGCCTCACCTGGCCGCGTCCTCCTCCAGCAGGAGCTTCACGAACTGCCGGGGCACGTGCAGGGACAGCATGCTCTCTGCCATCTGCTCCAGGATCCGCAGGTGGTTGCCCTCGGTGGTCGGGAACCGGTACATGCGGCAGATGGCACCGCCGAACACTGAGGCGGGAGGGGGGCAGGCCGCGGTGAGCAGGCACAGGCCGCCGCGGGACCCTCCCCCCCGGCCCCCGGGTCTTCTTCCTGCTCATCTCCAGGGAGTTAAAACACTTAAACCCACACCCACAGAGTGACCGAGCCCAAACGCCCCTGCCCTGTGACATGTGGTCTCATCGTCCCAGACCGTGTCACCGGCTCTAAGGTGCTAGGACTGGGGCGGGGAGGCTGCCGGTCACCGAGCCCGACGCCATCGAGACAGAGTGAAAGGAAGCAGGAGCCCCCTCCCCGGAGGGTCACAAGGTCCCGACATGCTGCCACAAAGGACGGCACGCTGGTGTGCAGAGAGAGGGGACGATGGGCGTGCACAGCCGTGACAATCAGAGCAGGTGGGGAAGCAGACCACGAGCCCGCGTGGACACTCACGAGTGGCAGGAGTACCAACAGAGGAAGCTGTTTACCCGATTTCAGTAAAGTGTCTTTTCGCAACGAAGCGTATTTGGATCGGATTCCCAAGGCCTCGGTCAAGCTCTCGTCAACAGGCAGAACCATCTAAAAACATGTACAGAAAAGCATGAGAAAACTGTGACTCAGACTCCAGAGCACATCATGTCATAAAAGAACCCTTGAGACTAACATCCACCATCAACTGTACAAGAATCGCACAGACAAGTGAGGCCCCTCCCAGGACACTGAACATACTCCGCCCACACAATTTTCTAGAAATGTACAACTTTCGAACAAGTCACTTCACCTTGTCTTTGAGTGTTTTGATGTGTAGGATGAAAGGGCAGTGGTAGATGAGGCCCAGGAGTATTTCCACAGCTGACGTTTCAGGTTTATTTGGGGTAAAATGAGAGATCTCTGTATTTTACAATGACTATTTACCAGCGTTTGGACTCTGAAATTAGAACTGTTGTTTGAGAGTGTCTGGGTGAGCGGCTGTGCGTCAGAGAGGGTGACACGGGGCGGGCACAGGTGTGAGACGGGGCCCAGGGGGCTGCGAGGCAGAGGAACGTCTGGGAGAGGAAGACCGTAACCAGCCCTCAGGGTGACCTGGGTCTCACTCCACACCCACGAGCCACCTCTGCCCTCCCGACTGACTGCAGCTCGCACTCTGGAGAGGGGCCAGCGTGGCCTGGGGCACGGGCAGGGGACCGCTTCTCTCTACTTGGAGAAGTGCCTGGGGGGACGGGCGCCTCCGGCAGAGCCCGGCCTCCCCTCCCCACAGCTCAGAGGCAAAGTGCTGTGCTCACCCTCCCGTTGACGGTGTCGAGAGAGCGGGTCACGGGGGGCCGCTGGTCTGACTTCTCCTCCATCTGCCAGCCCATCACGGTGATGTTGCCCACGCGGTCGCTCTCCGCAGACCTGCAACCGGCAACGCGCTTCAGTCAACAGCGCCGTGACTGCGCTTCATTTTCCACTTCAACACAAAGCTCAGCTTCCCGGATGGTCAAGGGGTCCTGGGGGTGCCAGGATGGGGCTGGTTGGCCGGTCAGGCAGCAATTACCGTGTGCACAGGCTCCGGGGGAGGCCGGCAAGGAGACGGGGGCACAGAAGAGGGCTGTGTCTGAGAGGGGACGATGCCCCAGAGATGGGTGGCGTGCCCGGTGAAGCGGGGGTCGGGGGTAGCCAACGCCTGCTCGGGAGGCTGGCGCCCATCAGCCCTGGGCTGACCCCGCCCTGGAGAGTGACACGGACACACCTTGCAGTCGGGACTGGAGAGCACCTTCTTCTGGCACTAGACCCCTTTTCTGCTCATTCCCACCCCACCCTCAAGCTCTGATTAGCCTCAAGGCCTAGGCTGGGACCGCAAGTAAGCTGAGGTCACCCAGGATTTCCCAAAGCCTCTGCATCCTTCATGGTATAGCTGACACCACTCTAGCCCTGGTCCACTTTACTGCTAAGACCCCTCAGGTTGGCTGCTGGCTGCCTGGGCCCATCTGATTCATCCAGGGAAGCCCCAGTGAATCCTTGATTCATTCAGAGATACCCTGAAGCCTCTGGCTTTTTTATCTAAGCTGTGGGGCTTAGCCATGTTCTAAATTTTTATGTGGTCACATGCATCCACTGACCATTTCCTCTGTGACTCACTCTCACAGTTCTCGTGCCTGGAAAAGTCCCTCCCCAGGCTCTCTGTTCGACAGTCATCTCTAGCTCCTTTTAAAAAGGATGATGGGGCTTCCCTGGTGGTGCAGTGGTTAAGAATCCGCCTGCCAGTGCAGGGGACACGGGTTCAATCCCTGGTCCGGGAAGATCCCACATGCCGCAGAGCAACTGAGCCCATGCGTTACAACTACTGAGCCTGTGTTCTAGAACCTGCAAGCCACAACTACTGAGCCCACATGCCACAAGTACTGAAGCCCGAGTGCCTAGAGCCCGTGCTCCGCAACAAGAGAAGCCACCACAATGAGAAGCCCGCTCGCCGCAACCAGAGGAAAGCCCGTGCGCAGCAACAAAGGCCCAACGCAGCCAAAAACTAAAAAGTAAAAACTGCAGGCTCTGGAATCAGACTGCCTGGATTTGTACGTGGGCTCTGAGAGTTCTTAGCTGGATAACACCGAGCAAGTTAACCTCTCTGGACCTCAGGTTCCTACTATCTCCTCCTAGGGCTGTAGTATTAGGTGAGGTCATACAGGAGAGCACACAGTAAGAGCTTAATAAATGACTATAAAATGTACATGTATAAAAATAAAAATAGATAGATTAATTAATTAATTAAAAAAAAAAAAAAGGATGATGCCCACATCTTACATTTAACCCTAATCCAACTAGGATCGGCTCTGGCGTACGATGTACCTGGGTGTTCTTCTCTGACGGCCCCTCCCCCATGCGACCCCGCTTTTTCTCCCCGAGACCCTTCCTCGTCCTGAGTCAAGCTCTCCACACACTCAGCAGGGGAAGCCCAGCCCAACGTCTTCAAGTCCGTCATCTCCGTATCTTCAAAATGTTGTGGGTTTTTTTGTTTTTTTCATTTTTTTTTATTAGTTTCTGCTTTATAACAAAGTGAATCAGTCATACATAGACATCTGTTCCCACATCCCTTCCCTCATGCATCTCCCCCCCTCCCCACCCCACCCCTCCAGGCGGTCACAAAGCACCGAGCTGATCTCCCTGTGCTCTGCGGCTGCTTCCCACTACAAAATGTTGTACTGCTAGCAGGGAATTCATTTTCTGTGTCACAATCTTCTTTGCTATTTGGGACTATTTCCCCAATTTTTACATTATTTGGAAAAAAAAAAAAGAACACTATGTCAGGGTAGGAATTGCCCCTAAAATGAATCTGGGAAGGACTGACACCTTGACCCCAACACAGTGGGGTCCCCCCGCGCCTCCCTCCCCACATTCCTTCCTTCCACAAATATTTATTGAGCAGCAGGCACTGTTCTAGGTCTTGGGATACAAGCAAAACCACGGCACATCCCTGCCCTCTGGGAGATGACATCCTATCAGGGAGAGGACAGATAACAGAAAAATATGTTTGGTATTATTAGATGTATACCTAGGTTTTCCTTTGGGTCTGCATACCTCCTATGGACACTGCACATCTCCATTCCGTGACAGGCCCTCTGACAGGCTTTTTTTCTCTCTCCTCAATGACAACCAAGCCCCCGCCCAGAGACTGGCCTCTGGGGACACGGTGCTCTCTCAGTACAGGAGGTAGGCCCTTTCCCCATCTGTCCCTGGACCTCATAATTCCAGATCCTTGCAAAGGGACAAAATTAAATACCAACCTTAGTGTTAAATACAACCTATGACGCCTGTCCTGGAGCAGATCTTTGACGACAAATGTTCCAGAGCCCAGCAAGTACATCTGAGGAGGAGGGGGAGACGGCATTAGTGCACCTGCTTTGCCTCAGCTCCACCTGCCAGGCCCTGGGGAGTCCAGCTGGCTGGTTCTCTCCACACATCTGACCTCATCTCAGGAGCCCAATGGGGAGGCTCATAATGATGTTCCCAAAGACAAACACATTTGGACATTAATTTGTGAGCCAGAAGTGAACTCAATCTCGTGTTCACCTCTCAAACAATTACGTAACTTTAAAAAAAGGGAAGAATATCCCACGAACCACAACATGGTACTTAACTGTTCCCTGAGATCTATCCTTGACATCATACACGGAGAGCTTGATCTGTGTCATCTGATTGATGAGAGAGTCTTGAAAGAAGGCAATACTGCTTAGAAATATAGGATCATTGGTTCCCTAGAATAGAACAAAAAAAAAAGAATCAGAATACAGTCGGATTTTTTGAACTCGTTGCTTCTGAAATACACCAACATTCTCAGAAGGAGAAACTAACATTCTTACCAACTTGGATCAACACAAATGCAGATGGGGCTTACGTGGATGCATAAACACCAAAACACCGTTTTCCAAAAAGGACAAAGTGTTCTGGGCCCAGATACAACAAACAGGCCACCACACAAGCTGGGCCCAAGGGCTCCTCCCTCAGCAGGAAGGATTTTCTAAAACTGAGTTGAACGTCCACGTGGATTCTTAGTCTTACAACTTCAGACGAGTTATGTATTTGGACCTACTACTGTGGGTTATTCCTTCAAGATGTACAAAGGCAGATGGAAGAGGATATGAATGGCCAGAGTTGGTGATTTCTAGAACCCTGGGTTTGGAATAACTACGGTCCGGCTTTCTTAGGGCTGTCCTTTTCTGAGGACTAGCTGCTACCGTCTCAGTCGTAGGTAGCCACTTCCTGGCAGCCCGGCCTTGACCCCCAAAGCGCCATTACATCAGACTCTCTTCCTCAGGCGGTGGTTAGCGATCTCAGCCAAACAGTTAGTGGCTCCTGTCTGTACCTGCAGCTCCAGCTCCAACGTCTCGGCGCCCGCTGGACAGTGCCCACCCCAGGCGTCCTGCTGGGGCCGCAGCCCCACCCAACCTGTCCCTCCATCCGCTGGTTCGGACCCTCTCTGACTCTGTGTCCAAGGAGGCTGCAGACCCGGGCACCTGCTTTGGTGCCTTCTTCTTCTTTGTTCTCAACCAGCCAGCATCGATGCACCCCCGCCAGTTCCACCTCCAGAGCCTCCCTCTCATGCCCCCTTCTTTCCACTCCTCCCCGCTGCCAGTCAGGCCCCACAACACTGTCACTCCTCCAGCGACCTCCGACTCGGGGCCTCCCTGAAACACACCTGCGGACAAGGCTGCCCTGCCTGGCTAGACCCCCGCTTCCCTGCACTCCTGCTGTGCCTCTGCACACACTGGACAGGATCAAGTTACTCTCCAAACCCACACAATGAGCTGGACGGGACCTCGTCCTCCGGGTACCGTCCTCGTCTCTCTGCTCTGACAGAGACCACACTCTGCTCTGCCTGCATGAGCCAAGTTCATTTCCGCCTCCTCAACCACAGGACGGTAGACTCCTTGAGGGCAGGGGCGGGGCCTCAAGGGTCTTTGTATCATCCACAGCACCCAGCGCTAGGCTTCATACGTAGGCAGTGCTCGACAAATGCTGAGAAAACAGAATCGTGGGCTTGAACTTGGAAATACATTTCTAGGAGAATGAAAAAGTGTTTTGTCTTCCAAAATGTGAAGCTGGGAGAGAAGGGGAAATGCAGTTTGTTTGGTGGAGAGTGCCAGGGAGGAGATACTTCACCTGGAGGCTCACGTCACCAACAAAATCCAACAGGAGCTCACACCAGCCAACTCCTATGCCTAGTTTCATAACTGACATGATGTGCTCAATTATCTGAAGAAATTTTGTAAAATTCCCCAGGCGAACGCACATCATTTCATTTAATGTAAAAAGTAAACACAGAGCACACATCTCAAAAGATTATAAAAATAAAACCCAATAAAATTAAGGTATGCCTAGTAAGAGGGTTGGTTAAGAGTTAACACTCTCCAAACTCTGATTAATGAGCACAACTGTCCAAAAGTAGCAGCCAACTGGAGGTGACAAGGAAGAATCGGGGCTTACCTCTTAAAAGGCAATCAACCTTAGAGGACCACTGTTCAAAAACAGGCTGCCAATAGACAACTGATAACAACTGTAAAGGATATGGCAAATATAAATGCCACCGGATGAGTGTGATGAAAGATACCAATGTACTGAAAAGCCATGGAAGAACAGCGACGATCCACAGGAATGCAGCTGCAGCTACAGGTGCTCAGGTCACTGAACAGCCCTCCCATCGGGATCAGAAACCCTGTCACGGAGCCGCCGGGGGCCAGGGGCCAGCAGCACCCACCTCAATGATCTCCGTCTGTGCGTGCTTCGTCCAGAACGCCTGGGGTGGGGTGGTCACACTGACTGCTACAAAGCTATTTGGTTTTCGATCTAGCGATGGCGTATGCAGCTCACTGCAAGCTACAGAATTAAAACAATAGAAATAAAATAAAAATAAAATAGAAATGAATCTTTAAAATCAGGCTCTAGTTAGTCCTCTGTTCCAAATGCACCCAAAGAAAGCAAGAGAAGTAAATGACACTCAGAGGGATGAGGTGATCACATTGTCAGTTGTCACAGGGAGGTGATTTTTCAGATTAGAAGCAAAATCCCTTCTCCTTCCTCCCCGCCTTCCCCAGCCCCCAGGACAGCAATGCAGGCACTGCCAACGGAAGGCCCTCTATGTCCACGGAATGGACGACATAGGAAGGGTCTGACCCATAAAGTCTGACCTTAATAACTAACTGGAGCTAAGCAGCCACAGAGCTGATGAAATCAAGACCCAGCTATACACACCCGCATCCAGGACTTCCACAGCCTTAGCTTATGGTGTCCCCAGATCTGTGTGTGATGTATGTTGGAAGCAAATTAAAATTCTATGGCAAAATAAACAAAGCTTTTTCTTTTTCTTAAGGAAGTCATTGCTCCTTTATTCTCCTTATAAGACATATCAAATGTAAGATTACTAAACATGTGACTTTTCAGAACAAAAGGCGCCCTGTAGAACTGTTTCAGTTAGAAAATGTACTAAGCATTTTGAAAGACTCAGATAACTCTATCACAGAAGGGACCCACAGGAAAAATGATCATACGTCTTTGAACCTCACATGCTATCTATTGTAAAATGCATTATGAGAGAAAGAAAAGGCCCACTGCCGTTAGTCTATGATGTGGAACTGACTGTAAGACACTTTCTGATTAAAGATATACTAAAAGATGAAAAAATATCCACCTTGTAACTGATGAAACATATGGTAAATCATTCAACACTCATAAAAAGAAGTGGTTTTTCTGGAGGGGCACTGAACATGCCCCACAATGTCGCAAGCCTTTGGTTAATTCCCAGAGTTCGGAAACAATTGATTTTTTAAAAAATTTTTCGAGTTTTAAATTTTTATACAATTTCTAAAGGTTACTTTCCATTTACACTTATTACAAAATATTGGCTATATTTCCCGTGTTGTACTATACACCCTTGAGCCTATCTTACACCCAGTGGTTTGGACCTTCTGCTCCCCCCACCCCTGTATTGCCCCTTCCAGCTCTCCCTACTGGTAACCACCAGTTTGTTCTCTATATCTGTAGGTCTACTTCTTTTTTGTTATATTCACTAGTTTGTTGTATTTTTTAGGTCCCACATATAAGTGATATCATACAGTATTTGTCTTTCTCTGTCTGACTTATTTCACTTAGCATAATGCCCTCCAAGTCCATCCATGTTGCTGCAAAAGACAAAATTTCATCCTTTTTTATGGCTGAGTAATATTCCATTGTATCTTTATACACCACATCTTCTTTATCCATTCATCTGTTGATGGGCACTTAGGTTGTTTCAATATCTTGACAATTGAAACAATTGATTTTGACCATTTTTTCACTGCCTTTATGAAGGAGAGGGTTTTTAGAGGTCTTTATTCCTGCTCTCATCATTCTCAATGATTTTTAAAATGCTCACTGGTGGTTTAAAATTCAGAAACTGATTTTTACTTCTGCAAATTAATTTACTTCTGAAAATTAATCTCTCTGTATTATCTTCTCATATATCTTCATGAATTTTCATTACTTATTGGAATATAATAAAATACAAAGACCTTGGGTTTTCAGTTCAGTGAGTTTTGACAATCATATACACCCATGTAACCCTCATTAAAACAAGATACCTTTTCCCATCAGACGAGAAAGTTCCCCCCATACTTCCCAGTCAATTCCCCTACTCTGCAACCACTTTCTGATTTTTATCACTTTTGTCCATTCTTGAATTTCACATAAACGGAATATTTTTAAGATTCCTCTGTACTGGGCTTCCCTGGTGGCGCAGTGGTTGACAGTCTGCCTGCCGATGCAGGGGACGCAGGTTTGTGCCCCGGTCCAGGAAGATCCCACGTGCCGTGGAGCGGCTGGGCCCATGAGCCATGGCCGCTGAGCCTGCGCGTCCAGAGCCTGTGCTCCACAACGGGAGAGGCCACAACAGTGAGAGGCCCGCGTACCGCAAAAAAAAAAGAAAAAAAAAAAGATTCCTCTGTATTGTTTATATACCAATAATTCATTCTTCTTTTAAAAAATTGATGAATCCATTGTATGAATGTACCAACATTTACTTATCAGTCCCGCTGTTAATAGACATTCGGGTTGTTTCCAGTTTGGAACTATTATAAATAAAGGTGCTATAAACATTCTTACATCTTTTTGTGAACATGTTTTCTTTCTTTTGCCTAAGTACCTAGGAGTGGAATTTCTAGCTTATAGTAGAGGATACACTTAGCTTTGTAAGAAGCTGACAGTTTTCTAAAGTGGCTGTTATCATTTTACAATCCCACCAGCAATTTACATGAGTTCCAGTTGCTCTGCATCCCACCAACAATTGGTGGGGTTCATCTTTATTTTAGTTGTTCTAATGGACGTGTTTTAATTTGCACTTCTGTGATGACTCATGATGTTAAGCATCTTTTCACCATGTGTTTATTGTTCATTGTTATAACTTCTTTTGTCAAGAGTCTGCTCAAGTCTTTTGCTCATTTTTAAATTGAGTTGATTTTTTTTAACTGTCAATTTGTAAGCATTTTATTCTGGATCTGTCCTTTGTCAGGTATATGTGTTCTGAATATTTTTTTTCCCAGTCTGTGGTTTATTTATTCATTTGCTTAAAGATTTCTACAGTTTTCGATGTTTTGATTTTAGATTTTTAATTTTAGAGAACGGCAGGCAGAAAAATGTCCCTCCCCCTAAAATGTATCCTCGTTCTAATCCTGGGAACCTATGAATATATTATAATAATAGGCAAAAAAAGACTTCATAGATGTGATTAAGGTCATGGAATCTTGACATGAAAAGATTATTCTGGATTATCTGGGTGGGCTTAATCTAATCACAGGAGCTCTTAAAAGTACAAGTAGAAGGTGGAAGGGTGAGCTAGAAAGACATGACAATAAAAAAAGAGAGAGACAGGAGAGATTCTAAGCATGAAAGGCACTCAACCTGCCATTGCTGGCTTCGAAGATGGAGGAAGGGGCCACAGTCACAGAATGTGAGTGGCCCTTATAAGTTGAGAACAGGCCTCAACCCGGTAGCTAGCAAAGAAATGGGGACCTCAGCCTTAAAACCACAAGTAACTCATTCTGCCAACAACTTGAATGAACAAGGAAACACATTCTCCCCTAGAGCCCCCAGAAAGGACCGCACCCATGCTGAAGCTTTCATTTTGGTGTTATAAGATTCTAAGCAGAGACCCAGCTGAGCCCTCTGGGTTTCTGACCTAAGGGAACTGTAAGATAATAAATTTGCGTTGTTTTAAGGTGCTATGTTATGGTCATTTGTTATGGCAGCAATAGCAAAGTAAAACATAGAGTTAGTACTTTCTGCCAAGAAAGCTCTGCCTACCCTCAAGTTGTGGTTGTGAGTTATTTATTTTCTTCCAGAAGCTTTAAGGTTTTATTATTTTCTAAAAATTCTATTCTATTTCTTCTACTATGTCTGCCTCAACAGAAATCAGGGATTTGACTGTTCCATTTGCTCTCCCTCCTTTAAGCTACCCCCATCGGTGACCCTGGTCTGGCCTCTCTTGGCCTGCCCTCTCATCATGCGAGGTTAGAACATCTGAGTCTCTCAAGCGCCAAGTGATGGCAGGTAGGTTGAGACACAGCAGGTGGCCCAAGGCTGGAAAGACTGATTATCAGCTTAAGGTCTGATGGGCCAACTGCCACTGTCAGAACACACCTCCCCACGGGTGACATTCTCTCCTGGCCTTGTCCCCACCCAGCCTGTCTAAATCTCATGCAAGGTTTAATTCCCAGCTCAGTTCCATGGCTTCCACGAAGCTTTCTCTCTGAGCCCACAGTCACGTCTCCTTCTGTTTATCACTTACTCGTCACACCTCTGGCATATTTCCATAGAAACCATTAATCTCTGATATGTGGGTCTTGTCTCTCCAACCAGAGCATCTGTAGTCCCAGCTGAATAAATGCTATTGACGTAAACCAGTAAAACATATTTCGAGTGCATATCATTTGACTCAGCAATTCTATATCCAAGAGTTTATCCTAGGGAAATAATCAGCAAAATATATGAAAGATCCATGTACAAGTACGTTAACCATGCTGGTATGTTTATAATGGCAAATTGGAAAGACCTGAATGTCCAGCAATAGGAGGCTGGTTAAAATAAATATGGCACAGCCATACAACAGATTCTGTGTAGGCATCTAAAACGATGAGGTGGCAGATCCACGTTTACTAAAATGAAAAGATGCCAGTGATGTTTCGCTACGTGAAAAAAAATCATGTTAAGAACACTAGGAAGACATTTTTGTAAATAATTCCATCACCTCCACAACTAAAAATCATCAAAAATTTCTGTATAGCCCTGTGTGGGTGTAAAAAAATATCTGGAAGGATATATACCAAAATGCCAACTGTGATTCTCTCTCTCTAATAGGGTTTACATTTTCTCTATTAAAGGTTTTTAAATGAGTACTTTTTAATTTTAAACTTCTATTTTTAAGATAAAATATTTGACCATTCAATTATCTGACTCCTACTCCTCATCTTTGTTTTTTAATTGTGGCAAAATTCATTTAACATAAAATTCACCCTCACTTTTTAAAGCTGTTTCTTCCTCCATCTGTCTCATTAATATGACTACATTACCGCCCTTGACTTGCCAGATTCAGAAATGTCCTGATTTCTAGATTTCTATTATAGCGGTGAAGATTTTTAACTTAATTACATCAACTCTCATTCTCTCTCTAAACTCAGTTTAGCTCAACTTTTTTGTTACTTCCATGTTCTGCATTATTAAAGCTAAGCGGATACTATTCATTACGGGATTTCTTTTACTTCTCTCCTGTGTTGGACTCTGTTTCCTGGATCTTCTTTTTTCTCAGTTTATTCCCTCTTTTCGGTGGAGCACATCCTCCACTAACTTCCAGAGAAAGGATGTGGGGAAAGTACATTTATTTGAGACTCTGTATTATGAAACAAATGTCTTCCTGCCTTCACACTGATCGATAATCTGGTTGAGCAGAGAACTGCAGGTTGGAGATATTTCTCCACTCATATTAAAAGATGTGGCCCCACGGTCTTCAAGCTTCCAATGTCCCCAAGAATCTCCAGGCCAGTTCCATCCCCAGGAGAGGACCAGTTGGTTTTTTCCTCTCTGGAAGTTTTTAGGATCTTCATTTTACTCCCAGCGCTCTGAAATTTCACCCGGACGTGCCTTGTTATGCGCTCTGTGGTTCTGAGAGATGCTTGTATTATTTCTTGTTAATTTCCTCCCTTACATTCTTTCCTATTTTCTCTTATAAATGTTGAGCCTCCTGAATGTGCTAATTTTCCATTTCCCTCCCATTTTCTAGTTTGCTCTTAAAATTTTACTTTCTGGGATAATTCCTCAAATATCTTCCAACCTTTATTGAATCTTAAAATACTCTGTTATATTTTAAATTTCTCAGACTGTACATGTTCTTCAGTGGTTGTTTTTCTTCATAGTTTCCTGGGTTTTTTTATGGATACACCATCTTCTCTTGAGGATACACATTATAATTCCCTTGACGTTTTCTTCTTTCTTCAATGTTTCTGTTTCTTCCAAGTTCTATTTTTTTCTGTCTTTCATGTTGTGGGCCTTCCACAAAGGTCTAGTGATCTATGCTTTCATTTTGTTTTAAATCATCTCTGAGGTATAATTTGTATGCAAAACGCACCCATTTTAAGTACAGCACTCAGTGAGTTTTGATCAGCATACACACCCATAGACCCACCACCACTGTCCAGACACAGAGCGTCTCCATCACCCCAAAGGGCTCCGTGGGCCCCTTTCTAGTCAGTCCTCATGCTCACTCCCAGATAACCATGAAACTGTTTTCTCTCACTACAGATTCATCCTTCTGACTTTCACATAAATGGAATTACACAACACACGCCCTCTTATTATGGCTTCTTTCACTTTGCACAGTGCTTTTGAGATGCACCCATGGCGTGTGTGTATCAGTGATTGGTCCTTTTCCCTGCTGAGCGGCTGCCTGTTGTATGCATGTAACATAGTTCATCTTCCTGCTGATGGACGTTGTTTCCAGTGCTGGATATTACAAATAAAGCTGCAGTCAACATGCATGCACCAATCTCTGCGAGCACAAATAAAAGTCTATTTGTTTCTAAGTATGTAGTATCAGCAGGCTGAGGTGTATGGTGGGCTCCGCGACAGTGAATGGGTGGCCGGCCGGCCTATTGTGGCTGGGTTCCAGGCCAGCATCTCTGTGTCTCTTTGGGAGTGGTGGCGAGTGGGTGGTTTACCTTCTCCAGAGACAGCCTCCATCCTGGAGGAATAAGCCTAACAGAATTAGGATGAGAGGAAGAAGGGTAGGGAGGGCGAGGTGGGCGCGTGCCACTCGGCAGACTTCCACGGACAAGGGGAGAGGGACACTAAAGAGTGTCGGGCCTTGGAGCAGAACCTTCTGCGATGAGCCACACTGCCCGACCCCGGAGCCAGTACAGCCCACGGCAGTGGCTGGCACACTCTCTCATCTGATGCTCGTGAGAGGGACAGCATCAAGGGTCAGCTCCTCCGCGCGTGGAGCTGGGATCCGAGGGCTAGAGAGCTAAATGCGACCCCACAGGGCCTTGTGGCCGCGGGCGGACAACGCTGGCCCTAAGCCCTGTTTCCTCACCCCTCCCTGCCCCTCCCATGGGGTAGGAGAGGGGAGGGGAGGCTGTCTTCGCGGCTCTGGGTGGGCTTACCTCCTGCCCCTCCCCACTGCCAGCCGGCAGGGAGCACGTGCTGAGGAGACACGAGCCCCGCAGGCAGGGAGGCAGCCCCCCGAGGTTCCCGCCCACCCGCAGGAGGTTCCCACCAGCCTCAGAGCTTCATGTCCTCAGAAGCACTTGAGCAGCAGTGGTGGCAACAGCGAGATCTCTGAGACAGACTCCTGCCCGTCGTGGAGTGTTTGTTTTGTTTTTAAGCAACGTATATTTTAAGACAAGAAAATGTAAAAGACACCTACCTAAGCTGAATTCTAAAATGGGCTCATCTGGATCTTGTATACTTCCTGGATAAAAAAGAAATGACAGAAAAAAAAAACCACCCTTAATAAACTTTTCCCTGCTTTCAGATTTGATGCAAAAAACTCAACACACTGGTGGCAATCATTTCACAATATGTATAAATTAAACCATCAAGCTGTACATCTTAAACTTATAGTGATATATGTCAATTACTTCTCAATAAAACTGGGAAGAAAAACCCAACGCTCCGCTTTCCTTTCCCTCACAAACTGTTACATGAGATGATTTCTTTGTTGTCTAAACATTTTACTTTGAGATTCCTAAGAAGTCTCTGATCCCGAGACCAAACCCCCTCCCACTGGGGTCTGTACACTCACAACACAAAGGCCTTTTGTTATGGTCTGGGCACTTGCCAGACAGGCACTGTGGACATTCCCACGTTATCTATTGGCAAATGAGTCCTGGAGGTGCCCACGCAAACTGGAAAACTGATGGCGGGCAGGTTCCAGTGGAAGCAATTCCCAGGAAGAGGGCTGACTTGCCCCTATTCCAGTTCAAGCAGAGGGATGCCAGGCCTGGCCCTCTCAGCGCTGCCACAGTATGGGACCCGCGGGCAGGCCCGGTGAGGCTCACCTGCCAGAGAGAGGCCAAGCATGTCGGCTGCCACATCGATGGTGGAAGCCCGCTGCATCGCACGGGCCCGGGTGCCATGGCGGGGGCTGTGCTCTCTTGCTGTCATGATGTCATTGGTGACGATGTGCTTCCTGTTCCTGGGTCAGACCACGCCTGATTCCCCGGGAAGCGCCGTCACCAAGCCCTAGTCCCCTAAGGCGGCAGTACTCCTGAGAAATAAAAACAAACACTTTTTTTTTTTAAAAACAAACAACAACAACAAAAAAGAAACAGGGATGGTGACGAAGAGACACTGGGCCCTCATGGAGACAGCACGCTGACCTACGTGGACAAGACGCAGCAAAGCCAGGGTCCTCTGGCAGATGGGGAGCCAGGACGGAGAGTCCGAGGAGCTAGGCCCCATCTAGTCACCCCCTCTGGACTCACACACACACCAGCACGGTCCGTCCGTGGGATCCCGTAAAGAAATCATGTTCTCTTCAATGGAGACATGCCACGTTAAATGAGGGCTCAGATCTAATCATAAACTATGGCCTTTGATATTTTCTTGTTTGCTTTATTATGTTTTTCCACTGGCAAGTCTCAGAGACTCTTTACCATCATAAATCAGCTCACTACCATCTCTGTTAGAAAGATAAGAGGCGCAAGAAGAGGTCTGGCGCCCACTGGCCGGGACAGCACAGCAGAACAGCGGAGGCCAAAGGCACGTCTCCAACCTCGCTCTCTCCTTCCCAGGGGTACAGGGACTTCACGTGTGTCGGACTCGGGCTTTCCTTCCCACAAAATGCGACCATCTACGCCTCGGTGGACAGTGCTGTGCTGTGGATACGGAAGTCTCTGGGCAAAGGGCCACTGCAGGCTGAGCCACACAGATGCTCCGGCCCAGCACAGGACTCACTTTCTGCTCTGAGAAGTGGGTTACCCAGCAAGGAGTGAGTTTCACATATTCTTCTAACCCTGTATGCTACAATCCCCACTGTCTCTGGAAGGAACCAACCTTTAGGAGTTAAGATAATTAGACTAATAACCCCTCTCAAAGGGCCCCATATATCCAGACGCCCCTGTCTTCTCAAAGTGCATCAACGCCTTTGCACTTGAAGGGCCTGTGTTCCCACTCTTGGGTTAATTCACCCAGCAACTAACTTACTGGACATGTTCGTTCTTGGACCAGCAGAGACACGTGGCATTTCTTCATAGAAGCACATCCAAAGCCATCATCTAAAAATAGAAAATTATAAACATAACAAGCTAGTCAAACATGAAGTTCTTGAGAATGCTTATTATAATGTACTGATGTATGTTATAATTTTAATGCCTAGAAATGTGGGGAAGCCAAGAGCTGCTACATGTTCCTTTGAGCTTCACACCCCAGTCTAACCTTTTGGCTCAAAAACAAAGCCCCAAAGAATGAGAAGCGGAAAGTGCCCATTTTCTCCCCCGCCCTGGGGTGATCCAGGGGAAGGGGGGACAGCCCTAAAGGGCCTGCTGGGCAGCTGGGGTGTGGTTCAGGGAAAGGAGGAGATAAAGAGCCCGAGGCCCAGGCTTCCTGCTCACAAATGTCAGGCCCTGGGAGAACCTGGGTGCCTCTGAGGCTCTGCTTTTTGGTGTCTAAGATGAAGGTGGTTGTACCCACCTCACGGGGCTGCAGTGAGAAGCAAATGTGCAAGAACGGGAGCGGGCTCTGCAAACCCCAACTAGCTCCCAGCCCACCGCTGCTGCCTGGCCCCTGCGCGCCTTCCCGCGGATCCGAACACCCAGGCTCCGACTTGGTCCAGCACTGCTGGGGGCGGTAGGGCAGACCGCAGGGCCCAGAGCGAGAGCATCTGAAACTTCCAGAGTCCGTGGTGGAGATGACAGGAGGATCAGTGCGCGCAGCCCTCAGACAAACCCGACAGCCCCTGCAGGCTGTGGTCCTCCCCCTCCCACTGGGGCACCCAGGGACCTTGGGCCTGGGCACCGCAGCAAAGAGGGCAGTAGCCTGGCTGGGGAGGCCCCGAAGAAGTCACCAAGGGGAAGACTCACCAGTTTGCTGACATCAAAAGGCATACAAGTCAAAAATATGCAATGACAGTGGAACAGACTGGGAAAGTACTCGCAGTACTAATATCTGTATTTTACAATAATGTTTACACAACTTGACAAAAAAAACACAACTCACTAAAAATGCAAGTGGCAAAAGGTATGAATTCATAAGAGAGGGATACATGTAGAAAATACTTTGGAAAAGTGACCAAACTCAATCATAATGAGGAAAGCAATGCTAAATACACTTTAGTTACCTAAAGGAGGTGTCTAAAAGAGGTTTGTTTGTTCTTCTAATGAGAATGTGCTTTGCTGGCAGACCTAGGGGAAACTCCTATACTGTTGATAACATTTTAGAGGGGTTCGGGCATTTCAGAAACCAACTTGACATTATTTATCAAAATCCGTAAACAATAACAAAATTCTGGCCAGTGGTCCAGAGATGCTAATTGTAGCCTTGCTTGTAATGACAAACACTGGAACCAGTCTAAATGCCCAGCTACAGATAAGTGCATTCTGGAACATCTATAAGAAACACTACCATATGGCTGTTAAAATGATCATGATAAAGGCGCACACATAAGAAGTCCTTCAACCTCATTAGTCATCAGGACAATGCTAACTGTAACCATGAGATACCTCTGTGTACCCACTAGAAGAGTGAAAATGAAAAAGACAGACAGTACCACGTGCTAGCAAAGATGTGGACAGAATAAATGGGGCCCTGACACACTGCTGGTGGAGTGTAAGATGGTGCAGCCACGCTGGAAAACTGGCAGTACCTACCCACGCTGAACGTGACCTGGTATGGAACTCAGAGTGCGACTGCTAACAGAAACGCACACTTAGGGTCACCAAAAAAAAAAAGCTGCAAAGAACACTTAAGGCTGGGAATTCCCTGGCGGAATTCCAGTGGTTAGGACTTGGTACTTTCACTGCCAGGACCCGGGTTCAATCTCTGGTTGGGGACCTAAGATCCTGCAAGCCGCACGGTGCGACCAAATAAAAAAATAAATCTAAAAAACAAAAAAACCCAACACTTAAAGCAGTAACATTTATAACATTCAAAAACGAGAAACAATCCAAGTGTCCATCAACAGTAGAATGGACAGAACAACACAGATGACTCTTAGGAACAATGTCAAGGGGGAAACGCAGACCCACGAGAGCGTGTTCTAGGCAATTCCACCTCTATGAAGTTCGGGCCCTGGCCAAACGAGCCTGTGGTGTCAGAAGTCAGGACAGTGGTGTGTCTGAGGGGCAGGACTGACTGGGGAGGGTGGGAGGAGGCCTGTGGGCTCTGGTGTGTGCTGTCTCCGCACGTGGGTGCTGCTTCCATGAGTGACTTCACCGTGGGGAAATGCACTGAGCTGTATATGAAATGATCTCTATACCCAATAAAAAGGCTGAGTCCTTTCATGACTATAATAAAGACAACACAGCATGAAAAAGTGTTTCTGTCAGTTCTGCATCTTGTGTGTCTTTAATGAAATGTTCTACCTGTTCTCTGGTGAAAGCCGTTTAAAAAGACAGGACAGAGCCAGCAGGAGGCCACACCAAGACGATGGCCACATTTGGGGGCGTGACCCCGGGGAAACGTGGTCTTTCTCAGCTTCCTGCCATCCTCCCGCGTCACTGAAGGCTGCCCCGCCACACTGGCCAGAGGTAGAGGCGGCACCCGGAGCGTGACCTTTCCCTGCGTGTCCCTGGCATCCCCTCGCCCCACCTGGCTGCCCTGCTCAGCTCGTTAGTGAGCTGTTGTCACCCCCCTTCACTCGGGACAGTGGAGACATGCCACCTAACAGAGGACAACATCTGTACCCCGACATCTCGGCAGCCCAAGGGAGGCTCCCCACCCGCCTGCCCTTGCAGGGTCCCCACCGGCCCGGCCCTTCCCCTGGAGGGTGGTTGGTACCATGAGACGCTGGGGACAGAAATGCTTGAACGGGAACATCTACAGGCTAATTTTACACGTAACAGAATTCACAGATCAGAGAAGCTTTTAGTTCACAAGGACCTTAGAAGCCACCTCATGGTTATTTGGGGGCATCTAATTAGGATCTGCGATTTAAGTCATCAGGACCCAGAACACGAAGTTGATTTGCACAGCGGAACTAGACTTCCCTTTATTAGTCTCATTAATTGAAGGTAATTCGCCAAGGATTCTGCTATTCCCAAGGTCCCTGGTTTTCCTCCTAGCCCCATTTGAAGACCAGAGCTCATTAGCAAGAAAAATGACTTACAGAGGACAGAGAGGGTGTGGGAGCTGTTTAGGAGACTGGAATTTTTTCTTCGGGGCAGGAGAGAAGCAGTAACTCATGAAACTAACTGCCTCGGCTCCTGACTCTCTGAGAGACGTGCGACCCCTTCCATCAAACCAGCAGCAAAGCCGATGACGTCCCTTCTGCCCAGTGGGGGCAGGGAGATGTGGCCGAGGGAGCATCAGCAAGTCCACGGAGAGGACGCTATGACTCACACGGCTTCGTGGGGTTCCTGAGGGTCACCAATGACTGCCCAAAGCTTCTAGAGGAACTGGTCTTGGGAAGGCCTGCCCTCCTCCTCCACAGAACAAGGTGTCTCAGGCCTGGCAGGGGGCTGGAGGCCCCTCTGGCTCAGTAACCTCTGCTGAGCAGGAGCTGAGGGGGGAGGCCAGCTCCACTGGTATCTGTCAGAACACTGGGGTCTTCTCAAAATCATCTTAAAAAGGAGTTGCATGGATGAGCGTGGAAATCCAGGCAGGGTGACTTCCTCAAGGTCAAGTGGAGGTAAAGGATGAACTACTGGCATCAACCCAAAGCCAGAAGCCCCCGTACCACTGGCTTTCTCCCTGCCATCCCAGCCCCCGCTCCATCCTATCGCTGTCACTGCTGTGGGCAGCAAACGGGCCAAGGACAACCCTTCCCAGGGCTCTGCTCTCCAAGAGGAAAGGTCAGACGAAATATGAGTCAGAGCAGCCCTTGAGGAGGAGGCTAGTTCACGAGTCAGAATGAGGAAGCACTTTCTCTCAAACCCCCCAATCCAGGATGGCCACGGTCACTGATGGATGAGGCGTCACACTGATCACTGGCACCGAAAATCACTGGATATAACCCGAGAGAGATAGCTGCCCCTTCCTGCAGGAAGCCTCCCCTGCAGCCAACAGCCCTTCTGCAATGGAGCAGGACCCAGTGGGGCCCTGCTAGGTACAAGTCCTTTCCGTGTCCCCTGTTTCTTGTTTGTAGGAAATGGGCTTCATTCAGCCTCCTTGACCTTCCCGGAGCTCCAAAGGGCAGATTCAAACAGCTGCTAATCAGGGAAGGGAGGGAATGCAGAGACAAGGGAGAAGCAGTCAGGACACAACAGTGCAGCCTTGGGGCAGGGTCCTGGTTCCCCCTCAAGGTATATATATAACAAAATATCTTTGAGTTCTTCTGCAAGAACTAAGACCCCCACCCAGGTGGAAGATGGTAACTTCTGGCTGAACACCAGATTCCGGGAGCACTTCCCTGTCACCTCACCACCAGGCAATCAGAAGAAAGTCTGCACAAGGTGGAAGATAAAGAAGACTCTGAGGGCTTCCCTGGTGGTGCAGGGGTTGAGAGTCCGCCTGCCGATGCAGGGGACATGGGTTCGTGCCCCGGTCTGGGAAGATCCCACATGCCGCGGAGCGGCTGGGCCCGTGAGCCATGGCTGCTGAGCCTAAGCGTCCGGAGCCTGTGCTCCGCAACGGGAGAGGCCGCAACAGTGAGAGGTCCGCGTACCTAAAAAAAAAAAAAAAAAAAAAAAAAAAAAAAAAAAGAAGACTCTGAGCCCCTCCCCAAATGATTCTTCTTTGAAAACTTTCATGGTTGAGCAGAATCTCTGGAGTTGGTTTCTGCACACAAGTCCCCCATCTCCCCAGGTTGCCAGCCTCCTGAATAAAGCAGGCTTTCCGTTCCCGCCAGCACTTGGCTCTCGAGTATCGGCTTTCGGACATCAAGCAGCCAAACCAGAGTTTGCTAACATTTCCTCACAGAGGCTTGCTAACCCACCAGGCAGTCTACACCTCAGGATGATGCACTTCCTGTGTGGCAGCAAGATAGCCAGCCAGGCACCTGTATCTCGTGGACGCCAGACATAAAGTCCTTGCTTCCTCCATATCCTCCTGGGCGTCTAGCTCAAGCCCAAACATAGATGAGGGGTCTAACAGGCACCTACTGGGTAAGAGACCATCAAGGTCCGTGGCAGACCACACCTGCCACCAGGCTCACTGACGGACTGGTCCCTCCAGAGGCGTGTGACCACTGCAGAAGGATGTACACCAGCTTAGATGCGGACAGTGAAGTGGTTATGGGATCCCCTCTTCCCTGGACTCCCTGCTATGTGCAGGGGCCTGGTGGGCAATTCCACGGCCCCAGGGTAAGGTGGGGTCACTCAGTGGGAGGAAACTAGGTCCCCAGACGGTGGGGCAGGCAGAGCCCCCACCCCACCACTTCCCCACACACGAACTACGCTGAGCTTAACCTGACTAAGAAATAAACCTGTGCTGTGGGAGACTGGGGGGAAGGTGGTTGTTACAGCAGCTAATGTTAGTTACCTTGACTAAAGTCTGGCACTTTCCAGGCACTCAATAAACAGTTACGATGAAAGTAAAAAATACAGGGGCTTCCCTGGTGATGCAGTGGTTAAGAATCTGCCTGCAAGTGCAGGGGACACGGGTTTGAGCCCTGGTCCGGGAAGATCCCATGTGCTGCGGAGCAACTAAGCCCATGCGCCACTACTACTGAGCCTGCGCTCTAGAGCCCACGAACCACAACTACTGAGTCTGCATGCCACAACTACTGAAGCCTGTGCCTAGAGCTGGTGCTTCGCAACAAGAGAAGCCACCGCAATGAGAAGCCCGCACACCACAATGAAGAGTGGCCCCCATTCTCTGCAACTAGAGAAAGCCCGCACGCAGCAACGAAGACCCAATGCAGTCAAAAATAAATAAATAAATATTTTCAAAAATAATA
This sequence comes from Mesoplodon mirus, assembly GCF_964341445.2. NCBI lineage: Eukaryota > Metazoa > Chordata > Mammalia > Artiodactyla > Ziphiidae > Mesoplodon > Mesoplodon mirus. The sequence goes on along the minus strand of NC_138990.1, from coordinate 16,245,575 downwards.
AATAAATAAAATAAAAATAAAAATTACAACCATAAGTTAAAACTTACTGCACAAAGGGAAAAACAAAAAATAACATACAAGGTAACTCCCATAAGGTTAACAGCTGATTTCTCAGCAGAAACTCTACAAGCCAGAAGGGAGTGGCATGATATACTTAAAGTGATGAAAGGGAAGAACTTACAACCAAGATTACTCTACCTAGCAAGGATCTCATTCAGATTCGATGGAGAAATCAAAAGCTTTACAGACAAGCAAGAGCTAAGAGAATTCACCACCACCAAACCAGCTCTACAACAAATGCTAAAGGAACTTCTCTAAGTGGGAAACACAAGAGAAGAAAAAGACCTACAAAAACAAACCCAAAACAATTAAGAAAATGGTCATAGGAACATACATATCGATAATTACCTTAAATGTGAATGGATTAAATGCTCCAACCAAAAGACACAGGCTTGCTGAATGGATACAAAAACAAGACCCATATATATGCTGTCTACAAGAGACCCACTTCAGACCTAGGGACACATACAGACTGAAACCGAGGGGATGGAAAAAGATGTTCCATGCAAATGGAAATCAAAAGAAAGCTGGAGTAGCTATACTCATATCAGATAAAATAGACTTTAAAATAAAGAATGTTACAAGAGATAAGGAAGGACACTACATAATGATCAAGGGATCAATCCAAGAAGGAGAAATAACAATTATAAATATATATGCACCCAACATAGGAGCACCTCAATACATAAGGCAACTGCTAACAACTATAAAAGAGGAAATCGACAGTAACACAATAATAGTGGGGGATTTTAACACCTCACTTACATCAATGGGCAGATCATCCAAAATGAGAATAAATATGGAAACAGAAGCTTTAAATGACACAACACACCAGACAGATTTAATTGATATTTATAGGACATTCCATCCAAAAACAGCAGATTACACTTTCTTCTCAAGTGCGCATGGAACATTCTCCAGGAAAGATCACATCTTGGGTCACAAATCAAGCCTCAGTAAATTTAAGAAAATTGAAATCATAACAAACATCTTTCCTGACCACAACGCTATGAGATTAGAAATGAATTACAGGGAAAAAAACATAAAAAACACAAACACATAGAGGCTAAACAATACGTTACTAAACAACCAAGAGATCACTGAAGAAATCAAAGAGGATATCAAAAAATACCTAGAGACAAATGACAATGAAAACACAACAATGCAAAACCTATGGGATGCAGCAAAAGGAGTTCTAAGAGTGAAGTTTATAGCTATACAAGCCTACCTCAAGAAACAAGAAAAATCTCAAGTAAACAATCTAACTTTACACCTAAAGCAACTAGAGAAAGAAGAACAAACAAAACCCAAAGTGAGCAGAAGGAAAGAAATCATGAAGATCGGAGCAGAAATAAATGAAATAGAAACAAAGGAAACAATAGCAAAGATCAATAAAACTAAAAGCTGGTTCTTTGAGAAGATAAACAAAATTGATAAACCATTAGCCAGACTCATCAAGAAAAAGAGGGAGAGGACTCAAATCAATAAAGTTAGAAATGAAAAAGGAGAAGTTACAACAGACACCGCAGAAATACCAAGCATTCTAAGAGACTACTACAAGCAACTCTATGCCAATAAAATGGACCACCTGGAAGAAATGGACAAATTCATAGAAAGGTATAACCTTCCAAGACTGAACCAGGAAGAAACAGAAAATATGAACAGACCAATCATAAGTAATGAAATTGAAACTGTGACTAAAAATCTTCCAACAAACAAAAGTCCAGGACCAGATGGCTTCACAGGTGAATTCTATCAAACATTTAGAGAAGAGCTAACACCCATCCTTCTCCAACTCTTCCAAAAGATTGCAGAGGAAGGAACACTCCCAAACGCATTCTATGAGGCCACCATCACCCTGATACCAAAACCAGACAAAGTTACTACAAAAAAAAAATTACAGACCAATATCACTGATGACTATAGATGCAAAAATCCTCAACAAAATACTACCAAACAGAATCCAACAACACATTAAAAGGATCATACACCATGATCAAGAGGGATTTATCCCAGGAATGCAAGGATTCTTCAATATACACAAATCAATCAATGTGATACACCATATTAACAAATTGAAGAATAAAAACCAAATGATCATCTCAATAGATGCAGAAAAGGCTCTTGACAAAATTCAACACCCATTTATGGTAAAAACTCTCCAGAAAGTGGGCATAGAGGGAACCTACCTCAACATAATAAAGGCCATATATGACCAACCCACAGGAAACATCATTCTCAATGGTGAAAAACTGAAAGCATTTCCTCTAAGATCAGGAACGAGATAAGGATGTCCACTCTCATCACTATTCTTCAACGTAGTTTTGGAAGTCCTAGCCATGGCAATCAGAGAAGAAATGAAATAAAAGGAATACAAATTGGAAAAGAAGAAGTAAAACTGTCACTGTTTGCAGATGACATGATACTATACATAGAGAATCCTAAAGACACCACCAGAAAACTACTAGAGCTAATCAATGAATTTGGTAAAGTTGCAGGATACAAAATTAATGCACAGAAATCTCTTGCATTGTATACAGTAATGATGAAAAATCTGAAAGAGAAATTATGGAAACACTCCCATTTACCATTGCAACAAAAAGAATAAAATACCTAGGAATAAACCTACCTAGGGAGACAAAAGACCTGTGTGCAGAAAACTATAAGACACTGATGAAAGAAATTAAAGTGATACCAACAGATGGAGAGATATACCATGATCTTGGAGTGGAAGAATCAATACTGTGAAAATGACTATACTACCCAAAGCAATCTACATATTTAATGCAATCACTATCAAATTACCAGTGGCATTTTTTATGGAACTACAACAAAAAATCTTAAAATTTGTATGGAGACACAAAAGACCCCGAATAGCCAAAGCAGTCTTAAGGGAAAAAAACGGAGCTGGAGGAATCACACTCCCTGACTTCAGACTATACTACAAAGCTACAGTAATCAAGACAATATGGTACTGGCACAAAAACAGAAACATAGATCAATGGAACAGGATAGAAAGCCCAGAGATAAACCCATGCACCTATGGTCAACTAATCTATGACAAAGGAGGCAAAGATATACAATGGAGAAAAGACAGCCTCTTCAATAAGTGGTGCTGGGAAAAGTGGACAGCTACATGTAAAAGAATGAAATTAGAACACTCCCTAACACCATACACAAAAATAAACTCAAAATGGATTCGAGACCTAAATGTAAGACCGGACACTATCAAACTCTTAGAGGAAAACACAGGAAGAACACTCTTTGACATAAATCACAGCAAGGTCTTTTTTGATCCACCTCCTAGAGTAATGGAAATAAAAACAAAAATAAACAAATGGGACCTAATGAAACTTCAAAGCTTTTGCACAGCAAAGGAAACCATAAACAAGACGAAAAGACAACCCTCAGAATGGGAGAAAATATTTGCAAATGAATCAACAGACAAAGGATTAATTTCCAAAATATATAAACAGCTCATGCAGCTCAATATTAAAGAAACAAACAACCCAATCCAAGAAGACCTAAATAGACATTTCTCCAAAGAAGAGATACAGATGGCCAAGAAGCACATGAAAAGCTGCTCAACATCACTAATTATTAGAGAAATGCAAATCAAAACTACAATGAGGTATCACCTCACACCAGTTAGAATGGGCATCATCAGAAAATCTACAAACAAATGCTGGAGAGGGTGTGGAGAAAAGGGAACACTCTTGCACTGTTGGTGGGAATGTAAACTGATACAGCCACTATGGAGAACAGTATGGAGGCTCCTTAAAAAATTAAAAATAGAATTACCATATGATTCAGCAATCGCACTACTGGGCATATACCCAGAGAAAACCATAATTCAAAAAGACACATGCACCCCAATGTTCACTTCAGCACTATTTACAATAGCCAGGTCATGGAAGCAACCTAAATGCCCATCGACAGATGAATGGATAAAGAGGTTGTGGTACATATACACAATGGAATATTACTCAGCCATAAAAAGGAATGAAATTGAGTCATTTGTTGAGACGTGGATGGACCTAGAGAATGTCATACAGAGTGAAGTAAATCAGAAAGTGTAAAACAAATATTGTATATTAATGCATGTATGCGGAACCTAGAAAAATGGTACAGATGAACTGGTTTTCAGGGCAGAAATTGAGACACAGATGTAGATAACAGACATATGGACACCAAGGGGGGAAAACCGCGGTGGGGTGGGGATGGTGGTGTGCTGAATTGGGCGATTGGGATTGACATGTATACACTGATGTGTATAAAACTGATGACTAATAAGAACCTGCAGTATAAAAAAATAAACAAAAAAACAACTAATACTAAACTTTCTTTGGGTTATTTGTATGGAAATATGTTAATATAAATGTTTGATATTACATGAAATTTCTAAAAATCTTATATGTTCTGGTATAATGTTGTAAGTCATAATTCTAGTTATTACTTTAAAATGTGTATCTCAGAAATAACTAAATTTCCTTGTCAATTGCATTATTATGAACTTTCATCAAATCTTTAACCGTAGTCATTTTTAAGTCTTTTGTCATTTACAGACAGTTCTGGGTGTACTCTGATGCTTTTGCAAAAATGTTCCTATAAAAGGGTTTCATCTTCAAGGAATTCATGGAAAAGACTGACAAGTACAGGCTGCTGGTAACTGACTACACTGTTGAACTGAATGAATAAACATTTTCAGAACTCTAATGGAAAACTGATGAATTCATAAAAGTGCTAACAAAAGATCAAGATGAAAAAAAATTAATTACATGGGACTGAATGAACTGATGAGGATGATTATAATTTTTGTGACTTTCTGTTTGAATTTTTAAAAAAAGGGGGCTTCCCTGGTGGCGCAGTGGTTGAGAATCTGCCTGCTAATGCAGGGGACACGGGTTCGAGCCCTGGTCTGGGAGGATCCCACATGCCGCAGAGCAACTAGGCCCGTGAGCCACAACTACTGAGCCTGCGCATCTGGAGCCTGTGCTCCACAACAAGAGAGGCTGAGATAGTGAGAGGCCTGCGCACCGCGATGAAGAGTGGCCCCCACTTCCCACAACTAGATAAAGCCCTCGCACAGAAACTAAGACCCAACACAGCAAAAAAATAAATTAATAAATAACTCCTACCCAACATCTTCTTAAAAAAAAAAAAAACAATCCACAAGGACTCAGAGGCAAAAAATATACAAATCAATTTTCACTGCAAAGTAAAGGAGCTGTTACAGTGGAGGATTACTGGGCTGAATGTCAATATTATGACACAGTGTGAGTGTGTTTCGTGTTTGGTAATTGCAATCATTTTTGCTTTTGTTGTGGTCATCCATTTACAATGCTTGGTGTCAGTTTATTTATCTCTCGTAAAAATAAAATACAGTGTGTGTGTGTGGAAAAAAATGGGCAAAGGATCTGAAGAGACATTTTTCCAAAGAAGATATACAAATGGCTAATAAAAGATGCTCAGTGGAGACTTCCCTGGTGGTGCAGTGGTTAAGAATCCACCTGCCAACGCAGGGGACATGGGTTCAAGCCCTGGTCCAGGAAGATCCCACATGCCGCGGAGCAGCTAAGTCCGTGTGCCACAACTACTGAGCCTACGCCTAGAGCCCGTGCTCCGCAACAAGAGAAACCACTGCCATGAAAGGCCTACACATTGCAACGAAGAGTAGCTCCTGATTGCCGCAACTAGAGAAAGCCCTCGCACAGCAATGAAGACCCAATGCAGCCAAAAATAAAAATTAATTAATTAATTAAAAGAAAAAAGATGCTCAATGTCATTAGTCATCAGGGAAATGTAGATCAAAACCATGATGAGATACTACTTTGCACACTCCAAGATGGCTATGATAAAAAAAAAAAAAGACAGATGATAACAAGTGCTGGGGAGGTTATAGAGAAATTAGAACCTTCATATATTGCTCATGGGACTGTAAAGTGGTGCAGTCACTTTGGAAAAGTCTGGCAGCTGCTCAAAAGGTTAAACATAGAGTTACCATATGACCCAGCAATTCCACTTGTAAGTTTTTAAATACCACAGAAGAAATCATAAAGGAAAAGAGTGAATAATAAAAAAAGAAGAAGAAAAAAAAAAACTTACTGCACAATGCTTGGGAAAGAATGATGTTTTGTGCTCTGGATGAGGCAGCCCAGTTCATGAGAAAAACACCCACAAGTGGCAGGAAGAGTTCCAGAAAATGAGAGGAGCACAGAGAAGTAAAAAACCCACTTTAGCAGGTAGTCAACCAGACACAACTGTCATTCCCTCTCTAACTCCAGGTCAGGCTCGGGACACCCTGATTTCTCTCCTGCCCCTCTCCCACCCCGATATCCCCTGGCGTGGCCTGGGCCTCACCACTCCAGACAGACCCTAAGGTGGAGGCTGGCCTTAATATTAGTGGAGAAAGCAAGTTCTTTGAGGTGACCTTAGAGCTGTTAATCCAACCAAGAGAGAAAAAGGGACCCATCACTACCACCGCCACCAAAATCAACCTCTGGTCCCACGGGTTCCCTGGAGTCCACTGGGAATTGAGGCCACCCAGGGCTCCCTGGTCTACACCCAAGAGGAAACTCGATACGCTGGGGACTTCAGGGCCACCAATTCCTTAAAGCCCAGCAAATAAGAGAATGACAATAGCATGGGTGCAAACTCCATGGCATGGGTACAAACCTGGGGGCGGGCACACAGTGGCTGGGGGGCAGCTGCCAATGACAAAAATTGAATGGGCAGCGTCATGGCAGCTAGGGGAAGAGGGGTGGGCCAGGCCAACACAGAGGAACAGGAGCAGCGTCTCTGCAACGGCCAAGGGCAAGGGTGAGCAGCAACCTGGAGGCTGCACCCCAGGGAGAAGGCAGTGCTGGCCAGAGTGCAGGCTCAGAGCGCCCCGTGTCAAACAGCTCCCGGGCATCTGCCCAGGTCAGTCACCAGCAAAGGAAGAGCCGGCATATGGGCAAGGACCAGGAAGGCCCAGATTGTGAATGTTCCAGAACAACAGCCCATGGCAGCAGAAAATTCTTCTGGCTTATATCTGGAACGGATGAATGTGTGCTTCTACGGGAAGACTCAGAAATGTAAATGCTGCCAATCAAGTTCTGATGCAAGGAAAGTGACAGAACGGCTGTGGTCGGAGAAGCCTGCTGCCGGGCTGAGGGGAACACACACCTTTCCTGAGGCAGAAATCACGAGCAGGCTGCCGAGGAGGGTTACACAAGAGACGTTACACTACGGAAACCTCCGCCACCTGATGTAAAGCCGAGACGGGCTGTGGGGTGGGGAGGAACCACCAAAAGCAGAGCACAGGGTGGGCTCCAGGAGGCGGGGCAGGAGGAGGGGCCCTGGGGGTCAGGGCTCCTTTATTCTAATTTGCTCACCTTGGGGACTTCTCCGCCCACTGGATGCTCCACCCACCCATGCCTCTCCCCACCCTAAAATGCATAAGAGGGGAAGCTGGGACCAAGTGAGAGAGTGGCATGGACATATATACACCACCAAACGTAAAACAGATAGCTAGTGGGAAGCAGCCGCATAGCACAGGGAGATCAGCTCCGGTGCTTTGTGACCACCTAGAGGGGTGGGATAGGGAGGGTGGGAGGGAGACGCAAGAGGGAAGAGATATGGGGATATATGTATAAGTATAGCTGATTCACTTTGTTATACAGCAGAAATTTTACACCATTGTAAAGCAATTATACTCCAATAAAGATGTTAAAAAAAATGCGTAAGAATGGTGGAAGCAAGCAGGTCTTCCTTTTTTTCTGTTTGAAAAAGCCAACTGCCTAGGAAAGATCTTAATTTTTTAAACAAAGTCAAATATGCCTCCTCACCACAAAAAGCTAGGAATGCTGGCTGCGGCAAAGGCTCAGGTATTAACTGGGCAGGAAAGGCCAGAGGCCCCGGGAACAGAGACCAGGGCGAGGGCACCTGGGAGGGCTCTGAGGGGGCACACAGGCAGGCCTTGGGCTTGGCCCCCGGCCCATACTCTGGCCCCCGCCCCATGCTCTGGCCCCAAGCCCACCAGGCACCAGACACTCTGGTCCACAGCGCTCTCGACACCTGCCCTTCTGGGACCTAGATGCTTGGGTCAACCAGCAGAGGCCCAGAGCTGGTCCGTGAGTCCAAGCACCTGCTCAGTTAATGTCACTTCAGACCCCTCCTCCTGCATGAGTGACAGAGCTACTGAGCTTCTCCCAGCCTCAGTTTCACAATCTGTAAAACAGGAATAACAGCACGACCACCAAGGGATGCCCTGAGGAGCAAGCACGTACATAGAGAAACACATGACACCCACACAGGGCCTGGCGCCAAAGGCCTCCGTGTGACACGCTGAGCTTCTCTCCTGGGCTTTCCTAACCTCCCACGTGTTGGGTCCACACTACATTCTTCCCGGGGCACCTGCGAGCCGGGAAGGCCTTCCCTCCAGCTCAGCCTCTTCCCATGGACAACTTCACAGCCTCCCTGGGTTCTCCAACCACAACTGTTCCCCCAGGTCCATGGCACTTTGCTGTGCTTCAGTTTATAGTCATCACATTTTCTAATAATATCCCTAAAATTTAGGCTTACAGGCTGCTGTTGGGAAGGAATGTGCGAATGGAGGGCCCTTCCCGGAGGCGGTGGGGCTTGGTGAGGGAGCCCGGGGAACTGGTGTCAGCCACTGCCAGCCATGTCAGCTCCACGGGGCGCCTTCCCTGTGCTGAGGCTTCCTCACCTGTAAGATGAGGACACGACGGCTGGTGGGCGGAGCCCACGGTGCCCCAGTCAGAGGGGAGCGTGGAAGGAGGCCCCGCCCCCACCCCTAGGGCTGTGCCTCGGGCTGGACATCCTTGGGATTCTGTCCTCCAGAGGGTGGCCCCAGGCTCCCCTGTACCGGAGAAAGCCTGTGGGGAGGCCACTTCCTCCTTCCCCTTGGACCCAGCTCTCTCCCACTTCCTGCTCTAGCCCCTGTGCAGGGGGGTCCTCGGGCCTTGGCTGGGCCTCCAAGAACGAGGCCTAACATGCGAGCGAGCTGCAGAACCTCAGGTCAGTGTTGCTGGTATTTAACTGCCAGAAAATGACGTGTCTTAGAAAGGCAAGCACAGGATAATAAGAAATGTGCTGCATAAAGCAGAAACTAATAAAAAAAAAGTGAGAAAAAAAAAGAAAAAGAAATGTGCTGCAGCTGATGTACAGTCTCACCTGCAGACACAGACAAGCCGACCCAGGGCTGCACTGGGCCTGCGCTCGGCAGGGGACGATCAATCTGTCACCTCCTGCGTCCTCCCATTCCCCCAAGTCCTGCTCGCTGACAGTGACACTGAACAGGTAGCGTGGCAATGAGTTCACCCGATTTAATTAACTAACCTCCCTCATTAGTTTCATGAATACGGCAGCTGACAGAATTTAGTGCCTTAACCCAGATTCAGTGCACATCTCTGGACTCCAGTGGGAACAGTCAGGCACTGGGTGGGCCGTGGATATTCCTCTAAAGCAGGGGTCCCCCACCCCCCAACCCGTACTGGTCCGCAGCCTGTTAGGAACTGGACTCACAGCAGGAGGTGAGCGGCGGGCGGGCGCCAAGCTTCATCAGCCGCTCCCCATCGCCTGCGTCACCGCCCGGACCATCCTCTCCCTGCTCCCCACCCCCCAAACCCGGGTCCGTGGAAAAACCGTCTTCCACGAAACCAGTCCCCGGTGCCAAGAAGGTTGGGGACCGCTGCTCTAAAGGACAGTGAGGGGGGGGACAGCAGGCAGGGTTGTGCCCTGAGCAAGACAAGCCCAGACTGTCTGTTCCGGCCGCAGCCCCAATCCCCCGGCCCCTCAGTTCTCCCACCTCGGTCGATGGCGGCTCCATCCTTACACTGGCTCCAGCCAAGAAACAAGATCAGTGCAAGCGCCTGGACTCCTCTTCCTCTCACACCCACACCCAGTGCATCAGCGACTCGTGCCAGTGGTATCCTCCCCAGAGATCCCTGCAGTCCCATCTGTCCCCACGCAGCACTGGCGAGCCTGTGACCCTTCCCGCCCCGGCCTCATCGCTCTTGAGACCTCCCTGGCCGGCTGCCCTTGTTTGGACGACAGGGCAGCTCTCTCGCTTCCTGTGTGTCCTTCCTAAAAACCAGCTCCTCCAGGGGGTCTTGGGGACAGCCCGGTCTAGAACTGCAGCTCAGCCCGTGACTCGCCTGCAAGCCACGAACCCTCAGGGGAATTTCAGCAGGAACTAGTCTGAAGCTAAGGTGCCCTGAATAAACCGCTTCAAAGTGCTTGTGAGAGGACCGCAGATCTCGGGGGTGGGGGGTGCTCACTCCCGGGAGAGGAGATACGTGTTACTCTTACGCACGCGGCAGGAGCAGCAGCTGCGGTCTCTCTGCCGCGACAAGCCTCCCTCCCCCGCACCCACCCTCCAGCTGCTTTCCGCAGGCGCCTGCCCTCTCTGGCTTCTACACCTCCTGCGCTTTCTTCTCTATCAACGGACCATCTCAGGTCTCTCGTGGACAGGTCTCAGGGACACAGAGATGAACAAGGAGGCTTGCTCGGGAAACGCATCACAAGAAACGTAGCGGAAACATGAATGGTGGGCCCTCTGAGGGCCATTCTGGTGCTAGTGAAACCTCTTCTGAGACCTTCCCCTGTGCTGTTCCCCCCTGTTCCAGCAGGGGCGCCCCGGGCGCTGGAACCAGGGATTCTGAAGGCTCTTTCTTGGGATGAATCGACTCAGTGTCCTTTATGTCACTCCTCACTCCCACGCACCGGGCTTCATCTGTCATCTGATCATCGCATAAGCTCCCCAGGACACCATGAACAAAGATGATGCAGACCCTGAGCGCCACAGTCCATTGTGAGAGCCGCCCGTCAGTGCTGGGGACAATGCACTCTTCTCTATCCCAGAAGGTCCACGGCTGTGACAAGCCTCACGGCGTGCTGCTCTGTCAACGTGGCCACTCGAAGCCCTCACATAATTAACTGAAAGTTCGTCTGCGCGTTGGCCTCTCAGCCATTCCACAGGAACTTCCACACAGGTGTGCCAAGGACGGAGGAAACCATCCAGTATTTACCGATTCCCACTGTCAATGAAGACATGCAGTTCCCAGGGGACCGAGAGCCAAAGGGGACAGGACAAGGGCTTCCCCGAGACCTGTGGGTCAGCTTAGGTCCAGGTGGGGCTCCATGAAGGCAGGTGTCGTCACAGAGGCAGAGGTCCCACCCCCAGGCACTCACTCAAAGCTGGAAGAGAACTCTGGATGCCTGGGGCTTGGGGGCGCTCTAAGCCCCAGCGCTGGGCTGCGTGTGCCCTGTTCACTGCCTAAGGCTCTTTCTCTTCTCTATTCCCACCCAAACCCAAGGCTGTGGGGCCTGGCCTGGTGCCTGTCTCTACCTCCCCCTACCCGGAGCTGGCCACCTGGAGGCTGGGCCCTGAGCTCCTGCAGCCACCAGGGCGGAAGCCGCCCCAGACTCTGTTTCTGTCCTCCTCTCTTTTGGGAGAGGTCTGTCCTTTCAGCGAAGGCAACGGCCAAGGCAGGTGTGGCCACAGCTGCTCAAGGCTCCTTAGGGTCACGGCGCCAAAAGGGGGCGCCCTCCCAGGGCGGGGGCCCACACCCCAGCTGCAGCAACGCCCTCTACTCCGCTGCCCCCGCTGCCCCTCCCTCCAGTCCTTGGGGGTTCAGCGACGGGGCTGCCACGGTGAGGGCGGGTTCTGCGCACTCCTATGGAGTCCGATTCAGGTGAGCTTAAACAGAAAAGCCCGTCTTCATAAAGGTTCTCAGCTGACTTACAAAAGCTGGGCAGGAAAAGGGCCGAGCCGGCTTGCGCGCCCCATGTCTGACACTTCTCGGCTCCCTCTGCTTGCCCACGTGACCCCCCACTCTGCCGACGACCCTGTGCACATAGCAGGGCCGAGAGTCCCACTGTAAACTCTCCAGCCGGAGCCACTGAAGAGGCTGAACGCACGGATCCTCCCCGAGTCTCCAGCCCAGCTTTCTTCAGGGGAAGGTGACCCAAAGGCCTCGCTTGAGCCAGGTCCCCCCCACCACGCCTGGAGGGGACACACTGCAGCACGGGTGCCACCCTGACACCTGAGTTTGGTGGGGAGAGTTCCCACAAAGAGGGGGGAGGGGGAGGCTGGACAAAACTATCTCAAGTCACAGGTTTTAGCAGCTGAATGGAGAGACCCTATGGCAAGTCCTTCGTAAACTTCGGAGAAAGTCAAAGGACTCCCAGCGTTCGCTGTTTTCTATATGATTTAAAATGGATAACGTAAACATAAATTAGGTATAAACTCTTTTCTTGGCGCTCTTAAACTACTAAAAGAGATGTACAAAATAACAACAAACAGAACCCTGACACAAATGCACTCGAGTTTACCTTAATTTAACGTGACAGACGGGGCTGCGGAACAGAAACCATCGCCCAGACATGACGCTGAGCCACTCGAAGGGGGCCACACCTTCCATTCCCTCCCTTGCCTGGCCTGAGGCCAGGAATGCCTGCAATGGCCACTGAGCTCTACCCAGCAGCTAGCTGGTCAAAATAACAGCGGCCAGCGGCCACTGCTCCCCAGAAAGGGGGCTGTCGAACCGGGCAGAGGGGTGGGGACGTGGCGACACTCCCGGGGCTGTGAGCGGGGACCTAGGGATCCCGGACGGGAGGGCCGCCCCAAGGCATGGCAACATGTTGTTTTGCTCTTTCACATGAAATCAAGAGGCAGCCGTATGTCTTTCCCGCCCATCACTCCGCGTTAGGCTCCCCCTGGACTTTGTATCTGCTGCCGATTCACGTAAAGGATCAAGTTTCTCGTTTCCGACACGCGCGAGAAGGTCAAGAGAGGAGGAGACCGCGAACCACCAGCCCAGGGCGCCTCCACCCACACCCCGGCCGCTCACGGCCTCACCTGGTCCCCATGGAAAGAAAACCTTCTCAGGTAGAAAACGCCCGTCCAGGTGACCTCGCTCGCTGCTTGGCAGCGTCCGACAGACAGGACCCAGGCTCACAGGGCTAAAGAGGCTTCTCTAAGGTCGTGAGCTGCGGAGGGAAGTCAGGACTGGAAGATGGGTCTCACTAGTCCAGTCTCTTTCCCAAACGCAACACAGAGCGCTGGGCACAGTAATTCAAGCTACGAACAAATGCTCATATCAATAAAAGGCACAATCTTGTCCACTCATAGAGGTCCTCGATTTTTAAGCACTTTCCCAAATACCATTTTAATCTTACAATGTTTATTGGAATATTACTTTCTTCCCTCCGTCCCTTTTCACGACCTCCTGGGGGAACATATTTCAGATTCAAGACACACTCAACAATATTTCCCTCTCCATCACCGGCCACAAGCTTTACAAGTGCCCGCTCTGGTTCCTCAGTCCTGAGCCCATGTCCGGCTTTCACAGTCAGCACCACAGACACGAGAGGGGAAACAGATCTTCCTAGAGAAGGCAAAAGAGAACTTTAGGATGAGAACAGCTTCTTTTTTTGCATCATTTCATGTTTGCTTTCCTTTTCCTAAGCTGAGATTATGCTCCTTGACAAAAATAACCTATTTTTGTCAAAATATTTCAAGATAAGTTTTTAAAAAACACAAAAATTTGTGAACAGGATAAACAGACAAAACCTAGCCAACAATACCAACTGATACTGAAGTAAAAAAAACATATGTATAATGTTCTGCGTTTCTGACGGTGGAGATGGGGCTTATAGAATATTGTACAGACGCGTTACATTTCAGTGGGAAGGTAGGATGGGAAATACACTGACCCCCAAACCAGGAAGTCGTCACTCAAGACCTCCTTTCGGCGCCGACAGGTTAACACAACTAGCAGGGGCTCCTCTGCCCTTTGCGTGGCTCCTGTGGCCCCTCATCGTGTCCTTCTCTGTACGGTTCACAACAGCTTTGACTCATTCACTGTGGAATATCCTGGTTCAGTAAGTGAAGAACGTGTCAAGGAGCCTGGGGAGACAGTCAGCACGCCGTCCCCGGCTCACACTGGTGGCGCACACTCCACAATTCAAGGATAACACACGCGCCCTCCCCCTCCTTACAAAACGCCCGCGTCCTCCTTCAGGTCTGTCCAGGGCCGCACCGCAGGGAGAGCGAGCCAGCTTGCCGCTCGGGCAGCGGCTGGACACAGAAGAGGAGTGGGCCCGACGCGGGGACACGTAGGCCTTGACCAGGGTTAGCCTGCCCAGGAGACACTACGGTTCCAAAGACCTGCAGGTATTTTTCGCAGACCTAGTGGCAAAGTGCACTCCTGGCAGGGAAGCTGGGCGCCCACACCAGCCCCCAGAGGGGTGAGTCGGACCCGGACCGACGCAGCTCCACTTGCTGGTCGGCGAGCAGCCACGACGCCAGGCTTCGGTTCCGTTTACTAGAAAACAGGTTATTAGCGCGGGACTTTCACTTTCCAAACCCCATGCTAATGGAGCTTGGGGAAAACAAAGGAGGATCCAGCTGCCAGGGCTTATCCCATAAGAAGGCCTCAGGCTCACCCTCGAGTTCTGGCGTCTGTGCGCTTCCAATCGGCCAAACCCGCGGGCAGCCCGGTGCCACCGTGCGGCTCCCGCTGGACCCCTCGCTGCAGCGCCTCGTGCGGGATGGCGCGTGGGCCCAATGAGGCACTGGCCAGTCCATGGTACTGTCACCCATGTTTCCTTCTAGACCGTGGCCATCGCCAGGGCGGCCCTGACAGTAACTGGAAAGTTCCACGTGCTTCAGATGACAGGAGGGTGGGTTCAGTTTATTCTTTTTTTTTTTTTTTTTTTGCCATACGCAGCCCTCTCACTGTCGTGGCCTCTCCCGTTGCGGAGCACAGGCCCCGGACGTGCAGGCTCAGCGGCCATGGCTCACGGGCCCAGCCGCTCCGCGGCATGTGGGATCCTCCCGGACCGGGGCACGAACCCATGTCCCCTGCATCGGCAGGCGGACTCTCAACCACTGTGCCACCAGGGAAGCCCGAGTTTATTCTTTTTTTTTTTTTTTTTTTTTTTTTTTTTTTGCCGTACGCGGGCCTCTCACTGTCGTGGCCTCTCCCGTTTCGGAGCACAGGCCCCGGACGCGCAGGCTCAGCGGCCATGGCTCACGGGCCCAGCCGCTCCGCGGCATGTGGGATCCTCCCGGACCGGGGCACGAACCCGTGTCCCCTGCATCGGCAGGCGGACTCTCAACCACTGCGCCACCAGGGAGGCCCCCGAGTTTATTCTTATAATCACTAGGAAAGCTTGTTTTCTAAGCCAGAAGTGTCAAAGTTGGCTTTCTATTCATGAGAGAATATAAAACTTTCTGAGCAGGAATAAAATCCCTTAAAGGGCTATTAACGCGAAGCAACGACCGCAGATCAATGAAATGCCAGGAAGACACAGTTATTTCTGGAACAAGGCAGTGAGCCAGGACACTGGGATGGCCTGCCCCAGGCCTCGCAGCGGGGAGCACCCAACCAGGCTGAGTTTAGCTTCTGCACCAACAAACCCAGATCGGGGAGAGATGTCTCGATCTTCTATGTGCTGTGGAACACAAAGTTCTGCCAACTTCAGGACATGTCAATCTCTGGTGAAGTAGTGTATTCGCTGCCACTCTAGCTGCTAAAATGGAACGCTGTTGGGTGGAAGACACAGAGGAGACGCTGAGAGGACTTCAGCGCCCCGTATTCTCGTAGGAAGATAAAAGGCAGGCAGTCCTGTGTCACGTGACCGCTCTGGAAAGAGGGGGCTCTGGCTTTGGCTGCGCGGTTGTGATGTGATGGAAGTGAGACGGGGAAGCGGCCGGTGGTGGGTCTGGCCCACAGGAGGGAGCCCTTTCTGGCCCACATTTCACCCACGCCCCTGCGCCAGGAGGAGGGGGCACAGCCAACAGAGAAGTCAGCATCCCACCCCTCCACCGACCCCGGGCCGCCCTCCCAGGCAGCCTCTCCCAATCCTTCCCTCCCAGAGCTGAGTGGGAGGATGGCGTCGGGGGGAAGGGCCCCGCGGCTCCCCCACCAGTTGTGTTTGCCCTTCACAGGCCGCCCCTCAAAGGGTGGCCTGGAGTGACTTCCTGACCAGGGCAAAGAGGACCCTCGCGAGAGGCCTTCTGGGAGCCTCTCCCATGGCAGCCTGGCCACAGCTCTGAGTGCAAAGCCGATGGTGGCAGGGATGATGGGAACCCAAGAAAAGCAACTTAGAAAGAGAGCTGCAGGCAATGACTGGAGGCCCAGTCGTTTCTCGGGGCAGCGCTCAGAGCCGCCCACCCGAGCTGCAGTGGGAGAGGTGCCAGCTGGTGCCCAGTTCACACTCAACGGCAGACCAGCCATGCACCGCGGCCAACCTCCCCCGTCCATCAGGCCAACGGGGACGGGCCAGGGGCAGGGGGCAGACAGCAGCTCTGCGGGTGTTTCCGCCCTCCACTGGCAAGCCTGGCCCGGGGGCCTGCGGCCCCCTGAGTGTTCACGGCAGCCTGCAACCGGGAACCAGAGCTGCTCGCTGGTTCATTCAACAGGTGCCGGGCCGGGCACTCCGAGGGGACACACGGCGAGTCAGAAGGGTCCCTGCCTGCAAGGACCCACCAGTGTTACCGACGGAGTAAGGCGTTCAGGCAAGACAACGCCCAGACAAAAGGGAAACACACGCCCTGGGCTGTGGGGAAGGTGAGGAAGAACCCTTAAATCTAGTCAGTGATTGTCCAGATGCAGCTTGGACAGAGCTGACTTCAAAGGTCCAGGCTCGCTCAGGGACAGTGAGTTCAGGGAACGGGGAAGCCTGGTGCTGCAGGGGACACAGAAGATGGGCTGGAGGGCCAGGACAGGGTCAGTTCTGGGAGCCACTGATCCCAGACCACAGTGCTGGGCTCCAGCTAGCAGGCAACTCCTGTGCTCTCTGGAACCCTCGTCTTGGGTTTTTGAAAACAAACCTCTTGATCACGTGGTACAAACCAGCTCAGGCCTCGTAAGGCTGGGCCAAGGGGGCACCTGCCCCGGAACAGACAGGCAACATCTATGACCAACATGTAAAGGACAGCTCTCTCGTCCTGGCAGGTCTCCAGGGGGTTCAAAGGCTGTTTTGTCATCAAGACAACTGACGTTGGCAAATGCCCACTAGCGCTGAAGGAAGCGCTATTCAATTCTACAAATCAGAAGTGAAACCCAACAAGGCAACAACCAGAAAGGAACTAAAACCACTTAGTAACTGAAGAGGTCAAGCAATTTCAGGTCTATTAGCAAACACCTAACAGGAGAGCCATTTTCGCCTTGGAGAGGCTCTCCCCCACTGAGCTCACCCGTAAACCACGTGGGATGGGACCACTCAAGGAAGTGGCCAGAAGCATCTTCCCTTTCTTTTGCTGTCCCCTTGTTCCAGAAAGATCCCAGCCGTTGTGCTTTTTGTTTAGAAAAAGAATGCTAACGAGTCAGGACATCTGTGTAATTATAAGTGTCAAGATAAACCTTTTAGGGTTATTTCTTTTTCTCTGAAATTCACAGTTGAGTTCTACAGTGTAGAGAACACACTGAGAACAAAGGCCCCCATAAAGTGTCTCCCTATCACATATCTTATGTGAAGTTACCATCACCAAGAGCAGTGACAGTGAATTGTGCTTTCACTTTTTTTTTTTTTTTTTTTTTTTTTGCGGTACGCGGGCCTCTCACTGTTGTGGCCTCTCCTGTGGCGGAGCACAGGCTCTGGACGCGCAGGCTCAGCAGCCATGGCTCACGGGCCCAGCCGCTCCGTGGCATGTGAGATCGTTCCGGACCAGGGCACGAACCCGTGTCCCCTGCATCGGTAGGCAGACTCTCAACCACTGCGCCACCAGGGAAGCCCTCACGTTTTTTTATTTGTTTTTTTTTTGTTTGTTTTTAAACGTTCTTGGCAGTTGGGTAATAAAGAGACCAGGGAAGATGTGCCTTCAAAAACAAAAAACCAGGGCTTCCCTGGTGGCGCAGTGGTTAAGAGTCTGCCTGCCAATGTAGGGGACACGGGTTCGAGCCCTGGTCTGGGAAGATCCCACATGCCGCGGAGCAACTAAGCCCGTGAGCCACAACTACTGAGCCTGCGCATC
Organism: Mesoplodon mirus; assembly: GCF_964341445.2. Taxonomy (NCBI): domain Eukaryota; kingdom Metazoa; phylum Chordata; class Mammalia; order Artiodactyla; family Ziphiidae; genus Mesoplodon; species Mesoplodon mirus. Next base: position 16,227,526 of record NC_138990.1, on the reverse strand, counting down.
TGGAGCCTGTGCTCCACAACGGGAGAGGCCGTGACAGTGAGAGGCCCGCGCACCGCGATGAAGAGTGGCCTCCGCTCGCTGCAACTGGAGAAAGCCCTCGCACAGAAACGAAGACCCAACACAGCCAAAAATAAATAAATAAATTAAAAAAAAAAAAGAAAACTCTTTAAAAAAAAAAAACAAAAAAAAAAACCAGAAAAACAAAAAAACAGAAGCTGGCAGGGAGCAGGTACACCCTCCAAGCCACCTCAGGTCCTGCCCCCTTGGGAGCAGGCAGGACACTGACAGAGAGCCAGGGAGGCAGGCCTCCACCCGGTGGAATGTTCTCCTCCTCTGGGTGACTGGGCCGGCCCCACACAAACATCACCCGACACCCCAGGACCATCACGCAGCCCCATCACCAGGTTTCAGTGAGGACCAGCTGGGGAAGGGGCCAGATGCACCCCCATCGGGTAGGTGTGAACACACATCTGTCCAGTACTCAACCAGAAAGAGCAGGCACCGGTGTATCCAACTGAAGTCTTGGATCCCTCAGCTCTGCCTGCACCACTCCGCTGAGCAGCGCGCAGCGCATGAGACGCTCACCAACCACAAACAAGAGCAGAGAAATTCAGGGAAACACAGCTGACAGAGTCGTGCTCTTGGTCTGCTTCAGGTGTTCCATTCAGGTATCAGATCTCAGGCAAATCACAGACTCTGGGCACTTGGGTGTCCCCTGCTGGGTGTGGCTCTGCCCTCCCCACCCCTTCCTCCCCAATCTACTATCCTACACTGGTGGGCTGCCCAAGATGGCATCAACTGTGTATATTCTGCTCCATCATTTGCTCCTTACCACAGAGCCTGCCCCGGCGCCAGGGAAATCATTACCCCCTGCCTCAGCGAGGACATCACAGCGCAGAGAAGAGGGGCATCTTCCCCACCATCCTGAGGACGACCAGCAAGGCTGGGCCGCACAACAGGACTCCGGCCTCCATTCTGGTCCCCTCGCAGAGGTTGCACGGTTCATGGCACCTCCTGAACAGCAGGCCCTCGGGGGGCATGACTTCTACCATGACTGCACTGTACTGCTGCACAGAGATTCTTCTTTAAATAAATGTTTTAACTTAAATTTGCTACACGTAATATCTTGAACTAGTTAAATACTCAAGTATATGTAGAAATGAATTTAACTCTTCAGATATAAGGCTTGCATCCAGCAGCACACAGGCCTCCCCTTCAGGAGACATGGGGCCCAGGGCACGGCATCCATCCCATCTCCATCCCCAGCCCCGACCAGCTGTTTAACTGTGGGAAGGCTCTGCTCAGAGCCCATGTCCTCTGTCATCAAGTTGGGGAGACATCCCCAACCTTAGAGACTTGCTGCAAATCTCAGTTAAGAAAGTGTGGTTGAAGGCTTTGTAGATCCCAAGTTACTCAGTTAAATTTAAGTGACACTAGGTCTTGCTAAGAGTCAAATGAGATACAAAGGCAAAAAAAATGCTTTGAAAATGTAGGAGTTAGGATTTAAATCTTTAAATGACACATTCTTTCTGGAGGATGACACAGCCTGGGTTACGAGCAGTGGGGAGGCTTCCCCAGGAATTAGATCTGGGCCTGCCAATGACATCTCCTGTGGCTCCCTTGGGCACATGGTAGACGTGGTGAGACTCTGCTGGGTGCCAGGCCCAAGTTCATTCAAGCTGCAGACAGAGATGGGTGGTCTGACACTCACCCTCCACCTGATCACTAAAGGTCATCAATCCAGCAAGAAATATACTACTTCTCTAAAAAGGAGAATCTGTCCCTCCTGTCCTTGAAAAGTTACAACGGCACAAGCAAACAGCTTTCTGTGTGGGGACAGGGCATACATGGGAACTCTCTATACTTTCTGCTACATTTTGCTATGAATCTAAAACTGCTCTAAAAACTGATATTAATTTTTAAAAAAAGACCTTCTGACACTAATTCCAAAGGAGTTTTTAGCTAGCCTGCCCTAGATGGACTAGAAAAAAAGGAGGGAAATAAGTCATAAGAAAACCTACACTCATATCAGTAGCTAAGCCTTTTAAGGCATTAAATTCTAGAGTTCTGTAATCATTAGATTTCTTGGAACAACATTCTGAAAAGCCCTGAAAGTTCAAATAAAGTCAAATAAATATAGCATTCTGTAGACCTTAAACAAGGCTGGATGAGAGGATTAAACCATGTACCCGAGGAAAGGTTTGCACAGAGAAACTGCAAAGCAGATCTAAAAATACTGTGTGATTATCCACCACCACGGCTTTAGGGGGAAAAATAGGGAGGAGATCAAATGCAAGGCAAACCTGGCATTTCTGGGATAACTGTTGTCAGGTGACCCTATTCTGGTGCATCACTGTGCACCCCAGACACACAGCCCTCAGGCAGGCTGACACCGGCACTCAGATGGCTTCTGCCACCAGGCTGGTCATTAAGCAGATCTGAAGGAGAACAGAGAGAAGACAATCTGCAAACCAGCCTTTTCATCTGTGATTATCTTGCACGTCTGTAATGTTGAGTGGGATGGCTTTCCCAGCTCCTCAGTGGGGAAGTGCTGGTGGGGTACCAACAAAGAACACTGAGATTCCACAGCCGCTGGGTATTCGTCGGCTCGGGCTGCCATAACACACCACCACAGGCTGGGGGGCTCACCCAACAGAGATCTCTTTTCTCACAGTTCTGGAGACTGGAAGCCCAAGATCAAGGTGCCGGCAGGTTGGGGTTCTCCTGAGGCCTCTCTGCTTGGCGTGCACACGGCCACCTTCTCCCTGTGTCCTCACGTGGACTTTTCTCTGGGCACCACTCCCTGGTGTCTTGTCCTCTTCTTATAAGGACACCAGTTCTACTCAATTAGGGCCCACACTTATGACCTATTTAACCTTAATTAACTCTTTAGAGATGCTATTTCCAAATACAGTCAAGTTGGGGGTTACGACTTCAACATATGAATCTGGTCGGGGCTGGGAGTGGTGGAGACACAATTCAGTCCACAACAACATGCCTCGCACAACAGACAGCACCTGGCATCCTCTGACCTAATACACCGCACAAGTCCAGCAGCTGAGCTGGTGGGTGCTCAGGAAGGGGTCCAGGAGCAGAGGTGGTGAAGCAGCCCCCCTTCCCCTTTCTGCTTACAAAGGGTGTGGCTCTCACACGGAGGCAGAGAACCTGAATCCCCTCTCTCCCCTCCCCACGTCTCATCTTCTGGGAAGGGGGATGGGGGATGCTGTGGTCAAATACGTCCCGGTCATCATCTGAGCGCTCGAGGTGACCATTTAACATTTGAAGCCAGGGTCAGAGATGGACAAGTGACCAGTTCAAGGTCACAAGCAGTAGCAGAGCCAGGACACACCAACCCCAGGTTGTAAACTCAAGGTCCAAGCACCTCCCTCACACCACAGCCACTCCTTTTATCTTTACAACCTCCTGGTCAGGTGTGTACATGCTCTGAATACATTTAAAATACACCTTTGACAAAAAGCCCCAGAATAAATGGGAGACAGATGAGGGCTCTATCCAGAAAAAAACTAATAAAATTTTTTTTCATGTAGTCGAATTAAAGAAACGCAGTCAAACTCTAATATTTAGTTTATACCCTTATAATAAAAACAATTTGAAGCTGGCAAGGGCATAGAAGTCTCTGCCATTTTTGTTCCTCTCTTCCTCATCTACTGCTTTCCTTTGCATTAAGTGAATATTTTCTAGTGTAACCTTTAATTCCTTTACCCACACAATTACAGTGAGATATGGAAACACTGGTCCTATATAGTTCTATTCCTTTTTCCTCCTTTTGTTCAATTATTATTATAATTATTATATCTATATATATTACAAACCCCAAAATATAGTTATTATTTCTTTATATAATTTTTATGTTTTTTAAGAAGTGAGAGAAGGAAAGCAAGTATATATTTCCAGGGTTTGTTTCATCTACCTTATTATTCACTATTTCTGGTTCTCTTCCTATTGTCCTGTGGATTTGGGTTGCCTCATTAACACAGTGTGATTTCCTTATTCCGACACAGTTTTGCTCCCGTTTGCCTCCTTTATGCTGTTATTGTCAAATAACTGGGAGTGGTAGAGACACATTACTTTTCCAAATGTCCTAGCTTTCAGTGTTCTTGTTGACTGAAATTTGCTGCTTCTCCCTGGCCAAGGTGCTTGCAAACCAAACGGTCCAGATGAGACCGTGCATGCGTGTGTGTGAACGCTCAAAGGAGAGCATTCCCTGGGTGAGGCCTTAGGGCTCCAAGGCACTTTGGTTTACCTTCTGTTGCTCAGGCCCCGCCTGGCACTGGGTCTGCAGCTGGGGGCTCATGAGACCCTCCCGAATCAGTTGCGAAAGCAGAGGCCTTACCCCAAGTGTAAAAACACCCAGGCTCTGACACATTACTACCCACTGTGTGAAAATCCTGTAGAATGCACAAAGCTCACCTCCCACTCCCCTGAGGAAATACAATTTGTTTCTGATGTTTTGTTTTCTCAGCGGCAATTAGATACAGACAGAACTCATCGTTACTGCTATCGTCTATCTGACCCAGTTTGGGCTTTGGTTTTTTTCTCCATCACCATAAAGAAATGCAACTTCATTTTATTTTTCCCCACTGTAATTTTTTTTAAATTAAGAAGTTAGCATTAAAATGCTTCTCTTCTTTGGACAGTGTTTTATTTTGTTCTAAGTAGAAGGAGTCCACGTACTATAAAATAACAGTTTTGGAAAACGAACCCTTCATGGCATGTTCTGACACCCAAAGGACCAAATATTTCCCCCCGATGTGTTTGGTCTTTGCTTGCTCCAGGCACAACCTCTCCACCCCCGACCTTGCTGTCGCCCCCGACAGGGGCAGGAGGTGGGGCGCCCTAGATTCCCACCTCGTCTACTAGGAGGCACTGGTGTCGCAGGTTAATGGTGATTCTAGGGCAAGGAGTTGTAGAATCCCAGTTTCAAACAGAATGAGAGGAAGGAAGGCATTCCCATGAGGGCAATAAAGGGGTCGGGACTGAACCAGACCACAAACACCTCCAGAAGCACCTCATATTAAACCAGTGAAGTGCCAAACTCCCTGGCCCGAAACTCAAGTTCTTCCTCCGTATTTAACTGTGACACTGCAGGCCAGGGACCCGGGGTACCTCTGTGCGGCCCAACTGAGAAGACCATTGCGGGACGGACCCAGCCCCTCCCATGTGGGCATCCTCATCCCACATGGGCTCCATCCTCCAGAGCCAAGTACTGTTTCTGAAACCATCTTCTTTTTAGAGATTCCCATGGGATAAGTAGCAAGTCAGAAAAAGGAAACCAGCCGAATAACCCAGCCCTTTCGGAGGACGTCCTCGCCCCTCTGGGACTGTCCGCGCCGCCCCTGGCTTCCCTCCTTCTCCACCTCTAGCCTTCTCCATCTCAGCATCAGCACCCTCCAGGTGGTTCATGCCCAAAGCATGGTGTCCTCCTCGTTTCCTCTCTCAGTCCCTCCCCCCTCCACACCCAGCCCCCCGACAAGTCCCGGTGATACACCCAGAACCAGAGCACTTCTCCCCATCACCACAGCCCCCGCAGGGACACAGGAGTTCTGGGTAGGCGCCATCGCCCCGGGCCTTTCTACACTGTCCACATCACTCCACAGGCACGTGGATCTCACAAAGATGTTAGTTCCACACAGAAGGAGTGGAAACGGCAGTCAGAATTTGGTGGCTGCATGCAGGGATGATGGGAAAACCCTATACAGTATACCACGGCTTCCAAGGACAAAAACTCAGGCCAAATAGTTAAAGAGTCCCCCACGCCATCTCCCTCCCAGAAACAAGTCACACCCGTAGTTCGTGGCAGGGGGCAGGGGCAAGGCACACATTCTCAAGCATCCTCGCAGACTCAGGAAGGAAAGGAGCAAGGATCACTCCACCAAGAAGAGGGCACTAGGGTTAAATTCCCTCAGAATGAGACTGTCAGAGGAGTTCCAGCACAGCAACACAGAAGCCCCAAGATAAAAGACCCTAACCCGGGACTTCCCTGGTGGCCCAGAGGTTAAGAATCTGCACTTCCAATGCAGGGGACGCAGATTCAATCCCTGGTCGGGGAACTAAGATCCCATGTGTCGTAGGGCAACTAAGCCCGTGCGCCGCAACTAGAGAGAAGCCCAGGCGCCGCAACAAATAGCCCGCGTGCTGCAACGAAAGACCACATATGCTACAATGAAGATCCCATGTGCTGCAACTAAGACACGACGCAGCGAAATAAATAAATATTAAAAAAAAAAAAAAGAGACCCTACACCAGCCAGTACTGATGGTGTCAGGAGACGGTGTGTAACGGCAGCTCCTACTTGGTGCTTCAGCCACCCCATGCTCATCGGTCATCCGGCACAAGGGGCAGCTTCCTCTGCCAATAGCCAGGACAACGGCAGGGACAGGGACAGGCTGCAGGCCGGGCCTCGTCCTCGGTGCGCGCCTTCACCCTCCTGCACCCTTTTTCAGCCACCGAGCCATTCAGGAGATGATGCCCGGATCCCTCTCCTCGGCCGTAAGGCCTCTCTTGAGGCCGAATCCAGCATTATTAAGTCAATGAGTCACCAGCCCCGGACTCCTGGCACCTGCTGAAACTTGAGCCCATGTCCCCCTTCAGAACTGGCTTCTCCTGCATCCTCTCCCTTTGGGGGCCCCCGTTCTCAGGAGCTCAGACATTCCCGACACGGCTTCCCAACCATCAACCACGCTGGGCAGTCACTGGGTTGTGCTGCCTGTTCCTTTGAGACTTCTGCTTTCATCACCCTCTTCTCTCTGTTCCCACTGGCACCCCACAAGGGGCTAAGGCAACAAGCTCTGATCTGGCCTCCCAGTGTGGCTGAGAGCCAGAGATGACATCACTTACACACACACACACACACGCATGCACATGCACACACTCTCCTAAAGGTGAGGCTCCGGAGTCTTTACGGTCGGGTGCAAGGCTTCCACTCGGCCCCCTGCACTTATAGCCTCCACAATACAACTCCCACCCACCCCACCTACCGGACCAGCTCCAACCCCATCTCTTAGTTGTCTCCCCGGACCCCAGCCTCAAGCAGCCCCTCTCTCTCTAAGGGGCTCAGCGGTGCTTTGTGTCTACACAGCTCATCATGTGTCTAAAACTTCTCTTCCATCGGGTTCTTTTTTCAATTTATTGCTTTTGACCAGGAGCCACTACAGGACTCAGGGCACAGGAATTACTTATTCCAAGACCTACTTACTGCATCTCCACCATGAACGGGTACGAGTGTGTGCATAAAGGCATCGCCACTACAGAGACGATTCCAGAAACAGGACTCGGAACGAGGTGCACATCAGGTTTACAACCGTAAAACTGTGTCTGAGGAGCCTGAGAAAGGGCAGAGCTGGTCATGGAGATTTTCAGTTATGTCTGCTAGTATCGCTCTTCATGTGTTTTGCTTTTATTGCTCAGTTGAGTACACAGACACTGAAATTACAATAACTTTAACCACTCGGTGCCGGGGTCTTGGTTTTTAATGCAATTCTCCAATAAAAGGGGTGAGGGGTAGTTGGAGAAATGGCAGATTCTAGGGCTGGGGCAGGAAATGTACAAGATGAGCCTGGGGCATCTCACAGTGCCAAAAAAAAAAAAAAAAAAAACCAGATAAAAAACCCATAATAATGGGGGTACGTCAAAGGGACACAGTAGCCAACCAGAAGAGCTCCCGTGGCGAAAGCTGGAACAGTTTGAGCAACAAAATAAATAAATAACCTAGTACTAAGTTATAACCCCAAGTAGAAAATAAATATCCAGAAGTCCATTCTGTTATAAATGACTGAATAAATAAATAAATGGAGAAGAGACAAATCTCACACACAAAAGAATTCCAAACAATTTATGTAAATAACCCTGTCACCTCAAAGGAGTGGAGCCTAACTGCCACCCCATACCCGTGGGCTGCACATAGTGACTGCCTTCCAGAGAGAACACTCTAGGGCAGGTGGGGAGTGTAACTTTACAAACAGTAAAGTGACAGTATGGACCCTGCTAGGATGTGACCAGAACGCACTTCATCTCCGTGGTCTTCCTCCCAAAACCGATAACCCCAGTACAATCATGAGAAAAACATCAGACAAACCCAAAATGAAGGCCATTCTACAAATACTGGAACATCACTACTTAAAACTGTCAAAGTCGTCAAAAACAAAGAAAGTCTGAGGAAGTCTCCCAACCAAGAGAACCCTAAGAAAATAAGACAATTAAATATAATAGGGTGTCCCGGATAGGATTCTAGGACAGAAAGAGGACATTTGGTTAAAAAATAATAATAGGGCTTCCCTGGTGGCGCAGTGGTTGAGAGTCCGCCTGCCGATGCAGGGGACACAGGTTCATGCCCCGGTCCAGAAAGATCCCACATGCCGCGGAGCGGCTGGGCCCGTGAGCCATGGCCGCTGGGCCTGCGCGTCCGGAGCCTGTGCTCCGCAACGGGAGAGGCCACAACAGTGAGAGGCCCGCGTACCGCCAAAAAATAATAATAATAATAATAATAATAATAATAAAAACAAAAACTAGGGAAATCTAAATAAACTATGGACTTTAGTTAATAATAATGTATCAGTATTGGCTCGCTAGTTGTGACTGATGTATCACAATGTACCACGATAAGGTAAGATGTTAACGATATGGGAAACCGGGTGGGAGGGGGAGGGGGAGGGGGGAGTACAGAAGAACTCTCTACTATCTTTGCAACTTTTTGTAAATCTCAAACTATTCTAAAATTTTAAAGCTTATTTCTTTTAAATTACCTTGGCTCTGAATCAATTAGCCTTTCCTTTTTTTTTTAAGTGCAAAGATGGGAAGCTATACTTTCTATACTTTCTCTCCCCAGAGGACTCGGCTTCCAGTCTCCCCCTGCCCACCTCCTGCCACTGGCTGAGGTCACTGGTGCAGACTCCTCACAGGAGGAGGCCCTTCGGGCAGAGGCCATCAGAGGTAGAGCAAACAGACACCCGAGAAGCAGCTGCCCTGGCCCTCACACAACCCAGCCTTCTAAGAACTGACTTCTATTCCTACATTCCTCCGACGTAACTCATCCTCAGGAACCCAGTGACCTAAGAGCTCTGTGATCTGGGCCTGCTTCGCCCACCCACACTGCAGGGCCTCCGGGCAACTCCGAGAGCCCTGCCTGCCCTCAGCCGGTCTCCCCTCCTCTGGCTCGCTGGTGGCTCCAATGGTCTCCACGCTGTTGTAGGCCGTGGGGGCACCACTGCGCTGGAGGGCAGGGATGCACAGGCTGATGAGAAAGGCAGGAGAAGTGGAAGAGTCTCCTCTTTCAGAAGAGGACCAAGGGCAAGGAAAGGAGGAGAGAGAACAAGAGAACAGAGACCGGCCTGGAGACCGAGGAAGAGGTGCCACACCTCCTAGACTTTCAGGCTCCCAGGAGGGTTCACAGCACCTCTGCTGCTTCACAAACATCACAGGGACACGTCTGATCCTTAGACCATCTTGTAAGAGCGCCCGCAATGTGTGTGCATTTCCATTAAACTCAGCCTAATTTACTACTGAGACTTCAGGAAACAACATAAACCCATCGATGCAATTACGGTACCCCATGAAGATACCCAGAAAGAAAAGAGAAAGGGCTAGAAATCGAGCCTTCGGTCGTAGGGAGCAATGAGGGAAGGAGGAACTGCCTGCCAGGGACTCTGGAAAGCTGCCGTGGTCCGCGGAGTGGGGCTACAGCAAACCTCCTGTGAAGGCTGAGATTCAAAACCTCTCAACAGTACTGTCTCTAATTTAACTTTCTCATCAAGAGGCCTCCCTCCCCTTGTTTTAATAAGCAGTAACCCTTTTGATAGAACTTAAAATTTTATGAAGAGAAATATTTCATGTAGGTGGTTAGCAATCAGCATGTTGTACTTTAGACGAGGTGTTTCCAACAGATTTCTATTTTCTCAGTTACAGATTTACTCAGGAAAAGAGTATTCTACTATAACAACAAAACTCTGGATTAACTATTCAAAGGAAGATGAATGAAACAGCTTCCAAATTTCTCACTTAAAAAGCAAAACACTTTCAAATTAATAAGATGCTGATACCCTGAAATCAACAAAACAAAGAACCCCACAGCTGGGTTCCCATCACCAGAAGAGCTACAGCCGTGGTCCCGAAGTGATGGCTGGCCCCAAGCGCAGGGGGACAACCAGACACACACCGCCTGCCTGGCAGCCAAGTTACCTTAGGAACCGCCCTGGGGGTTTTCAAGGAATCTGACCCTGTAGTCAGCCAAGGACAGATAGCACAGACACTAGAAAAATTATCACCATGGTTCCCTTGCTGCAAGTTTGGAAAATAAAGGGGAAACCCCACCCATAATCACACCTTAACTAAAGTCAGAGTTTTTTGATTTGCATATTTTACATAGATGAGATCAGCAGGTACAAAAGGATAGCATCCTACTTTTCCTCTTGAATGTTAAATTGCAAACATAATTCCTGCTGTTGCCGGGCGGCACGCCTATCATATTTTCAAGACTGCATCAACTCTTCACACACATTCTTTAAACATTTAACCTAAAGTATGTCCTACAAACAAGATAACATGTGGCTATTTTCTTCAGCTCCTAAGTAGGCACAGACTGACTGGCAAAGCAGCTATAGGAGCCTGTGGCTAGCAGTGGCCGGAGGGTCTCTGTTAGCAGGAAGGCGAGACCTCTGCGTGGAATGAGGTCACACCCGTTTAGGCCTGGCCACTCATCCACAAGACAGATGTGCAGCAGCTGGGGTTTAGTCGGCCACTGGGGTGGGGGGAGGGGGCAGTAGGTAGGATGTGTGCTGAGAGGACGCTCACTGCAGCTCGTCACCTGTGCCCTAGCACCTTACACCATAAACTGCAAGATTTAATAGCAGCCTAAACATCTGTCAGGGAAACAGTCAATTACGGTTCAGTCATATGGTGAGATACCATGCAGGCATTTGAAATGGAAATTACTGAGTTTATAACAACTTGACAAATGAAAACTTAACACTCTAAGATCTACCAATATAAATACACAGAAGCGCACACACACTAAATGGAAGCGATTAGAAGAAAACGTATCAAGACGTTAACGTAGGTAGATGGTGTACCGTGATTTTCTTTTTCATCACCTGGACCCTGTTTCTCTAAACCCTTTACAATAAGTATGTAACATTTTAATTACTGGAAAAAACGAGCCCATGTGAGGTGGTTTGGGGCCTCCGCTCCCACCTGGCTCCTGGGGAGGATTCCCTTCCCTCCATCCCTCCAGACTCCGCCAGAGGGGCTCTGGCTCAAATGTCTCACGGCTCTCACGGGGGCAGATGCACATCTCCTCCATCCCCAAGTCACAGGAAATCCGTCCCACCTCAGACCCCCAGATCTTGGAGCAGTGGCTGCGACCTGGCTATCCCTGCACCGCAGGTCCAGTGGACAAGAAGCTCCCGTGGGCCTGACCGGCGGGGACTAAGTGGGAGCCACGGACGGGCACACACAGGAGGGAGGTGGGCATTCGGAAGGCGGGGATCTCCGGGAGGGTGCGACCACGGGAGAGGAAGCTGAAGGCCAAGGGCTTGGTGACGCCACACGCCCTAAAGACACGGAGTGACAGGACGTCAAAGGCCGCTGCCCAGTCATCTCTGGAGACCGGGGTAACCTGGAGTGATGCCAGAGGGCAGTGACAGGAGGTAGAGAGGATGGCACGTCGTGGGTCAAGGAGGAAGGGACCCCCAAGCCCACCTCGGTTAAGAAATGTAGGCTGTGCAGAGGAAGGAATCCATCCATTGCGAGGCCTCTGGCTCTCATGGGGGAATCAGCCACATTGCAGTTACTGTGGGGAGACAAAGGGGCATCTGCAAAGGAGCAGAGGTGGGACAGCAAGTCCTCCTTTTTTTTTTTTTAATATTATATATTTGGCTGCGCCAGGTCTTGGTTGCGACATGTGGGATCTTTTAGTTGTAGCATGCGTGCGGGATCTAGTTCCCTGACCAGGGATCGAACCTGGGCCTCCTGCATTGGGAACACGGAGTCTTACCTGCTGGACCACCAGGGAAGTCCCTAAGCAAGGGCTTCTTTACAAAAGGAAAGGCTCCAGGCAGAGAATGGAAAGGAAGAACAGGCTTCACGGACTGTCCATCTGTCGGACACATGTGTTCACCAGGCCCTGTCCGGCGCACACCATCCCTAGGAGCGCAGCGGCCTACAGGAAGGTGAGAAAAGCCCGGAAAAGGGGGGCACGGAGAGCAGGTCCAGGCTGCTGTCTTTAGGGCAGGGCTCGTGAGCAATGTTACTGACAAGGTGTTGGGCGCAGAGACCATAGGGATGCTCTGGGGTAGAGAGAGCCTGCCCAGGTGAAGCCAACTCTGCAGCAGAGGGAGACACAGACCAGCCTGTGCCCTGCACCGGGAACCAGGCTGGCTGTTGCCCACCCCGGGACACGGCCACAGGGCAGGCAAAAGGACGAGAGAGGGAAGGGAGCATAATCCACAGGCCCCAGCCCCACGCAGGCCCCACCCTGAACTTGACCGTTCCGTACCACCTGCGGCCTGATTTCAAGCAACAGCTGTTTCTGACCGTAAGCATCACAAGGCAAACTGAGAAATAACTTGCTTCCCATCTCCCAGCACAAAAGTATGTAAAGACTGGGTCACAAAATACAAAGAGTTGAGCAGATGGAAACAATAAAATGCAAACTGAAGCTGACGGTCACCTCAGGGTGAAGGGATGTAGTTTCAACTATGCTGGCAATGAAAATGTCTTAAGCCGAGTGGAAATCCACTGTGTCAGTCTTCCTATGCTTCTTCATATAAAGTATCACCTACTAAATCGTTTTCTCATAATAAAACATAATAAAGGATATCAAAAATCACTATCTGCATTATAGTTTGACTTATCTTTTTATCTTTCTTTTCAAAAAAAGCAACGTAAGCAAAATAAAAATCTTTTCTACAGTTTAGATCAGAGGCCACATGTTTCTTTTAAATGGGAAGGTGTGCGCCTGTCATTTTTGATCACATCCCTGGATGTCGCCCACGCCTGCCCACTGTCAGCACTGACTAGCTGCTTGCTGGCATCCAGCCCCCATGAGAAGCCCACTGAGGAGACATCCCCGTTCAGGCAGGATGACGAGCGGGGGGAGGGGGGAGGGGGCAGGACCTCACAGCTGCCCACACCCTGCCCCGTGCTCCCTTCCAGGAGAGCCGGTTACACCTATATAGAGGGGCCCACCTCTCGCGTTTGCCCTCCACCGGCCGCCCTCCGTGTAGGGCCCGCACCCCCTGGACCAGGTGTGACTGCCGCTTGCCACCCATCAAGTCCGTCCCGTGACTTAACGCTAATGAGGTAAAGCACACCTGTCCAACATGGTCAATGGAACAATTTAACCTGCGGCCCCTGGGGGGATTTTACCCAGACCTCCAAAGGCTTAGCCCCAAAATGTCCTAACGTAGTAGTTGCAGGTGTAAAGGCAGAGAGGACAGGGACCAGAACACAGGTTCCCTCACATCACCTGCTAGGCCACTTCCTTTAACACTGCTTCAGCTTGTTTAAACTTTTCAAGTTTTTAAAGTTTAGAACATTTAAACACCACGTTGAGCTATTAAGCCAGGGAAGGACATCACAACCTAACTCCAATGTGGCCGACTCCTAATAAAGGGAAAAGGAGAAGTGAGAAGTACTGATGATGAGACCTCTCACCAAAAAACAAAGCGCCCAGCCCAGAGGAGGCGGAGGTGGGGCAGGGTGCACCCTTGAGACCAGCCACCAGATGTTCCAGTCCAGCCATGCAGCACCCTTGCGGGCTGAGGCCGCTTCCCTCACCTTCCTGGGACTCTGCAAGGCACAGTTTGCTGGGGGAATAGTCATCCCCATACACAAGCCTGCTTGCTGTATCACCTGGAAATACAACTAAGCCTCCCATAAGTCTGTTCTTGAGGCTCTGTGTAATAAGATCATTTCACACAGAGAACTGTGGCACTAAACCACATGGGGATGGTGTCATTGAATCTTTATACCCAAACCCACGGCAGTCAGGTAAAACACAGGCCAACATCAAGCCAAATGCAGCTCCATAAAGAAACTAACACCCTCGCCAGGCCACTGGGTTATCCAGTAGCCGCCGTGATCAGAAGCGATGACTGCGAACAAACAGGTTCCGGCTGACAAGGGACCAAGCTGGCTCTGGTACACAAAACGCTTTGAGGCTCTGGGGAAAGGCACGCAGTCTCCCCCCCTCCTGAACATGGGAGGGGAAGACATCTTCCCCCCAACTCAGAGGGTCCCACCAGGTGCCCAGAGGCCCCTCCAACCCCTGCTGTTCACGACCCCTGACCTCTCCGCGGGGGGAGGGCACACACTGAGCGACACCGAGCGACACCCACAGCCTCGCAATGGAAGCACAAGATGCAGGAAAATTCCACCAGCTAAACTCTGTCCTGTGAGAAGCCCCACCTCCAAAGGGCTCTGAAGTTGGAAGGTGACCAGCAGATTACCCAGCAGCGCGCCCGTGTGACCCGCCAGCCCCAGGTCAATTCCCAGGCGCTCCTTTCCTCTCTCTCTGGGCCTCGGTTTGCTCATCTGCAGTGGGTTTATTATGGAGCCTCATCAGGTGGCTGGGGAGTCGTAAACTGCTCCTTGGAGACACCTGGCACAGTGCCCAGCACAAGAGTCCACCTCTGGGGGTGAGACAGCGAGAGAGCCAGGACCCCTCCGAGGGGCTCCACCTGGTGCCCTGCAGAAACGGGAAGAAGGGTTTTCTGCTGGGGCAGAGTCTGAGTGGCCCGGCGAGGGGCTGCCCCTTGGCCAGAGGGCAGCAGGGCGGGCAGGGGCTAGGAGGGCAGCTCTTCAGCAAGACCCCCTGGGGGCAGCACCCCAGCCCCACTGGGCAGTCTGGGGGCAATTCCTAAGGCCCGCACACTGGGGCCTGGGGGCAGTTTCAGATCCAGATCCAGCCCGAGGAAGACCCTGAGGAAGGGGCCCAGCCCAGGGTCAGGCTGAAGGGCTCCAAAGACCACCTCATGGGAGAAGCTCAAGCCAAGCGGCCGACAAGAAAGCAAGGAGACTGGGCTGGGCGGACGGGAGAACAAGTCTGTTATCCTCTGTCCAAATTCCATTTGCAACGGTTATTCGTTTCAGAGAAGCTGGTGCTTGATGATGTTTTATGTATCAGACAAGGTAGAGCAGCTGGGACCTCCTCATCCTCACACACTCTGTCTACGTGGCGTCCTGCCAGTCAGCCATACTGCCTGGTCCCAGACACAGTGGGTGACAGGCCTCCTGGAACACCTGAGAAGATCCTAATTCATAAACAGCAGGGTCACGGCTCTGGTCCCAGTGGTTGGGACAAGCTGGTTCAGACCAGGGACGAACCAGCAGCGATGCCACCAATCAGACCATTCATCGATCTCTGAGGATCCGTAAACTAGATCTGGCGTGTAATTCTCACAGCGAAACAGCAGGGCTCCTGGATTTTGATACCTTGCTCAACTCACCGTGGTGGCGTAGTCTTGGGGCGTCCCACAAGGCACACGCAGCTCCTGGCAGGAGCACGGCAGATTCTGTCTCCCCACCCCCATCAGAACCGCTGCCAAGTAGAGCGGGCACAAGAAGCCCTCCCCACACTCCTGGAACTGGAGCTGCTATCAATTAGCATCACAGGAAGTAGCCCAGTTTAGGGAAGGTGATAAAAATAAGCTAATACCTTGAGTGGGGGGTGGAACAGGACCAAGGGCTCCAGGACGGCGTGAAGTATGGTCCACGGACAGGCAGCATCGGCATCATCCGGAAGCTTGTAGGAAGCGTCCCACCTATTAAAGCTCCCTGAGGGCGGAGCCTGCAACAAGCCTTCCAGGTGATTCGTAGGCACTGAAGTTGCAGAAGCTGCCTCTAGTCTGCTGTCTTAGAAAGAGGCCCTAAGCTTTGCACAACTGTTTCCAATTAAGTCCTAATGCTCTACGAAACATCAGACCTCCCTCCCTCCTTATTGAAGAGGCCTCCCTCGTCAAAAAACTGCAGATCAGCTCTGCAGCAAAAAGACAGGATGTGGGCTGTGTCCACGTTCAGTGACAGCAGGACTGAACGCAGAGTGAGTCAGGCAGAGTGGAACAGTCAGCCGCATCCCCCTCAGCACTCCCTGCCCAGCCTCCCACTCCCACCCAGCTCACCCAGTTACCCCAGTTCACCCTCCCCTACGGGACCCCGCACCCTCTTCACAGCCACATTGGTGACCATCAGAAAGGGCAAAAGAGAGGTTACCGCATCTGGTGCAAGGGTGTGCGTGTGGGGTGTGTGTGCGGTGTGGGGGGTGGGGTTGGGGTGTGTGTGTGTGTGTGTGTGTGTGTGTGTGTGTGTGTACATGCAACACTTGACAGCTGCCCACAGTTCACCCAGAATGGGGCTGGGGTCCGCCCGTCCCCGTGTGGACTCTCACTATAGCCCAGCCCAGGGAAACCACTCAGCAGCTGACCTGCAAGGAAGGCCCTCAGTTGTCTAGACCCCAGACCCCCACAGGCTCTTGGGCAAATGACCTTGTCCTTGGGTCAGCGGACAAAGAACAGACATTGTCAAAGCCCTCCTGACGTGGAGGAGTCCCAGGTCCCGAGCGGGCGGGAGGCCTTCACCAGCTGGATCTGTGGGTTCGTGCCTGCCTGGGGCTGTCCTCTCGGGTGGGAGGGAGGACACTATGACACTATGACTTAAACACGGTGTGCATGACACAGAAAAAGGAAACACCCGCAAGTTAAAAAGTACAGCCTATTTTAGCTTTAACACACATCCCTCTCACAGATAGCAATGTCCAAAACAGCACACCCTATTTTAGGAAGTTATCAAAGGCAGCTCCTAAATGGGCCACAAAATAGACCCACAGTCTGGAAGATCAGGGCTAACAGGGTTAGGAGCTGCAGGGCGTGGAGGTGCTGCTTAACCACCTCCTACCGCAGCCCCACTTCGAGGACCAAAAGACTGAGGCCCAAGAGCTAAAACGGCCACCTGAGTCTTCCCGACTCAGGCTCTACCCTCTACTTCCGACCCTCCTACGCAGCTCCCAGCCACTGTGTGGCCCGGCCTCCAAGTCAGGGGGCCTCCAACTGTGGTCTTGGCAGGACGGGCACTGGATGAAACGGGCAGTGGGTGGGGAGAGGTGGGCATGGGGGAGAAAGCCCCCACCCCACAGACTCCGAAGCTTTGGGCTGCAAAGACGGTCCCTAAGGAGGGACTGGTGCTGCCACGGCCTTTCTCTCTCACAGAGGGAGGGCAGTTCCCACAAGACCCCAGCGATGTCCTGGAGGCCCCGGCCAGGCTGAGCCGCTGAACGGAGGCTGTGGTGAATCCTCGCTCGTGGGGCTGTGCTCTGGGAACGCCGGGTTCTAGCACCGCGGACAGAGAAAGGCCACAGCGAACATGCCCCTAGGATTTGGAAACGGGGCCTGGAGCAGTCACTCGCTGAGAACTGGGACGCTGCGGGGCCCCAGCTTCCCCAGTCCAGGCAGGATGACCGGGACGTGCCACCGCACCTGCTCGGGACAGAGGTCAAGGTGGCGTGGGTGCGGGCGTCAGGTACAGCAGCCCAGCCTGAGTCCTGTCCCGGGAAGGGGTCCTGCCTCGTGGTCAGGGGCAGAGCCCGGGGCCAGGCCACCTGTGCTCGAGTCCCGGCACTGCCCCTCAGGGCTACGCACGGCCAGCGGTAACTCATTGAACCTTCCGCTCCTCCGTTTCCCCTGGCGTGGGCATAACCAGCATCCTCCTCCTCGGGCTGTTGCAAGGGCTAGATGATGCCAGCCCCAGGAACTGTCCCCAGCAAACGTTACGAACCCTGGCTACCAAGCCCGGCTGACACCCCCAAGGCCCGGGATCTCCTCTATCCCCTCAGAAACAAGGTCCTGGAAGCACTCAGGCCAAGCCACTGGATCCAGGACAGCAGGGAAGGGGCTCTAGGTACCAGAGAACACGGGAAGTTCACAGCAGGAAATGAGGCCTTGATGAAGGTCAATAAATCTATTCAAAGTCCCCATTAAAAACCTGGCCAGGGACTTCCCTGGTGGTGCAGTGGTTAAGAATCTGTCTGCCAATGCAGGGGACATGGGTTCGAGACCTGGTCCGGGAAGATCCCACATGCTGCGGAGCAGCTGGGCCCGTGTGCCACAACTACCAAGCCCGAGCGCCGCCTGCGCGCCTACAGCCCGTGCTCCGCAACAAGAGAAGCCACCGCAATGAGAAGCCCACGCACCGCAACGAAGAGTAGCCCCCACTCGCCGCAACTAGAGAAAGCTCGCGTGCAGCAAGCAACAAAGACCCAACGCAGCCAAAAATTAAAAAAAAAAAAAAAAAAACCTGGCCAGGAAAAGAATGGGCCAGAGAAGCCCTATGAGAATTTGTGGTCAGCAGGAAGGGAGGGAAGGCGATAGTGACCATGCCCGGGTGATGGTGCACCAGGGAAATGACCCGGGAACTCGGGGGTGGGCCCCACTCCCCTCTGAAGAGCCGGAGGCCTCGAGGAACCCCACCCTCCGCACAGCTCCCGCTGCAGCCTTTCCTCCTTACACACCTACTCAGAGCAGGGCAACAGTGCCACGGTGAGGGCCACCCTGACTCCGGGGCTGGGGACTGGACACCTGGGGGGAGGGGAGGGAAGAGAAGGGGAGGCTCATCCCCAGAGCACAGGATCCAGCCCAGCCGGAGAGGGTCCCTGCTCTGGGGAGCTCCGGGGTGCAGGCAAGCAGGGCCGCCTCCACTCAGTGTGGAGCCGTGCAGACCCGACTGCGAGTCCAGCCAGGATTAGGTCACACAGAGCTCAGAGCTCAGTGAGTCAGCACCAGCATGTGCGTCCCAGCGAGACCTGACCTGAAACCCAGTTGCTATCTATCTAACCTAGCTCTGAACAAGCACCAACTCAAGCTCCAGGAACTATCGAAACTCAAATCTTAGAAAAGTTTCTACGCCATGAATCCTCATTATCTTGTGCACCCATTCTAATTAACTTCTCTGAAAAGTTTTGTGATTAAAAATATTTCAAGTGGCAAGTCTGACTCATTATATTAAAGAGAGAAACATGGGCAAAGTCTCGTTGCAAAGAAGGCTGGTTACCACAAAGCTATTTGGAGTTGACTTCAGTAAGATTCTGCCTTCAAATCCTGACTACCTGTGGGTGGATTAAACATTTGTGGATTAGCCTTGGTGTAAACAATGAGAAGATAGTGCACTTGCGGGGGGGGGGGGGGAATAAAAACCGTTTTAACTGCACTCTACTGTTATCTGGAATTACTGGCAACCAAGGGGGACACACAGGGCCCCCTACAGAGGCCCGTCCTTCCCCACCACTGGGGAGTGCTGCTCCCCCGCCCCCTACCTTGGGTAGGGAAAGTGGGGAGGAGGGAGTGGACTGCAGAGTTCCTGCCCCACGCGGCCTGGTCCGCCACAGCCGAGCACAGGCTATCGTGGCCATTTTCAGTCGTGTCGTATAATATTGAGGCTGAAAGTATAAAAAAAATATATCTGTAAAAGTTCAACATGCTGCTAAATGTGACACGCAATTTTAAGCAGATTAAACTCATTTTGTACTAAGTTTTGACACCTTCTGTGGGATCGGTGATTTTGCTTTGTCCAAGGCCTAGCCTCGCGCTCCCATCTCATCTGTCATCCTGGATGAACAAGAGTTGAGTTTAAATAGTCGGGAGAGAGAGATGACTTTGGTACTTGAACCATGGGGTTTTAGTGGGCTCTCTGCAACCTGGAAATCTGATGGGCTAACTCCCTGGCTTAAATCCCTTCCTTGGCTTTCTCAGCACAAACAGGATACAGTCCAAGGTCCTTTACCCCGGGGTGGGGGGCCTGCTAGCCCACCTACCTTCCCCAAGCACGTTGAGGACCACACCCGCAGGCTGTTTCTTTAAGGCTCTCAAATATGCACCCTCCACACCTTTGTCCCCTCCCCTGATGCCCTGATTCTCATCCTGCAGGCAATTCATACTCATGCTTCAGGACCACTTTAAATAGCAATTCCTCTGGGAAGCTTCTCCTGGCCAGAAATAAACACCCTCTGCTCTTTAGGACGCAGTCCTCTTGAAACCACAGAGAAAAAATCTTTAATACACTAGATCCCTGTCTCCCCTGAGCTCCTTAAGGAAAGGGACTGAGTCATTTTCATCTTTAAGGAGCACAAAGCTGACCCGTTGAAGGAGCCCCAAACAAGCTTTTCTTAAATGATTAAATCACAGAAAAACTCACACTTTGCATCCCCAGTGCCCCAAGATAAATTCAGTACATAAGAAAAATTATTTGGAAATTTTTATCAGCAAAACAGATTGCTTAAAATAACGACTATAAAATAATGAAAGTGGGCTTCCCTGGTGGCGCAGTGGTTGAGAGTCCACCTGCCGATGCAGGGGACATGGGTTCGTGCCCCGGTCCAGGAAGATCCCACGTGCCGCGGAGCGGCTGGGCCCGTGAGCCATGGCCGCTGAGCCTGCGCGTCCGGAGCCTGTGCTCCGCAACGGGAGAGGCCACAACAGTGAGAGGCCCGCGTACCACAAAAAAAATAAAAAAATAATGAAACTGATTTTCCTGCATTTCACTTAGGCTGATACTGATGGCACAATGTGAAGAGGGGCTGCAAACTGTCGGGGTGACTGCAGCCTGGCTGAGTCTGCGGCCTCCCGGGGCCCTGCAGTATACAAAGGGGCCAGGCCTGGGGTCAGGGGCCTGGTTTAGTCTTGGCTGTCACTCACCAGCCAGGAGAGCCTGGGTTGGCCACTGATCCACCCTGGCCCTCAACATGATGTCGGTGGAGTGCAGGGCCAGGCGGTACCAGTCACAGCTCCCTGCACCCAGGGCTCTTCAGAGGCACTTCGATCTCTGCGGTATTTCCATGTTATAAAGAACACAGCGCTGCGCACCTCCAACTCCAGCTACTTTGGAGGACACCCTTCTGTGTGGGCGACCTGCTTAAAAGTACAAAACCTGCCACAGACCTCAGGCAGCACCCAGAAGGCTGGGAGGCAGCCCTCCCCACTGCTCCGTGGACACCCAGCAACAGGCTGATCTTGAGTCCAGCCAGGTGATACCAGATTCTACTAATATGAAGAGGGAAATAATAGGAGGCTGAAATGAAAACCGCCAATGATTTCATAACCCCGTGTACACGGCTTTCCAAAACAAGCCTTGGTAAACAAATGCACACTTCAGAAACATACATCTAGATGGGACAGACAGTGCCCCCGGGACCATGCACAGAAATGCCAGGCCTCCAGGGAGGGGAGCAGAAAGACCAGAGAGGAGCCATGATGTTCCCTCCACACTCCTGTGACGTTTGAATGAGGCCACAGGTACGTAATGCCCTCACAGTGTGTAACTGTGTAAAGCATATAACAATCTCAAGAATCAAGGCTCTGGGTGCTGCCACCTGTATGATGCTCGCATCCCTGACCTTTCTACTCTGGACACGCTTCGAGGGAGCTGTCGGGAGGTGCCGGGTTCAAGCCCAGCCAGCACCTCGCCCCCTCCTCCCTCACCAGGGACCCCACCCGTGGCTCGTGCTAAAGGCCCCCCAGCTCTCCACCTGTGGAGACAGTGCTGCTGGCCCAGGAGGGGCAGAAATAAGCCTGGCTGGAGAAGAGAAAGAGAAAATGGACTCACACAGGAGATGGAGAAAAAGGCCCTGCTGGAGCTGCCCACAGCCCAGTCGATACTCTCGGTTCCCACACACTCCTTGTAGGGCAGGGAAAGAGGGACAAGCCCAGCTGGTCCTCAGACACCAGCTCGGCACCAAGGCTACAGTTAGCGGGAGCCCCACCCCTCCCACCCCAGGGCTTCCAGTCATCCAGGACATGGCTCCTGCCTCAATCACCTGACCCCGGCCGGACCCTCTGTCACAGCCTGCTCATGTGGGGTGAACCCCAGACCTATAGCCTGCTCTCCACGGTAGTCACACTGGGGGTGTCCGGGCACTTCTGGAGGCCAGGGGCAGATCCATGAACAGGGGTGACATCTTGGGGAGCTTCCACATTTATGGGATACTTTTTCAAAAAGTTTGTGGGCCACTGGGCTAAAGCATTTCAAGGCTACACAGTCCACTTAGCAAACAAACACCTAGCTCTGTTCCTGGTCCCTGAAAGCTCAACCTGAGGCTTTTAGCCTGGGAGAAGCCACAGCACGGAAGGGCTTATGTGCAAAAGAACCTCGCCTTCCTCCAATTTTAACTTCTCAGATGGCCTAACAGAAAGATTCCACACATGACAAGACATCATAGACATCTCAAATGTAAGTTAAAAAAAAACACACTCCCACCTATTGTATAATTCCACATTTTCCCCTGATAGCCTAGCGAGATTGCCAAGTTTAAAGGAAAAAAAGGCTTTTTGGACTCAATTTTTTTATCCCCACAGGGTCATCCATTCTTTTCTCCTACACGTAGTGACTGTAGAATAACGAAGCAGTGTGTTCACAGGACTGGGGTCAGCCATCGTTCCTGCTGGCCGTCCAGGAGAAGCTACAGACACAGACACGCGGGTGAGCACACTCGTGAACACTTGTGAGCACACGTGCAACACCCACGGCCAAAACTGTTCTGATGGGACCTCGAATCAAAAGTGTGCCCAAATCATCCTGGTCTCTGAGACCACAGATGGAGTGGATTGTCACAAAAATAAAACCCACACTGAAACCTATTCAAAGGCGGCCCGTGAAGGTTCCTCTGGAAATGTCTCCCGGATCCTCCCGCAGCGCGGCCCTGATCCACGCCTGACCAGAGGCAACACCACGGGTGCAGGGGTGAGGCTCTGGGCGCCGGTTCCAACCGTGCCTCCAGATGGAGGGAAGGGAGAGGCCATGCACTCAGGGACACAGACTCACCAGGCGTGCTCTCCACCCCCTTACCGCTCAGAACCAGTGGTTAGTGAGCCTCACTGCTCCCTTCCTCGCCGTGGGAGGGGCCTGGGGGGGGGCGGTGAGGAGGCCAGTAGGCACCCAGGATGGGGCGCACCTGTGCCTGGCCAGCCTGCACAGGCCAGCTCTCCATGCCTGTATCACCCGGCCCAGAGCCGGGCTCCTTAAAATCCAGGGACGCGACAAAGGGAAAAGCAGTCCTCTGAAATCTCAAGTGAAAAGGAAAAAGAGAAAAGGAAAAAAGTTGAGGAAATCTTTGTGGAAGCCACAAACCCTATGTGCAGCAGTTAGTCTGACACTGACCCTGCCAGATGGGTTAGCACCCCACAGCCTCAGCCTACATGTTACCCCTTTACATGTCTAAGATGAACAGGACTGTAATCAACGTCATTAACAAGGCTTGGTGGCTATAAATCCTGAGCCCTTAATGAAACATAAAGTAGCCCTTGCTCTCAAGAAGACAGCAGGGCTTCCCCGTAGCTGTCCTCCACCCCCTCCATCACCACGCCAGGCACTTGGCGGTGGGGTGCACCCACTCACAGGACGCCTGCTGCCAACGTGGCCATGCCCTGGAAACACCCACCTGGGCGTAGGGCCTCGTGCAGGGCCCCTCCTGCGCCAACATCACGGTCCTAAGGCACCCAGGGAGACTGCCCAGGCCACCAGGGCAGAGACTGATGGGCAAAGTGGGGGAGGGGTGGAGACCCAGTTTTACATACAGCCGTCAGGATGGGCCTTACCAAGAAGGGGACATTTGAGCAAAGGCCCAAAGAGGCCATGAGAGAAAGTACGCCATGGAGGTGTCTGAGGTAAGAGGTGCCAGGCAGAGGGGCAGGCCAGGGCCATCAGCCTGAGACTGGCGCAGGGACAAGAGGAGGAGATGGGGGGTGCGACGTGCGGCCTCATGACCTCTGCTGTACCTGAGTGAGAAGCCTCTGGAGGGCTCTGAGCAGGGGAGTGAGCTGGTCTGACTTTGCTCAATAAAGCCCCCTCCGGCGGCTCTGCTAGAAACAGTGATGGGGCAAGGGCGGCCGTGGGGAGAGCGGGCACCCTGCAGACGGTGCAGTAATGAAGGCAAAGGTGGGACACACAGAAAGGAGAAGTGACTGTGCTCTGAAGATGCAGCGGGACTTCCCACAGAGCCGATACGGGCAGTGAAGTGCCAAGGACCACACGAGGTTTCACCGACAGAAGCAGAAGGCGCGCGGGGGACTTCATTTCACGGAGGTGGGGAAGGAGGCCCGCGCCTGAGTCTGGTTTGGGACACGTGCAGTCGGAGATGCTTCCTGTCAGGAAGGCAGTGGCTAGAAGGGCCCAGAATCCAGGCGAGAAGTCTGGACTGGGGAAGTCTGTTTCGGAGTCGCCAGCCTATAAATGGTGAGTGAAGCACCAGAATGGATGGCAGCACCAGAATGGATGGCAGCACCAGCAAAGCGAGCAGAGAAGAGGTCCGGGGACTAGGCCCCGGCAACGCCAGGAGGAGAAATCAGCCAAGGAGGGAGGCAGGAGGGCGATCCCGAGGGAGGGGCGCTGGGAACCGAGGGGAGAGGCTTCAAGGACGTGGGGGTGACGAGCTGATGCTGACAGGCGGCTGAGGACGAAGCCCGGGGACTGACCACTGAGAGGCGGTGGGAGGCCGAGAGGCCAGGCGAATGGTGCAGACGCCGGCTGCTGAGTCTACAGGAGTGCTTGTTTCCACAGTAACTTGGAAGCAAGCCCAGCAGCCGCGAGCGGGGCGCGGTGAGGTTGAGGAGAAAGTGTGAAATCATAGTCCAGGACAGGGATCCACAAACTGCAGCCCAAGGGCCCAGTCCTGCCCACTGTTTGCTTTTGTAAAATAAAGTTTTATTGGAACACGGCCACATCCGTTGGTTTGCCTACTGCCCTTGACCATCTGTGCGCTACAACAGCAGAGTTCAGTGGTGCTGTGACAGGACTGGCACGGCCCATAAAGCCCCAAATATTAACTCTCTGGCCCTTCTCAGGAAAAGCTGGCTGACCCCTGGTCTAGGATGGTGGGGAACCAGGTTCTGGGTGCCAAATGGTCCCAGCCACGCTGCGGCCGTGAATTCAGAAACCCGCCACCGTGGTCGTGGGTCCTCCAGCCACATCCCCCCGTGTTGAGAAGCAGCCATAACCAGGACTGTGGTTTTCCCACGTGACAAGGAGGCCCTCTGCCACGGGCCCTTCCGTGTCAGACAGTCAGCCACTCCTGCCACGAGCCCCTGGCGCCCAGCAGAGCACGCTGGGCTCGGCACATCCTCACCTACTTTCGCAGTCTCCGAGAGGTGGGGAGGACTGGGGCTCAGCGCCGAAGAGGATTCAGCTATGCGGGGATTCAGAACAGACTGGTCCAGTTCAAAAGCCCAAGTTCTGAACCTCTGGGGCCCAGCACGCTCCATCCCGGCTGCAACTCAGAATCACCGAGTGGAAAAGGTGACAAATGTCAACGCTGGCTGGCTCCACCCCCCACTCCTTTACCGGCCTCGGGCGGAGGTAAGGGGGTGGAAAGCTGGCCTCCCTGCTCCTCGAAAGCCCCCGGTGAGTGTAATATGCGGCCAGGATGGGGGACCTCCCATCTCTGCTCTGCTGCCCTCCCTAACTCCACACCCACCCCGATAGCTCCTTTCCCCAAGAACTCCCACGTCTGTCCTGTCACGCAGGCTCCTTCTCTGCATCCCAGAGAGGCCTCAGGAGGCATCCGCGCAGCCTCCCAGGCGGCGAGTCCCCAGTGACCGGCGTCTGCGGTGATGAGGTCTCCCCGGCCTTCGACGTCCAGCCACGGGCTCTGCGTCTGGCCTCAGCTGAACTATGTCCCCTTGCGAACCCAGGAGACTTCAATCCTGCACCATCCAGACGGTGGCATTTCACCTTTACAAACTGAAGTCTCACTGGGTTCAGGACCAAGACCATCAAAAGAGAAACGCCACAGGTCTCCAGAGCAGAGCTGTGAGCCGCCAGCCTCTCACGACACAGAACTGACTCTGGTTTGGGTTTCATTCCTTCCTTCCTTTTCCCTCCCTGGCAGCACGTTTAAATTTTCTGTTTCCTTTACTGAGACATCAAAATTGGGGTATCTAAGGCTCTCACCTCCTTACTGCCCAGCCTCAAAAGTTTACTATTATCTCACGTACTTAAGAGGTACCACGTGTTAAATTAGTTCATGGTCTCACTGCATGAGAAAGTAAACAAAGCGCTCTCCCTGATGAATACTTTTAAATCTCAGTTCTAGAATTCCACAAAGGTGAAGGTAAACTTATGGGCAGTTCAACCAACAGGTTGCTTTCCAAAAGCCCATTTATAAGCTACTTGGAACCTAGAGAATGTTCCTCTTCACGTAAAATCACCATGAAGACGGGACTTCAGATTCCAAGCTAAGAGGCAAATGCCTATTTAACAGGTTTGTTCTTTTGCCAATTTAAAATAAGAAAAATGTTATGATAATACAAGGAAATCAAGTGTGGGTTTACATGTGCATCGAAAAGCAAGAAAATCAAACGTGAGTGTATGTGTGGGGATATAGGCAAACATGCTGTTCCTTAAGGAAGAGAAGCTTTACATCGAGGACACAGAAGTGAGTCCGCGGGGCTGAGAAGAGCCCTTCTGCTCACTGCCAAGGGGAGGACGCTGACGGTTCTGGGTCTCCCCTCCGAGCCACCGCCCCACGTGGCACTGCCACCAGCAATGCTGGCAGGTCTCAGGCTCAACTGCCAACACGGGGAAGGGCAAGGAGAACGGAGCCACACGGATGGAGAGGCCAAGTGCACAGAGTGGGGAACAGTCAACAGACAAGGGGGGAGGAGGGGTGTACGCGGCGTCCACGGTGAGTGTACACAGGGTTGTGAGACAAGGATTAGAGACAGAGATGGGAATAAGACTGTGGGTCCCCGTCAGAAAGAATGCAGGAGGACACGGTCACCTGCTGCCACCCCAGTCGCCCCGTTAGTTTGGTGGCTGGTCTATCACCGGGCTAGGCCTACCTGGCATAACTTTGTAAGTGAGGGGCTTTGTGGACAGAAAGACCTGTGAGTCCTGCTCTGCCACTGACCACTGGACGACCTCACTTCTCTGCGCCCCAGTTCTCTCACCTGCAAAACGGGAGGACAGATGCATATGATTCAGGGCATATGAGAGGAAGCCGTGCACAGCAGCCAGCGCTCGGCAAGGCTCCAGGAGGGCGGGTAGCTCATGAAATCAGTGACGGGGGATGTGCGTCACCCCTCTTGAGCCGACAGGCCCTGGTGCACAGTGAGTGCTCAGTAAGGTCAGCGTAAGAAACCTAACAACACAAGGTCCCTTCCTGCGCAGCTGGGAGAGGAGGGCAGACTCAGTGAGGTGGGCAGGGGCCGGCCTGGGCCTGGAGCCAGGGAGTCAGAGGGAGACCAGAGCCCGGAGGCCAAGCAGCTGTCCAGCTGAGGGCTGGGCAGAGGCCAGGCCTACACCGGGAGGAGAAACCCCAGGCCCAACCCGAGCGGGGGCTCAGTGTCGAGAGGGGTAGGAAGCAGGCCCACTCCCTGGGGAAGGAGGTAACTGGGCCTAGTCAGTTACCAGGGACCTGAAAGCCATCAAGTGTGGGACTTCGGGGACCCATGACCAGCCACTGAGGGGACTTCAAGGACCTACGACAAGCAACTGAGGGGGTCTTGGGGACCCACGGCCAGCCACCAAGGCGGGGGAGAAAAGGAAGATGAGCTGAAGATACAGATAATTGACTCAGTTCTGGTCTCCCTCTGACTCCGTGGCTCCAGATTCAGGAACAGGGACCACTATGAATTTATTATTATTTTTTAATTAATTATTTATTTTTTATACAGCAGGCTCTTATTAGTTACCTTTTTATACATATTAGTGTATACATGTCAATCCCAATCTTCCAATTCATCCCACCCCCACCCCCCTCCCCCGGACCACCATGAATTTTCATGTTATTTATAGTATGTAAGTATAAACAAATATGTAACAGAGGCATATCTATTCATCTTCATATCAAAGATGACTTCTCTCAGTCCACCATCAGGAAATGACCTTTTATTTTATTTTATTTTTTATTTTTTTTGCGGTACGCGGACCTCTCTCACTGTTGTGGCCTCTCCCGTCGCGGAGCACAGGCTCCGGACGTGCAGGCCCAGCGGCCACGGCTCACGGGCCCAGCCGCTCCGCGGCATATGGGATCCTCCCAGACCGGGGCACGAACCCATGTCCCCTGCATCGGCAGGCGGACTCTCAACCACTGCGCCACCAGGGAAGCCCGGGAAATGACCTTTTAAATGTCTGTCCTCTGGCTCCCCTCCCCTCAGGGCAGGAGTGGTAGGTGTTGTCTGCTATTCTTTCCCTTTCGCCCCCTTGACGTCCTGGCACAGGCAGGCATTCAATAAATGTTTGTCACATCAATGAGTCAATTATTTGCACAAATCCCAGTGCACTGTTTCTTTCGGGTATTAACAGAATCCATCCTTCATGTCACCTGGCCTGGCTCATGTGACTTCTCCTTGCTGGGACCAGGAACTCACACTGAATAAGGACCCCTCACACAGACCACTGCGGGTTCGCCCTTGCTGGGCCATTTCACCCAGGTGATACCAGCTGACCCACAAGCTGTTCTGTCTTCAATTCACAGATGAGGACAACGAGACTGCCCAGGGCCACCTGGCCACAGTGAAACGAATTCACTCATCAACAAACGTGCCCCTAGCGAGGTGCAACACAGGCCCTGATCCAAAGCTCTTACTTTTCCAAACCAATGTAACACAGGAAGACGACGGGACTTATCTGTTCATTGAGTGCATGTCCAGCAAATGGCCCTCCTGCAGGTCCAGGAGAAGGACGAACCATGGCCACCCAACAGCCTCAGCCGTGCCGAGCCTCGGCTTCCTCATTCCGTCTGCTGTGTCAGGCAGTGCCGTCCTCACCAGGCTGCTGCGCCATGTGGGAGGTCAAATAATGCCCCCCGCAAAGACGTCCACGTTCTAAGCCCTGCAACCTGTAAGCGTTATTTATACGGCACGGACTTTGCAGACATGATTAAGTTGAGGATATTGAGGTAAGAAGCTATCCTGGAATGTATGGTGGGCCCTAAATCCTCATAAATGTCCGAGAAAAAGGATGCTAAGGAAGATTTCAGATGGAAGAGAAGAAAGCCATGTGACAGAAGCAGAGGGAGGCACAGTCACAGAGAAGAAGCTACACAGCTGGCACTGGACGGAGGAGGGGGCCATGAGCCAAGGAAAGACGGCTACCATTCTGGACAAGGCAAGAAATGGATTCTCCTCTGCAGCTACCATGGCCCTGCTGATACCCTGATTCTAGCCCTGTGATGCTAATTTGGACTTCTAGCCTCTGGAACTGTAAGAGAGAGAAATTTCTTTTGTTTTAAGGCGCCAAGTTCGTAAGAATTTTTGACAGCACTCCTAGGAAACTGATACAGGGGATGAAGTGGGAACTATAAGTTAAGCCACCAGAACAGTGCCCGGCACACAGCAGGAATCAAGAACCTCAATCAGTGAAGGATGGTTCCTGTCACCTCCCTGGACTGAGCCAGTCCTTCAAGCTGTGCAAAGAGCTACAGCCTTATGCTGCCAGGATCCTGGTGACATTTAAAAAACTCCTTCACATATACTGTCTCTCTTGATTCTGTCTCAAGAGGGAGTTTCCAAGGCTGCCCAAACTCTTAGCTCATCCTACATAAAAATACAATTCTGCCACAGGCATTTGTCTTAAACACCCAGTACAATAACTCAGCTATTCCACGGGCGGCCTTTGCTGACCTCTCACAGAGGACCTCAGGCTTCGTGAGCTGTGATCGGGGCCTCCTAACCTTGAATAAACGCAGCAGAAGCGCTCCTCTCAGCCACAGGCTCTGCAGCTGCCAAAGGACGGGCTGGAGGCGGGTCCCCGATGTGGGTGGGCCCCGAGAGCCCTGCCCTGCAAACCCGGGAGAAGGGCCAGCTGGGCCAGCAAAGGACCGGGTGGTTCACATCTGGCTCTCTGTCCCCTTCTCTCCATCTCTTCAGCCCTGGCTCTGCGCCCCTGCTCTCGGTTTTCCTTCTTGAGGTTGTGGGTCCCAGTGTTGAAACACACGATGTGCAATAATCCCACTTCCTCTGGCGCTGGCAGCTGCCCTCCGGGCTCTGTGCAGATGAGGCCCGGATCCTGGAGGCGCCTCTGCCCTCCCCCTGCCCCCATTCAGGGGCCCTGCCACTCCGTCTCCAGCCTGCGCGAGATCTGAAGACCATCCCTCTCTCACAGGCCGCGAGCAGCCCGCCACAAAGGGCTCAAGGCGGAGCCCCGAAACCTCAAGAGTGTCTTAAAGAAAAAATGAGCAGAAAGCGGAAGCCCATTGGCTTCCTGCGAGCAGCCCTCTGAGCTGTCTTCTTTGCACCCGTTCTCGTCTGACCTTCTGCATGGGTGCAAGGGCTGGGCTCACTCATGGGAGGCATGTGCCCTGGGCTCCTGACAAGACACCACTAGGGCAGACAGGGCACAGCGGCATGTCGGGACCAGCCAAGGCAGAAGGAGGCGCCCCTCAGCCTGGCAGACCCCCGGGGCTCAGGTCTAACGTCCGCACGCCCCTCGCTCCCCAAGAAGGGCTCACAGCTTGGCCCTGTCCCGCGAGACCCCACCTGGGTCTGGTGCGCAGCCTCCCAGATGCACGCCTGTGACAGCCCTGAGGGGTTATCACCGCGTCCTGCTCCCTGGAGCGCCCCCGGGCCGTGCGGCCACAGTCCCTCCCCTTGTGCCTGAAACCTTGTATGTACGGGAGGGAACGTGAGCAGGCAGGTAGGTGTCAGCAGCCTCCGCCAGCCCACCTCCCGGGCCTGAAGGGGGGCCTCGCAGACGCCCCTGCCCACACGTACCCACTCCAGTGACAAACTACCAGGGCCGCCTGGCAGACTTAGAAGCTGACGACGACCATCCAACATGACTCCGAATCATCCATATGTACAGTGCCCATGTCCAGATCGTTCCCTTCCCTTCCAGACACACAGCGTGATGGTGGGAGCGGCTGATACCCTGGGAGGGCACAGCCAGGACCAGCGTCAGCCAGACACCAACACAGCTGGAAATCGGCTCGATTCCCCAGGCGCTGTGCAGTCCTGGGCCCGGCTGTCAGAGACGTCCCTCCAGAACCTTCTGTAGCACCTGTTGCTCAGCTCTGCAGTGGGCCAGGCGGAGGAGTGCCCCTCAGAGCCACTGTTCTTTTTTTTTTTTTTTTTTTTTGGCTGTGTTGGGTTGGGTCTTTGTTATTGCGCGCAGGCTTTCTCTAGTTGCAGCGAGCAGGGGCTACTCTTCGTTGCGGTGTGCGGGCTTCTCATTGCGGTGGCTTCTCTTGTTGCGGAACACAGGCTCTACGCGTGCAGGCTTCACTAGTCGTGGCTCGCAGGCTCTAGAGCACATCCACAGTAGTTGTGGTGCACGGGCTTAGCTGCTCCGTGGCATGTGGGATCTTCCCTGACCAGGGCTTGAACCATCTCCCCTGCATTGGCAGGTGGATTCTTAACCACTGCGCCACCAGGGAAGCCCGGAGAGCCACTGTTCTTGCAGCTGAGGTCCAGGTGGCCTTGACAAGCCTCGTTCAGGACGCTACAGACTCGTTTGAAAAGTCTGTGTGTGACTAGAAGGCGATAATTCTAAAAAGCATATCTTACAAATAATATCTAACCAAGAAATAGTTACAGGCCAGGTGAGAATTGGAGGAAATGCGGAGGAATGTTCAAACGTCATCTAAGCCCACGCTCTCCTTCCAGCCAGGGTGATACTCCATCCACCCCTCAGAACAGGGTGGGGCAGTAACCACACTCGTGCCAAGCACGGGCTGGAAAATGCCCACCACGCATCAAGAGAGCTCTGCTTAAAGAATCTACAGTACAGCCTGGCAGGGTGACCCGGTGCAGCTGGGCCAAACAAAGAGAAACTCTGTTCCCACATGCAGAGAGTACCAGGATACAGTCAGGGGATAAGGGGAGGCCCCAGCGAGCATGGAGCGCGACAGCACCGGTGCACTAAAAAGGTAAACGTGAACGTATTTACAGATAAAACATACACACACTTGCTGGCTTGTACACAGAATACCTGGGGAAGAATACATGAGAAGCACATGGCATTGGTGGCTCCAGGGAAGGGATCTGGGTGGCTGGGGGACGGGGCAGGAGGCAGACTTTATCACATATCCTGCTGCACCTTATAATTTCTGAACCATGGAAGTGAATGCCTATTGTAAAACATAACACAGGATGTCATCCCATTTGTCAAATCAAGCTAAGAGCAGGCAGGTTTCGAGGACTCGCACTAAGTGACATTAGTGCAAGGATGGGGGACTTGAGGGGGCCCTCCTCTGGGGCACTGTCACCCCAGCAGGGGGGGATGGAGGAGGGGCTGTGCTGGTTTCTGGCAGTAGCCCCTATCATCCCTCTAGCATCAGCACCCCTCGCTCTCTGCCTTCACTTCCCTCCTCCCCAACTGGGTGCCTTCATCCGTGTCTTCCGCCGACTATGTCACTACAGTATATGGCACAGGGACATGTATGCTCCGAGTCCCAGAGCCCCAGAATCTGAGAGACTGAGCGTGCCTTAGCGGACGCAAGCCAAGCCCTGTTCCTGTAATCGCTGACTACCAAAGCCCCCTCCCCAGCCTCTGGCCAACAGGCTCGACCATGTTTCATGGCAGCTCCGCGCCCACTGCACACAGACCCCACAAGGTCCCAGGGAGAGCGTGATGGTGGAGAACGGGGGGCCACCAAAGCTGCCGCTTGGCTGTTTCATCGCAGGGAGAGGACCCTGAGACACTGTATCCACTTCTAGGAACACGTATCTCTGGGGCTCTGAATACCCCAGTGCTTCCTCTCCCTCACAGCCCAGTTTTCACAGGCGGTTTAGAATATTCTTCCCTGGGGCTGGTTTCATTTCTGTCATTTCAGAGACACGGCTTCACTGCCACCACTGTAGGATCTGGGGACATCCTGCCTGTGGTTGGGCACTTCGGCCACCAGCATCAGGCCCGGGGCTGGGCAGGGCTCAGGAAGCTGTGGTGCCCACGCCTGCTGGCCCAGCCCTGAGCGGAGACCAGGAAGCCAATTTTGGCCCAGGAACCTGATTAGTGCACAGGGATGGTCATAAGAACACTGCAATCTAAGGGCCTTCTCAGACCATTTAGAAGCCTAGGAGCTGCTTTTGTCATGTAAAATGATAATAATGATTCACTCAATCAATCAATCAACCAACCAACCAATAAGATGCAAGCAAAACAGAATTTAAAAGTCCGATAAGGGACTTCCCTGGTGGTCCAGTGGTTAAGGCTCCACGCTCCCAATGCAGGGGGCCCGGGTTCGATCCCTGGTCAGGGAACTAGATCCCACGTGCATGCCGCAACTAAGAAGTCCGCGTGCTGCAACTAAAAGATCCTGCGTGCCGCAACTAAAGATCCCACATGCTACAACGAAGAGCCAGTACAGCCAAAATAAATAAATATTAAAGAAAAACAACTCTGGGGCTTCCCTGGTGGCGCAGTGGTTGAGAGTCCACCTGCCGATGCAGGGGACGCGGGTTTGTGCCCCGGTCCGGGAAGATCCCACATGCCACGGAGCGGTTGGGCCCGTAAGCCGTGACCGCTGAGCCTGCGTGTCCGGAGCCTGTGCTCCGCAACGGGAGAGCCCACAACAGTGAGAGGCCCACGTACTGCAAAAAAAAAAAAAAAAAAAAAAAAAACGACAAAAAAAAAAGCAACTCTGAAGAAACTCCGGTGTGGGATGAATGATGTCCCAAATCTTGAGCTGGCCCCGCCCCTCCTGAGCCCCCTTCCTGACGTGTTACCCCGTCCTGCCCACACTTCTCTCCTGAGCCCCCCACCTCGCCACCACCCCCAGCCTTGACACAAAGCTCATCTCTCTGTGAAGCCCTGTGACTCCCCACGAGGCCCAGGAGAGGAGGAGGCCCCCCCTTCCCGTGCGCCCTATCCTCCCGGCTTCTCTAACGGCCCTAGGATTCCACTCACAACCCGAAACAGAATTCCTCTTTTAGGTTCATTAAATTTAGGAAGCAAACATCCAGGCTGACCCAGCCCTGAGGTGTGGCCCCTTCCTCCCAGAGGGGCAGAAGAGCCTTAGGTTCCAGCCAGCGGGGCGAGGGGGCGTGCGCCGAGGACACATCAGAGGCAGGGGGACAAGCTGACGGGCTTGGTTTCACCTTGAGAACTTAACTGGGACGACCACGGGCTCTGGGCTCACCTCCCTTTCTTAAGTTAGACTGAACCCCAACTTGACCTCCAGGTAACGGGCTATGTTCCCAGGAGAGCCTGACGCTTTTCTTTCACTTCTGACAATGGCGTAGTAGCTTTTTTCTTTCGTTCATTCAACAAACATTGATTACACACCGATTCTGTGCCAGGCACTGTAGGATGCTCTTGGGAATAGAAAGAAAACTGAGCTATTGTCCCTGCCCTGAAGGACGCTGATGTCTTAGGACACCCCAGATCTGCTGTGTTCACTGGGCACATCTCTTGAGAACAATCTTCACACTGGTGAACACCATGTGGGACACAACATCCCCATAAAATGCAGTAAAGCAGAAGTGCACCTCTTAAGCAATTCCTCCAGACCCTTAAGGAGTTACTGTTAAGGAACTACACACCAGGAAGGAGAGGGTAAGGGGACCTCCTGACCCTGGGGCTCAGGGGACCCAGCCACTCAGCACTCCCCACACCAGCTCTTCGAGGTGCCCAGAGCAGATTATCTTACTTTGATGCTGTTTTCCCTCTTAGCTGCCCAGCACTCACCCACCTCATCCGAACCACAGGTGCCTACACGCCGTTAAAGTGACCATGCCACCCCACCCTCTCTCAGGCCACTCAACCTGGGGGGCCGGGGGTGGCAGAGAGACCCACACCAGGCACTCAGGGTGTCTAGTTCCCCAGCATCAAGGGTCAGTCCCTAACCAAGGACCATATCCTGTGCCCCCATGGATGCTCCCTTCACACTTCATTGACTCTGGGCCTGTGCTGTTGCCGTCTGGAACTCAGATGTTCCCCGAGTGCCACTATGTCCCTGGCAAGGGTTACCAGGCCGGGGGCCACACGACCTGTGCTGACAGCCACCTCCCACAGGCAGCAGTGCTTTCCAGGACTCCCACCTCCTCCACCCTCCCCTCCCCCAGCCCACCCCGTGACAGCGCCTGCCCCTTCAAGAGTGGGAGACGAAACACGGAAATCAGAACCACCTGCCTCCAGCAGGGGCCTCACTTTCTGCATTCACGTTGCATACTTAGGGTGTCCCAGCAGTCTTTGTTTCCTCTGAAAAACACACGCAGCATCTGGTCACCGGGGCACCTGTGGAACGGGAAGGCAAGTCGCAAATAACACAGGGACGGGCACACCCGTGACGGGAAGGAAAGGTAGTTCGATGAAGTTCGACGGTCACCTACCGCAAGCAAAATATTTCACCCACACACATGAAAAAACAAATTATGTTTTTACTGAGAAAGAACTGGACAGCAAAACAATCTGGAAGATCAGCACCGGCTCAGGCAGCGAGGATGCTGGGGTGACAGGAAAGGTGCCCAGTTCATCCACTGCCTGCGGAGCTGCCCCCGGGGAGAGAAGACAAGAAAGGGCCATGGGGTAGTCCTTGCCTTTTTAAAATGCGAAGTTAAAAAGTCTTTAGAGGCCAGGAAAAGCTGTTATTACACATGAGCAGATCTTCATCATTAGTTTTGGAAACACAAAAGGAAGTTCCTGATTTTAGGAGCATGAATTCGGGGAGTGTTTCTGGTAAAGATTCTTGAATACATGCACATCCAGACCCCTAGCCCCCAGGGATTCCACTCAACCAGAAAGCAATGCACGGCCCTTCCAGAAGCTCAACTTCCGGGGGCTACTGCCTCTTGCAGGGGGGTGGGGAGGGGGAGGGGTGCGTGGGCATGCACACGCACGCACAGTGAGCGTGTATACACGTGTGCAAGCGGCAGGCATAAGTGCACGCCTGACTGGCGTGTGAGCACACGAGAGGTGTGAAGCGCATGCTGCACACAGACGTTGGGCTGGGGTGGGGGGAAGGTGACAGGAGCAGCTGGCCTGGCCAGCTTCACCCAGATGTGCAGCAGACACACGCTACGCCCAGCAGCTGGTGGCACGGGGAGGGACCCAGGCTCCTCCTATTCCTGGTTCGGCCATGCGGCCGTCTGAGAGGCGTTGAGTGCAGGCACGGCTAGCACATATATCCTCCGTGAAATGCAAATGCCTCAAAGAGCAGAACACCGTCAACTGCGCTGACACCTAGAGTAAACTGGTTATGGGATCCCTTTCGTCGGACAGAGAGCGAGGCACCTGGGATCACCCTTCTGAAAGGAGAAGCGGGATGAGGAGGGAAAGAGGCAGGAGAGATACAAGCAGAGCCAGGCGTCTCTCAGCTCAGCTGGTGAGGCCGGCCCTCCCCCAACCCTCTGGGGAGGGGGCATGTCCGTGGCAGGCTCAGGGCAAGGATGGCTCTGGAGAGAGGAGCTCTCTGCCTCTCCCAGGCCCTCCCACTCCAGGCCTCTTCCCACTCAGGGCATCTCGCCCACCGGCCCTCGCCTGGATCTCACACTCTGCCTGAAATCCTGACGCCCAGGCAGCCCTTGCCTTCTGAACACACCCATGGGTCCAGAAACCCCAAGGGGGCTACTGGGGAAAAGCAACTCCAGTCTGCGAAGCTCAGCACTGGCCCTGAGAACTCAGATTAGACTTCTACCATGTCTGTTCTTTAAATGAGGAAGTGAAGGCAC
Organism: Mesoplodon mirus; assembly: GCF_964341445.2. Taxonomy (NCBI): domain Eukaryota; kingdom Metazoa; phylum Chordata; class Mammalia; order Artiodactyla; family Ziphiidae; genus Mesoplodon; species Mesoplodon mirus. Next base: position 16,190,930 of record NC_138990.1, on the reverse strand, counting down.
AAAAGGATCAGGGACCTCTTTCAGGCTCAACTATGAAGGCCCATGTGGAAGTGAGAAAGGTCTTAAGCCCTTGAGTTTTTAGTTAGATGCCCATGCCTAGTTTCCCCACAGAAATTTTGCCAACACTTTCCCAACAAGCACAAAAACTCATCTTTCAAAACAGATAACAACTTGCAGGCAAGACACCGCTAGTTGCCTCCGATGTCCATTCTTCCCTTCCTCCTTAGAAACATGCCCAGGACCCTGACTCGGTTGGCATGGGGTTGCGTGCCTCCTTGGCATCTAGGTGTGGCCAGGGGTTCAGCTCTTGCCAACAAGATACAAGGACAGAGCTCGACGAGGAGTTCTCAGGAAGTCTGCCTTCCTGCGGCCTGGTGTCTGGAATGCCCACGAGCTCGGTGTACCTCTAGCCGCCATCCTGGACGTGAGGCCTGGGCTTAGGGATGGTAGGGCACAAGCTCTGATTGCCCACCTCCAGACCTCAGTAGATAAAGAGAGAGAAATGCCTACTTTAAGCCTCTTTTCCTTCAGATTTGTTCTGTTACACACAACCAGATGTTAATCCTAACAATTTTACCATTTCTCACTTATATCCAATGGTGGAGAATGTCACCAGCCTGGAATGCTGAGAGCTGGGGATAAGGAAGGATACTATTTTAGATTTAAGTTCATTAACAGTCCCATTTTCCCTGAAAGAGACCTTTAAACAAAGCATTCTCAAATTTACCCTGGGCTCCAGGCTAGGGTGAGTACATTCTCACAAGGCCTTATAAGCGTAAGAAGATTCACTTCGTTATAGAGTTATTTCATAAAACAGTTCCTTCCTAACGCAGCCAACACTAATAATCCTAAAAAAGCTAACCAATCCTCTTTCCAGGCCTGCCCCAGTAGTAAGCTCAAAAAGACTTAATATACTGAATTCCTGTTTACTGCCCCAAACATTTAATAGCTTGGCTTGCATATTCAGTCCAGACAAATCCAGGTTATGAGGTAAAAATAGCCCCTTTTTATTCATTACAGTTAGTCCACTAAACTAGGTTCACAGTCTAAGCCATGGGCTGCTGGTTGCCGTGGCAAACACTGGTACAACCCTTAGCAGTTTATGGAACAGCCAACCTATGGGTCTCTAACACTGGTCAGATCCTGTCACGTCCAGTTCCAAGGAATGATACGGCGATTTACGGCCCTGGAATTTGATCATGTCTCATCTAATCCTGTTTGAAATGAGTCACACCCACTACAGCTTAGAACCCTCTTGGCCATAGAAGAGGCTGGGGCTGCTCTGGCTGCTGCGACGACGAGAAAGGAACCTGCATGCTAGAGAGCGTGACCTGATGCCCTGAGAGCACACAGGGTCACAGCCTGATCGGCAAGTCCCCAGTGCAAAAGGCTTATGTTGTCCCAGGTTAGGAACTGATGGAGATTCATTTTAAAACCTGGATCTTCTTAACCAAGATGGCGGTACTACTGTCAAGGAAGCATTCTTTCTCTTTGAGCCAGTGAAACAACCCTGCACAAGGCCTCTCACTGCTTCCCAATCCATCTGCTGGCTTTTCTTCTGCCTTTGACCAACGAGGTGAATACCTAGCTTGGTAAAGATATTTGACTAATTAAAGAATGATTAAGTTGACTCAAAATGCAAAGATCTTCCTCCCCCTGCTGAAGGTATTCAAAATACCATAACCGTTCGAAGGCACCTATAATGTTAATCACAAAACACGAGTCTTGAGAAATCACACGTAGAACACCAACTATTTCCAAGATTATTTTTGCTATCAAGTTAAGACAGGTTCCTGTTCTCATGGGCTCTATGGCGTTTCAAGAAGACACACAAATGAAGAATGTGACCACCTTCACCAGTGGCAGGATCCCTGAACTAGGAGGACTCCTCTTGAAGGACAGCACTCAGAAAGTTGTATCCATCTGAAGCTCTTTCTTTTTTTCTTTTCAATCAGTTTATGCTTTGACTGATAACTTTAAGTCCATGTACCGCTTGTGTAAAAGGTCAGCAATGGGGCTTCCCTGGTGGCGCAGTGGTTGAGAGTCCACCTGCCGATGCAGGGGACACGGGTTCGTGCCCCAGTCCGGGAGGATCCCACATGCCGCGGAGCGGCTGGGCCCGTGAGCCATGGCCGCTGAGCCTGCGCGTCCGGAGCCTGTGCTCCGCAACGGGAGAGGCCGCAACAGTGAGAGGCCCACGTACCGCAAAAAAAAAAAAAAAAAAAAAAAAAAAAAAAAAAAAGGTCAGGAATGGCTAATCAGAAATAAAATAGGTCAAAAACAGAGTAAAAAGGAGGTCAGAGAGAGGTAAGTGGAGAAGTCAGGGAAGGATGTCAAGCTGCCAGAGAGAATCCAGAGCTGAACCAGACAATAACTGTGCATAAATTATCAAGGCAAAATATCAGCGAGTAGAGTGGTCTCCATCAGTCCACGGAGAGTGACAAGGATTTGGGCTTCGACACAGAGTGCAGTTGTACTGGGGGACTTTCTGCAAAGAGCCTCAGAGTAGGGGTGTGGGGATGGGGCACAGGTGGAGGAGCCAGGGATGGCACCGGATGCTCCACTTGGACCAGGAAGAGTTTGGTCTGCAGGGTACACAGGGAGCTTCCATCTCCACGGACATGCCCGGGGTCCTCCAGCATCTCTGACACGAAGCTTCTCCATTCTGGAAAGCTGCTGCTGAATCACTACAGAGCGGAGGGAAAGTGAAAGAGCACAAGGCAGGAGGTGGACTTCTAAGGCCACAGACTCAAGAAGCACTTCCCTAAAGAGACTTTATGTATGTCTATGTCTGAGCCTGAGGCCCACCAAACCAAGCACACACAAGACTTCGCCCATGCAGCCGTCAGGCACCATCACAATTCCACTGCGATGCAGGATTGGGGGCCAAGGGGGCAGGAATGCAGGGACTGACCTTCACTAGATGAACAAGGAAGGAGAAGGTAAAACTCAGGCCCAACATCCCCAAAGCACCTGCAAGCCGGGGGTAAAACCCAAATGCGCCTTCCTCCTCCCCCAGGTGGGCCTGTCGACCAGCAGGGTGTTTCCGCGAGGCCAATCCACTCACCCACCACTCCTCTTCCAAACTAGAGCAGCAACAACGGGTGGAAGATTCTGGGGCACCTTGATACTGCTTGGCACACACTCCACCAATGATTCCATTTTACCGGCCATCTGATTAGCACCCAATTAGGCAATGTGATCATGCTCTTTAACATGTGTGTACGCAGAACACAGTCGAAGCAATAACTAAGAAACGTGAAAATACTGACCATTCCACTGCACACAATCACAAGTTTCTATGTGCTTTAGAAAAAAAAAAAGTGTCAGTAAAAGACAGCTGGGTCAGTGGCCACCTGACTGAACATCTATGAGCCCAGGCCCCTCTCACTTCCCTCTTCCCACTTCTACCCACATCCTTCTCCTCTGACCTTTACCGGCAGTCCCCTGCCCCTCAAAACCTCCTTCTTCTGCAGCATTTCCCTTCAGAGGTGCCCTGGGCAGGACTGAGAGATGGGATGCACTCTAGCCTTTTGAATACACTTTTTAGAACAGAGGCACAGTAGGAAAAAGGGTAATCGAGACTGCAACATCGAGATGGGAGACGCCGGACCTCCTGCGAGAAAGTACCTTCCCTGGACCGGCACTGGTCCAGAGCTGCAGTGCCCAGACCTCTCCTGCTTGTATCCATACTACTTAATCCACACAGCACCCGTCCCCATCCCCGTGAGCCAGGCACCTTCCGCATTTTACACATGAGAAAGCTGACTCAGGTTCTTGTCCAGCACTTTCTCTTCCCACAATCCAACTTGCCCCCCTCAAAAAACAGACACTGACACCCCAAAGCCATTACTGCGTATGCTTTGTGACACAAACCAGACTAACCCCGGCGTGAAACAATGCATATCACCCCGTCCCAATGGCAGCCAAGGCGACGTGGGAGTTGTCCTGTCACTGCTCACAGGCCACAGTGGGGCCAGCCCCCAAACAAGCCAGACGCAGACACACGTCTGTCTCCACCTCTATCCCCTTTCCCCGCCCTCCCTCTGTAGATCACCATATGCTGATCCGCCCTGTCAGAAGGATGGGTCAGGCATCCAGAGTCAAATTTTAAACCTCTGGAAAGTCAACACACTCCCTGCCACGGCCTCCCCAGTCTCAGAGTGGCCCGGCTGAGGACCCCCAACATCATGAGGAGAATTTGGCCCAGGTGGTCAAACACCACAAACAGTAAACCAGAGTGAGACCAGGAAGTTCAGAGCCCTCCCTGCTGCCCTCGGGGCTCCAGCTCCACCCCGCGGCCCACACCGCTGAAAGGCCCCTCTCGTTTCCCACCGGTGGCTCTCCACCTGGAGTAGGCCACGCACCCCCCGAGGTCCCCCCCCCGGCAAAAGACCCCGTGTCCGTACACATCCAGCAGAGCCCCCTCCTCCCCGTGCTCGACCCTCGGATTTAATACTTTTTGAAAAAAACCCACAGGAAGAAACAATCACACCGTGACAACACACATACACACACCATGTGCAAATAACTACCTGTGGGATCAAGAAATGCTCACCCTTCCCGTAGGAAACATACTTGGATATTTTCTATTTTATTTCAAAAACATTTTTTTTGCGGTACGCGGGCCTCTCACTGATGTGGCCTCTCCCGTTGCGGAGCACAGGCTCCGGACGCGCAGGCTCAGCGGCCACGGCTCACGGGCCCAGCCGCTCCGCGGCATGTGGGATCTTCCCGGACCGGGGCACGAACCCGCGTCCCCTGCGTCGGCAGGAGGACTCTCAACTGCTGCGCCACCAGGGAAGCCCTCAAAAATATTTTTAATGCCGGTTACAATCTCAAATTGATGTCACAAACCAATGCCGTCTGAAAACACTATTCTGGACCCTCCCCAGGCCCTCTCCCCCTCGGCTGCTCTTCCTGCCTGGGCCGTCAGCACCGATGCTGAGGCACTCAGCGTGAGGCTCCCATACACCATCTTTATGTATTAGGATGAACCTTGCAAGCCGTGCAAAGTCAAGAAAATCTAGAAATACCTCAGCTCTCCAGTTCCAGGAAAAGTCTGGAACAGTGGGCTAGTCTGATGTCACGAATCACACCGTGGAGGTGGCTGTTTTACTTCACCCGAACGTGAAGGTGAGGCTGTGCCTCCGAAAGGGGACGATAAAGCAGGTCACACGCCGCTGCCATTATAAATAGTCCCTGAGGCTGCCGTCCCTCCAGGCCCGTTCCTTCAGCATTCCCCAAGCCCCTACTAATGGCACTGCTCTCTATTTCTTCCTAATTGAGTGAGAAGTAGCAGCGTGTGCAAACCCCACACACCTGAACACGCTTAGGGACCGGCTTAGGAAAGTGAGTCAGCAGGGCCTGCGCACTCCATCCCCTCTGGGCCAGAGAGAGAAGCTGGGGCTGGTGCTCCCAACGCGGCCCCTTCAGTGCCAAGTCCTGCAGGGAGGGCGTGGGCCCCGCTCAGAGGGGCTGGAGAGACTGCGGGCATGGGAGCTGGGACACTCAGCTGGGCCCATACACTGGGGCAGGGGGCCAAGGAGGGCAAAGCCGCCCACAGGCTCCTTAAACACGCTGCACGCCCCTCGGCTGACGCTGTGGGCTGACCTCCCAACTTCTCCCTCCCGTCCGCCTATTCTGGGAACTGTCCTCTCTGGATTCCGGAAACACCAGCTGAGGAGTGGGGGGTGGTCTTGATTAGACTAAGGGAGCAATTCTCAAATGGACCTTGCATCAGAATCACCTGGAAGGCTTGTTTCGCAACAGATCGCTGGGCCCCATCCCAGAGTTTCTGATTCCGTCGGTTGGCTGGGGCCTGAGACTGCGTTTCGGACAAGTCTCAGGTGATGCTGATGCGGCGGGTCCGGGGGCCACGCTCGGAGGAGCCCTCCTAAGTCAGCCGGCCCACAGCCTGGGCCCGGGGAGGCCACGTGATGCTCACTGCTCCCACAGACCGGAGGGAGGACAGGCAGATGCTGTGGCTGGGGACTGGCTGGCGTGTCTCCTTCACGCAGTCCCACTGACGCTAAGGACCATCTCATAACCGCGGGGAGGCTGACCCTGGGGTGAAGCATCTAGGTCCTCGATGAAACTTCAAAACTGCTGCTAGAGTAGGACTCCAGGTCTGTGAGACAGTCAGCATCCTCACTGCTCACTTGGCAGCCAAAAGCACCCCAACTGACCCGCCCCATAATCCGTAACCCCAGGGAGACTCCTGAACTGGGCCTCCTCATTTCCTAACAGGCCCTGTTCTCCCAGAAGCACCCACCTGCCCAAACGCATTTCTTTCACTCTCCCAGAATGTGCACACCAAGGCCACCCGTCTTGAAAGCTCTACTTCATGGGTTAGAGCGGGTACCACCTGCAATGCAAGCAACACAGGACAGGGGAGGGGAGGGTTCCACGTCCTGGAGGGGGGGGGTCTTATCAGGCAGCTACTGTAACGGCCGCTGGTGCCAGCCATCCAAGGGCACTGGTGGAGGCGTGGGGCAGGAAGCAGAGAGGGAGGCCGGGGGTTTCAGGAGGCCTCAGAGTCCTGCCTGCAAGCGTAAGACGAGGGGCGCTGCAGGGGCTCGAGGTCAGGAGAATGACTAGGCGTCTGAGGGACAGGCTCTGAGGAAGAGAGCTGAGGGGAGCTGGTCGCTGGGCCCCTCCAGCGGTCCCCTCCCCTCCTCCTGGAGGCCAGAGGACACCTGTCTGTTCTCCTGACCCCATTCCAGAAAATGGACACCTCCTCTTTATCCCCAGAGCGCGCCCCTCCCCCACCAGATACTGCCTGCTTCTGAGACCCTCCCAGGTGACCCCCACTGAGCAAACCGCACAGGGAAAGGCCTGCAGTGTCTCAGCTGCCCCAGGTCAGCAGCTGCGGGCAGACAGGAAGGGCCAACTGGGCTAGCTGGCAGGCCCGTGACAGGGCACAAGCAAGGTCTGTGGAGAGAGGATACAAGCACACAGCATGCAGGGGCCCTGGGTTCCCATTTCCCGGCCGGGTTATGACAAAAGGGATGGTTAAGAGATTAAACCCAACCAGAGGAGGCTGCGCTAGCTCCACGCGGCCTCCCGCACGTGCTTTCCATATAGACTCCTCCTAAGGTACGTTCCCTGGGTCTTCAGCAGGCATCAGGCGCCACTGCGCGCACCTGACGTGTATTAACTCACTCAAGCCCCCAGCAAAGCCCCTGGGTTTGCTGCTGCCATCAGCCCAGTTTTGCGGGTGAGAAAACCGGGCACAGAAAGATGAAGCCGCTCGCCCAAAGTCACACAGCTAGTCGGAGGCTCACAGGAAGTTTGACTGCAGAGTCCACAATAGCTCCAGGAAGAAAATAGATGGTTTTGAGAGATGTGTATGCTCACCAAGCAGGACCGAGTAAAAAAGCCCTTTACGGACACAGAAATTGTTGATACTGGGGACTCCAGGTAACTGATTTTCACGTCCACACTGACACGTAAAGCATTCATTACAAAATCCTGTGAAGGACGCTATGTCATTTCGTGGAGACGGCACTAGATCCAGACAGACCCGGGTCTGAATCCCGGTTCAACCACTTACAATCACTCCCAGGTGGTGCCTTAATCATGTCTCACCTCAGCCTCCCCCTCAACACCACTGGCCTTCTCCCGGGACCTTGCTGAGAATGCATATGGACGCTTGGCCCAGGGCCTGCAACATAGGGGTGTTCAGAATATGTTAGTTTCCTTCTCCTTTAGGATGAAAAATGCATCAGCCTTAAAGAAGACATCAAAGGCTGCCGAGAATCAAGTCCGAAGTTATACTACCTTCCACAACCCAGCAAGATAACCTAATAAGAAAAAATGGTCAAAGGGTATGAACAGGCTATTCACAGAAGCTAAAATATAAACGAGCAAGAAAAGGTTTTCAATATTTTTGGTAATCTGGAAAAGGTAATTTAAAAAGTAATGTCTTCTTTATCCATTAGATTGGCAAAAATTAACAAGATTTATACTCTTCAGTTCAGTGTTGGCCAAATTAAAGGGAAAAAGGCAATTTCACACACTGATGAATGCATAGAGTGATAAAGCTTCTTGGAAGGGGCGGTGGGGGGGGGGGCAATGTGGCAAAGCTATCCATTTAATACTACTCTTTAACCCAGAAATTCTACTTCTAGGGATCTAGGAGACTGAAATATTTGTGTTGACAATGATGTGGTTCACAGATTCCCCACTGTTCTTAGAGTAGAATATTGGAAACAACCTAGAAGTCCATCAATAAAGGACAGTTAAGTAAATAACAGTACGCCCTCACTCTGGAATACAGACCAAACTTTTCAGGTCAGTGCCTATAGGTCCCCAGGACATAGCATTAAATTTAAAAAGTAAATCAGAGAAAATTTTGTATGATGTGTCTCCATTTATGCTTATAATGAAGAACACTTGTCCGCTGAAAAGGCCCAGAAGCGGCAACGAGCACACCTAGCACCCAGATCTGGGTCTTTCAGGATCATTCTCCACTAAAATGAACTTGGACTCTTTGGAGAAATGGCTGATTCCAGGGCTGGAAAGTACAAGCTGAGTCTTGGAGGTTTTGTGCCAGAAAGTAAAGAAGTCCTCAAAGATGATGAGGCCACATCAAAAGGACAGGAGGGCCAGCTGGAAGGGGCTTCTGCAGGCCAAGTCTGGGACAATTTAAGCAGAAAAATGGACAATGAGCCTAACAAACTATAATCTATTGCATAAAGCAGGAATTCATTCATGAGTGTAGAGACATAAACCAAAGAGCAAATGAGGGAGAAGGTAAAGTTTTTCCTTTTAGTACAATTCCAACTGATAAGCATAGAAAGAAACATGGAATTAGAAAATCACCATCTGTCAACTATCATAACTGATCTGGGTAATGGATTCTTAAATGGATTCATCAATGGATTCTTAAACTAGTGGGTGAAAGTATGAGGAGTCACGGTATATTTACAGTCTCAAGTGATCTTACTATGAGACACATATTAACAACAAAGGGAAAAATGGTAACTTTCTGTGAGGGAATCTGACAGACAGGATCTTAATGAAGTGATGACAGGACCAGTGAATGGGACTAATCAACAGCATATGCCTCCCACCGTGAGATACGCTAAGACGGCTGCAGCACCACCCCATGCCACACCTGCCAAAAGTGCATAATAGGAATCTAAGCAGGAGGAAACCACGGGCAAACCCAAGTGGAGGGACATTATCCAAAACACAGGCAGTTGTCTTCAAAAATGTCAATGTCAAAGTCATGAAATACAAAGACAGATTCAGGAACTGTTCCAGATTAAAGGAGACTAAAGAGACAGGATGGTTTAAGGCACCACAGAATCTTGGATTTCCTTTTGCTCTAAAGTGGCCTACTGGCAAGATCTGAAAAAAGACCTGTAGATTAAATAATAGTGTTGCATCAACATTTAATTTCCTGATTTCTAATAATCATGCTGTTGTTTTGTAAGAGAATGTCCTTGTTTTTATGAAATACACAATAAAGTATTTAGCAGTAAAGGCGTATCAAGTCTGCAACTTAACATTAAACATTTCAGAGAAAAGTAATCACACACACACACAAATATGAGAGAGGATAAACCAAATGTCAACATTTGGAGAATCTGGGTAAAGGACATCTTGGAACTCTTTGGATTATTCTTTCAACTTTTCAGTGAATCTGAAATAATATATTTTTAAAAACTTTTTTAAGAGAGCAAGGTATGCATATGCATAGAAAAATACAGGTAAATTCCTGGGGATTAAGTTCACAATGGTATTTTCCTTAAAAGCACAGAGAGACAAAATGAAGCAGGCCTACCCTGGTGTTAATACTGGTCTCCCTAGAATATGCTGTCCTCACAGAGCTTCTGTTCCAGGACACCGGAAAAAGCTGTTTTGAAGGATCTCTCAAGACTAGCTCCTTAACCAAGTTCCACAGAAGCAGCAACAACATAATCAAGGCTTCTTCACTGCAAATTTGTGCTATTTTTCCCTCAGTGAAAGCCACAGCATCCTGACACTGTGCGTAGCTGATGATGCTACAGGGCCCTTCCTGGAATACATAATCTCTAAAGAAGCTTTTCGTAAGAAACCAGGATAAAACAGTCTTGGTCCAAAGTCTCCCCCTCTACTGTGTCTTATTGGATTCTTGAAATGTTAAGCCATGGGATGGGGGTTGGGATCAGTTTGTCCCACACCCTTTTGGTTCCATTCCTTTGGTGCCCTTGCAGATTTGCTGGCTGAGAATGCTCCCAGGCAGGCAGCTGGCGAACAGGACTTGAACAGTCAATAGTTCTATCGTACACAACCTGTCTCTCTAGAGCTTTACAGCTTACAACCTCTTATGTATATTATTTGATTTCATCCTTCCCTTAAATTGGTTTTTTTTTTACTTACTAATGGCATTAACAGCAATACAACAAAATATCCAGTTTCCAAAAACAATGAGTTATAATGTCTACCCTTGACTTTGCGTCTAGCTGGGAGGCAGGACTTGCACCTGAGCAGATAAACCCTCTGAGACAGCATAAGCCTAATGAAAAATAGTTGGATAAGTAAACTGGCTAGTGGAATTAGTACAACTAATTCTACCACCAAGCTCAGTAGAAATACAGCCCTCCTTTCTCTTTGTATTTTTTCAGCATTTATTCCTTTAAGCCCTGTCTTCAGGGCAAACCCTCCTTGTAAATGTAACTCTGGCTTGTTGTTACAGAGGCTTGTTTGCAAGACACCACAGGGAACCAGGCCTTGTGGGCTCCGTTCGCACGCAACGCCCCCACCCCCGCCCCCTGCCAGCATCGCGGTCTCTTGACACCAGCCCTCCAACACAACAACCACACTGACCTTCCCACACAGGCACCATCATCTCAACTTTCTTCAAAGAAACCAGTGAACTGACTCTTCCAGAAGTAAACATTTCAGCAAAGAACCCCCCAAACAAAGGCCCTAGCCTAAATCCAAAGACAAAAATTCCCGTTAAAGAAAGCCTGTTTTCAATCAAAGAAAAATTAGGCTTAATGCTAGGACAATCTATAGCTACTCTATGGGCACTTACCAATGCCAACAGCATCTAGATTCCAAAACAAACTCAGCAAAGTAGGTTCTGTTCTCACCTTCCAGAGATGAGAAAATTGAGAACCAGAGTTAGCAACTGGCATATTCAAGATTCACATCCAAGTCAGCCTGTTCGCTCTCCAACCCCACTGCCCACAGTCCGCCCCATCCACTGTGAACAGAGATGAATCAGGCAGAATTTCACTGCAACATTCAAACTGCCACCCCACCGCCTACTCCCTCGGTTTAGATGCCCCTTTAAGAGGCAGGTGGCAAATCAAATTCGACTCTTCAGCAGCCTCTCAACACAAAACCCATTAAGTGGCAAAGCAAAAACACAAGAAGATGGGCTTTACAACCGCCTATACTTTTTTTCTTATCCAGAGGAATATTTTTTTATGATCTGTCATTAGGGATGAAGTCGGGGCAGGAGGAATACATGATTATGTAATGTCAGAGGGCAGGCAACAAGGGGAGGGAGAGCCGAGCCCATCACCGCTCCCTTCGCCCACAAACACGTAAATTAACCGTTGACGTTTTGAGTGTTTCAATCTCCTGTGGCCTACACATTCATGACTGGCTTTTCAGGAGACGGTCACAAACCCCTGCAGATTTCCCAGGCCTCAATTCATTGACTAGCAAAGCCATAAAGAAAGAAAATATCAAAAGCAAAGATGCCAGAACTGTTGTCGGGGACGGTGGGCCGGCAGAAAAGGGAAGAGTTTGGGAGGATGGGGGCCTACACCGAGGTGTCTGTTTATTTTTACCCGGTTCTGTTTACACCCGAAACACCCCGAGGCCTCAGCGTCTGGAGTCACTAGATCCAGTCCTGGAGACGCACCAAGCAGCCGCCGCGACCTGGCCTCGGGGGCGCCACGTCCTGCATCCCGGCTCCCCGCCGCCCGCTACCCTCAGCCCGAGGCGGCCCGGGGCGTCATCCTGCTAGGGGTCGCCGGGGTCTGATCATTCTCCAAAGACGCCACCGCCAGGGAACCGCTAGGCTGTACGATTTCCATGACAACCGCCGGCGCCTTCCGCGTCCGGCGCGCCGGGTGTCGGGATGCGCGCCGCGCCCCGCCGCTCCCCGCTCCGCCCGGGGAGCATCCCGGTCCCCGGCGGCTCACGGCCGCCGCGTCGCCCCCGGCCCGGCCCGGCCCACCTACCTGGCGCGTCCCGGCCCGCGGCGCCCGCGCCCTGCCGCCCCGCCGTCCTCGCTCCCGCCGGGCCGCGCGCCCGAGCCCCGCAGCAGCAACGCCGCCGCTGGGTCGCAAAGTCGTGGGCTGCGGCCGGGCTCCAGGTGCTCGTCCTCTTGTCCGGGTCCGCGGCGCCCACCCCAGCCGCGAACCTGCCTCCAGCGCTGCAGCGCCAAACCCGCCGCCCAGGCTACGGCTGCGGCTACTGCTGCTACCGCTGCTACCGCTGCCGCCGCTGCCGCTGCCGCTGCCGCCGCCGCCGCCGCTCGGGAAGCCACGCCAGCCCCGCCCCGGCCCCGCCCCCTCGCCGCGCATGCGCGCTCCACGAGCCCCGGTCTGGGTCGACCCCACCCGGCTGGTCCTCCTCCGCGGCTGCTCACGCTGGCTGACTTCTCTTGGCTTCCTGCAAGACCCGCTCTCAGCTGTGATCGAATCGTCTGCAAGGAGTTCTTGAACTTCTGCACTTTAATTGGACGATGGCATTTTCGCCCTCACAAATACTGAGGCTTGGAGGCCCTGACGCATCCATGAGGAAGAAGACTCCTGAAGAGTCGCGACCCGGGAACCGCTCCGGCCGTTTGCCCTCCGGTTAGCGCGCTCCCCGGGTGCGGACTACGCAGTCCCGACTGAATATAAACATTAATCTTCATCTTTAAATTCTGTCAGAAAAAAAATTCTTTAAAATTCTTGAATGAAAACTAATTTAATTCAATAAACCAGAACACTTCTCAGTTGGCGCTCACATACCTCAGGTATAAAAACAAACATTTATAAATTACTTTAAAAAGAAAAGATTAACCTGTAAGAAATGGAAATTAAACAAAAATTCTCTAATATTTAGAATTAGAGCTGAGCTTCCCCATGTCACCAAAAACCAGACGCAGACAACAGTCTGGAATAAAAATAAGTAAATATGAAACTTTTTAAAGTTTAATTTATTTTCTGACTTTTTAATTTCTCTTCTGAAAAGTAACTTACTAACAAAAAGCTTTCTATTATTTCTTCAGATAAATGGAAAGAAATATTGACAGAACTTTAACCCTAGTGTAAAATTAAATCCAAAGTATCAAACTTGTGGAAATGCAAAAATAATTTTATACCTTATTTTCTAAAATTAGGGTGACCAATATACCTGGTTTAGCTGGGACAACCCCAGTTTACATCTTTTACCCAGCAAAATTATTAATAGGTTCCCTTTCATTCTCAGAAGTGTTCTCAAAAGCGTTCAGACAATACATTTTGTGGCCATGATAACTTTAATCAAGCCAAGAGAGTTTTTCAATCACTGGCTTTAAAAAAAGTAACAAATTTAAATTCACAAACATTTAAAAATAGACATCAAAGTTCAACAATTCATTCATTTAGCATAGTAACAAACACTGAATGAGAATCAGGCTTCCAATAACATTTGTCACTTGACTGTTGTGTAATTCAGGTTAATCTTATAAAGATCAATTACAATTTCAGTGCAGCAAGGAACGGGGCCCCAATTTCACTGTAGAATGAACATTATCAAGAGAAAAAGGAGGGAGCTTCCCCGGTGGCGCAGTGGTTGAGAGTCCGCCTGTCGATGCAGGGGACGCGGGTTCGTGCCCCGGTCCGGGAAGATCCCACATGCCGCGGAGCGGCTGGGTCCGTGAGCCATGGCCGCTGAGCCTGCGCGTCCGGAGCCTGTGCTCCGCAACAGGAGAGGCCACCACAGTGAGAGGCCCGCGTACCGCAAAAAAAAAAAAAAAAAAAAAAAAAGAGAAAAAGGAGCCTAGTTTGTTGGTAAATATGGTACTATGCATTCCCTAAGCATCACAACATGATAGAAGAAAGTATCTTAGAAGTGTGCTTGTGGGAAAATATCCCCATCCTCCAGAAACTCTCAGCATGTGATACCCAAACAACAGCATTAATATCCTCTCAGAACTTGCTAGAAATGCAAGTTCCCAGGCTCCATGCCAGACCTGCTGAATCAGAAACTCTGAAAGTGGGGCCAAGCAATCTGTGTTTTAACAAGCCCTCCAGGGATTCTGATAAACATGTGGACCTAGATTGTCTATATACAATAAGTAAGCTGACTTAGATCATCTATATATGATCATTAAGAGCTAAGCAGTGCTGTTTTGGGGACTAGAACCAACCTACATCAGAATTTCTTTGGGGGCCATTAACCATAATATATTTACATGTGTTTTCACTGGAGAATATATGTAGCCTGGAAAACTAACAGCCCTGCTGCCATAGTAGCTGTAAAAACCAGTGGCCTCGCAAAAATGGAGGCGCAAAAAAGCATTTGGAGTGCCTCATAACACCCTATACCCAGGGAATTTTCACTATGTGACTGGCCTGGCAGCTTAATGGAGAAGCTCCATTCTCAGGGCCTGTCTTTAATTGACCTGACTCAGTGCTTATTTGGTGCAGTTGGCCCTATCCACAGAGTATTTGGTGAAAGCAATCAGCAGCAATTATTTAACAGGGCAACTGCCTAAGGTGGTGATACCAGGTGGAGGTAGCAAGAGACTCACCAATTAACTTAAAAGGAAAGAATGGAGGAACTTTGAAAAGACCTGACATATTTCTTGGAATCCAAAAGGACAAACGTTTACAACTATGCACATGTCCAGGAAAGACTTAAGAAGGCCATAATTTCTCACTTCTGGCTGACCATGAGGCTTTGAGCAAGCAAGAAATGAAGGCTCAGGCAGAGTTATAAATTGCCTGCCCGAACACTAAAGACATGCCTCAACGTACACACAGAGCCCCTTCATAAAGACATATTGAAGGCTTCCCTGGTGGTACAGTGGTTAAGAATCTGCCTGCTAATGCAGGGGACACGGGTTCGAGCCCTGGTCCGGGAAGATCCCACATGCCACAGAGCAACTAAGCCCGTGTGCCACAACTACTGAGCCCATGTGCCTAGAGCCAGTGCTCCACAACAAGAGAAACCACCGCAATGAGAAGTCCATGCACCGCAATGAAGAGTAGCCCCCGCTCACCGCAACTAGAGAAAGCCCATGCACAGCAGCAAAGACCCAATGCAGCCAAAAATAAATATTTTTTTTAAAAAAGAAGACCTATTGGTCCCAGCATTTGAGACTATCTTTGTATAATAGCCAATTTACACAAAGAATATCAATAAAAAGATAGGAATTAAGCTAACCAAGCAAGGACTTCAGTGGCTACAAATGACATAGAATACAGGCTTTGTAGAATTATCCCAAGAGAGCCACTAAACAAACAGAAGGCCCTCTTCTCTTTCCCTGGGGTAGAGGGAAATTTGATTTCCAGAATTGCCACATTATGTAATTTAAAATGTCCAGTTTCAAACAAAAAGTCTAAGCATAAAGAAACAGGAAAGGACAGAGGCTAAAAGGTAGTCAATAGAATGTGAGAAAACACAAATGTTATACTTACTAGACAAAGACTTTAAATCAGTTATCATAAACATGTTCAAAGAACCAAAGGAAACCATGTATCAAAAGCTAAAGGAATGTATGAGAGCAACAAAAAGAGATAGGAATTATAAAAAAAGAACCAAACATAAATCCTATATTTAAAAGGTATAATAACTGAAATGAAAAATCTGTTAGAGGGGTATAACAGCAGGATTGGGCTGGCAGAAGAAAGAATTACATTTGAAAATAGGTCAATTGATATAGCCTAGTCTGAGGAACATAAAGAAAAAAGAATAAAGAAACATGAACAGAGGCTCAGAGATCTGTGGGACACCATCTACTATATCAACATACACATGATGGAAGTCCCAGATGGAGAAGAGAGAGAAAGGTACAGAAAGAATATTTGAAGAAATAATGGCTAAAAATTTCCCAGTATGATGAAAAACACTAATTTACACATCCAAGAAGTTCAATAAACTCCAACTAGCATAAATTCAAGTAGATTCACCCTAGACACAGAATCATCAAACTATCAAAAGCCAAAGATGAAAAAAAAAAAAGCCAAAGATGGAAGGAATCTTGAAAGCACCACTAGAGAAGCAACTCATAAAGTACAAGGGATCCTCAACAAAATTAACAGCTGTTTTCTCATCAGAAATCATGGAAAGGGACTTCCCTGGTGGCACTGTGGTTCAGAATCTGCCTGCCAATGCAGGGGACACAGGTTCGAGCCCTGGTCCAGGAAGATCCCACATGCTGCAGAGCAACTAAGCCCATGTACCACAACTACTGAGCCCAAGCTCTGGAGCCTGCAAGCCACAACTACTGAAGCCTGTGTGCCTACAGCCTGTGCTCTGCAACGAGAGAAGCCACTGCAATGAGAAGCCTGCGTGCTGCAATGAGAAGCCTGCGCACCACAACGAAGAGCAGCCCCCGCTCGCTGCAACTAGAGAAAGCCTGAACACAGCAATGAAGACCCAATGCAGCCAAAAATAAATAAATAGATAAATTTATTTTAAAAAAAAAGATATCATGGAGGTCAGAAGGAAGTAAAATAACATAATCAAAGTGCTGAAAGGAAAAGGCTGTAAACCTAGAGTTCTATATTCAGCAAAACTCTCTTTCATAAATAAGGAGAAATAAGATATTCTCAAATAAACAAAAACTGAGAGAATTCACTGCTAGCAGACCCATCCTATAAGAAATAATAAAGGCAATCCTTCAGGCTGAAATGAAAGGACACTAAAGAATAACTCAAATTCACACAAATAAATAAAAACTAAAGGTAAATACAAAGGTAAAAATCAGCTTGAAATGCTTTTCTTCTCTCTGATTTAAAAGATATCTGCATAAAACAATCAATATAAATCTGTGTTGATGGGCTCATAATATAAAAAGGATACAATGTGTATAATAATAATAGCACAAAGGAGTGGGGAGAAAACAGCTTAATTGGGGTGAAGTTTGTATATACCACTGAAATTAAGTTGGTATTAATACAAACTAGATTGATTTAAGTTAATTAAGATGATAATTTAATTCCCAGGACAAACACTAACTGCAGATATACACAGATATAGATATAGATATAAACATTAAAAGAAAGAAGGGGGCTTCCCTGGTGGCGCAGTGGTTGAGAGTCCGCCTGCCAATGCAGGGGACACGGGTTCGTGCCCCGGTCCAGGATGATTCCACATGCCATGGAGCAGCTGGGCCTGTGAGCCACGGCCACTGAGCCTGCGCATCCGGAGCCTGTGCTCCGCAATGGAAGAGGCCACAACAGTGAGAGGCCCATGCACCACAAAAAAAAAAAAAAAAAAAAAGGGAATTAAAATATCAGTAGTATACTAAAACATACGTATTTACCACAAAAGAAGCAGTGATAGAGGAAGAGAGGGACAAAAAGGACATAAAATATGTGGAAAACAAAGAGCAAAATGGCAGATATAAGTCCTAACTTATCACAAGTTATATTAAATATAAATAAATGAAATGCTCCAATTAAAAGGCAGAGATTGGCAGATGGATTTTTTTTTAAAAAAAGAAGAACTTGACTGAACTATGTGCTGTCTACAGAAACAAACTTAAAATTTAAAGGTACAAATAGGTCAATGGTAAAATGATGGACAAAAGTATACCATAGAAACAGTAAACAACAGAGGGCTACTGTGGTTATACTAATATCAGACAAAACAAACTTTGAAACAGAAAAACTATTACTACAGAAAAAGAGGGACATTTTCTAAAAGGGTCAGTTAATCAGGAAGTTATAATAAAGATGATGCATCCAAAAAAGAGACCCAAATTACAGGAGACAACACGGACAGAGTTTAAGTAAGAGGTGGACAGTGTAATAGTAATAGTTAAAGATGTCAATACTCTACTTTAAATAATGCATATAACAATGAGGCAGAAGATCAAGGAAAAAGAAGACTTGAACAACACTATAAGCCAACTAGACTTAACAGATATCTATAGGATACTCCACCCAACAATATCAGAACATACATACATACTGCTCAGTTATTTATGAAACGTTTTCCAGGATAGACTGGTAGGCCATTAAAAAGTCTCAATAAACTAAAAAGGATTGAAATCATATAAAGTATGTTCTCTGATCCCAGTGTTATTAAAATAGAAATCAACAACAAAAGGAAATTACAAGTAGGTAGAAATTAAACAACACAGCCCTCAATAACCAGGGGGTCAAAAAAAACTCAAAAGGGAAGTGATAAAACATTTTCAGAAAAATTACAGTGAAAACTCAACATACCAACACTTTCGGAATGCAGCTAAAGCAGTGCTAAGAGGAAAATTTATGGCTGGAAACACCTATATTAAAAAAAAAAACTAAAATTAGTAACCTAACCTTTCTCCTTAAGAAACTAGAAAAATAACAACCCTCCCCCACAAAAAAAGCAGAAGAAAGGAAATAATAATGGTTAGAATTGAAACAAATGAAATACAGAATAGAAAAAATTGAAAGATCAATAAAACCCAAAGTCAGTTCTTTGAAAACACTAACAATTTTGACAAACCTTTAACTAGATTGGCCAAGAAAAAAAGGAGAGAGAAGATTCAAATTACTAGAATTAGGAGTGAGAGAGGAGACATCACTACTGACCATGCATCAATAGCAAGGATTATAAAAGAAAACTCTGAACAATTTTATCTTAACAAGCTACAAAACCTAGATGAAATTGAGAAATTCTTAGAAAGAAGCAAATGAGACAAACTCAAAAGAAGTAGAAAATCTGTATAGACCTATAATAAGAAAAAATTTTAATTAATAACTTTAAAGCATTCCATTAAAAAAATCCTCAGGCCCAGATGTCTTCACTAATGAATTTTAACAAATATTTTAAAAATTCTTTACAAACTCTTACAGAAATTAGAAGAGGAGGAAACACTTCCAAACTCTATGAGGCCTGTATTACTCAAATACCATAAACAGACACAGACATTAGAATAAATGGAAACTCCAAATCTATATTCCTTATGAATATACACAAAAATCCTCCCCCCAAAATACTAGCATACTGAATCTAGTAACATATGGAAAATGTTATACACCATGACCAAGAGAGATTTATCCCAGGAGTATAAATTTAGTTTAACATCTGAAAACCAATTAAGGGAATACATCATATTAATAAGTGGCAAAAAACACATGATTTGACAAAATTCAACACCCAAAACTCAACAAACTAGGAATAAAAGAGAACTTCCTCAAACTGACAAAGAACATTTTTGAAAACCCAGAGCTAACATTATATTTGATGAAAGATAGGATGTTTTACCTCTAAGATCAGGAATAAGACAAAGATGTCCCCTCTTTCCACTTACATGCAACATCGTATTGGAGGTTCCACTTAGGGCAAGTAGAAAAGGAGAAAAAACAAAAGACAACCAGACTGAAGAGGAAGAGGTAAAACCCTCTCTTTTTGTAGACAGTGTCTTCCTGTATATAAAAGAGCCTAAGGGATCAATTAAAAAAAATTAGAATAAACCAGTTCAGCAAGGATGCAGGATATAAGACCAATATTTTTATAAACTAGCAATGAACAATCCAAACATGAAATTAATAAAACTCCACTTATTATAAACTCCATTTATAATAGCACCAAAATAATAAAATACTTAGGAATATCTTTAACAAAGTTCAAGACTTGTGTACTGAAAATCCAAAACATTGTTCAAAGAAATTAAAGAAAACCTAAATAAATAGAAATATACCCCACGTTCATGGATCAGAAGACTTAATATTTATAAGATGGCAATATTCCCCCCAAATGATCTTCAATTCAAAATAATCCCTATCAAAATCCCAGCTAGCTTCTCTGCAGAAATTGACAAGCTGATCTAAAACTGTATATGGAAATGGAAAAAACTCAGATAGTCAAAACAATGTTGAAAAAGGAAAACAAAGTTGGAGGACTTATCCTGACTAATTTCAAAACTTACTAAACAGCTACATAGTCAAGATACCATGGTACTGGCATAAGGATAGACATGAATTGGGAGTCCAGAAATAAACCCTTATGTACGTGATTTATTGATTTTATTGATGCCAAAACAATTTAGCTGGGGAAAGAATAACCTGTTAAACAAATGGTCCTGGGACAACTGGGTATGTACAGGCAAAAAATGACATTGGATTCTTACTTCACACTATATACGAAAATTAACTCCAAGTGGATCACAGACTTAAAAGTAAAAGCTAATACTGTAAAATTATCAGAAAAAAACATAAGAATAAGTCTCTTTGGACTTGGACTAGGGAGTGACTCCTTAGATGTGACACAAGTACAAGCAACAACAACCAAAAGTAGATAATTTGGGCTTTACCAAAATCAAAACCTTCTGTGCTTCAAAGGGTAACATCAAGAAAGTGAAGACAACCCACAGAATGGGAGAAAACACTTCAAAATCATATATATTTAGGGCTTCCCTGGTGGCGCAATGGTTGAGGGTCCGTGTGCTGATGCAGGGGACGCAGGTTCGTGCTCCGGTTCGAGAGGATCCCACATGCCGCGGAGCGGCTGGGCCCGTGAGCCATGGCCGCTGAGCCTGCGCGTCCGGAGCCTGTGCTCTGCAACGGGAGAGGCCACAACAGTGAGAGGCCTGCATACAATAGAAAAAAAAAAAAATCATATATATTTAAGGAACTTTTATCCACAATACATAAAGGACATTTACAACTCAGCAATTAAAAGACAAATAACCCAAGTGAAAATGGGCAAAGGATCCAAACAGACATTTCTCCTGAGAAGATATATGAATGGCCAATAAGTACATGGAAAGATGCTCAACCTCATTAGTCATCAGGGAAATGCAAATCAAAACCACAGTGAGGTACCACTTCACAGCCTCTAAGATGACCAAGACTTAAAAAGTCAGATAATAACAAGTGTTGGCAAATATGTGGCAAATTGTAACACTCGTAGATTGCTGGTAGTATTGTAAAATGGAGCAGCCACTTTAACAATTTTTGAGTTTGTTTTTTTTTTGGGTCACACCACATGGCTTGTGGGATCTTAGTTCCCAGATCAAACCTGGGCCCACAGCAGTGAAAGCGCTAACCACTGGACGGCAAGGGAATTTCCAAAACTGTTAAACATAAAGTTACCATATGACCCATCAATTCCACTCCTAGGTATGTAATGAAGAGAACTGAAAACATATCCGTGAAAAAACTTTTACAGGATTGTTCCTAGCAGCACTATTCATAACAGCCAAAAAGTAGAAACAACCCAAAGTTCATCAACTGAATGAATGGATAAGTAAAATGTGGAATATTGTTTATAATAAAAAGGAATGAAGTATGGATACATGCTATGATGGATAAACCTTAATAATATGCTAAATGAAAGAAGCCAGTTACCAAGGGCCACACATTGTATGATTCCATTTATATAATATTTCCAGAATAGGCAATTCCATAGAGACAAAGGTAAATACGTAGTTTCCAGGAACTGGGAGGAGGGGAGGATGGGGAGTGTTTGTTAATAGGTAAAGCGGTCTTTTGGGGATGATTAAAATATCCTGGATTTAGATAGTGGTGATGGCTGCACAGTTCTGTGCATATACAAAAACCCATTGAATCGTACACTCCAAAAGGGTAATTTTTATGGTATGTGAATTTATATCTCAAAAAAACTGTTATTTAAAAAAGCAAATAGGGTATTATTATGTTGGGGATCTTCAAAAGACTGTCCTGAAATTCAATAATTTGCTAGAAGGACCCACAGGACCCAGAGGTTGTTATACTCAAGGTTACAGTTTATTGCAGTGAAAGGATACAGAACAAAACCAGCAAAGGGAAAAAGCATGTGGGACAAAGTCCCGAGGAAATCAGGCACACGTGGACTCTCTCAATGGCGTTGCGCAAGTTGCACTTAATTCCTCCAGCAACGACATGTGTGAAGTGTTGCCAACTTGGAAAGCTCACATGAGCCTGAATGTCAAGGGTTTATATTGGAGGTCAGTC
This sequence comes from Mesoplodon mirus, assembly GCF_964341445.2. Lineage (NCBI taxonomy): Eukaryota > Metazoa > Chordata > Mammalia > Artiodactyla > Ziphiidae > Mesoplodon > Mesoplodon mirus. The sequence goes on along the minus strand of NC_138990.1, from coordinate 16,168,833 downwards.
ATGCAGGCATACAGCACCTGCATGACTAGCCTCAGTCACTGAAGTCTAGACCCCTAGACCGAAAGCAAGTATACAGTTTAAATCAAACTGTTGGTATAAAATTTCCCAGAGAAAAGAACACGCAACGAACCTCAACAATATTCTGTAATCATGACCAGTGCTGGTATGGAATCCTCACAACCTTAAGTGAACCTTTAAAGTAAGTGAGATACAGAATAGCATGATTTCTTTAACTTCAATGAACTGTGAAGGGATATAAAAGCTAAGGTACTTCATTATTCTTCAGTACTGAAAAGAAGTTGTTCTTCTACTGTAATTAGTAATCAGAATAAAAGTAATTACTATCATGTCAAACTTTTTCAAGCATTTCATATTTTTCACTCATGCTTTCTGTAGTAAAAACCTATTGTTTCTGCTTGCTCTGAATCCCTTTTTCTTCTTGAGGAAAGGTCCATCTCTCGTCCAATGAGACTCTGATGGCTGCTATCAATTACAGTGCAATGAGGACAGGCATATGGCCCAGGCCTGGTTGATCATGGGACATCATCCCTTTTTCCACAGGAACTGTTCTAATTCGAGGGCAGGTGTTCCAGAGAAGACAAGAGACCTTCTGTGGGACCTGATTAGTGGATCCTAGAAAAGGTTCTCTCTCTTCTTTAAGGATGTGTGTGTTTGGCAGACACTGGCCTCTTTCCCATTATGTAGAGAGGGCCAGACTGAAAACGAGGTCAGGAAGCAGAGAAAAACAGTCAAGGGATGGAGGCAAGGGAAGGAGCCCTGGCAGCATAATCCCAGGCTTTGGATCCAGCTATGCCTAATGAGTGATATTAATGTTTTGAGGTTGTTACTTCAGTGAATTAGTGCAAATGAAGCATTTCTTCTCCAAGGAATCAAACACAATTTATTTTAAAATCAGATAGAAAAAAAATGAACAAAATGAGTGTTTTAACCTACACTTTCCAGATAGAAATTTTCTCACCAAGCTCTGTGTTGTCAGTTACATCTGTCCCCCTGACAGCCACTATAATATTCTCAAAGGGTGTACAAATTGTGTCATTTGGTCAAAAATCAAGCTTGAAAATAACAGTATTTCCAATATTTGCTTTTAGAACAATTCTCAAAACACAAATTATCTATTTTTCTTTTTGCTGGTGATGCTTTTGGTTTCACATCTGAAAGACCATTGCCTACTAAAAGGTCACAAAAATGTTTGCCTTTGTTTTTTCCTAAGAGTTTTACAGTTTTAATTCTTTCATTGAAGTCTTTGACCCATTTTGAGTTCAATTTTTTTTCTAGTATGAGGTAGGAGTACGATTTCATTCTTTTTCTTTTAAATAGCCATTTGTCTTGGTACTATTTGTTTAACTGACGATTCTTTCTCCCATTGAATTGCCTTGGCATCCTTGCCAAAAATCAATTGACTGTAAATGTGATGGCTTATTTCTGGATTCTCAGTTCTATTCCATTGATCTATATGTCTATCTTTATTCTAGTGCCACAATGCCTTGATTTGTAGTAAATCTTGAAATCAGGAAGTGTGGGTCCTGCAATTTTGTTCTTCTTTTTCAAGATTTCATTGGCTCTTCTGGGTCCCTTGAACTTCCAAATGAACTTTAGGATCCACTTATTAATTTCTTCAAAGAATCCAGCTGGAATTTCATTAGGGAATATGTTGAAACTATAGGTAAATTCAAGGAATATTACCCTCTTAAAATATTAAGTCTTTTGATCTATGAACATGGGATATCTTTCCATTTACTTAGGTCTTTTAAAGTTTCTTTCAATAATGTTTTCTAGTTTTCAGAGTATGAGGTTTGCACTCTTTGGTTACATTTATTCCTATTTTACTCTTTTTATAATACCTTAATAGTTTTCTTAATTTCATTTCTGGTTTGTTCACTCCTACTGTATGGAAATAGTAGATTTTTGTATATTCATCTTGTATTCTTCAACACTGCTGAACCCATTTGTTAGTTCTTATAGATTTTTATTAAATCCCTTAGTTTTCTATATATAAGATTATGTCATCTGTCTACAGAGATGTCTTCCTTTCTTTCCAATCTAAATGTCATTTATTTATTTGTTATTTTGTTTGCTTGTTTATTGCCTAATTGTGCTTGCTAGAACCTCCATTACAATGTTGAATAGAAATGGAGCACTTGAATATGTTACTCATATTATGAGCCAGCTGTTAATCTTATTGGGATTTCCTTGCATGTGACAAGTCACATTCTCCTGCTGCTTTCAAGATTTTCCCTTTGTCTTTTATTTTTAGTATTTTTACTCTGATGTGTTTGTGTTTGGATCTCTTTGGATTTATTCTATTTGGAGTTGGTTAATCTTCTTGAATGTGTAGATCCCTTTTTGTTCCTCTCTCCCTCTCTGGTCCTTCTGTTATTGCCATTAAGTGTATTATTAGCATGTTTAATGGAGTCCCATATTTCTCATGGTGCTGTTTATTTTTCCTTATTCTTTATTCCCTCTGTTCTTTGGATTGCATAATCTCTATTGCTCTATCTTCAAGTTTGCTGATTCTTTCTTCTGCCAGTTTGCATTTACAGTCAAGCCCCTCTAGTGAATCTTTCATGCCAATTACTATACTTTTCAACCCCAGAATTTTCATTTGATTTTTTAAATAATTTTTGCTTTTATTGATTTTTTTTTAAATATTTATCTTTATTTTGGCTGCACTGGGTCTTAGTTGTGGCACTCGGGATCTTCGCTGAGGCATGCAGGATCTTTAGTTGAGGCATGCAGACTCCTATTTGCAGCATGCATGCGGGATCTAGTTCCCCGACCAGGGATCAAACCCGAGCCCCCTGCATTGGGAGCACGGAATCTTACCCACTGGACCACCAGGGAAGTTCCTGATATTCTTTATTTCATGAAACATTGTCATAATCTTTTTCCTTTTTTTTTTTTTTTTTAATTTCAGCCCCAAAGTTTATTCCTGACCACCTAATTCCTGAATCTCTGGACTGATTTGGTAACTTGCCTCAGAGCAATCTGGTTTTCATTTTGTTTTTTGCTCAAGTCTAGGATTTTAATTTTGGTGTTTGTTTGGGGACCCTGAAGATTTCCTTTACTTTCCAAAGGGCCAACACTACATTAAAATAATAATTATTATTTTTTGGCCATGCCATGCAGCTTATGGATCTTAGTTCCCTGACCAGGGATCAAACCTGGGCCCCTGGCAGTGGAAGCATGGAGTCCTAACCACTGGACCACCAGGGAATTCCCTTTTTTAACTTCTTTAAAGCATGGTTTCCATTCTTTGAATATGTTTATAATGATAGCTTTGAAGTCTTTGTCTGTTAAGTACAATCCAGGCTCTCTCCTAGGCAGTTTCTATTGCCTGTTTTTTTGTTTGTTTTTGTTTTCCTGTGTATGGGTCCCACTTTCCTGTCTCTTTGCATATAGGAACTGAGAGGAACAGCTACTTAACAGCTACCTAGATGTAGGACATGCTAGTGTCTTACTTCTTTCAAAACTTGAGGCTGGGAGAACTTTTGGTTTCATTTAGTCTTCCATCTTCAGGATTCTGTGAAGAGAGTGGATTTTGATCATACTTCTCCTTTTTGATACTGGCTCCCTCCTTTGATTGCTTTTCTCCTGGCTAGTACAATTGGATGAGTCTGGGACTGTCTCACCTTGCAGACCCTCAAGGTGGGCCCCTGCTTTAGAAGCACCTTCTCTTCCTAAGTGTGGGCTTCCTCCAGAACCTTCCATTCTTTGCCTCTTCCTATAGCATTGCTTCCCAAATATTTTTACTCCATGGCACACAGAAAACATATTTTCCAGAATCCTGGGGTAATGAAAGAAAGCCTCTTGCAGCTGGAGGTAAACATCTTAGGGATTCTGGCCTCCCAGGCCCCGTTACGGAAGTGTCTCCAGCATATCAGTTGAGCATCTCTGCTCTAGGGCAAGATAAGGTGTTAGATGTAGGAAAAAGGGATAGAGAGGCTTCTCAGTCTGATTTTGGTGTCAGCCTTGGGCCAGAAGTCCAGAATGTATCAATTAAGCCTGTAAGCATCTAGGTTCATTTCCCACCTTTCAGGGACTGACCCCTGAAAACTACACCTCCTAGGTTCCTTTGCCAACTGACTTCTGGCTGGGTTTCCTCAATGGCATGCACTGTCAGGAAACAGAGGAACAGGAGGAATGGAGAATCTAGGCATCCCCTATCTCCCTTGACCAGAGTTTGTCATGTTTGCATCATTGGCTGCATCTCCTTAGTCAGCCCAGCTCCCTTTGTACAGTCCTTACTGTGTTTCCAGCTCCCATTAGACAATTCTGGACCCTGGGTTCTGGTAATTCCACCACCTCCTAACGTCCCTTCAGCTTTTGGGCTCTCTGCTAATCTCTGGGTTGCCTTATGTTTGGATTCTTAGCAACTCTATCATGTAACTAGTTCCTCTATCAAATTCTCTCTATTGAGTATCTGTTGTGGGCTGTTTTCCTGACTGCACCCTACTGACAGCTTACATATGGTCTTCCAAATACCCCTAGCTGCTGAAAAGAAAGAACAGGCACTGACTGACCTTCTTCACTGTGCAGAGGTCTTTCTCATAAATCTCACAAGCAGCAGTGGGCAGCAGGTCCAGAATTTGGGATCCTGAGTCCTGGTCAAATATCATCTCCCTACGGCTAATAATGAGAAAGAACAAAGCTTTGGGGCAGCTCCTTCCCTTGTCTGCCTGACAATCCCCTACTCATCCTTTAAGGTCTTAAATATCATCACTTCTTGAGCAGTCGTTTTTTTCTTCCAACTTCCTCAAGACTGAAACAGTTCCTCTCTCATCTGTATTTCCAAAACAAGCATACATAAATGTACTATAGCGACTTTTGGCATTATAGTCACACACAGATCTATTTCCCCTATTAGTCAGCAAGTTCACTGAGGGCAGGGACCTGGTGTCACTCAACTCTATGTTAGGGCCTCACTCAGCTCACAACGCCTGGTGCATAGCATGCATTCAACAATTTTCTTTCTAGAAATTCTTTAACTTGGCTGCATATTAGGATCATCTGGAGAGCTTTTAAAAATTGTAGCTGTCCAGGCTCTACCCCAAGACCAATTAAATCAGAATCACTGAGGATGGGGCCCAAGCATTGGGATTTTTAAAAGCCTCCCTGGGTGATTTTTTTAAATTGAAATATAGTCGATTTACAACGTTGTGGCAATCTCTGCTGTACAGCAAAGTGAGTCGGTTATACACATATAGACGTTCTTGTTTTTATATTCTTTTATGGTTTATCACAGGATATTGAATATAGTTCCCTGTGCTATGCAGTAGGACCTTGTTGTTTATCCAACCTATATATAATTGTTTACATCTGCTAATCCAAAATCCCAGTCCTTTCCTCCCCAACCCCCCTCCCCCTTGGCAACCACAAGTCTGTTCTCCATGTCTGTGAGTCTGTTTCTGTTTTGTAGATAGGTTCATTTGTGCCGTATTTTAGACTCCACATGTAAGTGATATCATATGGTATTTGTCTCTTTCTGACATACGTCACTTAGTATGATAATCTCTAGTTGCATCCACGCTGCTGCCTCCTAGGTGATTTTAATGTGCAGCTAGGGTTGCAAACCACTGGTTTAACTGATTGCTTCACCCTATCACATTTGCTCTTGCTCGTGAGTCCTGCCATAAAATCAGCTTCTCCTGAAATTTAATTCAATTCGGCAAATATTTCTGAGCACCCATTCGGTGCCAGCCATTGTGGAGACTGACCCTTGCTATGCAAATTGTGTTTTGTGAACCAGCAGCACTAGAATCATCAGGGAACTTGTTACAAATGCAGAATCTCAGGCTCCATCCCAGACTTACTCAGGATCTGCATTAAACAAGGTCCTCAGGGTGGTTTGCATGCACACTGGGGTCTGAGAAGCAGTTCTGTTGATATCACACGATGTCAAAATTCTTGCTCACTGTGAATTGTATTTCACTTCCTATTCACTCTGCTTTGCTTTCCTTTAAAGGAGTATCATATTCTATTCTATTCTCTAGCTAAAACAGAACATCTCATCCAAAGCAAGTTGAGACTAAGCAGGGGAGAGATGAGCTAGTGGATGGTGGATCCCCTGAGTGTGTGAGGGAAGAGGGAAGGTGAGGTTGGCACTTGGAGAGATAGATGGGAACATTTCTTGGCACACTGAAGGTGAGTGTATCGGAGGCCTGGGGGATGGTCTGTTTGGAAGGGATGACTACTGTCTGACATGGCCAATTCATTGGGAATGATCTGGGTGTTCTGGGGGGCTGGAGCAGATCTGGTTGCCAGGGAGCATGCTGACATTGGTGCCTTCATTGGTAGGATAAATAAAGCAGCCTTGTTCACCTTGTACTTTGGGGATCAAAGTATAGAGGGGCTCACAGACATAGAAAACAAACATATGGTTACCAAAGGGGAAAGGGGGGGAGGGATAAATTGGGAGTTTGAGATTAATGGATACACACTTCTGTACATAAAATAGATAAGCGACAAGGACCTACTGTATAGCAGAGGGAACTATATTTAATATCGTGTAATAACCTATAATGGAAAAGAATCTGAAAAAGAATAGATGTTTATACATATAACTGAATCCCTTTCTGTACACATGAAACTAATACAATGTTGTCTAAAACATAAAAGGTAGAGTGGGGCATTTCTGAGGGCTGGCCCATTAGGAGTCACAGGTTACCCCCAAATGTAACATTTTCTTTTCCCATTAAACTCACAAACAATTGAGGCCTAATTGTTGTGGTGTTGTCAGACTGTTGACTACAATCTGTAGCAAAAGATTGAATTTTACATCCCAATCAAACACATGATACGTGAGTCTAACAAACACAATTTTCATGGAGCCATACCCCTGTAAATGGTGCCAATGCAGTCTGTTATTTTCTATTATATTCTCTTAAAATCTGTCATTAGATTGATTTCATGACCCAATAATGGATTGCAATCCACAATTTGGAAAAAAAATGTTTTTCACAGAATCATAGTAATTTTGCAAGGAAAGCACTGGACATATTCTGTTTGAACTTGTCAAGCTGACCCAACTCCTGAGGCACAGTTTAGCATAGTGGTTAAAAATACAGGCTTCCGGAATCCCTGCCTGGCTTCAAAGCTGTATGCTCTGAACGAGTGATTTCATCTTGCTCAGCCTTGGTTCCCCATTTGAAAATGGGAATGATGACAGCTACTTCCTCCTTCCTAGATCTCTCCTAGAAACTGCGCTCACCCTTAGCTGTCCCACAGGTGGCAAAATAACTGGTGTGTCTCGGGGCCCAAGGCTTTCTGTGCATCCATGGGCAGAATGGTGCTGCAGGGACCCAGGGATGGGGACAGCACCCTTAGGAGCATCACGGATCAGGAGGTAGGGTTGGGAATAACTTTTATAGAAATATAACACCGACTTGCTGGCACAGGAAGTAAAATGCTTCCTTCCTTATTCAAAGGCAGATATTATAAAACGGTGCAAATAAACACCAAATGTCACGGGCTTTACACAGTGAAGGCCTATTTCTCACTCATATCACAGTCTTGGGGGCTGCAGCAATGGCTTGGAGATGCAGACTCTGCATCATGAGGCCTGCAGGTCACCAAGGCAGAGGAGGAAGAAAGCGTGGGGTGGGCACATGTAGACACTCTACTTCCGCTCACACATCTCTGCCCACTGTTGGTCCCCTCATCAGCTGAACTGCAAGGGAGGCAGAGGGGGCCCTCGGTGTCTGTCAGTGAGCCCGCACCGTGGCCTCACCACAGAGACAGGAAGGAGAGAGGGTGCTTGTGACCATCACCATCATCAAAAGCCACCCTCCCACGAGAGGGACAAGCACTTAGGAGTTTATTTATTATCAGTCATTGGATCTTAAATTCTACAAATGGTGTCAACCACATTCTTGCTTTGGCATCTTGACTTAATTATTGCAGGGTGCTATACCTTGCTGCCAACCCTGAAGGCTGCTGTTTGCACAGAAAAGAGCTGTTCCCTCCCACTGTTACTTGTTCTGGCTCTGAGGCATGTTCCCTGCTGGGTGGATCCCCTGGGTGGGTGTATGTGCACAGTTCAGCCTAACCTTTCCCTGGAAAACCGCTCCAAGTACTGGTAGATGTGCCCTCTGGATCCCTCCCTCCCCTGATTATTAATCTAAACTTTGCATACAACAATCACACACACACACGATTTCTCCTCCAATGCACTTAGGAAAGATATGGGCTGTACTTAAACAATGGGAGAGTCCAACATTGCCAAATCCGTGAACACTGATTTCTATTAACAGCATGCATCTTGCATACCCACCTGAAATATATGGAAGAATGAAATCATTCTGTCAAAGCCGACTCCTCATCTGGGCCTAGGGTAAACCACTGCTGCCAGCAGCCATGACAAGCTTGCTTCAGTGGTTCAGCAGGCCCCAGGGGAAAATATCACCCAAATGATTCATAATGTGTCATGCGTAACTGTCTAATCTTAGGCAATTTCACTGGTAATATAAGGTGTCTATTAACGTATTGACCAAAATTTAATTTTAATATTTGAAAGTCTATCTGAAGTTTAAAAAATTTCCAAAGACCATCTTGAGATTCTCATCTTAAAATGCTTGTCTTAGTAAAACAGAACTCAGATTATTTTGAAGGATCTATCAAAAGAGTTTTGAAGTTTTCATAACCCATGTGGGCTTTCTCTAGTTGCGGAGAGCGGGGGCTACTCTTTGTTGTGGTGCATGAGCTTTGCATTGCAGTGGCTTCTCTTGTTGCGGAGCATAGGCTCTAGGCATGCAGGTTTCCATATTTGTGGTGCATGGGCTCAGTGGTTGTGGCTCGCAGGCTCTAGAGCACAGGCTCAGTCGTTGTGGCGCACGGGCTTAGCTGCTCCGCGGCATATGGGATCTTCCTGGACCAGGGATCGAACCCGTGTCCCCTGCATTGGCAGGTGGATTCTTAATCACTGTGCCACCAGGGAAGCCCCTCATTTTTTTTAAAAAAGAAGCTGATCCTCAGCATCTAAAGCATCATTGCTCAAGTTGGGGAGCTGGTTACATGGTTATATTCAAGGTCATTGACATCAGATTCTTCTGGACTGCAGTTGCCACATTGTAGCAATTACTAGATACAAAGCCTGGTTTCTGATATAATTGCCTTGTCTTGGGGACAGGCAACTTCTGAAGTACAATGCCACCCACGGGCATGAGGTTTTTTTTTTCCCAAAAATCTTGCTTTGTTGTGGTTCTGGGAAATCCATTCATCGTGAAATTCTTGCATACAGAAAAAAAATAATGGTCTATCATTTTAATTTTAATGGTTTCATTCATGTTTACCTACTTATCTATTCTCTGTACTCATGATGTGGTTTAGCAAATACAACGTTAAAGCAAAGTGTTAAAACAGAAGACTTGGAGAATAAAGATTATTAGACGTGCAGGATCCTCTCTGGCCGAGACAGGAATTAGAAGATGAGAGTTGCTTACCAAAGGTTCTGAGGGCCCCTGGCCCAGAGTTCTTCCTCCTTCATGTCTCTTATTTTTTTTCATAAATAATAACAAAAGTAATACATGCTTGTGGTTTAAAAAAAATTGGAAGGTACAGTTAAGCAAAGAAGGACAAAAAGATCATTCACAATTCTACCAGGAGACAACGGTTAATGATTTAGTGCATGTATCTTTCTACCTTTTGCTATCATACCTACCTCTTCCAGAAGGAAAGACTGAATGAAATAGCACAAGAGAACTTGCCAAGGTCACCGACGTCCTCTTTGTTACCAAATTCAATGCACACTTTGCAGCTCTTCCCAGAACGTGACATCATCGATCGCACCCTCCTCCTTGAATTTCCATCTCTGACTTTGACCACATCCTGACCACTTACTTGCTTGCCTCAGTTCTCTGTAGGTTTCATAGGTGTGTCTTCTTTCTCCTACCCTTTAAAAATGGTGATGCTCCCCAGGCTTTAAAATACTACTAACTACTAGGCCTCTTAAATGTTTCTTGATTGTTCAGCCTGCCATCCTCCCTACCTGGGCCAGCGCTAAGGCTTCCCAACTGGTCTCCCTAGGTCTCCAAATCCAACTCCCACACACAGTGGTTTATTTAGGAGGCAGCTCAGAACCCTCCAGTATCAAAGGATAAGGGCCACCTATAAAACACAAGGGGCACAGTCCCCCTTTCTCCTACTGGTAGGATCAGAGGAGGGCAGAGCTGGAGGGGCCTTGGACACTGGCTGACCCCATGCCCCCAGCCCTGCCCCAGGTGCAGAGAGATGCAATAGCTGTGACATCACCCTGTTGGCAACAGCATTAACCGACCGGAGAGGCCCCAGAACCCTGGACACAGTAGCCTTTCTCAACAAAACATCTGGAAACATGGTGGAGCTGTAGCATTTGCTCATTTAGCTTCTGCAAATCCAACTGTCTGAGTTTGGGGCTGAGCAGGAGGGAGGGAAGGAGGGAAGCACTCTGAACAGTATGGGAGACTCTGCCTGTCCTTCTGCTGCTGAAATGAGCAGGGATTCCCAAGAGCATCTCAGAGTGTGAGCAGTTTACCACACAGACATCCTAACATGCCAGAACACGACAAACATTTTTTCAGTTAATAGATTTTTTGTTTCCCAGTCTTAACAATGATAACAAACATAAGGCCATTATTCAAAAATCATATGCCTGACCAAGTAGGTGAAAGACATATGCTAAGAACTATAAAACACTGATAAAGGAAATTGAAGATAACTCAAAGAAATGGAAAGATATCCCATGCTATGGATTGGAAGAATTAAAATCGTTAAAATGGCCATACTACCCAAAGCAATCTACAGATTTAGTGCAATTCCTATCAAATCACCCATGACATTTTTCACAGAACTAGAACAAATAATCATAAAATTATATGGAACCAAAGAAGACCCAGAATTGCCAAAGCAATCCTGAGGAAAAACAACAATGCTGGAACCATAACCCTCCCAGACTTCAGACAATACTACAAAGCTACAGTAATCAAAGCAGCATGGTATTGGCACAAAAACAGACATATGGGTTAATGGAACAGAATAGAGAGCCCAGAAGTAAATCCACACACCTATGGTCAATTAATCTTCAACAACGGAGGCAAGAATATACAATGGGGAAAAGACAGTTTCTTCAGCAAGTGGTGCTGGGAAAGCTGGACAGCAGCACGTAAATCAATGAAGTTACAAGACTCCCTCACACCATGCACAAAAATAATCTTAAAATGGCTTAAAGGCTTAAATATGAGACATGACACCATAAAACTCCTAGAAAAGAACACAGGCAAAACATGATCCGACATAAATTGTAGCAATGTTTTCTTAGGTCAGGCTCCTAAGGCAAAAGAAATACAAGCAAAAATAAACAAATGGGACCTAATCAAACTTATACACTTTTGCAGAGCAGAGGAAACCATAAACAAAACAAAAAGACAACCTATGGAATGGGAGAAAATATTTGCACATGATGCAACCAACAAGGGCTTAATTTCCAAAATATACAAGCAGCTCATACAGCTCAATATCAAAAACAAACAAAACATAAAACCCCCAACAGCAACAACAAAACAACCCAATCAAAAAATGGGCAGAATACTTAAACAGACATTTCTCCAAAGAAGACATACAGATGGCCAACAAGCACATGAAAAGATGCTCAACATCACTAATTATTAGAGAAATGCAAATCAAAACTACAATGAGGTATCACCTCTCACTGGCAGAATGGCATCATCAAAAAGACTACAAATAATAAATGCAGGAGATGATGTAGAGAAAAGGGAACCCTCCTACACTGTTGGTGGGAATGTAAAATGGTGCAGCCACTACGTAGAACAGTGTGGAGTTTTCTTAAAAAACTAAAACTAGAGTTGCCATATGATCCAGCAATCCCACTTCTGGGCATATATCTGGAGAAAACCATAATTGGAAAGATACATGCACCCCAATGTTCATAGCAGCACTATTTACAATAGCCAAGACATGGAAGCAACCTAAGTGTCCATTGACAGATGAATGGATAAAGATGTGGTAAACACACACAATGGAATACTACTCAGCCATAAAAAAGAATGAAATAATGCCATTTGCAGCAACATGGATGGACCTAGAGATTATCATACTAAGTGAAGTAAGTCAGACAGAGAAAGACAAATATCATATGATATCACTTATTTATGGAATCTAAAAAATGATACAAATGAACTTATTTACAAAATACAAACAGATTCACAGACATAGTAAACAAACTCACGGTTACCGAAGGGGAAAAGGGGTAGGGGAGGGATAAATTAGGAGTTTGGGATTAGCAGATACAAACTACAATGTATAAAATAGATAAATAATAAGGTCCTACTGTATAAAACAAGGAACTATATTCAATATCTTATAATAACCTAAATAGAAAAGAATCTGAAAAATAATACATTTATATTAATATGTATATGAATATATATATATTTGAATCACTTTGCTGTACACCAGAAACTAATACAACATTGTAAACTAACTATACTTCAATAAAAAAATTTTTAATAAAAATTATATGAAGCTAATTATCAAACATAAAATAGAAATTTTGAATTGTTAATGAGTTGGAAACTCAAAATCACTGAGAAAAATTAATTTGTTGTGAAACAGATACACCTATTGCTTTCACGGAAATAAAATGCTTTGCCAGTTTTAATGGTGGTGTGTCCATTATCTCTTTTCTATAGAAATGATCACTGCATTTGCCAGTTTTTCTTGTGGCATTGTAAACCTTAAGAAGCTACATTTTCTATTGACAACTGATATTGGCTAACTGATTTCGTATATAAGTATATACAAAAGAACTCAGAAATGAATCCAGTAAATCATTGCTGCAAGTATGCTCCAACACCCTTGTGGGAGTCAAAAAATGACTCCATTAAGAACTCACATCTCTCCGTTATACAGAAGGAAAGATATACAGCTGCCCTGTCCAGACAAGCCTCTTTACCTACCCTGTTAGAGAACTGTCATACTATACTTAACATATTAGAACAAGACCCTCTCTATATTATAAAATAGATAACTAAGAAGGACCTACTGTATGGCACAGGGAACACTACTCAACACTCTGTGAAGACCTATATGGGAAAAGAATCTAAAAGAGAGTGGCTATATGTATATGTATAACTGATTCACTTTGCTGTACACCTGAAACTAACACAACATTGTAAATCAACTATACTCCTATTAAAAAAAAAAAAAAAAAAAAAGGACCCTCTACTGCCATCTGCTGGAAATATGTCATAATAAATACAAAAATCTGTGATGCTAACAAGGCAGGATGCCTCTTTAGAAGGGACACTGTTGAGCAGCGCACAACTAGAGCAAACCATATGTGGCAGTCCTGAATATAGTCACTAAAAGCAAGCCAATGCCTTCCTCTGGCTCCCAGCCAATGAGTGAGCAATCTGCTCCACTGAAGGGAATACAGGCATGCTGGACCTAACACAATCCTAGACTGTACACAGAGGGCAATTCGAAACATTTCCTAGGGTAATTTTGGCTACACTTGATTTTTTCCTTACCCAGCCTTTATATAAAGGGTGATCCTATTTCCCTGGCATGTTTAGTCATCAGAGAATAGGACTGACTCTATTATATGTATATGAAATACATCAAATTCAAGAGCAAGTATGAGGACATAAAAGGAAGCTGGTGAGCTACATGAATTCTGAAGGATTTTTCAGCTAATTTTAGTTTGCATGGACAACTATAGGTCTATTAAAAGACTGTGCTCCCTTCCAGAGTGTAGAGTTGTCACCAGGAAGGGGCTGCCTAGTCAAGGACCATAATTTTCACTCCCCTCCCTGTATTCCTGTGTGTCTAGACATGACAAATTTTTGCCAAGAGAAGTGATGTACATCTCTTCTAGGCTGAGGTGATTATGAAAGCAGGGGTGCCTTCCCTACCTCCCTTGCCCCCCAACTGCAGGCTTCAGAGCTTTGAGACCCAAGGGGAGGGCATACCCCCAAAATAGACAGCGCCTGGATCCCTGCCAGCCAGAAGCACCCACATTGCCCTGTTGCAGAGTAAGAAACTTGTATTGCATCAAGCTACGAACCTTTGGGAGTTCATTTATCACAGCAGCTAGCGTTATCTTAATATGATTTGCTAATAGTTAAGGCATTTTGTCTGCGAATAGCACAAATACTACCGGGGAGCGGAAGTTTCAGCAAACCTTAAGGAGGAAAATGAAAAAATAAGGCCATTACTGTTTTCTGTTGATTGGCAAAAGACTGCCCTTTCTAAATTTCAGAGCAAAGCTCACACACACATTCCATGAGAAAATGGTCTTGAGAATCCCTGAACAGGCTTTCTGGAAGGCTGCTTTCTGCTCACTCCTTCAGGAGAACAGCCTGGTGGTGGTGAGTACATGGCAGAAAGCTCTCCTGTACCTACCAGGACTCTGTTTGTCCTCATCGCTGTAACACTGCTGTTCACACTCACCTGAGCCAGGTGTAGAGCTTGAGGGTTTGGAACATCTCCAAGGCCATCTTTTCCGTAAAGACTATCATAAATCAGGGGCTGAAGTAAGGAAGTGCTTTCCTTCCTTTCTTCCTTCTCCCTCCTTACCTCCCTTCTCCTTCCTTTGCTTCCTTCCTTTCACTTTTGGTGAAAACATTTCATAACTCGTGGTGTGTCCTTTTTATTACGTAAGTGAGGGGGCCCATAATGCTTGATTGAGCCACCTGTAGTGATGTTAAAGGGTGTCACTGAGTTCAGATTTGTCAGTCTGATCCACAATAAATTTCCCCATCAACTTTTCAACTAGCAGTTTTGACATCCATTTAATATTATTGCCTAGATCCAATATTTCATAAGGTGATTTTTCTAGTTGGAATTCTTCTATAAAGAAGAACTTTCCTTCCTCAACTGTTTAGGCTGCTCTGAAATACAGTTTGTACAGGAAGATCGGGTAAGTGCTTGATTCTTTCCCCTCAACGGTTTTCAGAATGTCGAGTTGCAATGGTGACCAATAGATTACTTTTTAGTATACTTATCAACTCACAGATTAAAAAAATATATAGGGCTTTCCTGGTGGCGCAGTGGTTGAGAGTCCGTCTGCCGATGCAGGGGACATGGGTTCGTGCCCTGGTCCAGGAAGATCCCACATGCTGCGGAGCGGCTGGGCCCGTGAGCCATGGCCACTGAGCCTGTGCGTCCGGAGCCTGTGCTCCGCAGCGGGAGAGGCCACAACAGTGAGAGGCCTGCGTACCTCAAAAAAAAAAAAATAATATATATATATATATACACACACACATATATATGTATATATATTTGATTTAGTTCGAACCACTGCAGTTGCTTTTCTTTTCAATGCTCAAATCTCCCATCTTTGGCCACTGGAAGTTCATTCAAGCCGGCTCCTGTGTCCTATGGATGTAACCCCAATAAGTAGTCTTTGATAGCTCCCTTGCTTTCTGGCAAAACAAAATGTCCAGGTTCATTTTGGTTTCTGAAATGTGAAAATAAGTTTAAAGACTGCAATCTGGGTTCTATGGATACTCATACTACAGAGACTCGTTGTTTCTGAGCTTTTGCAATGGACACTCCTTATGCCAATATCTTCCCAATCTTTTGATCTTCAGAAGCTTCTTGTACTTTGGGAGATTACTCAGGAAGGGCTCATTGAAACAGTATTCTCTGAGTTGCTGCATGTTTGTAACTGTTTATCTGTGGCCTTTATACTTCAAGGTCAGTTTGGCTGGATATAAAATTTGTGGCTCATATTTTCTTTCTTTAAATATATTAAATGTGTTACTGCATTGTCTTCGAGCATCAAGTGCTACTTTATAGAAGTCCCCCTTGTTTTTTCCCCCTTACAAGTGATTTTGTCTTTTTGCTTGAGCACCTAAAATATTTTTTTCTTTTCCTTTAAAGAAAGATCCATAAGATTTGGAAGAATATGTCTCAATGCCAGCTTCTTAGGTCAGTTTGTCAGGATGCAGGATGCTTTTTCAATATACAGTTCAACCTGACTTATTTTAGGAAAGTTTTCTTAAATTATAAGTTAT
This sequence comes from Mesoplodon mirus, assembly GCF_964341445.2. Classification (NCBI taxonomy): domain Eukaryota; kingdom Metazoa; phylum Chordata; class Mammalia; order Artiodactyla; family Ziphiidae; genus Mesoplodon; species Mesoplodon mirus. The sequence goes on along the minus strand of NC_138990.1, from coordinate 16,152,802 downwards.
AGTGTTTGCTCTTTTCCAGAGTTTTGGTTTACTTCTTTGGAAATTTTTGTCAACATGTTAGATCTTCATTGCTTGTCCTCTGTATCTATTGCTTTCAAATCTTTTCAATTTTTTCATTTATTTTTGAGTTTTAAAGTATTCCTCCTTTCCATCTTTGATATTTCTCTCATTATCTATTGTGTTTATTTGCTTCAGTGTTTCTTCTACTTCAGTCTTTATTTTGAAGTGATTTTTTTCTTTTATTTCCAATACTTTTCTGAGTTCTATGACCTCTCTTTTTGACTCTCCCTTTTCCTCAATCACTTCAATCCTGATTTTGCTTTATGTTGTTCTTTAGAGTGTGCATCATTTTCTTAATCTCTTTGGGCTGATTTTGAAATGTCAGGTCACAGTTTACATCTGTTTTGTAAGCATGTTTTTTTGGTGGATTTCATTATATAGAGAGACATTATACTCTATCTTATTCCCTCTCTCTCTCTCTCTCTCTCTCTCTCTCTCTTTTAATAATGACTTTGCCTGGAATTTGGCTGTGATCCTTTTCTGTTGCTCATATTTTAAGTGAATTGAATGTGCTTTATAATTTAGAAAGGAGAGAGGGAACATGATTTATCTTTTTCTACATGGTCAAATCTTTACATTTCGGCAAGTAGACAGAAGAGGCAAAGAAATAACTATTAGAACCCTTAATAAAGGCATCTGTTTGTTTGCTGCCTCCTTTCAGTGGCCTTGAAGTAGAGCCATGCAGCTCCCAGCAACAGATTCTTTATTCTTCCCAAAACAGAGTTCCTGGTACTGAGTGATCCTGAAACTCCACACTGTGGTGGTCAAAGTCTACCAGTGATAACATAGCTGAACTTTTGAAAGGAGCTTCTCACTTCATGAGCCATCCCATTACTGTGTGAGAAAACATGAGATAAAAACATATGATCCATAGGTATATTTGCCCAACAGAAATTAACGCACACATCCACCACAAGAACGCTCATAGCAACCTTACTCATTATGACCAAGAACAGAAACAGCCCCAAAGCCCGTCACTACCAGCGTGGATAAATAAATCAGGTTCTATTCAACCAATGAAATAGTGGACAGCAATGAGAATATGGACTACAGCTATGTATAACATCATGGATGAATCTTGAAAACTTTATGTTTAACAAAAGAAGTCAGATACAGAAAGCAAATACAATATGATTCTATAATATGAAGTTTGAGAACAGACAAAACTAATCTCTAGTGATAGAAGTCAAAATGGTTATCTTTCAGGGTGTTCTAGACTGGGAAGGGACACTAGGGGGTCTTTCCTGATGCTGGAACTGTTCTATGCCTGTGAGTTCATGTCCACATGTAACTGTATCAAGCTCTACATCTACGATTTCCCCACTTCACTGTGTGTATCTTATCTACATCAAAACCTTTGCTCTGGAACTTTGTGGTCTCAACCTCATTTAACTCCTTTTACCAAAATGAATTATTTCCAAATAGATAAAGAATTCAGATATATGAAATGAAGCCATAAAAATCCTAGAGGTGTACATGGGTGGATATTTCTATATCCTGAATGAAAAGGCTTAACTATGACATAAAGGCCAAAACGAATAAAAGACTGATAACTTCAACTACATAAAAATGTAGAAATTTTTGTGGACAAAAACTAAGCAGAGGGGAAATTGTATCACATGTTGACAAAGGAATACCAATTCATTTTCCTAATACTGTCTCACAAATGAATAAGAAAGAGAAGAAAAATAGAAATATAGGAAGAGTTATAAACAGGGGTTTAAAAAGAATTATAAATAACCAATTATTATATAAAAGATCCATTTATATTTATAGTGAAATAAATCATATTAAAATAAGATAATTTCCCAACTATCAGTTTGATAAAGAATAAAAAAATGATAACACACAGTTACTCTTATAAACTGTAAAATGATGTAAACTTTTGGGGATGCAACTTAATGTGCATCAAGAGCCTTTTTGGAGAATTTCTACACTTTGACTCACTAATTCCACTTCCAGGAATTTACCCTAAGGAGCTTCATCCCTTCAACTTTTCAGCACATATTCATAGAACACCTATTATTGCGCTTGGCCCTTTGCTGGGTATACTGTGATAAGAAAAAAAAAAGAAAGACTTGATCTTTGTCAGAATGGAATTTAGCGTAGGAGGTAATCAGATGAAACCTCAATAGAAAAATGAACAAAGAGAATAAAAAATCATTCACAAAATAAGAAATGAATAGTGGAGATGTGTGATTAAAGACTGACCGCACTCACCACCAGCAAGACTGGGAGAATTGCTCTTTCAGACAGGGGGTGGGCGGGTACACTGATAGAGCTGTTGCGGGGTGGGAGACTCAGGCAGGATGTATAAAAATGCTAAATGTGTAAGCCTCTTGAATAAGAATGGCATGGTTTCTTGGTTTCTGATAACAAGTCACGTGACTTACAGTGTTTGCCTTTTTACTTTCATTGTTTGGATCCTTGGAGCCCAATTTGATCAACCTTTAACCATTTAAATCTTAGGGCCCAAAATTGCACAGGGACTTCTCTGGTGGCACAGTGGTTAAGAATCCACCTGCCAGTGCAGGGGACACAGGATCGATCCCTGGTCCAGGAAGATCCCACATGCCGCAGAGCAACTAAGCCCATGCACCACAACTACTGAAGCCCACGCACCTAGAGCCCGTGCTCCACAACAAGAGAAGCCACTGCAATGAGAACCCTGCACACTGCAATGATGAGTAGCCCCCGCTCACTGCAACTAGAGAAAGCCGGTGTACAATAACGAAGAAAAAGGAAGGAAGGAAGGGAGGAAGGAAGGAAGAAAGAAAGAAATATTTAAAAACCACAAAAAACTGTCAAAGGAGCAAAAGACCAGAAAAAAGACTGAGGAGCCAACTGTTCCAGATGAAAGGAGGTTAAGGAGATGTGACAATAAATGCAATTTGTACCTGGGTTAGATCCTGGACATGGAAAAAGGAGAGCTTCTTGGGATTCACTGAAATGTGAATACGGATCACAGATCAGATCAAAGTATTAAATCAGTAAGTAGTTAAACTTTCTGCTTTTGAAAACTGCTCTGTGGTAAAAGAATGTTCTTGTTCTTTTTCTTATAAAATACATACTGAAGTCTTAGTGGGGATGAGGGTGAGGACAACTGAGCTACAGACTCATCTGATGACTGGCTCAAAGAAAAATTTTAAAATTCAGATAAATTTCTACCTTCTATGCTATGATTATCCTAGTAAATTATTAAGAGAATGTGAAATTCTCATTAGTCCAGGTTTTTGTTGGGCTGCATTTAACTTCATTTTCGTTTAGCAGGCATGCTATCCTGCTAGAAGAAAAATCGTGAATCCAAAGTTGGCCACAAAATATATACTAATAAATGTTTATGCTCTGATCACAGATAATGTATATGGGTGAATCCAATGCCAACATTTGGTGCTTTTTTCTCTATCTCAATTGATTTCACACTGGGTGGGACATTTAACTTTTCTGAGTTTTAGTTTCCATGGCTGTAGAATGGGGATTCTACTCCTTGCCTTCAAGGGTTGAATATAAAAGAAATGCAGAGCAGCTGATATTGTACCAGACACCAAGCAAGTGCCTTCCACGTGTCAGGGAGTATTACGGCATGTGTCTCCAACTCTCTTCCTATTAGCTTAACTGATTAGAGCCTGGGTCTGGGAAATCCCAGTTCTATGCCGGCCCAAGGCAAATTAGTACTTTCTGGTCATAAGCCAGCCCCCATTCCTGGATTTTAGGGCATCCATCAGCAAATGCAAGATCCTCCTGATGAGCCATCAGGGCCTGACCTAGCCTGGTGTCACACTTCCCATTACCATTCACAAAAAGCCACTCAAAGCCATGACCACTGACACATGGGCCCCATATATCAGGAAAGGTTAGTATAAAACCTTTGTCAGATATTTTTTAAAAACCAGCAGTCTCTGATGGGAACAACTCAGAAAGGTGGTCGCCTCTGAGAGTGGAATGGAGGTTGCCTGGGAAGGAGTGTGAGGAACTTTCTGGAGTGCTGGTAATGTTCTACATCTGGATAGGGGTATGTTGCAGGGTATACATTTATCAACACTCAGAGGACATACACTTAATATTTGTGTACTTCATAGTTCACACATGCATTTTGCCTCAATAGAAAAAAATCTGTAAACACAGAACTCTAATGATATGCATGTTGAAGTATTTGGGAGGAATACCGATAGCTGAAATTTACTTTGAAATATATTTTAAAATTAGGTGCATTAATGGATGGATAGAAGAATGGATAGATGGATACTGATAAAATAAATACAGTAAAATGTAAATGGTAGAATCTAGGTGGTGCGTATATGGTTGTTTAACTGCACAATTATTTCTGTTTTGCTGCATGTTTGAAATTTTTCAAAATACAATGTTGGGTGGGAGGAATCAATGCCTAGAGCTCAGGACCTTGAAATGGACTGAAATTTAAAATACCTGATTATTTTCAACACTGAATCCACAATTCTCATTGGGTTGGATAAAGCAAGCATGATTATAGCAATGAATAATCAGTTAGCTTTTTTCTGTCTTCACCACTGGCTGGTCTAGTGAACCGTAAGATCCTGGACAAATCCAGATCAAAGATGAAGGACCAGTGTCCAAGTACAGGTTCAAGGTCCAGGTCTAGGTTCATTACCAAAGTATAGGAGAACAGTTCAGCCACGAGCCCTGATGACTTCACGCAGGTCCAAAGTCCAAGTTCAGTATCCACGTCCAGATCTAAGGTCCAGGCCCACGTCTATGAACAAGGTCAGGTCTAGGTCCAAATCTGAGGTTAAACCAAAGGTCCGCATTCAAGTTTGTTTGTTTGTTTATTTATTTATATATTTATTTATAGCTGAGGTGGGTCTTCGTTGCTACACGCGGGCTTTCTCTAGTTGTGGTGAGTGGGGGCTACTCTTTGTTGCAGTGCGTGGGCTTCTCATTGCGGTGGCTTCTCTTGTTGCAGAGCATGGGCTCTAGGCACGTGGACTTCAGTAGTTGCAGCCTGTGGGCTCAGTAGTTGTGGCACACATGGGCTTAGTTGCTCTGCAGCATGTGGGATCTTCCCAGACCAGGGATCGAACCCGTGTCCCCTGCACTTGCAGGTGGATTCTTAACCACTGAGCCACCAGGGAAGTCCCTACATTCAAGTTTAGAAGTCCAGTTCCAAATTCTAGGTTCTAGGTCCTAGGTCCAAAGTATAATAATGTCAAGCACATGTTTCATTTCAAATTCATGTCCAAGCTCCAGGTTCAATGTTCAAGGGCAGATCAAGTTTCAGTATGAAGTTCCAGGGTGAAGGTCATATCTAGGTCCAGGACTGAGGTCTAGGGTCCAGGTTTGAGGACCATGTATCAAGGTTCAGATCTATAACTAAAGATCAGATTTAAGGCCAGATACAAGGTTCAGGACTAATCCAAGTACATGGCTGAGGTCTGATGTCTGGTTTTCAGGTTCAAGTCCAAGTCCAAAGACAAGGTCAGTAGCCAAGGCCTTTGACCAGGTTGAGATCTGAGGTATAGTCCAAAGATCAGGTCCGAGGTCTAGGGCTAGGTCTGAGTTCCAGGTTCAAAGTTCAGGTGCAAGGTCAAAGGTCTACTTCCAATGTCCAAGTCCAGGATTTGGTTCAAGGCCCATGACTATTTTTGAGGTTCAAGTTATATCCAGGCTCATATCCAAGGTTGAGGGACAAAGTGCAGGTCAGATTTGAGAGGATGAGGGGAGAATGACCAAAAAGGCATAGTAGAAAGACCCTGAGTTCACCTCCTCTCATGAGCACAACAAAATCACAACTATTTGCAGAACAACCATCAATTAAAAAGACCAGAACCGGGCTTCCCTGGTGGCGCAGTGGTTGAGAGTCCGCCTGCCGATGCAGGGGATATGGGTTTGTGCCCCGGTCGGGGAAGTTCCCGCATGCCGCGGTCCCGTGAGCCATGGCCGCTGAGCTTGCGCGTCCGGAGCCTGTGCTCTGCAACGGGAGAGGCCACAACAGTGAGAGGCCCGCGTACCACAAAAAAGGAAAAAAAGAAGAGGAAAAAAAAAAAAAAAAAAAAAAAAGACCAGAACCTATCAGAAAAGATCTTCTACAACTAAAGACATAAAGAAGGAACCATGACAACACAGATAGGAGGGGCAGACTTGTGATATAATCAAGTCCCATACCCCTGGGTGGGCAAACCACAAACTGGAGAATAATTATATTGTAGAGATTCTCCCACAGGACTGAGAGTTCTGAGCCCCACTTCGGGCTCCCCAGCCTGGGGGTCCTGTACCAGGAAGATGAGCTCCCAGAAGATTTGGCTTTGAAGACCATCAGGGTTTAATTTCAGGAGTCTTTGGGAAGACTGGGGGAAACAGAGACTTCACTCATAAAGGGTGCACACAAAATCTCACGCTCACAGGAACCCAGAGCAAAAGCAGTAATTTGACAGGAGCATGGGCCAGACCTACCTGCTGGTCTTGGAGAGTGTCCCAGAGAGGTTGAGCAAGGGGGTGGCTGCAGCTCACCTGGGGGACATAGACACTGGTGGCAGCGATATTGGGGAACATTCTAGTGTGGGAACAATGCTCCTTGGGGCTTCCACTATGGCTCATTAGCCCCAATACCTGGCCCCACCCAACAGCCTACAGGCACCAGTGCTGGGAAGCCTCAGGCCAAACAACTAACTAGGCAGGGACACAGCCCCACCCATTAGCAGACGGGCTGCCTGAAGAGTTCCTGAGCTCACAGCCACCTCTAGATATGACCCTGTCCACCAGAGGGCCAAGACTCTGATCCACCCAGTGGTGTAAGCCCGCACCAGCTTCTAGACCAGCCTCATCCACCAGGGGGCAGACACCAGACAGAAGACAACCACAATCCAGGTGCCAAAAGCCACTTGCTTTTCTTCTCTGCAGAGAGGAGGCTGCAGAGTTGGGAAGCCCGGGGGTGCGCCTTCTATTCTTTCAGGCTCCCGGGCTTGTACCAGTGCACTCTGCGAACCAGCTGTGCCCCAGCGGTGCAATGGAGCGCCCACCCTGGGGGCCTGGCAATTGCTTGGCATTTAAAAAAAATTTCTGGAGGGCTCCGGGAGCACTGTAGGGGTTCGGAAGTGGTTCTCGGAGGCTCCCCCAACCCCGACTGCATTTGTGTGCAGCTGAGTGCGAGGCCAGTGTCCAGTGAGGGACAGGGGTTGCTCGTGTGTTATGTCAGAAGAGAGGCTGGACCGAGGGTGCAAAGTGGGAGGGAGAGGAGGGGCCCATTTAGGACCGAGATCACAGGATGTTTCCGGCTTTAAATTGAAAGGAGAGGGGTGCTCCCCAACCCTTGTAATAACTGTGGGCTGCAAGGGTGTTCTTAGATTCTGGTATTTAGGTTATTTTGTTTTTTGTATTAAAATAATGCTGCAATAAACATTTGTACATGTCTCTGGGTACACATGTGTGAAAGCTTTCCTGTGTATGGGAGCCAGAAGTGTGGTTGCTATGTTACAGGAATAAGTCTTCAACTTTACTAATCAAAATCACTCCCTGCACTTCAGAGAAGCATTTTTCTTCTCCATTTTATTCATTCAGGGTTTGCATTTCACCTCTCCTTCCTCAGGGTATTACTAATGGCCCCAGACCCAGAGAAGGAATCTGCCTTGGCTTCCTTCTATTTGATAGAACCCTGGCAGAAGGGTCTGCGAGGGACCAGAGTGTGCTTGATAAATTTACAGCAGGTCTCTGGTCCTGCTTAATTTTGGGAGTTGGTAGCATCAGATGTCTGAGGGCCAGTGTTTCAGGGGGGATGGAGCAGTCTTCTCTCTTACTGCGTCAGTTGAGTTACAAATTTTTTCAGATGCTCCTTATACTGTTACTGCCAAGATATCCTTTGCCCAGCTCTGTGTGGTTCCTTGAGGCCTGGAAGCTTTGGGACTTTCCAAGCTTGAGGCATTGGACTCTTTACCAGGCTGTTTTCCCCAGAGTCAAAAAGCTCCAGCCCGGTCATCTGAGGTCCTGCCACCTCTCACCTTCCCAGGGTTCTGCCAGGGATCCTGCATCAGTCCATACCTTGAGGGGTGCCCACCAACATTTTCTTTCTTTTTTGTTTCAGAGACTCTCTCTCTTGAGACAGACAGACAGACACACACACACGGACCTCAATGAGCTTAGATTCCCACAAAAAGCACAAAGAGAAGCTGTCTCCCAGCATGGATCCCCATGGCTGAACCCAGTACAGAGGGAAGAATGGCCTTCAGGGGCTGGGAGACCACAAACCCTGTCTCAGGTTCCAAGACAGTGAATGGCAGTCCTGAAAACCACCCGAGACTCAACTTCCCAACAATCTTGGAACAATCTTTTCATCTTAACTAGATGAAATTGTATTCATTTATTTCTCTAGGACAATAATGTGACTTTTTGTGCACCCAAGAAGTTGAATGGGCCATCCCCATTATACTGTGTTATTTTAAAGTTTATTCACAACAACTCTGTGAGATAGGAAATATGGTTCCCATTTTCCAGGTGGGGAAAGCGAGGCCTAGTGAGGCAAAATAACCTGCCCAAGAGGCAGGGCTGTGACTTGAACGACAGCAGTCCTGATTCCCCAAAGCCCATATTCTAACTTGCCACCTAAACTCCTTGGGCATAAGCACTGGACAAAGCTGGGGAAACGCTTACCCAGCTTCCTGTCCATCCATGCCTTCCCGAACTGCCTGACCAACTCCCCATGATGACCCGGGACAAATGATGCCAGGAATCTTAGCATCCTGCTTGGGATACACTTCTTATATATCTGAATGCTTTGAATCACTCACTCTGACAAACGTTGCCGCTTCGGTTGCATTTTCTTACCTGCTTTTGTACTTATCCCCTTCACATCGAGCATGTGCTGTCCCTGTTCACCAGTGCCCGTTCTTTTGGGGAAGCCGGGCTCATCGCCGTAGAAACATACCCCAGGACTGAATCTTCCCTTATAACAAACTATGAAGCAGGAGTCATTCAGTATTTTTAAAATCCAGGTCTCTATTTTTCCTGTGCAAACATGAATGTAGGCAAAATTAATAGTCAAAAGGCTTTTTAAAATATATGCATTTTGATAACACGCTGCTAGTTACATTTTGCTGTTGATATGAGCTTGGATCACACTTTCCTTTAATAGGCCTTTGAAATTCCTTTTAGAAAGTTAAAATGGTCAAATGATCCATAGTAAAAACCAGAAGAGACCCATGTAAATCCAAAATACATACTTGAAAAGGCAGCACCTTTTGGATGAACTACATTAGGGCCGAGTTATATAGAATATGGATTATATAACAGTGGACCACAGAGACTTCAAAGCAAATGGGGCATCCTGTCTGAGAACAAGAGAGAACAGGAAGAAAGAGGAGGAGAAGGAAGGGAAGAGAAAGAAGGAAGAAGAAGGGGAGACAGAGACAGAGAGACTGATGGAAAAGAAGATCAGGAAAACCTACATATACGGCTTCTCTGCATCAGGAGAGTGACTCGTCTTTGGGTAATTTACAATGTGTATTAAACAAAGGATGGACCATTAAGGTAATAATTCACAAACAGAACCCAAATCTAGAGATCTTATATAAAATGTTAATGCAATACTATTTACTGGATTAGACAAAAAGAGCTAGGCTCTACACTGTGCACATTTTCAGCTAAGAGCTTTGCCTCAGGATGTAATTCCAAGGGAGAGCAAGGCTTCCTCTTCAGGGGTCAAGGAGCAGTTTGCAAAAACATGGCCTAAGGGTCTCATCTCCTAAAAGTCCTGGTGGTCAGCTTGTTTGGCTTAGGACCCCATTCCGACCTCCAACCTGGGAGCCTTTCCCCTCCACATAACTCCCCCCACCAAGTCAGAACAGGCTGCCCCAGAACCCTGACTCAGATACCAGGAGAGAGGTTGTCTTTGAACCCCGCTGGCAAGTTAGGAGATGTCTCTTTCCCTAACGGAGATGCTCTTTTCTATGAAACAGATTCCGTTTTCACAGCAGCTGGATGGCAGGGAGCCTGGATTTGCTTCTCAGACTCGAAGTGACCTCAACTGGGGCAACCTGGCTTTATCCCTTGTGCTTGTTGCAGCACCAACGGCCAGGATTTCTAGGGTCCCAAAGAGCACACGAGGATATACCAGAGTCAGAAACAAGCCCCAAACTGTCTCGTGTACTGAATTAGAGTCACCACATGTACTTCAGATTCTGTTACGTCTCCCTCAGGAGAAGGGGGTGAAGTGAGGGGCAGGAGCGGGTGGGTGACTAAATCATCTTCCACTTACAAAAAAAAAAAAAAAAAAAAAGAAGTTCAAAAGTCTAAAAATTCCCCGTGGATAAAAATTAAAAGAGTTTTGTGCTCACACTTTCATACTCTTGAGCAGGGGACACCTCACACTTTACAAAGCCCTGCTGCATGCAGTGTTTTTCTTTTTTCTTTTTTTTTTTTTTTGCAGTACGCAGGCCTCTCACTGTTGTGGTCTCTCCTGCTTCGGAGCACAGGCTCCGGACACGCAGGCTCAACAGCCATGGCCCACGGGTCCAGCCGCTCCGCAGCATGTGGGATCCTCCCAGACCGGGTCACGAACTCGTGTTCCCTGCATCGGCAGGCGGGCTCTCAACCACTGCGCCACCAGGGAAGCCCCATGCAGTGTTTCTTGTGGAGCTCACAGCAACCTGCCACTTAACTGGGGCAGATGTAAAGAGTCCCATTTTCTAGATGAGGAAACTGAGGCCATGCAGCTCGCAAAGGGTAAGGGAAGCTGGAATTCAACGCTGGCCAAGTCCCGCGCCGTGCAGCATCACACTGACAGCCAGCTCTGGGAAGCGGGAGACAGACACCTGCGTCTTCACTGTTGTTTGGCCTCTGTTTGTGGAGCAGCCCCATCAGGCGGGAGGCCGATCTTTACCTGGTTTTCCAGTTGGCTGAGCCGCTGTTTCACTTTCATCTGGGTGTCACTGTACTCAGCCAGGAGCCGTGCAAACCTGGTCTGCAGGGTGTCCAAGGAGGACTCCAGGTGCTCCACTTTCTCCTCGATGCCCTGGGGGTCCGCCCCGGCCTTGGCCAGTTCCTCATCGATCAGGTTGTCCTTCATCAGGATCTGCCGCCCCTTCTCCTCTAGTGCCTTCTTGGCCTCAGGGTATTCAGTGAGAGCCTCCATCAGATCGTCCTTGGAGAGGCAGAACAGGTCCGAGTAACCGAGGCTCCTGATGTTGGCCGTCCTGTGGTTCCCCGACTTGCTCCCCTTGATGTTCAAGATGCTGATCTCGCCAAAGTGACTCCCATCGCTGAGGACCACGAACTGGGTGATCCCGTCCTCGGCCACCACGGCCAGCTTGCCCTCCTTGATGATGTACATCTCCCTCCCTATGTCCCCCTTCCTGCAGATATAATCCCCGGGGCTGAACACCGCAGGCCGCAGCTCCAGCACCAGCCCCACCAGCAGCCCCTCCTCGCAGTCCTGGAAGATGTGGACCTTCCTCAGGGTGTCCAGGTGCACATTGATGGCGATCTCGGCCCTCAGCTTGTCGGGGAGGCGCTTGAGCACCTCCTTCTCATCCACCGTCTTCTTGTTGGCCCACAGGTAGTCGAACCACCGGATCACCCGTGTCTCCAAGTCCTTGGTCACCTTGCGGAATTGCATGTACTGCTTGACGGAGTCACTCTTGGCCTGGAACTCAGTCCGTGAAGCGTTCGTGTGCGAGATCATGGAGCCCACATTGCCCACAATGGTGGCAAAATCAGGACACCCATCAGGAAGTCGAGGACCACAAAAAGATACTCCTCATCTTTCACGGGGGGTGGGGTCTCGCCGATGGTGGTCAGGGTCAAGGTAGACCAGTAGAGACTGTAAATGTACTTCCTGGAGAGGCGCCCATACTCTGGGTTTGAGATGTTTGGGTAGACCCAGGAGTCAGTCCCGAAACCAATGAACTTGGAAAAGGCAAAGTAGATGCAGGCATTCCAGTGGATGATGATGAGGATGTACAAGATCAAGTTCCCAATCCTGAACATGTTGGGGTAGTTGGTCCTCATCTCTGTGCGGTCAAAGAATTCGAAGAGCCGGGCCAACTTCAGTAGGCGGTTGAACCTCAGTTCTGGGTAGTTCATGCCCAGCTTAAAATAAGCCAGGTCCGTGGGGACCAGGGACAACATGTCCAGCTTGAAGTGCAAGGTCTTTGTGTAGTGCTTCCACAGCCGGTTGGCATCCGTGACCATCAAGCCTTGCTCCAGGAAGCCTGATGAAGGAGATAGATCACGTGGGCATCAAAGACGCCTTTTTATGACCATGGTCCGCAGAAAGGTATCTCACCTCAAGACCACACAAAACGTGGTTGTACATATATAAAAGAAACAATTTCCACAAACCACACATACCATTACTACAGGAAATGCACTCTGGTATTTTCTATTCAATGACCTAATCTATTTTATTCAATTAAAAACATAGATCAGTTAGGTAAATTTGAATGTGGATATTGGGTATTTGATGGTAGTAAGGAATGCTTATTAAATTTTCAGAGATAAATGGAAGTTATACTTATATACTTTTAAGTTATACTTAAAAAATGGGCCCCTAGTTAAGGTTACATGCTAACATGGTTACTGTCTGAGATTTGCCTTAAAAAACACTATCCAAGAACAGGGAGTGGGAGGATAAATGAAAAAAGATGAGCAAAATGTTGATAACATTTGGAGCTGGGTAAGCGTATGTGGGGACTCACAACACTACCGCCTCAGTTTTGTATATGTTTGAAAATATTAACAATAAAAAATTTGAGGGCTTCCCTGGTGGTGCAGTTGTTAAGAATCTGCCTGTCAATGCAAGGGACATGAGTTCGAGCCCTGGTCCGGGAAGATCCCACATGCTGCGGAGCAACTAGGCCCGTGAGCCACAACGACTGAGCCTGTGCTCTAGAGCCTGTGAGCCACAACTACTGAGTCTGTGTGCCACGACTACTGAAGCCTGCACGCCTAGAGCCCGTGCTCCACAACGTGAGAAGCCACCGCGGTGAGGAGCCCACGCACTGCAACGAAGAGTAGTCCCCACTTGATGCAACTAGACAAAGCCTGCGCATAGCAATGAAGGTGAAAGCAGCCAAAAATAAATAAAATAAATAAATTTATGAAAAAAAATTGAAAACACTGGTCATGGCCTAGCAAACTGACTTTACAAGTCACTGATGGGGCATGACCCGTCTTTTTATTTTTTATTTATTTATATTTATTTATTCTTTAAACTCTATTTATTTATTTATTTATGGTTGCATTGGGTCTTTGCTGTGGTGCGTGGGCTTCTCATTGCGGTGGCTTCTCTGTTTGTGGAGCATGGGCTCTAGGCGCGCAGACTTCAGTAGCTGCAGCACGCAGGCTCAGTAGTGGTGGCTCACAGGCTCTGGAGCGCAGGCTCCGTCGTTGTGGCACACGGGCTTAGTTGCTCCACGGCATGTGGGATCTTCCTGGACCAGGGCTCGAACCCGCGTCCCCTAGCATTGGCAGGCGGATTCTTAACCACTGCGCCACCAGGGAAGTCCTGCAACCTATCTTTTTAAAACCTTGCCCAGGAGCACAGTGGTTCTCCTTCCTGGTTGCACATTACTGTCACCCAAGGGGCTCTGAAAACACATGAAGCCTGGGACCCACCCTAGTCTGGAGATGGGCTGGACCCTGGGAGTCGTGAAGTGTTATTACTGGGGAAATCCACCAAGTAGGCCGTGACCTGCAGTTTCCCTTCGTCCCACTCTCCCTTCCTTTCCCTCCCTCCCTCTTTCTTTCTTTCATTTTCAAACATGCAAAAGAGTAGACAGACTAATATAACAAATGCTTTTTAGATTTGGGTGAGCAACAGCAACACACCAAGGGCTCTGTAAGTCACAGAGCTGGACCTGTCCCCAGAGTTTGGTCCCATAGGTCTGGGGCATCTCTAACAACTTTCAGGTGATGCTGCTGGTCCAGGGCCACACTTCGAGGACCGGACAGAGGTAGGATTGCCCCCTCTGTGAAAAGCAAACATCAAGTTTGTTGTCACACGTTAGGGACACCTGGCTTCCCAGCTCCCCATCCCCCGTTTGTTTGGTTACACTCGTGTTTATTGAGTGCCTAGATCATTACCTTGCACTCGTGTGCCTTGGGACTCCTCAACACCTCCTTAATAATCTTGCCTCAATTCTGACGATTTTTGCTCCTGGAGTATGATCCATGGTCTCTTGGTGTCTGTGCCCACCTGTCCCCCTCTCTCTCCCAGCCTTCTGCTGAATCTTAGGTTGCCAAGGACAGTACCAAGCACAAAAAGGGATGGTCGATGTCTGGGTGAGGGCTGCCTGTCCCACTGAAGCCTGATTGAAGCAGGGAGTCCCCCCAACGAGTCAGCCACCCATGGGGCTCTTGCATCTCCATAGGCTCATGTAACCATGGAGTGGCAGGCCACCAGGACTGGCCAAGTCACCCAGGCAAGCCTCAAGCTGTGTTCTTGAGATCTTCTAAGTTATGATGCAGGGCACTAATTCTGGAGCAGGGGCGGGCACCCATCTGGCTTGCTGGGTGGTGACTGTGACCTTTAGGCTGGCCACTCAGCTTCTCTGGGCCCCAGTTTCTAAAGCAGTAAGATGGAGATAATCATGCCTACACTTCTTGTCTTCTGCAGCAGTTCTCATGGGAAAACAAGACATGCTTGGAATGCCTCATACACCATGAAGCCACCCTGAGGTTTTGCTGTGATCCAGTGGTTTTTATATCCACAACCATGGCAGAGTTTTTAGTTTAAAAATCTTGGAAATGACAAGCAGGGCCTCCACCAGCTTATGTGATGCCTTTGTGCAAATCAGAAAAAGGAGGCCCAAGGAGGCACAGCTTGGAGACTGAGGCATGGGTGGGGCTTTAGCCCCCATTCACAACTAGAGGTGATCTTGTTACCAACTGGGGTCCTTGGACTCTTTAATCAATAGAAATTGATAAGAGTCCGGATGAGGAATTCAGGCCTTTATTGGGACTCATGCTGCAGCACAAGGGAGCGAAAACAATAACAGGTGGCCTTGCTTGCTCCCTGAGGGGTGGGGGCGAGCTTGTCCCTTAAAGGATATGGGGGTGGATTGGGCTGGAGGGGGCACTTAGGTGGTCTGCACATGCCATGTAGTTATTTTTAGTCCTTTATAGATTCTTTGTGTCCTGGTGCTAGAGGAGATGTTTGTCTAGCGGCAAGTGCAAGCACTCTGGTAGAGGGTCCCAGGTCCCAGCCTGTCTTAATCTGAAGGAAGTCATATCCCCCTAGGCCCTGTTTTAGATTGTAGTTCTGAAACTAATATACTTTTAGTACATTACACTTCCTCTAAAAGCCATGGGGTAACATGCCCTGGCTCCTCTGACTGTCCAAGAAGAGGAACTCCAAGGGCTACCATTCTGGATCTCCCTGAACCCGCCGTGGCCCCCAGGTGGCCCCCGAATCATGCTATGGGGTCTGCGGTCCTGGGCCCGCTCACCTGTCCGGGCTCGGACTAGAACATCGAAGCCATAGAGGAAGTCGGCTGAGTAGTCCAGGACCAGCCAAAGCGTCAGGTGCTCAGACTGAAGCTCATCAAAACAGGCCCTAAACAAGTGTGAGAAGGGGCAGGTGTGTAGGGGGGAGGGACCAAGGCAGGCAGCAGCTCTGTGCTACAAACCTGGGGTCAGCTCATCCCGCTAACAGCCCAGCCCACAGGGTTGCACCCCAAAATCAGCGTCCCAGCCCCGATGAGGGGACCCAGGCTCTCAGACGCTTTTCTGTCTCAAGGTCACCGAGCTCCTAAGAGCTGGGACTGACCCCAAAGAGTGGGCCCCATTGCCTCACAGCATTAGCGACAAGACTGCTCCCCTCCCCCAGCCGTGGGGCAGTTTATCCAGGCCTCAGATGAAGGGGCTGAGAACTTGCCCTTTCTGGGGCCTTTAAATGCCAACAAAGATGTAACAATTTCTGCGAGATTAACAACAGAACAAGCCACATCTATCCCTACAAGTTAGCAGTTTGGGAGCACCCCGAGGCCCCGGCTGCCCTCACAAGAGCAGCAGCTCACCCTGCTTCCCAACCGGCTCAGAAAACCCAAAGCCCACAGCCGACAGCCTGAGAACGTCTCCTGGCGCCTGCATCCCTGTCCTGCAGGTCAGCTCAGGAGTGACCCAGCCCCTCCCACTTCCCCTCAGAAGAGCAACGCTCGCCCTTGCATCTTCCTCCTGCGACTCCATCAAGGAGGCTCCAAGGTGCCAGGACCATGGTTTTGATCTCAAAGCCAGGCCTCCACCAGTGCTTCAGGGAACCCAGGAGGAACTGAGGCACATGCAGCTGGATGGTGGCTGCCAGGGACTCAGAGCTCTGTGTTGAGGCCCCGCCCCACACCCCTACCTGCAAACGAGCAGACACCAGTTGTAGAAGATGGGCACGGCGATGATGGTCAGCCAGTGATAGTACATGTTGTTGGAGGGGTCCACCACGATGGTGTCCTTCTTCTTCCTGGAAACACCGACACACAAGCAGCACAGTGCATTGGAAGACCACAGCTTTGGAAAGGCTTAGAGACCCCAGGGCAACTGCGGGCTGCAGCTAGAGATGGCTTCCCAGATAGGGTGCTGTCAGTCCCAGGGGGGTCACATGGGTGTCCCTGTATGGGTGCCCCCACCCAGGCTGGGAGCAGGGCAGACTCCAAAGGCCTTCTCTCCCAGCTCAGTGCCCCAGGAAGCCACCAGTGACTACAAAACCACAGTGATGACATTCCCATGTCCTGGGGTATCATCCATAGCCTTCAGGATGCCGAGGAGGAAAATGGAGCACGGTGATGTTGGAACCATCTCGGGGAGCTCTGTGAAAATGCCGACTCCCAGGCCCAGCCAGACCCCTCCAGGACTGGGGTCTGGAAATGTGCATTTAATCACTGCCGTGGGTGGTTCTGAGACAGCTCCTCTCTGGACTGAACTTGGGAGCCCAGAGCTCTCCCTTGGGAATGTGCTCTCTCCACCTCACTAACTGCCATCGTGCAGATGTTCTAAAGGCATTTCCTGCCTCTCCACCAAAAACCACCAACCTGGGAATCATCGAGGTTATGTCAGCCAACACTGAATGGAAGAAATAGCTTAGGGTGCTTTCGGTGTTTATTTTCAGGATTTTCGGAGGATTGGAATTTATAGGCGGTACTGGAGATCTTTCTTTGGGTCCACGCGTCTCCTCCCCCACGCCATCTGCCCCCCATGCCCGCCTAGGCCTGCGGAGCTGCTCCCGCGCCCCAGAGGAGACCCTGAGTTGCCTTTCTGTTTTCACCTCAACTCAGCAAGTCGAAGATCAGCTGCTGATTGACTGGGCTTTGAACGTTTCCAACACTCATTGCCACTGGGTTTGGATTAAAGTTTGTGAATATAGTGTTTTCCAGTACCCAGGAAAAGGGCTCTGCATACCCCACTGAGTGGACGGCCACCTTGTGGGCAAACAGAATGCCCAAGGGGAGGGCACCAGACCAAGGAAGCCCCGAACTGCTCACCTGAGGCTGCAGACAAACCTGCCTACCTACAAGCCCCGCTTTGGGTTCCCCTACTTTCCCTGCAGAACGAGACCCTCACGTGATCTCAGCAGGCCTGATCCCTGCCTGAGACCAACTCATTTTCTGTAGCCCTAAGCAGCCCTCTCTCCAGGGCTGACCCTAAGGCCTGACTGCATCTTTCTCCTCCCTAGGGCCAGGGCCAGGTGGTGTGGAGCCAGGCCTGCTGTGACCATGGAACCCCCTCTTTGGGGGCAGTTTCTCTCAGTACTTACTCCTCCTTTTTGGGGTTTTCCTTTTTCTCTTCCTTTTTTTCTTTCTCCTTTTTCGCCTTGTCACTGGATGACACAGGGTGACATTTAGCAATTTTCATATACCAAGGTCATTACCACGGGGGAGAGGGTAGGCCACAGTGACACGGGGGAGAAGGCGTGGTGCAGGAAACCAATCTTTCCAGCACACTGGGATGAAATGAGGTTGTTGATTTCATGAATAATATCATTATTATTATTCCTGAAGGGGGAGGGTACCACCTCCACTGAAGTATCCATTGTATACATTGAAACGTACACAATGGTTCAGTCTAATATTCTACGATTTCTGACCTATTTCCGTGAGTCCTTAGAAGGTCACAAGCAGCTTGAGACTGGAAACTTTTGAGGTAATGGGAAATAAACCCAAATCCACACCTTTAGGGTGGAAAAGTCACTCAGAGTTTTGGGAGTCACATGGAACGTGCTTTGTTCTGAGGAAAGGGGGTGGTTTTCCATTGTTCTGGGGTCACATGAAAACCTGGCCCTCGATGGGAAAGCCAGGGGACAGAAAGGAAGCAAGACCCTTAGGCAGGCACAGGTGTGCTGTGCAGCAGCAAGTCTTCAAGTCATCTGAGGCAAATGCAGCCACACTCAGACGCTTCCAGACTTTGCTGGATGTGGCGTTGCACGTGGGGCCTCGCCCTCCTGTCTGCATCAGCAGGAAGGGCCTGTAAGGGCAGATGTTTCCTCAACACACAGCTTTACTCTGCTTCCCCTTCTTTATTGCATGTCTTTTATGGGCTAGACACAGTTACAAGGGTTACCTATTAACGGTTAGAGTAGTCCTGCAAGGCACGCATTACTGCCCACTGAACAGCCGAGGAAACAAAGGTGGAGGGTAAAAGACCCTGCCTGCCTCAGGGCACCCCCGGAATCACCCGCAGGCCCTTCTGATTCCCCTGTTCCTTCCCCCGGAGGAAGGAAGAGATGAGAAATAAGTGTCTGCTAGTTAAACACTTGTTGAAAAGGACCAATGCACTTTACACAGCACTTCCCCAGGAAATAATCAAAGGTGTGTGCCAACATGCATACAGAAGAATCATCACCACCATTATTTCTAACAGTCACAGCATAAACAATCTAATCATACAACAGAGGAAATTCTTCATCAACCACAGAATTCTACGAGGCCACTTACAACGAGGTTGTGGAAGAATATTCAGTGACAGGGGAAAATGTTCCTCAGATTTTGCTAAGTTAAAAAGTAGACTACAGAAGATTTTCTAATAATAGCTGTACTAGTTTTCTATTGCCTCCAGAACAAATTACCACAGACTTAGTGGCTTACAACAGCCCAAATGTATGACCTTGCAGATCTGTAGGTCAGAGGTCTGGTAGGGGTCTCATCGAAGTCAAGGTGTCGGCAGGGCTGTAATACTTTCTGAAGACGCTAGGGAAGAAACTGTTTCCTGCTCACTTGGATTGTTGGCAGAATTCAGTTCTTTGGAATTATAGGACCAATATCATCATTTTCTTGCTGGCTGCAAGCTGAGGACATTCCCAGCTTTTAGGGGCTCCTGCATCCTTGGTTCATGGCACCCTTCCTCCATCTTCAAAGCTGGCAACAGAGGGTTGAGTCCTTCTCAAGATGCCATCTCTCTGCAGCTGGGAAAGGTTCTCCACTTTTAAGGATGCATGTGATTCGACGGGGTCCACCTTGATAAGCCAGGATAATCTCCCCATCTCAAGGTCCTTAAACTTCATGACATCTGCAAAGTCCCTTTTGCCGTGTAAGGTAACATAGTCACAGGATGTGGGGATTAGCATATGGGCACCTCTGGGCTACCTACTGCAGTCTTCACTGGCCCTCAAAGATTTCCTTGCATCCCATGTGCAAAATGACTTCACCCCCATTCCAAGATCGCCCAGCCTCATCCCATTAGAGCATCAACTCAGAGTCCAAAATTATCATCTAAGTCTCATCAGTTCAGAAGTCCCAAATTTCATCATCTAAATCAGGTGTGTGTGGCCTCTGGCTGTGAATCATTTGAGACACGAGTCCTCCCTACCTGTGGAACTAAAGAAACGAATCATCTCCATAAACACAACGCAGGAGCAGGCATAGGACACCAGATGTAGATATTCTAGTTCAGCAAGGGAGAAGATGGGAGGACAAAAGGAGCCAGTGGTTCCAAGTGATTTCGAAATCCAGCAGGGCCATCGGCCAGTATGTTTCAAGGCCTGGGAATAAACTTCTATAGCTCATGGCTCCGCCCTCAGTCATCCTTCCTTTTTCATGAAAGGTAGCACCTGTTTGTAGCTGAGTAGTTTTTTATCAGCCTGCTTTCTGCATCTAGAATTTAAAGGCCTAACAGTTTTCCTTCATTTTGTACTGTTTCTATCCTTCAGGTCCAAGCTGGCAGCGTTTCTGCTGCCATAAAATCTTCTAGAGCTTAATGGGTCATGTATACCAGAGGGATCCACTCCGCTAGACAGAGGCTCATCCACAGATCTTTCTGAGAAAACTCCTCTCTATTTTTGGCTTCTGTTGAGATGAGCCATGGTTCACACCCTCGGTCTCTTCAGAAGGTCTCTTAGGTGACTGAATACTCAGAACTTTTGATCTTTGAGTTATTAGCAAAAGTTCAGCCGCATCCTCAGCTTTTTCCTTGAAGACGTGCTTCCCTGACAGTGAGTTGTTTTTTTTGTTGTTGTTTTTGTTTTTGTTTTGTGGTACGCGGGCCTCTCACTGCTGTGTCCTCTCCCGCTGCGGAGCACAGGCTCCGGACGCGCAGGCTCAGCGGCCATGGCTCACGGGCCCAGCCGCTCTGCAGCATGTGGGATCCTCCCGGACCGGGGCACGAACCCGCATCGCCTGCATTGGCAGGCGGACTGCCAACCACTGCGCCACCAGGGAAGCCCCTGACAGTGAGTTTTTTAAACTTATTCTCTTTTGCCATTTGAGCAGGCTGAGAACTTCCCAAATCATCAAGTCTTGTTTCCTTTTCATTTATCAGTTCTTCCCTCAATTTCTTTCTTAAGTTTTACCATAAACAGCAAGAATAAACCAGGCTGCACCCTCAGTATCTTAGCTTAGAAATGTCCTCAGCTAAATATTCAAGCTCATTGCATACGAATTCTGCTTCCCCCATACTTGTGGGACATAATCCTGCTAAGCTTTTTGCCACTAAACAAGAATCCCCTTTCCTTCAGGTTCTAATAGCCTGCTCCTCACGTCCTTATGAGTCCTCACCAGCAGCACCCCTGAAGTCCAGATTTCTACTAATAGTCTGTTTCAATCATTTAGGTATTAAGTACGTAGGCAACTTAGGTTTTTCTCTGTAATGCTCCCCATTTTTCCTTCTGAACCCTCACTGGGATAGTTGTTTTTCTGATGATTGTTCCCCATTTTTTAACATCTTTATTGGAGTAGAATTGCTTTACAATGGTGTGTTAGTTTCTGCTGTACAACAAAGTGAATCAGCTATACATGTACATACATCCCCATATCCCCTCCCTCCCACCCTCCCTATCCCACCCCTCTAGGTCGTCACAAAGCATCGAGCTGATCTCCCTGTGCTACTGGTAGAGTCTTTAACATTCATATTTCTTTTAACAACCTGTTCAAAGCAATCTAGGCTTTTTTAACAAAAACATGCTCCTTAAAATTCTTCTAGATCCTGCCTAGGGTCAATTCTGAAGCCACCTCCACATTTTAGGTATTTGTTACAGCAGCACTCCACTTCTGGGATCGAAAGCTGTGTTACTGATCTTCTACCGTTGCCATGACAAATTACCACAAGTGTAGTATCTTAGAACAACCCAAATTTATTCTTACAGTTCTGGAGATTGGAAGAAGTCGTATAATCTGACTGGATGAAAATCAAGGTGCCCTCAGGCTGTGTTCCTTTTTGGAGGCTCTGGGGAGAATGTTTCCTGCTTACTGGGATTGCAGGCAGAATCCAGCTCCTTGAAGCTCAGAACCAAGGTCCCTGTTTTCCTGCTGGCTATAGATGGATCCCTGGCTTTTGGAGGCTGCTGCATCCGTGGCTCATGCCTCCCTCCCCGCTTCCTCCATCTTCAAAGCCAGCAATGACAGGACGGTCCCACTCACACTGCGAATCTCTCCTCCTTCCCTCTCATATCTCTGACGCACTCTCCTACCTCCCGCTTCTGCTTTTAAGAACTCATGTGATTACACTAGGCCCACCTGGATAATCCAGAATAATCTCTCCATCTGCAGGTCCTTAAATTCAATCACATTTGCAAAGTCTCCTTTGTCATGTAAGATAATCTACTCACAGGTTCCAGGGATTAGGATGGAAACATTTTTGGTGAGGTTGTGGTAGTGAAATTACTCTGCTTCCCAAGGTAGTCAATATTCATTGATCATTTACTACATACCAGGCACTGTTGTAAGCACTTCACATGTATTAGAACAGTTAGTCTTAACACAACTCTGTAAGACGCCAATTACAATCCCTATTTCACAAGTCAGGAAACTGATACACAGAGAGGTCAGGTAACTTGCTCAAGGTCACAAAGCTCTTAGGTGGTTGAGCTGGCATGCAAATGCTCTTAACCAGTACATATATTAAACATATTGCATCTGTCTATGTATCTGTGTATCTATGTATCCATGTATCTATCTATTCAATATATATACGCCTAGAGAAAATTTGAAGGGATATTTGCCAACATGTGAAGAGGGGTTGTCTCTGATAATGGGGTTCAACTGCTAACATAAAGTGTACTTTTTTATGGGTGTATGCTCGTGGGTGCTTTTCTGTGTTTTCTTAGTTTTTGACAATGAGCATATTAATAAACTAAGAACAAAAGTTGTTAGAATCTTTAAATGAGAAGAGCAAGGACACTCACCCATCCTCTGTTCTCTTGAATCTACTGGTCTTTCTGCAGCTGAAGTCTTAATGTCAAGACACCAGCAGAGGGCGCTGCCCACAAGCTTATCGGGAGTTTAATTACACCAGGCTCTGCCACCCTTGTTCAGGATTTGTGGCCCCCCGGTTACAAGCTTTGGACTTTCCTCTGGCTACCAACATGCTGAGGGCCTAGGGGAGACCCCGTGCCATCCAGCTGTGCCCCAGAATCCACCCAGCACTGTCCCAGGGGACCTACAAGAGCTACAAAACGAGGCTGGTTTTGGCTGAGAACAGATTGATCGGGAGAAAGAAATTTTCAGAACCCATGGGACTAAGTGAAAATGCTAGAAATGTGGTGGAAGAATGGGGGAAGGTGTCCATAAGAATTACTTCTGTATCTTTGTACCCAGGTGGCTCCATTTGGGGGCAGCCCCCAATTTTGTCCCTCGGTCCTTGGCTGCAGTGTGGACCCACGATACGAGCCCATCTGAAAAGATTTATAAGAGCCTGATGTAGCTGACGGCATCCACACCATCCTTGCCCACATCCCAGCCCCAGGATGGAGAAGCCTGGAGACCCACCCACAAGACCTCTACCTATGGTTTCTGGTGCCCTGAGCCTTTGCCTGACTGCGGGACTCAACACCAGGTTTCCAAGGGCATCAAACACATATCACAGTAGCTATCATTTTGCAGATTAAATCATTTCATTTTTCTTGACTGTTGGCATTTGGGTCTCTGGATTTGATGTCCCAATTTATGTAAACAAAATGCAACTAAGGGGGAGAGGACGGGGGAGGGATCAACTGGGAGTTTGGGATTAGCAGATGCAAACTAGTTATACAGGATGGATAAACAACAAGGTCCTACTGTATAGCATAGGGAACTATATTCAATATCCTGGGATAAACCATAATGGAAAAGAATCTGAAAAAGAATATATGTATGTGTAACTGAATCACTTTGCTGTATTCCAGAAACTAACACAACATTGTAAACTCACTTCAATTAAAAAAATACATTTAGGGCTTCCCTGGTGGCGCAGTGGTTAAGAATCTGCCTGCTAATGCAGGGGACACGGGTTCGAGCCCTGGTCTGGGAAGATCCCACATGCCGTGGAGCAACTAGGCCTGTGAGCCACACCTACTGAGCCTGCACATCTGGAGCCTGTGCTCTGCAATGAGAGGCCGCAATAGTGAGAGGCCCGCGCACTGCGATGAAGAGTGGCCCCCACTTGCCACAACTAGAGAAAGCCCTCGCACAGAAATGAAGACCCAACACAGCCATAAATAAATAAATAAATAAATAAATAAATAAATAGCCAAACATTTGAAGCCCTTTAAAAAAAAAAATTTTTTTTAAACAAACAAAAAAGCCCCAAAATGCAACTAAGGTTCACGGAGGGAAATGGAAAGAAGTTCTATCAGAAGAACAAAGGGAAATAACAAGAAAAAGCCTTGGCACAGTTCTCAGTCAATTGGAAGTCAAGAAATTGGCATTTCTCGGCTGATATTGATGGTTTTCCTCTAAGCTCCAACTGAGACCCCCCTCCGCTACCTACCCCCATGGTGTTCCAAAAAGGAAGGAGAATGGGGCACACACGCACACGTGTTCACACACAAATATGGTCACACACATACGCACACTGTCTGCTTGGGCTCTGGGGTGATGTTGCCAGAATCACACATCAAACTGCTCTGCCAGCTCAGCATCGGGTGGTAGGAAGGAATTACAGTGGGTCACGGTTTCAAGAGGCTAATCTCCGGAACTATTTAAATTTCCTCTTTCCACTGTCCTGATCATGCCCTCCAAATTGGCCGGAATTGGCCTTAAGACAAGGGCACTTCACTGGCACACAGGAGCTTGAGGATGTAGAATGTAAAGTGCATTCTCATCATGAAGGAGATTATCCACTGCTCTGTAAAGGGACTCCAGCTTTGCATCTTCAGATACATAGCAACAGAGGTGTTAGCACTGAAAATGTTTACTGATCCAACCCCTTCGCTTTCTAGATAAGAACAATGAGAGACACAGAGATAAAATGCCCTGCCCAAAGAAGTCACACAGACCAGGTCCCTCTCCCCATTTGTCCACGGGGATGGGTTTCCAATGGAAGGAGCAGGACCCCAGAATGGTCTGGTGGGGTTTGTGGGAAGTAGCAGTACAAAGCTGGGGTGTCTACAGGGAGGCGGTTGGCCGCAGGGAGCGGGAGGGAGCCGAGGTACTCACTCCTCCTCTGAGTTGTTGCAGGCATTGGTGTTGCTTCTGGCCAGGGGCCAGTCACTGCGGGGAGGTAAAGAGAGCACAGCATGGGAATCTGAACTCAAGTCCAATTGCTGGGGACCCTTTGCCCCCAGGTGGTTATTCTGGGACTCCCATCCCCTGTCTCACGGGCCTTTCCACACAGCTTGAAGAGAGGGAATTGTTATTGTCAGGGACAGACATTTTTTTGTGACTAGTTAGTGTTGGTGAAGGGGAAAAGATGAACACCTGGGTAAACTGAGGCTTCTGAATAACTGAGGATTAACTCTTTGAATCCCATCCCGCATCCTAGCCTCGATTCCTCTCAATGTCCTCCAGTTTTAGCATGTGCCAGGAAGTGGGCCAGGCGCTATGGGGGGGGACACACAGACCACCCGGCATGGCGCCTGCCCTCGGGTGCTCCTGGGTGAACAGGCCAAGCTCCTTGGACCAGAATGGACATAGTTAGCAGCAGCAGCAACTTGTTGCCCCCTCTGCAGATGTGGCTGTCACAGGGCCCTTCCCTTGGAAACCCCATCACAGGGGCTGCTTCCAGTTCTCAGGGTAAAAAATGGACTCTGGGGCTTCCCTGGTGGCGCAGTAGTTGAGAAACTGTCTGCCAATGCAGGGGACACGGGTTCAAGCCCTGGTCTGGGAGGATCCCACATGCCGCGGAGCAACTAGGCCCGTGAGCCACAACTACTGAGCCTGCGCATCTGGAGCTTGTGCTCCACAACAAGAGAGGCCATGACAGTGAGAGGCCCATGCACCACAATGAAGAGTGGCCCCCACATGCCGCAACTAGAGAAAGCCCACGCGCAGCAATGAAGACCCAACACAGCCAAAAATAAATAAAATTAAAAAAAAAAAAAAAAAGGACTCTGGGCAGAGCTGCCCCAGGTTTCAGCCCATCCTCCCCCTTCCCCTGCCCCACATTCATCTTAGAACTGCAGGGCCTGCCACCCCAGATCTATGTGAGAATCTGGTAGAAGGTGGGGGCTGCTTTCACAACCAAGCATGTTTATTGAAAGCTGGATTGGGCGGTACTTGGTGATGTTCTTTAGGAAAAGGCGTGATCTCCCTGAGCTCACCTGCCAGTTTGCATCTTTGACAGCTGGTTTTAGAAAGCCAGCCTGGCCTCACAGGGCTGGAGGGCAGCTTGCCTGTTTGTGGTGACTGCAGACCATTCACAGGACAGGAGACCCTGGGGCCCAGAGCCAGGTGCTGGTGACACTCCAGCCTGACTCTCAGGGCACCTGTTCTATGATGTTGAACATCCAGCCAAATGCCTTTTTGGTACTTCTGCTCATCCCTCCCAAGCCTCCCTCTCCCCATCCAGGATGTGGCTCTAACTGCTTGTTTCAGGATTGGTTCAGATCATCTAAAAATCCCCTGGGGAATCAAAACTGTGAGATTATGGAGGAAAGTTTAGCTCTCTGGGGTGCAGTTGCCTGTGAGCTGCACCATAATCTGCCATAATCTCATTGGGCCAAACCCACAGGAGAACAAAGACCCATCTCTGCATACACTTTGCTTTGCTGATGGGACTTGGCCTTGAAAATTCAGTCTTCTTCCCGCAGGAAGCCTCCCTGATTGATCTGCTCCCATCCTGCACCTTTGCATTCACCTGCCCCCTCTGAACCTTCCAGCAAGTGACTAGGCATTGGTGGCATAGTTGGGGCCTGGTTCTGATGGGGTCAACCCTCCGTTAATCTGGTCACATAGGGAAATGGGCAGAGTCTAATGTTCATCTCCATGAGTCTAAAGTTGTGGAGAAGAAGTTTCATCAATTAAGCCACGGAAGTCTTTGCTTGCCTAAAAGGAACTGAACCAGCCTGGCTGGCTTGCTAGCAAACGTCCTTCCCCCCCACTCTTTCCTCCTCCTCCACCCCCACTTCGTCCTTAGCTGCTATCCCTCCTGTCTTTCTGGCTCAGCAGTGAACAGCATGTGGGCCTCGTGGTCCTGGTGCTCCCTCACAGCCTGGGATGCCTGGCCCTGGGAACCTGGGATGGCCCTGCACACATCCAGCCAGCACCCAGGCCCTCCACGGTCCCCTTCCCACAGCCCAGGGAGCCCGAGGGTTTATAGTCCAAGCTTATGGGAAATGGGAGCCTGAGAACGCTGCTCCACTGGGCCTCCGCCTCTCAGCCAGAGATTCTCACACCTTTCCCCAGCAGAGAAGACTAATGTAGGTCTCCTAATGTCTCTGGCAAGACATCTCTTTGAACTCTCATATTTTATCTTAAATACGCTTGTACATCTTGTACATTTTGCAATGCACTGCATAACCTATAATAAACATAACCCCCCGCCCCAAATCTGGAAATAAAATCGAAGCTCCAGAAAGATTCATCTGTTTCCCCTGAGGCTTCATGGCCTTTACCCCCCAGGGGCTTTCTTTGCCTTTTCGAGGGGCCCGCAACCGAACCCTTCTGTTCCTTTGACTCCAAAACAGACAGCATTTTCTCTAGCCAATTATACAGGGACTGCCTGTTCTGCAACAATCATGCTTCTTTTTTCACACTTTACGTCTTCTAAACCCTGGCATAACCTAGAGAATTCAGCCGAAAGATCTTTTTCAGGCCCCTTTTTCCTTAGAACAGGTTCTGAGCAAGTGTCCTCCTGTTTGTGAGGCTGAGAGGAGGTCTGCTTCCCCTGAACGTGTTACCTCTTCTCCCTCAACTGCCCCAAGGGTCCTAGAGAGACCCTCTGCTGTTCAGCGACAATGGATTCAACCCACGGTCGCCAGTGGTCTCCCCGCCCACCAGAGGCTGGGGTGACTTCTCAAGAACACGAGAAGAGGGGGGGAGGGGAGGCAGCAGCTCTGTGCGGGGGGGCAGGGGGATTGGGGGGTGTCAGTCCAGCCCCTGCAGATTTCTCTACTTGCAGGCACCAGACAGCACCAGCCACAAGCTCCCCACCGGGCAGGGGGCCGTGCAAGGTGCTCAGAGCCCTTGTTCTGCAGACCCTTCTCCTACTAAAAAGCAGACACTCTCCTCATCCCCCACCCTACTCCCACCTACTGTGCTCCCCACGGTTCTTAAACCAACCTGGGGCGAGGATGGTTCCCCTTGAAAGTTCTAACCAACCTTTGGACCTTTTCCCCAGAAGAATGTACATATACCCATCCATAAAATTGTGGGTACCATCTAGGTACTCTCTGAGGTTCGTGGTACAAAAGGCCCATTTTTTTAGCAAGGTGGGTCACAGTGCAAGGTGAGTAGGATGAGGGTCCTTTAACGGAGAGATTGGTGAGGCTAGCGTCCCGGGTGCGATTCTGAGCACCAACTCCAGGGGGCGCTAGAGGGAGCTCCGCGGAGGACAGGGTCAGCTGCCCATGAGGCTGGGGGCTCTGGTTAAAGGGTTTCCACTCCCGCAGGGCTTCTTGGGCTCGTGTGGAGACTCCTAGAGCATGCAGTGTTCCCCCAGGACAGACCCCTTCCTGCTCCCGGCCACCCCGGGGTGGGGGGCGGGATCCACGCTGCACGGAAGGGGCAGCAGGTGCTTCCCTCTCGGTCTGGGGCAGGCAGCCCCGCCCCCCTTACCTTCTCCCTCTGTCTGGCGGCTCCTGGCTGCCCGCGTTGGACTGGACATGGCTTTCGCGGCTGGACACCTCCTTGAGCTTGGATCCGTGGAAACGCTCCAGGAAAGAGTCAGGCCTCTGGTCCTCGTGGCGTAAGTGCCTGGCGGCCCAGGCGCGCAGCGAGATGATGAGGCGTGACAACCTGGAAGGGCACAGACCCGCAGCGAGGGCGGTGCAGAAGGAGACGGAAGCCCCCTCCCAGAGGGCTGGGGCAGGGGCAGAGATGCCGGCAGGATGTGGGTCCCAGGGCCGGGCTCAGGTTTGCACGCCACCCCCTGCCCCCACTCGCCAGAGCCTTTTCTTCCCTCCACCTCTGCCACCTGGGACAGAGCTTCCTCCATAAGGGACATTGCTTCATTATGGCTTTGTCCCTTTAACACCTGGACTCCATCAAAGGCGTGACCCTGCCAATGGGCCATTAGCAAGCTTTTCTGCTCATCTTTCCTCTGCCCCATGTAGAGCTCTTTGTTACGACTGGTAAGCACAGGAACAGTAAAAAATACAATTTCCGAATAGTGATAAAATCCAGAGCGAAGTATAAAGGAACAAGCACCCAGATACACCCTAGGTTCTTTCCCCAACCCTTGTCCTATGAACTGCTCTTCATACAAACTCTTATCTTACCCCCAGCCCTGTGCAGAAGTTCCTTTGCAGTGTGCCCTGACCTCTCTCCTGGAGCGGACACCACCCGGGCCTCAAGCACCCGAGACCAGGCAGTCCACACGCCCAGAGCTCATCTTAGCTTCAGTTTTCTGTAAAAAAGCTTCCCTCAGCCCTGCCTCTTGCTTCCCCGTCTTGGCCAGGGGGTAACGGAAAGAGAGACTCAACTGTTTCTTGGAGCTCAGCTTTCCTGACTGGGCACCCACTGTGCATGCCACTGTCCCCAAGAAATCGGTTCTGAGCAACCTGGCATGGAGTCATGAATTGTCACATACCTTGATCCCCATCACACACTTGTGACCACAGCCTAAGGGAATAAGTTGAAGTGAGGGAACATCCCATGAACAGAGATGCTTACAGCGGCTGCTGCAGATGAATGGCAAGGTGCCTGCCCAGCCCAACCTCTCTGCTCTGACACTCCCCACACCCACATCTTCCCTCTGCTGAGGGAGAGAAGCAAGGTCTTACTCCCCGGAGCTCCAGCCTCAGCCAACAGGCTCGGGGATGGACGACTGACCCACAGAGTCACTCAAGCCTCTGAACTAAAAACCACTCCAAGGTGGGGTTGGGTGTTTCAACTCAGGATCATATGGTGAAGGCTGTTTTCAGCCTGTGCCTGCTCAGGTGTGAGCAGAGAAAGCCAGAAACGTAGGAGGCACGCAGGAAAAAAGCACATAGATCATGAAATGCTGCTAGAGAAACGAGAGAGGGAAGGCAGCTGCTTCCCCACGGCCCCTTACCAGCCCCACTGGCTCCGTTTCCACAAGGTGGCCTGGATCTTAGCTTATACCAGCCCCTGCCCCAGCCCTACCCTTTTCATTTGAGCTAGTTGAAGGTGTTCTCTAACTCACGGTCAACAGGCCTCTTATTAGTAAGATATTTTATTAGTAAGACAAAAAACACTGGAAATCACTTAAAATGCCCAGCTATAAGTGGCAAGTGAAATAAATAATTCTCCACAATGAAAAACATGAAGAATAACCAGATAAATTAATATTTTGCAATACTCTTAAGCAAAACCTGTAGAACACATGACTATGAAACTCTGGCTTTGGTAAAAAAAAAAAAATCAGTGGAAGGAAATAATGAGCCCCACATTTGTTGAGCACCCGTCGTGAGGCAGCACTGGGCTCTGCCGCAGCCCTCATGTTACTAGATGCATCTTTAGATGAGACATGAAAGGTGAAATGACTTCCTCCAGGTGGTACAGCTACTGAAGCCAGAGGACAGATGTTATCAGAAGGGAGACAGAGCTTGGAGCCTAGTTAATCTTTCAAATACTTTTGCGAGGACGTAAGCTATGAAGTCTAGACCCATATGAGTGAGGACCTGCCAGGGGCTCTTTCCGACAGAGCCACGATTGCCCTCTGTATGCCACCGTGACCCATCCAACGGTCTCCCACGGCTGGCTGATCTTTCTTCTGAATTCTTTTCTGAAACTTCTCTGGTTGGCTTTTTTTTTCTTGAATTCTTCCAGAATTGAGCAAGTACCTCAATATCACTTTTTATGAGAGCAATTTCAGATAAAGGCAGTTTTTCTTAGACTTCTCTGAGCTCGGAACACCTGACCCAAGAGGAAATGACTCCCTGATAGATTTCTGACTCCGCTTCTCCTGCCCCTTTCTTCTCCAAATCTGCAACCCTACCCTCAACCACCATGTCTTCCTGAGACTTGTCTACCTTCTTTCTGCCTCCGTCTGCCCTTTCCCAAGGTGAGGGCTGAGACTGGTCGGTTACCTGGCGGGCCCCTGGCTGGTGAAGGAGCTTCGCTTGGATTCAGCCAGTCCTCTGGTCTCCATGGTGATGCCTTCTTGCAGTTCTGACGGCGTCTCCTCACATGGCAAGTGGGTCCTAGGAAATCAAATATGCAGCAAGTGAAATTGATTTCAAGCTCATCCTTGACGTTGATTTCCAACCTCCTGGACACGTTGAGGACTGAGATGGCCAGATGCCCTGCTTAAAGAGGAAAGCTACTATCACAGATCCTCACCCCAGAGCTCCCCACTTCAGTTCATACTCCAGCAGGAGCCAGCAGGTCCTGGCTTTCAGGAGAAAGTGGCCTTTCCTTTATGACAAGGAGGCTACTGCCCGTAGCCCAGGTGAAAAGGGCAAGCCAGCAGCAAATGGTCCTTATTAGAGCACTGGGGTGGGGGGGAGGTCCCAGGAGCCACAGCAGCTGTTTCCATGCAAGGATTCCAGAACAAGGATTGTGGTTCACACACATCCCTGCATACTGAAATCCTATCTCCTAAAGTCAGATCAAGTGCCACCTCCTTCAAGAGGTCTTCCCTTGCCCTCTGTCGTAGTGTGTAGGTACTGCAGGAGCCCACTGGTTAAGAGGGTCCAGCAATATTGTAAGGAATTTGCCTAGCCCTCCACGTGCATTTGTGTAGGGCTTTCAAATGAAAATCCATTTCTGCTGTGACCTTTTGCCAAGCCCTAACCCGTGTCCTCTGTAACGCAGAGGCAAGGGGGGCGGGGACCTCACCTGTGCAATTCAGGGCGAAAAGCAACAGCACCCACAGGACAGGTGTCCACAGCTCAGTCTGAGCATCAGCAGAGCCTCGTGTGGAATAAGACCTCCCTGCTGGGGTGTAATTTTCCTTTTTTCCCTTTCTTTTGAAACTTCCTAGGGCTGAAGTTTGATCGGCCTGATTAAAAGCCATCCAGGCACTGCCCTCCAGGGATCTGCACTTCATTCTACGAGTCTTGAAGAGCCCAGGCAAGACAAATTAATTCGATCACATGACCTATTCCAGCCTAATCAGCCTTCTTAACAAGGTGGCAACACGGCTGAAGAAGCAAGCAAGAATTAATGTCAGGGTAAAGGCGCTCTCTCCCCCCAGTGAGCGATTCGAAGTCAGAATCCCGTATCTCAGCCGCCGAGCCGCTGCCTCTTCCTTTCTACAACCTCCCTGCCGTCTCCAGCGGGGGGAGCTCACTACCATTCCATGGCTCCTCCAGGTCTTCTCTGCACAGCCCTGATTGCCAGCAGGTTCTTCTCTCCCTCTGCTTCCCCATATCGAGGATACACTTTTTTTTTTTGCTGGAACCACATGGAGTCAGGCAACTTCATCTTCTAACAGCCCGCCTCCCACGAAGGGACGGCTCTCACACCCGTGCTGCCTCGTTTTTCCAGGTTAGACGCGTCAGCTCACCCAGCCTGTCCTCAGCAGGTTCAAGTCTCTTCCCCGTCACGGTCATTCTCCTGTGAGCAGCTTCCTGTATTCTTGCCTGACTGGGCACAGAGACTGAGAACCACCCTGCTGTTGCTGGAGCCCAAGACATGCTTTTGGTGCCCCATCACCAGCTACCGTCATCCAAAACCCAATCTCTTAGAACATGTGCTGCTGCTAAGCCAGAAGGCCTTGTCTTATGCATGTACCATTGATTTGTTTGAAGTTAAGTATTGGACTCTCCCATTTATCTGAGTCACTTGATGTTTTGGCACCCTTGGTATGCAGGGTCCTCCCAACTCCGTCTCATTCACAGATGTGATACCCAAAGTACACGCCATTTATTGACTGCTTGCTGTATGTCAGCCACATACATTTTATCCTTAATCCACATAAAAACTGTAGGAGAGGAAACTGAGGTTCAGAGAGGTTAAGTAAGTTCCCCAAGGTCACATAGCCAAGTGGCAAAGCTGAGATTTGGATGCCATTCCATCTCCTTTCAAAGCCTGCTCTCACCTACTCCATGAATCTGCCTTCTGTATTTTCATACATGGCACTGATTAAAGCAAAAGTTGAATAGGACATGGCTGAGAGCTGAGCCCTGTGGCATGCCACTAGAGACATGGCTCTGATTCCCCTGGCTGCACTAATGTGGGCATGGCTTTTTTATTTCCAAACCGCCTAATTGAATTCTCTATACTCATAAGAGACCACTCACACCTCATCCTTATACCTATGAGAGACCCTACCAGAGGCCCTGCTGCAGTTAGGAAGCTACAATACCCTTGCGCTTCTAACATTCTGCGTACTACAAAGGTGGGAATGCATGTTGCAAGGCACCCGGGTCACTTACAGGAGGCGGCGGCGGCAGGGGGACAAGTGAGTCCATCTCTCCAGTGCCTGGATCCTAGCAGCTGGCATGCTTGGGGGTGGGGAGTTGGGGTGCGGGCAGCAACTAACAGCTGGGCTCTAGCTCTGCCACAGAATGTGTGCCTGGAAGGTCTAGAGGCAATCCCAGGACGAGGTGTTCTGGCCCCACCAGCAGCTCCCTCCTCAGGGAGCTCTAGGCACTGAGCAGGCGGCCCAGCATTTCTGCCTAGTCTGGATTCTGTTCATTGCAGGGGGGTGTTGGGGGTACATCCTGAGACCAGATTTATGTGCATCAGCAGCAAAGGACTCAACGCCCATGACATCAGGGCTTGTGGGTGGGTGAGAAGGGCAGAACTCACCCCAGATTTTAAAGCAGGCCTGCAGTTGGCAGCAGTGAGAGCTACTGCAAGTGGCCTGGACCTTTGACACCTACGTGAAGGGGAGGCGGCGTAGTGGGGAGCCCGGAGGCCTGGGTTCGAATCCCTACCCCAGCACCTATTAACTAAGTGCACCGTGGGCTGGTCACTTACCCTCCCTGAGTTTAATTTTCCTGGTCTTCGAAAAGAAAACAAAGGAAAAATTGATTTCATATTGATTTA
The DNA here is from genome assembly GCF_964341445.2 of Mesoplodon mirus. Lineage (NCBI taxonomy): Eukaryota > Metazoa > Chordata > Mammalia > Artiodactyla > Ziphiidae > Mesoplodon > Mesoplodon mirus. The sequence continues at coordinate 16,119,050 of NC_138990.1, read as the reverse complement.
AGTATTGGTCAAATGCCCAAGTCCAGAAAGGCACATTTAGCTGTGAAGAATAGGAAGGGTCTTATACGATGTAAGTTCAAGGGACCCAAGGGGCCTTTTCTTCTTGATGCATCTCCCCACTTGTTTCTTGATGCCCAGAGTTCTACTCTGCTGTCTTTCTTCCAGCTCCATAGTCTCTACCCTCGTTAAATGCCTGGGGGTATTTAAATAGCAAACCCAATTAGTTATTCCTCAGAGAAACTGATTTACGAGGTAAATGGAAGGGCAGATTGGCTAGGAGGAGAGGAACCAAATGTCTGAGGTGATATTTTGTGTCCCCAAGGACACACAGGTACTGCCAAAAGGGAGAAACTTCTGGCAATCAGTGCAAGATCAGGGATCCAGAACCTCCCAGGGAAATACAGAGGCAGGAGAGAGTGCGGGCCAGGTACCGTCCGGCCAGGAGCGGGCTCAGGACTTGACAGGCTTCGGTCTCTGTAAAACAAGCAGATCAGGCCAGGACAACCTGAAGTTGCCTTCTACCCGCAGTCTCCGGTTCTCCGTGGTGATGGTGCCTTTGCAGGAAGAAGCCCTGTGAAGTTAGCAACCAGCAAGATCAAGGGCAACTGGTGAAACAAAATGAAGTGACTGTTTTGAAAGACAAGGTCATTTTCAACCTGTAAAGCTCATCTTCTGAGTTTATTTATACAGAGGAATTAATGCCCACAAGGTGAAGCTTTTTCGTCACTGGGAGGGAACAGAGGTTCTCATTAGAACAGGAACTGGTGATCAACTTTGTGCTCTGTGGATCTGGTGTCTTCTTTCAGTGACTTTGGGGACATAAGAGGAAACAGAAGTGGCCTTTTGGAACAAGGGTGGAGAAAATGATACCTTATTTTACTTTTCCTGCTCTCAAGCCCTGAGGAACTAGAGTGATGGGCAGATACTGCCCCGGCCACATGTGACCAGGGAACTGAAGTCACTGCATTTTTGTCTTGGGGTCCTGGGGAAGCAGGTTGAAAATGGTTTTCTTTTGTGGTAATTGCTTTGGGCTCTGTTCAGGGTAAAGCATGAAGAAGTCTCCTTCTCTGTAGGACACAACCCCTTATGCCCAAAAGCTCGCCTAAAATAGCTACACTAGGAGATTGATCTGGGGTTTGGGGTGCCCTCGGTCCTAGCTGCAATTCTCTGTGGCAGACTGTGAAGTCTTTCTCTATTGCATTATCTGCAAAAATATGCCAGACGGCTCTCAAATAACTGAGTCAACCAAACAGATCTAAATAGAAAAAGCAAAATTCAAGACATTTTTATTTCTGGTCTTTTCAAGGTATAAACTTAATTTTTTTGTTCAAAGGAAACATTCTCATCCTTCCTTATGACTCTTCACTAGGAAAATAGGCCCAATGATTTAAAAAGAGAAACAGAAACCTGGGTCTCTAATTTGGTGAAAGACCTGGGAGGCGGGATGTCTCAGGGGTCGGGGAAATGATACTCCCTGCTTTGGGGGGCACTCGGCAAAGGACCACACCAATGCATATGTCCCCAGCACAGCTGTGCGATATCACTGAGGATAAAGAGGGATTAATATTTAAGGACACACATTCATGATTATTTCTCCCAAAAGTTTTCTAAAAGGATTGGAATTTCAAGGCAAAGATCTATGATTTGTTCAAACACCATTTCCTCTCTGCAAATAGTGATTTGAAACTTTAAAAATTTTATGTGACTGTGCCAGAGTCCTTTGCTCAAATCAATCTTACAGGGAAAACTAGTATGTGAATCGACAGATGTCGGGCTGCTCTGGGAAGCAGGGGAGGGCTCTGGACCCGGCCTTCCGGCCCAAGGCTGCTCCCCCCCAGCCTGAACTCCTACTCTCAATCTTTGGTGATGCTAAGGAGCCATTCTGGAAACTTCTGTCTGTTAACCCACTCCTGCCTCCATGAGATAATGCTTCTCAAGAAGGAAGCATTTTTCCTCTCTCTCCTTTTGAAACCTCTCAAGTGTTTCCACGGGATTCTGTACTAATCTGTCAACAAGCTTTTACCACGTATGTAGCTGGGCATGGTCCCAAGTGGAGCTTGCTGAGACTCGGCTAGTGGTCAGGCTGAGACAGCCTGATGTGGGCACAGGCAGGAAATGGCCCGTTCCAGATGTCGGGACAGCTGGGGCCATCTGAGGTCAGAGGAGGTGAAGGAGGCTTCAGCTGGGACGCCAGAGAAGGCCCATAGGAGGGGCAGCATCTCCAAGACCCGCGGTGAGCACCGATTAAGTGCTCGCTGCGTGGCAGGGGCTGTGCCCCAAGCTTTACCCTGTTTTACCCTCATTTCTGCCCTGACGTCAGTACTAGTCCATTTTGCAGATGAGGAAACTGAGGCTTGGAGCTGTTGAGCAGCTTTTCAGAGCCACTTTTCAAACCCGGCAGTCTGACCCCGAGCCTGTGCTGTGGGTCACCACGCTGGCCTGGGGATGGGGGTGGGGGAGGGGAGGGCATTTGCCCACCCGTGAGATGGCAGAGTACTGTCCCAGAGCATCACATCAGAGCACCGGCTGTGTGGACAACCTATCCCCGGAGTGTGCACGGACCCAGTGTGAGCCCACAGCGAGGCTCTCGGAAGTCAGAGGCTCTTGAACGGCCTGCAAGCCAGACGGAGCTTGTCGGCCACCGGCCGAGGCCGAGCCAGGATGAGTCGGGCAGAGCTGGCTCGTGGTGGCGTCGGGTCAAGCAGGCATTCTGGGCAGGAGCCCCAGCCCACTCGCCAGGCCCGCCTTCTCACTGGGAGGAGCCAGACTGAGACTCCAGGGACTCTGGAAGCTCCACGAGATGCTCTGGTTTTGTCCTGCTCGAGGCAAAAGGGAGCAATGGGGAAAAGTTCCATTTGCTGCAAATTCTTCTTGATCCTAACAGCTTCTTCCTTCTCCCATTGGGCCCAAGACCCCAGGAGCCTGATGCTGCCCAGGGAGCCTGACTTCCTGCTGTGCTCCATGCTTGGGACTTTTCTCCCCTCTACCACAATCCTCTTTGAAGCCCCTCTTCAGGGGGTTTTATTAGCTCAGATGTGGGAAAGAAACTATTAATGCACACCTAAGTTTTAATAGTAGACAACTGTCCTAATAGTGTTCCTCTTCCTTTTAAATAAGGGCAATGCCTTAACCTAAAGGAATGAGTCCTCAGTTGTGGAACACAAGTATTGACAGTCGGCCAGTTAGGAGGGAGAAATTTGAGTAGGGTGAGAATTTCTGATGCCCCTGAGTCTATCAAATTTCCTGGGTCCGAGCACCAACTTAAAAGAGTTGGAGGGAATATCTGTTGCCATGCTTTGAGATTTCCTTCCTTTGCCTGAATCCCAGAGGGTGCAGGTCCAAAGACTACATAAGTTTGCAAAGATAGAGAAATTGCTGTCTATCACTTTATTAGCCGAGTTGCTAAGGAGCTGGGACAAAGCACCTAGATGTAGGAAAAACCAAATGTGCATTTGAGAGAGGAAGTGACATATATAAGTTAGTGAGGAGAAATGATGGAGGAGGGCCTAGTGCCAGGGATGAGAGGATTGAGGGACTGTCATTGCACTTTTGGCCATCAGGTAATATGCAGTTTTCATGGCAGGGAGGTTTTAAGTGTTATATATGTGAGACAAAAATAACATAAATATTGGAAATAAAGCTTCTTCTTGTTCAATTCAATCAACTCACTGAGAATTTAAGAAACATAAGAATGTAAGTCCATTTGCACCAAATAGATACTCTCCCATTTCCCATTGCTGCTCCATTTTGCAGTTGAAGAAACTGAGGCATGGAGGGGTTAGTGAGTTTTCCCAGGTCTACTAGTAAGTTAGGAACAGGGCTAGAAGTAGAACTCAAGGCCCCAGGTTTCCATGTGGCTGCCTGTGTCGGGATGTCACTGATGGGGCTGATGGCTTTGCTGGCAGGGCACGGCCCACTCCCCCCAGGTACATGAGCACGGCTGAGTCCTGGCCTTCTCCTGGAAGTGAGGGACAGTGCACCTGATCTGTACTCCACCCCAGTGCCCAGGGCAGTGGCTGGTGAACAGACAGAGCCCGATAAATGTTTGATGTATACAAGGGAAAGTGTGGCAGTTTGGGGACATTTTTACAGTAGAATTTAATCTGCTGCATATGAATATTCATTTTCTTGCCTTCTAGAAAAAAAAGTTACAAAAGTTATATAACTTTTGGAGCCTCATATTCCCACATCTCTAAAATGAGAATAAAAACTACTTCAGTGTGGGTTGTGAGGAGTAAGGGACATGGAAAATGAAGTTAGAAGGAGTGCTGTGAACAGACCCCGCCCTCCAACCCGTGCTTGCCCACAGGCTAAGGCAGTCTTTCCCCCAGGTCTAGATCAGCTATGGAAATAACCTGTTCCAGGCATGAACTTAAAAGCCCATCCTACCTGCTGAGGCCGTTCTCAATGCTATCGAGATCTCTGTCCGTGGTCCTTACCACAAGGTGGTGAGTCCTGGAAGGGTGGGAGTATTGGGTGCTAATCTTGGCCATCTTCTTGCTTTGTCACATTCAGCCCCAAGGTGGTTGCTGAAACATGAACACAAAGCAGATATGTCATCAGGACCCCCCAGGAAGTAACTGCAAACCCAGCTGGTATGGGAGGGCTACTCCCCCAGGCAAGCCCTGGCACACGTGCCCTCCTCCATTTCTCTCACAGCTCCTGCCACACTGTGTTTTAGTTGGATCTCTCTGGGCTAGCTGTCCGAACCAGAAGCACAAACAAGGTCTTTTACTCCTTTGTATACGCTGCATGCGGAGAGCTGCTCAAAGGTTTTTTTGTTTGTTTGTTTTGTTTTGCTTTTTGCCGCACCTCGTGGCTTGCAGGATCTTAGTTCCCTGACCAGGGATTGAACCTGGGCCTCCAGCAGTGGAAGCACGAAGTCCTAACTACTGGACTGCCAGGGAATTCCCAAGGGCTGCTCAAAGTTAAGCGCTGATTCAGCAAATGAATGAATGAATGGCCAAGTTGGTATCCAATGTAAGAAAGCTAAAACCCTCACGATTCTCTTTAATAATGCAATTTCCCTCCTAACTCTGGCTTTCTCATTTACCCTATGTTAATCTTATAATTTTGCACATGTTTTAGTAACTCTCCAAAATCTTGTTTTAAAACAAAGCATAAAAAACCTAAGTACTTGACATTTATAAAACCTTTACAATGTGATGTTCAACCTAGTACACACTTCATCTCATTTAATCTTCACAATAACCTCATCAAATATTTACAACTTTTGTCTCCATTTAAAGATGACTAAATTGAGGGACTTCTCCAGTGGTGCAGTGGTTAGGAATCTACCTGCCAATGCAGGGGACACTGGTTCGAGCCCTGGTCTGGGAAGATCCCACATGCCGTAGAGCAACTAAGCCCGTGCACCACAACTACTGAGCCTGTGCTCTAGAGCCTGTGAGCCACAACTACTGAGCCCACGTGCCACAACTACTGAAGCCCGCCATGCCTAGAGCTGGTGCTCCACAACAAGAGAAGCCACCGCAATGAGAAGGCCACGCACCGCAATGAGAAGGCCACGCACTGCAATGAAGAGTAGCCCCCACTCACCGCAACTAGAGAAAGCCCACGTGCAGCAACAGAGACCCAATGCAGCCAAAAATATATAAATAAATTAATTTAAAGAAAATAAAAAAAATAAAGATGACTAAATTGAGACTCAGTGATGTCAAACAGCTTGTACAAGCAAAGAAATAGATAAAACCTATCGGTGGCATGATCCTGATGCTAGAAATCTGACCATGAATACCTTCCCTTCAGCAAACACTGGAAGGTGTCCCTCTGACTGATGAGAAAAGAAAACTGATGTGAGTGCACAGCTGGCGTGATGGATACAAAGACAGGCCAACTGCATGATTTCTGATCACAATCTTCCAGAAGGAAGACGAATTCCTGAGGACAGTTTCTCTGAAACAGATGGGCACAGGCTCTCTTGAGCAGCCACATGGTTTAAGTGTGTCAGAAGTCAGTACAGACCACTCCAGAGAAAGATGGTGATTTCCAGCAATTGCCCAGTGACTAATTCCAGGACTAAATTAATTTCATATCCAAAGGGAGGTCAGTGCCAGGAGCCCAGAGCACTGCACTTAAGTCCCCAACATGGATGTGGTCTCTGCTCACCATGAGTTACTCAGCAGGGGGCAGCCGTTGGCTCAGATAGTCCTGGTTCATCTCTGATGTTTGATAGTTTAAGTCCACAATTTTAAATTTTATAATTTTCTCAATAGATAAAAAATAGTTTTGATTTTTAAAAACTGTATTCATTTACGTAACTTAGTTTCTGGCTGACCACAGGAGATACAAAGGAATATTAAGACAATGACTGTTCTCAAGGACCTTACAAGTCTAGTGGGGCAGATGACGTATACCAGAGGGTCCTGAAGGTTGAGTCATGGAGCTTGGGCTTTACCTCTGAGCCCATCAGGGATGTGGTCAGATGTGTAAAGGCCACTCTGGCTACACTGGGGAGGATATATCCACTGGGGAGGATATATTCAGGAAGCAACTAAGCCCGTGCGCCACAACTACTGATGCCTGCATGCCTAGCTGCAACAGAGAAGCCACCGCAATGAGAAGCCCGCGCACCACAACGAAGAGTAGCCCCCATTCGCTGCAACTAGAGAAAGCCCGCGTGCAGCAATGAAGACCTAATGCAGCCAAAAATAAAAATAAATAAATTTTAAAAACCCCACAGCTACCCGATGGATAGAAGCACTGGGACGTGGTAATTGATCAAGGATGAGGGGTCACGCTGCCGTGACCGCTGGCATGGGGGTCGGTGGTGCTGCCCACTGAGGCAGGGACTGTGGGAGGGGCAGGGTTGAGGCAGAGAATGATTCCAGTTTGAGATGTCTGCAGAAACTTTGAAGCCAACATAGGAACCAGGAGCCTCCCACTAAAAGAAGTACACCAAATTTGAAATCATCCATCCAGTGCTTTTTTACTGAGCACTTACTATGTGCCAGGCAGTATGCTAAGAGCTAGGGTTTTATGATATCCAATATAGTAAAGTTTGGTACAGAATACATGTCAATCAATGCTATCTTTATTTATTTGGGCTTTTAAAATGCTTAAATATACATTTAAAAAACCCTTAAAATGCGTACAGAATACCTTAGGGAACTCTGTGGAACAGAGTTGAAAACCAAGGCCAAGTTGATTATTAAAGGTCCTTCTGTTTCAGAAGTTCCATGATGGGACAAAACTCTACAGTGCAAATATTGTACCCAAGGGTCCTCTCATATTTTCTGTGAGTGTGATCCTATGTGGAGAAAATAAAAATATTCCAGAGCTTCAAAAACAGAAAGGGGAAAAAACTATATAATATTAATATTATTAATATTCTCTGGACATGGCACAATATAAGTATAAACAACTTGAATATCAGACCTTAACGTGAGAGGGCATTTTGAAAATTATATTAATATGCAAAGATCCTCAACAAAATACTAGTGAACCAAATCTAGCAACATATAGGAAGGATTTTACACCATGACCAAGTGATATTTATCCTAGGAATGCAAAGTTGACTTATCATTCAAAACAATCAGCATAATACACCATATTAGTAGAATAAAGGGTAAAAACCATATGATCATCTCAACAAACACAAGAAAAGCATTTGACAAAATACAACATATTTTCAAGTTAAAAACTGTCAATAAACTAGGACTAGAAGGAAACGTCCTCAACCTGATTAAGGGCATCTATGACAAAGCCACAGCTAACAACATAATGGTGAAAGACTGAATGCTTTCCCCCTAAGATCAGGAATAAGACAAAGACATCCATTCTCATCACCTCTATGCAACATGGTATGGCTCGCCAGGGCCATTAGGCAAGAAAAATAAATAAAGGCATCAGATTGGAAAAGAAGAAGTAAAACTATCTCTATTTGCAGATGACATGATCTGGTATATAGAAAATCACAGGGAATCCACTAAAAAACTATTAGAATTAATTGAGTTTAGTAGTATTGCAGGATACACAATCAGCATAGAAAAATCAGTTGTATTTCTATACACTATCAATAAATAATAAGAAGATGAAATTAAGAAAACAGTCCCATTTTTAGTAGCAGTAAAAAGAATAAAATACTTAGGAATAAATTCAATCAAGGAAATGAAAGCTTTGTACACTGAAAACTATAAAAATTGTTGAAAGAAATTAAAAACATGTAAATAAGTGGAAAGATATCTCCTGCTCACAGATCAGAAAAATTAATAGTTAAGATGGCAATACTTCCCCAATTGATCTACAGATTCAATACAATCCTTATCAAATCCCTTCTGGAATTTTTGCAGGAATTGTCAGGCTGATTCTAAAATTTACATGGAAATTCAAGGGACCCAGAGTAGCCAAAACAAACTTGAAATCCTGATAAAGAAGAACAAAGTTGGAGGACTCACACTTTCTGATTTCAAAACCTATTACAAAGCTACAGTAATCAAGACAGAGTGGTACTGGTGGAAGGATAGATATATAGGTCAATGGAATAGAATTGAGAGTACAAAAAGTAAACTCATACACCTATGGCCAACTGATTTTCAACAAGGGTGCCAAGATAACTCAATGGGGGAAAGAATAAATCGTCTTTTCAACAAATGTTGCTGGGAAAACTGGATATTCACATGTTAAAGAATATATACCATACATGAAAATTAACTCAAAATAGATCATAGACTTAAATGTAAGGGTTAAAACTATAAAATTCCTAGAAGAAAACGTAGGAGTAAATCTTCACAACCTTGGATTAAGCAGTGGTTTCTTATATATTACACCAAAAGTATAAGTGACTAAAATAAAAATTAGATTGTGCTTCATTAAAACACACACACACACACAAAAAAAACCTTTGTGCTTCAAACGATACCACCAAGAAAGTAAAAGGCAACCCACAGAATGGAAAAAATAATTTAAAATCATATATTGGTAAGAGACTTGTACCCAGAATATATAAAGAACTACTACAACTCAATAATAAAAAGACAAATAACCCAATTAAATAATGGGCAAAGGATTTGAACAGACATTTCTCTGAAGGAAATTACAAATGTTCAGCAAGCACATGAAGAAATGCTTAACATATTTAGTTACGGAGAAATGTCAGTCAAAATCATGATGAGATAACCACTCCACACTGCCTACGATGGCTGTAATTAAAAAAACAGACAATTACAAGTGTTGGTAAGGAGGTGAAGAAGTTGGAATCTTCATACACTGCTCGTGGGAATGTAAATGGTGCAGCCACTTTGGAAAACAACAGCACAGTTCCTCAAAATGCTAAAAATAATCACAATATGACCCAAGAGTTCCACTCATAGGCATATACCTAATGAAAACATATGTCCACACAACTTGTATTTCAATGTTCACAGCAGCATCATTCATAATAGCCCCCAAATGGAAACAACCTAAATGTCCATCAGCTGATAACTGGATAAACAAAATGTGGTATATCTATATAATGAAAGGTTATTCAGGTGGAATTTTATTTGGCAATTAAAAAGGATAAAATACTGATACCTGCTACAACATGGATGAACCTGGAAAACATTATGCTAAGTAAACAAGCCAGACACAAAAGGCCACATATTGTATAATTCCGTTTATATGAAATGTCCAGAATAGGCAAATCCATAGAGACAGAAAATAGATTAGTGACTGCCAGGGGCAAGGATGGGGAGGGGAGTCAGAAAAGAAAATGTCTGATAATGGGTTCAGGGTTTCTTTTTGGAGTGTTGAAAAGTGTTGGGCTGCATCCCGCAGGCCTACAAGGCTTGCGCTTGCCCAGCTTTAAGACCGAACAAAGAGCCTGGAGTCAGCAACAGAGACATCAATGGTTTAATGGATGGGGGGACCTTACACGTCTGAAGCAAGGTCCTGGAGCAACACCCCACTGTGTGTGGCTAAGGGCAGACAGGACCTGGTGGCAGTCTTTGCCCCCAAAAGGAAGGGGGGATTACCATTTATAGGAGAATTGACGGTAGGTGGGCTCATTAGTTACCAGGGAAACCAGCAGAGGGGCATGCCCCTCACCACCCCTTCCATAAGAATAATCACTAGCTGGGGGCTGGGGCAAGTAAGTAGAAAGGTCAGTCAGGTGTGTAAGATACAGGTGAAGCCGGCATTGGTTGGGCAGGGGATGAACAGAGGGCAAGAGAACAGCCATCTTGAGTGACCTGGCCCTACAAAAAGTTTAAACGTTATATCGAGTTAATGGTTGCACAGCTGTGAATATACTAAAAAATAACTGAAATATATACTTTAGAAGACTTTCATCACATGTGAGTTATACCTAAAAAAGAAGTAGTGTTAAATCTAAAATCAAAACACTTTTCTTTTTTTTTTTTTGCGGTGCGCGGGCCTCTCACTGTTGTGGCCTCTCCCACTGCGAAGCACAGGCTCCGGACGCGCAGGCTCAGCGGCCATGGCTCACGGGCCCAGCCGCTCCGCGGCATGTGGGACCTTCCCGGACCAGGGCACGAACCCGTGTCCCCTGCATCGGCAGGCGGACTCTCAACCACTGCGCCACCAGGGAAGCCCCCAAAACACTTTTCAAATGCAAAACTCACAATGTCTGCTACAAGAAACTCACGAAACATAAATATACTAAAGGGGAGAAAGGTCAAAATATCATATTAATAAAAATACTGATAATGATCACATTTTTGAGAGTTTACATGATGCTAGGTACTTCTCCCCATGTATCAACTTATTTAATTCTCACAATAACCCTATGAAGTAAGTACAACTATTATCCCTATTTTATAGATGAGCAAACCAAGGTACACAGTTCACACAGCCAGGACTGTAGCAGGCAATCTAACTGTAAAGCCTGAAAGCTTAATCCACTGCCTCTCAAGAAATGAGGCCAATTTCTGGGACTTTCCTCCATCTGCCCAAGGAATGTCCAAAGGGGTAGCTCAGGTCTTAGACCATGAGGATGTGTCCAGTTGTGCTCAGAGCTGAGCTTCCCGGTTGATGAAGGGAAATGGAAGTCAGAATCTCTGTTCTCCCTTTTCTGCAGAGTAGAGGCTAGGCAAACCCAGGAATGTCACTGCACCAAGATAGGAAGAATAAGTCTGAGTTAGGAGACTTGAATTTTGTTTTTCAAGGAAACCTCTGAATGGCTGGGAGGTGGAGTCCTCCCTCTTCTCAACTCTATGCACTTTTATAACACAAGCAAAGGGAAGCTTGCACACACCAGCTGTAGATTTTCAATTCCTGCCCGAGAAGAAAAGCTAACATTGTTCCCCCAGACAGGAAGAGATTCTGGGTAAAAAAGAGCCCACCGAAATTGTAACAAGGTTATCAATTATGTCACTCAACCACCAGACAGAGGCTTGCCTCATGCCTAGAAAGTGTCTTGGTCTTCTGTAGAGATGACTCAGAACTAATGGGACTCTGGTTTCCTGAGCTTTAAGTGCACTCAGTTTCTAAATGACTATTTTGCAGTAGGATTCAGTTGCTCAGGTTGAGATTGCAAAAGGATGAAAGTGCTTTCTAGATGTATCTAGGGCTGGAGAACCCGGAGCTCTGTAGCCAGCCCTATAGATGCTCTGCCCAGAATTCCATCTTCTCCTCCCACCTCCCAACACACACACACACACACACAGACACACACACAGTCATCAAGGCCAGGCAAAGGACCTCCCTTCCTTCCCTAAGGACTGTTTCCCCAAGGCTAGCTGCAGACACAGGAGGTAAAGCGTGTTTTTTCCCTTAATTAACTTTTGGGATATGATATAAAAGTAACACATTGTCATTATAGGTAATTATAAGATGGTCATATCCAACTTTGAGCACTTGCCATGCCAGGCACTGTACTAAGAAATTCACACCAATTGCTTCATTTCTTCTCCCAACAACTCAATGAGGCAGATGTTATAACTACTACTACCAACTTACACATGAAGAAACTGAGACTTGGAATGGTTAACAACTTATTCAAAGTCACCCAGTGGCAGAACTGGGGAACAAAAGCCTCTTTTGTTTTTCGTGTTTTTTAAATCCCTACACTGCATTATTATAGTACAAGACGGAATGTGTGAAGCTCCTCAAAAAGGGGATCAGATGAGGGCCAAGGTGTGGGCCATGTGAGGGAGGATACAGTATATCCAGGAAGTTTTGTTTTTTTTTTTTTTTTTGCGGTACGCGGGCCTCTCATTGTTGTGGCCTCTCCCGTTGCGGAGCACAGGCTCCAGACGCGCAGGCTCAGCGGCCATGGCTCACGGGCCCAGTCGCTCAGCGGCATGTGGGATCTTCCCAGACCGGGGCATGAACCCATGTCTCCTGCATCGGCAGGCGGACTCTCAACCACTGCGCCACCAGGGAAGCCCTCCAGGAAGTTTTTGTTGGTACAAAACTAAATGTCCTGAATGGCACCGTCCCAAATATACCCTTCCTCCCCTCAGTCTTATTCTGGTTAATGCCCCATGAACGACACCTGCAGCCAACTAATCACCCAGCTAAGCCTCGCATAAGCTTCCACGCCTCCCTCTCCCTCACTTCCCCAGATCCACCATCACCAAGTCCTTCAGTTACACCACCAACTATCTGTCCCCTCTGTTGCCTTCCACTCATCCATTCACTAAGTCAGAAATGCACTGAGCCCTAACCATGTGCCAGGGCTCGAACAAGCCAGAGACAGCTCTTGGCCTTCTTGAGTTCTGTTCCCACCTCTGTCCAAGCCCTGTTCTCCCCTCCCCAGGACTGGTGAAACAATTCCTTTTGCGCATCTCCCATGTTTAGTTTCACCTCTGCAACTCATCCAAGGCCTGGCACTCAGGAGGTACTCAATGAGTGTGGAATGAAAGAATGAATGAATCTTCTAGACTAACATTGGGGTCTTTCTACACAATAGTTCTAATCATGTCACTCAGAAACTTTCAGAGGTTGCCTATTTTCTCCAGCATGCAGTCTTAGCTTGACATTCAAGACTTTTTTGTAACCTGGATCATATTAGCCTAAAAGGGATGCTCCATTTAAATGAAATTACTCATCCTTCCCTTAAGAGTGGCATGAATTTTCTCATCCCACCTGGTGGCAGAGACTGCTCACCAAAGCCCACCCTAGTACTGGCTGTATTTCTCAGTCCCCCTTCCAGGCCAGCTGAGGGCTGGGTGGCAGGATCTGGCCAGCATAGTCCCCACCATGATGCAGGGCCCCCCAATGCCTCGGAACCTCAGACATCGCATAGGCCATGGGCTAAGCCACTGAGACGTTCTGGGTCTGTTACCGAACGCAAGTCCGTGTGCCTGACGCACAGTGAGTCCAAACAATACCAAAATGTCGGAGTTTACAGCAGAGGAAGGTTTATCGCAGGGCCATGCAAGGAGACAGGTGGCTCATGCCTTAAAAACCCTGAACTCCCTGAAAGCTTTCAGCAAAGCCCTTTTGTAGGAAAGGTGAGGGAGGGGCGTGGTTAGTTGTTGCTAACTTCTTGGTGTCCGATCCTTTGTTCTTGAGGTCGGGTCTCGGTCAGGTCATGATGTTCCCCTAAATCTCCACCAAAACAAATGTCTTTCTCTATTCTGACAAGAAAGGGCAAGGTCCCGAGGCTGAACTTCCGCCCTCCGAGGTCCAGGTCCTGCCTAAGAGGAGCCTGTGCAGGTCGCTTACCCTGCCCGGGAGTGTTTATCCAGTGCCCAGTCTGGGTACTGCGGCCAATGCCCAGGCTCCGCTGAGGAGGTAGATCTCAGTTGGTGGCGCCCTCGGGGCCACGTCCCCAGACCCCGCCCAGCCATCATCACTGAGGAAGCCAGGCACGCTGCACCCAGTTGGCCCTCAGGCTTTTCATTTAAACTGGAGAGAATCATTTGCAGAGCATCAACAGGACCACATGTTGTAGCAAATACCAATCAGATAAATGCCCCACTCACCACAACTGCCCTTCTTTGAGAATAGCCCCACGACAGAGGTGGACCTGCAGTCACGACGTGCAATGTCCTTGCAATTTAACCCTGACCTCTGGCCACCTCCTAGGGGTGGACAACTGGTCTAAGCTGGACCAAGTTTTGAAACTTGAACGGAAAGACTGAAGCTGGTTGAAGCTGTTACCTTCATGGCTGTGTCCATATACTCCCGTTGCCGAGGCCTCCAGGGACTGCGACCCATGGAGACGGCCGCCGCCATGAAGTTGCAGAGGCGGGGATGGGGGAGGGGTTCGCTGCTGCCTCAAGGCCTGGGCCCGGCCAGTGGGTGGCAGTGAAGAGGACTCTGGAGCTCTGGGGGACACAGCCCTCAGCCTGTCCCCGGGCCACCCCCACCCCAGCTCACCCTCAGGCTCGGAGACCGGAGGGCCTGGAGGGCCCAGGGGAGAAGGCCAAGGTCCGCCTCTCGCCGCACTTCTGCTACGACAACACCACAGCTGTGCTCCTCGGTGGAGCCAGACCTCCAATCTCCCGGAGCACTACGGCTCTCGTGCGCTCAGGGTCTCGCGCACTCAGGGTCTCGCGTGCTCAGGGTCTCGCGATAACTGTCGTGCGCTAAGGGCTGCGCGCGGCTCTGCCCCAATTACGAGTCTATGTGTTACCACAGCAGAGCCCATCCTCTCCTGAGCAAACGCACATCTCGGCTCCTGCTACTCCCTCTGCCTAGAGAGACGTTTTCCCTCTTGCTCAGCCGTTGAAATTCCTTAGTTTCAACTCCATTATGGCCTCCCCTGGGGGAGGGGTCTGTCACTCCCACTTCTCTCTACTCTGGGACACTGTTATCACCCCTATTGCAGCCCAGAGCAGAGGCCATCTCTACACCATGATGTCCGGAGGCCAGGGACTGTGTTTGTTTAATTAATTTTGTCTCCCGCAGGGCTTAGCCTTGTCATTTGTACTCAGGAGTAGACAGTGTGCAGCTGACATGAATTAGGTCAGAGGGAAAACCATTTACCCCAGCCTCATTGTAGCAGTTGGGGGATGGAGGTAAAAGCTTGACCCATCCCAACCTGGAGGCCGCAGTGATTGGCAGGGATTAAGAGAGGGTTTCAGGTGAACAGGCGGCTAGACAGTGTGGGTTGGGAGGGAAGAGGGGACCACAGCATGTGATCATTGCCATCCCTCCCTCACAACTACAGGAATCCCGCAGCCTGTGCAAGATCTGGGGGGGGCGGGGGGAGCTACTGAAGAGCCTCTGTGGCTTCCAACTGTTTACCTCCTGGGTACCATGGCGACGGGAAACTGGTCGCCATGGCAACCCCATTATTAACCAGCCGCAGCAATCGCCGGCAGATAGTGAATGACAACAGAAGAGGCAGAAACACAGGCGCATCAAAGGCAAGAGGCACACGCAGTCCCGGCCAAAGTCCCAGGTAAAGTGACTGAGATCTTGTGGCGACCAGTCACCCAGAGAGCAGCCAGTCACCCTCTCCTGGCATCCCACGCCCGACGAGGGCCCCGTTTATGACAGAACAGAGGCTGAGAAGGAAAAGTGCGTGCGCTCGGGCGTTCTTGCGAAGCAAGGGAAGTTCGCGTCTTTCCTGCCACACCCGCTCCGCGCCAAGGGAGTCCCTCTAGCTCAGTGAAATGCTAACTCGCTTCCCTGACCTAGCAGAATCCGGGACTTTGGCGTACAAGGACCTAGCTCAGGGAGTGGCTGTGACAGGGGTCACCTCCCTCCTCCCGGCCCGGCTTCTCATCGCCCCCTCCACTGATTTCTCATTCAGGGAGTACATCACCCCATGCCTAGACAACGATGTCGTTGCCCGTTCTTATGAATGAAAGTGTGTGTGTGCGTGTGTGCGCAGGGGAGGGGCTGGTGGACAGGTCCATAGAGACAGGGGTCTGGACTGAACACTCCGGGGTAGAGCCCGAACCCCGGTAGCCAGTCACTGCCCCAGGGTGTGAGGTACCAGGGAAGGCGCGGCCCCAGCTTCGCCCCTCCGGAACATTTGATGAGTAACGCCCACCGTCGTGCCGTCGGGTTTCCAGGAGGGGGGTTGCGCCGGCGGAACCGCTGGCAGGGAGAGCCCTGAGCGAGCGAATTGCGTGTCCCCGGCACCGCGTCCGCCGCCACGGGGTCCCAGCCGCGGGCTCCGGGTCCCCTCTGCTCTTGCCCCACTGATCCTCGGCCACATGCCGTGTCTAACTAGAGACACGCACTTCAGAATGACAAATTTTAGTCTCAACAACAGCACAAAGCAGGGCAGCTGTGAACTGGGGAATCACACGGAGAGAAAAACGAATCGGCCCTTCCTCCAGTCATCCAGCCCTTGCCCAGGGTTGCCGGAGCGCGAGGGGCTGCTGGCCGCGCGCCCGTCGGGGCGTCGGGAGCGGGGGTGAGGGCTGAGCTGGGGAGAAAAGCCGGAGGACGAGGACAGAAGGCCCGTGTGATTATCCGGTTAGCGGTTTACAAAGGATTTGAGGCCCTCCCCCACCCCGCCCCTTCTCCTCGCTCCTGAGCACTAAGTCCCTAAGGCCAGAGCAGCCAAGATCGCGGATTATGATTTTGTCATTTTTAAAAAAAAAGAGTGACTGCTCACTCCCCCAAAGCATTTTCATTCTTTGCCTCCTCCGCAGCCCACCTGTCTCTTTGCATCCTCACGGCTGAGTAAGGCCTGGCAGACGCAGTCCCCCGACTCCGGCGGGGTTCCCCTTGGCTCCTGCCCCCTCCAAGCCATGGACACAATTTTCCCCCGCGCCGCGCGTACTCGGGGAGTCTCTGCGCGGGAGCCGGTTCTGGAGCCTGGGGAACAAGGCAGCGAGGCCTCCGGGTACAGGGTCTCTTGGGGAGGTGTCTCGGGGGTGGTGTCCATCCTTCTGCTGAAGGAGCCCAGCTTCTTCTGCCTCCTGCCCTGACGGCTCCCGACTTGGCCCAGCGCGTCTGCGGGACGTGAGTAGACAGGGGTGCGATAGACTTAGGAGGCGCAGGGGACGCCTTCTAGTCCTTTGATCCCTGCTGGAGGGAGGGGTGTGTGTGTGTGTGTGTGTGCGCCGCGGGTGGGAGCAGATGCCAGAGCTGGCTCCTTCCTTTCTGCTCCTTCCTTTCCTGCCGAGATGTGCCCCGTTTCAGCACCGGGGGGTGCGGAGAGCGCCGCGCCCGCCCTCGAGCTCCGCCACCCCACTGCCCTGGGCGTACTTCTTTAATCCACACGGTGACTGGAGTCTGCGTCCCCCGCGCACCTCCCAGCAAGGGCCCTTAAAATCCTTACCCACTTCAAAGTTTGAGCTCTCCACGGCGCGCCTGTGTCTGGCAGAGCGACTCCTCCTCGCTCCGGGCCGCAGCTCCGGCCTCACTCCCTCCCACACACTCGGGCCCCAGGACCCTCCTCTTCAGGCGGCGGAAGGAGCCGGTTGCCCGCCTCTCTGTGCGAAAGTCAGGTGAGGCTCTGGAGCCTCAGAGGCGGTCCCGGAAGAGGCAGAAGCCACTCGTTCGCATCACCGTGCCCTCCAAGGGAAGAGGGGCGAGCCAGGAGCAAGAAAGCAGGAAAGTCCGTCTGTCAAATCCGGACTCTCCCCTAACTGCGAACGGCCTCCTTGGACTCCTTCCTGGGATGTTTTACCAGTAGTGTAATCCATGGGGCACGAGGACACAGCGGAGATCTGGGAGTTTGAAGTTTAAAGGTGGGAATGTATATCCCCTTAAACTCGTTTACAATCTTAGGGGGAGGGTTTTAGAAACAAATGTCTCTCAGGGATATTGTGTATTCTCCTTGCAGAATGTTGGTTTCCTTCTATCACACCGGACAACACAGATTCCCCGACTCAAAAATTAAACCCCACCAATCCAGCTGGTATTCGTTGCCCTCTGTGGAAGAGTTTATGAGTTTCTTAAACTCTTTTCAAAGAAAATAACTTTAACAAAGCCTCCACGTTTCTCCAAACTCACTTTCTCCACAGAAGTCATTTATCTAAGGACATATTCAGGATGAAGACCTAATCTCATCTCCCTTTCACTTAGGTTCTAGATGGAAGGAACAGGTCCTAGGAGCCTTCTTGTCTGGGACAAGAAGCCTCTGGGTCCTGGGTTCCCATGAGTAACACTCTTAGAGTAAGAAACTCCGAAGGAGCAGTTCCCCCAGCAGCCTGAAAACCAGAGGTTTCTCTGAGGGCTTCAAGTATGTGACATTTCCTGAACATATATATCAGACTGTCTATTCATGGAGCAAATTGTCTTTAGAAGACAAGTTTTCAAGTTCATGCAACATTTCAAGGGAGAGATGAAGTGTATACTATTCACTGGAGAAATAAAGAATTAGAATGGCACGTGCACACGTACACACATTCATCTTAGAGAAGGGAAGTAAAGCCTAGCAAAAATTTCCTTGAAAAGTCAGGCTTAATTGTTCAGATTCAAAGGATTCTGGTTATATGAAAGCAAATGAATGGAAGTGCTGAATCAACAAAACAAAGCTGAAGCCACAAATTGGAGGAGAGTTCTTGTTTTATCATTTGGGCTCCTGGAAGAAATCTGAAGTGAATTTAACACACGAGAAAACATAATTCATGAGACTATGGCCTCATTAAGACCTTTAGTCTCCTTAATCCAGCAAGTCTCCAACATACATCAGTTACCCTATGCAATTTTGTTTTCAGCCCTCATTATTGGGAAATGCTGTATTTCCTCTAATCCCCGTAATTTACCATACAAGTTAATGCTGTTTCCTGTTGGCTTGTCCTCAGGGAAGACAGGAAGCAGGTGGTTATCCTCTGTTGCCCAGAAACATTTCAGAGCTTCTAAAGAATCTTAAATGCTGATTTTGGAGAAAGTAGTAGCTATCATGAGACAATTTCTTTTTTTTTTTTGCGGTATGTGGGCCTCTCACTGCTGTGGCCTCTCCCGTTGCGAAGCACAGGCTCCGGACGCGCAGGCTCAGCAGCCATGGCTCACGGGCCCAGCCGCTCCGCGGCATGTGGGATCTTCCCAGACCGGGGCACGAACCCGTGTCCCCTGCATCGGCAGGCGGACTCTCAACCACTGCGCCACCAGGGGAGCCCTATCGTGAGACAATTTTAAGGCATAAGACTAGAAATGAAAAATCCATTTGGACTTTGTTTTTGAAATGCAGACCATTTCTAAGATATGAGGGGGAAAGCAAGACCTTACAAAATTGACTATAAAATGGAGAAGTGCACTGAATCTGATGAAGTAAAACATCCACTACAGGATGGAGCATGTAATTGCCCTGTAGGAAATTATGTGGGTGGCTAGAGTTATCACTGAAGAACTTTTGGCACCTGGAATGTGGAAACAGATGAACTGAGACGGGAAATGAGCAGAAAGAGCCCGGAGAAGATATATCTGTGAATTTGCCTGGAAAGCCATCCAGCAGCAAGATCCTGGACTGCCAGGATGGAAGGTCCAGATAGGGCCAAAGGCACACTGAGTGGGGTGGCCTCTGGGGACCTGTCCTATTGCTTTATTATTATTTTTTTTCTTTTTGCGGTACGCCGGCCTCTCACTGTGGTGGCCTCTCCCGTTGCGGAGCACAGGCTCCAGACGTGCAGGATCAGAGGCCATGGCTCACGGGCCCAGCCGCTCCGCGGCATGTGGGATCTTCCTGGACCGGGGCACGAACCCGCGTCCCCTGCATCGGCAGGCGGACTCTCAACCACTGCGCCACCAGGGAAGCCCTGTCCTATTGCTTAATAAGCTTCCTCTGAGGTACAAGCAGGTGTGTATGGCACAGTGTGGAAGGGACAGCAATCCTTTATCAAGATGCAGGACATTATCAGCACCAGGCAATCCCAGACAAGTTAGCGGGATGTCCTAACAGGTCCATGGTATCCAGACACCCAGCAGAGGGATCTTCAGAAACCCAAAGCCTTATGCCAGAAGAGGGAGTCCACAGTTTGAAGGGTGCTATGGAGAAGGCATCACTTCCTCATTCTGATGGGGCAGGTGAGACTGGGAGAGGGGGAGGACTAGGTGAATCCTAGGTTGTTTCAGCCTCAGCTAGGACTCACTAAAGAAATGAGAAGGGGTCTGTGGGGAAAAGGGTGGCACCCAGCCATCAGGGGCTGAGGAAGGCTGGCCCCAGGGAACCTGGTGGGACCAGTTCTATTCACCTGTGATTTCAATGCCAGAGAAATGAAAGGATAAATACTAGCCATGCCCAGAAGGATTGAGTCCAAGTATAAGCCTGTATAGGTGTGGCTTAGGGGACTCCCCAATGATATGTAGTTTTGTTTTAAAATTTAGAAATGGTGTAATTATGGTCTATATAGTCTTCTGGGATTTTTTTTTCAATCAATATTAAGATTCAGTGATGTTTCTTATAGCTTTAAGTCTTTCAGTTTTACTCTGTAAATATACAATTTGTTATTTATTCTGGGTGCACATGATGCACTTTGATTTCATAAACTGGGGAGAGGAACTAAATTTTTGCTATTCTAATTATGTAAAATCTGCCCAGTACAAACAAATTTCAGATGTCTTGGTGACCTGATAATTATAGGCTAGGGTTGGAAGGCACATAATTTATGCCCATAGGTGGGCAACAAGGCAGCTACTTCTGCTGGGGGCCATATGGTGTCCATTGTGCTAAAGAACACACAATCTGATAAGCAGATAAGCCAGACTAGCAGATGAGAAGTAGAAATGCAAATGGATAAGCCCAGTTATCAGTAAGGGGGAGGGTGTGGGCCTACCCTGGCAGATGGTCTAGATCCTTGGTAAATGATAAGGCAATTTGTAGGAATGGCTTTTAGGAAATAAAATATTTATGCAGAGGCAGGCAAGGTTCACAGGAGAAGCAATGCTGAACCAGTTTCCCCAGCAAAAATTCTCCCATCAGTGCAAAGTCATCTGGGGAGAAAAGTCCCCGAGGTGGGAAGAAGCAGTTGTTTTTAGATTTTAAGGCTCACTTTGCCTGTTTCCTTCTCAGACAATGATGATGACATGTTTCTCTCACCTACCTGGCGGTTGGAAGAATGGAAGGAAAATTAACTTAAATTAATGAAATGTGAAGAGTCACGAATTCTATCCAAACATCATTAAAAGCCTGAGGAGGACCGTGGTGCTGTAGGGTCTAATCTACCTTGTCCCAGGAGACACCCCCTTCAGGCCAGCCTTGCAGGCAGTGGACAGGTAGGAGCTGCCAAAAAGGCCCCCATCTCCTCTCTCTGACCACCAGTGCCTGCAATTCCACCCTCAGAATTTCATCCCTCTATTTTCAAACTTTGATCCCTGTTAAAATGCAGATAGCTCCAGGTGATAGAGTGTGGATAAAGAATCAAATAAAAAGTTCTGATAAGACTGAGAAGAGCATCTGATGATGCTGGAGACCAGTGAGGGTGGGATGGTGTGGATGCCATGGCAGGGGGGTGGGTGGTATCAGAGGGGTCAAGGGCCCAGACGACAGACACTGGACACTGAGGGCAAACTTGACCCCCATTACCACCGAACCTGGCCCTGGCCTGGGAACATCACACGAGCTTTCCTCTAAGCCTAAAGCCTTCATTTTCCACCCACAAAAGAGGACAATTACCTCTGCTAATGGTTAAAGCTGGCAGATGTGTACTGATGCGAGGCTGTTCTAGTGGATGGTAGCATGAATGTCATCACAGGTGCTCATTAATAGATGTGATGTACCCTGGAGCTCAACTACTCAGGACCACATTCTCATCAGGGCCTGGGGTAAACATGTGGAGTCTTCCTGTACATTTTAATACAGATAGAATGTATGGCTAACATGCACTCAGGACATATGGCAAATAAGGGGTGTAAATCAGGATCCAAAATAACCTTGAGCGCTTTCAGCAATGGGCTGAAAATACAGACCAAGAGAAAAATGTAACGGGAACAAGTATAAGGTTCTGCATTAGGGTCCTGAAAAATCAGCCACCCCAGTACAGGAAGAGGAGACGTGGCTTAGCAGACCTCATTCAAGGTGACGCTAAGCCTCAGGATGATGTGTCTCCACAAAATTGGCAAAAAGTTAAGGAGAAATAAAGCTGACTTAATAGAAACAGATCACATAGAAAAGAGGTGAGAATGTAACATTTTAGGTTATGTTCTAGATTTTCTGCACATACACATATTCTCTTTCACAGTCATAATAACATGTAAATACAATTTTGTTATTGTGCTTTTAATTATCTTGAGAAATAGCCTATCTTGCTGAATTAGTTTCCAATGCTTTTTAGTCGTGGCCAAATCTTTTATCACTGGCCATGATCATGGTCAAATGAATTATATAATCAATAGAATGATTTACACAACTATTGACCTTTTTATGTACATTTAAATTATTTCCTATTTTTCAATCCTTTAAATGACTGCCAAAAACACATGCATAGAGCCTTTTCCTATTTTTTGTAATTATTTTAGGTTATAAGGTAGAAGTATTATTTCCTTAGGTTCCCAGAAGTAGGATTACTCCAGAGATATAAACATCTGAATTCAAGAGAAGTTTTAGCAATTTCTATTGCCATCAAACATTTGCCAGTTCCACCGTTTTTTTCCACCAGTATTCTATTTTATTTTTCACATTTCATGCTAAACTGTACCCCACTATAGTTTTAAGTTGCATCTCAGTAAGATGTAGTAAAATTGAACATTTTCTCATGTCTGTTACTTGTGTTTCCTCTTGGTGAATCATCTGTTCGTGTCCAACTTTACATTAAAGTTGATGTTTTTCCTTTCAATTTTCATGAGGTTTTGTGCAATACTGAGAGAGATTCTCTCTGGTTTATTTGATGAAAATATTTTCCCCAGTTGTTTTGTCTTTTTATTTGAGCTATGATAATATTTATTCTACAGACTTGCAAACATTTCCCACTGAGATTCATTCAATTCGTTGAAGGCCTAGAAGCAAAATTCCACTACACATATGGTGTCTACTCTTTTTTTTTTTGAGGGTTTTACATGTTTTTATTCTTAATATTAACTCTGTAATACAACTGGATTTATTCTGACATAAAGTCTAGAATTTTACTTAAAATCTCTGTAAATTTGAGCAATTAATTTAATGTGGGACTCGGGTTCTTCATCTGTTAAAAAAAAAAAAAGCACCTAGTTTTCACTTTTATTCCAAGATGCTCTAATAGAATTTTGGGTGGGTCAAATACTTGATTGCCCAGCATACCCCGTTCTTCAACCATACTATGTCAGTTATCAAGTCATTACCTTTTAGCTCCCCAGTATTACCTGCTCCCCGGTATTACTTTAAGCATTTGTTTTGTACAGAGTGCAAGATGTTAAGCTTTCTCAGTAGAGGAAGCAGGAAGGGACTCTTGTGCTGCTTCTGGCGGCTGCACCACCGGTCAACAGTGAGGATGTGAGAATGACCAGTGGTGCTTTCCCCCACCCCCCATATACCTAGAACACACAGTCCTTTGATGATGTCTCAGCCTCAGCCCGAGCTGGTGGTTGCCTTCCTGCAGCTCTCTCAGCATGGACACCGAATGCTGCAGCCCATCCTGCCTGCACTGGTGCTGCAACTCCATCTGCTTCCCTATGCCCCACCCCCCAGGTTTGTCTCCTTGGACTTTTGGCGCCATAACCCTTCTGACACAAGCACCACAGCTCCAGATCTCCATCTTACACTGGTGCCCCCGCTTTCTTTGCACACCGGTGTGACCAGCCACTGGTTGTGGCTTACCCCACCTGCATTCTGTGAGTTGTTTCTTGCTGGCCCAGCAACTGCAGATCAGCTCAGACCTGTGCAAACCAGTGAACTTCTCTGCCATCTACTGGGCTGCAATTGTGCCAGATCCAAAAAAGTCTAAATGCTAGCCTTGGGGATGGGGGGGGTCCCACTCCAAGTTTGTCCTTCCTTGGTTACTCCCTTTCAGCCCTGGGTGTCATGCAGATTCTCTTACATCTTAACGGTTACCCTTTTATTGTAGTTTAATGGTCTTTATATTAACCTTATCCTGTTTAAATTATTGTGCGGTTTCTGTCTCTTGATTAGATCCAAATTGATAAATGTGCTATGAACCAGGGTGTCTTTTATATTTTTATCTAGAGAAAGGGTCAGAAGCTTTTTCTTAAGGGGCTGGATAGTAAATATTCTAGGCTTTCGGGCCAGATGGTCTCTGTCACAAAACTCAACACTCATTCATGTTGAAAAAAAAAAAACACAAAAAACGAAAAACCAGAAAAAACTCTCAACTCTCAGCAAATTAGGAATAGAAAGGAATTTCCTCAAGTTGATAAAAGTCATCTTAGAACAGCTTACAGTTAACATCATGCTTAATTTGAAGACAGAGATCAGGAACAAGGCAAGAATGTTCAATTTCAGCCATTCTATTCACCTCTGTACTGAAAGTCCTAGCCAGTACAATACAGAAAAAAAGAAAATAAACAAGTGGCATGAAGATGAGAACATAACTGTCATTACTCAAAGAAAGCATGATTGTGTATGTAGAAAAACCTATTTAATCTATAAAAATATTAGAACAAATAAGTGAATTTAATAAGATTGCAGAATACAAAGTTAATTTACAAACTCAATTGTACTTCTATACATTCTAGCAACAAACAACAGAAAATGAAATTTTAAAAATACCATTTACAGTAGCATCATAGACATAATTACTTAAGAATAAATCTAAGGCTATGTGCAAGACTTGTAAAATGTTGCTAAGAAAAATTAAAGAAGACCTAAATAAAAGTAAATATATATCATGTCATGGTATATGTTTATGAAATCTCAATCATTGAAAGATTTCCCCCCAAATTAGTCTATATATTTCATGCAGTCCCAATCAAAACCCCAACAGGCTTTTTTTTTTATTTAAAGAAATTGGATTCAAAAATTTTATGGAAATGCAAAGGATCTAGATTAGATAAAATGATCTTGAAAAAAAAGAACAAAGTTGTAGGATTTATACCACTTGATCTCAAAACTGTAAAGCTACAGTAGTTACAGTGTGGTACTGGCCTGAGAACAGGCTAGTGGAACAAAATAGAAACTCCAGTAAAAACCCATGTATATATATATGGTCAATTGAATTTTGATAAAGGTGCCAAGGCAATTCAGTGGGGAAAGGAAATTCATTTTTAAGAAATGGTGGTGAAACAACTAGGATATGTATGAATAAAACCAAATCTCAACTCCTATCTCACTCTACACAGGAAATTTAATTTGAGATGGATCATAGATAGACCTAAATATAAAAGCTGCAACCAAAATGCATAGAAACAAAAAAACCAGAATATTTTCATAATTTGGGGGTAGGCAAAATTTTCTTAGACAGGACCAAAAGTCACTAACCATAAAAAAAAAACACAATAAATTGTACTTCATCAAAACAAAAGTTTCTTCTCATCAAAAGATACCATTAGGAAAATGAAGATGATAGTCTACAAAATAAATGGTACGTACTCTTCAACACTGTCCAGGTCATGAAAGACAATAATTCAATAACATACAGACTGACAGGCAGACAGATGGACAGACAAGCAGTCTGTCTGCCTGTCAGAGGGACTGTTCCAGATTAAAGAAGACTAAAGATAAATGACAACTAAGGGCAACGTGATTTTGGTTTGGATCCTTGACTCTAGCAATTGTTTTCTTTTCCTATCAAGGACATCATGAGACAACTGATGAATTTTGAATAAGATCTATAGATTAGATAATAGTGTGTGTCACTGTTAATTTACTGATTTTGATAACTGTACTGTGGTTAAGTAAGAGGATGTCCTTGTTTATAGATAACACTCATTGAAGTATGAGATAAAGAAGCACAATCTCTGTCACTTAGTGTCAAATGGTTCAGAAAAAAAATTTGTGTGTGTGTGTGTGTGCACACGCACGTGGGGCAGGGAGAGTGATAAAGTCGACATGGCAATTGGTAAAATATTAACATTTATGGGTCCTGGGTGAAGGATATATGGAAATTTTGGGGACTATTTTTGCAGCTTTTCTGTAAGTCAAATTATTTCAAAATAAATATTTAAAAAGGAAGTATATAGATATAAAACATTCAAAATACATATATCTGACAAAGGACTCATTTCCAAAGTATATAACCATTTCTATAAATCAATAATAAAAAGACAACCCAATTAAAAAATGGGAAAAATATTTGAACAGACATTTCACCAAAGAATATATATGGATAACAAATATACAAATGAAAAGTACTCAATGTCATTAGTAATCAAATTACAAATTAGAAATGTAAATAAAAACCACAATGAAATACTACTACACACCCACTACAATGACTAATGTTAAAAGAATGCCAGCAGATTTGGAGAGAATATGGAGCAACACACACATAGTTCACGGGAAAGTAAAATGACGCAACCACTTTGGAAAACTATTCGGCACTTTCTTAGGAAGCTAACTGTACACTTACTTCACAACACTGCATTTCCACTCAGATATTTTATCAAGAGAAATTAAAACATACATCTTCAAAATGGTTTGTACACAAAGGTTCATAGCAGCTTTGTTTATAATAGCCCCAAATTGGAAATAACCCGAATGTCCATCAATAGATGAAGGGATAAACAGATTCTGATTTATTCAAACATGAAACACTACTCAGCAAGGAGAAAGAAAGACCACTGAGTCAGGCAACAGTGGGGATGATTCTCAAAAGCTTTATGTTGAGGAAAAGAATTCAGACACAAGAGAACACACAGTACGATTCTATTTACATGAAGTCCTAGAATGGGCTGGACTGATCCATGGTACAGAGAAATCAGAACATTAGTTCCCTGGGGGTCAGGGAGGAGGTGACTGCAGCTGAGTGTGAAGGACCTTTCTGGGGTGATGGAAATATTCTATATCTGGTTTGGGGTGTTGTTGTCACAGGTGTTTACAGTTGTCAAAACTCATTGAACTGAGCACTTAAGATCTATGCATTTGGGCTTCCCTGGTGGCGCAGTGGTTAAGAATCCACCTGCCAATGCAGGGGACACAGGTTCAAGCCCTGGTCCGGGAAGATCCCACATGCCGCAGAGCAAATAAGCCCGTGCACCACAATTACTGAGCCTGCACTCTAGAGCCCGCAAGACACAACTACTGAGCTCTCGTGCCACAACTACTGAAGCCCACATGCCTAGAGGCCATGCTCCACAACAAGAGAAGCCACCACAATGAGAAGCCCGCGCACCGCAATGAAGAGTAGCCCTCGCTCACCGCAACTAGAGGAAGCCCGCACGCAGCAATGAAGACCCAACGCACCCAAAAATAAGATAAATAAAATAAAAAATTTAAAAGTCTATGCATTTTATTATATATAAATTATACCTCATTTAAAAATTGTATTAAATATTTTTTTTAAAGTCAGTAACCACTAAAACAGGAGTAGAGTGGGATGAGAATGGGATATGTTTGGTGCCTATGGGTGAAGGAGGGTAGGAATTCATCCTCCAGAGTCTGGTCCCAGCTTTTCCCTCTTCCACAACTCACTTCCTGGGAGTGTTAGGATGCTCTGATTTGAATTGCGTTACTGAAGATGTTCTTGTTATGGCCATGTCAACCTTCGGCGCTCAGGACTAAAACCTTAGAGACATCTCTGATTCCTCTGTTTCTTTTATAACCCACATCCACTCCAGGAGCAAATTTCACCAGTTCTACCTTAAAAAAAATCTAGACTTGAGGACTTCTCATCACCTCCAATGTTATCCTTTGTGTCATGTCTGGCCTGGATCACGGCAGCTGCCTCCTAACAGGTCCCACTGCTTCCACCCTTGCCCCTCATCAGCTTTGTCAAAGAGCCAGGCCTGTTTCTGCCTCGGGGCCTTTGCACCTGCTCCTCCCTCTGTCTGGCACAGTCATCCATGTGGCTCCCCGTGTCACTTCCTTCCTGTCTTTGCTCATATATAATTTCTCAGGAAGGCATTTCCCGAGACCCTATTCAAAACATCAAGACCCGTATTCCTTCCCACCCACACGCCCGATCTCCCTTTCCTGCTTTATTTATCTCCATCACACTTTTCTCCGACATACTACATATATCGTTTATTTTCTATCACCCTCATAATCTGTAAGCACCATGAGGACAGGGATTTTTATCTCCTTTGTTTATTACTACATATCCCAGTGCCAAGAATAAAGTCTGGCACATAGTAGCAGCTCAATAAATACGCGCTAAGTGTGTGAATCCTAGCTTTGGGTACCAAGCTCCAGGAATGCCACTAGGGGGAGGAGCTTTTCCCTACCACATAGATAATGGGGATGATATATGTCAAAATGCTCAAATTCCAGTGAATGCTTCTCTGGAAGAAGGTCCTCATTTCCCCTACATGTCAATAACCACCTGATTTATTTCTCATCCTACAGATGTTTATTATCTTGCCTGTTTCAATGCTGGATGTTAAAATTCCTGGGGGAACAGGGACGAGGTCTAACATTTGATATGATGAAGTGGCCCTCGTGTACTGGAGGTGTTTGAAAGCCACTGATGAAGGGAACATGGTTTGTTTTGACCCTATTAGAGTAAGGAACAGCTCAACAACAAGTCACAAGCACCTAGAATTTCAAACCCTCAAGTGGAGGCTGAGCTGATGAAGTAAAGGTTTCCAGGGGAAGTGATTCAGACCCTCTGGAATGACTTCACACAGTTTATTATTCACAAGATCAGACCTTTAAATTATGCAAATGTATCCTGCTTATCTGTCAGTGGACACAGTACACATTGGCCGTGGCCCAGAGCAGTGAATAATATCTTTTAGAGGAGACAAGGGTATTTCACATTTCCATTTGACTCTTTGTGAAGTGCGGCTTTTGAATTTGTCTTCTCTGTAAAATTCTGATTTCTTACCGAGTGGCTAAAGATAAAGGAATTTATCTGTTTTCTTCTGCCCCTCTCCCCCTCCTTCCTTCCATTATTTTTCTTTCAATCTTTCTCTTTTCTTTCTCCTTTCTCTCCCTCCTTTTCACTTCTCTTCTCTGTTCCAACCCCTCCCCACCCTGGCTTCCACCTACCATTTGGGGATGCTGGTATCTCCACCATTTTCTCCTGCCCCGTGTGTGCTCACATCCTCTGTGTGTTGCATGGGTCCCACGGTTACCACAAATGCTTGTTTTGGTTGTGGAAGGAGAGTGGGGAAGGAGATTGTAGGAGGCAAATATGGGAGGTTCTTTAGGGATCATTGGAGGCAGGAGATCTCCTCCCACCTACCTGACCCCATTCCTCAAAACTGCCATTGTGCAGCTAAAAAAACTAGGCCCAGAGTGGGGAGTAATTAGCTCAAGTTGGTTTTTTGTTTTGGTTTGGTTTTTTGTTTTTTTTGCCAGGCCGTGCAGCAGGAGGGATCTTAATTCTCAAACCAAGGGTCGAGCCCGTGCCCCCTGCAGTGGAAGCATGGAGCCCTAACCACTGGACCACCAGGGAATTCCCTGGCTCAAGTTTAAATGGGGAGTTTGTTTTGCAACTCACCAATGACTAACTTCTGTTATCAGGTTCTGGCTCTCTTTCCAGCCAGATCTCCTGCCCCTCGTGTCCCCTGTTATGCCTTCAGCCGACTGAGAAGAAAGCACAGAATTTTGCGGATCAAACAAACTGACGGCTTTGTGCTTTGGGAGAGCTAAACCTTGCCCTTTTCGTAGAAGATACTTTATAAACCTGCTTGTTATTTAGAGAGAGATGCTGAGAAAACATGTGCCCTGCTGGTAATAATAGTTAACACCTTCACTGCACATACTCTGAGCCACACACGGCAAAGCACTTGTGAATCAATTCATTTACTTTTCATAACAACAAAGGGGGAGACTGAGGCACAGGAGAGGTGTCCACTACCATAGCGCTAGGTTGGCACAGTGGTGCGTTCTTTAGCTCACGTTTAAGCTGGGTTCCTGGGGTCTCTGTCACACCAGGAAACTGGGCCCCCAGGTCCTTCTGGGACTCAGAATTCTCCCAACAGACACCCAGGCAGAGGGGTGTGAACCCTCAGTCCACAATCGTCGTTGACGTGTCTCTGACATTCTCAGTCCATCCAACCCCCCTGCAGAGTCACTGTGAAGGTTAACAGGGCGGGAGGGTTACCTACCTGGGTCCTTGGACTCTTTAATCAGTAGAAATTGATAAGAGGCCAGATGAGGAATTCAGGCAAGGCTTTACTGGGACTCGTGCTATAGCACCAGGGAGTGAAAACAAGTAACAGGTGCCCTTGCTCCCTCCCCGGGGGCAGGGGGGAGGGGTGGATCTGTGGGGGCCAGAGGGGGCGCTTAGGTGGTCTGCCCACCCCCTCGGTGGTGCTGTGTGCAGGGATCATGCGCAGGACCCTGCTTTTGCTCCCAGATCCTCAGAGGCGGCAGTTGGATTTTGGCCTTTTTGTATCTTATTGTTCATATTTTGCCCCAGCTGCGCATGGGTGCAGTTATTTTTAGTCCCTTATCGTTTCTTTGTATTCTGTTGCTGGAAGAGACGTTTGTCCAGGTGCAAGCACTGCAGCAAAGGGTCCCAGGTCCCAGGTCCCAGCCTGTCTCAGGAGAAGCAAGCTGAGGTCACTGTGACCTTATCTTGAATGGCCAGCTTTCAGATGGGTTAGCTACTGAGGACTCAGTAAATGCTCATCTCCCCATCACTGGTGAGGTCGGCAGCCCCCGTGTTACCTCATCGGTTGCCCACAAACAGCAATCAGCTGTGAGATGAGGGCATCTTCCTTTTTGGTTTAGATAATCATACCTAGTAGTGGGCAAACTGGCACAAAGTATTCCTGGGCCAGACCCATTTTACTCCTGACTGTAGCATCTGGCTCACCTGTTACGTTAGCCAGAGGATATTGGACATACAATGCAAAATATCATCACATAGGGACCAAACAGCTGGTGTAAGGGGACAGGTATGGCCAGGCCATACTCCATGTGCCTCTTTATGGGAGGCCAAATCAGAAAGGACAGGGTGGGCCTTCCTGCAGACTCTGGGTAACGTAGAGATCCCGTCCAATCCCCATGCCCCAAGGGGTGCTGGGGAGGCACCAGCCAGTCCACGCTGGCCACTGCTGAGGCCCAGAGTGAGTTATTTCTCTATATACACATACCCTTGTGAGGGAATTTTGGAGCCCAGGAGCAAGGTTGCCTAAAGGTCCATCCACTCCACAAATATGTATTGAGTACTTACTATGTGCTTGGCTCACCTGGCCACATTGAAAAAGACTTCCTACCCTTTTTCACAAAAGGGGCAAAGCCTCAAGGTCATGTAGGACACAGCCCTTCTCCCCCTGGAACAACGGTTGACTTGCTTCTGAAGGACTGTTTTGGGAACACCAGTAAGTGTGCTAAAGCTCAATACGGTCATTGGTGTCTTGG
Source organism: Mesoplodon mirus (assembly GCF_964341445.2). Taxonomy (NCBI): domain Eukaryota; kingdom Metazoa; phylum Chordata; class Mammalia; order Artiodactyla; family Ziphiidae; genus Mesoplodon; species Mesoplodon mirus. The sequence continues at coordinate 16,087,891 of NC_138990.1, read as the reverse complement.
GGGAGATTCATAGCACTTTGTCTCAAAGGGGTGCTTGGTGAGGTTCCCCCACCAGCCACTCGATGCCTGGAAGGAGGGAGCTAGAAGAGAGTGAGACCACCATGCATGTCTGGAATGACAGAGATGTATCTGGGGACTACAGTGGCACAAAGGAAGGAAACTCATGGAGAAGGATGACGGGATGGTAACTTCTCAGTGGAGGACAGCTCTCTGCCGGGTGGGCTGCAGAGGGTGAAATCCCCAGAAAGTCTCCCAGTGAGAGGAAGATTAGGTGAAAGGAGTTTGGTGCTGATGCTGAGCTCACGGTTGTAACTTGTCCTGCATGGATCTTGGCTGCTCTGAGTGGTGATCTCTTCCTCACAAGGTACGAGGGTGGAGGGATTTAGGAGGCCCCCTGCCATCTCTCAGTGGGAGTGTTATGGATGCTAGTAGCAATGGTAATGATTAGAACAACTAAGATTTACTGAGTTCTCACTGTGTGCCACACCCTGTTCTAAGTTGTCTATCCATTTCATCCCCACGAGAGCCTGTGAGGCAGGCATGGTGTTCCCTCTAAGTGCCCAGAGGACCTCCTGTAGGGACCACAAGCCTAACAGTCAAGAAGTGAACTGGCTCTGGGTCTTGGAAGCCATCAAGCTCTCCTTGGCCCTGGATGGAGGGTGTTAGGGGCCCAGACCTGGGAGGAAGAAGTATAATGGGCTGGAGCATCTCCTCTCCAATCAGCTGCTCAGGTACTTGTTCCCTGTGTGTGATTTGCTGAGATCCTGCCCAGGAGCCTGTTCAAAATACACAATGCCAGGCCCTCTGCATTCGAACATCTGGGAGTGGAGCCAAGGATTCTGCATTTTCAACAGGGCAATTTGTAGGCATATTAAAGTTGCAAGTCTCCACTGTAGGGTGTAATTCCTACCTTGAACAGTTTCTACTTTGTTCTACAGGAGAGGGTGGAGTACTGGGAAGACTCACATATAAGGAATATAATTTTATATCCCTGGCAGGAGATGAATCGTTTATATTCAAATTTATTCTGGAAGCAGAGGAACACGAATGAAGGTTCCTGGTAACGTAGGTAGGGTTGTTAGGTTGTGCCTCCAAAAAATCCCCGAGAGAGAGGTTTGAAACCTCATGATATGCTCCAGCAATCAGAGCGTAAATCCAAATGATGGAGGAGTCGCTTATAAGTGAAAAGGGCCATCTCAAGGAGATTTAGTCATCCCAGCCTTTGCATCACAAGCAAAACTTTTGCAGTGACACACTCTTGCAGGGTTCAGAGAAGGCGTGCCTGATGCAGACTCCTGGTTAAATGCCACCTTGCCTGGACACTCAAGGGGATGTCATGGGGAGTGAGCAGAAACCCCAGAGGCCTCTCCAGAAGTGTCTAGAATAATTCAAACATGCATACAGATAATTGTTAGGGAAAGTAAATAGATCATTGCCCAGGGAGCAGAGATGTGAGATGTGCCTTGGGAACTGGGCTGTTGGTAGAACTTGATGTGTTTCTCAGGATCTCAGCCCCAGCAAAACAGCAAAGGAGATGTTCCTCTGCTGGATGCAAGGTGTAGGTTAAATATATTAACAAAGAGAAGAGATGTGAAAAAGGAGGAGGAGAGAGCATTATTCAATTAACCCCCAGAGCAATCCTGGAACTAAAAGTCCCCAGATCACCAACCAAATCCTAGCCCTTGGGAAAGTAAAGGAAAAAGACCTCCCGGGACTTCCCTGGTGGTCCAGTGGTTAAGAATCTGCTGTCCAATGCAGGGAATGTGGGTTTGATCCCTGGTTGGGGAACTAAGATCCCACGTGCCACAGGGAAACTAAGCCTGTGAGCTGCAACTAGAGAGCCCACACATTGCAACTAGAGAGAAGCCTGCGTGCTGCAACGAAGAGCCTGCGCACTGCAGTGAAAGATCCCGTGTGCCTCAACTAAGACCCAACATGAAAGAAAAAGAAAGAAAGAAAGAAAGAAAGAAAGAAAGAAAGAAAAAGAAAGAAAGAAAGAAAAAGAGAAAAAGACCTCCCAGTTAGACACCGCCGTCTTTTGGATGCTGGGGGTTGGAAATAGGATATAAGCAAGAGTCTGAGGTTGGCCATTTAGCCCCAGAATATTCCTGGAACCCTGAATATCCCTGTGTGGTCCGTCTTTTGGAAGATGGTGAGCCCACTGTCCCAGGAAACCCACAAGAGAGAAGCAGCCCTAGAATGTAGCAGGATATGTGTTATTTCTGCCTTAGTTCTTATAGATCTAAAGATCACAGTACAGCATGCTTCAGATGGAGTCAGTTGTTTCCTCCAGGGTCTGCTGAAGTGTTGCCAGACAACACCCTGCCCAGTCCTCACCTCTGATCTCTCTGGTCCAGCCAAAGTGACACACAAAGGGCAGGCTGTCAGGAAGGGCAAGCTGGAACCCTTGAGCACTGGCTGAAGCTGCTGTCCACAGGAAGAATTTCTCCTTCATCGAGGAAGCTTCAGTTCTGCTCTCAAGGCCTTCAACTGATTGAAGCAGACACACCCAGATTATCTGGGATAATCTCTCTTAAGGAAAACTAGTTATGGACTTTAATCATATCTACAAAATACCTTCAGGGACTTCCCTGGCAGTCTGGTGGTTAAGACTCCATGCTTCCACTGCAGGTTTCCACTGCAGGGGGCTCGGTTCGATCCCAGCCCCCTGGTCAAGGCAATTGAATAAGAAAAGAACTTAGAGAACTAGTCAGGGAACTAAGACCCCACATCCCAATATTTTCAAAATATTTAAAAAAAAACCCCAAATCTTCATTGCAACACCTAGATTAGTGTTGGATTGAATAACTGGGGACTGTATCCTAGCCAAGGTGACACAAGAAAAAAGACCATCAGAGTTTCCCTGATGACTAATGATGTTGAGCAGTTTTTCACGCACTTATGGCCAATCATATATCTCCTTTTGTGAAGTACACAATAAAATCTTAAACTTAAAAAAAATTGGGGTGGTCCCCTTTTTATTATTGAGTTGTAAGAGTTACTTTGATACCCTAAATACCAGTTCTTTATCAGATAATATGTTTTGCAAATAGTTTCTTCTAATCTGTGGCATATTTATTCATTTCCTTCTTGGTATTGAGCAGAAGTTTTAAATTTTGATGAAAATTAATCTATTAATTTTTTCTTTTATGTTTATTGCTTTTGTGACCTTGACCTGGCAAAGAAATATTGGCCTCCTCTCATGGTCACAAAGATTTTCTCTTATGTTCTAGCTGTTTTTTAGTCTTAGAATTTACATATAGGTCTATGATACCTTTCAAGTTAATTTTTATTTATGGTATGATGGAAAGGCTGCTGTTCACTTTTTTTCATATGCTTATCCAGTATTTCCAGTATCATTTGTTGAAAATAATTTCTTTTCTCATTCAGTTGCCTTGCCACTTTTGTTGAAAATCAGTTGGCCATATGGCTCTTCTTTCACCAACACCACATTATTGTTTACTGTAGCTTTAGACTAAGCCTCGAAATCAGGTAGTTTAAATCACTCAACATTGTCCCTTGTCAAGAATTCTTTGGAAATTCTAGTTCCTTTACATTTCCACGTCCATTTTTAGAATCAGATTCTCAGTTTCTATCAAAAAGCCAGCTGGAATTATGTGTGCAATTACATTGAATCTATAGGTAAATCTGAGGACAATTCACATCTTAATAATCTTGATTTTTCCAATCTATAAACATGGTATATCTACTTATTTTGGTCTTCTTTAATTTTTCTAAGGAATGTTTTATAGTTTACAACATAGAGGTTGTTATTTTTTTTGGTTAAATTTATTATATTAAGTACTTTGTGGTTTTGGACACTATTTTAAATAGAATTATAAGAATAGTTTTTTAAACTTATTTACTGATTGTCATGACTTTTATTTCTTTTTCTTGCCTATTGCACTAACTAGGAACTTCAGCACAATGTTTAATGGAAGTGGTGGAATGAGGATCCTTCCCTTGTTCCCAGTTAAAGGGGAAAGCGTTCATCCTTTCACCATTAAGTGTGATGGTAGCTGCAGTTTTTTGGTTTTTTGGTAGATGTCTGTACAGGGTTTGAGGGATCTGGGGACTGATCAAGAAAAAAGAAATCATCAGGGGAGGCAATAACACACCACAACAAGCTATCCAAGTGGGTGACACTTGGATAGGGTTGAATGAGAGAAAGTCCCTCACACCATGAGGGCTTTCAAAGGCTTACAGTGAGGACCACGTCCAGAAAGCAGGCAAGGGACCGGCTGGGGAGAGGAAGGTCGGGGAGAGGGCTTATGTGTCTAGGTGGAGTCACTCAGCAACAAGGCAGGGAGGGAGTCTCCGGGTGGGAGACCGCCAAAGGGCAGCAGCTGCTTGGGACCTAATAATTGCAAGGCCCTATCAATAGGTAGGGAACTGCTGTTCAGTGAGGTTTCATGGGGTATGCAAAGCAGGCAGGGTTTAAATAGCTAGGAATATGCTTGTTTGGACTATTTTAAAAGTAATTAGATGTGCAAAATTTTGAGTTTGGTGCCAGCAGGCTCTTGAGCTAATGGGTTTCTCCTAGACAGAAATAATTTATTCCAACGTAAAGGATCATCTCCTATTTTCTTGAAAGTTTGTATCATGAATGGATCCTGAATTATGTCAAATACATTTTTCTCCATCTAGAGAGATGGTCCTTTATGTTGGAATGAATTGAATTCTACTCACAGAGTTTTGATTGTTAAAACAATCTTTCGTTCCTGGGATGAACCTGACACGGTCATGCGGTAGCATCTGTTTTATGTATTGTTGGATTTGATTAGCTTAATATAGTAATTTGCCTCTGCTTTAACTTTTGTTCTGATGTTAGAGTTATGCTAGGCTCATAAAAGTTGAAAAGTGTGAACCTCTTCCTCTATTTTCTGAAAGGGTTTGTGTAAGATTGGTGCTATTCTTCCAATCTTTGACAAAATTCATCAGTGAAACCATCTGAGCCCAGAGCTACTTTTGTAGAAAGGGTTTTGATAACAAATTAAATGTCTTTAATAGATAAAATGATTTGGATTTTGTGCTTCATTTTATGTCAGTTTTGATTTGTTGTATTTTTCAAGGTCCATTTATTCTTAGTTTTTTAATTTTTCAGGAAAAAATTTGCTCATAATATTCTTTCATTATGCTTTTTTTTATTCTTGAATTTTATTTATTTATTTTTATATGGCAGGTTCTTATTAGTTATCTATTTTATACATATTAGTGTATATATGTCAATCCCAATCTCCCAATTCATCCCACCACCACCTCCCCCTTACTTTCCCCCTTTGGTGCCCATATGTTTGTTCTCTACATCTGTGCCTCTATTTCTGCCTTGCAAACCGGTTGATCTGTACCATTTTTCTAGATTCCACATATATGCGTTAATATACGATATTTGTTTTTCTCTGACTTACTTCACTCTGTATGACAGTCTCTAGGTCCATCCACGTCTCTACAAATGACCCAATTTCGTTCCTTTTTATGGCTGAGTAATATTCCATTATATATATGTACCACATCTTCTTTATCCATTTGTCTGTCAATGGGCATTTAGGTTGCTTCCATGACCTGGCTATTGTAAATAGTGCTGCAGTGAACATTGGGGTGCATGTGTCTTTTGAATTATGGTTCTCTCTGGGTATATGCCCAGTAGTGGGATTGCTGGGTCATATGATAATTCTATTTTTAGTTTCTTAAGGAAACTCCATACTGTTCTCCATAGTGGCTGTATCAGTTTACATTCCCAACAACAGAGCAAGAGGGTTCCCTTTTCTCCACACCCTCTCCAGCATTTGTTGTTTGTAGATTTTCTGATGATGTCCATTCTAACTGGTGAGAGGTGATACCTCATTGTAGTTTTGATCTGTAGGTCTCTAATAATTAGTGATGTTGAGCAGTTTTTCACGTGCCTCTTGGCCATCTGTATGTCTTCTTTGGAGAAATGTCTAATTAGGTCTTCTGCCCATTTTTGGATTGGGTTGTTTCTTTTTTTAATATTGAGCTGCATGAGTTGTTTATATATTTTGGAAATTAATCCTTTGTCCATTGATTCATTAGCAAATATTTTCTCCCATTCTGAGGGTTGTCTTTTTGTCTTGTTTGTAGTTTCCTTGGCTGTGCAAAAGCTTTTATGTTTCATTAGGTCCCATTTGTATATTTTTGTTTTTATTTCCATTATTCTAGGAGGTGGGTCAAAAAAGATCTTGCTATGATATGTGATATGTCAAAGAGTGTTCTTCCTATTTTTCTTCTAAGAGTTTTATAATGTCTGGTCTTATATTTAGGTCTTTAATCCATTTTGAGTTTATTTTTGTGTGTGGTGTTAGGGAGTGTTCTAATTTCATTCTTTTCCATGTAGCTGTCCAGTTTTCCCAGCACCACTTATTGAAGAGACTGTCTTTTCTCCATTGTATATCCTTGCCTCCTTTGTCATAGATTAGTTGACCATAGGTGCATGGGTTTATCTCTGGGCTTTCTATCCTGTTCCATGGATCTATATTTCTGTTCTCATGCCAGTACCATATTGTCGTGATTACTGTAGCTTTGTAGTACAGTCTGAAGTCAGGGAGTCCGATTCTTCCAGCTCCATTTTTTTCCCTCAAGATTGCTTTGGCTGGGGGCTTCCCTGGTGGCGCAGTGGTTGAGAGTCTGCCTGCTGATGCAAGGGACACGGGTTCGTGCCCCAGTCCGGGAGGATCCCACATGCCGCCGAGCGGCTGGGCCCATGAGCCATGGCCGCTGAGCCTGCGCGTCCAGAGCCTGTGCTCCGCAACGGGAGAGGGCACAACAGTGAGAGGCCCGCGTACTGCAAAAAAAAAAAAAAAAAAAAAAAAAAATGATTGCTTTGGCTATTAGGGGTCTTTTGTGTCTCCATACAAATTTTAAGATTTTTTGTTCTAGTTCTGTAAAAAATACCATTGGTAATTTGATAGGCATGCATTGAATCTGTGGATTGCTTTGGGTAGTATAGTCATTTTCACAATATTGAGACTTCCAATCCAAGAACATGATATATCTCTCCGTCTCTTTGTGTCATCTTTGATTTATTTCATCAGTGTCTTATAGTTTTCTGAGTACAGGTCGTTTGTCTCCTTAGGTAGGTTTATTCCTAGGTATTTTGTTCTTTTTGTTGCAGTGGTGAATGGGATTGTCTCCTTAATTTCTCTTTCTGATCTTTCGTTGTTAGTGGATAGGAATGCAAGAGATTTCTGTGCATTAATTTTGTATGCTGCAACTTCACCAAATTCATTGATTAGCTCTAGTAGTTTTCTGGTGGCATCTTTAGGATAATCTATGTACGGTATCATGTCATCTGCAAACAGTGACAGACAGTTTTACTTCTTCTTTTCCAATTTGCATTCTTTTTTTTCTTTTTCTTCTATGATTGCTGTGGCTAGGACTTCCAAAACTATGTTGAATAATAGTGGCGAGAGTGGACATCCTTGCCTTGCTCCTGATCTTAGAGGAAATGCTTTCAGTTTTTCACCACTGAGAATCATGTTTGCTGTGGGTTTGTCATATATGGCCTTTATTATGTTGAGGTAGGTTCCCTCTATGCCCACTTTCTGGAGAGTTTTTCTTACCATAAATGGGTATTGAAGTTTGTCAAAAGCTTTTTCTGCATCTATTGAAATGATCATATGGTTTTTATTCTTCAATTTGTTAATATGGTGTATCACATTGATTGATTTGTGTATATTGAAGAATTCTTGCATCACTGGGATAAATCCTACCTGATCATGGGGTATGATCTTTTTAATGTGTTGTTGGATTCTGTTTGTTAGTATTTTGTTGAGGATTTTTGCATCTATGTTCATCAGTGATATTGGTATGTAATACTCTTTTTTTGTAGTATCTTTGTCTGGTTTTGGTATCAGGGTGATGGTGGCCTCATAGAATGAATTTGGGAGTGTTCCTTCCTCTGCAGTTTTTTGGAAGAGTTTGAGAAGGATGGGTGTTAGCTCTTCTCTAAATGTTTGATAGAATTCACCTGTGAAGCCATTTGGTCCAAGACTTTTGTTTGTTGAAAGATTTTTAATCCCAGTTGCAATTTCATTACTTGTGATTGGTCTGTTCATATTTTCTATTTCTTCCTGGTTCAGTCTTGGAAGGTTATACCTTTCTAAGAATTTGTCCATTCCTTGCAGGTTGTCCATTTTATTGGCATAGAATTGCTTGTAGTAGTCTCTTATGATGCTTCGTATTTCTGTGGCGTCCATTGTAACTTCTCCTTTTTCATTTCTAATTCTATTGATTTGAGTCCTCTCCCTCTTTTTCTTGATGAGTCTGGCAAAAGTTTTATCAATTTTGTTCATCTTCTCAAAGAACCAGCTTTTACTTTTATTGATCTTTGCTATTGTTTTCTTAGTTTCTATTTCATTTATATCTGCTCTGCTCTTTATGATTTCTTTCTTTCTACTAACTTTGGGTTTTGTTCTTCTTTCTCTACTTCCTTTAGGTGTAAAGTTAGATTGTCTATTTGAGATTTTTCTTTTTTCTTGAGGTAGGATTGTATTGCTATAAACTTCCCTCTTAGAATGGCTTTTGCTGCATCCCATAGGTTTTGGATTGTCGTGTTTTCATTGTCATTTGTCTCTAGGTATTTCTTGATTTCCTCTTCGATTTCTTCAGTGACCTCTTGGTTATTTAGGAATGTAATGTTTAGCCTCCATGTGTTTGTGTTTTTTACCTTTTTTCCCCTTGTAATTTATTTCTAACCTGACAGCATTGTGGTCGGAAAAGATGTTTGATGTGATTTCAATTTTCTTAAATTTACCGAAACTTGATTTGTGACCCAAGATGTGATCTATCCTGGAGAATGTTCTGTGTGCACTTGAGAAGAAAGTTTAATCTGCTGTTTTCGGGTGGAATGTCCTATAAATATCAATTAAATCTATCTGCTCTATTGTGTCACTTAAAGCTTGTGTTTCCTTATTAATTTTCTGTCTGGATGATCTGTCTATCAGTGTAAGTGGGGTATTAAAGTCCCCCACTATTATTGTGTTACTGTCGATTTCCTCTTTTGTAGCTGTTAGCATTAGTCTTATGTATGGAGGTGCTCCTATGTTGGATGCATACATATTTATAAGTGTTATATCTTCTTCTTGGATTGATCCCTTGATCATTATGTAGTGTCCTTCCTTGCCTCTTGTAAAATTCTTTATTTTAAAGTCTATTTTATGTGATATGAGTATTGGTACTCCAGCTTTCTTTTTTTGGGGGCGGGGTACGCGGGCCTCTCACTGCTGTGGCCTCTCCTGTTGTGGAGCACAGGCTCCGGACATGCAGGCTCAGTGGCCATGGCCCATGGGCCCAGACGCCCCGCGGCATGTGGGATCCTCCCAGACCGGAGCACGAACCCGTATCCCCTGCATCGGCAGGCAGACTCTCAACCACTGCGCCACCATGGAAGCCCTCCAGCTTTCTTTTGACTTCCATTTGCATGGAACATCTTTTTCCATCTCCTCACTTTCAGTCTGTATGTGTCCCTAGGTCTGAAGTGGGTCTCTTGTAGACAGCATATATATGGGTCTTGTTTTTGTATCCATTCAGCGAGCCTGTGTTTGTTTGGAGCATTTAATCCTTTCAGATTTAAGGTAATTATCAATATGTATATCCTACTACCATTTTCTTAATTGTTTTGGGTTTGTTTTTGTAGGTCCTTTTCTTCTCTTGTGTTTCCCACTTAGAGAGGTTCCTTTCACATTTGTTGTAGAGCTGGTTTGGTGGTGCTGAATTCTCTTAGCTTTTGCTTGTCTATAAAGCTTTTGATTTCTCCATCGAATCTGAATTATATCCTTGCTGGGTAGAGTAATGCTGGTTGTACGTTCTTCCCTTTCATCACTTTAAGTATATCATGCCACTCCCTTCTGGCTTGTAGAGTTTCTGCTGAGAAATCAGCTGTTAACCTTATGGGAGTTCCCTTGTATGTTATTTGTCATTTTTCCATTTTTGCTTTTAATAACTTTTCTTTGTCTTTAATCTTTGTCCATTTGATTACTATGTGTCTCGGCATGTGTCTCCTTGGGTTTATCCTGCCTGGGACCCTCTGAGCTTCCTGGACTTGGGTGGCAATTTCCTTTCCCATGTTAGGGAAGTTTTCGACTCTAAGCTCTTCAGATATTTTCTCGGGTCCTTTCTCTCTCTCTTCTCCTTCTGGGACCCCTATAATGTGAATGTTGGTGTTTAATGTTGCTCTAGAGGTCTCTTCAGTGTCTTCATTTCTTTTCATTCTTTTTTCTTTATTCTGTTCTGTGGCAGTGATTTCCACCATTCTGTCTTCCAGGTCCCTTATCCGTTCTTCTGCCTCAGTTATTCTGCTATTGATTCCTTCTAGTGTAGTTTTCATTTCAGTTATTGTATGGTTCATCTCTGTTTGTTCTTTAATTCTTCTAGGTGTTTGTTAAACATTTTTGCATCTTCTTGATTTTTGCCTCCATTCTTTTTCTGAGGTCCTGGGTCATCTTCATTATCATTATTCTGAATTCTTTTTCTGGAAGGTTGCCTATCTCCACTTCATTTAGTTGTTTTTCTGGGGTTTTATCTTGTTCCTTCATTGGTACATAGCCCTCGACCTTTTCATTTTGTCTACCATTCTGTGAATGTGGTTTTTGTTCCACAGGCTGCTGGACGGACTGTAGTTCTTCTTGCTTCTGCTGTCTGCTCTGTGGTGGATGAGGCTATCTAAGAGGGTTGTGCAAGCTTCCTGATTGGAGGGACTGGTGGTGGGCAGAGCTGGGTGTTGCTCTGGTGAGCAGAGCTTAGTAAAACTTTCATCTGCTTGTCTGCTGATGGGTGGGGCTGAGTTCCATCTCTATTGGTTGTTTGGCCTGTGGTGACCCAGCACTGGAGCCTGCAGGCTCTTTGGAGGGGCTAATGGCAGACTCTGGGAGGGCTCACGCCAAGGAGTACTTCCCAGAATTTCTGCTGCCGGTGTCCTTGTCCTCACAGTGAAACAGAGCCACCCTCCGCCTCTGCAGAAGACCCTCTAACACAAGCAGGTAGGTCTTGTTCCGTCTCCTGTGGGGTCACTGCTCCTTCCCCCTGGGTCCTGATGTGCACACTATTTTGTGTGTGCCCTCTGACAGTGGAGTCTCTGTTTCCCCCTGTCCCGTTGAAGTCCTGCAATCAAATCCCGCTGGCCTTCAAAGTCTGTTTCTCTGGGAATTCCTCCTCCCGTTGCCAGACCCCCAGGTTGGGAAGCCTGATGTGGGGCTCGGAACCTTCGCTCCAGTGGGAGGACTTCTGTGGCATAAGTGTTCTTCCGTTTATGAGTCACCCACCCAGCAGTTATGGGATGTGATTTTACTGTGATTGTACCCCTCTTATCGTCTCACTGTCGTTTCTCCTTTGTCTTTGGATGTGGGGTATCTTTTTTGTCACCAAAACAGTTCCAGTGTCTTCCTGTCGATGATTATTCAGCAGTTAGTTGTAATTCTGGTGCTCTCACAAGAGGGAGTGAGTGCACGTCCTTCTACTCTGCCATCCTGAACCAAGCTCCCATTATGCTTTTAATGCCTGTAGGGTCTCTAGTGATAATTCCTCTTCGTGTTAATTTGTGTTGTTTCTCTTCTGTTTTACTAATTAGAGGTTTTTCTCTTTTGTTGATTTCTTTCAAAGAACTTTAGAATTGGCCATTTTACCTTGCAGTTTCTTCTTTGTTCTATCGATTATTCAGAAATGTGTTTAATTTCCAAATATTTTGAGATTTTAATGAATATCTTATTGCCATTGGTTTCTCATTTAATTTCACTGTGGTCCAAAAACGTGTTCTGTATGATTGTAATTCCTTTAAATTTATTGAGACTTATTTTATGGCCAAGCATATGGGCTATCTTGGTAAATCTACCATGCATGCTGGAAAAGAAAGTTTTCCAGGATTTGGAATTTAAGTTGAGGTAGTTAAGATAATCTTGTTTATTTTAATTTATTTTATTTTTTATTTTATTTTTATTTTTAAAATTTTTAGTCTACTTAAGTGTCAAAAGAAAAAAGTTAGTATCCACACCTATGTAAAATGTAGAAACCTTGCAGTCATAAATTCATTTACCACTCTAGCAGTTGCCTTTCAAGCCATAGTTGTCATATGTATTATATCTATATGTATACCATGGAAACTGAGAGGAAAAATAGTTAACAAATATTTCCTAGATACTTACCATTTCAGAAGCTGTTCATTCCATCTTTAAGATCTGATTTTCTATATTGCATCATTTCTCTTCAGACTGAAGAATTTCCTTTAGCATTTCTTACAGTACAAGTATTCTCATAATAACTTCTTTTGGTTTACTTTTATCCGAAAATGCCTTTATTTTTACTTCATTTTTGAAGGATATTTTCAGATGATACAGAATTTTGGGTTGAGAGGTTTTATTTTCTTTCAACAATTTAATGATGTTGTTTCACTGCCTTCTAGCTTCTATAGTTTCTGATGAGAAGTCAGTGATTTCTAGTTATTGTTCCTTTATGTGATGTGTCATTTTTCATCTGGAAGCTTTCAAGATTTTCTCTTTATGTTTGGTTCTCAACATTTTAACCATCATGGAGTAATTTTCTTCTTATTTATTCTGTTTGGGGTTCACTGAACTTCTTGAATCTATAAATTTGTATCTTTCAAGAAATTTGTGGTATTTTTCAGCCAGTGTATCTCCAAATATTCTTTCCTTCCTCTCTCTCATTTTAAAACTCCAGTTACAAAGGGTATTAGATTTTTTGATATTCTCCAAAGTCCCCAAAGTCCATGAAAAAAGTCTTTTATCTCTTTTTCAGACCAAACAATTTCTTTGATCAATCTCAGTTCCATTAACTCTTTCCTTGGTCTATTCTGCTCATAAGTCCAGTCAGTGTTGGTTTTTTTTTAAAACTTAAGATATAATTTTTTGTTCTAGAATTTCCATTTTTAACAGTCTTTTTCTCTACTGGGATTTCCTGTCTTCTCATTAATTATAAGCATGTTTTTCTTTACCTCAATGGACACAGTTATAATAGCTGCTTTAAAGTTCTTGTCTGATAATCCAACATCTGGGTCATATCAGGGTTAGTTTGTTGCCTTTTCTCTTGAAACTGGATCACATGTTTATATATTGAATAATTTAAAATTGTATCTCAGACTTTGTGCATATTAGCTTGTAGAGATGCTGGATTCTGTAACATTCCTCAGAAGCCTAGATATTTTTGTTTTAACAGACGTTAACTTTGTTGAACTTAAATGGAAATCTCTGCCTCTTTGGTGGCAGCTCAAATTTCCATGTAATTTTTTAACCTTGGATGGTGATCCTGTAACCTGATTGTGCATGTGTGGTTAAGACGTCAGTCAGAAATATGGGAAGAGTTTGTATACACAATATTTTTGGTTCCCTGTCTCTGGCTCTCTCCTTGCTGGGATTCTCTCAACTTTTCAGAAGCTATAGTTTCTCCAAACTCTGTTTTCTGGTTTTTCAAGTCAGAAAGACTATATGTTTTCATTCAGAGATTAAACCTGCCCATATGGTACTGACCACGTCCTGCCTCAGGTTCCCTCAAGCTAAAAAAATATAATAACAGGAAACTCACTACATCAGAATCTGCCTGTCTTTGGTGACTTTTCAGGATCTCTGGGTAGTTGTTATTTGTATGCTGTCTGTCAGAGGGTTCTGTGTTAAGAGTTTACGTTTTCAACTGTACTGGAAGTGGAATTTCTCTTGCCTTTATTGTTGAAAGTTAGTTCCACTGAATATACAATTCCTTGTTACATATTTTTGTTATTTTCCTCTTTCTGCACTTTCCTGTCCCAATATCTTCTGGTTGCCATAGTTTTTGTTGAGAAGTCATTGATATTGTGTGTTTCCTGGAATGTAACACACTGCTCTTCTCTGGTCACTTTCAAGATTTACTTGCTATCATTTTTCAGCAGTTTGACTGTGACGTGCCTGGAGTGGTTTTCTTTGTATTTATCACGCTTGGGATTATTTAGGTTTCTAGGATCTACTAATGTTTTCCATCACATTTTGGAAGTTTTCAGTCATTGCCTCTAAATATGTTTTTTCTTTCTCTTTTCCTGTCTCATTTCCTTCTAGGTCTTCAATTTCACATATTTTGAAATCATCCCACAGGTCTCTGAGGTTCTGTTTACTTTTCTCCAATCCCCTGTTCTTTTTGTTGAATTGGGAAATTTTTATTAATCTATCTTCAAGTTCAATGATTCTTCCAATCTCTCCTCCTGCTGTTCAGTCCATTTAATATGTTTTGTTGTACTTCTCAGCTCTAGAATTTTCCTTTTGCATTTTTAATACCTTCATTTATCTATTGAGATTCCCTATACATTTCTTCATTGTTTTCCTTTAATTCTCTGTACATATTTATGATTGTTGCTTTGAAGTTTGTTAAATACAACATCTGGACTCAAAGTTTCTATTGACTGTCTTTTAGTCATTAGAATGGAACACATTTTCCCATTCCTTTTCATGTCTAAGTTTTTTGATTCAGAAATAAGACACTGTAGGCAGTATATTCTAGCAATGTTGTAGTCTACTGTGTTCTTCAAGGTTTTTGTTTATTTATTTTTGGTCTGTTGTCTGCTTTTTTTTTTTCCTATTCTAGTAGGAAGTTAACTTGCCTGTATTCAAACTGCAAACTTTTCTCTCCTGTAATATGAAGCAGCTCACATTTTAATTGTTTTTATGGTTTGTCATTGCTGCTTTTCAATCCTGGCACCTTGGGTGTTTCCTCTATGGCTACATAATTTGGTGTCAGATTTTGGAGCTCACTCTTTCAGTGATTTCCCTCCTTAAATTTTCAACTGCATTGCCAGTCTTGGAGTCTGTCCCCTGACACTATAATCCCACAGGACTAGATTACTGCTGCCCAAGCTGTACATGATTTGGAAATACACTGCAGTTAACAAGGAGCAAACACACAGACTTTACTCCATGCAGTTCTATTTCATGAAATTCCTCTGTTTTCTGCCTATTTTGGTTTTGAATAGGGCTCCCTGGGTTCCCCCCGTACATGCTTAAATAGTTTAGTGATCAGCCAGGAATAAAAACAGTTTATATTTAGATTTCATGACTCACTCTTTCTGTGGTTTCTTGCTGCCAAGATGTCGTCTTTAAATTTTCGCTTCTTTTCTACCCTTGAACTCGTATCTCTGGCACCTTGAGCCATTCAGACTGTAGTGTTCCATGGCCTTGGCCATGAAAACTGGGGAGTGCCCTTAGGCCAGAGTGTCACCACCTCACAATTCTTACCTCTTCCAGTTGCAGTTTTTGGAGACTAAACTCTCCACATTCTGTATGCTTTTGAACATTTTCTTGTGAATTTAAATACTTGTTGACTTTTAAAACATTTTATCCAGGTCTTAAAATTAAGATTAATTAAGGGATTAGTTAAGGGATTTGGATTACCACTTCACATTGCCACATTTCTGGAAGTTCTCTAAATGTAGTTTTAACTTATATTTCTCTTAACATGAGTGAAGTTAAATATCTTTTCAAACTTTTAGGTTTATATATTTGCAAATAGTTGATGTCCTTTGCCTGTTTTTCTGCCATGTTTTTGGTCATTTTCCCCCCTCAATTTTTAAGAGTTTATGATATACTAAACTCTTTATGATATACTAAATTTCCATTTTTATTTGGGTCCATTTCTAGACTCTATTCTATCCCATTGGTCTATTTCTCTTTTCTTGTGCTAGCACCATACAATTTTAAGCGTGAAGGTGTTATAGTGTTTTATGTGTTCTTACAAGTCCGTCCTCATGGCTTTTCTTTTTCAGTATTTTATAGTTACTCTCACATATTTATTTTTCCATATGAACTTTATTATCAACTTTTCAAGCCTTATAAAATATTTGCTGTTATTTTTATTGGGATTGTGGTACATTAATAAATGAGCTCATGGGCTTCCCTGGTGGCTCATTGGTTAAGAATCCACCTGCCAATGCAGGGGACACAGGTTCGAGCCCTGGTCTGGGAAGATCGCACATGCTGCGGAGCAACTAAGCCCATGCGCCACAACTACTGAGCCTGCGCTCTAGAGCCTGTGAGCCACAACTGCTGAAGCCTGCACACCTAGAGCCCGTGCTCCGCAACAAAAGAAGCTACCGCAATGAGAGGCTCGCACACCGCAACAAAGAGTAGTCCCCAGTCGCCGCAACTAGAGAAAGCCCGTGCACAGCAACGAAGACCCAACACAGCCAAAAATAAATAAATAAAAAATAAATAAATGAGCTCAGGGAGAACTAACATCTTCATGATGTTGAGCCATTCTATCTAAAAACAAGGGATATTTATTAAGTCAAATTTTGTGTCTTTCAGGAGTGTTTTAAAGATTTCCCCATATTGTTTTTGTTTATTGTTAAGTTTATTCAAGCTACAGTTGATCCTCATTATTCATGGATTTCATATTTGTGATTCACCTAGTTACTAAAACTTATTCCTAACTCCAAAATCAATACTCAAAGTATTTTGTAGATATGCATAGGCTCAGAGTGGTGAAAATCTGAGTCACCTTTCTGTCTCTTGTTTCAGCTCTCTTACTGTAAAATAGTGTCCTTTTCATGGCATATTTAGTGCCATGTTTTTCACATTTTTGTGTTTACTATTGGTGATTTCACTGTTTAAAATGAAGTAGTGTTGAAGTGCTGTCTAGTGTTCTTAAGTGCAAGAAGGCTGTGATGTGCCTTACAAAGAAAATATGTGTTAGTTTCCTTCAGGCATGATTTATAGTGCTGTTGGCCATGAATTCTATGTTAATAATTCAATAATACATATTAAATAAGGTGTCTTTAAACAGAAACACACATAAAAGAATGTTAGCTATTGATCAGTTGGTAGAAATGATGTGACCAGAGGCTCACAGGAACCTAACCCCTAAGGGCCATAATTCAGTATTTGCTAAATTTAGTTTTAGAGATGACTTTATAGAACAGAACTGCCATTTTTAAAATGAGATTTATGAGAATTGACTATATTTAGTTTTCTATGCTTCTACTGTAAATGAGGTTTTCATTACCAATATATCTTGTAATTGATCGTTATTTGTATATATGAAGACTATTGATTTCCATATATTAAATTTCTATCCTGCCACCTCACTGAATTATTTTTTTGTTTCAATTAGTATTATTATTTATTCTCTCAGGTTTTTCAGGTATATTCTCTTATCATGTGAAAATATAATTTTACTTCTTTTTCAATTCTATTCCCCTAATTAATTCTTCTTATCTAATTGTGTTTGCTACAACTCCTCCTCCCTTTTATAAGGATGGTTTTTCATCTATGTTGAACTGCTCTGAGTTGGTAATGGACTAGGTTATTGATCCATAGATTCCTGAAGTTGAAAGGAACTTAGAGGTAATGTTGGTGATTCTGCCACTTGATGCATGAATCTTTTTTACATCATTCAAGTGGTCATCCGGTCTCTTCTTGAACCATCTGTTCCCTTTCTTCTGGTAAGAGCTTATCACCCTGTATGCATTCCACACAGTTCTGTGTGGCTACCTGTCACTTCATCCTGATGCCTCTGCACCTGACTTATGACCCAGGCCAATTATATAGGGTAGGCTATAAAATCTGGATATATAGCTATTATTTTTAACAGATTGAATCCCTTTTATTACTTCTTTTGTCACACGCTAAAAGTGCAGATTCATTCAGTGAAAATCAAATACACAAATTACCTGAGGCAATGCATACAGATGCACATGAAGGATGGACGGTAACGCATCCCCTCCATTTGCTGCAGCCTGGAAACTGTCTCTAGACAGTAAGTCGGGCACTCACAGGGCTCACTTCGATTGCTTCTCAGAGATCAATGCTTCTGTCCAATGTTTTGGAAACTGTTGTTACATACATTTTATCAGGTCTTTTAGTTGTTTCAGGTGGGGGATGGGGGTTGGGGTGGAAATCCAGTTCCTGTTATTCCATGCTGGCTGGAAGTGGAAATACGTAGTCATTATTGCAGTCTTCCCCAACACATAGAACTGGGCATTATCATTGAAGGACAACACACTGAACAAATCACTTGATGTCACTGAGCATATCATGCATTGTAACATAATATCAATACACTATTTCATATATTTGTCCTGTGGTTCATCCTTGCATCCCCGTGGAGATGAAGAGGGGTAGAATAGTCTAATGGTCTCTCTGCAGCCTGGCTCACTGTGAGCACTCAATTGCTTGTTGAATAATTGAATGAATACATGCAGGCTTACATGAATGCACTCATGCATGAATGAATCACTTTGACTGTGTGAATGGATTCTTTCCTACCCGCCCCACCCCCACCCCCCAATTCTCCACTGGGCAGACCAAACCCAGACGACTGCTCCAGAGCCTCCCTGCCCAGGTTCCGGGTGACAGGATGTCCAGTGACAGGACACTGTCCCCGGCCTTGTTCCAGATCATTTCCTCACTCCTCCATTTCTTCCTCCCTGCCTTACTACTTTTAGCCTGATGCTGAGCTGATGTCCCTTCTTCTTACATATTTTTGGAAGTGGTTAAATTCTTCACCATAACCCTGGTGACCCCCTAGCTTTTGAGAACGTAAGTATCACTTTTAATTAGGTTGTGGATTTTAGAGTATCACAACGCTGCCCTATCATTTCTATTTGTAAAAAGCATCCAATAGTTTTCTTATTAATAATCTGTACTCTATTATTATCTAGCCCTAGGGCTATTATTGACTAGAAGAAAACAATTCGGGAGACTATTTCATTTTTTAAATTAATGACGCTAATTTTACTAAAAATTTTTTTAAGTGAATACTTTGGTATCTCATTGCTAAAATGTGTTCAAAGAAAACAGTAACAGCCCAATAGTTCTGAAATGTTTCCAGTGTAAGAGTTTTTATTCTGGTTCCACACTCAGAGGTACCTACAACAGACTACAGATAAAACTAATTAGGGAGGGCTCAATAAAAATTTTCAGAAAACAGTAAAATAGGCAATGTTCAGTCTTGAAGCTCTCAGACAAGTTACTAGGTCTTAATTTCAGTCCTAACATTTAATGATAAAATCTCTAATTCTGATGAGATAATCAATTTAAAACAAGACTGCAGGCTTGGATTAAAACTACATAGTTTCAAGATTAGAACTACAGATTTCAAAAAATTTGAAAATCCTATGATGGTAATCTATCAGATTAAATTTATGGGTGTGGGGAGGCCACCAGAAGATGGTATTCAATCTGTTTTGTGGGGGCAGGGAAAATAATAGGATAAAGAATGGTCCAGAAAAGCCAGAACCAATAAGCTCAAACAGATCCAGGTGGAGGATGGCAGGGAAGTCTACCTTTGTTACAACCGGGAAAGGCAGAGGTAGAATGAAGCATGGCCTTACCTCAGCAGAGGGGCTAGTTCCACAATGTCTGGCGGCTGAGGGCAGCCCAGGAGGAACACTGGTTCTCTTAAACATGGTTGCCACTAGACTGCTTTCAGGTTTCTCAGTGATGCTCCTCAGCCCTTTGCTGCTGTGGGTGGCTTTATAAGGGCAGGGCAGGGCTGCTCGAGGTGGAGGTGTAGCAGCGATGGTGTGGCTGGTTGACTCCTAGACCCCGGGCCAAGGACCTTCTCTGGGGAAGCGGATGTCAGCGTTACTTAAGGGTGCTAGAGTTTTTGCTGTCCTGGGGCCTAAACTGGCCCGGAAACTGGGGAGTGATCTTACGTGCACTATCCTTGAGAGATGTTTCAGGGTGTTCCTGAGAGAAATGATGTTGTCCCTCTCCCAGCCTGGGCTTGGGGTGTGTTTTGGGGTAGGACTCTCGGGACCTGTTTCCACGGGAAGAGTCATCTGAGTCCGAGGAGACCATCTCCTGGAGAGGTAGCCTCTTGGTGGCTTTCTTTTTCTTCCTTCTAGGGTTCTCCTGTCTTAGTGCTTGTAAATCCCCAGTATTAACTTTGATTGGCCGTATTAGGACAGTAGAGTTCTTTATCTCCATGTCTTCCCTAGAGACAGAGAAAGAGAGTGAGAGAGATAGATCAGGATTATCCTGGTCTTGATGGCTGCTGTGTCTACAGAAATGTTCAAGCCAAGAGATAACAAGTGTGGTGAGGATGTGGAGAAAAAGGAAACCTCATGCACTGCTGGTGGGAATGTAAATTGGTACTGCCACTATGGAAAACAGTATGGAGGTTCCTCAAAAAATTAAAAGTAGAACTACCATGTGATCCAGCAATTCCACTTCTGGGTATATACCCAAAGGAAATGAAATCAGTATCTTGAAGAGATATCTCCACTCTCATGTTCATTGCAGCATTATTGACAACAGTCAAGACATGGTAACAACCTAAGTGTCCACTGATGGATGAATGGATAAAGAAAATGTGATATACATGGAATATTATTTAGCCATTAAGAAAAAAGGAAATTTGCCATTTGTGACAACATGGATGGACCTTGAGAGCATTATGCTAAATGAAATATGTCAGACAGAGAAAGACAAATACTGTATGATCTCACTCATATGTGAATCTAAAAAGAGCCAAACTCACAGAAACAGAGAATAGCATGATGGTTGCCAGGGGCTGGGGAGGTGGGAGAAATGGGGAGATGTTGGTCAAAGGGTATAAAAAAATAAAAGAAAATATATCAGGCAGTTTATTTATCTAGAAGTGTCATCCTTCAAAGAAGGCATGTTGGGAACACCACGACCCCATCTCAGCCAGGCCATCATGGCATACCATTTCGGGAACTTGCCTTTTCAGGGCCTTTAGGGTAAAGTAAGGACACCAGCTGTTCAACCTTATTTTGTTCCCATAATCAGTACCTGCCACCTTGATCACCCAGTTTTCCTTTTGGAAATTGTCAAGAAAAAAATTAGAGTGGAAAAAGATTTTTAGTTACTTTTTTTTTTTTTTTTTTTTGTGGTACACGGGCCTCTCACTGTTGTGGCCTCTCCCGTTGCGGAGCACAGGCTCCGGACGTGCAGGCTCAGCGGCCATGGCTCACGGGCCCAGCCACTCCGCGGCATGTGGCATCCTTCCAGACCAGGGCACGAACCTGTGTCCCCTGCATCTGCAGGTGGACTCCCAACCACTGCGTCACCAGGGAAGCCCAGATTTTTAGTTACTTTTAAATAGAAAATTTCATCAATCAAATTCCTCTTCAAAGGATCAAGATTCACCGCATGTGATACTTTTCAAAGATTGGCTCAAGGACTCAGGAGGTGATTTCCAAGAGACATTAAAAAATTGGCCTGACCAGTTCACACGCATTAGGATAGCTATTGCCAAAAAAAGAAGAAAAAATAAATAAAAGTAACAAGTGTTGGCAAGGATGTAGAGAAATGGAATCCTTGTGCACTGATGGGAATGTGAAGTGGTACAGCTGCTGTGGGAAACAGTGTGGCAGTTCCTCAAAATACTAAAAATAGAATTATATAATCCAGAAATTCCACTTATGGGTATATACTCACAAGAATAAAAGCAGGGACCCAAACAGATATCTGTACACTGATGTTCATAGCAGCATTATTCACAATAGCCAAAAGGTAAAAGAAGCCCAAGTGTTCACTGACAGATAAATGAACAAACAAAATATGATATATACATGCAATGGAATATTGTTTAGCCTTAAAAAGGGAGGAAATTCTAGCATTTGCTGTAACATGGACAAACATTAAGCTGAGTGAAATAAGCCAGTCACAAAATGGCAAACACTATGATTCCACGTAGATGAGGTACCCAGAGTCGTCAAAAATCACAGAGACAGAACATAAAACAGTGGTTGCCAAAGGCTGAGGGGAAGAGGGAGTGGGGAGTCCGTGTTCATGGGTGCAGAGTTTCAATTTGAGAAATTGAAACAAAGCTCTGGAGATGAATGGTGGTGATGGTTGCACAACCATGTGAATGTACTTAATGCCACTGAACTGCATGCTTAAAAATGGTTAAAATGGTCAACTTTATGTTATGTATATTTTACTACATAAAAAACTTGGCCTTAGCAATAGCAGTAGCATTGGAAAAAGGCTTCCCAGGAGACCACCACCAAGATTATCTTTAAATATAAGGCCAGCGCCTGTGTGGATGGGTAAGTTCTGTGAGGCCAGGTTCTCAGAGACTCAACTTGAAATCATGCTGCAAGACTGTAATCACCAACCCTGTTCCTTGAAATCTAAAATCTTATCCACCACACTACCATCAATTCTCCCGCAAATCGCTACCCTGCTCCAGAGGAGACTAAGTTGATACATACTATTTCCTTTTCGGAGGTTTTCTCTGTTTCCCATATATTAGAATTGGCCGCAGTCCAGTCTATAACCTATCAGCTCTCCGACAGAAGAGCAGCAAGGAAGGAATGCGAAGAAGAGAGTTTTCCGGGTGTACTAAAGGCACCCAAAGAGTAAGGTAGAGGAGGGGCCTACCTGCCCACCTGAAGGACACTAGGAGATGATCTTGGAAGGAACCCAGGAAGAAGAGCATGAAAGACCAAGAAGCAATGTGTGTCCAGCCCTCCCTCAGTAGGGGGTTGGTCACATAAATGGTGGACCACCTGAACAATTAAATTTGAGGCAGGCAATAATGAAACAAGAAGTGCCCTTGTCATGTAAAGATGCAAGTAACATAGTAAGTAGAAAAAAATGGTGCAAAACAGAATGTATGTTACATGTTCATTTCTGTTATTAATATTGTGAATATGGGGGATGATTGGAAACCTTCACATCCATCTCTTAATAGTTGCCTCAGAGAAATGGATTCCAGGAGAACTGTCACTTTCTCCACATTAAGAAATCTTTTTTCAACTGTCATAAATGATTAAGAGAAACAAAGGTTTCTATTTTGAGGAAAAAGAAGCAAAATAGCAGAGAAAACACTCTAGAACGATATACATCAAAATGCAAATGGTGATTACTCTTGAAATGTGGAACTACGGATGGTTTTTATATTCCTTTTGTTTTTTGCTTTCAATTCCTAAATTATATTAACTATGCATTACTTTTTGAATAAGAATAAAACAGTATAAGTTAGCATGATTCGAATAAAAATGGGTCGGGATTTTGATCAAGGAAAAGCCTTTACATCAACCAAGCAGATGCTACTAGGCCACCCTATTATATTCCCCAGAATGACTGATGTAGACCAAATTCAAGATATTCCACAAGGAAATGTCCTCTTATAGGATGGGGGAGCAGGGTAGGTGTGAATCTGATGTGAAAGCTCTTATCCAGACCCCCGGCCCCCCACGCACCCTCACTCTGCTCTGTGGGAAGGGGAAGGGTGGCCATGCTCCCGACTTCAGCCAGTGGACATTCTCCACCAGCACACCTGGAAGGGCCCTGCTAAATGGCTTTCTTTTGCCCTATTTCATGCCAAAACCGAGTTAGATTTAGTGCCCTATTAATTATTTTAGGCTACAGAGTTGGTCAACACTGCAGGGGATCGTGGAGGAGCCAGGCACTGTGCCTTCACAGGCTCTCCAGAGCAGCTCGTTCCACTTTGGGGAAGAGTTCTGAGCATCCTGTCCATGCTCTCCTTGGGTCAAAATCCACCACATTCACCTGACCGGGCATTGTCAGTTTGCCCATATTCTTGCTGGTTCCCTGAGGCCTCATGTCTATTCTTCCCTAAGTGTGTCTCTGTTGGCAAGGCCATCCTAGAACATGAAGAACAGGAGGACGTCTGGGGTAGGCACCGGATAGACATTTGATGAGGACCAGGAGGCCCCTGAGTTTTAACAACGGAAGGGGCATAAAAAGGAGAGACAGATAAGAAAAGGCAGTTTTTGCTGTCCAGGTTGCTTTCACCGGCCCTCAGGGGTAACGAACCACCATGACTCTCTGTGTTCTTGTCCCAAGTACCAGCACACCTTCTGAGGACAGGCAATGGCACCTGTCCCTCTGGATAAGGTAGGACAGACAGGGTTATGGCGGAACTGCTTGTTTTCCAGGCCTTAGGAAATGGGGCTCCTGATCTGACCAGAAGGGACCGAGGGAGCTAATGACATACACAGGCTTAATGATTTCCAGAGGCACAGCTCCTTCTAAGGGAAAAACAGTCAGTAGTGACCAGGTGAGAGGATGGGAAGTGATTCATCTCAGAGGCAGCACTGAATCTTGAAGTTTTAATCGATGACTTAATATCCCTGCTGTCAGGAAGGCAATGTGAGGCCAGGCTACATGGATAAGGGGAGGAGGGTTCAACAATATGGGAATTATCATTTCCTTTGGGGGCACAGTCCTAAATCCGAATAGCTTGATGGAAAATTGCTAAACTGCTCAAAGAAAGGTATCGAGAGGCTAATATTTTGTGTAATAGGAATTAAGAGCTGGCTGCAGACCCAGACAAACCACATCAGAATGCTGGGAGGGGGCTCTCCCCTCCAGGATTCTCCTACCCAGCCACGTCCCCAAGACCACACGGTTACAATCGTGCATCCAGGGAAGAACACTCTCGTCTTCAGGATCTCACTGTCCAGCAACCTCCTTCAGACGCCCAGTGATTTTTCCGGAGCACAGAGAAAATGATTAGTCCGATCTGGTTTTCCTGTGATCCCATTTAGAATGCTGCTCAGTTTTTCGAGAAATCAAACTCCCTCTGTGGTGAACCTTCTTAAAGAGGAAACTTGAAGGTAATTTGCCCAAGCCTTGTTCTGTCAACAAGGAAGGGAGGATGGATTCCAGCTCGGCTGGGAGGGGTTTCCTGCCAGTTACATGGCACCAGAGGCGCCCTGCCCAGAGGAGCACGTGGTCCTCACCTGTGGGTGGTTGAGTAACACCTGCTAGAGGCACTTCCCTTCAATGGAGAAAACCGGAAGTCAGAGCATTAAGCCCACCAAACACGCTTTCCCTGAAGGAGCCGGAGGCCGCAGCCTTCTGATGTGAACAGGACCCCAGGGGAGGTAGTCAGGGAAGACCTCGTGCTGTGAATCTCCTGCCTGGCAAGGAGGGAGGATGCCAAAATGAAGGAAAATTCCTTCTGGCCCCCTTGCTTTTTGGAGTTAGGAGAAATTACATGTGTGTTCTCTAAATGGAGAAAGTTACTGACAGGTTAGGGAATATTTTCATTCAGAACAGACATCTCTGATGGCACGAAATGCAGAAAAAGCTCAGGGACTTTACTGAAGGTAAGGCAAGGCAAGAGCAATCATTTCCCTCCACCAGACACACCTCTTTCAGTGGTGCCATCAGAGAATGCAATCATCAGGTTTCCAAGGAAAGAGAAAATTGGAAGAGCCTCACCTGACTTCACATCACAAACATGGTAATACTAAAACTCTCTCCTTTAAGGACTAGTTATTTGGAATTTAGCAAAATGGGTAACATATTTTGCAAGACAATCTTGCTATAAGTCTTCAAGAATCATTTGTGTTGGGCTTCCCTGGTGGCGCAGTGGTTGAGAGTCCACCTGCCGATGCAGGGGACACGGGTTCGAGCCCTGGTCCAGGAAGATCCCACATGCCGTGGAGCGGCTAGGCCCGTGAGCCATGGCCGCTGAGCCTGCGCGTCCGGAGCCTGTGCTCTGCAATGGGAGAGGCCACAATAGTGAGAGGCCCGCGTACCATAAAAAAAAAAAAAAATCATTTGTGTCGAATTTTGAATTGAAAATGAAAATTTGTATCAGCTGTGGCCATATTCAATCAATTTTGAACCCTTTACCTTCCAAATATTTTTCTTCCTGCCTTTCACTGTGTACCAGCCTTGTTAGGAACCAGAGGAAGGGCTTGCAGAAAATACTCTCAGTGACCCCAAACTGAAGACCCCAAGAAGGAAGGAAAAGAGGAGGGGCGGAGGGTGGAGAGCTGGATGTCTGGCATCCTGCTCCACAGCTGTTTGGGGCCATATACCCCTTGTCTTACCAACCCCAAATGGATGGTTATAGTGGATTCAGTATTTTAAAATTAAATTTAGCCATATGATATCCCATTGAAGTTGTAACCTACAGTACATTTCTTTAATTAGCCCATGAAGAAAGCACCATGACTTTTTTTTTTTTAATGGTCTCATCTGGGGTAAGAGTGTGAAGATTATTAAAGAACAACCAAAGGGAGGTGGCACATTTAGAAAGGAAGTGAGAAAGAGTTTCTGATGAGAAAGGACCTACCAGAAGGAAATCCCAGTGTAGATACAAAATAAGACCTACCCCTTTATTCTGTGTGCTCACATCTACCAGCCCTGATTATGGAAACAGAGACAGATTAAGCTCTGAACGTAGTGGGCTGGATGTGACCTCTGTTTAGGAGAATTAAATGCAGTCTCTTTCTAGTGGAGAGGCAGCTAGAGCAACAAAACAGTGGAAATTACAATGGGAGACAAGGGGGTCAATGAACGCTTCCGCTGTGTAAAGCCCCAGGAGCTGGGGTAGGCAACTAGCAGCAGAGCTTTAAATAAGGCCTGGGGTAGTACTAAGGCAGAAAATAATGAAAGGTTTTTCTCAGCATAGAAAGAACTGAATTTTAATTCTAAAATAGTGATTGATAATACTGAGTTTAGTGAAGATGGTACCTAGACAATACCTAGACACATGTATCCATAGTCCTTTATAATGTACTGTAATTTGGATATCATATTGTTTGAGTAGGATTTTGATACCAAGAAAAGTGCTCTTATTTAAAATGATATATTCATCTAGAAAAAGACTGAAGGATTGTAGAATATATTTTCAACAATCATACCTAATAGAAGCTTCTCTGTGGAACTACATGCCCCTCAAGGAGCCTTGCTGGGCGTCCCCTAGTATTTGTGTGTTCATTGGTTCATTCTTCAAAGAGTCCTCGGGTACATCCTGTGGGCTGGACCCTGGCAACCAGGATTTAGAAGCAGATAGAACCTTGCCCCCGCTTTCAAGGACTGACACCTAGTAGGGATGATGGTCCTGAAAGTACATGGCCCAACACAAGGTAAAATTCCTATAATAAAAACATCTACACAGGGCTTCCCTGGTGGCGCAGTGGTTGAGAGTCCGCCTGCCGATGCAGGGGACACGGGTTCGTACCCCGGTCCGGGAGAATCCCACATGCCGCGGAGCGGCTGGGCCCGTGAGCCATGGCCGCTGAGCCTGCGCGTCCGGAGCCTGTGCTCCGCAACGGGAGAGGCCACAACAGTGAGAGGCCTGCGTACTGCAAAACAAACAAACAAACCAAAAAAACATCTACAGGATGCAGTGGATCACCTCACCACACAGGGCTGGAGTCCTGGAACACAGGGCTTGTGTTCAATGTTGGAGTTCCCCAGGTGGCCAAGGGCAAGAATAGCATTCCAGGGAGGAGATACTTAAGTCTCTGCAAAGGCACAGAGCCTTGAAAAAGCACAGCATGGGAAAAAAACTGCAAGGTTTTTTTTTGTTTTTTTTTTGCGGTATGCGGGCCTTTCACTGTTGTGGCCTCTCCCGTTGCGGAGCACAGGCTCCGGACGCGCAGGCCCCGGATGCACAGGCCCAGCGGCCATGGCTCACGGGCCCAGCTGCTCCGCAGCATGTGTGATCTTCCCAGACCAGGGCACGAACCCATCTCCCGTGCATCGGCAGGCGGACTCTCAACCACTGTGCCACCAGGGAAGCCCTGCAAGTTTTTTTAATGGTTAGTTTACAAATTTAGTATGGTTAGTGTGCAGAGGGGCTTTTGGGAGGTTTGTTGGGGAGTGGCTAGGGGAGAAGTAAGGGCCAGCTAGGCAGGCCTGGTTCAGGGCAACAAAAGGCTAAGCTAGGATAAGAAGAGGGATTGGGGGGGGGTCATGGGGGAGGGGCTAGAGCAGATTTACATGTGAGGAAGATTCCTCTGCTCAGCACTTAGGGGAGATGGCGGGACCTCAGGGCAGGAGGAGGTGGGAGGACGAGGCCTCAGGAAGTGAGAGCACTTGTGCAGCCGAGCTGAAAATATTTGCAAGCTGTTTACAGAATGTGTATGTCTCTAAATAAATCCACTTCTTACCTATCACTTTGTCTCTTCACTGAATTCTTTCTGTGATGCGACATAAAGAACCTGAGCTTCCAGGTGTGTGAGACCAGGTGTGTGATCTCAGTTAAAATACAGTGGGTTCAACTCCCAATCTGGATTTTGGCTGGATTCGATCCCAGCCCGTGGGTTCAAGTCCCAGTCTGGGTTGTGCGGTTTCAGATGTGGGTGGCGAAGGGAGAGGAGGGTGCTGGGTCACACTGCAGCAGGCAAGGAGGTCTAGTTATTTAGGATCGTGTGTGCACACGTGCATGTGTGTGCGCAAACAGAAGAGGCAATTTTGGGGTTTTGCAGAGGTGAAGGAATCGGTGGAGAGGAGCTAAGGAGAGAGGAGAGGAGAATCCAGGGGTAAATCACAGAGCAAGGACCTGGGCAGTGGGGGACAGGCCTGCTGGACGGATCAGCATCGGAGGAGGAGGGACTCTGACATCAGGGGGAGAGATCCAGGCTTCCACAAGCCCAGAGGTGAGGAAAGCAGCACAGGAAGAGAACGTCTGGTGGTTTCTGTTTATGAAGCACAAGGTGAGGCCACTGGGAGATTGAAGGTTGGCACCCAAAGACGGCTCAGCCCGTGCTCAAAATCCACCTTCACCTCCAAGGTCAGGGCTCTGACTCCAACTTTGATGCCCCTCGTTGGCCTCATGGACTTGGTCTCGCCTGCTCTTCAGGCCTCAGCTTTTTCTTACTGATTTTGCTTTAATCCACCTTTCCAGCTGTTAGTCATCCTGCTGCCCCTGATGAAAATGTGTTTACTCCACTGTTGCCCCTGGAAACCACCAGCCACCCACCCACACTCACCTGGGCACAGGCAAGCCAGGGCCAGCACCTCACTCTCACCCCCAACAGGGAGAGGTGATGGGTGATTAGTCCCAAGTGCAACTTAATCTAACCTGTGCTTTATAGTGAGGCTTCATTAGAAGACCTTGAATCCTTACAAATAAGAGGAAAATAATCCCTTCAGAGTCATGACAGGATTGAAAGCTTTGCTGAAGGGTCAGTAAAATACATAATGTTGAATGTGAGATTAGAACAAGATAGACAAATAACCAGCAGGTAAAAGCTGTGACGTTGAAGGAACAATCATCATAGACTTGCACTTTGGTAGGAAGTCCTCCACCTCTGCTTTTCTCCCCAAGTATGTAGAGATGGTGGATCTCAGATTAAAAGATTAAGAAACAGATTAAAAGTGCAAAGATATAAATAAAATTCAGAAAGTAGAAAGTTGGGTCCACTTACACTTTTGAATCCTCCTGAATTGGGGGAGACTTAATATGAGCACAAGAGAGAGCATGTTTGCTTTGGCTGATCTTAATAAGTGCACTCCGAGGGCAAAATTCCTGTAATAATACCAAAAGAGTTCATTCAACTTAAATCAGAAATGTCCACAATTCAGATGTAATTTTAATCTAGCTCAACCCACTGTAATAGCTACCAGCCATTATCCTGTTCCGGTGATACTTAAGAGGGCAGCGTAAATGCAGAGTTTAGCTTGATAATTTTACGCTGAATAAAAGTCATCATTGAGTCCTTCCTGTCATTTCTCCACATCCTGGATCATTTGTCAAGTCCACCATTTGTCAAGGTGTGTGTGTGTGTGCACGTGCATCCACTGATGTACACGCGTGCACACACACACAGACACACACCTTCATATAACCACCTTCCTTTCTAGCTTAATTCCAGCCTTGGCCATATCTTTCCTGGACTTATAACGTATCGCCACCACCCCATACTGTATGTCCCACTGTCAGCCCCTGGGTCTCCCAGAATTTCTATCAGAATTGTCCTCAGCATCCATCCCCAAGACCATGCCGTCTAGTCCAGGGCCCCAGTGCCAAGGGGGGTAACCTCCAAGGTCCTTCCTGGGCTCTGAGGCTCTTCCTCAGGGATCCTGGGTCACCAGCTTCATCTCTCCCCACACCTGGGACCCACCCACGGGCATCTCATCAAACGTCCCTTGATCTGCTTTCTCCTCTCTTGCCTGGTAGATGTCCCTAGAGCAGGGCCACCTGGAAGCAGAGATGCTTCCCACCCGCTGCCCTTCCAGGCTCCTTCAATGTCATCCAAACAGCTCCAGGAAAGTCCATTATCTCTCACGGTTTTTCCTGGGTTGATGAGAAGATGCCCTTTCTCCCTCTTGTTCTGTCGGATGGGATACAGTGCTCCTGGGGCCACTGGCTCTGACAGCCTTCACTCATCCATCCTACATTTCATCCCTTCATCCTAAAATTCATTCATCATGACCCCTTCCCTGATGGACATACCCCATGCTACAGTCAAGAATCGATTATAGAGAGTCACTTTGTTATACAGCAGAAACTAACAACAATGTAAAGCAATTATACTTCAATAAAGATGTTTTAAAAAAAAGAATTGATTAGATATTTTTGTTCTGTTTACTAGGCAGTTGGGCATAGACATTTAGAGTGCGGGCCACAGAACCAGACTGCCTGGGTTCAAATGCCTGTAACACCGCTCACCCTGGGTGTGACTTCACCTCTCTGCTTCAGGTTCCTTATCTGAAAATGGGGATAAGAGTACCAACCTCACAGTGTTCTGAGCAGCCAGCTGTTCACTATGTGTGAAGCACCTGGGTTAGTACCTGTGCCACATAGTAAGTGCTGAATAAGTTAGCACGACTCTTTCGTTTGCTGCTTTTCACTTGCCAATCCATTTTCCAGGCGTATTAAGTGGGCCATCAAAACATGTTATTTCCATTAGAAAACATCATTCATTCAAGTACCTTTTAAAGCAATTGTGAGAACTTGCTCTTCATCAGCAGCGGTACCAGGGATGCAAAGATGGATAGGACCCGGTCCCTGCCTTTAAGGAGTTGGGAGATTGGTGAGGGAGCCGGGGCAGGAGGAAGGCAGGACAGTGTGCAGGGGAAACTGAGGGCCTCAGCAGAAATCAGGCAGCGTCTTTGGGTGACAGGAGTTTTTATGGAAAGAAGATGGGGAGGGCGGTCCAGGAAGGGTTAAAACCCAGGGACTTGGGAAAGCCCACTGTGTTCGGGAAGCAGTGAACCTTCCATAGGGCTGGTAGCCAAGCTCACAGGGCAGGCGGGGGGTCGGGCTGGGCTTTTCCTTGAGGCTGCTGAGAAGTGTGTGTGTGTGCATGTGTGTAGGGGGGTGAGGGACAGGGGCCACGTCAGGTAGGCAAGTGACATTATCAGATTTGTAAACTGATAATGATTTTTTCGAAAACTTTTAGGAAACATACAGAGGGACCAGCAGCAGTAGCAGCAGGGAGAGAGAGAAAGTGAGGCTGTAAGGACCTGGGGAGGCTGTTGACGAAGCCAGAATTGGAGCGAGCCTCCCCAGACCCCAAACGTGTGACGAGAGCCCCAAAGACCATCTGACAGGGAGGAGTTAGGAGGCCAGGGCGACCTTAGCAAAGGCGGATTTTATGTTGTACAGCGGACAGAACTCTAACCACAGCGGGTGGACATGCAGGGGGAATAGAAAGAGCCAGGGAGATCGCTCTTCCGAGACATCTGGCAGTGCCAGGAGAGAGCCAGGCATTGCCTGCAAGAAAGGCAGGGGTAAAAGGAAGCCACTTTCTGCCTAGCGAGAATGTTCTTTCCTAAGTGAAAGTCTACTTACTCTCCGGTTGTTACATTTTAAAACCGTGTAGACTTTATCTTCAGCCACATCTGGATTTGGAACTGCTATGACAATGGCGGGGACATAGAAGTCAAATCTTCGGGGTATCACAATTTTGGCAAACACATAATCTCCAACCTGTAGATGAGAACATCTTTCACGGCAAATATTTTGCTTATCCATCTTAGAGACAATATTCATATAAGCTTGTTTTAAAACACCCCAAGATGACGAGCAAGTACTGATGCTAGAATTCAAATACATATTTTTTTTTCCTCAGTTGGAAAGAGTCGCTAGTTCCAAAATTCTCTGGGCTCATTGGGCCATAGCTGGAATTTTGTGACCAGTTTGGGGAAGCCGCATTTTAGCAGGGCTTCCCCTGACAAGGGTCTCAGGGACAGTCAGCCAGATGGTGAGGGGTCTGGAAACCATATCTTACAAAGACTGGTTGAAGGAAGCTGTCATGTTTCACATGAGGACCAGGGAGAGAATGGACGGCACCCTCCTGTGTCTGAAGGGTTATCAGGGACAGAGGACAGGAGCAGATTTCTTTAATGTGGTTCCCGAGCTCACACCTGGAATCCATGGGACAAAGGCACAAGAGAGAACTTCCAGCAGAAAGAGAGTCTTGTGAAGGGACATACAAAGCTGCAGGGAATCTGTCAGATGGAGAGGATTCACGGTCGGGGGAAAGTGCACTGATGTGCCCTCTGAGTCTGCCCAGGGGAGGTGGGAACAGACAACCAATGTGAATCCTATGAGCACTCCTCAGCACTCTTCCTCCTGGCTCACACTATCCAAGAAAGAGCAGCAGTGCAGCTTTGGGGGGTTTTCTCTCTACACTCTCGCCTTGGTGCGGGGATGAGGATAGCACAGGAGGATGTGCCAGACACGGCGCAGCTCTGATGAATTTATAAGCAGATGAGAACACATCAGCCCGGCTCACCCCTGGAATGCATGTTCAGGGGTAACTGCATTATGGCATCAAGGTCTGGCATCAACTGACTACAACGTCAAGGAAAGGGCTACCTCTGCCTTTGTTATTAAATCTGTTTTAGTATAATCTTCTGCAGTGAAAGCTTCAAGAGCACCAGCAGTTACAGCAACTCCCGCCGATGACCATCTATTGTCTGTAAAGCAACAAGAGCCTCAGGGGCAATGCAAGCAGGTCTGTGCAGTCCTGAGCTATTTAACGGGGCGTTAGCAGATCAGGGTCAGGAGCAAAGAAATTGCTAGGCAAGGGGTCATAGGAACAGGGGTCACTGTTATCCAGAGCTCTAGGAATGGTGAAAAGGGGCCCAGGAGCAGATGGCTGGAGCAGGTACCTGGAGCAGTGGGCAGGGCATGGCGCCCCCCACAGGTGTGATGAACGAGATGGGCACGACCTTGGTGTTTCCATACCTGAAGCCCACGAGCGCATGGGTGGGACTCACACACTTCTTCACAACCCCTGTAAAGAATCACATTTAAAATAAAACAGAAAGGCAATGCCTATTCCCTTAGGCTTGCCCCATCCTGTTGGTCAAGCTATGTTACAGCACTTTGCCTGCTTACATCAGTGTGCCCCTTGGTTTCTCCACCAGATAACACTGGATACTCTATGATGCCTGCTGGGGTTGACCAACTCAGAGTGCAGTGCCATGCTCTGCTCTAGAGCTGAGCTGGGAAGCTAAGAGAATGCGTGGAAACTTGTTCAACCAGCATTACCAGCAGCCATCCTGCTGGGTACAGTGTTTCTAGAAATATCCTTTCCCTGGACACTTCCTAACGTCTGATTCCCTTATTTATTTTAGTCATATTTCCTTCTATAATACTTGGAGACAGAAAATCGTTGTTAGTATACATACTACTATATATAAAATAGATAACTAATAAGGACCTACTGTCCAGCACAGGGAACACTACTCAGTACTCTGTAATGACCTATATGGGAACAGAATCTAAAAAAGAGTGGATGTAGGTATATGTATAACTGATTCACTTTGCTGTACACCTGAAACTAACACAACATTGTAAATCAACTATACTCCAAAAAAATTTAAAAAAGGAAAATCATTGTTAAATTGTGAAAGTGAAAGGAAATATGAATTTTCATCCTCAGCTTTTCATCTAATATTACACACCCCATAGTGTCTCTAAAATGTACAATCAGAAAAGGAAGAAAAAAAGAAGTAAGAAGTTTTCTTGTCTTTTAGTTATGTGCAGAGATTATTGTAACAGGAAAAGAAAATATTGGTGTTAAGGTTCACATATTTTGTCATTTATCCTAGTTGAAATTTATTATATTTTCCCATTTAAAAGGGATTATAAATACTGGGGGGCCATTTTGACTTCCCCGGCAGTAACAGCTGCACTTGGACCCCCTAGTTTGAGACAGAAATGTGCTCGTCCCCACTGGGCTCCCACAGCATGAGTGCCCGGCATCCTCGCCCCAGCTCACACACCAGCGTTGGCAAAGTCCTATATGCTTTCAGGTGGCAAAGAAACGGCTGCTGATTTTCATCTCAAGTCCAGGTGTCTTGTTTTAAATGGTCAAAGAAACGGAAAACTTACTTTTTTAAAAAACACCACACGCACATGAAAACCAGCTTTATACTGTCTGTTTTCTTATTGGACTAAATGTTCCGTTTGGTTTCTGAAATATTCTTTACACATGGTTCACACATTTTCTACCATAAACTGACTCTACCATTTTAATTAGGAAAACTAACACTACTTTTTAGAAAGAATTCCTATTATGAAAACAAAGAACCCCTCTGAGTTGAGGAGAATCCTAGCATCCCCAGCACACAAACCCATCCCAACCCACCCCGACCCTGGCCCTGACCCAGGCAGGGGTAAAGGTCTGGGCTGCCAAGATGACCTTGTTGGCCAGTGGGACCCTCCTCAAATTCTTAGCCTTTGGGACTTTGCAGAATCCAGTCTTAAACCTGGGATGCAGTTTTTCAGGTATCTGCCTGAGTAGCTGTGCGACTGTATGGCCTGCAGCGTCTAAGCCATGTATCAGCTGCCTTTTACAGAAGGCTGCCGACCCCTGCTCGAGATCGTTAGACCTAGACTTTTGGTATGTTACTACCAGCTTTTTTTTTTTTAATCTCTTTCCTCATCTTTTATTCTGATAACAAGCAAAATAGCTCACTTAGTGTCTTGTATTTTTTTTTAATTTAACTGTATTTATTTTTTTATACAGCAGGTTCTTATTAGTCATCCATTTTATACATATCAGTGTATACATGTCAATCCCAATCTCCCAGCTCATCCCACCACCACCTCCCCCCGCCACTTCCCCCCTTGGTGTCCATACGTTTGTTCTCTACATCTGTGTCTCTATTTCTGCCCTGCAAACCAGTTCATCTGTACCATTTTTCTAGGTTCCACATATATGGGTTAATATATGATATTTGTTTTTCTCTTTCTGACTTACTTCACTCTGTATGACACTCTCTAGATCCATCCACGTCTCTACAAATGACCCAATTTTGTTCCTTTTTATGGCTGAGTAATATTCCATTGTATATACGTACCACATCTTCTTTATCCATTCGTCTGTCGATGGGCATTTAGACTACCAGGTCTTTTATGTTCCAATCTCTGCAGGTGTGGACCTTTGTTCGCCTCCAGAAATTAGTGTCGTTTCTTCCAATCTAACTCTAGAACCAGCCTCACGGTGTTGACACCTGGCTGTCCTCTGAGGCGGGAGGACCCAGAGCTGCTGGCCTGTTCGGTCATGGCTCAGCCTCTGCACTTACCCCTTCTCCACCTCAGTAAGGAGTTGCTACCATTTCTAGGCCCCGATTCAAGACCAGCTTCCGATTTCTGGCTGCCCTTACACTGCTGTTTCTCTTTGCCCTCAGCCTCAGAGAGGTGAGATGGTGTTTCCTGCTCTGAAACGTCTCCTGGGACCATGTTACGTGGACTGGGCTCTGGAGGTTGGACCAGCAGGCAGAAAGAAGCATCTCTACTCCTGGGTACGAGTCGGCCTCCCCACCTCAGCCAGGGGGCTCTCCTGTACCCAGGTGCGGGGGAAAAGGGGGCACACCTTAGTTGAAACCCTCAGCAAAAACACTGCCTATGCCCAGAGGCCAGGGGAGTGAAAAAACAGTCTAGGCAGACAGCATGGGTGAGTTCATTTGGTGAAAGAAGCAGGAATGGTTTTCAATCTTCGCTCCAAACAGGAATTTCTCAGGCTGGAGAGTGGATTTTTTTTTTAACCTCTGGCTATAAGAACCTTCTGATATTCACAGCCCGGCTCGAATCCCATTTCCTGAAAAAGGCGTCAGTTCTGCTCCACCAGAAGCATCCCCTCCACCTGCCCCCCTCCACTGAATGCCAGCCTACACGTCTAGTCATCACATTCTCTTCTTCTTTAGTCTCAGAGGTTTCCTCTATAGCCCACTGTTTGGCCTTTTCAAATTGCTCTTAAAGTTTTAAAACTGTTGTTAAAGTTTTTAAATGGCAAGCAGCTCCCTCTACCCCCAGGTGAGTTGTTTATATCTCCCAAGAGGAGATAATAGAAATACTCTACAGGTAATGAACACTTTCCAATTTCAAGATGCTGTACATTATCATATTTAATCTACATCATGATCTTATGGGGGGTTTAACTGTTTTAAATCTCATTTGGCAAGATATGGAAACAGGCTCAGAGAACTTCAGTGATTCCAGTCACATGGCTGGTAGAGGCAAGAAGCAGACTTTGAATAAATAAAAACAGGATTGTCTGACCCTAAATCATGACCCCTAAGAAAGTATTCAGTCCTCCCCTGCCCCAGCCTTTTTTTTCCGTTATAACTTGTTCCAACGACATAGTGCAGAAATCTTGTGGCCCAGACTTTTCATCACTGTGAATTTCCTGAGAGAAAATGTTGCTTCTTGCTGAACAATGGGAAGGATGATCCAATTCCTACAAATAACGATTTAAAATAAGGTTCTGAAGTGTGTCTGCCTCCTTGCCTTTCAGCATCCTAATAAGCCAGTCCATCAGCTTGTCCCTTCTGTTCTGCACAACGCAATCCTTCCTCAACTAGTGAATCCGCACTGACCCCTGAATGGAGTTAGTCATACGGAAATCCCTGCCCTGATTCCCAAGGATGG
This sequence comes from Mesoplodon mirus, assembly GCF_964341445.2. Lineage (NCBI taxonomy): Eukaryota > Metazoa > Chordata > Mammalia > Artiodactyla > Ziphiidae > Mesoplodon > Mesoplodon mirus. The sequence continues at coordinate 16,051,333 of NC_138990.1, read as the reverse complement.
CAGCTGCAGCTGGGCCAGCTCTGCTCTAGTGTAGACCTGGCCTTGACTAAGGGATGCTCGGATCCCATTGCTCCAAAGCCACCTTCTGCTCAGGTACAGTTTAAAGCTATTTTTCATTAAAAACATTTAGGAGGTTTTGAACAAAAGTTATCAGAAAAGGAGTCATCAGTGAATATCATGCCCCAAAACTCTATGTGGCCTTCTTTTTTGTAAGGGGTAAAAATAGTCCCCTGCAGTGACCAGGTGATCTAAATGAACATCACTAATGAGGGCACGTGGACATCATGTGCCTTTGGATAGGTTGCCCTGAGAGGGATGTGGCATCAATGATATCACATAACATTTTGGCTGGAAACACATAACCCGAATCTAATTTAACCCAAATTGAGGAACATTCCATAACATAATTGGCCTTACTGTTAAACAGTGTATCATGAAAGATGATGGAAAAGGCTAGAGAATGATTCTAGATTAAAGAAGACTAAAGAGAAATAACTAAATGCAATAACGATTCTGAATTGGGACCTATACTAGAGGAAAAAAAATGCTATAAGGGCTATTCTTGGGACAATTAACCAAATGGAAATATATAGATAAAACTATATAATATTAACTTTCCTGAATTTTATAACTTGACTGTGGTAATATTAAGAGAATACCCTTGTTCTTGAGAAATACATGTATTAAGGGGCAAAGGGGCATGATGTTACCTAATCTCAAATAGTTCAGGAAAAAATAATGTGTGTGTTACGGTAGAGGGAAGGAGACAGAGAGAGAGAGAATGGAAAAATAAAATAATAGATTGGTAAAATAAATGTGACAAAATGTTAAAAATTGGTAAATCTGGGTAAAAGTATACAGGAGTTCTCTATTATTCTTGCAAATTTTCTGGAAGTTTAAAATTATTTTTTTTGAAAAAATAACTCTATGAGGGTAAAATAGAGTTGAAGTTCCCAGTTAAAGAAAAGATACATTGACTTTGTGGGGGGAGGGGAGTGTAAAGGGGGGCTGCGGGGAGGGAAACAGAAACTAAGTCCATCCTTAACTGATACATCATCATTTAATTCAGCTGAGTCAATATTTACTAACTCGCCACTAATCAAAATAACTGATTATATGACTAAATTCAAGTGTTTATGTTATTAGCTTTTTTTTTTTTTTTCTGGCCACACTACGTGGCTTGCAGGATCTTAGTTCCCTGACCAGGGATTGACTGAACCCGGGCCCTGGCAGTGAACATGCCAAGACCTAACCACTTACCACTTGACTGCCAGGGGATTCCCATCAAATATTTATTACCTTTCAAGTGACTTACCTGAGCCACAGATTAAAAATTCCCAAATAGCCAAATCCCATGGAGCTATTAGGACTGTGTGCTGTCTGCTTCTAGCTGCATACTTAAAAACAACCAGGGCAATAATCATTGCTGGCATGGCCTTAGGTATTGCATGTGGCTATGTGTTACCTGTTTCCTCTACTTCCCCAGATCAGCAGCGGTAGGTCTTCTGCATTTCCTTATCACACAGGGATGGTTGGGGGAAAAGTTTGAGCAATATTATTTTTTTCTGGGACCCTGGCCAGCAAACTGATCTCAAGCCCTAGTCCAGCCATTTGGAATCCTGTCATTTTCAGCATTTTCATTCAACTGCTAAATTAGCCTTGGATCCTGCTCCATGGCTCAGATTCAGAAAACCAAGCATGGGTGGCCTCCTATGATCACCTATCAGCAAATCTAAGCCCCAGAGAAATAGGAGGTTCTCAGGCCCTGCTCTGGCAAAGAAGAGTTTCATGCCTCAGCCTAGGAGCTCATCTCAAATGCCTGGATCCATTTTTCTCTCAACCAGTCAACTTCAAAGCACAGTTACCAAATTTCAAATAAAATATCCTAGTTATAAGTTCTACACATATGCCTGCTGGAAACCCAAACTCCTGATGAAGTATTTTTCTCACTTAAAAAGCAGATTAAATTAAGTTTAATAAAGAACCACTTAACTGGTGATTGACAGATAATGCCTACATTAACATCAGCTATATTTTGAGGTACAGTCTTTCTGCTTGACAGCTCTTCCTCAGGGTTCTTTCTCTAAGCTCTCTTTCCCAATAGGCCTTTACCATGATTTCAATGACTACCTTTGTGCTGACGTGTCAAAACTCTCTATCTCCCGACAGATTTCCTCCTCCAGACTCTGGACCCATTATCTCCAATTGCTTCTCTGACAACTTTAGCGTCTTGTGGTGCACCTACAATTCGTCACGTCCCAGACACACCTCGTTATCTTCCTGTCCATACCACCATCTCCTATAGGTACCATCCTTTACCTTATGACCCAAGCCAGGGACCCGAGTGACATCCTAATCCACTCCGTATATACTCTTCACACAGCGCTGGGAGGGATCCTTTTAAAACTTCAAGTGTGATTGTGTTTCTTCCTGCTTTAAATGTGACTCCCCAGTAAAGTTCAAACTTCCTAACATAACCCTTTATGAACAGCCACACACTCACCTCTCCGAAGAGCTTCCTTACTTTCTACCCTTCCTTTGCATTCTAGGTTCCAGCCATAATCTATTTTATTTCTCCAGGCATAAAATGTTTTTCTTCACCTCTAGATCTTCACACATATCATTTTCATTATTCATGAAGCTCTTGCTTAACTTCACCTGGCTGATTCCTTCAGGATCACATGCCCCAGAAAGTCTTGGGCAAACCTCTCGGGTCCAGTCACACTGGCCTCTTCCTTCAAGGAAGAGGGTGTCATGGGCACTCCATCCTCAGGACTTCGTACTGATGTTCCCTGTGTTTAGAACTCTCCCTGAGATAATCTCATGGCTCCTTTTTTTTTTGCGGTACGCGGGTCTCTCATTGTTGTGGCCTCTCCCGTTGCGGAGCACAGGATCCGGATGCGCAGGCTCAGCGGCCATGGCTCACGGGCCCAGCCGCTCCGCGGCATGTGGGATCTTCCTGGACCGGGGCACGAACCCATGTCCCCTGCATCGGCAGGCGGACTCTCAACCACTGCGCCACCAGGGAAGCCCTCGTGGCTCCTTTTAAAACTCCTTATTAATATGCCTTCCCTGGAAGCTCTTCCTTGACCACCATATCTAGAATCACGAGCTTCACCTTTGACACGCTCAACCCTCTTCGTGGCTTCATTTCCCTTCATAGCCCTGTATCTGACACACTATGTATTTTACTTATTTGATTGCTTGTCTGTCTCCTCTACTTGCATGTAAGCTTCATGAAAACAAGGATTTTCTTCTGGGGTCTGCTCACTACGCTAGACCAGCACCTTAGGGATATTACATATGTGGAACATAGTAGGTATGCAGGAAAACTTTACTAAACAAAAGAAAGATTAAAGTAAGTTTTTCTGGCTGTGACTTCCCCACAAATATGGGGAGAAACTTCATCATTTCAATTTAGAAGTGGAATACCTCAGCAGAGCTCATGAAGTGTTAGTGTGCTAGGGAAAGCAGAGTGTGAGAACTTCTGGTTCCCCATATCATATTATGTAACAAAGGAATCTTACAAAATAAAATACCTACCTGGAAAATAAAAGCAATTTTCGTCACATCTTGCAATAACCTTCTGGCCTTTGAGTGGATCCAATTTTTTGGATTTGTTTTTCTTTGTTGAAGTTCCTTGAATTTTCTGTTGCTAAAAAAAAATAAAACATTAATAGTTGATAGAAAAAGTAAGTGCCGACAGTGAAAGTCACAGATACAGGATAGCGTGCGATTCTTTACTTAGAATCACACTGTTGAGGAATTACAGGACATGCATATACTGTATATTTACTCTGGAGTACTTTCTGTTCTATGCTGTTGGGAACAGGCTTTTAAAACTGAACTGATATGGGAAACACTGCACATAGAAAATGAGGCAGAATTTACAGTCTAAATCTAATCAAGCTTTGTTAAAACAAAACAAAAAAAGGCAGCCTTTTCCAGAGAATTTAAACAGGATCCAGAGTTTTAAACTATAATATTCAATATATGCATACACGATCCAAAATGCAACATACAAAAGAAGCAAGCAAACATGACCAATTCTCAAGGTAAAAGGAAATCAACAGATCACAGTATTTAGATGGCTCAGGTGTTGGAATAATCAGATTAAGATGCAGATCAGCAGTTACAACCATAGTACATGAGGTAAAGGTCAATACTCTTTTTTTTTTTTTTTTGCAGTACGCGGGCCTCTCACTGTTATGGCCTCTCCCATTGGGAGCACAGGCACTGGACGCACAGTCTCAGCGGCCATGGCTCACGGGCCCAGCCGCTCCACGGCATGTGGGATCCTCCCGGACCAGGGCAGGAACCCGTGTCCCCTGCATCGGCAGGCGGACTCTCAACCACTGCGCCACCAGGGAAGCCCAGTAAATACTCTTGAAATGAACAGTAAGGTAGTTGTTTTCAGCAGAGAAAAAGGAACTATAAAAAAAAAAAGGAAATTTTAGAAGTAAAAAAAAACACCAACAATATCTGGAAGGGCTAAATAGCAGAATTGATACGATGGAGGAAAGAGACCTGAAGACAAATGAACAGAAATCATCCAATCTGAAGAACAGAGAAAAAAAGATATTTAAAAATGAGCAAGGGCCTTTGTGTTCCAGATAACCCCTTCAAAGCCCAGCTCAGTTATAATCTCTCTGGGAAGACTTCACCCCCAGGCAGTTTCAGAAAAAACAAAGGAAAGTACTGCTCTGTTATTTCCAAATGCTACCACATGAATCAAGGCTTGGAGTGAATGTGATTGCTGTGTCCACTACAGGAAGAAACTGGTAGCTTCATTTTTGATCTGTAAAGTCCAATTCTGTCTAAAGTCCTATTTTCTATGCTTGATGACTGATCATTAGTAGAAAGACCCAATCTCCACTACGCCTCAAAAAAAACCCCAAAAGCCTCCATTCCATCATCCAGAGAAGTCATTATTTTTGATTTCAAATCAATGTGAGGACCAACGATCTTGTAAAATAAATTTAAAATGAATTACTAGAAAACAAAATAAAAAACAGACATATAGTGTTTGGGTTTCTAGGTAAAATCTATTTAAGAATTCTGAAAAGCGATTGGTAGCAAATGGGTTGGAAAAGAAGACAAGAATTCAAAGTACCACCAAATTGGTAGGGTGTTTACCATTTTTTTTCCTCTGGTATTCCCTGGCCTGACCTCAAGACAGCCCAAAACACAGAAGTGGGCTCCAGGGTATAGACAGAGAGAGCTCTAAAAGAAGCCCTCTAGTTCTGGCTTGAGGAATGGGAAAAGGAACTCCTAACCCTTGGAGAGAATACAGAAATCCTTCTCCCCTTTCTCCCTCCATACTCAGACCTCAGTCCCTAAGCAATTCTGTGCAGTGGCAGCAGTGTTGGCAATACGAGCCTGAAGGAGCCAAAACTCTGCAGGAGTGGAATCTTGCTCCAACAGGGTGGGTGAACCCCCACGGTTCTCTCTCTCTATGTATCTAGCCTCTGTTTGGTCCCAAAGGCAAGCACAATATGTGGAAGCACATGACTGAGTTAGGGACATAAAACCCTGGATTTCTGGCTGAAGGACTGAAAAGAGGAACCCTAGGAAACCAGAAATTACTAGGAAGGTCACTTATATTAGAAAAGGGAAGGCCAAGTATTACCCCAATACCAAAACAGGCAAAGACATCACAAGAAAAAGAACACTACAGTCCTATATTCCTCATGAATATAGATGCAAAAATCTCTTAAGAAAATATCAGCAAAAAATCCAGCAACATATGAGAAGAATTATACACAATGACCAAGTAGGAGCTATCCAAGGAATGCATAGCTAATTTAACATCCATAATTATGCATCCACAGTTAATGTAATACTCCAAATTAATATGGTAAAGAATAAAACCATATTATTATCTTAATGCATGAAGAAGGAGCATCTGACAAAATCCAACAGCCTTTCATGATAAAGACTCTCAACAAACCAGGAATAGAAGGAGACTTCCTCAACTTGATGAAAAGCATCTGTAAAAAGCCTACAGCAAGCATGACACTTAATGGTGAAATATGGGATGATTTCACCTTAAGATCAGAAACAAGGCCAGGCACTCTTGCAACTTCTACTTAACATTGTACTTGATGTTCCAGCCAGTGCAATCAGGCAAGAAAAAAATAAAGGCATCCAGATTGGAAAGGAACGGGTAAAGTTGTCTTTCTTCATAAATGATATAATCCTATATGTGGAAAACCCTGGGGAAAGCACACAAACACTACTAGAGTTAACAAGTTCTGCAAGATGTCATGATGCAAGTTAAATATACAAAAAAGAAAAAATTGTATTTCTGTGCACTAATAATGAACAGTCTGAAAATAAAATTAAGAAAAGAATTCCATTTATAGAATCAAAAAGAACAGACTAAGGAATAAATTTATCAAAAATAAATGAAAAGCTCATACACTGAAAACTACAAAACACTGCTGAGAGAAATGAAAGATCTAAGAAGCTGAATATCATGTTCATGGACGAGAAAACTTGATATTGTTAAAATAGTCATTTTTACCAAACTGATCTATAGATTCTACATAAATCAAACAAAATCCCAGTATTTTATTTTGCCAAAATTGAGATGTTGATCTTAAAATTTACACATAAATGTAAATGACCCAGAAGAGCCAAAATAATTTTGCAAAAGAACAAACTGGCGGACTTACTCTTCTTAATTTCAAAACTTACTCTAAACCTTCAGTAATCAAGAAAGTGTGCTCCTGAATTAAGGACAGTCATATGATCAGTGGAACAGTATTCAGAGTCCAGAAATAAATCCTTACATTTATGGTCAATTGATTTTTGACACTTTGGAAAAGCTTTTGGCAGTTTCTTTAAAAATTAAACATAAACTTACTGTATGCCCTGGAAATACCACTATTAGACATCTAGCCAAGAGAAATAGAAATTTTTTTTTCTTTTTTGTGGTATGCAGGCCTCTCACTGTTGTGGCCTCTCCCGTTGCAGAGCACAGGCTCCGGACGCACAGGCCCAGCGGCCATGGCTCACGGGGCCAGCCACTCCGCGGCATGTGGGATCCTCCCGGACTGGGGCACGAACCCGTGTCCCCTGAATCGACAGGCAGACTCTCAACCACGGCACCACGAGGGAAGCCCGAGAAATAGAAATTTTTATCACACAAACACCTTTATGTGAATGTTCATATCAGCATTATTCACAGTAATGGAAAGATGGAAATAATCCAAATGTCAGTGGACTGGGGAAATGGGTAAACAAATGTGGTATATCAATGCAATGGAATATTACTCAGCCATTTATATACGAAACTTACAGAAAACACAAATTTATAGAGACAGAAATTGATTAGTGGTTAGCTGGGGCTTGAGGTGTAAATGGAGACTGGCTCCAAATAGGCATGAGGGATATTTTCTGGGTGATAGAAATGTTCTGAAACTGGATTGTAGTGGTGGTTGAAGCTCTGTCAGTTTTGCTAAAAATCACTGAATTGAAATAGGTGAAGTTTATGGTGTGAAAATTATATTTGTATACATCTGCCTTTTTAAAAAAGGTTAAAATAGGCAGCCATCTACTTCTTGTTTCCTCTGTGTAACTGCTCATGGTATTTTTCAGATAGTGGGCTGAAGAAGTGAATGAACATAGAAGTTTCTGAATCTACTCTTAAATCAAAAAATAAACAAAACAGGCCTTTTTCTTCAAATTGCTATATTGTAGAAAATGGGGGTCTTCCCACCCAGATTTTTTTCATTTTTTTCTTTCTTGACCCTTAACTTATTAATTTTTGGATCTCTCAAAGAAACTAGTCCTCCAACCCAGTCAAAGCACCCAAGGACATCATTCACCAGCTTCTCATCTTTGCAGACCATCAAGTGCCCCTCTTCTCCATGATACAAAGCCAATACAAACTGTTTTCACATGCATTTTGATGCCATCTTTTTGCACTGCTATAGCTATATCATCAATAAAGTATTTGACGCGTATTTTATGAGTTTATCTGCTGGCCTTCACTTAAGCCAGTCTCTAGTTTATGAGGCAATTGACAATAAAAATTTAAATAACTTCAGGTGGCGTGAACACCACTTACTCTTGGGTCATGATTCATGTTCAGTATGGTTTGGGCTCCTGAAACCTGCAGCTCATTTCCCTGGTGCCCTGATATAACTGAGCATTTTGCAGCCATCTATCATTTGTATCTGTTTGGTGATACTTTTCAGGTTCACTAAAAGAAATGGGAGTATGCTTTATTTCCTGGGAGCTGAAAAGTTAGAGCTAGGCCCTCAGGGAAGAAATAATGAACTAAGGGCTTAAAGTCTCTTGCAGGATGGTGGGATATGATCAAGTCTTCAGACCTGTGTTGCTTGTAGCCTTTGTGGCCACAGACAAAAAGGTAAGATGAACACCACCCTTTTGTTTATGATGTTCCCATCTAGTTGAATTTTGCTGGGGACCCTCTATTCTCATGGAATTTCTATTTTTACCGATGTACTCAATACATCAAAGAGGATGGCCCAACATCACTGGTAGCTGGTGAATGTCATTTGCCTGTTCCTGGGCTTCACCCAGAGAAGAAACCTAAGCACTCCTTCCCATGGGCAATCAGAATGACCTCCTGCCCATCTGAAATGGCCTCAAAGCGGGCAGACTGGACCAGGGGACAGGAGAAATGGGACTGAGTGCTGTCCAGGTGGCTGTGTGACTTTGGGCAGTCTATTAACATTTCTGGGCTTCAGTTTCTACATGTGCAAAATAAGGGGATAAAATAAATGATCTCTAACATCCTCTCATATCTGTCCAGGAGAGTCTAGGCCTTACTAGCCTTTCTGCAGTGCTGGAGAAACCGTCAGGCTATGTGTGTACATGGACAGGAACACAAGCATGATACCCTTGCTTGTAGTTTTTACAATATAAAGGAAATGTAATGGCCAGAACTGTGACAAGAATAGCAGTGTTTTCCATCATAATACTCCAAAGAGATGCCCACACCACAGTTTCCTACAGTCAGTTCCTCGATGGAAGATTCCATGTACAGTATATTCTCATTATTGATAGAATTTAGAATCTTGAGAATTTGGAATAAGCCAAATTAAATCAGCTGTTGCATAAATACCTCACCTGTACATAAAGTGAACCTCCAAATCCACCTTACTTCACACCATCAGTGTTCATATCAAAGACCAATCAGCCAGGGAGGTGCTGTTGGTCCCTGAGGCATCAGACAGTCTTATCACCTCCAGACCAGTAACAACCTGTTATTACAAAAGATGTCCACATCGATTCCAGAAAGCGAGTTTTCCCCTTTAGATTTCATCAACAGACCAGACATTTGTTAGAACCTATGCCTAGATACATTTAAAACTCCTTTTCAAAATTCTAAATGAGTATAATCACATAATTTATTTAAATAGCCCCTTTTGAGCTCTAGATTCCAAATACTGATTCTCTCAATATACTAGCCAGAAGCTAACCAATGTGATTACTTTCTACAGTTTCACATGTACAAATCTGTGAAGTCAGTTGCCAGAAATCATCAGGGAGCTCTTTTTTTTTTTTTTTTTTCCATAGTTGTCACTCACTTCCCAATTCATCTGATATAGGAAAACCACTCACTCTGTGAGGACCTTCCCTGCAAGGGCAGCAGCAACGAACGGAAGCGATACAGAGGGCTGCCGGTGTTCAGTTTTAACACACTGAAAATGCCACCTAAGAAACTGCCTTTTTAAATCGCTGAAAAGTGTCTCCTCCCATTCGAGTCATTCACACATCTTCAAGTTTACCTGAAAGAATCATTACAGCTACTAAAGGGCTTTGCACACTCACATTCACTCTGCTCTTGTTTCCAACAGTTACTACTATGAGCAAGAATTCATTTCTGGCTGTTTCCACAGCACGTAGCTTTATGGAAGGAACTGCTCACTGTACACTCAGTGATTCTTCCATATCCCTGCAGAGGCAACTCACCGACACCACAGATAGAGCAGAGAAGCCGTGGCAAAACAAACCAACAGGGCCAGCATTAATACAATGGTTCATTCACAGAAATAGAGCATTGGTCTTCCAGGATGGAAGGACATCGATCAGGGCAGCTAGACACACCATCCTTTCAGCCACAAAGTGGACAGCACCTTTCCAGAAAGATGATATCCCGCTGTTTTTGAGTCTTGCTGAAGATTTTAGAGACCCCTTACAACCCATACTAGAGGACATTAGCTTCCCTGCTCCTTTCCTGCCATCAGTCACCTATGCACGTGCACAATACAAGCATGCTACTGGGCTTTAGAATGAAATCTATGGGGACTTCCCTGGCAGTCCAGTGGTTAAGACTCTGCACTTCCAATGCCGGGGGTGCGGGTTTGATCCCTGGTCCAGGAACTAAGATCCCACATGCTGCACGGTGCGGCCAAAAATAAAATAAAATAAAAATAAAAAAACAAAATAAAATAAAATAAAATAACATTCTTTACAAAAAAAAAAAAAGAAAGAAATCTATAGAGGACAAGGGGATGGAGAATGAGAGAACAAGAAATGTTAGCACTAAATAAATAAGCCAACCCATCTCTAGGTTCAAGTGCCTGGGAGTAACTGCATGCCAGTTTCAGTGAGGAAGTCAGATAGGCAATGATGCTGGCAGTTAGGGATGCTGTCCACTGGATAATTTGATTTTGCCTTGTCTCCAAAATTCAGAGAATCCAATTCACTTCTTTGCCAGATTCAATTATCAGGTGATGCAGATCAGGATCCAACATGGTCTACCCTCCTTTCATTTCATTACTTAGTTTCAAGGTCATGCTCTCAGGTTTGCATTGGTGGAGTAAAGTTACTAAATGTTTGATGCTTTAGAATTTTCCATTTAACAAACAACATGTTTTCACATCAGGTACAGAATGCACTTCCATGATGTAACTAGAACTAGTCTTCAGCTCAAAATCTTGTCATAAAACCACTATATTTTTTCCTGTCCCAAATCACTGAACTCTGCTGGACCCAATCCCCAAACTGTACTAGCGGCAGTTCCAAGGGCTTGTCTGTCCATGTTTTGTCCTTAAAGCCAAGTAAAGTCTGTGACTGTGCTAATCAAGATAATACACGTAGTGTCAGGCATGTTCTGACCTTTCCTCTCGCTAGGATACCTAATTATAAGACCAGAATATTTGCAAACTGTCTCTGAATAATTCAACTCTTTTTAAAACCTTGGTCAGGAGGACAGAGCCAGCCTGGAGCATTTTCTGACCTTCACTGTCTCTCCCTTCGTCTAGATTTAGAGGGGTTTCTCCACCACAAGAGTATCCAGGGTCTGCATCCCTTTTGGAAATGGGTTCTGGAGAGAAAATGAGAAAAAGACCTTACAGGAAAACGTAAATCAGGGGTGGCAAACTCCTGCCCAGCCCCTCTAGGCAGCAGAGTGACCGACCCATGGTAAAGAATTGAAAGGACTTGGAGCGCTTTCCTTCCTAGGCTATTTGCATTTTAACAGGAGTCAAACCATAAGGCTAAAGAAGTGAAGCTCTGGGTGGAATTTCCAGCCTCAGCCGCTCCGGTCTGAAGAGGAAGCTAAGACTCCTTGCAAGATCTCTCACAAGCACAGCAGGTCGGCGCTGGGCTCCCGGGGACACTGAGGACACCGTGCGTGAGCCCAAGGCTTAAGGCGGAAGCTGCGGCCAGGAGGACGTGCAGAGAGAATTATTGTCCCCTTTCAGAAGCCTCAGGCGCTTAGCCGTGCTTTAAAATCCAAAGCAGCATTAGGGTCGTGCTTTTTCGGAGCTGTTTCCCCCTCCTCCTCAGGGAACATCATAACTTTAGGAAACACAGCGTGAGCAACACGTGTCCCCAAAACTTCTGTGCGGGTTTCCACTTCCCCTCTCCGGGGGCTGCTTCCTGAGCAGATCAGGACTGGTGAGCTGCTTGGCCTTCCCCTCTTCCCGATGTGGTTCCTGTGCTGTGTGAGGGGCTGCTTAGGAAGCTCAGGAAACAATTACAGGCTGATGCCCCGAACTACCAGACAGCCCCCAGACAGGTCCCCAGCACTGGGCAAGGGAGAAGACTTAACCATTCTGACAGTAAAATCTCCAGTCAAATCTCAGTCAATAGCAACTCAAAGGGCTTTTGTGGGAGGGTGAACTTATTTTGGGTGGTTTTTTTTTGTTTGTTTGTTTTGGTAGTAGCAAAGGAACCTAATAAATATGCATTAGATGCTGAATCGGACGATTTCCCTAGCTTGAAGAGCACACTTGTAACATCTTCTCAGGGAATACTCCCTTGTTGCTCTTTTAGGGAAGAATCAAAGAGAGAAAAACTTGAAATGTTTTAAGTATTTAAACCTGAACATTACTACAGCGCTGTGGCCTGCAATTCGGATGTTACTGACAGACACAGTTATCTATAGGCAGCTACTCCAGAGATGCACCACAGCCATACACTGGAGCCACTTCTGTGTCATTGCCTGGAGCGTGGACCACCGCCAGCTGTCTGCTGTGGTTGTATACAGATACCTCACACGAGGTGATGGCATAAAAAGAAATGCTGAGCCTTTAAGAAAACTTTTCAAGAGATCTCTGTGCTGGTTACTCTGGGCCATCCACCTGCCCCCAGGTCCATTCTCTGCCCTGCCCTGCTCCATGCCCCAGGAGGCTGAACCCCCAAGGACAACATGACCCAATTTCTCTTGTTGGCTGACTTTCCAATAGGCTGAGCCAATGGGAGGTGAGAGGTCAGAGGGCAGCAGGGGGAGGAAGACTGGGGTATTGGCTCTGTGCTCCCTCCCTGCCCTTTGTCTCTCTAGGAATACTTCCTACTCTGGCTAGTGGCCTTCACTCTTACAGGCTCCAGTAGCACTATTTTCCTCCACCCTTCAAGTCTGGGGGTGGTGACAGATTCCTGCTATTGCCAGTGCTGGGGTGAAATCCCCTTTTGGCTGCCGTAGACCTGCCTCCGCCTCTGCAAATAGTCCCTTCATTAATGTTTCTTCACTTGAAGTGACTGAATGGGATTCTGTTTCCTGCCTGGACCCTCCTGATAAGCCCTCCACATTTGGTTCTCCTCCTTCAGACTGGGAGGTCAATGACCATCCCCAAACCTGTTTAGGGTAGAATTTATGCCAATGAAAAAAGATGAGCCTTGTGGCAAAAGAGTGCTAGGGTCCACCCAGCTGAAATCTCCAGCCAAGATGGTTGTCTCCAGCTTTAGAATGAAAAGACAATCTGGCAGTGATTTTTGTCCCTGGAGCTGATACCCTCCTTCCCACTCCTAAACATCAGGATACTAGACAGAAACCTTTCTGGATACTATTTAGAGTTGGTGTGAGTTTTTCTTCCCTTCTGTGAATTTCCTTCAGTGGCTGGTCTTCCTGAGCAGGATCCTCTCCTTAAATCCCCAGCTAACTGTGGCATGATCACGACATGGCAGCATCTTCTCTTTGGCATCCTCGCCCATCCCATCCAGGCACCTCACTCTCTCTGGGATTTCAGTCCCACCCTGGCCACATGTCCTACCATTATCTCTCAGGAACCCATCAGGGGTCTGGTTTCCATATGTTAATGTATCACCAAGGCACTGGCCTGAATGTGCACGTGTCATTCTCTGTGTGATGGCATCACTGATGCACAACCCACACCTGCTAATGCCCCACCCTTGCACCAGGGAATCTTCTGTGTCACTGTCACTAAGGAGTCAGTCCTCCTACCAGACCCAAGTATCAGCAGAAGAGACAAAAGGTTTTACTTGTGGAATGAGAAAGGCCGGCTAGTCATAAAGGGTTAAGGTGTGATGCCTCCGTTCTCCCCTTAAAGAGGGAATAATGAGAGCTGTAAGAGGATGGGTTACAATGCAAGGATGACAAATGGTCCAATTATTATTTGGGAGCAGATATAACAAATGACGCTACTTATTCTGACTTCATTTTATATACAACTCAAAGAAATTTCTCTCTAAGTCTCCCCAACTAACGTTCTCCTGTGTAGTGTCAAAGTCACAACCCAGTATAATGTTTTCAAATCCACGTGGTCTCTTTTCGTCCCTTCATTCTCCATTTCCCATCTCACCCAGCCTCCCCCATATCCTCCCTCCTGCTGTGCATTTTCCTAACACTCTCTTTCTCCTGGACAGTTTTCCATGGAGTGAAGCACTCAATTTGTCATTCTTCAAAGCTAGAGACTCCACAACGCTTGCCAGTCTCAACCTGGAAAAGTAACCACTTACAGCCAACTATGTAAGTACATTTCCAAGGCCTCTATTAGGGTTGTTTAGAGCTACTTAAAATTTAACAAGACTTTCTGCCTCCGAGTTTTTCAAGGCAGCCAAGGTTGGGTGCAGAAAGCCCATTGGATCTTTCTGGGCCTGGATTCTGTGGGATTTGCTCTGGAGAACAATCCTTATTTACTAAGGAAATGCTGCAGGACAACATAGCTGGAGCTGCCCTAGACCAGGCTCCCAGCGAAAACTTGGGAAGGTTAATTACAACTCAGATGCCCTTGGTGATTTCCACCATACTGCAGCTCTGAGGGCTCGAGTGGCCAATGACGTTGGACTCTGCAGTCATGGCAACAAGAGGGGTGCTGGTGAAGGGAGCTTTCAAGTGGAATTTACAATTTCAGAATTAAGATCTTTCATTATGTAGTCAGTAAGCCAAGCACCTGTCTCCAGGGATGCCACAAAACTAGCGGATTACAGAAATACGGAGGGACAATTAATCATGGAATGTGTCCAGTATAAGGTGCTGGGCAGAGCAGGTGGGATAATGATTCTTGCCCTACATCTGATCCTGAGGCCAGCAAGGGACTGCCAGTGAGAGCCTGAGTGGAAAAGCAGAGCGCATTCTAGCCAGACACTGGCATGTATAGCCACTTCTCCCCACCTCTGATCCTCATCAACAGAAAAATCATGAAGCTGTCCCAAACTCAGGAACCAATGCGGCAGCTACTTTGGGTGCCAGCGTACTGTAGGGGAAAGAATCAGAGAGCCACAGACCTCCAGACTCCATAACATATTCTGGAGTGGATCAAATAGTGACCACTCCCTTCTGAACACATGTGGGCATTTCTGATTGGGCATCCCATTCCGACCAACTTTGATCACCTTTTGTTACTTGTTATCAATAAACTTTAGGGGGTCTTAATGAAAAACAGATGGTTTCTTCCTCTCCAAATTACAGTCATTGATCAAAATCTTTGGCCTCTGCTAAAAAAATTTAAAGTGAGACTTTTTTTATATGAGTCAATAAAAATGACTTGCATCTATGATGGATTTTCACCCCAGGATCTCAAAAGGCCTTGCAATCTTGAGCTTTGGTCCGAACCATTTTTCACGCTGAAGGATGAGACTTGTTAGCAGGTCATGAAATCAACTCAACAGAGCACGATAAAAATGGAATAAAAATACCACACAATACATCACACATGGTAAGGAGAAGTACCGTTTTAAGAAAATAATACAGAAAATCTTCCATTGCAGAGGGCCATGTTGAGAGTGGAAAGAACTGTGTAGATGAGCTGCCACCTATGAACCCCTCCCCGCCCATTCATTACCTACGGGCTATTGTCCTGGGCACATGGGTGCTTTCCTGAACTGACAGTGGGGGCTTTGGTCACCCTATATAGGGACAGGGCAGTGAAAGGACAGCCTTAGCCCCTGACCAAGAAAGGGGGCAGCAGTGGACCCATCAATACCATTACACAAACTCAATGTCTTCCTCACTCTGGCTCCCACATCAAGTTCCCTCCATTTTTTCTCCTTTGCTTTCTAGGAAGATCTTGAACAAAAAGTCTGCACTTCCTGTATTTACTTTCTCCACTGCTCTCTACTTCTCCATCCTCTGCACACTGGCTTCCACTCCCAAAATGCCACCAAAATGGTTCTGGCTAAGATCACTAATGATCTCCCTCTTGAAAATCAAATGGTTTTCAGACATCATCCTGTATGACTTTCCAAACTCCTCAGTAATATTTTAACAATGGAAATAGCAATGACGGGCAAGGTGTGTTGAGGGCATTTCCTGTTGAGCATTTAGCGTGGCACACTGTACTGAGCATATTATGTGCATTGTCTCACAACCATCTTGAAGGTGGCTACTATGATTTTTCTAATTTAAGGATGAGGGATCTAGGCTTAGAGTGCCTAAGGAAGGGCCACATCTAGAAGTGCTGAGACTTGTATTCAGGTCTCTCTGACTCCAGACCCAGGGCTCTTGCTGTCTCTCCTCCTCAGGCTCTGACATCAAAGCTCCCTACCCTGGGCCTTCTGCTCCTCTAGCTTTCCTGTCCTGGCCCTCTCCACAGTCTCCTCTTCCTTTCTCAGCACCTCAAATGACCTCCAAATCTATCTCTTTAACACGGACTTCTCTCCTAAGCTCCAAACACATGGCTCCCTGTCGGCCTTTCTTGCCGGGATGCCCTGTGGACATCTAAGAATCAAGAGGACCTAAAGTGAGTTACCTTTCCCTGAAAATCCACTCTGCCTCTCATGGTACCTCTTCCTCTTGTTCTTTCATTCATGTATTCATTCGAATACCTGGGAGTGCCTACAAGGTGCCAAGCAATAATCCAGCAACACTAGGAATACCCAGAACACAAGGGACCAAGTCCCACCCTCATTCCAGATGATGAACAGATGATGAACAAATACGTACATAATGTCAGGTGGTGAAACGTGCTGTGAGGAAAACAAAAATGTGGGAAGGGGTTAGAGAATGACAGGGTGTTTAGAGGGGCTGTCTCTCTGCGGAGCAGAGGTGACACGGATGTGGTGGCTAACCGTGCCTCTGTCTCCCAGTTGTCCAAGACGGGAAGTTTGTGGGTATCCTCAACATTGCCCTCTGGCTCACCCCACACATTCACTTTCCACCAACTGGTACCTCTTTCACCCATTCCCTCCCCACTGTACTGGCTTGACTCAAGGACTCAACACCTCTCAGTGGAGTCTGCACCTGGTTTTGGTCTTTCCCCCCTACACTGAGCCTCATCTTGCTGCCAAAATAATCTTTCCAAGACACAAATCTATTCACGTCCTCCACTTGCTGAAAATTCCTTGCTGGTATCCATTTCCTACAGACTTGGTTCCTGATCCTAGGAGAGATTTCCAAGTTCCTTGTATTCTGAGGCCATCTTCCCTTTCCCGTCTTGTCTCCTGCCACGCCCCTGGTGAACATGCCATGTTCTTTCCACCTTCCTGCCTTTGCACAAACAGTTTCTCTCACTCAGAACATTTCTCACACTCCCCACCTCAAATTCCTACACATCTTTCCAGACCAAATTCAATCATCCCCCTCATGAAGACTTCCTCAACGCCTCAGCCAGAATCGTTCGCTTTTTCCCATCTTCCAGTTGTTCTATGGCTATGCCTCTGTTGTCATATTTATAATACTCTGCTATAAGGATCTGGGTTTCATTCCTTCAATAAATATTTTTGCGTGTCCACTGTGTGCCAGGCATCGTTCTCAGTGGATGTAGCTATGGATACAGCTACAAGTAAGGCCAGACAAGGTCTCAGCTCTCACAGAGGTTATGTTCTATGCCAGTATGTCTCCTCCACTAGGTTGGGTCCATGTCTCCATTGCTGTTAACAAACCCCTATTTTGCGTCCAATGTATAGTATCACCTTGGGAGGCCCCAAGGAAAGAGAGAAGAATGTGGCAGGCTGAGACCACCTGTGCCAAGGACAGAATTTGATCCATGGTAGGGAGTGAACAAATGTTTTTGGATGAAGAAATTGTGGAAATTATTTTAATTCCCACTCTGTGGACAAGGGAATAAAGAAATAGAGCAATTGATTCATATCCCATGAACAATGAGCTTTTGATTCCCACAAATTCAGGAGACTACACTACGTTCTGAAACACAAGAGGCTTCTTTTCACTTCATTAGCAACACTTCCCATTTTAACATTTAATATAAAGTATAGATAAAAGAATAATGCTTGCAAATTCTGCTGTTAGGCAGTAATGTCACCAGAGCTCAACATGCAAAAGTCCATCATTTAGAACCTATCTGTTCACCTCAACTAGAATAAGAGTGGGACTTGGTCCATGTGTTTAGGTACCTCTAGTGCCTAGAATAGGGCTTGGTACCTCATAGGAACTCATACATATTTCAATGAATAAATGAAAGAACAGAGAGGAAGAAGCATGAGGAAAAGAAGAGTGGATTTCCAGGGAGAGGGATTTAATTCATTTGAATTCAGTCTTCTTGATTCTTGGTGTTTACAGGGCATCTACGTGAGGAAGGCCAATAGACAGCCACATGTTTGGGGTCATCAGATGGTGCCTTCCAAAGAAAGACTGAACAACTCTTTGAGAAGGTCACTTTGAATAAAAACAACCACCACCACCCAATATATATAAATAAATTAAATAAATAAAAACAAAAATATAAATAGAAATAAAGATATGATAAAACTTTTGTACTCTGCACAAAAGAAATAGCTTTCTACACTGAAGGAAAAAAAGCCATTTGCAGGGGAAAAATAAAATTAAATAAAAATAAGCAAATAAAACACAAGAATCTAGAACAGTAAATACAGAATTTAAAACCAGGCAAAGCTGGTATCACTTAGCAAAGACTGAAATCAAAAAAGATGAATCTCAAAGGTCAGTTCCTTGGATATATCTTTTAGACTATCATATGGTGAATATATGAAAATTATATAGAACTCAGTAAGATTCTGCATGAACTGTTCCAGGTTTACACACACCCTACTATAGTCAGAAAGAGGATATTATACAGGCTGCAAGTATTTAGAGCCCCCAAATGTTCATGTCCTTTGGTCCAAGAATCCCACACCTAAGAATTTATCCTAGCAAAATAGTTCAACTATATGCACTATAGAAGCATTAAAACATGATATGAAAGAGAAGAAAATTGGAAAAAACCCTCAAATGTCCAACATCCAGTGAAGAGTTAAACAAATCAGGGTATTTACACACCATGGAATATTATGTAACCACAAAAAATATCAGTCTGATGATTCAGCAAAAACACAGAGAAAATACATGAGACAATGCTAAATTGAAAAGCAGACCATAAAATGATTATGGATACTCTAACTGCAATTATGTGTAAAATTTATTCAAGGAAGAAAAACAATTAAAAGTAAATGATACAAAGTGGTAATAAATAATATGGCTGCCAGAAAATAAATTTTCCTTGTAGAAGGTCTGTTTTACTAGTAATAATAATTGCAAACACTTATGGGGGGAGCTTTCAATATTAAGTACTTTAAATGCTCATTTTGCTTCCATAAGAAGCCTATGAGGCAGATACTATTAACACTCTTATTTTACAGATTAAAAAAAAAACCCTAAGGTTTAGAGAGACACAGTCACTGGCCAAGATCACACAGGGATTAGGTGGCAGATCTGAGGCTGGACTTTGGTCTGGCTCATATCAAAGTCCAGGCTTTTAATCACTACACAATACTTCTGTTTAGCTTTATTTTTCAATTAAAGCATGTATTGTTTTAAAAATAAGGCCAGAGTAAAATCAAATGGCATTTCCTTTCTGTTGAAAGAAGTCCTGAGACCTTAAGTGGGTTGGCTGTAACTCTTAGAAATCAGTGCAGTGGGAGGTGGGAGAGAGGGGAGGCCAGCACAGGAATGGCAAGGGCTTGGGATAGGAGGGAGGGAGGGAATACAAACACCTCCACGGTACACACCTCTTCAAGGGCCCTGCTCACATGATTCTCCTTCCTGGCAGCCTCCTGGAGCTCCATGGCCTGCTGCATGTACATTTTCCCAGCTAGGATTTCATTCTCCAGCACTGACAGCTCCTTCAATGAAATGGGCCAGTTCAACCGTTCTAATGCCTTGTTTAAAGCTGCCTTGTTTTCTAAGTAATGCATTGGTTTGTTTGCACCTAACCTAAAAAAAGAAGAAGAAGAAAGAGAAACATAAAGTGATCATAATAGAAAACATATGGAAAGATGTTTTTTCTGTAAACCCTCCCGAGAAACATCTGTCAAAGCAGATGGCAGGTGTCAGTTGACAGAATCACAGCAATGCCTTCTGGCCTGCCAGGGCTTTGGTAGTTTATGCAAGTTAGAAACAATCATCTCCGAGGCATGGTAGGCACTTTTCCCCATTACCTAATTTGATGATCTGATTTTATAGAAGTTTGATACACATAAGTTATTTTTTCAACAATTTTTTCACCGTATTTGGAACCCATTCCTTTCTCCCTAGGTCTAACATTTGGCAGAACCAACAGTGAGTTTCAAAGAAATTTCACACAACTATGCCTAGCAGTGACTCTGGAAAACAAAGCAAACACTAAACTCAAATATTTGTCTCAGTGCAGTAATTCTCCTATTAGCTCATTTTAGCTATTTTTATCTTCTCTCCTCTTGTAAGCCTAAATAGGCCTAAACTTTCTGGCTTCACTGTTTTGGTACACAAAGAACAGAAGCCAAACTTTCTATCAGCTGATGAACAAGCTGTGTGATTCCAGGGGAACACAGTGGGGTGTGGAGGTCCCAAGTCCTGGATTCTGTTTCCAGTCCCAGTACTTCTGAGTCAGATACTCATGGAAGAGGGTACAGAGATTGATTGATTGAGGGACATGGGGGAGGAAAAACATTTCATAATTGTCATTCTCTTATTGTTGAAAATGTCATGGCATTTTTTAGACGTTGGGTGTTGGAAGAGCACACTGTTAAACCAGTACAGTCACAGGACTCAATCCACAAACAAACTTGTCAACAGAAGACATTAAAAATTCTTATTAAAAAATCTAAATTGGTGTGATGTCAGCAAAATGGTGAAATGAGAAACCCCAGGCCCTCATTCCCACAAAGATGGTGACTAACCATATAAAGACCAAACTGCCTTTGTGAGAATTCTAGAAACCAGTTAAAATGTACCTGCCCTCCAGGAGCACAAAGCCAAGAAGAGTAGGCATTGAAGCAAGTAGGAAAATGTGTTGTATTTTGTCTGGCCAAGCCCCTCACCTTCCCTGGCACACTGCAGAGCAGCTGGGAGAAAACTCCTATTCAACATGTATCCAACATTTTGGTCTTTTGTGGGGCTGCCCGAGAGACTGGCTTCTGTCTCACTTGACTCAGAATGTTGATAAAAATGGCAGTATACTTTGGATGCCAGGTTGGGGCAGCTGAGAACAAAGGCAAATTTCATGGGTGGTTACAGCACCAGAAATACTGCAGTACTAAAGACAGACACCAGGGAGAGCAGAGATTACGGGTTCCTGAGAAAAAAACAGGGGCAAAACCTCTTCAACTGGGAAATGACATGCACCAGCCTAGAGAAGACATATCCCCAGAAAAGGTGTGAGAGGGTCCCAGAATCTCTAGCCAGAACGATTGGTGAAGGTCTTCCCCTGTAAGAAGCCATCTGTAAAGACTGGGAGAAGTGTTTGTTTTATCAAATGCCCAAATATTGCCTAAAGATACTAAGGCATACAAAGAAACAGAGAAAGATGGCCCAATCAAAGGAACAAAATAATCTCCAGAAATCTACCCTAAAGAAAGGAGATCTATGAATTACCTGACAAACAATCGAAAATAACTGTCTTAAAAATGCTCAATGAGCTCAAGGAGAATACAGACAACTAAATGAAATCAGGAAAATGATGCATGAACAAAATGAGAAAATCAACAGATATAGAGATTATAAAAAGAACCAAACAGAAATTCTGGATCTGAAGAATACAATAACTGAGCAAAATGGATGGCTAGTGGGAAGCTGCTGCATTGCACAGGGAGATCTGCTTCGTACTTTGTGACGACCTAATGGGGTTGGATAGGGAGAGTGGGAGGGAGGCTCAAGAGGGGATACGGGGATATATATATATACATATAGCTGATTCACTTTGTTGTACAGCAGAAACTAACACAACATTGTAAAGCAATTATACTCCAATAAAGATATATATATATAAAGAATACAATAACTGAAAAATTCACTAGAGAGCTTCAAAAGCACACTTCGTCAATCAGAAGAAATAAATAAGCAAATTATGACTATTTTAAGTCATAAATTGTTACAAGGACAAAGAAGGACATTATATAATGGTAAAAGGGTCTATCCACCAGGAAGATTTGACAATCATAAATATATATGCACCTAATTTCAGAGCTCCCAAATATAGAAGCAAACATAAACAGAACTGAAGGGAGAAATAGAAAGAAACAGTATAAAAGGAGGAGATTTCAATAATGGATAGAACCACCAAACAGAAGACCAATAAAGAAACAGGACTTGAAAAACACTATAGTTTAATTAGACCTAACAGACATATACAGAACACATCACCAGCGAACAGCAGAATACATATTCTTCTTAAGTGCACATGGAACATTCTCTCCAGGATAAACCACATGTAAGAACACAAGTGTTAAAAGTTTTTAAGATTAAATCATATAAAGTATAATCTCCAATAACAATGGAATAAAACTAGAAATCAGTAGCAGAAGGAAAACTGGAAAATACACAAATATGTGGAAATTAAACAACCCACTCTTAAACAACCAATGGGTCAAAGAAGAAATCATAAGGGAGATTATAAAATATCTTGAGATATTTAAAAATAAAAACACAACATATCAAAATGTCTAAGATATAGCAAAAGCAGTCATAAGAGGGAAATTTATAGTGCTAAATATTTACATTAAAAAAGAGGAAAAATCTCAAATCAACAACCTAACTTTACACCTAAAGGAACTGGGAAAATGGAGAATAAACTAAACCTAAGTTAGCAGAAAGAAGGAAATAAAGATTAGAGCAGAAATAAGTGAAATAGAGTATAGAAAAACAATAGAAAAAAATCTATGAAACTAAGAGTTAGATTCTGGAAAGAACAACAAAACTGACAAATGCTTATTAGCTAGATTAAGAGGAAAAAAGAGAAGATTCAAATAACTAGAATCAGAAAGGAAAGAGAGAACATTACAACTGTTGTCACAGAAATAAAAAGGATCATAAAAGACTACTATCATCCATTATACACCAACAAAATGGATAACCTAGAAGAAATGGATAAATTCCTATAAAATTATAACCAACTAAGACTGAATCAGGAAGAAATAAAAAATCTGAACAGACCTATAACTAGTAAGGAGACTGAATCAGTAAGCAAATAATTTCCAACAAGCTTGAGCTCAGCACTATGTAGCTTCCATGGAGAGTGCTACCACACATTCAAAGAATTAACACCAATCCTCCACAAATACTTCCAAATATTTAAGAGGAGGGAACATTTTGAAACTCATTCTATGATGCCAGCATTACCCTGATACCAAAGCCAGACAAACATACCACAAGAAAACTACAGCCCAATATTCCTTGTGAACATTGATTCAAAAATCCTCAACACAATACTAGCAAACCAAATTCAACAGCATATTATGAAAGGATTATACACCATGAAGAGTGAGATTTATTCCTGGAATGCAACATACAAAAATGAATCAATATAATACATCACAGTAACAGAATGAAGGAAAAAAACCACTTGATCATCTCAATTGATACAGCAAAATTATGACAAAATTCAACACTCTTCGTGATTAAAAAGTCAAACACTCAACAAACTAGGAACAGAAGGAAACTATCTCAATATAATAAAGGCCTCATAACTTACTCAAACCTTGCTTTAGATAGTGAGGAGGGAAGTGATGTCATGCAAGATGATGGAGTAGAGAAATCAAGGAATTTGTCTTTTCACCAAAACAACTATTGATAGAATTAGCTATTTTGGAACTCTGGAATCTAGTTGAATACTTACAGTATCCAGGGGAATGCTTGATGAAGAGAGAGGCTTGCATTTAGGGAAATCTCTGTCAGGTCACGGGCTGACCACAGAGATGAAACAATACTTCAGTGAACACACATGACAAGGAATATAGTCTTTGCAAAAATAGTGTAGAAAGACACTAAACAGACAACTGCAGCCTTCATCAGGCAACAACAGAAATTTCTGGGGAGGGTAGAGAATCTAATTTCCAGAGTTACTACGTTACAATGTCCAAAACGTTCTGTTCTCAATAAAAAATTACAAAGAATACAAAGAAGCATGGAAGTATATAACCCATTCACATGGAAAAAAATAAACTGACAGATGAAGTCCAGACACTGGATTTGGTAGAGAAAGACTTTAAAATAACTGTCTTAAATATGCTCAAAGAGGTGAAGGGAACCATGGACAAAGAACTAAATGAAATCCTGAGAATGATATATGAGCAACTACACAATATCAATAAAGAGAAATTATGAAAATGAACCAAACAGAAATTCTAGAGCTGAAAAGTACTATAGGTGAAATGAAAAATTCATTAGAGGCTTTTAACAGTAGACTTGAGCAGGCAGGAGAAAGAATCAGCAAACTTGCAGATAGATCAAATGAGATTACATAGTGTCTGGAGCAGAAAGAATACAAGAATGAAGAAGAGTCTAAAGGACATATGGGATTCTATCAAGCTTAACAACATACACATTATGAGAGTGCCAAAAGGAAATGAGAGAGAAAAGGGTGAAAATATTTGGCAAAAATGAAATAATGGCCAAAAACTCTCCAAATTTGATGGAAGACATACATCTACACAATCCAAGAGGCACAGTGAATGAAAAGCAGAATACACTCAAAGAGAGCTATACCAAGACACTATACTATAATCAAACTGTTGAAGACAAAGACAGAGAATCTTCAAGACAGAGAATCTTGAAAGGAACAAAAGTGGCTCATGAACAAGAAATCCTCAATAAGATCAACAGCTGATTTCTTATCAGAAACCATGAAGTCCAGAAGGCAGTGATAGGGTTTGTTTGTTTATTTATTTAGGCCGTGCTGCATGGCATGTGGGATCTCAGTTCCCTGAACAGGGATCGAACCCATGCCCCCTGCACTAGAAGCGTGGAGTCTTAACCACTGGACCACCAGAGAAGTCCATTGATATGGTATATTTAGAATGCTGAGAGGAAAACACTATCAAGCAAGGATTCTATATCTGGCAAAACTATCCTTCACAAATGAAGGAGAAATTAACACATTTGTTAAAACATAACAGAAACCAAGGGTGTTTGTTGCTAGTAGGGCTTCCCCATACAGGAAATGCTAAAGAGAGCTCTTCAGGATGAAATAAGAGGACACTGGAAGACAAGTTACACTGGCCATACGAAGAAATAAAGATGACTGGCAGGGCTTCCCTGGTGGCGCAGTGGTTGAGAGTCCGCCTGCCGATGCAGGGGACATGGGTTCGTGCCCCGGTCCAGGAAGATCCCACATGCTGTGGAGCGGCTAGGCCTGTGAGCCATGGCCGCTGAGCCTGCATGTCCAGAGCCTGTGCTCCACAGCAGGAGAGGCCACAACAGTGAGAGGCCCATGTACCACAAAAAAAAAAAAAAAAAAAAAAAAAAAAAAAAGATGACTGGCAAAGATGACTACATACGTAAATATAAAAGCTAATATTCTTGTATTTTTGGTATGTAACTCCTCTTTTGTTTCCTATATTATTTAAAAGACAAATGCATAAAACAATGATTATAAACCTATGTTAATGGACACATAATGTAAAAGATGTAATTTGTGACAATAACAATATAAAGAGGGGATGAGCTGGATAGAAACAGAGATAATGTACACTATTGAAAATGAGTTGATATCAATTCAAACTACTTTGTTATACATTTAGGATGTTAACTGTAATCTCCATGTAATCATTAAGAAAATAATGAAAAACTATGTAAAAAAGGAAATGAAGAGGGATCATAATGATACATTAGAAAAAAAATCAAATACAAAAGAAGGTGATATTGGAGGAATTGAGAAACAAAATAGACAAGACATATACCAAACAAATAGCACAATGACAGAAGTAAGTCCTTCATTATCAGTAGTTACTGTAAATGTAAATGCATTAAACTCACCAGTTAAAAGACAGAGATAGGCAGAATGGATTAAAAAAACCATGATCCAACTATATGCTACTATAAAGAGACCCACTTTAGACTTAAAGACACAAATAGGTTGAACATGATAAAATGAAAAAAGATATTCCATGCAAATAATAACCAAAAGAGAGCTGGAATGATTATACTAATATCAGATAAAATAGATTTTAAGTCATACACTTTTACTAGAGAAAAAGAAGGACATTATTTATATTAATAAAAATGTCAAATCATCAAGAAGATATAACAACTGTAAATACATATGCATCTATCAACAGAGCCCAAAAGTATATGAAGCAAACATTGACAAACTCGAAGGAAGATATAGACAGTTGTACAAAAAGGAGACTTCAATATCCCACTTTCAATAATAGAACAACCAGACAGAAGATCACAAAGGAAACAGAGAACTAGAAAACCCTATAAAACAACTAGACTTATATATAGAACACCTCACCCAACAACAGTAAAATAAGTATTCTTAAATGCACATGCAACATTCTCCAGGATAGACCATATGTTAGGTCATAAGGAAATTCTCAAAATATTTTAAAGATCAAATCATATACAGTACCTTTTCCAGAACAGTGGAATGAAGCTAGAAATAACAGAGATAAAACTGGAAAACTGGAAGTATATATGTATAAATTTAAACACCACACTCTTAAACAACCAATGGGTCAAAGAAGAAATCACTATTAGAAATTGGGAATTAGAAAATACGTTGAGATAAATAAAAATGAAAACACAACATATAAAAACACATGGGGGCCTCCCTGGTGGCGCAGTCGTTGAGAGTCCGCCTGCCGATGCAGGGGATACGGGTTCGTGCCCCGGTCTGGGAGGATCCCATATGCCGCGGAGCGGCTGGGCCCGTGAGCCATGGCCGCTGGGCCTGCGCATCCGGAGCCTGTGCTCCGCAACGGGAGAGGCCACAACAGTGAGAGGCCCGCATAGCGCAAAAAAAAAAAAAAAAAAAAAGAAAAACACATGGGATGCAGCAAAGCCAATGGTCAGAGGGAAATTTCTGGCTGTAAATGTCTAGTAAAAAGAAAGAAAGATCTCAAATCAACAACCTAGGTGTACACCTTAAGGAACAAGAAAAAGAAGAGAAAACTAAACCCAAAGCCAGCAGAAGGAAGGAAATATTAAAGATTAGAGCAGAGATAAACAAAAGAGAGAATAGAAAAATAACAGAATCAACAGAATGAAAAGTTGGTTTTTGACAATATCAACAAAATTGGCAAAGCTTTAGCTAGGCTGACTAAAAGGAGAAAAGACAGAACTACTAAAATCAGAAACAAAAGCAAGGACATTACTATTGATCTGACAAAAATTAAAAGGATTATAGAGAATAATATGAACAACTGTATGTTTTCAAATTAGATAATCTATACAAATGGACAAATTCCTAGAAACACACAAATTGCCAAAACTGACTTCACACAAAATAGACAATCTCTACAGCCTATAATAAAGACATTGAATCAGTAATCAAAAATCCCCCAACAAAGAAAAGTCCAGGACCAAAAGGCCTCACTGATGAATTCTACCAAACATAAAAATATCAGTTAACATCAATCCTATTCAACCCCAAAAAACAGAAGAGAGGAGTCACTTCCAAATACATTATATGAGGACAAGATTCATCTGATACCAATGCCAGACAAAGATGCTAAAGAAAAGCAAACTACACGAACATTTCTGCTTATGAATATAGAACTAAATAGCCTCACCATATTACTAGCAAAACAAATCCAACAGACCGTTAAAAGGATTATACACCATGACTAAGTGGGATTTATCCCAAGAATGCAAGGGTGGTTCAACCTAAGAAAATCAATTGATTTAATACACTACATCAATAGAACAGAGGAAAAAAATACCCACATGATCATCTCAATAGATGCAGAAAAAGCATTTGACAAAACTCCACAAACACACTTTCATGATAAAAACAATCAACTTGGAATACAAGAGAACTTCCTTATCATGATAAAGGGCATTTATGAAAAACCCACGACTAACATCCTGCTCAATGAAAAAAGACTGAAAGTTTTCTCCCTGTGATCAGGAACAAGACAAGAATGCCTTCTTTCACCACTGCTATTCAATATTATACTGGAGGGTTTCCCTGGTGGCGCAGTGGTTGAGAGTCCGCCTGCCCATGCAGGGGACATGGGTTCATGCCCCGGTCCGGGACGATCCCACATGCTGCGGAGTGGCTGGGCCCGTGAGCCATGGCCACTGAGCCTGCACGTCTGGAGCCCGTGCTCCGCAATGGGACAGACCACAACAGTGAGAGGCCCACGTACCGCAAAAAACAAAAAACAAAAACAAAACAAAACAAAACAAAAAAACAATATCATACTGGAATTCTCAAATCAATTAAGCAAGAGAAAGAAATAAAAGACATACAAGTTGGAAAGAATTAAAACTATCTCTATTTGTAGATGACTATTTCTATACATAGAATATTCCATAGATTCCTCCCGCTGCAAAACTACCAGAACTAATAAAGTCAGCAAAGTTGTAAGGTACGAGATCAACACACAAAAATAAGTTGTATTTCTACATTCTAGCCATACTAGTTGTATTTCTATATGCTGGAAATAAAATTAAGAAAACAATTCCATTTACAATAGTATCCAAAAGAACAAAATAATATAAAGGTAAAAGACTTGTATACCGAAAACTACAAAATATTGCTGAAGACTTAAATAAATGGAGATATAGCCCATGTTCATGAGTTGGAAGACTTACTGTTAACTTGGGAATACTCTCCAAAGTGACCTACATATTTAGTGTAATCCCTATCAAAATTCCAATGGTTTTTTTGCAGGAATGAAAAAGCTAATCCTCAAATTCATATGGAACATCAATGGGCCACGAATAACAAAACAATTTTGAAATAGAAGAACAAAGTTAGGAGACTTTCACTTCCCAATTTCAAAACTCACTACAAAACTACAGTTGTCAGAAGAGTGTGGTACTGGTATAAAAATAAGCATATAGACCAATGGAATAGAAAGAGAGTTCAGAAATAAATGCAAATATATATGGTTATTGGTTTTCGACAAATATGCCAAGACTGTTCAATATAGTCTCTTAAACAAATGATACTAGAAAATAGTCTCTTATACAAATGTTACTAGAAAAAAAATGGGTATCTTCATGCAAAAAAAGAAGTTGAACCCCTACCTCACTCCATATACAAAAATTCACTCAAGATGGATCAATGACCTAAATGTAACAGCTAAAACCATAAAAGTATTAGAAGAAAACACAGTGGTAAATCTTCATGACTTCATATTTGGCAATAGATTCTTAGATTTGACACCAAAATCATGAGCAATGAAAGGAAAAATAGATAAACTGACTTCCTAGAAATTAAAAACTTTTGGGCAAAAAAAGGACATTATCAAGAATGTGAAAAGACAGTCTATAGAATGGGAGAAAATATTGGCAAATCATATATCTGATAAGGCTTGATATCTAGAACTCTTACAACTCAACAACAAAATACAAACTACTCAATTTACAAATGGGCAAAAGACCTGAATAGATATTTCTCTGAAGAAGATGTACACATGACCAACAAGCACACAAAACAATGTTCAACAGTATTGATTGTTAAGGAAATGCAAGTGAAAACCACAATAAGATATTACTTCACACCCACTAGGATGACTTCAGTTTTTTATTTTTATTTATTTATATAAATTTATTTATTTATTGGCTGCATTGGGTCTTCGTTGCTGCACGCAGGCTTTCTTTAGTTGTGGTGAGTGGGGGCTACTCTTGGTTGCGGTGCGTGGGCTTCTCATTGCAGTGGCTTCTCTTATTGTGGAGCATGGGCTCTAGGTGCACGGGCTTCAGTAGTTGTGGCATATGGGCTCAGTAGTTGTGGCTCATGGGCTGTAGAGCACAGGCTTAGCTGCTCCGCTAAGGGGATCTTCCCGGACCAGGGCTCGAACCCGTGTTCCCTGCATTGGCAGGCGGTTTCTTAACCACTGCACCACCAGGGAAGCCCAACTTCAGTTTTTTAAAACAAGAAAAATAACAAGTGTCGGCAATAATGTGGAGAAACAAGAACCCTCATACATTGCTGTATGTACGAGGTGGGAATGTAAAAAGATGCAGTTGCGGAAAGTAAATGAGAAGTTTGGCAGTTGCTCAAAAAGTTAAACACAGAATTACTCTGTGACCCAGAATATCCACGGCTAGGTATGTACTCAAGAGAAATGAGAACACATGTCCACACAGAAACTTCTAGGTATTTTTCAGCATTGTTCATAAAAGCCCCAAAGTAGACACAACCCAAATATCCATCAATGGGAGAATGGATAAACAAACTGTGGTATATACATAAAATGGATCATTACTCAGGCATAACAAGGAAGGAAATACTACATATGCTTACAACTTGGAGGCACCTTGAAAACATTAAATTTTTACATTAACTAAGTAAAAGAAGCCAGACACAAAAGGTCACATGATATATTATTCCTTTCATATGATATATCCAGAATATGCAGATTCAGAGAGACAGAAAGCAGATTGGTGGTTACCAGAGGGGGAGAGAGGAATGGGGAAGGAGTACTTAATGGTACAAGGTGTTTTCTGAGATGATAGAAAAGTTTTGAAACTAGAGGGAGGTGGTGGTTTGCACATTTTGAATAACTTAAACACCACTGAATTGTACATTTAAAAACTGTTAATTGTAGGTTATGTGAATTTCACCAAAATTTTAAAAACTTTTAAAAAGTGAGAAGAAACTGGCTTACTTTTTCTTTTCCTCTTGAGATAATGCTTGCCAAACAATTTTATTCAGGCGCCTGTTTTAAAAAAAAATCAACAATAGTTATTTAGTAGCAACAGTTCATTTCATGACAAAAAGCTGACCCTGGGCAGCAAGATCCCAAGCCACGCAGCACCACCACCGCTGGACCACGTCATTGCCACTCGCTCAAAGAGATTGGATGTGAGTGTCTCCCACCCTCAGCATCACTGCAGACGCCTCATGGCTTTGTGGCAATCCTGCTAAATATTAAAGGAGGGCACAGCTCTCAGCTGGATCAGGTAAAACCCGGGCTGAGAAAAGGCAGCAAACAAACTGGTCCTCATTATCTCTGCATGAAGATATTTCTAAACACCCACTGCTTTTCTTCATAAGGAAAAATATGTGTGCCCTTAGCCTGCCTTCTGTAGGCATTCTTCTGTCTGGATTCTCAGAGCAAAAGAAAAAAAAAAAAAAGGTTAATAGGGTCATAAATAAGAGGATTGGGACACACTTTAGAGATCAACCAGCCTGATCTCCTTGTTTTCCAAATGCAGACGCTAAGAGGGGCAGACAGATGAAGCGCCTTACTTATCCAGCACCGAGAGTTGGTGGGGCTGAGACTAAAGCTCACCGAACGTGTTTGCAGAGAGATGCTGGCAACCCAAGAAGAAACGAGGAAGTTGGAGCCAGTGCTTTCTGTCAGGCAGTTACAGCTCCTTTTCTTGTTACTCATCAGTGGTGCTTCTTCCAGAGCTTCCAGCCCAGTTCAGTAGTGCTACATCACCACCCAAATCAGGCTTACTGGGGCACAGGGCACAGAACACTGGCTCCACAGGTGGTGAGCTGGTGTTCCATGAAGCAAAAAAGCTTCAATAAAATGGGGTGGGAGAATACTGCCTCTCCCCAGGAGGCATGCGTCTAATCCTTGGACCCAGCGTCTGTGGCACAGGGCTCTGGGAGCACACTTTAGGTGGTGTTATCCTGCCCTGATCTCCCATCACAGGCCCGGTGAGATCATGCAAAGGGGGTCTGGCATGGTGGTGAAAAGCACAGACCCTGGAGCCAGACTGCCTGGGTCCAAAGCTCAGCTAGCTCCTCCTCTTATCAGCTGGGAGACTTCGGGCCAGTAGCCAACTTTTCTGTAGAAAGGGGGTAATCACAGTACCTCCCTCACAGTGCTGCAGTGCAGACTCAATGAGCAAGTTATGTGCACCGCACACAGAACTGTGTCTGACACAGGTAAATGCTCTGTAAATGACAGAAAGAGTCAGGAAGTGGGAAATAAGCCAGCTCGGCTCCTGTGTCTCTTGATGTTCATGGTTCTTTGGGGCCTATTTGGAAATGGTTTTCTTTAATGATGTGGTTGATGAAACAATGATCAGGGCTTCTAAGGCTTGCGTGCATTGCTGGGGAAAAAAACAAAACAAAACAAAACAAAACTGTAAATCCTTTTAAGTCTAAACCTTGAAAGTGCAGGCAGTAGAGCAGGGAGGCTGGGAGTGTGACAAGGGCTTGGGAGCTACGTGGGTCTGGGTTCAAATCTCAGCATCTCCACTTTGCCACTGTGTAAACCTGTTACATAACTTTTTGAAACACTGTTTTCTTATTGATAAAACAAAGATAACACCACCTACCGTTGGAGTTGCGAGGATTAAGTGAGCTGTATGGTGTAAAGTGACCAGGAATAACTAAGGCTCATTCCCTCCAGCTTCTGAAGGAGGGTGAGGCTTAGACACTCAGAAACAGTTGGTGAGTGTGGGTCCAATTAGCTAGGACATGTCTCTAATTTTAATTCGGTTCTTCAGAAAATATTTTTCCAAGAGGGTATTTTCATAACCTCTATTATTCCTCTGTTTTCCGCCTTCACTGAACTATTTCAAAGCACACAGGGCAGAAAAAGCGAGTGGGTGTGAGCTGAGGGCAGCAGAGAGTGTGTGAATCCCGGCTCCACTGTCCCGGAAGGCAACCGTGGGAAAGCCTCTAAGCGTGCGGGACGAGGGCAGTCCTTGTGGGATGCTGGGATTTGACAAACCACAGTTTTCCTCTTTGTTTTAGGAGATTGAAATTTGGCTGAGCGTAGCGTTTACTAGCTTTCTCTACCTCTAGTTTGCAAATCCACTTGTACCGAGTGGGTCATTTGCAAAGCAACTAATGACACTTCAGAAGTCTAGTCAGCAGCCCAAGCAAATCGATGATAAGCAGAGGTTACTATGCCTGGTCCCTGAGCCAGAACTGATGCTTCTCCTGTGGATCTGAGGGCTGAGACCTTGACCTTTGATTCACAACACAAGCTGTGGAAAAATCACCCCAGAATCCAGCCAACCCTGGTAATCCTCACTCAGAGCTTATGCTCTGACTCACAAAGCCAAAACTGCTTCTGCAAATCTTAAAATATGGAACCAGAAGGACTCCTACACATGGGCACTAAGTGTGACCAAAACTGCTAGTTTATGTCACTATTTTGGCCAGAGGACTGTGAGCTTCCCACTCATTTGGTCATCCCTAACCATACGGACTTAGGGTTATATCTGGCTTTCTTGTGGTGGGAAACTCCTTAGAAACGTTTTATTGGGGATGAGATGGGGATAAACTAAGTTTCATTAATTACTTTTCATCTTTTCACATTCTGCATATCTTTAGAAACATGAAGCAAGATGGAAAAGGGAACTGACATTTATGCCAGCAAAATTCTTCAATACTATTGAATACAGAAGATCAGGAAGCTTTGTTCTGTATAATATTAATGTTAATATTATTAAATAACAATATTAAATAAATAATTCATTTAAAATAAACATCAAGTTATTAATACCAAATAATTAATACTAATGCAATCAATAATATCAAATATTAATCATATTAAAATAAATGTTAATGATCATATTTAAATTAATATCATTTGAATAAACAATATAGTATAATATTCCTCTAAGGGTACTAAAAGGCTTTTCCGGATTCACTCATTGGGAGTTAGAACTGGAACAAATCACTACTATGTCTGTATTTTGGTTTTGCCATTAACGAAGGACTCTCTTCTGCCTGGGAAGGAAGGGTCCCTGTCCTTCTGGAAACTCTCGGGAAAGGGTCAGCTCAGTGGGAAGAGCTGTGTGACCCTTCCATTCCATGTATTTATGGTTATTTTAGCATCAGCAGATATAGGGAATGAAAGAGGGAAATAATTAACATTAGTTGCTCTTTATATATAATTTACGTAACCCTCACAACTGCCCCGTGAGCCAGACCTTGCAAATGAAGCTCACAAGTGTCATATGACCTGTCAAGTAGCTGTCAGAGCCAAGAATGAAACCCCGGAGCTATCTGACCTCAAAGCCCCAGTTCATGGCCTTGCATCAGGCTTTCACAGACCAGGTAATTACAGCACTCAAATATTTGAATGAGTCAAACAAATTAAATTACAATATGAATGATATTATTATATTTCATTTTGAATAACTGAATTGGATCAATTTTAATAAGTAAACTTGAATTAGATCAAATTCAAATCCAACAGTCAAATATATATAATATATATATATATATATATAATATATATAGTGACACCTGCTAGGAAGAGGAGAAGACCACGGGGTAAGCAAGCAGCCCAGCCCCTGCCTTCGGGGGCCGACATCCTCGCAGGGAAGGGACAGGCCTGTACAGAAGCTGTGAGCGCTCCGAGGGCCACACGCAAGGTGGGTGGTGCAGAGTCCTTGGGGAAAGGCCTCTCTGCGGAGGGCCATTGGCGCTGAGGCAGGAAGGGAAGAAAGAGCACAGCTGGTGGGGGGGGCAGGAAGGGGGCAGTGGAGCTTCAAGGCAAGGGAAGGACTGCCTGGTGCAGGGGTGGGGAGGCGGAGAAGAGGGCCAGCACCAGTAAGAGGGTAACTACAGAGCAAAGTCTCAGGCCCACAGGGGAGGGCGAGCCTTGGCAGAGTTCAGCCTGCCTTTGAGAGAAACGAAGGGCCCACAAAGACTCAGAGAAGTCCTGAGAAGCCCGTGGAGGCAGCTGCAGGAGCCCGTGGGACACAGCCTCAGTTCTCAGGCAAGGGCAGTGGAGGAGGCTCAAGTGTAAGGAGATTTGGAGAGGACTGTGATGGGCGTGGGGTGGAAATTCCGGCCAGCCTCTGGGCTGCGTCGTGTACTCCAGGCAACAGAAGTCAGGCTTTATACTTTTTTTGAATACACAGTAGACACACTACAAAAATGACAACAGATCAGTAAATGCTGGCCTGGGCCCCGTGGTTCACTTTGGCGTACTTTATTACCTTTTTCCCAACCACATGGTAGGCAATGAAAACCCAATTGCACAGCTTCCAGAACCAAGAATAGGCTTGCCTGGAGGCGCTGGGTAGCTCAAAGTTTAATTAAGCGTGTGCACCAAGGACTAATTAAGTGCTGAGGGGCAGGGTGCGGAGGTGATTAGAGAGCTGGGCGAGGGTGAGATTCCAGCCCCAGAGCTGTGTTCTCCACCAACTCTCCAAGGCAGGCTCCCAGGACAGGCCGGAAGGAGCCAGGCCCCAGGAAGGGGCTGGGATTCGAGGACCCTGGGTCTCCTTCCCATCTGGGTCTCCTTCTCCAGCCTGGCAGTTGCCTGGCAAACCCTGGGTTATTTGCCCTTGAGAAAAAAGGCCCCCTAACTCAGTACTAACACAGTGGCTATTTAAGAGTACAGTTTTCACTGTAGTCAACTTGGTCATCTTCTTGATTTTGATATAAAAATTGTTTAAATAAATTATCTCATTATTGTGGCATTTTATCTCTTTATTGTGGTGTGGTGTCACTTTACAGAATGTTAGATGCTAAAATGGTCCAATTCACTCTGCTAAAAGCAAAGCTTTAAAAAATTCACGGAAACATGAGATTTCTACAGAGTTTGGAAAGGGAAGATGGTTTCTTGAAAACCCTGTTGGACATACTCAGGTAAAGTGTTGGGTTGGCCAAAAAGTTTGCTCGGGTTTTTCTGTAACATCTTACGGAAAAAACCCGAACGAACTTTTTGGCCAATCCAGTACTTAACGCAGTGCTGGCACAAAGGAAGCCCCTTATGTTAGCTGCTGCTACTGTTAATATTCCTTATGGGTCATTGTTAAATAGCTGCGCCAGATGAAAAATTTAAGCTAAAAGAAGAGAAAACAAGCCAAAACAAATTCCACATCCATTAAAGAGTAGCCAGGTGTAATACTCACTTTTCGTAGGACTTAATTGCCTGTTCCACTTTTTGCTTGTAGATATTAAGCTTCACTCCTTGGGGGTTAATTAAAGTCATCTTATTTGTGTCATTGCACACATGTGCCAGAGGGAACACCTATATGCCAATGCCAAAGGAAAGGGTCACTTGATAGGTTAACTTGTGCCTTCAGAAATGGATTCAATGGCTGTACAGTATGTTTTTCTGACTATAAAATCAATACATTATATTTGTAGAGAAATTAGAAAATACAGAAAATAAAAAAAAAGAATCAGAGATATCACTGCTAACCTTTTCCTTCCAATTTTTAAAACAATATATTTAAAAAATACCACCCCCTCCCCCCAAAAAAACCTGTTTCACGAAACCCAAATCAGAATCAAGTGTTATCTTAATAAGCCTCTGTCAAATAGAAGGGCATAGGTGATAAGAAACAGAATCTCATTGTTGCTACTTTGTAAATTACTAGCTGGGTTAAACATCTTTCTCACATATTTATTTTAAATTTGATTTTCTCTTAAGAATATCTGATTATAGCTAATATCTTTTGACCATTTTCTTTATCAATTTATAAGAGATCCTTATACATGTCAAATAAAGAAGGCTCAGTGATCAATGAAACCACTTTCTGTAAGAACAACAGAGTACCAGAATGAGAGGGCAACTTTTTGAGTTCCTTCTGTGTCTGATGCTTCCTTCTGGGTTTGGGGATGCCTCTAATTCCATGCTATCTTAAAAGTACCTGTAATATTTTACATTTACCTGTCTGCATATTACTTTGTTTCATTCACTGCTGTATTCCTATCACCTAGAACAGTGCCTGGCCCTCAACAAATATCTGTTGATAAATGAATAAATGTATGTTTGCAAAAAGGCTTCTTCCATATCTTAATAGTTACATAAAAAGAAGAAGTCTAACAGGAGAATACAAGGTCTAACAGTGTTTCGATACTGTGTATGATTCCAACCACGAGGAGCATGTAGGCATTTTAGAAACGTGGGGAATCAAAGCAACTATACACCAATAAAAATTAATTTTAAAAAAACTAATTAATCATAATAAGATGAAAGAAAGCTTTGGACTTGACAACAGGGACCTGTGATATTTACTTTCAGAATATTTTCTATCAGTAATTTCAATAAATTGATATGTTAATTTTTTAAAATGTGGGAATCACTTTTTTTTTTTTTTTTTTTTTTGCTGTACGCAGGCCTCTCACTGTTGTGGCCTCTCCCGTTGCGGAGCACAGGCTCCAGACGCGCAGGCTCAGCGGCCATGGCTCACAGGCCCAGCCGCTCCGCGGCATGTGGGATCCTCCCGGACCGGGGCACGAACCCGTGTCCCCTGCATCGGCAGGCGGACTCTCAACCACTGCACCACCAGGGAAGCCCGGGAATCACTTTTAAGAAGTAAATTTTTACTTCCAATCCAGATGATACAGAGCTCAGGTTTTATGTTCCCCTTTGCCTTCAAAATCATACAAAAATTGTATTGTTGTTATTTAAGGAAAAAAATGCATAAAAAGAAAGGAAGGAAAGGAAGAAGGAGAGAAGGGAAAGGAAGAAGGAGAGAAGGAAAAAGAAAGATGCATGGTTGATGTATTTCTAGAGACAAAAAGTTGAATAAGTCAGCAGGGCTGAAGTTGTGTGTTTGTTGACTCTCGTAGGCAAAGATGGCAGGGGCGGTGGGAGCTCAACTCCCGGAAAACAAGTGGGACTCTGAGTCAGGCTCAGTGCCTGAAGCCAGCACTAGTATGAGGTTCTCTCACCCCTGCAAGAAGGCCCTGCCTGGTGAGAGAGGACACTAGTGCAGTCTAACAACCAAAACTGAACCTAGCCACCCTCAATCTACACTATCCCAGTATCATCATGGGACAAGAGCTCTAAATACCAATGACTGGGATACAAGGGGATGGATTTTGGTAACTTCAAAACAGAAGACAGACAAAAAACCAGATTTTTAAAAATCTTGTCAAAATGTGCCAACGGGGCTTCCCTGGTGGTGCAGTGGTTGAGAGTCCGCCTGCCAATGCAGGGGACACGGGTTCGTGCCCCAGTCCAGGAAGATCCCACATGCTGCGGAGCGGCTGGGCCCATGAGCCATGGCCGCTGAGCCTGTGCGTCCGGAGCCTGTGCTCCACAACGGGAGAGGCCACAACAGTGAGAGGCCCGCATACCGCAAAAAAAAAAAAAAAAAAAGTGCCAACATACTAAAATTCCTAAATACACACACAAAAATGCTAAAAACAGTAGCTGAGCAAATCAACAATCAGAACATCAATTCATGTGAGTAGAAATTAATTTTACGAGCCACTTAACAATAACTTTATACGAATTATGATTAAAATTAAGTATGATTAGGTTGTTCAAAGATGTAACAGTCATATAAAAGTGTAAGAACAGAGTGCCGTTACGAACAAATGGATGAGAAAAAGAACAGTATTTTAAATAATAAAGTCATGTAAAAAAATAGATATTGAAATTGCAAACTACATAATTTTGCAATTAACACATCAAGACCAAAAGAAACAAACAAAATAGCCAAAGATTCAGAAGGCTGAAAAGCAAGAAATTTAGTTTGGCTGAATAGTCAAACCTTGCTACTTGTCAGACACAAGAATTCATCATGTGGCTTCTAAGCAATCTTTGTCAAAGAGAAGAAGCCAAAACAGTGGGTTAAAAGTTGAGTTGACTGGACTTTGAAAACTTAATGAAATTTGCAGAAGTGGAATAAAAAAAACCCAACCAAACAAACAAAAAACACCGTCTCTTAAAATTTCACATAAACTTTCAGAGGAAAAATAATCAGTCTCAACAAAATGGAAGACCCTTACATATTTATCTCCCCTGGGAAAAAGACCCCTCTAGAAGTCTATAAATAGCTCTGCAAATTGCCAGCTTATGGCTCAACTGCAAATCAACACCACGAAATATTTAGCAGCATTGTACCATTTCACTAGGATCCGTTGGATGCCTGACTGATGGTGAGTAAAGAAAACCCATTGTTTAATGTTCTACCTCCCTCTTTGGTGGATTTGGATCTCATGCCTTGCGTGGCCATCATGGACTTCAGTGTGGGAGGAGTTCAAATTTGGCTCGTGTGCACCCACTCTCATTCCTTTCTGCATGCAGGTTTGGGGAAAGACAAAGTCATACTCCACACGTTCAGTCTGTGGTCTTAGTTTTTACAACATGGTAGTCACGTGGAGGTCCCATGGGCTATTCTCTTGATGATGTCAAGTTTTGTGTGACTATGAGGTCATAAGGGGTACTCTCACAGGGACTTGGGGGATCAGAACAATGGCTTCCCAGCTTCTGTAGGGAAGCAGGTGGGGAGGAGAGTGTGATTAATGAGGAAACTGACACTATTTGAGAGGGAATGAAACCACCTGGTCACACCTCCTGAACATGTTTGACTTGTTACCTCTTTCTTTTTTTCTCTTTTTTTTTTAATAAGAAGAGGGAAATGTAGACACAGAGACAGAGAAGGCCAGGCCATGTGATGACAGAGGCAGAGACTGGAGTAATGCAGCTCCAAGCCAAGGGATGCCAAGGATTCCACTACCAGAAGCTAGGAACAGTCAAGGAAGGGCTCTTCCTTAGAGCAGTCAGAGGAAGCATGGCCCTGACAACACTTAGATTTCAGACTTCCAGCATCCAGAATTGTGAAAGAATAAACCAATTTCTAAGCCACCCAGTTGGTGGTACACTTTGTCACAGCAAACCTAGGAAAGTAATACAGAGATATGAATACACATATAGAACTGTTTATGTTTTCAAAACAAAATAATGGAACAACCAACTAGCTGTTGGCTGATCTAGGAATGACTTCTTGGAATGACTGGGGGGACTTGGCTCTGCCCCACGTGTCTCTAGCTTGACCAGGCATGTTCCCAGGCACAAATGAATAAGCAGAAATAGCCAAGAAGCCTTAATGCCTGGGCTTGGAACTGGTATACCCTTGCTTCCATTTCATTCTATTGGTCAAAGATACTTGCTACCTCTTATAAGGCAAATCAAGCATTAACAACTAATGGGAGACCCCTCTGGACACTGTTTGAAAATAAAAGGGAACCTCAAGGTATGACCTACTTCAATTCTCTTGAGGTAAACCTAGAAGCCTTACCAAATTGATGCTAATCACACCCTGTGTGAGATTTTAACTGTGAGGGATGGAAGGCAGAGGGAGGAAGGGGGGGGCAGGGGGGAGGTGGGGAGTGAAAGAGATACTGATCATAATTCCTGGAATTCATGGACAGCCCTAGTTTGGGCTGATTCTGTTAGAATTTTTCCCAGTGTTAGACCAGAGATACACCTTAACCACTAATTTTGTCAATAGCTGAGAATAGTTTTATCAATTCTATTAAGAATAGTTTTATCAATAATGGGATTGTAGCTTCAAGATGGCAGAGTAGAAGGACATGTGCTCACTCCCTCTTGCAAGAGCACCAGAATCACAACTAACTGCTGAACAATCATTGACAGGAAGACACTGGAACTCACCAAAAAAGATACCCCACATCCAAAGACAAAGGAGAAGCTGCAATGAGATGGTAGGAGGGGTGCAATCACAATAAAATCAAATCCCATAACCGCTGGGTGGGTGACTCATAAACTGGAGAACACTTATACCACAGAAGTCCTCCCACTGCAGTGAAGGTTCTGAGCCCCACGTCAGGCTTCCCAACCTGGGGGATGGGCAACAGGAGGAGGAATTCCCAGAGAATCAGACTTTGAAGGCTAGCAGGATTTCACTGCAGGACTTCAACAGGACTGGGAGAAACAGAGACTCCACTCTTGGGGGGCACACACAAAGTAGTGTACACATCAGGACCCAGGGGGAAGGAGCAGTGACCCCAGGGGAGACTGAATCAGACCTACCTGCTAGTGTTGGAGGGTCTCCTGAAGAGGTGGAGGACAGCTGTGGCTTACCGTGAGGACAAGGACACTGGCAGCACAAGTTCTGGGAAGTACTCCTTGGCATGAGCCCATCCAGAGTCTGCCATTAGCCCCTCCAAAAAGCCTGTAGGCTCCAGTGCTGGGTCGCCTCAGGCCGAACAACCATCAGGGAGGGAACTCAGCCCCATCCATCAGCAGACAAGTGGATTAAGTTTTACTAAGCTCTGCCTACCAGAGCAACACCTAGCTCTGCCCACCACCAGTCCCTCCCATCAGGAAGCTTGCACAAACCTCTCAGATATCCTCATCCACCACAAGGCAGACAGCAGAAGCAAGAAGAACTACAGTCTGGCAGCCTGTGGAATGAAAACCACATTCACAGAAAGAGAGACACAATGAAAAGGCAGAGGACTATGTACCAAATGAAGGAACAAGATAAAACCCCAGAGAAACAACTAAATGAAGTGGAGCTAGGCAACCTTTCAGAAAAAGAATTCAGAATAGTGATAGTGAAGATTATCCAGGACCTCGGAAAAAGAATGGAGGCAAAGATCAAGAAGATGCAAGAAATGTTTAACAAAGACCTAGAAGAATTAAAGAACAAACAAACAGAAATGAACAATACAATAAATGAAATGAAAACTACACTAGAAGGAATCAATAGCAGAATAACTGAAGCAGAAGAATGGATAAGTGACCTGAAAGACAGAATGGTGGAAAACACTGCCATGGAAGAGAATATAGAAGAAAGAATGAAAAGAAATGAAGACAGCATAAGAGGTCTCTGGGACAACTTTAAATGCACCAACATTTGCATTATAGGGGTCCCAAAGGAGAGGAGAGAGAGAAAGGAACCAAGGAAATATTTGAAGAGCTTACAGTCAAAAACTTCCCTAACATGGGAAAGGAAATAGCCACCCAAGTCCAGGAAGCACAGAGAGTCCCAGGCAGGATAAACCCAAGGAGAAACATGCCGAATAATCAAATTGACAAAAATTAAAGACAAAGAAAAATTATTAAAAGCAACAAGGGAAAATGACAAATAACATACAAGGGAACTCTCATAAGGTTAACAGCTGATTTCTCAGCAGGAACTCTACAAGCCAAAAGGGAGTGGCATGATATATTTAAAGTGATGAAACAGAAGAACGTACAACCAAGATTACTCTACCTGGCAAGGATCTCATTCAGATTTGACAAACAAATCAAAAGCTTTATAGAGAAGCAAAAGCTAAGAGAACTCAGCACCACCAAACCAGCTCTACAACAAAATGCTAAAGGAACTTCTCTAAGTGGGAAACATAAGAGAAGAAAAGGGCCTACAAAAACAAACCCAAAACAATTAAGAAAATGGTCATAAGAACATACGTATTGATAATCATCTTAAACGTGAATGGATTAAATGCTCCAACCAAAAGACAGAAGCTTGCTGAATGGATACAAAAGCAAGACCCATATATATGTAATCTATAAGAGACCCACTTCAGACCTAGGGACACATACAGACTGAAAGA
Organism: Mesoplodon mirus; assembly: GCF_964341445.2. Taxonomy (NCBI): domain Eukaryota; kingdom Metazoa; phylum Chordata; class Mammalia; order Artiodactyla; family Ziphiidae; genus Mesoplodon; species Mesoplodon mirus. The sequence continues at coordinate 16,009,085 of NC_138990.1, read as the reverse complement.
GAGGGGATGGAAAAAGATATTCCATGCAAAAGGAAATCAAAAGAAAACTGGAGTACCAATACTCATATCAGATAAAATAGACTTCAAAATAAAGAATGTTACAAGAAACAAGGAAGGACACTACATAATGACCAAGGGATCAATCCAAGAAGAAGATATAACAGTTATAAATATATATGCACCCAACATAGGAGCACCTCCATACATAAGGCAACTGCTAACACAGCTATAAAAGAGGAAATCGACAGTAACACAATAATAGTGGGGGACTTCAACACCTCACTTACACAGATGAACAGATAATCCAGACAGAAAATTAATAGGGAAACACAAGCTTTAAATGATGCAATAGGACAGATATATTTAATTGATATTTATAGGACATTCCACCTGAAAACAGCAGATTACACTTTCTTCTCAAGTTCACATGGAACATTCTCCAGGATAGATCACATCTTGGATCACAAAACAAGCCTCAGTAAATTTAAGAAAACTGAAATCATATCAAGCATCTTTTCCGACCACAATGCTATGAGATTAGAAATAAATTACAGGGGAAAAAATGTAAAAAACACAAACACATGGAGGCTAAACAATATGTTACCAAATAACCAAGAGATCACTGAAGATATCAAAGAGGAAATCAAAAAATACCTAGAGACAAATGACAATGAAAACACAATGATCCAAAACCTATGGGATGCAGCAAAAGCAGTTCTAAGAGGGAAATTTATAGCAATACAATAAGAAACAGGAAAAATCGCAAATAAACAATCTAACCTTACACCTAAAGGAACTAGGGAAAGAAGAACAAGCAAAACCCAAAGTTAGTAGAAGGAAAGAAGTCATAAAGATCAGAACAGAAATAAATGAAATAGAAACAAAGAAAACAATAGCAAAGATCAATAAAACTAAAAGCTGGTTCTTTGAGATGATAAACAAAATTGATAAACCTTTACCCAGACTCATCAGGAAAAAGAGGGAGAGGACTCAAATCAATAAAAATAGAAATGAAAAAGAAGAAGTTACAATGGATGCCACAGAAATACAAAGCATCATAAGAGACTAGTACAAGCCAATTCTATGCCAATAAAATGGACAACCTGCAAGAAAAGGACAAATTCTTAGAAAGGTATAACATCCTAGACTGAACCAGGAAGAAATAGAAAATATGAACAGACCAATCACAAGTAATGAAATTGAAACTGTGATTAAAAATCTTCCAACAAACAGAAGTCCTGGACCAGATGGCTTCACAGCTGAATTCTATCAAACATTTAGAGAAGAACTAACAACCATCCTTCTCAAACTCTTCCAAAAAATTGCAGAGGAAGGAACACTCACCAAATTCATTCTATGAGGCCACCATCACCCTGATACCAAAACCAGACAAATATACTAAAAAAAGAAAATTATAGACCAGTGTAACTGATGAATATAGATGTAAAAATCCTCAACAAAATACTAACAAGCAGAATCCAACAACACATTAAAAACATCATACACCATGATCAGGTAGGATTTATCCCAGGGATACAAGGATTCTTCAATGTACACAAATCAATCAATGTGATACACCATATTAACAAATTAAAGAATAAAAACCATATGATCATCTCAATAGATGCAGAAAAAGCTTTTGACAAAATTCAATACCCATTTATGGTAAGAAAAACTCTCCAGAAAGTGGGCATAGAGGGAACCTACCTCAACATAATAAAGGCCATATATGACAAACCCACAGCAAACATCATTCTCAATGGTGAAAAACTGAAAGCATGTCCTCTAAGATCAGGAACAAGACAAGAATGTCCACTCTCGCCATTATCATTCAACATAGTTTTGGAAGTCCTAGCCATGACAATCAGAGAAGAAAAAGAAATAAAAGGAATACAAATTGGAAAACAAGAAGTAGAACTGCCACTGTTGGCAGATGACATGATACTGTACATAGATAACCTTAAAGATGCCATGAGAAAACTGCTAGAGCTAATCAATGAATTTGGTGAAGTTGCAGGATACAAAATTAAAGCACAGAAATCTCTTGCATTCCTATCCACTAACAACGAAAGACCAGAAAGAGAAATTAAGGAGACAATCCCAGTCACCATTGCAACAAAAAGAATAAAATACCTAGGAATAAACCTACCTAGGGAGGTAAAAGACCTGCACTCAGAAAACTATAAGACACTGATGAAAGAAATCAAAGATGACACAAACAGACAGACAGATATACCATGTTCTTGGATTGGAAGAATCAATACTGTGAAAATGACTATACTACCCAAAGCAATCTACAGATTCACTGCCATCCCTGTCAAATTACCAATGGCAGTTTTTACTAGATGGAGACACAAAAGACCCTGAATAGCCAAAGCAACCTTGAGAGAAGAAAACGGAGCTGGAGGAATCAGACTCCCTGACTTCAGACTATACTACAAAGCTACAGTAATCAAAACAATATGGTACTGGCACAAAAACAGAAATATAGATCCATGGAACAGGATAGAAAGTCCAGAGATATACCCACACAGCTATGGTCAACTAATCTATGACAAAGGAGGCAAGCATACACAATGGAGAAAAGACAGTCTTTTCAATAAGTGGTGCTGGGAAAACTGGACAGCTACGTGTAAAAGAATGAAATTAGAACACTCTCTAACACCATACACAAAAATAAACTCAAAATGGATTAAAGACCTAAATGTAAGACCAGACATTATAAAACTCTTAGAGGAAAAATAGGAAGAACACTCTTTGACATAAGTCACAGCAAGATCTTTTTTGACCCACCTCCTAGAGTAATGGAAATAAAAACAAAAATAAACAAATGGGACCTAATGAAACTTAAAAGCTTCTGCACAGCAAAGGAAACTATAAACAAGACGAAAAGACAATGCTTACAATGGGAGAAAATATTTGCAAACGAATCAATGGACAAAAGATTAATCTCCAAAATATATAAACAGCTCATGCAGCTCAATATTAAAAAAACAAACAACCCAATCCAAAAATGGGTAGAAGACCTAAATAGCCATTTCTCAAAGAAGACATACAGATGGCCAAGAGGTACGTGAAAAGCTGCTCAACATCACTAATTATTAGAGAAATGCAAATCAAAACTACAGTGGGGTATCACCTCACACCGGTTAGAATGGGCATCATCAGAAAATCTAGAAACAACAAATGCTGGAGAGGGTGTGGATAAAAGGGAACCCTCTTGCAATGTTGGTGGGAATGTAAATTGATACAGCCACTATGGAGAACAGTATGGAGGTTCCTTTAAAAACTAAAAATAGAATTACCATATGACCCAGCAACCCCACTACTTGCCCAGATTAGGGCAAAGCAGGAAGCCTTGATGCAGTGCTGGTAAGACATAATGATGATGGTGGTGGTGGTGGTGATGTAGTAGACTTTTCAACGATGCAAACTAATGTTCCCAAATTGTTTCTTTTTTTTTCAAAGCCATTGGCAATAAAGAGCTTTAAATTCCAGATTCATCGAATAACTAAAGCAGTTTTACTCTGTATATGACTTGGTGATGAATTAATCTTTTTGAAAAAGCTAAGATTAAACTTATCTAGTCCACTGAAAACTGAAAGTGCCAGTTAGCATCTTGTAATGAAGAGTTGCTAGGGCAACCTCCCTGCTCAACACTTCATTTCCGAGGTGACAGATTTGATGCTGGTCCAAGAAACATGAAAACCAAAATAGCATTGTGTTGCAGAAGAAGAAACAGCCCATACATAAGTCATGAATGAAACAAGTAGCTGGGGATAAAGCCAAATGCTGCTTTACGATTCTACCCAGACAGATGTGGCTGCACATAGAACACAGGAGTAAAAGGCAATTACAATTCTCAGTGAAGTGGGTTAAGATTCATGTTTCCTTTTCAGCTCCAGTCTACTTTTTCAAAAAACTGTTAAGTCCAAATCTCAGAAATCTATATATCTCACTCAGTGGGATTATATTTTTCGATCATTGTTTTCCCATTCTTTCCATCAGAGGAAATATTAAATAAAAGATGTAAGTGTGCTTTGAGGGTGAAATTGGAATTTATTGCAGTATATTTCCTTCATCACCGTGATTCTTGCTCTTATGAGCAATAATGGAGGGGGGAGAGCATGTCGTGTGCTACGTACCCACAGGCTTGTGATGAGAATTTACAAAGCCACAGAAGGCACGAGCACAGGTGCCCATGGTGGGATGCACGTGAAAAAATATACATCCTCTTCCCTTGGCTTTGCCTTCTGTAGTCAGAAGACAAGTTCTCCAGAAAAACAGGACCCTCATTACTCTTCCGTTTTTTCCTTCTTGGAAGTCACTCAACATTTTTCTCTCTCTCTGCCCCATGTGGTTTAGTCCTGTCGATTTGACTTTATATAGAGCCTTGGATCCATCCTCAGCGTTGTCACCTGGGTCACAGCCACCTAGACCTTGCCTCCTGAGCCCCCCATCGTCCCAGCCTTGAACCTCTACAACCCTTTTCCACATAGTAGCCAAAGACCAAACCTGATCTTCTCTGTCCTCTGCTAAAAACCCTTTCGTTTCCCTCAGGATGACCTTCAAAAAATCCTTAACTCGACCTTCACCAGCTTTCATACCTTCCTCCAGTTGCACTAAACTTTCTTTGGAATGGCAAACTTCCTCTGACCCTTAGACTTCCCCCTAGGTCAGTCCTCACTCCCCTCCACCTCATCACCCTCGTAACTCCTCCTCCCCTAGGTCCAAACCTGGACTGATCAGATCCCCCAGGTCTGAACTTTCCAGGCCAGGTCCAAAGCCCTCTCTGCCAACTCAAGGTGGTTAGGGGACTCTGAGGCATCTTCACTCTGCTCTTCCCACTCATCACATTTAACTAGAACTTCTTATTTTAATTGCTAGTTCCTCCATGAGACTGTAAGTTGTGATTGGGTAGGCTGTAGTCTAGCCCAGCTCAGAGCCTGCATACAGTAGGCAATGTAATATTTATTGAATATTTTTATAATAAAAGCCAACGTTTATTCAGTGCTTGCAGCCCATTATATGCATTACTTCTTTTTATACTACATATATATACCTATACTATATATATTCACTATACTATACACAGTATAACAGTCTCAGAGTAGGTATATTATTATCCCCAGAGTCCAGATACATTGCATACAGCCTGGAGAGCAAATTTCAAACTGCTGCAGTGAGTCACTATGTTTATTTCTTCTAAATATGAGATGACAAGTTGAATAAGATATCAGGTCTGCACACTATTTTTAGGGTTTTCAAAGTATCTCTACACTTGTAGAACTAATGCTTATCAACAAGTATGATATACAGCTCCTCTTAGGAAAATGGCTGTCTTTCTGAATATAAACTAGTGGAAATATAGAATCTAGTTGGAGGGTGATTTGGTTTAATCTGTCAAATATTTAAATGTACACATCCTTTGGGTCCAGCAATCCATCTATCACAAAGACAGACTTGTAGACGTGCCCAGAAGTCTCTGTGCAAGGAAATCCATTACAGGATTGTTTGTAATAGGGGGAGGAAGGACACAATGTAAATGTCCATTAACAATGGGGAAGAAATTTGCAACTAACAAAAATGAGATAGACCCATATCTACACACAGAGAAAAGTCTCTAAGACATATGTTTTTAAAAGATAAAATAGCAAATTTAATAAGGAATTACCCTATTAAAACTGTTTTGTATATTAAAATTGTTATGTGTATGTGTAAATATATATATAATGTATTCATATATGTGTGTGTGTGTGTGTGTGTGTGTTGAAAAGGATTAGCGGGATATTCACCAAACTATTCAGAGTGTTTCCTTCATAAATGAGGTTGGTGGAGAGAGAAGCTTTGACATTTTCCTCTAAAGACTTCTATATGGTCATTCTATACAAGAATGTACTCATGGGGCCTCCCTGGTGGCGCAGTGGTTGAGAGTCCGCCTGCCGATGCAGGGGATACGGGTTCGTGCCCCGGTCTGGGAGGATCCCATATGCCGCGGAGTGGCTGGGCCCGTGAGCCATGGCCGCTGGGCCTGCGCATCCGGAGCCTGTGCTCCGCAACGGGGGAGGCCACAACAGTGAGAGGCCCGCATACCGCCAAAAAGAAAAAAAAAAAAAAAAAAAAAAAAGAATGTACTCATATATTACTCATCAAATAAAAATAAACCAATAAATTAATTAAAAATCAAGTGTCCTTTGCATTTAAACTATTTTATCTCGTTTCAGGTCTGTTTTTCTTAACTTTTTTTTTTCTCAGCATATCATTAATGTATGTTCAGAGTTGAAAGAACTACAACAAAAACTAAAAATTATATAAACAAACCCCCAGATCTCCAATAATCTCACCCCTCAGATAAACACTAGTAACATTTTGGTAAAACAGAAAAGGGAGAGAGAAAGAGTGCTATGTCTGCATCATACACACGTGTAACCAAATTAATGTACTATCTATGCGGTTTTGTACCCTGATTTTTTCATTTAGCATTGTATTGAGAGCTTTTCCCCATGTCATTACTTATTCTTCAGAAACATGATATTTAATGAACGTATGACATTCAATCATATGGGTGTACTTATTGGATATTTAGGTAGTTTTCAATTTTCTCATTGTTAGATATAAGGCAGCAATAATTATTCTCTGAATATATTCTTCAGTATTTCTGATTATTTCCTTCTGTAGATTACGGAATATCTACATATGAGTTTGCTGGAGGAAAAGTTGTAAGCCCTTAACACCTCTGAACGTATTGCCAAGGTTATACCGACTTATACTCCCCCCAGCAGGATGTAAAAGTTCTAATTCCATTCTATTTTCACCACCACTGTTTATTAGTATTTTTTCACCTTACAAATTTGATGATGGGGGGAAGTTGTCTAATTTTTTTTAATTTGCATTTTTCCAAAAATGCATTTATTTGGTTACCAGCAAGAAATATTTTTCTATGTGGTTTTTGATTTTTTAATTTTAAACTTTTTCCCCTAGATTTTCCACTGGGATATTTATCACTTTCTTATTCCTTTATGGTATGGGTGCATGTGCATGTTTGTGTGTATACTGAACTCTGTTTTATACACATGCACACACCACATGCATGTGCTAACTTACATAGATACACACATGCAAACACATATTTAACATATTACTCCTGTAACTCTTTGTTGTATATGTTAAAAATATTTTTCCAAGATTTGCCTTCATTTTATTTATATGTTTCTAATGTAAAATAACATTTTTATGTATTCAATCTATAAATCTTTCCTTTGATTTTATGTGCTTGCTTTCCTACCTTCTCATATTTGTTTTTTGAGTATTTACTTTTCAATGTATCTCAGGTTGTTGGGAGGCTTAGAAGGAGACATATAAGTACCAGAAAATTCTATTTCCAGGGATAGTTCACCAAATATATTTTCTTTCAAACAAAACTCAAGAATATTAATAAAATAAGTGCACAGAATATGAGAAGCTGTCACCAAACTTCCTAGAAGGAATAAATCAGCATTCAGTTTCTCTCTCTTGCTTTTGGAAGAAGTCGAATTCAAATGATAAGTTGGTATCTGACTTATCAGGTTAGAGTTCACTAACTTATCAGGTTAGAGTTCAATCTTCCAGTCACAAGGTCACAGCCAGGGATAGGACCGCTCACCTTCAGGCAAAGTCATCAGGAACCCAGCCTATGGGGTCATATACCCAACCTCCAGAGCAAGAACTGCTGGTCATGTCAAATCAGGATGCATATCAAACTCCATGGGTATAATCTCTTAAATGTGACTAACAGAAAAAGTCCACCACTTTATCTGCTTCTTCCAAATACATCAAATTTCAGCTATTGCAAGACCAGTTAGATAGAGCCTTTTTTTAAAAAAAATTTCCCTGCCTTTGCTTTTTCTCAACTTTTTACTATGGAAACCTCCAAATATATAAAAAAGCAGAGAGAATAGTAGAATGACCCTCCCCCCACTCAATATTCTTATTATCCAAATTTAACAATTATCAGCTCATGGCCAATCTTGCTTTATCTACTCCTCCCTTCGCCCAACTACTCCCACCATCCAGATTATTTGGAAGCAAATCCCAAATTTCCTACATACCCTCTGTAAAATTTCAGCATGAGATAAGGTCTTTTAAGGTGGATATTATTTCAATTCAGTGACTGTAAAGCTTGACACATTCCTATTTAAATCATTAGTTGCTGCTATATTTGCCGGGAAGCACCAGGGTTCAATCTTCCTATTCTTGTTTCTCTTGTGTTCCTCATCTCTGTGCAATCTGGCTGCTCCACTGGATCCGTTCTTGCGTAGGGCAAGGACTTTCCAGTTGCCCAATTCAAGGCAAACTTTACAGTGCTTGGCTTTCCTCCACAGTTAACCCCAACTTGCGCCCTCCTACCGGAAACTTTTTTTCTCCTTCCAGGACATGACTCTCACTTTCTCATGGCTCTTGTGCTCTGGCTCACTCCCGATCCTCTCTCTCAATCTCTTTTTCTGTATCTTTGTCTCTGTGTCTCTCTCCCTACCTCTTTCTGACTTTTTCCTTTGGAGACTTTTATGATGGAAAAGATGCCACTGTATTTAGGAAGAGAAGGTAAGCAAAGGATGGACAAAATCTCTCACAAGCTCTCCCTGTCCTTTGATACAGACTGATATTCACTCGTGACTCATGACTCTGACCTAGAGGCTTTTCAGACATTTCTGCAGCTCCACAATGCCACCCATCAGCAACGAGCCATGAACTGCCAACCCAACAAAGAAGAAATTGTTCTTCTCAGTTTAGAAGCAAAAATGCTTAAGAGCTTCTCTCTCTCCTTTTTACTGCCTTTGCAAATAATTTTTTCCCAATGGCTGAAATACATTTCTGTTACAACTGTACAAGATGTCAAGTGGACGACTATTTAGGCAGGAAATGAAAACTATATCAAGCAGGGACATACAGAAAATCAGTTTTACCTTATCAAAGACCTTGGAAGCGACATGCTTGTCCAGAACGAGGACGTAGGTGGGGCTGTGAGGGATGGCGGCGGTCATGGACAAAGCATCCATGATGGTGAGCTTCTTGGCCACCAAGCCATGGATCGAGCCAGTTTGCTGAAGACATTCCTGCAGAACTAAGAACACGAGACTGTGACGTTTTAAAACTTATATCAAACAAAAACACAACAAAACTGTCCCAGTAAAATTACTCACTCTTGGTGATAAACTTGGCTTCCTTCGCGAGTCAGTCTTTCTAATGACTTGTCATCTGGAAACTCATTTGTCAGCAGGATGCCCATTTCTGTGGAAAGGGAAATGGCAGCTGTATAATTTCCTCCTATATGGGGTTTATATCAAAATGCAAAAGGATCACACTTACCTCTGAGTTCAGTTGTGACTGAGGGCTAATAAATGGACTATTTTTCCCAGAACTGATCTGTCAGAGGGGGTTCTAGGTAAGATTCATTTGCAATGGACACTAAAGACCAATGCAAGAGTAAATAGGGTGCTCTCATTGCTTTGCCAATCTATCTCACCCCATACCCATTGAGATCTCTCTCCATAAAAGGATGAGACAAACTCATTCTCCAGAAAACATATTTTTAAAATGTCAAGTAAGAATACCATGAACCAATAATTGTTCAATGTGGCCCTCATTAGACTTCCCCCAAATTACACAGGAGAGCCTTGTTCAACATTTCAGGTTTCGATAGCTTATTCTGTAATTCCTCAGCTCTGTGCAGAAACCCAAAATCCCTACTAGGCCCTGTTTCATTATAAGTTCATATTTTCAAATTATTATTTGGAGTTTTTAATGCATATCCTTATAGAAGCTTGGATTCATAAACGAAAAGGGATATGAGCCAGTTGAATCAGCAGCATGCAGAAGGAAGGGGTGTTTGGGAGTGAGCCAGTTAAACGCCTAAGAAGTCATATCCCAATCATCATGGGATAAGCCCCTTAAAGGACTGTGCACGTAGCAGATTTAGGAAATAGGGCAGGTTAACTGAAACAGAGGAAAAGGCATCACACGGATCAGCACTGAAGAACACCAGGTTTGATTAAGCTATGGCTCAGTAACAACAGGTGTAAATTTTCCCTCAGGTGCTTCCTACTACTTAGGGGCTTGTGTGGATGTGTGTGTTTAGCTGGGGGTTTATTATTTATCAACTCTGAAAGATAGGGAAAAGTGCTACAGGAATTAAACTTTTAGGAAATTTACTCTTAAAATTTACTGTTTTAAGAATAATGATATTATCAATAGTCATAACAACTGAGTGGAAAAGTCTCGTTTTCCTCACATTTAGCCCCCAGAAGGCTGACGCTATGGATCAGAGAGGGGCTTGTCGGATGGCGCCACCTGTGAATGAGGGGAAGAAACTAAACCAACGATGAAGCATTAGGTTTTCACATCCAAACCGCGGAGTGACAGCAAGTATCACCACTACTGCCGCGGTCGTACGAGCCACGGGTACATTAAACACCCAGGCACCATATAGGCAAGTCTGACCTCAAGAAAATCCAGTTCACTAAAGCAAGACGACCTGATTTACAAGGGAGTCCTCTGAAGCGGAAGCTCTCTGGACTCACTTAAAAATGATTTCTTTCCCCCCAAAGTACCTCTACCCAGCTCTTTCAGGAGCAGACACACTGGGGAGAGGAGACCACCCTGGGCTTCCCGACATAGAGACCCTTGCTGGCTTGCCTCTGTCGCTTGGAGTGTTCCAGCTGCTGGAATTGGAAAGGCCGTCCTTCCTCTCACCACAAGCTGAGCTCCTGAGGGTGGACAGCTGGCTCCTGAGTAGGCTGGGTTTGGTTGGTTCTGTGGGTACCACAGGGAGAAGGGTAAAAGGAATGTGGGTTGGAAGGAGGTATTTCATGAGATGCAACTACATTCTTGGATCCTTTAAAAAGAAAGCAGGTTCAGTCTCCCAACCCTCAGGGGGACAGTACTGCCACCAAGTAAATGCTGCGGTAATGGCTGGTTCCACTGATCTGAGTTCAAACTCTGCCCCTCTTGGAGAGAAATCTGTTTCCGAGCTCATTCAGGTTGTTGGCAGAATTTATTTCCTTGCAGTTGCAGGACTGAGGTCCCATTTCCTTGCTGGCTGTCAGCTGCGGTCCTGTCTCAGCTCCTTAAGCACCCCCATTCCTACTTATGGGCCCCCTCTATCTTCAAGCCAACAATGGCACACCGGTGCCCCCATGCCCCAAATCTCTCTGACTTCCTCTTCTGCCACCAGCTGGTAAAAGACCCTGCTTTCAGGGGCTCACATGAGTACACTGGGCTCTCCTAGATAACCTGGCCGAGGTCACATAACACTCTTATCACTCCCAGAATCATGGGAGTGATGCCCCATCACATTCACAGCTTGCAAGGTGTAGAGCAGGACATCTCCGTAGTTCATTTTATAAACTCTGATGACCACAGTTGCTGTCTAAGCCTTTATTTATATTATTTTCTACCCTCTGTTGGGTCCTTTCAACTAGCAAGTAGACACTTATCACATTCTGACATTGAATCTGTGTGCTTTAGAGTATAATAAGTTTGTACCAAGACATGTTGATTACTCTTCCCATGTGGTCACAGAAACCACACTAATTGTAAATGTGTTCTGTACTTCACGACCTGGATGCCTTCTGTAGTACCAAGGCATTATGTAGTATTCATAAATGAAATGCGTCCTATTTTCGACAAGAAGGGACTTACCCTCTCTTACAAGAAATTAGACAATTAGAGTGAAAATTAGCTAATAATCTGCATTGTCTATCTTTTTTTTTTTTCTTTTTTTTTTTTCAGTACGTGGGCCTCTCACTGTTGTGGCCTCTCCCGTTGCGGAGCACAGGCTCCGGACACGCAGGCTCAGCGGCCATGGCTCACGGGCCCAGCCGCTCCGCAGCATGTGGGATCTTCCTGGACCGGGGCACGAAACCGTGTCTCCTGCATCGGCAGGCAGACTTTCAACCACTGCGCCACCAGGGAAGCCCCGCATTGTCTATCTTTTGCACAGGAAGATAACACCAGTAGTCTCCATGCATGGAGTTAGGAGTGTGCTATGTGTTATTTGTTTTCCTAGGCAACAAACAGGGTGATTCCTGTTTTGGTTGTCTCTGTAACAAGGAATTAAGAAGGATAAATTTTCTCAGGAGCTATGTCTGTGAGCAAAAGAGATGAATGATCCACATAGGAGAGTTGAACTCCTGCCCCTGACTACACCGGCAGGCCACCTTGATCAAAATCGCTGGGCAAAAACAAGAGGTGTGTCCAAATGAAAATGAAATTTAGCTCCTGAAGTCCCCAAACATAACAATTATACTATTCCCAAACTTTGCATATAATGAGTAAAAGTATATTGATCTGGCAGTGGATTCAAGCATTTAACTCCTCCCCCAGTTCTGTACAGTCACTCACCACATTTCATCACTCTTCTAAATTATAAATTGAAACAGAATAAAAACTCAGCACAGGGATGCCTACCAACAGCAACAATCCCAAATCTAAGTGACATGGTACAAATGACAAACGGCCATTAAAATGTTCAGGATGAGTGGCAAGTAGCATTTCTAGCAAAAGTCACGTTTACTGGAATGGGCAGGCAAGATGGGCAGAAGGGATGATGCTGCACAAGTGGCCCAGTATGGGAATCCTCTTTGTCCCCACGGGCTTAAGACAGAGACACCAGGGCAAATGGACAGATCATGCAAGAGGGACCAAGCTTCAGCCAATGCCTCTTGGTCCCTATAGGGTTGAGGCTCTCTTCTCCTGCCCAGAGACATGGGGACACACAAGAGACAGTGTGTGTGTGGCAGGGGAAGCCACCACAACCTTCCTCCACTGAGAGGCATCCAGCATCCTGGCCTGGGATACTCCTCTGTTCCCTCAGGCAGCACCAGTAGGAGCCCCAGTGACACCAGGAAACCAAGCACCAAAATAGCACCACAAAGGCTGTGAAAATGAAATTACCACCGGAACCACAACCCACAAGAGCAGGTCATGACCTATGGGCTAATTTTAAACAGGCCAACTGCTTCCTAAAATAAAAGATTTACACAGCATCCAGGGTCCCTAACATAATAGACAAAACATTCAGAATACTGTAAAAAAAAAATCATCCATCATATCAGGAATAAAGAAAATCACACCTTGATAGAGAAAAAACAATCAAATGATGCCAATACCATGATGAGTCAGAAGCTGGAATTACCTGACAAGGATCTCAAAGAATGTCAGAAACATGTTTCAGCAATTAATTACAAGTTCTCTTGAAACAAATAAACAAATAGAAAATCTCAGCTAAGAAACTGAAGTTATAAACGTTTCCAAGTGGAAATTGTAGAACTGAAAAATAAAATAAGAGAAATTTAAAAAATTTGTTGGATGAGCTCCATAGTAGAGTGAAAATGGCAGAGGGCAGTATCAGAGAACTCTGGGGACATAAAAATAGAATTCAGCCAATTTTAACAACAGAGAGAAAATACAATAAGAAAAGATAAACAGAGCCTCAGGGACCTGTAGAATAATAGCAAAATACCCAACATTCATATTATCAGAGTCCCAAGACAGGGAGGAAAAAAGTGGGACTGAGAGACCATTTGAAGAAGTAATAGATGAAAACTTCCCCAATTTGGTGAGATACAACATACAAATCAAGAAGCTGTGCAAACCCCAAACAGAGTAAACCCAAGGAAATCCATGCCAAGATGCGTTATAGTTAAACACTGAAAATTCGAGACAAAGAAAAAAATTTTAAAGCAAGCCAGAGAGGAAGGACCCAGTACCTAGAGGGAAGCACCAGTTTGAACAACAGCAAATTTCACATTTAAAAAGTAGGAGGCCCGAGGAAGAGGCACTATGTTTTTCAACTACAGACAGGAAAGAACAATCAACTGCAAATTCTGAATATGGCAAAAATGTCCTTCAGGAACGAAGAGAAAATAAAAACATTCCTAGACAAAGAAAAAATAAAAAAGAATTGTGGCTAGCAGACCTACCTTTAAAGACTGAACACAGGAAGTTCCTCAAACAGACAGGAAATGATAAAAGAAGGAATTTTGGAGAATCAGGAAGGAAGAAAGAACAAAAGAGAGCAAAAATATGGGAAATACAATAGATTATCCTTTCCTCTTGAGATTTAGAAATCATATTTGATGATTTAAATAAAAATTGTAGTATCACCTGATACTCAAGACAATGATATTTAAAACTGGGGAAGGCAAAGAAACCTAAATTGAAGTAAGATGTCCACACTGACAAAAAGTGGTAGAATGTTGATACCAGAAGAGCGTTATAAGTTATATTTATATGCTGTTATACCCAGAGAAACCATTACAAAAACCATACAAAGAGTTACACTCAAAAGCACTGCAAATAAACACTAAGGCCAAGTGGAAGATATCCCAGACATACAAGGCTGCTTCAACATTTCAAGCAATCAATGTAATCCACCATCATATCAATAGACTAAAGAAGAAAAACCATATGATATATCATTTGACACAGAAAGAGCATTTGACAAAATCCAGTACCAGTTCATGATAAAAACTCTCAGAAAACTGGGAATGAGGGGAACTTCCTCAACTTGATAAAGAATATCTACAATAAACCTACAGCTAAAATCATATTTACTGGTGAAAGATTATCTTTCCCCCTTAAGACCAGGATAAAGGCAAGGATGCCCACTCTCATCACCCTTATTAAACATAGTGCTGGAAGTTCTAGCTTCTGCCAACAAGGCAAGAAAAAGAGATAAAGCCAGAAAGACTGGAAAAGAAGATAAAACTGTCCAAATTTGCAGATAACAGATTGTATATGTGAAAACAGTAAGGAATTCACACACACACACCAAAATTTAAAAAAAACACCCACAAAACCCAAAAAACTCTTAGCATCTTTAAGTGAGTTCTGTAAGGTTGTTCATTATGGGATCAACACACAAAATCAATCACATGTTGATACACTAACAATGAACATACAGCAACCTATATTAAAAAACCAATACCATTTGTAATTGTTCCAAATACTAAAATGAAATAACTAGGTATATACTTAACAAAATATGTACAGAACGTGTAAGCTGAAAATTACAAAATGCTGCTTGTAAGACGTCAAAGAAGATTTAAATACATGGTCATGGTCAGGGGTCATGTTCATGGGTCATGCCACATTCAGAGGCTGGATGAATCAACCTTGTAGAGATGTCAGTTGTTCCCAAATTGATCTACAGGTTTAATGCAATTCCTATCAAAATCTGAGAGGTTTTTTAGTAAACAGAGACAAACATATTCTAAAATTTAAGCAGAAATTTCAGGCCCTAGAATAGCTAAAATAATTTTGCAGAAGAAAAATAAAGTTGGAAGAATCACTGTATCTGATATTAAAGCTTACCTTGTAGTTACATTAATGAAGACATTGATCAGTGATCTATGTGGAGAGAGATACACATAGATCACTGAAACAGAACATATAATCTAGATTTAACCCATGCAGATATGTCCAGATGATCTTTGGCAAAGGTGCAAAATTAATTCAATGGAGTAAGTATAGCCTTTTCAACAAATGCTGCCGAAGCAACATCTATAGGCCAAACAACAAACAAACAAACATAAAAAACCTTGATCTGAAACTCACACCTTATACAAAAATTAACTCAAGTGAATCATGGACTTAAATGTAAAATATAAACCTACAAAATCTGTAGGAAAAAACATAAAACCTAATCTTCAGGAATTAGGGTTGGGGAAAGAGTTCTTAGATTTGACACCAAAACCATGATCCATAAAGGAAAGACTGATAAATTGGATCTTATCAAAATGAAAAGCTTTTGCTTGGCCAAAGACCCTAATTAGAGGATGAAAAGACAAGCTACAGACTGGGAGAAAACATTTGCAAATGACATATCTGATAAAGACCTAGTATCTAGAATACATGAAGAACTCTCAAAATTCACCAATAAAAAACAAACGATCCACGTAGAAAATGGGCAAAGCACATGGGCACAGACATTTCACTGAAAAGGATATATGGAAGAGGATATTTATTTCACTGAAGAGGATATATTGTGAATGAGCACATAAAATGATGTTCAATATCACTAGTCATTAGGGAAATGCAAGTAAAAACCACCGTGAGATGTTACACACCTATCAGAACAGTTAAAATAGAAAATAGCGACAATCAATACCAAGTTCTGGAGAGAATGTGGAGAAACTGAATCACTCATTCTTTGCTGTGATAATTTAAAATGGCACAGCCACTCCAGCAAATAGTCTGGCAGTTTCTTATAAAACTAAACATTCAATACTATACGACTCAGCAATGGCACCCTTGGGCTTTATCTTAAAGAAATGAAAAAGTATGTTCACATAAAACCTGTACAAAAATGTTTATAACTGCTGTATTCGTGATAGCCCCAAACTGGAAACAACCCAGATGTCCTTCAACAGATGAATGGTTAAACCAACTCTGGTACATCCATATCACAGGATACTACTCTGTAATGAAAAGGATTGAACTGTTGATACCCGCCAAAAATCTGGATGAATCCCAAGGAAAATATGTTGAGTGAAAAAAGCCAAAACCCAGAGGTTTTGTGCTGTATAATTCCATTTTATATAACATTTTTGAAATGACAACATTTTAGAGATGGAGAACTTAGTGGTTCCCAAGAGTTGGGAAAGGGTGTCAGAGGGAGATGGCTTTGGTTATAAAAGAGCAATGTCAGGGATTCTTGTGGTGATGGAGATGTTCTGTATCTTGACTGTGATGGTGGAAATATGAAACCATGTATGATAAAATCATATACAAGTACACACACACACACATAAATGAACACATGTAAAGCTGGGGCAATCTGAGTAAGATTGTGGATTGTATCAATGTCGATCTCCTGGTTGCAAAATTGTACTATTTTTTCAAGATGTTACCGTTGGGGGAAGCTGGGTGAAGAGCAGATATACGGGAGCTCTCTGTATTATTTCTCATAACTGCATGTGAATGTATAATCACTTCGATAAAAATTTCAATTAAAAAAACACAGGTTTAGTCTTCTTTAAAAATATTATGGGGCTTTAGCTTTATTCTACCTTCTTGCATTGAAGGAAAACTGGTAATGAGAGTCAAACCATTTTGTTCACTGATACCTGCATGGAGGACTTTCTTTTTCTGAATCTTTTGACTTGACAGGTCCCCTGGTACTTTCGACATTCGTGTTGATTCTACATCAGCGTGAGATTTTGCACTTTTTTCTGGGGTTGAAACAATGGAACAGATTTCTTTTTGATGCCTGTTTTAGATAAAAAGTAGACAAAGAAGATGAAAGAAAAAAAAAGGAGGGGGAAACAAAATTTCCATCAAGAAGGCAGAGTTAGATCAATACAATCGTGTTGAATGCTGCAAGCTTAAGAAGTGAGTCTCTCCCCTTATACTTGGTTAAAATAAGAATAGTCATTTATCTCTGCCCCCGCAGAAGACTGGACAGGAGCCCAGCCCTGGCTCACACCACAGCTTTGTTCCTTCCCAGCTAAGTGACTAAGTGCAGTCGCTCAATCCTCTAAATTTCATCACTTCCCTCACCCTCAAACTGAAGGAAACATCAGCTGGGCCCTAACAGCATGGAGCTGATGAGAGAATTAACTCCAGAAAGAGTCTGTTGTAAAGCAGAAAGCATTATAGAAACCCTTTTCTCTAACTAAAGGGTTGAACAGCTAGCTCTTATAAAAGCCAGAGAAGGGAAACCCCTGCCTTGAACCCTCTGCCAGCACCAGATCATGGCAAAACATACTGTTGAAGATCTCGGGCCAGGAGGGATCCCCAAAAATTCCTAAATATTTTCCCAGACACACCTTCTCTGACACTCTGAACACAGCAGCCACAGAAAGGAGTTTCCAGAACAACCTCCTGCTCCAACACTGTAAAGCACGCCCTCCTTCCTTCACCTCCCCCTCCAAGCCCATCTCCACGGAGCACCCGCCCAGTGTCCCATGATGCCCCACCACACTGCATCCTGTGACAAGCGCCCAGGCTTACATTCATCTGTGCACCCCAGTTCACCTGGCGTATGATTTGTACTCAGTAAATGTTTGAAAAAAGAAAGAAGGGAGATGAGATTTGGAGGCTATAACATTTATTCCACCTGGTAAAAAACTCAAACAATCTGTTTTCAACCACAGCTAGGTAGGCGAATTAACTTTTCCTAATGATATGTTATAAGGAAGTACAGAAGCATAATATCTATAGAATGAGGCACTGCATTTTACTCTTTTCTTTATATTAATTCAGAGCTCTTATTATGTGCCAGGCATGCCCTCATTTAATCCACCCAACAACCCTATGATGACCATTATTCCCCTCTTATAGATGAGGAAGTTGAGGCTCAGTGAGGTTAAGTAGCTTGCCCAAAGTTACTAACATGTAATGTAACATGTTGGAAGCCTGGATTAAAATAGTCCTCTGCATGACTCTAGAACCTGCTCCTTATAGCCCCTAAAATATATATACATATAAAAAAATCAAGAATACATCTACTAGTCAATCAATAGCAGATACAGTCAACTGACCAAACCAACTTCCAAGCAATAGCTGGTCATGTTGTCCTGAGATTTTTTAGTTTGATTAAGCAAGGGGAAGAAGACAGGTAAGGTACTAGCTGAAAGTATAGAGAAGATAATTGACACTGATGTGCTGCTCATTTATTTCTTAGTTTATTTGCTTAAACTCTCCAGATTTAGGAGATGTATCTAAGCTTTCCCAAACAAATTTAAAAAAAGTAATGCTGTAAAATCTCATTATAAGAGATGCCTGGTATAACGTTTATCTTTTTACTGATTCCATGCTCATGCCCTGCCCCCAGCCCATATTAAATGCTTAGTTTGCTAAGAGGAAGACAATAAATTTCGAAGAAGGAGAAATCCTGATTAATATGTATTTTCAACTTCTTTCCATTTTGCTATCCCTCTTTTAAAGAAAAAGACATCCTCCTGATGGGGTATTTATATGAAGCTGTGACGCTTGAATATGTGTACAATGTGAAATCATTTAAATAAGATTTGACACGTTTTCTGAGTGTTTGTTAGGGTGGTTTTGATCTTTATTTAAGAACTACTAGTTAGAAACATATTAGAGGGAATTCCCTGGCGGTCCAGTGGTTAGGACTCTGCGCCCTCACTGCCGAGGGCCCAGGTTCAATCCCTGGTTGGGGAACTAAGATCCCACAAGCCATGTGGCACGGCCAAAAAACCCCCAAAACCAACCAACCAAACAAACAAACAAAAAAACCCCAAAAATAAACATATTAGAACACAGGATGGGAAAAGACCTGAGGAATCATCTATCCCAAATCCTATCACCACAGCCATCATTTTAAAGATGAGGAAACTGAGACCCATGGCAATGGACCATATGGAGATCCACCAAGGTCACACAGAGTGAAGTCTGGACCTTGGCCTCCTGACCCTGAGTCAGATCTCCTTCATGACACAGCACTTCTGCTCTGCTCTGTCACTGCTTCGGTTGGTGGGGTGTATTGTCCACACTGGGTGGAAATGAGACATCCTTAGGGCCCATGCAAGGGTTTCAGAATCTACATATAAGGATGACTATGTGGCCTCTCTAAGCCAATCATTATTATTTTTATAATATATTAAAATTTTTATTTATTTATTTTTACTTTTGGCTGCGTTGGGTCTTCGTTGCTGTGCCCGGGCTTTCTCTAGTTGTGGTGAGTGGGGGCTACTCTTCATTGTGGTGCACAGACTTCTCATTGTGGTGGCTCCTCTTGTTGCGGAGCACGGGCTCTAGGAGCGTGGGCTTCAGTAGTTGTGGCATGCGGCCTCGGTAGTTGTGGCTCGTGGGCTCTAGAGTGCAGGCTCAGTAGTTGTGGCACACAGGCTTAGTTACTCCGTGGCATGTGGGATCTTCTCAGACCAGGGCTCAAACCCATGTCTCCTACATTGGCAGGCAGATTCTTTAACCACTGCCCCACCAGGAAAGTCCGCCAATCATTATTAATTTACTAGATTATGAGTTCCCTTTGCTTAAACAAAAATCCTAACGTAATCATACTATGTGATTCTTTAAATCTCACAAAGCATTGCAGAAAGAAGTGGCAAAGAGATCCAGCAGAGCATCCTAGAGGACCCCCTGCGATGGGGAAGTGGGAGCTCTGCTGTGCTCACTTGTCTCCATCTTTTTCTCCGTTGTACCACCAGTCCATGACCAAGGTCTCCGAGTAAAGGTCTTGTACCTTCTCCAGGTCACTGCGTCCCTGCTCCACTTCCTTAATTAAAAGAGTCAGATCTTCATTCTGCCAAAACAAGTTAATGCATTACGAGATTAGAGTTCAGATTTCAAACATGTCTAACAGAAAACGAACTGTATCAGGAAAAGAAGAATCTAAGGAATTTCATGTAGTTCTTATATTATTCCTTTTTTAGACAGCCCAATTGAGGTATAATTCATTTATATTATAATAAACTGAATGTACGTGAAGTGTGCCATTTGAATAGTTTTGACATTCACACCTGTGAAGTCATCACTGCAATGAAGATAATAAACATATCCATTACCCCCAAAAGGCTCCTAGTTTCCCATTGTAAATCTGCCTTTCCTTTGCTTCAAAACCTCTCTTGCCCCAACCAACTACTCATCTCCTTTCTGTCATTATATAATATTAGTTTCGATTTTCTGGAATTTTATTTAAATGGACTCATATAGTATATACCCCTTTTTTGGTCTAGCTTGCTTTACTTTTATAATTATTTTGAGATTCACCCATGATGTAGCATAAATCAGTAGTACATTCATTTTTATGGCTGAGTAGTATTCTATTACATACCAAATTCAAAATTTAGTCACCTGTGGACGGACATTTGAGTTTCCAGGTTTGGGCTATTATAAATACTAAAGCCGTGAACATTTGTGCACAAGTCTTTGTATAGACATCTGCTTTCATTTCTCTTGGGTAAATAAATAGGAATGGAATGGTTGGATCATATGGCTGGTGATGTTGTACTTTTAGAGAAACTATCAAACTTCTCCAGAATGGTTGTACTAGTTTACATTCCCTCCAGTAATGAATGAGAGTTCTAGTTCCTTCATATAATTGCAAACACTTGATGAGGTCAGTTGTCTTAATTTTAGCCATTCTAATAGCTGTGTAGTGGTATCTCATCATGGTTAATGTGTATTTCCCTAATGACGAATGATGTTAACCATCTTTTCATGATCTTGTTTGCCATGCATATATCTTCTTTGATGAAGTGTCTGTCCAAATCTTTTGCTCATTTTTTGTTTCTTTGAGTTTTGAGAGACCTTTATATGTTCTGGATACTAGTCCTTTATTAGATATACAATTTGAAAACATTTTCTCCCAGTCTACAACTTGTCTTTTCATTATCTTAGCATTGTTTTTTAAAGACAAGCTTTTAATTTTGATCAACTCAAATTTATCAGTTTGTTCTTATACAGACTACGCTTTTGATATCCTATTAAAAATTTTTGGGGGGCTAACACAGTGTCTCAAAGGGTTTTTCATATGTTCTCCTTTACTTGGAAAAAGACCTAGATTTTACATTTGGATCCATGTATCATTTTGATCCATGTATCATATTAATTTTTGAATACAGCATGATGTATGGAGGAAATTGTGTTTATTTTGTCCAATTGTTCCAACACCATTTTGGGGGGGAATAAAAGCTATATCCTTTTCCCACTGAATTGCCTTTGCACCTTTGTTGAAAATCAGTTGTCTACATATGTATCAGTCTATTTCTGGTTTTGCTATTCTGTTCTGCTGATCTATATATCTATCTTTACACTAATACCACCCTGTCTTGATAACTATAGCTTTATATGTCTTGAGATCAGGTAGTATTAGTCCTCCAACTTTGATTTTCTTTTTCAAAGTTTCCATGGAATTAGTTTGTCAATTTTTAATTTAAAAGGTCTGCTGAGATTTTGATTGGGATTGTGATGAATCTAAAGATCAACTGAGAGAGAATGCACATATTAACACTGTGATGTCTTCTGACCCGTAAACAAGATACATCCCTCAGCAATGTTTTGTAGTTTTCAGTATACAGGCCCTTTCACATATTTTGACAAATTTGTCCCTACATGTTTCGTATTTTTGATGCTATTGTAAATGATAACTTTTATTTCAATTTTTATTTTTCTTTGCTAATATGTAGAAACAAAATTCATTTTTGTATGTTGACCTTGTATCCTACAATCTTGCTAAATTCAATGATTAGTTCCAGCAGCATTTTTGTATATTCCACTGGATTTTCTACATACATAACCACGCTGAATGAAAATAAAGACTGTTTTACTTCATCCTTTCCATTCTGGATGGTTTTCCTGCCCTCTGGTTTATTGGGCTAACTAGAATTTCCATTACACTGTTGAATAGGAGTGGTGAAAGCAGACAACCTTGTCATTTTACTGATATGAGGGGGAAACCATACAATCTTTTACTATTAGAGTATGGTGTTAGCTGTAGGTTTTTCCTAAGTGCCATTTAACAGAATGAGGAAGTCTGTTCTGTTCATATTTTGCTGAGAGCTTTCATTAGAAAAGTGTGTTGGATTTTGTCAAAACTTTTTCTGCATAAATTGAGATGACTGTAAATTTTTTAATAAAGTATGTTAATTTGGTGAATTGTATATCAATTTTCAAATGTTAAACAAAACTTGCATTTCTGGGATAAACCCAACTTGGTCATTAAGCATTCGACTTCTGTATGCGTAAGGAATATTAGCCGATAAGTTTCTTGTCTGATTGTATTTGTGAGGGTCTGGTATCAGGTTAATGCTTGCCTCATATGAAAGTATTCCCTCCTTTCATTTTCCTAGAAGAGTTTGTGTAGAACTGATATTATTTTCTCCTTTAAATGTTTGATGTAAATCAGCAGTAAAGCAATCTGGGCCAGGAGGCTTCTATGCATAAAAGTTTTTAACTACAAATTCAACTTC
This sequence comes from Mesoplodon mirus, assembly GCF_964341445.2. Classification (NCBI taxonomy): domain Eukaryota; kingdom Metazoa; phylum Chordata; class Mammalia; order Artiodactyla; family Ziphiidae; genus Mesoplodon; species Mesoplodon mirus. The sequence continues at coordinate 15,986,151 of NC_138990.1, read as the reverse complement.
TTAAATAGATGTAAGGCTGTTCAGGTTATCTATTTCTTCTTGAGAGAGTTTTGGTAATTTGTGTCTTTTGAGCAGTTTATCACTAGATGTTGAATTTATTATTATTTTTTGCTTTACCAGTAAATTGCCTTTTTAAAATTAAATAACTGTAGATTTCATGCAGCTGTAATAAATAATACAGGGAGATCCCATGTACTCTTCACCCAGTTTCTCCCAAGGGAACAGCAGACACTCCCAGTCTTTTCATCCTGTTAACAGGGTCTTTTGCAAAGCAAAAGGTTTTATTTTTGATGAGGTCCAATTTATCAATCTTTTCTTTTATGGATCATGCTTTTGGTCTCAAGACTAAAAATCCTTTGCCTAGCCCAAGGTCCTTGAGATTTTCTTCCATATTTCTTTCCAGAATTTTTATAGTTTTATGTTTTACATTTAAGTCCATAATCCATTTTGAATTAATATTTGCATGAAGGGTGAGGTTTAGGTTGAGGTTCACTATTTTGTCTATGAATGTCCAATTGCTCCAACCATTTTTTGGAAAGGCTCTCCTTCCCCCATTGAATTGCTTTTGTACCTTTGTCAAAAATCAGTTTGGCATACTGTGTGGGTATACTTCTGGGTTCTATACTCTATCCATTAGTCTAGGTGTCTGTTTCTCCACCAAAGCCATACTGCCTTAACTAACGCAGCTACACTGTAAGCCTTAATACTTCAATTATTTCTCCCACTTTATTCTTCTTTTTCAAGATTTGTAGGGTTTTCTAGGGCCTGTGACTTGCCATATAGATTTTAGAATAAGCTTGACCATGTCTGTAAAAAACCTTTCTGGGATTTTGACAGGAATTGAATTAAATCTATAAATCAAATAGATCTCTAATATGTTCAGTCATCCAATCCATGAAGAAGGTATATGCCTGTCCATTTATTTAGGTTTTCTTTGATTTCTTTCTTCAGCCTTTTGTAATTTTCAGCATAAAAATCCTGTACATATTTTTAAAATATATATCTAAGTATTTCATACTCTTCGGAGCAATTGTAAATAATATTGAATATTTAATTTTGACTTCTCAAAATGTGATTGAATTTTGTGTGCTGATCTTGTAACCAGTGGCCTTGCCGAACTCACTTAATAGTTCTAGGAGTTTTGTTTTGTTTTTTAGCTCCTTGGGGTTTTATGTGTAGAAAACATGTTACGAGCAAATAGGGACAGGTCTCTTTCTTCCTTTCCTATCTGTATGCCTTTTGTTTATTCCCTTGCCTTGTTGTCATGGGTACAGCTTCCAGTAGTATGTTAAATATGAGTGGTGAAAGTGGATGCCTTTGCCACTTTCTTGATCTTAGGAGGAAATTATTCAATCTTTCACTATTAAGTATGATTTTACTTGTAGGTATTAAGTTGATGTAAGTTGAAGAAGTTCCCCTCTATTTCTATTTTGCTGAGAGATTTTTATTATTAATGGGTGTTGCATTTGGTCAAGGCTATTTGTGCGCAATAATATGACCATATGATTTCTCTTCTTTAGCCAGTTAATATGCTTGATTACATTGACTGATTTTCTAATGTCAAACCAGCCTTGTATATCTGAATAAAATCCCCCTTGGTCATAATGTATAATTCTTTTATACACTGCTGGATTCAGGTTACTAATATATTATTGAGGATTTTTGCATCGTTGTTCATTGGTATATTGGTCTGTGGATTTTTCTTTTTTTTTTAATACTATCTTCTGGTTTTGGTGTCAAGGCAATACTGGTCTCATAAAGAGAATAAGGAAGTGATCTCTCCTATTTCTTTTCTTTTTTTTTTTTTTTGTGGTACGTGGGCCTCTCACTGCCGTGGCCTCTCCCGTTGCAGAGCACAGGCTCCAGACGCGCAGGCTCAGCGGCCATGGCTCACGGGCCCAGCCGCTCTGTGGCATGTGGGATCTTCCCGGACCGGGGCATGAACCCGTGTCCCCTGCATTGGCAGGTGGACTCTCAACCACTGCGCCACCAGGGAAGCCCTCTCCTATTTCTTGAAATAAATTGGTTTAATTATTTTTTAACTGTTTGGTAAAATTCTCCATGGAGCCATCTGAGCCTTGATATTTCTTTTTCAGAAGTTTTAAAATTATAAATTCAGTTTATTTTATGATTTTAGTGCTATTCACATTGTCTATTTTATCTTGGTTGAATTTTGGTAGTTGGTGGATTTTGTGGAAGTGGTCCATTTTTTTTCTAAGTTGTCAAATTTATGAATGCAAAGTTGTTTGTGGTATTCCTTTTATTATCTTTTAATGACTGTGAGATCTACTGTGATGTCCCCTATTTCATTCCTGATATTAGTGCTTTGTGTCTACTCTCTGTCTTTGTCAGCCTTCTGAGAGGTTTTATCAAATTCTTGAATTTTTTTTCAAAGGAACAGCTTTTTGTCTCACTGATTTTCTCTACTGTTTTACTATTTTCAATTTCACTGATTTTATGCTCTTATCTTCATTGTTTCCTTCCTTCTGATTGCTTTGGGTTTATTTTGCTCTTCTTGTTCTAGTTTCTTGGGGTGAGAATGCAGATTGTTGATTCAATACGTTTTCTTGTTTCCAACATAAGCATTTAGTGCTATAAATTTCACTCCCAACACTGTTTTAGCTGCGTTCCACATAGTTTGATGTGCATTTTTGTTTTCATTCTAAGCAAATTGAGAACTTTTCTTTGAGCCATTGATAAAGGGTTTTCCTGGAGTGGACAATTTGCTTGGGCTGGGTCCCTCCTGCCTATTTTTCCCTCCCACTCTGGTGTCTCTGTACAGAGGTGGAGTCTCAGGACCATGGGGATAAAGAGGCTTCCCAGAGAGGGCCACTTGGGGCTGTGTCCCTCTGGCTAGTCCTCTCACTCCAGTAAACCTGTTTTTCTGGAACATGTTTTATATATTTGGGAACTTTTATAGTTAAAGTTCATTTTCATTTGGGCATACCTGTGTATCTGGTGATTTTTTTTTTCAGCTGTTTTCATCAAGGCAAACTGTCACAGTGGCCAGAGTCAGGAGTTCAGCTCTCTTTTCGTGGGACAGTTATCTCCACTTTGTTCACAGTCAGAGCTCCTAAGGGTAGGAGTTAATAGAGCACTGAGTAGTCCCACATAGCACACCTCCTTTGACCTTGTTGATGCCGGATAGAGGTAGAGGCTCAGCTCTCCACTGGGGGAGGACCGCTGTGGGGTTAGTCCTATTTCACACTACCTCATCTATCTTATGCTGGTGGGTGTTGTGGAGGCAGCTTCCCACCAAGCCTCACTGACACAAGGGATGGGGGAAAGTGGAGTGTCACTATCCCTAGCCCACACTTACTTTTTCATTTTCATTGATGCTGGGTGTTTGTGGAAGCTTAGCTCCTTGCTGATCCCTCTGCCATGGAGGCTGTGGTGAAGAATAGCAGTGACGCCCCTACCTCACAGTGCCTTGTTAAGTCTCAGTACTGCCTGGTGAGACAGTTGTTCAGCTTGCCACTGGACACCTTGGACAATACCCTGCTTAGGGAATGAGGGCACTGCTTACTTCTACTGGAGTGGGGCGGGATGGATGATCAGCTTCCCTCTCAATCCTCTGATACTACCCTAGCACAGGATTTGCAGCACACCTGCTTCTCCCTGGTGGGGTTTGGAGAATCAACTTTCCATTCAGCCTCGCTCACACTACCCCAGCAGAGAAGCATTGCCACTGGCTTCCACCATGTCGGGGCTGGAATATTAGCTCTCTGGGCAGATATACTGATACCACCTGACAGGGATATCAGAGCACCATCACTTCCTTCCATGGAGCAGGTGGGTGGTAATGGAAGATCATCTTCCTGTTCAGCTCCACTGAAATCCTGGGGAAGGGGATGTAGTCTTCCCATTGGTGTATGGCTGGAGTAGGGCAGGTACTGCCAAAAAGGTCTTTGGCTAAGCTAGGGGAAATAGGTTGTTCTTGGGTCATTTTTTGGGTCTGTGACTGTTAGGGATTCCAGGTTGGAGGCTTCGGCAGTGCCCCAATCTGGGGTATATGGAAGACAATAACGAAACCCAGAGAACTCATGCCATGTCCTTTCTTAGGTTCTGAGGTCCTCAAGGCATTCCACCCCCTTCTTTCTACTTTTCAGAGTCTTCCTTTGCTTGTTTGTTGTGTTATGTCCAGGGCTTTTAAGCTGTAAGACAGAGGACCTAGGAGGAATGGGGCTACCCCATTATTGCTGGAACTGGAAATCCCTCCAGTTATTTATAATTAGATTTAAATAACAAAGTAAAAAAACTTACATATTTACCCATGCAGTTACCATTTCCTTTGCTCTTCATTCCTTAGTGTAGATCTGTATTTCTATCTTGTATGATTTTCCTTCTACGTATAGTACTCTCTTTAACATTTCTTGTACTGCAGGTTTATCGGTAATGACTTATTTCAGTTTTTGTATATCTTTATTAACTTTGCTTTTTGAAATATATTGTGTATAGATTCTACACTGACAGTTGTTTTTCTTTCAGTACTTTAAAAATGTCACGTCACTCTCTTTTCACTTGCATTGTTTCTAATGAGAAATCTGCTCTCATTCTTATCTTTGTTCCTCTGTACATAATTCACCTTCTTTTAAAATTTTCTCTTTGTCACTGTTTTTGAGAAGTTTGATTCTGATGTAACTTGGTGTAGTCTTCTTCATGTTTATTGTGCTTGGGATTCATTGAGTTTCTTGGATCTGTGGATTTACAGTTTTAATCCAACTTGTAAAATTTCTGGTCACTATTGCTTCATATATGTTTAAGCTACTTGAATTTTTCCACAGCTCACTGATGCCTTGTTTTCTATTTTTCTGGGTTTTTTTGGTTTTAATTCTTTCTTTTCTATGTTACATTTTGGATATTTCTGTTGCTATCTTGAAGTTTACTAATCTTTTGTTCTGCAATGTCTGATCTGCTGTTCATCCTATTACATGTATTTTTTTTATCTCATACATGGTACTTTTTTATCTCCAGAAGCTTGATTTGTGTCTTACTTGTATCTTCCATGTCTCTCCCTAACTTTTTGAACATATCAAATACAGTTACAATAACTGTTTTCATGCTCTAATACTAACATCTGAGTCAGTTTTACATGTTTCAATTTTTCTGTTTGTTTCTTCTCATTATGGACCTGTATTTTTCTGCTTCTTTGCATACCTGCTACTATTTGATTGGATGTCAGAAACTGTTGATTTTACTTTGTTGAGTGGTGGATATTTTTGCTTTCCTATAATTATTCTTGGGGTGTGTTCAGAGATGCAGTTAAGTTCCTTGGAAATGGACTGATCCTTTCAGGTCTTGCATTTAAGATTTTCTAGACAGAACTGGAGCAGTGTTTGGTTGTTCCCACTGGTAAGGGAAGATCATTCTTTAAATTCTACCCAATGCCCATAAGATTAGGAGGTTTTCCAGTATAACTGATGGAAGTAGTCAGTATTCTCTGCCTTGTGTGAGCTCAGAGTACTGTTCCCTCCAATTCCTTTGCATGATTCATTCCCCAGACTCTGGTAGTTTCCTCACATGTAAGCATTGATCAGTACTCTGGTTTGTCACTCCTTAGAGCAGACAGTAAGACAAAAACCACATTCTCTAGAAGGGCATTCTTTTTTTTTTTTAAGGATTTAAAAATTTATTTATTTGTTTATTTATTTATTTGGCTGTGTTGGGTCTTTGTTGCTGCGTGCAGGATTTCTCTAGTTGTGACAAGCGGGGACTACTCTTTCGTTGCGGTGCGTGGGCTTCTCATTACAGTGGCTTCTCTTGTTGCGGAGCACGGGCTGTAGGCGTGCGGGCTCAGTGGTTGTGGCTCACGGGCTTTAGAACACAGGCTCAGTAGTTGTGGCACATGGGCTTAGTTGCTCTGTGGCATGGAGGATCTTCCTGAACCAGGGCTCAAACCCATGTCTCCTGCATTGGCAGGCGGATTCTTAACCACTGTGCCACCAGGGAAGCCCATACAAGGGCATTCTTGAAATGCATATCTTCAGGCCAAGACTGGAAGACTGGAGCATAGAATTTTATTTACTTTCTCCCATTAGTGCATTAGAATAGATTGCTTTATCAGGTGTCATGTGGTTATATAGCCTGAGAAGTCAGAAGACAACTACCTAACATCTGAATTTTTTGAAAGTTTCCCACAAATGTCTGTAAACAGGCAGTGGTTAACAAACTTTATGTATGGACCCCCAGGATGCTTGTTAAAAATACAGATTCCTGAAGTTTGGCAAAATGTTGATAATTGTTAAATTTGACTGATAGGTACATGGTCCATATACTCTCCTACTTTTGTGTTTGTTTGAAACTTTCCGTAATAAAAAGCATAGAAAAAAACAAAATATATTAAGATTCCTAGGCCTCTATGCCTAGAGCCTGATTTAGTAGCTCTGAAGTAGGACCCAGGAATCTGCATTGTCACAGGTGCCTTAGCTCAGGATGTCCTTAGACCACATTTTGTAGTACACTCAGTTAAGTGATTCATTTTCTCAACTTAGTTGTCCTTGTGGTTGCTGTTTTCCCAATTAAAGTCTCATCCATGGGCCTCCAGCCATTAGTGCTGAAATAAGTGAACACTCTCTTCTCAGCCCATTAAGCTCTTACATGAACAGCCTCTGGAGGACAGGGATCCTTGTAACCGAAACTGTAAGAATGGAACTCTCCTCCAGTCAAAGAAGCAAGCTCTTTCAAAAATCCATTTGCAATCTCATCATTGTAACAGAAGGAGATGGTGTAAATAGGAACTTTCTGAAAACCTTTGGCCTGCTCTATAACCATTTTAGGTGGCTGAAATGATACATTTTGAGGGGAAAAGGGGAGATGGAAAGAGAGAGGGAGACAGAAAGAAAACAAAAAAAGACGTGAAAATCCCTAGTATTTGTTCTAGATAGTGAAATTCTCAAATAGTAATCCTGTATACAGTGGTCAGTGACTTCTTGGAAAGGTGTAAATTCAATTCAATAAACAAAGCAAACACTGCCAGATAGTGAGAGTATGAAGACCAATGACTCAGCTCTTCCCCTATGAGGGCTCACAGTTGGTGGGAAAAAATCTGGGAGAAATATTTGACTAACCAAACTACTCAATTTCAGTGCACCTAAGCCTAGAGTCCATGCTTTTAAAGTGCTGGGCTATACTTCTGAGCACTTAAAGTATTAGGGTCATGGGTAATACACCTTGGCTATTGGGATTCTACAGAGTGAGGCCACCAGATCTCCATGTGGCTTCCAAAGCATCTACTCCCAAAAAGTAATTTCTAGACCATGGTCAATGTGTCTCCCAGAGAGTGAAAAAAGAGACATTGATTTAGGGTCTTTTCATGTGCTGGGCACTCTGTTGGGGACATAATATCCCAGTTAATCTTCACAACCATCTTGTGAGAGAGTTTTGGAAAGACTGCTAGTTGCCTACCTCTCCTTTTTTTACTGTCAGAGCCCTGGTTTTCTTTTCATGGTAGCAACATACTTAGTTAAAAACAAACAAACAAAAACAACACATACACACATACAAACCCATCTTCTGACACTTTTTTTGCAGCTAGGTGTGGCTAGGTCTGTCCATTGAGATATAAGCAGAAGTCTCAAGGGAGAGATGTTTTTGGCAATAAAAAAGGCAAAGACTTAACAAAAAAGCTAATATCCTCCCCTTTTCACCCCTGCCCCCTGGAAAGTGGACACTCTGCCTAGAAGTGGAGCAGCTCTTTTGTGACCATGAGGGTGGACGTCACACACAAAGACAGTGAAGCATAAAGATTAAAGAAAGCCTATTTCTTGGAGACGTCCTTGAATAGCTGTATAACCTAGACTACCTTCCGCTGGGCTTCGTAGCCATAGGGATATAAATCTCTCCATTGTTTCAGCCATCATTGGTCTGCTCTTTTGCTTTTTTTCCCAGTAACATGAAACCCTAATTGGCACAGTAGGTATGGATATGGACTCCACTTAAAAATGGAGAAATTGAGGCTCAGAAGGATGAAGTTTCCTAGGGTCATCAACCTCTTAAGTGGTAAGACTAGATTCAAAGAGTTTTTACTACTAGAAGCAATGCCAGACTATTTGTTTCCCCGCCATTTGCAACAAAGACCTTCTCTTGGTAAGGACTGACTCTCCGTAAACATGACCCGACTCTCAGGAAAGATGACTGATGAACTGCCCTGCCACCTCTCTACCAGCACCACCACACCCAGCTGAGCACCCTCAGAAGTGCCTCTGATTGTCTTGCTTCCACTGCCTCTGTGTTTCTCAGTCCCTCTTTGATGGACCCAAATTGCTGGCTCCTTCAGCCAGTTCCCACTCTCCACCCCCAGTTCCTATCCTTTGACTGTTAATCCTTCCTATACGTTTTCTATGAGCCCTGGGGAGGCAGGGGGATGAGGGAGGCCTCTGGACTCACCACTGGGAGATAGCCAGTTGAGTGGTCCCCCAGAGACTGGTCTCATTCCAGCCACCACTTACACATGGCTTCAGTCTCTGTATCTGACCAGCCTTGAACCTGTCCCTGCCCATAAGCCCACCCACACCTCTCCTCCTCTCTTCTCTCCCCTCCCCTCTGCCCATCGGCTGGTTCCTAACCAAACAGCAACCTAACCTAGCTGAGGGCTGATCCCATCCTTCTTGTCAACTTCAAGGACAGAGCAAAGCCCTCTCTGCTGCCTGCTGTTCCTTCAACCTAGCTTCCGTTTTGAGGACTTACCATGTGCTGGGCACTAAGGGCTCTGCTTGTGCTCTCTCCCTGCATCCCCCCTACAACCCACCATGGAAGGTACTATCATTATCCTCATTTCTTACAGGACTCCTGGCCACTGCCCCTCAGCACCATATACCAGACTGGAGATGCTAGACCTAAATTCTGTTAATTTGATAGATAGGGTTTTAGCTAGAAATTACTCCTACATTGACTTACAGCTGAGATATTTGGGAAGGGAAAGAAACTAATGTGATTTAGTGCCAACAGTGTGGGTGCCAGGGACTGTGGGCAGCATTTTCATCTTTCATACATTACCTGACATTATTTCATAGAGTCATTTGCTCATTGCCTATCTCACCATAAAACAGAAGCTTCACTGAAGGCAGGTATGTTGTCTATCTTCCTCCCCACGGTATCCCGGACTGATAGCAGTAGCTGGCATATAAAAGGTGCTCAGTAAATATCCGTGGAATGCCAAAACAAAAACAACCCCCCCCCAAAAAAACCCCCAGTGTTTAGGGACTTCCCTGGTGGTCCAGTGGTTAAGACTCCGTGCTTCCACTGCAGGGGGCACAGGTTCGATCCCTGGTGGAGGAACTAAGATTCCACATGCCGGGTGGCAAAAAAAATAAAATAAAATAAAAATAAAAATAAAAATATATGTGTGTGTGTGTGTGTGTGTAATCTCCATGTAATGCATTCACGAGAACATCACCTCATTCACTCATAGCAATCCTTGAGGAGGGAGCATTAGCTCTAAGTCACAGATGAGGAAATTCACATTGGGGGCACTTGCCCAAGGTCATTCAGATGGGCAGTGCTGGGGATGAGCTCTAACCCAGGTTTCTGGCTCTAAAGCTGTTTATTTCCATCAGTCCTGACAGCTCAAGAGAGCATGAGCATGAGAAAGTCTCTTACGTGTATTGCTGTGAGCCCCCTACCAGCACACAGCCCCAGGTAGTGTTTGCTAAACTGGCATGAGGTTCTAGTGCCCAGCGTGGTGGTGGAGAGTTGGGCAGAAGGCGGGGCTGCACCTTGACTGCAGAAGGAGCTCCATCCCTGCAACAGAAGAGAGCCACGCCTGTCCTCCTGCCCCAACCCTGCAGCCCCCAAGGATCCTTTTCGCTGGTGGGTGTCCTCACAGCTTAAAAGAAGACTCAGTTTGTTGAAGTAAGCCTTTCACCACCAGAGCCTGAGTCACCCTGACTCTTCCCAGCCACTTACTATAGTAGCTCAGCTCGCAGGGCTGTGCAATGCGGGGGCCATGTCTGTAGGACGCCGAGGAAGCCTTTCTCAGCCCAAGAGTCCTTAGTCTGTTCCCCTCAGAGGTCCCGTCGGTCCCTAAGATGGGGCCAAGCAGCACACCTGAGACACTCTCCCCCAGTGCCCTCGTCCCGAGTCTAAACAGGTGTGCGGCCAGATGTTCCTTTCACCACAAAGGTCAACTTGGGGTGCCAAGAAAGGCAGGGATGGTTCTCCCAACAGCCTGAAGGAGGTTTGTTTGTGCAGAGGGGGTCACCCTGTGCCTTCCCCTGCCCCCATCCCTCACATACCCTACGTGGGGCTTTATTATCCATCCATTTTTGTTTAGAACGGTGCAGATACCTTCCTCACGTCCATTCCTGCGAGAGTGAGTCCCTAACTTCAAAGAAGTCCCAAAATAACCACAGCCAAAGATGTGCTGGGCTGCTCCTGACAGAGGCCCTGCAGTGTCCATCTGCACCTACAGATGCCCACCAAAGGACACCTAGCAATCCCAGGTTCATGAAGAACCCTTGAACTTGATTAATTAAAAGACTTACCTTCTATATAATTCTGCCCTGGACATTTAATAAACAAGCAGCACGCTGATGTTCATGGAATTGAATCCTGAACAGCATCTCTGTGTGTTCTTCCAAGTAGAAAATTCTGCGGAGTACCAGGAATAATGACATTGGTCTTACATATTCAGATCCTACAGTCAGTGAAAATTCAAAAACAAATCGAGATTGAGTGGTACATCTTAATGTCCTCTATATAGAACATGAATATCAAATATCCATTTGTTTTTCTGAGAGAGTCTGAGGAATAATGCAAAATAAGTAGATTGCTTGTGGGGAAAAGGCAGATACAAGTATGAAATGCCTGAATAAGAGTTTATAAATCACTTTTTCAGTAACTTGCATATTTCTGATTCCGGCTCATTCATTTCCCTAGTGCCACATCGTTAAGTGGACCACAGACCCTCTGGGAATTTGGGAGCAAGCTACTGATCTTCTCCCCAGAGAAATGTATGAGTGCATTTTTTATATAATTTTGGGAGATTCCAGACCCTCATAAGTCAATGATGGACTGTAGACCAAGAATCCTTCTCAACACTGCTGATACAGTGGTACTTGGTAAATCTTCTTCAAGGGCTATTTGGCAGTATCTACCAAAACATATACCTTTTAACTGAGTTCACTTCTCAGAATTTATGCTACAGATATACAGGTGCAAAATGATATATGTGCACAGTTACTTTTGCAACCTTGTATATAACAGGAAGATTGAAATAACCTAAACATTCATCACTGGGGGACATGACTAAGTAGCTGTGTGATGGAATAGTAGGCAGCTATAGAAAAAACAAGGAAGCTCCTTATGAAATGATATTAAGCAATCTCTGAGGTATATTGTTTTATTAATACAGTTGCAGAATTGTGCGTGTAATATGCTACCATTTATATATTTTAAAAGGAAATATACATAAACAAATATCTGTCTGCATAGCAAACTATCTCTCAAAGAAGATGCAAGAAACTGGTAATATCACCTGCCTCATAGCTGGTGAGAGGAGGTGGGAGGGAGGATTTTCTCTACATTCTATCCTTTCGTACCTTTGTCATTTGTACCATGTGAATGTATTACTATTCAAAAATTAAATCAAGTCAATTTTTAAGGTAGTTTTATTAAATTTATGTCATTTAATATGATGCACTCATTGAGAATGATGTTTCTGAAGAATTTCTCATGACTTGGAAAAACGCATATATTAGATGAGAAAGAGCAGAAAATTGAATTATGAACAATTTACATCTTATTCTTCCTTATGATTATATGCTTACTTATATTTTCTAAATTACAATAAAATCAGTTAGGATTTATTAACAAGAAAAAGATCCTCTGTCCAGATGACTTGCAAGTCAGAACCTGCAGCCTACTTCTTCCCCCAAATGCCAGCCCCATCCTTCTAGGGGCTTTTGGACAGCCGTGAACTCCAGGTGCTCAAACTCAGCTTCCTCCACCAGAAACCCCCAGGTCTCTCTTTCTTTAGATTTCAATCAGTTAATAACAATTACTAGAAACCAGAAATCAGTCACCTTGACCCCTTTCTCCCTTGTTCCTCATCCAGCCCCACACCTCCTGCCCCCAAACTGGCCACCAAGTCCTTTGATGCTGTTTCTATGATCTCATCTCTGAAGGGTCCCCTCCTCCGCATTTCTGCTGCTCCTCCCTGAGGTGGGACCTCACCAGCTCAAGATCTTGTCTTTCCCTGGCTCTCCCATCCATCTGTGCATTAGAGGCATATCTCTAACGCACAGGTGTATGGGACCACCTGCTCCTCTGAGAGTCCCTACTGAGGTAAAGCCCATCCTTTCTGTGTGACATTCAAGGACCTTCACAATCTCCCCCAACCAAACCTCCGAGACTCGGCCCTGACACTTTTCCGTTCATTGCTCTCGGGTTGTTCCCCCGAGCAGCCCACATATTTTCACACCTCTGTTCCTTCTGCCCAGGATACCAATAATCTCCCCTGTTTAGGAAATTTCTTCTCCTTCCAGACACAGCTGAAATGCACCCTCCTCAGTGGAACCTTGCCTGGCCTTCTCTCCATCGTGTACAGCAGAATTCATCACTGTGCTCCCGTACAGCCCGTAGCACAGGCAACTCCACTCCCTATATCTCATCAGAATTAACTGTATATGCTTGCACATCCTCCATGTGTAAGCTCCCCTAGGGCAGGATATTATTCATCTCTGTAGCCTCAAACGTGCAGCTGCCACACAAGGAACATAAACAAGGCACGATAAATTGCCTCTGAATAGAAAGTGTAGTGAAGTTGATAGGAAAATCATTCCAAATAAAATTTCACTTTATACAACTTCGTGGCCATAAATCTAACACTGAGGTAAAATCCAGTTGCTTTAGTATTTAAGCCCTGGACCGTTTGACACCGGATATTTTACAATATTTGCCTAGCGGTCTTCACATGCAGACACTTCACAATGAAGGAAACAAGTTGATACTAATTCACTTTAGTGGTTAATTTACATTGTACTGGCCTGCACATCCATATATTTATTTAATGCCCAGAGCATTAGTCTTTCATTCACAAAGCTCAAAAGAAGATGAACAGACGCTGCTAAAACTTTTCAGATATTTTCCAGTCAGGCTAAACAAAACAAAGAACATTTCACCAGAAAGGCATGCTTTTGTTTAAATGATTACTGAGTTAAAATTAGGGATAAAACCAAGGACACTGTGCAGTGACATGTTTTAGATTCAGCATCCCCAAAGGAAAAAAATTAAAAAAAATCTCCTCACTCTTAGTTTATAATAAAATATAAACCAGTCTTCCATGGAAGGCATACATCTCCTTTCATGGGGTTGGTCTCCAGGTCTATGGGTGTGCATCAAATTAACCAAACAACACTCACTGTCACTTAAATTCTCCTCACTGTTGTAGTAGACAAAGGAATTTCTTAGTGTGTGTGTTTTTACCTCAGTTCTGTGTCCCTAAGCCAAGCAAGTATCTCTCAACAGCTTTTTAGTGGCAGTGGAAAAGGTCCCCCAAACCCACTCTCAGCATTCACTTTCAGGGGATTAGTGAGTCCCTCTTTGTTCCCAACTTTGATAAGTACCTGGTCAGGTCTCCCATCTGTCAAAAGGTAGATTACTTGTATTTCTTTATCAGCAAAAGCAATTTGCAGGGCACTCAAGGTGTTTGTGGAACTTCCAATCTACAGAAAAGAGAGAGAGAGACATACCAAGTACATACTTGAATCTCAAAAAAGATCTCACAAACAAGTGTTATTTATTCTCTGCTTCCAAAAAGAAAAGTACTTGTGAAATAAAAGATACACTTAAATTAGATTGAGATAATAATTTAAGTCCAGGAATTCCAAGAAGACAAATCCCTGAATATGTCATAAAAGCATCTATGCAGACAGTCCCAGGATAGCTAGAAGCCAGGATGATGGATTTTCTGGCCTGACGACAGAGCTCTTAATTCAATCTTACCTTTGTGTGTTTCTGTGGCAGACACTAACTCAGTTACTGTTCATTCAGCTGTCAGCACGGCTTAAACATGCAGCCTGGATTCCCCCCGGGTGGGGACCATGTTAGTTTCCAACCAGGATTGATTCACAACACCCAGTATTCAGCAAACATGAGTGTGGTGTCATGAGCAATCCAGAGGTACAGGAAACTGTAAAGTTGTAAAACTCCTGCAGTTTCTGCCCAGGGAGGTACAGAACTGGCAAAGGTGTCACTCCAAAACTCAGAATGAAAAAAAGCCAGACAAACAGCAAGTACATGACTTTTGTTACGCCCATGAGAGGGCTCAGGTCACAGGGCAACCAAGTGGCCCCAAATCTGGGGAGGGATGGGCCCCTGGAGAGTCAGGCAAGAGGCCAGCCTTGGCATTCTGGGACAGGATGCAGCCAGACACTAAAAGAAGAGTTGGGCTGGGGTGACTGGTGAATCAGTGGAGGCTGCCAGGTGTATGTTGGCGAGAGGCCACAGATATGGGGGCATCCGCGCTCTCTTGAAGGCTGTTTCGCCACAAACCCCACAGGGTGCTCACAGAATAGACTAGGAGAGTCTAGAGAAAGTCTTCTTCACAGTGCAGAACTGGGGGAGAGAAACACAGGAATCTCCATAGAGACCCTCTCCTCACTCTCCCCAGCAGAACAAAAGCCTTAATCTGTGTGTGTATATGGGGTGGGGGGCAACAATGAACATGCTCACCCTAGGCCACTGGTCAAAACCCAGGAAGGCTGGGGGAAGGAAAGAGGAAACAACAAACTCTCTACACCTGCGGAAGGAGCAGGGCTATGTGCCGGGCTCAGAGACACTGAGAAGGCCACACCCGAGACTCCTGGACACCATGCCTGATTAAGACTGAGGCCTATTCAGAGAACACCCACCCCATCACTCCCCTAGAAACAGCAACTAAAAAATAACTTTCAAGAGAAACACTCTCTTTGAGGCCCAGTGTGAAGGGAAAAATCAAAAGCCGAAGATGAAGCAGACAACCCTCTGGCACGTCATCCCCTACCCTAACACAAAGTGTCGCTACAAGAATTAGAGGGATATGGTGCAAACAAACAAACCTCAAACCCAGCCCAACTCCTAATTAGAGTAATTTTAACCCACCCCACAAAAAAAAAGCATGCTCATTTCCAGGCATTAAAAATATTTATCTCAGTCTCTATAAACTGCACATGATGTCCAGCTTTTAACAAAAAATAAGCATATAAATAGAAGAGTAAGCAACATATTACCGAGAGACAAAACTACTCATCAGAAACAAAAACAGATATGACACAGATGCTGAAACCACCTGACAGAAAATTTAAAATAACTGTGATTCATACATTTAAAACTTCTAATGGCAAAGGTGAACAACATTCAAGAGCAGGTGGGTAATTTCAGCAGAGATGGAACCTTAAGAAATAATAGAATAAAAATGCTAACAATAAAAAAACTCAGTGGGATGGTGAAGAAGTCTTTCAAAGAGTTCAGAGTACAGTTGTTCCTTGGTATCCACAGGGATTGGTCCAGGACCCTCTCCCTCTGACAGATAACAAAATCTGCAGATGCTCAAGTCCCTTATATAAAATGACATAGTATTTGCATATAACCTATGCACATCCTTACATATACTTTATTTATTTTTAAAATAAATTTATTTATTTATTTATTTTTGGCTGCATTGGGTCTTTGTTGCTGCACGCAGGCTTTCTCTAGTTGTGGTGAGCCGGGGCTACTCTATGTTTTGGTGTGCGGGCTTCTCATTGCGGTGGCTTCTCTTGTTGCAGAGCACAGGCTCTAGGTGCGCAGGCTCAGTAGTTGTGGTGCACGGGCTTAGTTGCTTCGCAGCATGTGGGATCTTTCCAGACCAGGGCTCGAACCCATGTCCCCTGCATTGGCAGGAGGATTCTTAACCACTGCGCCACCAGGGAAGTCCCATCCTCCCATATACTTTAAATCTTCTCTAGATTATGTATAATACCTAATACAGTTCAAATGCTATGTAAATAGTTGCCAGCATGCAGCAAATTCAAGTTTTGTTTTTTGGAACTTTCTGGAATTAAAAAAAAATTTCCATCTGGGGTTGGTTGAATCCATGAATGAGGACCCTATAGATACAGAGGCATGACTGTAGATTCAAAACAGCCAAGGAAAGAACTAGTGAACGTGAAGACAGAGGAATAGGAATTACCCAAATTAAAATACAAAGAGAAAAAAGAGCAAATGAAAACAGAAAAGAGCATCAGAGAGCTGTGGAACAGTATCAAATGGTCTGATATACATTTAATTGGAAACATAGGAGAAGAGGGAAAACAGGACAGAAGAAATATTTGAAAAAAAAATGGCTGAGAATTTTCCAAAAACAATGACAGACATAACCCCATGGACCCAAGAAGGTCAGATAACACCAAGTAGGATAAATAAAATAAATCACCTAACACTTCTGCCAGAGTGGTATACAAAGAAGCCAAGTAGTGAGCTGGGACTTTCATCCCCACCAACTGTACCACGTCCTCCCTGCTCCATGCTGTCCACTCCCACCCAGCAGGAACAAAGTACTCCTCTCCATCAGGTGTCAACAGAGTTCGAGTGGGGAACCTGAACTTCAACCTGCACCTGGAAATATGAGGCAGGGCCCACCATCTCTCTGACAGAGCAGTGTGAGACACAGCCAACTAAATAGGAGGCTAGAAGAATATCCAGAGTCTCATAACATAAAACAAAAATGTCTAGGATGCAATTGATAATCAGTCCATCACACCAAGAAGCAGGAAGCTCTCAACCTGAAATGAAAAAGATAATAGATACCAACAGCAGGAAGACAAATATGTTAGAGTTATTCGACAAAAATTTTAGATTAGCCATGAAAAAAATACTTCAGCTAGCAATTACCAACAATCATGAAACAAATGAAAACTAAAATGCATCAGCAAAGAAAATAAAGGTCTCATCAGAGAAAAAAAAAGACATGAAGGAGAATCAAATGGAACTTTTAGAACTTAAAAATAACAATAACTCAACATTTTTAAATTCTCTGACCCAAGGACTGGCTAGGCCAGCTGACCACTGCTCTGTGACACCAGCACACGTCAGGCTCAGAATGTCTGAGTGTCGTTCCTGAACTTACTGGGTTGATTCCTGGGCCAAACCAGTCCAAAGAATAATAGAGGAATCCGGTCTTCTTGAAAATGAATTTTGCACATTCAGCAAGCAAGCAAGCGTTCTTCAAACTTTTGAAGAGAGCACAATCACACTTTACAAAAAAATGAGCTGACATATTTTTAGCCACTTAGATGGCTGATACTATTCATCAGTGATTTTTACACAAAGCAGAACACACTTATGTTTTTACCCAATGAGATTAGACATATAATATCTTGTTATCACAAACCCTAAATTAGTGGGCTCTGAATTAAGATATTTCCTACTGTAAAAGAAGACAACATATATCCCAAGGAACTTCAATGGATAATCCTGGACATTTAAGAAATTGGTTATGAATTTAATATTCTATCCCAGCATAAGGTAGCCAGTTAGGACAAAATTTTACAGACATTAATATTTCTTATAGATTTCCTCCTCCCATCTTAATTTTATTTATTTATTTATTTATTTATTTGGCCATGCTGTGCAGCTTGTGGGATCTTAGTTCCCTAACCAGGGATCGAACCCGGGCCTTTGGCAGTGAAAGCGCGAATCCTAACCACTGGACTGCCAGGGAATTCCCCCTCCTTCCATTTAAAAAAAAAACAAATCCCAAGGGAACTCCAGAACATCCCAATGACAGTGCAAGTTCTGCTTGGTTAATATTCAGGGAGCGTCACTAACGCCCATGTGTGGCTTCCTGTCAAATCCAGGACTCAAAACCCAGGCACTGAACTATTGTAAAGATACTTGCGATCCATATTGGACTTCTAAGAATAACTCTTGGTCTCAGTTTTAGTATATCTTAAATATCTGGAATGCTATGTGGTTCTAGAAAAAGAACTTTTAAAATTAAGTTCAAGACAAGAGAAAATTTGAGGAAGGGCAAATTCTCCCCACTAGTCTGTGTAAAGGCCAAGAGCAGCAGCTTTAAAGTTCTCCAAGTAAAATGCAGGCCTGAAGAAAGTATTTCACCTTCTTACGATATCCTGATGCCCTATCTCTCTCCTTGCTTTCAGCCCTTACCACTCACACTGTATTGTATGTTTCCATAAGTTCATTACTTTTGAACAAAGTCCACTGTTAAAAGCAGCTGTAATATATCATTTGAAGAAAGAATGAAGCATCAGAAGAAACAAATATGAATGTTTAAGTAAAAAAAAAATTATACTTTGAAATTTGTTTTCATAAAAGTGCTGAGACTTGAGCCAAGAGCAGTGCTGTCAACAGAAGCTTATCTAAATGTTAGATAGTGACAGAAAAGATTGAATCAACATGACCTCTGTAAGCAAAATGAACATCTATGCGAAGCCATGGCTATCCCTGGCGTTCAAAGCACTTTCTCAAGCATTTCTATCCTGATCTCTATCCTTCTTCTCCCAGACCCAGCCTCCTTCTTACCTTAATGTCTCTAACCCAGGCCTGGGCCCCTTTCAAATTATCCTCATCAATTTCAACAAGTTTTTCCCGCCAAGCAACGGCTTGAGCATCAAACTGCACAAAATTGAATTTCCTTTTATACTTCAGCTGTTCCTGTAAGAGACAATTATTATTTAGCCATGAAACTACTTATGTGTGAGAAAAGATTAGGACAGGTCAGGGTTTGATACATTTTAATCGTTTGATATCTCTTTTCAGTTCTAGAAGCTAAAAATTACATTCAATAGAGAAAATCTTTTCTAGTTCAAAAGGCATTTAAATAAAATTTACACACAGTTTGGATATTAAAAATTTACAAATGTATATATGTATAAACATATATATATCACATATAAGTTTATATATATAATGTGATATTATATCTTGTGTTTAATACTGACATTAATGGTATACTGAATATGCGAACTAAATGCTTAAAAGAATCCAAAACGGTGTTATCGCTTTGGTCAACATCTTTTTGGTAAAGCTATTTTATTCATTTGCCTTCCATCAATCAGCTCATGTTTCTCCAGTAGAAGTTCATCAAATTAAAAATTCTATTTTGTATTTGTCAAACACTCCCTGCAATTGTTTTCTATGGTTCCTACTCACATCAGTACTACCAAGTCATGACAGTACTCTGATACCCATTTATATGTGTGGGAACTAGGAGGTAGGGAGTGTTAGCAGCCTGCTTTGGGTAGCACAACTCAGAGGCAGCACAGGTGGTATAAGGACCAGAAGCTCCTGACCAACAGCCCACACTCCTCCCACACATTAGTTCTGGGGCCAGTGCATGCAGCATCCCTAACACGCACTGGTAATTAAAATAAGCATGCCGAGCTGAAGAGTATCTGGAAAACAATGGAGGCGTGTGCACACCATAGATTCCAGGATAGAGAAAACTTGGGGCAATGGACGTAGAAATTTCCTTAGCAACCCATATATATTATAGGAAGGACCCACAGAAGGAAGGGTCTGCTTGCAAAGAACCGATGATGCTCTCACTGGCAAAAGGGAGACTTTTTCTGAAGTGGCTTTTCTGTGATTTCTGAGTGCAAACCTGGCCTGTGCATCTCTGATAACCACTACAGGTGTTGACTGGCGGAGATGCACTCATGATACTCAGGCCCCCAGGTGCCTGATCCCGACAGCTCCATCTCACCTGTATGAGCTGGATGATCTTGTTCTTCACCAGGTCCAGTTTCCCCTTCATTGAGTGAGATGTGTCAATGAGAATGTAGACACAATCACTAGGCACTTTTCCAAAAAGGACTTGACTCCCATCCTGTAGCCATTTAATCCTAGGCAGGAAATAGTTGAAAGGGAATGGTTAGAGCCTGTGGCACTCAGAGCATCGTCCTAAGAACTTAACGATACATCTACAGAGGAGAATCAATAGGACAGAAAAATAATTCCAATACTGGGCTCCAAAGCCAAAAGTAAATTACTTCCAGTCATCTGATATTTTTGAGGCCTTTAGCTATGACTTCACACCATTTATTCTTCTAACCCTGCTGACTGCAGTCAAGCTAGTAACGCCAGCACATTCCTGAAGCTTCAGTGAAGCTTATGGATAGAATCAAGCAACCCCAGATCTCAGTAATAACCAAGCGCTAGGTGGTCATGTAAGCAGGACTGCTTCTGTGGTCCAGGCTCAGGATCCCATCACAGGATGTAGATTAAATTCGTGGTTGCAGGCAAACCCTGCGGGAGAAGGTGGGGCAGACAAAAAAAAAATACTTGAAACTGAGTTCCGAGTTCAGCAAGGCCCAGTCAACTAGACTTTACAGGGCAAAACACTGAAGAGGAGATCACTGCATAGGAGAGAAAGAGCGCCAGAGAGGGATGGAAAGAGAGATTGAAAGGGAGAGAGAATGTGCCCCAGATATCTGCAGAAGGATGCCCTGGAGATTCTGGCTAAGTTATGATCAGGGCATGTGTGTGAAGAAACTACTGAAGCCAGGGAATAAATCACCAAAAAAGTAATAGATAGACCAACCCCTCAGAGCTCACACAAGTCTAGAAATAGTTCATCTTCCAATCAGCCAGGGTGGAAAAGCGTCCATAATGCATGTGGCCTCAAGTAGAGTCCTCACAAGGGTATTGCCTTAATAATAGGACCAAATTAGTCCAGAACTAAAGGCTCCCCTGCACCTACGCTGACATAACTTAAAAGCAAGCCCCAGAGTAACTTACTGCATTCCAAGTAACAACTGCATCACAGAACACACATAAAAAATGCATCAAAATCCAGTACCCAACAATGTAGAATTCAAAATATCTGGCATCCAGTAGAAAATTACCAGGCACACAGAGAAGCAGGAAAATATGACCCATAACCAGAGGAAAGACACATCAAAAGAAACATACCTCAAAATGACACAGATGATAGAATTTGCAAAAAAGGATGTTACGCAGCTATTGCAAACATAATCCATATGTTCAAGAAGGTAAAGTAGGAACAGAATGAGGAGAGGAATGGAAGATCCGAAAAAAATCCTCTGAGGAAACGTCTAGAGATATACAATGACTGAAATGAAAAATACACTGCATGCTATTAACAGTGAAGTAGACACTATCAGAGGAAAAGATCAGGGAATTTTAAGAAAGACATAGTAATAGTAAACAATGCAAAATAAAACACTGAGAGAAAAAGGTTTAAAAATTATAACAGAATAAGCAACCCATGGAACAATATCAAGGAGTCTAACACATGTGTAATTAGACACTAAGGAGGGCGAAAGGGGCACAGAAAAATATTTGAAGAAATACAATCAAATGTTTCCAGTTTTGATGAAAACAATACACCCACAGATCCAAGAAGCTCAAAGAACCCAAATAGAAAGAAAAAAAAAAAAAACACACCACCACAACACATCATAATATAATGGCTGGAATTTAGTGATAAAGAAAAAAATCTTAAAAGGAACCAGAGACAACATAGGAATAATAGGTGACTTCTCATCATGCAAGCCATAAAGAATGGGGAACGATTTTTAAAGTATTAAAAGATAAAACTGTAAACCTAGAATTCTATATTTGGCAAAAATACCTTCCAAAAATAAAAGTAAATTCAAGAGTTTTTCAGACTAAAACAGCTGAGAGAATGCATCACCAACAGACCTGTGCTAGGATCTATACAAAAAGAGTACAGAGCAACAGAAATCACAAATATGTGAATAAATACAAAATACATTTATTCTCATTTTAAATCTGTTTATAAGACAATTGATTGTTTATAATGTATTTTGGGTTTATAGCATATGTGGAAGTAAAGTGTAGGACAGCAATAGACAAGTCAGAAAGGGAATGGAAGCTGAAGACTTTCATGATGTATGTGAAGCAATATATTATTATTTGAAGCTAGACTGTGATAAGTTAAAGATGTGTATTGTAAATGCTAAAGTAGTCACACCACAACAAAACAAGACAAAGAGGTAGAGTTAACAAGCCAATAGTGGGGATAAAATGGAATCGTAAAAAATACTCAAACAAAAGTAGGCAGAATAAGAGTAAAAAGGGAACAAAGAACAAATAGGTGGAACAAATAGAAAACAAACAGCAAGATCTTAGGTTTAAATCCAAGTAAATCAATAATCACATTAAATATAAATGATCTTAACACTCCAATGAAACGCAGAGATTGTCAGATTGGATTAAAAATAATATCCTTACATATTCTGTTGACAAGAAGCCTATTTTAATATAAGATACATATAGGTAAAGGTAAAAGGACAGAAAAAAGAAAAATCCTGCAGAAAATAACAAAAGAAAGCCAGAGTAGCTATACTGATACTAGACAAAGCAGATTCCATAACAAAGAATATTACCAAAGATAAAAAGGGACATTTCATACTAATAAGGGAGTTGATTCATCAAGAGCACCTAACAACACTAAATGTACATGTATTGGCTAATCGAGCTTCAAATTACATGAAGAAGAAATTTTAGAACTGAAAGAAAAATTGGACAAATACACAACTATAGTTGGAGAGTCTAACACCCTTCTCTCAATAATTTATAGAACAATTAAGCAGAAAATCAGTAATAATATGGAAGATTTGAATAATACTATCAACCAACTTGAGCTGAGATATTTAAAGTATACTCCACCCAACAAAAGTGGTTTTTTCTTCACGTTCTGGGACACAAAACAGATCTCAACAGATTTATAAGAACTGAAATCATACAGTATTTCTCTGTCCACAGTGAAATTAAAAGCTATCAGGAAAAATCCACAAATACTTGGGAAGTAACCCTTTGGTCAAAGAAGAAATCAAAGGGGAAATTAGAAAATGTTTTGAGATGAATGAAATGAAATACAACATATCAAAATTTGTGAGAGACAGCTAAAGCACTACTCAGAGGGAAATTTATAAAATTAAATGTTTGTATTAGAAAGGCAGGTCAAGATCAGTGATCTAAGTATCTATCTTAAAAAACTTAAACCCAAAGTAAAGAGAAAGAAGGAAATAATAAAGATAAGAGTAGAAATCAATGGCATAGAAAGGAGAAAACCCTACAGAGAAACAAAACAAAAAACAACAGTGAGGGCCTCCCTGGTGGCGCAGTGGTTGAGAGTCCGCCTGCCGATGCAGGGGATACGGGTTCGTGCCCCGGTCTGGGAGGATCCCATATGCCGCGGAGCGGCTGGGCCCGTGAGCCATGGCCGCTGGGCCTGCGCATCCGGAGCCTGTGCTCCGCAACGGGGGAGGCCACAACAGTGAGAGGCCCGCATACCGCAAAAAAAAAAAAAAAAAAAAAACAAAAACAAAAAAACAATGAAACCAAAAGCCAGTTATTTGAAAAGATTGATAGGACAGATAACCTCCAGTCAGACTTAGAAAATAAAGATGACATAAATGACCAATATCAGCTCTATGTATATTTGAAGAAATTGAATGCAGAGTTAAAAAACAAACAAACAAAAAAAAACGTTCCCACAAAGAAAAACTCCAGGCCCAGATGGCTTCAATGGTGAATTCAATGAACATTTACGGGGGAGATGATACTAATTCTCCATGAAGTCTTCCAGAAAATACAAGAGGAGAGAAACCTTCCCAGCAACCCTTGATACCTGGTGGGAGGAGAGGGACAAACAGACCCAGGAGCTGCCAGGTGGGGTATCTTCTAAGCAGCTTCCTTTTCCCCAGACTTGAAATCCAAACTACTCTCCTTAGGGAGTCAATCCCAAAACCACAAGCACAGAAGACTCCAGAAGCAAGGATTACTTTTTCTGAGTAACCCATCACCAGCTGGGTTTTGAGAAACTGGGGCTCTGCAGAGTATATATGGGGGGGAGACAGGTGTCTGCAGCTTGTGGTTTATAACAGAAAACATGGAAGGAGGGAAAAAGCTCTGATTGCAAGTGACTACTACAGGCTGGGTACTAGCCTAAACTCATTACACTTAGTATCTAATCTAATCCACAGAACACATTTGTAAATGGCATTATCATTCCTGCTTTATAAATGAGAAAGCTGATGTACAAAGACACTGACTAACCTGCCCAGGGTCACAGAAAATAGCAGACTGGGATTAGAATCCAGCTCTATCTGACCTTAGGGCCCATGCACCTAAATGGATGTGGTCTTCATATTCTAGAGCATCATCTAGAGCACCTCCCTTGGCATCAGCGAGATGAAAGCATTGAGCTAGGTCACCCCATGGAGCTGATGTTGAGGTCACAGCCTAGTACACTAGACTCTTATGAGCATTACCATATTTTAAGAACTGGCAGGGTTGAGAGGGATCACATGAAGTTATTTTTAGCAGATTTCTAATATGTATATATATATATTATTCCATTGCATATAAATGTTTCACAACATTGTAACAGTTGCCTTGAAAGGTAATATTCAAGAGTACAGAAGACAGGTGTCATACAGTCTGCTATGCACCTGAGGCCCACAAAAAATGCAAGACATAAGCAGAAGTGTTCCTTTGCCTCCTACAGTGATGCACAATCAACATGATAACTACATCTTTGTTTGCTGTTTTTCAGAGTCTGCACTGGCATCAAGGCGGCTCAGAATCTGCATCCAAACATACCCTTTGGTTATTAACAATGAGGCCAACAGCAAACCATCAGATGGCAATCTTGACGTAACAATGCTTATTGGCCATTTTTCTTGGTTGGGCTTTACCAAGAGCTCAAGCAGACTTGAATTTCAAGAGAGACTGGATCATGCAATGTACCCTCATGCAATACACCAACCTCCTCTGGATCCGGGCCAGGACTGCATGAATTCTCTCACTGTACCATGTGTACTTCTCCTTGGTAATGCAGATGTGGACCAAGCTCCCATCCTTCCAGGGAGCATGGACAAATCTGCTGCAGTATTTCGCATGCACTGTCTTCTTGTTGGTCTCCTAAGGAAAAGACATAGGACAGAAGCCACTCAGAAACCATTCAAAGAAGAAAAGTCCCCAGATGGCACCTCCACCTCTGCCTTATTTATACAGCTCCTAGCACTCACTCCCACCATAAAATCATTCAACAGTTGGTTCAACCAAACATATTACCGGGGGCCTACTCCATATGGAGCCCTGTGCTGGATGTCGTGAATGATGGTCAGAAAGACACGGACAATCCCATTTGTGCCCAGAGAAGCTAATGTTTCCAGCAGGGAGATGCTAAACACACACACAGGCACACACCTACATATACAAACACATAGAAAGTAGCAATGTAGAACACTAGCACCCAGTACCTGGTCCTGGGTTGAGACAGTAATGATTGGGCAAGTTCTGGCAAAGAAGAAAGAGTTCACAATGGACTAGAGGGTCAGGGAGATCTAGAGGAGGTGGGACTTAAGACACCCCAAGCATCTTTCCACTGTTACTCCCAGCCCCAAACGAAGAAAAGTAGTAAAGAACCCCACACCACTCTAGTGTCCTTCCTGGACACACGGAACTGGCCCAAGGACAAAGTCTTCCCACAAAGAGAGCTTTCCGAAGGACTGTCTCTATCACTCATCCAACCAGTTTATAAATGCATCAAGCACCACTCCGCCAGGCCCTGTTCTAGGCACCAGGAACACAATCCATAAAAGAAGACCAAAATCCCTGCCTTCCTGGAGCTCACATGACAGGAAAAGAGCCAGATGATAAACCAATACTCATCTAGCAGGTCAGAGGATGACAAATGCTGTGGAGACAAATAAGGCCAGGAAGGAGAAGAGAGAATGCTGAGGGACAGGGGAGGGGAAGGGGCAAGTTAAAACCTAGAAGGGAAAGCCTCAAAGAGAAGATGAAATATGAGTAAAACCTGAGGGAACAAAGCATGTGGCCCTTTGGAGGTCTGGGGGGAGTCTGAGGACACATCAACGACAAAAGCCCTTAGGTAAGTGTTTGCCTAGCCTGTCTGTAGACTTTTAGGAAGGGCAGTATAGCTGAAACATAGTGAGGGAAAGAGCAAGATGAAGCCAGAGAAATAGGAGAAAGAGGACCAGGAAGCAGATGCTGTAAAGCTTGCTCACTGATGGAAATGATTCTGGCTTGTCCTCTGAATGAAAAAAGGAACCATCCAAGGGCCTTAACATAAGAAGTGACACAATGTTTTTAAATTGAGATACAACTGACATTTAACATTTTATTAGTTTTAGGGGTACAACATAATGATTTGATATATGGATATACGGGGAAATGATCACCATGATAAGTTTAGTTAACATTCATCACCCCACAGTTACAATTTTTTTCTTGTGATGAGAACTTTCCAGATCTATTCTCTTAGAAAAATGACACAATTTATACTTGTCTTACTCACAATTTAAAAGTTTCATTTCTAAACAGTTTTCGGGTTTTTAAAAAATAAATTTATTTATTTATTTATTTATGGCTGCGTTGGGTCTTCATTGCTGTGTGCAGGCTTTAGTTTCAGTGAATGGTGCGTGGGCTTCTCATTGTGGTGGTTTGTCGCGGAGCCTGGGCTCTAGGCGCGCGGGCTTCAATATTTGTGGCACGTGCCCTCAGTAGTTGTGGCTCGCGGGCTCTAGAACGCAGGCTCGGTAGTTGTGGCACATGGGCTTAGTTGCTCTGCAGCATGTGGGATCCTCCCAGACCAGGGCTCAAACCTGTGTCCCCTGTATTGGCAGGTAGATTCTTAACCACTGTGCCACCAGGGAAGCCCCCTTTTTTCATTTTAAAGGATAACTGTGGATACTCTGCTGAGAATAGACTGTAGATAGTCAAGGGCAGAGTCAGGAGATCAGTGAGGCGGCGTGGACCAGGGGTAGGAATGGTGAGAAGTGGCCAGATTCTGATTTACAGATATATTATGAAGGTAGAACTGACAGGATTTAATGAGAGGTCAGATGTGGGTATGAGATAAAAGAGGGGAGTCAGGAATGACTCCCAGGTTTTTGGCCCAAAAAACTAAAAAAGTGGAGTGGCAATAAATTGATGGGAGGAAGATTATGGGAGAGCAGCCTTGAACGGAAAGATGGGGATTCAGTGTCTGATGTGTTAGGTTCCAGATGCCTATTAGACATCTCAGTTACATGGCAAGTAGTCCGGCAAAGGCCACGGAAGGACGCAGGGCTGGAGATTTAAAGTTGGAAATCACCAGCACGTACCCAGTATTAAAAGCCACGGGGCTGGGGGCTTCCATGGTGGCACAGTGGTTGAGAGTCCGCCTGCCGATGCAGGGGACGCGGGTTCGTACCCCAGTCTGGGAGGATCCCACGTGCTGCGGAGCGGCTGGGCCCGTGGGCCATGGCCGCTGAGCCTGCGCGTCCGGAACCTGTGCTCCGCAACGGGAGAGGCCACAACAGTGAGAAGCCCGAGTACCGCAAAAAAAAAAAAAAAAGCCACGGGGCTAGAGGAGGTCATCCAGAGAATGAGAGCAGATAGAGAAGAGGTCCAGGGACTGCGCCTTGAGGCCCTTCGGCAGATAGAGATTGGGAAAATGAGAAAGAAATAACAAGGAAGACTAAGATTAGCCAGGATGAATTGGGAGATGGGGATTGACATCTATACACAATTGATACTATGTATAAAATAGTTAACTAATGAGAACCGGCTGTATAGCACAGGAAACTCTACTCAGTGCTCTGGGGTGACCTAAACGAGAAGGAAATCCAAAAAAGAGGGGATGTATGTATACAGATAGCTGATTCACTTTGCTGTACAGTAGAAACTAACACAACATTGTAAAGCAAATATACTCCAATAAAATTTTTTTTAAAAAATAAAGTGTCTCATAAAATTCTCTGATTTAAAAAAAAAAAAAAGATTAGCCAGTGAGATAGGCAGAAAAACAAGACAGTGTATTTTCTGCAAGCAAAAGAATTTCATGGAAGTAACCAACAATAGCAACTGGTGATAACAGGTCAAGTAAGAAAGAGACTGAGAATTAACCTCTGAATTTAGCAATTCAGGGATCCTCAGAAAGAGTGAGACCTTTGCCTGATTGGAGTATATACAAGAGAGCATGGGAGAACTATGGAATTAGAGAAAAAGAATTTACAAACTATTGAGGCATTGGGTTCCAAAAATGAACAGAGGAATAAGGCCAAAGAGGCAGAACCAGAGACAAAGATGGGGGTCAAAGAAGTGTATTTTTAAGATGGGAGAAGTACCGCCATGTTTTTATGCTGACAGGAAAGATCTAGAAATGAGGACAATATTAATGACACAGACTAGAAAGGGGGAGAATGGATGAAAGAGGGGATAGGGGTCAGTGCACACGTGGAAGGGTTGGTTGGTGAGGACAAGTCAGCCATCCTAGAAGAAACAGGTGCAGATGCCCGGGGATTTGTAACGTGCAGGCAAATGTTCATGGATGTTCACTTCAGTGTTCAGTGAACTGCGAAGCAAGGCCTCCTGCTAAGAGCGGGTGGGGAGGAGGAGGTGTTGGAGGTGTGAGGAGAGAGGAGGCAGGCATCTTAGAGAATAGGAGGCAGAGTGGATTGTAAACCCGAGCAGGATGCTGGGCAGCGGCACAAAAGATCTGCCTGAAATCAGACGTCAGGAATTTAAAGTGAAACCAGGTGGCTGTGTGTTTTTCTCCAGTTTCCTTCATCAGAGTCAATTGCACGGGTAAAAGGCAGAAAGCTGGGTTTAACAAAGGTTGGGGTTTTGCCAGATGAGTGCAAGAATGTAAGGCAGGGGGAGTAGCTGAGGATGATGAGAGGGACAAAGGATAGAGGACAGAGAAAAGGTCACAGAAACAACCAGCTGTATATCCCCATGGGGCTGAAAGACTGGAATTAGGGTAGTGGAGGAAATGACCTAAAAAGAGTGGGACCTCTGGAATTGATTATGTGGGTTATGATTACACAGTTATTTGCAATGACGAGGTCAAGGGTATGCCATGGCAGGATGGAAGAGAAGGAATGGAGGAAAAGTCACTGAACAGGTCAGAGAAATGAAAAGTCTGGGTATGGGAAGGGTCATCCACGAGGAACTGACATCACTAAGGATGGAAACAGTTGGAGCCAGTGACAGCAAGCCAGAAGCTATAATCTTCAGGGATGGATGGGGGTGACCTGAGGCTCAGTGGGTGTCAGATACAGAAGGTACCTTGGGTGGTACATTCTGATGACCTGGGAAGAGAGAGGGAGAATGATCAAGAAACAGCAAAGAGGAACAAGGAGGTCACCACCCTCCTCTGTGCCCACAGATCCAGGGAGAATGGGAGAGAAACTAGGGTCCCTGAGCAAGAACCCAGACAAGCAGGTGAAGGGAACATTTCAGAGTATGCGAGGCTATGGAGGGTTTGCTAATGACTTCCAGTTCCAGAGAGCACAGTGGAGGGGTTTTAAGAGTCAGGGGGGGATGGAAGAGGCTCACAGAAAGGATGCCAGAGCCACACAGGGATGAGAATCCGGGGGTCCAGGGGTGACTGATGTAGGCAGGGTTGAAGCACATAATGGGATCAGTCCTGATGTTCTCAAGGCAGCCAGGAAGGCGAACCATGTCTCCAGCGCAGTGCAAAGATGGAAGGAGAAACACATCCTCTCTCTGTCTCACCATGTGCTCCCTACTCTGAATCCCATCATGTGGCATTTCCCAACCGTGCCTCGTGCATTTCCAAATGGAAACACACCAGACCAGAAGTTACAAGAACACAGGTGTCCAGCACCAGAGTGTCCAAATGGGAAAAGCACACTGTTGAGAGCCCAAGAGATGTGAATTCAAACCCTGCCTCTACTTACCACGAGATCTCAGCTGAGTCATCTAAACCCTTGGAGGCCCTGGGACTTCATTTTCTCATGTGTGACACAAGAGCACAAGTATTCACCTTGCATATAAAGTGGGTAGGCATTCCATAAATGCTCCTTTCTGACTCACCATGTTTGTAATAAAGAAAACAAGGAAGGCAACATCTAGTGGGCATCTCCTAAGTGCCAGGCACGGTGCTCATACATTCAAGTTTCAAATTTAGACTTTACACCACCCATTTTACAGATGTGGAGAGTGAGACTCAAACAGGTTAAATTATTTGCTCAACATCTCATATTTAGGAACTGGTAGAAGCAGTATTTACACCCAAGTCTTCTCATTCAAGTCCGGTGTACTTTCCACCATACCACACTGCCTGGTACATCGTGAAGGCTCAATAAATATTTGTTGGAGGAATAAGTGATGAGACTAGGGTGGGTCTCTGAACATCAGGGCTGGCTTTGTGCTCAAGCAACCTAAGTGGCCATGAATGCAACGTGACTTCAAGGGGTGCCCCAAGACATCAAGTTACTAGACTTTGCCTGCAACTCCCTAATTAGAAATGCATTTTTGTCTCCTCTCCTCCCCTGCTCATCCATCTTAGAAATGCTACACAGCAAGGCATTTTTCGTCGTTTATTTCCCAGTGTCTCAATTTCCTGGATCCATACCTACAAAGCAGTTTTTATAGTTAAAAGTCTAGGGGGTCCTTCCCAGTGGGAGTCTGGGGGAACCCTGAAGAATCAACCTATTTTACAGCTTCAGTTTCTTTCTACCTTATACACACATCACAGTTTTAGGTATAAATCCAGTTTCAGATACATAGCCCCAAATACTAAAAATAAAGTTTTCGGGCTTCCCTGGTGGCGCAGTGGTTGAGAGTCCGCCTGCCGATGCAGGGGACACGGGTTCATGCCCCGGTCTGGGAAGATCCCACATGCCGCGGAGTGGCTGGGCCCGTGAGCCATGGCCGCTGGGCCTGCGCTTCCGGAGCCTGTGCCCCGCAACGGGAGAGGCCATAGCAGTGAGAGGCCCACGTACCGCAAAATAAAATAAAATAAATAAAAAATAAAATTGTCCCCTTTTCATCAATATTGGTGAACAAGGACAGCTATACTGTACACTTCTCAACTTTCACTATATTATAATTTGTTAGTGTCAGAAGTTTGAGGTACAATTCCCCATTTATAAAGCCAAATTCTTCAAACCATCCCTGTAAGATTTCATTTAAATTTGTCAAGAAAGCAAAGGAAAAAATCAGTATTAGAGAAGACCTGTGCATACCACACTGTTGGGAGCCTGCAGTAGCTATGTTCAAATTGACATGAATTCATATTTTAAAATATCCAGGGCCTAAAGTATTTTAAAAATGAAAATTTAATTAGGTATGATTTCCTGAACTAATAACATTACTGAATAAGGTCTACAAAATCAGAAAACGGTACTGGGGGAGGAAACCCACAAATGAGATTTCCCTGCAATGTAGCAATTACTCTGGATCCCAAACAATATGTAAGCCAGGAAACAAGTGTTGCGTCAATTCTGCATTTTTTCTCATTCAATTTCGATATTCTCCTCCTTGCAGTTCATTGTAAAAGGCAATCAGAGGGCAAAAACACAACATCATGTGGCTAATGTGGCCCCAAAGAAAAACAGCACTTCCTCGGGTGGACGTGTGGAATCAGTGGCCATGCAGCCTAAGAGGGAGTGTCAAAGAGACTGGGGTTTCACCTCTGTAGGATTGAGAGACTTTGCAGTGATGATTTTGACACTGAATCAGAGCCTTAGAGAATACATAAAGGGACACTGCATTTGGGAAGGACATTGATTTCCTCTCCAAGTAGTCTCTGCTGGGCTGCCGTGACTGACATGTCTGCTCTGTCGCTTGCATTTTAGCTCTCACTTCAGTGTGTACCTGGGTTTTCACGACCTTCTAAAAGAGATTTCCTTCAGTTTTACAAATTTACAATATTCATTTTACCCTGATTTTCTGTTTCATATGGAGACACTTTTTAGTCTTTCTATAATTCTAAGCTTTGGACAGTCTTCTGGGTCCTGTTCTACACATCAGTGTTTCTCAAAGTGTGGCTCCCAGATCAGCAGCTTCAGCATAATCTGGGGATTGTTATAAATGCACTTTCCTGGGCCCGGCCTCAAACCCAGTGACTCATGCACACTAAAGGTTAGGAGCCACTACTACAGATCATTATCCTTCCACTACGAGCCAGAGTCAGGCATTTTGAGAAGCTGTATTCCTTTCAGGCCCATTGTCACAATGGAACTACACCTTTCAAAAGTTTACAGTATAGACCCTTACCACACTATAACCCCTTAGAGAATATAATTTTACGTTTACTGGAAATCCAGTAAATGCTGGCTGGTAGCCACTTGAATAATGTAGCTCCAATATAGTGACGGTTTAAGAGGACCGTAGAAATGCCTGCTTTGGGGCATAGTCACCAGCAGTTTCTCTCTTCCATTCAATATGGGGAAACAAAGGGCTTCTTTTTTGACACAATGCCTGAATTTCTATAAGCACAGCTCCTGGCTTATGTATAATTATTGTCTAATTCACTTATATCTAGAAGCTATTCTCAGACTTGAGCTCCACTCCCACAAGTAGCATTCAGAAAAGTGTAAGGCAGGGAACAGAGAGGCATCCTTCTTCAAATGCAGCATTCATGCTGCCTTTCAACCTTGGTCCTGCCCTGGGTCCAGCCCTGGTCCTAGATGCCCCTCCCAGGGCATCCCCGTCTAGGGGTTCACTTCACTTACCGCACTGGTCTGCACCGACTCGTTCTCTGGTTTGGCTTTTATATCAACAACTCCATCAGCATGGCAGAAAGAGCAGTCAGCAATGACATCATAAAATGACAGCTTCTGGGATTTCAAACCGTATTTCTGTAGCCACTTCTCAGAGTCCCAGGCGTCCTCTGGATTTGACTCATTTTCGGCAGAGGTTGCTCCTAATTGTAGTTTTGGAATCACAATTCATCAGCCGTTCATATGACACAAGACTTTCATATGTCATCCTCAACTTAATATTTTAAAGAAACATGTTCTTTGTTAGCTCACATTCTTCTCAGGAAGCATGATTTCCAAAGCAGGACTGGCAGAGAATTGGTTCACAAGACTGGAAGGCAGGAATCTGCTACTTTTCATTTCACTTCCTCTGCTGCCTAAATTGACTGGACCCATGCAGAGGGGGAGGTGGCTGATAGGCAAGGCAGGAGAGCATTAACCGTAGGGTCAGAAGCTCTGGGTTCAAGTCCTGGCCCCGTTACTTACTAGCTTGGGCAAGTTGCTCAAACTTGGGTGAGTCACCCCATTTAACCTCTCTGAGCTTCAGTGGAATTCTTCACCTGCAGGTAGCATCTGCTTGGCCTTTCTAAGGGCGTCGAAGTGATTCAATATGAAAAGTTATGTGAAAGTGCGTTGTAATGAGGGGGGAGGGGAATCAGGGACAGGAGCTCCCCTGTTAACTTGGTGAATTTGTCCTGATTCAGAGCCTGGCTCTCAACTCTGCAGGCTCAAGAACCTCATGTCAGCTCAGGCGCCTGGATCTGTATCTATGACTCACTTTAGGCTCACATGATCAATTACAGCAAGAAGGCCAATTGCCCAAATATCCCTAGCCTTAGGCGCATTCCCTTGGTGTTTTCCAAATCTTATCTGTACTCTAAGTGGGAGGAGGTGTTATGTTACCTGCGCAGAACACCAGAGAAGCCTGCTTATCGTACAAACAGCAAAGTATCTATTCATGTGGCTCAAAACCCCTATGGCCACCTAAGGGAGAGTGGGGTATCTGAGGGTGGGCACAGAGGAGGCATGGTGTCTGCAGCTGGCCTGTGAAAGCTGACTGTGCCCCTTCCCTCCTAGTAGCGCGTGGTGAAACTGACCATGCCTGCCGGGAGCATTTACAAAATCTGAAAATCAGCAGATGCTACAAATGAGGGCTTTCTTATTCCAGAGAGTGGTTGACAACATTTGTCTGCATGCCCCTGGAAGGAAGGCAGAAAGGACCCTGAGCTCTTAGCCCCAGTGGGACCAGTAGAGCCTTAGGAGAACCGGGAGAAGGTGCTATGCAGAGAGGTGGTTTTTAAAACGGGTACTACCACGTATTAGGTCCACCAGCCCTACAGAGTTTATTTTCACTCGGATCAGTGGTTCTCAACCCTGCACACTGGAATCCTCTGAGAAGTTTTAAAACATACTGATGCCCGGGCCCCATGCATTAGATTCTGTTTTAACTGATCTGGACATTGAGATTTTTCAAAGTTCCCTAGGTGATTATTCTGTGCAGCCAAGCACTAGGGTAAGATGAAAAGAGCTTTTTCTAAATTATGATTTGGTGATCCCTTCATTTATGCTTCTATCAGACAGATTCAAGTTAAATTATACTTTTAATGGGAAACAAAAATATTACCCATAGTTATCCATTACTATATTTAAGGGGATATATAATTAGAATAATATTTGAAGAAATAAAACACTTGAGAGCCAATTATTTCTCAATAATACATAAAGGATCTGTCCATTAATGTTACATATGTCCTCAAATTTTAATAGAACAGCTTTTAAATAATGCACTCTGAAACCTCCTGGAGCTGGAACTTCTCAAAGAAGCTTGATTTTGGCTTTTGAACTTTAAACCAATCTGGCATCAAAAGCCCCTCTGGACACCATCCCCAATGTCAGCAGTTGGTTTCTACATGATTCACAAAGTGTCTTTTCAATCTGCACAGGGGACTGAAATCAGAGGTTTCCCAGAGCTTCTGATCCCAAGGTTCTCGTGCAAGTTCTCCTGCATCGCAGGGAAAAAGCAAAAGGAAATTGGAGGCATTTTTGTCAGTGGGGTCAGCCTCCTTGGAGAAAACCCTTTGGGTGACTATTTTTCCTCAATTATTGTTGATTACATTCTGAGCCTTTGTCTCCCCTTTACTCCTACTTTATTCTCCTCCCTCCTTTATGATCAATAGGTGTAGTAGGAAATAAACTTTTCATTCAGTTATTTCCATAGCAACACACACACCTATCACATGCTCTGCTCTGTTTTGGGTTGCTTTCTTTTGAAAAGACAAGAGCCTTTTATCAATTATAAATTCAAGCCAATCATAAAAGAATTTCCTAAAAACACATCAAACAAATTCTAAGAAGGGATTTTTAAAGAGCCAGAGACTAATTTTTGACTGTAGCTTCACCCAGGACCAGGCAGTGCAGTCACCCCGAGGGTATGATTCAGGCTCCCAATTACCCTCTGAAAAGGGGTTGGAGGAAGACCCCAAAGCAACTTGAACTTCATAAAGGCAAGAAGGGGCAGCCAAGCATACAACACCAAAGAGCCTAGGTGCCCCAAAGCTGAAGAAAGGAGAGAAAGGGTGAAATCTTTTCACTTTCAATGCTAATTACACCACCCCCATCTGAGCCTCATTTTCCCAGGGAGAGGA
The DNA here is from genome assembly GCF_964341445.2 of Mesoplodon mirus. Taxonomy (NCBI): domain Eukaryota; kingdom Metazoa; phylum Chordata; class Mammalia; order Artiodactyla; family Ziphiidae; genus Mesoplodon; species Mesoplodon mirus. The sequence goes on along the minus strand of NC_138990.1, from coordinate 15,951,014 downwards.
GAGGAGTGTTGAGGGAGTCATCCATTCATTAGAGTCACTCACTAAGGGGTCCTTCCCATTCCCCTGCAGTTATCTTAATTAAATGTGCTACATAAATTCTCACCTATGGAGCCAAGGAAAATACCTTCATTTATGATAGAGATGTGACCTCACAGTGCATCCTAGATTCTCTCTAATCCATGGGCAGATCACATCCATGTCACAGGCTAACTTACCTGCCACCCGGCCCCTGTCCCACTTATCAATCTCAGAACATTTTTCAACGAGTAAGACCTACCGGCCAGTGCTTTCGAAACATCACAGCTACAGCCAGGGCACAGCAAAAAGACAAACTGGACACAGTCCATCAGTGCCCACTCCTCCCCTAGAGGCTCACAGCCATCAAGGACTTAGAGCCACCATAATTACCCTCCCCTTGGCGATGGTTAATCTTATGTGTCAACTTGGCCGGGCCACACTACCCAGATATCTGACAAACATTATTCTAGATGTTTCTATGAAGGTATTTTAAAAGTGAGATTAATATTTAAATGAACAGACTTTGAGTAAAGCAGATAATCCTCCATATTGTGAGTGGGCATCTCCATTCAGTTGAAGCCTTAGTAGAAGACAGACTGACATCCCCTGAGGAAGAGGGAGTTCTGCTTTTAGACCCAAACTGCAATACCAGCTCTTCCCTGGGTCTCCAGCCTGCTGGCCTGCCCTGCAGATTTTGGACACGCTGGCTTCCACAGTCATGTGAGCTAATTCCTTAAATCTCTCTCTCTATACACACATGTATACATACACACACACACACACACACTTATATATACACATATCCTATTGGTTTTGTGTCTCTGAAGAACCATGACTAAGAGGCCCATCCTCCTCCACTGAAAGTTACTTGTCCAGCACCTCATTCCTGCCATGGTCCATGAGCCTTTCAAGGGAACAGTCAGCTAAGGACTAAACTACAGCTCTAGATCTGGAACCAACCTCACAGAGCATCAAGTTCAATGTTTCCCACAGTGTGTTCCTCAGACTCTACTTCTACTGCATGTCAGTAGCTATTACTCAGAAAGAGGGTTCCTTAGCACAAAGTTTGGAGAGCTTGAAAATAAACAGTTTCAACAGATTTTTCAAAGAAGGACTTGTCTAAGCTTTTGTTGTAGGAATCAGCAGTGGGTCTCACCATGAGCAGAGGCGTGAATAGTATTTCCTAAAGGCATTTAGTCTAGGCCCTTTCTCCACAAAACATTGTGTAGGGCTTTTATTTGATAGATCACAGCTTGGTATACACTGTCCAACATCCCTGTTATCACAAGTGTCATGAGACAGTAAACCAACCCTTGGCTACCATGTGGAAAGTGGCACATGGGAAGTGGCACAGGAAAAGTGGCACACCATGTGGGAAGTGGCACTGTGAAACAGTTACAAAGAAGCTGGAAGTGGTGTCCAACAGCAAGCAAGCGAGAGAGAAGAGAAAGAGAGAGGAAGGAAGGAAGGAGGGAAGGTGGGAGGGAGGGAAGGAGGGAAACAAGAGAAGAGAAGGAAAGAGAGAGAGGGAGGGAGGAAGAATTGAGGACAGCTGGGAAGGGAGAGAGAGGAAGGAGAAAGTGGGCAACTGCCAGGGAAAGAAATCCGGACACTCCTGCTGGTGAGATGGGTGAGATTTCAACAGGCTCAGCAGGGCAGCAGCTGGTAGGACTGAGGGTTCTCTGAAGGTGGGACGATGAGGCCCACCTGGGTCGGGAGCCCAAGAGACAGGTGTTGACAGTGCGGCTCAGGAGAGTAGACTGTCTCCGGGCAGTTACACACTTTGTTCACTGCACTTGATGACTGACTGATATTTTCTGTTCATCTACACTTGTTAAAGCGCCGAGGGCTGAGCATGTTTGCCCGGCACTGGGAGGGGAGCCAAGCCAGGGGGAGGAGGAGATGGAAGGGCAGAGAAAGGTAGCCACTGAGATTCTGCACAACCGATTCACTTGGCAGATTGGGGTAAAGGTTCTCTGGAGTGCCCCAGGGGTTGCACACACGAGGGCAGGGGTACAAGGAGATGCAGTGACGTGCCTGAAGTCACATCTCTAATATGTGCCTGAGTCCAAACTGGCAGCTCTAGAGTCTGCCCCGAGTGGACTGTTGAATAATCTTGGGAATGACAATTAGCGTGTGCAACCATTACGTTCATGGGAGACTGGGAAAGAATCTTGATGAATTCTAGGCCCTTTCTCCCCTGAAAATGATTTTTACTTCCTACTTGTAATGCTTGTAAAAATCAAAGTAGAATCTGTTGAAAAGAAGGGTTCCATGGTTTATGCAACTTCTATAAACAAGCAGAAAAACAATCCCAACCCTGAGTTCTCTAACTCCTATAATCTTCAGGGGGTGTAAGCAGGAGGGGAAGGAAGTTAAATGAACAAAGAGGCAAAAAAGAAGCAGATGCAAAAATAAAGAACATAAAGCATGGATAATAGATAGGATGTGGGAGAGGAGCTAATGCCTCTCAAAGATATCTTTCTGTTTTCTAATTTTTTTTCTTCTGCCTTGTGATTCTGAAAGAAGGAAGCTTAAAAAAAATTACAAGTAGGCTGTGGATGAGGCAACTGCAGGAAGAATGTTTCCTTTCTGATGATACCTGCAACTAGACACTGAGAGATAAGGAGCAATAGCACATGACAAACCTGCATGAAGGCGAGGAAGAACCCCCCCAGTAGAGCACAGACTCCAAGGGAAGAATTTCGAAAGCCACACATTTCATGTGTCTATGTCTAAAATGACATTGAAAATAAATTCAAAATAGTTGAGGATCAGTGACATAGGCAATAAATTATACCAAAGGCAACTATTTCTTTACAAGATAGCATGACACAGCAAGAGAAACACAGACCCATTCAAGATGTTTGGTACCAAGTGGAAAAATCAAGATTAAGAAATGAGAAAAGGATTAATGGAGTTTGGGAATTTAAGGTTAAGAACCTGAAATTCTTGCAGTAGTGAGAATGGCAATTCTTAGAGTGGGAATACTAAAATTAAACCAAGACAAGAGATCTGAATCTGCTTCCCTTGGGAAATTAAAATAGTTGCCACTTTTTTGATCTTACATCAACAGAGCACATGTTTTGTATTATTTTAATCCTTTTAAATTTATTGAGACTTATTTTATGGTCCAACATATGGTCTCTTCTGGAGAATAAGCTGGGTGCATTTGAGAAGGATGTGTATTATACTGCTGTTGCGTGGAACAGATATCTATAGATACCTATTAAGTCTAGTTGATTTATTGTGTTGTTAAAGTTTTCTATTGATCTTCTGCCTGGTTATTCCATTCATTTTTTTTTTTTTTTGCCACCTTGCAGCATATGGGATCTTAGTCCCCTGACCAGGGATCAAACCCATGCCCCCTGCAATGGAAGCACGGAGCCTTAACCACTGGACCACCGGGGAAGTCCCTCCATTCATTATTGAAAGTAGGATATTGAAGTCTTCAACTATTATTGTTGAACTATTTCTCCTTTCAATTTGCCAGTTTTTGCTTAAAGATCTGCTGTTAGGTGCATATATGTTTACAATTATAATACCTTCTTGGTAAGTTGACCCTTTTATTATTTTTTTTTTTTTTTTTTTTTTTCCCGTACGCGGGCCTCTCACTGTTGTGGCCTCTCCCGTTGCGGAGCACAGGCTCCGGATGCGCAGGCTCAGCGGCCATGGCTCACGGGCCCAGCCACTCCGCGGCATATGGGATCCTCCCAGACCGGGGCACGAACCCGTATCCCCTGCATCGGCAGGCGGACTCTCAACCACTGCGCCACCAGGGAGGCCCTGACCCTTTTATTATTATCAGATGTTTCTTTGTAAAAATTTTTTGTTTTATAATCTATTTTGTCCAAAATTAGCATAGCCACTCCAGCTCTTTGATTGTTACTATTTGTATGTCTTTTTCCATCCTTGACTTTCATCCTATTTGTGTCTTTCAATCTAAAGTGTGTATTTTGTAGACAGCATACGGTTGGAACATGGTTTTTTTTTTTTGGCGGTACGCGGGCCTCTCACTGCTGTGGCCTCTCCCGTTGCGGAGCACAGGCTCCGGACGCGCAGGCTCAGCGGCCATGGCTCACGGGCCCAGCTGCTCCACGGCATGTGGGATCTTCCCGGACCGGGGCATGAACCCACGTCCCATGCATCGGCAGGCGGACTCTCAACCACGGCGCCACCAGGGAAGCCCTCTGATCCAATTTTTAATCATTATTTTCTTCTGTGTACTTTGCCTTTAATTTGCTCCTCTTTTTCTAGTTTCCTAAGGTGGAAGCTTATTGACTTTGGATCTGTCTTCTCTTTTAATTTAATTGCATTCAATGCTATAAATTTCCCTCTAAGCACTGCTTTTGCTGCATCCCACAAATCTTGATAAGTTGAATTTTTATTTTCATTTAACACAGTCACTTTCTAACAACATGATTCTAGCTTTGACATTTCATCATATCTTGTATTACATTCCAATAACCTTCCTGAATTAAATGCACCACATCTACAGAATCCTAATGAAATAATTCTTCTTCCACATTTTGGGGGGATTTTTTCAGTGAGAGCCTTAACACTGATTTGTGGAAGCATTACATGCTACTCTTATGCAGATGTTTTTATGTTTGTCTAGAAAATACAGAGCTCACTACCCATGAGAAAATGTATGCTTGAGTTAAACAAAATACTGGCCCTTTCTAGCACTCTCACTTGCTGCTTATTAATCAGCTTCGTCAATATTCATCTAGGAGCTTAGCTTTGACACCTATATCTTTTTTAACCCTAAGTCCTGCCAGGTTCAATATTTGAATTCTCCCTCAGATCTGCCCGCTTAGCATCATCTTCACATACTATCACCCTAGTCCAAATTCTTTCATTTCTTGTCTATACTAACATCCTAACTCTCTTCCCTCATCCTCACTTGGTCCCTCCCCTCCAATCTTTTCCCACACAATAGTCAAAGTGGTTTTTTTTCTAAATGCAAATCTGATCTTATCATTCCCTTGCTTAAAAGCTTCCACTGGGTTCCCATTGGTCTGAAATTAAGAACTGACTTCTCATGCCATGGACTCCAGACCCAGCATGGTCTGGTCCTTATGTACTTTTCCAGACTCATCACAGGCCAATTGCTAACTTGAATTCTGAGCTCTGGCCACACTCATCTTTTCCAGCTCAACTAAAGTGCCATGCTCCTTCCTGCCTCAGGACCTTTGCATGTGCTATTCTGCTGCCTAGCATAAATTCTTCCCTTACTCCCACCCTTCATCTCATTAACTCACCCCCTCAACCCTCAGATATCAGCTCCAGGGTCATTTCCTCAGCGAGGCTTTCCTTTACCCCAAAAACCTCAGGAGCTCACCCCTTTCCTTAGTCATACTACCCCAGGTGGGAATTATACTTCCATGTGCTTCTGATTTTCTACCCTTTCTGAACAAGAAATGGTACAAGATCCTGCTTTATTAGGGGCCATTCCATGTCTGTTTTTCGTCATTATACTCACTGTCTGGCACAGAGCTACGTATAGTGAGTATTCAATAAACAAAAGAATAAATAAATGGATCAAACTTTTTTAATGCTATCATTACATTCTATGTGTCAGCACAGTTCTAAGTGTTTTACATATATTTTCTCATTTGATTCTCACAACAGCGCACTGGGTAGGTATTATCGTTATCCCACTTTTGCAAATAAGGAAACCGAGGCACAGATGATAAATGTCTTGCCCAGGGTCACACAGGAGTGTGCAGAACCAAGATTACTGTCTTTGTAACTCCAAACCTGTGTACTTCACCATCACCAATGACTACAGGGAAATCCGGCCAGTTATTTAACACGATGCCAATAAAAATGAGCATTATCTCTTTCTCCACTTGTTAAAAAAAATGCTCAAAACTCCCATAGAGCTCCTTGACGGAACTTCCTACAGAGCCTGAATGGACCTTTTGCCTTTTCCTTGTCTTTTGACATTGAGTTTGATATTCTGAACCAACCAAGTATGCAGTTATTTCCAGTGTCCTTAATTCCTTTGTGTAGAACCATATCACCATTCATTTCTTTCCATATAAAAGTATCACATGCTCCTTCTGCCTGAAGGATTCCCTCTAACTTTTCCTGCAGTGCAGATGAGCTGATAATGAATTCTTTCAGCTGTTGTACATGTGAAAATGCCTTTATTTTGCCTTTGTTTTTGAAAGATATTTTCACAAAATATAGAATTCTAGATTGAGAGTTTACGGTACTGAATGAAAAAAATAAGATGTTACTCCACTGTCTTTTCACTTGCAACAAGAAATCTGCTGTCATGCTTATCTCTGTTCCTTTTATAGAAAATGTCTTTTTTGCTCTGCTTGCTTTTAACATTTTCTCTTCATTAGTGGTTTCAAGCAAATTGATTGTGATGTCCTTTGGTACAGTTCCCCTCATCTTCTTGTACTTAGCATTCACTGAATTTCTTGGATCTCTAAGTTATAATTTTCACCAAATTCGGAAAATTTTCAATCTTTATTTCTCCAAATATATTTCTATTCTCCCTCCTCCCCTGTCCCTAGGAATTCCATCTAGATGTATATTTGTTTACTTGAAGTTGTCCTACAGTTCACTGACGCTCTTTTGTTATTTGTTTTTATTTGTTATTATTGGTTTTTTTTCTCCGTATGTCTCATTTTGGACAGTTTCTATTGCTATGCCTTCAAGATCACTAATCTTTTTCCCTTCAATGTCTAATCTGTCATTGATCCCATTCAGCATGTTTTCAAGTAAGATATTTTCTTCCCTAAAAATTTTCATCTCTAAAAGTTCAACATGTATTTTTTGAAAATACTTCCCTGTCTCCACTTAACTTTTTGAACATATGGAATACAGTTGTAACTGTCTGAATGTCTTTTTCTGCCAATTCTAACATCTGTGTCAGTTTTCTTCTTTTTGTGCCTAGTAAACTTTGATTGGATACCAATTGTTGTGAATTTTACCTTGTTGGGTACTAGATGATTTTATATTCTTATAAATCTTCTTGAGCTTTGTTCTGAGATGCAGTTAAGTTACCCATAAAGAACTCTCCACTTTCATGTCTTGCTTTGATGATTTCTTAGAAGGGCCCAGAGCTCAGTTTAAGGCTAGTCAGTCCCCATTACTGAGGCAAGACCTTCCCAAGTAGTCTACCCAGTGCTCTGTGACATAAATTTTTCCAATCAGGCTGGTAGGAACAGGCACTGTTCCTAGCCCTGTGTGACCTCTAAACCCTTTCTTTCTAATTCTTTCCAATGGATCTTCCCCAGCCTCAGGTAATTTCCTCATAGAATGATCAATATTGAGCAGGAATCACAAGAGGGGCTCTTTGCAGATTTCCAGAGTTCTCTCTCTGTGCACCTCTCTCCTCTCTGGTACTTTGTCCCGTGAAATCTTGATATCTTGATCTCCCTGGACTCCTAACTCTATCTCTCAAACCTGGAAGTTTGCTGTGCTCTACCTGGGATCCTTCTCCCTACACCATGGCCTGGTGTAGGGAGAAGGATCCCAGGTAGAGTACAGCAAACTTCCTCTCTTCCTCTCTCAAAGCACTAAGCATTAAGGTGGGACAATCAGAGTTTACCTTGGATTTTCCTGTATCTGAGAGACCACTGGCCTTTGTTGCTTAGTGTCAAGCACCTTTAAAAACCAATGTTTCATATATTTTTGTCAGTTTTTTTTTCCCTGAGGGAATTCTCATGCACTGCTCTTAGTAATTAAAAGAGGTCAAAATTACCAACAGCCAGATTGTGTGGCCTCCGCATCTTCTTATTCCAGGTATCAGGCTGATGAGTCATCCCTGCCAGGAACTGCCCTCCTGGTCCTGGTCCTATAGGTGACAGTTGGTCCCTGAACCAGTGCACCCAGCCGAGGGGGCAGGCGGGGGCCGCTATGTCCAGGAAGGAAGACTTTGTCTAATTCACATGAAGGTTCCACGTGTAATGACAGCTCACCTGATCTCCTCCATCCTACCCTTCCCCTCTCCAGATGGCTACCATATCTCCTCTGGCCCGCAGGCTTTGGGCACGCAAAAATGGAAAATGGCTGCTGCCCTCACACAAAGCAGATGCAGGGTCTTGGGCTGACACAGCCTTTGCTTCAATAACATTGGGCTGTGGGCGGCAACGGGAGCAAGTCAGACGCTACATGTGGCCTTTGGGGCCAAAGCAAGGTTACAAAAGCTTCTTTTGGTATCCAACAGTGGAAAGGTCCTGACCAAATTTTCCTTTTTAAATAGAAATGGTAGGGACTTCCCTGGTGGCGCAGTGGTTAAGAATCCGCCCGCCAGTTCAGGGGACACGGGTTCGAGCCCTGGTCTGGGAAGATCCCAGATGCCGCCGAGCAACTAAGCCCGTGCGCCACAGCTACTGAGCCTGAGCTCTAGAGCCCACAAGCTACAAGTACTGAGCCCACGTGCCACAACTACTGAAGCCTGCGCGCCTAGAGCCCATGCTCTACAATGAGAGAAGCCACCACAATGAAAAGCCCGTGCACTGCAACAACGAGTAGCCTCCGCTCGCTGCAACTAGAGAAAGCCAGTGCACAGCAACAAAGACCCAACGCAGCCAAAAATAAAAATAAAATAAAATAAATAAATTAAAAAAAAATAGAAACGGTACATTTAAAGCATGTTTTGGGACTTCCCTGGTCGTCCAGTGGTAAAGAATCCGCCTTCTAATGCAGGCAACACGGGTTCAATCCCTGGTCGGGGTATTAGGTTCCCACATGCTGCGGGGCAGCTAAGCCCGCATGCCACAACTACCGAGCTCGTGCACCTCAACGAGAGAGCCTGTGTGCCACAACTAAGACCCAATGCAGCCAAAAAAAAAAAAAAGCATGTTTTGAAAGTTTATGCTTGGAGTTATTTTGGTTTTTAGTTCTGTGTGTGTATTAGATTGAAACAAAGGGATGACAAGCTATCCTTCTAAAGATTACGGAGGCCAAGAGCTCTTCTGTTTCCTTTAGAAACAACATCTAAAAACCTTCCGTTAACCCTCAAGATTACCCCAAGCTTCAATATTCCTTCTGTCAGTCTGCTCAATATGCCATAACAAAATACTAAAGACCGGGTGGCTTAAACAACAGAAGTTGTGAAGCCTGGAAGTCCAAGATCAAGGTGCCTGCAGGTATGGTTTCTGGTGAAGCATCTCTTCTTGGCTTGTAAATGGCAACCTTCTGGCTGTTTCCTCAAGTGATGTGTGAAGAGAGAGAGGTCTCCAGTGTCTCTTTCTCTTCTTATTAGGACACCAGTTCTATTAGATTAGGGTCCCACCCTTATGATCTCATGTAACTTTACCTCCTTAAAGGCCCTTTCTCCAAATATAGACACACTGGGGTTAGGGCTTCAATGTCTGAATTTAGGGGAACAGAGTTCAGTCCATAGCACTCCCCCAAACAAACACCTTCGCAGCGAGTATTTGTCTGGCATGAATGTTTGCCTTATCCCAGGTCCCCTGTTTCATTTTCATTCTCTCAGGATGACGGAGGACTCTCTGAGTCCTTGACTCTACGCTCACGCTGAGGGGGGACGGGTGTCACCACAAGTGAGCAGCCCCTCCAGACAAGCCTGATTGGGCCCCTCCTTGGAAACCCCACACAGCTGGTCCTGGGGAAGCAACTGCAGCTGCTGCTGCCCCAGACCCAAGTCAGGACACCCACTCACAGGAAAAAGTCACTGTTGCCAGAAATTTATTAAGTTGCTCAGGGCAAGCTCACCCATGCCTTCTATCTCCTCCTCCCTCTATTCATGTCCCCTTCCCCGCTTCTCCTCTTCAACTGCATCCCTGACCCCAGCCAGCCTGGCCTTCTTGCTCTCCTCCCCCACTGATGCCTCTGTAACACAGGCAGGGTACCAGGAGGCAATACAGCATGGCAGGGGCTTCCAAACTTTGCTGCACATTAGGATTGCCTGGGGAACTCTCAAAACTCCCAATGTCCAGATTGCATCCTTCATGGATTAAATCAGAATGTCTGGGGTGGGAGCCAGACATCAGTATTTTTACTAAGGAACTAGGTTTTGAATCCTGGCTTCGTTACTTCTAGCTTGGCCTTGGGCAAGTTACTTAACCTTAAATGGAGATAAAAGTAGCAGCTATCTTATAAGATTGTGGTAACGATGAAAGCTAATACTCGTGAAGTGCTTAGAACAGTGCCTGACATGTAAGGTATGTGCTTTGTTAGCTACTGTTTTTACCAGCCGTGCCCTAAATGAAACCAGTCCCCTACAGAGGAAAATCCTTTACTACCTCAAGAGCTCAGGAAGAAGAATCAGTATTCTCACCGCCCTAACTGTGAAAGAGAAAAGATCGAGCTAACATTTACCAAGTACCTGTTTGGTGCAAAGCATGCATTCTTTTACTTAATTTTTACAATAATCTCTTAAGACTGATGTTATCAATTATTTAACAGGAGAATAAATTAAGGCTCAAAGAGATTGACTCAGGTTAATCTAGTGATGGAGCTGGGATTTACAACCAGATTTCTCACTCCAAACTCAGGCTCCTCTGAATCCTCTTTTCAACGGGATCTTGACCTATGGACTTCCGTGTTTGTCTTTGCATAGCCTAATTTTAGCAAAACTCCTGAGAAGACAGTTTACCAGGATCCCCCACCCTCCATACCTGAGCAAATTCCTCATTACCCCTGTCCCCCAGGTGATGTCTGGTCACCCCGGCCTTCAGCAAGAATCCTGTCAGATAGGTTTATCCAGAAATCCCCTTTTAACCCTGATGTTTCTTCTCGGTAATTTTCCACCCACCAACCCTCCACCCTGCTCCTTGGCTGTAAATCCCCACTGGTCCATGTTTATTCATAACTGAGCCCACTTCCATACTAAGGTCTCTTTTCCCCTCTTGCAATAGTCCTTGAATAGAAGTCTGATTTTGCTTTGACAACCTACAGACACACACATGTGCACACACATAACACATACACACACACACAGAGCACAGCAGAGCTCTGGAGAGTCCCCTCAGGAGCTGGGCTAAGGAGCTCTCCTTGGTAAGGAACACGGAAACAGCCCCCATCCCCAACCAGTAGCAGTTATGACTTTTATACTCGTGCCCGTAAACAGCACCCACCGTGGTCTGTTGTGGCCACGTCGGTATTGGGAGGCTCAGCCACCAGACTCTGGATCTGGGCCAACGTGCTGCTGGCTTCCTGAATCTCCCTCCAGATGAGAAACACGTCCTCTCTGACCCCAGCTCCTGGAAGGGAAACACGTGTGAGCAGGCAGCTGTGGAAGGCCCCAGAATGCTCTGGTGGTCCTAGCAAGCCTGGCACACCCTGGCCAAGTTTCTAGAATATTTCTGAACATCATCTTCCATTTGCCCCACTAACGTCTTTCTGAGATTCAGAAGTGAAATCCCTAAGAAAATGCTGTCATCTCAAGAAATCATAAATGCAGACTTTAGGAGGTAATAAATCCTTATAAAGTAAATATTTGTGGCAGCCAGGATATTTTAAGATGAATTTATTGATAATACTCAAATAAGATAAAGAATAAAAATATTCAAAAGCACCCAGTAAAAGCCAGGGTGATCACTGTGAGCAAGGGAAACTCAATGGTATATGAAAGTAACAACCCCTCACCTTTCTTGATTAAGCTGAGATTTCCTGCTTCTTTGAAACCACCTTCACAACTCTGTTTTTCCCTAATGTAGTAACAACTCTTTGGCCTCCTTTTCTGGACCTCTCCTGTCTCAGTTAAGGGTTTGGTTTGGCTGTATGACATTTTTTAAATGATATGGCTCAATTAATATAGATATTTATATCATTTTAGCAATCAGTCAATAGACGTTCATCCCATGGGTGAGAAGTCCAAGGCTGGGACACTCTGCCTCCACCAAGATCCTGGCTCTAACAGATTAGTAATTTCCAGAGGTTAAGGAGGGTGTAGGAGCAGGAGGGGGATGGGTATGACTGTAAAACGCAACACGCGGGAACCTGGGGTGGTGTCCTGAGAGCATCGCTATCAATATCCTTGTCGTGATACCGTCCTATAGTTTTGCAAGATGTTACCATGGGGGAAACCCAGTAAAGAGCACGTGGGCATTTCTGTTATTTCTTACAACTGTATGTGAACCTACAGTTCTCTCCGCCAGAGCCTGCTGTGCATACGAGGCCAGCAGTGACTCCAACAGGCAACCGTGCTTAGAAGATGCCACTCACCCATTTTCAGTGGCAGCCGTGGGCCCAGCTGCCAGCCGGGCACCACTCACAGCATCGTGGGGGCTACAGGGGAGTCCGTACTCTGGGGTGCTTCTAAAAGGTTGCTCAGACAAGAATTTAGCAGACGTATTCTCTAAAGACTCCATTCCAATAAACGTTTATTTAGAAACAAACACGCACAAGAAATCTACTTCACAGACTGTGTACAGTCGGCTCAGAGAACACTGATGCTGTTATTACTTAAGTAAGCTGAGTCCCGATTCTCTAATGATAAATGCCTTTTTGGGGTACCTGCTACGTGCCTGGCATTGTGCTTAGGCCTTTTGAAACACTGTCTCATCTCTCTTCACGACAATTCTCCAGGCAAATTCTATTCCTGTCCCCATTTCACAGTTGTGTAAACTGAGGTGCAGCCAGTTAGTTGTCCAAGGTCATACCCTCAAGAGTGGCAGAGCAGGGTGTCAAACCCAAGTTGGTGTAACTGTACCAACTCAGCCACCCTGATTAGGTGTCCTGGAAAAGGGACGGCTGGTTTATAGAGGTACCTACCCAAGCTGCTGATGGCATCCCACTTAACAGTCCACAGAGGCCTGAGATCCCACAACCACAGAGGAAGAGAACAGCCATCAGGTGTAGGGGCCACCCCAGGAGATTCGTCCACCCTGGGCCAAAAGACTGACCTTAAGCTACCAGGGCAGACCAGAGTTGATGTTTCTGACTTTTAAAATGTAGTCCAGAAGGGTGGGGTGGAATTAAGGGAAACCAGAGCTCTGGCCCTCCTGAAGTTGGCCAGATCAAGTGAGAGAGTATTAATAGCTATATTTATTAAGAAGCAAGTGACGAGCCCTGACAGAGATGGATGGCCATCAGGGCTCCACAGCCATCAATAGCCCGCGGAGTGAAACATGATGAGTACCCAGCTCCACGCTGGAACTCCAAAAATATCGCAGGCTGCTGCCCATTGCAAACCTGGAGCCCCCAGGATTTTCTAACCCTGTGAAAGCAAAACTGGCTTCCAGCTGCTTGCTTTAGCCTGGAGGTGTTAAGTAGCAGAATTCTCTCTTTAAAAGTTTCAAATGAGTCAAGGCTTTCCATTTCCCCCAGGCTTGTCAATAACATCGCAGACTACTCCTTCAGCCTCAAAGGAAGAACTTCCAAGGAAACACAGCTGCCGCTGGCTGATCCAAGGACAGGAAGGCGCGTTTACGGGGCAGCAGTGACCTGGGATGTGCTCTCCTGAGCAAGCGGTCATCAGACTCTCACTCCACTGGTTTAGTCGTTATAATCAGGCAGCTACAGATTCCTACGCTGGTGATCAGAAAACAAAACAACTCAAAACTACCCATTTCACTTGGTTTGCTTTAAAAACAAAACATAATGAAACAAAACCAGCTAGCAGACAAGAAAAACCACAGGCAATAAAAAGCCTGACTTAGAAGGTAGAGGTTTTATTTCAAGTTATTCGACAGGCAGTCAGGAAGGGCTGCCATTTTTATCTGGGTCACTTCTAAGGAGCTTAGCTGGGAAATCAGACAGCTGCAACCAAGGGGGACAGCCCCACTGGAAACGGAAGAGCGTGGAGGACAAGGCACAGGAGATTTCAGTATTCAGAAGGCTTTGTGAGTTTGAAGTTCTCCAGGCCAAACCAGAAAGGAGATGAAACCACAGCGGATCCTGCTGCGCACAGAGACAGGATATGGCTCCTCAAACAGACACCCAGGTGACCTAAAAGGTCCTCCAACCCCAACTGCCCCCTCCCACCCCAACCCCTGACATCCCCCATAGGCCTTGTGGTAACCACCTGAAGGCTCACAGAATGCTGACACTGGCTGGAGGTGATGCCACATCAAGCTGCTGTTTGTTGTCAGCACCCGGTACTGACTGGCTTGTTTAACATATGAAGGAGACCCAGGTCAGATACATTTTGATGTGTCAGGGGAAGAGCCCACCTGCCACCAAATACCACCTCCCTGTTAAATCTTCCTTGTCTCACTTGTAGGATAAAGTCCAGTTGTCAGAGTCCAAGTCATTCATCTATTCACGTGGCAAATATTTGTTGAGCACTTAGTACATATGGTGGGTGGGCACTGCCAGTGAACCCTGAGCTGGCATTCAAATCCAGGGTTCAAGGCCCCCGCCATGACACCCCCTCTAATAGTCTGCCACCATGAACCCAGTAGGAGCACCGTCCTCCCAGCCCTCCAGGGCCCCTGCACTCCCTCGTGCTCCCCATCAGGGGGCTCGGAGCCCTCCACTGCACTCACCCAGCCCCACCCTTCATTCAAGGCAGCAGCCTGACTCCACCATCAAGCTCTGCCCCGTCACCTCAGGGAACAGCCATCTGCCTCTTGCTCCTTTTCAATTCCCATGAAATGAACCAGCCACAACCACTGCTCTCCATGATTTTGCTGCCAGGACACACTGTCAGGCCACACGCAATTAAAGAGGCTGGCGCCATATGCAATTTCTGGCTGCCTGGCAGGCCAACCTCCAATTCCAAAGAACATAAAGAAGCATCAGCTGGAGATGGTGAATTAGTGCATCCAGACCTTGAATTCAGGCTAATTTAAGTCAGTCCTTCACAAACACGAGGCTTTATTTTTAGTAAGCAGCTGCTTACAACACAGCTCACTACTCAGCGGTGGGTCCAGGGCCATCCTGGGGCCGAGAGCTGTGATCTACAGCTTTCCTGCAGTATCAGTCTGCTGTGTCGGATTACGGTTTATGTTTGCAAGGGCAGAATGTCTCTTCTCTCTTTGTATCCTCCAAGGCACTCAGCACAGGATCCAGGGTTTCCAGGAAGGATTCCTATCCTTCCTTCTTTTCATTTCTCTTTATTATAAAGAAACAATGACGGAGCACCTAATGCGTTCCTTCCTCAAGGGATTGCTCTCACAACCGACAACCCCCAATAATGCAAGAAACTCTTCTGAATGGTAACAGACATATCATTTGAGCATATGGCTATACCCTAGGTGTTCCAGACATTAACAGTGACATGCCCTAGAGCAGTGAGTCATTTCTTTTTAGGTCCTCGTGCCACAGCAAGGCAAGTCCCCCACCTCCCCACCCCTATATCTGAAATATTAGCAATACCAGGGGCAAGAAGGGAAGGGATATTAAATTAAATTAAAACCACCCTCAGCAACCGTGAATCCCAGACCATCCCCTGGGTCCCGCTGTGGCCCTTTCCCCATCGCCCAGGACTCCTGGGGGAAGAACTGGCCCCCCTGGGTGGAGACTCTGCTGACTGCCTGAGCCCTAAATGCCTACTCAGTCTTGAGGATCTGAAAGAGTTGAATATGACTATAAAAGGCAGTATTTTCAGGAAAACACAGCACCTCTATTTTCAGAAAGTGATATAACATCTAAAAATAATAATGAACAATGAGGTAATTAAAATCCCCAGAGACCTAAAATTATAATATGCATCTGGTAAAGGGTGTATATTACATCCATAAAGGGATTGAAAGTGGTGAAATCAGTAGTTTTTGTTGTAATGGAAGCATTCCCAGTTCCTTGTGTTAAATTACATATTAAGATATTTTGCTCAGTCTCGCCCTATGGAAATTAACCATTAATTAATTTAAAGCAAATAGAGTCATTTCACCATCTTGATAAATATCAAACATTTTCTTGGGACAATGAATATATGTGTTTCACAAACATCATGATGCCTTAAAAGCAGTTTCAAATATCAAGTATAGACAACTCTTAATAGGCGGCTATGGTTCCATCTCCTGGGGCCTCTTTCTTCTAAGTGTAACACGGTAAAATGCAAATGGAATGCAGTCTAATTGTCCAATATTCACATAGAAAACCTGTATATAAACCATAACTCTTCTCCCCACGGTAGAGAGCAAGTGTTCCACAAAACTCAGTAAGAAGCATGACCCCCGACTCTGGGGGCTACTAGCAAACAGGTGATAAAGACACAGGCACAAGAACAGAGAAGCAATATCTAAAGAGAAAATGCCCAAAATGCCCATGAATAAAGTTTAGTTGGATAAATCTATTCTATTTAGAATCGCTAATGCCATTCAGAAGACACCAACTCAAAGGTAAGTGTTTTAATGAAATGGTAAATTCGAAGGAACTTTATGCGTTTCCTTTAGAGCAAATTTATCAAAGTTTTTGTTTTTCAGCTTTTCTAATCACATAAAAGCCCTGCACTTTTGGTTCTCAGGGACTTACAGTGCCCCAAAAGAATTATAAGATGCTCACAGGGCTGCTCACTGATTTCTATCAACCAACTCTGAACCAAGAGAGAAACAGTAAGGCTAGGACGGCTGTTTTGCGGGAGCGATCCCACGCTAGCATCTACTCTGCCCTCTGCCCTCAGTGGAAACCCGTTTTGGGGATGGTAGGTCACATGGGCTACTGGGGACTGGGTCTCACTCACTTAGAGGGGTCTCTTCCCAGCTCTGCCAGGTCATTCAGGAATGAGTAAGTTTTAGGAGACTCATTATTTCTTCAAATTCACAAGAGACTAACCTAGAAACCAGGAAGCCAATCATTTAAAAATATCCTTTTCACAACAGGACATCTTCTCGGAGAATCGTCATTCATTCATTTCTTCAACAAAACTCAATCAACGCCCATGATATCTGGGCACTGGAAATACACAGTGAATAGGAAACAGTGTGAGCTTTGAAGCGGCTCCCCCTCCAGAGTGGTCTTCCCAAAGTGTGGTCCTCAGAACTTGTGTCAGAACCCCCAATCAGCTTATCAAAATGCAGATTCCTAGGCCACACCCCAGACTCACTCTGAGGGTGGGAATCCAGGAAACTGTACTCTTACAAGCATCCCCGTGATTCTCTTGCAACAAAAGTTTGAGAAGCTTTAGTCTCTCAGGCAAGTCAGGCATGTACGCAAATTATTTCTATCCAGCATATGCTTGGAGAAAAAACAAAAAAGTTGGGTGATTTCTGGGAATGGTATTCTAATACCCTGATGTCCCTATTTCTGCCTTAAAGAAATGCTCCTGAAGAGTCAGAGCTCTTTTTGTGTCTGACCTTCAAGGTGTCAGAGAGTCCTTGGCATACCATCTTCCAGATACCCGTGCCAGGCCACTCTCATTGATATGGTTCATGATATTCTACTATTTCTAAGAGTGTCGTTTATTTTAGATGTATTTCATAATGGCTGCTTCCTGTTGATACATAAAGAAGGAGGAAGGGGGGAAAGTAAAACTGACTTTGTACCTACTATGTGCCAGTCACTGTGTTGGGCACTTAAACATACTACTTCATTTGTTCTTACAACCATCACCCAAGTAGGGCTCATCACTCCCACTTAACAGATGAGCAAACTGTGGTTCAGAGAAGTTAAGGAACTTGCCCAAGGCCACACAACTAATAAGTGATGAAGTCAGGCTTCAGCCTCAGGTCTGTCTGTCTCCAACACCCCCTCCCCATACTCTTTCCATGTGGAGCAGTGTCCTTGTATATCCTCAAAAATTACCACAATGCAGGATTTGTGTAAGCAAACCTCATCTGTTATGTACTGGTTGCTTTCAGTTTCCTTCAAGGGGCTTATAGGCTCATCTCTTCCTGGTATGGAAACCACCCAGTTTGTAATTCTGATCTGTAGACGATGATGGTTGGTGAGTTGTACCACCAAGGTCAGGACCTAATGCTGCACTCTGCTGAGTTGT
This sequence comes from Mesoplodon mirus, assembly GCF_964341445.2. Classification (NCBI taxonomy): domain Eukaryota; kingdom Metazoa; phylum Chordata; class Mammalia; order Artiodactyla; family Ziphiidae; genus Mesoplodon; species Mesoplodon mirus. The sequence continues at coordinate 15,933,181 of NC_138990.1, read as the reverse complement.
AGCACACACCTGCTTGCTTAGCTGTAATCTGCCTGCGCTGGGATTGGCAGTCACCCACAGGCAGCCCCGATGGGTTCTACTAACTCTTGAGAGCTCTCCAGTGTTGAGCTTCTACTATCGGCATACTGCATCCCTTATCAAACTGTTATTACTTTGAGGACAGACTACGTTTATCCCTTTTTGTAACTACTCTCCTTGGTACATCCCTGACACCCTGCAGGCTGCTCCAGAACATCAGCTTCTTGAAGAGAGGGACCCCCTTTTTCATCATTGTAACCCCGGAGCTCAGCACAATGCTCCACTTTCAAATAATATATGTGGAGGAGATCCCTCACCTTGAAATCAGAACAAGCGTATTCAAATGTAATCAGAAATCTACACTAGCTCTTTTTCCTAGTAATTCAATTTAATTTTTAAAAGATTTTTCAGAGGTTTCTCTATGCTTCAATGTTTTGTTAGGTGATGCAGGATGTCTGAACCCACTTGATTATTTCAGTGTGATTCTGAGAGATTGATTATCTTGGTGACTAAAGAATTGAGCTGAGCCCACCACTGCCCGGTGCCAAGAGAGGGTTCCAGTGAGCAGTGCAGGGGTCCTGGTGACAGGCTAAGAATAAACAAGGAATCCAGGATTTAAACCCACTATGGGGGAAAAAAATACAGGGGGTCCCTGCCCTTAAAGGGACTTACTCTCTGGTGGGGAAAACTGTACCTTCCTACACATTAGGTGAAGGTGTGAACTAAGGGAACAAGAGGGTTGAGTGTAGGTGGGCAATTCTTAAATCCTAAACTGAGATCCTGCAGTTGTGATGGGAAGGAGCAGCTTTTTTTCCCCACTTTTATTATTTTTTTAAATTAATTTTTATTGGAATATAATTGCTTTACAATGTTGTGTTAGTTTCTGCTGTACAGCAAAGTGAATCAGCTATACATATACATATATCCCCTCCTTTTTGTGAAGGAGCAACTTTGAAATCATCAAGCAGAAGCATAATTGATATCCTAAGAGTTTAGGGTTCCCTGAATAGGAAACTTGTCTTTTATTCCTTCTGAATCTCCTCCTCACCCCTAGTGAGTCACTAAAGCACACAGAAGGTGCTTCATAAATGCTTTGCTAACAAGAGGACTGTCTCACAGCAGTAATAAGATATCCAAGGCAAGCCATTATTAGAAGGAGCAGGACTTCGGAGATAAAGTCTCAGCCTTGTAAACTGGAATGTGGCAGCAATTTTGGAAGTGCAGCTGTTCCAGCTCCGTCCATTGAATTAAACTGAGTTCTAGGGAGCAGGAAGGAGACCTCTGAGAGAACTGCTCTCAGTAGCCCATGAACAGGCACCAGTCAGTGCTTCTATATTAAATTAGAGCTTACAAACAAAGAAGCCAAGGCAAGCCTGAGTGATGGGCCAGCAAACTTTAAATACCTAATTAAAGATCACAAGTGTCTTCCAAGAATAAGGACTTGGTTGTTTTTTCTCCTTCAGCCTGTCAGCCTGAACATACCTTAAAACAAATAAATTTTGGTTTTGTAATATTGAGTTTCGTTCATGCATTTTTCTCCACCAACACACAAAAAATTACAGCTTCCAAAGGTAGAATCAGCCAAATTTTTACAGCTACACCATTTTTGGACTTCAGAATAATACTGTTGAGCAGAACAGATTTTCTAACACCATTTTGCCAGAAATACTGGACACAAACAAAAACTCTCTCAGAAAAACACTGTCTTTTCCTATTACCTGAAATTCACTCCTTTTTTCCCCCATTTAAAAAAAATTGAAGTATAGTTGATTTACAATGTCGGGGTACCGCAAAGTGACTCAGTTATACTATACATATATGTGTGTGTATATGCTTTTTCAGATACTTTTCTATTATAGGTTATTACAAAGCATTGAATATAGTTCCCTGTGCTGTACAGTAAGTCCTTGTTGTTTATCTATTTTGTATATAGTCATGTGTATCTGTTAATCCCAAATTCCTAATTGATCCCTCCCCGACCCTTTCCCCCTTGGTAACCATAAGTGTGTTTTCAATGTTTTTGAGTCTATTTCTGTTCTGCAAATAAGTTCATTTGTATCCGTTTTTTAGATTCCACATATAAGTGATATCATATTTGTCTTTCTCTGACTTACTTCACTTAGTATGATAATCTCTAGGTCCATCCATGCTGCTGCAAATGGCATTAGTTCATTCTTTTTATGTCTGAGTAATATTCCATCATATATATGTACCACATCTTCTTTATCCATTCATCTGTCAATGGACATTCAGGTTGCTTCCATGTCTTGCCTATTGTAAATAGTTCTGCTATGAACATTGGAGTAGATGTATCTTTTCAAATTAGAGTTTTCATCTTTTCCAGAACTCACTCCTTTTTACTTATTCATTGCAGTCTTTCTCTTACCCCATGAGCAAAATATGGTGATGAGCACACTGAACCTATTTGCCGCTTCTGCTCAAGGAGCAGAGGCTGGCCAGCATGCTGGGCTGAGCTGGCTGAGGGGAGTCCAGGCTCAGAAGGAAGAGGTGATCACAGATCTACTAACGATGGCTGATGGCGGGAGATGGGGCTAGAAGTGAAAGGTGGTGAGCTGCCTAACCCTGATCTGGAGCCATGAGGGGGTCCTGAGCTGTGGGCTGTGGTTGTACATATGAAACACGCTAAAGTTAAGACTGCCCCTCAAGTGTCTGCATCTTCCTCTTCTTCCTTCCCCTCCCTCCCCCTCCCCTCCCCTTCCTCCTGCTCTGGTATGAGATACCAGCTCTGGCTTGAAGTGGGAGCTCAGAGCTCCAACCACGGCCATCAGCCTGGGTGCTCATCCTACCGCTGGATGTCTTGCATTCTCAATTCTGAAGAGCCTGGCATGGAAAATGAGTGCACTGTCAGCTTCACCGATGAGTCCAGATTTCGAGCTAGCCACATCAATGCCAAAATTATTGACTTTTGTTGAGGTTGATGCCAGGCCCTCAGTGAAAAATTTTACTCTAATGTGATTTTCTCAGTCCATACTTACTATTTCAGTTTAATTAAAAATTTGAGGACAAAACAGGAAGAGAAAAACCAAAGTAAAAGATGAGGTCTGCTCCGAACCCTAGAGATCAGAAGCCTTTTTCCTTCCTGAGAGGGAGCCCCCAGACCACTACGTAGACCCCTCACTCTGGGCCCACAAGGCTTTCCTAACTTAAGGAGCAGCTTCCCATGGAATTAGGACTGTACCCCTTAAAGGTACAGTCCCTGGAAAGGACCAGCAGTTAAAGTTCCTTCCCAAGTCAGCAATAACCCAGCTCCCATGCAGAACAATCCATCCCATGCAATCATGAAAGCTTCTGAGAACTGAAAATTACCACGTCCAACTGACAAATATTCCTGCACCATTCACACCTCTCACTGCACCCAATGTGACAATAGGGAAATGGGGGAAAGTCATGCCCAGAAAGGGCCCCACAGTATAATCCTATGTACCACTGCTAGTAGATGAACAGGTGCTCCTGATTTCCTCTAGAAAGGTCCTGGTCACCTACCCTTAATATAAACCTTGGAAATGGATCCACCTCCAATCAGGACGCAGCTAATCGGTACAATATTCACTTCCTACTTCCAAATTCCGATTCCCATCCATCACTATGCATGCGAATAAACTGGTTACTATCATAACTAGTCTGAAAATGCTCACTATCCTGTTGGATTATTTCACTTTCTAGAGCCAATGTCTACAATAAAAGCCCACTTGGAATCCTAAAAGGAAACTAATATTAATTGAATGTCAATTTTGTACTAAACATTACCATGGGTGTTGTATGCCTTAATTCCCCCAACAATCATATGAGGTAAATGTGATTTTTCCCATTTTTACAACTAAGAGAACATAGCTCAGAAAGGTTAGGTAACTTACCTAAAGTCACACAAGTAGTTAGTGGCAAAACTAACTAGGGTTTGAATCCAGGTCTGCCTCCAAAGTTGATTCACTTTCCAGCAAACACTGTTTGCCAGAGCCAAAAAAAGAATCATACAAGAATAAAACATTGTGAGAGCCTGCATTATTGTTTAGCAAATATTCATTTCCCTGCCCACCTCAGTGTGAGTGAGGTAGATGTCCTCATCTGCTTGATGTGGGACTTGGTCATGTCATTTGCGTTGGCCAACAGAATATTAGTGGGTGTGACATGAGCAGAGGCCTTAAGTAGGGCTGCATGGCTTGGCTTGACGCTTGTGCTCACTGCTCATGCTGACTGCCACAACAGAAATATATCCTGGAGAGCACTAGTTAAAGGAGGACACGTCCCTCCTCAATTAATCAATCTGCAGTTGACCTGTAGACCTGTGATCAAGAAATAATGGCAAAAGTATTACTAATTTGATGAAAACTATAAACCAGCAGGTCCAAGAAGCTCAGTGAACCCCAAGTACAAGACACAGCCATCAGGATTGGAGGGGAGACTCAGTGGCAGGCTTTGCTCTTGAAAAGAAATGTTGAGAAGCTTCAGGAGGCAAAAGGAAGAAACAGAAGGGAGGAGCCAGGGAGGATGTAGGTCACTCTTTCCTCTTCCAGTGGCTCAGCAGCAGCTATTAAAATATCACCTAATGGGGACTTCCCTGGTGGTCCAGCAGTTAAGACTCCACACTCCCAATGCAGGGGACAGGGTTCGATCCCTGGTCATGGAACTAAATCCTGCATGCATGCCGCAACTGAAAGATTCCCACGTGCCACGACTAAAAAGATCCTGCATGCCAAAACTAAAGATCCCGCAGGCCACAACTAAGACTCGGCACAGCCAAATAAATAAATAAATATTTTTTTTAAAAGAATCACACCTAATGAAGAGTGTGCGAGGAGGATGGTGGGAGGGAATAAAGAGAGGAGCTGAATTTTCATCCAGACTAGCATGGAAAAACCAGACACAGCGCCAGGCAAACAGAGGATCCCAGAGGGCAAGGAGAATAGAAGGGTATCCCCGCTCCCCTAAGAGTTCTCAGAAATCCAGGGGAAGGTCTTTGGACAGCACAGAATCAGAGGTGAGAGGCAATTTACTCTTGATTCCTGAGGTGGGCAGCACCACCATATGCACAAGTGCTCAGCGGGGCTGACGCAGTAGGTGCCATGAACCTTAGTCCTCTTCCTGTCCTCTCTCTAAACATTCCTGACAGCCAAAGAAAACTGCCCATGAACTCTTAGGAAGTAATGTAGAAAAAAATTTTTAATGTAATGCACTATTTAATGTACCACCCTAAGTAGCACATATTGCCTGTGTCAAAACACTGGAAAAGCTTTCTATCACCCAAAAAGAGCAGTCCTGGGAAAATGAGCAAACAGGAAAAAATTCAATCTGGGGGGAAATTCTTCCAAGTACATATAAGAATCCAAAGCAAGCAGAGAATAAAGAAATGATTGTACACAATGTATCTATTCCTGTCTTTGCAAGGAAGCAAGAAACAAGACAAAATTGTTCTCAGCCTATAACTACTTTTTGCTATCTGAGGGTAAGAGGATGATGTAAGGATTTGCCCCAAAATATGAGGCCTAAAAGTTCGTTAAAATTCACACATAATTAACTTATTTGTAGATACTATTACGATTCATTTATCAAACCCATTACAAGAAATGCAGATTCCTACAAATATCTATTTATGTACAAGTATCACTCATCAAAATTATATGAAATAAGAACCTGTAGCTATGCATTTATCTAATTTATCCAGTCACCCCTAATCTGAGTTGGAGTAGCCCAAAGGACTTCGGAAACTTTAGAGAATAATTATAGCCTTTTAAATCTTGAATCTGTAATGGGCACAAATGCAATATAATTGGTCCAAATTTTTAAAGGCTTTTTAATACATTGGCAAGGAAAGCTGCAGTAAGCAAACTGCTGATACAACTCAATCTTTTTTTATTTAAACATCTTTATTGGAGTATAATTGCTTTACAATGGTGTGTTAGTTTCTGCTTTATAACAAAGCGAATCAGCTATACATACACATATATCCCCATATCTCCTCCCTCTTGCATCTCCCTCCCACCCTCCCTATCCCACCCCTCTAGGTGGTCACAAAGCGCTGAGCTGATCTCCCTGTGCTATGCGGCTGCCTCCCACTAGCTATCTATTTTACATTTGGTAGTGTATATATGTCCATGCCACTCTCTCACTTTGTCCCATCTTACCCTTCCCATTCCCCGTGTCCACAAGTCCATTCTCCATTCTCTACATCTGCATCATTATTCCTATCCTACCCCTAGGTACTTCATAACCATTTTTTTCTTTTTTAGATTCTATATATATGTGTTAGCATACGGTATTTGTTTTTCTCCTTCTGACTTACTTCACTCTGTATGACAGACTCTAGGTCCATCCACCTCACTACAGATAACTCAATTTCATTTCTTTTTAAGGCTGAGTAATATTCCATTGTATATACTGCCACATCTTCTTTATCCATTCATCTGTTGATGGACACTTAGGTTGCTTCCATGTCCTGAATATTGTATATAGAGCTGCAGTGAAGACTGTGGTACATGACTCTATTTGAATTATGGTTTTCTCAGGGTATATGCCCAGGAGTGGGATTGCTGGGTTCGTAAGGTAGTTCTATTTTTAGTTTAAGGAAGCTCCATACTGTTCTCCATAGTGGCTGTATCAATTTACATTACCACCAACAGTGCAAGAGGGTTCCCTTTTCTCCACATCCTCTCCAGCATTTACTGTTCGTAGATTTTTTGATGATGGCCATTCTGACTGCTGTGAGTTGATACCTCACTGTAGTTTTGATTTTCATTTCTCTAATGATTAGTGATGCTGAACATTCTTTCATGTGTTTGTTGGCTGTCTGTATATCTTTGGAGAAACGTCTATTTAGGTCTTCTGTCAATTTTTGGATTGGGTTGTTTGTTTTTTTGATATTGAGCTGCATGAGCTGCTTGTAAATTTTGGAGATTAGTCCTTTGTCAGTTGCTTCATTTGCAAATATTTTCTCCCATTCTGAGGGTTGTCTTTTCATCTTGTTTATGGTTTCCTTTGCTGTGCAAAAGCCTTTGTTTCATTAGGTCCCATTTGTTTATTTTTGTTTTTATTTCCATTTCTCTAGGAGGTGGGTCAAAAAGGATCTTCCTGTGATTTATGTCCTAAAGTGTTCTGCCTAGGTTTTCCTCTAAGAGTTTTATGGTGTCTGGCCTTACATTTAGGTCTTTAATCCATTTTGAGTTTATTTTTGTGTATGCTGTTAGGGAGTGTTCTGATTTCATTCTTTTACATGTAGCTGTCCAGTTTTCCCAGCACCACTTATTGAAGAGGCTGTCTTTTCTCCGCTGTATAGTCTTGCCTCCTTTATCAAAGATAAGGTGACCATAGGTGTGTGGGCTTATTTCTGGGCTTTCTAACCTGTTCCATTGATCTATATTTCTGTTTTTGTGCCAGTACCATTCTGTCTTGATTGCTGTAGCTTTGTAGTATAGTCTGAAGTCAGAGAGCCTGATTCCTCCAGCTCCGTTTTTCTTTCTCAAGATTGCTTTGGCTACTCGGGGTCTTTTGTGTTTCCATACAAATTGTGAAATTTTTTGTTCTAGCTCTGTGAAAAATGCCATTGGTAGTTTGATAGGGATTGCACTGAATCTGTACATTGCTTTGGGTAGTATAGTCATTTTCACAATATTGAATCCTCCAATCCAAGAACATGGTATATCTCTCCATCTGTTTGTATCTTTAATTTCTTTCATCAGTGTCTTATAGTTTTCTGTATACAGGTCTTTTGTCTCCAGAGGTAGGTTTATTCCTAGGTATTTTATTCTTTTTGTTGCAATGTTAAATGGGAGGGTTTCCTTAATTTTTCTTTCAGATTTTTCATCATTGGTGTACAGGAATGCAAGAGATTTCTGTGCATTAATTTTGTATCCTGCTACTTTACCAAATTCATTGATTAGCTCTAGGAGTTTTCTGGTAGCATCTTTAGGATTCTCTATGTATAGTATCACGTCATCTGCAAACAATGACAGCTTTACTTCTTTTCCGATTTGGATTCCTTTTATTTCTTTTTCTTGTCTGACTGCTGTGGCTAAAACTTCCAAAACTATGTTGAAAATAGTGGTGAGAGTGGGCAACCTTGTCTTGTTCCTGATCTTAGGGGAAATGGTTTCAGTTTTTCACCATGAGAACGATATTGGCTGTGGGTCTGTCATATATGGCCTTATTATGTTGAGGTAAGTTCCCTCTATGCCTACTTTATGGAGGTTTTTTATTATAAATGGGCGTTGAATTTTGTCAAAAGCTTTTTCTGCATCTATTGAGATGATCATATGGTTTTTCTCTTTCAATTTGTTAACATGGTGTATCTCATTGATTTGCGTATATTGAAGAATCCTTGCATTCCTGGGATAAACCCCACTTGATCATGGTGTATGGTCCTTTTAATGTGCTGTTGGATTCTGTTTGCTAGTATTTTGTTGAGGATTTTTACGTCTATGTTCATCAGTGATACTGGCCTGTAGTTTTCTTTCTTTGTGATATCTTGCTCCCAAAGTCCACTGCCTCAATTTGGGATGATTCATTGTCTATTCATGTATTCCACAGATGCAGGTACATCAAGTTGATTGTGGAGATTTAATCTGCTGCTCCTGAGGCTGCTGGGAGAGATTTCCCTTTCTCTTCTTTGTTTGCACAGCTCCTGGGGTTCAGCTTTGGATTTGGCCCCGCCTCTGCGTGTAGGTCACCTGAGGGCGTCTGTTCTCTGCTCAGACAAGACGGGGTTAAAGGAGCAGCTGATTCGGGGGCTCTGGCTCACTCAGGCCTGGGGGAGGGAGTGGTATGGAGTGCAGGGCGAGCCTGCAGCAGCAGAGGCTAGCGTGACGTTGCACCAGCCTGAGGCACGCCGTGCGTTCTCCTGGGGAAGTTGTCCCTGGATCACGGGACCCTGGCAGTGGCGGGCTGCACAGGCTCCCAGGAGAGGAGGTGTGGACAGTGACCTGTGCTCACACACAGGCTTCTTGGTGGCTGCAGCAGCAGTCTTAGCGTCTCATGCCCATCTCTGGTGTCCGCGCTGATAGCCGCGGCGCGCACCCGTCTCTAGAGCTCATTTAGGCGGTGCTCTGAATCCCCTCTCCTCACGCACCCCGAAACAACGGTCTTTTGACTCTTCGGCAGCTCCAGACTTTTCCCTGGACTCCCTCCCGGCTAGCCGTGGCGCACTAGTCCCCTTCAGGCTGTTTTCACGCAGCCAACCCCAGTCCTCTCCCTGCGCTCCGACCGAAGCCCGAGCCTTAGCTCCCAGCCCCGCCCGCCCCGGCGGGTGAGCAGACAAGCCTCTCGGGCTGGTGAGTGCCGGTCAGCCCTGACCCTCTGTGCGGGAATCTCTCCGCTTTGCCCTCCGCACCTCTGTTGCTGCGCTCTCCTCCGCGGCTCCGAAGCTTATTCTCTCCCGCCACCCGCAGTCTCCACCCGCGAAGGGGCTTCTAGTGTGTGGAAACCTTTCCTCCTTCACAGCTCCCTCCCACTGGAGCAGGTCCCATCCCTATTCTTTCGTCTCTGTTTTTCCTTTTTTCTTTTGCCCTACCCAGGTACGTGGGGAGTTTCTTGCCTTTTGGGAGGTCTGAGGTCTTCTGCCAGCGTTCAGTTGGTGTTCTGTAGGAGTTGTTCCATTTGTAGATGAATTTCTGGTGTATTTGTGGGGAAGAAGGCGATCTCCAGGTATCACTCCTCCGCCATCTTGAACGTCTCCTCACAACTCAATCTTTTATTTGCTTTCAAATTATATCACTGGACCTACCCAAATCTATACTAATAAACAGGGTAGGGGAGGAGTGGAGAAAAGAAAAAGAAAGGCAGAAAGGAAAATGTATTGGGGGCAAAAAATGAAAAGCTTTAAAAGCCAGTGTATATTATGAGAAAAAGCATGTGTTGAATAAGACAGCACAGAAACCAAGAATACATGTGCTCACATGTGTGTGTGTTGAAAAAGTGTGTGTTGAATAAGACAGCACAGAAACCGAGAATATATGTGCTCACCACTTAGAATATTCAGTCCAGCAATACACAAAATGAACGCTTATTTGGATAACATCAAACCCATTTTTCACATCTACATTAAATATACAGGGCAGATAGAAAAACAAATTGGATGTAAAAGGTCATTACCAATCAAGAGTAGAGTGTGACAGGGCAATGAAGCAGAGTAGATGGCCCAGGGCAAGCCTATCACATACAGGAATGTAATATTGATATATTGCAAAGGAATCCACATACATCAGTGGAGAAAGAAAGGTTAATCAGTGAATGGTGCGAATATCTTTTTTGGTGGTGTATTTCTTTCTGTACTTTAGACTTCTGGGGGAGATAGATTTCTAGTAGTGAAAATACCGGATCAACATGATTAAACATTTTGGGGTAATCTCTCACACTGAATTGCTTTCCAAAAAAAAGTTTTAAGACAATCTAAGTCACATCAGCAGTGTATATGGAATACCCATTTCACTGAACCTGAATTAGCATAAAAATAATATCTCACTGTTTCCAGCTGAATTTGCTTTGATAAAGAAATTAATGTCAATTAGTAGTGAACAGTAGTGAAATTGAACATTTTTGTATTTAACTTCTTTTGCCCATTTATCTGTTGGGGTCTGCCGACTTGGTTCAGAAAGGCAAGAGGGAGAGCATCACAAACTATCACCCAGAGAAAACTTATTTGCAGGAACCACTCTCAGTAACAGCAAAGAAGAGTGCCTTTAGCCATGAAGCATAGCCCCTTCCCCACACCATCTGCCATATGAACCACCAGCAGATACCTATCTTGTGTCCTTTCAGTGGCGAATAATAAAGAGGAAGCCAGCACACAGCATCCAAAGAAGAACATAAGAAAAAAATGAGGGAAAGAGCAGCAAAATTACCAAGAGATGAATAACACTCACTAAAAATGTTACCAGGGAATACATGAAAATTATGATCCAATATTTCACCATGAATTTAAAAATATATATGAAGCCATCATCTCCTTGAAGGAAGAAAACAAAGCAGACATGCAAAAACTCAAGAATGTGATGGCAAGATAACAGGAAGAGATGAAATATGAAAAAGTCAGGAAAGAAGAAAAAAAATCACAGAAATTAAGAGGAAAATGGTGGGAAATCAACCAAGAAAATATATGCTGGAACTCACTATAAGAAACCAGACAAGGTGAACACAAGCAGAAATAAAGTACTCTAAAACATTAGAGAGAAAATAATAGGAGACAGTCAAAGGAGAGCTATCATACTTTATACATAAAGTGAGTCACCAAAGAAGAAAACCAGCCTGGCACAACGGTTAAGAAAATGAAGTGTTTGACTTCATGTCAATGAAGTGAATGTGAATTTGGACAAGTTTCTTAACCACTTTCTTTCTTGGTTTCCCTATCACTAAATTGAGGATAATATTAGTACCAACTCCATAGGGCTGTTAGGAAGTTTAAGTGGGTTAAAATTTGATAAGAGGCTGGAACAGTGCCTGGCATATTCCATGCAATGTCCAAGTGTTTGTTAAATTTAAAAATAGTAATAAATAAAACAACAGAGCAGAGAAGTATTTTAAAGTATAGTTCAAGGAAACTTGCCTGAAATAGAAGTCTTAGATGTTCATATTAAAGGGTACACTACATACCAGGGAATATCAACCACAGCAGTCAAGGTTGAGACATATCCTAGGACTTAATGGATTTAAAGATAAAAAAAAAAAAGAATCCTTTGGAGCAAAATGGCTGAATAAGATATTCCTTGATCATATCCCTGCCTCAACAATAATTTGGCATCCACCCACGGACAAAAGTGCCTTCATAGGAGCTTTGAAAGTGCCTTCATAGGAGCTTTGGGATCCAGGTAGGAGATTGTGAAGTCCAAGACCAAGAAGAGGTGTTTTGAGAAGGCAGGTCTGCCCCATGCTGCTGACTTACCAACCATGATCCCCACTACAGAAACAGAAACAGCTTTGTGCCCCTGAGGACTTGACTACAGCCATGTTTGGCTTGGCCCTGTCCCCAGCACCATATGCCAAAGGACCCAGGAGGAGCCATGCTCACCCGAGTATCAGGTAATAGACATATAGCCCTTGGTCCCAGCTGTGGACCCTGAATTGGCCCGTGAACCAGTTCCAGCCCCTCTTGGCCACAGTCTGGGAGTCCCTGGAGATAAGCCCCCCAACTCAGTCAGACTGTAGATTCTGAATAGGCCCTGTAATTGGGCTCCAGCCCATCCCAGCCATTGTCCACAGTCTTGCTGGCACAGGGATCCTACAGGAGAAATATCTGTCTATATCCCCAGAGATCCAGAAAGGGCCCCATACTTTCCTCTAACCCCCTCACAGCCTCTGTCTGCCAGCAGTCCTTAGGGTCCAGGGCCCCAGTGGGACACTCTCCAGTCTGAACTCCCAGAAGGGCCCTGTACTGGGCTCCAACCTCAACACAGCTTCAGTCCACCAGCAGACCTGCCAGCAAGGGACCCAGTAGTACACACTACTGTCTGTGCTCCAAGAGACTCTGAAAAGGACATATACTCAGTTCCAGGCCCTCCCAGCCTCAGTCCACACCACTGAGCCCAACCTGCCCCGAGACCTGGTGGGAGACATACACATCTGTGCCTCCACGGCCAGGACTGTAGACCTCAAACATCGCTATAGAATCTCAAACAACCCTGGGGCCCCATTCCAGCCCCTCTCAGCCATGGTCCAGGGCCAGTCCTGCCCACCTAGGGGCCCATCCAGTGACCAGGCATCAGTCCTCCCAGGGATCTAGTGGGAGCCATGCCCCCTGCACACCTAGTAATAGACCTGCTGTCTAAGGACCCAACTGTGGAACCTGAAGAGGATCCAACCTGAAGAGGATCCTTATCCCACAACATTCTACTGAACAAGGTACTGGAGGTAGTCCCATTCACCCAGAGACCAGACAGGATCTACACCTGTCCCAGCCCCTGATAACAAGCCTGCCAACTGAAGATCCCACTACAGACCCAGCAGCAGCCACATAACTGGGTCTAACCCAGCACAACTGAGATTTCAGAGGTAGTCCATCAGCCCAGGGAACAGACAGGAGAAGGTTTTTACCTATGGAAACCAATCTGTAAAGACTGGAAGAAGTGTATGCTTCTTCAAATGTACAGATACCAATGCAAGGCTACATGAATCATTAAGAATCAGGCAAAGATGACACCATCAAAGGAATTAATAAAGCTCCAGTAACTGACCCCAAAGAAATGGAGACCTACAGATTACTTGAAAAAGAATTCAAAATAATCATCTTAAAGAAGCTCAGTAAAATGCAAGAACACAGATAACTAAACAAAATCAGGAAAACAATGCATGAACAAAATGAGTTTAATAAAGAAACAGAAACCATAAAAAAGAACCAAAACAGAAATCCTGAAACTGAAGAATACAATGTCAGAACTGAAAAATTCTATAGAGAGCCTCAACAACATACTTGATCATGAAGCAGAATCAGAAAACTTGAAGACAGAACACTTGAAATTAGCCGATTAGAAGAACAAAAAGGAAAAAGAATGAAAAAGAGTGAAGAAAACCTATATGAATTATGGGACACCTTCAAGCAAATGAATATTCACAACATAGGAGTCCCAGAAGGAAAAGACAGAAAGGGGCAGAAAGATTATTTAAAGAAATAATAGCTGAAAACTTCCCAAATCTAGAAAGAGATATGGACATCTAAGTAGAAGAATCTCAAAGGACCCCAAGGACCCCAAGCAAGACCAACCCAAAGGAGATCACTCTGAGACACACTATCATCAAAATGTAAAAAATCAAAGACAGAGAAAATTTTGAAAGCAGCAAGAGAAAAATGACTTATCATGAACAAGGGAACCCCATAAGGCTATCAGCAGATTTCTCTGCAGAAAGTCTGCAGGCCATGAGGGAATGAGATGATATGAAATATTCAAAGTGCTAAAAGCAAAAAACTGCCAACCAAGAAAACTATACCCAGCAAAACTGTCCTTCAGAAATGAAGGCAAGATAAAGAATTTCACACACAAACAAAAGCAAAGGAAGTTCATCATCACTACATCTACCTTACAGAAATGCTAAAGGGAGTTGAAATGAAAGGATGCTAAGTAACAACTTAAAAATACATAAAAGTATAAAACTCACTGGTAAAGGTAATTATATAGTTCAATTCAGAATACCCAAATGTTGTAATCGTGGTGTGTATATCACTTTTATCTCTAGCACAGAAGTTAAACAATAATATTAAAAACAACTATAATAAGCTACAATAATAAATAAGCTACAATATGTATAACAAAACTAAGACGGTATTTTGGAAAGATAAAATTGACAAACCTTTAGCTAGACTAAGAAAAAAGAGCAAAGACTCAGTGATCATGGGTTGCCTGTGCCCTGGTCATCGATAGTACTGGGAGAGGAGTCACTGAAAGACATTTTTCCATGTTTGAAGGGCCCAGTTGTCCCTTCCAAACCCTGGATCTTTCACACACTATCTGTTTTCTCCTGCCATTCCCTTCAGAGCTCAGGCCTTTGCTCCCCACCCCACCCCTGTGATATGGTGACCAGGCTAGCGCCCCGACTGCAGGGATTCACTTTGTCTTTGAAGTTAAGGAGTCTCCTGGCAGAAACCAGTCAATACATCTATATTTGGATCTCACACTGGAACAAGTTCAGATCGGTTCGGTGGGAGGTAGAAACCCTGAGACAGTGCCTTTGCTTAGTAGACTCCACAGATGCAACATGGTGCCCCCAAGAGGCATGTCTGGCTCACAGGTAACAGGTCAGCCTTAGATCTGGAGACTGTTGAGGAAGTCCCATGAGTCAGTGACCTTGGGGTGACTTGGGATCTGGGATTGCTGGTATTTCTCCCCAAGATTCCTATTGTTCGTGGACACCAGTGGGGCAGAGAATGGACAGTGAGGTCTCCACGTGAAGAGCTCCCTGCTGCCTGCTCAGAGCATCAAAGGAGAACTGTTCACTCAGCATGAGAGATCAGGGGCAAAGCGCTGGGACTGGGGGCTTGGCGTCCCCTTTAGCTGGCTCTGAGTCCTGACAGCAGTGCCCTTGGAGGGCCAGGGAAGGCTGGCCCTGGTCCCTCTGCTGTGCCTGGATGACTTCAATAACCAAGAGTTTTTTTCTTGAGTTGGCAGCTGCTCATCATCATCATTTTGTCTCCATCCATCCATTCAATAAACCATATGGACCCCCCCAAAAAAGAGCAAAGACTCAAATAAAATTAGAAATGAAACTAAATATGACACAATAGAAATACAAAGGATCATAAGAGACTATTATAAATAATCACATGCCAACAAATTGGATAACCTAAAAGAATGGGTAAATTCCTAGAAATACAGAAACTACCAACACTGAATCATGAAGAAAAAGAAAATCTGGGTCAGGTGCCTGGAGGCATGTCGTTTGGGCCTTCGGCGGGCTTTTTGGGGACAAGGATGGCTATGGCCAGTGGTTTTTACTTACGCTACTATGTAAGGCACAAGGGCAAGTTTAGACATGAGTTTCTGGAGTTTGAGTTTTGGCTGGACAGAAAACTTAGATATGCCAACAACAGCAATTATAAAAATGATGTCATGATCAGAAGGGAGGCTTAGGTACACAAGAGTGTAATGGAAGAACTGAAGAGAATTATTGATGACAGTAAATTACAAAAGAAGATGATGCTTTGTGGCCTCCCTCTGACAGGGTTGGCCGGCAGGAGCTTGAAATTGTAATTGGAGATGAACACATTTCTTTTACCACATCAAAAATAGGTTCTCTTATTGATGTTAATCAGTCAAAGGATCCTGAAGGCCTTCGAGTATTTTACTATTTGGTACAGGGCGTGAAATGTTTAGTTTTTAGTCTTATTGGATTACATTTCAAGATTAAACCAATCTAAATTGTAAAAAAAAAAAAAAAGGAAAATCTGAACAGATTAAGAATTAATACCAATCCTCCTCAAGCTCTTCCAAAAAACTGAAAAAGAGGGAGCACTTCCAAGCTCATTTTATGAGGCCAGCACTACCCTTATACCAAAGCCAAATAATGACACTACAAGAAAAGTTTACTATAGACTAATATCACTAATGAATATGTATGCAAAAATTCTCAACAAAATACTAGCAGACCAAATTCAACATCACATTAAAAGGTTCATACACCATGATCAAGTAGGATTTATCCCTGGGATGCAAAGATTGTTCAACATACACAAATTAATAAATGTGATACACCAAATTATGATTCTCTCAATAGATGTAGAAAAAGCATTTCACAAAATTCAACTTCCTTTCATGATAAATGAATACAAAGTGAACTCTCAAGAAATTGGGTACAGAAGGAATATACCTCAACATAATAAAAACCATATATGACAAACTCACAGCTAACATACTCAGTGGTGAAAGGCTGAAAGATTTCCCACTAAGATCAGGAACAAGAAAAGAGTTTCCACTCTCACTACTCCCATTCAGCATAGCACTGGAAGTCCTAGCAAGAGCAATCAGGCAAGAAAAATAAATAAATACATCCAAATCAGACAGGCAGAAGTAAAATAGTCTCTGTTTGCAGATGATATGATCTGAAAAACTCCACCAAAAAACCTATTAGAACTAATAAACAAATTCAGTAAAGTTGCAGGATACAAAATCAACGGGCAAAAATCAGTTGTGTTTCTATATACTAACAACAAATTATCTGAAAAAGATATAAAGAAAACAATCCCACTTATAATAGCATCAAAAATAATAAAATACTTAGAAATAAATTTAACCAAAATGTTGAAAGATCTGTACACTGACAAATTATAAGACATTGATAAAATAAATTGATGAAGACACAAATAAATGGAAAAATATCTCTTGTTTGTGAATTAGATTAATATTGTTAAAGTGTCTATATTACCCAAAGCCATCTATAGATTCAAGGCAATTCCTACTAAAATCCCAAAGGGGGCTTCCCTGGTGGCACAGTGGTTAAGAATCTGCTTGCCAATGCAGGGGACAGGGGTTCGAGCCCTGGTCTGGTAAGATCCCACATGCCGTGGAGCAACTAAGCCTGTGTGCCACAACTACTGAGCCTGCGCTCTAGAGCCCTCGAGCCACAACTACTGAGCCCACGTGCCACAGCTACTGAAGCCCGCGTGCCTAGAGCCTGTGCTCCCAACAAGAGAAGCCACCACAATGAGAAGCCCATGCACTGCAATGAAGAGTAGCCCCCGCTCACTGCAACTAGAGAAAGCCCGTGAGTAGCAATGAAGACCCAACACAGCCAAAGATTAAATAAATTAACTAATTAATTAATTATTTTAAATTCCAAAGGCATTTTTCACAGAAATAGAAAAAACAATCCTAAAATTCATATGGAACCAAATAAGACCCTGAATATCCAAAGCAATCCTGGGAAATAAGAACAAAGCTGGAGGCATCATGATTCCTGATTTCAAGCTCTATTGCAACACAATAGTAATCAAAACAATATGGTACTGGCATAAAAGTGACACACAGACCAATGGAACTGAATAAAGAACCCAGAAATAAACCCATGCATATACAGTCAACTAATACCTGACAAGGGAGCCAAGAATCCTCAATAGAAAAATTATAGTCTCTTCAATAAATGGTGTTGGAAAAACTGAATATGCACATGCGGAAGAATGAAACTGGACCCCTATATTATACCACTCACCAAATTAACTTGCAACAGATTAAAGACTTAAACATAAGACTTGAAACTGTAAAATACTAGAAGAAAACATAGGGGGAAAGCTCCTTGATACTGGTTTTGGCAACAATTTTTTTGGATATGACACCAATAGAGCAAGCAACAAAAGCAAAAATAAACAAGTGGGGCTACATCAAACTAAAAATCTTCTGCACAGCAAAAGAAACAATCAGCAAAACAAAAGGCAACTTACAGAATGGAAGTAAATATTTACAAACCATCTATCTTAGAGGAAGTTAATATGCAAAATATATAAGGAACTCATACAACTTAATAGCAAAATACAAACAATCCAATTAAAATGGACAAAGGATTTGAATAGATATTTTTCCAGAAAAGACATACAAATGGCCAACAGATACATGGGAAGGTACTCAACATCACTAATTACCAGGGAAATGCAAAAGATATCCCTGCACACCTGTTAGAATGGCTATTATCAAAAAGACAACAGTGTTGGTGTGGAGGTAGTGAAAAGGGAACTTTTGTGCCCTGTTGGTGCGAAATGTAAATTGGTGAAGCCACTATGGAAAACAGGATGGAGGTTCCTCAAAAAAACTGAAAACAGAAGTACCATATGACCCAGCAATCCCACTTCCGGGTATATACCCAAAGGAAATGAAATTACTATTTTGAAGAGATATCTACACTCCCATGTTCATTCCAGCATTACTTACAATATTCAAGACATGGAAGTAACCGAAGCATCCAATGACAGATAAATGGATAAAGAAAATGTGATTTTATATATTTTTTATGGGTATAAAAATTTGAAGTGTATCAATGCAATATTACTCATCCATGAGAAAGAAGGAAATCCTGTCATTTGCAACAACATGGATGGACTTGGAGGGCATTATGCTAAGTGAAATAAGTCAGATAGAGAAAGACAAATACTGTATGATCTCACTTATATGTGGAAACAAAAAAAGCCAAACTCATAGAAAGAGAGAGTAGAATGGTGGTTGCCACGGGCTGGGGCTGAGAGAAATGGGGAGAAATTGGTCAAAGGGTGCAAACTTTCAGTTATTAGATGAATAAGTCCTGGGGATCTAATGTACAGTGTGGTGACTATATTTAACAATACAGTATTATACACTTGAAGGTTGCTAATTGAATGTTTTCACCACACACACAAAAATGTAATTATGTGAGGTGAAGGATGCATTAACTAAGCTTAGTGTGATAATCATTTCACAATATATATGTGTATTACATTGTACACCTTAAATTTTCACAATACTATATGTCAATTTTATCTCAATAAAACTGGTGGAATAAAAGAAACCTCTGAGCAACCAGGCAAAAAGATAAAGTCACTTACAAAAGAAGAAAATCAAGTTGGCCTTGGATTTCTTCTCAGCAGCACACACTATGAGAAGACACTGGAGTACCACCCATAACACACACAAGACAAACGAAAAGTGAGCCAAGGGCGTTCTCTCCAGCCAAGCTGTCCCTTAAGTATAAGGACGTAGAAGAGACCATTTGGAAACCCTGGGAATATTGTTCCTCTGATCCCCTCCTTGAGGAAACTATTAGAAGATAAATTTTAGCCAACCAAGAGGTGGCTGGGGAAACCAAAGGAGATGGACTGTAAGTGAGAACAGAATGTACTTAATAGCAGAACTATTAAAAAACTACTAAAACTAAAACAAACATGAGAATTGGGAAGACAGAAGAAAAGTAAAGGTGATAAAAAAAACTTAGTCTTTAAGTTGCTTACGTAGTGGTGATAACAGTAGGGTAACCCACAGGATGATGATGGTCATGGCCATAACAGCAGTCATAATTACTGACTGGCTCACTATGTGCCAGGTACTACATAAAACACTGTGTGTGTGTGTGTGTGTGTACGTGTGTGTGTATACACACAGTGTTTCATACAGTGTATACACACATATACACATATATACACACACGCATATATATATATATATTCCTAACAACCCATAAGGTAAACATCATCATCCCCATTCATAAATAAGAAAGCTAAAGCTCAGATTAGTTAAGTACCTCAACCACGATCACACAGCTAAGTGACAAATCCAAACCCAGGCCTGACTCCAAAGCCCAGGCTCTTGATTTTACTGCATTTGCGTTCATTGAACATAGGACAGTGCCTTATTCCTCTCTGTCTCCTCATCATTTAACACAACTAATATAATATAGCATAATATAATATAGTAATAACAAGCTATTATTCCCATTTTATAGATGAGGAAAGGAAGCAGAAAGGTTAAATGACTTTCCCAAAGTTACACAGCTACTTAATCGACGGGGCAGCTAGCATGGCTCGAGAGCAGCGCTATCCAATACTAATTCAATAGTAGGTGAACCACATGTATAATTTCCAATTTTCTAGTAGCCAAATCTTAGGAAAAACTTAATTTTATTAATATATTTGATATAACCCATATGTTCATATTATCATTTTGACATATATATATTAAAAACTATTCATGTCATAATTTACATTTTTTTCCTCACTCAGTCTTTGAAATCCAGGGTGTATTTTATACTTACAGCACATCTCAAATTGGACTCACATTTCAGTGCTCAGTAGCCACATGTGGTCAGTGGCTCCCATATTTAACAGAACAGCTCCAAAGCTACATGTGGCACCAACTTAATAGCACACGAACTCTCCATTTTCCATTCCCCAGCACTGATTCTTGAAGTGTTATTTTATAAAATCAAAAAACAAAGTAACTAGTTATATTATCTACCTCCACAGAAAACCCATCCTGGGGTTAGGGTTTCACTCTCATAAAAAGGTCGTACTTATGCGTGTCGTTGGATCATATTTTTGATGGTAATCTGTTATCCCTATACTTCCTCCTCCCTACCCACTCCCTCCACATTCAAGCAGCCATTCTCCTTGCCCTAAAGAAGGCAGAGCAGAAAGATGAAATAGGCTGCGAGACATTCTGGCTTTTTCTTTTTAAGCCTAACCCCTGAGGAGAGGCACTGGGGTTTACCGAGCAGGCAGCTTTAAGAAGCAGGAGGTAGAGAGGAGTCATCCCAGATTAGAAGGAGGTTCCCCTTGGCTTGGGGGAGAGGAGGAGAGCATCCCAGGAGAGGGTGGGAACTGGCTCCGTGTCTTTGCAGCACCTTGGGAGGAAGGCGCAGGGTGAACAGGGGTGGGGCAGAGTCTGCAAACGACTCCCACATCCAAAACCAGCATGGGAGCAGCAGAGAACTGCTCAACCTGGAGTGGCCGTGAGACAGGGGACAATGGGTATTTATAGGGCGGTTTGCAGGAAGAGATGTCTAATTACTAGAGACCCCTCCCAATGCCTTAGCACTGCCTAGGATCTCCAAGCTGTGGGAAAAGCTCAGGAGGAGTCCCTGGGAATGACAGGGGTTAATTTCCCCCCAATCCACTGGGATAGAAGGGTACTGGAATCAAAAATTAAACTGAATTCTAGAAATCAAAGAAAGTGTCTGGCTGGACTTGTTTTTGAGACCAGACATTCATATCTGCCACTTAGGGGGCCTCACTTGAGCCTGCCAGGGGCAGTGGGCAGTGTCCCCCCACAAACCATTACACCGGAGCCAGTTCATCTCCAGTGGATGGCTGTAACCCAGGAGGAACTGGAGTGCTGAGGGGTGTGGCCTCTCAGAAGTCACTGCTGACTTCGGGAACACCAGTGGCCTGGGATGAAACCAAGTTTCAAAGAATATCACAGAATACTTTTAAGTCCTGATCAGACACAAAGCAATCAGCAAAAAGGCCACTTGTTGGAGTTTGCTTAAATGATTAATTTCCCTGACTCCCTGAGAAGACCCAGAAATAGAGGGGTGTAGAAGATGATTTTCAGGCCACTATTTCAGACTCTGAGGAAAGAAGGACTATTTCAGCAGCAGCAGCAGCCAAAGCTCTACTAGACAGGACAGATGAAGACCATCACTGCAGCCAAGCCCTGGCTGACACTGTAACAGGGAAGAACAAATCTGACTCCATGTTAGATCTGTTCCTTTTACTTTAACCCTTTGTGCTTTGTTGCTTGTGCTTAGTCATGCTGGCTCTGCACCTTCTGTAAAAGAATGTTGCCTAGAGCCTGAAGTATACAGGATAGCCTACTCTCAGGGCTCTGACCTTTAAGAGCCCATTCATACAGAGATAAAAAGTTGCAGAACAGGGCTCCTCTGGTGGCGCAGTGGTTGAGAGTCCGCCTGCCAATGCAGGGGACGCGGGTTCGTGCCCCGGTCTGGGAAGATCCCACATGCCGTGGAGCGGCTGGGCCCGTGAGCCATGGCCGCTGAGCCTGCGCGTCCGGAGCCTGTGCTCCGCAACGGGAGAGACCACAACAGTGAGAGGCCCGCGTACTGCAAAAAAAAAAAAAAAAAAAAAAAAAGTTGCAGAACAGAGAATAACATTTGTCTTGTTGGAGGTTTACAGGAACATCGTGACCTGACCTATATGGACAGTTGCAAGAGCAAAGGAATCCAACAGCAAGAAGTCTGCAACAACTAACCACACCCCTCACTCACCTGGCCTTTAAAAGTGCTTTGCTGAAACCCTTCAAGGAGTTTGGGGTTTTTGGGGGCACAAGCCACCCATCTCCTTGTGGGTCCCTGCAGTAAACCTTTCTCTGCTCCAAACTCTGACATTTCAGTACTGTTTGGCCTCACTATGGATCAGGCACATGAACTTGCATTCAGTAACACCATGTTTAAAGACTTTAGGAAGATAGGCAGGAGCACTGTCCACAGATCTCTACAAGCCAGGTGTCAAGACAAGGAGACCCCCGCTACCTGCCCATCAGGCCTACTCCTTAAACTGCGGTCAGTGACTGCTAGGAGACTGTGGGGGAGGGAGAGCCCAGACCCAGGGCAAGAATGGGGAAAGTGTTGCTCAGTCCTGGAGAGAAATCTTTTCCAAGGAAAAATGCCTAGAGTTCGGGGAAAGTCAACATGCCTCTGTTTTATTTTGCTTATAAGTGAGATGAATATTTCACAGTACACAGAGACTGTGAAGAGAACCCACACTCATTAACAGGGAAGGAAACCCAAACTTCAGGGGACTGGGTGGCTCAGAGGAGCTCCAGAAGGTAGCATCATCACTCTGGTCCCATAGCAATCTAGGCTCTGTTGGCACCCTTTCCCCTCCCCAGTAAATAGTCAAAGAGAGTAGTTAAACAGAGAAAGAGGCAAGGACACCTACATGGAAGGTGCTGGCTACACAACAGAGCAGCCACCCCCCTGCTGTATGCCCTGTGAATATAAACATGAGCAGGGACCCACCCAACTCTGGGCAGAAAGCCAAGGGGAAGGATGGCTATGAGGAGGAGAAGTGTAGAGCTACAGCTTCAGGTCAGTGTCACCTGCCACATTAGATCCCCCATGCTTCTTACATCTAAATCACAGATCCTGCTCACCCCAGTGAGGGGAATCCATCAGAGGCTGATGGAGCATTCCTACATGGGATGGAGCCTGTGCCGGAAGAAAGCAGAATTTCTAAGGCAGAAAGTCATCCCTGGAAGGGAAAGGGGAGAAGTCTACTCAGTGCCCAGGTTCATGAACTCAACTCCTGGGAGCCTGAGATTATGACCCACCCAGCCAAGTGCTGCCAATGTCGTGGGATCCCGGTGTAAGCCAGTGCTCCAGCCCCACCCTCGTGAAGGTGAGAAGCCATTCCTTTCTAGAAACAGAGAGATTTGCTTCAGGAGGTGTGGATGGCTGGGATCATGTCATGAGATAGTATGAGATATTGCACCCTATACACACACACACACCCCAGAATATTATTCAGCCCTTAAAAGGAAGGAAATTCTGACTCATGCTATGACATGGATGAACCTTGAGAACACTATGCTAAATAAAATAAGGCAGTTACAAAATGACAAATATTGTATGACTCCACTTATATCGGGTATCTAGTGCAGTCAGATTCAGAGACAGAAAGTAGAATGTTAAGTGCTGAGGGCTGTGGGGAGGGACAAATGGGAAGTTGTTTAATGGGTACAGAGTTTCAATTTTCCGAAATGAAGACAGTTCTGGAGACTGGGTTGCACAACAAGGTGAATGTACTTGACACCTCACTACTGAATTTAGGGAATATACTTAACACTTAGAAATGGTTACAATGGTAAATTTTATGTTATGTACATTTCACAACAATTTTTAAAACTATTATTTTGACTACAGAGGTTTTTCGCATTGATCTGGTACATGGGGTGATGGTAACTCACAGGCTAAAAAGCCAATTATCTAGAAACCTCAAAGTCAGAAACAGCAGGACATTTCTTTGAGTTGCCAGTTCACTTCTCTGAGCAATGTTTCTCTAGCCCCTCACTTGATAGTCTGGCTTTTCTACACAACAGAAGGCAAAATTATCTCCCGAGGAGACACCCTCCCTTGCCAAACTAGAGAGGGCCTGAGGAAACTCATACTGATAAATGCTTGAGACAAATGATGGAGAAGCAGGGAGGGGAAACTGATCAGGGAAAGATTGGAGAACTGCCTCTGAGTCCAAGTGAGGTTGAAAACCACACATTTTCCAAACAAAAATCGTCTCAAGGATTTCTGGCCAGTTTTTGAGTGGGAGAGGTAGGCTCTGAAATGTTGGCATTTCTGGGACATTCTGAGGGATTGAGGAGACAAGATCACATATTTAGGATCTGGGACACTCTTCCCAAATTCAGAACATGTGATCACTGAAATGGCATTAGAATGGCAGGCCACGCTCTGAGCATTTCATTCTAAGAAAAATGTTTTTATCTGTAATTTGATTTGTATGCTTCACAGGGGTTGGAAAGATGGTAGTTGTTGAAAGTGTAAGCTATGCAGCCAGACATGCTTCCCTCTATAACTAAGTTGCCAAGGAACACATAGGCCCAAATTAAACCCCATTTATGGTCATTGGCACACCTTGGGGAGCTGGTGACATCTCACATTCTTTACCTTCATTGATTCATTGCCCACTAGGATTAATCTTGTAAATTACTTTCAAAGGCATGGCATACATCCTAAATTATTTTTTTTCTTAGATTAGCATCAATCTTGCTTATCAATTGACATTTTCTCAAATTCCCTGGAGATGTCCACCTCACCATCAGAGCAAAGCTGTAAGTTACCTAAGGCAGCGGCCCTGACAAGCCCGACGGGACCTCTCCCCAGCTCTGCTTTGGGGCACTAAGAATCTGAATCCACAAAGTGTGTGTCTAGGACACACTCTGTGATTCAACCCCCTGCCTGGGTCTCCACCTGACCCCCTAGCCCGGGATTGCAAACGCCTCCTACCCAGTCCCAGGGCCCTTCTCCCAGGAGCCTTTGCAACAGTTATGTAAACAGAGGAAACTTGCAAGCACGTGTACTTTCAAAGGCATGGCAGCTTCTCCCCCAGCCCCAAACAACCCCCAAAGAGTAATTCCTGCCTTGTTTGAAGCTAGAAATCCTTCTGTTGATAAGTAAAAATGAGCAGGAAGGTGGAGGTGGGGATGGGCTTTCTCAGACTTCTAACTACCCCTGCGCTGCATCATGTCACAGTCCCACAGGAGCTGCCTTCCCTGCTCTTCTCGGCGGCGTTTACTCAGTGTATTTGGCACTTGGCAATTTCATCAGCTCCCCAGAGAAGCTCCCATCTCCTTCTTTCTGAGGAACCTTGTAGTCCTGGTTTCCCAAATCACAGTACTATTTCTCACTTATTTCCTGACCTCGTTCTCTACGCCTGTTAAACTCTCTGATCACATCCTTTGAATGAAAGGGGAAGTTCATTCAGCCTCCATAGAGGTTCCTGTGTGGCCTTGGCCCTCACAAGAGGCAGGTCCATCCCTCATGTGCATCTAGAAACACTGCCATCACTGATGGGGAAGCAACAGAAAACCCACAAGAAGTGAGGGCATCCTCGCTACAGCTTCCAGCCAACCTGGGCAACAGAGCAGCTCTGCCTTGCCAAGAACTAAGAGTGCGCTGACACGCCTGGGGCCGTGTCTCCAGAAGTTTCCCAAGTTAGGAAACACATCTCACTGAGGCCACTTCCCTAGGTAATACACTTATGCCTGGTTGCCAGGCTGCCAAATTCCCCACTAACATCGATGAACTCTGCCCTTGCACCACAGGAATAATACAAAAGATACGGTGAGTCCTGCCCTAGTGCTAAGGCTAGGGATCACCTGAAGTTATTAAGACATAAAGTACACCGTTTCTTTTCCATCCCAGGTACCTGGAGGGAGTTTTCCTTTCAGTTTCCTTGAATTCCAAGTAATTACACTGTCGCCATCCTGAATGGCGAAGGCAGGAAGTTACAGGCTCTCTGTTCTCTCTGCAAATGCATGGAATCTGAAACAGGAAGAGATATGCCGCATCAGGCTAGTAAGTGGTATCTGCGCATTAACTATTCATTCTCCCAAGACTGTGAACTTGCTCTTCTGTGGTGCTAAGTGTCTTCCAAGTGTTCACTGCTTTTCCCTATGCCTTGTCAATTCCCACAAATAAAAGACAGGAAGGTGGAATTTTTTTTTTTTTTTTTTTTGCGGTACGCAGGCCTCTCACTGTTGTGGCCTCTCCCGTTGCAGAGCACAGGCTCCGGACGCGCAGGCTCAGCGGCCATGGCTCACGGCCCAGCCGCTCCGCGGCATGTGGGATCTTCCTGGACCGGGGCACGAACCCGTGTCCCCTGCATTGGCAGGCAGACTCTCAACCACTGCACCACCAGGGAAGCCCAGCCATTGGGATTTTAACTGATGACTCTTCTGTTCATTAGAGGATACTTAGCTCAACCAAATTTATTGACCCTGGAAAAATGATACCCTGTCCTTAGACTTATTCTTTTGTTCCCAGGGTTCAATCATTTAAACACAGTTTTGACAAGCCCAGAGGCTAATGAGAGGCCCAACAGTGCCCAGAGCCCTGCGGGTTCACTGTTGAAAGCTGGTGACAAGAGACAGCGCTGGCTCACCTGCCCACTGCTGATGGGCTTCAGTCAACTTTCACTTGGCAAATACACACTTCCCCAGGACCTGAGCATCAGCAATAATGAAAAGAACTCAGTGTGGGCACGTTTTTAAGGCAACCTCTCAAAGTGTGGTCCTAGGAGCAGCAGCAGGACCTGGGAGCTGGCTAGGGATGCAAGTTCCCTGGGCCCCACCTGGATATGCCAAGTCAGAATGTGCACTTTAACAAGATCCCCAGGGCATTCATGAGCAGCTTGAAGCTAAAAAAGTGCTCATGTACCAATGTTCATAGCAGCACTATTCACAACAGTCAAGACATGGAAGCAATCTAAATGTCCACTGACAGATGAATGGATAGAGAAGATGTGGCACATATATACAATGGAATATTACTCAGCCTTGAAAAGAATGAAATAATGCCATTTGCAGCAACATGGATGGATCTAGAGATTATCATACTAAGTGAAGTAAGCCAGACAAAGACAAATATCATACGATATCACTTATACGTGGAATCTAAAAAAAAAAAGATACAAATGAACTTATTTACAAAACAGAAATAGACTCATGGCATAGAAGACAAACTTATAGTGACCAAAGGGGGAAGGGGGGCAGGCATAAATTAGGAGTTTGGGATTAAAATATGTACACTACTGTGTATAAAATAGATAACCAACAAGGACCTGCTGTATAGCACAGGGAACTATACTCAATATCTTGTAATAACCTATAATGGAAAAGAATCTAAAAAAGAATATATATATATATATATACACACATGTATACATATATACACATATATGTGTATAAAACTGAATCACTTTGCCGTATACCTGAAACTAATACACCATTGGAAATCAACCGTATTTCAATTAAAAAAATTTTTTTAAACACTGGTGTAGTGTTCCAGGTGATGATCGGCTAAATCGCACCCTCAAAGCCAGTTGTCCAGAATCCAAAAAATCAGTAATAGCAGGAAATTTCTTTCACATGGCAGAGGAGATCTCTGAGTAATGCTCCTCCAGCCTCTCAAGAGTACCATCCCTGCCTATCGCCACTCATGACACAAAAAGAATCCTGAAACGTGAGCTGGGATGGACAGAAGGATGGGCAGATGGCGGGAGAGGTCTGTGGGCCTTGCCTCGGCCATAGAAGGCCTCAGTCTTGTCTATTTCTAAAGGGTTTCAGGTGACACTGGGACAATGACAGCAGGGGCTTCCTCCAAAACAGAAATACCCAGTTTCCTTCGTCCCACTGTTACCAACCTAGGTTCTCAGACTCTTTAATCAATAGAAATTGATAAAAGAGGCCAGAGAAATTCAGGCAAGGCTTTATTGGGACTCTTGCTGCAGCACAAGGGCATGAAAACAAGTAGCAGGTTCCCTTGCTAAGCAGTGAGGGTGGAGGCGGATCAGTGGGTGGTGCTGGAGGGGGGGCTTAGGTGGTCTGCCCACCCCCTTGGTGGTGCTGTGCACAGGGATCATGCTCAGGACCCTGCTTTTGCTCCCAGGCCCTCAGAAATGGCAGCTGGGTTTTGGCCTTTTTGTATTTTGTTGTTCATAACTTGCTCCAACTACCCATGCATGCGGTTATTTTTAGTCCCTTATAGTTCTTTTGTATTCTGTTGCTGGAGGAGACGTTTGTCCAGCTGCAGGCACTGCAGTAAAGGGTCCCAGGTCCCCACCTGTCTCACCACGACCTCCTTGCAGGACAGATGCGGGGATGATCGAGGTTTGTCCTGACAGCCCTCACACTCTGAGTGCCAAAGCCTTTGCCCAGAATTTTCTACTCTGATCTGTTCTCCAGATTAGGAAAGAGAACAGGGCAGACATTTCCTCTGGCTAATACAGCCTCGCTTGTGCAGAAAGCAAATCACCATTAAGACAGGCTCTTTGGAGAGTCTGAGGAGTGTAGCGCTGTGCCTGAGAGCCGGTGGCTCTGTCCAGACACAGCCTCAGGCACTGGGGGACACAGAGTCCAGCCTCCCTGCAAGCTGAAATGCTCAGGACACGCCCTTTACAGTTTGATAATAACTGCTCTTCAGCTGGGGCTCAACAGCAAAAGATGCACTGAGACCATCCAGGACCCCCGGGAGGAGGTGGGCTGGCAGGTAGCAGAGCAGGCAGGGGCACTGCTGGTCGTGGGTTGGCCTCACTTTCCAGGACTTGAGGAGGGACAGAAGGGCCCGGGTGTACCCCGTCCTCTTCTGCAGAACCCGCACTCCACGGAGCATGGCCTGAAAGTCAGGGGCCGAAATGCAGCTTCTCCTGTGTTAAATTACTCCCTGGCCTCTCACCTTCCCAGAGAGTGTCCCACATGAGCTGAGCAGAGGACCAGCAAGAAACGTGGCCCTGCCAGCTGGGTTTTTCTCTCTCCACTAGCGAAAGTGGGGGCAGTGAGCCCCTTCTGTATTTGGGGGTTTCAAGAGCCCAGAATTGAAGCCAATCACCTGCTGTTAAAAGATTTTAAAGCGCTTTATGAGAAGCTAGAACACTGGTCTTCAGAATCACCAGGGATCCTGTTAAAAATGCATATCCCTGTTCCTCCCTAGACCCTGAAAATCAGAATCTCTGGGACTGTGGTCAAGATATCTGCATTTTAATCAAGATTCCTAGGTAGTGAAAGGCTTTGCAAAGTGAAAGCCTAACTACATATTCCCAGACTCCCCTCTACTGTGCAAAATCAGCCTGCAAGGTGAAGCCCATGTCTCCCAGGCCAATATGATGAGCAACTAAATTTGAGAACAAATGCTCAAGAGTGGGCATTTTACCCATTTCAGACAGGCTGACTTAGGAAAGAACTCAGTCATTCTCCTTGTAACCACATAAGTAGCTGGTTTCTCTCTACAAGAGACACAAACTCTCTCACATGCACAGATGGGGTTGTTTTGAAATGTAGATATTATTATCATTATTCAGGTATAGTGAGGCCAACAGATCAGGAGATGGCTACCACTGAAAAGAGTTTACAAGGAGACCTTCAAGATGGCGGAGGAGTAAGACGCGGAGATCACCTTCCTCCCCACGGATACATCAGAAATACATCTACACGTGGAACAACTCCTACAGAACACTTACTGAACACTGGCAGAAGACCTCAGACCTCCCAAAAGGCAAAAAACTCCCCACGTACCTGGGTAGGGCAAAAGAAAAAAGGAAAAACAGAGACAAAAGAATGGGGATGGGACCTGCACCAGTGGGAGGGAGCTGTGAAAGAGGAAAGGTTTCCACACCCTAGGAAGGCCCTTCACTGGCAGAGACGGGGGGGTCGCAGGGGGGAAGCTTCTGAGCCACAGAGGAGAGTGCAGCAACTGGGGTGCGGAGGGCAAAGCAGAGAGATTGCCGCACAGAGGAGCAGTGCCAACCAGCACTCACCAGCCTGAGAGGCTTGTCTGCTCACCCGCCGGGGCGGGCGGGGGCTGGGAGCTGAGGCTCGGGCTTCGGTCGGAGCTCAGGGAGAGGACTGGGGTGGGCGTCGTGAACACAGCCTGAAGGGGTTAGTGCACCACGGCTAGCCAGGAGGAAGTCCGAGGAAAAGTCTGGATCTGCCTAAGAGGCAAGAGACCATTGTTACAGGGTGCGCGAGGAGAGGGGATTCAGAGCACCGCCTAAATGAGCTGCAGAGACGGGCGTGAGCCGCGGCTAACAGCGTGGACCCCAGAGACGGGCATGAGACGCTAAGGCTGCTGCTGCCGCCACCAAGAAGCCTGTGTGCGAGCACAGGTCACTATCCACACCTCCCTTCCGGGGAGCCTGTGCAGTCCGCCACCGCCAGGGTCCCGGGATCCAGAGACAACTTCCCCGGGAGAGCGCACGGCGTGCCTCAGGCTGGTGCAATGTCATGCCGGCTTCTGCAGCCGCAGGCTCGCCCTGCACTCCATACCCCTCCCTCCCCCCAGCCTGAGTGAGCCGGAGCCCCCGAATCAGCTGCTCCTTTAACCCCGTCTTGTCTGAGCGAAGAACAGATGCCCTGAGGCGGCCTACACGCAGAGGCAGGGCCAAATCCAAAGCTGAACCCCAGGAGCTGTGCCAACAAAGAAGAGAAAGGAAAATTTCTCCCAGCAGCCTCAGGAGCAGTGGATTAAATCTCCATAATCAACTTGATGCACCCTGCATTTGTGGAATACATGAATAGACATGAATCATCCCAAAATTGAGGTGGTGGACTTTGGGAGCAACTGTAGACTTGGGGTTTCCTTTCTGCATCAAATTTGTTTCTGGTTTTATGTTGCCATTTGTCTTAAGGTTCTGACTGTCCATTTTTTGTTCTGTTTTTTAGTATAGGTTTTAATGCTTGTTATCTTTGGTGGATTTGTTTTTTGGTTTGGTTGCTCTCTTCTTTATTTCTCTCTTTTATCTTTAATACTTTTTTATTATTTTATTTTATTTTATTTTATTTTTGTGGTACGTGGGCCTCTCACTGTTGTGGCTTCTCCTGTTGTGGAGCACAGGCTTCAGACGCACAGGCTCAGCAGCCATGGCTCACGGGCCCAGCCACTCCACGGCAAGTGGGATCTTCCCGGACTGGGACACGAACCCGTGTCCCCTGCATCGGCAGGTGGACTCTCAACCACTGCGCCACCAGGGAAGCCCCCATTTTTAATAATTTTTTTGTATTTTAAAAACTTTATTTTATTTATTTATTTATTTTCTTTCTTTCTTTCTCTTTTTTTCTCCCTTTGCTTCTGAGCTTTGAGGCTGACAGGGTCTTGGTGCTCTGCCTGGGTGTGAGGCCTGAGCCTCTGACGTAGGAGAGCCGAGTTCAGGACATGGGTCCACCAGACACCTCCCAGCCCGACGTAATATCAAATGATGAAAGCTCTCCCAGAGATCTCCATCTCAATGCTAAGACCCAGCTACACTCAACGACCAGTAAGCTACAGTGCTGGACACCACATGCCAAACAACTAGCAAGACAGGAATACAACCCCACCAATTAGCAGAGAAGCTGCCTAAAATCATAATAAGGTCACAGACACCCGAAAACACACCACTGGACCCGGTCCTGCCCACTAGTAAGACAAGATCCAGCCTCATCCACCAGAACTCAGGCACCAGTCCGCTCCACCAAGAAGCCTACACAACCCACTGAACCAACCTTAGCCACTGGGGGCAGACACCAAAAACAACGGGAACTACAAACCTGCAGCCTGTGAAAAGGAGACCACACACACAGTAAGTTAAGTAAAATGAGAAGACAGAGAAACACACACCAGATGAAGGAGTAAGGTAAAAACCCACCAGAGCAAACAAATGAAGAGGAAACAGGAAGTCTACCTGAAAAAGAATACAGAGTAATAATAGTAAAGATGATCCAAAATCTTGGAAATAGAAAGGAGAAAATAGAAGAAATGTTTAACAAGGAACTAGAAGAATGAAAAAGCTAACAAACAATGATGAACAACACAATAAATGAAATAAAAAATTCTCTAGAAGGAATCAATAGCAGAATAACTGAGGCAGAAGAACGGATAGGTGACCTGGAAAATAAAACAGTGGAAATAACTACCACAGAGCAGAATAAAGAAAAATAATGAAAAGACTTGAGGACAGTCTCAGAGACCACTGAGACAACATTAAACACACCAACATTTGAATTATAGGGGTCCCAGAAGAAGAAGAGAAAAAGAAAGGGACTGAGAAAATATTTGAAGAGATTATACTTGAAAACTTCCTTAATATGGGAAAGGAAATAGTCAATCAAGTCCAGGAAGTGCAGAGTCCCATACAGGATAAATCCAAGGAGAAACATGCCAAGACATATTAATCAAACTATCAAAAATTAAATCCAAAGAAAAAATATTAAAAGCAGCAAGGGAAAAACAACAAATAACATACAAGGGAATCCCCATAAGGTTAAGAGCTAATCTTTAAGCAGAAACTCTGCAAGCCAGAAGGGAGTGGCAGGACGTATTTTAAGTGATGAAAGGGAAGAACCGACAAACAAGATTACTCTACCCAGCAAGGATCTCACTCAGATTCAATGGAGAAATTAAAACCTTTACAAATAAGCAAAAACTAAGAGAATTCAGCACCACCAAAGCAGCTTTACAACAAATGCTAAAGAAACTTCTCTAGGCAGGAAACACAAGAGAAGGAAAAGACCCAGGATAACAAACCCAAAACAGTTAAGAAAATGGTAATAGGAACATACATATCGATAATTACCTTAAATGTAAATGGATTAAATGCTCCAACCAAAACACATAGACTGGCTGAATGGATACAAAAACAAGACCCGTATATATGCTGTCTACAAGAGACCCAATTCAGACCTAGGGACACATACAGACTGAAAGTGAGGGGATGGGAAAAGATATTCCATGCAAATGGAAACCAAAAGAAAGCTGGAGTAGCAATTCTCATATCAGACAAAATAGACTTTAAAATAAAGACTATTACAAGAGACAAAGAAGGACACTAAATAATGATCAGGGATCAATTGAAGAAGAAGATACAGCAATTGTAAATATTTATGCACCCAGCATAGGAGCACCTCAATACACAAGGCAAATGCTAACAGCCATAAAAGGGGAAATCAACAGTAACACAATCATAGTAGGGGACTTTAACACCCCACTTTCACCAATGGACAGATCATCCAAAATGAAAATAAATAAGGAAACACAAGCTTTAAATGACACATTAAACACAATGGACTTACTTGATATTCATAGGACATTCCATCCAAAGACAACAGAATACACTATCTTCTCAAGTGCTCATGGAACATTCTCCAGGATAGATCATATCTTGGGTCACAAATCAAGCCTTGGTAAATTTAACAAAATTGAAATTGTATCAGTTATCTTTTATGACCACAATGCTATGAGACTAGATATCAATTACAGGGAAAAACCTGTAAAAAATAGAAACACATGGAGGCTAAACAATACACTACTTAATAACCAAGACATCACTGAAGAAATCAAAGAGGAAATCAAAAAATACCTAGAGAAAAATGACAATGAAAACTCGATGACCCAAAACCTATGGGATGGAGTAAAAGCAGCTCTGAGAGGGAAGTTTATAGCAATATAATCCTACCTCAAGAAACAAGAAACATCTCAAATAAACAACCTAACCCTACACCTAAAGCAACGAGAGAAAGAAGAACAAAAAAACCCAAAGTTAGCAGAAGGAAAGAAATCATAAATATCAGATCAGAAATAAATGAAAAAGAAATGAAGGAAACAATAGCAAAGATCAATAAAACTAAAAGCTGGTTCTTTGAGAAGATAAAATTGATAAACCATTAGCCAGACTCATCAAGAAAAAAAAGAAGACACAAATCAGTAGAACTAGAAATGAAAAAGGAAAGTAACAACTGACACTGCAGAAATACAAAGGATCATAAGAGATTACTACAAGCAACTATATGCCAATAAAATGGAAGAACTGGACAAATTCTTAGAAAAGCACAACCTTCCGAGGCTGAACCAGGAAGAAACAGAAAATATAAACAGACCAATCACAAGCACTGAAATTGAGACTATGATTAAAAATCATTCAACAAAAAAAAACCCAGGACCAGATGGCTTCACAGGTGAATTCTATCAAACATTTAGAGAAGAGCTAACACCTCCCCTTCTCAAACTCTTCCAAAACATAGCAGAGGGAGGAACACTCCCAAACTCATTCTACGAGGCCACCATCAGCATGATACCAAAACCAGACAAAGATGTCCCAAAGAAAGAAAACCACAGGCAGTATCACTGATGAAAGTAGATGCAAAAATCCTCAACAAAATACTAGCAAACAGAATCCAACAGCACATTAAAAGGATCATACACCATGATCAAGTGGGGTTTATCACAAGAATGCAAGGATTCTTCAATATATGCAAAGCAATCAAGGTGATAAACCATATTAACAAACTGAAGGAGAAAAACCATATGATCATCTCGATAGATGCAGAAAAAGCTTCTGACAAAATTCAACACCTATTTATGATAAAAACCCTCCAGAAAGTAGGCATAGAGGGAACTTACCTCAACATAATAAAGGCCATATATGACAAACCCACAGCCAATATCGTTCTCATGGTGAAAAACTGAAACCACTGCCACTAAGATCAGGAACAAGACAAGGTTGCCTACTATCACCACTATTATTCAACATAGTTTTGGAATTTTTAGCCACAGCAGTCAGAGAAGAAAAAGAAATAAAGGGAATCCAAATCGGAAAAGAAGTAGTAAAGCTGTCACTGTTTGCAGATGACATGATACTATACATAGAGAATCCTAAAGATGCTACCAGAAAATTACTAGAGCTAATTAATGAATTTGGTAAAGTAGCAGGATACAAAATTAATGTACAGAAATCTCTGGCATTCCTATATACTAATGATGAAAAATCTGAAACAGAAATGAAGGAAACACTCCCATTTACCATGGCAACAAAAAGAATAAAATATCTAGGAATAAACCTACCTAAGGAGACAAAAGACCTGTATGCAGAAAACCATAAGACACTGATGAAAGAAATCAAAGATAATACAAACAGATGGAGAGATATACCATGTTCCTGGATTGGAAGAATCAACATTGTGAAAATTACTATACTATCCAAAGCAATTTCCAGATTCAATGC
Source organism: Mesoplodon mirus (assembly GCF_964341445.2). Taxonomy (NCBI): domain Eukaryota; kingdom Metazoa; phylum Chordata; class Mammalia; order Artiodactyla; family Ziphiidae; genus Mesoplodon; species Mesoplodon mirus. The sequence goes on along the minus strand of NC_138990.1, from coordinate 15,898,002 downwards.
AATCCCTATCAAACTACCAATGGCATTTTTCACAGAACTAGAACAAAAAATTTCACAATTTGTATGGAAACACAAAAGACCCCGAATAGCAAAGCAATCTTGAGAAAGAAAAGCAGAGCTGGAGGAATCAGGCTCCCTGACTTCAGACTATACTACAAAGCTACAGTAATCAAGACAGTATGGTACCAGCACAAAAACAGAAATATAGATCAATGGAACAGGATAGAAAGCCCAGAGATAAACCCACACAGATATGGTCACCTAAATTTTGATAAAGGAGGCAAGACTATACAATGGAGAAAAGACAGCCTCTTCAATAAGTTCTGCTGGGAAAACAGGACAGCTACATGTAAAAGAGTGAAATCAGAATACCCCCTAACACCATACACAAAAATAAACTCAAAATGGATTAAAGACCTAAATGTAAGGCCAGACACTATAAAACTCTTAGAGGAAAACCTAGGCAGAACACTCTAGGACATAAATCACCGCAAGATCCTTTTTGACCCACCTCTTAGAGAAATGGAAATAAAACAAAAATTAAAAAATGGGACCTAATGTAACTTCAAAGCTTTTGCACAGCAAAGGAAACCTTAAACAAGACAAAAAGACAACCCTCAGAATGGGAGAAAATATTTGCAAATAAAGCAACTGACAAAGGATTAATCTCCAAAATTTACAAGCAGCTCATGCAACTCAATATCAAAAAAACTAACAACCCAATCCAAAAGTGGGCAGAAGACCTAAACAGACATTCCTCCAAACAAGATATACAGATTACCAACAAACACATGAAACAATGCTCGACATCAGTAATCATTAGAGAAATGCAAATGAAAACTACAGTCAGGTATCACCTCACACCAGTCAGAATGGCCATCATCAAAATCCTACAAACAATAAATGCTGGAGAGGGTGTGGAGAAAAGGGAACCCTCTTGCACTGTTGGTGGGAATGTAAATTGATACAGCCACTATGGAGAACAGTATGGAGGTTCCATAAGAAGCTAAAAATAGAACTACCATATGACCCAGCAATCCCACTACTGGGCCTATACCCTGAGAAAACCATAATTCAAAAAGAGTCATGTACCTCAATGTTCACTGCAGCTCTATTTACAATAGCCAGGACATGGAAGCAACCTAAGTGTCCATCAACAGATGAATGGATAAAGAAGATGTGGTGCACACATACTATGGAATATTACTCAGCCATAAAAAATAAACTTAATTGAGTTATTTGTAGTGAGGTGGATGGACCTAGAGTTTGTCATACAGAGTGAAGTAAGTCAGAAAGAGGAAAACAAAAACCATATGCTAATACATATATATGGAATCTAAAAAAAAATAGGTTCTTAGGAACCTGGGGACAGGACAGGAATAAGGACGCAGAAGTTGAGAATGGACTTGAGGATACGGGGAGGGGGAAGGGTAAGCTGGGATGAAGTGAGAGAGTGGCATGGACTTATATACTACCAAATGTAAAACAGATAGCTAGTGGGAAGCAGCCACATAGCACAGGGAGATCAGCTTGGTGCTTTGTGCCCACCTAGAGGGGTGGGATAGGGAGGGTGGGAGGGAGACGCAAGAGGGAGGAGTTATGGGGATATATGTATATGTATAGCTGATTCACTTTGTTATAAAGCAGAAACTAACACACAATTGTAAAGCAATTATACTCCAATAAAGATGTTAAAAAAAAGATAGTCTGCCACTCACAGTTTCTGCTATGGACTGAATTGTGCCCCCGCCCCTCACCTCCCCAAATATCTGTGTTGAAGCCTTAATCTTCAATGGGATTGTAGTTGGAGATAGGACTTATAAGAAGGTAATTAAGGTTAAATGAGGTCATAGGGGTGGGGCCCTGATCCAATAGGATTGGTATCCTTTTAAGAAGAGACACCAAAGAGTTTACATGCCCTCTCTCTCTCTGTCTGTGTCTCCCTCTCTCTCTCTGTCTCTGTCTCTCTGTCTCTCTCTGCCCTCCAGGGAAGGATGGAAGGACACAGCAAGAGGGCAGCTGCCTACAAGAGAGAAAGAGAGTTCTCATCAGAAACAGAATCTGCTAGCACCTTGGTCTTGGACTTCCCAGCCTTCAGAATTGTGAGAAATAAATATGTCATTTAAGCCACGCAGTCTGTGGTGTTTTCTTGTGGCAGCCAGAACCGACTAATATTGTTCCAAAGAGATGGGGGCATGCCACACCACACAGGGCCACACAGGGAAGCCCCGGGTTTGGTCAGGAAGCAGAGAGAACAAGGGGAAAGCATGGGCAAGTCTTTCTTGTGGATCCTGCAGAAAGAAATGGGTGAGGCAGGGTAAGCAGGCTTAGGATTGGCTAGTTTGAATGATTTCAGCGGGTGCCGTCCTGAGCTGTCAGGTACCTGGCCCTGGGGTGACTGGGGCAGGGGACAGTGCTTAGGGTATGAGAGCCTGGATTCAGAGTGTGGGCTGGATTGGTTAGTTTGCACATAAAAGGTGCATTCCGTCCCGGGTGAGTCTTTTACCGTCTTTAGGAATCAGCTAACCTGGGAGGCGCGGTCTGCCAGGGTCAGCAAGACCCCAAAATGTCAAAGCATCAGAAAAAAAGGCAGGATTAATGCCAGGTGGAGGAGCAAAGGTGAATGGAGACTAAAGACTACTGGAAAGAGGAGAACACAGCAACCGACTGGTCAGGAAGACCGTTAGGAATCAAGTCCCACTGTCGACTACGGGTAAGCACGCAGCTCGCTCGCGGTCTTCCCAGAGCACGTTTTCTGCCTACCTGCTTCGGGTCGTGGCACTCAGATCCTTTAAGAAAGCTGTCGTGCCCTCTCTTCTGGCATTGAAGGACACCGTGCAGACAGGATATGGGACTTCCAAAGCCCTCTGAAGGAGAAGCTCCTTGGATTCCTCTGGAACATCCCCCACCACAAAGTAATAAATGGATTCAACCTGCAGAACAGTGACAGCAACAGTTTATTTCCCTGACGCACCCTGGCCGTGAACCAGACTCATCGGCAATATACTCTCTATAAACCCGCCTCTTTAAAAAAATAAGTGGGCAGAAAGAAGAGCAGCACTGCTCAGTGTTTCATGACCATGGGCTGGGGCCAAATTCAGGAAGTAAGGTATTCAAGGCCCGGTGCTAAGAAGTGTCAGGCTTTGCATGGGAAGGATATGGTTGGTGGATTTGGAGAAGAGCTTCCTCTGAGCCCACGAATAAATTATGCAGGTCAGGAGCAGCTATGCTCAAGTCCACGAATGAAGGATGTGTCCGCCCGGCCACTGGGGGCAGGAAGTTTATTAGCAATTCCCTACGGCGGTGCCAGAATTCTGCAGTGCCGGCTCAGGCATCCTCAGACTGAGGCTGCGTGTGGGAAGGAGGGCATATTCCCAGCTGGTCTCACCTCCGGGACACACACTCGCCTGGGGAGGTGAGGCTGTCCTGATTTCACACGGCCAGTCAGGAGCCACGCCAGGCCAGGAGTCAGGAAACACACACACACACGCACGCACGCACACACACACACGCTTTAAACCAGGAACCTGGGAGATGAATACCTCACCCAGGCAGGAGACGATGCCCTGCTTAAAGATGTCGATGCCATCCACTGGGCCTCACCCTTAACCACACTGCTCTAAGGGTCTCCCCTGCCACTGAGGAGTTCTGTAACCTCGGGCAAGTGGTTTAGGTTCAGTTTCTTCACTTGTGAAAAGGGAGATTATGCAGTTGACTTCATGACTGAGCTTCAACAAGATGGCATACACTTATGTACGTATATAAATCACAGAAAGTAAAACCACAGGTAGAGCCAGGAACACATATCATCTAAACCTGCCCCTAAAAGCACCCTAAGTGATTGTCTCCACAGATAACTGGGGCAGAAACCCCCAACAAATATATTGTGTTTTTTAAAATATTTATATATTTGGCTGTGCCGGGTCTCAGTTGTGGCATGCAAACTCTTAGTTGCGGCATGCATGTGGGATCTAGTTCCCTGACCAGGGATCAAAAGTGGGCCCCTGCATTGGGAGAGGGGAGTCTTAACCACTGGACCACGAGGGGAGTCCCTGTATTGTGTTTTAAGGGATAAACAGATGTCACCAGCCCTTTAGGATTCATGAGCTTCTAATCACACATCCCCAATTAGCTGAAGGTAAATAGTCAATTACGTCACCTCGAGTTCAAAGCTGGGACTTAAAGCTACCTGGCCCAGAGAGAGGTGGGCTGAGGGTCAGCTCCCAGCTGCTTAGGACACCTGGTCTGCGGCAGCAGGCTGTGCCCAAAAAGGCAGGTGGGGAGAGGGTGGCAGAGCGGCCAGGCTGGGAGTTAGGAGACCGCCGGGGTGGGAGCTGAGCCCAGCCTACTTCAGCAACATTCCTCCCCAGGCTGGGCACAAAGAGTCTTCCTGCCCCCATGACTCTCTCTCTCAGGCCCTTCATCACAAAGTCCCCGATTTTCAGAAGTACCTCATGGGTGGTAAAGACTGAGGAAGGTTGTACATTTCTCCCAGTCAGTCACCCGAGAAGCAGAAAAAACACTGACAGGAGGAAGAAAGTGTTCTCCAGATTCCTAATTATACAACTAATACTGTTCTTCCAGAAAATGCATTCTATGTTGTTCTCTTCCCGGTGTTAGACACTACCTTCTGTAAGACGTCTTGAATAGGCTCCAGTGAGCTGCAGTTACTAGTTTACCAGCTGTGTTGGTGCCCAAGTTTAGCATGAGGACAGCTTCATCCTCTCAGAGGGTCTAAGAACACACATGGCTCAAGACAGGGGAACAGACCCAGGGAGTATATTCTAGGGTTTGGTAGATCAACAGGGAAGTGAGTGAGGACAAACAACTCTGGCTGGTCTGTCGGCAGCTTCTGACTCCCTCTGTCTCCACTGCATGCTGCGTAAACACAGCTTCTTTGCTCTGGCAATAACCCAAGAGCCTGAAATCCTCACACAGAGATGTTTTTTCCCTGGAGACTTCAGCAAACTAGAAATTGCTATAGCCAGCAGTGAGTCAGGATTTCCTTTCCTTCATTAATTAAGGCTATGGGGTTATTCACTATTCACTAAGGTCCTTACTCAGCTTCTTAGTTGCCTGTGTTTTCGGTCAACTCTCAGTTATCTGTGCTCTAGATTTCCAGGAATACGCTTTCCCAGAGACCAGCTACCTCACCGCCATCTGCACACTGTCTTTCTGCCTCTCCTTTCTGCTCACATAATGACATTTAGAAAAACAGAGAGGACGATAAATATGCTACCTACTACTATCCCCCCAAATTTGGCAAAATGCCTTTGAAAGTGAAATGGCTTTGAGGTCATCTGCTATTGGGGATGATAAGCTAACATAAATTTGAATTCTTGTTATCATGACCAGTTTACAGATGAAGAAACTGAGGCCTAGACAGGTTATTTGACCCGGGTGAGCAGCCAGTGAACCCAGCCTGCCTGACCTCACGAACTTGTGTCCTTGCTTTTTTCAGCCACTGCACTCTGTCAGCTCATCATGGCAAGACTGGTCCTCACATGTTAGAGATGATGGTGAATCCCAGAAATGGAGAGGCGAGATCATGCGACAAGAAGGTGGCCAGGGGTGGGCACTGTTTTCATCTCCTTGGTCCCCACACCATCCAAGGCTCCTACCCCCAATCTCACTACCACTGACCAAAAGTTGGGTCCAGGAGGTTGTCTGGCTCAAGGGAATTACCCTCATGGGAATCCTCACTCCTTAACCAGTACCTCTGTGCTCCTTGAGGGCAAGGGGACCTGGAGCAGCTTCTGCACTGACCAGCATCGCCTTAAATGCTGATTTGTACCAAATTTGATAACACCAGACACAGAAAATATTGGGGCTCCATGCAGCTATTTAACCATGACTCAAAAACTCTTGCCACTTTATACTACGTAAAATAGGTTGGAGCCTTTATGTTTTCACTTGATATGTCTCATTCTCTCGGGCCACATGCTCTGCAGCTTCCCAAGGTTAACCTGCAATCCACCTGACCAAGGAGGTCTTGCCATCTTCCCAGCCATGGGTTTTGGGGAAAAGAAGAACCAAACTGGGAGCAGCTGCTTCCACTCTGCCCGCCGTCTGCTCCGGCGTGTCAGAAGCTCCCAAGGCCTCTGGGTGTAAGAATTCCCACTTTGCAAGGAGACAAAAATGAAAGTCAACCAGAACAGCAGTGAGAGGCCCAGCAAAATCTGTCTTATCCTTCATATAACTTTGACCATTACAACAGTGCTGACCGACTCCAGAGCTTGGATCTAACTTCCAGATCTTCCCTGTACCTGGGGCCGCCCTCCCTGGTTCAGCCCATTTGGATTTTCTGACCACGCGCTCCCCCCAGGGTGGTGGCTGCCCCTTGCTATTGATCCAGCTCCCTTCTCAGATTCCTCCTCACACAGCTGACCATCACCAACGTTCCGGCCTCCTGGGCTTCAGGATCCCTATTCCAACCCAACATCCCCATCACAGGCATAGAAGGCTCAGCAAATTCACCCACCTGGTCCCATGCAGACCACCTCCCTTCAATTCAAAAAAATTCAAATCCGGGGCTTTCCTGGTGGCGCAGTGGTTGAGAGTCCGCCTGCCGATGCAGGGGACACGGGTTCCTGCCCCAGTCTGGGAAGATCCCACATGCCGCGGAGTGGCTGGGCCCGTGAGCCATGGCCGCTGAGCCGGCGCGTCCGGAGCCTGTGTTCCGCAACGGGAGAGGCCACAGCAGTGAGAGGCCCGCGTACCGCAAAAAAAAAAAAACAAAAAACTCAAATCCGTACCATAGCTTGGGGATGGGAATCTCTTGGATCCACATCTAACCCCCAATCTCGAGAATATCGACATTATTTCCTTTCTATTCCTTCACTGTTCAACAAACATTTTTCGAGCCCATGCTAGGCACTGCCATTACTAGGCAATGCTAAGGCAAAGATGAAAAGATGTGATGCCTGTCTGAGCCGCAGCAAGGAAGAAAATGAAATGCCAGGGTCATGACTGATGTGGCCAGGCCTTCTGCTCACTGTCCACTGGTGAAGGTTCCTTATGGAATCATGTGGGTCTGCCTCTAATTCACCCACTTAGTCTCTCAGTGAATATGACTTTTTTTTAAAAAAGTAAACAAATGTGTGCCTATCAGGTAGATGGAAGAGAGGATGAGAGAACACAAAGAGAAATACAGGTGCCTTTGAAAGCAGAAGGCAGGTCCCTCCCTTAGGTAGCTGGGAACTGGGGCTTTGGATAAACAGCCATCTCCTTCCTAAGGACCCTTCTCGTCCTGGGTCAGCAGGCCATCCAGGGCCTCCTGACACAGCACCCCTCCTCAAAAAGGCCACTGAAGCTACCAACTTCCAAAAGATGCATCCAGAGACCAGAGGACGCTGCAGAGTAGAATCCCTGTGCCAGACACATGCCTGGGCTCTGAAGGCAGCACCAGTCCCTCTAAACATCTCCTCAATACTCCAAGGGCCGCCCTTCCCAGGCACCAGGTTCTTTTTTACAGGGTACACCAGTAACTCATCCATCAATAGTGCTCTTCATGTGCCACTATGAGATACACGAGTTAAACAGACCCCACACTCTGCCTGGGCTCTTCCTGGACCCGAAGGCTCACGCTCTGTCATCTGTCTCTGGTAAATCTTCCTGGCCCACCCATGGTTACAAAGACCAGTCCTGGAGGCCAGTGGCCTCTGGGCATCCTCCTTCATCGTAACCAAGCCCATCAGTCAGCCCTCCTTCTTCACGTGGACGGGTACAAAAACCCACTTCCCTGTTAATCTCTGAACACAAGACAATACCCACTTTCTTGGTTCCTCTCAGGATCCACTCATGGAGGAAGACGAAAACTCAAAGCAGGTTATCATGAGCAGGAAAAGACTGGGGTTTTAGATTTACTGTTCAAAACATTTCTTAAGCCTTAAATCCTTTCTGTTCATAGCAAACTGCAGCCACATGGATCAACTGGAAACTCACTGGGTGGACATGAGGGGCTCAGGGCAGAGCAGCAGGTCTTTATGGGAACCGTTTCTCTCCCCACCCCTAACACATGCATGCTTTTCTGGGGTTGTTTTTGTCCGCTCTGCAAGATATGCAGGATCTTAGTTCCCCAACCAGGGATCAGACCCATGCGCCCTGCAGTGGAAGCGCGGAGTCTTAATCACTGGACTGCCAGGGAAGTCCCCATGCATGCTTCTCTTTACTCCTCATAAGACACAAAGCACGGCATTTTTATATGTGCGGCAGTTGCATTTACTAAACTTTTCCTCAGGACCACAACCAGATATAAGCTCTGGGTGCAGAATACCATGGTCTGAATATGTTTAGCATCTTTCATACCCCGTGGTCTCTTCTCAAGAGTTTTCACGTGACATTTGATGACCAGTGCCTGGAAGCTTCTTTCTTGGTTATTCCTCTTCTACAGAACTTCCCTGGAACTCACTAAATTGTTACACATTTCCTGGGCTAGGGTAAAACCCCCCAGAGAAAGGAGACATACAAACCAGAGGGAAGTAAAACAGAAAGTCAAGGTCACCAGGAAATCTTGCAGTCAGGTCGGGTTGCCAGAACCACCTATGACCGGGGAGCCAGGTAAACAGACAAAGAAGGAGAGCACCCCTGTACGCGCACATGCGCGCGCGCACACACACACACACACATCCAAGAGCCTGTGAAATATTCCATTTCTTGAATGCTTATTAAGGTGTCCAGACACTTGAAATTTTAAATGATGTTAAAACAAACTTAAAAGGCCAAAGAACAAAGCTGCTTGCATTTCATTCTTCTTTAATGGGAAACATTTGTTCCTCTGGCTTTCTGAGGATAAACAGTATGTTTCCAATTTCAAACCATCACCCTCGGTATCAATAAACACAGTCTGGTGACCACTGGGAGCTCTCCTTTGAAGGTGCCAACACATGGCCACCTTGCCCAAGAAAGGACTTCTTAATGCGGCAGAGTAAAGCTTGAAACATGCAGAATCCCCGGGATTCCAGAGTGGAAGAAGCAATTAAGTATTAATATTAATCAATTAGTAAGGATTAGTTAAGCATCTGTATCCCAAGAGAAAGCAGACTTATCCCTACCTGGGGAGTAAGGCTGGCCTAAGGACCTCATGTGCCCAGAGTACTTCCCCTCTAGCCTGTCACCACCCTTAACAGTCCCACCATTAGAGCTGCTCACAAAAACACACTCTTGTGGCTAAAAGAGATATAAAACACCACCAGTTAATCACTTCTTCCAGGTAAAGCTTTATATCCGAAAGGTCCTTATCAAAAAGCTTATGTGAATGCATTGGCATTCAAGAACGGATGACACACTGACTGGGATACACTTCCCCTTGGAAAGCACATGATGGACCCATCTGTGAAGAGGAGGAACTAGGAAAGATTCAGAGCATGGATGCTGGGAAACCCTATTTCCTCATCCTCAAGGTTCAGTGACAAGTCTTCCAACCTCTCCTCCCATAAGAGATGGGTTTATCTAATTGTCAGGAGAGCAAGAGTGGAATTGAAGCATTAGAGATGCACACTCACGGCCTCACTCCCTTCCTTTCTCAATGCTCGGGGGCTGTGAGCAGCACATGGCTCTCCTGGCAGCGGCTAAATAAGGGCCTGCCCTGAGGCCCCAATGACGCCCCCTAGGGGAAGCCCAGCCAGGCTCAGGTGTTAGAGTCTCATTTTGGTTGGTCCAGCCCTGCCATCACCAGAGATGCTCTTTTGATCCCCATCCGGGGCCTGTCACCTATTTATCAATTGGTTCCAAATTCAGAGGTGAACAGGATTAAGACTGCTGGGGCTCTTGAATGCCAAGGATGCAGTCTCTGTGGGATGCAATTGGAAAGGCCCAAGCTCAGCTGGAAGGCAGTATGCGGATACTGAGTGTGAAGGAATAAGCGCAAAGCCACCTTCGTGATGTGGGAGCAGACACAGACACACACTTACCGATTCGTCTTTCCCCACCTCCAGCAGAGCGTCTAAGCGGCTAGTCTGGCTCAGAGCCAGCTCAAAAGGCGATTTCTCAACCCAGCTGATGGCAGCGGCTATGGATTGTGCCGTCACAGGAACAGCACCTTCCTGCCATTTCACAGGCTCTTGAGAAACCCTGAAAGGGACCGCATGGGGCTGTCACTGGCAGTGGTCAATGTAGCTGTCAGCCCTCAGTCTCACAGCTACAAGCAGCAAGACACCTAATGTCACCAGAGCTGAGAGAAAGAAAACACATCTCCCAGCCCTCTCAAAGTTACCGAGAAAACAGGTGAGCTGTTTAAGGCAGGTTTCCAAAGCACTATGACCTTCCATAAGCTGTACTGACTGGGAAAAACAACGGTTACAGGATAATTTTAAAATCTCAAAAATTCGAACATTAACAATTGCATTAAAATTACTGAGGAACGTGCACAGGGAACTACGCTCAGTATCTTGTAATAACCTATAATGGAAAAGAATCTAAAAAGGAATATATATATATACATATATAAAACTGAATCACTTTGCTGTATACCTAAAACTAACACCACATTGTAAATCAACTATATTTCAATAAAAAATTTTTAATGTCAAAAAAATTATTGGGGAAAGTTATTTTCATAAATAGGAAGGTTTAGATGCAACTGTCTTCTGTGAATAGTTAAGTTTCTAAGGATTCACAGCATTAAGATTTACAAATCAGCAACAATTCTGTTACTCCACAATTTTATTTCTAATTCTTTTATTACATTGCTTTCATTGTTCTGAAAGATTCCCATCAGTTACCTTTTTTGGATCAAAAATAGTATTGTTCTGCGTTCAGCAGAGCATAAGGTTTTAAATCCTGGGACATTTTGATTCAATCATTTAATTTGAGCTTAGAAATGTGATGGAATACCCCCAAAAAACAAGGGCCACTTGAGTTTATCTCTGTGTTTATAATTAAATGAATTTTATGAATCACTTATGAATTTGTAATTATAAGAATTATGTGAATCCTGGACTAAATGAATCAGCCTGATTTGCCCCTCCTAGCCCACCTCCAGATACAGAGGCTGCCTTACCTCTGTGTGGCCCTTTGGGTAGAGAATCTGGCTGAGTGGCATCTATGCTACACATTTCCAAGGAAGCTAAAGCACTGTAGACTTAATCACTTAATTCCTTCAATAATATAACTGCGACAGAAATAGAAACCTGGGATAGAACACAATTAGGCAGCATCCTCAAAGGTGTCATCTGTTTAGCTGAAAATATTTTACTTAAAAAAGAAAAACTCAATTAGATAGATGTCCCTCTCATCCAGATGTTTTCTGTCAGGGAAGTACAGCCACTGTTCCACATGAGAATTCAGTGCTAAAGTCCAAATTCTCTTGAATCCAAGAATCTGTAAAAAATTGATTGTGAAAACTCTGAAATATGGGAAAGTCTATAAAGCCAGCCACCTGTTGTTCTGATTAAAGGGGGTCAACTTACAGGGGAAATCAATTTGAGCTGCAAACTCAATCTGAAAAGCAGTGAAATTTGTGACACTGGAATTCATTATTGAATCTAAAGTCTAAAACGTGTGAAGGAATTTTAATTTTAAGAATTTATATTCTTATATTTTGACCTTGCCATACTATACACTGAAGAAAACAATGTTTCAAAGTCTCTTCTAATTGAAAACTAAGATGCCATATACAAAGCAGATAAAAGTTTTTAAGATTTACTCATTGTGGGTTTTCTGCTGGAATGATATATTCTAGGAAATTACAAGATTATAGCTCCTCCCTCCCCACAGATCTAACTGTGTTAGTTATGCTCCTTAACTCCAAATACATGAAAATTACTCATGAAGTTTCAGGGAAATACTCCTTTCCTATGGGAACTCACCATATGATATTGAACTTGGCTATGTGAGCCACCTGCTCCTGGAGGACCATGATTAGAGCATCTTGGCACAGATTAAGCTCCTCCTCCAGCATGCCGCCAAAATCCAGCACTATGGTGATGCACTGTTCCAAGATGACACCAAATATCTGCCGGCTGTTGCTGGTGAGCCAGTCCATCCGCTGCTTGTAGCTCTCCACAGCTTGTGTTAAGTGTTCCACATACTGATAGATCAGTTCTGATTTGGCTGTCAACTTAATGAAAATAAAAGTAACAAAATAAAATAAAATTAATAAGAACACACCAAATCAAGTCATTTGAACCACACTGCAGCCAGGAACAATAGGGCCCACTGAGTCATGGGCTATGCCATCAAGAACTGTACATTAATAACAGTTTCATAGATGATCCTTCAAACTCCACATAATTCAGGAGGAAGTCTTCCAATCTTTCAACTGAAAAACCCTTGGATAACTCCCCATAGAAGGAAACATGGTGATAAAATCTATTCAAAAATATAGCACTCTTTTAAAAAAAATGTGTTTCCAGATTGTGTTTAATCTTTCTAGTTACAGAATGATTTTTATCTGAAAATGCTCAGGGGTACTTTAAGAAATTAGGTAGAAGAAAAGAGAGATTAGCAAAGGCAGAGGGGAAAAAAGTTCCTAAAGGAACTAGAAAAAGATGAACAAACAAAACACGGAGTTAGTAGAAAGAAGGAAATCATCAAGATCAGAGCAGAAATAAATGAAATAGAGACTAAAGAAGCAATGAAAATAACAATGAAACTAAGAGTTGGTTCTTTGAAAAGATAAACAAAACTGATAAACCTTTAGCCAGACTCATAGAGAAAAAAAAGAGAGTGCCCAAATCAATAAAACCAGTAATGAAAAAGAAAAACTTACAACCAACACTACAGAAATACAAAGGATCATAAGAGATTGCTATGAACAACTATACACCAATAAAATGAACAACCTAGAAGAAATGCACAAATCTCCCAGATGGAACCAGGAAGAAATAGAAAATATGAACAGGCCAATTATCAGTAATGAAATTGAATCAGTAATAAAAAAAAAACCCAACAAATCCCCCAAAACAAAAGTGTAGAACCAGATGGCTTCACAGGTGAATTCTACCAAACATTTAGAGAAGAGTTAACACCTATCCTTCTCAAACTATTCCACAAAAATTGCAAAGGAAAGAATACTTCCAAACTCATTCTACCAGGCCAGCATCACCCTGATACCAAAACGAGATTATCACAAAAAGAGAAAATTACAGGCTTATCACTGATTAACATAGATGCAAAAACCTTCAACAAAATATTAGCAAACCAAATCCAAAAATACATTAAAAGGATCATATATCATGATCAAGTGGGATTTATCCCAAAGATGCAAGGATGGTTCAGCACCTGCAAATCAATAAATGCGATACACCACTTTAACAAACTAAAGAATAAAAATAATATGATCATCTCAATGGATGCAGAAAAAGTTTTTGACAAAACTTAGCATCCATTTATGATAAAAAAAAAAAAACTCTACACAAAGTGGATATAGAGGGAACGTACCTTGACAAAATAAAGGCCATATATGATAAACCTATAGCTAACAGCATACTTAATGGTGAAAAGCTGAAAACATTTCCTCTAAGATCAGGAACAAGACCAGGATGCCTGCTCTTGCCAGTTTAATTCAACATAGTATTGTAAGTCTTAGCCAGAGCAATCAGACAAAAAAGAAATAAAAGGAATTCAAATTGGAAAGGAAGAAGTAAAACTGTCACTATTTGCAAATGACATGATACTATACATAGAAAATCCTAAAGACACAACCAAAAAACTACCAGAGTTCATCAATGAATTCAGGATACAAAATTAGTATACAGAAATTTGTTGTAGTTCTATACACTAACAATGAACTACCAGAAAGAGAAATTAAGAAAACAATCCCATTTACTATCACATCAAAAAGAATAAAATACCTAGGAATAAATCTAAGGAGGTAAAAGACCTGTACTCAGAAAACTATTAAGACACTAATGAAAGAAATTAAAGATGACACAAACAGATAGAAAGATATACTGTGTTCATGGATTGGAAGAATTAATATTGTTAAAATGACCATACTACCCAAGGCAACCTATATATTTAACGCCAGCCTTATCAAAATACCAATGGCATTTTTCACAGAACTAGAACAAATAATTTTAAAATTTGTATGAAAACACAAAAGACCGCGAATAGCCAAAGCAATCTTTAGAAAGAAGAACAGAGCTGGAGGTATCATGTTCCCTGACTTCAGACTATACTACAAAGCCAGCAATCAAAACAGTGTGGTACTGGCACAAAAACAGACACATAGATCAACGACACAGAACAGACAGCCCAGAAATAAACCCATGCATTTATGGTCAATTAATTTATGCAAAAGAGGCAAGAATATCCAATTGGGAAAAGACACTCTCTTCAATAAGTGGTGCTGGGAAAACTAGACAGCTACTTGTAAAAGAATAAAATTAGAATATTTTCTCACACCGCATACAAAAATAACCTCAAAATGAATTAAAGACCTAAATGTAATACTGGAAACCATAAAACTCCTAGGGAAAACATAGGCAGAACACTCTTTGACATAAATCACAGCAATATCTTTTTGAATCTGTCTCCTAAGGCAAAGGAAACAAAAGCAAAAGTGAACAAATGGGACCTAATTAAACTGAAAAGCTTTTACACAACATATGAAACCACTGGCAAAATGAAAAGATAACCTTCTGAATGGGAGAAAATATTTGCAAATGATATGACTGATAAGGGATTAATATCCAAAATATAGAGGCATACAAATTAATATCAAAAAAACAACTCACTCTCCGCCCGGGGTCACCGCAGCCTCCGCCGCTTTCAGGCCTAGCAGCCTGAAGAAAAAAAAAAAAAACAGAAAAAGATAAAAAAAAGAAAAAAAACCGGAAACGCTCTTAAGTCTTTAAAAAAAAAGAAAGAAAGAAGAAGAGTGAATCCTCCTCAGAGAACCCGCGGGTAAGTCACTTTGGCACGCTTCCGGCCTGCCCTACGCTGCAGCCGCCGCCGCCCGCGGTCCGGTGGTGAGCCGCTCGCGCGCTCGCGTCCGCGCACTTCCGCACGCCGCCCGGCCGTGCCGCGTGGCAGCCCCGAGCCCGCCGCACCCGCCCCCCGCGCGCCGGCCTCCGCGCTGCACGTGTCCGCGCTGCCCTTTGCCTGCCTGGCGTGGGTGGCGCCTGCGCGCTCGGGCAGCCTGGGGGCTTGCCGAGTCGGCACCGACAAATACTTGGTTTCCCGTTTCCCCGGGCTGCCGTAATCTTAAACCGCCGGGAGCCTGAGGCCTATATTTATAGAGAAACGCACGTTCCGGAGGCCACCGTGGGCACCACAGGGTTGCCTCTGGAAGAATTTTTGTAATTTGGAGGACAGTCCCCGTTTTAATTTTTTTCATTTTTTGAAATTGGGAGCTGCCAGACCAGGACAGCTGAAAACTGCAAACTCCCAGGGAGGGCCATATTGTTCTTGAGGGCCTTTTGTCTGCGGTTTGGCAGTCTCCGGCCCGCGGAGCCGACTCCAGCTTCTCTGAGCTTCACTGGCCCCTGTGAGCCGCGGCACGGGCCACGGCTCCGAGCGGAAACCCCCTTTGTCCTGTGTGGTCCCTCTAAGAAGTTCTCCTGGCGGGGCTCAGGGTGGTGGGGAGATGAACGCTGCAGCCAGCAGCTACCCCATGGCCTCCCTGTACGTGGGTGGCCTGTCACCGAGGCCGTGCTAAACGAAAAGTTCAGTCCTGCGGGGCCTGTGCTGTCCACCTGGGTGTGCCGCGATGTGATCACCCGCTGCTCCCTGGGTTATGCGTATGTCAACTTCCGGCAGCCGGCTGACGCTGAGCGGGCTTTGGATACCATGAACTTTGATGTGATTAAGAGAAAGCCAATCCGTAACATGTGGTCTCAGAGGGATCTCCTTGAGAAAGAGGGATCTCTTTGAGAAAGAGGGATCTCTTTGAGAAAATCTGGCGTGGGAAACATCTTCATCAAAAACCTGGACAAATCTATAGATAACAAGGCACTTTATGATACTTTTTCTGCTTTTGGAAACATTCTGTCCTGCAAGGTGGTGTGTGATGAGAACGGCTCTAAGGGTTACGTCTTTGTCCACTTCGAGACCCAGAAGGCTGCCGACAAGGCCATCGAGAAGATGAACTGCATGCTCCTCAATGACCACAAAGTGTTTGTGGGCAGATTCAAGTCTCGAAAAGAGCGAGAAGCTGAGCTTGGAGCCAAAGCCAAGGAATTCACCAATGTTTATATCAAAAACTCTGGGGAAGAGGTGGATGATGAGAGTCTGAAAGAGCTATTCAGCCAGTTTGGTAAGTGTCAAGGTGACGAGAGATCCCAGTGGGAAATCCAAAGGCTTTGGCTTTGTGAGTTACGAAAAGCACGAGGATTCCAATAAGGCCGTGGAAGAGATGAATGGAAAAGAAATCAGTGGGAAAGTCATTTTCTTTGGCGGTGCACAGAAGAAAGTGGAACAGCAGGCCGAGTTAAAGCGAAAAAAAATTTTTTTATTAGTTTCTGCTTTATAACAAAGTGAATCAGTCATACATATATATCTGTTCCTACATCCCTTCCCTCATGCATCACCCTCCCTCCCACCCTCCCCACCCCACCCCTCCAGGCGGTCACAAAGCACCGAGCTGATCTCCCTGTGCTCTGCGGCTGCTTCCCACTATCTATCTACCTTACGTTTGGTAGTGTATATATGTCCATGCCTCTCTTTTGCTTTGTCACAAAAGCGAAAATTTGAACAGCTGAAACAGGAGGGAATTAGTCACTATCAGGGGGTGAATCTCTACATTAAGAACTTGGATGACACCATTGATGATGAGAAGTTAAGGAAAGAGTTTTCTCCTTTTGGATCAATCACCAGTGCTAAGGTAATGCTGGAGGATGGGAGAAGCAAAGGGTTTGGCTTTGTCTGCTTCTCATCCCCTGAAGAGGCAACCAAAGCAGTCACAGAGATGAACGGACGCATCATGGGCTCCAAGCCACTGTATGTCGCCCTGGCCCAGAGAAAGGAAGAGAGAAAGGCTCACCTGACCTACCAGTATATGCATCAGGAAGAGAGAAAGGCTCACCTGACCAACCAGTATATGCATTGGGTGGTTGGGATAAGAGCGCTCCCTGCCAATGCCATCTTAAATCACTTCCAGCCTGCAGCTGGGGGCTACTTTGTGCCAGCAGTTCCACAGGCTCAGGGAAGACCTCCGTATAACCTAACCAATTAGCACAGATGAGGCCTAATCCACACTGGCAGCAAGGTGGGAGACCTCAAGGCTTCCAAGGAATGCCAAGTGCTATATGCCAGTCTGGGCGTCATCCAGCTCTTTGCCATCTGGCTCCAGCTGGTAATGCTCCAGCCTCTCACAGCCTCCCTACTACCACTCAGAGTCGGGTCTGAGTGCTCAGACCGCTTGGCTATGGACTTTGGTGGGGCTGGTGCCGCCCAGCAAGGGCTGACTGACAGCTGCCAGTCTGGAGGTGTTTCCGCAGCTGGGCAGAGCCTAGCGCCTCGTGCCGCTGTTGCTGCCGCTGCTGCTCGGGCTGTTGCACCTTACAGATATGCCTCCAGTGTCCACAGCCCTCACCCTGCCAACTGGCCCCTGCAGGCACCCCAGCCTGCACCCCATGTGCAGGGGCAGGAGCCGCTGACTGCCTCCATGCTGGCCGCAGCACCGCCCCCCGCAGATGTTGGGTGAACGTTTGTTCCTGCTCATCCAGACGATGCACTCAAACCTGGCCGGGAAGATTACGGGGATGCTGCTGGAGACTGACAACTCGGAGCTGCTGCACATGCTGGAGTCCCCGAGTCTCTCTGCTCCAAGGTGGATGAAGCTGTGGCGGTCCTACAGGCTCATCATGCCAAGAAAGAAGGTGCCCAGAAGGTGGGCGCTGTCGCTGCTGCTACCTCTTAGACAAGGACAAACCGATTCAAAAGACAAATAACCCCTCATGGAATTCAGCTCAAGGTTTGAAGATGCCCTAGCTTGTCCTATGGACCTCAACACCAAGAACCACAAATTGCAAATTTAATAAGTCATTTTGTATCAAAAGGTCAATTCTGAAGCGCCTAGAATTTTTCAATTGAAAGATTATATTCTCTGGGTTCTGATATGGCACAGACAGTGTTAACTTTTTTTTTTCTATTGCGAGTTTTGATTTTTTCCCCCCAGAAATTGATTTTATTTGATGTACCCAAGTCTTAAGTTTCTCAATAAAGAAAAAAATCTCCATAAAAAAAATTGAAAAAATGGGCAGAAGATCTAAATAGGTATTTTCCCAAAGAAGACATACAGATGGTCAACAGGCACATGAAAAGACACTCAATGTCACTAATCATCAGAGAAATGCAAATCAAAACCACAATGAGATATCAGCTCACACCTGTCAGAATGGCTATCATCAAAAAGACGACAAATAACAAATGCTCAGGAAATGGAGAAAACGGAACCCTCCTACACTGTTGGTGGGAATGTAATTGGTGCAGCCCCTATGGAAAACAGTATGGAAGTTCTTCAAAAAACTAAAAATAGAACTGGCATATAATCCAGCAATTCTCCTGGGTATATATACAAAGAAAATGAAAATACTAATTCGTAGGTATACATGCAGCCCAGTGTTCATAGCAGCATTATTTACAGTAGCCAGATAATGGAAGATATGGAAGCAACGTAAGTATCCATCAACATATGAACGGATAAAGGAGATGTGATATATATATATATATATATATATATATATACATATATCACACAATAAATTAGAATATTACTCAGATAGAATTTTACTCAGCAATAAAAAATAATGAAATCTTGCCATTTGCAACGACATGGATGGATCTGGAGGATATTATGCTCAGTGAAATAAGTCAGACAGAGAAAGACAAATATTATGGAATCTGAAAAATAAAACGAATGAATATAACAAAAAATGCATCTGTATTATATTTGCATCTGGTGTTGAATTGTATCATTTCATAAATGACATCAAATTTGTATTCAACCTAGAGATTATCATACTAAGTGAAGTCAGACAAGAAAGACAAATATCATATGATATCACTTATATGTGGAATTTTAATAAATGATACAAATGGACTTATTTACAGAACGGAAACAGACTCAACAGACTTTGAGAACAAACTTATGGTAACCAAAGGGGAAAGGTGGCGGGGGGGAGGATAAATCAGAAGTTTGGGATTAACATATACACACTACTATATATAAAATCAACAAGGACCTACTGTATAACACAGAGAACTCTACTCAATAATCTGTAATAACATATGGGAAAAGAATCTGAAAAAGAATGGATATGTGTATATGTATAACTAAATCACTTTGTACACCTGAAACTAACACAACAATGTCAATAAACAATGTACTCTAATAAAAAATAAAAATTAAATTTAAAAAATTTGTATTCAACAAATCTAGATAAAATTCAGACACTCCAGAGAAAACTGGGTTGGGCTGGGGGAGAAATTAGGTAGAAGAAAAGAGAGATCAGCAAAGGCAGATGAAAAAAAAAGTCTCACTGAAACATCTGCCTAAGCATAATATGCCAAAAATATTTCTGAAAATGCTTCTAAACATACCAGCACATCTGCCTGGCTTCCTCTAAGGGATGCCACCCCACTACCCAGCCTCCCGCTCACAGCCTTTGTCCTATGTCCTCTTGTCTCTCAGGCCAAGCTCCCCTGTACCTGGATCACTTGATCACCCAGAGCTGCCACCAACACTCTAGGGGCTGCCCCTGAAAGGTGACTTACAAATAAAGCATCGTTCACACAGGTCAAGCAAAATCGTGCAAGGCCTTTTAGGGTGCAGGGAGGCAGGAGACAGACAAAAGGAATAAGAAAAAAGTGTACCCTATGCTGTGAAGAATCAGGCGTTAAAAGATCTGGTACTTAAAAAGAAAAACAGGGCTTCCCTGGTGGCGCAGTGGTTGAGGGTCCGCCTGCCAATGCAGGGGACACGGGTTCGTGCCCCGGTCGGGGAGGATCCCACATGCCGCGGAGCGGCTGGGCCCGTGAGCCGTGGCCACTGGGCCTGCGCGTCCGGAGCCTGTGCTCCGCAACTGGAGAGGCCGCAGCAGTGAGAGGCCCGCGTACTGCAAAAGAAAAAAAAAAAAAACAACTCTAACAATCTTCACAACACCCCCAAACACCTAAATGGTTAAGGAAAATGTGTCTTTGGAACACACCACGTAATTCTACGGTTTCATGCTGGCCCCTCTGCCTTCAACTCCTTTCGTTCTCATCCCAGCCCCCTCCCCAAACCCCCGTGTCAGCAGAATTCCTAACTCCCTCGCCAGAGTTCACGGCACTACTACAAACCTCTACCATAACACAGAAACCAGGGTGGGACCATGTCATAGGGGCCATGCAGGTGGAATTAGATGGCAAAGACAGACGTTTTCAATACTGCCACATTGATTTTAAGGTGGTTCAGATAAAAAAAGCTGCGCGGTGCCACCAAAATAAAATAAAATAAAAATAAGAGTAATGTACATTTTTAAAATGTTAAGAAATAACCATCCAGGTGGTACATGAATGTACAGTGACATGAAAAAGTATCCATGAAGCAACATGATGGGACGTGTGTCTCTGGAGCTCCCTGTGGTGGCCGGGGTGTGCACAGCGCCGGACATGTTAAGGGTGCGCAGGAATCACGTGTTGAATTGCTGGGAATGAAGGACTCCAGTAAGAGGTGCCGCTCAATCTCTGTCCACTACTACCTGCATCAGGGATCCTCTATTCCTAGAGCATCTACCAGACAACAGCAGCTTGCGCTTGCCTTCCAGCTAACTTCTGTTATACTGCTTTGTTTCTCTATTTTCCAGGCAAAACAAAGTGTTGATATGCAAAGGTTTTCACCTCTGGTCAAGACCTTTCTGCTCTCATCTCTAATGGGTCAAGTGCTTCTCTCCCCAGTTCCTGGGCCGTGACATTCACCACTGTCTACACACAGTCAGAAGAAATCCTCCAGCCCTGATAAGGCCTTGGCCTGCCTGCCTCTCCATGCAGACCTCAGTTGCGTGTCTCAGGACTTGGCCATCGAGGGAACTCCGACTTACATTGTACGCTCTGCCATCTTCCGTTGTGTAGATCCGTGGAAACAGGCTGTCTGCATACCGGGAAGCCACAAGTCTCCCCAGAGACGTCACATAATCTGCATGTTTATAAAGAAAAGCAGTCAAAATGGTACATTATCAACACTTATTTTTATTTCAAAATGCTATTCTCTGACATCAGATGATATCCCCAGGGACACCAATAATCCGTGATGCTTAGTATTCTGTTCTAGATAATGAAGTATTTCTAGGTGCTATGATAAATGTGACTGTTTATGACATGTGAAATCCTGTAATACATGAATGAACGGGGAGGAAGAACAGGGTTTGTTTCTTGGTCTCCTGGTTCTTTTGTCCAGAATGATTAAGGCAGAGGTCAAAAAGATGACATAGAAACTGTGTTTAATTCCGGAAATCTTTTATTCAGGACTTGGGCTTAGTTTTCAGAATTTTAAAAATTAAACTTAGATATTATCTACTGTTCTCTCGAGTGGGGATTCATGAATAAATGAGTGAGATGAAGCAAGTAGGGAATAGAGTCAGAACACTCATACAGGATGTCAAGACCACTTTCTTCTCAGAGCATATGCTCAGCTGTTCAACATCCATCCCATAAACACTCATTGAGCACCCGCTATGTGCTAGACACAGTGCTTACAGAATGGGAGTACACTGCTTCCTGAAACATATGTTTACTCCTTCGCAGAACTAACAGAAGGTTTCAAGGACTAATTATGACTTGGCAGGACAGAGATGAGGTAAGGCTTCATGGAGCCGTTTTATTGTGATAATTATTTTATTGTTGTTGTTACCGTTAGTATTATTAAGTCCTAAAGGTGGTAGAGAGAGTGGTGGTACTCTTTGATCCAACACTTCCTTTCCTTTGCCTTTCTAGGGAGGCAGGATCACAGCCTACTTGGAAAAGGCAGAAGGGGCAAGGCTGAATTTTAGAGACCAGGTTTGGTCCCAGATCACCAGGAATGATAAAATTCACAGGTCTTGAAGTTCAATGTCCATAATAGTAAAGAGCAAAGAATGGATACTTGAATCCCACCAGCAATAACCTCACTCAATAAATCTCTCAATCTTTAAAATCTTCATTTCTAAGATTTCAGCATTCTTTTTTTTTTTTTTTCTTTGCGGTACGTGGGCCTCTCACTGTTGTGGCCTCTCCCGTTGTGGAGCACAGGCTCTGGATGCGCAGGCTCAGCGGCCATGGCTCACGGGCCTAGCCACTCCGCGGCACGTGGGATCTTCCCAGACCGGGGCACGAACCCATGTCCCCTGCATCGGCAGGCGGACTCTCAACCACTGCGCCACCAGGGAAGCCCCTGATTTCAACATCTTGACTGACATTTACAGAGCAGCGTCAAATCACCAGCAGCATTCTCTCTTTACCTAAGGCATTTATCTGGAGTCAAGAGAGAGGGCTATTTTCTGAGAATTGAAGAAGATGAATCTATATAAGGCTCCATAGCTGTATTGCCAAATAAAATTAAGTCATTGTGAATTCCCCATCCAATAATGGTGAAGTAGATTTTCTTGGCTAACTCTCACACAGAAAAAAAATTATAAGCCCTGGACAAAATATTAAAATAGCTACTTGAAGGCACTAGAGAGCAATCAAGAACAGGCAGAAACTGGAGTAGCATTAATCCTTGAAAAAAGGAAGTTGGTGAGATTTGCATTCATTTAATAAGGGAAGCAGAGTTTAGAGTTTGAGTCCAACCAAGTTAACTGCTTGCTAGAATAAGAATCAGCTCTCCACCCATCAACTGGTAAGTGGATAAACAAACTGTGGAATATCCATACAATTCATCTCCTGATTTTATTTGGCCATAAAATGAATAAAGTTCTGGTACATGCTACAACATGGATGAATCTTAAAAACATCACATTAAGTGAAAGATGTCAGGGACTTCCCTGGTGGTGCAGTGGTTAAGAATCCACCTGCCAATGCAGGGGACACAGGTTCGAGCCCTGGTCCGGGAAGATCCCTCATGCTGCAGAGCAACTAAGCCCATGCACCACAACGACTGAGCCTGCGCTCTAGAGCCTGCAAGCCACAACTACTGAACCTGTGTGCCACAACTATTGAAGCCCACGCACCTAGAGCCCGTGATCCGCAACAAGAGAAGCCACCGTAATGAGAAGACCGCACACCACAATGAAGAGTAGCCCTCACTCGCCATAACTAGAGAAAGCCCACATGCAGCAATGAAGACCCAACTCAGCCAAAAATTAATTAATTTTTTTTAAGTGAAAGATGTCAGTCACAAAACACCACATATTATATGACTCCATTTATATAAAATGTCCAGAACAAAAAAATCTATAGAGACAGAAAGTAGACTGCTTTGGGCTGGGGCCTGATGGACAGGGTGCATAGCTAAAAAATACACAGTTTCTTTCTGCAGTGATGAAAATGTTCTAAAGTTCACTGTGATGATGGTGGAACATATCTGTAAATATTGAATTGCACACTTTAAATGGGTGAATCGTATAGTATGTGAATTACATCTCAATAAAGCTGTTATTTTTAAAAAAGCAGATATGGGAATCTAGCTGTTTTCTATTAGGACAAATATTAAAGGGATTTTCAAAAAGGTAAAACAGTGCCACTCTTCTCTCTACCATTTTTATTTTAAAAACCATTTTTCTTAAAAATGTTATGTTAACATATAATGGGTTTGTTACTTTTAAATGAATTAATAAATATTTTTAAGGGTTTTAGTTTTAACTTCCAATATGATAAATATCAACAGATGTAAAATGCATAAATTCTTGTAAGAGATTAAAAATGAGGACATGATATGAAAGTGTATAAAGGAGATGTAATGAACTGAATAAAGAAACATTAGGGTAAAAACATTTACATACTAATATAGGTAATCAATTCTAATGACAGTGGATTTCTCATCAGAAATCACAGAGGCCAGAAGGAAGTAGCACAATGTCTTTTAAGTGCTAAAAGAAAAGAACTGTCAACCCCAAATCTTATATCTGGTGAAATTATTCTTCAGGAATGAAGGAGAAATAAAGATATTGTCAGACAAAGAAAAAAAAAATGTTGCTAGCAGAGCTATTCTTACAGAATAAATAAAGGAAGTTCTATAAACAGGAAGGAGATGATAAAAGAAAGAACCTTGAAACATCAGGAAGGAAGAAAACAGTAAGCATAAATATGGGTAAATAAAACAGATTTCTCTTCTTGAATTTTCTAAACTGCTTGATGGTTGAATCAAAAAGTATAGTACAGCCTAATGTGATTCTCAATGTATGAAGAAAAACAATAAAGCATATTATAAATGAGGAGATTAAAGGGACATAAAGGGAAATAGTTACCATTCTTCATTCAAACTGATAAAATGCTGACACCAGTAGACTTTGATAAGTTACATATTTATAACGTAATACCTAGCACAACCACTAAAAGAGCTGTGTGAAGAGATACACTCAAAAAATACTATAGATAAACTTTTTAAAATTCTGAAAAATGTTTAAGTAACCCAAAGATAGGCAAGAAAAAGAAATAAATGGAAAACAGGAAAAAAACAGAAAACAAAAAATAAAATGTCAGACAAACTCTAACATATAAATAATTACATTAAATATAATTGGTCTAGATACAACAATTTAAAGAGATTGGCAAAGAGGATTTTAAAACTGACCCAATAATAAGGTGTCTATAAAAACTTGCTTCAAATATAATGATATATAAGTTAAAAGTAAAAGGGCAAAAAAGATAAGTCATGTAAATATTAAAAAAAAGAAAGCAGGATTGGCCATATAATGTAAAAAAAGTAAACTACAGAGGAAAGAATATTACTAAGGATAGAGGAGAACATTATATAATTATAAAAGTGTCAATCTGCTAGGAAGACTTTGCAATTCTAAATGTACATGCACCAAACAACAGAGCTGCAAATATGTAAAGTAAAAACTGATAGAACTGAAACTAGAAACAGACAAATCCACAATTATAGTTGGAGATTTCAATATCACTCCTGTCAACAATTGATAGAATAACTAAACAGAAAATCAGCAAGAATACTCAACAACACCATCATAAACAGGATCTAATTGGCATTTATTTTTAAAATTACTCCATACAACAACAGAAGAATACACATTCAAGTACCACAGAATATATACCAAGGTAAACCATATCCAGGGCTAGAAAACAAACCTCGAAAAATTTAAAAGAATTGAAACTGAGTATATTCTCTGTCCAAGGTGGAAACAAACTAGAAATCAATAACAAAAAGATAAGAGAAAAATCTCCAAACTCTTGGAAACTAAATAACATGCTTCTAAAAAAAAAATCCTTGAATCAAAGAAGTCTCAACAGAAATAAAAAATACTTTCTTAACTGAAATGATATACAATGAATTGATAATGAAATGAAATGATAATACAACATATGAAAATTTGAGGGACACAGCTCAAGCAGTCTCAAGAGAGAAATTTATAGCACTAAATCCTGACATAAGAAGAGATGAAAAGTCCCAGATCAATAATCTAAAGCTCTCACCTGAAGAAACTAGAAAAAGAAGAGCAAAATAAAATCCAAAGCATGCAGAAGGAAATAATAAAGATCAAGGCAGAAATCAATGAAATTAAACAAAGAAAAATAGAGAAAATCAATTAAATTAAAAACTGGTATTTTAATAAGATCAATAAAATTGACAAACCCCTAGCAAG
Source organism: Mesoplodon mirus (assembly GCF_964341445.2). Lineage (NCBI taxonomy): Eukaryota > Metazoa > Chordata > Mammalia > Artiodactyla > Ziphiidae > Mesoplodon > Mesoplodon mirus. The sequence goes on along the minus strand of NC_138990.1, from coordinate 15,872,335 downwards.
ACTGACAAAGATAAAAAGAGAGAAGACATGAATTACTGATACCAGGAATGAAACAGGGACTATCACTTAAAACCCTACAGAATCAAAAGAATAATGGAATACTACAAACAACTCTGCACACATAAATTAAAACTTAGATGAAATGAATCAATTCCTCAAAAAATGCAAACTACCACAACTCATTCAATACAAAATAGATCATTTGAATAGTCCTATACCTTATTAAGGAAAGAAATTTGTAATTTAAAAACTTCTAGAAAAAGAAATCCCCAGGCTTGGATAAGTTCTCTGGATAATTCTACTGAACACAGAAAGAATTAAATTCTATACAATATTTTCCATAATATAGAAGATAAGGGAACATTTCCCAACTCATTTTATGAAGCCAGCATTACCCTGATACCAAAACCTGACAAAGGCAGTATAAAAAAAGAGAAACTACAGACCAACATCCTTCATGAATACAGATGCAAAACTCCTTAACACAAAATTAGCAGGTAGAATTCAGCAATATATAGTATAAAAAGAATTATACAACATGATAGAGTCATGTTTATTCCAGGATACAAGGCTGGTTCAATATTCAAAAATCAATATAATCAACCAAATTAACAGGCTAGGGAAGAAAAATCACATGAACCTTTCAACTGACACAGAAAAAGCATTTGACAAAATCTAACACCCATTCATGATAAAAACTCTCAGAAAACTAGAAATATAAGAGACCTTCCTTAACTTGATTTTTTTTTTAATCTACCAAAAACCTAACATCATACTTAATGGTTAAAGACTGAAACCTTTCTCCTAAGATCTGAAATGAGGTAAGGATGTCTACTCTTACCACTTCTATTCAACATAATACTGCAAGTTCTAGCCATCACGACAAGACAAGGAAATAAAAGGCATATAGATCAGAAAGGAAGAATAAAAACCTTCCCTATTTGGAGGTGACATGATGGTCTACCTAGAAATCCCAAGGAATCAACAACAACCAAAGAAAACCTCGTAGAACTAATATGTGAGTTCAATAAGGTCACTGGATAGAAGATCAACATTAAAAAATCAACCATATTTCTACATACTAGCAATGAACATGTGGAAACCAAAATCAAAAATACAGTTTCATTTATAATTGCTCAGAAAAATGAAATACACAGTAAATCTAACAAAACATGTCCAATACTTGTACACTGAAAATTACAAGACAGGTGATGAAGGAAATCAAAGATGTAAATAAATGAAGAGATACTCCATATTCATGGACTGAAAGACTCAACATAGTAAAGATGCCACTTCTCCTTAAATTGATATACTGGTTTAATGCAATTCCTATCAAAATCCCAGCAATATTTTTGTAGACAGACATGGTTATTCTAAAATTTATATGGAGAGGCAAAGAAAATAGAGCAGTAGTTAAGACAATTGTGAAAAAAGAATAAAGAGGGAGGAATCAGTCTACCCAATGTCAAGACATTATATAATTATAGTAATCAAGAGTATGGGGTTTGGTGGAGAGACAGACATACAGATGAACAGAACAAAACAGAGGACCCAGAAATAGCCCCATATAAGTACAACCCGCTAATTTTTAACAAAGATAGAAAAGCAATTCAAAAGAGAAAGGATAGTCTTTTCAATAAAAGGTGCTGGAGAAATTGGATATCCATAGTCCAAAAAAATCAACCTTATACAAAAAATAAATTAATCACAGGCTAAATGTAGGGTGTAATATCATAAAAGTTTCAGGAAGAAAAGGGGGGAGAAAAACTCTAAGACTTAGCAAGATCTATACAAGAAAAAAATAAATTGGATCTCATCACCTGTGCACTGAGAAACTCTGTTAAAAGGATGAAAAAAGAAGTTACAGACTAGGAGAATATATCTGTGAAACACGTATGTGACAAAGGACTTCTGTCTAGAATACATAATGAATATTTAAGACACCAATCTAATTAGAAAACAATCAAAAGACATGAAGAAACATTTATTTTGCCAAAGACGATATATAGCAAATAAGCACATGAAAAGGTATTCGACAAAACTAGACATTAGGGAAATACAGATTGAAACCACGGTGAAATATCACTACACAACTGTTAAAACAGCTAAAATTTTTAAATGGTGACAATACCAAATGCTGATATGATGTGGAAAAACTGGATCCCTCATATATTACTGATGTGAATAGTACAACAACTCTGGAAAACAGTTTGGCAAGTTTCTTAACAAAACAAAATAAAAACAAAACATACACTTAACATACCACCTACCAATTGCATTCCTGGGCATTTATCCCAGAGAAGTGAAAATTTATGTTCACATAAAAACCTGTAAACAATTATTCATAGCAGCTTTACTTGTAATATCCCTAAACTGGAAACAACCTAGATGTCTTTTAATGGGTGACTGGTTAAACAAACAGTGGTACATCCATACCATGGAATACTACTCTGTAATAAAAAGAAACAAACTATTGATACATGCAACAACTTGCATGAACCTCAAAGAAATAATACCAAGTGAAAAAACTGCCAATCCCAAAAGGTCATGTACTATATGATTCCATATATATAAACACTCTCTAAATGAGACAATTATAGATGTGAAAAACAGACTGATGGTTGCCAGGAGTTAAGGATTTGGGGAGATAGAGTATCTGTATGCCTATAAAGGGGTACCACAAGGAAGGGAGATCTTTGTGGTGATAAACAGTTCTGTATCTTGATTGTGGTGGTGGTTACACAAATCTAAACAGGAAATAAAATTACATAGAATTAGTCACACACAGTGTATCAATGTCAAATTCCTGGATTTGGTATTATACTATGATTTTATAAGACATACCAGTGGGAGAATTGGATGAAGGGTATGTGGGATCTCTTTATATTATCTTTGCAACTTCCTGTGAATATATCACTTCAGAATTTAAAAACTGTCAATCAATCAATCATCCAAAAAAAGAGAAAAAAAATAAAGACAATATCAGATGAACAAAAACTGAGAAAACTCTGTCACCAGCAGACCAGCACTACAAGAAATGCTTAAAAGAAATTCTTTAGGAAAAAACACCAGATGGAATTTCAAATCTTACAGGAAGGATGAATATTATAAACAGTAAATATGTGGATTTTAAGATGCTATTTTTTCCCACTCAATTTCTTTAAAAGACAAATGACTTTTTAAAGCAATAATTATAACACTGGATTGTGAGGTTTATGATATATGTAAAAATAAAATATACTAAAACAATAACACCAAGGACAGGTGTGGGGGATAAGTGGAGCTATACTGTTATAAGAGTCTTACATTTTACGTGAAATAGTGCAAAGCTAACTTTTACCAGACCGTGACAAGTTACGGGTATAATCACTAGAGCAACCACTGAAAATGCAATGCAAAAAGGTATACCTTGGGCTTCCCTGGTGGCGCAGTGGTTAAGAATCCGCCTGCCAACGCAGGGGACACAGGTTCGAGCCCTGGTCTGGGAGGATCCCACATGCCGCGGAGCGACTTAGCCCGTGCGCCACAACCTCTGAGCCCACGTGCCACAACTACTGAGCCTGTGTGCCATAACTACTGAAGCCTGTGTGCCTAGAGCCAATGCTCCACAACAAGAGAAGCCACCGCAATGAGAAGCCCGCGCACCACAACGAAGACCCAACACAGCCAAAAATAAAATAAATAAAAAATTTTTTAAAACAACTTTATTTTTTAAAAAATGGTATACCTTAAAATCCTATTGCAATTCAAATGGAAAATAAAAATGGAATTAAATGAAATACAAAAATATTCAATGTACCCAAAAGAGGTCAGGAAAGGAGAAACAGAGGGGAAAGAAAGTGATGGGACAAATGGAAAACAAACAGTGAAATGGTAAACCTAAATCTAAGTCAATTACTACATTAAATGTAGAGACCCAAACTACAATTAAAAGACAGATTATGAGACTGGGTTAAAGGGGCACTCTTTAAAGACAGAGAGTACAGATAATTTGAAAGTGAAGAGTCTAAACCTACATGCCATGTAAAAATGAAGCACAGGGAAGCTGTAGTGGTTATATTAATATTAGACAAAGTAAATGTCAAAACAAGGGCTACCATGTGATATAAAGATGGACATTTCAAAATTATTAAAATTTGCCAATTCATCAGACAGATATGAAAATCTTAAATGTGTATGCATTTAGAGCTTCACACTACACAAACAAAACTGACAGAACTAAAGGGAGAAATGGACAAATCCACTAGAAAAAAAAACACTGAAGACATAGAACATCTCTACAATACTATCAAGCATCTGGACCTAATTAACCTTTATAGATACCACCTAACAACTGCAGAATACACATTCTTTTCAAGCATGTATGAAATGTGCAGCAAGATACACGCTGGGCCATAAGTTAAATGTCAGTCAATTACAAAGACTAATAGATGTTCTCTGACCTCAATAGAAGTGAATTAGAAATCCAACTACAAAAAAGATATCTTTAAAAGTCCTAACATATTTGGAAATTAAACGCATTTCTTAAAAAACATGAATCTAAGAAAAAAGATTATGAATCTAAGAAATCTAAGAATATGAATCTAAGAAAAAGAGGAAATAAATACTTTAAACTCAATAATAATGAAAACACCACCTATCAAGATGTCTGCGATTCAGCCTAAGCAATGCTTAGAGGAATACTTATAACTTTAAATACTTATATGAGAAGAGAAGAAAGATTTAAAATCATTTATCTACGTTTCCACCTTAAAATAGAAAAAGAAATGCAAGTTAAACTCAAAGTAAGTAGAAGGAAATAAATAATAAATATCAAAGCAGATACCAATGAAATAGAAAACAAGGGATTGAAAAAAAAAATCAACAAACCCAAAATTTGATTATTTGAAAAGAGGTATGATATACCCCTAACAAGACTTATCAAGAAAAGTGAGAGAAAACACAAATTATCAATATCAAGAACGAAAGAGGGAACATCACTACTGCTTCTATAGGTACTTAAAAAATGTTAAGGGAATATTTTGAAAAATGTTTTGCCAATATATTAGAAAACGTTCATGAAAGGGACAAATTTCTTGAAAAACACAACTTTCCAAAACTGACATGATGAAACTGAAAACCTGAATAGTTCTACGTCAATTACAGAAATTGAATTTCTTATCAAACTTTTCCTATAAACTCCAGGTTCAGATAAGTTTCGCTGGTGAGTTCTATCAAACATTTAAAGATGAAATAGTACTAATTATATACAAACACCACCAGAACATAGAGGAGAAGGGAATAATTCCAAATCATTTTATGAGGCCAGCATAATCCTGATGCCAAAACCTAACAAGGACATGAAAAGAAAATTACGGAGCAATATCCTTCATGATCTTAAATGGAAAAATCCTTGACAAAATATAAAGAATTGCTATTTTGCTAATATTAATGACTGAATTATAATTATTTGAAACATGAGATAAAACTGCTTTCAGTTTGTTTCTTTAGAAAGGAATCCCACAGACCCTGACTCTGGCAGACTCCCCCACATCTAAAAGGTATTTAGATGGTACAGGGTCGGCTGTACTAGCCTTTGTGGAAGGATAAATAAGAAAGCACAGCTTGAGCCCTGAAGAGCAAGGCCTTGCCGTTAGGATGGGACCCCAGATCAGTCTGTAACACCCACATCCCCTAGATCTTCCTTATTACCAGCATGGAACAAAGCTGTCAAGGGAACTGGTGAAAAATGTGAAAAACACAGTATTAATGGCTGCTCAAAAAATATGTTTAATTGATTAATTAACTGACAAATTCAGAATAAAATCCTAGTAATGAAAATTGCCCTGATTGAAGGAGTGTTTCCCTCAGGTGGGGTGTTACTGAAATGTGGACCAGCACAGACCCAATGGGTGGGCAATCACACAATGTAAGACACTCAGTATCCCTGGTCCCCAGGCCCTACATTTCAGTAGCAACTCAAGTCAACATGTCATTTAAAAAAAAAAACCCTCACACATTTCCATATTCCCTGTTGGAGGGCGGTACTCCTGGGACTTGAAAACTAACATTCTAACCAAGACATTTAAGAAAATACTGGACCATTAACAGGCAGGTCACAACAGGAAAATAGCATGTTCTCCCTGAAACCACACACAGCTATTGTTCTAATCAATAGCCTCCAAAAGGGTTTGCATATGCCACGGGGTGAGCAAGACATCTGCAGGGTACAAGGGGTATAACTCCTATTTATCTTTTATTTTATCTTTAAAAGAAGAAAGAATGAAATTAAGCATTATTAATATTTAATATGTGGATTGATGACTGTACATCTAAATAACATATTGATACATATATTGGGGGTCCGTGCGCAAACCTTTTTTACCTATAAGGATGTGAGATCAAAATAAACTCAGAGACCTGTGCTTTTGAGGGAACTTCAGAACTGATGCGACCTCCTCAAAGGCTAAAGGGCAGCATGCTGGTTGGGTTCTCCAGCCAGTGTTGCTTTGTGAGTATTATACCTTCACAATGTGGAAATCCAATCTGCGACAAGATCTGTTTCAAGGTCAATTTGTTGCTCTTAAGCCCATGCGGTTGAAGCCATTCCTCAGAAGAGATGAGACTCTGCTTGGCCGAGTCTGTTCTGGTGTTGCTCAGTCCCTCTTGCCACCGCAGCTGCTGCTCAGAGATGGTGGAAGATGAGCCTGGTACCTCCATCTCTGAACTAGGATCTAAGTCATAGGGACCTCCTGTAAGGGCAATTGTCAACATCAGACTTCCCGAAAACTTGGAAACAATCTAACATCAACCAAGGATTGGTTTAATATAAATTACAGTGCAACCATTCGCTGGAATTCTATCAGGTAAAAATTGTAATACAAACTGTATATTTGTTGGCAAAGAAGATATCTACATGTATGGCTAAAAGGTATCCATAAAACTCAATATCTACATGTGTATACCCACAGACACTCAGAAAAACATCTAGAAAGATATATGCCAATTTTCACAGTAGTTTTCTCTGTGTGGTGGAGGCACGTGTAGTCTTCGCCTTTTCTATATTGTTTAAACTTTTACACTACTTAAACACTTCTAAACCAAGATTTACTTTTATCATCAGAAAAATATAAAACTCTTCCATTTTGGAGAATAAACATTCATTCCTGAACCTTCATGACACATCAGTATTCCAGTTATAATCACACCTGACCTTTCTCTTCCAAAGAGGATAAAGAGGATAAAACGCTGAAAGGAAACAAACCTTTTCTCAGGTGGAGTGGCTAACTGGGAGCTAGGGACATGGAGGGAACCAGACAGAGGCTCAGCCCTGATAGAATACAGGGACTCACCTTCCCATGTTTCATTCTCTGGGACTTCACTCGAAAGTTGTACTTAAACATTCTGGCTCATGTAGCCAGCTGTTCTGGGACCAACCAGACTCAATGCAATATACAACACACTGAACTGATCCAGCCCTGCCTAAACATAGCTGGTGCACACACAGGGAAGGAGGAGCCTGACTGTAGTGTAATCTTAACCCACTCATTGCAACTTCGGGCAGGGCCTCATGACTTGGAGAAAGAGTAGAAACCTCTGCTTCCCTCTGTATCTACAATGTGCAATGCATATCAATGTGTTTCCCTGGAATGTAACATTTTTCAACAATGGAAAAACTCGCTTTTCCCATTTCTAAAGCTCTAACCCTACTTTCTGAAAGTATCAGTGTTATGACATGCAAATTCAAACAGAAATCAATCGGACGCACGCTGGGGAGTTTTCGTGAAAAGAAGTCAGAAGTATTATTATTAGCAAACATTTATTTAACTTTATATATGTTCTGTGTAGTATATACTTTTCCTTACAATAACCTTATGAGGTAGGTAGTACTATTATTCCCATCTTACAGATGAGGAAACCAAGACAGAGTGCTTAACTAACTTCCCCAGTTCTCACAGCTGGTGGGGGGTGTAGCTGAGATTCTAACCCACTCCAGAGTCTATGTTCTGTGAACTTTACAGTAATAAAACCAACTGCAGCAACTTCCATTTGTTGGCCAGGAACTGAGCTTTTTAAAGACACTACCCACAAATTCTTCATCATGGTATCCGTTACCCACTGCTATCACCCCACTTACCTTTGAGGAATTGGAAGCTTCAAGAATTTAAAGAACTTGTTCAGGACCCATAGCCAGTAAAGCAGAAGCAGAAGTCAAAGCCATTTCTTAACCACTCTGCCATGGTGATAAGTGACCTCCAACCTGGTCCTACGGTACAAGCTTATGGATTCCTTCCAGTAAGACTGCTGTCCATCAGGGCTCCTGGGTCCTCACTGAAGACAGGGCACTAACCTTTATTATCAGAGCTCAGGCTCAATAAGCTTCCTGGCTTATCATTTTCAAGTTTTTAAAGATAATGATTTCTACTTTAAGGTTTATGTGAATTTGTATTGTCCATATATGTTGAATTCCAAAGGTACACAAACCCATGCTATTGGTGAAGATCTTTCTACAAGGGCTCAATTTGATGAGAATGTTACAAGAGTATCTGGAGAGCATCATGTAGGAGTGGGAAGATTTAGAATGAAAACTCTGTGTAGGTCCATTGTGCCATTTTAGGCAAGCGATTCCTCCTCTCTACATTGGTAATACACCCTAACTCCCAGGTCCACTGCAAGGAACAAATGTGGCAATACATGAGTTATGTGTGGGTGAGCACATGATGTATTGGAAAGAACTATGTACAAATAAATTCCTTTAAGGTCATTACCCTTTATATTACTGCATGTTTGTGAGTTAATACATGGATGTTTTGAATCTAAAACAAAAAAATAGTCATTACCCTTTAGTACTTTGTTTCATATACCCACTTTTTCTCCAAGCCTCTTTTTTTTTTTTTTTTTTTTGCGGTACGCGGGCCTCTCGCGTTGCGGAGCACAGGCTCCGGATGCACAGGCTCAGCAGCCATGGCTCACGGGCCCAGTCACTCCGTGGCACGTGTGGTCCTCCTGGACCGGGGCACGAACCCGCGTCCCCTGCATCGGCAGGCGGACTCTCAACCACTGCGCCACCAGGGAAGCCCTCTCCAAGCCTCTTTTTACCCACCATGTCCCCAGAGCTATGAAGTTTGGGCTCCTCCTCCTCCTCCTTTAGAATCACAGAACATGAAAAGAGCAAGGAAGGCAGACCAATATGCTTCTACTCTCTTTTTGAGATCTGTCCAACAGAGACTGCCAGCTGAAGAACTTTTAAATTTGGCCAGTGGTTCCAACAGAAACAAGAAAAAGGAAGTCCCAGAATATTTTTTAACTATTTCACCATTTCCAGTTAATCTTTCTCCTTCTCAAACACATTCATCCACCTCCTGTAGTCTTCTTACTAGAGGAAGCTACACGCCCTAGGTTAAAAAGGGAGCACAGCTACATAAACTGTCCTACTAAGACTACTAAACTGGATTTGGAACCTTAAAGAAGATTTCAGAAGAGTCATAGCTTTTGTTTTTAACCCAAAGGGACGTGTTCTCAATTCCAAACAAAAGGCAACTGAATCCTCCATCTAAGGTGTATGCCCCAGTCCCTTTTGCATTCGAATGATTTTTTTTTAAATAAAAGTGTTTTTTTAAGTCTGGTTGGCTCTACTGGATCAGAGAACCTACATGAGTCATTCTAATTCAGATCTTGATTCTTCAGGCTTTTTAGCTTGAGAATACCCATTTTGTTGGAAATGAAAGCTTGGAAAGTTGAACTTATCCAGAGAAAACAAAGAAGGAAGGAGAGAAAGGGCACCTCCGACAGAAGGGATCATTTACTCAGATGGGGTAAGAGCTACTCTGTCAGAGCAAGGAAGCCTTCGAGAGCAAAGCTGTCAAGTAAACTGACAAAGCAACCCTTCCACACAGCCTTCCTGCTTTCCTACATCTAAGCTGCTCTCAGGTCGTTCTCCCGCATGGAATCTTAGCCTTGAAGGCCCATTTCCAACACTGCTCCTTCATTAAGACTCTCCAGATCCTCTCACCAACCTTCTGCATCCTCCCCCTGGGAAAGCCCTAGTTTTTGCTTTGATACTTCACCCATATGGCCTTGGCCACTTCAGGTTTGTCCTGCCTAGATTGAAAGAAGGTTCAATGACTACAGGGACGAACTACATGAATGTCCTCAGCAAAGTGCCTGATATACAGCAGGTACTTTGTACAGGTGTTGAGTTGAATTAAATTGATCACTCAGAATTACTGAGAATCCTGATCTTCAAACAAGGCAAAGATTCTCAGGGCAGGAAAGAGCTGTCTCTTTAAACAGACATTTCCCAGATATTACTATGGTATTATGATTACTATTATAATTCAGTTTCTTCTTCTGAGGTTATTACAATATAGAGGAACCCAGAAGTTAGAAACCACAAATCCCAGCTGAGCACTTCCCTAAGTTTTAAAAGCTATCCCAAGAGCCAAAGTTTGGGGAAATAGAAAGGGGGTTCCTAAATAGAAAGAGGAAGTATAAATGGAAAAAAGAAAAAAGAAAAAAAAAAGAAGTGAAAGTCTGAGCTGAAGGCAGGGTCGGGCAGGCAGAATTTGGAGAAAAAATATAAAGTTGATTAAGCTGGCACAGTCCAAAAGGTCCCAACCAAGGTAACTAGGGGCTCCGTGTACAGCCCGCCTGGGGCTGCTAGGGTCTGCCGGTTCTAGGCGGTCAAGAGCTGCCCCAGGGCTGTCCCGCGGTGAGCCCCTGTGGAAGTCCTGACGCCTTAAGAGATCGGGTCCTATATGGTCAGAGGTTGAGGGACCGTGCATGACTTAATTATGCATTAATTCAGCTTAAATATTTGGAAAACTCTACCTGCTTCACCTTATTACTGCTGGCCTATAGTACAGGCAAAACTTTTCTAAGCTGGTTCTCTACCAGAGAGACCGAGCTTTCCCTGGGAGTGAGGTATGGTGCAAAGAGCTCTGAAATAGGAGGGGTCGGTTCCTTGTTTCTGGGTATGACCCTCGTAGGAATTAGTTAAGTGAGTCAGAGCAAGTCGCTGCGCTTTTCTGGGCCTCTTTCCGCATCTGTAAGCGGGGGCTAGTCCAGCTCGGAAACTGTATGATCTTAAGGTTTCCCTACGCAGCTTGCTGGAAACCTCAGCACCTCAGAGGTTCTGACGTGAGGGTATAGTATCCCACACTTACTAGGCAACCTGTCAGATGAAAGACAAGGCGATTCCTGTTCAGCAGCCACCACCCCCCCCCCATGCTCGGGGCGCCGTCTGGCCCGAGAGGACGGGCGAGCCACGCATCCCGTTGGTTGATAAAGCGGGCGCAGGGTCCGCGCTTGGCGCGATAGGATTCCAGCCTTTCGATATCTCTGTGACCCGAGCGCAACCTGTTGACCTCTGCGTCGCCACTGCGTCGCCGCGGTTGCTCGGACACCGCCAATCAAGGCCCCCGTGGAGGCGGAGCCAGAGGAGAGGGGGTGGGGCTCCCAGGCGGTTCCCCCGTGGGGCGGCGCGGGACTGGGTACCGGGTCCGGCTGAGAGAGACGGATTGGAAGAACAGTGAGGTGCGGTTTTGCAAATTTGCAACAGGTGGGGTAGAGCGCTTCAGTTACCAAAATTCCTCATATCTTTGGATATAAGTATTCCTATAGGCATTATTTTCTCTTACTTTATCTGTAGCTTAACAAGTAAGCAAAGAGCTCAAAATATGCGCCTGTGATTTTTCAGTCACTCGGAAATAAAACTGTGCTTGTGAAAAGCGTCTTTAAATCCTTAAGAGGAGATCCCACAGGCAAGAATTGTTTTACTATATTTATTGGGGTATTAAACTGTGACTTAGATTTTTTTTTTTTTTTTTTTTTTTTTTCCCGGTACGCGGGCCTCTCACTGCTGTGGCCTCTCTCGTTGCGGAGCACAGGCTCCCGACGCGCAGGCTCAGCGGCCATGGCTCACGGGCCCAGGCGCTCCGCGGCATGTGGGATCCTCCGGGGCCGGGGCACGAACCCGTGTCCCCTGCATCGGCAGGCAGACTCACAACCACTGCGCCACCAGGGAAGCCCTGTCTTAGATTTTAAAACTCAAAAAGTGACCAGATTAGGGCCTCCCTGGTGGCGCAGTGGTTGAGAGTCCGCCTGCCGATGCAGGGGATACGGGTTCGTGCCCCGGTCTGGGAGGATCCCATATGCCGCGGAGCGGCTGGGCCCGTGAGCCACGGCCGCTGGGCCTGCGCGTCCGGAGCCTGTGCTCCGCAGCGGGAGAGGCCACAACAGTGAGAGGCCCGCATACCGCAAAAAGAAAAAAAAAAAAAAAAAAAAGTGACCAGATTATTTGTAGGCTCAAAGATCTAATAAAACATAGTTAATATTAGAACTGAATAATTCTGTCCTCGACAGAAAAGTCTACTTCGTCTCCGGGGTTTACTTTTCCTACATTCTTTTAATGCCTTTATAACTTTAAAAGTACGGAAAGGTTTTATCTCAGATCATAAATCATTACGCAAAGGTAGTAGATTGTGTACCATTGGCCCTGCAAATGACGTCTGCCAACCACACCCCCAAAAAACAAACAAAAACTCAGCAGTACTGAAGATCCTGTTCAGAAGGCAAGTAGCACAGCGGCCACGCCCACACCCACTTTTGCCAATGCCACCTTAATCCCTGCTGTCCACACCCTGCCAGACTCATATTCTTGGGTCACGTGGGTGAGATGGAGCGCACAGCATCCGCTGAGCCAAACCCACTGCCTCGTGCTGCCACACCAGGCGCTCCTGTCTCCACCATCACCCCATGCCTTGTCCCTTCCCTGGGACACTTGCCAATTATATGCAAGTCACTGCAGATGACTCTGTGCTTCTGTCATTTATGTTTATGTGCCTATAAGCATAAATTCTTAGGGAATGTTAAATATTAATTATTTAAATTGTAGACAGATAAGTGAGCAGTTTAGGTCATTTTGAAGTATTGCAAAGCTGATACAGACTTCAGCCAGCCACAGGATGGTTCACCTCATTTTTGTTTGCTGGTCTGGCATAAGAATACCTTTAGCACAGTTGTGATATGCCATTGGACTGAACTGTCACACGTTTGTTTTGAATTTACATTTTACAGATATTTTGTATCCTACCATCAAACTCAGTAATTGACATTTTTATTTCACTCCCATCCTTAAAGTAATGTCTAACCTGAGTTTATCATTCAGGGCCCGTATTGTACTTTCAGCCTCTTTGTCCACAACTCAAACCCTCCAGCAGGGAGACTAACCTGGTCCCTCCCTTTGATCACACGTGCCTTTACTCCAACACCCCCTTCACCTGAATTACCACAACTTGGGAGCCACAGACCTGCCCAGGGCCTACAGGGCGAGCTCAAGCTCCTCTGTCTTCACTTGGCCCTTGGGGACACACCAGCCCCAGTCATTTCTTTCCACCTGTCCAGACTCAGAGCATCAGTTTTCAGTGCCACATTCCTGGCACTGCGTCCTGCCGTGTGACAGCCCTTACATTGTTATTTGACCTTTGTGCTGGTTACTTTTCAGGTTGAATGGTTTTTCCTTTTCCTTAAACAAGCCTATCACTGGCACTGCTGGGCTTATGGTCATGATTAGAATCTTGGTGGGCAAGGGGCAGGGATGATGATAAATGAAAAAAAGGAGGAAAAGCAATTTTCCTGAGCCCACCACAGAAACTGGAACCAGAGAAAAATTAGAATGTTAATTCAAGAGAATTGTATGTATGTATGAGAAAGAGTCTGAGAGAGAATTAATGCTACACAGTAGCATTCCCAAATAGAAAGGAGGAAGTGGAGAGTGAAGCACCTGGATCAGGCAGCAGTTGCTCTTGAACCTTGGTTGGCACTGTTGGTCCAGGGAGTTTGGCTGCCCAGGGGCTGCCTGAGATAGTTGGGGTGGGCAAGGTCCAAACAGACATTTGTATATATTGTGATGTTCTTCAATTCACTGTTCTTTGTTTGAGGAGTGACTGTAGGCTTGCGGCTCTCAACCTAACATATTCCATGAGGAACAGAGCTTTTAAGGATAACTCTTCTGCCCTTGACAATTACTATGTTCACTGTTACTCGACATTTAAAAATAATAGCTAGAATTTCTTGAATGCCAAACAATGCTCTAAGCACTTTAAATATATCACTTCATTCAACCCTCACAAAAACTCCAGGAGGGAAATACCATGATTATCCCCATTTGACAGACAAGGAAACTGAGACATAAGATCAAGCAACTTCTCCAAGGCTACTCAGCAAGTAAAGGGTGGCTGGAGAACTTGAACCCAGGCAGCCTGCCTCAACACCCCACCCTCGTACTTACATGCTGTGATGATCAATTGTTGGCTTTAGCTTTCTCCAAAAGAAATGTTCTGCCGTCTCAGCTGTACAGTATTCACTTAGAACTGGATATTAATGCCACAATGAAAACCTCACTGGACTTGAATGGGCTTGTAACAGAACACATTTCAATTTTAAATGGCATAAAGCAGGTCCATTTTCTAATTGCCTCTGCCTTCCACACTTCCTGTTAATCAACCCCTTGGCAACTCAGTGTCGCTTTTCAATGAACTGGATGCCTTTGAGTCTACAGTCATATCCCAATAGCTGAATTAAGACTTGAACAACAATATGTTATCTAAGCAGGAAGTCCCAAACACTTGAAAATTTTAAATCACTCTTCAAAATAGATGCTTACACCAAAAGCTGGCAAAACCAACCCTCCTGGGATGAGATTTTGATCATATGGAAGTGATATTCAGGAATGGGCCTGAATCTTGCCTTGGCTGAGTCATCCTCGTCTTGTGGTTCCTAAGGAGAGGAGTAGACAAACTGGAAATGGCAAGGGGAGATAAGACATTTCTTCATCTTAGGGCCCTCTAACCCTAGGGCAGGGTGACCTGGCAACACTTTGTGTACACAAGACTTGGGCACAAGGCTAGGGCCTCTCTCTGCTTCTAAGCTCAGATCTCTCTACCAGCGTCTTGCCAATCCTGGAGGGGCAAATATGGGTGGGAGGAGGAGAGAAGAGGGTCTGCCCACCAGAAGACTTAAGCTCTGGTTTTGCTGCCCTCTTCTCCCCTTTGCGAAAGAGCTAAGTGCCAGAGGGAGAAACACACCTGGTGGACAGCTTCACACTCTAACCTTGGCACCAGTAGCATCCTGAAATCTGATCCAATTAGATCAATACTCACACTTCTTGAGGAGTGAAGGGAAGAGGGAAGAGAGGAAGAGGATAACATTAAACGAATTACAACATTCTCACTGATGAATCTAATTGTGAAAATACCAGTAATTTGAATTTAATAGAATTTTTTTCTTCTTTTTTTTTTTTTTTGCAGTAGGTGGGCCTCTCACTGTTGTGGCCTCTCCCGGTGTGGAGCACAGGCTCCAGACGCGCAGGCTCAGTGGCCATGGCCCACGGGCCCAGGCGCTCCGTGGCATGTGGGATCTTCCCAGACCGGGGCACAAACCCGTGTCCCCTGCATCAGCAGGCAGACTCTCAACCACTGCACCACCAGGTAAGCCCTAATAGAATATTTTTTAAATCAGTTTTTAAAAAATTGTAAAAGTACATACTTTTCTACCAAGCCATTCCACTTGGTTTCCTTGAGAATATGTAAAAGTGTTTTTATAATAGCAAAATAATGGAAATCATCTAAATGTCCATCAATAACGAAGTAGTTGAAATTATGGTATATTCTCACTGTAATATAGTAGTTTAAAAAATAAGTTTATTTATAATAATGTAGAAAGATCTCCAAGGTATGTTATTGAGTTATTTTTTAATCAAGTTACAGAACAAATGCAAACATTTTATGTTAATACGCACGTATACACACACCCACACACAATTATATTGATGCAATCATATGTTTGCTTCCACTCACAGCTCATTGGCCAGAGCAAGTCACATGACCCCGCATCATTACTAAGAGATAGGGAACCTTGGGAAGCACAGGATAATCACTGGGCAATGGGAATTTCTCTCTGCCATATAAACCAAGGCTTGGGCTTTTGGAGAACAGCAGTCAGGAACAGTTGCAGGCAAACACACTCTGCTTTCTACTGTGCTACATGGAAATAAAGAAGAGGCTGCCTGGTGGAATGTGGCAGCAAGGGCACGTGGAGTATACGGAAACTCAGAAAACACACACACACACACACACAGAGTCCAGCTAAAATTATATACTAAGAGTTTCTTACTCAAATAGAAATGCTGTCACAGAGACAGGGTTTATAATATTATATGCCAAGGGCTTTTGTAAAATGCTAATATAATAATGATCATTTGAAGATTATATGTTCTAAAAGTATCTATTAAAGACACCATTATGTTGCCATAAGCCCCAGTTCAAATGCCCTACAAGCTTCTCTAGGAATTTAGTGCTATGGAAAAGTGTGCCTCTTGTCGGGTTGTTTTTTGTTTGTTTGTGGGGTTTTTTAGGCTATGCCTTAGGCTCACCTAAAGTATCTTTCTGAGGTTATTGGCCTCCCTCCTATCTTTCACCTCTCAACTGTTATAATTCTACTCTGGTCTCAACATTTTTGGAAGTGTGTATGGGAAGGACCTTTAACTGTAGCTCAGTGCCTTTCAGGAAGTGAGAAGAGCATAAATAAAATCTCAAACAGAAAAATGGAGGCATCTTTGTACGATGCCCTCCAAAGCCTGCATGGTTGCTGGGAGGGGCTGAGCAGGAATTGCAAGATGAGGTGGGGCATGATGACTGCTCCGCCTCTGGGAATGGGCCAATGGGCACTCAGATTTCAGAGCTCAGAAGTCCCGGGGAGAAAGGCGTCTGCCTTTTTCTTTACTTGAGGCTCCTTCCCCCAGCTCCCCGCCCTGCTGGAGGTGGAGAATCCCTCTGTGACTGAGGCTTCCATGGGGCAAGCTGAGCCCCCCAGGCCTCACTCACCCAGAGCCCCCCACAAGAGGGAGCCCCTGATCCCATCTCTTTGCTCAAGTTGGCAGGAGTTTGCCCCCACCTTCCAAGCCCCAGAGCCTGCTCTCCCCCTCACCCCACTCAGTTTCACAGGTGTCCTTCCTCCTGACTGATAAATTAACCTGGTTCTTGAATCATTCACAGATAATGGACAAAGAAGTATTAATTTTTAACTGCAGTGAAATTTTAAGCAAAACTCCAGAAAGTCGTTACCTGAATGCCACTTTTTTGTCTTTTAAAGAACTCTTTAACTGAAAGGATGTCTTCAAAAGAATACATAATTAGTAGGTTTCTTCCTTCTATTGAAAACTTTTCCATCTTCTTGATGAAGGCCAAGTGCTAATGCAAAGCTGCAAGCCTGTCTTTGAGACCCCAACTACATTTCCTGAAAGAACAGGACAAAGAGTAAATGACGACTAATGTGAAAAAGAAATTCCACAGAACCATTCTGTGGAAGAATAAATTTATTTACATAAGAGAAGCAAAAGGTGATGTGTCTCCCTTTACTGAAAGGTACCTGTTAATTGTATAAAATTAGGTGCCTAGTATTTGGGACATATCGCTCTTTATTCCCTCATCTATTTAGATACACATGGGTATCTCAGTGAGCACATAATTGATTATTGTAATCAACGGCCCTTCATTTTAAATAGAACTTACAATTTGGGAGCTTATAAACCAAACATCAGAAAACTGATAAATATAAAATAATTTCTAAAAAAAAATAAAATAATTTATGCCCCTGGGCCACACCTATCCTATCCAAAGTGTACCAAAAGGAAGTTTGTAGGGTATAGGAATCAGAGATGATGGGCCAAGGGGCCCATGCACTGAATAAAGACACCTACTAGCTGTGTGACCTTGGTCAGGTTAATTACAGTCTCTGATCATTTTTCTCATGTGTCATGTGTCATTTGACAGGGATCATAAAACATACATGCCTTCATACCTCCCAGGGTGATGTAAGGTACAAATGTGAAAGAAAACAAACTACCCTTCTTAAATTCTATGTATCAAAATAACATCATGTATCTGAACTCAGCTCTCTAGGACGAATTGGATGAACTATCGTGTGTGCATATGAGGTGGGCCTTTAACTGCAGCTCATTGCCTTTCAAGAAAGGAGGGCTCAGTGGGAGATGGAGTCAGGAGACTTTTTTCTGGGCCCAGAGCGATGAGCATGGCTGCAGAGGAGAAAGCAAATTGTGAATAACGTACAAGCTTGTAGATTCAGAGAACCCTGAATGTACTGACCCAAAGGGCAAAGCACAGGGAAATACACCTGGAAGGAAATTAGCACCTGGAGGAAAAGGGCTGCAGAGAGATAATAAGGAAGTTCAAGGAAGGGGCTGGTCAGTCTGGGTTTCCTATAGGTGTCCGTCAAGCTGCTAGGACAGACATGGGACAGACTTGGAAGGAGCCTGGCTGTGAACCAGAGGATGGAATGCAAACAGACTAAAGGAGGTCCCACAGCCTGACAAGAAGGGTGAAGACAGTCAAATCAATGGACACCAGCAGTGGGGCCCCAGTGAAGCCAACTCTGCCAGGGCTGCCCTGGACGGCACCCTCCCAGCAGCTTAGAATCCACTCTCGCCGTGGCCAGGTCCCCTTGTGCCCTTGAACCTACCCAAGATGCTGGTCCAGAGGGCAACAGAGAAAGCAAACATCACCAGTAGCCATGCTTGGGGCCCAGTCACTGACAAAATCCTCCTCCCATCCCCACCCAGGTTTGATTTTTTTAAACTGGGTAATGGAAGTAGAATTTTACCCTGAGTGCAAACAGGGCTTTATATTTACTGTTCGCCCTCCTGAAATATTCTTTCCCCAGATAGTGAAATATAAGCTATAAATTAATGAAATATAAGTGTAAAAGTGTTACCAACCTGGTCCTTGGACTCTTTATTTTTTTAATTAATTTTTATTGGAGTATAGTTGCTTTACAAAGTTGTATGTTTCTGCTGTACAGCAAAGTGAATCTCATACATGCACATATATCCCTCTTTTTTGGATTTCCTTCCCATTTAGGTCACCACAGAGCACTGAGTAGAGTTCTCTGTGCTCTACAGTTGGTTCTCATTAGTTGTCTATTTTATACATAGTAGTGTATATATGTCAATCCCAATCTCCCAATTCATCCCCCCCTCCCCCCCCGTATCTATATTGGACTCTTAAATCAATAGAAATTATAAGAGACCAGACAAGGAATTCAAGCAAGGCTTTACTGGGACTCGTGCTGTAGCACCAGGGAGCAAAAACAAGTAACAGGTGCCCTTGCTCGCTCCCTGGGGGCTGGGGGAGGGGCGAGCTGGTCCCTTAATGGGGCGAGGGTGGGGGTGGATCTGGGGGGGCCAGAGGGGGGGCTTAGGTGGTCTGCCCACCCCCTTGGTGGTGCCCTGCGCAGGGATCATGCACAGGACCCTGCTTTTGCTCCCAGCTCCTCAGAAGCGGCAGTTGATTGGTGGCCTTTTTGTATCTTGTTGTTCATAATTCGCCCCAACTGCGCATGTGTGCAGTTATTTTTAGTCCCTTATAGTTTCTTTGTATTCTGTTGCTGGAGGAGACATTTGTCCAGGTGCAAGCACTGCAGCAAAGGGTCCCAGGTTCCAGATCACAGCCTGTCTCAAAAGAAAAAAGTTCTTATTTCTGTGAAACTTAGGATGAATGCTTTGGAAGCCCTAGATGGAGGTGAGTCACTAAGTAACATTGCTATGGAGTTAGGAATGGGTAAAACCCACCCTGGGGGAAAGTGACTGGGGCAAGGAACAAGCACTTTTACAAATCTAGAAGTACTCAGCTTGCCAATCTTTAAGCTCTATTTCCACTTTACAGAGAGTGAAACTGGAAATCGTTGTTGTCTGTGACATGTTATGAGTGTGGTTTTTGAAAAAAAGAGAAGTAACTCTCAACAGTGGACAAATATTCAAAGGAAATAGCCTTGACCCTAACAAAAAGATAAAATCATGACTCTCATTCAGATATAAAAATGAACACATGTTAAGATTCTATTAAACTCATCAAATGAAAGATCCAGGCGGATGTTATAAGTGCTTCAAAGAAAAAATTTTTTAAAATTACATGGAGTAATTTTGAATTGAATATACAAATAGACACAGACTGGTTCTTCCACAGGAGAGGGGGAAGCCCATCTCTACCAGATGGGACAGAATTTGCATGTCTAGCAGTTACCCACACTATAGATGTACAGAATCAATCTGATAAGGCAGAAAAGTACACTATAGACAACACATCATTTTCCATTGAGGTACAAATAGTTTTCCTACAGCCCTATACCAAAAGATTGATTTTACATCTTGACATGAGCCAAATTAAAATGAGGTATCTAAGATCTGTGTATCGTTTTATGGTTCCAACATTTTCAATTAACTGGTTAATAATTAGCCCCAGTCGCTTGAATAAGAGAGTCTTGGGTATGATAGATTTCCTTTCACTGGATGAAAGGACTTAAAGGAAAGTTTCTATATTTCCTAGTTAAAAAAAAAACAAACAGAAATTGATTATTTTTTCCAAACGTTGTAACCTAACAAATGAACATTAAAGTAAGTGCCGGGAGAAACTGGGTGAAGGGTACCAAGGACTCCTCTGTATTATTTTTGCCGCTTTCTGTGAATCTATAATTATTTCCCCAAAAATGTTAAAAAGCAAAAGACCATTAAAGTACAGCACCAGGGGAGACCCCCCCCAAAGATTGCACCTCCCCTTCCTGGTAGAAGGATGGAAGCCTCTCTTGGGCACGAGGAAGGAGGGGCAAGGGAGGTCTGCTCTGTGTGTTCAAGATGAGGGATTATAGGAACCGCATTTCTCTGCCTAAAGAAGGCATGGGTATTACAAAACCAAAGGAGTCTGAGCAGGGTGAAGTGTGGAGAACTTGAAGCTGGTAGCAGTAGATCTTATCAGGAGATGGAATTTATTCGTTCTCTTAGGTTTTAGGACTTTCAGTTCTTATGCTGTCAGAAGTCAAAATGAATAGGAGCAGTAGCACCAATGTCAATGTCCGTTTCCTGGCTTTGATACAACTGTATAAGATGTTCCTATTGGAAGCTGGGGGAAAACTACAGGGAACTCTCTCTACTATTTTTAAAACATTCTGTGAGTCGATAATTATTTAAAAATAAAAGTTAAAAAAAAAAGAATGGTGGCATATGTTTCAAAGTTTACAGTGCTGACTTTATGAACTTTTGCTGAGAGAGGCAGAACTGTAATTTCTCTGGTGTGTTGGATCCATTGTGAAGTCAGATGCATTTGGGGTACACATGGGCCAAGTTAAGGTTAAAAGTATCATTCCGGGATTACTGGAAATTTCTCCATCAGCATCTTAAGGATCATCATAGAAAAAATTAACGAGAAGTGGAGGTGATTTTCATAACCTTCAGGGAAAGACAGACGCAGGAAAGAGCTTCCTGCTGCTCATAGACAAACGTCTAGTTGCCAGAGAAGAAAATAGCCTGCGATTGTTTCTCTTCTCTCTCTGTAAATGTTTTCAAAGTCAAAGATTTGCAGGGGACTTCTTTTCACATGCTCAAGGGTAAACCTAGACCTGGGCCTGACTGTGCATGTTTCCCTTGAGAGGAGGAGCCCCAATGCCATGGTCCCTGACACTCTTGTTACCACCAAGCACTCAGTGTCCCTGGTCTTTGTGGATGTCTTTATGGCCGGGCAAAGGCTTTGTCAACACAGGGTCCGGCAGTCTCTGGACATTCTTTTTAACTTCGGGTGTTAACCTTTGGCTGAGTCACAAGTGGAACTTCCATGACGTCCTGCTCTATCTGCCTTCCTCTTTCCCTTGTCTGCCTCTTGCCCTGGAAGCATCCTTCTTTGTTCCCACCACAGAGACTCACAGTTAAGGATGGAAAAGATTTCTTTGCAGACTGACCAAGCTAAAAGGGGTCAGTTGCCTGGCTTAGAAGAAAAGTAAACTTAGACCACCATTGCCTAGTGACCATCATCTTTTAAATCCCTGAGGAACAGGGGATTGTTTACAGAAAGTAGCTTTTTGTAATGTGTTGAATGGCATTGTCTTACAGTCATATGTGGAGAGTGTTTTATGTGATGTTTTCAGCTGATATGGGTGCCCTAGAGCCTTTTTATTCCAGTGGTGTAAAGTGTACCCTTCTGTCCTACTACAGCAAGAATCACAGAGAGTGCGGCTTACCAAAAATGAAGACCCTTTTTGTGACCTTGTTATTGTATTTAAGAGCCTTGGTCACAATTCTTCTTCTTCTTCTTTTTTTTTTTTGCGGTACCCGGGCCTCTCACTGTTGTGGCCTCTCCCGTCGCGGAGCACAGGCTCCAGACGCGCAGGCTCAGCGGCCATGGCTCACGGGCCCAGCCGCTCCGCGGCATGTGGGATCTTCCCGGACCGGGGCACGAACCCATGTCCCCTGCATCAGCAGGCAGACTCCCAACCACTGCGCCACCAGGGAAGCCCACAATTCTTCTTTTTATGCAAGAGAATAAGCAAGCCCTTGGTGTGTCTTCAACAGGATTTGTAGCCATAGGTGAAAGAATGCTGTCCAGTCGTCCAAAAAGCAATTTACATGAGAAATCAGAAAACTAATCTTTTCTGATGTTTAATTTCACTTAGATAAATACTTTTTGAGGTTTAATTTCCCTTAAAATTGCATTTTTATTGCAAATTTGGTCTTTTAATAGTTAAATTCACACAGCCAGGCACTGTGCTGTAGGCAGATAACTAATCAAGATAAGCACAGTTTTTCCCTTAGGAAACTTGCAGCTAAATTACCACATCATCAATAAAGACTAAACATGTGAAGGTTTGTAATGATGTAAAATTGTAATCAACTTGAGTTGCAAACAAGAGGCCTTGGTAAATAAATTATGGTCTACACAAAGAAGCCATTAAAAACGGTGTGGAGAAGTCACATTTAATGACTCGGAAAGGTTGAAACACTATCATAAATGAAAACAAAAAGACCTCAGCGTAATATATTGTGTGCACCAAGTAAAAGTACTAGAAGGAAGTATAAATCATTGTAGGTCAGCAGAGGTTATCTCCAAATGGTATGATAATGGGGAATTTTCATTTTCTTCCTTTTCCTTTTTGTAGTTTCTAGATTTTCTATAATAAATATGTGCTATTTTAGAATTTGAAAAACTAATAACCATTTCCCCCTTAAATGAAAGAAAATACATTCCCAATGTCATTTACAATAAGAAAATCTGATGCTAGTCAATTATTTTCTTTAAGAATATATATGTGATTGCTTGTCTGTGCATAAATTATCTCTGGAAGGAGACCAAGACTGCAATATTGGTTGCCTCAGGGGAGGGGAAATGAGTGGTTAGGGACACCAGTGGAAAGAAGATTTTTCACTAAATATTGTTTTATATCTTCTGAATGTTATACCATATAAATGTGTAGCCTATTCAAAAAATTAAAGCTTGAAAATTAAGAATTTAATCAGTATTAGCTGAAACTAAGCTTTAGAAACCTTAATCAAGTCCCTGTGTTGATGTCACTGGCAAACCTTCAGTGCCTGGGACCACAACCAATACACCCGGTAAGGACTTTTCCCAACTCACTCACTACAAAGTAACACATAAGAGGACCACGCATTCCTAAAGCATGGTCATGGCTACTCTTCCCAGGAACCTGATTGCTGGGGGTAGAATATTGAATCTAATATGGTCTAATGTGGTATAAGGGCTACAGTTGGCAAAGCAGCCTGTCAGTTAATTCTGCTTGCTACACAGTTGTTGATTCACTGGGTAGAGAGAAGAAAGGGTGAAGGAAAGTCATTGATTTAATTGACTGGGTAAAATATGTTGACCTCAATGATCAAAATTGAGCATAGCCTTAGCATCATTACTCTGATGGCCATACCAGATCTTTCTGTGTGTGGTGTTTCTCTATGAGTCCTGGGATGCCCTGAGCCCCACTTTCATGGACCACCCTTCGGGATGCATGTCACTGTTCTGTACTGTCTGCCTAAGGCTCCATTCAGCTTCTCCTCCCATGAAGCTTATTCTCACTGCTCTGCTCTTGGGCCATTCAGGCTACTTGGCACTCCTGTGGCACCGTGACTCTAGCACTGCATTCTCACATTGAACTGACTGCTGGGGTCCTCTCCCCCAGGCCCACTCACCTTTCCCTTTGAATGTAGCACTTAGCCATGTCTAAACATAAAAGAAACCAATATATTTTTAAATGCATCAAAGAATAGCCAATAACAATTGTTTCTCAAACTGGACTCCCAACCCTATATTCCTTAAATTTCTTTTGGAATATCTATGAATGTTCTATGGAAATTTATTAATTTTGTTTTCATTTCCATTATTCACCTTCTTTAAAAATATATAACTATATTCTTAATGAATTCATGAATATTTGAATGACGTCCTACTAACTGGTGGGATTTGAGTGACCATATTTACATGTGTTTATTGATGTGTTGGTGTCAGAAATTAAATGCCTCAGATAATTAGACAAGAACTGGGAGGATACCATGAGTATGAGATAATGCATTCTGCCCAGTAAAGGCCAAATGGCTGTCAAAGCTACCTCTATGTGAGAAGCTTTCACTGTAGTTTGAGAGAGACCAGTGGTGGGGAAAAAGTCATCATCATCCAGCAGTGGAGACTGCACCGGGGACAGGCAGCGGTATTCTCATGCACAACAGCACCATATCCCAGGAGATGTCAACTTGAATTATACTGGGTTTGGTCACTTTTTCATGTTTATTTTATAAATTTCTTTGGGTTTTACAATTATATGTGTGCTGTAAGCCCAAGGAGTTTACTACTAGCTTACGTTGTTGCATATTTAAGAAATATCACACTGTAAGGCAATAGTGGCTGTTTTCTTTTCCTTCAAGTGAGTCCACATATTCCTCAAGAAACTCTGGCTTTTAAGAGTCTGTCTTTGACAGAAAACAAACTTACGGTTACCAAAGGGGAAAGCGGTAGTGGGGGGAGGGGAATGAAGGATAAATTAGGAGTTTGAGATTAACAGATGCATACTAATACACATAAAATAGATAAACAACAAGGACCTACTGTATAGCACAGGGAACTATATTCAATATCTCGTAATAACCTATAATGGAAAAGAATCTGAAAAAGAATAGATATAAATATATATAATATATTATATATAATATAAATGTTTATAAATATATTTTTACCTATACATATGTGTATATATATATAACTGAATCACTCTGCTGTACCTGAAACTGACACAACATTGTAAATCAACTCTACTTCAATTTTTTTTTTTTTTTAAAGTGTCTGTCTTTGGACTTATCTACCATATGCACTAACGCTCTAAAAGTTAGTGACTGTTTGGTTTGCTTGCTTCCTATACCACCTACTGTAGTACTTAGCAAACGTCTATAATCATTATGATGACAGGCAATAAGTGCTATGTTAGTATTGCCCTTTTCCAGCATTTGGACACAATGGTAAGTTTCACGTTGATGTTTTTCAGTGAACCTATCTTCAAGTCCAACCTCATCAAAACTATTCCAGAACATCATTATCCTTTGTAAAATTTCTTGTATTGGTTGGGAAAATCTTAACTGGTGTCTTGGCCCTTGGTGATAATTATTCCAATAAGTACTATCTAAGAAAAACTTTTATGGTGCATACATTTTACCGGTATATGTGTAGGCAGATGGGTCCCCTCATCCGCTATTCTCAGTACATACATTATTTCACTAAGGGCCTCAAGACATCCATTGCCTGCTGCAATGGTACCAGCATGTGGTACCAAGCCTGGTGGACCCAACAGAGAAAACCAAAGAAAATCAAATAATGATTTAGTGAAGGAGGAGGAATAGCTCAAGAAACTCCAAAAACAGATCTAAGTACTAGTACAAGTTCCTTTAATAGGTTAATTATATGCCTCACTTTAGCATCTAAAGAAAGAATGTTCTCAATTTTTGATAAGAATTCGATGAATTTGCTCACATATGATAGTTCGGAATACGTCTTCTTAGATGTTCTACTGCTTAAAGTAGGTATGTCAACGTGGCATTCTTTTGTACTTAGCAATTTTCGGCTCCTTATTAATCTTGTCATCTTCATTCTTGATGATATTATCATCCCCTTTACTTGGGTGTGAACCATGTGCTTACATGTTCTAAGCCCGAGTCAGAACAGAGAAACATAACTCTTTACTCTTTTTCTCAAGACAAGAAGGAGTTGGTAGTTTCAGACTCCTGAAACTTAGATCCAGTACAATTTGGTGTAAACCCAAGGAAAGGGGAACTGAAATGAATACTCTTCATGGCCAAAAAAACTTAGCTTACATTTGCTTTCATCACTAAAATCTTAGTAAAGATAAGTAAGCTCCCAAACTTTCCCTATTTAGGCAATCTGGCCCACTTCTCTGTGCTTATGTCTCTCCATCCCAAAAGCTGTTATACTCGAGAAAGATACAACTGTCATCACTTAAGCAAAGCAGTGAAAATTAAAGCTAGCTTGAAGCCATGTATGGTCATCACAGTTGTGTGAAAATGCACTAAAATTAGATTTACGGGACCAGGACAACCTTTAGAAATGATCACTTCTCCCAAACAAACTTGTGCTTCTGGGTAGTATGGATTATGAAGGTGGAGCAGTGACAGCTGAACAAGTTTAGGAGAAAGAAACAGTTTAATCCTTTAGAGGTCACTTGTGACATTTATGTATAATTTCCGTAAAACAGCAGTTCTCAAAGTGTGATCGGTGGACCCCTAAGGGTCCCTGAGACCTTTTTAGGGGATTTGCAATTTAAAATGATTTTTATAGTAATATTAAGATATTATTTTTCTTCATCACTGTATTGACATTGTTACTGATGTCACAAAGGCTATGGTGGCTAAAACTGCTAGCATGTTAGCACACTGTACTGGAAGTCATTATATTCTTCTCCACTACATACAAGGGGGAAAGAAAAGACAATTTCACCTAAGAATGTCCTTCATGAAGCAGTAAATCTATTCACTTTATTAAATTTCAACATTTGAGTTTTTTTCAAATTAAAATTATTTATTTTATTAAATATCAAACCTTTGAAAACATGTATTGTGACAAAATAGTACATTGCTGTATACCAAAATACAGTGGCTGTCCCCCTAAAGAAAAACTAATTAAGAGATTATTTGTGTTGTGAGCTGAACTTTTTTCACAGAACATCATTTTTACTTGAAAGAACAACTGATAGACAAACTATGATTATTCAGGATTGGGTACTTGGCAGATGTTTTCCTAAAAATGAGTAAAATGAGCCTATCACTTTAAGAAAACCACTGACAGTATTTGTTACTCATGATGAAATTTATGATCTCAAATGGAAATCAGAATTTTGGAAGATTAGTGTCCACCACCACAAACTTAACAGCTTCTCAACACCTAAATATTTTTCTGATGAGATTGATTATAACATTAACAACTGTTTTAAATATTATATGCTAAACTGTTTCACTATTTGAAAGATCTGTATACTCAGTGAACCAATATTTTCCAAATGACCAACACATGATATTACAAAATTATGTGTGATCAAAAGAGACCATTCAAAGACAGACCAATGAGTTTAATATAACAGAGATCAACATTGCTATTTTATTTCATATTATAAAATCAAGTGGGATTTATCCTAGGAATGCAAGATTGGTTCAATGTAATATACCTTATTAATAGAATAAAAGACAAAACCCACATGATTATCTCAAAAGTATGCAGAGATGCATTTGACAAAATCCAACATCCTTTCGTGATAAAAACACAACAAACTAGGAATAGAAGGGAATTTTCTCAACCTGATAAAAAGCATCGATGAAAAACCCACAGCTAACATCAGACTTAAGAGTGAAAACTGGCTGCTTTCCGCCTAATTTCAGGAACAAGACATGGATATCTGCTTTGGCACTTATAATCAACATTATACTGGCAGCTCCAGCCAAGTCAATTAGGCAAGAAAAATGAAATAAAAGACATTCAGATTGGAAAGGAGGAAGTAAAACCCAATTTTCAGATGACATGATCATATGTAGAAAATCCTAAAGAAGTCACTAAAAAAAAAAAAATATTAGCACTAATAAACAAGCTCAGCAAAGTTAGGGGATACAAGACCAATATACAAAAATCAATAGTACTTCTGTAGACTAACAATGAACAAACTGGAAGTGAAATTAAGAAAAAACTTCTGTTTACAATAGCATCAAAAAGAATAAAATATTTAGGAGTAGAATTAAGAAAAATGGTGCAAAACTTATACTCTGAAAACTGCATAACATTGTTGAAAGAAA
The DNA here is from genome assembly GCF_964341445.2 of Mesoplodon mirus. Classification (NCBI taxonomy): domain Eukaryota; kingdom Metazoa; phylum Chordata; class Mammalia; order Artiodactyla; family Ziphiidae; genus Mesoplodon; species Mesoplodon mirus. The sequence continues at coordinate 15,844,173 of NC_138990.1, read as the reverse complement.
TTAAAGAACACCTAATTAAGTGGAAAGACATCTCATGTACAAGGATTGGGAGACTAAATATTGTTAAGATGGCAGTACTCCTCAGACTGACCTACAGATTCAATGCAATCCCTATCAAAATCCTGGCTGACCTTTGCAGAAATTAACAAGCTGAACCTAAAATTCATATGTAAATGCAAGGGACCCAGAAAAGCCAAAACAATCTTGAAAAAGAAGAACAAAGTTGGAAGACTCATACTTCTTGATTTCAAAATTTACTACAAAGCTACAATAATCAACACAGTATGATACTGGCATAAGGATAGACACATAGACTGATAAAATAGAATTGAGTGTCCAGGAATAAATCTTCACATTTATTGTCTATTGATTTTCAAAAAGGATGCCAAGACCACTGAATGGGAAAAGAAACGCTGTTGTGACAACCGAATCTCATCAGGCAAAAGAAGGAAGTTTCTATATACAAAAATTAGCTCAAAATGGATCAAAGACCTAAATGTAAGTGCTAAAAATATAAAACTCTCAGAAGAAAACATAGGTTTAAACTCCATGACCCTGTATTAGGCAACGGTTTCTTAGATATGACACCAAATGCACAAGCAATAAAAGAAAAAATACATAAATAATTCATCATCAAAAGTAAAGACTTTTGGGCTTCCCTGGTGGCACAGTGGTTGAGAGTCTGCCTGCCAATGCAGGGGACACGGGTTCGTGCCCCATTCCGGGAAGATCCCACATGCCGCAGAGTGGCTAGACCCGTGAGCCATGGCCACTGAACCTGCGCGTCCGGGGCCTGTGCTCCGCAACGGGAGAGGCCACACAGTGAGAGGCCCGTGTATCGCAAAAAAAAAAAAAAAAAAAAAAAAAGTAAAGACTTTTATGCCTAAAAGAATAGAATCAAGAAAGTGAAATGAGGGACTTTCCTAACGGTCCAGTGGTTAAGACTCTGCGCTCCTAATGCAGGGGACACGGGTTCGATCCCTGGTCAGAGAAAGTGAAGTGACAATCCACAGAATGAGAGAAAATATTTGCAAATCATATATCTGAGAAAGGTCTTGTATTTAAGACCTCGTAATTCAGAATCGTTATTCAGCAACAACAGCAAACAAGTAACCCAAATTTAAAATGGACAAAGGATCTGAGTAGACATTTCTCCAAAGCAGATACACAAATGGTCAAAAAGCACATGTAAAGATGCTTGTCGTTAGGCATTGGGGAAATCAAAACCATAATGAGATAATCCTCTACACTCACTAGGATGGCAAAAATAAAAAAGGCAGATAATTACAAGTGTCGGAGAGGTTGTGGAGAAATTGGATCCCATATACATTTCTGGTGGAATAGGAAATAGACTGTGGAAAGCAATCTGGCAGTTCTTCAAAATGGTAAACATAGAGTTACTGTATGACCCAGCAATTTCACTCCTAGGCAGATACCTAAGAGAAATGAAAATATATATCTGTACAAAAACTTGTACAAAAATGTTCATAGCAGCATTACTCAAAATAGTCCAAAAGTGGAAATACGGCCAAATGTCCATAAATGAAAGGATAAAGAAAATGTGGTATATGCATAAAATGGGATATTATTTCACAATAAAAAGGAAGGAGTCACTGAAACATGCTACAAAATAGATAAACCTTGAAAGTATTATGCTCAAGGTGAAAGAAGCCAGTCACAAAGGACCACGTAATGTGTTCCATTTATATGAAGTGTTGGAATAGGCAAATTCACAGAGACAGAATGTAGATTGGTGATTGCCTAATGCAGTGCCATGGGGGTGAAGGGTAAGAGAAATTAGGAGTGAATGCTAATGGGTACAAGGTTTCTTCTCAAGGTAATGAAAATATTCTAAGATTAATTGCGGTGATGGTTACCCAACTCTTTGAATATACTGAAAACTATTGAATTATACACTTTAAATGGATGAATGGTATGCTATGTAAATTATATCTCAATAAAGCTGTTTTTTAAAAAAAAATATTTATTTATTTATTTGGCTGAGCTGGGTCTTAGATCTTCATTGCAGCAAGCAAGATCTTAGTTGCAGCATGTGAGATCTAGTTCCCTGACCAGGGATCGAGCCCTGGCCCCCTGCCTTGGGAGCACAGAGTCTTAACCACTGGATCACTAGGGAAATCCCTAAAGCTGCTATTTTAAAAAGTACATATGAAAATCTAGATACTTTCTTTTGAGACAGTCATTCAAGAGACTGGCAAAAATGTAAAACAGTGCCACTCTTCTCACTAAAATTTTTGTTTTAGAAAATATCCTTACTTTTATTAAAAATATATTGTTTATGTAACATATAATGTTTACTGTTATTTTTAAATGAATTGAATATTTCTAAAAGTTTTTAGTTTTGACTCGTAATATACTATCAGTAAGTGTAAAATACATAAATTGTTATAAGCATATGAGATTATAAATGAGGCCATGACATGGAAATGTATAAAGAAAGTGAAATTAATTGAAATGAAATTCCAAGGTAAAAATATTTACCATTTTACATACTAGCAGCAGGTACTATTAAAAGAAAGAAACACTGCTGAAAATTGCTCAGAACTTTATTTAAAAGCAACAAACAAACAAATGCCCTTTTCTATTATTATTTGAAAATGTATATCATACTTTCAAAATTGAAAGTATACCTAGAATAACTATAGATTCATTTAGAAAAAAAACCTAGCAAAATGAATTTATCTCTTTTTATATACTTTAAGGCTAAATGGTGTTCTCCAAAGGTATCTTTAAAACTGTTTTCATCTCGTAGGGCTTTAGTTAGCTGGTGGTGTAATAATAGCCCTGCCATGAAGGAGAACGTCAGTGATGTCAACTGGGCAATGCCAGATCCAACAAATGGTTGTCATGAGGACAAATGGGGCCCAAGTGGACTGTGCCCAAGAGAATCAAGTTTCCAGTCTTTCTGTGGACATTTAAGTTTGTTTCTGTTTGCACTGAAAGTTAGCAACCACCCACAGCAACTCTCCAGGAATTAGAAACAAAGGTTCCTGAGCTTGGCAAACATTCTCCATGGTTATCAAAGCCTTCTTGCTAATGAAGAATGTGTGACTTCAGCTGACAAAGTCAGGGTGCTGGGTGTTCTTTCACTGGGCCTGTGCTGTTCCACCACACCTCCCTAACACCTGACTCCCAGCCCCTCCTGGCCATCTGCACAGCCACCTGCTCCTATTTCTTTACACAACGAGTAAAGAGAACTGAATACGATTGGCCTTTCAAAGTCAGAGCACAGAGCTTCCCTGCTCACAAGGCCTTCACTAAAGAAGTGTTAATTCAGTAGAACTGGGACTGGAAAAGGGTTGAAAAAAGATAAAGGAACAGGCAAATCCAAAGGGACAGAAATTAAATTAGTGGCTGCAAGGCCTGGGGGAAGGGGAGAATGGGAAGTGACTGCTAACGGGCAGAGGGTTTCTTTTTGCGGAGATGAATACGTTCTGGAATTTGATAGTGCTGATGGTTACACAGTTCTGTGAATATATTAAACACAGATGGATTTTTTGGTATGTGAATTATATCTCAATCAATCAATAAATGGGAGCTGGTTCACTGGCCAAAAATAGCAGAGGGAGGAGGCGGGTAGTTTAGTAACATGAAGGGCTGGTTCACAGACATTTTGAGCCACAGCTTTTTCTTCCACTGAAAACTTGATTTGGGGGGGCAAGACTAGATATATATATATATATATATATTTTTTTTTTTTTTTCTTTTTGCGGTATGCGGGCCTCTCACTGTTGTGGCCTCTCCCGCTGCGGAGCACAGGCTCCGGACGCGCAGGCCCAGCGGCCGTGGCTCACGGGCCCAGCCGCTCCGCGGCATATGGGATCCTCCCAGACCGGGGCACGAACCCGTATCCCCTGCATCGGCAGGCGGACTCTCAACCACTGCGCCACCAGGGAGGCCCAAGACTAGATATTTTAAAGAAGCTTTTGTATGAGACCAAAGGACTTGCAGAGTTTCTTCTTCTGGAATGGAGGAGAAGGTTGAGGGCTATTTTTCTAATGTTTTCTAATGTTTGAGGATTGGATTACATGTATATAGATTTATGCAGGTTAATATTTGACTTTGTATTTCAATAAATATTTATTGAAAAATTGGGTGGCTCTTAGGAATGCTCTAGTGTATTTTAAAGGCTATATATATGGATATATGTTTTAAAGGATATGAATATATTGGGCGCAGAAGTAGACTTCAGTACACATTTCTAGGCAAGAGCAGAAGGCAGACGTCTTAGTGGAAGGAAGAATTGTCTGGGACGTAGATTCAGAGCCAAACCTGAAGGAAACAGGGACTTCAGAGGCATGGAGCTCCAAGCAACGAGATGTCCCTGCCCCTACAGATTCTCCATCCTCCACCACCCCTTGCTTGAGTGCCCAAATCAGGGAAGTAAGAAGGTCAAGGCCCCAGAACACTTCTGCTTAAGAGCTCAAAGCATCTTCTAAAATGCGTGTCTGAACTGGTACCCTAATCTAGTTTTGACTTCTCCGGTAAATAGGCTATTATGTTGATAAAGAAGAGGGTCCTGACAGGACCCTGCCCACTCCCGGGAAGTAGACCAGGTGGAGGGCTAGCAGCCCATTGGGTAGACTTGCATACGTCCCTGTGGAAGGGACTGAGCTCCCCTGGGGAGGGAACTCACCCTAAGGAAAAGGGAGACACAGTGACATGGAACCAGCACAGATTTTGCCCATGAGTTTGGTCCCCACCCTACCTTCCTTGGAGTTGAGTTTGAGCCCCAGGGAAAGAAGGGGCAATGAGTGAAAATGTAAGGAGATGGTTTCACTTGAAATGTTTGTGAGGTGGGGGCAGCTTTAGCTGAGTGTAACGCAAAAAGGGAGAGGCATTCTGTTTTCAACGGAGCTCAGCTCACCCCGAGGACCAACAATTTTACTGCTATTTTGGGTATCTCTAGGCTCTGCCAGTTGGAAATGGGTGGCTGCTATATATTTCCTTCCCCACAACCTCACAATCAGATGGTACCTAACAATCAGCGTTAGGCTCAGATGAGATTCTGCCACATGTACAAATCTTATTAGCAACTAGGCTCCAAAAGTCACACAACTGGTTTTGTGACTTCAGTGAAGTTTCCACTCTCTTTATTAGATACTCTGACAAGCACTGAGTTTGTTTCTTAGGGCTGCACTAACAAAATACCACAGTCTTGGTGGTTTAAAACAACAGAAATGTATTCTCTCATAGTTCTGGAGGCTAGAAGACTGAAACCAGGGTGTTGGCAGGGTCTGTTCCCTCTGAGACGTAGGGTGGGATCCTTCCTTGCCTCTCTCTGGCTTCCAGTGGTGGCCGGCAATTTTGATGCTCCCTGGCTTGCAATTGCATCACTCCCATCTCTGCCTCCGTCATCACATGGTCTTCTTCCTGTGTGTCTCTTCTCTTCTTATAAAGACGCCAGTCATGGGACTTCCCTGGTGGTGCAGTGGTTAAGAATCCACCTGCCAATGCAGGGGACACGGGTTCGAGCCCTGGTCCGGAAGGACCCCACGTGCCGTGGAGCAACTAAGCCTGTGTGCCACAACTACTGAGCCTGCGCTTTAGAGCCCATGAGCCACAACTACTGAGCCCACGTGCCACAGCTACTGAAACCCACATGCCTAGAGCCCGTGCTCCGCAACAAAGAGGAGCCACCGCAATGAGAAGCCCGTGCACCGCAATGAAGAGTAGCCCCCGTTCGCCACAACTAGAGAAAGACCACGCACAGCAATGAAGACCCAAAAATTAATTAATTAATTAATTAAAAAAAAAGACACCAGTCATATTGGATTAGACTTCAGTATGACTTCATCTTAACTTGATTTCATCTGCAAAGACCCTATTTCCAAGGAGGTCATGTTCACAAGTACCAGGGGTGAGGACTTCAACATAGTTTGGAGGACACAATTCAATCATGACACACACCTTGCCAGAGAGGGTCACTCCAAAGCCAACACAGCACTGTCCTCGCTACAAGACCAGCCAGGCTTCTGGTTAAGCCAGGAGAGAATGTCCTTTGTAAAAGGGTAGACCAAGTGGGGTCCAAGATCTTGGTCTAACTGGCAAGTGGTTAGACAGCGAGGTCTTCTGATTCTTGTGCCTCAGTTATGAAAAGACGAGACTCATAATTTGAACAGCTCTGATTATCTGGGGGAAAAATAATTTCTAACATCTGTTGTGTTAATTAACCCTCTAGGGCAGCATTTCTTAAGCATTTTGTACCACGGACCCCTTTGGCAGTCTGGGAAAACCATGGACCCCTTCTCAGGGAAAAAAAAAGCTTTCAAATGAATAAAATACATAGATTGTAAATGCAATCAAATCTATTAAAATACAGTTCTCAAAATTTTTGTGTCAGTAACACTTTAACAAGATCTAGTGGAAGGTCTAATAATTTTTGTGATTTTAAAGTAGTGATGAGTATAAACAGTATTTGGTGATGTCTATAACAATTGTAACATCCATGCAAATACCTGAGGCATCTGCTGTGGCAGAAAATTTGGTACTTTCCTTCTACCGCGGTTTGCTACCTACTTTCACAATGAAGGAAAATGCATTTTTTCAGTTTGAGGATAGTGAAATTGAAGATGTAATTTTTTTCCCCATCCAAAGGGACAGACTTGCTGAATGCTATTCTTGGCCTCCTGGGAGGTCAACAGACTCCAGGTGAAGAAGCCCTGACTCCAGTGGATACAGAGAGTATATTCCTGATTAGGGAGTTTCCAACGGTAACTAACAGCCCTGGGGGAAGAAAATGTGAATGTCACTACACCGTCTGCACTGAATCATCTTAAAGTAGGCTATAAATCCTTTAACTGCGGAATTCTGGGAGCCTGGGCCAGGCAGAAACCATGGAAGAGATGCAGGGGTCCTGGCCAAGATGGGAGGAGTGGGGCTCTCAGAGAAACAGTCAGCAGGAAACAGGGCAGGAGTGGACCTAAGAAATAGTTGGGAAATGGAGGTGATGGGGCTAACCAATAGACAGGGCCGGCACAGGGGAAATTAAACTGTAGAAATGGCCAACACCATTTGGTAATTAACTAGATGTATACGTAAGTACTTGGAAAGTACCCCTGGGCACCCCTAGAAATTACCTGGGGACATTCCTATATCATTTGGTGGGTAGCTAAAACCAATGAACTGGTTATAAAGCAGAAACTAATTAAAAAAAAAAAAGAATAAATAAATAAATAAATAAAATAAAACCAATGAACTGTACATTATGTTAGAATATTTCTGATGGGTTTCATCTACAAACAGCACAAGTTCAAAGCTTGAAAGTCTGTCATTTGACCATCTACTCAAGGTTAAAAAACTTAAATTTCAGAATTTATCAGCCTGCTTCAGTAATGATGCCCTCAGAGAAATAGGTCTTTTTTTTTTTTTAAGCAGAAGAGAACCTACCAACAAAGAACCATAGAGTAACCCATTTTCTATTGCATACAATCTGTGGCACCCATTTAGAAATGTTAAAAATAGCACTTCAGCACATCATTTGTCATCTTCTGCACTTACTCAAATGTAATAGAGGTAGAGTAGATGGGAATGCTGGCCTTGGTGGGTGGGGCCTGATGTCCAATCTAGTCTGTAAACTTCTTGTTTTTCAATTGTGTTTGGCCCACTGTTGGTGTATTCTGTGAGTCAGGGGTCTGCAAAAGAACAAGTAAAGTAACCAGCCTCTGTTATAGAGAAGACATCTCCATCCAACCATCTGGGGCTGCATAATCCACCGTCCTGGATCACTTTTCTGAAAAGCCATGCCTTGGAAGGGGGCCCAGGCTGGACACTAGGAGACCTGGTGCTATAACAGCCTTGCTGGGGATTAGCTGTCTGACCTTGGAAAAATCCTTTAATCTCTTGGGGTTTAAGTTTCCTCTCTACTAAATCTCTGAAGAACTTTCCAGTTAAAAAATTATTCTATATGACAGCATAATGCTTAAAGGAAAAGCATTCTTGTGAACTTCCACTATTGTTTTTTATTATATTAATCAAAATAGTACTTAAATATGTAAACGTAGAACTAGATATAAACTCCTTATGCACGCCATTTTAGAGATTTTGAAATAAGCAAAACAACAAATCCGATAAAATTTTAATATATATTATTATTAAATTTCAATTACTTTCTTTTTTTTAAATGTTGAGCCTTCTTTTAATTAATTTATTTTTATTTTTGGCTGTTTTGGGTCTTCGTTTCTGTGCAAGGGCTTTCTCTAGTTGTGGCAAGCGGGGGCCACTCTTCATCGCGGTGCGCGGGCCTCTCACTGTTGTGGCCTCCCTTGTTGCGGAGCACAGGCTCCAGACGCGCAGGCTCAGTAGTTGTGGCTCACGCGCCTAGTTGCTCCGTGGCACGTGGGATCTCCCCAGACCAGGGCTCGAACCCGTGTCCCCTGCATTAGCAGTTAGACTCTCAACCACTGCGCCACCAGGGAAGCCCTCAATTACTTTTATTCATTAATAATTGACAGTATTAAGTCAATTCAATGGCTAATACTGCTTTGCTGGACATAAACTGCTGCTAACAATTGGAAAATAATTTTCCAGAGCACTGCCTCTACCACTGTGTTCTGTTTGATGACTCCGTTCTCCCATTCTTTCCCTTTGAACTCTTGTGAAACTTTCTTTAGAGCCGTGGCATCATTTGGCCTTTACTTTGGAAGAATGCACTGTTTATGTATTATGTTCTCCTTTGCTCTTTTCTCCTGAGCCTGCAGTTATTAAAGTAAAACAATATGGCTCCAAATGACGCTGCAACCAATGGTGATATCTTCATAAGGAGTCATCCAGATGATCCCAAACGTGTTTACATTAGTATTTTTGTTGGGTATTATGAGGTTATCATTGAAATAAAAACACGAGCATTTTAAATTTCTTATAAATTCACCATTCCCTGGGATCTCAGTTTGAGAAATGTTGTATTATGACTTTACAGTGGCCCTGGCAGAATCTTCCTCTAGTGCCTGCATGATACCTCTTAGAAGGACATAACACATACATTAGGCCCTCAGTTCGTCTAACGTGTTTCTGGAAATCAGGACGTAGAACACATGATCCAATATGTTTCCAAACGTCATCAAACACAAGGTGATGCCCAGGAAAGAAAAACCCATGCTCTCTCTTACAGAAATCCAATTCCCATTCCCTGCTTCCCAAAAGGTCTTTAAGAAAGAAAATAGATCAGTAAGTTCCAAAGAACAAAAGGAGTATTACTACAGTGAAAAAAAAAAAAAAAAGCATGGCCTGAAATTTACTTCTTGGCCTCCAGATATGCGGTCTATTTGATTTTAAGCAGGCTGCTGCCATAGAAAAAACTCATGAGACTCAGACACAAAGAGAAGCTCATGGTGACCATTCTGAAGTGTGCTTGTGGGAGAGTGGACAGCCTTCGTAACAGAGTTCAAGGTCTGCAATCTCCAGAAACAGCCTACAATACACAAGAAAGCCATCAGCACCCTCGAGGCATGGCTGACCTTCACAGTATAGCCCCAAGACTCACACCTCAGCGCAAGAACAAGGTGAAGGTAGCACTCTCATGATCAGGCACAGGAAGGTGAACTTGGCATCAAAATTGGTTATGACACAGATGCCAACCACCACCCAGGAAGTTAGGAGTCCACTGGTGGCCTGGCGGAGTATGGTGGATCTGGAAGGAAACTGTCAGCCTCTGTGGGAGTTTGGCCACCCTCACAAAGAAGCACAGAATATTCCTCTCCCTGAACTGGTGGAGGAAAACTCAGAGGGCCAGGCCATTCAGCGGCAAAGCAGCTGCCAACACCAGCAGAAACGGACACTGACAAGGTCCTGACACTCTCAGATTTTATGGAGGAGTTGAATACCGGGAAGCCTGCATTTTTACAAATATTGGGGTGAGATTTCTGTTTGTTTGTGTATCAAAGATAGAGTTCTTTCTTTAAGGTCTACTTCTTACCTCTTTCCTGTGGAAATCCTTGTCTCGGAAGGCACAGAACAATTGCAGTAATTGCTGCAAAGGTGGGGGGAAAAAAGAAAAAAGAAAAATCAAGGGTAGTTAAAGCCTGAAATGGAACATTATTGAAAACCCCTTGTACGTCCTTTCTTTTTTTAATTAAACTTTTTAAATTTTGAGATAATCGTAATTCACATGCAGTTGTAAGAAATAAGACAATGAGGTCCCATGTACCCATTATGCCCTTTCCCTCAAAGGTAACATCTTGCAAAACTATATTACAGCTTAAAAACCAGGATATTGACATGGATACTATCGACATACAGAGCATCTCCATCATCCTTCGCATTGCACTTTTTTTTTTTTTTTTTTTGCGGTACGCGGGCCTCTCACCGCTGTGGCCTCTCCCGTTGCGGAGCACAGGCTCCGGACGCGCAGGCTCAGCGGCCATGGCTCACGGGCCCAGCCGCTCCGCAGCATGTGGGATCTTCCCGGACCGGGGCATGAACCCGTGTCCCCTGCATCGGCAGGCGGACTCTCAACCACTACGCCACCAGGGAAGCCCCGCATTGCACTTTTATAGCCACATCTACTTCCCTCCCACACCCACTCACTCTTTAAACCCTGGCCAACCACTACTCTGTTCTCTATTTCTATAGTTTTGTCATTTCAAGAATATTACATAAATAGAACCATGCAGCATGTAATCTTTGGGGACTGGCTTTCTTCACACAGCATAACTCCCTGGGGATTTATCCAAGTTGTTGCATGTACCCGTAGTTTGTTCCTTTTTATTGCTGAGTAGAATTCCATGATATGGATGTACCACAGTTTACTTAACTATTCCTCTGTTGAAAGACATCTGGGTTGTTTCCAGTTTTTGGAATGAAGTTCCAAATGAAGTATTCTATTATAAATTATGGTGTTGTAAACATGCCTGTTTATTTTTGTGTGTGACTGTAAATTTTCATTCCCCCAGGAAAAATACCTATGAGAACAACTGCTGGGTTGCTTGGCGGTTGTAGGTTTAGTCTTTTAAGAAACTGCCTCACTGTCTTTCTGCTGTACCATTTTACATCCCTACCAGCAAGGTATAAGTGTTTATTCTAAAATAAATAAGACCAAAAAATAAAAAAATAAAAAAATAAAAAATAAATAAAATAAATAAGGAAAGGAAAAGGAACTGGGTATTAAAACTATTTGAAAAAGAAGAATAAACCAGGAGCGTTTTGTGGTTTTCAGTATACAAGTCCTGAACAGGTTGTGTTAGATTTACACCTATTTCTCTTTTTTTAATGATTGTAAATGATAATGCATTTAAATTTTTAGTTTCCATGTGTTTATTGCTAGTATCCAAATATACAATTGATTTTCTTTTGATCTGATATACATTTAATGGGGTTTTTTTGAATAGCAAAAGTTTTACATTTTTTTAACATCTTTATTGGAGTATAATTGCTTTACATTGGTGTGTTAGTTACCGCTTTATAACAAAGTGAATCAGCTACACATATACATATGTCCCCATATCTCCTCCCTCTTGTGTCTCCCTCCCACCCTCCCTATTCCACCCCTCTAGGTGGTCACAAAATACGGAGCTGATCTCCCTGTGCTATGCGGCTGCTTCCCACTAGCTATCTATTTTACATCTGGTAGTGTATATATGTCCTTGCATGTTGATCTGCATCCTGCAATTTTGCTAAACTCACTTATTAGTTACAATTTTTTGGTTTTTTTGGCTTTGGTAGGTTCCTTGGGGTTTCCTTTGTAGACAAAGGTGTCCTCTGCAAATAGGGACAATTTTAGCTCTTTCTTTCTGATCTGCATGCCTTTTATTTCCTTTTCTTGCCTAATGATACTGGCTAGCCTTCCAGCACTATGCTGAATAACAGTGGTGAGAGTGGACATCCTTGCCTTATTACTGATCTCAGGGGGAAAGCATTCAGCCTTTCACCGTTAAGCATAATCTAAGCTATAAGGTTTTGTAGGTGTTCTTTACCCAGTTGAGGAAGTTTCCCTATATTCAGTTTTCTGAGAGTTTTAATCATGAATTGGATTTTAAACATTTTTTTTCATCTTTCATTGGTATGATCATGTGATTTTTATTCTTTCTCCTGGTATTTTAGTGGACTGCTTTCATTGATTTTTGGATAATTAAACAGTCTTGCATCCCTAGAATAAACCTCACTTGGTTGTATTGTATACTTCTTTTTATATATTGACGAATTCTATTTGTTAATCTTGTGTTAAGGATTTTTGCATATATATTCATGAAGGATATTGCTATAAACTTCTCTTTTTGAATGTCTTTGTCTGGTTTTAGTGTCAGGGTAATACAAGCTTCATAAAACAAATTGGAATATGTTCCCTCCTCTTCCACTTCCTAGCCTAAATTGTGTAGAACTGGTGTAAAATCTCTAACCTTTTGATAGAATTTGGGGGGACTAGTATTTTCTTTGGAGGGAAAATTTTAAATTATTAATTCAATTTCATAATATTTATAGGGCTATTCAGTTGAGTTATTTCATAAATATGAGTTTTGGTAGTTCGTGTATTTTGAGGACTTGTCACATTTTATCAAATTTTTGTGGGTAGAGTTGTTTGTAGTATTCTCTTATTATTATTTTAATAGGTAGAGGGTCTGTAATAATATCCACTGTTTCCTTTCTGATAATGGTAGTTTGTGTCTTAGCTCTTTTTTTCCTCTTGTCAGTCTTGCCAGAGGTTTTACATTTTATCGATCTTTTCAAAGAAATAGCTCTATTTCCTTGATTTTCTCTATTTTTTTTCTATTTTATTTTCATTGATTTCTGCTCTGATCTTTATTACTTCCTTCCTTCTATTTGCTTCAGGTTTATCTTCTCTTACTTTTCTAGGTTCTTGAGGTGGGAGCTTAGATTGTTGATTGGAGGCATTTCGTCTTTTCTAATGTTTCCATTTAGGGCTATAAATTTCCCTCTCACTACTGTTTTAGTTGGGTCCCACAATTTTGAGTTGTATTTTCTTTCAATCTAATGTATTTTTTAATTTTCCTTGAGAGTTCCTCTTTTATCTGTAGATTATTTAGAATTGTGTTGTTTACTGTTCAAGAGTTTGGAAATTTTCCTGTTATCTTTCTATTGTCAATTTCTAGCTTGATTCCACTGTTGTTGAAGAACACAATCTATCACTTCAATTCCTTTAAGCTGTGGAGGTGTGTTTTATAGCCAGCAATGTGATCTATCTTGGTATATGTATTGAGGGCACTTGAAAAGAATGTGTATTCTGCTGTTGTTGTGTGCAATTTTCTATAAATATCAATTAGATCTTCTTGGTTGATGGTGTTGAGTACTTCCAAACTTTTGCTGATTTTCTGTCTATTTGTTCTATCAATTGTTGACAAAAAGGTATTGAATTTTCCAACTGTAATTATGTACTTGTCTATTTCTCCTTTCAGTTGTATCAGTTATCCTTCACATCTTTTGCAGCTCTGTTATTTGGTACATACATATTTAGGATTACTGTGTCTTCTTAGTGGAGTGACCTTTTATTATATAATGACCCTTTCTGTTTCTAGTAATATTTTTTTTCCTCCCAAGTCCCTTGGATTATTGATTTTAGACCTTTCGTCCTTTCTAATATGTGCACTCAATGCTATAAATTTCCCTCTAAACACTGCTTTTGCTACATCTCACAAATTTTGATGAGTTGTATTTCATTTTCATTTAGTTCAAGATATTTTTAAATTTCTCTTGAGACTTCTTTAACACATGTGTGTTATTTAGGAGTGCATTGTTTAATCTTCAAATATTTGGGGATTTTTCCAGGCATCTCTCTGTTATTGATTTCTCATGTAATTCCATGGTTGTCTGAAACAATACTTTGTATGATTTCTATTCTTTTATATTTTTCAAGGCATGTTTCATGGCCTAGAATGTGGTCTATCTTCATCCTAGTGAAAGTTCCAAATAAGCTTAAGATGAATGTGTATTCTGTTGTTGTTGGATGAGGTATTTTATAAATGTCAGTTCGATCCAATTGATTGATGGGTGTTCAGTTTAACTCTATCCTTAATTATTTTCTGACTGTTGGATCTGTCAGTTACTGACAGAGACGTATTGAAGCCCCAAGTATAATAGTGGATTTGTCTATTCCACTTTGCAGTTCTATCAGTTTTGGTCTCATATATTCATGTTAAAGACTTTTATATCTTTTTGAAGAATTGATCCTTTTATCATTATCTGTGATAATTTAACTTGCTTTGAAATCTTTATCTGAAATTAATATGGCTTCTCCAGTGTTATGAATTGAATTGTGTCCCCGAAATAATGTTGAAGTCCTAACCCCCAGTACCTCAGAATGTGACCTTATGTGGAGATAGTGTCACTGCAGATGTAATTATTTAAGATGAGGTCATACCAGAGAAGGGTGAGAGTCTAACCCAATAGAACTGATGTCTTCATAGAAAAAGGAAATTTGGAGACAGATATGTACACAGGGAGAACATCATGTGAAGATTAGAATTATGCGGCCACAAGCCAAGGACCTGTCAGAAGCTAGGAGAGAGTCCTGGAACAGATCCTTTCCTAGCACCTTCAGAGGAAGCATGGTCCTGCTGACACTTTAATCTTAGACTTCATGCTTCCAGAACTGGAAGACAGTAAATTCCTTTTGCTCAGGCCACCTACCTACGGTATTTTGTTACAGCAGCTCTAGCAAACTAATTCATCCAGGTTTCCTTTGATTAGCATAGTATTAGAACAAGTCTTAGGACTTAAGTCTGCCATTTATTTTTTGTTTTCTGTTTTTTCTGTTTTTCATTCCTCTGTTTTCTTTTTCTTCCTTGACTTCCTTTGATTTAGTTGTATATTTCTCAAAATTCTGTCTTGACTTATCTATAATGCTTTTGAGTGTATCTCTTGTTATAGCTTTTTTTAGTAGCCGATTTAGGTGTTATATTATACATACATAAATTGTCACAGTGTCCTATTCTCACTTTACCAGTTGAGCAAAGCATAGAAATTTATTTCCCTTTATGGCCCTTTGCTCTCTCCCACTAACAATACAATGTTCTCCAATATTTCCTCTATGTACATTTAAACCACATCAGATAGTGCTCCAATTTTTGTTTCTGCCATCAAACATAATTTAGGAAAATCGAGAAGAGAGGGAGAATATATTATATTTTTTCTGTGCTCTTTCTTCCTGCTTTTCCAAGGTTCTTTTTTCATTATACCTTTCTGTTAAGAGAACTTACTTTATTCATTTTTTAGATTAGCTCTACTGGCAACAAATTTCTTCAGTTTTTCTTCATCTGAAAGTGTCTTGATTTCCTCTTCATTTTTAAAGAAAATTTTCACTGGATATAGGATTCTGGGTTAACAATTCTTTTCTTTCAGTACTTGAAAAATATTGTGCCACTTCCTTCTGGCCACCATATTGTCATTCAGATTGGTTTCCCCCCATAGATAAGACATTTCTTTCTGGATGCTTTCAAGGTTTTTCTTCTTTCTCTTTGATTTTCAGACTTTGACAGTACTGTGTCCTGGATGGATTTCTTTATGTTAATGCCATTTAGAGTTTGCTCAGCTTCCTTAATCTATAGTTTTACATCTCTCAACAAATTTGAGAGTTTTCAGCCATTATTTCTTCCAGGAATATTTTAGCCTTGCTCTCTTTCTCCTCTCATTCTGGGAATCCAGTGAAATAGCATTAAATTTTAGGTTATAATCCCACAGATTCCAGAGGCTGTGTTGAACATTTTCAGCCTATTTCATCTTTGTTGCTCAGACTGAGTAATTTCTGTTGTTCTATCTTCACGTCCACATATTCTTTCCTCCATTTCATCCATTTTGATGTTGAGCCTATCTATTACATGTTTGGTTATTGTACTTTTCACTTGTAAAACTTCCATTTGGCTTTTCTTTATATCTTCTGTTTCTTTGCTGAGAATTTCTACTTTTTCATTTGCTTCAGGCATTTTCATAACTGCTCACTGAGGTATTTTATCACAGCTGCTTTAAAATCTTTATCAGATAACCCTAACATCTCTGTCATCTTGGTGTTAGCATCTATTGTCTTTTTTTACTCAGTTTGAGATCTTTCTGGTTCTTGATACAATGATGAGTGATTTTTTTTATTGACTCCTGGACATTTTTAGTATTGTTATGAGACTCTGGATCTTATTCAAACCTTCTGTTTTAGTTGGCTTCTTTTGACACTACTCCAGCAGAAATGAGGTTGCCACTTTCTTTCTGCAGGGGAGGGTAGAGTCCAGGTTCACCATTTGGCCTCCTTTGACACTCAAAGGTGATGGGGCTCTTCATTACTACTGCATGGGGGTGAAAATTCTGACCCCTCACTAGGCTGTACGTCCCTGGCTGGGAGAAGTAGGAGTTTGTCGTTTACTGCTCCCCACTGACACCATCTGGGAGTGGCCTAGTTATTGCTGGGCAGTAGCAAATATCCTGATTCTTCACTAGGCTTCTGAAACACTACTTGGGTGACTGGGGCATTTCTTTACACCTGGTAGGGGTGGAGGTCTAGGCTTCCCACTCAGCCTTTGCTGGAATAGGTGGGAGTGGGGCCACAGGCTTTTCTGTAGTATTTAGCTGGAGGAGAGCAGTTATTGTCTAACAGTTTCCTGTCTTGTAGGTGGTCCCTTTCCTGATCCTATGGCTAAAAGAGCAGGCTCTGTTGAGGCTTTTTTTCTTGTCTGCACCATTGGCATTTCCAGGCTTCCATCATCTTCTACTCTAAGTCTGGAATGTAAAAGGTCAAAAGAAAAAAATAAATAAATCTGGGGAACTCACCACCATGTCATTTCTTGGGTCCTGAAGCCCAAGCTAGTCTGCCTTCTCCTCTCTACCCTTCAGAGTCTCCTTATGTTTATTTTGTATACAATGTCAATGGCTTTCAGATATACTTAGTGGGAGGAATAGATAAATTGCACCTACTCTATCTTCCCGGAAGTCCACTGGTGTATCTTTTAGATTTATTTTGGAAGTTTTTCTTATATGGATAAAAGGAATAGAGATTCTCGCTTTCTTTAAGCCCTCGTTGCCTTGCGAAGGCCTTTTCAATGGTCATCCAATTAGAGCAGAGCCGTCCCTGCCTGTCTGACAGTCAGTTCCCAGAAGTAAACCTGAGGCAGGGATTTAGGTGAAAGGGATGTATTAGGAAGTCAATAACCAGTAGGGGAGTGAGGAAGTGGGACTGGGAAATCAAGGAAGCCAACAAGGGTGCATTATCCACAGAGTAACATTGGCTTGAGCTCAGTGAGCAGTGGAGACGGTGCATGAGTCCCCTCTGTGTTTTCCTAATCAGAGGCAAGTGCAGGGGCAGCTTCACGGGAGTCCACGGTCATGCAGGGCTCCACCCTCGGAAGGGCACCATACTTAGTTTAACGCTCTGCTGCCATCATTCTGAAATTCTTAATAATTTTTTAACAAGGGGCCCTACATTTTCGTCTTGCACTGGGACCTACAAATTATATAGTCAGGTGGTGGGATATTTATACCTACTTCCATTGGAGGGATGTAAATTCCTAGACATTCTGGGTTCTTCTTTAGCTCAGGGGTGCTGGGTTGCACAGTATCTCCCCAAAATGCACGTCTACCAGAACCTCACAGTTTTATTTGAAGATAGGATCTTTGCAGATATAATCAGTTAAAATGAGATCATACTGGATTAGGGTGGGCCTTAATCCAATGACTGGTATCCTTACAAGAAGTGAAAACAGATACACACACACACACACACGCACACACGCACACACACAGGGGAGAATGTCATGTGAAGACAGAAGCAGAAGTAGGAGTGAACACCAAGGGTTACCAGCAGCCCACCAGAAGCTAGGACATGCGTGGAGCAGTTTCTCCTGCAGAGCCTCCAAAAGGAACGAACCCTGCTAACACTTTGATTTTGGACTTTCAAACTCCTTAACTGTGAGAGAATAAACTTCTGTTGTCTTAAGCCATCCAATTTATTACAGCCCTTAGAAACTAGTACACCAGGCAAGGTAAACTCTAGGTCTTGGCCGTTGGGATTGAAGGCACACCTGGACCATCCTGCAAAAAACTGACAAAGGATCTGAGGGGCAGGGCAGAGCCTTGCTGGGGCCAGGCCCTCTGGCCTTGGCTTTTCATTTAACCAAACCAACCTCTCCTCTCTACAATGAGCATGTGGCCTAATGAACCAGCCAAGGAGGAGCCATTCAGACAATAGGGGGGGTGGGGCTCCGGTGAACCAGAGAGGCTGACCCCACTTAATTGCATTTGCATTCAAATTTTACAAAACCAAGCAATCGCAACCAAACAAGGACTGTCAGAGGGCCAAATTCAGCCTCTGTGCCTGGAAATTGCACTTCTGGCCCAGAAAATTGTGTTACAGCTGTTCTGTGGAGTGAAGATTCTTCTATCCCAAAGGCAAGCCAGCTTTATTCACAACTCTATTGTTCAGTGTTCTCAGCTATTCATAAATATCTCCCCCAATGGCTCTAAGGGTTCTGAAATTCCTAGCTGACTTACTTCTTGGGTTAAGATATTAAAGTTATTTGCTTTATTGCAAATATCGTTAATGTCTCAGGCTACTAAAGCAATGGAAAATTAATTCGAATTATCGATACATTACCACATAATCTCTCTGAAGAACCTTGCAGAGCCTTAAGCATGTAGGATGCTAAGCAGGTACATTTTGATGAGAATCAGGAGAGCGTGAACCATAGGCCACTGCCAGGGAGTGGCACTGAACAAGATGGCAGGCAGCAGGGGAAGGAGTGTGCTACGAGTTGGAGGGAAGTTTACACAGATAAATAAAAAGGAGACCTGGAAGATAAACAGCCTTGAATCAAAATATTGCACGTGGCTGGCACTGCCCTCAGGGATCATGGGCACAAAGAATTTTTCTCCCAATTTTAGGCATTTTGCTTGACGCCAGAGCCTCAAAAATAATACAACCATAAATGTAAACATATATGTTTTCTTCTTATTTCATTTCACCCTCACAGCATCTCTGAAAGGAAGCTATTTACACGGTGTAGATGAGGAGAATTCAATTCATGAAGATTGAGTTTTCCAGGGAGCAAGGAGGAATGCCAACATCAACTCAGCTCCTTTCCAAAACCTTACGCAGGGGTTCCTGGCACATGGAGATAAATCCTGCCAGTGGGAGACTGGACAGAAGTGATAAAGGGTAAATGGCAATCTAGGTCGGCTGCATAGACCTGTGACCAGTGTGTGACCACACAGTGCCACATGCTCAGAAGGGAGCCCCGTGCTTGGGGCTTAGTGTTCTGTGGTTGCCATCTTGAAACTCTTCATGATTTGATCTTTGAATCTGTGTTTTGTGACTGAAGTCCAATAGAACAATGGAATACATGCCAGGGGCTTGGAGGCTCTGCTCACATGTAGTCTCACCTCCTGCTGCCTGCCAGCTACCCAGAGCTCAGTTGCTCATCCCCCATCCCTGCCCAGCAGCCACTACTGCCCTCTATCCCTGCTGGGGGCTGGGCTTGGACTCAGAGAAGGTCGAGGTCAATCACACTTGTCCGTGCAGTGAATTGTAGGTTGGGGTGCTGGGCATCTGGGAGGGTCTGCACTTGCCCCACGAAAATTCCCATGCATGAAGTACATTAAAAAGAGAATTAGGGCTTCCCTGGTGGCGCAGTGGTTGAGAGTCCGCCTGCCGATGCAGGGGACACGGGTTCATGCCCCGGTCTGGGAAGATCCCACATGCCGCGGAGCGGCTGGGCCCATGAGCCATGGCCGCTGAGCCTGCGCGTCCAGAGCCTGTGCTCCGCCACGGGAGAGGACACAACAGGGAGAGGCCTGTGTACCCACCCCCTCCAAAAAAAAAAAAAAAAAAAAAGAATTAAAAAACACCTTATCAGGTCAAGAGAATATAGAGACCATAAAAGAAAAGAAAAAGCCCTTTCCTCCTAGTAAACAAAGGGGTCCACATGTTCATCTTGCACCGGGCCCCGCACATGATGTAGCCAGTCTTGACAGCAATGTCCCAACATAATTGTGTATATAGGCCACTTGCTCAGGCAAGGAGCCCCTGGGCAACTTGCTGGCACCCTTAGCACAAGCTCCACCACCCTTAAGACGTATCTGTAATGCTAAAATAGTGTCCCAGGGACAAACAGTCTGTCCACACTACTCTCAACACCCTCCAGTCTCTGACCCGCTGTGCAGCTCAGAACTATGCAAACCAGCTACGGACTCTCTTACACAGAGCCTCAGCTCAGCCTTTCCTGTGAAGGAACTGTAACACATACTCTTAGATTTGTGATATTCTATATACGAATAAATTATGTTAATTTTGTTCACTGCTAAACTCCTTCAGTAGACTCACTGGGAGGAACATAACAAGTAGTCCTGAGCGCATCTCTTTTTTTTTTTTTTTTACGGTACGCGGGCCTCTCACTGTTGTGGCCTCTCCCGTTGTGGAGCACAGGCTCCAGACGCACAGGCTCAGCGGCCATGGCTCACGGGCCCAGCCGCTCCGTGGCATGTGGGATCCTCCTGGACCGGGGCACGAACCCGTGTCCCCTGCATCGGCAGGCGGACTCCCAACCACTGTGCCACCAGGGAAGCCCGCATCTCTTAACCCTGGCCTTCTATGGAAACGTGGAGGAGATGCCCAAGTTGTTACCTTCTGCTGGCTTTTGACCCTTGACTTCCACAGATCATGGCTGCAGCGTTACCCCCCTATGCCTGAGGATGTGCAAGCCTTTTCAGATTAAACACTATTGCTGTCCAAAGTGGGGCTTTTTTTTTTTTGCGCCAAGTCTACCATGATCTTTCCTGTGGTCTCTCCACTTACTTGTGTTGCTCCAGGGATATTCAGCCCTGCTGTTGTTGCTGCTTCCAGCACCAGCTGACCGGTAGGACAAGGTCCTCCTGGGCCTGCTCCAGGACAGCTGGCAGGAACAGAGGCGATGCACTTGAGCCCTGTAGCCTGGGCACAGAAGGGAAGCAGGTGAGCCAGGCAGGGGCAGCTGGGATAAGGGGGTTCTGCTGCCCTGTGACCAGCAGACCTCGGGGCACAGAGAGCAGCAGGATGCACCCAAAGGACAGCCATAGGCTTCCTTATGCCTGTCCATTTGCAGTCCATGGAGGGGCATAGAGAATATGCTTGTGACTGTGTTCGCAGAAAAAATTAAAGCACAAATGAAGAGCCTGCCTATGTGGGGACCCTGAAGTGACCGGAGGCTGCACCCACAGCCAAGCTCGCTATGGCTATAGTCCTCCGGGTCCCTAGCAAATGAGCTCAGACAACTTAAGATACTTGCTTAACCCACTTCCTCAAGTCACAATAAAACAAATGCTCCAATGGGACTGATGCAAATGGGTATGAGGAATTTTACTGGGGTGATGGAAATCTTCTAAAATTGAATTGTGGTAATGGTTGCACAACTCTGTACCTTTGCTAAAAGGCATTGAATTGTACACTTAAATAGGTGACTTTTATGATACATAAATTATACCTCGATAAAGCTCTTTAAAGAAAAAAAGAGAAACATCTACTTTCTCATTCCCTTGAGAATTCCTGTCCATTCAGATCCCAGCTCCAGATTGCATTTATGTTCTTGTTTTTAAATCAATTTTATGGAGGTATAGTTTGCATATAAATAAATGTATAGCTTGATGAGTTTTGACAAGTGTATATATCTGTGTAATCACTGTCACAATCATGATATAGCACATTTCTGTTCTCCCCAAAATTTCCCTCTGACTGACTCACTGCAGTCAATTCAGCCCCAGCCCCAGGCCAACACTGATCTGTTTTTTGTCACTGTAGATTAGCTTCGAGTCTTCTAGAATTTCATATATATGTACTCTTTCGTGCCTGGCTTCTTTTGCTCAACATAATGTTTTTGAGAATCACCCTTTGCCCCTCTTTAAAAACCAAACAAAATAAACTTGTGTTGGTGGTTTCTTTAAAGCGAGACAGTATCTCTTTGATGTCTCTTTGATAAGATCAATTTTTCTGACTAAGAAACAACTTTCCTTCCTTAGCCTAAGGCTCCTAGCTGATATTTTTCTTAGTACTGAGTTCGGAAGAGGAAATAGCACTTCTAACTTAGAATGACTTTTTATATTATCTCTGTTCAATTGTTTAAAAAGTGAAAGAGAAAAAGGGTCAGGTTGGAGGGAAAGAAACACACTAAGACAAAAGTATTTTAAACTAAAACACCTCCCTAAAGATGTCACACATTTGAAGCTTTCAAGCTAGGTGAGTAATTCCTCAGGAAAGGCAGAATGTTTCATGTTATGGCATGTAGTAGACACTCAAGTCATTGTTAAAGGTTGAACGAATTTGAAAAAATGTATAGTACTCACAGGAACAGACAATGTCTCTCCAAACTCGCCTAAATTGCTGAATGAAGCAGTCCGTGTGAAATCTGCCTTTCATCGTGGGCAAGTTTTGCTCACAAGATAGCAAGCGGTCACTTTGAAGATGCAGAGTGACGTTTAAAAATAACCAAACCGAATGGAACAAAATGTGGGTGTTGGCTGACGTAGAAGGAGTCTGCTGTGTCGAAAGTGAGGCCACGAGCTGTTATTGAAGCCAAAGGGTTGACCTCAAATGGTTTAAGCCACTTGGGGAAGGAGATGAGACCATGAGAATGAGCAGAAGTGGGTCCAGGCAGAGCACACAGACCCCCATCTCTGCCTCCCACCAGGGAAAAAAAATCATTCCATTGATACTTTCCAAAGAGGTTAGGTGTTTCTCTGCGCTGTACCCTAACAACACACTCCATCTCCAGAAGTTTCCAAGAATGTGCTCCCGGAAATCTGTTTCCATAACTAGCCCATATACTGGCATCTGAAGCCTCTGCTTGGGCTTCCCTCTCCCTGCCATTCTAACTAATTGTATCATTTTTTTCAAGTGTTTCAACTTAGAGGAGCACCTGGGAATCTAAACTCGCTGATTTATTTGCTTTCTTTGTTCCCTGCTGTTCCCAGCTTCCATTAGGGATCATCCTCCTTGGACAATCTAACTATTGTCTTTGATTCACTTTGGGTCACCCAGATTCCACAGCCTCCTTATTCCTTTTCCCATGACCACTTGGAACCACCACCTCACTGGCTCATCCCATATCATCTCCAGGCCCAATCCCTGCTGGCAGCAAGGGCAGAATTGTTCTCCACCTACATGAGTTTACACAGGCACTTTCTACCCAAAGAGCCTTTACCCAATCCAGGACCTGCTCCTGTTCTTCCCCGGGTATTGTGGATTGAATTGTGTCCTACCCAAAGAAAATTTGTTGAAGTCTTAACCCCCAGTACTTCAGGGTGTGACTTTATCAGGAACGAAGATCATTGTAGATGTTAGCAGTTAAGATGAGGTCATGTTGGAGTTGGCTTCTAAACCAATGTGACTGGTATTCTTGTAAGAAGACAGCATGTGAAGACACAGACACACAGAGAGAATGCCATGTTATGATGAAGGCAGAGATTGGAGCTATGCAGCTGCAAGCCAGGGCACATCAAAGATTGCCAGCAACCCACGAGAAGCTAGGAAGAGGCAAGGAAGGGTGACTCTCCTATAGGCTTCAGGGGTGCATGGCCCTGCCCACACCTTGATTTTGGACTTCTAGCTTCTAGAACCATGAGACAATAAATTTCTGTTTTTTTAAGCATCCCAGTTTGTGGTACTTTGTTAGGGAAGCCCTAAGAAACTAATACAATGAGTAACTCTCATTTGCACCTGACTTTCACTGTAATAGGGAAGAAATAAATCTGACTCCAATTGGATCTGTTTCTTTTACTTTAATCTTTGTATTCTATTGCTTTTGCTACAAGTTAAGAATGTTGCCTATGGCCTGAAATATACAAGAGAGCCCATTCTCAAGGCTATAAACTTTAAAGGTGTAACATTTTTCCATCCTTACAGAGATAAAAAGTTGAAGAATAGAGAGTAACATATTTCTTGTTGTAGGTTTATAGGAACATCCTGACCTGACCTGTGTGGACAGCTGCAAGAAGGAAGGAGTCTGATGCCAAGAAGTTTGCAATAACCAACCCCACCCTCTCCCCTTTTAGTATAAAAGAAGCCTGAATTCTAACTCAGGTAAGATGGTTCTTTGGGACACAAGTCCACCATCTTCTCTGTCTGTTGGCTTTCCAAATAAAGTCACTATTCCTTGCCCCAACAACTCATTTCTCAGTTTATTGGCCTGTGGTGAGGTGAGCAGTATGAGCTTGGACTTGGTAACACACCTCCTCCAGGAAGCCAGTCAGGGTTAGGAGCCACTCCTCTGAAATTGTATTTTATCCTCTGTTTAACCCCCTAGTAAAATAAGATTTCTTAAATTATATATATATATAAAATATATATATATATATATATAAATATATATATACACGCACATATATATATATTTTTTAATATAATTTATCTTTTTTCACTTTCCTGGTAATTCCTTCCAAGTAAATGATCAGCCCTGATATGGTCAAAGGTATAATAGAATAGGGGAAAAAATACTAGCAAGGTTCTTCCCGACTTTTAGATTCTAAAGCTTGGGTCCTTAGGGGAATGTGGAGGACTGAAGCATAGACATCATGTTTGGGAGGAGTGAGGTTTGAGGAATGGTTCGAAAATATTCCCCCTGGTATGGTGGGAGGAGGATGAAGAGGGGAGGAGAGAAGAGCAGAGGGTTGGAGCGTTTCAGGGAGAGAGGCTGCAACTGGCTTCCCTAGAAGAGTCCTGGGTAATGTTTGTCCAGGGTCGGGGAGGGGGAATCAGCTCAAACCACTTTATAAGCATTTAATCTCCACAAATTCCTGGGAGGTGTTATTGTTTATAAATGAGGGAACGAGGTCTAGACAGATTAGTGACTTGCACAAAGACAAACCCCAGGTAAGTAGGTGTGGTAGCCTCCAGGGTGGCCTCCACTGAGCCCAGCTTCCTGGTATTCATGCCCTTGCATGGTTACAATATTGAATCAGGATTAGTCCATGGGACCAAGACGATATGGCAGAAATGATGGTGTTTCACTTCCCAGGCTAGGTCATAAAAGAGGGAAACATGAGAGCAAGAGTTTGAAGGCTGGTTTTGGAGACACTTTCCCAAGGACAGAGGGATGACTTGAGGTGTCACAGGAGTCCTTGCCTCCCTGGGAAGTGGTACCTGGTCTGAAAAGATTGTGGAAAATTCAGTCCAAGAGGTAGAAAGCAAGTTCATATCTGGTGGGGGAATCAGGAAAGGCCTGTGGGGCTTTGAAGGATAAGCAGGATTTTTTTATTAGCAGAGTTGATAGGAAGAAAAGAATTCCAAGTGGAGAAATTAGCATGAGCAATGGACTGATATGGGAAAGTGTGAGGCATGCTTGCTGAGCAGCACACACAGTCATATATGGAGGGGGAAGAGGAGGGAGAATGCTATCAAGTCATAGCAATGTCGACTGAAAAGAAAATGCATAATCTAAAAGTTGAGAATTATGTTTTATTAGGAGGACAAAACTGAGAACTTAAGCCTGGAAGACAGCCTCTCAGATAGCTCTGAGGGACAGCTCCAAAGAGGTAAGGGAGGAGCCAAGATATATAGGAGTTTTGCAGCAAAAACTAGGTAGTCAGAACATCCAAAGATTACTGTTAATTAAAGAAAACCAGGGTCTTCCCTGGTGGCACAGTGGTTAAGAATCTACCTGCCAATGCAGGAAAACTGTCTTCGAGCCCTGGTCTGGGAAGGTCCCACACGCCGCAGAGCAACTAAGCCTGAGCACCACAACTACTGAGCCTGTGCTCTAGAGCCCATGAGCCACAACTACTGAGCCCACATGCCACAACTACTGAAGCCCACGTGCCTAGAGCCCATGCTCCGCAACAAGAGGAGCCACCACAATGAGAAACATGTGCACTGCAATGAAGAGTAGCCCCACTCGCCACAACTAGAGAAAGCCCATGTGCAGCAATGAAGACCCAATGCAGCCAAAAATAAATTAAATTAATTAATTTTAAAAAAAGAAAACCAGACATCTCAAGTTAATGAATGTAGCACTTTTCTATGTATGGGTAGATGCAAGAGTCTGGCTCATTGAAATCGTTCCTTTTATATGCATCTTAGCTATCTAGGGCTAGTGTCCTGGCTTTTCTCCATCCTCAGGGTGCACAGTGGGGGGCGCTGCAGTGGCTGATGGCTTGATGGATGTAGCATCCTTTGTTTACTGATATGGCAGGGGACATTCTTTGTCCACAGAATGAAAGAGATTTGACTGGTCATTTAACCCAATTCCTTCAGTTTAGTTTTGTCTTCATGGGGTAAAAGGCTTTGAATGACAGTCTGTGGAATGTAACCATTGTTCTATGGACAGTGAGAAGACAAGGTTTGTTGGACAGCTGGGGGTA
The DNA here is from genome assembly GCF_964341445.2 of Mesoplodon mirus. Classification (NCBI taxonomy): domain Eukaryota; kingdom Metazoa; phylum Chordata; class Mammalia; order Artiodactyla; family Ziphiidae; genus Mesoplodon; species Mesoplodon mirus. Next base: position 15,817,905 of record NC_138990.1, on the reverse strand, counting down.
GGCTTCATTCTGAGTTAAATAATTGGTTTCCTATTCAATAGAAAAAGAAGTGCCATGTGCTCTAGAACTCTATTTTCCTTCCCATTTGGACTATGTGCTGTTTGATTCCTAAACCCACCCTAAAATTTCAGCCTTTGCAAAAATTGATGCTACTCCACAGAAGGAACTCACCTTCCTTACCAGCCAGTTGGATTCTAACCATTCTTCAGGCCCAGTTTAAATGTTATACACCATTTTTCCCAAATTTTTTACTAGCTTCCAGGCAGAGGATTATACTCTGATAGGATTGTCACTGCCTGCACCTATGCAAGTTTAGCCATGTGTGACTGTTTCTGATAATTTGATTGTCTCTTTGATTGAGTTATTTGCATTGGTAACACCAGGCAAGACTGAATTTAAACTTGAATTCAGTTCCCTAAGCACCGTTTAATACAACTCTGAAAGATCATATATGATGCAGAACTGAAACTAAAAATAATGTAGCATGCAAAAGACTCCCTGAGGGTGAGACTTCTGGTTTTAAAATGTGACATATAGAGGGCAATTTCCCTCTTCTCTGAGAAATCACCCAAAAGCAAGAAGGAGAATAAGAAACAGGAACAAAACTCTAGCTTGAAAGAAATAAAGAGACATCTGTAACCCTGAACCAAAATAGATGAAGTGCAGTGAAGGTCAAGTAGGCATGTGGGAAGCTAATGAGAGAGGATAGCCACTGTTGGAAATGTCACTCAAACCCAGGAAAGCCTGGTTCCTCAAAGTAAGTGACACACCCTAAGGGACAAAACCAATGACCTCTTTTTGGAATAATGGGAACAGTACAGGTTTGTGGCTGGAAATTCTGTAGAGTGGTTAAATCTAAAGTCTTGACAAATAAGAAAGGTGGAACTGGATGAGGAAGGACACAGACCGGCCAGTTTGCATTCTGATGGTGACGCAGAAGGGTGTGAGCAATCTAATCTGACTGAGGAGAGATAAAGGATATAAGAACTCTCACACACAACCACGTTTAGCCTGGGAAATGGCACCAGCCCTTCAGCCATTTAAACCTCCAGGCAGACTCCATCTCTTTATGAAGGAGTATTAATTTTTTTTTAAGCCACAGAATCTAAACAAAGATAGCACATGAAGATAAAGATGAAAGTAACAGTGGGGAAGTGGCTGGTGAAAAACAATTACCAAAACGGCTGTTGCCACAGAACAGGTGAAAAGTTTACTAAACATAGTTCCAGGAATTTTAGAAAGAAATGAGTGAAGTATTTCCTCATGAAAAAAGAAGAGCACATGGGCTTCCCTGGTGGCGCAGTGGTTAAGAATCCACCTGCCAATGCAGGGGACACGGGTTTGAGCCCTGGTCCAGGAAGATCCACATCCCATGGAACAGCTAAGCCCATGCACCACAGCTACTGAGCCTGTGCTCTAGAGCCCGTGAGCCACAACTACTGAGCCCACGTGCCACAACTACTGAAGCCTGCATGCCTAGAGCCCATGCTCCACAACAGAAACCACCACAATGAGAAGCCCATGCACCACAATGAAGAGTAGCCCCCGCTCGACACAACTAGAGACAGCCCATGCATAGCAACGAAGACCCAATGCAGCCCAAAAAAGAAAAAAGAAAAAAAGGAAGAGCAAAAAGCAAGATTGAAGAGCCCAGGAAAGACAAGGTAAGGCACAGAGGAAGACGGAATATGAGTCAGCAAAGCATAGGCAACCAGAGGAATAAAAAGCAAAACCACTACAGAAACAAAGACTCAAACAGATACGACACACAAGAGAAGAGGGCTTAGCTGGAAAATACAATAAGGTAAAAGGAAGAGAGAATTGAGAAAAGCGAGCTAGTGAAATGAAAATAACCAAATAATTTTAAGTGATTCGGAGATATTGCCAGTATGATGGAGTAGTTTGTATCAGATCACCCTTCCCCACGAGAACAATAGCAGATTACACACAGAAGAGGGAGTTAGGAAATTGAAAAATAAGAGTTGAAATTCTGAAAGGAAAAACAAAGAATAGGAGAAATAAGTGTAAGACACATACAGGACATGGTTAAAAAAAAAAGAAGTCTCATGTACGTGGAATTCAGGTCCCAGGAAGAGAGAAGAGAGAGGATGTGGCTGCAGAGAACTGGTTATTAATTTTCCAAAAGTGATGAAAGGTATCAAGTCATAGATACAAGAATCCAAGTAGGATAAGTACAAAGAAAACCACACCTAAGCCCATCATTAAAAGGCTAAAGGCTCCAGATTCTGTCTATGGAATGAGTATCTCTCTAAATAAATCCACTTCTTACCTTGAAAAAGAAAAACCAAAAACCAAAAAAAAAGAAGGCTGAAGGCCAAAGATAAGAAAAAAAATAGAAAGAAAGCATAAAAACACCAAAATAAAGATCCTGTAGACATTAAGGAGATAATGAAAAGATATTAAAAATAACTTTATGCCAATAAACTTAGACATTTAGATGAAAAGGGACAATTCCTTGAAAAAGAGACTTTCCAAGATTGTCTCAGAAAGAATGGAAAATATAGGGGGCGCCTTCAAGACGGTGGAGGAATAAGACGTGGAGATCACCTTCTTCCCCACAAATACATCAAAACTACATCTACATGTGGAACAGCTCCTACAGAACACCTACTGAACAGTAGCAGAAGACTTCAGATTTCCCAAAAGGCAAGAAACTCCCCACGTACCTGGATAGGGCAAAGGAAAAAAAGGAAAAACAGAGACAAAAGAATATGGACGGGACCTTCACCAGTGGGAGGGAGCTGTGAAGGAGGAAAAGTTTCCACACACTAGGAAGGGTCTTCACTGGCAGAGACAGGGCGTGATGGGGGGGAAGCTTCAGAGCCATGGAGGAGAGCGCAGCAACAGGGGTGCAGAGGGCAAAGCGGAGAGATTCCCACAGAGGATCGGTGCTGACCAGCACTCACCAGCCTGAGAGGCTTGTCTGCTCACCCGCCGGGGCAGCTGGAGGTTGGGAGCTGAGGCTCGGGCTTCGGAGGTCAGACCCCAGGGAGAGGACTGGGGTTGGCTGCGGGAACACAGCCTGAAGAGGGCTAGTGAACCACAGCAAGCTGGGTGGGAGTCCGGGAAAAAGTCTGGAACTGCCAAAGAGGCAAGAGACCATTGAGAGGGGATTCAGAGCACCTCCTAAACGAGCTCCAGGGACAGGCACGAGCCACGGCTATCAGCGCAGACCCCAGAGACGGGTGTGAGACACTAAGGCTGCTGCTGCAGCCACCAAGAAGCCTATGTGCAAGCACAGGTCACTATCCACACCTCCCCACCCGGGAGTCTGGGCAGCCCACCACTGCCAGGGTCCCATGATCCAGAGACAACTTCCCCGGGAGAACACACGGCACGCCTCAGGCTGTTGCAACATCACTCTGGCCTCTGCCACTGCAGGCTCGCCCTGCATCCGTACCCCTCCCTCCCCACCTGCCTGAGTGAGCCAGAGTCCCCTAATCAGCCGCTCCTTTAACCCCGTCTTGTCTGGGCGGGGAACTGATGCCCTCAAGTGACCTACATGCAAAGGCAGGGCCAAATCCAAAGCTGAACCCTAGGAGCTGTGCCAACAAAGAAGAGAAAGGAAAATTTCTCCCAGCAGCCTCAGGAGCAGTGGATTAAATCTCCATAATCAACTTGATGCACCCTGCATTTGTGGAATACATGAATAGACATGAATCATCCCAAAATTGAGGTGGTGGACTTTGGGAGCAACTGTAGACTTGGGGTTTCCTTTCTGCATCAAATTTGTTTCTGGTTTTATGTTGCCATTTGCCTTAGGGTTCTGACTGTCCATTTTTTGTTCTGTTTTTTAGTATAGGTTTTAATGCTTGTTATCTTTGGTGGATTTGTTTTTTGGTTTGGTTGCTCTCTTCTTTCTTTCTCTCTTTTTTCTTTAATACTTTTTTATTATTTTATTTTATTTTATTTTTGTGGTACGTGGGCCTCTCACTCTTGTGGCTTCTCCTATTGTGGAGCACAGGCTTCAGACGCGCAGGCTCAGCAGCCATGGCTCACGGGCCCAGCCACTCCACGGCACGTGGGATCTTCCCAGACTGGGACACGAACCCATGTCCCCTGCATCGGCAGGTGGACTCTCAACCACTGCGCCACCAGGGAAGCCCCCATTTTTAATAATTTTTTTGTATTTTAAAAACTTTATTTTATTTATTTATTTATTTTCTTTCTTTCTTTCTCTTTTTTTCTCCCTTTGCTTCTGAGCTTTGTGGCTGACAGGGTCTTGGTGCTCTGCCTGGGTGTGAGGCCTGAGCCTCTGACGTAGGAGAGCCGAGTTCAGGACATTGGTCCACCAGACACCTCCCAGCCTGATGTAATATCAAATGATGAAAGCTCTCCCAGAGATCTCCATCTCAATGCTAAGACCCAGCTACACTCAACGACCAGTAAGCTACAGTGCTGGACACCCTATGTCAAACAATTAGCAAGACAGGAACACAAACCCACCCATTAGCAGAGAGGCTGCCTAAAATCATAATAAGTTCACAGACACCCCAAAACACACCACCGGATGCGGTCCTGCCCACCAAAAAGAAAAGATCCAGCCTCATCCACCAGAACACAGGCACCAGTCCCCTCCACGAAGAACCCTACACAACCCACTTGACCAACCTTACCCACTGGGAGCAGACACCAAAAACAATGGGAACTATGAACCTACAGTCTGCGAAACAGAGATCCCAAACACAATAAGTTAAGCAAAATGGGAAGACAGAGAAGTACACAGCAGGTGAAGGAGCAAGGTAAAAACCAACCAGACCAAACAAATGAAGAGGAAATAGGCAGTCTACCTGAAAAAGAATTCAGCTTAATGATAGTAAAGATGATCCAAAATCTTGGAAATAGAATGGAGAAAATAAAACAAATGTTTAACACGGACCTGGAAGAACTAAAGAGCAAACAAACAATGATGAAGGACACAATAAATGATATTAAAAATTCTTTAAAAGGAATCAATAGCAGAATAAATGAGGCAGAGAAAGGGATAAGTGACCTAGAAGATAAAATAGTGGAAATAACTACTGCAGAGCAGAATAAAGAAAAAATAATGAAAACAATTGAGGACAATCTCAGAGACCTCTGGGACAACATTAAATGCACAAGCATTCGACTTATAGGGGTCCCAGAAGAAGAAGAGGAAAAAAAAAGGGACTGAGAAAATATTTGAAGAGATTATAGTTGAAAACTTACCTTATATGGGTAAGGAACTAGACAATCAAATCCACAAAGCGCAGAGAGTCCCTTACAGGATAAATCCAAGGAGAAACATGCCAAGACACACATTAACTAAACTATAAAAAATTAAATAAAAGAAAAAATATTAAAAGCAGCAAGGGAAAAACAACAAATAACATACAAGGGAATCCCCATAAGGTTAACAGCTGATCTTTCAGCAGAAACTGCAAGCCAGAAGGGAGTGGCAGGACTTATTTAAAGTGATGAAAGGGAAAAACCTACAACCAGGATTACTCTGCTCAGCAAGGACCTCATTCAGATTCAATGGAAAAATTAAAACCTTTACAGACAAGCAAAAGCTAAGAGAATTCAGCACCACCAAACCAGCTTTACAACAAATGCTAAAGGAACTTCTCTAGGCCGGAAACACAAGAGAAGGAAAAGCCTTACAATAACAAACCCAAAACAGTTAAGAATATGGTAATAGGAACATACAATCAATAACTACCTTAAATGTAAATGGATTAAATGCTCCACCCAAAAGACATAGACTGGCTGAATGGATACAAAAGCAAGACCCATACATATGCTGTCTACAAGAGACCCACTTCGGACCTAGGGACACATACAGACTGAAAGGGGATGAAAAAAGATATTCCATGCAAATGGAAATCAAAAGAAAGCTGAATAGAAATCCTCATATCAGACAAAATAGACTTTAAAATAAAGACTATTACAAGTGACAAAGAAGGACACTACATAATGATCAAGGGATCAATTCAAGAAGAATGTATAGCAATTGTAAATATTTATGCACCCAACATAGGAGCACCTCAATACATAAGGCAAATGCTAATAGCCATAAAAGGGGAAATCGACAGTAACACAATCATAGTAGGGAACATTAACACCCCAATTTCACCAATGGATAGATTATCCAAAATGAAAATAAATAAGGAAACACAAGCTTTGAATGACACATTAAACATGATGGACTTAATTGCTATTTATAGGACATTCCATCCAAAAACAAAAGAATACACTTTCTTCTCAAGTGCTTATGGAACATTCTCCAGGATAGATCATATCTTGGGTCACAAATCAAGCCTTGGTAAATTTAAGAAAATTGAAATCATATCAAGTATCTTTTCTGACCACAGCACTATGAGACTAGAGATCAATTACAGGAAACAATCTGTAAAAAATACAAACACATGGAGGCTAAACAATACACTACTAAGTAACCAAGAGATCACTGAAGAAATCAAAGAGTAAATTAAAAAAATACCTAGAAACAACAATGAAAACATGAGTACACAAAACCTATGGGAAGCAACAAAAGCAGTTCTAAGAGGGAAGTTTATAGCAATACAATCCTACCTCAAGAAACCAGAAACATCTCAAATAAACAACCTAACCTTACACCTAAAACAATTAGAGAAAGAAGAACCAAGAAACCCCAAAGTTAGCATAAGGAAAGAAATCATAAAGATCAGATCATAAATAAATGAAAAAAAATGAAGGAAACAATAATGAAGATAAATAAAACTAAAAGCTGGTTCTTTGAGAGGATAGACAAAATTGATAAACCATTAGCCAGACTCATCAAGAAAAAAAGGGAGAAGACTCAAATCAATAGAATTCGAAATGAAAAAACAGAAGTAACAACTGACACTGCAGAAATACAAAGGATCATGAGAGATTACTACAAGTAACTATATGCCAATAAAATGGACAACCTGGAAGAAATGGACAAATTTGTAGAAATGCACAACCTTCCAATACAGAATCAGGAAGAAATAGCAAATATAAACAGACGAATCACAAGCACTGAAATTGAGACTGTGATTAACAATCTTCCAACAAACAAAAGCCAAGAACCAGATGGCTTCACAGGTGAATTCTATCAAACATTTATAGAAGAGCTAACACCTATCCTTTTCAAACTCTTCCAAAATACAGCAGAGAGAGGAACACTCCCAAATTCATTCTACGAATACTCCCAAATTCATCACCCTGATACCAAAGCCAGACAAAGGTGTCACAAAAAAAGAAAACTACAGGCCAATATCATTGATGAACATAGATACAAAAGTCCTCAACAAAATACTAGCAAACACATTAAAAGGTTCATACACCATGATCAAGTGGAGTTTATCCCAGGAATGAAAGACTTCTTCAATATATGCAAATCAACCAACGTGATAAACCATATTAACAAATTGAAGGAGAAAAACCATATGATCACCTCAAGCAAAAGCTTTCGAAAAAATTCAACCCCATTTATGATAAAAACCCTCCAGAAAGTAGGCATAGAGGGAACTTACCTCAACATAATAAAGGCCATATATGACAAACCCACAGCCAACATAGTTCTCAATGGTGAAAAACTGAAACCATTTCCACTAAGATCAGGAACAAGACAAGGTTGCCCACTCTCACCACTATTATTCAACATAGTTTTGGAAGTTTTAGCCACAGCAATCAGAGACAAAAAGAAATAAAAGGAATCCAAATCAGAAAAGAAGAAGTAAAGCTGTCACTGTTTGAAGATGACATGATACTATACATAGAGTATCCTAAATATGCTACCAGAAAACTACTAGAACTAATCAATGAATCTGGTAAAATAACAGGATACAAAATTAATGCACAGAAATTTCTTGCATTCCTATACACTAATGATGAAAAATCTGAAGGAGGAATTAAGGAAACACTCCCATTTACCACTGCAAGAAAAAAAAAAAAAAAACTAGAAATGAACCTACCTAAGGAGACAAAAGACCTGTATGCAGAAAACTATAAGACACTGATGAAAGAAATCAAAGGTGATACAAACAGATGGAGAGATATACCATGTTCTCAGATTGGAAGCATCAACATTGTGAAAATGACTATATTACCCAAAGCAATGTACAGATTCAATGCAATCCCTATCAAACTACCAATGGCATTTTTCACAGAACTAGAACAAAACATTTCACAATTTGTATGGAAACACAAAAGCCCCTGAATAGCCAAAGCAATCTTGAGAAAGAAAAATGGAGCTGGAGGAATCAGGCTCTCTGACTTCAGACTATACTACAAAGCTACAGTAATCAAGACAGTATGGTACTGGCACAAAAACAGAAACATAGATCAATGGAACAGGATAGAAAGCCCAGAGATAAACCCATGCACCTGTGGTCGCCATATCTTTGATAAAGGAGGCAAGAATATACAATAGAGGAAAGACAGTCTCTTCAATAAGTGGTGCTGGGAAAACTGGACAGCTACATGTAAAAGAATGAAATCAGAACACTCCCTAACACCATACACAAAAATAAACTCAAAATGGATCAAAGACCTAAGTGTAAGACCAGACACTATAAAACTCTTAGAGGAAAGTATAGGAAGAACATTCTTTGACATAAATCACAGCAAGATCTTTTTTGACCTACCTCCTAGAGTAATGGAAATAAAAACAAAAATAAACAAATGGGACCTAATGAAACTTCAAAGCTTTTGCACAGCAAAGGAAACCATAAACAAGATGAAAAGACAACCCTCAGGATGGGAGAAAATATTTGCAAATGAAGCAACTGACAAAGGATTAGTCTCCAAAATATACAAGCAGCTCATGCAGCTCAATATCAGAAATACAAACAACCCAATCCAAAAATGGGCAGAAAACCTAAACAGACATTTCTCCAAAGAAGATATACAGATTGCTTAGCACAACAAACAAACACATGAAAGGATGCTCAACATCACTAATCATTAGAGAAATGCAAATCAAAACTACAATGAGCTATCACGTCACACCAGTCAGAATGGCCATCATCAAAAAATCTACAAACAATAAATGCTGGAGAGGGTGTGCAGAAAGGGGAACGCTCTTTCACTGTTGGTGGGAATGTAAATTGATACAGCTACTATGGAGAACATTATGGAAGTTCCTCAAAAAACTAAAAATAGAGCTACCATACGACCCAGCAATCCCACTACTGGGCATATACCCTGAGAAAACCATAATTCAAAAAGAGTCATGTACCACAATGTTCATTGCATCTCTATTTACAATAGCCAGGACATGGAAGCAACCTAAGTGTCCATCAACAGATGAATGGATAAAGAAGATGTGGCACATATATACAATGGAATATTACTCAGCCATAAAAAAGAAATGAAACTGAGTTATTTGTAGTGAGGTGGATGGACCTAGAGACTCATTCAGAGTGAAGTAAGTCAGAAAGAGAAAAAATACCGTATGCTAACACCTATATATGGAATCTAAAAAAAAAAAAAAAAAAGGTTCTGAAGAACCTAGGGGCAGGACAGGAATAAAGATGCAAAAACATAGAGAAGGGACTTGAGGATACGGGAGGGGGAAGGGTAAGCTGGGACGAAGTGAGAGAGTGGCATAGACATATATACACTACCAAATGTAAAACAGATAGCTAGTGGGAAGAAGCCTCATAGCACAAGGACATCAGCTCGGTGCATTGTGTCCACCTAGAGGGGTGGGATAGGGAGGGTGGGAGGGAGACTCAAGAGGGAGGAGATATGGGGATGTATGTATATGTATAGCTGATTCACTTTGTTATACACCAGAAACTAATACACCATTGTAAAGCAATTATACTCCAATAAAGACGTTTTTAAAAAAAAGAATGGAAAATATAAATAGCCCTTTATTTGTTAAATAAAATTGAACATATAATTAAAACTCCTTTCACAAAGAAAATTCCAAGCTCTAATGACTTCAATGGGAAATTTCTGCAAATAACAATAGGATCAATATTACACAGACTTGTCCAGAGAAAAGACAAAAAGTTGAGGCCAGCATAATCTTGATCACAACCTGACACTTCAATAAAAATGTTTATCACTAGAACAAAATATAAATGTTCTAATTACCAGAAAACACGTACACACACACAAACACACGAAGTCAGACAACATGGTGAAAGATTTCAAAAGGAGCAATCAAAACAAAAGCGTAACATAAAATAGGACAGAATTGAGACCAAGGGTCTCGATTGAAAATTAAGTTGAAAATTCAGGACAAAAAGCATTTACAAGCTAAGGAAAAGCACTTCATTTTAGCAAAATTGTGCAATTCACAAACTGTCATGAACTTCTGTGCCTCAAATAATATCATGTAGTCAGTGTTTCCAGTTGACTCACTCAGCACAACCTCAGTCAACCTCTAGTACAAAAACAGCTAGAAAGCATGGGACTTAAGTTCCTTTCATCAGACATATCGACAGGAGAATTGGAACACAAGTGAGCAGTGGGAGATGATCAACCGCGCACAGGGATTGGCATCAACTGGAAAGCAGCAGTGGAAGCATTTGGTTCTTCTGGGACAGCTGGTGGAGGTGTTCCTGTCTTGTCCCTGGCATTTTGCATAGCAAGTGTCAGATGGCAGCAGCTGTGGAGTTTGGGGCAGTGGTGCAGTGGGCATGCTCTTTGCCTATCCTATGCTTGTTCCCTCACTGTATTTAGTTAGAAGATAACTTGTTTTCTCATCTTCACAGGTCTACAGATAGAGGAATTTTGCCCCAGGATGGACCATACCCCGGGTCTTACTCATAGATTTAGAGGTTTTAGAAGATGAGATTTGGGACTTTTTGATGAGATTTGAGACTTAAAGTTGATAGGGGAACAGGTCAAGACTTTGGGAATCTTAGGATGGGCTGAGTGTGTTTTGCATATGGAACAGACTTGAATTTTTTAGATGCCAGAGGGCTGACTATACTAGGTTGAATAGTGTCCCTCCAAAATTCATATTCATCTGGAACCTTAGAGTGTGACCTTATTTGGAAATAGTCTTTGCAGATGTAATTACTTAAATTAAGATGAAGTCATACTGGATCAGAGTGGGCCCTAAGCCAATGACTGGTGTCCTTATATGAGGAAAAAACAGACATACACATCACAGAAGGCCACATCAAGATGGAGATAGAGATTGGTTTGATGCATCTACAAACCAAGGATCACCAAGGATTGCTAACGACCACCAGAAACTGGGGGAGACAAGGAAGGATCCTCCCTAGAGCCTTCAGAGAGAGCATGGCCCTGCTGATAACGTCGCTTTCAGGCTTCTAGCCTCCAAAACTGTGAAAGAATACGTTTCCGATGTTATAAACCACCAAGTTGGAGGTAACTTGTTTTAGCAAATCTAGGAAACCATTATAGTGATCCTCTGGTCTTTTTTCTATACATACATACTTTTCTTGAATGTGTGTGTAAAATTAAGGTGTGTACACACTTTTTTAGATATAAAGCATCTTTCTATGTGATCAAGTAAACCCCATAGCTGCATACTTAATGGCCATGTGCATACCATTTCATGAATCCCACAGAATTTAGTTCACCTTTTCCTCACGGCTGGACATTAATATTCTCCTTATTGTCCCATCTAACATCTCTTTAAAGTTCACCTGCCCCTGGGACTTCCCTGGTGGTCCAGTTGTTAAGACTCCGCACTCCCAATGCAAGGGGCACTAGTTCCATCCCTGGTCAGGGAACTAAGATCCCGCATGCTTCATGGTGTGGCCAAGAGAAAAAAAAAAAAAAAAGGTTCACCTGACCCTGTATGAGAGGTAGCAGAGGATGGTAGTTAGAGCTCAGAATCTGGAGCCAGACTGAGTTCAAATCACGACTCTACATCATACCAGCTGGCTAAGAGTGCCTGAGTTATAGAACCCCTCTGTGCTCCCGTTTCTTCCTGTATGAGGTGGGAACAATGTCTGTGCCATCCTCATAGGTTATTGTGAGGACTGCTGGGTACAGGGAAAGCCCTTAGAACAAATGGTGCTAACAACAAGTCAGGTGTTCTATCTAACCCTAACCCTAACCCTGACCCTGACCCTAACCCTATCGGTACTCCTGCCCCTCCTCCTTCACAGTAATGACCTCACCTTTCTTCACACAGAACCTTCCATTGTGAGGAGGAGTGAGAAAGCCCTGGAGAGTGTGTGGTACAACTTTAATGCCCTTAAGTTCTGAGAAGACTTTCAAACCTAACTCTCTCCCCTAATTCCTCTGAGATGAGACCAACGTCCAAAGGAGCGGGAATGACACCATTCAGTGGAAACACCATCTGGGAAAGACACACGCAGGTGGCCAAACTCTTCTCCAGCTCCTCAAATGGTTCTATTCAAAGAATGCAACAGATTGGGCAGATTACAATCCAACAAAAATGTGTTGAGGGCCTACTACATGCTAGGCCCTGAGCTGGATGCTTTCACAGTTATTATCTTTTTAAAAAATTTTATTTTACTGAAGTATAGTTCATTTACAATGTCATGTTAGTTTCTGCTGTACAGCACAGTGATTGAGTTATACATGTATATATATATATTTTTTCATATTCTTTTCCATTATGATTTATTACAAGGTATTGAATATAGTTCCCTGTGCTATACAGTAGGACCTTGTTGTTTATCCATTCTCTATATAATAGTTTGCATCTGCTAATCCCAAACTCCCAACCCATCCTTCCCCACCCCTCCTCTCCCTTGGCAACCACAAGTCTGTTCTCTATGTCTCACAGTTATCTTATTTCATCCTCACAATAGCATCATCATCTCACAGCAAACAAATACACAAATCTATACTAAGCTATAGAGGCTAAATGTAAAAGCCAGAGGGAGTAAACCAGTGGTTCTCAAATTAACCACACAACGGAATCACCTGGAGAGTTTGTTAGAACTCAGGTTGACGTCAGAGTTTCTGATCAAGTTGGTCCGTGAAGCCTGAGACTTTGCATTTCTAACAAGTTCCCAGGTAATGCTGATACTGCTGGCCCCAGGGGGCATACTTTGAGAACCACTGGAGGAAATGCTGCAGTCTCTCAGCGACCATCCTGAATGCCCCTCTTCCCCGCCGGGGGTGTTGTGGTGCTCTCAGAGGGCAGGTGCTTTGGACGTCTACATGTCTGCTTATGCACCTCCCTTCTGCTGCTTCCTTCCTCGTCTAACCCAGCAGTGCTTACACTTGGGTGTCCCTGAGGGTTTCTGGATGGGGTTACAGAAATGGAACCCAGCGTGCGTGCTCTATGGCAGATTTAAGAGAATTTCAAGGGCAGTTTTTGTTGTACTTGATCTTGCCTTCTGTGCCAATTACAGAACATACTCTGCTCATAGATTCTGATGCCACTGCATAATAATACATGGGATAGACTGTGAGAAGAAAGGTTTTACACACACACACACACACACACACACACACACACACAAACTGAGGGGGAGGGGTGGGAGAGGAAGGATTTATGCCTGTGAAGGCATGTGTGCTTACACCTGAAGACGTCAGGAGGAGAAGTAGCAAGTGCAAAAGCACAGAGGCAGAAATGCTTAGGTTTGTTTAGGGATTGATGAGGGGGTGTGTCATGTCACCTATGTTCCTCTCTTTATTGAGAGGCATTAGCTCCTGATACTAATGGAGGGCTACACTGCTTACATTTTCTCTTTTGTTCCCAGGGCTAAAATGAGTTGGCATAGCTCTGATGGGCTAGGAGTGCAATGGACAAACACCAAGAGTATCCTGGCACTGGTTACACAATCCTCTTAGGCCAGCATTGTCCAGTAGAACTTTCAGTGATGATGGAAATGTTCTAGAGCTGTGCTGTCCCAGGTTAGTCATAGGTGGCCCATGAAACACTTGAAATGTGGCTAATGGAATGGAAGAACTGAATTTTTAATTTCAGTTAATTTAAATTCAATTTTAATTTTAGATTGAAATAGGTACATCTGGTGACCTGTGATGGCAGCTCCAGAGGCAGGCCAGTAGGGATCATAACTGCTATGGTCTTCCAGCTACGGCTATGGCGACTGCCTGAAGGCAAGATTCTGAATTCGATGCTAGTGGGAATAAATGATGAAGGAGATATGGTCCCTGTCCTTGAGAGAGACAGAACTAAACATGTGACCAGAAAGTCAAGAGGTGAGTGCAGCAAGACAGGGAGCCCAGGATTCTGTGAGAACACATGGAGAGCCTCGTGGTCCTGTCTGTTGCTCAGAGATGGCGTCTCAGAAGGGTGGCGGCTGGGCTGAGGGTGAGGACGAGCTGGAGTTAGTGTGAGAGGCTGGGGAAGGGCCAAGTGGAAGTGGTGGTGCCCTGGGGTTTTCATGGCGACACTGAGGCCCTGGAAATCACAGCGTGCCCTTGGGCTGCTATTTAATTAAGCCACCAAACCATGGCAGGGAATTGCCATATATTTATTTTTATACTTTATTTCATCCCCAAAAGAATTAAGGAGGATTGTAGGAACAAACATAGAGCACAGCAGGATAAATATAGAAAGCCCTTAGAGTGAAGGGAAAGTAAGGGCAACTAGTAAGATGAACCCAGAGGGCTTCTGGGTTGTCTCCATCCTTGATGAGCTGTCAGCTGCTTTACTCACATGGAAGAGTCCCTGCCCGTGCTGACATCTGGGATCTAAGGCACTTGATATCACAGTAGCTGGGTCCTGGGCAGGCTTCCCCAGGAAGCGCCTGACCAAACAATTGTCCGAAGATGGAGGTGATTTTGAAGAAGGTGGCACCACGGAGCCCTCCCAGTTCCATAAGTGCAAGAAGCAAGAACATATAACTCAGATCTGTGACCTAACACCCTGCTATGGATTGGATTGTGTTCCCCCAAAACATAATTCAAGTCCTAACCCCCAGCAGCTCAGAAAGTGACCTCACTGGAAAATAGGGTCTATGCAGATGTAATCAAGTTAAAATGAGATCATGAGGGTGGGCCCTATTCCAATATGACTGATGTCCTTACGAAAAGGAGAAATTTGGACTCGGACAAACACACACAGAGGAAAGAGGGTCACATGAAGACAGAGGATTGGAGTCATGCACTCATAATTTTAATGAGTGCCAAAGATTGTCAGCAAACCACCAGAAGCTGGCAAAAGGTTTAGGAAGGGTCCTTCCCCTACAGGTTACAGAGGGAGCATGGCCCTGCCAACACCTTGCTTTTGGACCTCTAGCCTCAAGAACTAAGAGACAATAAATTTCTGTTGTTCTAAGCTACCTGGTTTTATGGTGCGCTGTTATGGCAGCCTTGAGAAACTAACACAGACCTTGACTCTGAACATGCTGCTTGAAAGGCAGTTAGAGTCAGAACTAGCTTGGGAATGTGTGAGGTTCCAGGTAGGGTTCTCAGGGGGACTGTGTATGGGAGAGGCCCTGGGTGAGAGGTGAGTGCTTCAGCAACAAGGAACTCTAGGAACGCTCACCATTTATTTAATTATTACTGCACCACATGGAACGGGAGCAGACCACGAGCGTGCGCGCGCGCACACACACACACACACACACACTTCAGTCCATACGTAATCTTAGAAAGACTTCCCATTTCCTGATTGATATGCTACTTATTTCTGTTTTGGGTTTTGTCTTGTTGTTTTTTAGTTCCTAATGTCTTTGATTAACCATTTTTCTACATACTCTGTAACATTTTATTTTAAAATACAAACAGCCAATTATAACTAATGTGCACCTTTCATTCCACGTCAGGATTACAGCATCACTTGTCACACCTGACAGAAAGTTTAGACTTGCCCTTAGGTGACTAAATTCACTGAAAATGATACAAAGGAATAATAAAAAAATGTTTAAAGTGGGAGTAAGGCCAACTAGTCAGTTTGTCTTAGTGTATAACAAAGCTTCAACATTCATTGTGCAATTTATTTATTTCTAAATTTGTTTTGATAACAGCATTCCAATGTAAGTTGGCTTTGATTTTTTGAATACTTTTCTGGGCCTTATTTTCCTTATCTGTAAAGTAGGGATGATAATAACTCTATCTCTGAGGTTGCTGAGGCTTCACAGTTAACTTGGAAACATGCCAGGCACATACTTAGTGCTCCAGGGTGTTAAGTCTGAAAGGTATTTCAGGCCCAGGTCCTGCCCTCAAGGAATTTATAGTCAACTTTGGGATACCAGCAAGTGAGGCAACACTGGGTTTCTTCCTCTCCCCAGCCGCTCCCCCCAGCCCTTCCTTTACCTGGGAGAAAGTCTTTTCTAGAAGGTTAAAAAGACAAGAGATTGTGATAGCAAAAGAGTGTTAAAGATAGATTAGCATCTTTCAGGCTTCTCCTTAGCTCATTCTCACTACAGTTTACTAAACTTTACTGGAGCTCTTTGTTTCTTCACGTGGATCCAGGTAACTGTTTAGTGTCCTTTATTTCTGTCTGAAGGACTTTCTGTAGGCAGGTTTGCTAGTGATGAATTTTCTCAGTTTTTGTTTATCTAGTTATGTCTTAATTTCACCTTCTTTTTTCAAAACTATCTTTAGAAAGACAGTTTGCTGGACACAGAATTCTTGGTCAAGTCTTTTTCTTTCAGAACCTTTGACTATTTCATCCTACTGCCTTCTGGCCCTGTGGTTTCTGATGAGAAATCAATTGATCTTACTGAGAATTTCATGTTTATGATGAATTGCTTCTTTCTTCCTGTTTTTCAAGATTCACTTTTTGTCTTTAGCTATCAATAGTTTGGTTTGATATTTGATATTTCTAGTTTGATATTTCTAGGTGTGGATGTTTTTAAGTTTATCCTGCTTGAAGTGCGTTGAATTTCTTGGATGCGTAGATTATTTTTCATCAAATTTGGAAAGTTTTGAGCCATGGTTTCTTAATATATTATTTCTGCCTCTTTCTCTTTCTCCTCTTCTTCTGGGACTCCAGAAGATTCGGGGAGTCTCTGTTCATTTTTGTTCACTCTTTTTTCTTTCTATCCTTCAGAATAGATCATTTAAGTTGGCCCATTTTCAAGTTCACTGATTCTTCCTTCTGCCTGCTCAAATTTGTCTAGCACTTCTAGTGAATTTTCATTTCAATTACTACACATTTCTATATTTTTTCATAATTTCTATCTATTAATACTTTGTATTTGGTGAGACATCATTGTCACACTTTCCGTTAGTTCTTTAACAGGTTTCCTTTAGTTCTATGAACATATTTAAAATAGCTAATTTTAAACCATTATCACCATGATTCTGGGCACTTGGTTTTCAAGCCTGCCACAGAGCTGGGCGGGGAGGAGGGGAAATGGAAATAGGGCAAGTTAAAATGCCAGAAAAACCATTGTTCTTACTCTATTTCAGCCTTTAGAAAAATAAATAAATAAACACTACTTTTGGATTGCTAAAAGTCTTTGGTTAATTTCCAAAGTTCTGAAAAACATTGATTCTAAAAAGTTTGCCACTTTTTGCTTTTATGGAGTTTTGCCTATCCTTACTTTGCTATTTTTGCTGACATTACTTAATTTCATTGATTTCTGGTCTTTTATTATTATTTTTTCTCAGCACTGCTTTAGAAGCATCCTGCAAATATTGATAAGTTGTATTTTATTTTCATTTAGTTACATGGACTTTTTTCCATTGAGACTTCCTCTTTAACCCATGGATAATTTAGAATTCTGTTGTTTTATATCCAAGTGTTTATAGATTTTCCTATTGACTTTCTTTTATTGATTCCTACCTTGATTCCATTATCTTCAAAGAGCTTACTTTGTATAATTTAAAATCTTTTAAATGTGTTCAGGTTTGGGGATGGGAAAAGATATTCCATGCAAATGGAAATCAAAAGAAAGCTGGAGTAGCAATACACATATCAGATACAATAGACTTTAAAATAAAGATTTTTACAAGAGACAAGGAAGGATACTACATAATGATCAAGGGATCAATCCAAGAAGAAGATATAACAGTTACAAATATATATGCACCCAACATAGGAGCACCTCAATACATAACGCTAATACTAACAGCCATAAAAGAGGAAACCGACAGTAACACAATAATAGTGGGGGACTTTAACACCTCACTTACACTGACGGACAGATCATCCAGACAGAAAATTAGTAAGGAAACACAAGCTTTAAATGACACAATACACCAGATGTAACTGATATTTATAGGACATTCCACCCGAAAACAGCAGATAATACTTTCTTCTCAAGTGCACATGGAACATTCTCCAGGATAGATCACATCTTGGGTCACAAATCAAGCCTTGGAAATTTTAAGAAAATTGAAGACATATCAAACATCTTTTGTGACCACAACACTGTGAGATCAGAAATCAATTATGGGGAAAACAAGTGAAAAACACAAACACATGGAGGCTAAACAATTTGTTACTAAATAATCAAGAGATCACTGAAGAAATCAAAGAGGAAATCAAAAAATACCTAGAGACAAATGACAATGAAAACACAATGATCCAAAACCTATGGGATGCAGCAAAAACAGTTCTAAGTGGGATGTTTATAGCAATACAATCCTACCTCAAGAGACAAGAAAAATCTCAAATAAACAATCTAACCTTACAACTAAAGAAACTAGAGAAAGAAGAACAAACAAAACCCAAAATTAGTAGAAGGAAAGAAATCATAAAGATCAGAACAGAAATAAATGAAATAGAAACAAAGAAAACAATAGCAAAGATCAGTAAAACTAAACACTGCTTCTTTGAGAAGATAAAATTGATAAACCTTTGCCCAGACTCATCAAGAAAAAGAGGGAGAGGACTCAGATCAATAAAAATAGAAATGAAAAAGGAGAAGTTACAATGGACACTGCAGAAATACAAAGCATCATAAAAGACTACTACAGGCAACTCTATGCCAATAAAATGGACAATCTACAAGAAATGGACAAATTCTTAGAAAGGTATAACCTTCCAAGACTGAACCAGGAAGAAATAGAAAATATGAACAGACCAATCACAAGCACTGAGATTGAAACTGTGATTAAAAATCTGCCAACAAACAAAAGTCCAGGACCAGATGGCTTCACAGGTGAATTCTATCAAACATTTAGAGAAGGGCTAACACCCATCCTTCTCAAACTCTTCCAAAAAATTGCAGAGGAAGAAACACTCCCAGACTCATTCTATGAGGCCACCATCACCCTGACACCAAAACCAGACAAAGATACTCCCAAAAAAAGAAAATTACAGGCCAATATCATTGATGAATATAGATGCAAAAATCCTCAACAAAACACTAGCAAACAGAATCCAACAACCCATTAAAAGGATCATACACCATGATCAAGTGAGATTTATCCCAGGGATGCAAGGATTCTTCAGTATGCACAAATCAATCAATGTGACACACTATATTAACAAACTGAAGAATAAAAACCATATGATCATCTCAATCAATGCAGAAAAACTTTTGACAAAATTCAAAACCCATTTATGATAAAAACTTTCCAGAAAGTGGGCATAGAGGGAACCTACCTCAACATAATAAAGGCAATATATGACAAACCCACAGCAAACATCATTCTCAATGGTGAAAAATTGAAAGCATTTCCTCTAAGATCAGGAACAAGACAAGAATGTCCACTATCACCACTATTATTCAACATAGTTTTGGAATCCTAGACATGGCAACCAGAGAAGAAAAAGAAATAAAAGGAATACAAATTGGAAAAGAAGAAGTAAAACTGTCACTCTTTGCAGATTACATGATACTATACATAGATAATCCTAAAGATGCCACCAGCAAACTACTAGAGCTAATCAATGAATTTGGTGAAGTTGCAGGATACGAAGTTAATGCACAGAAATCTTTTGCATTCCTAAAGACAAACAACAAAATATCAGAAGGAGAAATTAAGGAAACACTCCCATTCACCATTGCAATAAAATGAATAAAATACCTAGGAATAAACCTACCTAAGGAGGTAAAAGACCTGTACTCATAAAACTATAAGACACTGATGAAAGAAATCAAAGATGACACAAACAGATGGAGAGATATACCATGTTCCTGGATTGGAAGAATCAACATTGTGAAAATGACTATACTACCCAAAGCAATCTACAGATTCAGTGCAATCCCTATCAAATTACCAATGGCATTTTTTATGGAACTAGAACAAAAAATCTTAAAATTTTTATGGAGACACAAAAGACCCCGAATAACCAAAGCAATCTTGAGGGAAAAAAATGGAGCTGGAAGAATCAGACTCCCTGACTTCAGACTATACTACAAAGCTGCAGTAATCAAGACAATATAGACAATTTGGTACTGGCACAAAAACAGAAATATAGATCAATGGAACAGGATAGAAAGCCCAGAGATAAACCCATGCACCTATGATCACCTTATCTTTGATAAAGGAGGCAAGGATATACAATGGAGAAAAGACAAGTCTCTTCAATAAGTGGTGCTGGGAAAACTGGACAGCTACATGGAAAAGAATGAAATCAGAACACTCCCTAACACCGTATAGAAAAATAAACTCAAAATGGATTAAAGACCTAAATGTAAGACCAGACACTATAAAACTCTTAGAGGAAGGTATAGGAAGAACACTCTTTGACATAAATCACAGCAAGATCTTTTTTGACCCACCTCCTAGGGTAATGGAAATAAAAACAAAAATAAACAAATGGGACCTAATGAAACTTAAAAGCTTTTGCACAGCAAATGAAACTATAAACAAGACAAAGAGACAACCCTCAGAATGGGAGAAAATATTTGCAAACAAATCAATGGACAAAAGATTAATCTCCAAAATATATAAACAACTCATGCAGCTCAATATTAAAAAAAACAAATAACCCAATCAAAAACTGGACAGAAGACCTGAATAGACATTTCTCCAAAGAAGACATACAGATGGCCAAGAAGCACATGAAAAGCTGCTCAACATCACTAATTATTAGAGAAATGCAAATCAAAACTACAATGAGGCATCACCTCACACCAGTTAGAATGGGCATCATCAGAAAATCTACAAACAACAAATGCTAGAGAGCATGTGGAGAAAAGGGAACCCTCTTGCACTGTTGGTGGGAATGTAAACTGATACAGCCACTATGCAGGACAGGATGGAGGTTCCTTAAAAAACTAAAATTAGAATTACCGTATGACCAAGCAATCCCACTACTGGGCATATACCCACAGAAAACCATAATTTAAAAAGACACATGCACCCCAATGTTCATTGCAGTACTATTTACAATAGCCAGGTCATGGAAGCAACCTAAATGCCCATCAACAGACGAATGGATAAAGAATATGTGGTACACATATACAATGGAATATTACTCAGCCATAGAAAGGAACGAAACTGGGTCATTTGTAGAGACATGGATGGACCTAGAGACTGTGATACAGAGTGAAGTAAGTCAGAAAGAGAAAAACAAATATCATATATTAATGCATATATGTGGAATCTAGGAAAGTGGTACAGATGAACCAGTTTGCAGGGCAGAAATAGAGACACAGATGTAGAGAACAAACACATGGACACCAAGGGGGGAGAGCGGTGGTGGTGGTGGTGGTGGGATGAATTGGGAGATTGGGATTGACATGTATACACTAATACACATAAAATAGATAACTAATAAGAACCTGCTGTATAAAAAAATAAAATAAAATTCAAATATAAAAGAAAAATGTGTTGAGATTTGTTTTATGGCCCTGGATATCTATCTCTCTTTGTGACTGTTTCCTTGGCACTTTAAAAAGTATGCATATTTTGCTGTTGTTGGGTAGAGTGCTCCATAAATGTTAATTAAATCTTGTTGGTGGGTGGTGGTGTTCAGATCTTCTATATCTTTGCTGATTTTCTGTCTAATAGCTCTATCAATTGCTGAGAGTGGAGTGTTGATATCCCAAGTATATTCATGAATTTATTTTTAATATTCGTCTACTATATATATACAT
Organism: Mesoplodon mirus; assembly: GCF_964341445.2. Lineage (NCBI taxonomy): Eukaryota > Metazoa > Chordata > Mammalia > Artiodactyla > Ziphiidae > Mesoplodon > Mesoplodon mirus. Next base: position 15,796,030 of record NC_138990.1, on the reverse strand, counting down.
AACTTAACACAGTCTATTGTTAAAGATGTTTAATTGCTTTTTTGGTTTTATTTCATTTTATTGTTTTATTGAAGTATAGTTGATTTATAATGTTGTGTTGATTTTTGCTGTACAACAAAGTGACTCAGTTATACATATATATATACATACTTTTTTGTATTCTTTTCTATTATGGTTTATCACAGGCTATTGAATATATTTCCCTGTGCTATACAGTAGGACCTTGTTGTTTATTCTGTATATAATAGTTTGCATCTACTAATCCCAAAGTCCCAAACCATCCGTCCCCCATCCCCCTCCTCCTTGGCAACCATGAGTCTCTTCTCTATGTCTGTGAGTCTGTTTTTGTTTCATAAGTAAGTTCATTTGTTTCATATTTTAGGTTCCACATATAAGTGATATCATATGGTATTTGTCTTTCTCTTTCTGACTTACTTCTCTTAGTATAATAATCTCTAAGTCCATCCACATTGCTGCAGATGGCATTGTTTTATTTTTAGTTAACTTTTTAGTTATAGTAAGAATACTTAACATGAGAACTATCCTCTTAATAGATTTTTAATGTACAATACTATATTGTTATCTATATGCATGTTGTATAGCAGACCTTTAGAACTGATACCATTGATTAGCAACTCCCCACCTCCCTCTCCCCCAGTCCCTGTAAACTACTATTCCTACTATTCTATTTTTTGCCTCTGTGAGTTACACTATTTTAGATACCTCATATAAGTGGAATCATGCAGTATTTGTCCATCTGTGATTGGCTTATTTCACTTACCATAAAGTCCTCAAGGTTCATTCATGTTGTCATATATTGCAAGATTTCCTTTTGTATGGTCAGGCCATTCAAGGTGACTGTTCTCTGAAATTTTGCCTTTTGCAAAAACATGGGTGGACTTGGAGGGCATTATGCTAAGGGAAATAAGTCAGAGAGAGAAAGACAAATACTGTATGACATCATTTATATGTGCAACCTAAAAAGTACAACAAACTAGTGAATATAACAAAAAAGAAGCAAACTCACAGATATGTAGAACACACTAGTGGTTACCAGTGGTCGGGGGGCCCGGGGGAATATAGGGGTGAGGAAGTGGGAGAAACAAACTATTGAGCATAAGATAGGTTCAGGGATATATTGTACAGCATGGGGAATATAACCAATATTTTGTAATAACTGTAAATGGAAAGTAACCTTTAAAAATTGTGTGGAAAAATTTTTTTAAAAAGATGTTCTCCTACTCTCTGTGCATCACTTGCTCAACCAGTCACTGCTTCACTCACATGACTATCCAGTTCTCTTAATTATAGGGCTTAATCAGTAACTGCCTATGTACTTGCCCACTGCCCCAGCTGCTGGTTCCCTGGTAACTGATGAGCCAACCTGATATCAATTCCCCCATAAATGGTAGGTTTCTTCTTCACTCCCCATCCCACCCATCAGTAGTGAAGATGGCTGCCATGTCCTAGCTGCCAACTGCTGTACTTGGTGGAGTATCGCCTCAGGACATTTTGCTTCAGACTGGTAAGCTTCCCTATCCAATAAACCATTGATGTCTCTGTCACTATAACTGGGCTCTTTCTTAGGTCTCAGACTGGGCAACTGCAAGGCTCACAGGCTTGCAGGGTATAACCCAACACCTTCTTTTTTAAAGCTGAATAATATTCCTGTGTATGTATATACCACATTTTCTTTTGCCATTCAACATCAGTGAAAATTTAGGCTGTTTTCCTATCTTGACTCTTGTGAATAGTGCTGCAATGAACATGAGGGTGCTAATATCTCTTCACGATCTTGATTTCAATTTTATGAAAAAATAAATTCATAGAAATGGAATTTCTGTATCATATGGTAGTTCTATTTTTAATTTTTTTAGGAACCTCCATACTGTTTTCTATAGCAGCTGCATCATTTTACATTCCTACCAACAGTATACCAGGGTTCCAATTTCTCCACATCCTCATCAGCATTTTTTTTAATAGTGAAAACACTATTATTTTTTAATAATAGCCATCCTGACAGGTATGAGGTGACTCTCATTGTGGTTTTGATTCCATTTCCCTAATGATTAGTCATGTTGGTCATCTTTTCATATACCTGTGGGCCATTGGTCTGTCTTCTTTGTTTTTCCACTTTAAGAGAAGTATAGAAAACTTTCTTCTATCTATCCACTTAAAAATATAATTTTTTGCTATTTCCTCTATATACATGGAGCACTGCATCAGATAATGTTATGATTTTTGCTTCAACCACTGAATATTATTTTTAAAACTCATGAGAAATAAAATAGTCTATATTTATTCCCCTCCCCACTTTGTGTGTTTATGGGTTTTTTTGTTTGTTTTTCGTTTGGGGTTTTTTTTTTTTCATTGTTATTTCCTTTCTACAGTTCCACGCCTTCTTCTGTTACTCTTTCCTTGAAAAACTTCTTTTGGCCTTTCTTTAAGGCTAGATCTGCTAACAAAAAGTTCTCTTCATTACTCTTTGTCTGAGAATGTCTTTATTTCCCCTTCAATCTTGAAGGATAGTTTTGCCAGATGTAGAACTCATGATTGACAGTTTTTTTTCTTAGCACTTGAAAAACATTGTGCCACTTCCTTCTGGCCTCCTTGGCTCCTCAGAATAAATCTGCTGTCATTCAAATTGTTTTTCTTATGTAGGTAAAGTGTTTCTTTCTGGATGCTTCAGATTTTTTATTTGTTCTTAGGTTTAACTATGATGTGTCTTGGTGTGAATTTCTTTGGGTTTATCCTGTTTGGGGTTCACTCAGATTTTGGAATGTGTTGTTTTATGTTCTTTGCCTAAACTGGGAAATTTTCAGTCATTATAGCTTCAAATATTTTTTCATCTCCACTTTCTCTTCTCCTTCTAGGACTCCAATAATATGAATATTAGATTTTTTTCCTTATAGTCCCACAGGTCCCTGAGACTCTGTTCTTTTTCTTTTTAGTGTATTTTCTCTGTGCTGTTCAGATTGAGTAATTTCTATTGTTATATCCTCAATCTCCTTGATTCATTTCTCTGAAATATTTTTTTCTGGCATTGAGTCCATGCAGTGAAGCTTTTTTTTTTTTTAATTGGGTTATTGTATCTTTAGTTCTATAATTTAATTTCCCTTTGGTTCTTTTTTAAAACCTTCTACTCCTTTTCTGAGATTTTCTATTTTTTTCCTGTGTTTCAAACATGTATTTAATTGCTTGTTGAAGCATTTTTAAAATAATGGCTGCCTTAAAGTTCTTGTCAGGGAATTCCAACATGTGAGTCATCTCAGTGTTGACATCTGTTGATTGTCTCTCTAACTCAAATTGTGATTTTCTTGGTTGTTGGTATGATGAGTAATTTTCAGTTGTATTCTGGACATTTTTATTATTATATTGTGAGACACTGAATCCTATTTAACTTTTTCGGCAGACAGTCACCCGTTTTAGCATACAGGTGTAGCATACAGGTCAAGGTGTGGGTGGGTTTTCAGCTCCCTGCTGGACCCTGTTGACAGCATCCTGACAAAGGCTGAGCAGTGACTCATACCTCCTGTGAGTACAAAGGAGTGGGGTGGAAGTTCAACAACTCTGTTAGCACTGACTCACACTACCTCATTGTCTCCAAGTGGGGTGTAGCTCAGCTCCCTGCTGAGCTGACACCAGGGTGGGGGATGTGATGGACCGTCTAGTCCCCCCACAAACTGCCTCCTTCCATTTCACTGATTCCAGGTGGAAGTAGATGTGCAGCTCCCCACTGGGCCCCACTGACAGCTCCAAAGCAGGAAAATCAGAGGACTGCCTGCTTCTGCTGGGTTCAGATAGAAGGTTAGCTCCCTGTTCGGCCCTGCCAACACCACCAGCTGGATAAATCAGAACTTCACTCCTGTTTCCTTGAGGCTGTCAGGGAAATGGAAGACTAGCTCCCTTTTGGGCCTGGCAGAAAATTTGGGTGGGGATATTTATCCACTGTTGTTTGGCTGGAGTAGGGGAGGTGTCATCAAAAAGGTTTTCTGTTCTCTTATGCATCTCTTTTCTTGGTCCTTTGTTCAGGAAGAATAGGCTTTTCTTGGAGGCTTTTTTTTTTTTTTTCATTGTTCTTGTTGGTGCTTCCATTTTTCAGGCTTCACCAATGCTCCATTCAGAATATATGGGAGGCAGAAAAAAAACCTATTGCTTTCTCAAGTCCTGTTGTTCTTAGGAAGTCTGACTTCTATCTTTCAGAGTCTTTTTATGCTTGTTTGTTGTGTTGTGTGCAGGGATTTTTTAGTTGTAAGAGGGAAATCCTGGGAGGAATGTAACTATTCCATCTTGGGTGGAACCAGAACTCTGAAATTACTTCTTGTGAAGATCTGTAATGATGTGGGAAATGTTTCCTGTTAAGTAAAAAAAGAAAGATATAATTTACATCTATTACATAACCTTGACCATGAGTGGATGAATGGTATTAACATTTGTTGGGCAGATGGATGAATTAATTCATTAATATCCTCAGTCAATGCTGTATCACCTGATCCCCCAAATTTGATCATTTTCTTACTCCAAGCCTTAACATTTTCTACAAGCCTCTATATGTACACTATGGTCTCACTGAAGTTTACCTTACAAATCCTGAACACCCTTGGAAATGTTATGTTTGTGAGCCCTGATTTTAATCTTTTGTCCACTTTTATAATATATATAGTAGGTAGTGAAATTTTAGGAATAGATTTTTAAATAAATTGGTTGGTCATTTTCCTGAGACTGACTAATTTGGTCAAATAATTTTTCCTGGCTAGGAAAAAAGGCAATCCTCATTACAATGAGGCATCTATTTATCCATCAAGTAGATATGAAGTGAATGAGAATTAAAAAGACAGCTTTTTTTTTTAATTTTTATTTTTTTTACAGTAGTTCCTTATTGGTTATATATTTTAAATATAGCAGTGTGCACATGTAAATCCCAAACTCCCAGTCTATCCCTCCCCCCAACCCTTTCCACTGGTAAGCATAAGTTCATTCTCTAAGTCTGTGAGTGTTTTTGTTTTGTAAGTAACTTCATTTGTGTCATTTTTTATATTCCGCATATAAGCGATATCATATGATACTTGTCTTTCTCTGTCTGACTTACTTCACTTAGTATGATAATCTCCAGGTCCATCTGTGTTGCTGCAAATGGCATTAGTTCATTCTTTTTTTTTTTTTTTTTTTTTTTTTTGCGGTATGCGGGCCTCTCACTGTTGTGGCCTCTCCCGTTGCGGAGCACAGGCTCCGGATGCGCAGGCCCAGCGGCCATGGCTCACGGGCCCAGCCGCTCCGCGGCATATGGGATCCTCCCAGACCGGGGCACGAACCCGCATCCCCTGCATCGGCAGGCGGACTCTCAACCACTGCGCCACCAGGGAGGCCCTAGTTCATTCTTTTTAATGGCTGAATAATATTCCATTGTATATATGTACCACATCTTCTTTAACCATTCATCAGTCGATGGACATTTAGGTTGCTTCCATGTCTTGGCTCTTGGCTATTGTAAACAGCACTGCAATGCATGTATCATTTTGAACTATGTTTTTCTCTGGATATATGCCCAGGAGTGGAATTGCTGGATCATATGGTAGCTCTATTTTTAGTTTCTTAAGGAACCTCCATACTGTTCTCCCTAGTAGCTGTACCAATTTACATTCCCACCAATAGTGTGAGAGAGTTACCCTTTCCAGCATTTATTGCTTGTAGACTTTTTAATGATGGTCATTTTGACTGGTGTGAGCTGATATCTCATTGTAGTTTTGATTTTCATTTATTTCTCTAACACTTAGCGATGTTGAGCATCTTTTCATATGCCTCTTGGCCATTTGTATGAAGAGACAGATCTTAAAGCTCAGAACTATTGGCTGACCAGTGAAAGACCTTAGCAACATCCAGGGGGTGGTCAGGATCCACTATGGCCCCTTACCAAAGCCTATCTTCCCACTTATACCAAAAGGGTAGCATGAGTTGTCAGCATGTTCCCGCATGCATTTATCACTACATTCACCTAGAATGCTTTATGCATAGGCCCCACTTACCCCTCAAGGCCAGATTAGATCTGAATCTGCCCATGAAGCTTTACCAACTCTTAATTTTTCCCTTCCCTTCTGCAGTATTTGTCTGGTCCATATGATATGACATTTGACTGCGTACTTCCATTATTTCATATATGCAAGTGCTCTTACCTCAAGAAAGAGTATGGTCCTTCTGAGCAGGGACCTCAGCTCACTCTATTTCCTTCTGTAATGACCTCTTAGATGCAAGATCCAGGAAACGGCCATTGCAGGATACTTGGAGTGCAATAGGGCATCAGGCCATCTCTGTAGATGCCTTTTGGGGTCTCAATGATTGTACAGCAGAGGTTACACCCTCTCAGCTGCCTACAGAGTCCAGGCAGCAGGTTTGTGTGTGAGACTCTGAAGGTTTAGATAACTAAACATTATAAGTCAGTAGGGTCATGTGTTATCTAAAAAGGTTTGATAGTGTTAGACTACATGAATAGAGGATAGGGTCTAGGACAAGGGCAAGAATTTTGTGTCCTCTCAGCTGGTGTGACATATTGTGTTTTATCCTTATACACTGATAGATTCTAGAGGCATTTCCAAGTGTATGCAAAGGAGGGAAGCAAGGATGTTTAGTAATCTAGAAATGGCATCAGAGGATGAACAGCTGGAAGAGTTGAAGATATTCAGTTAAGAAAACATACGGCTTAATGTGGTGTCCTTTGATAAAGATTGCTAGAGTTTTTTGTAACCCTTGAAATGTAGCCTTGATAGTGACATGGCTATAACAACTTAGCAAGAGGCTCTTTATCAAATCACCTTTATCAAATCACTGTTAACTGAGTGATTTAGAAAGGTTCTTTTGCCTCTGTTCCCCCATTCCAACCTTAATTATAGAAAAAACAGCCCATGGTATTCTCCCCAAATCAGAGCTTTAAAACAACATGAACTATCTCATACAAAATGGAGTTCTAGACATCAGTAAAACAATACTCTCAACTGAGTGTAGGAAGTGTAGTGAATGTTAAGTGTAGGAAGACAGTGAATATTATCCGGCAATATTGGCATTACGTTATTGCAGACATGTTATGTTACTACACACGTCTACTTGAGATCGTAAGGAAGTGACTCAGCAAACACTCCAACAACTAATGATCATAAAACAGTCTGAGAGATTTTAAATGTTCAAAAGGAACGAATGGAACCCACAAGGCAGGAAGAGAACATTAGGGAAAATAAGGACACAAGTAGAAATTTTAGACATGAAATATATAGTCAGAAAAGTTAAGAACTCAATAGACAAGTTAACCAGTCTGGACGACTAGAGAGAGAACTAGTGGTTTGGAAGATGAGCCTGAGGAAGTCACACTGAAGCACAGAGAGAAGAACAGAGATTGTGAAAGTGAAATCAATATAATGTGAAGAATAGAATGACGAAATCCAATATGAATCTAATAGGAGATCCAGAGGAGAGAACAGAGAGAATGAAGGAGAGGCAACACATTGAAGAGGTAATGGCAGAGGATTTACTCTGGAGGACGATGAATGCTCAGATTGAAAAAGCACACTGGGACTTCCCTGGTGGCGCAGTGGTTAAGAATCCACCTGCCAATGCAGGGAACGTGGATTTGGGCCCTGGTCCTGGAAGATCCCACATGGGGATGTATTTTGTATTGCAGGATGTTTAGCAGCAACTGTGGCCTCTACCTAATAGAAGCCAGTGGGAACCCCACCCACAGTTGTAACAATGAAAACGGTCTCCAAATCAATCTCCCATTGTTTCTCAGATTCCTTTGACTACGATCCACAGCTGGACATTCTCACATACCTGAAACAAGTTTCAGAAAACATTTCTTATGCTTAATTTTCTGGTCTTTTCCATCCTTTTCTATTTCTTTTCTTTCTTTAATGCTCATTGTGACTTACCTGTCACTTCAGTCTGACTTCTGCCTCAGAACTTCATCAAAACTGTTCTTGGTGAAGACCAGCAATGAGCTCCTCGTCCAGCAGACCCTTTGCAGTCCTCAGCTTACCTGTGCCCTCAGTGGCCCTACACGGCGTGGCCCACACGCTCCCTCTGAAGTTGTCTCTTTCGTTAGCTACCATGACATCACGGCCCCTCATTTTCCTCTGCCTCTTCTGCTCTATTTGTCTTCAGTTCTGGATATTCCTTCTTTGTCTGATCTCTATATTGTGAAGGCTCTTAGAGGTCTGTCTTGTCGTTTTCTCTCTTGCGCTAGATGATCTTCCACATTCTATGGCTTTCAGTACCAACCATATGCCAAAGACTGCCAAATTTATGTTCAGCCCAGACCTCTCTTCTGAGCTTGACACCCACGGATCCAACTTCCTTCTTGACATCTGCCCTGTGATGTTTCACAGCATCTAAAACAAAAACTCTTGCCTTTTCTCCAAATCTTTTATTCTTCCAACTTTTTAAATCTCAATAAATGGTACCACCAATCCACACAATTGCATAAGCCAGAAACCTAGATGTCATACTTGACATCTCCCAGATGTCCAATGGATCAGGGTCTGTCAACCTGCAAAATACATCCTGAGTCTTTCTACTTCCCTCCATCCTCAAGGCCTTCATCTTACTCCAAGTCTCCATTATCTTTCACTGAGAGCACTACGATGGACTTCTAATGGTCTTCCTGTTTCATTCTAATCCAGTCTCCGGCCAAGAGAAAGCAATACTCTTAAAATATAAATTTGGTCATATCTCCTCTCTGCTTAAACTCCTTCAATGACTTCCCTTTACATTTGGAATCAAGATCAAAGATCTCAGCCTGGTCTATGAAGGTCTCCATGACTTCACCCCTGCCTGTCTCCCTAGACCCACTTCGCACTGCTTACCTAGTAGCTCATCAGCTCTAGCCACACTGGCCCACCTTCTTTTCCTTCTATGAATCGCTGCCAATGCTCTTTCCTGCCTTGGGTCCTTGACTCTTCTTCCTCTGCCTGGAACACCTTTTCCTCACTCTTTGTAAGCCACTTCCCACTACTGCTTGAGGTGTCAGATTAACTTCCACTTGCTTAAAGAGGCCTTCCTTGCTCATCACCTCCCCCTCCAATCTAAATTAGGTCCCTATTATAATCTCTCCTGATGCTCTCTACTTTTCCTTGCTTGCACCGAGTAAGTAGCTGTGTGATTAGTTGTGCTCCCCGTCAGAAAGTAAACTCTATGAGATAAGGACTGTCTTTTTTTTAAATTTATTTTTTATTGAAGTATAGCTGAACTACAGTGTTGTGTTAATTTCTACTGTACAGCAAGGTGGTTCAGTTATACATATGCATTCTTTTTCATATTCTTTTCCATTATAGTTTATCACAGGATATTCAATATAGCTCCCTGTGCTATACAGTAGGACCTTGTGGTTTATCCCTTCTATATATAATGGTTTGCATCTGCTAACCCCAAACTCCCAATCCATCCCTCTCCGCCCCCCTCCCCCTTGGCAACCACAAGTCTGTTCCCTATGTATGTGAGTCTGTTTCTGTCTTGTTGATAAGTTCCTTTGTGTCATTATTTTAGATTCCACATATAAGTGACATCACATGGTATTTGTCTTTCTCTTTCTGACTTTCTTCACTTAGTATGATAACCTCTAGGTCCATCCATGTTGCTGCAAATGGCATTATTTCATTCTTTTTTATGGCTGAGTAGTATTCCATTGTATATATATACCACATCTTCTTTATCCATTCTAAGGACTGTCTTTTATACTCACCTTGAGCCTAGGTCACTGTCTGGCACGAATTCAGCACTTTATAAATATTAATCAGATGAATGAATGAACAGTGTTATTTTGCAGAAAGAGATAGTGGGATGAGACCCAATGGGATGACTAATAGGTGTTGAGGAAATTAAGATGTCGAATTTGCACTATTCTTTTGAGAAAATTGACAGTAAAGGGGATGTTAGAAAGTAACTGCTTGGAAAGGGGCAGCAGGGTCAAAGGAAGTTTCCTGTTTTAAACCATTCAAAGAGTGACATCAATGGCATAGATGAGCCTGGTGTTGGCAGGCCTCTTTCTCTATCCATGTCCTCAAGGAACTCAGCCAGTGGGCCATCAGGATGTGGCAAGTGCCTTTCTGAGTCGTGTCCTTTTCGGTTCAAACGTCTATGACAGGGTTGCTGGTCCCCTACTCTCAACCCTCTTCTAACCATGGTTGTGTCCACTGCTCATCTCTTACCCCTGTTGCCAACTCAGCCCCACCTTGGGTGGGACTGCAAGACGTTTTCTTTCTACACAACTCTGGCAAAACATAAATATGACCTTTGAGAAATGCTAGGCTGAATATTGGAGGGTTGGTTCCAACAGAAACTAAGAATTTCTTCATTTTTACTTACAGAATTACAAGGTGATAATGAAAGTTGAGTTTTGTAATGAGTTTTAAATATCATCACCCAGAAAAGCTTTATCTCTGGCCATAGAGTCATAGCCTGTTGGAATATACTTGATGAACTGCCTCTTTTGCATGAGTGAGGTTGGATAAACCACTTTGTTTTTCTGAAGCTTCAGTTTCTTCATCAGTAAAATGAATGAGGGGCTGGATTAGACTCAGCTTGCAGTCAAGGATACATACATGTTCAGACCACATGATCCACCCTCCAAATCAGGGTATTTGAGGGTAGGACCAGGCCTATGTATTTTAGGAATGCTCTACAGATGATTCTGACATACACTGCTGGTTACTGGCTTAGATTCTTTTAATTTCTAACATTTCATATTAATACCCCCCATTTGCTTAAAGTAAAACCTGTCTAATAATAGCACTAAAATTTCCCTCACAAAATTTTGGCTACGATTGCATATAAATTGGGATTTTCTTTTTTTCTCAAGAGATACTTTATTCAGATGAATAATTCACTTATAATAAAAGAAAACCAAGTACTAATGTCTCATTAGTCTATATGGCTATAATACATTCCCATGATTTAAATGAAATTAAGTACTTGATTTAGGGAGAATCCTACTGCAATAAATGAGATATCTTAATTAGGAAATGTCTATAACATTCATAGGAACGAAGGTAGTGTAAGAGTCTCCAAGCAAAACTACCTCATTTTACTACCAAACCTTTAGGCCTGAGAATCAGAGGAAAGTTCTCATACGGGGGATGAGAATAAAGAACTGAAACTTGCCATGGAATTGAAAACAGAAATTACAGGCATGGTTAAAAAGCAGAACATAGTTGTAGGGAAATCACCTTCTTGTAACAGAACCCAGTAGGTGAGTCAGAAAGCAGATGAATGAGAAATCCTGGTGGGACAGGCTCAGAACAGTGATGCAGAACAGTGATGGGCCCCAGTCCCTCCAGTCCATGCAGACAGGCAGGAGCAGCCATCTGTGGATGAAGTCAACCCTCCACCCCACCGCAGGGAATATAGACCTCCCACTACTGGCAAAGGTGCAGCAGGACAGTAATTCTACTGCTGCTAAGTGCCTCCATCATGCCAAAATCAAGCCTCAAAATCAGAACTGGCCTGAGTTATAGAAAGTAAAGTTGTTTTTCTTGCACACTCAGGTTTGTGAACTGCAATCCACCCCTGCCACAGACTTGCTATTGTCATTACCTTCGTTACTGTTATCTCTGCCTTCATGTTGGGAACCTTTCTCCTCTGCTCTGTGGCTGGAGTGTAGATAACTAACACATCCTGAGTCCTTCCTTTTCAAGTCACCATCTCTCCTCCCATTTCTCTGGGTATAAATTGCCCGCCCCCCTTCCTCCCTTCACTAATAGCAGGAGAATTCATTTATTCTCTCCTTCATTTCATTCAGTCATTCTAAAAATGCCATGTGTTAGAGACCACTTTAGGTAACAGAAATATAGCAGGGAATAGACAAGCTCCTTCTCTCCTGAAGATTGCATCCTGAAGGTGAGGGACAGAGAGTAAACAAATAAATATATAATGTGTCAGGTGGTGACAAGTGCTCTGAAGATAAATATAGTAGGGTAAAGGAATGAAGAGAGACAGGAGACAGATGCTATTTTAGAGGTGGTCAGGGAGGCCTCTCTGTTGAGCTGACATTTAAGCAGAGAGTTCTGGGAACTTATAAAAATGCTTCATACACATGATAACCACAGATAACCAGCCAACTGGCACAGTAGGGGAACTGTTCTCTTGACAGTATACCCAGAGCCCTGTCACAATCTAAGGCTAAATCAAATGACTTCTAAAAGACTGGTAAACGCCACCCAGATGCCTGGCTTCACTGATGAAAGAGAAACTGACCAAAATAAAAACTGTAGCAGCAGAAATGGGCTTCCATTTAGGGAACAATGTTCCCTAAAACATATGTAAAATTACTCAGCAAAAGAATAAGATTGTGACAAAACCTAAAAACCTAAAACTATCCAATTGGCATTTCCGAATAGTGTTTTCCCTTATGCAGTATTGATTTGGAAATGTTAAGAGAAGGTTGAGAAGTTCATGGTCCCACATTTTCCAAGCTTCCATAGGGAAATGGATAGTATAGGCTCTCAATTGCAAGTGAGGGAGGTGACTAGCTAAGAGTAACTAGAGATCCTCGTGGTGATGGAACAGCCCTGTATCTTGATTGAGATGGTGGTTACATGAATCTACATGTGATAAAGCTGGATGGAACTAAACACACACACAAATATATAAAGAATGCATTAAAATTGGTGAAATCTGAATAGGCTCTATGGATTGTTCCAATGTTAATTTCTTACCTTTGACAGTATATATTCCTGCAAGATGTTACCATTGGGAGAAACTGGTTGAAGGGTACACAGAATTTCTCCTGGTTTTATTTCTTGCAACCACATGTGAATACGATTATATAAAAAACTAAGTTAGAAACAAACAAACAAACAAACAATTCAGGCATTCTGGGCCCTGAGCCTAAGCCTTAACGATGATGTAGGGCCAGTGGTTGCAAATGTTTTATGTGTCAAGGGATTCTTTAATTAAACAATATAATCTTTTTTTATTATTATTTTTTTTTTGTGGTATGCGGGCCTCTCACTGTTGTGGCCTCTCCCGTTGCGGAGCACAGGCTCCGGACGCGCGGGCTCAGCGGCCATGGCTCACGGGCCCAGCCGCTCCGCGGCACGTGGGATCTTCCTGGACCGGGTCATGAACCCGTGACCCCTGCATCAGCAGGCGGACTCTCAACCACTGCACCACCAGGAAGCCCAACAATATAATCTTTTTAAATTTCTGTTATTCTGAGATGTTCTGTTTATATCCTTAATGGACAAGAAGAATAAATCTAATTTAAAATAGGTTAACATTTATTATTTTAATTAAGTCCTTACTTTCTCATGACATAATCCACATAAAACATCCCAATTCAATGTAGGAGGGAAAAAAAAAAAAACCAGACTCTAAAATATTGTATTCCTTCCACAATTTCCCATTAAAATACAAACTTCTATAGATAGAAAAGTAATCAAGAGGCAAAACAGCTTTAAGATGATTCCCAGTGTCCAGCAACACAGCTTGAACTCCCCCGCATGCTGCTTGCACGCGCTGTGCACTTGGAAGCTTTAGGAAGAAAGAAGTATCTTTGCTCTGCGTCCCAAGAGCTTCGCTCCAAACCCATAGGAATAATTCCCTTTTGTTTACCTTTGTTGTTTTGATTTATCTGAAATTGACAAAATAGGCACTGGAGGATACTGCATCACATTTAATTTTTTTCACATTTATTTGTTTTTAATAATCTACACAAAATGTTACGCTTAATTGTGGAAAAATGGATTTTTGAAAACGTGCATTTGAAGAACAGATTGGTTTATCCCAGGATGATGACCTGGCTGCTGTCTGGATAGTGGTGGGCCGGCTCTGCAGGGAACACGGGCGGGGGGGCGGGGGGTGGTCTGCAAGACCGTGTCTGGGAACCGCAAACCCAGGCCTGAGAAGCTGGAGAGGAAATTTCCCAGGACACATCAGAGCTCAGAGCCTTGGGGAACTGGAGAGTAAGAAAAGGGCGAACCTGACCTCAGAACTCGGGGCAAGAGCTGAGCGGGGGCAAGAATCCTCTCTCTGCCGCAAAGTGCGGTGACCCAGGGACCATCCCACCCGTGCAAGAACCCAGCCAGTGAGGCTCTGGAAAGCCTGTTTCTCCTTCACCTCCTCTGCCTGACCCTTCCCTCTTTCTATGGTAGGAATGGACTAGTCGAGAAAAAATATAAAGAATATTTTAATTGTAACTTTAAAAAATTATGGATTTCCCAGCCCAAGGTATATCATTATTATTATTTTTTTAATCAATGAGAAACATTTTCCTCGAGCATTCTCTCATGCCCTTGGGCCTTTGGCTGCTGCATGACCCATCTCCCAGGAGTCAGGTGCCAGGTGACAATGACAATAGCTTTGACAGGTGCAGTGGTGTCTCAGAGCACAGGAAAGGACAAATTTTGCAAAGATGTGAGGTGCAGCTAAGTTAGCTTGCTGCTTTTTAGTGTTCATATTTGATTCTAGATTTTTCTGTTAAGTTACGCAGAACCCAAATCCGGATGAACGTCACTTATTTTGTAGCATCCAGCAGTAAGTCCAAACACTATCAGATTCCTGTTTGTGCAACCTAGGAAATTAGTATAATATTTAAGGTATCAACTCAGCTCACAGTGATCCTCTTACTGCCCCTCTTACCAGGAGTGGAAGAGCCCCAGGTAACCTTGACTATCCCGAAATACTCCTCCACCCTTCCCATCCACCCCTGCACCCACCCAAACACATCTAATGGGTCCTGCTTCTCCTTCCTGAGAATTGACAGTCTGAAATTCTGGTTCTGTCTGTTCTGTGTTTTGAACAGACACTGCAGCCCAACATGTTTTATGCCATGGGGCATAACAGAACACACATCTTCAAGGGTAGGAGTGAAGCACACAAGAGGCACATAGAGGGAAAATGTCCTCCGAGACATTCCTCTTGCAACTCCCTTTCTGAAACCCAGCCATAGCTCCAACTCGGAGGTCTATGAGACACTCCATTTTTCTTATAATAATATCTGCCTTTCTGGCTAATCTGGCCTGAGTCAGTTTATTTTACCTTCATTGGAAGTGTCCTAATGAACCCTGGTAGGGTCTGCAAGGTCAAAGACTGCTGATTTGCTGTCACAGTGCCTGGCATGTAGTAGGGACTCAATGAACATATATTGAATTAATGCATGAAGGATACCCTGGCCAAGCATGCCATGTGTGGGAGGAAATGTCAGGAAAGCAGCATTCCCCTGCTTTGTGGGAATGACGGAGGAATGGTGGAGCTAGTTATACAAGAGAACATACTCAGAGGAGAAGAACTGGCAAGCGGGAGTCTATCCAAGATCCTGTAAACATCCTCTCCATATTTTGATGATTTCCCAGATTGTGAATTTACCTTCAACTGTAGAAGCCAGATCTTAACTTTTCCAGCCTCCCTTTCCACTGGAGTACAGATATTTGACTTGTGAGACACCGCTTGGAAGCCAACTCCAAGAGGAAAGGGGCAGGACCTAGGGCACCCACATTGCCTGTGTGCTGGGCAGAGGCAGAGGCAGGTTCTGGGGATGGACCTTCCTGACCAGGTTGGTTCTGTGAACAGATTGTGGACAATGTCCGTAAAAGTTCAGCCCAATATGTCTCTTTAGCTCTACTAAGGACGCTGTGATCTTTCTAATACCTCTTAATAAACTGACTAGAGTGGATGCAGGGAATAGAAGCTGGAGTCTTCATCATGCAGTCAGAGCTGAAAATCACGTCTGAGAGTCAAGATGAGAATCCAAGATGAAAGCGAGGAAAGTAGGCAGCCAGGAGAATGATCTTTTCTTCTTTTTAAAAATTTTTTATTGGAGTATAGTTGATTTACAATGTTGTGTTACTTTCTGTTGTACAGCAAAGTGAATCAGTTATACATATAGCCACTCTTTTTTAGATTCTTTTCCCATATAGGTCATTACAGAGTATTGAGTAGAGTTCCCTGTGCTATACTGGATGGACCTACAGATTGTCATACTAAGTGAAGTAAGTCAGACAGAGAAGGACAAATATCGTATATCACTGATATGTGGAATCTAAAGAATGATCTTTTCAAACAACCAATTTTGAGGTTAATTGATTTTTCTCTATTGTTTGCCTGCTTTCTATTTCATTAATTTTCATTCCTATCTTTATTATTTACTTCTTTCTATTTTTATGAGCTTGATTTTCTGTTTTTATAGCTTCTTAAGGCAGAAGCCTACATCATTGATTTGAAACTTTTCTTCTTTTCTAGTGTAAGCATTTAAAGTTATCCTCCTTCTAAGTGATACATAAACTTCATCCCACAGATTTTGATATGTTGGGTTTTCATTATCCTTTAGTTAGAAATATATTCTAAGATTTCCAGTTTGACGCATGCATTAATTAAAGTGTTTAATTTCCAAACATGTTGGGGTTTTCATATTCCTGATATCTTTCTATTATTGATTTTTATTTTAATTCTATGGTGGTGAAAGAACATACTCTGTATGATTTCAGTCCTGATGAACTTATCGAGGACTGTTTTATGGCCCAGGAGATGGTGTATCTTGATAAACTCATAAGCACTTGGAAAGATTGTGTGTTCTGTTCTTCTTAGGTGGAGTGTTCCAGAAACATTGATTAGGTCAAGTTGGTGGAAAGTGTTGTGTAAATCTATGTTCTTATGATTTCTATTTACTTTTTCTATTAAATACTGATAGAGGAATATGAAAATCAGCTTGGTAACTTTGGATTAGTCTAGTTCTCCTTTCATTTTCATCAGTTTTTAAGATTTTCTTTTTCTTTTTAATATTCACAACCCCTTGTATCAGGTATCTATTTCTGTGTAACAAATTAGCCCCAACTTAGCTGCTCAAAACAACATGCGTTTGTTATCAGGAATCTGGGTATGGCTCATCTGGGTGCTTCTGGCTCAGGTTTCTCACAAGTCTGTCATCAAAGGGTCAGCCTGGCCTGTATTCACAGTCATCTCAAGGCTCCCAGTTATCTTCCAAGCTCACTCATGTGGCTGTTGGCTGCCTCAGGTCTTTGCTGGCTCTGGGCTAGAGCCTTGACTAGGGGGCCTATCCACAGAGCTATTCAAAACATGGCAGCTTTCATCCCCCTGAGGGGACAGAGAGAGACTTTTGTAACCTAATCTTTAAGTAAAGTCATATCACGTTTGCCACATTCTGTTTATTAGAAGTGATGTTAGGCTCAGCCCATACTCAGGGGTGGGGGGTACAGAAAGCTGTGAATAACAGAATGTGGAGATCATTGGAGGTCATCCTGGAGGCATCCCACACACTCTTCAAAGCATTCAAAACAGAAAGAGATCTCAATATATATACCTATGGAGACATATGTAAAAAAATACATGTACATACATATAGATACATGTGTAAATATATACATATTTGGTGGTACTGGATTGTCTCATGGCCTCTGGAAATGCTAAGCAACCAGTCCTCAGGAGAGTGAGGCTCAAGGCAGCTATGGGGACTCTGCAGCAGGAGTTTGTCGATGGTCCTATGTAAACTCTGTCATTTACATAACTCAGAATTCATCCTCCATGTCCATATTTCTTTGTCATAAATTTCAAGAGAATCTGATTGGACCAGCCTGGGATAGGAGTTCATAGCCAATCAACTGTGGCAGGGAAACAAGATCATGGAGGATAAAACCCATGACCAGAGGTCCACCCCTGTGGGCAAGGGAGCAGTGCTCATAGAGGGAGGATGGGTTATATGCCAGGTATCACCCTAGTGATGCTCACACGTAGTGCTTCCGTCAGAATACATTGGCAGTGGCTGAAGCTGAGAGTGGACTGGCTCAGGGGAGAAGATCTGACCTGAAGACGAGGGCTCTTAGGGGGCAGAGGAACATTCATAATAGCCCTTGTGTCCTACCCTGGGTCTTTGTGTGGCCCAGGCTCAGGCCCTACACCTTTCTGTACACCTCAAAGAGATCACAGGTCTCTGTGCACCCTGTTAATGACCAAAGGAACTTTGGTGTCCTGCCAGGGTCACAGAGTAACCTAAGAAGAGGAGTTTGGCTCAGGGTTGGACTCAAGTCTTAGGTGTTGGACTGTGCCAGCAACTGTGGCCTCAGGAGGCTCTGAGCACTTCGGCCTCCCCAGCAGGCAAGAGGAAGTGGTTCTGTGGTCCCACCACATGTTTCAAGGCATGGGCATTATCTGCTGCCACCCTGGGCTAAGTTTGGTTGTTTCAAATATTTGGCAAGTGCAAGAATTCTTTGAATGAAATATGACCCAGGGCTTGATGACTTGATCTCTCTGGTCAGGCCCCACTGGCACAAGTGATGGTCTAGGATGCCTTCGTAGCCATATGTAGAGAAGCTAGATCTGGGGCTGAAGCAGCTGAAAGCCTATTATTGATTTTTTTTAAAAACAGAAAATTCCAAGCATACCTAAAAGTAGAGAGACTGGCATAATGAACCCCTGCACCAATCACCCAGCTGCAACTGATCAATTCATGACTAATCTTTCCTCTATAACCCTACCCACTGCAGCCATTTACCCTGTAGATTATTTTGAAGCAAATTCCGTCATATAATTTCATTCATAAATATTTCAGGATGTATGGCTAAAAGATAAATTCTCATTTTAAAAAATCAATAACCATTATCATATCTAAGATAATTAAAAATTCTTCATAAAAAATCCAACCAGTATTCCAATAGTCCCTGTTATTGCCTTTTTAATGTACAAACTCTAAAAATTAACATTGGAATCCTCCCAACTGCTTTTAAAAGCATTCATTGGTGATAATATTCACAATAAAATGTATTAAACCAGGAAACAAAACAAAAAAATGCATAAATGATAAAAAGTTTAAGTTGTTCTTTACAATGTGATAAACCATGAGAAACTGAAACCAGTTTCCATCATCTTTTTTCAGGCTGCTGCTTCTTATTTTCCAAGAAGGAAAGAGAAAAAGGTTAAAGCCTGACGTTGTCATTAGGGCTATTAAATTGTCCCACCCTCTCTCCTTGCAGCCACAGGAGAGATTACAGTTCGTCAGTCCCTTAAAGTGAGGTGTGGCCACATGACTTGTTCTTACCGAAAGCTGTGAGTGGAAGTGAAGTGTCAGTTCTCATCAGATAATTTAATTTCCATTACGAGCCCCTCTGAAGCATTCTTTTTACCGTGCTATAGTGAGTGACTCAGGTTACTCCATCACCTGGGGTCCTGGAGGAACAGGTAGCGGATGAGAGAAACAAATTTGTTGTTTGAAGTCACTGAGAGTTTGAGGTTGTATGTTATCGACGCATAACCTGGCCTGCCTTGACTCATGCCAAGTGTGTAGGCTTGAGCAGGTGATTTCAGGGAAGGTCAAGCTATGGCTAATAACCTTTTAGTGAGAACCCTCTTGAGGGATCATTGGATTCACCTCTTATGAGTTTACTGAATTGATCTGTGCTGTCGTTTAGGTAGAGCAGTGGAATCTTAATTCTTCGGGCTTTGACATTATTATAAGAGGAATACAATAATGAAAAGAGCACCCTGACAAATAGAACACCTTAGATGTATAAAATATTAAATGGACCTGAAGATGAAACAAAAGATGAAACCCTGGCCTGGAGTGTCATGTCTCTGCCCTTCCTTTACCTTGGACAGCTCCCTTCATTTCTGGGCCTCAGTTTCCTGTTCTGTAATGATAATCATGATTACAAAAGTGACACTACTGGGCATCTTACCCGGGCTAGATAGTTCCGTGGAACTTAATTTATTTAATCCTTACAACTAGCTTTCAGTAGTTAATTTTTTGTACCATTTTTAAAAACACAAAACTGGAAACATAGAGAGGCTGCATAATTGCCCAACAATAGCTGCACGTGGAGGGGGTACTTCCAAAGCCATCCTCAACTAAAGGTTTAAGGTCCATTTCTTGTTCTAAACTCCTGTGGATTTTTTGGTGTAAGGCTATTCACAACTAATAAAACCACATCGTCAAAAAGAGAATAATATTTTCTCCAACAAAAGGAATCGTTCTTTTATTTGCAATCATATTTTCCATCATCTGACAGAGCACATACTTTATGAAGATCAAGGACTCTGCTATTAATATTCCCTGGCCTGTGTACTATCAAAGGGATTCAAAGCGTCAAATCCTTATGATAGAATTCAGATGCTAACCGTAATGTAGACTAACTCTGAAACACAAATATTCCCCCGGAGAGCTTGCACAGACTTTCTTTCCTTTTTTCTTTTTCTTTCCTTCTTTCTTTTCCTTTCTTTCTCTTTTCTTTCTTTCTTCCTTCCTTCCTTTTTTTTGTAAATTCTTTTCTTTTTTATTGAAGTATAGTTGATTTACAATGTTGTGTTAGTTTCAGGTGAACAGCAAAGTGATTCAGTTATACATACATATATATCTACTTTTTCAGGTTCTTTTCCCTTATAGGTTATTACAAAATATTGAGTATAGTTCCCTGTGCTATTCAGTAGGTCCTTGTTGGTTATCTACTTTATATATAGTAGTGTGTATATGTTAATTCCAAACTCCTAATTTATCCCTCCCCCTTCTCCTTTGGTAACCATAAGTTTGTTTTCTGTCTGTAAGTCTATTTCTGTTTTGTATATAAGTTCTTTTGTATCATTTTTTTTAGATTCCACATATAAGTGATATCATATGATATTTGTCTTTCTCTGACACAGACTATTTCTTTGCTGACACTTTTCTTTTCAGAATAATTCAAAGACTTGTTAATTCATGGTCATAAAGACATTTTGCCAGCCACGTTGTATGGTTTTACAATACCAGACTTACAAGACCAAGTTTAACTTGTGGTTAAAATATTGGAAATTAAAGTAATGATGTTTAGAGAAGGTAGAATTCACTTTATGGAAAACACTGCTTAGGCGTGTGTGCATGTGTGTGTGTGTGTGTATGTTACAGCTATGATATCTGCTCTCAGACCGCCATTACCAGCTCCACACATAATGGCCAATTCTTGGTTCTCCATTTAGGGAACTCACACTAGCCTTGGCAGAGAGAATTGTGTCTCTCCTGCATCTTCATCTCAGCTAATGTTATTATTTTACTGTCATACATTAATGTTTTAATTTTGTTTTTCATCATTTCTGGTCTCCATCTGAGCATCTTAAATATATTGGTCCTCATCTTAACTGAATATTCCTGAAATCTTTACTGTTAGGTTAAATAATAGGGAGAGGTAGGAACACCAAAGTCTGTTCAATGTCATTCCCCCCGCCTCCCAGCGGCTTTCCAAGGCTGCTAATTAACATCCGACCATAATATCTTAAGTACAGGTGAATGATTACTGAAATAGGTTTCTTTAATAATGGTGTTTAGGAAAGTTCAGAAAGTCAGGGCAGCCTAAAATTCCATATCAAAGTTCCTATTGAGTATGAGAGAGGACAATGGTACGGGAGGTGAGAGGAGCGGGGAAAATACCGGAGGTACCCTCTGTCCTCAAGAATATTATTTTCCTCCTTTGAATGGAAAGACCACCAAACCACATGAAGCAGCTCAAAAAGTTATAGGATTAATAGTAATTCTAGGAGAGAAACAGTTAGGTACTGGAGTCTGTTGAGACTTTGAAACGGCAGGCTGAAATTGTGGTTTAATTCAGACTAGGCTGTTTGCCATGGAAAGGTTTTTTGAGAATGCTAGAAAGACGAATATAGGCTTGTAAAATGTGTCAGTCAGCTCGGAAGGAAAATGTTGAACAAAACCATAGTTAATTCTAGCATTTAATGCAAAATGCTTATAAGTAGAGGTGTAAATATGGTAGCAGTTACAGTCATCGATGAGGCCTTGGTTCAAGTAAATTTGGAAATTGCAAAGGCATCTAGTTTTCTTGGAATATCTGAGTAAAAAGCTTCCAATAGGATGAAATCCACATAAATAGTGGGCTCAACCCACCATCTTCCAAGCTACTATCCTCATCCTGCAGCATGAACCTGTCTGGGTTTTTTTTGCCTTACCCTAGGCTACAGCAATTTACCTAATAATTGAACAGACTTAAACCTGGGGCTTCATGAATTGGGTTTTTTTCTTTTTAAGAATAATGCCATGGAAAACCTACGAAGGAATAAGGCACACAGCAGACAAAATGAGCAGATTACTCTGTATATTAAAGAAGATTGTCAGTACGCTACATTTCTTCTTATTCCCTTATTGCTGTGGGCTTTATTCATACTCTGAACTAGATGAAAGAGAACTGAAAACAAAGAAAAAACAGTAGAAGAAGTTGCAAAGGCTGGATAAATAAAGATATTGGTGGAACCCAGAGTTGCCTTCATTTAATTCTCCTCCTCATCTCTCCTTTGGTTCTCTCCCTCCTATTACATTTTGTACCTATCTATCTTATCCACTAAGACTTTAAGTTCCCTTGAGGGAAAGGACTATGTCCTACCGATCTTTACCTTTTGGTATTATTCATTCATCCATCCATACATCAGTCATTCCTGAAGTCTTACTGAGAGCCTAATATATTCCAGAAGCTTGGGATACATCAGTGAACAAAACAGATGGAGGTGAAAGACAGATCAAGACAACACATAATGAATAAGTAAATGAAATAGTATTATAGAAAGTGATAAATTGTATGGAAAAAGAAAAAATGAGCACAGGGTGAGGAGGATTGGGACTTGGGGTTGGATATAGTATTAAACTGCAGTATTAACAATGGTGATCAGAGTATGCTTCACTAAGAAGGTGATGACAGAGCTAAGGCTGAAAGGAGGTGAGAAAGTGAGCCAAGCAGGGAACTGGGGAAGGAGAAAGCACTTCAGACAGAGGGAAGAGCTGGGACACAGGCCCTGGAGAAGAAGCATCCCTGGTATGTTTGAGGAACACAATGGAGGTGAGTTCGGCTGAAATTAACTGACCCCAGGGGAGTGCAGTAGAAATGGAAGTCAAAGTTCATGGGGGGCCAGACTGTGTAGAGCCACGTGGGCCAGCAGAAGAGCTTTGGTTTTTACCCTGAGATGGGAGCCACTGCAGGAGGGCCGGAGGTATCTTAGGCTTTAAATTGTCATTCTGCTGATGTGTGGACAATAGACTATAAACATGCAAATTTATGTCAAAAAAGAAAGCAAATACCACCAGAACTTAAAAAAATAAAATCAAAGCTGAGTTTATGTACTTGTCAGGCAAGGAAACACATCAGTGAAAAAGT
The DNA here is from genome assembly GCF_964341445.2 of Mesoplodon mirus. Taxonomy (NCBI): domain Eukaryota; kingdom Metazoa; phylum Chordata; class Mammalia; order Artiodactyla; family Ziphiidae; genus Mesoplodon; species Mesoplodon mirus. The sequence continues at coordinate 15,772,922 of NC_138990.1, read as the reverse complement.
TCACTAATTCATGAATTGGGAAAAGTCAGGGTTTTTTAAGTGCTAGAAAGAGGAAAGGGGGTTCACGGGGGTGATGCTAATCTAAGATTGAAAACCAGCACCCTCACAGGAAGGAACAGTGCTGGATCAAACAGGGAACTTTGTTCAATGGGCAGAAACAAGTCTTCAGTTAGGTCTAATAAGGGTCTGGCCTAGGGGTCACTCAAAGTTCACAGTCCTTTATCAGTTTCAGTTGGTTTGAACCAGTTGCGGTATAACACAGCATCCCATTTTGATATCCCCTAGGCAACGGCTGTAAGTGGAAAATTTTCCTTTTACAGTTGGGCACAGAGAAACCTGTTAGGAAGTTCTTGCAGAAATCCAGGCAGAAGATGATTGGGCTCATCCCAGAGTATACCATGGAGGTGATGAGACGCAGCAACTGATGGTTGGAGTTGCCCTGGAGACAGGAAAAGCTGTGGGTGGAAACGGTTTGGGGAACAGATTAGGAGTTCATGTGAGTTTAAGATGTCAAATAGATGCAGTAACAGGGACAGTGAGGTCTGGCTGGTGACATAAAGTTGGGACTTGAAGATGAGTATAGATGGTGTCCAATGCTAGGAGCCCATGTGCAGTCAACCCGTGAGCCAAGGAGATGGAGCCCTGGGGACTCCAACAGTATTTTCCCCTCCAGGTCCCAATTTTTTTTTTTTTTTTTTTTTTTTCGGTACGCGGGCCTCTCACTGCTGTGGCCTCTCCTGTTGCGGAGCACAGGCTCCGGACGTGCAGGCCCAGCAGCCATGGCTCACAGGCCCAGCCGCTCCGCGGCATGTGGGATCTTCCCGGACCGGGGCACGAACCCATGTCCCCTGCATTGGCAGGCGGACTCTCAACCACTGCGCCACCACGGAAGCCCCAGGTCCCAAATTTTAATTCATATATATTTTTATTACAATGAAAGTATTCTTATAAACCTCCTCAAATATTTTGTGGAATGAAGTGGGAGTATAAATCAATGATCATTGGAACTTTCACTGTGCCTCATATGGTGTTTTAATTTCCCCCAATTTATTAGATATCATTTTACAGATAAGGAAACTGAGGCCAGAATAGTTGAGTAGTTTGCCTAGCATCATGTAGCTAATAAAGGCAGGGCTGGGATTTAAGCCTGAGTTCACCTGAGTCCCTTTTAACTCTGCTTCCGATAGTTCACTAATCTGGGTAGAGAACAAAGTTGACTAGAAGGTGAGGAGTCCCAACTGTTTGTAGTTCCTGGCATGTTCCAACTTAGTGCAATAGTCTTTAAAGTTGAGCATGTATCAGAATCACCCAGTGGCTTGTTAAAAGACAGACTCAGGACCTCAACCCAGAGGTTCTGATTCCACATGTCCGGGATGTGGTCTGCTAATGTGCATGTCTGATAAGTTCCCAGGTGATGCTGATGCTGCTGGTCTGGGGAGGACACTGTGAGAACCACAGGTTTAGCTGCTTTTCGCTGATTCTGCCAGTGAAATAGCCTGCCAAATGCCCAGGTGTCTCTAATTCCCCATAGGGGATTAGAGGGGTGTCTGCTGCTAATTGGAACTTCAGAAGGGTCCTTGGTGATAATTCCTTTGCTTTTTTTTTTTTTTCTTTTTTTTTGGCCACACCGTGCAGCTTGCGAAATCTTAGTTCCCCGACCAGGGATCGAACCCGGGCCCCGGCAGTGGAAGCTCGGAGTCTTAACCACTGGACTGCCAGGGAACTCCCAGTTCCTTCAGTTTTAACGTAGTTCTCTCCTTCCCAAGGTACATGGCTGTTGGGGGAGAGGGGATGATGGGGTGATGGCTGTTCAACTCCAGGTGCTCTCCAACACAGTTTACCAAGCTGTCCAGTAAGTTCTTCTTTTATTATTATTCTCCCAGCAGTCTCGTTGCCCTTTCCTGGGAACAAACTGCCATCATCACCCCTGTGACTCCCAACATCCATCAGGCACAGGGGGGGTTCAGGTATGGTGGGCCCTATATGCTTACACAGCTATTGGGGATGGGGGCCTTAAAGAACAAGAATACAAGCTTATAAGCACACAATTAGATGCAGGGCCTTGAAAGAAACTTGTGCAGGAGAGGGGCCCTAAAGCTTAAGCTTCATTAGCTTCATGGGGAATCAGCCTCTGATCAAACAGGTCTGTGTATGTCTAGGCTCCAATTATAGCCATATGCTTAGTTCCCATGGGGCTCTTGAGCCTCAGGCTAATCAGAGGATGTGGTCGATTCCTGTGTAAGAGAACCTGAGCGTTTCATGGTTGAAGAGACTTGTCTGCCCTGAACCTGGTAGTCGGTGAAGGGCTGCTGAGTCCTTGTGCTGCACCTTGAAGGTAAGTTTTGACCCAGCTAAGGCACTCAGTTACTTATCCTTGGGCTTGATTTCTTCGGTTAGTTAAAAGCCTTCCAGATACAAACATGGAAAAGCCAACTTAGAGATAGTACTAATTATGCCTATTTAATTCTATCGAGAACAAAATTCGATTAAATTGACTCTAATATTCAGAAAAGTAAAAGTGCTTTTCAAAAATCAGGTAAGGCTATTAAAATATAAAGTGCTTGCTTGACAAAGAAGACTACTGCATAGGGTAGCACTTTGAGTTTCTTTTGTAAGTCTTCCTGAAATTTTATTTTCCCATGTAGTTTGTTCCAAGACGTATTAGGGGTGGACTTGGCCTTCATACGAGGATTCACTCAACAAATCCTGCTAAGCATAAGCAAACGGCTCTGTAGTTAGGGGAAGTTACTAAGATAGTTACTAAATTAGGAATTAGGGGAAGTTACTAATTGATTAAAGAGGGAGTTTGTAGCGAACAGCCACGCCCATGAAGAACCTTGACCTAAGATGAAAAGGGCATCTAAGAGGCATGAGGTGGCTTCCGGAAAGAGACTAAAAGAGACCGCATTTGTGTTGAGCCTTGAAGGAAACATGTGAATAAAATGTCTTAAGAATTACTCCAAGACGGAAAAAGCCAGCATGAACACTGGACGCTGTTCTGAAGAACAGTCTGCCCTCTGCCTCCAGGGACACTGCTGCTTTACACACACACACACACACACACACACACACACCCCAAAGGGCTTTCCCGCAGCAAAGTGGGCACAATCCAAGGCAGGAGGAGTCCATTAAGCGTTCCTGGGTGCTGTGTCTTGAAGGATACAAAGATGAATAGAGCAGGTCCGCGTCCCCAAGGCAGCGCCACCAGGAACTCAATCAGGCCATGGGTATTCTCGAAGCGGCTGAGTGGCGGAGGTGCGGCTAGGAGGAGTCACTGGAATGGATTTTCCGCGCTGGGCCTCGAGGTCTGGATACGCACTCAGTCCTCTGGAAGGCTCTCGCATTGCAGTACCAGGGATGCAGAGGTTTGTACCCTGCTCACAGCAGCGTCCCAGCCTGCCCCAGCGCCCCGCAGCCCCTCCCCGGCCCCGCCCCCGTACCAAAGCGGCTGCGTAGCCAGGCCTCCCAGTCCGCACGTGATCGCCGTCACTGCCTCCGCGAAGCCTGAGCCGCCATCATAAGTCCTGGCGGCTGGGCCCTGGCCTGCCTCCCTCCTCCTCCTCTCGGCGGGCCAGCGGTGACAGGTTGGGGGTGTGCTGCCCTCGTCCCGCCTGGCCACTGAAGCCGTGGGCCTCCGAGGGCGGGACGAGGAGTTCCGACCCACGGACCCCGGGGCGTGCAACCGACGGGCGGGCCGCCCAGGTGACGACACGGCGGGGGCGGTGCCCAGGGCCGCGCCCCGCCCCTCGCAGGCCAGCGCCCAGAGCCCGCGGCCCGTGCCCGTTTCCAGTATGGCCGACCGCTGTGCTTGACCCGCGGCCTCTCCGCTTCGACTCTCCGTAAGCGATGCAGAGGCCGAGGCCGTGACTGACACTCTCGCTCACACGCACGCACGGACCCAGACCCACGCCCGGAGTCCGAGCCCTGGGCCCGGAACCGCTCTCGCCCCCGGCGCCGCGGCCAGAGCCCGGACCACGGCTCCCGCGCCGCCGCCGCCTAGCCGAGAAGGACCGCGCCGGATCTCGAGCGCGGCGGCCCGCGGCCGGCAGGGATGGGGAAGCGGGCCGGAGGAGGAGCAGCAGGAGCCGCCGCCGCCTCCACGTTCCCCGGGGCCGGTCTGGAGCCCGCGGCCAGCCGCGGCGGGGGCCCGCGAAGCGCGGCCGCCGGCTTCCTGGGAGCGCTGCACCTGGTGATGACCCTCGTCGTGGCCGCGGCGCGGGCCGAGAAGGAAGGTGGGTGTCAGCCGGCCGGCATCTCCCGGGCCCGGCCCCGCGGCTGTCACCGCGCCCTCGCTGAGGCCGCTGCCGGGCTGCGGCCGGGGAGGAACGGCCGCGGCTCTGGGCTCGGAGGGAGGCCGAGCGCGGGGCTCGGTCCGGCGCGAAGTTGCTTGGTCGAGTCCCGTCCCGAGCCGGGAACTTGCGGTTCGGATGCCAACTCGCGGCGTTGGCCGCACGGAGTTGCTCTTGTTCTCCGTGATTCCTTCCCCTCGTCTTCCCTCTTGTCTCCTGTCACTGCCGTTTCAAAACTTCCTGAGTTCTCATGTATTATTGCCACTTGGCTCACTAGGTAGGAGGGGCATATTTTTAGACTTGATTGCTGTTAATAGGCAAATTTGAGGACACTTTTTTTTTTGGTTGCGGTTTTAATAGCGGCGTGCGAACAGAGCTCACTTTAAAATGTAAAAATAGCGAGACTGGTGGAAAGGCTTCAAGACAGCTTATCGAATATTATTTTGCATTTGTTCGAACATTTTGGGGGGAGGAATCTTGTTTTTTCAGCTTCCTTTTTCAGTATCGCTTTGCAATATTGATGATTGTTTAGCTAACAATTCTCTCGTACAGTTCTGCCTAGCTCTCTATTAAGCTATTGAAAGTCTGTTTATATTTTTTACATGTTTTAAGATACTCAATTGGGTGTCATTGCCTTTAATGTGAAAGACTTTAAAAACCAATGTCAAGTTTCTAGTTTGCAAACCTTTATCTATAATTTACAGTTAAGGGCTGACCCCTATTTTTAAAACTCTCGTTAGTATTGTATGACTGTAATACCGGTACTTTTACAGGGTTAAAAAATCATTTTGTAACCTAGAAGACCAGATCTGTAATTTTGTCATTACTACGTGTTTTTGAGCCTGGGGAAATGAGTGACCACAGAGCCTTCATGAAGAAATCACTAAAAGTGAATGGTTTTTAAAAAGCTAAGCAAAACTTGTTAGTTTAGCTTCTGTTTCACACTAAACTGCCACTGCAAAGAAAATAATTTCTTGCCACAATGACTTTAGGGTTGATGTTCTACTTTACGACTGAAGTCACTTGCTTTTTATTGTTACTGAGGGCAACAGCAGAGCACACCAAATTAATGTTAAAGTGCAATGTGTTTCAGTTTACTGTTTATTTTTTTGCTCAAAACAGTACATTCTCTCACTTAACTCTAAGCAACCTTAGTCTGGGTTAACATAGGTGGAAGTTATTCAGAGAATTGACATCTGTAGAAAGGATTAATTGACAGAGGCAAGATTATTTCCTTAATAAAATATTGCTGCTTTAGGACTAGTCAGGCCTGGGGTTGTCATAGTCCATCTTTGGTTACAGATCTTTGGTGGTTCTTGTGTGGCCATGGTGCCCAGCACAGCCTGGCATGTAGCTGGTGTCCAATAAGTCTGAAATAGTACAATAAGGTAATGTCTCCTTGAGTGTAAAGTAGTCCTTGGCAGGTATTGTGTCCTGCTTTTTCTCTGCCTTTGCTTACCTTGCACAGTGCCAGGCACACAGTAGGCATTTAACATTTGTTTGAGTGAGTGATTATATTCATGGGTCATTAGCACAGGGAAATAAAATGATTGAGTCTAGTAAAACATTAAGTTTGTATTGTCATCCTGCTGCTTATTTTTCCAACAACCATTTTATGTGCTAATTCTCAGTATATAGTTAAGTAAACAAATCCCATGTTTGAGAAATGTCAGCCTAGGTTATATTTGCTAATTTCCCTTTTGTGTGGTTTATAAGTTTTAGTACACCTCTTCTAATACCCATAAATGTAAGGGTTAGGGGAGGAGAATACGTGCCAAGGTGTACAAGGATGAAAAGATGTGGTCGAATCAGCCAGAGGTCCTGGCAGAATCAGACACCTTTTGTAGCCCATGTTTTGTCTGGATGAACAATTTGGATGGAGAAATTAGCTATTCAAGGTATTGATGGTAATTATACTAATATAGAACACAGGACTCTGTCCATCTTAAATGGATCTGGCTCTAATCAAATATTCCATGAAGGTAGCTCCAAAAATGGCCAGTGCTTTCAGCCTCCTTGCTGATCAGATTCTGGTAGTTTTTGTTTGAGTAGTAGTGAGATTGATTTTCTTACATGAATGTGATACCGCAAATTTGGCACCATTCACCCCGCAAAGGATGCTGTTGGGTTTTTTTTTCCAGAAAATCTGGGCAGATTTCTGAAGGTAGCTGAGTTCACTTTGTCCATTTACATCCTGAGGACTTTTTGTGTTTATTTTGGCAGTATAAACCAGCATAATTTTTCAAAGTTAAGACTTACCTGCAATTTTAATGATGTTTCTCTGGGCATTTTGTGTTTTAGTATATTTCTATTGCAGCAGAATCGCACTAGAAAATCTTCAAAACAAAATAAAACTCATTGTCTTCGGAAGGAAAGCAGCAGAAATAGCTAGATTACCTAATGCAGTTTTTCATGTTTGGACTAGATGTTGTTAATTTTAAGTCAGAAGCGTGAGCCATTCTTTGTCTTAACATCCTGTATATCTTAACACTCCTGTATCTTAACATTTGTCTTCACTGATCTATGGGGGTGTGTTTCACTAGTCCAGAGAAAAGGGACCTTTGAAGATGTTTTGACTCTGCTCTACAGTTCGTAAGGACCTCGGAAAGAGTTGCCAGAGGTAGAAGTTACTGTAATTACTACAGCTAACTTGCTTATTCTGGATTGGTGTCAAGATTTTTCTTGAAGCTAAGATCTAGGTATTAAGAAGAATGAAAATAGGGGTGTGTGTGTGTACTGAAAATATATTAAAATATATATAGTGAAGATATGTGTGTACATCTTAAACGTATAACTTTTAGTGGTATTTTTATTTGTAAATCAGCCCATTCATTATTACAAGCAAATAAGAGCTTTTAAAAAAAAGCATCATAGATCATGTATAATATAGTTTCGTTGTGAAATGTGTTTTTGGAGGGCATGGTTGTCTTTTAATTTATTATAAATGAAGAGCTATATTTTATGCATCTAGTAAATATAAAGTTGGATAAATTTTCAGGAATGTGATTGTTTTAGTCTGTGACGGTTTATATTTGTGTCACATGTTTTATCATTAATTGGCGATTTATGGCAGGGCGAAGTTTGACAGTCTTTCTTAGGACTTTTAAATTTGTCTACCAGATACTTTAGTTTCGTTCACAAATTAAAGCTGTATTTGTGACAGAAGTGCAGAAGGAGGGTACAAAAGTGTTCTCTCTCCAAAGCATATGAACAAAGTGCTTAGGAATAAAGGCCAGAAGAAAAGAGATAAAAACCTAATTTGATTAGGTTTTTTGTCTTAGGATGGTAGAATTGATCAGGAGCGGTATTTACTTTCTTCTAATCAAATTATTACTTCATAATGTAGAAATGTTTTTTAAGAGTGATTTTCTTAAGAGTGAAATGTTTTAATCCTTGCATGGGGGTAGAGTGATTACTTTTTAATTTAGGGCCTAGTAAGTAGAATATTCACTCATAGTGCTTCACTAAAGAACTTTCGTTGCTTGCTTTTACGAAAAGCTGTTTGCTACCGCCTGGATCATTGGAATCCTCTAGTTGGAAAAAGTGTGTTCTCTCTTTCTCTTGCTAAGGACAGTTTTGCTTCTCTTTGTAATCCTTGCAGCCATCCCCATAGACACCTGCCAAAAAAATCAGCTTTTGGGAGTAGGTGTGAAATCATCTAATTTGTTATCATTCAGAGTAGTAATAAGCAAAACTACTCTTGGGGGAAAGTGAAATCATGGTTGGTGCTTGATCTTTTAGAAATTCTCCTTCATCTGCATGTAGCTTGAGCTTTCTGATTGGCCTTGTCAGACTGAGAGGCCTTTTTTCTCTGGCTGAATTTTTCCTTATCTGCTGTAAGCAGCATCAGGCACTGTTGATAGCTGCTTCTTGGAACTTTGCTTCCTTCGTTTCTGTGACTTCGTACTTCTCGCTTATCATCCTGCCCTGTTGTCAGTCACTGCTCTGCAGCTGCGCGTTGGCTGTCTTCTTTCTCATGCACATCTGGCCACCAGCACACGCTGCACATGTCCAGAGCAGAATTCTCTGGCGCTACCTCTGGTTTCCCAGTTTTTATTAATGCCATGATTATTCTCTCTGCCACGTTGGTCTCGATTTTGACCGTTTACCGAGTGGCATCAGTGCCTGTTAACTTTCTTGGGCAGCTCTCCCACCACCTCCGGCCTCCTGCCCAGGGCACTGCCCTAGGCCCCCACTTCCCAACTCTCTCCATGTCTCTGAAGTCCTGCAGTCGCCTCTCTGAATTTGCATTGTCTTTGTTACTCAGCTGTCATTCATTTTGACACTTAATCATATACTGCCTTGTTTAGCCCCTTAAACTGTTTTACGGGTGTCATTCTTCACCCAGACTGGAATTTCTGTGGGGCAGAACCTCTATCAACATCTGCAGTATGTATTAATCCATAACAGGCATTCAGTTTTAAACAGAGGTTGCCTAGAATGACCTTATCCTCCCCTTCGCATATCTGAAACCTGGATTGAGAGTCCAGAGTACAGGTAAAACTCTGAACTTGGATGCAGGTGTTAGCAATTCTGCTACAGTAAGACATAGGGCAACACTACTTTTTTCTTCCCTACATGTTGCTTTCTCTTGTAACTAAAATGAGTAACATATACTTATCTAAACCATCACTTTTGTTACTTTTAGATTTTAATATTTCACATCCTCATAAAACCCCACTTTATGGATCATGAAGCAAGCACAGAGAAATTAAGTAATAGTCCCAAGGTAACAGAGCTGGTAACAGAGCTAGGATTCCCTTGCAAGCCATCTCTCCCTAGAGTCAAGCTGCTTAATCCTGAATGAGTACTTAAGTTAGTAGATTCTGTTGTATACCAGCTGGATAAAGAACAGTCCTGCCAGTTCATGCAAAACCAATGTGTTAAGTATTCAAGTGAGGTGAATTTTTTTTTTTAAACAACCGTAAACATCTATATCACTTTCTGTTAACTTCTTAACCATTAAAATGATCACAGGCCATCTGGATTGTGTACATTCTTAAAAGGAAACCAAGGAAACTCATGAATGGATGATCTATGGAACAGGTATTTGGTATTAGAAGCCATTGACTCGACTCTTAGCTCTTGATGATTTAGGTACCTGGTATATTGCTTAGGTTAAAATTACACTGCATTCTGTGAATTCATGTACTTCTTAGTTCTATATTGGTGTGACAAGTTAGTGTAGACATGTGGAACAGTCTCAGAAACTGGCCCTGTCTTCAGAGGAAATGGAGATAATCCAAAGGTTTGTAGTGGCATCAGCTTTTGACAGTGGTGAAATCTCTTTCAGACTTCTGTGGGAAGTCTAGGAGCTCCAGAAGTTCATTTCTGGTGCTTTGTTCATTCTTATGAAGGTGTTTTTGGATTAGGCGGTCATTATCATCCATAGTAGATCAGTTTTTCTTTCATTCCTTTGTGATTGCTTTAGAAAGATTTTTAGAAAACTATAACTCTTGATTCATTTTGTTGAATATAGCACTTAGGGCAAAGGTCTGAAAAATGTCTAAGGTCTAAGAAGATCCTTGACATGGTCTGTCATGATGGAGCATCAGACCCATTTTATTTATTTATTTATTTCTATATACAATTGTGGTAAAAAACAAAACACATAAAATTTACCATCTTAACCTTTTTTTTGGCTGCATGGCATGTAGGATCCTAGTTCCCCAACCAGTGATCGAACCCGTGCCCCCTGCATTGGGAGCGTGGAGTCTTAACCACTGGACAGCCAGGAAGTCCCTGCATCTTAACCATTTTTAAGTGTATAGTTCAGTAATGTCAAGTATATTCACATTGTTGGGCAATGGGTCTCCAGAACTTCTTCATCTTGCAAAACTGATACTCTCTACCCATTAAACAGCAACTCTCCATTTTTCTCTTCCACCCAGCCTCTGGAAGCCACTATTCTACTTTCTGTTTTTTGTGAATTTGATTCCTTTAGATACATTATATCAGTGGAATCATGCAGGATTTAACTTTTTGTGACTGGCTTAGTTCACTTAGCATATCGTCCTCAAGGTTCATCATGTCGTAGCATGTGATGGAGCGTCTTTCCTTTTTAAGGCTGAATAATCTGTTGTGTACATATATGTCATATATATATGATTATATATATGATCTATATTTACAAAATATATATAATATACATTTATGAAATGATATATATATTTATATAATTATATACATATACACATATATATATCATTTTTCCGTTTTGTTTGTCCATTTGTTTATCCATTGTCCAATGGACATTTGGGTTGCTTCCACTTCTTGGCTATTGAGAATAATACTTCTGTGAACATGGGTGGGCAAATGTCTCTTTGAGATCTTGCTTTTAATTCTTTTAGGTATACACCCAGAGGTGGGATTGCTAGATCATACAGTAGTTCTATTTTTAATTTGTTGAGCAACTGCCATACTGTTCTCCATTGCAGCTGCACCATTTTACAGTTCCACCAACAGTGCACAAAGAGTTAGTTTCTTCACACCCTCGCCAGCACGTCTTTCTTTTTTGTTAAATAGTGGCCATCCTAACAGATGTGAGGCGATATCTCACTGTGGTTTTGATTTGCATTTCAGTAATAATTAGTGATATTGAGCATCTTGTCTTTTTTTTTTTTTTAAGACTTATTTAATTATTTTTGGCTGTGTTGGGTCTTCATTGCTGCGCGAGGGCTTGCTCTAGTTGCGGTGAGCAGGGGCTACTCTTCCTTGCAGTGCATGGGCTTCTCATTGCAGTGGCTTCTCTTGTTGCAGAGCATGGGCTCTAGGCACGTGGGCTTCAGTAGTTGTGGCACGCGGGCTCAGTAGTTGTGGCTCATGGGCCCTAGAGCACAGGCTCAGTAGTTGCAGCGCATGGGTTTAGTTGCTCCACAGCATGTGGGATCCTCCTGGACCAGGGCTTGAACCCATGTCCCCTGCATTGGCAGGCAGACTCCCAACCACTGCGCCATCAGGGAAGTCCCGAGCATCTTTTCATATGCTTATTGGCCATTTGTATAGCTTTTTTGGAGAAATATTTATTCAAGTCCTTTGCCCATTTTTTAATTGGGTTATTTTTGTTGTTGAGTTGTAGTAGTTCTTTATATATTCTGGATATTAACCCCTTATCAGATAGATGATTTGCAAATGTTTTCTCCCATTTTGTAGGTTGCCTTCGAGGATTGTATTCTTTGATGCACAGAAGTTTTTAAGTCTGATGTTGTCTATTTGTGCTTCTGTTGCCTGTGCTCTTAACGTCATATCCAAGAAAACATTGCCAAATCCAACGTCATGAAGCCTTTCCCTGTAGTATTTTCTTCTAGGAGTTTAAGTGTTTGGGGTCTTACACTTTGATATTCATTATGAGTTACTTTTTGTATATGATGTAAGATAAGGGTCCAAATTCGTTCTTTTGCATGTGGATGTCCAGTTTTCCCAGCACCATATGTTGAAGAACCCGTCCTTTCCCCATTCAGTTGTCTTGGAACCCTTGTATAAAGATCATGTGACCGTGTACATGGGAGTTTATTGCTGGGCTCTCTATTCTATTCCATTGGTCTATTAATCTCTCTTTATACTAGTACCACACTGTTTTGATTACTCTAGCTTTGTTATTTGTTTTGAAATCAGGAAGTGTGAGACCTCAACTTTTGTTCTTTTCTTTCAAGATTGGCTGTTGGGTTCCCTTGATATTCCATATGGATTTTTTTTAACCTCTTTATTGGAGTATAATTGCTTTACAATGGTTAGTTTCTGCTTTATAACACAGTGAATCAGCTATACATATACCTATATCGCCGTATCTCCTCCCTCTTGCATCTCCCTCCCACCCTCCCTATCCCACCCGTCTAGGTGGTCACAGAGCACTGAGCTGATCTCCCTGTGCTATGTGGCTGCTTCCCACTAGCTATCTGTTTTACATTTGGTAGTGTATATATGTCCATGCCACTCTCTCACTTTGTCCCAGCTTACCCCTCCCCCTCCCTGTGTCCTCAAGTCCATTCTCTACATCTGCATCTTTATTCCTGTCCTGCCCCTAGGTTCTTCAGAACCTTTTTTTTTTTTTTTTAGTTTATATATATATGTGTTAGCATACAGTATTTGTTTTTCTCTTTTTGACTTACTTCACTCTGTATGACAGACTCTAGGTCTATCCACCTCACTACAAATAACTCAATTTCGTTTCTTTTTATGGCTGAGTAATATTCCATTGTGTATATGTGCCACATCTTCTTTATCCATTCATCTGTTGATGAACACTTAGGTTGGTTCCATGTCCTGGCTATTGTAAATAGAGCTGCAGTGAACATTGTGGTACATGATTCTTTTTGAATTATGGTTTTCTCAGGGTCCATATGGATTTTAGGATGGATTTTTCTATATATGCAAAAAATGCTATTGTGGTTTTGATAGGTTTTGCATTGAACCTGTAGATTGTTTTGGGTAATATTGATATCTTAATAATATTACATCTTGCATTCCATGAACATGGGATGTTTCCACTTATGTGTGTCCTATTCATTTTATTTCAGCAGTGTTTTGTAGCTTTCAGTGTACAAGTCTTTCACCTCCTTGGTTATTAGATTTATTCCTAGATGTTTTATTCTTTTTTTTTTTTTTTTTTTTTTTTTTTTTTGCGGTATGTGCGCCTCTCACTGTTGTGGCCTCTCCCGTTGCGGAGCACAGGCTCCGGACGCACAGGCTCAGCGGCCATGGCTCACGGGCCCAGCCACTCTGCGGCATGTGGGATCCTCCCAGACCGGGGCACGAACCCGTGTCCCCTGCATCGGCAGGCAGACTCTCAACCACTGCGCCACCAGGGAAGCCTGTTTTATTCTTTTTTGATGCTATTATAAATCACACCTGCATTGTATGACTAAGGGTTGTGAACTAGTTTTTGATAAAAGAAACATGGTCTGCTTTTGAAACAAAAAATTCTGCAAGCTTAAGGTAGTTCCTTAGATTACTTGCCTATAAAATGAAATGTATTTTAAGCCTCTTAAGTTCTAACAATTTGTGACTATTTTCTTAATCAGTTTTGATTATAAAATGATGTGACAGTCTAACTTTGGTTCTTAAGAACTATTTTTTTTCCTGTGTAGTTATAGTATACATTTGAATCAAAACATGTGCTAATAAAAACCTATCTCAGCAGTAAATTTGAGATATAGCCTAAGCCAACTGTACTGGTACAAATTAATTAGCGTTTGCATTCATGGTATGGCACAGGCCCTACTTAGATTTTATTTGGAGGGGAATGAGTAAATTGGAAGCAGAACATTTTCCTAGGAAATTGTTTCTGGTACAAAGATGCTTTCTAAGACTTAACTGTACTTATAAAGAGCTTTGAAATAAGGTTCAAATTTGTCATTCTAAAGTTTTACTTGGTGTCTAAGAGAGGGTGGTGTGCTTTTCTAACTGGATCACTTTTAAAAAGTGCTTCCATGAATTTGTGACATGGGCTCATGTGAAGTATTGCTTCTTGATTTGCAAATGGATAATGGAGTAGTGGTTAGCACTATCAAGAGGTATTGCTTCTTGATTTGCAAATGGATAATGGAGTAGTGGTTAGCACTATCAAGAGGTAATGTCTCTTTTCGGGGCTAGTTCAGCAGTAGTTATGTTTCACAAGTAAGGGAGTTATTTCATATTTAGAAGTTTACCTCACTGTACTGGGGGCTTCTCTTGGGTTATGGCTGGACTCGAAAATAGGTTACTGAGAATAGTGTTGACAAGAGAGAAAAGTAAGAAGGGAGCAGGCTGGCAATTAGATCTAATTTTATTGGAATCCTAGAGATTCTTGTAAATGGAAAATAATTTCTGAATATTGTCAGTTTCTTCCCAGCTGCATCTGGGTTTATTTATACTTGTATAGGATCTTGAGCTTCTGAAGGTTAGGGACTAGGTCATATTCTTCCTGGACCTAACATTTTAAGGAGTTCAACACATTGTATTCTGTCTTGGTAGGAGAATCAGTAAACCATAAAGATGGTCATAAAGATGAACCAGAATGAAGAAAAAGTATTTATGAAATGATAATATTTATACAAGTTTGATATTGTACCATTTCAGGAATATATTATGTAAGCAGTTATTGCCTATAATTGGTAATGCCTAGAATGACTTGATGATGATTGCTAATGTTTATCAAGTTCTTTCTTTGTGTCAAGCACAGTGCTGATAGCTTTGCATGCCTTACCTCTTTTAATCCTCACATTAATGTTGTGTGGGGCCACAGTCCTTCTTCCTTCTTCTCCTAAATCTCTTTGTTCTTGGCTACAGTTCCTCTGTGGCTGTCAGTACTGCTGGGGGTTGCTTGTTTGAGAGAGTATAATAAAGGATTTTAATTTCCAATAAAATGAGACAGTGTAGTATATAATAATTTTTCTTGTGCATACAACTTAGAGGTCAGTTTGAGAAAACTTCTTAACTTCACACAAAAATTCACGTTGGTTGTAAAAATGAAACATAAAATATGGATGAGTAAATTGAGAAAACTTTCTGTAATCTATCAGGTAGAAAGAACCAACATCAGTCATCATCTCTCTTTCTTCTCCCCCATTTTCCTCCCCTCTACCCCCCATTTAAAAAATAGATACTGCCAAAATTGCCTTTGAAGAAAACTATCAATTCATATATTTCAACAATACTGTGTGAGGGTGCCCGCTTTCCCACATTGGCTGTCATCCTTCTTTTAAGTCCTTGCCCACTTGGCAATAAAAGACATCCCTTTGTTTAATTGATTTTTAAAAATTGCTAGTGTTTCTTAGGCATGGTTTCATACCAGGTTGAGGGATGCACTTAGGTGTAAGATGTATCCCAAGTTCAGAGAGAGGAGGGTTAGAGCTCCAGCTGGGGTACTAAGATCACATAACCTTGAGAAATTCTGGGTGACGCAAGGCAGTGTTCTATTTATGGACCTAAGTCAAAGTGTGCATCAACAAGGAAGGAATTCTGGGAACCACCATTCCACTGTGCATGGCAAGGAGATGGGGTAGGAAGAACATACCAAACTCACCCCATGAGTTATCTAAGTTAATGAGAGAGAAGTCCACAAGAGGTAGGAAGTTGAGAAGTAGAAATAGTGATTCAGAGTGTGGGTCTGGGCTCTGGCCATCTCCTGCTTTCTGGCGATGTGACTGTAGGTAAGCAGCATTAACCACTGTCTGTCTCAGGTTCACTATCCATAGAGTAGGGGTAATAATAGCACCTCTCTCATGGAGTTATTGCAGAGATTTACCAAGGTTGTGGGTGTCAAGCCCTTAGCACAGTGCCTGGCACATTAAAAAAAAATTGCTGGTAAGACTGAACTCTTTTACACATTTGCTGGCTATTTGTATTTCTTTTGTGTTGTTTGATCACATCTTTGTCAATCTTTCTGTTGGTGTTTAAATTTTTCTTTTTGACTTAAATGAACACTTAATTAAGGATTTCATATTTTTCCTTTTTGACTTAAATGAACACTTAATTAAGGATTTCACATTTTTCCAAGTTTCCATTTGCATTTTTATGTTTTACTTTTCTATTTATTATTATTTAAAAATGTATTGGCCAAATCTGTCACTGTTTTCTTTATAATAGAATTTTTATAACTGTAGTCATGAGAGATAGTATTCTGTTTTCTTGTAATGTCTTTGCTTTTGGTAATAGAGAAATACTGGCCTCATAGAAATAGTTAAGAGGTATTTTTTCCTTTTTAGTTTTTTGAAAGAGTCAGCATGGAATTGATGTTGTTTTCCCCAAAATATGTGGTTACCAATCGAAGAATTACAATTGAAACCATCTGGGCCGGGAATTTTTTTGTGGGTTTTTTTTTTTTAGTTATAATCTCAGCTTTTAAGATACAGGGCTGTTTAGGTTATCTGTCTTTTTCTGAGTGAGTTTTGGTAATTAAAATCTTTCAAAGAATTTGTCTATTTCATTTAAGTCATTAGATTTATTGAAAAAGTTGTACATAGTGTTCTATTTCTTGAATATTTGTAGAATCTGTAGTAGTGACACTTCTCTCATTCCTGATATTTATAACTTGTGTCTTTTGTAATTTTTCTTGATCTGGCTAAAGGTTTATTAATTTTAATATTCTTCTGGCAAACAGATTTCAGGGTTTTTTTTCTCCCTATTAATCTCTCTCTGTCTCTCTATTTCTACTAAGATTTTTATTATCTCCTTTCTTCTTTTTACTTCATTACTTCTAGTTTTTTAAGGTGGAAACTGAGATCTTTGATTTTGAGGCCTTTGGGGATTTACCAGGGATCTTTTTGTTATTGAGTTCTAACAATACATTGTTATGATTTTTGTTTAAACTGTCCTTTTGTTTAAACTGTCAATGATTTTTAAAAAATTTCCAAGAGATTTGCATACATATGTGTGTGAATATACATGTATATACATTTATTTATTTGTATATGTTTATATATATTTACATTTAGTTTATATAATTACTTTTAGTTACCATTTCTAGTGATTTTCATTCTTTTGTATATTCCTGCCTGGTATCATTTTCTTCTTGAAAGATTTCCTTTAACATTTCTTGAAGTGTGTATCTGCTAATAATGATTTCTTTCATCTTTTATATGTCTGAAAATGTCTTTATTTTGCTTTTATTTTCAAAAGGTATTTTTGCTGTGTATAGAATTATAGGTTGATATGTTTATTTCATATGTGAAGTGTCTACCTTCACTTTCTTCTTCCTTTCATTGTTTCCCACAAGAAATTTGATGTCATCTTTATCTTTGTTCCTCTGTATGTAATATATCTCTTTTGATAAATTTAAGATTTCATTTTTGTCACTTGTTTTGAGCAATTTGATTTGATGTCTCTTGGTGTAGTTTGTTTTCATGTTTCATGTTTGTTGAATTTCTTGATCTATGGATTTATAGTTTTCATTAAGTTTGGGAAACTTTCAGCTATTATTTCTTTGACTATTTTTCCTATCCTCCTCTCCTCAAACCCAATTTGGGTACTCTGGGTATTCATGTATTAGGCAGCTTGAAGTTGTTCCCACAGCTCACTGTACTACTTAGTTTTTGCATTTTTCGTTGTGTTTCGTTTTGGTTGTTATTGCTATGCCTTCAAGTTCATCAGTCTTTTCTTTTGCAATGTCTAATCTGCCATTAATCCCATCCAGTGTATTTTTCATCTCATACATTGTATCAATAGTTTTCATCTCTAAAAGTGTGATTTCAGCCTTTTTTATATCTTTTATTTCTCTACTTATTAACTTAACATATGGAACACATTTATAATACTTTTTAAATTGTTTTGTCAGCTGATTCTAACATCTGTGCCAGTTCTAGGTAGGTTTCAACTGATTATTCTCATAGTAGTTGATGTTTTCTTACCTCTTTGAGTGCTTGATGATCTTTAATTGGATGCCAGACATTTCAGATTTTACTTTGTTGGGTGCTGTTGTTTTGGCTTCCGAAAAATACTCTTGAGCTTTGTTCTCAGATGCAGTTAATTGGAAACAGTTTGATCTTTTTTGGGTCTTGCTTTTAAGATTTGTTAGGTGGGTCAGGAGCAGGGCTCAGGCTCCGATCAGTTATTTTCCACAGCTGAGGCAAGACCTTCCTGAGTCCTCTATCCAAAAGCCTGGTGGGAACAGGCACTGTAACTGGTTCTGTGAGTGCCCGGCACTGTTCCCTCTAATCCTTTTGGGTAGTTCTTTCCCACTTTAGGGACTGATCAGTACTTTGCTGAGTACGGTGACCCTCTGTAGTTCTCTGTGCGGCTCTCTCCTTTATGATATTCCGTCCTGTGAACTCTCACTGCCTTGGTTTCCTTGGGCTCTCAGCTCTGTTTCATCAACTCAGAGAGTCCACCAGACTCTATCCCAGTTTCCGCTCCCTGTGGCCTAGTAACTCAAGGCAGTGAGCCAGTTATAGGGCTTGCCTTGTGTGTTTCCCATCTCTTAGAGATTGTTTTCTTCATTGACTGATATTTAGGGTCTGAAAACGATCATTTCATGTATTTTGTCTGAGTCTTTGGTTGTTTCAGGTGGGAGGGTATGGTCCCTGTTACTCCTTCATGCCCAGAGGTAGAAGTCTAGACATCTATATCAGTTATTATTCTCCAGTATAGCCAACATTGTTATTTTTAGGTGTTATTCCCAAACCTGTTGCTACAGCAAAAGTTTTGGTGATTTCAGATCAGATAGCGTATTAGCATCCTATTGCTGCTGTAAGAAATAACCACAAGCTTGGTGGCTTAAAAGAACACTAATTAATTATCCTACAGTTCTGGAGATCAGAAGTCTGAAATGGATACCACAGGCTAAAATTAGGGTGTTGGTAGGGCCATGTCCTTTATGGAGGCTCAAGGGGAGAAACTGTTAGCTTGACTTTTCAAGCTTCTCGAGAGGCTGCCACATGCCTTGGCTTCAGCCAAGTCCTTCTTATGCTGCCGTCTCTCTGGTCCTCCCTTTTCTGCTTCCCTCTTACACTTTACGGATATTGGGCCCACCAGATAATCCAGAATAACCTTATTGTCTTAAAGTCAGCTGATTGCAATCTTAATTCCATCTGCAACCTTAATTCCCTTTTGCTTTATGACCTAACATATTCACAGGTTCCTGAGATTAGGACATTGACATCTAGTGGGTGGGGGAACATCATTCTGCCTGCCAGAGATAGATGGCTTTCAGCATCCTTCTCATCTGCTGTGCACGTTTTTCTTTCTTTTTATGGTGAAGAAAAATGATCTACTAAGGATTTTCTTCTTAACTTACACACATTAAAAAAAAATTATTAGAAACAATGAAACTCTGTAAACCTACATTTAAAAAAATGTGTTGTGTATAGCTTGTCTACCATACATAATATTTAGAGGTAGTTTATTTTAATTTCACGTACAATTCATATATTAATTTTTGTGGTTTACTTGCTCAACTTGTGAATTGAGAACTTTTCAGCTCGTTGTATCTGGCAATCTGTAAAAACTTCTGAAGTGTGTGAAGTATTGCCACAAATATAATTTTAGGCAGGTGTCAACCTACCTTATATTTCAATATTTTTTTCTCTTAAAATCATATAATAGTATCTCTGTCCCCACCTCCTACCCCCCCACACTCTTATCACAGTTAACTTCTTGTGTTGTTGCTTTTTATCATGTATAACAGCCTCAACTGGCTGAACATCTGTTCTTCCACCTGGCTGGGTTCTGCCTCGGGTCTCGTGCCTGGTAAATAGACAAGGTGAAGGCTTTGCAGATGGATGACTTTTCTTCACATATTAGTTTATCATTTACTAGCTGTTTGTGTCCTGGGGACAAATTATTTAATTGTGGACTTTTCTCATCTATAAAATTGGGGCACACACGCTTAATAGAGGTGTTAGGCACTTTATGTAGGTACTCAAATGTTAGTTTTTGATATCTTTACAGAGAAGACTTCCTACCTTCTTAAATTTTTTCTTCTTTTTCTAGGCTGTTTCCTCCAGCCTGCGTCTCTTATTTTCATCTTCCCACCACTCCCCCCCAGGTAAAGAAACTGTGCCTGGAGCTTTTGTCTCTTGGATCAGTTCTTAATTCCCTCTTGCCCCTTACTGAGCAAGGAAAGCGCAAGGACAAGGGAAGCCCAAGGACACACCCCAGAGAGGTAGCCATTTCTTTAAGGTGTCGAGTTTTATTTGAATGATATATGCAAATTTTGCATTCCATTCCATGCTGAAAACAATTTTTCCTAAGTGAATATTCCTGGAAGATATTTCGTGTTTCCTACTTCTTGTTCACAGCTGTCCATTCCTGGAAGTACTTTTTTTTTTTTTTGCGGTACGCGGGCCTCTCACTGTTGTGGCCTCTCCCGTTGCGGAGCACAGGCTCCAGACGCGCAGGCTCAGCGGCCATGGCTCACGGGCCCAGCCGCTCCGCGGCATGTGGGATCCTCCCAGACCGGGGCATGAACCCGTGTCCCCTGCATTGGTAGGCGGACTTTCAATCACTGCGCCACCAGGGAAGCCCCTGGAAGTATTTTTTAACTGGCTACAGCAGCGCTATTAAAGTAGTTCTCAGTCAACAAGGAGAAAGGAATGGAATGTTGCCAGGGTCTTGGTTTGCAACGGTGGACTAACCTGGACCCTCCTGCGTTCCTGCACAACTTAGCATTGGACAAGTTATGAAAGGCGCTGAGTAAAATTAAGAGAAGTGGACAATTCTCCATCCCTTACGGTAACACCAGGCAGTCCACTGTTGCACGACAGACTGCTTTGGAAGTGAAGGCACACGAAGGCCACCAGCTACTTGCGGGAGGAAGGGTTTGGCTTTCAGTTTTATCGGTCTATTCCTGTAGATTCTTACTACATGTTTCTTTTTTTCCTTTTGTTAAAAAATTTGAGCAGGTTGTATACAGTGATATATGAGTAATTTTCACCAGGTGGGTATGTAGATATGTTTCTGAATCATTGCAGACTGGGTACTCCAAGACTTTGGAATATCTATGCAGAAAGATACATTCAGAAATATCAGAGAAGGCCTGAAAGTGTCATTCATTAGATTTTGAAAAGGAGATGTTTTCAAAAATGTAAGCTAGGCATTTGGGTGTCTGCAGACAGAGTTAGGGGAAGAAAGAAGTAACAGGCTAGTGGAGGGAGGTCTGTGGAAAGAGTTGGATGGGTGGCAGAAAGACCTAAACAAGGTGAGCTCGGCCTGGGGCCTGGAAGAAACTAGTAATAAAGCAACATTGTCTGTCTAACCTCCCCACCACGCCACCTCCAGGGGGCTGGTCTTAAGATGTACAGGGTGATTTTTCTTCAGAGGCTTTGTACAATTGCAAATAAAAGTCTTAATTTATACATACTCAGTGGTCATAACACATCAACAGATTACACTTGATTGAGTTAGGTCAGCTAATTCACCAACATAAGTGTTGTCATTTCCTTTTTGTTCTGGTGGGAAGGCTGTGCCTTTGAAACTGGCTTGGGAGGTGAGCTGGGGAAGGGTCCCCTCTCCCTGATGACAGCTCTCTGTCTTCAGCACACAAAGGCGAGTGGAAGCCGTTGGGAGTCACTCTTGCTTTGTGCAGGCTTCCCCTACAAGCACAGACCAGCAGTGCTTGGCAGACTTTCTGATTTATGTTTTGGTCTGAACGTCTCCTTTCTGGTGTGGAACTCGTTCTCAGAGGCCTGGTTGCAGGGAGATAGGAGTGCCCACTGTTATCTGCATTGTGCACGAACACAGCACGTGCTCAGTACATCTTGACTCAGTTGGAAATTGAATCACACACTGAAGGCTGGTTCATGACCATCTCTGTGTTCACCTCAGAACTTCATGTTGATTTCTTAAAATGTTAATACTTAAAACGTTAAAACACCGCATTGGTTTCTTTTCTTTTCTTTTTTTTTTTTTAAAACATTGCCCTTACCTAGAAGTCATATCTCAGTTCTTATTTGACCACCAGACTAGGCTGAACACTGGCAAATTAATTCATTAATTTTGACGCAGTGGGTGCCGTGTCCTAGGCTGGGTCTAGAAAGATAAAAATGCAGTTCTGGCCCTGCAGGAGCCTCCAGCGTGGTGAGGTGAGCAGGACTGCAGACAGATACTCACGTTACAGGTCACAGGTGCTTATCAGGATAGGCCAGTTACTTCGGGCAGGGCTCTCCAGGTGTACACGTGAGGTGGGGGCACAGAGGACCTCAGCTGGGAACTGTGAGAAAAGACGTTCACTGTGATCCAGTTTACACGTCTCTTACCGGGACCGTTTCTTCCTTATAAGCAAGATGCTGGGCTTTGAATAAAGCTTTTGGGGTCCATAAATAAACACATTTTGACCTGACCTTGTGCTTAGAATAAGTAACTCATATTGGGGTCTTAGGCTTGACACTGTAGCTTTGTTACGATGTGTCTCAAAGAGGGAGTTTTATATTTCTTTTTCCTCCTCCCTTCCTCCCAACTTAAAAAAAGAAAAACCCTAAAAAATGATATAAGACATCCCAACAGGATGTGTCATGTGGGAAGACAGCATGGTTTGATAAAAAGAAAAGCAGTGAAGCTCTAGTACTTACTAGCCCTATGACTTTGGTCAGGTTCCTTACCCTGTTTTCTCTTAGATTAAATGGGAATAAAGGCACTTTATGGAGAGGTTGAGGAGATTAAACTTTTGGTTTGAGGGTGCTTGATAAATCTGTCTACCATCACCTTCCCTCCTCCAGTATCAACCCTCTTGAGAAATTCCCCACTGTAAGCTTTGGATTAGCGAGTATACAATCTTTTTTTTTTTTTTTTTTTGCGCTATGCGGGCCTCTCACTGCTGTGGCCTCTCCCGTTGCGGAGCACAGGCTCCCGACGTGCAGGCTCAGCGGCCATGACTCACGGGTCCAGCCGCTCCGAGGCATGTGGGATCCTCCCGGACCGGGGCACGAACCCGTGTCCCCTGCATCGGCAGGCGGACTCTCAACCACTGCGCCACCAGGGAAGCCCGAGTATACAATCTTTAATGATAGGTAATTTGTTCATTACCTATGAAAATTCCTTATTTCCGTGTGGTCTTTATACTTTGAATTTTTATTCCCTTTTCCTTTCTGCCAGTTCGTTTGTACCAAGGAAAAGTAAATAGGTGGAACCTTGTCAAGCCTTCCTTCCTGTTGTCACGCGTGCGAACACATTTCCACACTGTCCCATTTCAGCTGTACTTCCCATTCCCTGTCAGTGTGCATCTTTCACGCAACCAGTGATCAGCAAGCCTGCCGCTGGGCTCTGAGAATATGTTTAGGAGTAAGACATGATCATTCACTTCCAATAATTTCTTGTTAGAGAGACAGGCATAAACAAATAGTTATAGTGTATCAAGGTTGTGTGTGCAAGCGGAGGGGCTTGGGTGGACTGTATAAAAAAGCCTGTGTTGTTTAGACGTATATAGTGGACAGAACATTACCAGTAAAGGCTGTTTGGTCTGGTGGATGTAATCCAGGCTTACAGCGAGTCAGAACACCGCTCTGTAGTTCCATTCAGCTCGTCTTGCCGCCTGTCTAACAAGTGTGCCCCTTAGTTGTTTTGTTTTAAGTGGTGGGCAGGTGTGGCTGAATTCAAACCTGTGAACACTCCTGGGAGAAGTCTGGTCACAGCAAGCTCCTGTCTTCCTGGTACGTGATCAGTCTTGTCATCTTGCCTGAGGAGCCTGGCTGCCTGTCTTGTGTAGAGACTAGACATACAGTTGACTTGGGAGTACCGCCGTGACTGTGACCTTGAGAGGGTCTTCCAGCCCTCATGCTTCGGCTTCCTCGTCCACTTTAATGGAGATGGTTGGAGTACCTCCCTTCTAGGGTTGGTGCGAGGACGCATTGGGTCATCTTGGCAAGCAGTAAGTGCTGGATGAGTGCTGACTCTTGTTGATGTCACACATTCATATTATGGACCAATCTGTATGACTCGTGAAATCCCAAGAGAGCCAGATTGCAATTATGTTCAGTTGGACCAGACTGACTCCTTGGTCTGAAGATATTCCATGTATTCAGCTCAGCAAACATTTATTGAGGGCCAAGAAGGGTGTCAGGCGCTGGCTTGGTCATTGAGGCCTCGGAGATGCATAAGAGGTGATTCCTATCCTCAGGTAGCTTATACTTTTCATTTGTAGTGTACTCTTTGCCAAAGTACTTTTAAGATCAGGACACTCAAAGAATTAGATTTTAAAAGTGGAAGAAATGAGAAAATTAGAAAAGTGTTTTCTCTTTCAAAGGAAAATATCAAGTAGTTTAAGTAAAATTGTCCCTTCCAGACCTTATTAACCACCCCAGAAGGACTTCATCTGAATTGGATGCCAGACACTATGCGGGTTTAACATCTGCTGAATTAATGTTGCATTGAGCAGAGAACCAGTCAGCTTCCTCTGAGGTTTACATGTTCAGTGTATGCGTCAGCTCTAGTAATCAGATAGTTTGACCTACTAGATACCCATGATAGAATTTTCTTTTATGACAAGGGAAGAAAAATATACCCCTGTCAACTTAATGATGACAGGTTAAATTAAAAGTTAAAGTTGATAATCTTGCTTGTAAAGTTTTTATTTAGTTTCTAGTTTCACTTAAAAATTTTTTTTTCTTTAGGTTCTGCTCTCTCGCCCTTTACAGAATTTTCCTTACATTACTATTCTTTCTCTGCCCAATTAGATTTTTAGGTCTAGTTAAAAGAGCCACACCAGGAAACTTGGCTAATGCCACCTTTTCTACCTTTATGTGAATTTCAGAATTATATTTAAATCATTTCTCCATGAGCAGACTAAAGAAGGATAGAAGCGAGCTTTCAAAGGTAGCCAAGTTACAATCTAAATTCATTGGAGAGTTTCTTCAGATTTCTAGAAGCAGTAATTTTCATTACACTAGAGACTATTTAAACAGTCTGTGCTGTTTGTGAGATAAGATGAGTTGGTGCCCAGTCATAGGGCTTGTCACACCATTCAGATTCATTCTAACTGGTTTCCACTAGGTGCTTAGCTGAATGGCCCTACAAATGGCCCTGATAGTTGGTGCTTAGTAAGTGGTGGCTATTATGTACCAGATACTGTACACAGTAGTGCCTGTTTAAATAGGAACTGTAAATGCATATTTTATAGATGAGGAAACTGGGGTTTCAAGACCATGAGTCAGTGTTTTCCCAAACTTTCCTGATAGTAGTTAATAGTATACATTTAATTTTACCATTTGATAATACCTCCCTATTTTAGAGATTAATGTCTTCCTTACCAGGATTTGCTGGGATTAAATAAGAATAATGCATGCAGATTGTCTAGCTCAGTGCTCGGTATGTACAAGGCATTCAGTAGATGTTGTTAGATATTTTACAATGGTTATTATTATTATTTTTTAAGATGTTGGGGGTAGGAGTTTATTAATTTTATTATTTTTGCTGTGTTGGGTCTTCGTTTCTGTGCGAGGGCTTTCTCTAGTTGTGGCAAGCGGGGGCCACTCTTCATCGCGGGGCGCGGGCCTCTCACTATCGCAGCCTCTCTTGTTGTGGAGCACAGGCTCCAGACGCGCAGGCTCAGTAGTTGTGGCTCACGGGCCTAGTTGCTCCGCGGCATGTGGGATCCTCCCAGACCAGGGCTCGAACCCGTGTCCCCTGCATTAGCAGGCAGATTCTCAACCACTGAGCCACCAGGGAAGCCCCTACTCTGGTTATTTTTATCTTGCAGTGTTTTTCTGTCTGGAAGTGAAGGTGTATAAGGAAAAACAATCTGATTGCAAAAGGATTGATTTAGTCAAGGACATTATTTCTTAAGTATGTATTTAACAAGCTCCATTCTTAGTTACGTGTGACTTTTGCTTTGCTCGGCAACATTTATTTGACTGTTTTAAGGAAATGTTGGTAAATATTGACTTCTTCCTTAACTGTATTCCCCTGGGCTTTATATGCAGTGGAACTGAATTTATTCTAAAGGGGGAGGTATGTGACTTGCATACCAATTTCAGTAATAGGAAGTGACATGAGCAAAATTGCAAGGAAATAGTCAAAGATCAGTCATGAAAAAACCCAGTGTAAAAACAGAGTGCCATAACAATTCTCCCAAATTCCTAAATTTAACAGCAGTACTTTTGAACTTGTAGATGGTGGTCTCCTTTATTTTCTTTTGTCTGAGGACAGAGGAGTTCTGATTGAGAAAGAAAAGGAGACCTTTGACTGCAGCTATATGTGGTAATGGGTGTTTAGGGATTGCTACCATCTTATTGGCAGAACGGTCAGGAATGTGAGCGCTTGGTTTGTCAGTTTTCTCGGAAGTAGTTGGAGTATTGTAGAACATTACTACCCTGTGTCACTTCTGTGTAAGTCTGTGGGTCAGAAAACTGGATTGACGAAAGTGTTTATATATGAAAAGATAACTTATTCTTTCAAATATTAATTCGGTATCCAAGTGTCTTGGACTTTTTTTTGGTCTTTTTTTTTTTTTTTTTTTTTTTTTTTTTTCCGTACGCGGGCCTCTCACTGTTGTGGCCTCTCCCGTTGCGGAGCACAGGCTCCGGACGCGCAGGCCCAGCGGCCATGGCTCACAGGCTCCGGACGCGCAGGCCCAGCGGCCATGGCTCACGGGCCCAGCCGCTCCGCGGCACATGGGATCCTCCCAGACCGGGGCACGAACCCATATCCCCTGCAGCGGCAGGCGGACTCTCAACCACCGCGCCACCAGGGAGGCCCTTTTTGGTCTTTTTTTCACCTTAATTTTTTTATTCCTGGATGTAAGATTCTTTTTTATTAAATTAAATTTTATTTTTTTATACAGCAGATTCTTATTAGTTATCCCTTTTATACATATTAGTGTATATATGTCAATCGCAATCTCCCAATTCATCCCACCACCATCCCCCCCCACCTCTTTCCCCCCTTGGTGTCCATACGTTTGTTCTCTACATCTCTGTCTCTATTTCTGCCCTGCAAACAGGTTCATCTGTACCATTTTTCTAGGTTCCACATATATGAGTTAATATACGATATTTGTTTTTCTCTTTCTGACTTACTTCACTCTGTATGAGTCTCTAGATCCATCCACGTCTCTACAAATGACCCAATTTCTTTCCTTTTTATGGCTGAGTAATATTCCATTATATATATGTACCACATCTTCTTTATCCACTTGTCTGTTGATTGGCATTTAGTTTGCTTCCATGACCTGACTATTGTAAATAGTGCTGCACTGAAACACTGGGGGGCATGAGTCTTTCTGAATTATGGTTTTCTCTGGGTATACGCCCAGTAGTGGGATTGCTGGGTCATATGGTAATTCTATTTTTAGTTTTTTAAGGAACCTCCATACTGTTCTCCATAGTGGCTGTATCAATTTATGTTCCCACCAACAGTGCAAGAGGGTTCCCTTTATTCCACACCCTCTCCAGCATTTGTTGTTTATAGATTTTCTGATGATGCCCATTCTGACTGGTGTGAGGTGATACCTCATTGTAGTTTTCATTTGCATTTCTCTAATAATTAGAGAGCAGGTTTTTGTAGTTGAGCAGCTTTTCATGTGCTTCTTGGCCATCTGTGTATCTTCTTTGGAGAAATGTCTATTTAGGTCTTCTGCCCATATTTTGATTGGGTTGTTTGTTTTTTTAATATTGAGCTGCATGAGCTGTTTATATATTTTGGAGATTAATCCTTTGTCCATTGATTCATTTGCAAATATTTTCTCCCATTCTGAGGGTTGTCTTTTCATCTTGTTTGTAGTTTCCTTTGCTTTAATATCTTGCACTTTTAATAGAAATTTACCACGGTACATTTGCTTAGAAGAAAAGCTTTGTAATACATGATGTAGTACAAACAGTTTTCGAAGTGAAAATCATATTGTTCTAGCAATCTTAAAACTTTTGAAAGCTGACTACTTCCTAGGACCTTAAAAAAAAAAAAAAGCCATTGAGAAGCCTCACTTCCTAGGACCTTAAAAAAAAAAAGCCATTGAGAAGCCTCACAACTCCTTTTCTCTCCCCTTAACACAGAGGAGATTAAGAAAAGACAGATACTAGGTGAAGCTGCATGCCCTAGGAGTATTTATTTAGAGCATATATAGCTGTAGTAATATGTACCTAAAACAGCCCTGTAAGGTGAGTGAACTTTATTGAACTTGTGCCAGCTTTCCTTTTTTTGTGTTTAACGAGCTGCATTGAAGTATAATTTGAATACAGTAAAATTCACAGTTATAAAAGTGTACACTTAATTAGTTTCACAGACATACACAGTCATAATATAGGACATTTTCATCATCTCAAAAAGTTCCCTTGTGACTCTTTGCAGTCAGTGCCATCTTCATATCCTGGCTCCAGGCAACCACTGATCTGCTTTCTGTCACTATAGTTTTGCCTTTTCTAGACTTTAAAATAAATGGACTCATACTGTGTGCAGTCTTTTGTGCTTGACTTGTTTCCGTTTGCATAATGCTTTTAAGATTCATTCATGTGGCCTCTATGGCAGTTTGTTTCTCTTTATTGCTGAGTAGTGATCCATTACATGGATATAGTACAATTTATTCACCTGTTGGACATTTCAAGTTTTGGTTTATTGTAATTAAAGCTTTTGTGAACATTCAAGTAAAAGTCTTTTTTATGAACAAATAATATCATTTCTTGTAAGTAAAAACCTAGGAGTGGGATTGATGAGTATACGGTACGATTATGTTTACCTTTATAAGAAACTGCCACACCATCACCAGCCAAACGTGAGCTCCAGTTGTTCTTGCTGTACATCCTTGCCTACTTGGTGTCCTCAGTCATTTTAGTGGATGTGTGGTCGTATTTCATTATGGTTTTAATTTTCTTTTGCCTAATGGCTAATGATATGGGACACCTTTTCCTGTGGTTCTAGGCTATTTATATATCTCTTTTATAATGTTTCTAGTCAAATCTTTTTGAGTTGTTTGTCTTATTAACTTTTGCAAGTTCTTTAATATTCGGGGTGTGTGTGTGTGTGTTTATAGAGAGAAGAAAAGTGGCAAGAATGGACATCCTTGCCTTGTTCTCTATTTTAGGGGGAAAACATGTAGTCTTTCACCATTAAGTATGATATTAGTTGTAGGTTTTTCACAGATGTTCATAGTCAGGTTGAAGATGTTCCTTTCTATTCTTAGTTCACTCAGTTTTCATCATGAATTGGTGAACTTTGCCAAATGCTTTTTCCTTATCTGTTGAGATGGTTATATAGTTTTTCCTTTTCTTTTTTTTTTTCTTATTATGTTAGTACAGTGTAATACATTTTTTAAAAATGTTAAACCAACTTTGCATTCTTGGTATTAACCTCGTTTGGTCATTATATGTTATTCATTTTTTTATATATTGCTGGACTCAATTTAGTAAAACATTGTTAGGGGATATGGATTTTAGTTTTCTTACAGTATTTTTTGTCTGTTTCTGGTGCCAGGATAACGTTGGCCTCATAAAATTAATTGGGAGGTATTTTCTTCTATATGTTGAAATATTTGTATAGAATTGGTCTTAAATCTTTGATGCTGTTTTGGGAAACCATCCAGAGCTCAGACAGGAAAACTATAAGGTGATCCTGCTGAAACATTTTACTGTGACATAGAGCAAAGAACTACTCAAGAACTAATGGGAACATATCAGAAGGACACAAGAGCTGACTTGAAGGGACACTAATTGGCCAAATTTGGAACATTTTGAGCATCAAAAAAGGAATAATAACAGTAATCAATTATTGGGGGGAAAATCCATGAACCCATAGTGATATTCAGAAATGAAAAGGGTGGAAGGAATTGAAAATGGCATTACCAAAGGGTGCCGTGTAGGAAAGTTATAAGGAATGGTTGAATTAGCAAAGCATCATTTTACAACCACAAGTGTGATAATTGATTCAGGCAGGGATCATCAGTGGATGCTAAGATCACTGGTGAAAGGTTGTTGGGTACATGCACACTATCTCAGTGTTCTCCCTATGGATTACTTATTAATTACCAAGGGAGAAAGACATCTTTATTACGGGAAGAGCTGGTGGATTCTACATTAACTAAGTGATCCAATTTAGCATCACCAGTAATGTCAGACAGACTGGCATATCTGCTTGATGATGGGATATACGATGTCATCTATGCATTATTCTTGCCAAAAATGTTTTATATGAATCTAATTATAAGGAAACGGTAAAGCAAATCAAGATTGTGGGACATTCTGTAGGACTATTCTTTATTCTTCAGAAATATGTCATGAAAGACAAAAAAATTTGAGGAGACTTCTAATTTAAAGGAGACTAAAGAAACATTACAGCCAATTGTAATGCATGAACCTTGACTGGATTCTGGACTGCAAAAAAATAGGACACTTTTGGGTGGACAGTTGAGGAAACATATATGCGGACTACATATTTTAAAATATTATGTATCAATATCAAACTACATGTGTGTGATAATAGAATTGTGCTTACGTTGAAGAATGTCCTTATTCTTAGAGGATACGTGCTGAAGTATTTACTGGGAAATGTGATATCTGTAGCCTACTTTTAAATGGTTTTGGGGGAAAAAAAGTCAATGTATACAGAGATGGAGAGGAGGGGGGAGAATGTGCTAAAACAAATCTGACAAAATATTATTCTTTCAGTTTTTCTGGAGGTTAAAGTTTTCTACAGTAAAAAAAAAAAATGTGGCAAAACATGTTTTCCTGTTTGAGAATGAAGGCCTCAGCCTTCACCAGGAGCCTAGAGCAGCTGGCTCTGCAGCCCACCTGCACGTTGACCTTGAGTCTTGGCTCATTGAAGACAGACCCTCCAGCATCAGCTCCTCCTCTTACCTCTCCCTTCTCCTCACCTCCCTTTGTGTCTCTTTACCTACATGTTTCTTCAAGGCTAGCCCTTCCACTCTTCTCTTGACCCTCCGAGGCAGCCACTTTACGGCCTGGCTTCTGCCCTGCCACTGAGAAACCTGTCTCAGGACTTAGCAGTGGCTTCCAGCTGGCCCAATCTGGTGGCTTCAAGTCTGCCTCCTCTTTCCCCCGTGCTCTCTGCGTGACAGCCTTGGACACTGTTGAACCCTCCTCTCTCGGGGCCTCCACGATACATGCTGTGCTCTCCTGTTCCTCTTCTCACACACCGTTAACTGTCAGTAGTGCCTCTGCTGCCTGAGGGACGTTCTGCCGTGTATTAAACTGTAGGCTTCAGTTCATTTCTTCCTTGGTGGCTTTTTACATCTTACAGCCTCAGTTTTCATATCGTTGTGGGTGTCTCTGGTTGTGACCTCTTTCCGCGAGTTCAAACACTGTTTTCGGACTGCTTGCAACAGCATTTTCATGTGCCTATTCCATTGTTATCTCAAGTCCTTTGTCTGAAGTTGGAACGGAGCCTTTTCCTTTCTTCATACTCTGCTCAAAGCTGGTCATCACCTGGCTCATTTGAACAGACATTTCAGTCACCATCCTGCAAAGCATCTGTGTATTACTATAAAATGCAAAATCCCAGAGAATGTGCTTCTTTAGAAGCAGGCCCAGAATCGCCATTTTACTGAGTACTGAGATGACTTGGTGCAGAGATCCAAGGATGCCACGTTGAGAATTGCTGTTTCAGTCATTAGTTTAAAGGTTAGTTATTGTACTAGTTCACTGTGGAAGAAGCCGGTCTTATTGAGAGACTCCCTCTAAGTATGGAAGATTGTTGAGAGGCAGCCTGGACTTGAACTCTGCACACAGGAAGACCTGAGCTCTCATCTTGGCCTTGCCATTTACTTGCTGTGTGACCTTAGGCAATTACTAGACAAATGGGAAGAACAGCACACAACTTCTAGGGCTTCGCATGGCGGTATGGCTCAGCCTCGGCTTCCCTTTCCAGGCTCTTCTCTGATTCCTTCCGACGCTCCCTAAATTCCAGGCCTATGAGAATAACCGTTATCTTCTGAGAGTACCATAATGTCTTACACCTCCAGTACCTCTGCCCTGTGGCGCTCTCCGGTAGGAAGGCCCTGCCTCCACCTCCTCGCTCACCTGTCTGACTCTCACTTGCTCTTCACATGAAACCACTACTTGGAGACATCTGCAAACCCTTGTGGCTGAATTTGGTGCCCCTAGTTCTTGGTTTACTTGTATCCCCTCTTAGTCTATGAGCTCCTTGAGGACAGGGCAGTATCTAGCCCTATCCCTAGCACGGTGCCTGTGTGTAGTAGCTTCCTTTTAAAAGTTCTCTCTCTTGGGCTTCCCTGGTGGCGCAGTGGTTGGGAGTCCGCCTGCCGGTGCAGGGGACACGGGTTGGTTCCCCGGTCCGGGAGGATCCCACATGCCGCGGAGCGGCTGGGCCCGTGAGCCATGGCCGCTGAGCCTGCGCGTCCGGAGCCTGTGCTCCGCAGCGGGAGAGGCCACAACAGTGAGAGGCCCACGTACCGCCAAAAAAAAAAAAAAAAAAAGTTCTCTCTCTTTTTTAAAATAAATTGTCAGAGTACCTACTGTGGCATTAGCTAATTGTATTTTGGAGACCCAGTTTTGAAATTTTCTTCCTCATTTGTTTGTCAACATACTTGGTGGCCTTGCGAACAGGGAGGGAACTTTCCAGTACATTTTCAAAACAGAAAATGTATGTTCTTCTGGAATACAAGTTTTAACAACTTCAACAGATTTTTCCCCTAATTTTGAAGGTTAACTTGTTTCTTTTTTTTAAGTTTAGGTCTGTAATTGACTCACCCCACAATGAGATCATAAAGTAACCTTGCCCCTCCCCATCCTCTGAGTTAGTCTTCTGTTTATAGCCATTAGTTAACACCAAAAATGGTGTCCCTAGAGCTTTGAAGCAAACCAGGGCAGAGTAGAAGTAAATTAAGATTTGTGCTTGGTTTCTAGAGAGGAAAGATATGTATAATGACATTTTTATATTCATGTAATGAAAAGTAAAACATATGTGAATAAATAAAAATAAGAAATAAAAATTCATAGTAATGCTAAAATTTATATTTAAGTAAAACATTTAATACTTGGGTACAATAGGTTTTTTTGGGAACCTGCCAAATTGGTGTCTTTTAATTTTTACTCCTTGTAAAAAGTTTCACATTTATTTACATATCCAGTTTCATTTTAAAATTAATGCTGTTGGCCAATTTTTTAAACTTAAAATTTAAATCAGAGGTGGCAAATAAGCTATTAAAGACTAACAGTGAATAAAATTATTGAACCATACATTTACAAAAGTCATGTTTAATAGTAAAAAAGAAATCTAGTTTTTACGACTTACTGAAGAAAGGAGAGAAATATTCTCTAGCTCTTTACTTCTAATTAAAATTCTCAATTTGACAT
This sequence comes from Mesoplodon mirus, assembly GCF_964341445.2. Lineage (NCBI taxonomy): Eukaryota > Metazoa > Chordata > Mammalia > Artiodactyla > Ziphiidae > Mesoplodon > Mesoplodon mirus. Next base: position 15,739,969 of record NC_138990.1, on the reverse strand, counting down.
CACTTATCTGTTTTCACCCCCAATTACTTCTATACCCGAGAAAATTTTCCAGCTTTTAAGCGTTTTTTTTGTTTACCACTTATGGAGTACAACTTAACTGTTACTTATAAGAGTTCCTTGAACGAAACTTGCAATTTTAAATTGCACCCGTAAATTGTTTGATCAAGGTATAGGAGATCAGTACCACATGAGTTAAAACAAAGAATGGAATTTAAAAAGTGTCATCTATATAATCACCAGATTATCTGATGGGACTTTGTAACTGTTTCACATTTCTACTCAGCACAAGCAAGAATGAAGTGGTTCTAAGGTACTAGAATATTTGGCGTTTTCTTTGCTTATGAGTGTCCAGTTGCTCTTTGTTGAAAAGGCTCTCCTTCTTCCCTTGAATTGCTTTCTGCACCTGTGTCTCCTTCTTCCCATGAATTGCTTTCTGCACCTTTGTCAGAATCAGTTGGGCATATTTGTTTGGGTCTGGTTCCGTTCTGTCCCTTTTATCTCTGTGTATATATATCCCTCTGCCAGTATCACATTGCTTTGAGGGTTCTAGCTATATAGGAAGGCTTAATATTGGGTAGAGTAATTTCTTACACTTTATTATTTCTCAGGATTCTTTTAACTATTTTAGGGAGTGTGCCTTCTATGTAAATTATATAATAAGCTTATCTATGTCTATAAAATATCTCTTGCTGAGATATTGATAGAAATTGCATTAAATCTGTATATTAATTTTGGGAGAATTGACATTTTTACTGTGTTGAGTACTCTGACCCACAAATACAGTATATAAGTTCATTTATTTAGGTTTTATTTTTTAATTAGCATTTTGTAATTTTTAGCATACAGATCATATACATATCTTCTTAAGTATTTACCTATGTATTGTGTTCTTTTGGATTGATTGTAAATGGTGTTTTTAATTTTAGTTTCCATGTGATCATTGTTAGTATGTAGAAATGTTTTTTGTTTGTTTTGGAGGTTCCAGTAAAATTTTAAAATAGGCAGTCAGACCTTGGGTTATAGATAAAGATAACCTTCAAAATGAATAAATTGATTGAGGGAAATTAATCTGTATGCCAAAATCAAGTTCAACACACTTTAAAGGAAGACAGCAATATTCAGACATTTGACAACAGTGATATTCAAAAGTGTCCTGTATCCAATTAAAAAAAAAAACTAGATAGAAGCAGGAAATTTTGACACATAGTCAGGTAAAGAGCAATCAATAGGAAAAAAAAAAAAAAACCCAGAAATAATAGTTGATAAAATTAATAAAGATTTCAAAAACGCTGTTATAAATTCAACTGTTTAAAGGTAAATATAGACTTAGAGGGAGAAACAGAAGATATAAGACAACTGAACATTGTGAAGCTGAAAGCACAGTCTTTGAAATAAAAATTGCTAGGCTAAATAACAGATGAGATACTGAGAAAGAAGAACAGTGTATGTAAGGACATAGCAATAAAACTATCAATACAGAAGCAAACAGTAAAAACAGGGGAAACTCTGAGTTTTGGATGCCTGTGGAACAATGTTATGCAGTGTAGCATATGTAAAAGTGGAACCCTAGAAAAAAGAAAAGGTGGTTAGAATGAGAAGAAATATTTTAAAAATTAATGGTCAGAATATTTCCTAATTTGATCAAAATTATAAATCCACAGATTAAAGTAGTTTAATGACCCTAAGCAAGATAAACACAAGGAAAATTGCATCGCAACAAATCATATTGAAATTGGTGAAAACAAATGATAAATAGAAATCCTAAAAGCAGTCAGAGAAAATAAGCACATTTTATTTAGGCTAACAAAGAAAAGAACTGTCACTCATTTGTCATGAAAACCAATGCAAATTAGAAGATAATGGAATGAAGTTTCTCAAGTCCTGGGGAAAAACACATATTATCAGCCTACAGTTCTGTGTTCAGTGAAAATATCCTTCAAAAATTAAGATGAAATTAAAGACATTTTCAAACAAACTAAAGCTCAGATAATTTGTGAATAGCCAACTCGTACACAACAAATGTTATAAGATGTTTTTCAGGCTAAAGGAAAACGAAGCCAGATAAAAACAGAAATGCAAGAAACAATGAAGAAGAACAACAAAAGTTTGTGGGTAAAAATAAATGAATATTATACAAAACTAATGACAATAATGTAGATTTAAAACATTTGAATAATTAAAAGGAAGTGCCAGAATTATGCTAATGGTGGCATGGGATTAAATGGCTTTAATAAGAGTTCCTAACTTTAAGTATTATTTAGAAAGTGGTAAATGTAATAATGTGTATTAGATTGTAGTAAGTAAAGGATGGCTATTATATAAAGTAATCACTAAAATAATAGTAAAAATAGTGCATTAAATCACCTAACTATCCACATGGAAAAAAAATGAATCTTGACCCCCAACCTAACACCATGCATAAAAATCAATTCCAGATGGATTACCTATTTAAATGTTAAAAGTAACAAGAAAAGCTTTTAGATGAAAACATAGGAAACTGTCTTAATAACTTTGGAGTAAGCAGAGATTTCATATACAGGACATAAAACAAGCTCTTCATAAGGGAATGATGTGAAAAGTTGTGTTAAACAAAAAAAGAACACAGACTGAATACACTTTATTTGATAACTACAGTAACCTTGATGTCAAAGCCAGCAAGTATAGCTCAAAAGGAAAATTATAGTCCAATCTTAGTCAATGATAGGGATGCAAAATATTAATAGAATATCAAATCAAATCCAGCAATTTATTTTTAAAAAGTATCTTATATTAGAGTTAATTTATATCAAAAGTGCAAGGCTAAATTCAGTATTAAAATACATATTAATATGTCACCACATTAACAAATTAAGAGAAAATTGCCCTCTCAGTAGATGCAAACAAACAAAAATCTAGACAAAATTCAGCATCCATCCATGATTTAAAAAGTAAACCAGAAATAGACAAGAACTTCCTTGCCCCTAATAAAGGACTTTGTCAAAAACTCTACAGTGAACAGTTTACTTACTGGTAATACATTTAAAAGCATTTTTCTTAAAGTGAAAATAATGAAGGTATTTAAGTGGAAAAAATGGAAATGATAGCTGTTGGGAAAACTAAAAGTCATTATTCTTTGACTATGTTTGTCTCCAGAGAAGACCTAAATAATATGCAAATTATCATTATTAATTTGGTAGTTTAGCAGGATTACTACAAAATTAAATTTCGTTTTTATGCGGAAATGTAAGTTTTTAAATGGTAGAATTTACCTCAGCAAGTTAAATTAAAAACTGTCACTTAAATCTGGGGAAAAAATGTGCAGTGCTTTTGACAGAATCAAAGTCGTAATGATGCCCGTTTTCCCCCATATAAGTAAAAAATGCAATAAATGTCATCAATAATACTGACAGACTTTTTTGCTGGAAATTTACAAGGGGATTCTAAATTATATCTGAGCACGCTAAAGATGAAGAGTCAAGAATTTGGGGGAGTATAAGAAGGAAGAAGCAGTGGAGGAGGAGGAGTGGGGAACGCTCTTCCAGATATCAAGATCTATTACAAAGTTAATATAATTAAGACAGCATACTGTGGATGCAGGGATAGAAACAGGCCAGAGGAACAGAATGGAGATTTCAGATGAGAAATCTCCATTCAGGCGCATCCTGGATGGTTTGGCTGTAGACCAGAATGGAGATTTTCAGAAACAGACACGTGGATATGTGAGAAAGTGATATAGACGGAGGTAGCACTGCAGGTTGTGAGGGAAGGAACAGGCTCTCTCAGTCACTGTGCTGGGATGCCTGGTCATCAGTGTAGGAAAAAAATGGAAGTAAGTTCTGTCTCAAAGCATACACAAAAATTAATTTTAGGTAGATTAAGGAGTCAAAAATTAAAGGTTACATTTTATTAATTTTATAAATATAGGGAATATAAAATAAAAGAACGACAGGATCGGACTGCACTAAGATTAAGCATTTCTCTTCATGAAAAGAAAACAGAAAAGAATGAAAGCACAAACCACAAGCTGAGAGAAAGTATCTGCAGAAGGTATAGCTAACTTCAGTGAATCACAAGACCAAAAATAAATATGAACAGAAGATTTGTGACAAAGCATTTCACAGGAAAGGAAACATGAACAGCCAATAGACATATATTATTCACAGATTTCTTCATAATCAGAAAGATCCACATTAAAAACAAAGATACCTCATTGATACCCACCAAATTAAAAACAATTATTAAAATTTTATCATTAAAATTTGTGAATTATTTTCTCATTCCAAGTAAATATACACTCCATTCCTAATTTGGGACTGTTCTTTAAAATAAGGTCCCTATATTGTAAAAACTTCAGACCTACAAAACTTGGATCCATTTTTTACCTCGGTGTATCCCCAAGAGAAACTCATGCACACACAGAACGAAAGACATGTATGAGAATGATCATGGTAGTACTGTATGTAACAGCACATAATCAAAAACAATGCATATGTCTATGGGCAGAAGAGTGGGTAAAAACAGTGATAAATTCATATACTTGAATATAATGTATATTATAGTGAATAAACTTCAGCTGCATGGATAAATCTCAAAACATACCCTTAAAATAAAGACCGTGAGTTGGAGAAATAAATATTATGGCATGATGCTATTTATAAAAGCTTCAAAAACAGGAAAAACTTAAAATGATATTTTTTAGAGATACATATGTATGTGTTAAAACTATAAAGCGTAGCAAGGTAATGGTAAACACAAAATAGAGGCTAGTGGTTACCTTGGTGGTGTGGGTAGGAAGGAACACAGATGGGGGAGAGCAAATGAGTGATGGCAAAAGTTAAGTTTTAATATTTAATTTCTGAGGCTGGATGGTGGGTATACTGGTGGCTTTATTATCTTTAAACCATTCATATTATTTCATAATGAGAATTTCTAAGGGTTCTAAAAACCTACAGCTAAAACTCAGTAACCTCATTAAGGGGAGTGGCTGGCAAAATAGCCCTGTTCTCATTTCATGCATTTCCCTTGGTGATGATGAGACAATTATATTAATAAATGTTATTTAAGCTATTCTTATAAATCCTTCAAGTTAATTTCTGGAGCCTACTAGAGTAGGAGTAGATTGGAGTCCTTGAAATAGTCACAGTTATTTTGAATATATCTTAAATTTCTGTTAAGGTTGTCAAGCCTTGAGGGGTTGAGATGTGAAAAGTGAAGCTGCTTGATGTCGGAGAAGTTACTTAATATTTCTGTGTCCCAGTTTTCTCAAAAATGTTTATTATTTATGTCCCATTGACTTACTGATATCCAAACTTGTTCCTCTTTCCTTGCTTAAGATAGAACACATAGGGACACATAAAGGACAACTGTGGTCCAGGAGATGTCGTTATCATTGCATCCACAGTAGGCTGCAACTACCTGGAGTGGAAACATGCTCACAGACCAAGAGATCAGCCACTCAGGCCACTGTCACCTCTGACAGAAGTCTTAAATACCCAAAAGGGAAGCACACCCAGGTTCATGACACCATTTAGGCTGGAGCTAGAGATAGAGAACCTTGTGTCCTTCTTATCTTCCCTTTTGGTTCAGTACCTAATAAATGAACTTCTTTTTTTCAAGAGCCTACCCATTTCTGACACTTAATTTAGTATTAGGTGAATTAGGGACAAGTGGACCAGGATGCATATGTATTTTTGAAGCAAACCCATATAATCCATTCTGCAAAAACCCTTCCCAGGAGTGTCATAGAATGAATCAGACCTATCTGTGTCTTTCCTGCCCTCTATCAGAATATTAAGGGCCATTCCAGAATCAAATTTTGAAGTAGAGGTCTTGAATGTCTGCCATGGTTGTCTCCCATAAAATGTTACTAAAACACTTTAGCTTGTTGAAAACACAGAATATTTCCCCTCACCCACCTCACCCCACCTTAACTATCTCTGTGGCTTTTGGTAAGTGAATTAATCTCTCTGGATACACTTTTTTCACATAACTTGAAACAGTTGAATTATAATTCTCTATACATTCAGTTAAATAGAAATCCTCCCTCTGATCTTAAAGGGAATTAATATAAAATTTAATGTTTCTCTTGCTTTATTAGCAAATTTGTTTTACCATGGTATATTCCTTGTGTGATAGAGTACTGTCTTTGAAAAAATATATAATTTGTTTTCTAAGACCTATGGCTAACATTAGCTCAAACTACTTTTTATTTTACCCTTGAGATAGATTCACCTAAATAATATTTTCTTTGCCAACTTCAACAGCCTGACACAGTATTACTTTTTGAGTCACTGTCCTCCTTTTCATTTCCAATATTTTCTTAGCCATAAGTTTAAGAGAAGGCTTTTGCAAAGCCACATTCAATACTGCTAGCTCTTTATTTCCTTTTCTTTGGAAATTGTAAGTATTGTAGTTAAATTAATTATGGGGCTCTTACTCTTTGCCCCAGAGACTTGACTCCATCCGTATTCATTTTCTTTTTTCCTTCTCTCAACTCTAGGTTGTTTTTAACACTGTGGGTGTCCAGTTTAAAAATCCAGCTTTCCACCAACATGGAGGATTTTCTTGGTATCTCTTTCACGAATTCTTTCTGTGGTCTACGGAAAACCTTGGCCAAGTGTGAACTTAATAAATTTCTAGTTTCTAAAATCTCTAATTCCCACTCTTGCCATAAAATACACTTTTCTCCTCAGTGCCCCAATCCAATTGAGTTTCTGCTCTGATCCTGTAGCCTAAAATAGATGGCAAAAAGAACATAAAAGCAGTAAATAGATGAATCCATTGAAAAAGGAAGAAAGAAAATGATGACAGTGAGATCTCAGAGCAAAAATGTGAAGAAAAATTTAACAGAAGTGGGGCTTTTTTAAAGCAAAGAATAAGGAAGGAAAACACTAAACAAAATAGATGAAAGCAGTTCTGCATATAGCAAATACTTTTTAAAAAATACCATACCACCAGGGGATGAGTTAAATCTCAGTAGCATGAGACATAAAGATTCTAGATTAAAAAGTATCTGAGAAATGGGATAGAGAGAGGGAAAGGACAGTTGACCTGATCATTCAGGGCAAAGAGATGATATCCACTTTCTGCAACAGAAGGGAATGAATGATATGTCAACCTAGTAGGACCAGGCAGTGGTCTTCAGCCCCACTCCCAGAGTTTGGGGAGAACATAAGAATAGGAGAGAGAATAAAGATCTTAGTCCTGCAAAAACTAGAGTATATCTGCACCTGGTATGTAAGTAGAGTCATCTTAATATTCGCAAGTAGAAATGCTGTTAATTCTAAAGTTAATCACAACATGCATGTAAAACCCTAGTCTTATGTTAGCCAGCAGTCTCCCTCAGGGAACTTTGGGTTACAAACATCTAACACCATATTGTCTGGGATTCTGCCCACTGAGAGAGAATGATTGCTGGATAGGATGTGCTATCATAGACAGGAAGAGAAACTGGCTAAAATTTTGATAGGATCAGAGTGTGCAACAGAGATAGCTAATCTGAATTCCTCTTCTACTTACTAATTTCTTCTAAAATAAGTGTACTTGTTTCTACATGCAGCTATTGGATGCAACTATTAAAAACATGCGGTTTTAAGTCACTGGAATCTAGAGAGTGTGCTAGGAGTATTTTTGGAATAAAGATCTCTATTAGGTGGGTATTATAATAATCGTCTTACGACAAAGATATTTATTGGAAAACAATATTTGCGAGGTAATCGATTCTTCTTTTTCTTCTCCTCTCCTTCTCCTTCCTTTTTTTCTTCTTCATCAAATACTTAAAATTGATTTTAAATTAACACCTATTATCTCCTTTCTCCAACTAGGAAACTATTCTAAAATAAGATTTAAGGAAGATTTTAGAAAATGGAAGTTATGTATTTATATAAACTTACAATTTTGGAGAATACACAAGTATTTGTCATTAAAAGGACTAGTTTATATTAAGGTTATCATCTTTTCCCCTATACTTAGAATGAGGATTAATTTTAAACATTACATAAATAGGAGAGATTTAATTAAAACTTGAAAAAATGTGTTACTGTTAATGGAATTCTTGCTGCAGTTACCTTTGCAAACCAATGTTAATGAAACTGTAGTTCAAAGTGGGTTTGGGGAATTGAGATAGCTATTTATTTTCTTACCTGAGATGCCATGATAGTCATCTTAGTAAAATAAAGAGCCCAATTAGGAGTGTTCTCATTTGCAGATATTGATGAAGTTTACACAAACTGCTAGGATTTTTCGTTTCAGAGCCCATTAAACAAGGTCAGTGAGTGAGAAAGGGAAGTACTTCTTTGCATTTTGAAAGCCTTTCACCTGTGGAGCCAGAGAATGGACTTGCTCCTGTGGCGGAGCCAGGTTCTGCTCTTGCCCTCACCTGGCTCGTGGTCCCTTCCCCCCAGTTTGGTATCTCTAGGTATTGCCAAGCTATAAATTGCCCTAGAGAAGGGAAGAGCTTCTTCAAATGTAATTGATTTTTGTGTGTTGATCTTATATCCTGCTACCATGCTGAACTCACTTATTCTAGGAATTTGGTGGTTTTTCTTTTTCTTTTTTTTTTGTAGATTCCTTTGGGTTTTGTACATAAAACATCGTGTCATCTGCAAATAGGGACAGTTTTATTCTTCCTTCCTGATCTGTATGCGTTTTACTGATTCTTCTTATTTCAGTAGCTATGATTTCTAGTACTGTGCTGAAAAAGATTCGTGAAAGCAATATCCTCACCTTTTCCCCAGTCTTAGGGGGAAACCATTCATTCTTTCACCATTAAGTATTGAAGTTAGTCATAGATTTTTGCGGATGCTCTTTATCAAGTGGAGGAAGTCCCATTCTGTTCCTAGTTTGCTGAGAATTTGTATCATGAATGGGTGTTGGATTTTGTCACATGCTTTTCCTGCATCAATTGTTTTGATCATGTGATTTTCTTATTTATCTCTTGGTATGGTGGATTCCATTGATTGATTTTCAAATGTCTTGCATATGTGAAATAAATCCCATTCAGTCATGATATATTGTTATTTTTACGTATGTCTGGACTCAGATTGCTAGTATTTGAGAGTTTTTCTGTCTAAATTAATGAGGGATACTGGCCTGTGGTTAAAAAAAAAAATTGTCTGTACTTTTGTCTGGCTTTCATATCAGGGTAATACTAGCCTTATAAAATGAGTTGGGAAGTATTCCCACTTCTATTTTTTTGGAATAAATTATGTAAAACTGCTGCTCACTCTTCTTTCAGTGTTTGATAAAATTCTCCAGTAAAGCCATCTGTGCCTGAGGATTTCTTTTTCTGGGGAATCTGTTGCCAAATTCAGTGTCTTTAGTGGCTGTAGGTGTATGTGGGCCTTCTAGTTCATCTTGGTTGAGTTTTGGTAGCATGTGGGTTTTGAGAAGTTGGTCCATTTTCTTCTAAGTTGTTGAATTTATGAGCATAAAGTTCATAGTATCCTCTTACTAATCTTTTAGCGGCTGCAGCAATTACAGTGCCGTCCCCTGCTTCATTCCTGGTGTTGATGACTTGTGTCTTCTCTTTGTTTCAGTCTTGCCTAGAGGCTTGTCAGTTTTGTTGATTTTTGCTTGACTTTTGTTTAATTCATTTTTCTGTTACTTACCTATTTTCAATTTCATTGACTTATGCTTTTATTTTTAGTATTTCCTTCCTTTTATTTGTTTTGAGTTTATTTGTTCTGCTTTTCCTAGTTTCTTGAAGTGGGAACACAGATTATTAATTTGAGACCTTTTCCTCTTTTCTAATGTGAGCATTTTAGTGCCATAAAAATTTCCTCTTAGAACGGTTTTTGACGTATTACATTTTTATTTTTATTCATTTCTATGTGTTTTTTTTTTTTTTTTTTTTTTTTTTTTTTTTTTTTTTTTTTGCTGTACGCGGGCCTCTCACTGTTGTGGCCTCTCCCGTTGTGGAGCACAGGCTCCGGACTCGCAGGCTCAGCAGCCATGGCTCACGGGCCCAGCCACTCCGCGGCATGTGGGATCTTCCCGGACTGGGGCACGAACCTGTGTCCCCTGCATCGGCAGGCGGACTCTCAACCACTGCACCACCAGGGAAGCCCTCTATGTGTTTTTAAAATTCCTTTCTTTCTTGGCCCATGATTTGTTTAGAAGTGTATCGTTTAATAAAGAAGTGTTTGGATGTTTTTATTTTGTGTTTCTGTTACTGATTTCTAATCTGATTCCATTGTGATTAGAGAATGTAGTCTGATTTCCGTGTTTTTTAAGTTGTTGAGGTTTCTTTTATGACCCAGGATGTAGTCTATCTTGAGGAATTGTCCAAGGTAGCTTAAAAGGAATATGTATTTTGTTGATGTAGGTAGAGTGTTCTATAAATGTCAGTTAGATCCTATTGGTTGGTGGTGTTCAGGTTTTCAAATATTGGGTCGACCGAAAAGTTCATTCGTGTTTTTCTATAACATCTTATGGAAAAACCCAAATGAACTTCTTGGGTAACCCAACATTTTACTTAGATGTGTATTCTTTTATATCTTATGTCTCTTTTAGTTTTACCAGTTGCTGACAGTGGGATGTTGAAGTCCCCAAATACAGGATTTGTTTACTTTTCCTTTTAGCTTTACCAGTTTTTGTTTCATTATTTTGCAACTATGTTGTTTGGTACATACACATTTGGGAACAGTATTACTTCTTGGTAAGTTGATTCTTTTATCTAATGATAAAATGATACTCTGTTCCTGCTCTGAAGTCTACTATATCTAATACATAGCTCTACCTTAAAAAAAAAGTTAGCATGATAAATCTTTTTCTAACCCTTTAATAATATAAAATCTATTTATGTTGTGTTTGAAGTATATGGTTGGATAATCATTTTAATCATTCTGCAGTTTCTGCCTTTTAATTGATGTGTTTAAACCATTTACATTGAAAGTGATTATTGATATGTTAGAGCTTAATTCTCCATTATATTATTTGTTTTCTGTTTGTTTCTTCTTTTTCTTGTTTCTGTATCTCATTTTTCTTATCTTTCTGTGAGTTACTTCAACATTTTTTAGGATTCATATTGTTTAGTTTATATTGCTTTGTGTATTTCTTAAGTGGTTGCTTTATACATCACAGTATATATATAACAACATAGCCTCCTGATATCAGTGTTTTACAGCTTTGACTACAGTGTTAAAACCTTGATTTCATTGAGATTCCATGGCCCTTACCACTTTTAAAAATATAATTTCCTGAAGTATTTCTTCTCCATGCATTGTGCTCAACTGATGTCATTATAATTTTGTTTCAGCCATCAAGTATGATTTAAGAAACTCATGAGGAAGAATAGTCTATTATGTTTACCCCTGTTTTTTTTTTTTATCATTTTCTTTATTCTTGTTTCCTTTATGAAATTCTAAGCCCTCTTTATCACTTTCTTTTTGTGGAGGGGAGGGACTTCCCTGTGTTTTTACTTCTGTACCAGTATCTTTTAAAGAGTAAAAGTTTTCAAAAATTTTAATCAAACTCAATTTACCTTTTTTTTTTAATAGTTCATTTTTTCTTTTTTCTTTTTTTTTATTTTTTGTATCCTATGTAAGAAATCTTTGCCAAACCCAGGGTCACTATCTTTCTCCTATGTTGATGTCTAGGAGTTTTAGCTCTTACATTAAGTTATGTCAGTAATTTCAAGTTGATTTTTGTAAGTGCTGAGGCATCTACGTTCTTTCTTTTTTTTCTCTCTCTCCTTTCCCACATGACTGACCAGTTGTACCAGCATTACATACTGAAAAGATCGTTTTTCCCCTGATTGAATTGCCTTGGTACCTTCGTCATAATCTATTGGCCATATATGTGGGAGTCTATATCTGGAGTATCTATTCTATTCCATTATATATTGTTTTTGTGTCAATATTATGCTGACTTGATTACTGTGGCTTTATTTTAAGTCTTAAATTCAGGCAACGTTAGGTTTTTCCAATGTTTATGTTTTTTTAAATTATTTTTACTATTCTGGGTCCTTTGCTTTTCATATACGTTTTAGAATCATCTTGTAAATTCCTACAAAAAAGCCTACTGAGATTTTGATTAGAATTGCATTGAATGTCTAGATCAGTTTGAGGAGAATTGCTCTCTTAACAATATTGAGTCTTTTGATTCACAAACACGGTATATCTTCCTATTTATTTAGGTGTTCTTTAATTTCTCCCAGCCGTGTTTTGTCAGATATATCCCTTAGGATATCATATGTTTTGATGCTATTGTAAATGGTTTTTAATTTTTGTTTCCATTTGTTCCTTGCCAATATTAGAAATACATTTGATTTTTTATATTGCCCTTGCATGCTGCCACTTTGCTAATCTTGCTTATTCTGCTACAATTTTTGTAGATTTCTTAGGATTTTCTACATTGAAGTTGATGGTATCTGTGTGTAAAGACAATTTTATTTTCTCTTTTCCCATCTGTATGCTTTTACCTCTGTTTCTTGCCTTCTTGCATCGGGACTTCAGATATGATGTTGAATAGTAGTAAGAGGGAATATCCCTTACTTTGTTCCGATCTTAGAGGGAAAGTATTTTGTCCTTCACCATTTAGTATGATGTTAAGCTGTGTCTTTTGTAAATGGCTTTTGGAAGCTTAAGGAAGTTCCTTTTGTACTTACTTTCCCAAGATCTTTTTGTCATGGAGGGATGATGAGTTTTGTCAAATGCTTTTCCTGCATCTTTTCAGATGATGATGATGATGATGATGATGATGATTTTGTTGTTGTTTTTAATGTTTGGTGGAGATTTTTTTGTTTGTGTTTTTAGTTTTATATGTTGGGTTGCTTTTTTTTGAATGTTAAACAAATATTGCATTTCTTGGATAAACCCTATATGATGATGATGTATTTATCCTTTCTATACATTAATGGGTTATATTAGCTGAAATTTTAATGAGAATTTCTGCATCTATAATAATGAAGAATGTTGGTCTGTAGTTTCTCTTTTCTTTTAATGTCTTTGTTATTGGTATCAGAGTAATGCTGGCTTCATAAAATGAGTTGGGAAGTTTTTCCTCTTCTATGTTCTGAGAGAGTTTGTGTTGAATTGTTTTTTTTTTCTTCCTTAAATATTTGGGAAAATTCATCAATCTATGGGGGGTGGGCCTACAGTTTTCTTTGTAAGACTTTTAGCTATGAAATAACTTCTTTTATATATATATAGGGCTATTCAAGTTAACTTTTTTTTTGGACTGATATTTGGCATTTTGAGTCTTTGAAGGAATTTATCCATATCATAATCTGAATTGTTGACTATACTGACAGAATTTTTAATGATATTCCTTTACTGGACTTATGTCTATAGGAAGTGTAGTCGTGTCCAGTCTCTCATTTCTTACGTTTCTAATATGTGACTTCACTTTACTGACAGGTCTGGCTAGAAATTTATCAACTTTATTCATCTTCTCAAACAAAAAGCTTTTGATTTCTTTGATTTTTCCCTATTTTCTGCTATTTTGTCAGTTTACATTTCCTTTATTTTAGGTTTAATTTGCTGTTCATTTTCTAATTGCTTATATTGGTCACTTCTTTGAGCATGTGGGATAAAAACTACATTAATAAGATACGGATGATTCTTACCTAATATTTAGAATATGATGTTACGTATTGTATACATATATGCAGTGCAGATATTACATATGTACACCATACATCTCATAATATATGATTGCATATTGGACATACAAGGTAAAATCCCTGCACAATAATTGAATTGGCATATCATTTTAACTGACAGTTTTAAGATGGCTATAATACCACGGTAGTCATAGACACTTCAGCAGTTTATCATTTTTGTCACAGTTAATCTGTGACAGCAGGTGGGATACTAAACACCTCTACAACCAGTATTTCCAACTTGGCATAATTAGGTAAGGAGATTTACTATAGCTCAGTATGTGGTCTTTTTAAAGACTGAGTGTGTTTAAACATTCAAATTTTTGTGAGTCTTGTGTAAATGATTTTATTTTTTGTAAACTTTTTATTTGGAATATTTTCAAACTTTCAGGAAATTTCTAAGAATCAAAACAAAATAAAAAACACATACCTTCACCCAGCTTCACCTCTTGTTGACAATTTACCCCATTTGCTTTAGCAACTGCTCTGTATCCTCTCCTCCCACACACATGTGCACACTAAAGAGTGAATTTCTATACATGAAAGAACTGTGAAGCTTAAAGCTCTTCTGGAGTAGGTATCACCTTTTGTCCCATGGCTCCACAGTATTTAACATGCCATACAGGCAACCTTTTAAGAAAAAATTTAGGGAATAGAACACAAAATCATGCAATATCTTTTTGTTTTTGTTGAATTTTAAAATACTGAGATATAATTCCCATATCACAAATTCACCCTTTTAAAGTGTGCAGTTGAGTGGTTCTTTTAGTGTGTTCACATTTTAGTATGTTCACAATCTAATTACAAAATATTTTCAGCACCCCCAAAAGAAACCTCATACATATTAGAGTCACATCCCATTTCCTCCCAGCCCCTAGCAACTGTTAATCTACTTTTATTTCTGTGGATTTTCCAATCTGAACATTTCATATAAATAGAATCATAAAATATGAGTCTTTAGTATCTGGCTTAGTTCACTTAGCATTATTTTTCAAGGTTCATCCGTGTTGTAGCATGTCTCAGTAATTCATTCTTTTTTTGTGTGGCTGAGAAATATTCCATCATATGGATTCATCACATTTTGTTTATCATTCATCAGTCAGTGGACACTTGGGTTGTTTCTACTTTTTGGCTGTTATGAATAGAGCTGCTATGATATTTATGTAGAAGTTTTTGTACTCAGGTTTTCAGTTCTCTTGTTTATACATATGAGTAGAATTGCTATGTCTTTGGTAACTCTATATTTACCTTTTTGAATAACTGCCAAACTGTTTTCCAAAGTGGCTACTCCATTTTTTTTTTTTTTTTTTTTTTGCGGTACGCGGGTCTCTCACTGTTGTGGCCTCTCCCGTTGCGGATCACAGGCTCCGGACGCGCAGGCTCAGCAGCCATGGCTCATGGGCCCAGCCGCTCTGCGGCACGTGGGATCCTCCCGGACCGGGGCATGAACCCGTGTCCCCTGCATCGGCAGGCGGACTCCCAACCACTGCGCCACCAGGGAAGCCCCATGGCTACTCCATTTTCTACTCCCACCAGCAACTTATGGCTTTCCAGTTTCTCCACATCCTCACCAATACTCATTATTATTTGTCATTTTGATTATTGCCATCCTAGTATGTGTGAAGTGGTATCTTGTTTTGGTTTCAATTTGTATTTCTCTGAGGACTGATTTTGAGCATCATTTCATGTGTTTATTGGTTATTTGTATTCTCTTCTTTTAGAGAAATGTTTATTCAGATCCCTTGTCCATTTTTTAAATTGGAATATTTGTCTTTTGGGGAGATGAGTTCTATATATTCTATGTACCTAACCCTTAACAGATAAATAATTTGCAAGAATCTTCTATTCTCTGGGTCATCTTTTCACTTTCTTGATAGTGCCCTTTGAAGCACAGGAATTTTAATTCTGATGAAGTCCAATTTATGTGTTTTTCTTTGCTTGCTTAGCTTTCCTAGCTTAGAAACATTGCCTAATCCAAGGTTATAAAGATTTACCCATGTTATCGTCTAAGAGTTTTATAGCTTTAGCTTTTACACCAAAGTCTTTTCTCCATTTTTGAGTTAATTTTTACATACAGTGTGGATTAGGGTCCAGCTTCATTCTTTTGGATGCAGATATCCAGTTGCCCAACACTACTTGTTGAAAAGACTATCCTTTCTTCTTTCTTCCATAAAAGAATTGATCATAAATGTGAGGGTTTCTTTCTGGATTCTCAATTCTGTCCTATTGATCTACACATTTATCTTTATTCCTAGTACCATGCTGTCTTGATTAGTGTTGCTTTGTAATAAATTTTGAAATCAGGAAGTGTGAGTCCCCTACTGTGTTCTTCTTTGTCAAGATTGTTTTGGCTATTACGGGTTTCTCGCATTTTCTTAAGTGTTTTAAGATCAATTTGGAAAAAAAACAAGGTGGGATTTTGATAATGATTGCATTGAATCTAAGATCAATTTGGGGAGTATTACAATCTTTATTTTACATTGTTAAGTATTCCAACCTATGTCTTTCCATTTCTTTAGATCTTTCATTTGTTTCACTGAAGCTTTGTAGTGTAAAAAGTATATTAGTCTTACACTTGGTCATGGTGTTTAAGCCTCTTTATATGTTGCTGGATGTGTATTTTTTATTTTGTTGAGGATTTGATATCCATATGCATAAGGGATATTGAGCTGTAGGTTCCTTTCTTGTGATAACTTTATCTGATCCTGGTATCATAGAATAAGCCTCATAGAATAAGTTGGGGAGTGTTTTCTCCTCTGTTTTATTTTGGAAAAGTTTGTGAAGCATTGGTGTTAATTCTTCTTTAAACGTTTCGTAGAATTCACCAGTGAAACCATCTGTCCCTAGGCTTTTCTTGGTAGGAAGATTTTTGATTACTATTTCAGTCTCTTGTTATAGGTCCATTCAGATTTATTCTTGAGCTAATTTCAGTTATTTGTATTTTTCTAGGTATTTGTCCATTCATCTAATTTGTTGGTGTACAGTTGTTCTTAGTTATTCTCTTATAATCCCTTTATTTCTATAAGCTTGGTAGGTCCTTTTTATTTCTAAGTCAATAGTAATGTTCCCTGTTTCATTTATGGGTTTTTTTCTTGGTCAGCCTAACTAAAGATTTGTCATTTTTGTTAATCTTTTCAAAGAACCAAGTTTTTGTTTCACTGATTTCTCTGTTTTTTGTTATTCTCAATTTTATTGGTGTCCACTCTAACATTATTTCCGTTTTTCTACTTGTTTTGGGTTTAGTTTCCTCTTCTTTTCTCCTATTTTGTGAGAGTTTTTACCATGACTGGGTGTTGGCTTTTGCTAAATACTTTTTCTGATTCCATTTATATGACCAAGTAATTTCTCTTCTTCAGCCTGTTGATAGTGGTGAATTATATCGATTGATATTTAAATTTTGAACCAGTCTTGCACAACTTGAATAAATCCCACTTGGTCATGGTGTATAATTTTTTATACATTGCTGGATTCAATATATTAAACTTTTTTTTTTTTTTTTTTTTGCGGTACGCGGGCCTCACACTGTTGTGGCCTCTCCTGTTGCTGAGCACAGGCTCCGGACGCGCAGGCTCAGCAGCCATAGCTCACGGGCCCAGCCGCTCTGCGGCATGTGGGATCTTCCCGGACTGGGGCACGAACCCGTGTCCCCTGCATCGGCAGGCGGACTCTCAACCACTGCGCCACCAGGGAAGCCCTATTAAAAATTTTTTTGCACATTTTTTTTGGGTCTAAGTTAATGAGATATATTCTGTAGTTTTTTAAATAGTCTGTGTGATTTTTTTTTTTGAAAAAAATTTAGTAGCATATGTATGTAACGTAAAATTTACCACTGGGCTTCCCTGGTGGCACAGTGGTTGAGAGTCTGCCTGCCGATGCAGGGGACCACGGGTTCGTGCCCCGGTCCGGGAAGATCCCACATGCCGCGGAGCGGCTAGGCCTGTGAGTAGCATTAATTACATTCACAGTGATGTGCCACCATCATCATCTATTTCCAAAACTTTTTCATCACCCCAGAGTCTCAGTAATCATTAAGCAGTAAGTCCCACTCCCCCTCGCTCTAGTGCCTTGTAACCTCTAACCTACTTTCTGACTCACTGAATTTACCTATTCTAGACATTTCATGTAAGTGGAATCACAGTATTAGTCCTTTGTTGTCTGACTTATTTCACTCAACATGTTTACAAGGTCCATGCGTGTTGTAGCATGTGTCAGAACTTCATTCCTTTTTATGGCTGAATAATATTCTGCTGTATTTATTTATACACCACATTTTATTGCTCCATTCATCTGTTGAGAGACAGTTTATCATACAGATCCTGTTGTGGGCTATGGTTCCAATAAACAGCTTAATTTTTCAGAGCCCTGGTGGTGGTATTTTGGTCTGCTTGTTTTGTTTGTTTGTTTTGGCCACATTGCGTGGCATGCGGGATCTTAGTTCCCCGACCAGGGATTGAACCCACACCCCGTGCAGTGGAAGTGCAGATACTTAACCACTGGACCTTCAGGGAAGTCCTTGGTCTGCTTGTTTTGTGTGGTGCCTCCGGTGCTCCCACTGACCTTGGCTTGTGCTAGGGATGAGGGAGCACAGTAGGGTGAGCTTCAGTGTATTAGTGATTTTCTGTTGCTTGTTTAGAGTAATTGGTGGTTCTCAGCCATTCATTTTGTAACAAGTTTGCTGATCTTTTTACATAAATTAAGCACTTTAGGATAAAATAAAAATTATGGTATTTTATCATAAGTTATAACATTAATTTTGAAAAACATTTGTGACTCACCATTTTAGATGTGTGATGTATGTCCAACACATCTGAGTCACGTAAAACTATATTTTGAGTTTTAGTAAACAACATGGACACAGCCTTTCTTTAGGAAGTTGGTAATACTGAGTGGTCTTGATAAAATTGGAATTTGACTTATGAATTCCTTTGCACTTTTAATGTGGGAAGAAGATAACAAAGTAGGTGTATATTACTCCTTTCAGATAAGAAAATTAATGAGGAAAGAAACAAGGTTCCAGTCATAAAGTATCTTTATGGATAGAAGGGACCCATACAAACCTAGTCCAGAATGTTTAAAAATATTTGTTACTGAGCCTTTTGTTGAAATAAAATCCTGAACAAGTGTAACTATAAAAGAGACATTAATATCATTAACAATAATTAATTCTGAGATAGTAATGCCATTATTTTAACCAATATTTCTTTTCTTCCATTTTCCAGACTCTGTGCTAGATGACAAGCAAACCAGAAACTGTTTACAGGTTGTGATAAGAGTTAAAATAGGGCATGGATAGAGGGGACAGGGAGTGGCTTGGAGCAGTCACTGGGGGTCCCCTCTGAGGGTACTGTTGAGGCTGAGACTTGAAGGGGGAGACACCAACCACGAGAAGAGGTTCCAGGCAGGGTGGCTCTTTGACGCAGGATTTGGGAGTCCTTTCAAGTCCTGCCTGTGTGCCCCTTTCTTCTCTTGATTTTTAAAAAAATCATGGATTTCACTAGTCCAGCCTCCTCCCCTCATGTGAGGAGACTGTGAAGGCCAGAAAGTAAAGACTTGATGGTGACAGCCTAGGATCCTGATGCCCAGTACACACCCCTGCGCCCCCATACACACGCCCAAATGACATGTATTCCTACTAACTATTTACAACATTCATTGTTTTCATGAATTATTATAAAAGATGTCTGAAAACAAGCATTGTATCTAGTCATCATTTGCAGTGTTCAGAAAAAAGAATCTCTACCTAAAAGAAAAAAAACCCTAATTATAGTAGAGAAAGATTTGCCCTTAAAGTGAAGATATTTTTGTCTTATAAATGTCATTCTTATAAATGTCATTCTTTTAAATGACATTTAAATGTCATTTAAATGAGATAGGGAAGTAAACTCAATTTCTGATCTTCTGTTTTGAAAGTAAGTGATAAATAACTGACACACTGAGATTTTTCCGCTGAAAATAAATGTCTTTGTTACTCTCAGACATCATGGTGATGTGGGTGAATATGAGGCGCTTAAAGTAGGTCTTACCGAGCCCAGCTGCACAGAGTAAATGCCCATAGAATCATAAAAGCCAGAACTGAAACCTCTTGTGTTTATATGTCCTCCTTTTCTCCCTTGTTATTGGAAATACATGGCTGACTTTTAAAATTAGGTTGCTTAGGGCTTCCCTGGTGGCGCAGTGGTTGAGAGTCCGCCTGCCGATGCAGGGGACACGGGTTCGTGCCCCGATCCCGGAAGATCCCACATGCCGCGGAGCGGCTGGGCCCGCGAGCCATGGCCGCGGAGCCTGTGTGTCCGGAGCCTGTGCTCCGCAACGGGAGAGGCCACAGCAGTGAGAGGCCCGCGTACAGCAAAAAAAAAAAAAAAAAAAAAAAAAAAAATTAGGTTGCTTAAAGGTACTGTTGGTTGTGAGCATTAGTGTCACTTTACTTTGAAAGTAAATAGTGATGGGTTTAGAAGCATAGGTTCTGGAGTCCCATTGCTGAAATTTATGGCCCCTCTCTAGCCACTTTCTTGCTGAGTGACTTCGAGCCTAACCTCGCTGTGCCTGCTTATCTTCAAATGGAATCCATAAAGTCTATG
The DNA here is from genome assembly GCF_964341445.2 of Mesoplodon mirus. Taxonomy (NCBI): domain Eukaryota; kingdom Metazoa; phylum Chordata; class Mammalia; order Artiodactyla; family Ziphiidae; genus Mesoplodon; species Mesoplodon mirus. The sequence goes on along the minus strand of NC_138990.1, from coordinate 15,719,809 downwards.
TCATAGGATTAGTTTGAAGTTTAATAACACAGTGATTGATAATTATTAGATGGTGTTCTTATTTCTGATACATCAGATTGCTGCTTTAACTGGGGAACATTGAGACAGTTTGGGATTCCTTTAGAGTGTAAAATAAGGGACAAAAATTCTTGGGAGAGGAAGTAGCTGTCAGTTGTGGTTTCAAATCTAGAGATATGGAGATGTGTGAACTTGACCTGCTTTTGTTACTTTTTGTAATGTATAGCTTAATAACTGTTGACACATTAAATGATTAAGTACATATTCTGTTTTTCTAGGCATATAATTTGAAGTTACTATGATTGATCATTTAAAGCAAAATACTCTAATTTGTTTTATGCCAGAGTTGAATCCTATTCATTTCTACATATTTTAAGGAAAGCTGTTGACGTATAGCACAATATTTCCCTTTCAGGACTTTATAAAATAGCTGCCGCTCTTAATTTTTTTCAACTAAGGTAATTCATGTTTTTGGGTTTTTTTTAAAGCTCCTAATTAAAAATACAATACACCCAAATTATATTACTGCTTTTCTTTCTTTAGTAAAGTTCTCATCAGTTAGATAAAGGTCTGATCTAGCTTGATGGTGGGAACTTACGTGATGGTCATTATATCATAACTCGATTTGCAGGCACCAGATATAGCACATTTCTGTTACTTTTTTTGGTCTGTTTTCTCTGCTAACTAGATGGAAAGCGTCTAACTGGGAGCTAGACTTTTTGTACATTGTGAGCATCTGACTGTTCAGTTAATTCTTGTTCATTGTGTTCTTACATCAGTAAATCTGTATTCAACAGGAGTATAACAAAACGGTTTTCTGGATCATCTAAAATTTCACTTTATGTTAAAAGGGTGGGGGAGGGGATGAGAAAGGGGATGGGTGAGCTGGGCAGAGCCTTTTACATTCACAGTTCTTTTTTCTTAATGGTTTATCACTTTATTTGGAGACATTTTTGTGTACTCCACATGTACTCTATGTCAGTAATTCCGTTGGAGCCATTAGCTCTGATCTCACTTTTGAAAGGCAGCTACAAGCTAAGACTAGAGGTAACCAGAAAGAGTTCGTTTGTATCAATGTGTGCAAATACCAGTACTTACACCTGAGCAGAAAGGTGGGATTTCATTCACGCACTCAGTGTTACTGAATGTTCTGTATATACGAAGAACTGGTGGGGAATGAGCAGGGTAGAGCAAGTTGGACCTGTGGTTGAAGAGAAACACAAGAAATGGAGGACAGGGCTTTCCCAAAATAAAATCAGGGTGTGATTAAGAGAATAAGAGGAAATCGATGCTCAGCAGGCAGGAAAGACACCATGCTAGGAGGTGAAGTGATCTCATTAGCTGGCATCTCATCTGCTGCGTGACTTTCAGCTTTGGTCATACTGAAAAAGCCAGGTACATGGGATTAGACAGTAGGCTTCTTCATGGACTACCCAAAGACCAACAAAAAGGAGCCAGTGAGGGTCATGTTAAGCCAAGTGAAGCACCATGGTTTCATGCATTTTAAAAAATAAGCTTTTTATTTTAGAACAGTTTCAGATTTATATAAAAATTCTAAATATAGTACAGAGTTCCCATGTTATACCCCCCTCCCAGTTTGCCCAATTATTAACATCTCACATTAATATGGTACTTTTTTTGCAATTAATGAACCAGTATTAGTATATTATTATTAAGTACAGTTTATATTTTATTCAGGTTTCCTTAGTTTTTACCTGATTTCCTTTTTCTTTTTTAGAATCCCATCCAAAATAGCATATTACATTTAGTAGTCATGTCTCCTTAGACTTCTCTGGTCTGTGACAGTTTCTCAAACTTTTCTGGTTCTTGATGACCTTGACAGTTTTCAGGAGTGTACTGGTCAGGTGTCTTGTAGAATGTCCCTCAGTTGGGATTTGTCTGATGTTTTTCTCATGATGAGTCTGGAGTTATGTGATTTGGGGAGGAAGACCACAGAGATAAAGTGCCATTTTTGTTATGACCTATCAAGGGTACTGTCCACATGACCTTTCCCTGTGGATATTGACCTTGATCATCTGACTGAGGTAACGTTGGTCAGGTTTCTCCATTGTAAAGTTACTCCTTTTTTCCTCTTTTCCATACTGTTTTCTTTAGGAGTCACTATATGCATCCCATGCTTAAGGAATGGGGAGCTATGTTCCACCTTCTAAGTGGAAGAGTTTCTATATAAATTGTTTAGAATTCTTCTGCCTGAAAGTTTTGTCTCTTCTCCCCCATGTTTATTTATTCATTCATTTATTTATACCAGTATGGACTCAGATATTTATTTGATACTTCGGGTTTTAATCCAGTACTGCTTGACTTATGTTATTGCCCAAGTTGTTCCAGCTTTGGCCATTTGGGAACACTTACTGTTAACTCTTACATCTGTTTGACATATTCCCATCAATGTAAGCCTTTTTTTTTTTTTTTTTTAAGCACTTTCTGGCACAAGTTGCTCCCACTTCATCTTGTGTATTTCCTGCCCCAGTCCTAGATTCAGCCATTTCTCCAAGAAGCCCCAGTTCCTTTTATTGGGGAATGGTAGTAGAACCCAAGATCTAGGTGCTAGATATGCTTTTTGCTACTGGCTTGTAATCCATGTGTGTATACTAACCTGTGTACATTCACATCTGTAAATATTTTTATATGCAACCATCTGTATCTCTATTAAGCTCAACATGAGTTTGTACTGATGTTGCCAACTCTAATCCATTACCACATAGATTGTTCTAGCCTCCTTCCCTTGTTTTTGTGTAAACTCTTATTCTGACAGTGAGAAATCTCTCACCATCCACCATCCATATATTTAGTTGTTCAATTCCAGTGTACATGTATAGCAGCGTCAGGATGGTTAACCCAAACCCCTGTGGAAAATAACTTTATTAACTAGAGATAGTGCTTATGTACAGTTTCTGTTGCCTTTAGTCTTACAGATTCCACTCATTTCCAAATTACTTAGGTCAGCACCTTTCCCCCCTCCACCCTACTTCAGGGAGATGGTTTCATACCTTTGCTATGTAGTTAAATTGTTTTGTCATATTCTGTAGTCTATCTTGGGATTCCTGATCTCCTAAACGATTTTTTTTAATTGTATACAATAGGTTCACGCTTTGTGCTGTGAAGTTCTGCTTTTGACAAATGCATAGAGTTAATTGCATCTACCATTACAGTATCATACAGAAGAGTTTCACTGCTTTGAAAAATTCCCCATGCTTTACTTATTCTACCCTTCCTTTCTCTCTCCAAACCCCTAGCAACCACTGATCTTTTTACCATCTCTATAGTATTGCCTTTTCCAGAATGGCATATACTTGAAATCATAGAGCATGTAGCCCTTTCTTTTACTTTTTATCACTAATATTCCACTGTATGGTTAATCTACTTTTGTCTCTTTATTCAGCTATTGAAGGACATCTTGATTGTGTCCAGTTTTTGATGATTATGAAAAAAAAAGCTGCTATAAGGAAATGCTTGCAGATTTTTGTGTGGGCATAAATTTCCAAATCAGTTGGGTAAATATTTAGGAGCACAATTGCTGGATTGTATGGTAAACGTACGTTAGCTTTTTAAATACCCTGTCTTTGCATTGTACTCAGTTTCTTGGAATGGAATAATCTCCTTTTGCCATTCTCCTTGCCCACTCCCCCACCAAGTGAGTTTTGACCATTGATCCCAGGTCCTGTCATCACTACAAATGAGCAAATGATATAGAACTTCAGCTTACCATTTTGGGGGGAAATAAAATCCTCTAGTGATGTTTCCTATGTGTTTATGTTATTTTCAGTTAATCTATCAGTGAAAATAATCAGCTGCATCTAGTTGAATTTTACTGTTTTGTGCTTTCTGGCAGTATAGCAGGAGTAAATATTTTGTGAGTGGCTTACATAGCCTGTAGGTTGTTAAAAATACTTCCAATTGGGTTGTATTGTTTTGGTTTCATAGTTACTAAAATCCTGAAGAACGAGTCAGATTTTTCTCTTCAGCCATCACCATCAAGCAGTATATTTTCAAAATATTAAGTTGTAGTAATTAACTTTAAAAGATTTTATTTAAATGAAATTTATGTTCCCATTAAGTGATAATATGTTTTGTTTCCTTCACAGCATTTATTCAGTCGGAGAGCATAATAGAAGTACTGCGTTTTGATGATGGAGGGCTTCTACAGGTAATTTTATTTTAAGCTTGAAGAATTATCTCAGTGTCAAGCCTTGAATAACATCTGATTATTATTTTTCTTTTAAAACGTAACTGGTTCATATGAAATATATTTTATGAGCTTCATATGCAGACAGGGCAGTAGAGTCATTGGTAATAATAAAAACCTTCTTAGCTGTATGGATTACCTTTTAAATAAAATATTTCTGGGGGATGTTGAGAGGTTAGGTGGGGAGAGTCAGATCAGGAGCAGTGGAATTGGTGGTAAGCTCTATTAGTATGGAGCCAGTGAGTGAAATGCTGAATTCGGATGTTGGACCTCAAAATATTTATCTGGAAGAGAACTTCTCCAGAGGATATAAGTTCTGCAGATTTACATCTATATCATCCTTCCACTAGCCATTCTAAGCCATGTCTTTATATATATATTATACATAAAATTAGAAGGTGTAATCTGATAAAAATCCTATTCTGCCTTTCAGACGTAGCTCACATATCACCGTGAAGCCTATTTTAGTCTTCTCAGCTAAAAAGCAGTTCTAGAATTTCAGAGCTGAAAGAGACAGTAAAAGCTGTCTTAACCAACCCTGATTTTTGTGGCTGATTTTCTCCTTCCAAACTTTTTTCATATTTTATGCTTGTCTTACAGTACTCACCACCTTTGTAATAATAACATGTGTTTTTAAATACCATGTTATTTGATAGCATGGCTGATAATTTTTTTAATTCATGTTATATTCAGGGGAAACCAAGGTTTAGATTAAGAAAGTTGCCCACGATCCCATGACTTTGTAGTAATGACATGGGTATTAGAATTCTGGTCTTCTCACTCCAGGTGTGATTGTTAGTCTCTTTGTTACATGATGCTGCCTATGATGTATTTGTTTACTTACTTATAACTAAATACATGACTTAAATAGTTCTCCTATAGCTTATAATAAAGGCAGGAAAGTGAAAATTAAAGTTAGATCAAGGCAATAGAGAAATAATTCTGCTAGGGACTTGGAATAAGATTTGTGTTTTAGCATAAATTTAGATTTCAGACACTAAGCCAAACAAAGTAAGCAAGGAAAAAAGTGATGGGTTGTAAGGTTCTTTTTCTCTGACAATGAAGCAAATAAATGTTTCGGATGAAAACTTTTCCCTGTTTCTAAATTTTTTAATAAATTTATTATTCTACTTTTACATAAGAGATGTTGAGAAACGCAGCAGGCAGTGGCTGCATGGTACTTGCAGAAAGTCTTTGTATGGCTTTTTATATTTTAAAAGTGAATAACAACTGAAGATATATAATCTCTAGTTTTGTAAAGCCACCTTGCTAGAAAATGATCTTAGTCTCTTATTCTAGTTCTTTAATCTGTTGCAAGATGAGAACTTGGAGAACCTATAGAAATCACTGTTTTAAACATCTCCCTTTTGGTGATTTGCAGGATCTAGAGAGCAGGCAACTCAGGACTGAATTTCTAAAAAATTCTCTGAGTGTAGTTATCCTTTACTGACTGAAAAAGGATTTATTATGTCCTTCAGGAACTAGACATCTAGGTTGCAAGTTGATAATCCATTTTGAAAATTCTGAAGCTTGACGTGTTTTTGCTGGGGGAGGCTGTCAATTCACGTCTAAAAGGACTTGGGTGTGGAAGAGCTCGTCAGCTGGGATGTCATTTGCTCATCCTCTTTGGATCTGCTGAAATGCTTGGACCAGAGCTTGGGGGAGGCCTCAGAGTTTTATAGCTAAGGTAATTTTAGACTGGAGTGTTAAGGGCAGGTATTACCACTGGTTACCTCAGCCACAGTGAAACCTCACTAAGCCTCCTGCAGAATGCCTAATGTTGAGATGCTGTATATAGTGGATTATATATCTGCAAGTAACAGAACATAAGACCCCTCTGAATAGAAATTTATAAAAATCATTCATTTTAATGTTGAAGAATGTTTCCTAGGAACAACTGTTTTAATTTTGACATAATGTCATTCTTTCTGGCGATAATTTGCCAATAAGTTCAGCTATTTCTTAAACAGCTCCTGGTTTCTTGTGATTAGAAGAGAAGTATGTTAATGTAGCATTTCTGTGGCAGAATATTTATTGGGTTTCTCCAAATTAAATTAAAGCTAAAGCAGGAAGAGAATCAAAGCAACAACCTTGTTTTACATTATTTAAAATTAGAATTTTGCTTGAGAACATTCGTTCCCAGATTGTGGAATTTATGTTACATTCATGTGGCTTGGCTCATGGTGATTTTTTTAAGTCCTAAAAATTAATTGATGGTAAGTCAGTAAAAATTGTAAGAACATTAAAAATTTGCTAGAAAGTTTGGACTTGATTTCCTATTTTATTTTTAAAGAAAAGGAAAACGAGGCTCATAGAATATTCAGTTGCTAGAGTGAGAATCCAGCATCCAGTAAGTACTCAGCTTCCTGGTTCCAGAGCTCTTTCCACAGTATGATGCATGTGCATTTCTTTCCAGTGCATTCCATGCGTTATCACTAGTAATGTTAGGATATGATTAGAAATCGTAGCAATCCTCTTAGCCCATGTTTTCTTTAGTTGGTATTTTGACCATTGTAATTCCTGCTTGGCAAGGTATATAGAACGTAGGAAGCTGAGTCAGTTCTTAAGGTGAGCAGACACTGAGGATTCTGCCTCAGGATCTTGCTGAGAACTCCAGCTGACACATATAATAAAGGATATCTATTAAGGAGGAGGAGTGTGGAAAAAACTATGGTAAACAACATACTTAACAGTGAGATGCTGTAAGTTTTATCTCTGAGATGAAGAATGGATCAAACAAAGATGCCCACTAAATACCACTTATATTCAACATCATGCTAGTTGTAGCCAATAAAGTAAGACAAGAACAACTACTGAAACTCACGCACCTAGAGCCTGTGCTCTGCAACAAGAGAAGCCACCACGATGAGAAGCCCGTGCATCGCAACAAAGAGTGGCCCCTGCTCACCGCAGCTGGAGGGAGCCCGCACACAGCAACGAAGACCCAAGGCAGCCATAAATAAATAAATAAATAAATTTTAAAAATAAATAAAGACAAGAAAAAGAATTAAAAACTAAAAGGATTGGAAAGGAAGAAAAAAATGTTATGCACCTCAGATTATGATAGTTTATGGAGGTCATCCAAAGCATCTACAGATAAGTTACTAGATTCAATAAGCAATTTAGCAGGATAACAGTTGATACATAAAAAACAACTGCATTTCTATGTTTATGTTGAGCCGTATGAATTTTACCACTTCTATAGATCAGAAAAGGCAACAGAGTCTAGCCAGACTCACACATATATGGATACTTGATTTATGAATACAGTGTCGCTGAAGAATATTGGGGAAAGAAAATACTGGGGAACAGTCAATAAAGGATGCTAGGACAAGTGAATATCTATATGGGAGAAATAAAACTTTGACCTCACACCAGTGACAAAAATAGTATCACTATATTGGGACTCTGGAGTCCTTTGAAGGCGTATAGCTTCAAGCGGAAGGCTTGAGGTAAATTAAAGTAAAATATGGTCCATTTCAGCTCTTAGCCTAGAAGCAGTCACCCACCCGCAGCCCCTGCCCTGTGGCAAGCAGCTCTGCATGTTCATCAAACAGCTTGCACACAGCTTGCAGAAGCCTGTGGGCAGAAAAGGATTCTGTCCTCCAAATATTGGGGATCCATGCCCTGATTGCTGCTTTTGATCGCAGAGGTTTAGACAGAGAGGCAGGCGGCCATTATTGCTGCAACTCCCCCATGGTTAAAAGTTCCTCACCCTGAAGTGAACCAGAAGATTTAAAGGGCTGACAACCTTCAAAAGCCACTGCATATATGGGGGAAATTAGAAAATCACTTTGAATGTTCAGGGAGAAACCCAGGTTCATAAAACACCTGAGAAGACCTTAAGTTTACACCTCAGGCTTATCTTTGGCACAGACATAGCCTACATCATAAAACCAAAAACAATAAACAGAAGCAAACAGATAGCAAACTCTGGAAAAGGAGGAGAATCTGACACCCAGAGTTACTACATTATTAAATTCAAATATCCAGTTTTAGACAAAAAATCACAGTGTACAAAAAGAAACAAAGTATGGCTCATTCAAATGAAAAAATTAATCAACAGAAACTATCTGAAAAAGAGCTGATGGCAGTTCTACTATACAAAGTTGAAGTAGATCTACTTTAAAACAGTCACCTTAAGGATGCTCAAAGAACTAAAGGAAGATGTGAAGAAAATCAAGAAAACAATGTATGAATAAAATGGAAATATCAATAAAAAGATAGAAAACCTTGATGGGTGACATCATCAAGATGGCAGAGTAGGCAGCCCTAGCTCTCATTCTTGTACAGAAACACTGACATAAAAGTAAATATTGGTACCAGAATACTTTGAAGAGAAATTCAGAATCCATCCAAGAAGCAGAAGTACCCCTAGAAGGGCACAAACTGAGAGCAGTCAGATTTTGCTGATAAGAGGAATACTGACTTTTCTTTAATCTTTCATCCTTTTGTTCCTCAGAATCGAGAATTTCCGCTGTCTTATCTTCAAGTTTGATAATTCTTTCTTTTGCCTGCTCAAATCTGCCTTTGAATCGTTCTAATGAATTTTTCATTTCAGTTTTTGTACAATATTTCAGTTTTGCAAGATGAATAACTTCTAGAGATTTAGTGTACAACATGACTGTAGTTATAATACTGTATTGTATACTTGAAATTTGCTAAGATAGTAGTTAATTGCTCTCACCAAGAAAAAAGTATATGAGGTGATCATTTCACAATGTATATGTATATCAAAACATCACATTGTATACCTTAAATATAAACAATTTTTATTTTCCAACTATACCTCAGTGAAGCTGGGGAAAAAAGAAATTAAAAAGAAAATTGAGCTGGAAATACAATAACTGAAGTGAAAAATTCTCGATGCTGAGGAACAGAAAGATTAAAGAAAAGTCAGTAGAGCCTAAGACCATCAGGTGAACCAACATATGCATTGTGGGAGTCCTGAAAGGTAAAAAGAGAAAGAGACAGAATACTTGAAGAAATAATGCCTGAAAATATCACAAATTAATGAAAGACGTGAATATAAGCATCCAAGAAGCTCAGTGAACTCCAAGTAAGATGAACTCAGAGACTCATACTGGGACATGTTAAATCAGACCTTAAAAAGGCAAAGAAAATCTTGAAAGCAACAAGAGCAACGGGACTCATCACATAAAAAGGATCCTTGATAAGTTATTAAGAGATTTCTCATCACAAACTTTGGAGACCAGAAGGCAGTGGACCCATATATTCAAAGTATTAGAAGGAAAAAACTATCAACCAAGAATCCTATAACTGACAGAACTGTTCTTCAAAAGTGAGGGAGAAATTAAGACATTCCCAGATAAACAAAAGCTGAGGAAGCTCTTTACCATTAGACCTGCCTTGCAAGAAATGCTGAAGGGAGTCCTGCAGGTAAAAATGAGAGAACACTAGACAATAACGTAAAGCCATATGAAGAAATAAAGATCACAGTAAAAGTAAATACATGGGCAGTTTAAAACTTGGTATTATTGTAACAATGGTTTGAAACTCCACTTTTTGTTTTCTACAAGATTTGAGACTAATACATTAAAAAAATAGTCTAAAAGCAAGGATTATTGTCACTTTGGTTTGTAACTCCACATTTTGTTTTCTATATAATTTAAAGACTAATGTACTTAAAAGAATTATTAGTTTGTTTTTGGATACAAAAAGAAGAAATTCTGTGACATTATCAACCAAAAGAAGTAGGGATGGAGCTGTAAAGAAGTACACATTGAGTGTGATTGAGTTAAATCTGATAAAAATTCAAATTAGAGTGTTATAACTTTAGGATGTTAGATTAATCCCCATGGTAACCACAAAGAAAATAATATAGGAAATACACAAAATGAATTTAAACATTTCACTACCAAAAAATCAACTAAACCAAAAGATGACAGGACTATAGGAAATGAGGGAATAAAACAGTATAAGGCATGTAGAAAACAAATAGAAAAATGACAGAATTAAGTATACTATTGAAGCTGAGCTGGTAGGAATTCAAACAAGTTTGTTGTAGATTCAAGATATAAATTATAATTTATATTATAATTTATAAGGGTAACCACTAAGAAAATAATGTAAAATATACATAAAAGGAAATGAACGGCCAACTTCAGCTTGTGTAAGCTAAAAGAAGTCAGTTTTAGGCATATACAGTCTTATCAAGGGTATGTCGGGAAGTCCCTGGCAGTTCAGTGGTTAGGGCTCCACACTTTCACTCCTGAGGGCATGGGTTCAATCCCTGGTTGGGAAACTAATATCCCGCAAGCCACAAAGCCAAAAAAAAAAAAAAAAGGATATGTCATAATAAGTGTGTAATAATTACAGATAAGAGCACAAGATTTGAATTCTGACATATACTGTTTGATCCTGGACTGGTAAATATAATTTGAGTGTTTCCAGTGTATTAAGAACTGCAAGGACCACTAGAGATAGAGAGAGTTGTGGCAGTTATGCACTTTGAATTATAATGTAAGGAGATGTTATTACAAATGAAAATTAAACTATTGATATGTCTTTATAAAATTCAGGTTACAGTAGGGTTTTCAGTCTTGGCAATATTTATATTTTCGACCAGGTAATTCCTTGCTGGGAGATGAGGAAAGAAGACTGTTTTATGTGTTGTAGGGTGTTTAGCAGCATCCCTGGCCTCTACCCTCTAGATGCCAGTAGCCCTTTCAGTTGCAACCATCAAAAATGTCTCTAGACATTGCCAAATGCCCCAGAGGACAAAATTGCCCCCAATTGGAACCACTAGGTTATAGGGATAAACTTATATATTATTTTTGTGATAAGAGAATTTAATACTGTTTGAGAATATATCACATACTTATTTTTGCAGTCTTTTCCATTTGAGTGGAAGAATAGTTCGTTTTCCTCCTTTATATCCCTTTAGGGTGCTCTCTGAGAGAGGCTGTGCTCAGACTGGTCTGGAATGTGGAGCCTAGCAGTGAGCTAGGCTGAGACTGGAGCCCTTAAATGCAACAGAAGAATGGAGTCTGACTTGTGGGTGGGAATTGTGCTTATCTTTGTAGATGCACAGTGAAAAGATCATTTGCAATATGTCAAGCGTTACCAACTTTAAGTATCTGTGATTCAGTGAAGTTTACTTTGAAATATTGTGGGTATGTCTTATATTTGATAGAAATACAGAAATACATGGCACAGGCATTTTCTAGGGCCCTGAGTACTCCTGACAGACCCTTATCTCTGAGCATAAAGTTCAAAGGTTTCCACTAATCAGATGGTGAAATAGGAAATCTCAGCCTCTTCTAGGGATTGCTTCATAGTTTGGTGAGCTGACCATCTTTTTTCATATGATTACTAGCCATTTATTTTTCTTTGAGTGATTTACCTCCTTTTCTTTGCTTATATTTCAATCACAGTATTCTTTTCCCCAGTTTCTTTCTTTTTCTTTCTTTTTGCTGTTCAGTTATAAAATACTTAAATAGCAGATCTTTTCATTGTTACTAATGTAACCCTTTTTTTGCTTGATTTTTCTCTTCTTTTCTGGGGGGTGGGGTGGGAGGAGGCATTTACCTTGTTTATTTTTTGCTCATTCTTCGGCTTTCAACATTTTTGAATCATTTTGTGTTAGGTATTTACAGTCTATAGTTGGGCTTTGTTTTTTCAACATGATCCTTTTGTCTTTCTTAATAGATGAGTTTATCTCATTTAATCATGCTATATATGTGTTTAATCTATTCTACCTAATTTTTATGCTTTCCTTTTTGTTTTCTCTCAATTTCGGGGCTTAAGTTTCAGATACGTATTTAAGATATGTTTAAACCTTCATTTCTCAAATTACTTCAGAAACAAAATAGTGTCTATTGTGATCTTTCCTTTTCTCTCAATATTTAGGGTTGTGCTGAGATTTTTATTCTTATTATAGTTAAATGACTTTTCTATTTTGTGGCTTATACTTCAAAAACAACATTTACTTTCTGCTTTTCTAACCTTATTTCCACAGTTTCTTTACTGTATCTGCTTATCTTTCACAAGACAGCTTCCTCATTTGCAATTCTTCATGAGTAATCATCTTGGCCAGATTGTCTTCATGAAGATATTTTTTTCCCCTCCAGAAAGTATACATGGGTGCTACACTTCCTGAGTCTCCTTTCTGTCAGCTCCAGATGGGGACCACAGTTTAGCATGTCCTAGAATTCTTAGGTTGTACTTTTTATTGAAGTAAAAGTGACACACAGTAAACTGTCCATGTTTAAAGTGTACGATTTGAAAAGTTCGACATATTATACACCTGTGAAAGCATTACTGCAATCAAGATAATAAATATATGTATCCATGGCCCCCAAAAGTTTACTTGTGACCCTTGGTAATCCCTCTACCCTCACTCTCCATCTCTAGGCAACCACTGATTTGCTTTCTGACACCATCAGTTTATACTTTAAATTATGTTATATAAATGGAATCATATAGAATGTACTTTTTGGGAATTTGACTCAGCATGATATTTTAAGAGTTATCAATGTTGTTGCATGTATCAGTAGTTTACTCCTTTTTCCCCATTCTAATATTATTTTCTGTTCTTTTAAAAATATTTTTTCTAAAATAATAAAGAAATAATAGAGAAAAAGAAAGGTTCCTAGTCTTTGAGTTTACTCTCTTTTTATTGCTGAGTAGTATTCTACTGTTCTATCCCATACCACAATTCATGTGTCACTTCATCTGTTGATGGAAATTTGGGTTGTTCCAGCACTGACCTATTACAAATAAAGCTTCCATAAACATTCATGTATAAGTCTTTGTATGGACTTATGCTTTTGTTTCCCTTGGGCAAATATCTCAGAGTGGTCATATGGTGGGTGTTTTAAGTTTAACTTGTAAGAAATTGCCAAGCTTCTTCTAAAATGGGGATTCTGTTTTACATTCCCACCAGCAGTGTATGAAAGTTCCAGTTACTGCATATCCTTGCCAACCCTTAGTATCGTCAGTCTTTTCCATTTTGGACATTATTGTAGGTTGTAGTGTATCGTTGAAGTTTAAATTTACTTTCCCTTGATAACTGGTGCTAAGCATCTTCTCATGTGCTTAACTGACATTTGTAGAATTGCTCATTTTTAAAAACTGGGTGGTTTTCTTATTATTCAGATTCATAAGTTCTTCATATGTTCAAGATACAAGTCCTTCATCAAATAGGTGATTTGCAAATATTTTCTCTCAGTATGTGGTTTGCCTTCTCATTTTCATAGCAATGTCTTTTGGTGAGTGTATTTTTAAAAATTTGTTGAAGTCCAATCCATCAGTTTTTTCTTTTATGACTAGTGTTTTTTTTGTCCTGTTCATGAAATCTTTGTCTGTTTGAATGTTGCAAATATAATCTATTTTTTTGTCGAAGCTTTATAATTTTAGTTTTTATGCTTACAACTATGATTTATCTAAAATTAATTTGAGTGCATGGTGTGATACAAGGGTAAGGGTTCATTTTCCCCCAAGCTTTGTCCAGTTGTTCCAGCACCATTTGTTGAAAAGATACATGTTTCTCTACTGAATTACATTGATGCCTTTGTTGAAAATCAAGTTGACTATAAATGTGTGAGTTCGTTTCTGAGTTTTCTCCAGTTCTGTTGATCTGTTTTGTCTGTCTTTATACTGGTGCCACACTGTCTTGATTGCTATACCTTTTTTTTCCTATTGTAGTAAAATATGCATAACATAAAATTACAATTTTAACCATTTTTAAGTGTACATTTCAGTGGCATTAAGTACATTCGCATTTGTTTCTGCATCACCACCATCTAGCTCCAGACCTTTTATTTTCATCCCAAACCGAAACTATGTGCCCATTAAACAACAATTCCCCATTCCCCCTACTGCAGCCCCTGGCAACCAGCATTCTACCGTCTGTCTCTATGAATTTGTCTACTCTAAGTACCTCATGTAAATGGAATCATATAGTTTTTGTCCTTTTGTGACTGGCTTGTTTCATTTAGTCTAAGTGTAGACTTAGTTTTCATGGTTCATCCATGTTGTAGCATATGTCAGAATTTCCTTCCTTTTCAAGGCTGAATAATATTCTTTTGTATGTATACACCGCATTTTGTTTCTTCATTTATTCATCAGTAGGCACTTGCGTAGCTTCCATGCTTTGCAGTTGTGAATAATGCTGCTGTGGACATGGATATCTAAATAACTGTTGAGTCCCTGCTCTCTGCATTCAGTTCTTTGGGGTATAAACCTAGAAGTGTGATTGCTGGATCTTCTAATCCATATCCTACACTACAGCCAAAATAATGTCTTTAACACTTAAATCGTCTAGACCATGTCTGTGTCTCTGTTTCTCTCCTACAACTTCAGTCCCCTTGTACTGCATTTAGAGTACAACACAGTCCAGACTTCTTAGCATGGCTTCTTACCAGGGCACAACATAACAGGGCACTGCCTCACCTCCAACCCCATTTCTGCTTCTCTCCCCCTTCTCTCTAAACTCCAGCCAAATAGACCTGCCGTCTGTTTCTTGAGCATCCAGGCTCTTTCCTGTACTAGGACCTTTGCACGTGCTGTTTTCTCCACCACCACAAAATCCCACCTCCAAACACAGCTCTTCTTTATCCTTTAGGTTTCAGTATAAATGTTATCTCTTCAGACAGGGCTTCCCTCATGACATATTTAAGCATGTCACCTATTTATTCTCTTTCATAACATCTTTCCAATTTTTCCAAAGTCCTTTATTCAATGTATAAACACATTTATTTAGTTTTTAAATAACTGACTCCGCCTACCCCTACCCCGCCCCATGCCTCAAGCTCCATGGTGGCAGGAACCATAGTAGACCAGCACCTGCACACAGTTGGGAAGGAGTGAACAGTGAGAGACACGTGTAGCCTCACAAAGTAATTGGAAAGAGGACTCTTCTCATAGGATGTATTGGTTTGGCAAGCTTCTAAAAATCAATCCTATTACTTTGCATTACTTCCATGTGTGTTTAAAATTTAATCCAAATTATTCTCTCATTTGAATTATATGGTGTGACAAATCATTTCATATGATTTAGGGAACAGGTTTAACCTGAAAGTAAGTATAAGGTCAAAGGTGAAACTGTAATCAAATATGTTGGATATTCTGTATGTCTGTAGTATAAAGATTTGGTTTCTGTGTTTTCACCATTGTTTTCTTCCTTCACAGACTGAGACAACACTTGGACTCAGTTCATACCAACAGAAAAGGTAAGGCAGTAATAGGTATATATATATATTTTTAATATATAAAATTTTATGTATTTAGTAAGATACTGACATACTTTTAGGTCTTTCTGGAGGATTCCTGTTCTCCGTTTTCCCCATACTTTTTTTGGTGAGGAGGGAAAACAAATAGTAAATCGCATTATATCATGTATTTCAAGTATTGTGTATGGAAGACCAAGTTTAAATCTGAATTTGCATGTCATGCATTGTGTAGCATTCCTTCTGCATCACATGCAAAGGGGTTTACTTGTAGCTGAAACTCCCCTTGCTTTGGAAGAGTTTCGGCTTTATAGCTCCCAGTGACCTCTCCCGTGGTCCTCCCTGCTTTTTATGGGCTGAGCAGTGCTGCCCTCAGTTATCATCAAGGGTCTACCTGCAGGCCCCTGGCAGAGGAGGTTACCGTATAAGGAGAGATGATTCTAATTACAGGAGACCCTAACTGGTTGTCTTGTTGACCCCCCTTGTTTGACACATGAGGACTCTGAGATTCTTAGAACCAAGGGATGTGCTAACAAGGTTAGACTGGCAGGGTTTCAGGTAGAATTCATTATCTTCTGATCACCAGCCCCGAGTTGCATTCCCTTTGATATTCTTATATCAAATATGGAATCCTTCAGTGTTCACTGTATTTTCTCTCTTTAGCCAGAAGAGCAATATAGAGTTAGTTAAGAATTAGAGGGGAAATGCTTTGAAAGAGGCATAGGGGAGCCAGTGGAGGCACATGAAGGAAAGTAGTCGTGATGGAGCTTACTGCACGGTCTGCTCTGTGCTGGGGCTGTGGATACACTCCCTGCCTTGAGATGTCTTGAAGGACAGTAGAGACACAGCTTCTGATGAGGTTATAAAGCATATGTGTTGATGAAATGACAAAGGCAATCTGCTTTCTGAAAGAAGGCAGCTCACTTGAAGAGTATATTATAATCCAATGATAGAAGCCTCAGGGCTTAGTTGTAGGGGATCAGGTACCTGAGACACACGGGTGTGCCTCACATGGTGTCTCACTTTCATCATCAAAACAGTCCACAAGGCCTAAGGCACAGCTGAGGTGAAGTTAGCCTCTGACTGCAGCTCCTGGTCTCCACTACTGGCTGCCTCTACCAGCTTCTCCTTGGGGGTACCCCCGTTTCTGCTGAGCATTAGAGATTGCTGAGATGGACACTTTGTGGCTTTTGAACTCCTGTAGTCATTTCTGCACCAATTTCTGACTTCTTGTACTCCCCAGTTGTATAGTCCATTTGCTGCCCTGTGACTTTTCTAGTAAGCCAAGAGATTCAGCCCCATCCTTTCTTGTATTGCCTATACATGATTTCCTGAGTGAAAACTCCCATTCTGTAAGTGAAACTTAACCTGCTCCAGGGAAATTTATATCATGAAAAGCTTAGTTACAAAATGATTCTGTAGCTAATGGTGGTGAAGCTAGTCTCTGGCTACCATTTGCTCTGTCTCCACCACAATGGTTACTATCTGCTTCAGCCCCAAGGGCTTCCAGGACATTCTGCAAAGAGAAGAGCTGCTGCTTTCACGACCTCAGGATCATGGGAAGTAAAACTATGAAAGAATTTTCCAGGATACTCTTTTTTATATTTCTCTCCTACCTTCTGGTTCACCCTTTCTAATTTGTTTTAATACAGTTATCAATTACATGATAATATTTTGTTTAAAAAGATGCCAGCTACATAATATAATGGTGGATAATGTGCACATAGTGTTCCATCAGTGTTTATTTTAGTTGAACACCAAAATGTTATAATGAGTACCAGTAATGATTTAATATTTTGGGATGTGAAGCCACCTTTTATGAATGTCTTTTCCTAGGGTTGTAGAGCCCTATGGTGGGAGATTAGGAATTAAAGAGACCTGAGTTCTGTGTTCACCAGATGTGTAGCCTGGAGAAAAACTATTTAACTGCTCTGAGCATGACTTTCATTTGCATACTGGGGAAGATCATTTCTCGGCCTGATGTATCTTATATGTGATATAAGGTTATGCATTATATAAGGTTGCTGTAAGGACCAAATGAGAGATTTATTTGGGTAACAGTAGTTTGCAAACATTAAAATGTTACATAAGTTGTGGGTGTTTGTTAATTTATTTGTTCAGTCATTCAGCAAATATTTACTGGAATCTTTACATACACCAGGCATTGTTCTAAGAACTAGTGATTCAGTCATTGTGTTTGTTATCTATTGCTGTGTAATAAATTACCTCCAAACCTAGAAGCTTAAAACAGCAGACATTTATTATTTTTCTGTTTCTGTGAGTGAGAAATTTGGGAATAACTCTGCTAAGTATTTGTGGCTCAGGGTCTCTCGTGAGATTCAGCCAAGACATCAACCGAAGCTGCAGTCATCTAAAGGCCTGGGCCCGGTGGGTCCTCTCCAAGATGGCTCACTCACATACCATTAGCAGAAGGCCTCAGTTCCTTACTGGCTGTTGGCAGGAGACCTTAGTTCTTTGCCATGTGGAACTCTCCGTAGGGCTGCTTGAATGTTCCCGTGTCACAGCAGCTGGAGACCCTAGAGCAGGAGATCCAAGAGGGAGCACAAGGAGGAAGCCACAGTGTCTTTTGTAATTGAGTCACACAGTCACTTTTACCATATTTTATTCATGGCAAGTTACCCCCAAGGAGAGCAGAATTAAGCCCCCCACCTCTTGAAGAGATGCAGATCAGAGAGTTTGTGAACACATTTTAAAACTACCCCAGTGCTGGCTGGGCCAGATAGTCAAGACTCCTGCCCTGGTAAAACCTGTGTGCTAATGGGGAAAACAGACAATAAGCCACCAAATAAATGAACAAAATACCAGCTAGAGAAAGGTCTGGGATCGACAAGACTCCATTGCTTCTTTAGATTTGACCATAACGAAGGCCTCTCTGAAATGATGTTTCAGCTTACCTGGTGAAAGTCTTAGGGCAGAGCATTTCAGACAGAGGAACAGCTAGTACAAAGGTTTGATATTGGGAGCAGTGTTGTTTTTATTATATTATGTTGTTATAAGAGCTGGAAATGTTGGTGTATACAGTTAGGTAAGAAGGATACATGTGTATATCTGTGTGTGTATGTGTATACACAGTGTCCACAAGAAGAACCAGAGTCTTCTGATCTTTAAGTTTCCTGGTATCTCTAGGATATAAGCCAAAAATACTGGGCTACGGAGTACTTTTCAAATTAAGGTGGTTGAGGTTCTTTAATTGACTGTATAGTTTGCTTTTTATTAAGTACAACCATTTTGGTTGCCTACAGTTAACCATAAGCATCTAGAAGATTATAGTTAGAGCCAGAACTTGCTAATACCTTAATGGCAGATAAAGTCTGCTCACAATTGCAGTTTGTCTAATATCTGTTTTAAATTTTGTGAAAAAGTTAAAGGGAATGTTCTTAAGTTGTTTTTTAAGATTCCATTTGGGTTTATACTTAGATTTATTTTCTAGCTCTGAGCTTTTAGCCACACATGAAGTGACATATATGCAAAAATCAGTACTACTTTGCATAAATCTTGAAGACTAGTAATTTTGATGGTAGACTTGAACCTAACCATATCAAATATTATAATAACTGTGAATGGTTTCAACACCAGTTGTCAGACTATATTAAGGAAAGATCTAAGCATATATTGTCTACAAGAAATGTACTATATTTTTCAATTTATATCTAATTTATCATTTGTTTTGAAATAACTTTAGAGGATAGATGCAAAAAGAGTACAAAGAATTCCCATATATATCCCATGTATATCTTGACCTAGATTGATTCCCCATTTAACATTTTACCACATCTGCTTGATCATTCATAATCTCCCTCTCCACCTCATCTTCCCTTCTTCTCTCTCTCTTCCCTATCTTTCTGTATATAGGTATATACGTATATGTAATTATTTTTTTTTGAATTTTTTGAGAATCACTTGTAGACATGATGCTCTTTTATTTTACCCCTAAAAACTTCTATAAATATAGACATTATTTTACAAGCCACAGTAAAATCAGGAAATTAATACCTACATATACTACTTAATCTACAGACCTTATTTTAATTTTGTCAATTGGTCCATTAATGACTTTCACTCTAACAAGTAAAGCAATTCTTGATCCAAGCTTTTACTTCTCACCCTCACATTTTATTTATTTTTTAAATTTTATTTTATTTTTTAGCTGTGCCGTGGAGCATGTGGGATCTTAGTTCCCCAACCAGGGATCAAACCCATGCTTCCTGCATTGGGAGCACAGAGTCTTAACCACTGAACCACCAGGGAAGTCCTTCCCCTCACATTTTAATTCATTGTGTTAAAATTTACACATTTTTTTAATCGTCCATTCAATAGCAAATTTTTGTAATTTATTTTTAATATGTTTGTTTTTTAACTTTTAAACTAGAGTGGTAAGTGAATTATGTACTATCATCACAATATTAGAGAATCTGAGTTTGACTGTATATTTACCATTACCAGTGAGTTTTACACATATATTCATATGTTTTTTTGATGTCAATTAGCATCCTTTTATTTCTGCTTGAAGAACACCCTTTAGTATTTCTTGTAAGTCGGAAGTGGCTATGATGAACCCCCTCAACTTTTGTTTGTTCAGTGAAGTCTTTCTCTCTCCTTGATTTCTGAATGACAGCTTTGCTGGGTATAGTATTGTTATTTGACAGTTATTTTCTTTCAGTAGTTTGAATGTCATCCAACTCTCTCTTTGCCTACAGAATTTCTGTTGAGCAATCCACCTGTACGGTACCTCCTTCTTATCTGCGGGTTGTACATTCCAAACACTACACTATTACTGATAGTACCAAACACTGTATATACTCTGTTTTTTCCTATATACTGACAGTGGGTCACATATACAGCAAGGGTACAGTGGACAAAGGGATGATTCATGTCTCGGGCAGGGCAGAGCAGGACAGCATGAAGTTTCATCATGCTACTCAGAAGGGTGTGCAGTTTAAAACTTACGTATTTTTTATTTCAGGAATTTTTCATTTAATATTTTCAGACCATGGTTGACCGCATGTAACTGAAACTACAGAAAGTGAAACCATGGATGAGGGGGGACTAATGTAGTCTTATGGGGTGGGGAGTGGGGTATTCCTTGTATGTGATGTGTCACTTTTGCTGCTTTCAGAATTCTCTCTTTGTCTTTGACTTTGACAGTTTAATCATAATGTGTCTCATTGTAGGCCTTTTCAAGTTCAACCTGTGTGGGGTTCTTTGGGCCTCATAACTCTAGATGTCCACTTACCTCCCCACAACACTGGGGAGCTAGATGCCCACCGTGGGCTCTCTCTTTCCCATTTGAGAAACTGTAGGTGCTAGGGGGCCCTCTCAGTGCAGCGCTGTACCAGTCTGGTAGAGAGGTGATATGACCAGAGTATAACCATTTCTCTTACCTTTCTAATACAGTTCTTTTTTTCTTCTTCTTCTTCTTTTTTCCTGCTCTCTGTGGTCCAAGGATGTTCTTGAGCCTCACCCCTGTGTTTTGGGATTCACAATGGTATCTCATCTATGGGTAGTTTGTTGGTTGGTCTTCTTGTGAGGGGGACTGAAGTCAAGAACGACCTGTGTCACCATCTTGATGATGTCACTCCCCAAAAGACATCATTGATAATAGGAAAAGGAGGGACAGGGAGAAAATATTCACAGTACATACATTTGACAGAGGACAGGTATCTGGAATATATAAAGAACTCTTACAACTCAAAATTAAGACGGGCATCCCAGTTAAAATACTTTGAACAGACACTTTGCAAAAGAAGATATTTGATTGGACAGTAAACAAATGAAAAGATGTTCAGCATCATTAGTCCTTAGGGAAATGAAAATTTAAGCTAAAATGTATTTATTGAAAAATATTGATATTGGAGTAATCTGTATCTTTTCTCTTAAGTCACTATATAGCTGTCTCTAATAAAAGTCATATTGGGGACCATTTTAAACTGTTGGTGACTTTTTAAAAAGTTTTACTTGTTAAAGTGCTTTTATTCCCCTCTTATTTCTGCTTGCAATGCTTATTGTGGATCAAGCTACAAAAGAGTCATTCCCAAATGTGAGAGTGTACATAAAAGTGCCAGTTTCTGGGCTCCATACTAGATGTAAGGAATCAGAATCGAGAGATGCGGGGCCCTGGAATCTGCATTTCTATAAGCATCCTAGATGATTAAGATGTAGGTAGACCAGAAATCATTCATTATGAAATATTGGGCCAAAGAGAACCTTTTGTTTAGGTAGTAATTGCCCCTAGGAAAATATTTTAAATTTCACAGTTTAAACAAATTCCCAAAGCTCCAAGAATGTCTTGTATGCTTCATTTGGGAAGGTCTTGTGTGCTTAATTTCGACCTAACAGTTCACCAAGCAACACAGATTTCATGTATCTCTCCAGCTGCTCCCTCGCTTGAAGTCAGAATAGTCCTTATTCATCTCCTTCTCCCCAAATAAACAGTTAATGTTTTAGTGAAAATAAAATATTGTATTGAAAGTTTCAGAAAAAATACAATCACTGCTGAAAACATAAAATCATGTTATTTTATAATGTCTAAGATTCTGTCTCTTTGAAATTGACAAAGGGCACCATTTTTCATATTGCTTCTTCCCCAGTTTATTTTTCAACGTTATGGATTTGTAGACATTTGCTTTCTGTTAATAAAGCACTAAACAGTGTCATGGCCATTCTAAATAAACAGTAGCAGCCATTTAAATCAGTTGTAGGTATGTGATAGCTATGTTATTGAATTTTTGGTTGTGTTAAAATAAGATTATACCTATGACAATTTGTGTTGTACCCACTCAAATATTAAATTGGTCCTTAGATATAGATCTGCTGTTGTTTTGAAAATATGCGTTTATTTATGAGGGAATTATCTGTTATGTATTGTCCCCTCTATCTCATATTCTGTGAGCATCCTGTAAATGTCACGATAACAATTGCTGGACACCACTTCTTTGGAACATTTTATGGGAGGTCTTAGCCCACATAAGGCATGAAAAAGGAAAACAAGGTCTAAGGATTTAAAAGGAAGAAACAGAATTGTTACTTGCAGGTGATCTGTCTACAGAGACAATCCAAGATAGTGATCATTTTAGCAACACATATAATGGCAGGGGGAAATCTAAGAGAATCTATAGACAGACTGTTAGAATTAACTCACCAAAATGCCTGGGTTTAAGATCAGTACCCCCAAATCAGTAACTTTTTAATATAAAGCAATAACCATGTATATCTATCTGCCTACTTGACATCTCCATCTAGATAAGACATCTCAAGTTTAAATGTCTAAAACAATACTCTTGAATCCCTACCCAACTACCCTTCCCCACTTCCAACCCACTCTTCCATGTCATGACTACGTATCTAGTTTCTCAGGCCAGAATCTTAGAGTTAAGTCATCTTGATGCCTCTCTTCTTTCTCTTACACTCCAAAATCAATCCATCAGCCTGATGTCTCTAGCTTCCAGAAATATTCAGAAAAGAGCCACTTCTCACCACCCTCCCTTGCAGTCGTCCTGGGCCACAGTGGCTGTCCCCTCCTCTCTGGACAACTGCAGGGCTTTCCTGCTTCACTCTTGGGCTCATGCAGTCTCTTCTTCATACAGCAGCCAGATTTGACCTTTCAAATGTGTTAGATCATGTTACTTCCTTGCTCAAAACACTGTAGAGGCTTATTGTTACACTTAGGATAAAATCCAGACTTCTGCGAGGAGACCTGGCCTCTGTACCGCTCTGGTCTCAGCTCCGGTCTCCTCCCCCTCCTTCCTGCACTCTGGCCACTCCAGCCTCCTGGTTCCTCATCATGCCAAGGACATTCCTGCTTTCTTCCTCCAGGTCGCTACCAGTCAGGCCTCAGCCCCAGTGTCCCTCCTCAGAGAGACCTTCTATGTTCCTGCTGTGTTTGATTTGTCTTTATATGTTGGACGTCATCACGTGATGTGTTCTACTTTTGTTTTCCCCATTGGCATGTTAGTGCCATGAGAACAGGCTCTTTGTTCTCATGGCCCCAGCCACTAGACAGCCCCTGACATTCAGTATATTTGTGTTGAGTGAATGGGGTGTGCACTGCACTTTTTTCCCTTGCCTGGCCACTTTAAACATTTCCACTTGAAATTGGGGGATTAGACTCTCAGTTCTGTGAGAGAAAAAAAACTGTATCTTAATCTCCTTTGTATCTCTAGCATCTAACACAATCATTGTTTATATATATGTGAATTACTGACTTAGACACATTTACTTTATGCATTACACTTTTTTTTTCTTGTTTGGATGGAGATTTTATGTAAGTTTGAGTTTCACACTGTTAAAACTGATGAACTGATCAGTATCTATTGTTTTAAAGGAGCTGAAGAGTATCCTCGTTATAGTATGTCTAAGAAGGGCAGAAATCAAGAGGGAGTAGATTCTGTACCTCTGGCTACATGTGGCAGCTGTCTTGTAAGGAATTGTGCCTTCGTTGTCCCAGTGTCTTTAGTTTTGTGCTTTAGTAAAGTATAATCTTACATTTGGTCTTTTCCTTCTCGTGTTTGTCATCTTTAATGTTCAACATATGTAGAAGGATTGCCAAGCAGCACAGAGTAATACTCTTAATTGGTAAGGCTAAAAACACTTTTAAACCTTATTTTTTTAAGCTCAATTATTCCACTGCTCAGACTATTTAATCTTTATTGAATTGAGTTAAATCTAGATCTTCCACATTTTCTGTATGTCCTTGTCTATTTCTATTGTATTTCCTGAATGAAGTTACTATATCATGTGAAGCTTGTGCTCTTTTGAATTGCAGAGATGATGGAAATAAAGTAGTCTCACAAAATGGGTTTTGCTCTTACATCATTTCTTAAAATACAACAGAAAGATAATCTACTGTTTAGAAACTTTAGTGTCTGAATGACTTTCTCCCTCTCTCAGTATGTAAACAGATGACTTTAGGTATGTGGACCTCCTCTCCAAGGTTATTTATACTTTGCATCAATGTTAGGTCATGGTGATGTCTAGGAGGTTTGCTTATTCAGGAATCTGTTTTAGTGAGAAGTTCTAGTATCAAGGGGGAATAGTTAGAAATGATACTCAAATATTTAGGCCAAGACATCATAGATCAGTATGTTCCAAACTCTCAGATTAAAAAGATATTTCAGTTCTTGGAAATTTTTATCCCCAAGCTGACTTTTGTTTAGTTCTTTGACACTCTAGTTACAATGGGATCATGAGTTTTTGTCTCTATAAATTTCCTTCCAAGTACAAGTAATTATTTATTGTTCATTGTACATGTATTAAAAATCAAAATGAGACAGTTCCCTGGCAGTCCAGTGGTTAGGACTTGGTGCTTTCACTGCGGTGCCCCAGGTTAAATCCCTGGTTGAGGAAATGAGATCCCTTAAGCCACGTGGTGTGGCAAAAAAAAAAAAAAAAAAAAAATCCGAATGAACATATTAAGGTATATTGTTATCAATTATATCAACTAAATAAATTTCGGCAGTCTATTTGAGCAGTTTCTGTTTTTGCATACCTTTGAATAGGAAAAACACTCCTTTTTTCCCCCATTTTTAAAACAAACATTTATTGATTTCCTCTAATAAAAAAGTAACATATTTCTAATATAAGACTCCACTTTTCTTAAACTTTATCATGACAAAACTCAAGTGTCTGACTTTGGTTTGGGGAAACACATATGTTGAAGAATTGCTTCTTAGGCTGTTTTCTTTTTACTTACAGTATATCTCTGTACCGGGGTAATTGCAGACCTATACGATTTGAGCCACCAATGCTGGATTTCCATGAACAGTAAGTTTAAAAATTTCAGACCATAGCAATATTATATGTATTTTATGCATGCATTTGTCTTGCCTTTTGCCTGTGTTATCTTGTATGAGAAAGTTACATGTTTTAGTCATCAGGAAAGTAAATAATGTTGAATACAGTTTGAAAATGGGAAGTAAGTATCTATTATGAATCTAACATATAATATTAAATTTTGAACTTTGAAAAATATCTACATTTTGGAGTCTCTGGTTCAGAGGATCTTATCTTCAGAAGCAGCATTAAACTTAGGGTTACCTTTCTGATCAGCACTTCATTTCCATTTTTATTATTTAACATTTTTCCTTGTGGATGTAGAAGAATATATCAATTTGTTTGATGTATATGCTTTTAAAGTACAAACTTTTATACATCATCAAATAAATAATATTATCACCAACCCAGGAGGCCAAATAAAAGCAGATCCTACAGGAAGACAAGGTCCAACCACAGAGTACTTCCTCAAACCATAGTTCTGCTTACCTTCTGCCTCTGGGTCTCAGGTTTTGCACATCTCAGGTACACTGAGGGGAAGACAAGTCTTCACCCATATTTGGTTCCAACCCAATTTAGCAGGTAGATAAAGAGAACATCTTAAATGATATAACTACTAGAGTAATGCCACTCTGGTAAGTTAGCAGAAGAAAAGATGTTTAAAAAAAATTTTTTTTGTTCTTTTTTTAAAATAATTTTTATTGGAGTAAAGTTAATTTACAATGTTGTGTTAGTTTCAGGTGTATAGCAAAGTGAATCAATTATGCATATACATATATCCACTCTTTTTTAGACTCTTTTCCCATATAGGTCTTTACAAAATATTGAGTAGAGTTCCCTGTGCTATACAGTAGGTCCTTATTAGTTATCTATTTTATATATAGTGGTGTATATATGTCAATCCCAATCTTCCAATGTATCCCTCCCACTCCTTTACCGCCCCGGTGACCATAAGTTTGTTTTCTACATCTGTGACTCTGTTTCTGTTTTATGAATAAGTTCATTTGTACCATTTTTTTAGATCCCACATATAAGCAATATCATATGATATTTGTCTTTGTCTGACTTCACTCCGTATGACAATCTCTGGATCCATCCATGTTGCTCAAATGGCATTATTTCATTCTTTTTTATGGCTGAGTAATATTCTATCATATATATGTACCACATTGTCTTTATCCATACCTCTGTCGATGGATATTTAGGTTGCTTCCATGTCCTGGCTATTGTAAATAGTGCTGCAGTGAACATTGGGGTACATGTATCTTTTCGAATTATGGTTTTCTCTGGATATATGCCCAGGAGTGGGATTGCTGGATCATATGTTAGCTCTATTTTTAGTTTTTTAGGGAACCTCCATAGTGGCTGTACCAATTTACATTCCCACCAACAGTGTAGGAGGGTTTCCTTTTCTCCACACCCTCTCCAGCATTTATTAGAAGAAAAGAATTTAAAAGGGAATTGGTAGGGGGAGCTGTATGCAGGTCTATTCTGATTCAATAAATGAAAACTAATTTTTTTAACGTTGTCAAAGTTGTAGTTAACCGTTTTCTACTAGTGAAGACATTAAATTTAAATAATTTCTGTTTAAATATTTCAGGGTATTTTTAAATTTGGAAGTGTATTAATCTTTTTATTTGAAACCAGGTACCTGAAACTGTTCTTCTACACTAAGATGTTAATGTCAAGTTTTCATTTAGTTTTTACGTGTACCACAGTAGGCAGCCTTGCATTCTTTAACATTCTTTAATTAATTCTGTAATAATTTCTTTACAATCTCAAACCTAGAATAATCAAATATATCAGTTATACTTGTACAAAACCATGGTAGAGTAGTCAGCATAAGAAGAGCTATCTGATAACAACTCCATCTTTTCAGGTGTTTACAGAGATCATGGATTTTTGGGGTGGGGCTGCAGAGAGAAGTTTGTGCGCTTCCTTTTGGACCTGTAGATGGAATCAGTATTTGCAAGTAGTCGTTATATAAATAGTAAAATTGACTTGTGGGTGTTAGGTTTAAAGACCATAATGTTCAGTTAGGAAATACATCACTATTGTTTCTGTCCTATAAAAAGGTTTAGATACGATGTTGAGATGGCAGAAACATAGAGTTCTTAATCCAGTCACAGTAATATATCACTCATAGTCTTCTTCTGTCAAATGCCAAGATATTTAATGAAACATGGCATGCATTTTGATCTTTAGCAAGAAGGTTCATTATTTTTAAAATAATGATGAGTTCTACCTCTCTGATGAACTCCAATCTAGGACTATGGCATGGGCCATGTTTATGATGACACCATGAGCCTGGGGACAGAGGATATTAGGGTACAGTAGCAAAACTTTAAGTCTAACATAGTGAGTATTCTTACTTTGAAAAGCTTAGCAGTAACCATTTTAGAGAGATTGTTTCAAAAGTTATATCCAACGTTTTTCACCTCATTTTTTCTTTAAGGGAGTTTTGAAAATTTCATGCATCTCCTGAGATAAAGAAATTTTCAGGTGTGCAAAATATCTGAATCGAAATTGGTAATTCCTGTTCCAAATTATCTGCCCCTCAATGCTTTACATAATGAATGCCCCACCCCCAAATAGGAGAAATTGAGATAAGGGCAAGCAAAATTCTGGACTGGTAGTTTTAACCTTTTTTGGATCATGGTTTTCTTTAAGAACAGATGAAAGCTGTCAGAACCTCTTCCTTCCTTTCCGCAAATGCACACACACACAGTTTGCACATACAAATAGCATTTTGCACATAGGTTCAAGGGTTTTATAGCCATCCCCATCAAAGTCCATATCTGGATCCTTAAGGGCTAGTAAAGAATTCCTGTTCTAGGCCACAGATGATTAAATCACCACTACAAAATTTACTGGGGTTTTGCCCAATATGCTAGCAGTACACGCTCACTGTGGTAAACTTAGAAAATGCTTATCAAGAGAAAGAAGTAAAAATTTACCAGTAATCCAACCACCCGGAAACATAAACATTGAACTTCTATCCTTCAAGTCCTTTTTCTGTGTATCTGTATTTATTTATTGAGTTACAAAAATATAACAGTATTTTCAGACCATAAACTATTTTATAACCTGCTTTCTTTTTTTAAAAATAAATAAATAAATAAATTAATTTATTATTGGCTGCATTGGGTCTTCGTTGCTGCCCACGGGCTTTCTCTAGTTGTGGTGAGTGGGGGCTACTCTTCGTTGTGGTGTGTGGGCTTCTCATTGCGGTGGCTTCTCTTGTTGCGGAGCACGGGCTCTAGGCACGCAGGCTTCAGTAGTTGTGGCACGTGGGCTCTAGAGCGCAAGCTCACTAGTTGTGGCTCACAGGCTCTAGAGGACAGGCTAAGTAGTTGCGGCGCATGGACTTAGTTGCTCCAAGACATGTGGGATCTTCCCAGACCAGGGATTGAACCCATGTCCCCTGCATTGGCAGGTAGATTCTTTTTTTTTTTTTTTTTAAACATCTTTCTTGGAGTATAATTGCTTTACAATGTTGTGTTAGTTTCTGCTGTATAACAAAGTGAATCAGCTATATGTATACATATATCCCCATATCCCCTCCCTTTTGCCTCTCCCTCCCACCCTCCCTATCCCACCCCTCTAGGTGGTCACAAAGCACTGAGCTGATCTCCCTGTGCTATGTGGCTGCTTCCCACTAGCTGTCTGTTTTACGTTTGGTAGTGTATATATGTCCATGCCACTCTCTCACTTCGTCCCAGCATACCCTTCCCCCTCCCCATGTCCTCAAGTCCATTCTCTACATTTGCGTCTTTATTCCTGGCAGGTGGATTCTTAACCATGCACCACCAGGGAAGTCCCTAACCTGCTTTCTAAACATATACACTGTGCATTTTTTTATTCCATAGAATTTTCTGTTACATTATTTTGTGGTATCAAAGAACAGCAAATTGTATGGATATATTTTAAAAATTCATTTATTGTTTTAAACTCTGTTCTTATAATCAGTGCTGAAACTAATGCTTTAAGCACAACCATGACTAGTTCCTCAGGAGTCCAAAAAAAATGGAATTAAGAGGTGAAAGGATATGCAGAATGTAAAACATTTTTAGTTAATATTTAGGCTAGAGAGTAACTAGGTGTCATGTACAAGGAGCACAGAAATCAATGAATTAATCTATGACTGGAGAGGATGATGTGCTGAAGATGTGCGAACACACAGATGCACTCCAGGACAGACGAGGCTTGGGTTATACGATGAAGAAAATTGTTTGAAGCAGAGTGTGAGCTCTTGGTTACAGCACAGAAAAGGGATAGCGGAGTTAGACTGGACTGTTCCCCAAAGCAGCAAATTTATGCTGCTGCAAAAGAGCAGAAGCAAAAGGAAGAAAAATTTACCCTTAATTTAAACTTTTCTGTGTCCAGCCTGAGAGCACTGAACAGAGTTTGTTTTTATCTCATAAAGGTAGAAGTGGATCTATAGAAGTAAGAGTTGGGAGGAGATGTGAACACATGTGTTAGAGTTCAATCAGAGGAACAGATCCAGTC
Organism: Mesoplodon mirus; assembly: GCF_964341445.2. Lineage (NCBI taxonomy): Eukaryota > Metazoa > Chordata > Mammalia > Artiodactyla > Ziphiidae > Mesoplodon > Mesoplodon mirus. The sequence continues at coordinate 15,690,094 of NC_138990.1, read as the reverse complement.
AGATTTGTGTTGTGTGTGTGTGTGTGTGTGTCCGTATATGTTTATGTGTGGAGTTTTTATAAGGAATTGGCTTATATAATTGTGGGAGCTGGTTAAGCAAGCCCAAAGTGTACAGGGGCAGGCACTCAGGAAGGGAAAATTGCGAGCAGGCTGGAGCCTCAAGGGCAGGACCTGAATATTGATGTCCACGGGCAGGCACTTGGGGAGGATCCCAAGGAAGCACGGCAATCTCACATCCAGCTGTTGTTGGGAGTCTCTTAGCTCAGGTGATGGCCAAACTCTCTTTGAAAGCTCCAGGCATGTTATACATACTTTAAGAGGCTCCTCTCCAAAAAGAATTTTTCATGGAAGGTTTCATGCAGTCATACAGAAAAATAGAACAGATAGTGAATATATTCTTAAACTGAATTCAGTAATTAAAAATTTTGCCAGGGCTTCCCTGGTGGCGCAGTGGTTGAGAGTCCGCCTGCCGATGCAGGGGACACGGGTTCGTGCCCCGGTCCGGGAAGATCCCACATGCCGCGGAGCGGCTGGGCCCGTGAGCCATGGCCGCTGAGCCTGCGCGTCCGGAGCCTGTGCTCCGCAACGGGAGAGGCCACAACAGTGAGAGGCCTGCGTACAGCAAAAAAAAAAAAAAAAAAAAAAAAAAAAAAAAAAAAAAAAAATTTTGCCATATTCATATTTTTGTTGAGTTTTTAAAGTCATCTGTAGCACACATAATGACATCTCATGCCTACGTCCTGCCTAAGTACAGTGCCATTATTGGTATTGTAGGAAGATTAACAGTAATTACAGAGTGCCGTAATCCCTCTGTTTTGGTCAGTGCTGTCGTCGTTTGGTTCTAAGTGATAGAAATCTAACTGAAAGGAGTTGAGCAAAAACAAGGATATACTAGGAGGAATTCCAAGGACTGTAATATACTTGCAGAAAGTTCAGAGTTGCAGTGGGACCTGGGAGCGACAGGATGCGCGTTATCCAGCACCACTAGGCCTTTCTTCCCCGCACCCCCCCATCTCTTATCTCTGCCCCACTTGCTGTTGGCTTCTTCTCTCCCACTGCCCATGTCTTTTCCCTACGATGATGAGAGCAAATCTACTGACTGTTCTTCAGACCCGCATTCTCTAGCCTCCCTCCCTCGGGGAATAATAGCTTCTTTTACTTTAGTTGGAAAAATCTCAGAGTAGTACAGTCATTAGCCTCGCTTAGGTGAGGTGGCTCCCTCACCACTCAGATAAGGACGGTGTTTGGTAGTGGACGTGTCTTCCAGGGGGTGTCTCTGTAATTATCAGGGTTTCACCCAGAGAAAGGAAAGTTGTGCAGTGGGCAGGAACTCCAGCTGAAGCCCGTTACAACCTCCCTGGCCCGTTGAACCCCCGATGACCTTCAGTCCTCTGTAAAGCACGCCTTCCCCAGCCTGCCTAGCAGAGGTAGAAACTGCCTTCCTCCCTGCTTCCATGGTGTGGTGTTCACTCCACAGAGCTGGGATGGATCCACACCCAAAATTTGATTTAGGTGTCAAGACTGATTCACACGCCACGAAGGGCTGAAAAGATTTGTTATCCTCACATAATGAAGCTTTCTGGGGAGAGCAGGGAGGGCTCCCAAGGTCTGAAAAATGGCTTGAGAGAGCAGAGAAAGGAAACTGGCTTGGCTCTTATGCTTAGGGGGTGAGGCTGGGCAGGCTTGCTTGCATGGTCTGAACTTCTTAGTAGACTGGAGAGAGAGTGTGCAGGCTTCCCTGTGGGCTTGCCCAGATGTGGGGCACGAGGTGAAGGGACATTGTGGGGCTTGAAAACTGTCAGCAGTGAGACATCAAAACTGGAATTGGGTTCTTCATCACACCTGACATCCTCTACTAACTTCTGTCAGTGCTGGTTATTGCTCTAATTGTTTCTTTTGACGTCTGCTTCCCTACTAGACCCGCCTATCAAGATAAATACGCACTATTTATCTTTACGTGATAAATATCTTTACGTATCTGGCTTTCACACTTACCACATGCCGTACGTTGTCTTTAAGTTCAGCAAGATTACCTGCTGATTTCTTCTGCTACAGTAAAATTCGTTTTGCATTTTCAAGCGTTTTTGCAGCATTTCATTAAACATTTGCTATACCTTTTCTTCTTGATCCAGCAATGTACTGATTTAATTAATGCCCATGCTGTAAATGTTTCATTAGCTTCATATGTCTAGCAGTAATCTTAGGACTTGAGAAGTAGCCTTAACAGAACACACTTCATAATATTTTTTTCCAGAAATTGTAAGTAATCAGAAATCATTGCTCACTGTACCTTGACTTATGCACTGAAGTTTTGCCTTACGTGTTCTGTGAACTACTTCTACTGCTTGTGGTCATTTTTGCTAAACCAGAAGCCATTCTTAATTTTAAAACACCCTTTGCAGTAACTGGAAGAACTTTTGAGTCGGATGAAATTTATCACTCCAGGTTGCATTCAGTTGCCAACCAGGGTCTCCAAGACAGTTTCCTGTCCTAGAGGATGCAGCTCTAGTTCCCTGGCTGCTTTCTAAACTGCCGTGGCCTGACTCCTCTCACTACCCTGGCCGTCCCTACCGCCCTCTAGAATGTCTTTGATGTTTGATCAAATTAACTTTCTTGAAAAATAGGCTTTCTCTGTTTACATCCATTTTGTTTAAATTTATTCTTTGATTCTACTTTTTTGCCCCTCCCCTCTCCCTCCCTCTCCCTCTGCCCTTCTTTTCTTTCCCCCCCTTCCCCCCACCCTCTCTCTGTAGCAGTCAGCCTGGAGCAATGTTGGGCCTGACCACCACCTTCCCCCCCACCCCCTGCTTTACTCACCCCCCGCAGTTATTTATGCCAGTGCTGTTAAATATTTTTCTGTTTCCATAACAACTCCTTTTTTCAAACATTTATTGCAGATTTAAAAGATTCTTTGGGTGGGAACTTGTTTTACTGAGTTCTTTGGTTTATATAATTATTAAGTGCAGAAAATCTTGATTTCAAATCTAGAAGTTTAAAACAGAGACTTAATGGCTTTTTAAAAAGTGGAAATTGAATAAACTTGCTAAAAATGGAGGTGTTTATTGTCGAGTTCAGTTGATGAGAGGCATTTCTCCCTAATCACTTTTTGGTATTCCAAGAAAATCAAGTAGGCCCTCTTTTCTAAAGGGATGTTTGGTGCTTTTTAGCTTTCCAATTTCTAACTGTTCAACCAACACTCCAGCTCAGCCCTCAGTCTAAAATGTGTTTGAGACGATGGTCAGATTTTGTGGTAATCGAGTGGTCAAAGTAGTGCATATTGATTTGGCCCAAATTCCTGCCAGAAGTTGTGTTTAATAGACTGCTGTGCCACTGCCATTCACAAAGTTTGCCTGAGGGCAGCTACTCAGCCATTTCTTCAGCTGTTTCGTGGCACTGCATTGTCATCTTTCTGTGGCTAGAAAAATTGCCATTGACCACAAAATCGCAGCTTACTTTCCAAGCTAGTCTCTAATTCATGAGTGCTTCTTCCTAATTCTTTTGAGCCTCAGACTCTTGTAAAATATGCACAGTTAGTCAGAAGCTCTGCTCTTGACAGCACAGAGAACAGCTGTATACCTCAGCTTGGCTTGTCCGCAAATAATTCACACTAACTCCCTTGGCCCTCCTTCTGTCTTTGGAGCAGCTGATAATGGAAACAAACTGGACCAGCACTAGCAGGCATTTGAAAATCTTTGTCTTATTTTTAAATCTTACCTCTCTAGCCAAGCAGTCACACATGATGCTTGTGACAGGCAGGATTCTAAGATGGCCCCCAGATTCCTGGCCCCTAAGGTGCACATTCACCTTCTCCCAATTGTATTCAATCAAATGCTAATCTAGATGTTGCTGTAGAATTTTCAGAGAATTTTGAAAATGTAATTAAGGTCCCAAATCAGTTGATTTGGGAGGTAATCTGGGCACCTGACCTAATCACAGGAACCCTCTACATCTGGCTGTGGCAAACAGAGACAGAAATGTCAGAGATTTGAAGCATGAGGGGTATTTGATGCAAGGGAGTTTCTTTGTGTTGGTTTTGGAAAGGGCAGGGGCCATATGGCAAGAGGCTGAGAGCAACCTAAACGTTGCCAGCAACGTGCATGAGCTTAGAAGGGGACTTTGAGCCATGATTGTGAGACCCTGAGCAGATACCCCAGTCATGCTGTGCCTGGACTTCTACCGTACAGAACTGAGAGATGATAAATGGGCATTGCTTTAACCCTCTCGGTTTGTGGTACTTTGTTAGGCAGCATAGAACACTGATGCACTGCTTATTTATTTACAAGTAAATTTGTATTAGTACATGAGCATAGTTTTCCATGGTTCAGTGTGACTTTTCTCCTCAGTCTTCCACTTTGTCAAGGGAACTGAGGAGAGGGAGAGGCAGGGGAAGCTGTTTGTATGAGGTCTGTAAGCTGGTCCATCCAAGGAGACCTCCCTCTGCTTCCATGGTCTGGACCACCTGGAACTGCAGGAAGCCTGCTCTGTGTGTGCATGAGTGACTGGAATAGCCTGCTGACGCCTTCCCTCAGTTCTTGTTACTCCAGACTTCTCTCAGCAACGTAAGTAGATGACCCTTCTCCAAGGGTTCATTTCCGGAGGGTGTGGCTTAGGGTCTTTCCTCTTTGATCCCTAAAAGAAAGGGTGAGGCCAGCCTCAGCAGTACTGCAAACCAAGCTTTCTGATCCACCCCTGCTTCCAGGCTCCTAGAACCTCCAGGCTTGTTTCCTTACCCCAGAGCCCTCTCCTGTAGCAGGCCATCTTCAGTCCTGTCTTCTTCAAGGATCCCCCAGAGTACCTGTCTGTCTTATACCCTGTCTTCTTTATCTAAACTGAGATCGATTGCACTGAGGTCAGTGGAGGAAAAACATTAAGAACAAATTCATAGGGAGGAGAAACACTGGTTGCCAGCTAGCCTCTGGGACATTTGAATTGTAAAAGAGCATGTTTGTTGAGAAAAGCACATAATCGGTGAACTTACAGGGTGGAAGGAGGACATTTTTATTTCTGTGTACTGTTACTCTACTTATATGTGTATAAAGCTTGAGGAAGAAGAGTTTTATCTTCCATATTGTCTTTGTAAAGCTTCTTCCTGCAGCATCATGGCCACAGTTTGAAGTCCCAGCTGGATCTGTACCTACTTCCCTAATTATTTTAGGGTCCCGTGACCCTACCTGAGATCGATGAGCCTGGTGGTCAAGAGGTCTAGCTCCTGAGAAAGTCTCTATCTGAGCAGGAGGAAGTCCACGCACTGGGGGCTCCCGAGGGCACTCAGCTTCTTGCCTTCTGACCCTAAACGCGTTGTCGCAGACCTGCCTCTGGATGCCCCCTGTCCCCTCCTGAGGACCCAAGAAGCCTTGGTTCACCTTTGGGTTTTTTCCTCATGGCTGAACTGTAAGCCACAGAAAGATTTTGAGCCTCGTGATGGCGGGGCTGTAAGCCACGGAGCAGTTCTGGACCAGGTTTTTGCTTCCCTGCAAAGCAGGAAACTCGTCTGTGGGGTCCTGCCTCTCAAGGGCGGTCTGTGGGTGTAGCCTCTTCGTGACCGCTAATGCCGCAGAATCACCTGCTCTCTGCTGAGAGGCTTTAAGGGAGTTCATCTTCTCTACAGCCTTCCCGCTTCTGGCAAGAGCTGGTGGTATCTGCAGTGATGGGCTCTCAGAAGGGGAATATGTCTTGGTTTAAGCTTTATAGGCACCAGAAGACATTGAACCTCAGCAACAACAAAACTTCATGTCAGCATTATAAAGAAATTCTCAGATGGTGTGTAAAATAAAAAGCAGCACAACCCATTTTCAAAACCTTAAAAATGTGTTAAATGTTTACAAAAGACAGTGAAGAGTTCTTATTTATATAGTTTGTGGACCTTATGCATAGGAACGTGACTTTTTGGGGTAGTATGGAAAGAAGGTATTGTTATCCCATTCTAGAAAAGACAGAATGTTTAAAACAACTCAAGAGTCAACTGTAGATGAAGCTGCAGAAGAAATGAATAAGTGGTGCTGAGTTACATTTGATGTTGATTTAGGTGATACAGAATATGAGAATCCAGTGAAATAATGTGACTGTGTTAAAAGTCAGGTTGAGTGCATGTAATTCTGCCCAACTTTAGACTTTGAGGGTTTTACCCCCAAAAGACGTCCTAATAAGGAAGTTAGGCAAACCTCTAAGGAAACAGACTAAAACTTCTGCTTGGACGATAAAATGAGCTTTGAGTTTATTTATCATAATGTTTAATTATAACACTTCCACCCTAAGTTCTCTAATAGTCTGTTTAGATAAAATTTGTTAAAGTACTTTTCAAATTGAATTATTGAGGGATCATATCACAACATATGGGGCTTACTGTCTGACTAAACAGGATTCAGCATTGATGGCTATATAAGAAGCACCTGTAAAGATAAGGTAGCATTGTTACAGTGGTGGCTCAAATGTAGGTCCTCGGCAAATACCTTTTGATTCATTGACCTCATAGCATAGCAAACCCACCCTCAACCCACATAGCAAAGCCATCTGGACTGATGTGGTCACTCTGAAGCAAAAGGAAAAATAAAAGACTCTGAATGCTTTATTTCACTTTTATATGATGATGCTTAACAATTATAGGGCAATGTTACTTTCCAGAGTATTTTCATTACTTTACCACATTATTTTCACCTTTTTTCTTTTTTATGAAATATAATATACAGACAGAAATGAATAAGACATGTATAGTTTTGTATCTGCCACCCAGTTATAAATTATTCTTACATAATTTTAATGTATGTAATTATATTTTAATGTATAAATAATATTGTGATATAGCTCATTCAGTTTTTTTTCCAACTTTGAGATATAACTGATAAATAACATTGTAAGTTTAAGGTATATAGCACGTTGATTTGACTTACACTGCAGAATGATTACCACCATGGCATTAGCTAACACCTGCATCACATCACATAATTACCATTTCTTTTTTGTGGTGAGAACATTTAAGATCTTAGCAACTTTCAAGCGTATAGTACAGTATTATTAACTATAATCACGATGTGGTACATTAGATCACCAGAACTTATTCATCTTCTAACTGGAAATGTGTGCTCTTGGACTGACATCTCTCCTTTACCCCCACCCCCTAGTCCCTGGTAAATACCATTCTAGTCTTTGTTTCTATGAGTTTGGCTTTTTTAGATTCCACATATAAGTGATATCATACAGATTTGTCTTTCTCTGACTTACTTCACATAGCATAATGCCCTGAAGTCCATCCGTGTTGTTACAAATGGCAGGGTTTCCTTTTTTCTCATGGCTGAATAATGTTCCATCGTGTATATATACACCACAGCTTCCTTATGCATTCATCCATCGATGGACACTTAAGTTGTTTCCATATCTTGACCATTGTGAACAGTGCTGCGGTAAACCTGAGAGTGCCATGTATCTCTTCGATACCCTGTTTTCATTTCCTTCAGATGTGGGAAGAAGAGGGGGTTGCTGGATCATAAGGTAGTTCTGTTTTTAATTTTTTGAGGAACTTCCATACTGTTTTCCATAGTGGCTGCATAGCTCATTCTATTTCTTACCTTTTTAAAGGTCTGTTTTTGTTAGATTATTTCTCTGCTCTCTTATTTCTAACCACAGGAGTTAAATAGTGAGCACTTACTCTACTGTTAACTCCCCCTTTGATGGCTACACATATTGCCTTTCCTGCCTTACCACTACAGACAGCCCTGCAGTGAAATCCTCTTACAGGGTCACTTACGGACCGTCATGAGAATTTCTTTGGAATTATAAGCGCAAAGTGGAATGCATAGGTTACAGAGTGTGAGTACACTTCACGTATCTAGGTATGGCCTGATTGCTCTTGTGAATGGCTCTTCCTCTCTGTACTCCTCCGAGCAGTCCACAAGCATTCCTGTATTGCCGTGTCCCCTGTATTCGCACTTAACATTAGCCAACTTTCTAATTTTGCTAGTTAAATAGGGATAACATGATGCCTTGTTAATTTTACATTTCTCTGATCACTAGTAAGTTCGAATATCCATCTCTATATGCTTATTGGCCTTTTGTGTTTCCTCTTCCTATAAACTGCCGGTTCATATCCTTTGACCATTTTTCTTTTGGGGTTCTTAGTAATTAGAAATTCCTCTTATAGTCTAAAAATAACCTTAAAGTCTAAAAGATATTTAGACACTGCAGATATCTTTTCCCAGCTTGTCATGTGTCTGTTAAATTTTCCCATCTGGTATTTTGTTGAACAGAAAGTCTTAATATTTTCCCCAACTTCTGAAAAATTTTAAAGTACAGAGAAGTTGGAAGAACAATATGGTGAACACCTACATAACCTTTATCCAGATTCACCAAGAGTTAACCTTTTCTGTCTCTTTTTCTTTCTACACACACACAAACTCCACCTTTTTTCCCAAAAGTAAATGTACACATCATATTTTACCCCTGAGTTCTTCAGTGTGTGAATCCTAAGGGACTGGTCCTATGTAGCCACAATTCCATTATCACACCCAAAGAATCTAATATTGATACAGTAACATTATCTAATATATAGTTTACATTCAAATTTCCCTAATTGCCAAAAGCAATATAGTCTTCCATCCTCTAACCAGGTTTAAATTAAGGATGACACATTACATTTGGTTGGTAGGTGTCTTTAATCTAGAACTGTTTCCTACCTTTTTTCTTTTTTTTATTCATAAGATTGAAATTTTTGTAGTCCAGGTCAGTTGACTTATAGAATAGCCTACAAACTGGATTTGCCTGATTATATCCTAATGATTAGATTTCAGGCTAAACATTTTTGTCAAGAACATTACATAGATAATGTTGTATTACATTATATCAGGGTAATGTAATGTCCATATTTCTAATTATTGTTGATGCTGAGTTTGAGCACTCATTGGTGTACTATCTGCCAGATCCTGTAAATTGTAAAGATGGCTTTTCCTCTTTGTAATTAATAAATAATCTGTAGGGTTGCTATCCTGTTCTCCATCAATCTTTCATCTAATAGTTTACCTCATCACTACCCATAGACTCTTACCTGAATCAGTCATTACATCGATAGTTGCAAAATGGTGATTCCTTTTTTCCCCTTCAAATTCTATCATTGTTTTTTTCATTTAGGAATCAAGATTCTTCTGTAAAGAAGTATTCCCCTCTTTTCTTTGATCATCACTATAGACCAAGGGTTAGCAAATTATGGCCCTTGACGCCTGTTTTTATATATAAAGTTTTACTGGAACATAACCATACCCATTCATTTACGTTTGTCTATGCCTGCTTTTTGCACAACAGTGGCAGACTGGGTAGTTGTGCCAGAGATTGCATGGTCTGTAAAGCCTAAAATGTTTACTGTCTGGCCCATTAGAGAAAAAAGTTGTTGATCTCTGCTATAGACTCATGGGTTTTGTTTTTTAATCAGTGTGTTAAAACCCTTTACTTTCACTGTTCTTTTTGCTCCAAATTTTACAGATTTTGCCAGTGGGAGCCTGTTTAAGCTGATTCCTTTTTCTTTTTTTGATATGTCCTATTATCTTTGAACAATTCTTTGCTTTCTGATACAACAAACGTTCTAGACTTCCTTATGTTTGCTTTGTCCAAGACCTGGAATTAGCCAAAACTAAAGAAGTCCTGGTTTCTTCAGTGGGAAATGACATTTAGAAACCCAGATCTGGACACTGAATGTGCTCATTGCCCCTATATGTCATTGCTTCTGTGCTCATGTGGACCGCTCTCTGGAGGAATATATACATGTATATATACATATGCATTATGTATGTATATATTGATATGTATACATGCATAAATCATGGCCCATACTGGTAAGTCCAATTCATATTTTCCCAATTCAAATCCAGCCTCACAGAGTCCTTTCTCATCTTTCCCCATTTTGTATCAGCATCTCTCTTTTCCGCAAAGTGTTTGGTAGAATAGTCCCTTTAAATATTTGGTAGACTTTGCCAGTCAAGTCCTTATGGACTGGAGTTTTATTTGTGGGGAAGTTTTAAATTGCAGATTTAGGGCTTCCCTGGTGGCGCAGTGGTTGAGAGTTCGCCTGCCGATGCAGGGGACACAGGTTCGTGCCCCGGTCCGGGAGGGTCCCACATGCCGTGGAGTGGCTGGGCCCGTGAGCCATGGCTGCTGAGCCTGCACGTCCGGAGCCTGTGCTCCACAACGGGAGAGGCCACAACAGTGAGAGGCCCGCGTACCGCAAAAAAAAAAAAAAGACAGGCGCCAATTAAATAACTAGAGAGAACTCTGAAAAAAAGTAATTTATTTGCAGAATTCTCTTAAGCTGTCAAGCTAGGAAGCCTGTGCAAATATGATTAGCAACGTAAGTACTTAATGGACTACATACTGAGGAGGTTTCACTTTTCAGACAAACTGTAATGTGGATGCCATGGGGAACATTAAAATGAATCTGTGGATATCAGACCTCGAGTGTGTGCTTTATACTGTTCCTTTGAGAGGGTTAGAGCAGGGACTAGAGCCAGATGGCCTGGATTCAGAGTGAGGTTCCAAGTATGACTTTAGGCAAGTTAATTAAGCTTTCTGTGCCTTGGTGTCCTCATCTATAAAATGAGTATAACAACAGCCCCTAACTCATAAGGCAGATCTGCTCACATAACGTTGCCACTAAACTTCTTCTAAATTGAAGAGCATCTATCAGTGGAATTTGGGGAGAGGAGGATAAGATTCAGAATTAGTAGAGAAGCAGGCGATAGGTGGTATTACAGAAAGTAATTAAGGGATCTGACCATTTTGTTCCCTGCCTGCTTCCTCACTAGATTGCAAGCTTCATCTGGGTGGACACTTGCCTCCTTACATCCCAGTACCTGGCTCAGTGTGTGACATACAGTTGGCACTCAATAATTTTATTTGCTGAATAGCTAATGCATGCATTTTATGTGTAATTTTAGATATAAACTAATTTAATATATAATTTCATACATTTGAGTATGTATTTGTCTAAATAATTTTGATGTTTAATTTTTTAACAACTAGAGGTTAACTCTAAAACTAGAAATTGTCTTTGAAGTATTTGTAACAGTTTTCTTTTTGTTTTTACAGACCAGTTGGAATGCCAAAAATGGAAAAAGTTTACTTACATAATCCTAGTTCTGAAGAAACTATTACTTTAGTATCAATATCTGCTACAACATCACATTTTCATGCATCATTTTTTCAAAATAGGGTAAGCATCTCTGCCGTATTTGATTTCTCTTGAGTTTGAAGTTGAAATGTCTAGGGTTTTTAGTGTATAATTTTACTTTGCTGTAATTAAAATCTAGTTTGAATGTTTCACATTTATTCTGGACTTTAGTTTGCCCCATTCCCTGAGAATTATCACTTCTACTTTTCAACACACATTGTTTTTCTCAACATGAAACAGCCTAACAAATCAACTTTGAAACTTAAGCACTCTGAAAAATGTAACATTCATACATTCAGTTGGTTTTCTTGTCCTTCCTAATAATAGGTCATTCCTCAGCATTGTGTTAGTTTTCTATTGCTGTGCAATAAATCACCACAAACACCCACTTATTAGCACATGGTTCTGTAAGTCACAAGTCCAGTGGGTCCTTTGCTCTGAGTATCTTCAGGCTGTAACTAAGATGTCAGCTGGGCTGAGTCCTTGACTGGAGACTCAGGGGAAATCCACTCCCAGACTCATTCAAGTTGTCAGCAGAATTCAGTTCCTTGTGGTTGTAGAACTGAGGTCCCCGTTTCATTGCTGGCTGTCAGCCAGAGACCTCTCTCAGTTCCCTGAGGTACCCACACTCCTTGTCACCATCTTGAAGCCGGCACTGGTGCATCACATCTCCCTCACGCTTTAGAAATCTGACCTCCTCTCCTACCACCAGTGGAGAAAACTCTGCTTTAATCATGTCATTGGGTCAGCATCCCCTGGGTAGTCTCCTTTCTGATTAACTCAGAGTCAGCTGACTAATAATCTCATTACATCTGCAAAATCCCTTTTATCAAGTAGTGCAGATCACAGGTGTGGTATCCTTCATATTCACAGTCACAGAAATTAGGGCAGGAAATTTGAGAGCCTGTTTAGGGTTCTTCCTACACAGGTGTCCTATAAAATTTTACTTATAATCATTTTTGTAGATAGTATGCAAACTTGTTACTATAAAAAAACTTTTATCTGGCAAAAAAAAAGATCTTAATAAATTTTGGATTTGAGAGAATGCATTAAGCTTTAATATATAGGCTTCCAAAATAATTAGCCAAATAGCAAATGTCAGAGGGAAGTAAATGAATGGAGCCTGATTTCATCTTCCGAGGGTTTTCACTGACACCTTTGAAGAGACATGACTAAATAACTAATTTTTAGCATATAAATTTATATCAGTTATTTCGATTTTTACATTTCTCCTTTCTAAAATCCTGGCTTCATCGTACGTTGTCATTAAGTAGCAACTTCCAGGGTAAATAATGGCATATAAGTTTGGCTTTTTCAAAATTTTAAACTATTTTGTAAACAAGGAATGGATAAGTCAGCATATTTTGATGATAAAGTTTTAATTTTCTTGTTGTACTCTTGGAAAGCATCCGTTTTCTAAAATATTTTCTAAAACAAGTTTCCCTTGAGTTATTACTTGTTTTACCTAAAAGATATTTCCACAATTTTTATAAATGTGCTGATGGTCTCAAACAGTCAAATCCCAGTCTAAGAGAGACCTAGTCCAGTACCCTCATTATATGAATGAAGAGCTGAACCCCAGAGGGCTTTGCCTGTGGCCATGCAGTTAGGGACAAGAACCAAGGTGAGGGTCTAGGTGTGCTGTTGGCCTCCCCACGGATTTGTATCATATTAAGCTACAGCATGGGTCATATACGTTACAATCCTTGTATGGAGACACACTTAGGTGTAAGTGGAGTCATCCAGCTTTCAGGCATTGCCAAAGTGTAGAGACATGTTGGGTTAAAAGGCAAAATAGTGAAGTGCAATGGAAACAGTTTAAAAGTAGTTCACAACTACACTACAGATTTTATTTTTACCTTGTTAACTTACTTTGCTAATTCAAGCAATGTTTTGTTGTTTCTAAACATCAAGCTTCACCCTTGTTAGAGACCAGGGTTTTTACTTTTATCATGTTCCTATCACAATACAAAGAAGACCAAATAAATAGCAGAGTTACAAATAGATCCTTCTTTTTTTTTTTGCGGTACGCAGGCCTCTCACCGCTGTGGCCTCTCCCATTGCGGAGCACAGGGTCCGGATGCACAGGCTCAGCGGCCATGGCTCACGGGCCCAGTGGCTCCGTGGCATGCGGGATCTTCCCAGACTGGGGCACGAACCCATGTCCCCTGCATCGTCAGGCAGACTCTCAACCACTTCACCACCAGGGAAGCCCACAAATAGATTCTTACAGGGGCTAGCCAGGTAGATGATGCAGACGAAGTGGAATGGGGGGTGACCTGGAAGAGCACATGTCCCATCCAAAGGCAACAGCCCCCACTCGGCTCCAGCCACTGGTGGCCACATGGGCATGTAAGCTCATGCACAGTTCTTCTGATTTTCCAAGAAGAGTCGGAAATAGGAATTTTTATAAGATAATATCTACTGATTTTTCAAATTAAAAATGAATTTGACTTTAGAAAGACAGATAGTGTGGACCAAAGGACACCAATTTGACATTTCTGACCTAGGCTTTCCCAGGGACTTATTTCTACAAATGAATCTTATGCAAAGAGAAGTCTTTCTGAAAAATTCTTCAAACGATAATCTCGATCAAGGGATCAATCCAAGAAGAAGATATAACAATTGTAAATATTTATGCGCCCAACATGGAGCACCTCAATACATAAGGCAAATGTTAATAGCCATAAAAGGGGAAATCGACAGTAACACAATCATAGTAGGGGACTTTAACACCCCACTTTCACCAGTGGACAGATCATCCAAAATGAAAATAAGGAAACACAAGCTTTAAATGATACATTAAACAAGATGGACTTAATTGATATTTATAGGACGTTCCATCCAAAAACAGAATACACTTTCTTCTCAAGTGCTCACGGAACATTCTCCCGTATAGATCATATCTTAGGTCACAAATCAAGCCTCAGTAAATTTAAGAAAATTGAAATCGTATCAAGTATCTTTTCCGACCACAACGCTATGAGACTAGACATCAATTACAGGAAAAAAATCTGTAAAAAATACAAACACATGGAGGCTAAACAATACATTACTAAATAACCAAGAGACCACTGAAGAAATCAAAGAGGAAATCAAAACATACCTAGTAACAAATGACAATGAAAACACGAAGGCCCAAAACCTATGGGATGCAGTAAAAACAGTTCTAAGAGGGAAGTTTAGAGCAATACAATCCTACCTCAAGAAACAGGAAACATCTCAAACAACCTAACCTTACACCTAAAGCAATTAGAGACAGAAGAACAAAAAAACCACAAAGTTAACAGAAGGAAAGAAATCATAAAGATCAGGTCAGAAATAAATTCAAAAGAAATGAAGGAAACAATAGCAAAGATCAATAAAACTAAAAGATGGGGCTTCTGTGGTGGCGCAGTGGTTGAGAGTCTGCCTGCCGATGCAGGGGACACAGGTTAGAGCCCCGGTCTGGAAAGATCCCACATGCCGCGGAGCAGCTGGGCCCGTGAGCCATGGCCGCTGAGCCTGCGCGTCCGGAGCCTGTGCTCCACAACGGGAGAGGCCACAACAGTGAGAGGCCCACATACCGCAAAACAAACAAACAAAACTAAAAGATGGTTCTCTGAGAAGATAAACAAAATTGATAAACCATTAACCAGGCTCATCAAGAAAAAAAGGGAAAAGACAATAGAATTAGAAATGAAAAGACTCAATAGAATTAGAAATGAAAAAGAAGTAACAACTGACACTGCAGAGATACAAAGGATAGTGAGAGATTACTACAAGCAACTATATGCCAATAAAATGGACAACCTGGAAGAAATGGACAAATTCTTAGAAAAGCCCAACCTTCTGAGACTGAACCAGGAAGAAATAGAAAATACAGACAGACCAATCACAAGCACTGAAATTGAAACAGTGACTAAAAATCTTCCAACAAACAAAAGCCCAAGACCAGATGGCTTCACAGGCGAGTTCTATCAAACATTTAGAGAAGAGCTAACACCTATTCTTCTCAAGCTCTTCCAAAATATAGCAGAGGGAGGAACACTCCCAGACTCATTCTGTGAGGCCACCATCACCCTGATACCTAAACCAGACAGAGATGTCACAGAAAAAAGAAAATTACAGGCCAGTATCACTGATGAACATAGATGAAAATATCCACAACAGAATACAGGTAAACAGAATCCAACAACACGTTAAAAGGATTATACACCATGATCAAGTGGAGTTTACCCCAGGAATGCAAGGATTCTTCCATGTATGCAAATCAATCAGTGTGATACACCATATTAACAAATTGAAAGAGAAAAACCATATGATCATCTCAATAGATGCAGAAAAAGCTTCCAACAAAATTCAACACCCATTTATGAAAAAAACCTTCCAGAAAGTAGGCATAGAGGGAACTTTCCTCAACATAATAAAGGCCATATATGACAAACCCACAGCCAGCATCGTCCTCAATGGTGAAAAACTGAAACCATTTCCACTAAGATCAGGAACAAGACAAGGTTGCCCACTCTCACCACTCTTATTCAACATAGTTTTGGAAGTTTTAGCCACAGCAATCAGAGAAGAAAAGGAAATAAAAGGAATCCAAATCGGAAAAGATGAAGTAAAGCTGTCACTGTTTGCAGATGACATGATACTATACATAGAGAATCCTAAAGATGCTACCAGAAAACTACTAGAGCTAATCAATGAATTTGGTAAAGTTGCAGGATACAAAATTAACGCACAGAAATCTCTTGCATTCCTATACACTCATGATGAAAAATCTGAAAGAGAAATGAAGGAAACACTCCCATTTACCATGGCAACAAAAAGAATAAAATACCTAGGAATAAATCGACCTAGGGAGACAAAAGACCTGTATGCAGAAAACTATAAGACACTGATGAAAGAAATTAAAGATGATACAAACAGATGGAGAGATATACCATGTTCCTGGATTGGAAGAATCAACATTCTGAAAATGACTATACTACCCAAAGCAATCTACAGATTCAATGCAATCCCTATCAAACTACCAATGGCATTTTTCACAGAACTAGAACAAAAAATTTCACAATTTGTATAGAAACACAAAAGACCCTGAATGGCCAAAGCAATCTTGAGAAAGAAAAACGGAGCTGGAGGAATCAGGCTCCCTGACTTCAGGCTATACTACAGAGCTACAGTCATCAAGACAGTATGGTACTGGCACAAAAACAGAAAGATAGATCAATGGAACAGGATAGAAAGCCCAGAGATAAACCCACGCACACATGGTCACCTTATCTTTGATAAAGGAGGCAAGAATATTCAGTGGAGAAAAGACAGCCTCTTCAGTAAGTGGTGCTGGGAAAACTGGACAGCGACATGAAAAATTAGAACACTCCCTAACACCATACAGAAATATAAACTCAAAATGGATTAAAGACCTAAATGGAAGGCCAGACACCATCAAACTCTTAGAGGAAAACATAGGCAGAACACTCCATGACATAATCACAGCAAGATCCTTTTTGACCCACTCCTAGAGAAATGGAAATAAAAACAAAATAAGCAAATGGGACCTAATGAAGCTTAAAAGCTTTTGCACAGCAAAGGAAACCATAAACAAGACCAAATGACAACCCTCAGAATGGGAGAAAATATTTGCAAACGAAGCAACTGACAAAGGATTAATCTCCAGAATATACAAGCAGCTCATGCAGCTCAATATCAAAAAACAAACAGCCCAATCCAAAAATGGGCAGAAGACCTAAATAGACATTTCTCCAAAGAAGATATATAGTTTGCCAATAAACACATGAAAGGATGCTCAAGATCACTAATTATTAGAGAAATGCAAATCAAAACTACAATGAGGTATCACCTCACACCAGTCAGAATGGCCATCATCAAAAGATCTACAAAGAGTAAATGCTGAAGAGGGTGTGGAGAAAAGGGAACCCTCTTTCACTGTTGGTGGGAATGTAAATTGATACAGCCACTATGGAGAACAGTATGGAGGTTCCTCAAAAAACTAAAAATAGAACTACCATACGACCCAGCAATCCCACTACTGGGCCTATACCCTGAGAAAACCATAATTCAAAAAGAATCATGTACCAAAATGTTCATTGCAGCTCTATTTACAATACTAGGGCGTGGAACCAACCTAAGTGTCCATCGACACATGAATGGATAAAGAGGATGTGGCACAGATATACAATGGACTATTACTCAGCCATAAAAAGAAAAGAAATTGAGTTATTTGTAGTGAGGTGGGTGGACCTAGAGTCTGTCATACAGAGTGAAGTATGTCAGAAAGATAAAAACAAATACCGTATGCTAACACATGTATATGAAATCTAAAAAAAAATGGTTCTGAAGAACCTATGGGCAGGAGAGGAATAAAGACGCAGACGTAGAGAATGGACTTGAGGACATGGGGAGGGAAAGGGGTAAGCTGGGATGAAGTGAGAGAGTGGCATGGACATATATACACTACCAGATGTAAAATAGATAGCTAGTGGGAAGCAGCCACATAGCACAGGGAGATCATCTCCGTGCTTTGTGACCACTTAGAGAGGTGGGATAGGGAGGGTGGGGGGGAGACGCAAGAGGGAGGAGATATGGGGATATACGTACATGTATAGCTGATGCACTTTGTTATAAAGCAGAAACTGACACACCATTGTAAAGCAATTATACTCCAATAAAGGTGTTAAGAAAAAAAAAAAGATAATCTCAATGTGTATATAGTCGAAGAAAAGTTAAAAGCCAGTCTGTGTTTTCCAGTATCAGGAGATAGAAATAAACAGTAAAATAATCTATACCTATCAAAATCTACATTTAGGTACTCTAGATTTAGCTTTAAAAGAGATAGCCAAAATCTATGCTACCTTAAGTTTTTTTTTTTTTTTCTTATTCTTCTTCTTGCTTTTCATTTTTATTCCCTACAGTAAGATACTGACTCCAGAAGCTCAAGAAGTGGAGAGGAGAGATGGAATTAACTCTTGGGAGAAGAAATAACCTTATTTCCCCTCCACTTAATTTTATGCCTATCATAAGAGCCTTTGGGGAAAAATGAAAAGAGTTTCTCATGTCCAAGAGAGCAAAACCTTTCTGTATGTTTATCCTAACTCTAATTGCCTTGTCATCTTTAGAATTCCTGGTCAGATCATATTTCTTTGAGAGTAAAACATTTCCTGTAAGTCACATAAGTTGTTGATTATTTACCAGTATCATCTCTACATTAACCAACCAGTAGGAAATACAAAATAGAACAGTTATTATTTAAAAGGCTAAGTGTTACATAACTGTATTTTAACACATACACACATACAAATAATACCCCTTACTAAGGTTTTGATTTTAAGATCACCTGGAAATCAAGAACAAGGGTAATAAAAGGAATGTGGTTGTGTGACAATTTGTTTTTCTATATATAACTCCTAATAATTGTGGTTTATAATTATCTATTGACTATAATTGTCTAATTAATTATAATTAAAATTACTAATATTAAGACTGCAGTTTAGGCCTATTCATCTTCATGGCTATACTGCATATTGGCCATAAAATATGTAATGTATGGCTTTTGACAAAAAAATACAGATTTTTTTAATACTCTATAATAGTCAAATTTTAATTACCATAGAATTGTGGAAATGGGTGCCTTATAGACATTGGTGAGCAAACAAAAAGTATTTTTTCCTTGATTCTGTAGAGCCTTTTGTTTGATTACCTTTTCAGGTAAACTGAAGATTAATTAGGATAAACTTTGTTTCAATCAGTGGCTAAAATGAAAATGTTTTTACCCATTTATTTTAGTACGCTTAATATAGTAAACAATCTCTTCTCATAGGTTGAAAGTCATTAATAAATATTAATGATTATTTTTTAATTATATGTAGAGACCTGGACATATTTTGTTCTATTTCTGATATCCATACATGTTAATGGGAATTGAACAAATGTGATATAGCAGTAGCAATGATATAGCAGGACAACCTTTCCTTATTGAGTGTTCTTGGCTCCCATGTCAAATATTAGATAACCATATATGCAGAGGTTTATTTCTAGGCTGTCTATTTGTTCCACTGGTCTACATGTTTTATTTTTATGCCAGAACCATACCGTTTTAATTTCTGTAGCTTTATAGTATGTTTTGAAAGCAGGAAGTTTGCTGCCTCCAGTTTTGTTGTTCTTATGATTGTTTTGTGTTTCTATACAAATTTTAGGTTTGTTTTATCTGTGTTAAAAATGCCACTGGGATTTTGATAAGATTGCATTGAACCTGTAGATGGGTTTGCTTAGTATGGATATTTTAAAAATATAATTCTTCTGAGCCATGAATAAAGGATATCTTTCCATTTGTCTTCTTCAACTTCTTTTATCAGGGTCTTAACAGTTTTCATTATACAGGATCTTTCGCCACCTTGGATAAATTTATTACTAAGTATTTTATTGTTTTTGATGCTATTGTGAGTAGAATCTTTTTTTTTTCAGATGTTTCATTGTTAGTGTGTAGCAACACAACTGGTTTCTGTGTGTTGATTTTATACCCTATAAGTTTACAGAATTTTTTGATTAGTTCCAACAGTTTTTTGGTTAAGTCTTCAGGATTTTCTATATATAAGATCATATCACCTGCAAATAATGACAGCTTTTCCTTTCCACTTCTGATGCCTTTTATTTCTTTGTCTTGCCTTAATTGCTTTAACTTAGACCTTCCAGTACTATGTTGAATAAGAGTGGTGAGAGTGGGCACCCTTGTCTTGTTTCTGATTTTAAAGGAAAGCTTTCAGATTTTTATCATTGAGTGTGATGTTAGCTTTGTGTGTTTGTATATGGTCTTTATTATGTTGAGGTGTGCTCCATCTATACCCAATCAGTTGAGGGTTTTTATCATGAAAAGATGCTGTATTTTGTCAAATGCTTTTTTATTGTGTTGCTGAATTCACTTTGCTAATAGTTTTTGAGGACTTTTGCATCTGTATTCATCGGGGATATTGTTTATAGTTTTCTTGTAGTGTCCTTGTCTGGCTTTGGTATCAGGGTAATGCTGACCTCATAAAATGAGTTTGGAAGTGTTCCCTTCTCTTACTTTTTGGAAGAGTTTGAGAAAGATTGACATTAATTCTTCCTTAAGTATTTGATAGAACTCACAAGTGAAGCCATCTGGTCCTGGAGTTTTCTATTTTGGGAGGTTTTTGATTACTGAGTCAATCTCCTAACACATTATTGATCTATTGAGATTTTCTATTTCTTCCTGATTCAGTCTTGGTAGGTTGTATGTTTCTAGGAATTAATCCATTTCTTTTAGGTTATCCAGCTTGTTGGCATAGAATTGCTCATACTGGTATTTTATGATCCTATGTATTTCTGTAGTATGTCTCCTCTTTCATTTCTGATTTTCTTGGAGTCTTCTTTTTTCTTGGTTAGTGTGGTTCTTGATCTGTCAATTTTGTTTATCTTTTTTAAAAACTGGCTCTTAGTTTTGTTGATTTTTTTTTCTATTGTTTTTCTGGCCTCTTACATTTTATTTCCATTTTGATTTTCATTATCTCTGTCCTGCAAACTTTGGGCTTAATTTGTTCTTTTTCTAGTTCCTTGAGGTGTGAAGTTAGAATGTTTATTTGAGATCCTTCTGTTTTCTTAAAATATGCATTTATTACTATAAACTAAGTTTATCCTTTTCAGAATGCTTTTGCATCATTCCATAGATTTTGGTATGTTTTGTTTCCCTTTTCATTTGTTCAGTGTTATTTTTTTATTTCTCTTTTGATTTCTTCTTTGACCCATTGGTTGTTCAAGAGAATGTTGTTTAATTTCCACATAATTATAGATTTTCCAGCTTTCTTCTTGTTGATTTCTAGTTTAATACCAGTGTGGTTTGAAAAAAATACTTGATATGACGTCAAACTTATTCTTCTCTATGTGCACTTGAGAAGAATATGTATTTGCTGCTATAGGATGGAATGACCTATAAATGTCTGTTAGGTCCATTTGGTCTAATGTATGGTTCAAGTCCAGTGTTTCCTTGTTGATGTTCTGTCTGGATGATCTATCCATTGCTGAAAGTGGGATATCAAAGTCCCCTACTATTATTGTATTCTTGTCTATTTCTCCCTTCAAACCTGTTGATATTTGTTAATATATTTAGGTTCTCCAATGTTAGTGCATATATATTTATAATTATTACATCTTCTTGATGAATTGACCCCTTTATTATAATGTAATGACCTTTTTGTCTCTTGTTACCATTTTTTACTTAAAGTCTATTTTGTCTAACATAAGTATAGCTAACCCCATTTTCCTTTGGTTTCCACTTGCATTGAATTTCTTTTTTTCTTCTTTTCTTTATTTATTTTTTTGGCTGTGTTGGGTCTTCATTGCCTTGCGCAAGCTTTCTCTAGTTTTGGCGAGCGGGGGCTGCTCTTTGTTGCCGTGCACGGGCTCCTCATTGCAGTGGTGACTTCTCTTGTTGCAGAGCATGGGCTCTAGGCACATGGGCTTCAGTAGTTGTGGCATGTGGGCTCAGTAGTTGTGGCTTGCGAGCTCTAGAGCACAGGCTCAGTAGTTGTGGCACACGGGCTTAGTTGCTCTGCAGCATGTGGGATCTTCCTGGACCAGGGCTCAAACCCGTGTCCCCTGCATTGGCAGGCGGATTCTTAACCACTGTGCCAGCAGGGAAGTCCTTAATTTCTTTTTCTATCCCCTCACTTTGAGCCTATGTGTTTCATTAAATCTGAAGTGAGTCTTGGAGGCAACATATAGTTGGGTCTTATTTTTTTATCCATCCAGCCTCTCTGTGCCTTTGATTGGTGAATTCAGTCCATTTACATTAGGGTAATTATTGACATGTAAGGACTTCCCAATGCCATCTCATTAATGGCTTTCTGTTTGTTTTATATTTCCATTGTTTCCTTTCCCCTCTGTTAACGCCTGCCTTTGTAAATTGGTGATTTTCCACGGTGTTATATTCTGTTTCCCCTTTCTTTACCTTCTGGGAATCTACTCTAGGTTTTTGCTTTTTGGTACCATGAGGCTTACATAAAATAGCTTTAGATAAAATGGTCCATTTTACATTGATAGCAACTTAATTTTGATGTCATGCAAAAGTTTTACCCTTTTACTCCCTCCCTTTAATGTGTTTTGGTGTCATTATTTACCTCTTTTTATATTGTGTATTCCTTAACAAATTATACTCACTGTAATTATTTTTAATAATCTTCTCCTTAAACTTTATACTGTAGGTAAGTGCTTAACACACCATCCTATTACAGAACTAAGTTTTCTGTGTCTGATTGTACATTTACCTTTACTAGAGTGTTGTATACTTTTGTATGTTTTCATGTTGCTGATTAGCATCTTTTGATTTCAGCTTGAAGAAAAATCTTTTCAGCATTTCTTGCAAGGCAGGTGTAGGGGTGATGAAATCCCTCAGTTTTTGTTTGTCTGGGAAAGTATTTCTCCTTCATATCTGAAGTATAACTTTGCTGAATAGAGTATTTTTGGCTGGCAGGTTTTTTTCAACACTTTGATTTGTCATTCCACTGTCTCCTTGCTAGTAGGGTCTCTGCTGAGAAATTGCTGATTGCCTAATGTGTTTTCTTTGTAGGTTACAATCTTTTTTTCTCTGACTGCTTTTAGAATTCTCTCTTTATCTTTGATTTTTGACACATTCATTATAATACATCTTGGTGAAAGGCTTTCTGCTTTAGATAATAGGGTAATCTGTTAGCTTTGTGAACTTGGATGTCCAAGTCTCTCCCCAGGTTTGGGAAGTGCTCAGCTATTTTTAAATAAATTTTCTGCCCCCTTTCCCTTCTCTCCTGGAGCTCTGATTATTCTGATATTTTTTGATGGAACTCCATAGATCACATAGGCTTTCTTCACTCTTTTTCATTCTTTTTTCCTTTGTTCTGTGCTGTGTTACTTCAAAATTCCTGCCCTTTAGCTCACTTATTCTGTTTTCCATTTTATCTAACCTACTGCAGATGTTCTCCATTGCATTTTTCGTTTCATTCATTGAAATCTTTAGCTCTAGAATTTCTGTTTGGTTCTTTTTTGTGATTTCTTTCTCTTTGGTAAATATCTCATTTTGATCATGTAGTTTTTTAAATTTACTTATTTTATTTATTTGTTTTTGGCTGCGTTGGGTCTTCGTTGCTGCGTGTGGGCTTTCTCTAGTTGCGGCGAGCAGGGGCTACTCCTCGTTGCCGTGCGCGGGCTTCTCATTGTGGTGGCTTCTCTCATTGCGGAGCATGGGCTCTAGGTGCGCAGGCTTCGGTAGTTGTGGCACGTGGGCTTATTAGTTGTGGCTCATGGGCTCTAGAGCACAGGCTCAGTAGTTGTGGTGCACAGGCTTAGTTGCTCCACGGCATGTGGGATCTTCCTAGACCAGGGCTTGAACCCATGTCCCCTGCATTGGCAGGTGGATTCTTAACCACTGTGCCACCACAGAAGCCTGATCATGTATGTTTTTGAGATTTTGTTGGATTATCTTTCTGAGTTTTCTTGTAGCTTGTTGAATTTCTTCAAAACAGCTATTTTGAATCTTTTATCACCTAGACCACAAAATTCTGTAACTTTGAGCTCAGTTGTTGAATTACTGTTCTTTTGGTGATGACATGTTTCTTTGATTTTTCACATTTCTTACAACTTTGTGTTGCTTTTACATTTGAAGTAGCAGTCACCTCCTTAAATCTTTACTAGTTGCCTTCAAATGGGGTGTACTGTTCATTGGTGCTGTTATGTGTCTAGGGTTTTCCAGAAGGTGGTGGTGCTATGGCTCAAGTTTGTGCTTTCTCCCTTGCCCACACATCCTGGTATGTTTTTCTGATTGCAGTCCATGTACTGGACTTGCTGTTGCTCACTTGGGAGTGCACACAAGGAGCCGTCTGCAGAGTTAGCTCTTGGGGCATTGGGGGGGCCTGCAGACCTAGTGGGGAGATCCTCCAGTGAGATACTCCAGAGACTCCTGGATGAACTTCCTGCTGAAGTCCTGAGCACAGTCAGCAGGAACTGCCTACCTTTAATGCCCTTTGATATTTTTATCTGCCTCTTTCCTGATCTCCTACCTCCCCCAGTTACGGAAGTCCCACCTCAGTACTCTGGGTGCTAGTGGAGAGAAACAGGATTCCCAGCCACGTCCTGCACAGCCGGAGGAGTTGGGCACTCACTCACTCAGGGTGCTTTCCTCCCCCCCACCCCCTCACCCCCACCCAGGAGAGCTCACCATCCCATGCAGTGTTGCCTTAGCATGGGTGGGGGAGTTGGCCCTGGGAAAATTCCTCTTACTATCTCCACTGCAACCAGACTTTTTTTTTTCCCCTCCAATGGCATGCTGGATTATCTCCTTGGGAAAGGTAGACTTCTGCAAATTATCTCTTGTCCTTCAGTATCTGCCCAGGTCAGCACTCTCCAGGTTTTTTCCCAGCTGCAGTGAGAGGGTTTGGGGCAGGTTCATTTGTCCCACGGCCTGTACAGAAGTCTGTCCGCCTGTTTCCAGATGCACAGGCGGGCAAGACAGCTCCCAGATCCCCAGGCGTATGGTGCTGGATTCCACAAGTCCCACAGAGGCACTTCTGTTTGTCGATGGATATCTAACCCGTTGTTTTAAAAGGAGGGCAAAAAGGAGGAATGTCTTACACCACCATGATGCTGACATCACTCCTCCAGTTTTAAATAGGATGGTCAGAGTAGGCTTCCTTCAGAGGGTGGCATTTGAACAGACTTGACGGAGGTAAGGGAGAAGATGTAGGGAGGGAAATGGAATATATGGAAGAAGAACATTCCAGACAGAGGGTTCAGGCAGTAAGGTCTCCAATGTGGAAACATGACTGGTGTGCAAAGAGGACAGTGTAGCTAGACCAGAGTGAGCAAGGGTGAGAGGAGAAGTAAAGGTGGGGGGTGGTGGCAAGGGACAGACTGTGAAGGGTCTTAGAAGCTGTGATGAGGATTTGGGCTCTTAGCCTGATTGAAATGGGAGGCCAGCACAGATTTCGAGCAGAGGAATGAATGCATGATAGCTTATGTTTTCTAGGGATCACTGTTGATCAGAAATAGACTGAAGAAGGGTAAGGGGAGAATCGGGGACCCTAGTTACCTTGGCTGTTGCAGGACTTCAGGGCAGGATTACTCTGAGCAGAGTGAAGAAGTGAAGAAAGCTGCATTTGGGATATATTTTCAAGATAGGAATAGGATTTTCTGAAGTGGGATCGAGAGAAAGAGAGTAGTCAAGATGGACTCCAGAGTTTTTGTCCTGAGCAACTAGGAAGACAGAGTTGCCATCAGCTGAGATGGAAAAAGCTGAGGGTGGAGTAGGTTTCGGGAGTGTGGTCAGTAGTTCAGTTTTGGACGTGTTAGATTCGGCATGTCTCCTAGACGTCCAGCTGGGGGTGCCAAGCAGGCAATGGAAGTCTGGTGTATGAGGGAAAGGACTAGACTCGAAACAGAAGTAAAGATGTGAATCCATGGACCCGGGTGAGATCACCAAGGGAGCAGAAGGCCAGGGACTCTGATCTATGGTACAAATATGTGAGACTTTGCTGCAGATAATTTAAAACTAAAGTTAGCACACCTTGTGTCGTCTTCATTACTTTTTCCTACTGTTTCTTTTTTTTTAATCAAACTAAATTTATTTTATTTAGGAAGTTTGTTGTACCAGAGGGAACAAAAGGATGAATTGTAGCAAATCTGATGAATTCTTATGGGAAGATTACATTCCTGAGCCTGAGTTTATTGTTCTGTTTCATCACTGCTTTTGTTACATTGTTAATTGTCATTTGTAAGTAGATTTTCCCTGTTATTAAAAAAAAAAGAGAAAAGAAAAGATTTGTTTTGTGTATCTCAGCATCTTCTTAAAGTATTCCAGTCTTTAAGTTATAAAAAGTTGATTGGATATTGGGAACTATCAAAGAGAACCTGTACTCGTATCCAGGCTCTTTTTTTCTCCCAGGATATAATGCTTTTAACAGCTTTCAACAAATACTGAAATCTGTTTTCAAAGAAATCTTTGTACTAATGTATGTTTGTCCATGTAATAGACTGAAGACAGCCACATCTGGCATTCTCAAAGAAGCACATAACTACTAAATGTAATGCTGCAAATCAACTTATTTCTTTTAAAACTTCACTAAATAATTCCAAGGAGTACAACAAGCTTCCTTATCATATATGTGATTTGCAGATCTTTTCTTCTAGTCTGTAGCACGTCTTTTCATCCTCTTCATAAAATCTTTCAAAGAACAGAAGTTTTTAATTTCCACGAAGTCCAGCTTATCAAATTTTTCTTTTATGGGTTATGCTTTTGGACTTGTAGCTAAGAACTGTTTGCCTAAACTGCAGTCACAAAGATTTTCTCCAATTTTTATTCCAGAAGTTTAATAGTTTCAGATTTTACATTTAGGTCTGTGATCCTTTTTGAGTTAATGTTTGTTTATGGTGTGAGATATAGATCAAGAGTTATTTTGTTTTGTTTTGCATATGTATATGCAGTCGTTACTGTACTGTTGGTTAAAAAGACTATCCTTTCTCATTGAAATACTGCTGCATTTTGTCAAAGTCAGTTGACATTGAATATGTGGGTCTGTTTTTCTGGACTTCCCATTAGTTTTCCTTTTTTAAAATGGTTTTGCTTTTTTTATTCCCTTTTCTTGCCATCTGAATTTTAGAATCAGCTTGTCACTTTCTTTTTAAAAACCCCTTGCTAAGATTTTTTTTAACATTTTTTTGAATTAATCTTAAACATATAGATAACTAAGTACAGATAATCTTGTATTCCTCACCCAGTTTCTACTAATGATAACTTCTTATATTGTATAATCATAGTATAATTATCAAAACCAGGAAATTAACATTGGTAAAGTACTGTTAACTAAAAACTTATATGAATTTTAACAGTTTTCTATCAATGTACTTTTTCTGTTCTAGGATCTTATTTCACATTGTATTTAGTTTTTCCTTAGGCTGAAATTTTTATTGTACTTACGGTGGATACATAAATCAATTGGGGGAGAATTAACATCTGAACAATATTATCTTCTGATCCATGAACACAGTACATCTCTCCATTTTTTTTAAGTCTTCTTTTATTACTTTAAGCAATGCTTTGTCATTTTCCGCTCACAGAACTTGCACATTATTAGATTTATATTTTTGTGTGTGTGTGTTATTGTGAATGATACTTTTTTAAAAATTAGAATTCCAGTGTTTATTGCTAAGATAGGGAAATACAATTGATTATTATATATTGACCTTGATTCCTGCAACTTCATTAAACTCTTATTAGCTCTTATGAGCATTTTTGAAGTTTATTTTTGGGAATTTTTATATAGGCAGCCATGTTGTCTGTGAATAAAAACAGACCTTTCTTCCTTTCTAATGTATATGCTTTCTATTTATTTTTCTTGTCTCATTGTACTGGCAAGTACTTCCAATACAATGTTGAATAGCCGTCATGAGAGAAGACATCCTTGCCTTGTTCCACATTGGGGGTGGGGGAGGGTAGCATTCAGTCATTGACCATTAAATCTGGTATCTCTAGGTCTTTTGTAGATGCTCTTTATATGGTTGAGGAAGTTCTCTTCTATTGACCTAGTTTACTGAGATTTTTAATCATGAATGGATGCTGAATTTTGTCAAATTATTTTATGCACCTACTGAAAGGATTTTTCTTCTTTAGTATGTTGATAATATCGATTACATTGGTTTGATTTTTGAATGTTGAGCTAGAATTTCATTGTCATGATAAAAACCACTTGATCATGATGTGTTATCTTTTTTATATGTTGGCTGGATTCAGTTTGCCAATACTTTGTAAATGATTGCATGTCTACATTCATGAGGCATGTTGGCTTGTAGTTTTCTTTTCTTGTCAGATCTTTGTCTGGTCTTGGTATAAAGGTAATATTAGAGTCATGAAATGAAGTGGGAAGTGTTCTCTTCTGTATGCTGAAAGTTTATGTAGATAGGTGTTATTTAATGGTTGGTATAGAACTCTACCATTCTACCAGTGAAACCTTCTGGGCTTGGGCTTTTCCTTGTGGGAAGGTTTTTTGACTACAAATTAAATTTTTTTTAATGGTTGTAAGACTGTTCTGGCAATTTTGTTTCAAATGGGCTTTAGCAGATTGTTTTTCAAAGAATGTGTCTATTTCTTTTAGCTGTTAAATTTATGGGCATAGAGTTGTTTGTAATATTCCTTTATCATCCTTTGTATGTGTAAAGGTTGTATTATGATGTCCACATTTCAGTTTCTTATATTTTCATCTTCCTCCTTTTTACTTTTGGTCATTTTGTGTAGGGTTTTATCAGTTTTATGGACCGTTTTGGTTTTACTGATTTTTCACTATTTTTCCATTTTCTATTTCATTATTTTAAGCTCTTGTCTAATATTCTTCCTTTTCCTTATTTTGGGTTTAATTTACTCTTTTTCTAGTTTCTCAAGGTGGAAACATAGATTATTGATTTGAGACATTTCTTTTCAAGATAAGTGTGTAATACTGTAATTTTCCTTCCAAGTATTGATTTACAGCAGCATAGCCTAGGGAGATCAGCTTCATGCTTTGCGATGACCTAGAGAGGTGGGATAGGGAGGGTGGGAGGGAGGCTCAAGACAGAGGAGATATGGGTATATATGTATGCATATGGCTGATTCCTTTGTTGTACAGCAGAAACTAACACAGTATTGTGAAGCAATTATACTCCAATAAAGATCAATTAAAAAAGAGTATTGCTTTAAATTTTGATATGTTGTGTTTTCATTTCCAATTGATTCAGAATAATTTATCATTTCCTTTGTGACTACTTATTTGACCAGTGGGTTATTTAGAAGTGTGTTGTTTACCAGTATCCTATTACTGATTTTTTGGCTCAAGTGTGACCTCCATCTAGCATCTATAGCTTCTAGGGATTCTAGGCACCAGAGTTCTGTAGCCCACACTCGGCATTTAGCAGTGTGTAAAAATTTTTAGCTGAATTCATTTTACTGTCTTGTACGTTAGCCTCATCTTCTTCCCATTCTCTGTCATGGGTGAGCCAGTACTCACATTCCATCTCTTCTCAAAGGTGCTTGTCTTTCCTTAAATTTAGGGCTAGTTGATACACAAACTGTGATGTGTTCAAGAAAAGTTACGATTTTGCAGATTATCCTTTTTGTTTTTGATAATGCAGGAGAAATTCCCAGCTTTTTACATCCAAAGGTAAAGACAGACATCTGAGTGCCATATATTTTAAGCTATAATTTGGGGAGCATTTTAGAGTTCTAGCCACAGAGGCAGAATGAGAGAAGTTAATGACTTTACATATTAAAATGCATTTTAAGGCTTCATTGCAGGCAGAACTGCATTTGCAGTCTCTCAAACTTCGTGAAGCAGCCCTTTTGTTTTGTTGTAATAAAATTTTAATTTGCTAACCACCAGTGACATTCTCAGTCTCTGCACAAGGTAACAGGAAGGAGTTCCTGCATGCATTATCACCACTCCCTTCTTTTTTAATGTAAGTTGCTGGCACATTTTGTGCCCTGTGTGAATGGATGACAGAGGTCAAGGGGTTGAGGCTGGGCTTATTTGTTTATTCGAATAGTACAAGTGGCTGCTCCGTAGTAGAGTAGAACATCTGTATAAGAAGCTCAGCTTCAGCTTGATCATCTGATGTTGGAAGAGCCTGTAATTAGGTACTTCATTCCAGCCTGGTTATTGTTGAATGAACAGAATTCAAGGGAACCATCTGTTGTACAGGGTTTTAGAATCATGATTGACAAAGATGTGTGACATCCAATATGAAGACATCTTTTTTTTCCCATTGCAAAATAGTTTGGCTAATTTAAAACTTAAACCTTTAGGAGGAAAAGGCTAGTTTATGCAAATGATCTAAGATGTTTTAGAAGACTTTAGCTATCTTTTTTGTTGTTGTTGGCTGCGTTGGGGCTTAGTTGCAGCATGCAGGATCTTTCGTTGAGGCACACAGGCTCTTTGTTGCAGCACGTGGGCTTCTCTCTAGTTGTGGCACACAGGCTCTAGAGCACACAGGCCCAGTAGTTGCGGTACGCGGGCTTAGTTGCCCTGCAGCATGTGGGATCTTAGTTCCCCGACCAGGGATTGAACCCGCATCCCCTGCATTGGCAGGAGGATTCTTAACCACTGGACCACAGGGAAGTCCCAAGAACTTTAGCTATCTAATTGTGGTCACCATGATCTGATTTTTTGGTTACTAATTTAACTTTATTTATTGCTTTTCTTTTTCAGAAAATTCTTCCAGGAGGAAATACATCATTTGATGTAGTTTTTCTTGCAAGAGTAGTAGGAAATGTAGAAAATACTTTATTTATTAATACATCTAATCATGGGGTATTCACTTACCAGGTAAGAATCAGAATGAAAAATTTATTTATAAAATACAGTTATCATCTTCAACCTGTCATATGACAACCTTTTGGGAACTCTTTTCAAAAATTCAGGGGATAAGGGAAAGTGTAAGAGTTTATTTAGATTCAGAGAATTTTTTTAAGCTTTTAATTTTATATTATAGTTGATTAACAGTGTTGTAATAGTTTCAGGTGTACAGCAGAGTGGCTCAGTTATACATATACGTGTATCTATTCTCTTTCAAATTCTTTTCCCATTTAGGTTGTTAGATAATACTGAGCATTTTTATACTTACAGCTGTGTTTGTGAATATCCCTGTTCACATCAGACTGTGAACAAACGCTCTTAAAGCTACAGCTAAAGTGTTACTATAAGATTGGTTGGCAAAAGAACAGGTAAAAATATTTTCACAGTGACTTTAGATTTTTTTTTTTTTTTTTTTTTTACTTTTTGCACGCTTACGAAGTGACAATAGTTTCAGGATCAAAACTTATGTGCCTGCTTTTCTTTGGTAATTATATTGTTTAAAAATTTTGATAAACTTTTCTATGTGCAATCATTGTTTGGGTTATTAAAGAAAGTGAATGTTTTGTGAATCAAGATTTCTATATATCAAGATTACTAAGAATAATTACTTATTTGACACTGTGCTACACACTTTACATGCACTTCTGCCTGCATTACAGATACTGTTATTCTCACTTTTTTAGATGAGTGAGGTGAAGTTGAGAAAGGTTAAATAATTATGCTACTAGTAAGTTACTGAGCAGGGATTCAAACCCATGTCTTTATAACTACAAAGACCATCCTCTTAAGCACTGATCTGTATTGCCCATGGAACTCAATTGTTTAAATCCTTACTTGGCTAGTGTCTTACTTTAGAGTTTTTATGCCTTTGTTTTTGAACATTTCTTCTCCACTACCCAGGACACTTCATGTATTTTGGAAACTAGTGTCAGAGTAAACATTCCATTTTAGTCAAGAATCATATCTTATGCTTATTTATGGTGAACAAGTCTTTACTGGTCGTTTGGTAGGCAGTATATACTTTTGAAGCCAGTATAAATGAATAACTTTGACATGCTGTACAGAACACTTGGCATACACTTGTTGAGTAAATGAAAAGACCACCATGAGAATAGGAAGGCCTGTGCCCTACAGTGGTGCCCCCAACTGACTTAGGTGTTTGTGACCCACGGGTGACCTGAGGGTCAGGATCAGGTGGTTCTCACGGTGAGCCTCAGTGCCAGGTGTCTTCACCTCTTCGCATCTAGTCTTTCACCACGTCTTTCTCTTAAATGTACCTCGAGTCTGTCTCCCTCTCTCCTCTTCACCCCCACTGCTCCCTCCCAGGCCATCCCCACCTCTCCCCGGACGACACACAGGAGCCTCCTGACTGCCCTTCCTCTCCTCCACAGCCCCTCCTACAGTGCATTGTTCACTCTGTAGCCAGAGTGATCTTCTCTGAGCATAAATCAGATCCAGTCAGCTCCTCACGTAGATCCTTATGTTTTCCCATTTCTCTCAGAGCAAAATGAAAGCTTCTGACCAAGGCCAACAAGGCTCTAAGGATCTGACTCCCGTGTAGCTCTCCCACCTCATCCCATTTGACCATGGTTCTCATCTTATTCTTTGTCTTCAAACAAGCCACACCCTTTCCTGCCTCCTGCCCTTTGCCTGTGTACTTCCCCGTGCGGAATACACTTTCACTGTTGGCTTGTTCTCATCTATCAGGTGACGTCAGTTCACGTCATTTCCCCATCCACCCTCTCTTAAAGAATATTCCCACCCTCACTCCAACCAGTTACTCTGTATCACATTACCCATTTTTCTAAACCTTTTTATTGTTATCTAGGCTGTCCCTACTACTAGGATGTGCGTTTCATAAGAGCAGGCACATTATCTGTCTCGTTCACTGTCGAATTGTTCAGCAGTGCCTGTGGTTGTACCTAGCACGTCATAGGCACTTAATGAATATTTGTCATTTGAATGACTGGCTCACCCTGTTTGGTCAGCCCACATTCCTATGGAGGAATGACCTGGGACTGTGCTTGGTATTTAAGAGATTGTCTGGGCCCTACATCCATCTTCTGATGGTTGGAACAGGGAAATCTTTTAATTCCCTGTTTCTTCCTTTTGTCTATCTCATGACCTCATGAAGGACTACTATCATTTTCATTTCTAATGTAGAAATCATTCCAAATGTATATATATGTGCATTTATATATATATATATATATAAAAGAATATATATATATTCTTGATGTATATCAAGAATTTTATGTATATCAAATAGGTAGCCAAACAAGTATAGAAACTACATGTGTGTTCCTTTTAAAGGGAGTTAAGATTTTTTCCATAAGTTAACCTCACCCGTTTTCCCTAGATCAGTCAGTTATAACTATAAAAATGTTATATAACTCTAAAAGCAACTAAAATTGCATTTTTTTTCCTCCTTGGAATCAGGTATTTGGTATTGGAGTTCCAAATCCATACCGATTGAGGCCGTTCCTTGGGGCCAGAGTCCCTGTGAATAGCAGTTTCTCACCTATA
The DNA here is from genome assembly GCF_964341445.2 of Mesoplodon mirus. NCBI lineage: Eukaryota > Metazoa > Chordata > Mammalia > Artiodactyla > Ziphiidae > Mesoplodon > Mesoplodon mirus. The sequence continues at coordinate 15,657,064 of NC_138990.1, read as the reverse complement.
ATAAACATACACAATCCTCACAGTGAGCCTTTACAGGTGAGTTTATGGTGGTGATTTTGAATGTGTTTAACTTTAGTGGAAATTAATGCTTAGCATGAAATCTCAGTTTGTTATAGTTTTCAGGACTATTTAAGGTAACGCGGTACTGAATAATAGTACTAAAGAGATATTCTTTTATTGCAGCTTGTAGTCTGAATTTGGGGTTATATCAGTCCAGTTATCGAATTTTTGGAACCATTTTTAAAATGACTATTGTTTCTCTGGTGTTAGTTTTAAGCACCTGTACATATAATTTAAGAAGAGTTTTCATCTATACAAGGCCACTGCTTTTCTTGCCTTCAGCTCCTTCTGGCCCAGTATAAATTTTTAAAACCCCTATTCGTATTTATTTCTAATAATAATAAGTTTTTGGTGATGGCAGCCTGGAAATTAAAATCCAAGGAAAGGGTAATATAGAACCATTGATGAAAAGCCAACTTATTTTTTTATTTTAAAAAATCCAGCTCCATATCTTACCCGGTGTTTTTTTTTGTTTGTTTTGTTTTTTACTTTTTGCGGTACGCGGGCATCTCACTGTTGTGGCCTCTCCCGTTGCGGGGCACAGGCTCCGGACGCGCAGGCTCAGCGGCCATGGCCCATGGGCCCAGCCGCTCCGCGGCACGTGGGATCCTCCCGGACCGGGGCACGAACCCGTGTCCCCTGCATCGGCAGGCGGACTCTCAACCACTGCGCCACCAGGGAAGCCCTTACCCGGTGTCTCAGTAGTAATTATTTTCACATTTGAAATCCCTCCTCACTCGTCCCTTGTCTCTAAGACAGTGGGCGTGACTGGCGTCGCTCCTTCAAATATTTCCTAAAATTAAAATCCCCACCCCATGCCCCCAGTGACTTCCAGCCGTGTGATATTTGCTGCCACTGTAGCTTCTAGTTTTGTTGTCTGCGTTGGAAGGAGATGTGGATGCTTTCCAGAACAGTCCTTAATGTCCACACCCAGGGCCTATAGAGTTCTTTAGGACCCCCATACTGCAGAACTTAGTGGTGGCTTGAAAATGGCAGGTGGAGGGAAAATACCATGCATTGTGGTAAGCCGCAGCGCTTTGGCAACCGAAATGGTTTTTGCCATCCTAGAACCCCCTGGTAGTAGGGCTCATAAACAGTGAAGGTGAAAACAAGAAAGAACAAGACAAGATATTCAGAGCTGGGATTATGAAATGCTTAGGAATTATATTCTAAAGTAGCAAGAAAGGTTTCACCCCCAAACTTGGCTGACACTGGGTGAGGATAGCTATGAATAAAAATACTCCACCCAAATTTTGATTACTTGTAGCTGGATATCTTGATCATAAAAGAGGAAAACGCTCTTGTCTCCTGCTTTTACAAGTGAAAAGTATTTCCTCTCCATCATCAGTCTGTCGTTTATATCCTCTTGCTACTTTGGATAATGGTGAATTTTCCCCGGTCTGGCTAACTTTTATTACAAATCTATACAGAAACGTCATAAATTCTTGCTACTTTTTTTTCTTGACTGTTTTCAGTCCAAGACATAAAAACTGTCCTCTCATTCTCTCAGAGCCTGCCGCATGAGTTGCCACACTCTTCTGTAGCAGCAGTGTCACAAAGCACCCAGGGATGCACCCTCTCTGTGGTTGCCACACCACGGACTGAGGGTCTCGCTTCCTGCTTGGAAGGATGGAGGTTACAGACTCAGCAGATGTTGGCTAATCTACAGTTTAGTAGCCTTACAGTCTGTGCCTTTGCTCCTCAGCCTTTGGAGTCATCAAGCTATAATCTAGAAAAATTATCTCTGAATTCAATAGCGATTTTTTTCTTTTGTTCATCTAGTCTTTTTCAGTTATATAACATCTCAATTCAAGATTTACCACAATGAACTTTTCATCAGCGCACAGGAGAGCAAATGGGAAGCCAAAGTTAACCTCTTAGAAGCAGTAGATTGTTTATCTGGAGTTCTTTTTTTTTTTTTTAAGGGAAAATCCAAGTCCCTACCTGATGGGCGCTTTTTTAATTGAGGTATAACTGACATATAACATTATATCAGTTTCAGGTATACAGCATAGTTTAACCATAGTCACTATCATGTCTGTCACATTCCTGTGACTTAATTGCCTTTATAACTGGAAGGTTGTGTGGAAGGCACTCTTAACCTGGGAGTCCTATAATATGTGTCATGAGTCTTGTCCTTAAATTTAAGATAGTATTGTAAAGCAAGAAATTACATCTGATTTGTTCATTATACAACACAAACACACGAGTATGTTCTCATTGAAAAAAGAATGTTAACAATTCAAACGCGTGTGAGGCAAAAGTCCCTTTGAACTTGCTACCTTCTGGTCCACTGCTGTCCAGCAGAACTCTCTGTGCTGATGGAAAAGTTCAGTGTCTGCTGTGTCCAGTACAGTAGCCACCAGCCACAGGTGGCTGTTGAGCACTTGAACTTGTGGCTGGGGTGGCTGAAGAACTGAACATTCAGTTTTATTTTATTTCGATTAATTTCAATTTAAATAACCACATGTAGCTGGTGACTGTTATATTAGCACAGCTCCAGCCCTGAACCCTTCCTCGGCGATACCCTTCATGTGATCTCCGTGTGTCCCATCAGGCCTTTTTCTGTGTGCTTGTGTGCAGATATGTGGGCACACAAAAGTTAACATTCTTCATGGGAATCTTTTTACATAAATTATATTTTGTACATATTGATGGCTTCCTTTTTTTCTCTAAACTTTATTAAATTAGGATAACGAGCACTGGACTAAAAATCAGGAGTGCGTTGTCCTAGTTTTAATGTAATCTGTCCTTTGATCTTATAGCTCAGCCTCTATCTGTCCTCATTTCCTTATTCCCTTTCCTGTTATCAGTACCTTTTAATCTTACGTTTCCAAATATTGTTAGGCTTGTCTCCTTAATACCTTGGAAGATTAAATGAAATAATACATGATGTTTTCTGGTCTGTAGAAAAAGTTCTGCAGTCACCCCCTCAGTTAAGGTGCTGTTACTGTTAACACAGTACTGTGGGGAACACTACTAAATTGGAAGGCAAGTGATAGTACTCAGAGAAAATCCTAGCTCATTAGTCTTTGCTAAATGCATCACTGTAATGACAACACACAAAAAAACAAAAACAAAAACCTTTAAGCATATGCTAAAGTATTGCTGTTTTTCCTGTTTTATCCTTTTTGTGTGTACTCCTAGAGGACTTTTGTGATAAAACAAGTAAAGGTTTTCTACCCATTCTCATACTTCACCCCAGATTTGCATTTAATTAAATATATTCTTTATTTTTAAGAGATAGGGTTACCTGCCTTTAAAGAAAAGTCTCCTGCCACATGACCCTTCTATTCCTTGGTATTTACCCAAGAGAAAGGAAAGCACGTGAAAACCCAAAGACTTATACAACGTGGTGTTCATAACAGCATTGTGACCAAACATCTGTAGTGACGAAAAACTGGAAACACCTCAAATGTCCATCAACAAGTAAATGGGTCAAAAATTGTGGCATATCCATAAAATCAAAAAGAAATGAACTATTAGTACATAAAACAACATGGTGGATCTCAAGATAATTACACTGAATAAAAGTAGCCAGACACAAGAGTACATACTGTATGATTCCACTTATATAAAACTCTAGACACTACAAACTAATCTAGAGTGGCCAAGAGCAGCTCAGTGGTTGCCTGGGGATGGGAGAGGGCAGAGGGCGACAGGTGGATTGCAAAGGTCATGAGGAAACTCTGGGAGGTAAAGGGTTTATTTAATATCGTAATTGTAGTGGTAGCTTCATGCCTGTATACATGTCAGAATTCATCAAGTTGTACACTTTAAAAACGTATAGCTTAGGGCTTCCCTGGTGGCGCAGTGGTTAAGAACCTGCCTGCTAATGCAGGGGACACAGGTTCGAGCCCTGGTCTGGGAAGATCCCACATGCTGCGGAGCAACTAAGCCCGTGCGCCACAACTACTGAGCTTGTGCTCTGGAGCCCGCAAGCCACAACTGCGGAGCCCACGTGCCGCAACTACTGAAGCCTGCGCACCTAGAGCCCGTGCTCTGCAACAAGAGAAGCCACCGCAATGAGAAGCCCGTGCACCACAAGGAAGAGTAGCCCCTGCTCGCTGCAACTAGAGAAAGCCTGTGTGCAGCAACAAAGACCCAATACAGCCAAAGATAGATAGACAAATAAATAATTTTTAAAAAAATGTATAGTTTGGGCTTCCCTGGTGGCGCAGTGGTTGAGAGTCCGCCTGCCGATGCAGGGGACGCGGGTTCGTGCCCCTGTCCGGGAGGATCCCACGTGCCGCGGAGCGGCTGGGCCCGTGAGCCATGGCCGCTGGGCCTGCGCGTCCAGAGCCTGTGCTCCGCAACGGGAGAGGCCACAACAGTGAGAGGCCCGCATAATGCAAAAAAAAAAAAAAAAATGTATAGTTTATTGTACATGAATTATACCTCAGTAAACAGTTTTAAAAAATCATGAGTTGGGACTTCTCTGGTGGTCCAGTGGTTAAGACTCCGCACTCCCAATGCAGAGGGCCCGGGTTCGATCCCTGGTCAGGGAACTAGATCCCGCATGCCGCAACAAAGATCCCACCTGCTGCAACTAAGACCCGGCATGGCCAAATAAATAAATAAATAAATAAATATTTAAAAGAAAAAATCATGGGTGTAGGTACAAGCCACAGAGATATATTAATAGTAGCTGTGATTTTGCTACAGAAGACTTCAGATATTTTCATACTGTGCTGATATTGTTGCATATGCTGAAGAATGATGTGCTCTTCACTGTGTCACAATTACAGTAGTTATTAGATCTGCTGCTAGATCTTGTTATAAATGTGTGAGTAAAGAAGCATTTGTGTTACTATAAGAACTGTAAAATTTGTATTTCTAAAATATGATACTTTCCATAAACTGTTTCCTTAGGAAAAAATAGAGATAAATGTCCTACGGTTGGATTTCCTAAAATCCGGTCTCTGAAACAGCTACACTATTTCCGAGTTCAGTGTTTCAAAGTTACCTTGTTTTAATTAAATACACCACCATTGCTTCCCCATATGAGCACTGCCTCTGGTGCTGTGGCAGCACACTTACCCTACATTTGTATCTGTCAACGTCTTTAATTTGTTTCTGATGAACGATTAGGGTGTCAAACGCTTCTGTAGAACAGCAAATCACTTGCATTGAAGACATGATTTTGACTTAACCATCATGTGCTCCTCTGTCACAGGTTGTAGAAGTGTACTCTAGTGGAGGAGATCTTCACCTCGAACTTCCGACAGGTCAGCAGGGAGGCACCAGGAAACTGTGGGTGAGTGCTGACGTGTTCTTCTCCCTTGTGAGCTCACATGAGACCCATTATTCTCTTAAATACACCAGAAAATACTTAACTCCTCATCACCCGAAGAAATACGGGTGACTTCTCTGTAATTATTGTCTTAATATTAAATTTATATCAAACTAACACAACATTGTAAAGCAACTATACTCCAGTAAAAATTAATTTTAAAAGATAAATAAATTTATATCAAATATACTTGAAAATTGGAGAGACCCAGAGAAATAGAATAGTAATTTTTGGAAAGAGCAGTGAACAAAAATTGGTGTCAGCTCTAACCCACCGTGTGGAAAGAAAGAGGTTTTAACTGTTCTTCCTCAGAATAATATTAGTAAAGTTGTCTCTGAATCTAATCATTTATAATATGCTTTACACTAATATTGAAGAAGAAGGAAAAAAAAAACCGTGAGAAGGACCTGCTACATTTTTTAAGGTAAAGCATTGAACATGCATACTTACTATTGATGGAGGAGATGCCATTTGCAGAGGGAACATAGTCAGGCCCTCCTGATGACTTAGAAACTTTAAATTTTTAGGCGGTCTATAGCCACATTTAATGCTATTTAATATTTGACAGTACTCTGTGTCCATGGTTAGAGAACCACTTTTTCTTGGAGAATACTAGCAAATATTAACAGATTAATGAATACATAGTAACTACCTTATTTACAAAGGTTCCTGCCTTATTTTTTTTAAGGTTGCCTACCCAGCTTTAATCAAAGAAGGGAAAGTCATAGAAAATGCAGTTCTTGTACCGAGGTCACTAAAATCGCTGCTCATTCGTAATTGAAGACACACAGACCTGACCATTATGAATAGGTTCCGAACATCAAAGTTTCTTTGTTAATTGCTCTGTTAAACACACACAGCCTCTAGATTCTGTCATCTGACCAGTCTCAGCCAGGGAAGGGACATGGAGGGGACGTTTTTAGGATATTGACTTGAACATTTAGAAACCAATTTGTCAGTGACTAGGTTAACTTCTAAGATGTAGAAACACTCTAGCAGGTAGAAATATGTAATGGATGGTCTTTTTATATCCTTTCACAAAAATGATTTACCTTGAAATTATGATATTGTTTGAAAAGCCTTGGGGAGAAATAGTGTATAAAACAGTGCTTCATAGAATTAACTATAAGCAATTAAATTTGTATTACAATTCTAGATAGAAGAACTAAGAATTTACTATGAAATATAACCAGATTCTAATAAATAAACATTAAAAAATTCAGATTTCTAGTTAGTTAAGAACTGTAATGAAGGGTAGCAGACATGGCAGATTGTTTTAATACTCCTAGCAGCTACGAGAAAAGATATAGTGACTTACTCCTACAAATCTAGAGTGAGAAAAAGTCAATTGGCCTTGACCTCACCTCCAGCCCATTTCAGTATACATGAGAAAACCCCAGCTCCTAAAGATGGGGAAGCGGATGGTCTATCTCTAGTGGCCCCAGGAGGGTTCCTGTCACCTCTTTCCTACTTTGAGACTAAAAAGTTAAGAGAGTAGAGGCAAGTGAAGACCAGTAAATTCTAAACCATGAGGATTTCTTAAAATAGGCCAAAAGGTGTGTGCAGAAAAACTCTGGTGGTCCCAAGGGAGCCAGATAATTCAAAAACCAGGAAAAGAATTATACCTCAAAGACAAATTTTTTTTCCCAATGAGTCTTCCTTCTAGTGTATATGTAAGTGTTCTCTTTTTGTGAGCCTAAAAAGTTATGTTATCTTACATGCTCAGAGCCTTACTGAACGCAGTTGGTGAACTGTGGATTTGCTTGGGAAGCTTTGTTTTGTTAGGTTTTAAATGAAAGGAGAGCAGAGTCTACGCTCTCTTGGTTAGCATTTAAAGAGAATCCTAAATGAGCAGAAGACCTAAATAGACATTTCTCCAAAGAAGATATACAGATGGCCAGCAAACACATGAAAGGATGCTCAACATCGCTTACCATTAGAGAAATGCAAATCAAAACTACAATGAGGTATCACCTCACACCAGTCAGAATGGCCATCATCAAAAAATCTACAAACAATAAATGCTGGAGAGGGTGTGGAGAAAAGGGAACCCTCTTGCACTGTCGGTGGGAATGTAAATTGATACAGCCACTATGGAGAACAGTATGGAGGTCCCTTAAAAAACTAAAAATAGAACTACCATACAGACCTAGCAATCCCACTCCTGGGCATATACCCTGAGAAAACCATAATTCAAAAAGAGTCATGTACCACAATGTTCACTGCAGCTTTATTTACAATAGCCAGGACATGGAAGCAACCTAAGTGTCCATTGACAGATGAATGGATAAAGAAGATGTGGCACATATATACAATGGTATATTACTCAGCCATAAAAAGAAATGAAATTGAGTTATTTGTAATGAGGTGGGTGGACCTAGAGTCTGTCATACAGAGTGAAGTATGTCAGAAAGATAAAAACAAATATATGGAATCTAAAAAAAAAAAAAACTGGTTCTGAAGAACCTAGGGGCAGGACAGGAATAAAGACGCAGACGCAGAGAATGGACTTGAGGATACAGGGAGAGGGACAGGTAAGCTGGGACGAAGTGAGAGAGTGGCATGGACATATATACACTACCAAATGTAAAATAGATAGCTAGTGGGAAGCAGCCGCATAGCACAGGGAGATCAGCTCAGTGCTTTGTGACCACCTAGAGGGGTGGGATAGGGAGGGTGGGAGGGAGACGCATGAGGGAGGAGATATGGGTATATATGTACATGTATAGCTGAATCACTTTGTTATACAGCAGAAACTAACACACCATTGTAAAGCAATTATACTCCAATAAAGATGTTTAAATAAATAAATAAATAAAACATTATTTAGCTTAAAAAAAAGTATATTCTGAAACTATTGCATGTGAAGAGACAGTTAATGAGTATGCCACTAAAAAGTGTAGGGAAAAAAGTATTACAGAGATGTATCAGGAAGTCCATCAATTAAAAGAATTTTGTTTAAAAAAATAATAGATAAATTATTTTAAAAAAGAATCCTTTTTGCAATGACCTAGAGAGGTAGGATAGGGAGGATAGGAGGGAGGCTCAAGAGGGAGGGAATGTGGGGGTATATGTACGCATATGGCTGATTCACTTTGTTGTACAACAGAAACTAACACAGTATTGTGAAGCAGTTATATTCCAATAAAGATCTGTTTAAAAAAAAGAGAATCCTGTAAACTTCTGGAAAAGCAATTTCCCTCTGATGGTGATGTCTCTGTTGTTTAGAGAATTTCAGGACTGAATTATATACCCAAGCACCAGCAATACATCAAATAATAATTGATTTTTATAGATTAACTCTACCTCTTAATGATGATTTTGCCGCTGACAGTTTGTTTTCATATAGTTTTATTTCTTTCATTTTGCTCAGTTTTACACACCACACTTCATTAGTTTTAAGATATGTGTGTTTTTATCATTTAACATCCTCCAAAATTGGACTATGTGTTATAATCAGTGGAATGAATATATTTGTTTAATTGGCAATATGTTTTTTTCTAAATAAGTATATAAAATAATAATGCATCTTTTAGGTGATGTCATCTTATTCAGTAAACTATAGTGGTTTTGCTACATTATGGTCTGTTAACTTGTCAGGAAATTCCTCCTTATGAAACCAAGGGAGTGATGAGAGCCAGTTTTTCATCTAGAGAAGCAGATAATCACACAGCTTTCATAAGAATAAAGACTAATGCTTCAGACAGCACGGAGTTTATCATTCTTCCAGTTGAGGTGGAAGTTACCACAGGTGAGTGGATGACTAAAGGAGCTGCAAGTTTGTTTTGGTTTCAGTACATCCTACTCTGGCGAAGTGAAATATAACTGTTTACTTTTCTTTTTTCCAAGCTCCTGGAATTTATTCCTCAACTGAAATGTTAGATTTTGGTACACTGCGAACACAAGGTAAAAAAAGAGTGTCTTTATAGGTCTTTTAAAAAATCCCTGTATTCATTGCTGAATGGCTCTACTTTAACTCCTTTGTAATTAATTCAGCTTTGAAAGTTACTTCTCAATGGGTTACATGATCTTGTAGAAATCTGCTTTTGGGAACTCAGAGCCCTTAGTGATTTATACCCCATTCCTCTGAGGGATACCACTGCTTACAAGATGGGAAAGCAATGTCATGGGTAACTTAAGGCTTCTAAATGGAAGATTGAGGTATCAAGTAGTTTCTTAGTTTCTTAATCCAGTTTCTCACCTATTTAGTTATGCTGAATCTTTTCTTTTAATAGTAAAATAAAGGAAGTAGAAAGATTGACTTCTGGATTTTTGTTTAGATATGGATTATTCAATTGCATTATAATAACGTAATGTTAGAAATTGGTCCCCAATGGTCAGAGAAAGAATTCAAATTCTAAACTTGAAAATAACCAAAAAAGGATTTATTAAGAGAAAAGTAAGAGTACCTGTAATATGGGATTCCTGTGGGCCATATGTAATTAAAAATTTGGTCGTTTAGGATTGAAGACCCATTTTTGAAAATTAGATTTGGTTTTAATATAATAATTTTATATTGTACTTTACTGAATTGCTTCATTATGCTTTGCTGGAAAACTAAAAGATAGTGATAATAACATCAATTTCATTGAAAATTTTTGTTTTGTTTTGTTTTTTGGTCCGATTGTTTAGGAGGGGGCAGTTCCTATAGTACTCACTGTCCTTAAGAGTAAGGCAATTCTTGTCTAGGAATGTGATTGTCACAGTCTTTTTATAAATGTGATTGTTATTCTAGCTCACATTCTAAAATACATTCCGTCTGATATCTAAGAAGAGAAAGATTCTAACTTGCTATAAAGCATACCATTTTAAGAAATATTTTCTTTTCCTCAATTTTAACAGATCTACCAAAAGTTTTAAATCTTCATTTATTAAATTCAGGAACAAAAGATGTACCAATAACAGTAAGTTTTTACTTTTTTTCCCCTAATTTATATATTCTTTGTTTTTAAACTTATGACAAAGTTTAAAATGATTAAACTCTTGCTCTAAAGGAATTCTGTTTTGTGGTGACCTGGTGACACTTTGGTTCAAAGCGTGATACAAGAAACCTGTTCTGCCTCTCTAATCACCAGATTTTCAGGATGAGAAGGGCATGTGGACAATCTTCTCCAAGCTAAGTGTGAACCAAAGTTCATGAGGTTCCTGTTTAGGCCTGTAGAGTCTGATAAATCCTAGGATCTGCGTGCCATATGCAAAGAAAAACGGGTTGTTAGACTTAAGGTACGACTAAGTAAAAAAGAGAGAAGAAAAGATTCAGATGAATTGGAAAGAGAAATAAGGAAGCAAAGAAATATGGTAGGTAGTGGTTGAGTGCTGTTAACATTTGTCTCTGGTACCCCTTCTAACCCGTAGCTGCCATAGTTACCCTTGACAGCACACTGTAAACTAGAGTCCTCTCTCCCCCTCACACATACTCGCAGAACAGGTGACTTTGATGCCTTGTAGTGGAAGTGGAGTGTCATGAGATGGTGAGCAAGGTCACTGTGCATTAAAATGTAGTTACCTGGGATGACCATCTCTCCCATCACTTGGGGTTTGTATACTCTCTTCTCTTTGGTCTCTATTCCACCAGTTGGTGGTAAACTCTGGGTTTGGGCAGGGATGGGCAACAGTCTGTGAAGTCTCAAAGCCCATCTGATCTATTTCATTTTATCAGAGTTCTCTGAATTTAGGTGTTCTGACCTCAGCACAGGTTATAATAAAAATACACTGCTTTCCTCTTCCCTTACTCTCTTTGTAACTTGGGAACCTCACCAGGAGGTGAGGCTGTGAGCTAAAGCAAAATCTGGGTAGACCTTGCTCACTAGTAGAGTCATGTCTGAGCAGTGTCCTGCCGTATGACCTAGTATTTCTTCCTGCTAGGTAGGAGAATTGGGGGTGGGTTAGGGGAATGGAGTCTGGTAAAGCAGCGGTCCCCAAACTTTTTGGCCCCAGGGACCGGTTTTGTGGAAGACAGTTTTTCCACGGATCAGGGTGGGTGTGGGGGGATGGTGGGGGATAGCTCGGGCGTAATGCGAGCAACGGGGAGCAGCAGATGAAGCTTCGCTTGCGCACCGCTCATCTCCTGCTGTGCGACCCAGTTCCTAACAGGCTGCAGACTGCTTCTGGTCTGTGGCCCGGGGGTTGGGGACCCCTATGGTAAAGAACTTCCCCCAATCTGCAGTGGAGCTGAAACTACCCCAACCTGAGGTTCCTAGCACTCCAGTGTTAGGCCGACTGAGAGGGACCTGCTCTGCAGGTGACTGAGTCTGTTGGGGTTCATGCCCCTGCTCCTCGGTGAAGTCTTCAAGGGCCTGGGACCCTTCCACAGATGACAAGGAACAGCTCCTTTGACCTAGCCACTCTGATACTGTATTTTTCTTTAAAAAAAAAAAAAAAACCACATAATGCTGACTGTTACTGTTATATTGAGGGGTTAGTGATTGTTTTTGCCTCTTTAATCTGTATTGAAATTTTCACAAGTCTATAGAAAAATGAGCAAAATAAGAGCAGTATAAATATTTATTAAAATATGAGTGTGTATATGTTAACATAATTAACATAAAGTTGTAAACACCCTTTCTGGATAAGGACTATTCTGAGATAATGTCGTTGTTTCTTTGACATTAAAATGTTTGTTGTTTTATTATTAAAGGTAGTAGATAGTTAGGGGAGGGTTGTTTTTGTTTTTTTAATAGAATAAGTGGGCAATTGTTCTTTCCTCTTCGGTTTTTAGGGAGAGTTTTTGAAGGATTGGTGTTAATTCTTCTTTAAATATTTGGTAGAATTCACCAATAAAGTCATCTGGGCCTGGACTTTTCTTTGTGGGAAATTTTAAAATTATTAATTCAATCTCGTTACTTGCTATAGGCCTGTTCAGATTTTCTTTTTCTTCTTGAACCAGTTTCAGTAACGTATGTCTTCCTAGGAATTGTTTCATTTCATCTGAGTTGTCTAATTTGTGGGCATACCATTGTTCACAGTATTCCCTTATAATACTTTTTTTTTTTCCTGTGAGGTAGGTAGTAATGGCCCATCTTTAATTGTTGATTTTAGCAATTAGAGTCTTCTCTATATTAAAAAAATTTGGGGGGAGGCTTCCCTGGTGGCACAGTGGTTGAGAGTCCACCTGCCGATGCAGGGGATGCAGGTTCGTGCCCCGGTCCGGGAAGATCTCACATGCCACGGAGCGGCTGGGCCCATGAGCCATGGCCGCTGAGCCTGTGTGGCCGGAGCCTGTGCTCCATAACGGGAGAGGCCACAACAGTGAGAGGCCCACGTACGGCAAAAAAAAAAAAATTTTTGGTCGGTCTAGCTAAAGGTTTGTCAATTTTGTTGACCCTTTCAGAGGACCAACTTTTGGTTTTGTTAATTTCCTTTTATTTCTTTTTCTTTGGTTTGATACCAAAATACCCTTTGTTTTATGAATAAAGGTAGTAGATAGTAGGAATTTCTCCTTCCCTGCCACCAACATCCTCACATTTGCAAAATAAAAAGTTAGAAAACCTCTGTTAGACTTCCACACACACAACACACACACACACACACACACACACACATTTTAGATTTTACCAGTGAAATGCAAAGGCCTAAGAATCACTGCTCTGTTACAACATTTTAAAATCTCACTTTGTACTCAGAATTGTGATTCATTTTGTTTAAATTTTCTAGTTTACTATATCAGACTTTCCTCTGTAATGGAGCGTGATTCCTTCTGCTAGATTTGTCCAGCTTGCTTTGGCTACAACCTCTTTATGTTCTTTGAACTTCTTGGTCCTGGATTTGTTCTTGAGCCCAGTTGGCAGCATGAAGCACAGTTACTGCATACATGATGATGTACACACAACTCTCTTCCCAGCCCTTTCCTGCCCGCATGCTCAGGGCACTAACCTCCACGAAGGAAAACTCCTGAAGCACACCGTCTGGCTGTACGTACGTCCTGGGATTCAGCAGCACATTTGCCTGTAGGGCAGACGCTGCCTATTGGTGGATCACTTGCCATTGCCTCAGTTTGAGATGTCAGATAATTTTTACTTTTTATGTGTTCTGCACGCTGTTTGTCTCTTACTGGTTTCTTCTGTCTGTGGGATGCCTTGTACAGAGGAGGAACTCTCATGCTTTTTGGGCAGACTTCAGGCCTTGAAGTCACTTCTCCAAATGTGAGGGCTTAGAGATTTGATGGGAAAGTGCATTTACTTAGCCCAAGCATTCTGGTCTAACTTTATACATACAATAAATGGACTCAAACAAATGTCTTTTTCAATAAACATTTTCTAGAAAAATGAAATTAGCAATTCTAAGAATGTGAATGAAAAAATGTAATTCATTTGATAGGTAATTAAATATAAATAGGCCCATGTTCCTCCTTTTCTCTTTTATTAAGGAGTTTTAGGATACATTGTAAGTGAACATTTTTGTTCTTACCGTGGGTTACACATATCTAGGTTCTTTACACAGATTACCTTGTTTGATACAGCTCTCTTGTAACGTACACAGGTCCTTGTTTTCCAAATAGGGAAAATGAGTCAGACCTTTTTATTTATTTATTTATCTATCTATCTATCTATCTATTTATTTATTTATTTATGGCTGTGTTGGGTCTTCGTTTCTGTGCGAGGGCTTTCTCTAGTTGTGGCAAGCAGGGGCCACTCTTCGTCGTGGTGCACGAGCCTCTCACTATCGTGGCCTCTCTTGTTGTGGAGCGCAGGCTCAGTAATTGTGGCTCACGGGCCCAGTTGCTCCGCGGCATGTGGGATCCTCCCAGACCAGGGCTCGAACCCGTGTCGCCTGCATTGGCAGGCACATTCTCAACCACTGCGCCACCAGGGAAGCCCAGACCTTTTTATTTTTAAGTGACTTAATGCGACTGTAAAATGTACAAGTTACATGAAAGTATATTAGGAATATAATGATACTTATTAATCAAGTCTTTATGAATATATCATTTTATATTCAATATTCCTCTTAACCTATTGATTTATGTATATGTGTTTAGATCTACATTTGTATCTACCTATGTATGTATTTTCTTCTAACATCCGAAGCCTATGCTCTGCCAGTGTTTTGGTAGTTTTCTCTCATTTCCTCATTCATTCCTTCATTCACTCATTCAGTAAATATTTAATAAGCATCAACTATATGCTGGCTTCTGTGCTAAGTACCGAGAATACAGTAGGGAATCAGACAACCAAGGTCTTTGTCCTTACTGAGCTCATTTTTTAGCTGGGAGACAGACAAACAGGTATGCAGCATAATTGTAAATTGAGAAATAAACAGAATGGCATGTAAGTCGGGGAGGGAGTTGGTTTAGATAGAGTTGTCTCTGAAGAGCTGACGTTTGCAGTCATAACTCAAGAGTGAGAGGTAGTCGCCCATAAGAAAAGCTGGTGGCCAAGTGTTCCCATCAAACGGATCAGCAAGTGCAAAGGAATAGTTTTGATGTCAAGGGAAGCAGGGTTGGGGGGCTGGTTTGAATGGAAAAGGTGAAGGCTGGAGAGTCAAGCAGGGCTTCCTGGGGCCCTGGGAGGGTTTTAGATTTTATTATAAGTGCAATGGGAAATGACAGAATTGTAAGCAAGAGAGTGATGTCATTTGATTTATGCATTGTAAAAAGTCAGTGTAGCTGCTTGTGGAGAATGAACTGCAGAAGGTTAAAAATCTGTTGCATGGTCCACTTGAGAAATGATGGTAGCTTGGACTCCTTGCCTTATCAGCCAGGGGATGAGCCCATCTACCATGTAAACTGAGTTTTAAGAGAGCTTCCTAAGGCTTTTCCTGTATTTTTCTCCATAATATACCAGACCTAGAGACTGGTACATTTTTTTAAGGGTCCCTCCCTCCCTCCATTTCACAAATATATAGAATTTTAGGATGAGCTCAACAATGCTAAAACCCAGAGAGTTTTTAAAAATTCCCCTTCAGGGAATTCAGTCTCTTCATCTTTCAAGATATAAGACCACTAAAGGAAGCAGCTCCAAATATAAGTTCCTCACCTGTCAGTGGACAAGATGCCCAGGTCCAAGCCTTCCTGACATTGTCTATAATGCAGCTTTGAGAATATGGTTTTCCTCAATATTTACAAAGCATGAATACTATATAAATGATGGAATAAGTTTGCCTGAGATGTCTTAAGGCACCTTTGTATGAAGTTTCCTTGCTAATTAGTGAATAAGAATCACAGCTGTACTTAATTAATTTTACCAATGTCAACTTGACCTGAACCTTAGCTCATTTGTGCACCTACTGTTAAAAATACAATCCCTATATACTGAAAGGTTATTTTTCTTGCTTGCTCAAAGTAGTTGAGTAGTTTCAGAATGTCCTGAGCCTTGAGTTTCACTTGAGAGTTACGGAGCATTAGTTGGGTATGAATGTCGTGAGAAAGGCTGGAACTATTGGGTTGGCCAAAAAGTTCGTTCGGGCTTTTCCGGAACAAACTTTTTGGCTAACCCGGTATACTTCGAACCTGTGCAAACTGCCTTTCCTGGGAATCTTGCCATATTTTTTCCACTTCTTGATTATCTTTAAGTAAGCAACAGTTAGTGACTGGTACTAAAATATATTGTTAGTATAAATATGCTTATTACAAGTTAATGATTATTTATGATTTTTCATTTAAAACCATCAGAATGAGCCAACTATTTAAGTGTTTTGCTTGTTTGTCTCTCTTTGTTTTTGTTTCCTTGGAAAACAGGTTTTAACTGATTGGGGGATTTTTTTTCTTTTAATGGTAACAGGTGAACAATTTAATTTAGACCATTTGTATAAAACAGGAGTCAGTTGAATATTATTTTACTGTTAGTGTGACATGTTTTAAGGTAATAATACTGAATGTAAAGTTTTCCTCTGGTAAGAAAAATCCTAAAGTGTGTTTCATGTGAGAAAAACATTTTTTTCATCAAATATTTATTCTTAGTTCTTACTACTTACTGTGACTATCTATGGTAATAGATACCATTGCTTAGCTGTTTCTGGCATGGGGTTGTGCTTGTTACTGATGAACCACCACTTACATTCTTTAAGTGTGTTTGAAAATGGTCAAGGTTCCCTTGCTGCTGTATCATAATCAATAGAGCAAGTGAAAGAATTAGGAACCGTATGTGTCCTCTGTAAACTGTAAGGCTTTATACGGTCATCTCTCTAACAAATCCTGACCTCAGGATAAATGTGGCTAATTCAAAAAAAAAACCAGCATAATTAGGGACTTCCCTGGTGGTCCAGTGGTTAAGACGCTGCACTTCCACTGCAGGGGGCCCGGGTTCAATCTGGGTTCCTCGTTAAGGAACTAAGATCCCACGTGCTGTGTGGTGCAGCCCCCCACCAAAAAGACAGCAAAATTAATAGAATCACAAAATTTTTCAGATAGGTGGAAACTTAGAAAAAAATCTAATCCAACCCCTAGGATTTTATGGGTGGGAGAAATAAGGCCTAGAGTAAATGGGCAGCTTACTCAGACTCACACTGCTGGTTAAATAGTTAGTATCCTTCTGTTGTAAACTCATCACTCTGGGTCTCACATGTACTTCTATACTGCTTTCCTTTCCTTCGGAAAAAGTTTTTAGTGTAGTGTGATGAAACCAAATGAACCTTTTGTCCAGTTTGTAGTTTATCTTAAAGTCAAACCGCTTTGTTTTACTGTTAAAAATACACACACACACACACACACACGTATACATATATACATACATACATACCCTTCAAGGAATGAAGAGATTCATACTTTAAATGATTGCTAATAACAGGAAGCTTATTGATAGTAAATATATTGATATGAACCAGTCAACTCCCAGCTCCATTAGAGATTCAAAAGCAGATGAGGGGCTTCCCTGGTGGCGCAGTGGTTGAGAGTACGCCTGCTGATGCAGGGGACATGGGTTCGTGCCCCGGTCCAGGAAGATCCCACATGCCGCGGAGCGGCTGGGCCCGTGAGCCATGGCCGCTGAGCCTGCGCGTCCGGAACCTGTGCTCCGCAACGGGAGAGGCCACAACAGTGAGAGGCCTGCGTACCGCAAAAAAAAAAAAAAAAAAAAAAAAGCAAATGAGGAGTTCTCAAAGAAGAAGAAAGAAAAAGAGTTAAAATGCTGGGAAAGCCTGAGGCCAAGAGCTAAGGCAATTAAGATTTCTAGCACAGGAGACTGCAGGGCTATCATCCCAGGCCTAGTAAAGACACCCGAACAGCTGAGGACTAACAGCAGTGGGAAGGGAGGCGCCCTGCTGACTGGGACTAAAAAGCAGTGTCTGTCATCACTCCGTATGTAACCAACTTTGTTTCCTATGATTGAAACACAATGCAAGAGACTGCTTTTCCTCACACTCTTCTGAGGTGCTTCTTGTGCCTTCAAAGGACTGTCCTTATTCTCTATAGGCAGATTCCACCTTTATAAATGAGCAGAAAAGGTGGGTGGGAAGCTGGGGGAAGAACCTGGTGGCTCATGGGGATCTGACTGTGCCCATGTTAGCGGGATTGCCTGATGAGTGTTCCTTTCTACTGGAAACATCTCGCTTTGACAAGTTTATAAAGCCCCTGAAAATTCAGCAGAAATCCCAGAAGTGTTCTGAAATCAAAGTAATATTCAAATTGCATTCTAAAAGAAGATTTTTGATCAAGACTTGTGTTCGATACCATGATTTTCATTAGTATATGTTTGGGCAGTAGGATGCCAGGTGAAGGGCCCTGGACCAAGTCAGGACAGCTGGTTTCCAGTTCTGTCTCTGGATGCCAAGCTGTTGAAACATCACTCAATATTGCAAGGTGTCCTTCATCTGTAAAACAGGGAAGGAAGTTGGTATCTTTAAGGGCCCTTCCCATGAAAAATGCTTTGTGTCAGTGCGGATTATCATATTAAAAAAGTAACTGCACTTAAATAGTATTTATTTTTTAAGCTTGCTCAAAAAGTGCAAGCTTTTACTGTTTCGTTGTTGTTGTTGTTTTAGGTTTAGTTGTTTGAACAGAAAGCTCTTACTTTGTTAAGTTGAGAGCGTTCTGACCTCTTCCAGGTTGCGCATCCCCGCCATCCGCCTCCTCACGGTTCACCCCACAGCTGGGAGTGCAGACCCTATCATAAGTCCTCATGTCCCCTTCTCTTATACATAAATTAGGCATTCATTTAGCAAATAAATACCTTTTCTTCTATTTTATGTATTCATACCCATTGTACTTTTTACAGTCGCTTTATCATTTTCCTTCTGGTCATCGTTTTATTTCATAAAAATAGTCTAATGAAGTTAATTTGAGGTCTTAACAGCTTAGCCAACTCTATTTAAAGGGACCACATAAAGTTAAACTTTTCAAGTTTTGATTCTGCTTTACTTTTCACTATAAACTGAACGACTAGACTAAAATAATGCTATGTAAATTTTTCTCTTTGCAGAGTGTTCGACCTACACCACAAAATGACGCTATAACGGTACACTTTAAACCAATTACATTAAAAGCTTCAGAAAGTAAATATACCAAGGTTGCAAGTATCAGCTTTGATGGTAAGTATTCAGCTTTTTCTCTCTGATAGAGTGCTATTATTTTGATAAATTAGAAGGCATCTATGTTGACATCTTAATATAGAAACCCAGACCATTTTACAGTCAGATTTTATAGTACTGGTTAGGTTGGTTTTTCTTGTAAATCATCACCAACTCTTATTTGATTGTTTCACGAAAGAAAATATTATAACTTCATAAACCTAAATTAATATTAGCAAATACATTAGGATTGGAATTAAATTTTTGTTATCTGGGCTCTTTCACATACATACCTATTATGCTTTGCCTTAATTATGAAGTCATTAATTTTTTAATTAAGTGAATATTTGAATTTCAGAAGCATGTTTGAATTTAAGAGCAGAAATAAAGTATTTTCTGTAACATTTCCATATATTGGCTTTTGTTAACAAGGCAGACTGTCCTACCTAAACTAACTGCCTTCATGATAGAATTGTCAAATTAGATAACAATTATTTCAAACATGTATATTGTGTATTTTGACATTTGAAATATTAACCCAGACTTTAACATATCTTAATAGCATGTTTTTATTCAGTTTTGCCCACTGTACTAGAACATTTACTGAATTTGCTGTCATAAACTTTTTTGAGTAGTGACATAATGGCTGTCTAACTGTATATGTAATTTAAATTTAATGAAAGCTGAAACTCCAAGTGGGACTTTTCTCATAAGGGCACGGGCAAGTGAGGAGCCCTGAAGCTTAAGCTTTGGCCTCATGATAAAGCCATCTTTGCTCATAGTCCACATTTTACAACTAAGCTCCTCATCAGAAGAGAATATTTGGTCACTGAGTGACCTACTGAGTGTGGCACAGTGTTTGTGAGAGCATCTGTGCTCACTCCATGCACATGGAGAGTCTGGGGAGAATCTGGAGCAACTGCACAGTTGGCTGCCAGCACAGTGTTCATCCTGTGAGCTCAGAGAAAACTCCCAAAGAAGTTAAGATTAAATACATGACATACTTCCATAGTCCAGCTGTCAGGAAACAATCAGTATTGTAGAAGGCTTGATAGCACAGATATTTCCAAGTGTGTGATAAATTGTCTTCTGTGTTGCTAAGATACCAGCCATGACCACCAGTATCAGTGTCAGTATCAGTAGGTACATTGTCTTCCCTTACGGAGAAACAGAGAAACCAGTAATAATTTCTGACCCCAAGAACCACATGTAGGACCTACCCTTCTGATAAATCCATGGAGTGGGGGGTACACACTGGGGCAGCTGTGCTGTGTACTTCCCCCCATTCTTCTTTTCCAGCTCCTGTATTGACAATACAGTGACTGTTTCCACTGAGATAAATGAAAGTCAGGAATGGTGGTTCTGAGATCACAGACTCCAAAATAAGTGTTTCTTAAAGAAATGATGTAAAATTTAACACAGAGACAAGGGAAAGCATCTTTTAAAGCAGGTGCTACATTTCTTAAAAGTGGTTTTTATTATTGTGGGAAAATCCCTCCACCTTCCACCTCCCACCTCTCCCATCACCACTCCGGATTCCAGTACAAATGGTATTACCCTTAAGATTGCTGTGAAAATCAAGAAATGCTTGTTTTACTTAACTTTTAAAATTTTCAGGGGAACTCCCTGGCGGTCCACTCACCTGGGTTCAGTCCCTGTTAGGGGAACTAAGATCCTGCAAGCCGAGAGAGAGGCATGGCCAAAAAAAATTAATTAATTAAAAATTAAAAATTTCAGAATGTGCCATGAATATTAATTCCACAGTGTTCACTTACCAAGCAAGCATGTCTCATCAAGTCATGATTCTTTATGATTTTTAGCTGAATTTTCTTGAGGTTTTGACCACTTCATTGCTAAAATATAACTTGATAAGATACTATGAAATGCCTAAATTATGGCCCTTTTATCAGCCTTATGTCAGAATAAATAGCAAAAAAAAAAAAAGAAAAAAAATTTAAAGTATCCAGAAACGGCTCTACAGTAAGCAGAAAGAAACGAGGTTTAATGGGAGTTTCAAAAATCTGAATCTGCACCGTCTGTACAGAGCCGCATACTAGGTGTCATACCAATTTTTTTGTTATTCTTCTTTTGTGCTAAAGTTGGATAACAAACATTTGCAGAACTTACATATAAATTCTTCTCATAAGTGGAAGTGTTCCTGAAGTACTTAAAGGGGATAAAGATACACAGCTTCTTTATTTGCTTTGGAAAGAACATCTAATGGGTACACAGATTGGATCCAACTGACTCTTTTCTGTAATTCCAGATGGAATAATTCAGAAGTGCTACAAAACTTAAAGGTTTTACTTCATCTGTGAGGACAATATGATGGCAGGGAGGGTATATGCCTCCTCTTACACTATAGGTTAGGGTTGGCTAATATAAAAAGTCAGAGCTCATAACTCTTGACATTTTTTTGCACCAGGCTACTTTATTGGTATTTATAGCAAGACTCTGGCCACACAAGGAATGTTATTTCTTAATCCAGCTGTAAACCAGCAGTTCTCAGTTTGGGGGGCTGGGCAGTTTTGCCTCCCAGGGGATGTTTGGCAATGTCTACAGACACTTCTGGTTGTCACAGCTAATGTCTAGCAAGAGGCCATCCTGTGCACCGCCCGACATCCCGCAGAGCCCAGGGACAGCCACTCTGCCACCCAACAGCGAGTTTACCTGGCCTAAAATGTTCGTAGTGCCAAGGTTGAGAAACCCTGCTGTAGGTAAAGCCAAAGCTTATGGCTGTAGAGAAGTAGCTCAGATACAGCGCTTTTCCTCCTGAATTGTGTTCACTTGCTAATTCCTTACCTGTTTATCCCATTACAGGAAAATTTAAATATCTTTCCATTTTTGTATGAAAAATGTGATATTTCAATTAAAATGTTGTAAAAGTATTCTTTGTGCCAGTTTGAAAGCTCAGCTTCTTAAGATTTTGTCAGTCCACATGCAAAGTCACTCTCATCCTCCTCTGTATAAACTCTTTGGTAGTAAAAGGTGACAGATTATGTTTTATGTTTCCTTTCAGCATCAAAGGCAAAAAAACCATCTCAGTTTTCTGGGAAAATAACTGTTAAAGCAAAGGAAAAGAGTTATTCTAAACTTGAAATACCATATCAAGCAGAGGTTTTAGATGGGTGAGTTTTTCTTTAAAATAAACTTTATAACTTTGTATTAATCAGTAAATTAACTTTTTATTAATCAGTAAATTCATTGATCTTAGCAAAAGAGTAGCCAAATTCATATAAACTCCATGGAATTCGTGTTGAGAAGAACAACTTCAACTATAAAGGAGAAAAATCTCCTGTATTTTGTTTATTTTTTTTACTTTTTTAGAAGAAAGAGGTAAATGGGATGATATGATTTGGGCTTAAATGAAGTCTTAATGATTCCATAATACAGTAGAAACATGAATCTGTGATTTTTAAACCATTTGAACCATTTCCTTTCTGTAATTCTTTTTGTAACATGCAAGTGGTTCTGGATTGTTATTAAAATATGTTGTCACTTGAAACAACATCATTTATATTCCTTTATAGACTCGTTAAAACACTGTTCTAGAATTACAGCTTTTTATAAATGGGCAATAATATATGTAGTTCATTTTCTAATTATACTTTAACCAATAATAGTTTAATGTCCAGCATAGCAGGGACTCCATGTGGTCAACCACTAAAATGTTCATAGTCTTAATTCTTTAATAACAGTCCTAATGCTGAACGTAAATTATTACTCACAGCAAAAGAACTTGGATTTTAAATTAACACGTGGAAACAAAAATAATTTATTTTGTTTTTGTTTTTTTCAAATAGTTATTTGGGATTTGATCACTCTGCAACGTTATTTCACATCCGAGACAGTCCTGCTGATCCTGTGGAAAGGCCAGTTTACCTCACTAACACTTTCAGTTTTGCAATCCTCATTCATGATGTGTTGCTACCAGAAGAAGCCAAAACAATGTTTAAAGTATGTCTGGGAACCCTTATACTTTTAATTTTACTGATCTGCCAAGCAAATGATGCTGACACATTGTTTTTTCTCTCCCATCATTTCCTAGGTTCACAACTTCAGCAAACCAGTCTTAATTCTTCCAAATGGATCAGGATACATTTTTACTCTGTTTTTTATGCCATCCACATCATCCATGCACATAGATAACAATATTTTACTTATTACCAATGCCTCTAAGTTTCATTTACCTGTGCGGGTATACACGGGTTTTTTAGATGTAAGTATGCTATCTACCTTTATAATTTAAACTCCCTACACGTCTTTTGTGTTTTCAACTACTATCAGGCAGTTGCGTTGCACACACTTAAATTTTGCTATTTCTGTGCTTTACAAGTTGTCCTAATTCCTCCCTTGTCAGTACTTACAAGATTTTCACCCTCCCAGCGGCCATGTCTCCTCATGATGCAGTTGACTCTTCTAGTTACGCCTCTGTTTAGATCTTTTCCACGTTCCACTTTCTCTTGGTTTTGCTTTTAAACTGTCATAGTCATGGGGAAGCTAAAAACGAGCTAAGTGGAAGAAAGATAATAAGCAGGGAAGAAATACTACAGGGCGGGTGAAAAGAAAACTCTGTAGGGAAGAGATGACCAAAACCAGGAAGTGCAAGAATGAAGAAGAGAACCAGATAAGAAAGAGGGAGTAGGTGGGAAAGACACAGCTGGAATCGTCACCTAAATACGGCAGGAAAGGAAATAAAGGTCTTTCTAGTACAGAAAATAAGCCAGGTAAAAAAATCCAAACAAAGCTGTGCCTAAAATTATCAATGAAAGAAGTTTAGTTAAGAAAGAAAACTGATAGGAAAGATATAAAAGAAAAAAAGAAAGTGAAAACAGAGACATGTAGTTCTCCAAAAAGCTAGCATCAATAAGAATTTTAGAGCTGAAGGGACCGTCACTATTATACCACTCCTTCTGCATTTCTTTTGCTTAAATGATTACTGGTTTGTAGCTGCTTTCATGAATGTGTGATGTTTGCTGAGACTGAGGACTTTTTGCCTAATTCTCCAGGGCTCCACTTAACCTAACCTAGCACTTTAGTTTCCTGCTGCTTTTATGTGCCTTCAGAGGAGAACTAGCAATTCAGTAGAGGCCATGAGTGTTTTCATTTCTGAGTAATCAAAATATTTCCATTGTCCAAAGTTCTTAATTATATATTATGTATGTGTATATTTACATAAAATATAGGAACCTTAGTATATCTTAGTACAGTTACTTTTTCTTGATAACATTCTCTTACATAAGTATGACTTTACATTTAATCTAGTTCTTTTATATCTTTCCAGTACTTTGTATTACCCCCCAAAATAGAAGAACGTTTCATAGATTTTGGTATACTGAGTGCTACAGAAGCAAGTAATATTTTATTTGCAATTATAAACAGCAACCCAATTGAGGTAAAAAAAATGTGTTTTTATTCTAAGTCACATTTAAGGATTTTATGGTAGTGCCGCAATAATCACTTTCATATCTTTCTCTTTTTTAAGTTGGCTATAAAAAGTTGGCATATCATTGGAGATGGTTTATCAATAGAACTCGTAGCTACTGAAAGAGGCAATAGAACTACAATAATCTCAAGCCTTCCAGAGTTAGAAAAATCCTCTTTATCAGACCAGTCATCGGTAAGTTAACTTTTTTATTGTGTCCTTACACTTAGATGTAAACCTCAAATGGAAGACTAGTCATCGTAATAATTTTATGAGAGTTGCAATAGCACTGGCTATTTGATGTTGAAAGGACCTTATAGGTAGTCTACTGAAACCGCTTCCTCTCATGGTGAGAGAGCCCTTGAGACGCAAAGGAGTTAAGTTGTAACACAAGTGTCCTTACAGGAGAAATTCCCATGGGTAGTAAACTAATCCTGTGTTCACTGAATTCACTAGGCAGAAGAGAGAGCCCTGCACATTGATAGAAGGTGTTTTCAATTATACAGTAATATTTCTGGTCAATTCTCTGTACTGATTAGAAGAGAGTATCAGTGAGGCAAACATCGTTTGGTGGACCTCTGTGTGGATCTCCGTATATACTTTTACTCTATCTTATGTACAGTTGGTCATAAAAGAGCATGAAACAAGAGTAAATGAATATAGCAGTCTAAGCCCTGACCACTACTGAAAAGAGAACTTGGAGTTTATACCTACTTAGAACAGAATTAGTAGAATCACCTTGTATGACTTCAAAGGAGCAGAACATATGTCATCTGTAGGTTAGCATAGAACTTCTCGTGGCAGTTTTACAAAAGGAAAAGCAAATGTCCTTATGCACAGAGGTTATTGACAAATATGCTTCCATGGAATGCCATAGGTCATAAAAATTGACTTAAACATTTAAACATCCCCCAAAATAGGTTTTTTGGAGGACAATCTGGCAATATATACCACCCCTGGGAATTTTTCCCATGGAAGTAATTTAAAGAGCCAAAAGCTGTGAGAATGCAGATGTTTGTGATAGCATTATTAATAATTCCAGATAACTGGAAACAGCCAAATGCATAAAGTCATGATTGTATGATTGAATATTAAAGCAAATAAAAAGCTGTAAATACGATTGTATGTAGAAGTTTGGAAAAGGATTTCTGAAAAAGTGGGAAATAGTACTAAATAATGTGTATTCTAATTGCAGTTGTGTGGCATTCAAGCTACATAATCAGATATTGTGGTCGATGTATGGGTGTTTGCATTTTAATAATTTATAATGTTTTAAATTTGATTCATAAATAAAGCCTCCTTTTAAAACAAAAAAGGATATGCCCATGAGAAGTAATATTTGTCACCCCAGCTGAGGTTTTATTTTTAATACAAATAGAGTGCTGGAAAAGGATAATAATGAGACCAGCCATTAATGTGTTCATTTCAGTAATGAAGTTACAGTAAAATTGTATGTATATCTAATCTGAGATGGTTGAATTATACTGTTTTTTATAAGACATTATAAATTAATAATTTTAGGACTCTGGATCATTTCCTCGTACTAAATAACATGTGTTAACACTTACTACTTAAATATGAGAGGTCCACTCAGTAACATGAAGCCTGCTTGAAACTTTAGGGTTTTAGAATTAGGTTTTATATAAAACTGTATAAACAAAAACAAGGGGCAGAAAGATGAGATCACTGTGATGAATGCTTACTTAAAAGAGGAAGTTGTCATGAGTTGCCAGCTTCAAAATAGCAACTCCACAATGTGTGTTTTTTTAAGTTTGTAATGCCTAAACTTTCAACTGCTTTCCACCTGTTTTCCAAAAAGCCAAACCTATGAACTAAATAAGGATCCTGTTCCTTATGAAACACACATTGCCAACAGCTCTCTGCGCTCTTGAGACACATGCTCTTATTTGGCTGGTTAGAGTCATGATGAAAACGTTAGAATTGCACAAAACCAACACAGAAATGCTTATAAAAGGGGGAAAGTGAGTATGTTTGGCATATCAACATTTGTTATTTTGAGGTAAATGTGAACTCTAGGTAAAATATAACTACTACAAACTAAAGTACAACTTCACAAATTGACTTTCATGTTTTTTGGAAGTATCATGATTGAAAAGGTTAAGTGCCAGAAACATCAGCAAATAGCCTGAGAAAACAAGATCCACATTCTCCTTTCTTTCACATTTTTATTGCTTAACTTTTCCTTCTTTCCATGATTTTTGATGTTGCCATATGATCCAATCTCAGTGGATCTGAAGACATGGTTATTAAAACATGACAGAGTTAAATTCAGAACTTGAAGCATAACCAACTTTGTATGTATTAATACTTGTGCCCTAATGCGGCCAAAGGGTGAGTGGAAGGCTGTGTCCCTCTGCTGCAGCCCTCACCCGCTTTGACCCTGCACGTACACGGTTGGGGTGTGAGGGCCACACCCCTCCCCAGCTTTGCAGCTGAGAAGTCAGCTGTTTCTCAGGGAACCAGTTTTCTCAGTGGCCCATGGAATAAGTATAGTAGATAAACATCCAGGGATGGGCATTATTTTGAGATATTTGTATGTGATGATATGGTAATTCAGTGTTACACTGGTACAGGTTAGGATTTTGAAGTCAGTTTATCACTGTAGCTTTCTTTTCCATTTTAATAAAAACTTCAGCCAGCAAGGCTGATGAATGATTTCATTTCTCCTACATACAGGTAATATTAGCTTCAGGATATTTTGCAGTGTTCAGAGTCAAACTTACTGCAAAAAAACTGGAAGGGATTCATGATGGGGCCATACAGATCACAACAGACTATGAGGTAAGGACTTAATTTACAGGGATTCATGTCAATGGGGTCTTTCTGAATAATTCAGTCTTTTTTTGTTTTTATAGAAACAGAGAACTAAGTTTACTCAGAAAGTTACAGTTCACCACTTTCATGCCTTAAAAACTGAGCTTTTGAGAATAGTTTACAGAATATTGGTGTTCATTAGCTCATAGTTTTCTGATAAAACCGAAATCTTTGGACTAAAAACAACTTCAGAAAAATGCATTTGGCACATTTAGAATTGCTGTTAGAAGCCTGCTTACAAATAGTTGTAGCATTGCACAGACCCTGACTGAAATTCCTGAGACAGGTCTCTCTCTTTTCTGAGGCCATAAATATCCTCCTGTGTAACATTTCCAAAAAGGAAGATACAGTCAGGAAATCCCATCTTAATTTGAGTTCTCACAATCATATTTACATGTCATTCTAAGTCAAGGAACCAAGTGAAAATCAGTGAACTTTTTAAAGGCTTTTTGTGGGGTTTGACATGTTGCATTCAATGAGACTTTGAAGAGGCATATTTCTGCCACACCTAAATATTTTGATTTATTATTTCAGAGCTCTTTGGGACGTCGAGCACTGCTAAAGTCAGCAAGTTGCTACCCTTGTTCTCCTATCTGTTCAGTACATACAAACCCCGCATGAAAGAAAACTAATTCAGAATAAACAGAATTGGTCATTTAATAATAAATGATATGTTGGGAGTATGTCAAACTACCTCCAAAAATAAGGAATCCACGTTTATCACTTTTGATAGGATTAAGTACACTCCATATCTTAGCAAAGCATCAGTATCTTTGTGAATTGCAACTAAGAGTATACGAGTTGAGATTCAAAATCTGGAACGTTCAACTCATTTTTTCAAATTAACTTGATGTTAATTTATTGCTGAGTACAAAAAGTAGAGAGCTATGTAACTTTAGAAAATGCTGGATTTTTCATTCATTGTTTTAGGAGAATAATTGAACTTTTTAAATTAATAATCTACAAAATAACCTATATTATGAAAAATCTGTTGTTCATTCCTTCCCTATTGTTTGGTCTTGTTTACCATGTTTTCATCGAATCATTGAGAAGTACATGGAAATTTATTGTATTTCAGTGCATTTTATGAAGCACATGGATAGATTAAACAGTATCCATGGGTGATTTTAATTTTGCTTATCAGTTGGTTAATGCTAATATACATCCCAAGATTGGTTCTTTTAATCTCCCAAAATAACTGTCCCCCTGCAACAACTGTCAGTGTCAATCGCAGACTGAAACACTCATTTCTCTGTGGTTTGCTTCTTCCCTCCACAGATCCTAACAATTCCCGTGAAAGCTGTGATCGCAGTGGGTTCTCTGACTTGCTTCCCAAAGCATATGGTTCTTCCACCTTCTTTTCCAGTAAGACAGTTCATTTGTAGCCTTCTTCTTGCTAATTTTTTTTCTCTTTGCCTTTATGTTCCTAGAATTCAACAATAAAGTCAGTTACTCTTTATTAATCACTTATTTTAAGGTAAGACATTGAACCAACTTCTTTAGGAGACATTACGAAGAATAAGAAATAGTCCCTTCTGTCAAAAAGTTTTCAATCTAGAATGAGAAATGGGCCCATGATTCATAGACGTAGAGCAGGATGTAGAAATTGCCCTAAGAGGCGAAAAATAACATGCTATGGAGAAAATACGTATCTAATTGATGAAGGTGCCATGTGAATTGGCTTGGAATTTCTCCTGGCAGGGAGAGACAAGGGGTAGCAAGAATGGCATTCAGGGCCCAGGGAACAACCTGAATAGAGACACAGGCAGCAAAGTCTGAGATGGCTTTAGGCAGTGATGAGTCGTGCAGTTTTACAGGAATGCAGGGAAGTTTCAAGAGAGAAGATGGAATGGTACCTTGGAGTGATAGCATGAAAACAATGCAATGCACTTAAGTCCATGAAAACCTAAAGTTTTTGAGCAGAGGCTGGACACTGTCAGAGTTAAGCTTTCAAGACTGGCTCTGGCAGAGGTAAATGTAGGACACGTCTGGGGGTAGCACTAGTGTGCCTGGAAGCCAACCCAGAGACTCTGGCCAGGGTCCACAAGGAAAGCGTCAAAGGGAGGTTTGAGCTTAGGGCGTTGGCAGAGGCAGTAGATCGCTTTCAAACCTCCACACCTTTGCTGCTCACCTGCCTTGGCTGCCCTTCCTCCTCTCCTACCTTCAGGAACTCCTGCATGTCTTTCAAGATCCAATTCCATTGTCATCTCCTCTCTGAAGATTTCTTCACTAGACAGTACTTGTTATTTCATGTGTGCTTCTGAAACAATTTGAGATTACTTCTCTTGCAGCAAGCCTCACATTGTGCTGCCAAAGTTGCCTTATGTGTTGGTCTCCCCAACAAGACTCTGAGATCCGGTGGGAAAGAGATGAGGGATCTTATACCCCAAGTAGCAGATATCTAGTAGATAATGGGTGGATGAAGGAGCAAAATAATGAAAAAGAGAACATAGGCAAGAGACATTTCAGATGAACCGTTTGAACTGTACTTGAATTTCTTGAGGAGGTCATACTAATGGAAACAGGTATGGGTAGGTAGGTAGATAGAGGACTCCAGAATATGACACAGAGTTTGAGCCTGGAGAACAGGGAGGAAAGAAACGGGGAAACCAGGAGGCCACCTTTTGCAGGAAGATAGTGTAGTCGATTCAGGACGCCTTGGAGCAGATGGAAGTGTCTCTCAGCTGTGGTAGGAGACCTGACAGGTTAAGAGAAACAGTACATTGCAGATTCTTAATGCTATATACGATAAAACCTAAATTCAAAATTTAGCTCCTTAAATATAAATTAGCTTCAAATATAAATTTGAATTAATAGGTTCAGCACCCCTAAGTTTGGGTCTTAATTAAATCTTTGTCTTCTTATCATTCCACTTTGTACGACTATACAGAACTCTTGACTTCATTATTTATCCAAAAGAACCTTCAATTTCCTTTTCAATCCATGATCTCCTTGATCCCTGCATAAATCCTGGAAGGGAATAATTCAGTAGATGACAATGTGAAAGGCTCATGGACAGAGTAAATGAGAAGGCATCTATAAAAACAAGGTGTTGGTTTTGCAGTACTTCAGATTAAGCTTTCAGGTATCTTCAGATGGCTTATAGGATCAGATATTTGCTTGGAATTACAAATTAACTTGATAATTGGTCTTAATTGGGCTGCTGTAACAAATTACCATAGATTGGGTGGCTTAAACAACAGACATTTATTTCTCATGGTTCTGGAGGCTGGGAAGTCCAACATCAAGGCACCAGCAGATCTGGTGTCTGGTGAGGGCCTACTTCCTCAGTTTGCCGACGGGCATCTTCTCATTGTATCCTCGCACAGCCAAAAGAGCAGACAGGGAGGGCAAGCTCTTGTGTCTCTTTTAAGGGCACTAATCCCGTTCATGAGGGCTCTACCCTCATGACCTGATCACCTCCCGAAGGCCCTGCCTCCTGATACCATCACACTGGGGGGTTAGGATTTCAACATGTGAGTGTGGGGGAGCACACAGACATTCAGCCCATAACAGTCATGAAATTCTGTAAAATCTCTTATCAGATGGAGACTACTAGAGCCAAGTGATGAAAACTTGGTACTTCAGAATGAACATTTCAAATAACTCACAGTTTAATACTTCGTATGTGAATACCATTACAAAATGAACTTCTGTATCTGTTACCTCTTTTGATCCCCACCATACCCCTGAGAGACAAGACGTGGACACAAGAATAGTAGTTATTACAGGTGCATGAAGACCAGGTAACTGCCGGGAAGACACAACTGGTTGGAGGCCAAGCCAGGACTCAGCATAGGCTTCTGCTTTCTTCTCTTATGTGCTTATCCTCACAGCAGCGTCCCCACCCTCTAACATCTTTCTACTCTGGTTAGACTGTAAATGTTGAGTGTTAGTCTTAACTGCACCATCATTCAACTCCTTTTACTGTTCATTTTCTTAACTTCTTTGTCTTTTTTTTTTTTTTAACGTTTATTTATTCAGCTGTGCCAGGTCTTAGTTGCAGCACGTGGGACCTTTTAGTTGTGGAATGTGGGATTTAGTTCCCTGATCAGAGATCAAACCCAGGCTCCCTGCACCGGGAGCGGGAGTCCTAACTGCTGGACCACCAGGGAAGTCCTGACTTCTTTGTCTTTCAATACCAAATATTAGACCAGCAGGTCTGGTCATTTTAGAGAGTTCTTCAAATGGCTAGGAATCAGGTTATAGGATTCTGGTTCTGTATTCAAACAAAAGAAAGTAAAATATTATAATATGATTCTTACTGATGATTATTTGAATCATGTAATTTTTTATTTAAAATCTGGTACCCTGTCATAGGGAGAAGCATGTAGCTGATAAGAGCAATCATTCGTAATTTAATGATTTAATCTGTATGCTGTTTTAATATGATGCTTGATAACCTGTGTTTTTAAAAAATGTCTAATTTCTCTTTGGCACAAATAGTATTTTTCTTTTATAAAGAAAATAGCTTTGGATTTTGGAGTTCAGTTATTTCATCCTGAATTTGGATACTTTTAAGGCACCCCGGGCCTTCGTATAATCAAACCTTTCTTAACAAACTGACAGTGACTGCTTCCTTTATTCAAAGCTAGCTCTGTACCTTTGTTAGTATGTGAACATTTTTACTTTAATTCATTTTTACGAGATTGCAGAGATTTGTCCTGCCAATTTATCTGTAATAGGCCATAAAAACAACAAAATACATATATTGGGAGGAGGGGCTCTGGTTACAAATGTAAAGTTTATCAACTTTTGAAAATTCTAAATGTCCTTTGAACTTTGGTTTCCTAGAAATATGTCTGTCAGCTCTAAAGTGTGTGTTCTGTAGAAAATCTACCATTTACAGATGAGTTTGTTTGTTTTCTTCCTTCAGGGGAAACTAGTTCATCAGAGTTTAAATATTATGAATTCCTTCTCACAGAAGGTAAGGATCCAGCAAATACGCTCTTTGTCAGAAGATGCACGATTTTACTACAGACGATTACGGGGCAATAAGGAGGATTTGGAGCCAGGGAAAAAATCAAAGGTTTGAAAATGTTGTACTTGCAAAAATTCCCATCCATTAGTACTTTGTTATTGTGACCTTCTGTGGATTTGGGATTCATGGTTCTCCTGTGCCTATTTCTAGATTGCAAACATTTATTTTGATCCTGGACTGCAGTGTGGGGATCATTGCTACGTTGGCTTGCCTTTTCTGTCCAAATGTAAGTTATCTTGCCGATCTCTCTCATGTGCTTCACTCCCTCCCCAGAATACTCTTTAATAAAAAAAAAGACGGCCACTTTTAAGGCCCATCCCTATCTCTTGATGCTATAGAAATCATTTGAAGGGCTGAGTATGTCATACCATTTGTCTCCTTGGTTTAGCTGAACCCAAAGTACAGCCTGGTATAGCCATGCAGGAAGACGCTTGGGATGCTGACTGGGATTTGCATCAAAGCCTGTTCAAAGGATGGATGGGACTAAAGGAAAATTCAGGCCATAAGTAAGTGGTTTTGCTTCATTTAAGTATTTGAGCTATCTTTACCAGTATGAAACATGACTTTCTAAAGTTATTCTTATATTAGGTTATTTTATTTCTCTGTAGGTAAGAAAATATGCCTGATCTTCAGGAAATTATAATGAGGCATCTTGAATTGCCATTGTAATTGTATGTTTCTCCGAAGTATGCACACTACCATTTTTGTCTTTTTTCCAACGTTCTAGATGCTTCCTTAAAGTCAAAGAAACTTGATGAAGTTGTCCTTGTGTAGGATAACTTCATTGTTTACCTTAGACACATCCATTTGCATAAGAAAGAAAGTTTCTACCTACCACTGACCTCTGTTAAAGGCTAGGAAAACACTTTGTAGGTTTTAACCTCACAGGAGGAGGAATGTCTCTGCTCCTCCTGAAAAGAACTGCTTCCTCCCTTTCCAGAGCTGAGCTGTTAGGGGTGCATGGCCCATTCACTTGGGCGCCACCTTATGTCTGTGGCAGGTAGAAAATGTCCCAGCGACAAATCAGTACCACATCTAGATTCAAAAGCAAAGACACTTATGTGGCAGTATAGAAATTTGATCTTTCTGTGTACTTCAGAAGAGAATTTGACTAGCAAACTGATGAAAACTGTTCTTCTCCACTGGCTGATTTGAAATGTATTTGTCAGTATCATCAAGATCTTCCAATTTATAGTACTGTAAGATTTTCAAGCCATGAATGATTAAATCTGCAGGTTTCTATTTGAACTATCTGCTGTGAAAAGTTCTCATAAGGCAAAAGAGAGTTAAATTTTAACTTTAAAATGGTTTAAATTAGATTAGTAGAGACTGCTTCTAATGAACTCACTAAGAGAACACTAATTCAGACACTCCTTGGTCCTCTACAGTTCTGTAGCGGACACCGTAAGGTACAAGTCGCCTCCACAGTTTAACATCTAATTATGAATAAATAACTTGCAGTGCTGCCCTAGGTTCA
Organism: Mesoplodon mirus; assembly: GCF_964341445.2. Classification (NCBI taxonomy): domain Eukaryota; kingdom Metazoa; phylum Chordata; class Mammalia; order Artiodactyla; family Ziphiidae; genus Mesoplodon; species Mesoplodon mirus. The sequence goes on along the minus strand of NC_138990.1, from coordinate 15,623,553 downwards.
TCTGCCAAGGAACCTCTTCACGCCCCGCCCCCTGAAACCCCTGCTCTCCTCTCTGTGAGCCTAGTGTTTCACTCCTAAAGACCCAGGCTCCCTGCCTGCCCTTTGCCACTGTGTCCCAGTTGCACAGTGAATGTGGCATTTTCCCTGCCCCTGCCTTTGTCTTACTTTCTCAGCGTGCATGTTACAGAGAATTCGTTACTCGTCATACAAAACCGGTATTCTCACCAATATTAGGGTGTCATAATTCAGTAGTCTTATAGGATAAAACAGGCTTCAGTGTTTGTGCCCAGGCACTTTAGCCCCATTTATAATATTGTTTCCTTAGGGAATGTGCTCTGAGTTCTTAGCAGCTGGCTTATAAATACTCATAAGTAGGGAAATAGTCCAATGAGGCCCTGAAAATTGCTCTTAACTATATATATATCTGGACAGAATCCTCATATGTGTTACCTGAAGGGGTAACTGATGTCTTCACTGTGTATCAGGATTTTGTTTTGTTTTTTTATCTCGAGCAGTGCACTGCCTTCTTATTAGTTCTGCTGAAAATATTTGCCTGCTGTTGGTGTCTGGATCTTTACACGAAACATGCAAGATCCTTTAGGATCCCCATAACATCATGTTATCTGAATATCCCTGCCTTTTCCCTTTTGTATTCAGTACGAAAACAATACTGTACAGGTGACCAGTGATACTTTGGCAGCTCTTTGTGCCAAAATAGAGACATCTTCATACATGTCTCTATGAAAAGCATAGTTAAATATTAGAGCAAATAAAATTTCTCAAGTACACAAGCCTAATAGAATTTCCTGTATTCAGAAAACTCAAATATTTCATTTTGTTACAGTGACTTACAAATTGTTTTTCTAGATTGAGCGCTATATTTGAAGTAAACACAGACCTTCAAAAAAACATACTGTCAAAAATCACTGCCGAGCTCTCCTGGCCGTCCGTCCTCAGCTCACCCCGTCACATGAAGTTTCCCCTTACTAATACAAACTGCTCTTCAGTAAGTATTCAGAGTGACATCAGTTCTGGGAAATCTGTAATAGGGTTATGAAGTATCTGCTCGTTTTTTTTTTTTTTAACATCTTTATTGGAGTATAATTACTTTCCAATGTTGTGTTAGTTTCTGCTGTATAACAAAGTGAATCAGCTATACGTATACATATATCCCCATATCCCCTCCCTCTTGCGTCTCCCTCCCACCCTCCCTATCCCACCCCTCTAGGTGTTCACAAAGCACCGAGCTGATCTCCCTATGCTATGTGGCTGCTTCCCACTAGCTATCTATTTTACATTTGGTAGTGTATATATGTCCATGCCACTCTCTCACTTTGTCCCAGCTTACCCTCCACCCCCCCACCCTCCCTGTGTCCTCAAGTCCATTCTCTACATCTGCGTCTTTATTCCTGTCCTGCCCGTAGGTTCATCAGAACCATTTTTTTTTTTTTTAGATTCCATATATATGTGTTAGCATACGGTATTTGTTTTTCTCTTTCTGACTTACTTCACTCTGTATGACAGACTCTAGGTCCATCCACCTCACTACAAATAACTCAATTTTGTTTCTTTTTATGGCTGAGTAATATTCCATTGTATGTACGTGCCACATCTTCCTTATCCATCCATCTGTCAGTGGACACTTAGGTTGCCTGCATGTCCTGGCTCTTTTAACGGTGGCAGTCTTTCACTTACTGTGTCTTTACTTTGTTTAAGGAAGAAGAGATTACGTTAGAAAATCCTGCAGATGCTCCTGTCTACATTCAGTTTATTCCTCTGGCCTTATATTCCAACCCTTCCGTCTTTGTAGATAAGTTAATATCAAGGTAGGCATTGCTGGTAGATTATCAGAATGTTTTCATATTAGCAATGAATTATTATTTTACACATTTAAAACTATTTCAGCTCATACAGTAATAGATTGGGCTTAGAGAAATTCTGCATCTGTAATTGAAGTTGAGAGAAGGTTCTGGGGAGAGAGATGGATATTATATTAAGCATCTAGAAAAGCTCCCAGTTTAAGACAAGAAAAAAATAATATAGAACTACTTCCTAAAATCTTATAAAGAGGAAGCAAGTGGTGGAGCCTTTCAAATATTTTAGTTTTAAAAAGTGAACAAAATATTAACTGTAAGTTGTAGCTATTTTTTGAAGGCTGTTAATCTGATAACATTGATCTCAAAATCTGCCCAAAGATAAGCACAACCTTAGTATTTATAACCCCTTTAATTATGATGCTGTTTACAAAGAAATATGTGTATGTTTTTTTATTTCAGGTTTAACTTAAGTAAGGTGGCAAAGATAGATTTAAGAACACTAGAATTCCAAGTCTTCAGAAACAGTGTAAGTATTCAAACTTCATACTATTCCAAAGAAGTAATTCTATGATATGATCAATGCAAATGTGAAAGAAAAATATTGACCATCCTTAAATTGGTTGAAGGGCCAGTTACTGAAGAAGTCAGAACGGCTAGTAATTACTTTAGAGGCAAAAAGCCCCAGAAGAATGGGTGGGATTTAGATTGCCATGAGGCACCCTGGATAGAAGGTCCTGTTTGTGGGCATTAAACAATAAGCTCATGAAGGTTCATAATAATGGTTGCCAGAACCTCTGAGATTATGTAGATAAGGTATATACTGATAGATAATGTTTTTTTTTTTAAATTTAGCCTCAAAATATTGAGCTTGGCCATTTAAATTTTTATCTTGGATACTTTCTAATAAAATTGTAAGCTCCATGAAGGCCAGACCCACAGCTAGCTGTGTTCATACTTAGCACAGTATGAGCATAGTTATAACTCAACAGGTATTTTTAAACTAATAAATGTATACACAAACTGGTTTGTTCTAGGACCAAATATTCTCTATCATACGGGCCAGGCTGAGCAGCCACTAACCACTCATGATTATATAAGAACTTAATGTGTAGGATCTGTGTCAGTCAGGAAATTAGCACTTGGAACTAAAGCCACCTGCAAACTGGCCCAAGTCTCTTGGCCTCGATGCCCTTCCCAGCCACTCTCATCCAGCCTTAAACAGCCTGTTCACACCAGCCCTGATGGCTGTGGAGCATGCACTGATTCGGCTCTCTGGCTCTCCCTGAATCTTTGTTTGCAAGCATGTTAACGGTGTTTTTTGTTTTCTTTTTGACATATGGTAGGTACCTTGTTTCCCAGTTCTGGGTGTAAGCTCCTTGAGGGCTTGTCTTCTACTTATATGGTTTCCTTCCCACATTTATAATACGAATGGTGTTGAGTGAATGAGAGTAGGAATCTAGTTAATCCTCCATCATCTGAATTACTTTGAGTGAAAACAGTAAACGACCACCTCCTTTCTCTCCTTTTGCTGAGCTCTTTTGCTGAGCACGGTCCCAGTCTGTCAAGTAGCCACGGGATGCCTTCCTGCCATGCTGTGGCTTTGCTGCTTCCCATTTGGAATAAGGGGGGGGTTGGCTCCTGGAATAACCATGGCTTTGTACCTACTAACTTGGTCACCTCGACCAAGTAAATAAACCTTTCCAAACTTCAACTTCTTCACTTGTAAGTGAAGTTAATAATTTGTATATTACAAAGTTTTTGAACAGGTTAAACAGACCAATATGGAAGCCCTTAGATGGGTTGCTTGGGACATAGGAAGCCCTCAATGAATGTTGACTGGATGAGTCAATCTGTGGCTCACCAGGTGGGAAAGAAAGGCAATACGAAGGTTTTCAGTATTTCATGAGCACCTACTATGTATCAGCATTATGCCAGGTGCATTCACATTTATAATTTCATGTAATCATTACAGTAGCTAGGCTGAGCTATTACTAACCACCCTAAGAATAAGTATTTCCCTTGTTCTGTTGGTGGTGGAAAAACAAAGCTCAGAGAGAGGAAGTAACTTGCCCAAGTTCCTACCTGTGATAACTGGCAGGGCCAAATTCAAATCTAGTTCTCTCAGAGTCCAGAACCCTTGCCCATACTTTCGTGACACATGGTCATTACTGTTAGGAATCACTAATTAACCTGTCCAACTAGGTGTTTTGTAGTTCTTGAAGGATTTGTGTCCTTTCCCATAGCTTTGTGTTTTAATATATAAGGCATAAATTAGCCAAACCTTTATGGAATTGTTTTTATGTCTATTTTTAAGTAAATCTTATATAAGAAAGTAAATTTTTTAAAAAGAGAAAGTAATTTTCAATGTTGTATTTTTATTTTCTGCTGAGTAATAGGTAGAATACTAGACAGAAATTTAGACAGTCTCATATTCTAGTCCATGCCCTTCTCTTGGAATCTTTTTTTTTTTTTTTTAACAAATTCAGTTCTTTTTTTTTTTTAATTATTTTTATTTATTTATTTATTTATTTATGGCTGTGTTGGTTCTTCGTTTCTGTGCGAGGGCTTTCTCTAGTTGTGGCAAGCGGGGCCACTCTTCATCGCGGTGCACGGGCCTCTCACTATCGCGGCCTCTCTTCTTGTGGAGCACAGGCTCCAGACGTGCAGGCTCAGTAATTGTAGCTCACGGGCCCAGTTGTTCCACGGCATGTGGGATCTTCCCAGACCAGGGCTCGAACCCGTGTCCCCTGCATTGGCAGGCAGATTCTCAACCACTGCGCCACCAGGGAAGCCCTTGGAATCTTTTTTGCTTTGCTTTTTCCATCCATAAAGTGCCAACATAATAAGTTCAAGGCTATCTAGACTGCAAATATCTAGGAAGCTCACTAACCAGAAATTCCTTTCACTCTGCTTTTATAAGAGAGGAAATACTCATAAGAAGTAAATGACCTAGTATTTACCTTTTTATCTTACCAAATCTTTAGTGGTACCTACAAGATGTAGGTACTGTGAGAGATAGGAAGATGAATAAGAATACTCTAGACCTCAGGAATTTATTCTAAATAAGAAATGCTGGAGGAGGTCTTAGGGTGAGCTTAGGATAAATACCATCACAGTTCTCTACAGTGCTATAAAACTGTGGATCTCAGAATATTTGGTCTCAGGATTCCTTTACAGTCTGAAAAATAATTAAGGATTTCTACTTTATCTCAATTTTTAAAAATTATTAAGGACTCCAAAGAGGTTCTTTGTTTATGTGGTTTGCATCTATCAATATTTACCATATTAGAAATTAAAACTGAGAGATCATTAAAATATTAATTTAATTCATTTAAAATAATAATAAAATAATAAGCCCATTCTATTTGACATAGACAATATAAAAATGAAAAAAAATATATATTTTTTTAAGAACCATTTTGCAAGAAGAGTAGATTGTTTTACATTTTTACAGAGCTCTTCAATGGCTCTCTGACTTATTAAACAGATAGATTCTCCTGTCTGCTTCTGCATTCGGTCTCTTATGATACATTGTTTTTGATGAAGTATATGATAAATATCTGACCTGACCTGACACATTCATGTAGTTGCAAAAAGGAGAGTCTTAATTGCCTTTTTAGTTATCATAACACCATGCATCAGTCATTTGGAAAATATTGGTTCACTAAGACATGAAGAGCTTCCAAATGTTGACACAATTCACTCTGCGGTATCCAGAAAATCGTATTCATTCTTACAACCGCTAATCTCATCAGGGAGTTCTTTAACTATTGGCTCTAAAGCTCACAGGACCAAAACTCTAAATTTTGCTCAAACACCCAAATTTTACCATTGACAACGAATGCTTCAGTTGTTTCCCTTAAAGGAACAGATGCACTTCATTTTCATAGAACTGTCTACTAACTACTCCAGTCTGAATAACCATCTATTCGCTGTCAGTCGTCTTTTCAACTATACATGGTGTTGTGGAGGCAGGAACTAGTTCCGTTGGCATCTGGGACGACGGCTCTTCCCGACAGCATGGTCCAGCATGCTGTGAGGGGTGCTGCACGTGTACTCCAGTTTATCACACGGCATTGAAAAGGCGCGTGCTCAGTAAACAGCCTCACCCTCCAGAGAGCAGGCAGCAGAAACAAGAAGAACTACAGTTCTGCAGCCTGTGAAACGAAAGCCACGTTCACAGAAAGACAGGCAAAATGAAAAGGCAGGGGACTATGGACCGGATGAAGGAACAAGAGGAAACCCCAGAGAAACAACTACATGCAGTGGAGATAGGCAACCTTGCAGAAAAAGAATTCAGAATAACGAGAGTGAAGATGATCCAGGACCTCGGAAAACGAATGGAGGCAAAGATCGAGAAGATGCAAGAAGTGTTTAACAAAGGCCCAGAAGAATTAAAGAACAAACACCTAGAAGAATTAAAGAACAAACAAACAGAGATGAACAACAATAAGTGAAATGAAAAATACACTAGAAGGAATCAGTAGCAGAATAACTGAGGCAGAAGAATGGATAAGTGACCTCGAAGATAGAATGGTGGATTTCACTGCTGCAGAACAGAATAAAGAAAAAAGAATGAAAAGAAATGAAGACAGCCTGAGAGACCTCTGGGACAACATTAAACGCACCAACATTCACATTATAGGGGTCCCAGAAGGAGAAGAGAGAAAGGACCTGAGAAAATATTTGAAGAGATTATAGTTGAAAACATCCCTAACATGGGAAAGGAAATAACCACCCAAGTCCAGGAAGTGCAGAGAGTCCCAGGCAGGATAAACCCAAGGAGACACATGCCGAGACACAAAGTAATTACATTGACAAAAATTAAAGACAAAGAATAATTATTAAAAGCAACAAGGGAAAAATGACAAATAACATACAAGGGAACTCCCATAAGGTTAACAGCTGATTTCTCAGCAGAACCTCTACAAGCCAGAAGGGAGTGGCATGATATACTTAAAGTGATGAAAGGGAGGAACCTACAACCAAGATTGCTCTACCCAGCAGGGATCTCATTCAGATTCCACGGAGAAATCAAAAGCTTCACAGACAAGCAAAAGCTAAGAGAATTCAGCACCACCAAACCAGCTCTACAACAAAGGCTAAAGGAACTTCTCTAAGTGGGAAACACAAGAGAAGAAAAGGACCTACAAAAACAAACCCAAAACAATTAAGAAAATGGTCATAGGAACATACATATTGATAATCACCTTAAATGTGAATGGATGATTAAATGCTCTAACCAAAAGACACATGCTCACTGAATTAATACAAAAACAAGACCCATATATATGCTATCTACAGGAGACCCACTTCAGACCTAGGGACACATACAGACTGAAAGTGAGGGGATGGAAAAAGATATTCCATGCAAATGGAAATCAAAAGAAAGCTGGAGTAGCAGTACTCATATCAGATAAAATAGACCTTAAAATAAAGAAGGTTACAAGAGACAAGGAAGGACACTACATAATGATCAAGGAAGCAATCCAAGAAAAAGATATAACAATTATAAATATATATGCACCCAACATAGGAGCACCTCAATACATAAGGCAACTGCTAACAGCTATAAAAGAGGAAATCGACAGTAACACAAAAATAGTGGGGGACTTTAACACCTCACTTACACCAATGGGCAGATGATCCAAAATGAAAATAAATAAGGAAACAGCAGCTTTAAATGACACAAGAGACCAGATAGATTTAATGGATATTTATAGGACATTCCATCCAAAAACAGCAGATTACACTTTCTTCTCAAGTGCGCACAGAACATTCTCCAGGATAGATCACACCTTGTCATAAATCAAGCCTCAGTAAATTTAAGAAAACTGAAATCATATCAAGCATCTTTTCTGACCACGACGCTATGAGATTAGAAATAAATTACAGGAAAAAAATGTAAAAAACACAAACACATGGAGGCTAAACAATATGTTACTGAATAACCAAGAGATCACTGAAGAAATCGAAGAGGAAATCAAAAAATACCTAGAGACAAATGACAATGAAAACACAGTGATCCAAAAACAAAAAAAAAAGGCATGTGCTCAAGGGTTGAGATTTAATAAGATTCATATTTATTACTGTTTAATCAGTAACAGTTTTGGTTTTTTTTTTTTTTAACTGCAAGTGCATGGCAGTGAGGAAGACAGTGGCTACTAGGGAAGTTTGATGCCACTGCCTTGCTTCTAGCTAAAGGGTCAGCAGTTTTACCCACCATTGCTTTTGCTGACCAGCACTGCAAAGGTCAACACAGTGAAAAAGGCAAAGAACGTCTGTCGGTGTTCTGAAAATAGTTTTGACACCTGAAGAGACCTCTGAGATCCCCAGGGGTCCATGAATCCCTTTTTAAGAACCACCACTACAACAATTATTGAGAATTATTGAGGGCCTTAGTGATATCCCAGAGGCATTACAACATCCTAAAGTATTTTCCAAGTCATCAGAGTTTAAATTAGTTGTTTGGTGAAAATATGTATAATGTATAATGTGTTCATCAATTACTCAGAATAGTTCACTTAAAAGGGAACCTATTTACCAACCATTTTGGAGCAATCGAAACATTGTTGTCCTAGTAGACATGGACTAGAGAAGAATTTTCAATGTAGGAAAAAATATTTGCCTCAGAAGTGAGAATTAAAAAGTAGTGTGCTTCACAAAGTCTGTTGACTATAAAGTTATGTTTGTAGAATCATGCTGTTGAAGTAGATAGATCTGGATATAGTAGAAAAATCATACAAAATGCACTCTCCTTTCACAAGTTAGCAGAGCCATGTAGAGCCATGGACATTTATACCCAAGTATTACCAACCCTTCCCCCCCAGAAGTTTAAGATTAATGATACTTGAAATCAGAACAGTGTAGCTTTATATGTGAACTATCATTTTTTTTTAAATAATAAATGTTTTTTAATTTTATCTATAACTGTTGGGAAGTCATATTTTGATTATTGAATTAAGCTATTACTTGAACTTTAAATCATCAAGTGTTTGTGAAATAGTAATTATGGGCTTAGCTTTCAAAATAAAATTCAAAGATAGATTGATATGAATTGGAAATATTTTTACAAATAAAATGATGCAACCTTAGGATGCTCCAGCTGATATCTGTCTGAGGGGAGGGGCAGAAAAAGAGTGACTGAAAGTGGGGACAGCACTGGTGGGACTTCGGGGTGCTGGGTGTTCAGTACACAGCTGTTTGCTTTGTGCTAAAACACTGAGCTACTCATCTCTTAGGTTTGTGTCCTTTTCTGTTTTTGTGTCATGTTTCAAAACTTTTAAAGTTAAAAATAAAAAGATCTGTACACAAAAACAAGTGCTTAGTACAAACATGAAGACTTCGGTGACCTGGGGAACAAAGCCCTTTCTGGGACTTAATGCAGACTATGAAGTGTCATCATTAGTTGCCCAGCTCTGCTTGCCAGCCATCCAGCCTCTAAATCATCAGGGATAAAATTGTTTATGTAGTTGATCAATTCGAGAAACTAATACTGGGCTGTGGATGGGGTAAAGGGAAAAAAATTTTTCCAGAGAATATACTAATGACTCCTGTTTGTTTACCCAATGATTCAAGGCTCATCCACTGCAGAGTTCAACAGGATTTACAGAGGGCCTCTCCCGACATTTAATTTTAAACCTAATTTTAAAACCTGGAGAAAAGAAATCTGTCAAAGTAAAGTTTACTCCAATTCACAATAGAACTGTTTCTTCCCTAATCATAATCAGGTATGTTCTGTGATTTAAGTGTGGATTGACTTTTAGTACTTGCATAGAGTCCTTTCTTGATTCGTTTCAATATTAATATCTGCATTAGTTTACTTATGAAATAGGGTATTCATTTTTCCCAAAATACACACACACATACCACGCCTCATGAAACATACCGTTGTGATTATATTTTTAGCTAAAAGACCTGAATACTGTCTTCCTGTACCACGTGTGACTCTTCAGAGTGGAAAACTCTTGCTCCTCTTCGTGTAAACATTTAAAAATTTTCCAAGTGTAAATGTTTCACCATTAAATTTAGTGTATTAATTTTTACATGGTTTATAAAGTAACAGTAAAAATTATAGATCAAAAGATTGTGCAAATTTAACGGGAGGAAAATCTGTGGTTCTTGTTCTTACGTAGAAATAACCTGACTGTGATGGATGCTGTGATGGTCCAAGGACAAGGAACAACTGAGAACCTGAGGGTGGCAGGCAAGCTTCCAGGTCCAGGGAGCTCCTTGCGCTTTAAAATCACAGAAGCATTATTAAAAGACTGTACAGACAGTGAGTATTCCTGTCATATCCAAGGGCACAAATGTCAGCGTTTGTTGTCAACAGTAAATAATTCCAAAAACAAGAACGGTATTTCTACATGTACACATGTGTATATTAATGATGGATCCTTAAGATTTTAAGAAAACACCCTGACTTGCTTTCAGAGTTGTTTGGTTTGGACCTTAAAAAATTTGAAGTGTCAGTATTCATTGCATGCCTTAGATGGTTTACTCTGAATGTGAAAAATAAAGCACAATAAGTCCCGTACATATGAACCTTCGAGTTGCAGACTTTCAAAGATGCAAACATGCGTTTGCATGTCCAATCCCGTAAGTTAGTTCACGTGTCTGGCGCACATTGTCACGCGCGTGCATCCTCTACAAGTGATTGTACTTTTGTGTACTTTACAGTATTGTATAGAGTACAGTAGTACAGTACCTTTATTTCAAGCCCAGGATGTCCAGAAGCAACCGTAAAAGCAGCGGTGATGTAGCGAGTACTGCAGCCAGCCCCTGTATGCCAGCTGTTTACTGTACTACTGTACTTTTCAAGGTACCGTACTGTAAGATTAAAAATGTTTTATTTCTTGTGTTTGTTTGTTTTTTATGTATTATTTGTGTGAAACGTATTATAAACCTATTACAGTATGGTACTATATAGCCAGTTGTGTTGGTTAGGTACCTAGGCTAACTTTGTTGGACTTACGAACAAATTGGACTCACGAACGCACTCTTGGAACTAAACTCGTTCGTATGTAGGGGACTTACTGCAAAATTAAACTTCAGCCATCTAAAATGACTTAACAAAGTAGAGTACTTCCTGATGAAATCTGGGTAATGGCTGATCTCTTTGCCCTGAGGAGCTCGTTCATAATCTCTGGGATACATTCATGAAGAAGGTATTATCATTACTTGGACCTGGAGCACAGGACAGCAAGATTTATACTCACTCCTCATTTTTTTCCTTTAGGTTTGAAACTAAGAGAACCAAATTTCACATTGAAAAGAACATTTAAAGTAGAGAATACAGGACAACTTCAAATTCACATAGAAACCATTGAAGTCAGTGGGTACTCATGCGAGGGATATGGCTTTAAAGTTGTCAATTGTCAAGAATTTGCACTAAGTGCCAATGCCTCTAAAGACATAATCATTTTGTAAGTATTTTCTCGTAAGATAACGAATCACTAACTTCTCATTAACTTTTTATACTGGAGTTGTTCAAACTTTATACTGAAATTGTTTTCATACTCACAGAAAAAGGTCTTTATCCACAAATATATTCATTTGATTTTTTTCTTCACTTAATCTTTGGTTATTTCTTCATATCTTTGTTTTCAAAATTGTGGAACTCCAAAGTGGATCGGATAGTCTTAGAAACCAGTTTCAAAACTATTTTCAAGATTGTGTAGGAAACTGACTATGAATTCAGTCTCAGCAGCAGAGCAGACACCTGTGTTACACACATGCAGTTTTTCTGTGTTGTGCAGTGTATACAAATGTGTGATATTTTGGTCAGAAGACAGTTTTAATGCCTACATCGGCAATAGTTGCAGCATATTTTAACAATTGATAACTTGTTATGTTATAAAGTTTATATAATAAAATGTAACTTCTGTCCCCTTAGTGGAGTGATAATTTCATGACCTTCAGTGGACACTTACTTTATAAGTAACTGCGTTACTCCATGTAAGCCATAACACTTGGCACCTGAAGGTACAGTGAGGGATAAGACACCTTTCCTCAACGTGCAGATCGTGTGCTTGCAGAGCGTACAGTTAACAAAATAAAAATAATATAATTAGGGCAGAAAGCGGTGCTGCAGGAGATGCACATCAGTAGGGCTAGGGTGGTTCTCTACACACACACACACACACACACACAAAGGCAGTGGGAATGCATCGTAGGAGAAGAGTGTGGATTAACTAAAGGAGGAAGGAGGAGGGAAGGGAAGGAAGCTCAGAGACTACTTTCCTAGTTAATAATCAAGGGAAGCTGATGATTGTTCTCTTTTTATGTAACTTCTCCAGTTATCTACAGAATATAGTTGTTTTGGTTATTCACCCCATAGGGCAATACTTTGTCCATCCTAAAATGAGAAAGTTGAATAAAAGTATCAGACTCTAAAATTCTGTGTTCGGTCTCAAAGGCATTATGTTTAAACTGTTCGCCGTGTATTTTTAAAAACTTTAGTCTCACTGCCATCATTCCGTTTTAGGTTTACTCCTGATTTCACAGCTTCTAGAGTCATTCGTGAACTGAAGTTTATAACAACCAGTGGATCTGAATTCGTATTTGTATTGAATGCATCCCTTCCTTACCATATGTTAGCAACCTGTGCAGAAGCCCTGCCCAGACCCAACTGGGAGCTGGCTCTGTACATCATCATCTCAGGAATAATGAGGTACTTGTGTCTTCTTTCGAGATTAGTATTTAGGCATCACTTGACACTGTTTATCATGGGCCCACTACGTGCCAGTCACTGTTCTGAGTGCCGGGGATTCACCAACGAACAAAGCAGGCAGACCTCTCTCGTCAAGCCTACATACACCAGTGGGAGCAGTCAGAACTGAACCCTTCTTGGATGGCATATACGATAAACCAGAGTCTTTTCTACCTTTGAAATTTGTTATACAAATTAAGTACAGGTTAATTTCTTAAAGGAAAAAAACATGCATAATTTACCAGGTAGTTCCTTGATTTGGGCATTTGTAATGTACTCAACATAATAGTTTATTCCTCCTGAGTCATACCTAAGCAACATAAAAGTGATGAGAAATATTTTTTAAACCCTCACCATCCTCATCTTTCTTTCAGCATATTTCTTTATGTTTTTTTAAGAATGAGATATACTCGCCTCTGAATTAACTTACATAGTTACCCTGCACATCCTTTAAGGGAAAAGAGTTGGCCTAGAGAGTTAGAACTAAAAGAAAAGATAAGAGCTCCTTCTTCTTGGTAAAAGAAAAGCTACCCTCCAGTGTCAGTTCTGATACAAATAATTATTTCCTCCGTACGAGCCTCCGTGTACGTTGGCATTCTAGAAAAGTCAGTGTGCAAACTTCCATCCATAATGCTTTTTTGTCACGTCCCAGGCATTTTGTTTTTTATATCATATTGTACTTACCAAGAAACTTGCCTTTAATGTCACGTTTTGTTACTCTTGCACTCACAAATGAACCCCGATTCTCCAACTTCTGTACCCCTGCAGTGCACTGTTTCTTTTGGTAATTGGAACAGCCTATTTAGAAGCTCAAGGAATTTGGGAGCCATTTCGAAGGCGACTATCCTTTGAGGCCTCGAACCCGCCCTTTGATGTGGGAAGACCATTTGATCTCAGGAGAATCGTTGGTATTTCATCTGAAGGAAAGTATGTTCACCTGCCAGAAATAAATTCTCCAAATATATAGATTTGGCCGATGTAACTAAAAGAAAAAATAAGTTTCTTCTTTTCATCTTTGCTCAGGGGGAACAATCTTCAATACCCTGCGTATAGTACTCTGTTACTAAGAGCTCATAGCAAATGCCATGTGTTTATTATATTGATAAGGGCTAAAATATTCTCAGTTGTATCAATACCTCAATTCCTAAACTGTCAGTTGGAACAGACCCAGTCCAGTTGTGGAAAGTATCCTATTCCTTGCTGTTTTTTCCTTCGGGTAGTTCATATTTATGGTGGCTCTACTGGTGAAGTGATGTTTTTAATCTTAGATCTTGTAGGTTGCTATTACTGATCTGCAGTTGGTCCTTTTTTCAGCTTGAACACACTCAGCTGTGACCCCAGTCACAGTAGGGGGTTCTGTGGACCAGGCGGTTCGGCGTCCCGACCCAGCGCAGGGAGTCATAAGCAGTGTGGCCCACCAGTCCACCCACACAGCAGCCACGGCAACAGAAACTCAGCTGACGTGGAAAACGTCAGGGCCAAAAGCGGCGCAAGTACCTGTAGCAGGACTAACGCCCAGTCGGCGAGCAAGGCCAGCGCCCTGGCCTTAGATTCACATGCCGTGGCCCCGGGTCACACAGCGGGCAGGAAGTCCAAGGGGGCAAAACAGAGCCAGCACGGCAGCCAGCACCACGCCCACAGCCCGCCGGAGCAGCACTCGCCACCACCACCGCCAGTGCCTCAACACCAGGAGCCACAGCCCGAGAGACTGTCCCCCGCACCCCTCGCGCACCCTTCCCACCCAGAGCACCCCAGCAGCACACGGCACAGCTCAGAGGACTCGGACATCACCAGTCTCCTCGAAGCCATGGACAAAGACTTCGACCACCACGACTCCCCACCCCTGGAAGTGTTTGCAGAGCAGCCGCCTTCACCACTGTCGAAAAGCAAAGGTAATCATGGGTTCTCACGGCCAGGAAAGCGTGACACGTGAGGGGAGAGCCAGCACGTGTTTAAGGGGCTACTGTGATCGTAGGTGTGATGAGCAGCTAATTTAGTAGGTGTTCTTCTGGCTCAAGTTCATCTCTGCTCTTGGACTTGAGCTTTTCCGTATCAAGATGCAAATAGAGGTACCCATTTGTCGTGAAAGACACTTGCATTTCTTAGATGACTTGCCAAATTCAGGAATTCATTGGACGTCTCCTGTTTTCCTTTTCAACTGTGTGTGATTACTGTGTTACTGTGGCAGGTTGAGCTTTTTTTTCTTTTAATTGTTAAAATAATTTTAAGAGAACGAAGGTCATCTGCCTTTTAACTCAAACCTAGGACTTCTGCACGACCTGTGCTTCAGGGCAGGGGTTGGCAAACTACAACCCGTGGGCCAAGTCATCACCTGTGTTTGTAAATGAAGTTCTATCAGGACCCAGCCGTGCTCATTCGTTCACACACGGTCCATGGCTGCTTTTGTGCTTCAGCAGTAGCAGAGCTGAGCAGCTGCAACAGAGGCTGTAAGGTCCACAAACCAGAAAATACTTACTGTCTAGCCCTTTCCAGAAAAAGTTTGCTGACCCCTGCTTTAGAGCTCTTCATGCTGTATTAGTTACCCGTTTCTCAGTAACAGTTACCCCAAAATCTAGTGGCTTAAAACCCCACCATTTACTATCTCACAGTTTCTGGGGGTCAGGCATCTGGGTGCAGCTTAGCCAGCTTCTCTGGATCTCACAAGACGGCAGTCAGGGTGTTGGCCAGGGCTGAAGCCTTTGTAAGGTTCAGCTGAAGGTGGATCTGCTTCCAGGTTCACTCAGGTGGTTGACGGCAGGATTCAGTTCTTCACGACCTGGTGGACTGAGGGTCTGGGTTCCTTCCTGACCGTGGCCAGCCACCTCTGCATAGAGCAGCTCAACGCCGTTGTTGGCTTTACCAGAGCAAGCAGGTAGGAAGGCAAGAGAGAGAGCAGGCTGGCAGGACAGAAGTCGTGGTCTTCTGTGACCTACTCTTGGAAGTGACCCCCCATCACTTCTGCAGTGTTCTCATTAGGAGTGTGGTCCAGCCACACTCCAGGAGAGAGAAGTCCACGAGAGCATAACGTGGGGCTCCCTTCTTCGAAGTCTACGCACCACACATACATAGGCGGGCTGATTTGTAACTTCCAGAATCAAAATGTGAAAAACAGTGAATGGCCTCTGGCTATATTTCAGTTTATTCCCTTTACAGCCTGCACTTTTTTGCATCTTCCTCTCTCTCCTGTGGCAGCCATGCTAATACATTACTCTAAGCCTATTTAAGTCCCTCCCTCACTGAGGTACCAAGGAGTTTTGGCCTTTGGTTTGCACAGGGAATAGGGAACCTGGCAGCCCTGAGAGGCCAGAAGAAACCTGATGCCCCAGAATCTGGGAGTTTTCTTTTAGAGAATTTCTTAGTTCCAGTGATACGAAGACTAGTTCTATATGGTCTTCTTAGAATTACTTGCATTTGGATTTGTAAAACAGTAGAAAGTCTTGAATAATATTTAACTTCTTCCACAGAAATCTTTTTTTGTTGTTATCTCATTATTAATAGAGCTTACATATTTTAGGGTAATTTTTATAGTAATATTAAATAAATGCTTAAAGTTCCTTTTATAAATTAGATCAAGCTACATAATGTGTTTTTCTCCTATCGAGAGCATGAATAAAATAAACATATATTATCCTTTCTTACCACAAAGAGAGGCTCTGGCAGTCAGTGAGCACCTTGTTGCTTGTGTCTAAGATAGTCCTCTAACACCACCATAGGCCCGTTTTTCTTTTCAGGGCCATTCATCTAGAACATAAAGTTTAAAATTTAAAAATGTTTTTTATTGTTCACAGTGGTCCGGGAGTCGACCTACTAAAAGCTGTGTAATGATGGAGCGTGGGTACCACGTTATTAGTGATTCTTGAGCCCACAAGGAGGCAGTGATTACCAGCTTCACATGAGCGGCCACCCCACTTGGTAGCCTTCCCACTGCTGCTGTGTGGGAAGAAGGAAAGAGCCAGATCTTAGTTATTGGTTTTTTTTTCTTCTTCTTCAACAAGTGGTTTTATTGAAGTATAACATACATGTAGAAACTCAGTCTTTTTTTTTTTTTTTTTTTTTTTTTTTGTGGTACGCGGGCCTCTCACTGCTGTGGCCTCTCCCGTCGCGGAGCACAGGCTCCGGACGCGCAGGCCCAGCGGCCACGGCACACGGGCACAGCCGCCCCGCGGCACGCGGGATCTTCCCAGACCGGGGCACGAACCCGCCACCAGCGAAGCCCCCAACGCCCAACTTTTAAAGTTCTTTTAAAAGACTGAGTTTCGGGCTTCTGTGGTGGCGCAGTGGTTGAGAGTCCGCCTGCCGATGCAGGGCACGCGGGTTCGTGCCCCGGTCTGGGAAGATCCCGCGTGCCGCGGGGCGGCTGTGCCTGTGTGCCGTGGCCGCTGGGCCTGCGCGTCCGGAGCCTGTGCTCCGCGACGGGAGAGGCCACAGCAGTGAGAGGCCCGCGTACCGCAAAAAAAAAAAAAAAGTTGGGCGTTGATCTTGGGGTTGCAAAATAGTGATAGATGATAAAACCGTAGGCTCTTAGCCAGGTGGAACCTTTATCATCTCTCTAAAGCTTACCCCAGCGCCCCTGTTAAAATAGTCTCATGTTTACATTAAATATGAACCCTCTCTTTTCAGAAGCACCCTGTTCTCTCCCCTGCCCTCCCCAGTAGCTCAAAGAAATCTTCCTTGTAATGAGCTTCAGTGACGCCTGGCTTTTGGAGACTGTTCAGAAAGACCCTTCTTCATATGAACGGGGTCTCCCTGCTCTTGCCCTCTCTGGGTAGATGGCTTGCAGGCCATCCAGTCACTTCTCTAGTCATCCCAGCAGTCACTTTTCCTCCCGGGAGATGGGACCCAGAAATGCCCTCTGTTCATGGTTGCCTGAGCAGGGCCCCTACAGCTGGACAGTCATTAGATTCTGTACTTCTGTGGCTTCTCCTCCTGTGACACGCGAGTCCTGGGGACTGGACAGGGGCCATTGCTGGATTGAGGGTTAAAACCTGAGAACGCACTGAGCCTGGTGCAGCCATTTTCAGTGTCTGCATTCACTGCAGAAACAGTGGGATCTGCCGCCACCCTCGTTTCTGCCGTTGGCAGTCTGAGGGGCAGCTTTATCTCAGGTGGGGAGAAGCCGAGTGGTGTGGGCTCACAAGGCCAGGCTCCACCTTCAGGCAGACCCAGATCAAATCCTGGCTCTGCCACTTACTAACTGTGTGATTTGGAGAAAATTACTTCTCTGAGCCTCCATTTGTTACCTTTAAAGTGGAGAGAATAGCTTCTACTTACACGGTAGGGGGTGGGCACCGCTGTGATTTTTAGGGCAGGAAATGGCGCTACCATCACTAGGCTCCTGGGTTGCAGTTGGCTGTGGCACATCCCAGCGGGAATGTCTGCTTGGAACTCGGTCTTGAGGGTGAGGAATGGGATAAGCAGAGAGCTGAGGACAGAATCCCGAGGACAAGGCCAGCAGACAGTGTGGCAGGAAGCAGGTAGCAGGTGTGGTTGGCATGTCTCAGCAAGGCCAGAGCAGAGGTAGAACCGAGCTCCACAGAGCCTGGAGGACGTGGGCAGGAATAGTCTCTGTGAAGTGAGCCTAGGAGCCAGGTAACTGGCTTGGAGAGCACCTGGCACACCAGACCGTTACCAGTGGCCGCTTCTTGGTGTGCGTGTGAGGGGTGGAGGTTACGCTTTAATCTGTAGTTTCCATGTTCTTTGATTTTTAACCAAAAAAAAAAAAAAAGGATGCGTATATCTTGCAGTAGTATTTTTAATGAAGAAAAAAAATAGGAGAACATGTTGCTTGAAAATATCTGTGGGCCAAGGACAGAAAGGGGGTTAGGGCTGAGAGCAGCAGTGTTGTCAGCGCTTCCTGACGTTCCAGACACGACCGCAAGTGCCTCGGGCACCTGGTGATGGGCGTTGTGCTGACCCTGTTTGCAGGGGGGAAGCCCAGTCTAAGCAGGGTCACGTCAGGCAGACACAGGAGCCCAGCCCAGGCCCCACCCGAACCCTCCGCTCGCAGCTGCACGACACCACGTCCTCCACAAGGAGGAGCCGCATTTGAGTAGGTAATTGGTGCGGCCCAGGGAGGTGGGTGGGAGGGTGGGACCCAGCTCCGCAGAGTGTGCAAGGGCACGTGTTCCACAGGCGTGTGGACGCAGAGGGATTGGTAGCTTCTGAGGCCGAAGGGGAAGCGGTAGGGTGGAAACAGAAGGTAGAGGAAGTCTGGAATAATCAGACCTCAAACAGCTGAGATTTCTGTAGGCTGGGAGTCCATAGGACATGGGAATTGGATTTGCAGAGCAGTCCCTCGGGCAACATCGGGGACCCAGCTGAGGGTCACTGTGGCCTCCCTCACGCTTGTGCCGCTCTTCTCCATTGACTGTGCAGCCCACGGGTGAAGAGTGAACACGGGGGCATTGGCGCCCTGCAGGGCAGGGACAGCAGAGAGACCGGGGCTGAGAACGTCATGGGGCGTTGGCAGGAGAACAATGGGCGTGCCACGCTGTGCGGAATTAGCAGGACGTTAACACAGAAGGAGCCCCACCGACAGGGAGAATGGACAAGTCAAGTTACAGGGATGATGGAAGCAAGGGGATGAGAGGAGACCAAGGTGTGAAAAGGAGGCGTGAGGGTTTAGGGTTTGGGAGTAAAAGCAGTTCCGGGCAGTAACAGGCCCTCAGGTGCAGCCTGGAAGTGAGGTATGGGGGTGTAACGGAAGTAAAGCCCATCAGCACCAGCGAGGCCACAGACCTAGAGGTCCACCGTCCTTTATACAACACTCGAGAGCCACCTGTGTTGGAATTCAGGTTTTCAGAAAGGTATACGATGATGTGCCATGAGATTAATGAGACCGTAAAAGCAGCTTCATGTCAGTTCAGTTCAGTTGGGCACCAAAAGAGGTTTTGCTTCTAAACGAGTTGGGGAGAAAAAGCTTTGAAAGCTTTTGGGATTTCAGAGTGACTGATAAGAGATTGTCATCCCGACCTACACCAGGCCAGGCCTGGGCCTGGATGATGGGAGCTTGAGAGTCCAAGGTGTCCATGAGTCACTGCCAGGCTCCTCAGTGAACGCTGGGGGGTGTGCAGGCTCCACTGTCGAGGCTGGGCAGAGTGTGTGTAGAGGGTCCTAGGGGTGCAGATCTGATGGGTCACCCCTCCTGCCTCTGGGCCGCCCGCCAAGGGAACAGACAGACTGGATTTAGAGCTGAAACTAAAATCCACTGTAAACACTCCTCACTGCAAAGCAGGGCAGCTGCTAAGTACTGGTGGAGCCCGGGGCTTGGCTGATGAGCTTTCTGCTCTCTCCCCTATTACTGTGTACAGCCCCACAGGCCAAGGTAGTTAGCACTTGGAGTGAAGGGAACCTGATTCGCCCAACAAAGGCAGAGACGCTGGACGAGAGTGAGCAGAGAGAAGGGCTAGTGTCGGCCCTGGGGAAGCAGGCCCTCTGGGGTCAGCTTGCCACCGGGACAGGGAGTACGTACGGTGGCTGCCCCTACATAGAGGAGCCATCCCCACCCCGCCCTGGAAGAGAGGGTATTGGGTGTTTTGAGGCCTTGCTGCCCAGAGTTGAAGTCCAGGGATTAGCAATAGTGATGTAACTTGAGAGCTTTTAGAAATGTCAAATCTTGGGCCCCAACCCAGACTGCTGAGTCAGATTCTCTATTTAACAGTATCCGCAGGAGACTGGGATAACGTGTTGAGCCATTACAACCCCACTCACTAGGGGAATGTAACCAATGAATGTTTTTGGGGGGTGGTTTGGGGCTGGGCTCATCTAGTAGGTTGTTTGTTTTTGTTTTATTCAAACAGAAAGTCACAAAAATTATAATCTTCCTCATCAGTTCACTCAGTCCCATGTAATTAATTTTTTTCATCTTGATCTTTTGTTAGCACTTTTATGAATTCATCGGTTTTCCATTAGAGTTCTGAAAATGTTTATTCATTCAGTTCAGCAGTATAGTCAGTTACCAGAAACCTGTACTTGTCAGAGTCTTTTCCATGAATTCCTTGAAGATGAAACCCTTTTATAGGAACATTTTTGCAAAAGCATCAGAGTACACCCAGAACTGTCTGTAAATGACAAAAGACTTAAAAATGACCACAGTTAAAGATTTGATGAAAGTTCATAATAATGCAATTGACAAGGAAATTTAGTTATTTCTGAGATATACATTTTAAAGTAATAACTAGAAATATGACTTACAACATTATACCAGAACATATAAGATTTTTAGGAATTTCATGTAATGTCCATCTAGTGGGTTTTTGGGCAGCTGGGAGTTGCCCTTAAACATAGTGGAGAGAAATGCCTAAATGGGAAGACAGAAGCTATCCTTTCCCAGCATTGAGTTGTATTAAGTTTGCCCTAGAATATCCATGATATTTTATTTCTAGAATAAAGAAATCCAAAATCTAATCGAACATAATACTTTTATGAAAACCCTAAATAATTGAACTCTGTATGCTGCATAAGTTTTTGGCTGTGCAGCCTTTTTGTCTCAGTCCCGTGTACCTTATTAGTTCTGCTTAGTGCTTCAAAAGGTATGTACAGCCTTCTAAGGATACAAGGAAAACTAGAACAAAAGAGAATATGGGTCTGCCCGCAAATTCATAGGTAATTCCTTTCCTGGGATAGATGTAAATTTTTTTCACTTAATAAAAATTCTTTTCTACCTTCTAGTGGGCTAAACCAGTATCTTCACTATCTAAGCACAGAACTTAATATGACAAAATAAGACGGTAATTGCTACTGATTTTTGAAAACAATATTTACTTTAGCTTAAAGGACTCCTGAAGAGTTCCTTCATAGGGACCTTTCGGTATGTTTTAGGTTATCATAGTCATATTGAGGTATCACTTCAGAACAAGTAGGGAGAAGTAAACTTACATGACCAGTACTGACCCAAATAAATCATATGTTGGTCTGTACTGTTTATTGGCCTCACTTAGACC
This sequence comes from Mesoplodon mirus, assembly GCF_964341445.2. Lineage (NCBI taxonomy): Eukaryota > Metazoa > Chordata > Mammalia > Artiodactyla > Ziphiidae > Mesoplodon > Mesoplodon mirus. Next base: position 15,602,083 of record NC_138990.1, on the reverse strand, counting down.
TTTTAAACAGGCAGAAGATGAGGAGAAAGACAGATTCCTGTCAGAATGGATGATCCGCTAGAGATTCTTCCGAGCCTTCAGTCAGCTGTAACTGTCACTGCCTGGCTTAGGTCCACAGCTGCTGGGCACTGCACACGTTCAGAGAAGCCATTTGCTAGTAATTGAAATTGTCTTGAAGTAATTCTTTTGGGTGGGCATTAAGTGAAACGATGTAAAGTTGGAGAGAGACAACCAAAGCAGCTTGCCCCAAACTAGTGATTACAAATTCCTTTATTTGCTTCTTAGTGAAGACAAAAAAGTAAATGAGTAGGGCATATTTTTTTTAAATTGATAATTCATAGTTTGCCTACTTTTAAAATGATTAGTGGTGGTTTAAAGGATTAAAGCACATGTAAAACAGTGAATCAAAGATAGAAAGTAGTTTTCGATGTTTTATCTGTTTGTTTTTAATTATGCTGCTATCTCAACAAAAACCTAGAATAAAGTTCATTGTTACCATTCAGGGTTAAATTGAGCTGCAAATTTCCTGGCGGCTGAGTCCAAAGGGAAGCATCATTATATAGTTCTCCTGCAAGAAAAGGAGGCAGGAGAGTTCATTTGAAAAACCAGACTTTGCTGGCATTGAAGTCCTGCTGAGGAATCTGAGGACACTGGGTGATAGACTGGGCGTTGTGTCTTTGTTGCAGAGAGAATGGGAATGTTCTTCACACAGATGCTTTATATTGGCCATGTAACGTTGAATCTTAACTCCCCACTACATCATGCCTCCTAGATGTACGCTCAGCCTCACCCACACGCACAGCATCTGTGGGGCCTGTGGGTGTATATACAGTCACTTGTGGTTGGATTATCTCATAAGGGTCAGAGCATCACTGAAAGGTGAAGATGCCGGACCCGTCAGCAGCAGGTGGTGTGGTGCTCGGTCGCAAACACTTAGCAGCCTGCCTTGTGTTCTTGTACCCACTGAGGTTAGCTCCCAGGGGTCCTGCAGGTGGGGACAAATGGTTTTTGTCAATAAAGAGTTTTGAATCCTCTCAACTGTTAGGAAATATATACTTAATTAGGCCTTAAAGTAATGAAGAAACTATTTCATTCTGACCATTTTTAAGAGCATCCACCAACCGGATACCTCATTTTGAGGAGAGCTGACCCTGTCATCTCACCAAGATGCAGTAGCTGCAGAAAGTAGCCCCTGTCTGAGTTGGGTGGCAGGGTTTCATACTCGCCCACTGAGTCTGGATGAGTGCTTGTCACCTGTCAGCAGTGTGAGGTGGGTTTTGGGGCCCACTTTCTAACTTGCACCTCTTGTTTACTCTCAGGCCTCCTACCCCAGAAGCACACACACAGGAGCAATAAAGTACCACTTCTCACAGTCGCCAGTTAGGCATCCATAACCTCTCCACCACCTTCCTGCCCATGATGGAACTTAGGTGGAGTAGAAGCTTATGCAGAGAGTCCAAGCAGGACCTCCTGCTTCCCTTCCAGGTCTGAAACTTCGTAACAGAACTTGTGTGTTTGGGGATGGCAGCTTGAGATAGATGGTTAGGGCTTCGGAAGGCACCCCAGGTTTACTTTTCCAGCCAGCCATGGCCAACCCTTCTTGGGGGGAAGGATGCACAGGGACACCAGGCCTCTTCTTGCCCCCTGGAGTCAGGACATGAAGACCAGGGCAAGAGAGCTTGTCACATAAGAGCACTGGCCAGCCTCTCATGGTCATTGTCATATCCTTAGCAGGCTTATCTTCTGATTTCTAGTTCATTGTTGATGATTAGAATTTAACCTGTCAAATGACTTTCCTCACTTTCTCTAATTTGGGCATTCAAATTATGCATCTCTAGAAGTATCAGTAGCCTAGGAGCCATAGATTATATACAGAAAAAAATTTTTCAGTGGTAGCTATGTTAAAAAGAAGTTTGTGTATTCATGGATTGCAGAAAGCAGCCAGTTTTCTAAAGTATGTCAAAAGCCATAAAAATAAAATAATGCACGTGCGTCCTTTGAAAACCAGTAAGCTCATATCTGGAAATTTAACATCAGGAGATGATCTTACATACCTCATGTTTTATAATAGTGAAAATTGGAAACTAAGTGTCTAAGAAGAGGGGATTTGTAATTAATGCAGCCTGTCATTTCAGGCAATTATGCCTAGAGTGTCTGTGTTATAAGAATTGGTCAGAAGATCATTGTCCACTTCCATGAGCTATGTTCCTTTTGTTTGTTTCAGTGAGTGGAATAGGGTGGACCAGTGGTCAGTTGTGAGGTAGACATTTGTAAATCTCCCATTTTTCACGGACGGACAAGAGGTTAGAATGAGAGATCCAGTCCTTGGCATGTTGAGAAAAAAGTTGGAATAGAGTTTGGAAGGGTGGCTTTCAGGCCAAATGGACCTGTTATTTGCAAAAGAAAAAAATGTGTTTAGCTTCTTAGAAGTAAACAACAGTTGATGTGTTCTGAAGGATTAATGTACTTAGCAAGGATTAGTACCCACGCCATGAACATGCCATGACTTGGTCACATGTGACCTCTTGGGGACTTTTTGTTTTTAAATTTCAGTGAGACATACACTTTTTTTTTTTTTTTTTACTTTTGAGGTAATTATAGATTCACATGCAGTTGCAAATAATAATGCGGAGAGATCCCTTGTACCTTTTACCCAAGTTCCCCCAATAACATGTTGCAAAACTGCAGTACAGCGTCACAACCAGGATACTGATGTTGATGCCGTCAAGACACAGGGATCCCTTATGGGCCCTTTTCTAGCCACACCCGCTTCCCTCCCACTCCCCCCCTCCCCCCAGCCTAAACCCTGGAGGTTTAATCATTTCTCCAGTCTGATAATTTTGTCACTTCAAGAATGTTAGGTAAATGGAGTGAAGCGTGATTCTGGATTGAAACCTGGGTAAGGTGTCCTGAAGGATTGAGATGGAGAAGCTTCTGGACTTGGGGCAGCAAGTCTCAGAGCAGGTCACACTGCTGGTGTATTTCACTGTTCAGAAAGGCACGAAACTCACGTCTGCGGCTCAGCAGGCACTGGCTGAGCGCTTGCTGCGTGCTGAGCCATGTAAGGCACTGGGGATGGAGAGCTCCGTGCGGCCTAGTCTCTGCCCTTCAGGTGCTAAGACTGTACAAGGAATGGAGCCTAGGGGTGAGCGCTGACCGCAGTAGGTCAGCTAGCAGCCTCAGCCAGGAGTCTGCTCGCCGATGCTGGGGCGGGTAGACATAGGGTGAGTGGCCTCGGGGACAGTTTATCCAGGCAGCGGTGTGAAGCCTGAGGAACCTTTCGTTCCTGTCGGGTATACTTCTCCTTTGGTCACTGCTGGAAACATACTCTGAGTTTACTAAGCTGCTTCTCCCTTCAGCTTGTACCGTCTTTACTTGGATGGGTTAATTTTCTGTTACTGATCACGTATCAGTTAAGTCATGGTTCCCATAAGGCTAGGAGACCTCCAGTCTCCTCCACTGTGTATTGAGTTAATTTGTCTTCGAGAGGGCAGTCTCCCTCAGAATTCCTATTCCCACTTCCCAGGTTCCTACTCCTGCTTCTGTGCCCAGCAGCAGCACGGGGGTGTGAACTGGTAGCTTGGCCTCTGGAAACTGAATGTTCCACGATGGGCCAAGGGCTAAGGGCGGGCTCGGGACAAGGCTAGAGCAGACCTGGAGAGATAGATGGGTCCAGACTGTAAAGGAGTTTGAACGTCATCCTGTAGAAAACAGAGAGAATCAAGTTTTTGTATTTAAGAAGTGTTTCAAAAGGAAAGTAATGCTGTCGGCAGGGTAGAAGGTATAAGGAGAGACAACAGGAAGATGAGTCCGTTACAGTAGGCCAGGCACAGGCAAGCCCTGAGCTGAGGAAGTGGCAGTGAGGTAAGAAAGGAATTAGAGGTTTTAGAGGTGGAATCCACTTGAGTGGCTACGTGACGGTGGAATTGGGCTGTGTGGACCATTTCATCCAGGTGGCTCGGAATTGCCCAAATTCTGCTCTGTACTTTGGGTACCTTTCCTCCTGAGACTCCCACGGGAGGTCACGAGAAACCAGAAACAAGGCAGCCGATCCTGTGCCTGCAGTGCCCAGCTCAGGTCTCATAAATCTGTGTGGAATTTACAGCCCAAGCCAAGGATTCTCAGATCAGCCCTGCATTCCAGTCCCCAAGAGGGCTTGTTGACACCGATTGCTGGGTCCACTCCCCGGGTTTGGTTCAGTACACCTAGAGAGGGGTCTGAGAATTTGCATTTCCAACACGTTCCCAGGTGATGCTGATTCTGCTGGTCTGGGAAAACACTTTTAAGAACTGGGGGCCCTGAGGAAGAGTAGAGACCCGTGGGAACAAGCTTACCAGTGGCAAGAGGGAGACAGACGCCACCCCCGAGCGTGCAGCCTCGCAGGGAGCAGGGACTGCTTACGGGTACATGTGGGCCTGTCCATCTGATCCACTCAGATCATTAGTCCTTTCTCTAGGGAAGGAGCACTCTCTCCTCTCCCACCAACTTTTGAACTTGGGAATAGAAGCAGCAGCAGAAATCCTACATGACAGTGAGGTAGCCACTAGCCTGGGTGATTGGACTGATGCTGGTACTGTAGAGCAGTGATCCTCAGCCTGGCTGCATAGTGGAGCCACCAGAGTAGCTTGTTCAAAATATACCCACGTCCAGGTCCCACCGAGAACCACTTAATCAGAATCTTGCAGGGTGGAGTCCTGAGCAGTGTTCGTTAAAAGCTTCCTAGGTTGTTCTAAAGTGCAAGAACCATTATTTTAGACTGAGAACCCAAGAGATGTTTCTAGAATGTTTAACTCAGTTTGGGACGTTTTAGATTTGAATTGCTTATGTCAGATTAATTAAAGCTCAGCCTCAAAGGAGAATATGAAAGGAAAGGGAAGAAGTTCCAGGGGCAGATTTCCAGGAAACACCAGCAAAGACGAAGCCAGGTGTCAGAAGAATCAGAGTACCGGAAGAGGGTGATGATGTTGGGCTCCAGCAGGGACAGGGAGGGGGATAATCCAAAGAGTCCAGTGGAACCGAGAGGTCTTGTAGAATGAGAGGTGCTAGAGGTCACCCGCACTGATAGTTGGGCTGTTGTCAAAATCACATTCTATAAGGTGCTGGGGACAGACGTCCACGGGCAGCGTATTAAGAAGTCAGTAAAAGACGGGGATTTGGAGGTAAAAATGTAAACTACTCTTTCATGAAATAAGATTTTTTAACTAACTACTGGTTTGCTGTTTCCTTTTCTCCTTTATTTGTACATCTATGGCTTCAAAATTTGAGTCCAGTTTTTTTAAAAAAATCACTTCCAGATCTTTTCTATTTATTAAGGAGGTTTCAGGTTATTGTGAATACAGATTATTTATACAGATAATGAACCTGAGCATGATAAAAAAGGTATAATTTCCGGTGAGAAATGCATTGCACGAGGGTTAATGTCAGCCATGAGGGAAAGTTTGAAGTGCTTTCAGCATGAACTGCTGGACATTCAGACTCTGAGAAATCCGAGGGCTCTCAGGGCCAGAGAGCAGGACAGGCGCCTTCCCTTCTGCCGCAGACGAGAGGGCTCTTGGTGTTATGTTATTGGTGTTCACCGCTGTGTTCCCAGGACACGCAGCACTGCCTGGGAAACGGCAGGCACTCAGATGTGTCGAGGGTTGTTTTCTCATCTGTCTTGGGAACATCCACATCTTTTAAAATAATAGGACTTCCCTGGCAGTCTAGTGGTTAAGACTCTGTGCTTCCAATGCAGGGGACGTGGGTTTGATCCGTGGTAGGGGAGCTAAGATCCCACATGCGACGTGGCCAAAAAAACAAATAATAATAAAAAATATAAAATGCTAAGGTTGAAAAAATTAAAATAAAATAATAGGCTTTTCGTAGTTCTGTTTTACCCTCTGTTCATATATAACATTAGCTGGTACTTATATGCCTGGCACTGTCCTAAGGGCTTCATGTAATTCCTCATCACAACACTGTGAGGTCGTCTCCCCCAGTCTGCAGATGAGAGGCCAAAGTCACACCGCTAGTTAGGGAAGAACCGGGATTTGGACCCAGCTACCGGGGTTCTCAGCACCCTGCAGGTGACATACATGCAGCTCATCCCGTGTCACCTTCAGGCTCCCATCTCCAGAAAGATTTGAAAGGATCTCTAGTTTTCACGTCTGTGACTTTTCAAAGCTACATCACCCTCCGGGATATAAAAGTACAGGTAACCCTTGAACAACAAGGGTTCGACCTGCACGGGTCTACTTATACGTGGATTTTTTTTTTCAGCAGTAGAGACTGCAGTACTACACGGTCCCTGGTTGGTTGAACCTGCGGGTACAGAGGGGCCCACTCTAAGTTATACACCGATTCACCCCCGCAGTTCAAGGGTCAGCTGTCTTCTGAGAGACGTACAGATTTGTCACAACTAGTGGGTTTGCCAAAGCTCATGGAACTGTACACTTAAAATGGGTGGATCTTACTGTATATAACTCACGCCTCGAGAAAGCTGATTTTTTTTAATATTCTAATCAAAAAGTCAAACATGATTTCAAAAGCTTTAGAGAAGAACTGAAGTAGAGAAAGAAACAGTTATTAATCAGAGTTCAGTCTCTTCAAAAAAAGTTTTAATGGCTTTGTTTTCCAAGCTGTTTAAAAATCAAGTGTCATTTTACATTGGTTGTCATCCCCAGGGAAAGGAAAGCCTCTTCAGCGCAAGGTAAAACCACCTAAAAAGCAAGAGGAAAAGGAGAAGAAGGGAAAGGGAAAGGCCCAGGAAGACGAGCTGAAGGACTCCTTGGCCGACGACGACAGCTCCTCCACCACCACAGAGACCTCCAACCCAGACACAGACCCGCTCCTCAAGGAGGTAGGACGGCCCGTAGAGCAGGGTTCACACACAGTGAACGTGCTGTGTTCAACACGCGCACACGTTCTGAGGGCTAGTGCTCAAGAGTGCACAGACACGCCCAGGCAGTCACTCCCCTGCGGAAGCTCCACAGCGCCGGGCGTGAATGTCTTCACTTCCCCCGGGAAGCAAATTAGGAAGCCTGCTAATAAGGTGAAATAGTTAGAAATTGGAAACACAGCTTGAAAGTTAGGGACCATGTGGAATAGTAACGACCCTGGCTCATGCAAATTGTTTCAGATTTTAAGTATCAAAAGAAGATGAGGAGGAATTCTGTCACTTTGATGAATTATATTGGCCGTGTCCTGTCGGATCACCGCTGCTACAGTGGGCCCCGGTAGCAGGTAGAGCAGGGACTGTGGCCTCCGGCGCCGGGCACCCACCCAGCGCACCTCAGCACGCCGGGAGGCCGCCTCACTCCTCATCCTCCGCTCCCGGGGGTGGGGGGGCCTCAAGCATCAGGGGTAACACTGCAAAATGTCCAGACACCGTGGCCATGAGATAAATGGAGGGTAATGTTACTGCTGTGACTGTGTCAGGGAGTGTGAGTTATAAGTGGTATGCAGAAAAGTGAGGCTGTACTTCTGTTCTGGCATTTCTGTTTCTAAGTAACTGTATTTCAAATTTAAAATGATCCAAATAGAGCCTTTAATATTGTAGAGCAGAATTCTTTATCAGTCGTAATCTAGTGGCTTAAGAAATCATTTCTTAAAGATATCCAGCAGTGTCCACATATATTAATTTTTAAAATAAAATGTACACGTGACACTTTCTGGCCAGCCGCCCTCCCCTGTGCATCCCTGGCGTTTGGCGGGTGCTCTGGGCCAAATGTCAGGGATGGGGCTGGCGCTGTGTCCCATATCTCCTCTGTGACAGATGACTACAGAGGAGCAGAATGCCAGCTACTGATCCTCGAGTGGGGTCCCAGCCGTCTCTGATATGAATAAGTGTTTGGAAAGCGTTCTCAGCACAGACTTGCTCCACAGCTTTGCCCCACTTCCTTTCTGCCTTTCCGGCATTTTCCTAACCACTCCTCAGTGGCCCCTCTCCAGCGGACCCCCTCTGTGCACCCAGTGGCATCATTCTCCCTTCTCTGCTGTTGGTTTTCTCCTGGTTGTCCCATCTCCTGCCCTGTCATTTGCTTCCTTACAGACGCAGCTCAGGACTGGCGGCCCCCGTGCCTGTTACCCTTCTCCGGCTGAGCAGTCTGTACGCCTCCCCCTCAGCACTCTTGTGTAGAGTTCGTGTGCTCTTGTCTCTTTGTGACTGATCTGTTTGCCAGTTTTGTGCATTTTCTTCCCAACTGGATTTCAATCTTGGGAGGTCATTTTCTCTTGGATGTGTGTCTTTTCCAACCCTATTCCACCCATGCATTCAGCAAATACATGTTGAGTACCTGAGTGCTGGGTGCTTGAGAAGCAGCCATGGACAAAAGAACCAGGTTCTTGTCCTGTAGGGGCTCACAGTCTACAGAGTTCTTGACGAGTCGGGTGTTCCAGAAATACTTACCGCATGACTCAGAATAGTCTCAAAAGGTGTATGGGCAGGAGGCTGTTTTACCCTTTCTCTGCAGTTAAATAGATCGGTCTGTGTGACCTGTTAAAATCCAGGCTGCCAGAACCGTGCAGCCGGATGCTGTCGGGTGGACGCTCATCTGCCCAGTGTTGGGAGCTCCCCCCATACCCACAGCTCTGCCCTTCGGCCCGGTATGTCTTCCCCCGATTGGCCCTATGCACCCTGAACACAGAACCACGTTTCTGTTTTCTTCATTTCCCATCTGTGCTGTGTGTGGTCCTTCTGCTCATGAGCAGTGCACGCCCGCTCCACAGGCGGCTCCCGGGCGGGGTCACCAGTGCCTAAACCGATACCTGCCCTGTTTAGAGACAAGCCCCCCGGGCTCACGCCTGGGTGTTGCAGCAGCATCACCTTACTCTGAAACGCACGGTATGGTCTCCGTGCTCACCTGGTCGAGGACCCAGGGGCAGCAGTGCTCTGAGGTGCAGCTGGGCTGTGGCCTTCTCAGGCCACATCGCCAGTCGTGTGTAACTGTATTGTAGTCCTGACTTAACTTTTCTTGTACAAAAGGCAAGGTTTTGCTCCCCAGTGCTTAAAAACAAGAAGCTACCCGTCTGTTGCTACCACTGTCAGCACCCACCCCAGTCAGGATATGAGTATAAGTTAAAGTGACATGAGTTAATACCCATACTCACCAAAAGATAATTTATAGTAAATCAAAGACTGAAAAATTGACAGACCCACAATAAAGAGAGATTTGAAGAAAGGAGCTTATCATTTTTATACATGTGATGTGTGTATCTACTACATGTTTGGTTTTGTGTCTCTGCCTTCAGACAGGACTATAATATAGCAGGCATTTTTGTTAATCCTTCTCAGCAGTTGTGTCCTTTTTTTTTTTTACAGGATACAGAAAAGCAAAAGGGAAAACAAGCCATGCCTGAAAAACATGAAAATGAAATGTCTCAAGGGAAACAGAAAAGCAAAAAACTCTTCAATGTTAAGAAAGAAATCCCAACAGATGTGAAACCCAGGTAAGAAAAATGAGTTCAGAGAAATGAGGTATGTAAAAGAAGTTACTGGTGAGAACCAGGTAATGTTTTCGTTTGCTTGGTTGGTTTTTAGGGGGTTTTTTGCAACAAAAGCTGCATACCTCATGACATTCCTCTGGGGTTTTTTCTAATGCCCAGCATTCGCTGTCGCTGGTGAGGGACAACCACATGCTTCTGATGTCAGAAGTATAAAAGGCAGGGTTAAAGCTACTTGTGAAATGGAGGAGGAAAATGTACGTTGGTGATCTGTTCCCAGGCAGAGAGCCGTTTCACTTCTGCACAGAGATGGCCTTGGTGCTTTAGCCGCAGGTACGAGCATAACTTCTCTCAGCTAGAGCCCTGAGTCTGCTCACTAACCCAGAGCTGCCACTGGGATCTAGAATTCTGTGCTGTAAAACTTGGGAGAACTTATTCTTAACCTTAAAAAAAAACAGTGCTCAGGGCAGATGTGACTACCAGACAGTTCTACCATGAAGTAGTTCCCGTCCAGTTCCCGTGGGGCAGGTCCTGTGGGCCTCACAGGGAGGGCGACCTGCAGAATGTTTCCCCAGGTCAGGGAATGAGTTGAACTATTGGGTTATTCGTTACCAAGTTTACTTCGTACTTTTACTAAACTTTGGGTCTGTCTAGTAAACTAATCCTAGTTTGAGCGTGGTTAATAATGCCCTTTCTAGCTCACCATATAAAATGGCCATCTGCGTGGAAGCCAGTATTTGCCTTCTTGTGTGGTAAGTGGGCATCGACCCAGGAAGTTGAGGGAATTAGGTATAAGTTGATAAAGGAAGACATTTATCATTAGAATTGCCCTTAGCTTTGCGGGTCTGTTCTTACTCTGATTCTAGGAATAAAACTTGAGCTCTGCAAAAACATCAATAAGCTAGACTCTGTCCCTAGATTATACAGCTTAAGTCGACAGGGGCCGTCTGTTTTGTAGAACCAGAAGCTAGTAAGAAATTAGTGATTACTGCAGTAAAATTTAACCTTGTCCCTGAACTTATGAAATAACACAGGATATGGCAGTGATTAATAACAGAGTATTTATACCTAAAAGTTACCCTTGTGTGCAAAATGTCAGTTTAAGTGACCTCACCCCACGATTCGTTGAGAACGATCTGACCCAGTTAGAAGCAATGTCAAGTGGAGTAAATGGCTGATACACTTGAGTCTCCCCTGAGAGGCATCAGCCTGAGGTACTTTGCTGCTAATGTTCTGGCACCCCAGGACAGGAATTAACCCTCGTCTAGTGGCGAGAGAGTATTCTTCTAGACCTTTTTCAGGCTTAGTTGACTGATCAGATGTTTTAAAGTAACTGAGGCCAAAAATCCAAATTATGAAAAACCCTAGTTTCTACATATGCTGAGATTTTGTGAGACTGGACAGTCATGCTATCATTCTTATAATCATAAATTTTAAAACCCAACTTCTAAGAATTATCTTAATGAAACCATTTCATAGGCGGCTGTCACCAAACCTGCCCTGTTTATTCTCCTTGATGCCTGAGGTCAGTATTTTTAAGACCGATTGTACATACATGTTAATCCTCTCATCCCTCTTCTATTGATTTCTGTCATATTCTGATTTTTTTATGAAATAAGTTGGCCATTAGCAGATTTGACTTTGAAAGTTTGTAAACCACTCCGCTTGATGCCCCTGACTTTGCAGGGATGTTGAGTTTGCTGGTAAACCCAAAGCCAGAGCTGCTCGCTCTCCAGCCCCCGTTAGGAGGCAGATAGAGTGGTTAACTCGTGTCCTTTTGATGTATAGTTAACAGAGGAATCATTACCAGAAGACAGTTTAAGCAACGTGCTCTAAATTGTCTTTTGTAACTGGAGAAATCTATATCAACCCTGGTCTTCTCATCTCCTGTATCTAATCTCTTTAAACTCACTGATCTTGTTTTGTGTTTTTCTAAATTCAGGGATAAAAGTTTTGAGTCAGAATCTTTTAGTACATCAGTCAAATTCAGAGTTCAAGAATTTTTTTTTTTTTTTTTTTGCGGTACACGGGCCTCTCACTGTCGTGGCCTCTCCTGTTGCGGAGCACAGGCTCCGGATGCACAGGCTCAGCAGCCATGGCTTACGGGCCCAGCCGCTCTGCGGCATGTGGGATCTTCCCGGACCGGGGCACGAACCCGCGTCCCCTGCATCGGCAGGCGGACTCTCAACCACTGCGCCACCAGGGAAGCCCAAGACCTTTTTTTAATAACCAGAAAGGTGGCCTCTGAATAGAGCCATTTGCTGTCTCCACTCGGTTGTGACAGTAAATGCACTGTGCTGTCCTGTGCTGGTCCCGCCCCAGTGACACCTGATGTTCCTGTCACCTAAGAAGTGCTCTCAGCACGTTATATATGATTCCACATATCTGAAGGAAATAGGTGCACACTTTTAAAAAAGATATATTAATAAGGCATATATTATGACTTTCTTTTGGAAGATTTACCTGGTGGGGAAAAAGCATTTATATAGCAGTTAGCCAAAAAGCTGATGTTCTAATAGTAAAATCTGTGGGTTTAGCTCACATTCGCTTTATCAAAAATTAGTCTTTAAATGTTATCAGTATTGTTGGAACATTATATTATATCACCTCCAGGCCAGAAGACCCAAATCCTTAAATGCTGAAGAATTCATTTTCCTATACATAAGTGGTAGTAAGCCAGAGGAGTGGCTCCCACGTGGTCTTTGCCTGTGTAGCCCCATCCTCCCTAACTCCCAAGAGTTGGCTTCAAAAAAACCACTAGGAGTGAATGTGGGGCAAAGGGTTACAGGGCAGAGATCTGGTCTCCCCCTTTTTTCCAGCTTATACGCTGTAGAAGTGGGTCTGTAGACCTCCCGAAGACTGTATTTTAGGTCAGAGATGCCAGGGGATGAGACATGTCAGACACTAAAAGGACTTCAGGAGACCAGGAAAGGCGCAGGGCCCCCTGGTTTAGGATACCAGCTATCCATTGATCCTTTTGTTTTCTGTTTATCAACGTATGTTTACATAACTTAAATGTAATAATCTAAAATAAGCAAAATGTGTTATAGAATCATTGTACCCTCTGTCAGAGTCTGCTTGAACAGAGCACTCGGCTCAGGGCCGTGGGTGCCACAGTGCACACACTGACCTCCAGGCCCTCAGCACTGGGAAAGCCCTCACCTTGCCCTCAGCTCTCTGCCTCCCCTCTTCCCCCAGACGGGGGCAGGGACCGAGTATGACACAAGCAGCAGGAAACTTAGGAGCGTGCGTCAGCATCCCAGCTAGCTTTCTGTTCTTCTCTCTTCCAAAGAATCACCTAAATTAAGTTGGCCATTATCCATTTTATTCAGAAGCCTTAAAAATGGCTTCTTGGGGCTTCCCTGGTGGCGCAGTGGTTGAGAGTCCGCCTGCTGATGCGGGGGACACGGGTTCGTGCCCCGGTCCAGGAGGATCCCACGTGCCGCGGAGCAGCTGGGCCCATGAGCCATGGCCGCTGAGCCTGCGCGTCCGGAGCCTGTGTTCTGCAACGGGAGAGGCCACAACAGTGAGAGGCCCACGTACAGCAAAAAAAAAAAAAAAAAAGGCTTCTTGGTGGAGATGATCTGGTTTAACTTAGGAAAGTATGAGTCAGCAGAAGTAAAGTCGTTGTCTGGCACCTTTTTTCTTAAAAACCAACTAACTCCACAGTAGTGCAGCGTGAAGCTTTGTATAGACAGTCCCCAGCCCCACACTTATAAACGACTTGCTTACAAAGAGTTCACGCCCACCCAGTTCCACCACCACCACTACCAGAGGTCTGGGTGTCTGTCAGGGGAGCCTTTGTTTTTTAAAAGGTGGTGTTTTTAAATCACCCTGTCAGTAGGAAGTAGCAAGGGCAGACGATTTCTAAAACTGCAGCATTAATAGTCTCGCCCGTACGCGGTGGACTTTTTCATGTCAGTTTGTTATCCCACCTAAAATCCTACTTATGTGGGTTAACCGAACCCTTCGAATTTTTGGCTAGCTCTTACACTAATTCCAAATATACTAACACTTTATTATAGAAAAATTATGAAATATAAAGAAACAAAAGAATGAACGTGACCTTTGACCTCCTACCTTATAAAATGTTTGTAAAGAGCCTCTGTTAAAATTTATCTGTTTAACAGACCTACTAGAGAATGGACTTGAGGACATGGGGAGGAGGAAGTGTAAGCTGTGACAAGTGAGGGAGTGGCACGGACATGTATACACCACCAAACGTAAGGCAGACAGCTAGTGGGAAGCAGCCGCATAGCACAGGGAGATCAGCTCGGTGCTTTGTGACCGCCTGGAGGGGTGGGATGGGGAGGGTGGGGGGGAGACACAAGAGGGAAGAGATATGGGAGCATATGTACATGTATAACGGATTCACCTCGTTATAAAGCAGAAACTAACACACCACTGTCAAGCACTTACACTCCAGTAACGATGTTTAAAAGAAAGCTATATTTTTAACAACATTTTATCTGCGTACGAAGTCACGCTTCACGTACTTACACCTTTGCGGGGGCGGGGGGGTTGCTGGTGGTGCCGTTGGATCTAGAAAGCCTGACCCGTCCTGACCTTTGCACTCTGGTGTGGACCAGCGTGGTCTGTGCCTGGCCCCAAGCCCAGCAGAAATTGGCTGCCCCCCAGGGAGTGCGAACTTGGAGGGGCAGCAGGAGGAGCCTGAAGGCTGGGGCTGGGGGCAGCGCGGCACGTGGGAGTCACACGCCTGAGGGCTGGGGCAGGACGTGCGCTACAGTGGAAAATGCCAGACACGTACCCGTTTTAAGAACATCTGTGTCGACCGGTGAACTTTGTGAGATTTTCGATGAGAAGCAAGCTATTGGCTCAGCCTTAAACTGACAGCTTTGCAGCCATCACCAGGAGCCCGGTGGAGACGCGTGATGAGTTTTGGAAGAATTCTCATCGGGCCACTGGGTGCTGTCAGCTGTGTCCCACTGTTTCCCGGGAAGACATCCTTTTCCTGGACTGTGTCAGCCCACCTCCTGTCAGAGGCCTCCCAAGCCTGCGACTTGATCTTGGTGGGCAGCACAGAAGCAGCTTTGTAAGAAAGGTTTTTAGGGTCCATGCATTTCCATTGTTCACCAGGCTACTTTATGAGGGCCATCTCCCCAAGTTCATTTCTCCTAGAGATTGCTTATCTCGCCACATTTTAATGTTTTCTTCATCAGGCTGTGGAAACTCAAAATAGCCCAGCTGCCTTGCTGACAGGAAGGTCAGAGCCAATTCATTGTCCTCTTTATATATGTTTATTATGTTAAGCTTACCTCTAAATAGTTTAGAAGAAATATACTCTAAATAGATTAATAAAAATAATATTTAAGTTTTTGCCTAAGATGAACCCTGAGTTCAAGAATAAAGAAGAATATTCATCTCCCCCACTCAACCTACACCTTAGGCAAATAAAGCAGTCCTGCTATTCTGCCATGGGCTCTTGGGGTTTTGTAGGTCACCCAGGAACTTAGCCCTGGTCAGTACACAGTGTCTGTGAGAAAAATGCGTTCAAGGTTTTGAGCAGCAGAACCTTTGGCATTTCTAAGCCTGAGACCCTTCAGAATCTCCATATTCCGGAGTCCCACAGGCAGTCTGGCTGCTGGGTGAGACTCACTCACCAGCAGGATGACCGCACTTAGTACCTCCTAAATGGCTAGTCTGTGCCAACAGCGTCATACACCTTATCTGACGCAGGTGTTCCCACGCATTACATACTATTAAACAACGGACCTCAGTTCCTTGTCCACACTCAGAATAGCAGAGGATAAACCTGCAAGTGCGAGTCTCCTGAACAGTACTGGAGGCGCTTGGAACGCGGCCAGCCCTCAGCACTGTGGGTTGATAATGCCTCAGGAGGCCAAATGAGTAAAAGAAGGTGTTGAAATTGTAGCGGGATCAGTGGCCTCTCCTCTCTGCTCTGAAACAAAGGGCTGCGTTTGAATGTTCCACCTTTGATTGTCTTTCAGTTCTTTAGAGCTGCCATATACCACCCCTTTGGAAAGTAAACAGCGTCGAAATCTCCCAACCAAGATTCCTCTTCCAACTACATTGACAAATGGATCCAAACCACGAAATTCCCAGAAAACAAAAGGTATTTTCATTTTTCATCGTACAGATGCCCTCATGATCCGTTGTGTTAGTAGTTGTGAGTTGGCAGTAATCGGTCAGCAGTTACCAGTCATAGGACGGCTACGGTTGGGTTCTCACTAGAAGAGAACGGGCTTTTTGAAGTTGGCCCGAAAGAAAGGAATTATCCTCCATAACAGCCTTCTTTTCTGAATTCTCTACAGGTGCAAATAAGTTACTGGATCACAGGCCACCTGCCCTAGCAAGATTCCTCCCAAACAGTCAAGAACTAGGCAACACCAGTAGCTCAGAAGGTGAGAAAGACTCTCCACCGCCAGAGTGGGATTCCGTGCCCGTTCACAAGCCCGGCAGCTGTAAGTATGGTGACCTGGAGACCACGGGCCCTCCACACCCACAGCCCACCCAGCTCTGGGCCGGAGAGCCGCGGCGGGGATGGCCGGGGCACGTAGTGCTTTACAAGGAGACCCAGCGTCTAGCCTGCCGGGGCCGGCTCGTAGCAGCCAGCAAAAGCTGCTGTTATACAGTCTGCTAGTCGTTAAACTGTTGTAGCTTAATCGGCCGTGGTGGGAGTATTTATACCAGAGCAATCAGCAGACGATTCAGAGGGCTGGTCAGCCAGCACCCCAGTGCCGAGTGTAGGGCACGGAAAGGTCTGCGCAGAGCAGCGGATCATCCAAAGTACCGCCTCCTGAAAGCGTCACCTCAGCAGCCCCTCACCTGACTAGTTTCTCGTACATTTACAGTATAACTGCTTTTTGTAAAAATGCAGTTTATTCCCAGTTTACCCACATCTTTTCCAGGAACCCATGTTGGTTCTCTCACTAGCCCCTTGACCTCGTTCCTCCGGTCAGGCCTGCAGGAAATTGTGAAAGTAGCACCGTCTCCTAGAAGAGGGTGGAGGTCCTCGCCCTCTGGAAACTTAAGACCTGGAACAGAAGATGACAGAGACCAGCACAGTCAGGGCCTGGTGGCAGGGCTTGGGGGTCAGTCCCTTAGGGCTGATTTGTCTACCCACACCAAGGTGTCAGCACGGCCTCCGTTTGGCCCATTTGTGCCAAAGGGAGATGAGGGTCGCGCACCAGGTTTGAGGCGAAGGATGCTTAGAGCAGAGGGGGTGGTGAGTTGAATGAGGGCGAGGAACTCGGAAACTCGGGTGAGGTGTGCGTTAAACACGCACCTTTGTAAATACATACTGGAAAGAGATGCTCCAGATGGGTTAGAACCTGCAGCCCTGTAATTGCTGTGAAACTTTCTGGTGCCTTATAGTACTGTTTTTTTTTTGCCTGAGATGAGAGATATATTCCAAAATCCCTGGTCATTCAAGTAGTGTTGAACAAGTCTCTGGGTTGTCCCGGTGTCCAGGCTGATGCTTTGGAGTCCTTGGGTCCCCTCTGAGGTTTCAGCTGGACATTGGTCCTCAGCTTATACCCTGGGATTGGGGTGGTTCCTGCACAGAGGAAGCTGGATTCCAGTGTAGGGAGTAAATACCACGTGCCCAGGGAGCCGGTTTCATGGGGTTGTCTGGGGCCCAGTGAAGTAAACGCAAGCCGTGCCGGCATCAGCACCAACACAAGCCCGAGGGGTATCCTGCAGGGAAGAGGGTGTGGGCATCAGGTCAGCACACCCCGGAGCAGGTGAAGAAGGGGTTCTCCACGTAAGCGGGGCAGGTGGACATGGGTCGGTGGATAGGTGCCAGGACCACGGGGGAGGGGCAGGGAGAGTCACCGGGGCGGGTGCACAGTGGCGCCGGAGATGAGACAACTCAGCCTTCGAAGAGAAGGGTGCTTTGTTTGGCGGTGCTGGGCGGGCCGGGGCCTTGACACAGCGCGGAACGCGCGTAGCCTCACTCAGGCCCCAGCCCCCGGGCTGTTGGGAGAAGCACCCGGTGCTGGAGGGAATGGTCTGGGCAGGGGAACCACCATGCAGAGCCGGCTTGGGTTCTGGAAGTGAGGGGAACGGGCCCTCCCACGGAGGGAGAGCAGTGCAGACCGTCCTCACTGTAAAGGCTCGAGAGGCCCGCCAGGAGGGGGCCAGGGGAATAGGCCCCAAGCTGGGCAAAGCCTGCTGGGCAGGGAGGAGAAACAAGGGGGACGACCGGCCGGGTGTTGGCCAGGGTAACGGGCGAGTGGGCAGCCGTGCAGTCTGGGGGCCCCAGAGGCCGAGCTCGTAGAGGCCGGGCCCCTTCCTCACACTTCGCATCACAGTAGCTGGAGCAGCACCCAGGTGCGCACCATAGATGTGCTAAGTGGTACCTTTTTCGGATACAAGTTGTATGTTTCCATTCGGTGAGTGCAGAATCAGTATTATTTTGTGACACTGAAAGTTTTTCTGTTTTAAATTTTTAAAACAGCTGTGCCTTAAAGGGCAGTAGGAATATAGTAGGAGATCCTATCCTTGTAAAACAGGGACCGGGAGTGGCCCCGCACCTGTGCAGTTCAGACCTGTGTGGAAGCACAGAGGCTTTCAGGTCCCGGCAGAGACTCCACCTGCCCGTCCCTGAGGGGCGTGGAGAGGTCTCCTCCCAGCCTGAGGTGTGGGAGGGAGAGGACCACGCCCTCTGGCAAGGCCTGCAGAACGCAGCCAGGAGGTGGGTCACATCGGTGATTCCCGGAAAGGCCCAGAATGCAGAGAGAGACACGACTTCCCTTTTTTTCTTTAAACAGAACACGTATGACAGCTGTAGGTTTTTCTTGTTGGAAGCAGTTGAGTCCTGCATAGCACCAGCTAGAACACCAGAAGTAACCGAAACTGAAGGGTAAAAATCCAAGTATCACATTGAGACCCTTTGTTTTTAACTTCCAGCTACCGATAGCCTTTATAAACTCTCTCTGCAAACCCTCAACGCAGACGTCTTCCTAAAACAACGCCAGACCTCGCCGCCGCCCAGCTCCCCGTCACCACCCGCCGCGCCCTGCCCGTTCACGTCCAGGGGCAGCTACAGCAGCATCGTCAACGGCAGCCCCAGCAGGTAGGCCCGCGGCCCCCGCCTGTGCCGCGCTAACCCGGTGCTGCTCCCCGTAGTTGGGAATCCTCAGTGGCCGCAGACGGCCATCCCTTCTCGCCTCTTCCCTCGGCGGGCTCAGCGCCCTCCCCACGGCGCCGCCTTCCCACTGGTCACCCGTGCCCGAGGGGCACCAGGGTCATGCTCTAGGCCAGGAGCCAGGAGCATACTCAGCGAGGGCTGAAGACCCACAGCAGCTGCGCTGTGGGCAAGGAAATGGGTCTGCGGGTCGTTCCCTCTGACCTGTGGCGGGTGAGCGTAGCAGCGTAAGGGCGGGACCTGGAGGAGGGCTCCTGCCAGGCAGTGACAGTGACCCCAATGGTGATGACACTCGAGCAGGGGCCGCCTGTTCCCACACACGCAGCAGCGCCCGGCCCGGCCCACGGCCACCCTGCCCGTGTGGGAAGAGGCGGGAGGCCCCGGGCCTGGTGGGCACTGGCCGCCCGGGCCCTCGCACAGAGGCTGCCCACACGCTCCACTCCGTCCCGCTGCCCGGCATTCCCTCCAGGACGGGGCTGCCTCCTTTCCAGGCCCCTGCCTCTCTCCCACACCTGGAATTTTACCTTTCTCCCACATTCCTTCCCCCTCCCAACCCATCCCCCCAGGCTACACAGCCTCAGGCCGCAGAGCATTTCCTGAGGGCTGGCCAGGCCCTGTGGGCTGCCCAAGGCTGTCCCCGGCTCCCTCGCAGGCCCTGGGACACGTGCCCCGGGGGGCCCCCTTGGGGGCGGGGCATTGCCCACGAGGACTGAGCTGTTCTCTCCTTGCTTCTTCCCTCAAGCGACTCTAAAACAAAGCAGTCAAATGGGAGCAAACACAAACTGACAAAAGCAGCCTCGCTCCCGGGCAAGAACGGCAACCCCACTTTTGCTGCAGTCACGGCCGGGTACGACAAGAGCCCAGGTGAGCGGCTTGGCACTGGGAGACCAGGCACTGCTGGGCCTCGGGCCTGGTGGAGGTCCCTGCGGCCTGGCTGCTTTGATTGATTCGGAGCCCGTTGTTTCAGGTGGGAACGGCTTTGCTAAGGTTTCTTCAAGCAAAACAGACTTTTCCAGCAGCCTTGGCGTGTCACACACTCCCGTGGACAGCGATGGCTCAGACAGGTGCGTTTGGCCCTTGTTAACAGGGGAAGGCAGGAGGGTTTCCCAGGCCAATTTAGCATCTTCTATCGTATGTGTGCTTCGAGGCGTTTGCCCCTAGGCGACAAGCAGGTGTTTGTCGGAGGCGGTCAGGAGCCTCTCTGTTGGGTGGGGCAGAGCCCTGAGGGGTGCTCCCACCTGGCTCCCTGACGGGAGGAGGGGCCGCGACATGTTCCGCCCCAGCGGAGAGGGAGACAGACGTGTGTTCTACCTTCTGAGTCTCTTCTGAAATCCGTTATCATGGTTGTTGTGAAAAGGATGTGATCCGATCATTAGAACTAGAAGAACAAAAACGCACTCGAGAGGATGGACACGGAACAAATTCTAGGCAGTTTATTGTAAATTATTGGACAGGCCACTTCTTTGACCCAGAGCAATCACAGTGGCCTGGTGGCATGCAGCGACTGCCTCGGTTCATTTTCCCAGATAAATAACGATGACAATAAGATTATAACTGTCAGTAGAGTCCCAGTTTTACCTGCTTGACACTAAAAGGAAATTAATCCTAGATTTGAAATCATTTTTTAATAAATCTTCCATTACCAAAAGGGAAACGAGGAAGAAACGCCTCTTTTCTCTGCATGACACTTGCTCTGAGCCAGGCCGTCAGCTCGCGACAGGGTAGCCTGGGCTCTGAACTCCTCCGTGCCCCCCTCCTTTGTTATGGAAGGCGTTTCCAGTCCCCACTTCTGCCTGTAATACGTGAGCCCCCAGCTGAAGCCGCGCCTCCTGTGTGTGAAGCCGTGCGTGATGGACCTGCTCCACTAACCATCACATTTTTGTGTGTTGCATTTTCCTCTTACAACGTTCAGCTCGGGTTTGTGGAGTCCTGTCAGCAACCCCAGCAGCCCTGACTTCACACCCCTCAATTCGTTCTCGGCCTTTGGAAACTCTTTTAACCTAACTGGTGGTGAGTGTTTAACACTAGACCCGTGACTAATGAGCCTGTGGACAAGGACAGAGGGAGGATAGGGTCCACTTTCACGTGTGGAGGAACACACGGCGGTCACTTAGTGGACACGTTTAAAGGATGCGTTTCCCTGTATCAGTGCGGTCAGGCGGCAGCAGATGGGCCGACTCCAGGGAAGTGGGTCTGTCCGTGCTCTCCTGGATGGGGTCTGGCACAGCCGCCCAGGTGCGAGGAGGCCCAGTGAGAGGCCCTCAGAAGGGTCCCCTGTCCGCTCGGCACCCCAGCCCGTAGGTGCGGTGGTCTGCTCGATGCTCTGCGGGTCCCAGCTGGCTCGTGTTGCGCAGAACTGACTTAAGAGCTGCAAGAAAGGCTTCTGCGTCTGAGATGTGACTCCTGGCCATGCTGGGGCTCTTTATGTTTCTGCTGTCCGGAATTAGGGGCAACCGTGTGAATTTCACATTAGCTGTGATCGTGATGTTTGCACTTGACCGTCCAGTGATAGGTGTGGGTGAGGTCTTCAGACCACGTGCTGGGGTCTGGAGAAGAGCCCCCCGCATCCTGTTTTCCCCGAATGTGGTGGGAGCTGATGGAGGGGGTGGGAGCTGATGGAGTGGGTGGGATGGCTCCAGGTGAGCAGCGGTGGGATGCAGACCCCTGAGCGGACGCCCCACCTGCCGGAGGGAGCACGGCCAGATCCAGCACGGACTTGCCTTTGCTTCCTCACCTCCAGAAGTTTTCAGCAAGCTCGGGTTATCGCGATCGTGCAATCAGGCCTCACAGAGGAGCTGGAACGAGCTGAGCAGTGGCCCCTCATACCTCTGGGACTCTCCAGCGACCGAGCCCAGCCCTTCTTGGCCAGCCAGTTCCGGTTCCCCGACCCACACGGCCACAGTGAGTACTGGGCTTGGGCCCCGCCCGCTCACAACGTCATCACTGCTGTCACTGTCCCTTGGGTGGTGCTGACAGGTATAAATGACAAACAGCAGCTCGGAAGGCGTGGGTTAGCGCTTTCACCATCTCTGCTGCTGTGTCTTCATTTCTGCCAAAGTGACCTTCACTCTTCAGAGCCGTGACGGTCAGGAAGTTAGTTACAGGAGGAACAGCTGACAGCTGGGGGTTGACGTCTGAATCCTCTCACTTCAGCCTCTCCCGACTGAGTGAGACCGCGGGGTGGCTGGTCGCCCGTCTCAGGTCCCACCACCTCCAGAGTCAGACGGTGCCAGAGCTCGCTCGGCATATGCCTGATCCCGAGAAGCACCCGTGTCTCGGCTTGAGCTTTTCTAGAGTGCATCTGTTTGCTTCTCAGCTAAACTGTTCTGCAAAGATCATGCTCCAAAATAGTGTTCTTACCAAGGAAAATGATTACTGGTTTCGGCTTTTACAAAATCGTGACGGACAAATATGACCCCACTGTGATTACTTCTTCATCCTCAGGAAAACTAAATTAATTAGATGTGCACGGTTTAATGGTAGATATTTTAGCTTCATAGATTCCAAAGTTTGTCTTCACTTGTAATCATTCTGTTCTCAGTTTTACAGTCATCTTAACCATTCTTTAAAACGGGGTCAGTCACGGGGAGGGGTAGGGGGAAGCTGGGACGAAGTGAGAGAGTGGCATGGACATATATACACTACCAAATGTAAAATGGATGGCTAGTGGGAAGCAACCGCATAGCACAGGGAAATCAGCTCGGTGCTTTGTGACCACCTAGAGGGGTGGGATAGGGAGGGTGGGAGGGAGATGCAAGAGGGAGGAGATATGGGGATATATGTGTATGTATAGCTGATTCACTTTGTTATAAAGCAGAAACTAACACACCATTGTAAAGCAATTATACTCCAATAAAGATGTTAAGGAGAAAAAAAAAAACGGGGTTGGTACCTGTTGAGACTTTGCAGGCCGTTATTTCTGGTGCAGCCTGTCCAGCTCCGCCCTGGGTGCACAGGTGGCAGGGCGGCCCTAAGCACACCGGTGAGGCCGCGTCCCCCCCGCGCCGACTTCAGCCGCAGAAGCGGGCGGCTGGACTCGGCCCCCCGGCTGTGGCTTGCCGCCCTATCTTTAAAACATCAGAACCGTCCACCCAGACTCTGAGGTGGCTTCATGTATAAAACATTTGTTTTAAAATAACTAAAATGAAAGAACCATGCGGTCTAGCCCATTCTTAGCGTAACCGTCGCCGCTTTACCACCTGCCTGCCTCCCTCGAGCCTGACGCTCCCTGTTGTGTGTTTTGTTTCGTCAGCCGATCCTCGGCAACACCAGCAGCCTGTGGTCCTCCACTCCATTCAGCAGCTCGATCTGGTCCAGCAGCCTGCATAGCACCCTCCCCTTCACCAGCCCTGCCAACGCACTGCCAAGCATCGGCCTCATGGGCCCCGAAAGCCCCTCCGCTCCTCACACACCCTCCGCCGCCAGCCCTGCCGATGACCTGGGCCAGACCTACAACCCGTGGCGGATATGGAGCCCCACCATCGGAAGGAGGAGCTCCGACCCCTGGTCTAATTCGCACTTCCCTCATGAGAATTGAAATTAGGCAAAAAGAAAAAGAAAAAAGTGAGGGCCCCTCGTCTAGATCATGATATGCCCATTTTCGAGACATCTTTTTAAGGCTCTTTCTTAACGCTGGAGCTTCCCACTCGCGACCCTCATCTTTGCAAAACAGACTCCAGCAGGGCAGGCTTGTACCACTCGCTTCTTTCAGATCTTTCTTGCAATTATAATAATACGAGATTTGCTGTTGTGCTTTTAGAGAAAAGTCTGGACTCAGCCACAAACTCTAATAAGACCTGTACATCTGAAAACCTTAACTGTTATCAAGTTTCCACCACTTGTCTTCTTCCATTCTTTATTTATCTGTATGAACACAAATTTGACATTACAGCTAAGGAAATAACTTGAGTTGATTCAGAAGTCCTGGCATGTGACAATTTTATTAAATTACCAAGTTTGGTTTTTAATAATTTCACAATATTATGCGCCAAGATCTAATTTTAAAAATGTATGAGGACTTTGTGCTGAAAAATAGAGTATTTTTTTAAACTAAGGCTGTCTCGGTTTAAAAGCAGATTACAGAAATGTAAGTCAACTTTAAGAACAGTGAATGAATGTGAAAACATTCGGTTGAGACCATACGCGTTTTCTGTGCTGTTTGTACTTGAGGTCTGTAACATTTGTACACCTGAATTTATTTTAAAGATAAACTGAAATGCACATAGCCAAGTCTTGAGATACAAGATCGAATGTGTATTTCTTAAAAATACAACTTTGTGTTGTACTTTGAAATAAATGATGCTTTTTTCAAAAGCCTTGAATTGTTGTGTCTTTTTTTTTTTTTTTTTTTTTACACACAAGGTGCATGTATTTAGATTCTCTCACACCAAAGTAAGCCATTCTGTCATTGCCTTATCCTGTGGAGTTGGACTTACCGTGGCTAGAAGCACTGTGGTCTAATTAAATTCTGATTATTTCGATAGTATTCCCTAAAGGCCCTTGATAGGGACTTCCCTGGTGGCACAGTGGTTAAGAATCCACCTGCCAATGCAGGGGACACGGGTCCGAACCCTGGTCCAGGAAGATCCCACATGCCGCGGAGCAACTAAGCCCGTGCGCCACAACTACTGAGCCTGCACTCTAGAGCCCATGAGCCACAGCTACTGAGCCCACATGCCACAGCTACTGAAGCCCGCGCGCCTAGAGCCTGTGCTCCACAAGAGAAGCCACCGCAATGAGAAGCCCGCGCACCGCAACAAAGAGTAGCCCCCGCTCGCCGCAACTACAGAAAGCCCGCGCACAGCAACAAAGACCCAATGCAGCCAAAAATAAATAAATTTATATTAAAGGCCCTTGATAGAAAAAAGTTCACACATCTGAAAAGCAGCATGTTGACCCTTTTCCAATTTCAAAACTCCCACAGCTCCTCCAAGTGGTGCTTGTAGAGACCATACAGATACCAGGCAAGTTCCATGGGCAGTTTGGTTTAATCTCTCAGAAAGTGTTGGCCTGCTCCAGCTGCCTTTACTCATCCTCCTTTTTCCAATCTCTAAAGCCAGTCTTTGCTGGGTAACCAGAGACGCCAGACATAAATGTTCCGTTTGAGGTCAATTACACGATGAAGAAATCCACCCGTCCAGCTCAGAGTGGTTTAGTTGAAGCATCGTACAGAGAGATTTTAAGTCTGACCTTTTCTCTGCTTTGCAGCAAAGCTCAGCAGAACCAGCCCCATTGCTTTCCCAGCCTATGCTCTGCCTGAGACTTGGGACACCAGCTTCCTGTCTGTCCACTCAGAGCTCCGGCGCGTCGGCCTCATGGCAGACCTGGGCCTTGTACAGTCTCACTAGCAGGGGCTCCTGTGTGCAGTTGCAAAATTGAGACATGTTTAAGGCTTGGGATTTTCTTTGTACACCAAAGCAGTTCATAAGGTGACAAAGCCACTGAACAGCTGAGTTTCATATAAACCCTCATTTACAAAATAAAAGATTTTGTTGGCAGACTTTACCTCAGCCAGAGTATCTCAGAGATCCTAAACTTGCTCCTTTGGAAGAATCACCTGAAACTCCCGAACACCTTCCTACTTTCACCCCACGGGACCCTCATCTGCAGGCTTAAGAAACACCATACACCTGGAAAAGGGAAAAAAATACGAACAGGTTTCTGCCGTTACCTGGGTTTTCCAGATAACTCTTAGGGCAGGTATTTGAGAGGCAACATACCAACCAAACCTGAAGCTTTGACAGGATTCAGCCTAACAATTTACAGTGAAAAACTGGTTAGCACAATAGTTTGCTTTGTACTAGGCCAAGGCTGAATCTAAAAGCTATATATATAGCTTTAAAAGATATCCATTATTTTATTTAAATACAACATATATAAAAATATATTATAAATTTTTATACCTTTATAAATAGTATTTATATTACATTACCTCAATTCATGAAGACAATATGTTAATAAAATTTTAATGTGCAGATTGTTAACTTTAAAACCTTAGACCTAAATTAATCTTTAACTATTTGTTACAGTTTTTGAAAAGAAAAAACTGATAGAGAAAGAATTTTAATTTACCCTTATTTCTTAAAATATCAGTTGAGTAACAAAATATGCAAATGATTTTGGGTGATAATATATTTTTGCCATGTCAAAACTTTAAAGTAATATGAGTACTCATAAGATATTTGAGTTTTTATACTTCTGTCTAGAAGTCTCATGTCTAAAGAAAAAAGGACAAGTTGATTACTGTTGTAAGTCATAATTAACAGTTATACTGGGTACAGTAATTGCAGACACATTCGGGTTATGTGCACAGGATAATTTTGGGTGGGCCAAAAAGTGCCTTCGGTTTTTACATAAAAATAAAAGACACATTTTTCATTTTCACCAAGAACTTTAATGAACAACGTATTCACCCTTTTGTTCTACTACCTTCTGCCATTTTTCAGGCAACTTCATAATTCCATCTTCCCAAAACTTTTTATCTTTTTGAGCAAAGAACTGTTCCAGGTGTCTTTTACAGTCTTCCAGGGAACTGAAATTTTTTCCATTAAGAGAATTCTGTAAAGACCGAAATAAATGGAAATACAAAGGTGCAATGTCTGGTGAATATGGCGGAAGAATCAGAACTTCCCAGACGAGCTGCAACAGTTTTTGCCTGGTCATCAAAGAAACGTGTGGTCTTGCGTTATCCTGATGGAAGATTATGCATTTTCTGTTGACTAATTCTGGACACTTTTCATCGAGTGCTGCTTTCAGTTGGTCTAATGGGAGTGGTGGTTTTCCAGAAGGAGCTCATAATAGAGGAGTCCCTTCCAACCTCACCATATACACAACATCACTTTCTTTGGATGAAGACCAGCCTTTGGTGTGTGGTTGGTGGTGGTTCATTTCACTTGCCCCACGATCTCTTCCATTCCACATTATTGTACAGTATCTACTTTTCATCACCCGTCACAATTTGTTTCAAAAACAGAATATTTTCATTACGTTTAAGTAGAGAATCACATGTAGAAATACGGTCAAGAAGGTTTTTTTCACTTAACTTCTGTGGAACCCAAACATCAAAGCGATTAACATAACCAAGCTGTTGCAAATGATTTTCACTGCTTGATTTGGATATTTTGAGTATGTCTGCTATCTCCTGCGTGTTATAATATTGATTGTTTTCAATTAATGTCTCGATGTCATCGCTATCAACTTCAACTGGTCTACCCAACTGTGAAGCATCATCCAGTGAGAAATCTCCAGCACAAAACTTCACAAACCACTTTTGACACATTCAATCAGTCACAGCACCTTCTCCATACACTGCACAAATCTTTTTTTGTGTTTCAGTTGCATTTTTACCTTTCTTGAAATAATAACGCATAATATGCTGAAAATGTTGTTTTTCTTCCATCTTCAATATTAAAATAGCTACACAAAAATTCACCAATTTTGATAAGTCTTGTTTTAAATGCACATTGCTATGACAGCTGTCACATACAATCTAACAAAATTGTTTCGAGGGCTTCCCTGGTGGCGCAGTGGTTGAGAATCTGCCTGCCAATGCAGGGGATATGGGTTCGAGCCCTGGTCTGGGAAGATCCCACATGCCGCGGAGCAACTGGGCCCGTGAGCCACAACTACTGAGCCTGCACATCTGGAGCCTGTGCTCCGCAACAAGAGAGGCCACAACAGTGAGAGGCCTGCGCACCGCGATGAAGAGTGGCCCCCGCTTGCCACAACTAGAGAAAGCCCTTGCACAGAAATGAAGACCCAACACAGCCAAAAATAAAAATAAATTAATTAAAAGAAGGCTCAACATTAAAAAAAAAATTGTTTCAAATGAAGTTGAAGACAACTAAGTGCTACTAGAGGCATCTTATGGAAAAAAACAAACCTCTTGACCAACCCAATATTTTCTTCATTTCCTTTTTGGCTTGTTCACTGTCATTGTGTAGAAATACAACAAAGTTTTGTGTGTTAATCTGTATCCTGCAAGTTTGCTGAACTGGTTTATTCTCTCTCAAAGGTGTGTGTATTTGTGTGTGTGTGTGTGTGTGTTTCCAATTCGGAAACTTTCATTTCTTTTTCTTGCCTAATTTATCTGGCTAGTAAGTCCTGTCCAATGTAGAATAAAAGTGGCAAGAGTATACATCATTGTCTTGATACTGATATTAGGAGGAAAGTTTTCAGTATTTATTTATTTATTTAGGCTACGCCGGGTCTTAGTTGCAGCACATGGGATCTTCATTGTGACATGCAGGGGTCGGGATCAAACCTGGGCCCCCTGTATTGGGAGCACGGAGTCTTACCCACTGGACCACCAGGGAAGTCCCAGGTTTCAGTCTTAAACCATTAAGTATTATGTGAACTGTGGATTTTTCATAGATGCTCTTTGTCAGAGGAAGTTCCTTTCTACTCATAGTTTGTTGAATGTTTGTATCATGAAAGGTGCTGGATTTCTGTCAAATGCTTTTCATCTATTAAAATGATCATGTGGATTTCTTTCTTTATTCTGTTGATGTGGTGTATTACACTGATAGATTTTGTATGTTGAATCAACCTTGCATCCCTGGAATATATCTCACTTGGTCATGATGCATAATCCTTTTAATGTACTGCTGGATTGGTTTGCTATGTTTTTTGTGGCTTTTTTTGAGGATTTTTGCACCTATATTAGTAAGGGATATTGGTCTACAGTTTTCTTTTCTTGTGATGTCTTTGGCTTTGGTTTCAGGGTAATAGTGGTCTCAAAGAATGAGTTAAGTATTCTTTCCTCTTTTTTGAAAGAGTTTTAAAAGAATGTGTTAGTTTTTAACAAATGGGAGCTAATTAAACCTAAAAGCTTTTGCACAGCAAAGGAAACCATAAACAAGACAAAAGGACAACCCTCAGAATGGGAGAAAATATTTGCAAACGAAGCAACTGACAGGATTAATCTCCAAAATATACAAACAAACAGTTCATGCAGCTCAATGTCAAAAAAACAAACACCCCAATCATAAAATGGCCAGAAGACCTAAAGAGACATTTCTCCAAAGAAGACATACAGATGGCCAAGAGGCACAAAAAGATGCTCAACATCACTATTAGAGAAATGTAAATCAAAACTACAATGAGGTATCACCTCACACCAGTCAGAATGGCCATCATCAAAAAAATCTACAAACAATAAATGCTGCAGAGGGTGTGGAGAAAAGGGAAACCTCTTGCACTGTTGGTGGGAATGTAAATTGATACAGCCACTATGGAGAAGAGTATGGAGGTTCCTTTAAAAACTAAAAATAGAACTACCATATGACCCAGCAATCCCACTGCTGGGCATATACCCTGAGAAAACCTTCATTCAAAAAGACACATGCACGGGAATTCCCTGGTGGCACAGTGGTTAAGAATCCACCTGCCAATGCAGGGGGCACGGGTTCGAGCCCAGGTCCAGGAAAATCCCACATGCTGTGGAGCAACTAAGCCCGTGCACCACAACTACTGAGCTTGCGCTCTAGAGCCTGTGAGCCACAACTATGGAGCCCACGTGCCACAACTACTGAAGCCCACGCACCTAGAGCCCGTGCTCTGCAACAAGAGAAGCCACCACAATGAGAAGCCCACGCATCACAACGAAGAGTAGCCCCCACTCGCCGCAACTAGAGAAAGCCCGCGTGCAGCAACGAAGACCCAAAGCAGCCAACAATAATTTTTTTAATTAAAAAATTAAAACTTTTTTAAATAAAAAAAAAAACAGACACATGCCCCCCAATGTTCACTGTAGCACTACTTACAATAGCCAGGACATGGAAGCAACCTAAGTGTCCATCAACAGAGGAATGGATAAAGAAGATGTGGTACATGTACACAATGGAATATTACTCGGCCATAAAAAGGAACAAAATGGTGCCATTTGTAGAGATGTGGATGGACCTAGAGACTGTCATACAGAGTGAAGTAAGTCAGAAAGAGAAAAACAAACATCATATACTAACGCATATATGTGGAATCTAAAAAAATGGTATAGATGATCTTATTTGCAAAGCTGAAATAGAGACACAGACATAGAGAACAAAAGTGGGGGGTGGGATGAATTGGGAGATGGGGATTGACATATATACACTACTGATACTATGTATAAAATAGATTACTAATGAGAACCTACTGTACAGCACAGGGAACTCTACTTAATGCTCTGTGGTGACCTAAATGGAAAGGAAATCAAAAAAAGAAGGGATATATGTATATGTATAGCTGATTCACTTTGCTGTACAGTAGAAACTAACACAACATTGTAAAGCAACTATACTCCAATAAAAATAATATTTTAAAAAAGAATGTGTTAGTTTTTCTTTGAATATTTAGTAGAATCATCAGTGAAGCTAGTTGGACCAGGGCTTTTCTTTGTTGGAAGTCTTATTACTGACTCAATCTCTTTACTTGTTAGAAGTCTATTCAGAATGTTTATTTCTTCTTGAGTCAATTTGGTAGTTTATGTGTTTCTATGAATTTATCCATTTCATCTAGGTTATCTAATTTGTTGACATACAGATATTCATAATATTCTCTTATATTCCTTTTTATTTCTGTAAGGTTGGTAATAAGGTCCCCACTTTCATTCCTAATTTGACAACATTCTAACAGCACTGAATCTGCAGCAAACCTCCAAATCATAGACATACCCTCCAATGACCTAATCAGAGGTCAAATCCTGTAATAGGTTCTTTTTCACACACTATTGCTGGAACACAACAAGGTTCACGATGGTGTGTATTCTCCCTCATCAACAAAGCATATGCTCAAATTGTACAACTACAGGTATGCTCCTGGTGGTCTTTGGCTGAAGGGCATTGAGAAGTGGAATATACAGTGGGTACAGGGACTGTGGAGTTGGTCTGGACTGGATTTCAATCCCAGCTCTGCAGTGAACATTTGGCACACTCACTACTGCTCTCTTCGCCTTGGTTTCCCAACCTGAATACAGGACCATCCTATCTCAGAGGAGGCTGGGGAAAAACAAATGAGGTGAGGCCAAAAAAATTATAAGTAAATGGTGCCTGTTCCAGATACTGCAAAGATAGTACTGAGAGTTGCCGTACACCCCAGTATTTATATCTTACATCATTTATATCTTACATTAGTATGGTAATTATAATTATTGTTATAATTAAGGAACCAATATTGAGACATTATTATTATTAACTAAAGTCCATATTTCATTCTTATTTCCTTAGATTTTACCCAGTGTCCTTTATGTGTTCCAGGATGCCATCCAGGATTCCATATTACATGTAGTCATCATGTGTCCTTAGGTTTCTCTTGGCTGTGACACGTTCCCTGACTTTCCTTGTTTTTTATGACCTAGACAATTTTGTGAATACTGGTCAGGCATTTTATAGAATGTCCCTCAATTTGGATTCTTCTGATGTTTTTCTCATGATTAGACTGTGTTCCTGGGAGGAACACTACAGAGGTATACTGCCATTTTCATTACATTATATGAAGAGTATATACTATTAAGATCACTTATCACTGTTGATCTTGACCTTCATCCTGGTTGAGGCAGTGTCTGTCAGGTTTCTCCACTATAAAAGTTACAGATCTTCCTCGACTTATGATGGGGTAACAACCTGATAAACAGATCGTGAGTTGAAAATATCATGTCGAAAATACATTTGATACACCTCACCTACCGAACACCATAGCTTAGCCTAACCTATATTAAACACACTCAGAAAACTTACATTAGCGTACAGTTGGGCAAAATCACCTAACACAAAGCCTATTTTACAATAAAGTGTTGAATGAGATATGTAATTTATTGAATACTGTGCTGAAAATGAAAACCAGGGTAGTTGTCTGGATACAGAATGATTCTAAGTGTGTCTGTTGCTTACCCTTGTGATCACACAGCTGACTGGGAGCTGAGGCTCGCTGCCACGGCGCAGCATCATGAAGGAATATTGTACCAAATATTGCTAGCCAGGAAAAAATCAAAATTCAAAGTACAGATTCTACTGAATATGTATCATTTTTGCACCATCATAAAGTAGAAAAATCGTAAGTCAAACCGTTGTATGTCAGGAACCATCTGTACTCTTTTCTTCCTCGTTTTCATGCTGTAGTCTTTGGAATGAAGTCACTATCTACAGCTCAGACTTAGGAAGTGGGAGTTTTGATGATGGAATATCTACATAAATTATTTGGAATTCTTCTGCCTGGGAGTTCTGTCTCTTCCATTTATTCATTTATTCATTTATTTATTTATTTAGTCAATTATTTATTTGTATCAGTATATACTCATGGAACTTTATTTTATGCTTTGGGTTATAATCCAGTATTACTTCATTTTATTGTGCAAAAATGTTTCAGTTTTGGCCACTGGGAACTCTTTCCACTGGTTCTGTGCCCTGTTGCCCACTACCATCAGCGTGGGTTTTTTTTGGCAGGGGTCGTCTGAGCACTTCCTTATTTTCTGGCACTACAATAGTCTCCAGTCTGATCTTATATATTTTCTGCCCTCATCAGTGATTTCTCCAAGGACCCCAGTTCCTCTTATTGGAGAATGGTATTGGAAACCAAGATCTGAGTGCGAGGTATGCTTGTTGCTACCAGAGGATCATTGCTTCTAGGCCCTCTCAGCTGACAAGGCAAGGAAATATACATATGCATACTAACTCATGTATATATACATATCTATAATTATTTCTATATTTATCTATCTATGTTAAGCTAAATGTGAGTCATACTAATGTCTCTAGTTAATTATGATATGGAACATCCTAGCTTCCTCCCTTCGTGTATGTGTAAACTCCCACTCCACCAATGAGAAAACTGGACCCCACCATCTGCTATCCATTTACTAAATTATTCAATTCCAGTATACAGTATCAGAATTGTTAACCTGAACTCATATGGGAAACAACTTTATCAACTAGAGTAGAGTGCTGATACGCAGTTTCTTTTGCTTTTGGTCTTACAGACTATACTCATTGCCAAAGTTATTTAGGTCAGCAACTTTTCCCCTTCAATGAGGTTGTTCCATACATCTGTAATAAAGCTAGATTGTTTTGTCCTATTTTTCATTCCATCCTGGGATCTTCCTAAATGATTTTTTAAAAATTTTTGTACAGTAAGTTTCATTCTTTTTTTTTAATATATTTTTTAACATCTTTATTGAAGTATAATTGCTTTACACTGTTGTGTTAGTTGCTGCTGTATAACAAAGTGAATCAGCTATACGTATCCCTCTTGTTTCTCCCTCCCACCCTCCCTATCCACCCCTCTAGGTGGTCACAAAGCACCAAGCTGATCTCCCTGTGCTATGCAGCTGCTTCCCACTAGCTATCTATTTCAGTAAGGTTCATTCTTTGTGCTGGAAAGTTCTATAGGTTCTGACAAATACATAGTGTCACATATCCACAATTACAGTATCATACAGAATATTTTCACCACCCTAAGAAAACCCTCTGTGCTTCATTTATTCAACCCTCCCACCTTCCCCCCAAACACCTGCAAACCACTGATCTTTTAACTATAGTTTTCCCTTTTCCAGGATGTCATATGATGCAAATAAACCGGAATGTAGCCTTTTCACACTGGTTTCTTTTGGTTAGGAACATGCATTTAGGATTAAACTATGTCTTTTCATGGCCTGATAGCTCATTTCTTTTTATTTCTGAGTAATATTCCATTGTATAGATAGACCAAAGTTTGTTTATAGTTTCACCTATTGAAGGACACCTTGATTGCTTCCAGTTTGGGTTGATTATGAATAAAGCTATAAACCTTTATGTAAAGATTTTTGTGGACACAGATTTTCAAGTCACTTGGGTAAATACCTAGGAGCACAATTTGCTTGGTTGCATGGAGAGAAACTGCCAAATTGTCTTCCAAATTGCCTGTACCATTTTGCTTTCCCATAGCAGTGAACAAGAGTTCCTTCTACTTTGCACCCTTGCCAGCAATTGATATTGTCAGTTTTATGACTTTTATCTATTCTAATAGTTGTTAGCAGTATCTCAATGTTATTTTAATTTGCAATTCCCTAATGACAAATGATACTGAACATCTTTTCTTGTGATTATTTGACATATTCTTTGGTGAGGTGTCGGAGCAGATATTTTGCCCACTTTTAAACTGGGTTGTTTGTTTTCTTATTGTTAAGAACTCTTTGTATAATTAGGAAACCTGTCCTTTATCAGATATGTGTTTTATAAGTATTTTCTCCTGAGCTGTAGCTTGTCTCTCAATTCTCTTAACAGTGTATTTCTCAGAGAAGAAGCTTTTAATTTTAAGAAGGTCTAACATCAATTTTTTCCTCCATAGACTGCTTTTTGTGTTGTATCTAAAAACTCTTCACCAGGAGTGATGGTGGACTGTGAAGCTCCAGGCCACTTTTCCTGAGGGGGAACATTAAACAAAACTCTATAGACAGACTAAAATAACTTTACATGAGCTCTGGAAACCAGTCAAAGATCTACAGCAACCAAGCAAATGCCCCATCAAGAAAAAAACCACATTCAGAATGGTAGGAAATTTCACAGCATTTTTACTCACCCTTATCCCACCCAGTATAGCACAGTGTGATCAGAATGAAGTGGCCTGGTTCCCAGTTCCATTCCTCAGGACAGAAGGAGCAGAGAATAACTTGTTTGCAACATTTTGATCTGTAGACTGACACAGAGACTGGCTTCTATCTCACCTGACTTGGAGCTCAAAAAGGGAATGGTGGCATAATTTGGATTTCAGACTGGCAGAGGCCACAGAAGACAGTAGTGGCTGCCATGATATGTGAAAACTGCAGAGGAACTGCATACATGCAGTTGCTTGGGGGAAAGACATTACAAGTAATAATATTTCTCAATAATAATAGAAAAATAAATAGAGCATCTAAGGCTCTGAGAATAAGTTGGAGTGAGGTTCTTTGGAAAATTAAGACATTTGAAATCAGCTGTGTATATAGAAGAAATTTTTTAAAAGCACACACACAAGCCCAGACAGAATACATGCATAGAAAAAATCTGATAATATCTCCAGCCTCTGCCCAGGGATGACCACAAAACTCAAGGGCCCAGAGTCCTAGAGCTAAAGCCGGGAGAATGAAAAAATGCAGACCACCGGGGCACTACTCATTCCTCCTGCTCTGATCCACTCTTGTACCAGGGGCCTGATCAGGCCTGGATCTGCCTCCTTCCTGAGGAGGCCAGAGATCCCATCTGAACAGCCTTCTGAGATCAGGGGTGGGGGGCACGCCTGGGGCCCTTCTGTTCCTTGAGCCTAAGCCCCAAGCTCCCACAACACCCAGTGCCTTTTCCAACCCTGTGGGTCCTGAGCATTGGCCCCACCCACTACCCAAACCTTGCCCTGCTTAGGCTCCACCCTCCACAGCCAAGGTCTTTTCTCCCTTTTTCTTTTTCTTTTCCCTCCTCCTTTTTTTTTTTTTTTTTTACTATTGTGGTACTGATGTAGTTTCCAGTTATTAATCCATCTATATTTTTATTTTTATATTCTTTCTAACATTATCTGTTATTTTTCTAGTCTAATTTTATTTTTTACTTTGTTATTGTTTTTTGTATTTTGTTTTTTATTTTTGCCACCCCACGCAGTTTGTGGGATGTTGGTTCATGAGCCCAGGGTCAGGCCAAAGCTCCTGCAGTGGGAGCTCCAAGTCCAAACCACTGGACTAACAGAGAACTTCAGACACCAGGGAATATTCATCGGAGTGAGGTCACACGGAGTTCCTCATCTCAGTACCAAGACCCAGTTCTACTCAATAGCCTACAAACTGCTGTGTTGGAAGCCTCAGGCCAAACAACCAGTAAGACAGGAACACAATCCCACTCAAAAAAAAAGAGAGAGAGAGAGAGATGGCAAAACAGTATGTCACAGATGAAGGAGCAAGGTAAACACCTTCAAGACCAAATAAATGAAGAGGAAATAAGCAATCTACCTGAAAAAGAATTCAGAGTAATGATAGTAAAGATGATCCAGAAGCTCAGAAATAGAATGGAGTCACGGATTGAGAAAATACAAGAAATGCTTAACAAAGATATAGAAGAACTAAAGAACAAACAAACAGAGATAAACAACACAATAACTGAAATGAAAAATACACTAGAAGGAATCAATAACAGAATAACTGAGGCAAAAGAATGAATAAGTGAGCTGGAAGCCAAAATGGTGGAAATAACTGCCGAGGAACAGAATAAAGAAAAAAGAATGAAAAGAATTGATGACAGTCTCAGAGACCTCTGGGACAACATTAAATGCACCAACACTGGAATTATAGGGGTCCCAGAAGAAGAAGAGAAAAAAAAGGGACTGAGAAAATATTTGAAAAGATTATAGTGGAAAACTTCCATAACATGGGAAAGGAAATAGTCACCCAAGTCCAGGAAGCACAGAGAGTCCCATACAGGATAAACCCTAGGAAAAACACACCAAGACACATATTAATCAAGCTAACAAAAATTAAATTCAAATAAAAAATATTAAGGCAGCAAGGGAAAAACAGAAAATAACATACAAAGGAATCTCCATAAGGTTATCAGCTGATTTTTCAGCAGAAACTCTACAAGCCAGAAGGGAGTGGCAGGATATATTTAAAGTGATGAAAGAGAAAAAACTACAACCAAGATTACTCTACCCAGCAGGGATCTCATTCAGATTCGATGGAAGTCAAAAGCTTTTCAGGCAAGCAAAAGCTAAGAGAATTCAGCACCACCAAACCAGCTTCACAACAAATAATAAAGAAACTTCTCTAAGTAGGAAACAAAGAGAAGAAAAAGACCCACAAAAACAAACCCAAAACAATTAAGAAAATGGTAATAGGAACATACATATTGATAATAACCTTGAATGTAAACGGACTAAATGCCCCAACCAAGACACAGACTGGCTGAATGGATACAAAAACAAGACCCATATATATGCTGCCTACAAGAGACCCACTTCAGACCTAGGGACACATACAGACTGAAAGTGAATGGACAGAAAAAGATATTCCATGCAAATGGAAATCAAAAGAAAGCTGGAGTAGCAATACTCATATCAGATAAAATAGACTTTAAAATAAAGGCTGTTACAAAAGATAAGGAGGGACACTACATAATGATCAAGGGATCAATCCAAGATGAAGATATAACAATTATAAATGTTTTTGCACCCAACATAGGAGCACCTCAATACATAAGGCAAATGCTAACAACCATGAAAGGAGAAATCGACAGTAACACATTAATAGTAGGGGATTTTAACACCCCACATACACCAATGGACAGGTCATCCAAACAGAAAATAAATAAGGAAACACAAGCTTTAAATGACACAATAGACCAGATAGATCTAATTGATATTTATAGAACATTCCACCCAAAACTGGAAGAATACACTTTCTTCTCAAGTGTACATGGAACATTCTCCAGGATAGATCACATCTTGGGTCACAAATCAAGCCTCAAAAAATTAAAGAAAATTAAAGCCATATCAAGCATCTTTTCTGACCACAACGCTATGAGATTAGAAATCAATTACAGGAAAAAAACTGTAAAAAACACAAATATATGGAGGCTAAACAGTGCACTACTAAATAACCAACAGATCACTGCAGAAATCAAAGAAGAAATTTAAAAATACATAGAAACAAATGACAACGAAAACACGATGTCCTAGAACCTATGGGACTCAGCAAAAGCAGTTCAGGGAATTTTTTAGCAATTCAATCTCACCTCAAGAAAAAAGAAAAATCTCAAATAAAGAATTGAACCCTACACTTAAAACAACTTGACAAAGGAGAACAAAGAAAACCCCAAGTCAGTAGAAGGAAATAAATCATAAAGATCAGAGCAGAAATAAATGAAATAGAAATGAAGAAAATAATAGCAAAGATCAATAAAACTAAAAGCTGGTTCTTTGAGAAGATAAACAAAATTGATAAACCCTTACCCAGACTCATCAAGGAAAAATGGGAGAGGACAAAAATCAATAAAATTAGAAATGAAACAGGAGAAACCACAACTGCAGAAATACAAAGGATTATAAAAGACTACTACAAACAACTATATGCCAATAAAATGGACAACCATGAAGAAATGGACACATTCTTGGAAAGGTACAATTTTCCAAGACTGAACCAGGAATTATTAGAAAATATAAAACAGATCACAAGTAATGAAATTGAAACTCTAACTAAAAATCTTCCAACAAACAAAAGTCCAGTACCAGATGACTTCACAAGCAAATTCCATCAAACATTTAGAGAAGAGCTAACACTGATCCTTCTCAAATTCTTCCAAAAAATTGCAGAGGGAGAAACACTCCCAAATTCATTCTACGAAGCCACGATCACCTTGATACCAAAACCAGACAAAGATATCACAAAAAAAGAAAATTACAGACTGATATCCCTGATGAACATAGATGCAAAAATCCTGGACAAAATACTAGCAAACAGAATGCAACAGCATATTAAAAGGATCGTACACCATGATCGAGTGGGATTTATCCCAGGGATGCAAGGATTCTTCAATATACGCAAATCAATCAATGTGATACACCATATTAACAAAGAATAAAAACCTTATGATCATCTCAATAGATGCAGAAAAAGCTTTTGACAAAATTCAAACACCCATTTATGAAAAAACTCTCCAGAAAATGGGCATAGAGGGAACCTACCTCAACATAATAAAGGCCATATATGACAAACCCACAGCAAGCATCATAATCAATGGTGAAAAACTGAAAGCATTTCCACTAAGATCAGGAAGAAGACAAGGTTATGCACTCTCACCACTCTCATTCAACATAGTTTTGGAAGTCCTAGCCACGGCAATCAGAGAAGAAAAAGAAATAAAAGGAATAGAAATTGGAAAAGAAGAAGTAAAACTGTCAATATTTGCCAATAACATGATACTACACATAGAAAATGCTAAAGCTGACATTAGAAAGCTACTAGAACTAATCAATGAATTTGGTAAAGTTGCATGATACGAAATTAATGCACAGAAATCTCTGGCATGCCAATACACCAACAATGAAAAATCAGGAGAAATTAAGGAAACCCTCCCATTTACCACTGCAACAAAAAGAATAAAATACCTAGGAATAAACCTGCTTAAGGAGGCAAAAAACTTGTACTCAGAAAACTATAAAACACTGATGAAAGATATCAAAGATGACATAAACAGATGGAGAAATATACCATGTTCTTGGATTGGAAGAATCAATATTGTGAAAATGACTATACTACCCAAAGCAATCTATACATTCAGTGCAATCCCTATAAAACTACCAATGGCATTCTTCACAGAATTTGAACAAAAAAATTTTACAATGCGTATGGAAACACAAAAGACCCCGAACAGCCAAAGCAATCCTGAGACAGAAAAATGGAGTTGGAGGAATCAGGCTCCCTGACTTCAAACTATACCACAAAGCTACAGTAATCAAGACAGTATGGTACTGGCACAAAAACAGAAATACAGATCCATGGTAGAGGACAGAATGCCCAGAGATAAACCCATGCACATATGGGCACCTAATTTATGACAAATGAGGCAAGAACATACAATGGAGAAAAGACAGCCTCTTCAATAAGTGGTGTTGGGAAAACTGGACAGCTACATGTAAAAGAATGAAATTAGAACACTATCTAACACCATGCACAAAAATAAACTCTAAATGGATTAAAGACTTAAATGTAAGACCAGACAGCATAAAACTCTTAGAGGAAAACATAGGAAAAACACACTTTGACATAAATCACAGCAAGATCTTTTTTGAGCCACCTCCTAGAGTAACAGAAATAAAAACAAAAATAAACAAACAGGACATAATTAAACTTAAAAGCTTTTGCACAGCAAAGGAAACCATAAACAAGACAACCCTCTGAATGGGAGAAAATATTTGCAAATGAAACAACAGACAAAGGATTAATCTCCAAAATATACAAACTGCTCATGGAGCTCAATATCAAAAGAACAATCCAGTTAAAAAATGGGCAGAAGACCTAAATAGACATTTTACCAAGGAAGACATACAGATGGCCAAGAGGCACATGGAGAGATGCTCAACATCACTAATTGTTAGAGAAATGCAAATCAAAACTACAATGAGGTATCACCTCACACCAGTCAGGATGGCCATTATCAAAAAATCTAGAAACAATAAATGCTGGAAAGGCTGTGATGAAAAGGGAACCCTCTTGCACTGCTGGTGGGAATATAAATTGATACAGCCACTATGGAGAACAGAATGGAGGTTCCTTAAAAAACTAAAAATAGAATTATCGTATGCCCCAGCAATCCCACTACTGGGCATATACCCTGAGAAAAACATAATTCAAAAAGAGACATGTACCCCAGTGTTCATTGCAGCACTAATTTACAATAGCCAGGACATGGAACCAACCTAAATGTCCATCGACAGATGAATGGATAAAGAAGATTGGCAATATATACAATGGAATATTACTCAGCCATAAAAAAGAAACGAAATTGAGTTATTTGTAGTGAGGTGGATGGACCTAGAGTCTGTCATACAGAGTGAAGTAAGTCAGAAAGAGAAAAACAAATACTGTATGCTAACGCATATATATGGAATCTTAAAAAAAAATGGTACTGATGAACCTAGTTGCAGGGCAGGAATACAGAGGTAGACATAGAGAATGGACTTGAGGACATGGGGTGGGAGGGCAAAGCTGGGACGAAGTGAGAGTAGCATCGACATATATACACTATTGAATGTAAAATAGTTGGCTGGTGGGAAGCAGCAGTGTAGCACAGGGTGATCAGCTCAGTGCTTTGTGATGACCTACAGGGGTGGGATAGGGAGGACGGGAGGGAGGCTCAAGAGGGGATATGGTGACATGTGCATGCATATGGCTGATTCGCTTTGTTGTGCAATAGAAACTAACACAGTATTGTGAAGCAATTATACTCCAATAAAGATCTATTTTTTTAAAGTAAAAGAAAAAAAGAATAAAGGTGGGCCCTTATCTTATACCATATACAAAAATTATTAAAAATGGATCAAAAACCTAAATATAAGAGATTAAACTATAAAACTCTTAGAAGAAAACCAAGAGGAAAATCTTCAGGACACTGGATTCTGTAATAATATTTGGAATATGATACTAAAAGTAAAGGCAATAAAAGAAAAGATAAATGGACTTCATCAAAATTAAAACCCTTTGGGGACTTCCCTAGTGGTCCAGTGGTAAAGAATCCACCTTACAATGCAGGGGACACGGGTTCAATCCCTGGTCAGGGAACTAAGATCCCACATGCCGCAGAGCAACCAAGCCCACGGGCCACAGCTACTACTGAGCTCACGCACCTCAACTAGAGAGCCTGCGTGCCACAAACTACAGAGCCCACGCGCCCTGGAGCCTGTGTGCCCACACACCACCACTAGAGAGAAGCCCGTGCACCACAACAAAGAGCCCGCATGCCGCAACTAAGACCCTACGCAGCCAAAAATAAATAAAATAAATAAATAATAAATCTTTTAAAAAAATTAAAACCCTTTTGTACATCAAAGGACACTAATAACAGAGTGAAAGGCAATCTATGGAGGAGAAGAATATATTTCCAAATCAGGGATTAATATCTAGATTATACAAAAAACTACCACAACTCAGGAACAAAAATAACACACACACACAACTGATTTTAAAATAGGCAAGATATTTCAATAAACATTTCTCTGAAGATATGCAAACGACCAATAAGCACATAAGAAGATCCTTAATATCTTAGTCATTAGGGAAATGCAAATCAAAACCACAAGGAGACACAACTTTGCATCCATTAGGATGGCTGTGATAAACAAAAATAAAGGAAAAGAAAAGAAAAGATAAATAGCAAGCGTTAATAAGGATGTGGAGAAATTGGGAACTTTTGCGTTGCTAGTGGGATGTAAAGTGGTATGGCTGCTGTGGAAAACAATTTGGTGGTTCCTCCAAAACTAAACATAAAATCAGCATATGATCCAACCACTCCACTCTGGGTATACACCCAAAAGAACTGAAAGCAGAGACTCAAACAGATAGTTTTGCACCCGTGTTCACTGTAGCATTAATCACAACAACCAGAAGGTAGAAGCAATCTAAGTACCCATCAACAGATGAATGGATAAGCAAAATGTGGTTTGTACATGCAAAGGAATATTATTCAGCCTTGAAAAGGAAGGACTTTCTGACATATGTTACAACGTGGATAAAGCCCGAAGATAGAATGCTAAGTGAAATAAACCAGAAGGAAAGATATTATATTATTCCAATTATATGAAATATCTGTAACAGGCAAATTCATAGAGACAAAGTACGATAATGATGCCAGAGGCTGGGGTTAGGGAGTAATGGAGAGTTACTGTTTATTTGGGTACAGAGTTTCAGTGTGGGAAGATGAAAAAGTTCTGGAGATGTGTGGTAGTGATAGTTACAAAACAATATGCATGTGTTTAATGGCACAGAACTGTACACTTTAAAATGGCTTAAATGATAATTCTTATGTTATTTACATTTTACCATGATAAAAAAATTTAACTCCTTATCAAATGCAAAGTTATCTAGATTTTCTATGTTTCCCTCTAGAAGTTTTATAGCTTTGTGTCTTACATTTAAGTCTATCATCTATTTTGACTTAATTTTTGTGAAAGGTGTAAGGTGTGTCTAGGTTCTTTTTTAAAGATGTGAGATTTATATATATAATGGAATACCACTAAGCCATAAATAGAATGAAATTTTGCCATTTGCAGCAACAGAGATAGCCATGGAGGGTATTACACTAAGTGAAATATGTCAGAAAAAGAAAGATAAATAATGTATGATCACTTATATGTGGAATCTAAAAAATACAACCAATTAGTGAATATAACAAAAAAAGAAGCAGACTCACAGATACAGAGAACAACCTAGTGGTTACCACTGGGAGAGGGAAGGGAGGACAGGCTATATAGGGGTAGGGGATTAAGAGGTACAAATTATTACGTATAAAATAAGCTACAAGGATATATTATACAACATGTGGAATATAGCCAATGTTTTATAAAATGCACATTGAAACTGTCAAAATATAGAATAAAACAAAAGTAAAAGAATTCTAAAAAGAAAGAAGGTACAATTTTCCAAGACTGAACCAGGAAGAATTAGAAAATATAAACAGACCCACCACAAGTAATGAAATTGAAACTGTAATTAAAAATCTTCCAACAAACAAAAGTCCAGGACCAGATGGCTTCACATGTTTGAATTCTATCAAACATTTAGAGAAGAACTAACACCAATCCTTCTCAAACCCTTCCAAAAAATTGTGGAGGGAGAAACACTCCCAAATTCATTCTACGGAGCCATGATCACCCTGATACCAAAACCAGACATCGTTTTCACAAAAAAAGAAAATTATAGACCAATATCACTGATAAACATAGATGCAAAAATCCTGAACAAAATACTAGCAAACAGAATACAACAGCACATTAAAAGGATCATACACCATGATCAAGTGGGATTTATCCCAGGAATGCAAAGATTCTTCAATATATGCAAATCAATCAATGTGATACACCATATAAACAAATTAAGGAATAAAAACCATAAGATCATCTCAATAGATGCAGAAAAAGCTTTTGACAAAATTCAACACCCATTTATGATAAAACTCTCCGGAGAGTGGGCATAGAGGGAACCTACCTCAACATAATAAAGGCCATATACGACAAACCCATAGCAAACATCATTCTCAAGGGTGAAAAACTGAAAGCATTTCCACTAAGATCAGGAACAAGACAAGAATGCCCACTCTCGCCACTCTCATTCAACATAGTTTTGGAAGGCCTAGCCACGGCAATCAGAAAAGAAAAAGAAATAAAAGGAATACAAATTGGAAAAGAAGATGTAAAAGTGTCACTGTTTGTAGATGACAATACTATAGATAGAAAATACTAAAGCTGCCACTAGAAAACTACTAGAACTAATCAATGAATTTGGAAAATTTGCATGATACGAAATTAATGCACAGAAATCTCTGGCATTCCTATACACTAACAACAAAAAATCAGAAGGAGAATTTAAGGAAACAATCCCATTTGCCATTGCAAAAAGAATAAAATACCTAGGAATAAACCTCCCTAAGGAGGCAAAAGACCTGTACTCAGAAAACTATAAAACACTGATGAAAGGAATCAAAGATGACATAAACAGATGGAGAAATATACCATGTTCTTGG
Source organism: Mesoplodon mirus (assembly GCF_964341445.2). Classification (NCBI taxonomy): domain Eukaryota; kingdom Metazoa; phylum Chordata; class Mammalia; order Artiodactyla; family Ziphiidae; genus Mesoplodon; species Mesoplodon mirus. Next base: position 15,558,334 of record NC_138990.1, on the reverse strand, counting down.
ATTGGAAGAATCAATATTGTGAAAATGACTATACTACCCAAAGCAATCTACAGATTCAATGCGATCCTTATCAAACTACCAATGGCATTTTTCACAGAACTAGAACAAAAAATTTCACTATTCGTATGGAAACACAAAAAACCCCGAATAGCCAAAGCAATCTTGAGAAAGAAAAACGGAGCTGGAGGAATCAGGCTCCCTGACTTGACACTATACTACAAAGCTACAGTAATCAAGACAGTATGGTACTGGCACAAAAACAGAAATATAGATCAGTGGTACAGGATAGAATGCCCAGAGATAAACCCATGCACATATGGGCCCCTAATTTATGACAAATGAGGCAAGAACATACAATGGAGAAAAGACAGCCCCTTCAATAAGTGGTGCTGGGAAAACTGGACAGCTACGTGGAAAAGAATGAAATTAGAACACTCTCTAACACCATACACAAAAATTAACTCCAAATGGATCAAAGACCTAAATGTAATACTGGACACTATAAAACTCTTATAAGCAAAAATAGGAAAAATACTCTTTGACAGAAACCACAGCAAGATCTTTTTTGACCCACCTCCTAGAGTAATGAAAATAAAAACAAAACAAAACAAATGGGACCTAATGAAACTTCAAAGCTTTTGCACAGCAAAGGAAACCATAAACAAGACGAAAAGACAACCCTTGGAATGGGAGAAAATATTTGCAAATGAAGCAACTGACAAAGGATTAAGCTCCAAAATATACCAACAGCTCATGGAGCTCAATATCAAAAAAACCAAAAAACCCAATTAAAAAATGGGCAGAAGACCTAAATAGACATTTCTCCAAAGAAGACACACAGATGGCCAAGAGGCACATGAAAAGATGCTCAACATCACTAATTATTAGAGAAATGCAAATCAAAACTACAATGAGGTATCACCTCATACCAGTCAGAATGGCCATCATCAAAAAATGTACAAACAATAAATGCTGGAGAGGGTGTGGAGAAATGGGAACCCTCTTGAACTGTTGGTGGTAATGTAAATTGGTGCAGCCACTATGGAGAACAATATGGAGGTTCCTCAAAAAACTAAAAATAGAACTACCATATGACCCAGCAATCCCACTACTGTGCATATACCCAGAGAATACCATAATGCAAAAGGACACATGTACCCCAATGTTCAGTTCAGCACTATTTACAATAGCCAGGACATGGAAACAACCTAAATGTCCAATAATAGATGAATGGATAAAGAAGATGTGGTACATATATACAATGGAATATTACTCAGCCATAAAAAGGAACGAAATTGGGTCTCTGCAGCCAGAGACCCCAGGGCCTAGTTCTGTCTACCAGCAAGCTGACACCTGCTCTGAGACACCATGGACCCCCTCAGCTAGCCACCCCAGGATTCAGTCCCACTCACCAGTGGGCCAACACCAGCTTTGGGACACATCTGACGCCACAGCCAGCCATGTCAGGAACTGGCCCACTCGCCAGCAGGTGGACACTAGATCCAGGACTCCTGGCCTGCAACCACCCACCCCAGAACCTGGCTCTGCCCACCACTGGGCCGGCACGAGCCGCTGGACACCTCAAGCTTCACAACCAGCCACCTTGTGACCTGGCCCTGCCCACCAGAGGCCTCCACACAAGGCAGGGCCTGGCAACCAATCAGATTGGGGGCTGGCCATGCCTACCAGACCACCCACAGTTGTCGGCTGGCCACAAGAGAAGGACTCATGTGGTCCCCATAGGGGGCACCCCTAGAGCATATAGCTCTACTGAAGAGAGGGGCAAGCACCACTGGGAGGTATAGGATGTCTCCTACAAAAGCCCACTTCTCCAAGGCTGGAAAATGTAACCAACCTACCAGATACATAAAAATAAAAACAGCAACCTAGGCAAAATGAGGTGACAGAGAAACATGTTCCAAATAAAGGAACAAGATAAAACCCCAGAAGAAATAAGTGAAGTAGAAATAAGCAATCTATCCAATACAGATTTCAAGGTAATAATCATAAAAATGTTGAAGAACTTGAGAGAAGGTTGGATGAACAGAGTGAGAAGTTAGAAGTTTTTAATAAAGAGTTAGAAAATATAAGGAAGAGCCAAACAGAGATAAAGAATAAATAACAGAAATGAAAGATTCTCTAGAAGGAATCAACAGTGGATGAGATGATACAAAGGAACGGATCAGTGAGCTGGAAGATGAGAGTAGTGGCAATCATTGCTGCTGAACAGAAAAAAGAAATAAGAATAAAAAGAAATGAACTGGGAGATTGGGATTGAGATATATACGCCAATGTGTAGAAAACAGATAATAAGAAACTGCTGTATAAAAAAATTTAATTTAATTTAAAAAAAAAAGAAGGCTTCCCTGGTGGCACAGTGGTTGAGAGTCCGCCTGCCGATGCAGGGGACATGGGTTCGTGCCCCGGTCCAGGAGGATCGCACGTGCCATGGAGCAGCTGGGCCCGTGAACCATGGCCGCTGAGCCTGCGCATCCGGAGAATGTGCTCCGCAATGGGAGAGGCCACAACAGTGAGAGGCCCGCGTACGGCAAAAAAAAAAAAAAAAAAAAAAAAAAGAAATGAGGACAGTTTAAGAGACCTCTGTGACAATGTCAAGCATGCTAACATTTGCATTACAGGGGTCCCAGAAGAAGAAGAAAGAAAGGCAGGGAATATATTTGAAGATATCATACAAACATCCCTAACCTGGGAAAGGAAACAGACATCCAGGTCCAGGAAGCACAGAGAGTCCCAGAAAGGATGAACCCAAAGAGGACCAAGAAACAGAGTAATTGAAATGGTAAAAATTTAAAATAAAGGGTGAATATTAACATCAGCAAGGGAAAAGCAACAAGTTCCATACAAGGGAACTCCCATAAGGCTACCAACTGACTTTTCAGCAGAAACCCTGCAGGCCAGAAGAGAGTGGCAGGGTTTAAAGTGATGAAAGGGAAAAACCTACAACCAAGAATACTCTGCCTGGCAAGGTTTTCATTCTGATTTGATGGAGAGATCAAAAGTTTTACAGACAAGCTAAAGCTAAAAGAGTTCAGCACCACCAAGCCAGCTTTAAAAGAAATGTTAAGGAACTTCTCTAAATGAAAAAGAAAAGGCCACAACAAGAAATATGAAAATTATGAAAGAAAAATATCTCATTGGCAAAGGCAAATATACAATAAAGGCAGTGAATCAACCACACAGAATGCTAGTAGGAAGGTTAAAAGACAAAAGTAGTAAAATCGTCTATATCCACAATAAGTATTTAAGGGACACACAAAACAATAAGATGTAAAATGTGATGTCAAAAATAGTAAACAGGAGGGGGGATTAAAAATGCAGTGTTGTTAAAATGCTTTTGAACTTAGAGGTCATCAACTTAAAATAATCCCATATAGGGCTTCCCTGGTGGCGCAGTGGTTGAGAGTCCGCCTGCCGATGCAGGGGACATGGGTTCGTGCCCCGGTCCGGGAAGATCCCACATGCCGCGGAGCGGCTGGGCCCGTGAGCCATGGCCGCTGAGCCTGCGCGTCCGGAGCCTGTGCTCCGCAACGGGAGAGGCCACAACAGTGAGAGGCCCACGTACTGCAAAAAAAAAAAAAAAAAAAGTCCCATATATATGTAGATTGCTATATATAAACCTCAAACCAAAAATCTATAATAGATACACACACAGAAAAGAGAAAGGAATCCAAACATAACGTTAAAGACTCATCAAATCACAAGTGATGAGAACAAAAGAAGAAATAGGCAATAACTATGTAATATCTTAGTATGGTATCAAATGGTAACTAGACTTATCATGGTGATCATTTTGAAATGTACAGAAATACTGAATCACTATGTTGTAATAACATAGTATTGTAGGTTAATTATACCTCAAAAACAAACTCATAGCAAAAGAGATCAGATTTACACTTACCAGAGGTTGGGGTAGGGGAGGGAAATTGGATGAAAGCAGTCAAAATGTACAAACTTCCAGTTTCAAGGTAAGTAAGTACTACAGATGTAATGTAAACCATGATAAATATAATTAACACTGCTGTATGTTATCTGTGAAAGTTAAGAGTAAATCCTAAGAGTTCTAGTCACAGGAAAAAAATTCTTTTCTATTTCTTTAATTTTATATCTATGAGATGATGGATGTTCAACAAACTTATTGTGATAATTATATCATGATGTATGTAAGTCAATTCATTATGGTGTATCTCTTAAACTTATATAGTGCTATATGTCAAATATTTCTCAATAAAACTGGAAGGAAAAAAAAGAAAAGACCATCATTACCCACCATGGAATTGTCAGTCTTCTTTGTGAAAGATCATTTGCCTGTATTTGTGTGTATCTACTTCTCAGCTCTCAATTCTGTTCCATTAATTTATGCACCTATTCTTTTAACACCATGCTGTCTTAATTATTATAGCTTTCTAGTTAGTCTTAAAACTGGGTATTGTGAGTCCTCCAACTTTGTTCTTTTTATTCAGTATTATTTTGATTACTCTAGGTCTTTTGCCTTTCCATATAGACTTTATTTTATTCTTTTTAATTTATTTATTTTTATTTATTTATTATTTTTGGCTGTGTTGGATCCTCGTTGCAGTGTGTGGGCTTCTCATTGTGGTAGCTTCTCTTGTTGCGGAGCATGGGCTCTAGAGCACGTGGGCTTCAGTAGATGCGGCATGTGGGCTCAGTAGTTGTGGCTCACGGGCTTAGTTGCTCAGTGGCATGTGGGATCTTCCCGGACCAGGGCTTGAACCTGTGTCCCCTGCATTGGCAGGCAGATTCTTAACCATGTGGAGGGAAGCCCTCCACATAGACTTTAGAATCATAGCTACAAAACAGCTTATTGGAGTTTTGATTGGGATTGTGTTGGATATATAGATAAATTGACAGACATATGGCATCTTAACAATACTGCATCTTCCAATGAACAAGGAATATCTATTTATTTAGATCTTCTTTGATTTATTCTATCAGAGTTTTGTAGTTTTCCTCATATAGATATTATACATATTTTATTACATTTTAAATTTTGTGTGCTATTATAAGTGATATTGTTTTTTAATTTAAAATTCCAAGTGTTTATTGCTGGTATATAGGAAATCAATTCACTTTTGTATATTAATCTTGTATCCTGAAAATTTGCTATACCTTCTTATTAGTTCCAAGAGTTGGGGATGGGGGGTGGTTTTTTGGTTGATTCTTTGGGATTTTCTGCATAGGGAATCATGTCGTCTGTGAAGAAACAAAATACGTATATTTTAAAATTTCCTTTCTTTGTCTTGTTACACTAATTAGGGCTTCCAGTATAAGAGGAATATGAAAGATGAGAGAGGACTTCCTTGTCTTGTTCCCCATCTTAGGGGGAAAGCATCCAGTTTCTCAACATTAAGTTTGATGTTGCCTCTAGGGTTTGTTTGTTTGTTTATTAAGGTTTTATTTTTAGGGCAATTTTAGATTCACAACAAAATCAAGGGGAAGGTATAGAGATTTTCTGTATAACCCCTGCCCACACATGCATAGTCTCCCCCATTATCAACATCCCCCACCAAAGTAGTACATTTGTTACAATTTATAAACTTGCATTGAGGGCTTCCCTGGTGGTGCAGTGGTTAAGATTCCACCTGCCAATGCAGGCGACAGGGGTTCAAGCCCTGGTCCAGGAAGATCCCACATGCCGCAGAGCAACTAAGCCCATGTGCCACAACTACTGAGCCCACGTGCCACAACTACTGAAGCCTGTGCACCTAGAGCCCGTGCTCTGCAACAAGAGAAGCCATGACAATGAGAAGCCCGTGCATCACAACAAAGAGTAGCCCCTGCCCGCCACAACTAGAGAAAGCCTGCGTGCAGCAGCAAAGACCTAATACAGCCTAAATAAATAAATAACCTTAATTAATTAATTAATTAAAACTTGCATTGAGACGTCATAATCTAAGTCCATAGTTTACATTAGGGTTTACTCTTGCTGTTGTACATTCTGTGAGTTTGGACAAATGTATAATGACATGTATTCATCATTATAATACCAAAGAGTATTTTCACTGCCCTAAAGATCTTCTGTGCTCCACCTATTCATCCCTCCCCATCCCCTACCCCCTGGGTAAAATTCTTACTCTCCATAGTTTTGCGTTTTCCAGATGTTGGAATCATACAGTATGTAACCATTTTAGATTGGTTTCTTTCACTTAATAATATACATTTAAGGCTCCTCTATGGCTTTTTTTTTTGGCCATGCTGCACAGCTTACAGGATCTTAGTTCCCAGATCAAGGATTGAACCCGAACCCTCAGCAGTGAAAGCACAGAGTCCTAACCACTGGACTGCCAGGGAATTCCAAAGCTCCTCAATGTCTTTTCATGTCTTGATAGTTCACTTCTTTTTAGCAGTGAATAATATTCCAATGTCTGGATGTACCACGGTTTATCCATTCACCTACTGAAGGACATATTGGTTGCTTCCAAGTTTTGGCAATTATGAATAAAGCTGCTATCAACATCCATGTGCAGGTTTTTGTATGGACATAAGTTTTCAACTCTTATAGGTAGATACGAAGAAGTGTGACTGCAGGATGGTATGGTAAGAGTATGTTTAGTCTTGTACAAAACCACCAAACTGTCTTCCCAAGTGATTGTACCATTTTGCATTCCCACCAGCAATGAATGAGTGTTCCTGTTGCTCCACATCTTCACCAGCATTTAGTGTTGTCAGTGTTCCAGATTTTGGTCATTCTGATAGGTGTGTAGTGGTATTGCATTGTTGTTTTTATTTTATTTTAATTTTTTGTTTTTTCAAATTTTTATTTATTTTTTGACCATGCTGTGTGGCATGCAGGATCTCAGTTCCACAACCAGGGATCAAACCCATACCCCCTGCAGTGGAAGCGCGGAACACTGGACCGCCAAGGAAGTCCCTCATTGTTGTTTTAATTTGCATTTTTTCCCTGATGATATATTATGTGGAGCATCTTTTCATATGCTATATATACCATTTGTATATCTTCTTTGATAAAGTATCTGTTAAGGTCTTTGGCTCATTTTTTAATCCAGTTGTTCATTTTCTTATTGTTGAATTTTTAAAATTCTTTGTATAATTTAGATAACAGGCCTTTATCAGATGTGTCTTTTACACATAATCTCTCCCAGCCTGTGGCTTGTCTTCTCATTCTCTTGACATTGTCTTTCACAGAGCAGAAGTTTTCTAATTTTAATGAAGTCCAGCTTATTATTTTGGGGAGAAAGAAATACTAAGACCCATAAGACCCCAGAACACCTTCTGTGTGATACATACAACCTAGAGTGCTATGGACACAAAGGGGTCAATCCAGTATAATCATTAATTTTAAAAGATCCTGATATTTCTGCTTCATAGACAATAACACACCTGCAGTTCAGAAGACCAGCCCTTGGCCAGGGAGAAGAAAGACCAGATAATTCACAGCTTGTATTCTGAGTGCATCCCACTTACCTCCTTACCACAGGGAATTCCAAACAATAAGAAAAGCAAATGTAAATAAATTAGGGAAAGGAAGAAGAAATAGCTATGACATATTAAAAAACAACAACAACAAAAAGAGCCTTTTTTTTTTTTTTTTTTTTTGCGGTACGCAGGCCTCTCACTGTTGTGGCTTCTCCCGCTGCGGAGCACAGGCTCTGGACGCGCAGTCCCAGCGGCCATGGCCCACAGGCCCAGCCACTCCACAGCACGCAGGATCCTCCCGGACCGGGACACGAACCCGTGCCCCCTGCATCGGCAGGCAGACTCTCAACCACTGCGTCACCAGGGAAGCCCCTGAGCTTCTTTTTGATCACATAAAACCTGCTTTAAACTTTCCAAGTGGGCTGAGTTTTTAGTTGTTAATTACAAATACTGTTACCAAAACAGCAAATTACCTTCTGTGACGTGACAGTATTGAGTATAAGTTCCATCATCAACATCATAAGAATTATTTCCTTAGTATTGCTTTCTCCCCATCTCCTTATTAATTAGTAATAGGGTTTGGAAATTTCACCCACAATCTTAGATCCTGCCTTATTATAAACAGATATGATTAGTTACTACAAGGAACTCAGATACTACCCCCAGCTTTATCTCAACAGATATAAACTACATTTAAAAGTCACCCACCTCCACATGATCTCTGATACTGTTAACAACTACCAGAACAGTTCGATTTGAAAGTACTGATCCTTAGATTCATGTTTCCCAGATCAATAATATACATCATTTTTTCCTGGCTATTGGACATCCATTCCTTATGGAAATCTTAAACTGAGGATTTTTAGGAATCTCCTAGAAGCCACTAACTTCTGATTCTTCAATACCCTTTTCAGTCCCCCTACTTTACCACTGACTTTTTATAAAATATGTGTTTACTGAGTCATGCTGAAAATTGTATTTCATAGTGTAAGTCATTTTTCCACAGAACTAGAACAAAAAATTTCACAATTTGTATGGAAACACAAAAGACCCCAAACAGCCAAAGCAATCTTGAGAATGAAAAACAGAGCTGGAGGAATCAGGCTCCCTGACTTCAGACTATACTACAAAGCTACAGTAATCAAGACAGTATGGTACTAGCACAAAAACAGAAATATAGATCAATGGAACAGGATAGAAAGCCCAGAGATAAACCCACGCACATATGGTCACCTTATCTTTGATAAAGGAGGCAGGAATGTACAGTGGAGAAAGGACAGCCTCTTCAATAAGTGGTGCTGGGAAAACTGGACAGGTACATGTAAAAGTATGAGATTAGAACAATCCCTAACACCATACACAAAAATAAGCTCAAAATGGATTAAAGACCTAAATGTAAGGCCAGAAACTATCAAACTCTTAGAGGAAAACATAGGCAGAACACTCTATGACATAAATCACAGCAAGATCCTTTTTGACCCACCTCCTAGAAAAATGGAAATAAAAACAAAAATAAACAAATGGGACATAATTAAACTTCAAAGCTTTTGCACAGCAAAGGAAACCATAAACAAGACCAAAAGATAACCTTCAGAATGGGAGAAAATATTTGCAAGTGAAGCAACTGACAAAGGATTAATCTCCAAAATTTACAAGCAGCTCATGCAGCTCAATAACAAAAAAACAAACAACCCAATCCAAAAATGGGCAGAAGACCAAAATAGACATTTCTCCAAAGAAGATATACAGATTGCCAACAAACACATGAAAGAATGCTCAACATCATTAATCATTAGAGAAATGGAAATCAAAATTACAATGAGATATCATCTCACACCGGTTAGAATGGCCATCATCAAAAAAATCTAGAAACAATAAATGCTGGAGAGGGTGTGGAGAAAAGGAACACTCTTGCACTGCTGGTGGGAATGTGAATTGGTACAGCCACTATGGAGAACAGTATGGAGGTTCCTTAAAAAACTACAAATAGAACTACCATATGACCCAGCAATCCCACTACTGGGCATATACCCTGAAAAAACCATAATTTAAAAAGAGTCATGTACCAAAATGTTCATAGCAGCCCTATTTACAATAGCCAGGAGATGGAAGCAACCGAAGTGTCCATTATCGGATGAATGGATAAAGAAGATGTGGCACATATATACAATGGAATATTACTCAGCCATAAAAAGAAATGAAATTGAGTTATTTGTAGTGAGGTGGATGGACCTAGAGTCTGTCATACAGAGTGAAGTAAGTCAGAAAGAGAAAGACAAATACCATAGGCTAACACATATATATGGAATCTAAGAAAAAAAAATGTCATGAAGAACCTAGGGCTAAGATGGGAATAAAGACACAGACCTACTAGAGAATGGACTTGAGGATATGGGGAGGGGGAAGGGTAAGCTGTGACAAAGTGAGAGAGTGGCATGGACATATATACACTACCAAACATAAAATAGATAGCTAGTGGGAAGCAGCCGCATAGCACAGGGAGATCAACTCCATGGTTTGTGACTGCCTAGAGGGGTGGGATAGGGAGGGTGGGAGGCAGGGAGACGCAAGAGGGAAGAGATATGGGAACATATGTATATGTATAACTGATTCACTTTGTTATAAAGCAGAAACTAACACACTATTGTAAAGCAATAATACTCCAATAAAGATGTAAAAAATAATAATAATAAATGTGGAAGCCACTGACTTAATCTGACCCCATACTTTGCCTCGCTCCAGCTACCAGGGCACCTCCATTCTGGTCCATCATCAACAATACCCTCATGCCCTTAACCTCCTCTGAATGTTCTGTTCACTTCTTTGCTCAAACTGAAACCTAACAACACAGGTCTCATAAACACAACTGTGGCAAGGATAGACGTCATTAGAAGTACTCCAAGCAGGAAACATTCTGCTTTATCTTGATCCTCATTGGACTTACATAGAGTTTCTGTTCCCCACTCCCCTGAACCCCTGGTGATATCTAATCTACTTTCTATCTCTCTCAATTTGCCCATTCTAGATATTTCACATAAGTGGAATCAAACAATATTTGTTCTTTTGTGTCTGGCTTATTTCACTTAGCATAATGCTTTATCCATGTAGTAGCATGTACCAAGACTTCATTCCTTTATATGGCTAAGAAATAGTCCATGATATGTATACACTACATATTGTTTATCCATTCATCCGTTGATAGACATTTGGGTTGTTTCTACCTCTTGGCTATTGTGAATAATACTGCTATGAACTTTAGTGTACAAGTATCTGCTTGAGTCCCTGCTTTCAATTCTTTATGGTATATACCCAGAAGTGGAATTTATGGATCATTTGGTAATTCTATGTTTAGCTTTGTGAGGAACCACCAAATAATTTTTCATAGTACTGCACCATTTTACATTCCCACCAGTAATATATGAGGGTTCCAATTTTTCTACATTCTCACCAACACTTGTTATTTTCTGGTTTTTCATTTTTAAATGTTTTTATTCTAGCCATTTTAGTAGATATAAAATGGTATCTCATTGTGGTTCTGATTTACATCTCCCTTATGACTAATGATGTTGAGCATCTTTTCACGTATTTACTGGCTACTTTTATATCTTCTTTGGAGTGGCTATTTTTATATCTTCCTTGGAGAAAAGTCTATTCAAGTCCTTTGTCCAGTTTTTAAGTGGGTTAATTGTCTTTTTGTTGTCAAATTGTAGATGTTCTTTATATATTCTGGATTTTAAATCCTTATCAGATATATGATTTGTAAATATTACTTTCCATTCTGTGGGTTGTTTTTCCACTTTCATGATAATGTCCTTTGATGCACAAAACTTCTTGATTCTGATGAAGACCAGTTTATCTATTTTTCGTTTGTTCTTATAATTTTAGCACCATATCTAAGAATCCACTACCAAATCCAAGGTCATGAAGATTTACCCCTATGTTTTCTCTTAAGAATTTTATGATTTAACTCTTTTTTTTTTTTTTTTGCGGTATGTGGGCCTCTCACTGTTGTGGCCTCTCCCGTTGCGGAGCACAGGCTCCGGACGCGCAGGCTCAGCGGCCATGGCTCACGGGCCCAGCCGCTCCGCGGCATATGGGATCCTCCCAGACCGGGGCACGAACCCGTATCCCCTGCATCGGCAGGCGGACTCTCAACCACTGCGCCACCAGGGAGGCCCTGATTTAACTCTTGTATTTAGGTGTTTGGCCCACTTTCAGTTAATTTTTGTATATGGTGTGAAGTAAAGATCTTACTTCACTCTTCTGCATGGTTTATCCAGTTGTCCCAGCACCATTTGTTGAAGAGACTATTCTCTCTCCCAATAAATGCACTTAGCACCCTTTTCAAAAATCAATTGTCCATACAGACGATACCACAAAGCTACAGTAATCAAAACAGTGTGGTATTGGCACAAAAACCAGACATATAGATCAATGGGACAGAATAGAGAGCCTAGAAATAAACCCACACCCCTATAGTCAATTAATCTTCAACAAAGGAGGCAAGAATATACAATATAGAAAAGACAGTCTCTTCAGCAATTGGTATTGGGAAAGTTGGACATAAAAATCAATGAAATTAGAACACTCCCTCACACCATACACAAAAATAAACTCAAAATGGCTTAAAGACTTAAATAAAAGGTGGGACACCATAAAACCCCTAGAAGAGATAATAGGCAAAATATTCTCTAACATAGATCATAGCAATATTTTCTTAGGTTAGTCTACCAAGGCAAAAGAAATAAAGGCAAAAATAAATGACACCTGAATCAAACTCATCAGCTTTTGCACAGCAAAGAAAACCATAAACAACATGAAAAGACAACCTAGAGACTGGAAGAAAATATTTGCCAAGGATACAATTGACAAGGGCTTAATTTCCAAAATACACAAACATCCCATACAACTCAATATCAAAAAAACAAACAACCCAGTCAAAAAATGGGCAGAAGACAGACATTCCTCCAACTAAGACATACAGATGGCCAACAGGCACATGAAAAGATGCTCAATATCACTAATTATTAGAGAAATGCAAATCGAAACTACAATGAGGTATCACCTCATACCAATCAGGATGGCCATCATCAAAAAATCTACAAATAATAAATGCTGGAGAGGGTGTGAAGAAAAGAGAACCCCCCTACACTGTTGGTGGGAATGTAAATTGGTGCAGCCACTATGGAAGACAGTATGGAGTTTCCTTAGAGAACTAAAACTGGAGTTACCATATGATCCAGCAATCCCACTCCTGGGCATATATCCAGAAAAGACAAAAACTTGAATTCAAAAAGATACATGCACCCCAACGTTCACAGCAGCACTATTTACAATAGCCAAGACATGGAAGCAACCTAAGTGTCCATCAACAGATGAATGAATAAAGAAGATGTGGTGTGTATACACACACACGCATACATAAACACACACACACACACACACACACACACACACACACACTGGAATACTACTCGGCCATGAAAAAAGAGTGAAATAATGCCATTTGCAGCAACATGGATGGACCTAAAGATTGTCATACTAAGTGAAGTAAATCATACAAAGACAAATATTATATGATATCACTTCTATGTGGAATCTAAAAAATAGTACAAATGAACTTATTTACAAAACAGAAACAGACTCACAGACATAGAAAACAAACTTATGGTTACCAAAGTGGAAGGGGGGAGGGATAAATTAGGAGTATGGAATTAACAGATACACACTACCATATATAAAATAGACAAACAAGGATTTACTATATAGCATAAGGAACTATATTCAATATCTTGTAATAACCTATAATGGGAAAGAATAAAAAGAAGAGAAATATATACATATATATACACACACACATATATATAAATAAATCACTTTGCTATACATCTGAAACTAACACACTATTGTAAATCAACCATACTTCAATTTAAAAAAATCAATTGGCCATAGATGTATGGGTTTATTTCTGGACTCTCTGCCCACCTTGAGCGATGGGGAACTCATTTCCACTAAAATCAACTCCTTCCAGATTGGGTAAGTTCTCATCATTTTCCTAAAATGGAGCTAAAATCTGCCTTCCCTGGACCTTCCCTGATATTTTCTGTTCTGTCTTTGGAGAACCTCTCTGGCTCTGGCTCCCAAAACCCTGAGGGATTTGATGGATTATCTGTCCCAGTCCTCCACTCCCCTATCCCCAGTCTGCTTTCCTCCATGGAAGGAAGGAAGGAATATTTATTAAGCACCTACTATGTGCCAAACTCATGCATTTTCTCACTTCACACTCATCACCACCCAGAAAGGTAAGTGTGATTATTATCCCCATTTTATACATGAGAAAACTGACACTACAAGAGGCTAAGTGACCTACCTGAGGTCATAAAACCAGGCTCCAGAACTCACACCTTTTCTAATATACCAAGTTTAAACCTTGTCAGTTTTTTTCACTTCTGCCAAGGACACAGTTTTGAGTTTGTTCTGCATGCTGAAGGGTAGAGGTCAGCCTCTTTGGCTCCCAGAGGAAAAAAAGTGTCTAAAGAACACAGAGTCAGCAATGAATCAGAGCCGAGATTAGTACCCAGGCTGCCAGATGCAGAGGGCTTAACCAGATTATAATTCTCCTTTCTAGCTGTGTGTACTTGAGCAAGTCAGGCTACCTCTCTGAGCTTCCATTTCCTCATCTGTGAAATGTTTACAGACGATACAATTGAACTTTCATTCAAAATAGCCAACCAGGTACACACCGAAAACTACCAATTCCACTCCAAACACTTAGAAATGACAGGAAAACACTAACACGAACAAGAAACCATGGCAGAGGTGCCCAATGACAAGGGTTGAGGCCCTCACCCACCCATGGGGGCCTGGGACCAGCTCAGGAGCACCTAATATATGAGGTCAAGAACACATGCTCTTATATAGTCCTGCCAGGTGCACATGGGAGAAATACCCAGAAGTGATGATGGATTCACAACCACTTCATGGAGTTCCCACAAACTCCCCAACTAGAAGAATTTACATCTGAGGAAACAGAGAAAAAGAACAATCTAAAGAGGGCTTCACAACAAATATATTTAAATCACTCAAAGAGATAAAGGAAGGAAAAACTGACATAAAACAAGAACAGGAGACTGTGAAACAGAAACAGGCAGATATAAAAGAGCTCAGAGTTAGATATAAAGAGTATAATTGATAGAATTAAAAACTCAATACATGGGGAAATGGACCCAGAGCTGGGAAGGAATTTAACAAGGTCACACCAGATTTTGATGATAGATAGGGAACTAGAACCAAGGCTGGACTCAGGAGTTAGGTTCTCTGAGGAGAATTGATGTTCTGTTTTCCTCTCTCTTTCTTGTTTCTCTTACCTCTCCCTGAAGTGGAAGGCTGGTGTAAGGACTGAACTCCATAGCCCCTTTCTAGTTGAGAGAGAGGGCTTCTATTCCTTGACTGGGTGGGGTGAGACAATAGGTTTCTCTTCAAGGTGGAGAGTTAGCAGCCCTCTCCTCTGGAACTTGAATTAAATTAAACAGAATCTTAATGTCTGAAGAGGAGTTGGTTAAGTAAAGCCTAGAAAAGCAACCAATAGAATTGCCTCTTCAAAAGAAAAATACCACATGATATCATTTATATGTGGAATCTAAAATATGACACAAATGAACCCATCTGTGAAGCAGAAACAGACTCACAGACATAGAGAATACACTTGAGGTTGCCAAAGGGGAGGAGGGGTGCAGAGGGATGGACTGAGAGTTTGGGATTGGTAAATGCAAACTATTACATATAGAATGGATGGACAACAAGGTTCTACTGTATAGCACGGGGAACTGTATTCAATATCCTATGATAAACTATAATGGAAAAGAATATATATATATGGATATATCTAAGTCACTTTGCTGTACAGCAGAAATTAATACAACATTGTAAATCAACTATAATACAATAAAAAATAATCATAAAAAAATTTTAAAAATAAAAGAATTGCCTCTTCCATATTGGTCATTGGATGCTGGGTTTGTGTCTTAACCTCCCTGAGCCTCAGTTTCCTCATCTGTTATGTGGGGATAAAGGTCCCCATCATAGACAGATGTTTTCAAAATTAAATTGGGATGTAAAAGACATTCAGCACATGAGAGTTTTCTCACATGGAACACTTCCTGGGGATTCACAGCCCTGTCCTTTGAGCTCAAACACAAACGAGATACTAAGAACAAAGCTACAGGCACCAACAGAGACACCAGCCTCCAACACAGAAGAGAGAAATTTAAAACTACAAAGGGATACAAAAGGAGAAGAAAAAAGTATGAATCAAAAGAGAGCAGGGAGACTGCCACATCACTTCCCCACCCACATGGTCAGAGCACAGAGCTTTTCTTTCGCTCCTGAGATGATGCACATTTTCTGGTGGGTATGAGGCCTCATAATACTCACAGGCATATCTGAAAACATTGTCTGACCATGCCACTTACAAAAGAAATGTTAATTTGTCTTCATTTACACAATAAGAAATGATCTACCCCACCCGAATTTTGAAAGATATTTTAAATTATAAAACCCATGCTGGGAAGGATGCAGCCATGGGAAGAACAAAGGGAGAGGGGAGTGGGCGGGGGGCAGGGGGTGGGGGGAAAGGGGATAAGTTGTTCCTGGAAGAGCAACTAGAAATACAAAAGGCCACTTGTGTCCCACGAGGGTCACTGCTCCAAGGTTCTCATTATCAGTTTTGTTTAAAAGCTATTGCATAGCAAAGGAAACCATTGACAAAAAGAAAAGACAACCTACTGAATGGAAGACAATATTCGCAAACTCTATGACCAATAAGGGATTAATATCCAACATATATAAATAGCTCAAACAACTCAACAACAAAAAAAACAACCTGATTTTAAAATGGGCAGAAGAGCTAAAGAGATATTTTTTCTAAAGAGGAAATGCAGATGGCCAATGGGCCATGTGAAAATCTGCTCAACATCGGTAATCATCAGGGAAATGTAAATCGAAACCACAATGAGATATCACCTCACACCTGTCAGAATGGTATCATCAAAAGAACACAAATAAGAAACATTGGTGAAGATGTGGAGAAAGGAAACTCTCATACACATACATGGTTGACGAAATGTAAATCGGTGCAATCACTATGCAGAACAGTATAGAGGGTTCTCAGAAAACTAAATATAGAACTACCATATGATCCAGCAATTCCACTCCTGGGCATATATCTAAAAAAAAAAAAAAAAAAAAAAATTTCAAAAAGTTAAGGTAGCCCAATGTTCATAGTAGCATTATTTATAATTACCAAGATATGGAATGGAATCAACCTAAGGATCCATCAACAGATGAATGGATAAAGAAGATGGGATATATATATATATACACACACAAGGGAATCCCATTAAGTCATAGAAAAAAAGAATGAAATCTTGCCATTTGCATGAACAGGGATGGACTTAGTGGGCATTATGCTAAGTGAACTGTCAGACAGAGAAAAACAAATACTGTACAATGTCAGTTATATGTGGAATCTAAAAAGTACAACAAACTAGCGAATATAACAAAAAAGAAGCAGACTCACAGATATAGAGAACAAGCTAGAGGTTACCAGTGGGGAGAGGGGAGCAGGGAGGGGCAGGATGGGGGAGGGGAGTAAGAGGTACAAATACTATACATAAAATAAGCTACAGACTCCCTCTTGCAAGAACACCAGAATCACAACTAACTGCTAAACAATCACTGGCAGGAAGACACTGGAACTCACCAAAAAAGACACCCCACATCCAAAGACAAAGGAGAAGCCACAATGAGGTGGTATCAGGGGCGCAATCACAGTAAAATCAAATCCCTTAACTGCTGGGTGGGTGACTCACAGAGTGGCGAACACTTATACCACAGGAGTCCACCCACTGGAGGGAAGGTTCTGAGCCACAAGTCAGGCTTCCCAACCTGGGGGTCCAGCAACGGGAGGAGGAATTCCTAGAGAATCAGACTTTGAAGACTAGCGGGATTTGATTGCAGGACTTCAACAGGACTGGGGGAAACAGAGACTCCACTCCTGGAGGTCACACACAAAGTAGTGTACACATCAGGACCCAGGGGGAAGGAGCAGTGACCCCATAGGAGACTCAACCAGACCTACCTGCTAGTGTTGGAGGGTCTCCTGCAGAGGTGGGGGGTGGCTGTGGCTCACCGTGAGGACAAGGACACTGGCAGCGGAAGTTCTGGGAAGTACTCCTTGGCGTGAGGCCTCCCAGAGTCCACCATTAACCCCACCAAAAAGCCTGGGTAGGCTCCAGTGTTGGGATTCCTCAGGCCAAACAACCAACAGGGAGGGAACCCAGCCCCACGGATCAGCAGTCAAGCGGATTAAAGTTTTACTGAGCTCTGACAAGGAGAGCAACAGCCAGCTCTACCCACCACCAGTCCCTTCTATCAGGAAACTTGCACAAGCCTCTCAGAGGGCTCATCAACCAGAGAGCAGACAGCAGAAGCGAGAAAAACTACAATTCTGCAGCCAGTGAAACAAAAACCACATTCATAGAAAGATAGACAAGATGAAAAGGCAGAGGGCTATGTACCAGATGAAGGAACAAGATAAAGTCCTAGAAAAACAATTAAATGAAGTGGAGATAGGCAACTTTGCAGAAAAAGAATTCAGAATAATGATAGTGAACATGATCCAGGACTTCGGAAAACGAATGGAGGAAGAGATCGAGAAGATGCAAGAAATGTTTTAAAAAGACCTAGAAGAATGAAAGAACAAGCAAACAGAGATGAACAATACAATAACTGAAAAGAAAACTACACTTGAAGGAATCAATAGCAGAATAACTGAGGCAGAAGAACGGAGAAGGGACCTGGAAGACAGAATGGTGGAATTCACTGCTTCGGAACAGAAGAAAGAAAAAAGAATGAAAAGAAGTGAAGACAGCCTAAGAGACCTCTGGCACAACATTAAACGCAACAACATTCGCATTATAGGGGTCCCAGAAGGAGAAGAGAGAGAGAAAGGACCTGAGAAAATATATGAAGAGATTATAGTCGAAAACTTCCCTAACATGGGAAACAAAATAGCCACCCAAGTGCAGGAAGCACAGAGACTCCCATGCAGGATAAACCTAAGGAGAAACAGGGTGAGACACATAGTACTCAAATTGGCAAAAATAAAAGACAAAGAAAAATTACTGAAAGCAGCAACACAAAAACATAAATAACATACAAGGAAACTCCCATAAGGTTAACAGCTGATTTCTCAGCAGAAACTCTACAAGCCAGAAGGGAGTGGAATGATATACTGAAAGTGATGAAAAGGAAGAAACTACAACCAAGATTACTCTAACTGGCAAAGATCTCATTCAGATTCTACAGAGAAATCTAAAGCTTTACAGACAAGGAAAAGCTAAGAGAATTCAGAACCACCAAACCAGCTCTACAACAAAGGCTAAAGGAACTTCTCTAAGTGGGAAACACAGGTGAAGAAAAGGACCTACAAAAACAAACCCAAACAATTAAGAAAATGGTCATAGGAACATACATATCGATAATTATCTTGAACGTGAATGGATTAAATGCTCCAAACAAAAGACACAGCCTTGCTGAATGGATACAGAAACAAGACCCATTATATATGCTGTCTACAAGAGACCCACTTCAGACCTAGGGACACATACAGACTGAAAGTGAGGGGATGGAAAAAGATATTCCATGCAAATGGAAATCAAAAGAAAGCTGGAGTAGCAGTACTCATATCAGATAAAATAGACTTTAAAATAAAGAATGTTACAAGAGACAAGGAAGGACACTACATAATGATCAAGGAAGCAATCCAAGAAGAAGATAGAACAATTAAAAATATATATGTACCCAACATAGGAGCACCTCAATACATAAGGCAACTGCTAACAGCTATAAAAGAGGAAATCGACAGGAACACAGTAATAGTGGGAGAGTTTAACACCTCACTTACACCAATGGACAGAAGATCCAAAATGAAAATAAATAAGGAAACAGAAGCTTTAAATGATACAACAGACATATAGATTTAATTGATATTTATAGGACATTCTATCCAAAAACAGCAGATTACACTTTATTCTCAAGTGCACACGGAACATTCTCCAGGTTATATTACATCTTGGGTCACAAATCAAGCCTCAGTAAATTTAAGAAAACTGAAATCATATCAAGCATCTTTTCTGACCACGACGCTATGAGATTAGAAATGAATTACAGGGAAAAATATGTAAAAAACACAAACACATGGAAGCTAAACAATACGTTACTAAATAACCAAGAGATCACTGAAGAAATCAAAGAGGAAATCAAAAAATACCTAGAGACAAATGACAATGAAAACACGACGATCCAAAACCTATGGGATGCACCAAAAGCTGTTCTAAGAGCGAAGTTTATAGCTGTACAAGCCTACCTCAAGAAACAAGAAAAATCTCAAATAAACAATCTAACCTTACACCTAAGGAATTAGACAAAGAAGAACAAACAAAACCCAAGTTACCAGAAGGAAAGAAATCATAAAGAGCAGAGCAGAAATAAATGAAATAGAAACAAGGAAAACAATAAAAAGATCAATAAAACTAAAAGCTGGTTCTTTGAGAAGATAAACAAAATTGATAAACCATTAGCCAGATTCATCACGAAAAAGAGGGAGAGTACTCAAATAAATAAAATTAGAAATGAAAAAGAAGAAGTTACAACAGACACCACAGAAATACAAAGCATCCTAAGAGACTAATACAAGCAACTCTCTGCCAATAAAATGGACAACCTGGAAAAATGGACAAATTTTAGAAAGGTGAAGACTGAAGCAGGAAGAAATAAAAAATATGAACAGACCAATCACAAGTAATGAAATTGAAACTGTGATTAAACATCTTCCAACAAACAAAAGTCCAGGACCAGATGGCTTCACAGGTGAACTCTATCAAACATTTACAGAAGAGCTAACACCCATCCTTCTCAAACTCCTCCAGAAAACTGCAGAGGAAGGAATACTCCCAAACTCAATCTATGAGGCCACCATCACCCTGATACCCAAACCAGACAAAGATACTACATGAAAAGAGAATTACAGAACAATATCCCTGATGAATATAGATGCAAAAATCCTCAACAAAATACTAGCAAACAGAATCCAACAACACATTAAAGGATCATTCACCATGATCAAGTGGGATTTATCCCAGAGATGCAAGGATTTTTCAATATATGCAAATCAATCAATGTGATAACCATATTAACAAATTGAACAATAAAAACCATATGATCATCTCAATAGATGCAGAAAAAGCTTTTGACAAAATTCAACACAATTTATGATAAAAAACTCTCCAGAAAGTAGGCATAGAGGGAATCTACCTCAACATAATAAAGGCCGTATACAACAAACCCACAGCAAACATCATTCTCAATGGTGAAAAACTGAAAGCATTTCCACTAAGATCAGGAACAAGACAAGGATGTCCACTCTCACCAGTCCCATTCAACATAGTTTGGAAGGCCTAGCCATGGCAATCAGAAAAGAAAAAGAAATAAAAGGAATACAAATCGGAAAAGAAGAAGTAAAACTGTCACTGTTTGCAGATGACATGATACTATATGTAGAAAATCTTAAAGATGCCACCAGAAAACTACTAGAGCTAATCAATGAATTTGGTAAAGTTGCAGGATACAAAATTAATGCACAGAAAACTCTTGCATTCCTACACACTAAGGATGAAAAATCTGAAAGAGAAATGAAGGCAACACTCCCATTTACCATGGCAACAAAAAGAATATAACACCTAGGAATAAATCAACCTAGGGAGACAAAAGACCTGTATGCAGCAAACTATAAGACACAGATGAAGGAAATTAAAGATGATACCAACAGATGGAGAGATATACCATGTTCGTGGCTTGAAAGAATCAGTATTGTAAAAATGACTATACTACCCAAAGCAATCTACAGATTTAATGCAATCCCTATCAAATTACCAATGGCATTTTTTATGGAACTAGAACAAAAAATCTTAATATTTGTATGGAAACACAAAAGACCCTGAATAGACAAAGCAGTCTTGAGGGAAAAAAAAGGAACTGGAGGAATCACATTCCATGACTTCAGACTATACTACAAAGCTACAGTAGTCAAAACAATATGGTACTGGCACAAAAACAGAAATATAGACCAATTGAACAGGATATAAAGCCCAGAGATAAACCCACGCTCCTATGGTCAACTAATCTGTGACCAAGGAGGCAAGGATATACAATGGCGAAAAGACAGTCTCTTCAATAAGTGGTGCTGGGAAAACTGGACAGCTACATGTAAAAGAATAAAATCAGAACACTCCCTAACACCATACACAAAAGTAAACTCAAAATGCATTAGAGACCTAAATGTAAAACCAGACACTACAAATCCCTTAGAGGAAATTATAGGAAGAACACTCTTTGACATAAATCACAGCAAGTTTTCTTTGATCCACCTCCTAGAGTAATGGAAATTAAAACAAAAATAAACAAATGGGATCTAATGAAACTTAAAATCTTTTGCACAGCAAAGGAAACCATAAACAAGATGAAAAGACAACCCTCAGAATGGGATAAAATATTTGCAAATGAATAAAACAACAAAGGATTAATCTCCAAAATATATAAACAGCTCATGTAGCTCAATCCTAAAAAAAACGAACAACCCAATCCAAAAATGGGCAGAAGACCTAAACAGACATTTCTCCAAAGAAGACATAAAGATGGCCAAGAAGCACATGAAAAGCTGCTCAACATCACTAACTATTAGAGAAATGCAAATGAAAACTACAATGCGGTATCAACTCACACTAGTTAGAATGGGCATCATCAGAAAATCTACAAACAACAAATGCTAGAGAGGGTGTGGACAAAAGGGAACCCTCCTGCACTGTTGGAGGGAATGTAAACTGATACAGCCACTATGGAGAACAGTACGGAGGTTCCTTAAAAAATTAAAAATAGAATTACCATGTGACCCAGCAATCCCACTGCTGGGCATATACCCAGGGAAAACCATAATTCAAACAAGACACATGCACTCTAGTGTTCACTGCAGAACTATTTACAATAGCCAGGTCATGGAAGCAACCTAAATGCCCAGTGACAGTCGAATGGATAAAGAAGATGTGATACATATATACAATGGAATATTACACAGCCATAAAAAGGAAAGAAATTGGGTCATTTGTTGAGACGTGGATGAATGTAGAGACTGTCATACAGAGTGAAGTAAGTCAGAAAGAGGAAAACAAATATCGTATATTAACGCATATATGTGGAACCTAGAGAAATGGTAGAGATGAAATGGTTTGCAGGGCAGAAATAGAGACACAGATGTAGAGGACAAACATATAAACAGGAGGGGGGAAAGCAGCAGGTAGTTAGGGGTGTGTGTGATGAATTGGGAGACTGGGATTGACATGTATACACTGATGTGTATAAAACTGGTGACTAATAAGAACCTGCTGTATAAAAAAATAAATTAAATAAAATTCAAAAAAAAGCTACAAGGATATATTGTACAACACAGGGAATATAGCCAACATTTTATAAATGGAGTATAACCTTTAAAAATTGTGAATCACTATATAGTACACCTGTAACTTATATAATATTGTACATCAACTACACTTCAATTTTAAAGAAGAGGAAAAAGTTATAAAACCCATGCTAGGAAGGCTGCAGCCATGGCAGGGTGGGGGAATAAATTGCTTCCTTGTAGAACAACCAGGAAATACAAAAGAAAAGGCCACTTGTATCCCACAGGGTCACTGCTCCGGGGTTCCTGTGATCCCTTTGCTGGCTTCAGCAGCACCCTGCAAACACAGTCTTCCAGCCACCCAAAACCTCTTTCGGTTTCCAAAAGGATGTTCTCTCACCTCCATTTGCAGCGGCTTGTGCCTGGAACACTCTTTCCTCACCTCTTCCATGGCCAAATCTCACTCATTCTACAGGGGACTCAGCTTAGACGTTACTTCCGACAGGAAGACCACCAGACTGACCCCCTCTCAGCTAGGACAGGAGCCACTTCTGGACCACCAGGGCCCCATGGCCTTCCACCATCACTGCAGCAGTTACTATGGGTCTGTGTACCCATGACACACATCTCCAGACTAGGCACATGATCAATACTGGAGGACTGAAATATGTGGAGAAAGAGGTGAGTTGTGGGTGGCCTCGGGACCATGGAGAGAGGGGTGGAGGTCCAGGTTTTGGTCAGCATTTGAAAGAACATTCTAAGAATTCTAGTTCATGAACCAGCCTGGGCTGCCTTGGTAGGTAATGAGCTGCTCATCACGGGAAGTTATGCTAGGAGATGTCAGAAACTGCTTCCCTCATCCCCTGTGCTTCACACCCAGGGAACCTAGGCCAAAGTCAGTCCTCTTTCCAGGTCTTTGTCCAGCGCCCTATGCCCCAAGCTACTCCTGTGCCTTGTATTCCCTCCTCTTGCTCGGAAGGCTGCCCTGGGGAGATTAGGTAGTGGGGAGGCCACAGGGGCTGTTCCCACAGCTTTGGGTAGCCCAGTCCATTCCTCAGAAGCCCTCGGGGGCCGTGACTCTCACTCTGAAAAGGCTCCTGGTACAGGAAAGCCTTAGAATGAGTCCCACCTGGCCTCAACCAACACTACATCCGCCAGGACACTAGGCATCACACAGGGGCCATGTGTGGAGCCTGGGCTAGTCTGTGCTCAGAGCCTTGTGTGCGCCCAGCCCCAGAGGTGCACACCTCACTTGGACTGAAGCCAAAACCCTGCACACTCTGGCCCCACCCGTCCCGCCTGACCCTTGCTCACCCTGCCCAGCTGCACTGGCCTCCCTGTTATGCCTCAGGGCCTTTGCACGAGCTCTTCCCGCCGCCTGGAACACTTTCCCCACCAGGTATCAGCAAGGCTGTTTTCTCTCCTGATGCCCAAAACTCTTCTGTCCCTAGGGGAAAGTCCCTTCACCTGCTCAAAGTCTGTGGCTGAGACCCCCCTGACCCCACAAATCCAAGGCCTGTCCAAGCCCCCTCAGATTGGGGCTTACAGTTCAAGGGAAGGAGCCTGATCAAGGGGCCTCTGACACAGCATCCGGCCCTTCTGCCCCACTTGAACCAACGATTCCAGCCCCAGGGCCAGTCTTCAGGGGAGGGGGTCCCACCTCTTCCCCTGTGAGCAGGGCCCAGGGTCCCCAGAGACCTGCTACAACTGATACACACATACAGTAAGTGCTCAACACGTGTGCGTGGAAGTGAGAAGTGCAGATGGAGAGAGCAAGATGGAAACAGACAGATGTAGACAGAGAACAAAAGACACAGGAAGAAGGAAAGATGCGAGGAGCGGATCTCCACTAACCACACCCCGAAGACACGCCCCACACAACACCCAGACTCCAGCAGACAACTGCCCGAGGCCTGTCAGCACTGACCACCTGCAACACATACTCACCACTAAGTCAGCAGCTGGAACTCCCCAGCAGCCGTCCCAGACCTCAGCTGTCAACTGTGGGGAACAAGGCACCCCAGCAGCCAGACTCCCCAAGCCAAGGACAACCACTGATCCCCCAACAGCCCAGCTCAGGAACAACACATGGCACCAGGGCATGGAACACCCCACACAGGCCCAGCAGCCAGAGCCTTGTACCAGCGCAGCTACTCCAGATCTTTACAGCAACTGCTTACCCACGACAGTCAGACCCCCACGGCAAAGCCGGACTCCCCGGTAACAAGCCTCACCCACCTCTACCGCCAAGCCCAAGAACACCTACCCCTAGAGCCACACAGTGGCCGGACACTCCCTTGCCTCCGAAGCGCTGTCTTCCGTGGCCGGAAGTGGACCCCCCGCCCAGCCAACAATAATATAAGAACAAAGATAACAGAGCCTTTGCGGAGGTGCACGTGGCCTAGGACTGGCACTCAGCAGCAAGCAGGCCGTGGCTGGTGAACAACAGGCACAACCAGCAGCTGATGCATGTGGGCGGCCGGGCCATGGGCCAGAGGACTGGCGGGGGGGGGGGCAGGGCGGTGACACCCACAGAAGAAACAAAGCAACAGGAAGGAGGTCAGAGTCTGGTGATGAGAAAGGGCAAGAGGGGAAGAGGTGGCCCACGGGGAGCAGGTGGCCATGAGGACCAGACGGCTGTGAGAGAGACCCTTCCAAAATGGAGCTCAGCACTGGGGTCTGATGCTCCACGGGGCAGCTGTGCTGGGCACCTGGCCCTGGCCTGTCCCCTGCCCCTTCCCTGGGCAGCAGCCTCCTTCTCCCTCTCGGGGCACTGGTGTCAGAAGAAGCAGAACCCAGGGAGGAGGAGAGGGGAGGGACCCTCAGGGTTGAGAAGCTCAAGGACGGAGTTAAAACAAAAGGGGCAACAGAGACAACAGTGGATAGAGAGATAGGGGCAGAGACAAGGAGACACAGAGAGACACAGAAAGACGCAGAAGGGAGAAGGGTCTTTCTTCTTAAGGGACTTAAGACTATCACAGAGAAATAGAGACGGAGCAGAGAGGGAGAGAGAGTGGGGAAGACACAGCCGGGAAGAGAGGCTGAAACGGGTGCGGGAAGTAATGCTGGACGCCACCCCAAGGACCCCCGCAGCCCCCTGAGAGCCAGTGAGCTCAGCCAGGCCCCGACCTGCACCCAATGCTTCCCCCCAGCTGTGTCACAGTGACTCCCGTGAGACGCATGCGGACTCCAAGCTCCTCAGTGTGGGAGAAAGTCACCAGCACTTCCATAAAGGTGACACCCAGGCCCCACCTGAAGCTCGTAGCTTCGCGGCCGGCACTGACCCCCCCGACACACACACCTGGTGTCTTCCCAGGGACCAGAGGCTGGCTCAGGGGGTCAGCAGAGTGCAAACAGCCCCACCAGGGAGGGCGTGGAGGGCAGAAGACCCTCTGGCCCAGCCACTGGGGACCCATCAAGGAGGCTTCGGGTGGCCAAAGCCACAGCCCCCTACCCCTGGTGGGCAGGAGGAAAGGGAGGCCTTTCTCTCTTTACATCCCAGGACACTCCCCTGCAGGTTTTCTAACTCCTTGACCTGGATTTACCTTCTCTTTCTGGACAAACCACCCAAAGAACCTGAGGCACAGAGAGATTAAGAAACTTCCCCCAGTAACTTACTGATGCTTTAAGGATAAGTTTTCCTTGTGGACATTAGTCAAATGGGGATGAAAATAATTCCATGCAGAGGGAACAGTAGATGCAAAAGCCCAGAAGTGAGAGTCAGCATGAATATGTTTGGGGAACCCTGGAAGAGGATG
The DNA here is from genome assembly GCF_964341445.2 of Mesoplodon mirus. Classification (NCBI taxonomy): domain Eukaryota; kingdom Metazoa; phylum Chordata; class Mammalia; order Artiodactyla; family Ziphiidae; genus Mesoplodon; species Mesoplodon mirus. The sequence continues at coordinate 15,531,649 of NC_138990.1, read as the reverse complement.
GAGGGAATTGGTCAGAGCTGCTCGTAGAAAAGACCCTTCAAGCGGTTCTGGAGTGAACGGATTGCAGGGGATGGGACTAGGGGCCTGTGAGACCAGGGAAGAGCCTGGGGTCCTGCTCCAGGCAGAAGATGGACAAAGTGGGGCAGGAGGCCAGAGCCGGGTTTGTGCAGCTGAGCAGTCCTCGCTTGGGGGAACACCGCCACCTGGTGGTACCTATGTGGAACTGCACCCTCTTTCATTGGTTCATTCAACAGTCCTTTATTGCGAGCACATAGGGTTCTCAATGACCATGGAGAGAGGGGTGGAGGTCCAGGTTGTGGTCAGCATTTGAAAGAACATTCTAAGAATTCTAGTTCATGAACCAGCCTGGGCTGCCTTGGTAGGTAATGAGCTGCTCATCACAGGAAGTTATGCAAGGAGATGTCAGAAACTGCTTCCCTCAGCCCCTGTGCTTCACACCCGGGGAGCCTAGGCCAAAGCCAGTCCTCCTTCCAGGTCTTTGTCCAGCGCCCTCCGCCCCGAGCTACTCCCTGTGCCTTGTATTCCCTCCTCTTGCTCCGAAGGCTGCCCAGGGGAGATTGGGGGGTGGGGGGCCACAGGGGCTGTTCCCACAGATTTGGGTACCCCAGTCCATTCCTCAGAAGCCCTCAGGGGCTGTGACTCTCACTCTGAAAAGGTTCCTGGTACAGGAAAGCCTTAGAATGAGTCCCACCTGGGCTCAACCAACACTACATCCGCCAGGGCAGTAGGCCTCACGCAGTGGCCATGTGTGGAGCCTGGGCTAGTCTGTGCTCAGAGACTTGTGCCCAACCCCAGAGGTTCACACCTCACTTGGACTGAAGCCAAAACCCTGCACACTCTGGCCCCACTCCTCCCGCCTGACCTTTGCTCACCCTGCTCAGCTGCACTGGCCTCCTTACTGTGCCTCAGGGCCTTTGCACGAGCTCTTCCCGCCGCCTGGAACACTCTCCCCACCAGGTATCAGCATGCCTGTTTTCTCTCCTGATGCCCACAACTCTTCTGTCCCTAGGGGAAAGTCCCTGCAACTGCCCAAAGTCTGTGGCTGAGACCCCCCTGACCCCACAAATCCAAGGCCTGTCCAAGCCCCCTCAGACTGCGGCTTACAGTTCAAGGGAAGGAGCCTGATCAAGGGGCCTCTGACACAGCATCCAGCCCTTTTGCCCCACTTGAACCAATGATTCCAGCCCCAGGGCCAGTCTTCAGGGGAGGGGGTCCCACCTGCTCCCCTGTGAGCAGGGCCCAGAGCCCCCAGAGACCCGCTACAGCTGATATACACAAACAGTAAGTGCTCAACATGTGTGCATGGAAGTGAGAAGTGCAGATGGAGAGAGCGAGATGGAAAAAGAGAGATGTGGACAGAGAACAAAAGACACAGGAAGAAGGAAAGATGCGGGCAGCTGATCTCCACTAACCACACCCCCAAGACACACCCCACACGACACCCAGACTCCAGCAGACAACTGCCCGAGGTATGTCAGCACTGTCCACCTGCAACACATACTCACCACTGAGTCAGCAGCTGGAACTCCCCAGCAGCCGTCCCAGACCTCAGCTGTCAACTGTGGGGAATAAGTCACCCCAGCAGCCAGACTCCCCAAGCCAAGGACAACTACTGACCCCCCAACAGACCAGCTCAGGAACAACACATGGCACCAGGGCATGGAACACCCCACACAGGCCCAGCAGCCAGAGCCTTGTACCAGCGCAGCGACCCCAGATCTTTACAGCAACTTCTTACCCACGACAGTCAGACCCCACGGCAAAGCTGGACTCCCCGGTAACAAGCCTCACCCACCTCTACCACCAAGCCCAAGAACACCTACCCCTAGAGCCACACAGTGGCCAGACACTCCCTTGCCTCCGAAGCACTGTCTTCCGAGGCCGCAAGTGGACCCCCTGCCCAGCCAACAATAATATAAGGACCAAAGATAACAGAGCCTTTGCGGAGGTGCACGTGGCCTAGGACTGGCACTCAGTTAGCAGCAAGCAGGCCGTGGCTGGTGAACAACAGGCACAACCAGCAGCTGATGCATGTGGGCGGCCGGGCCATGGGCCAGAGGACTGGCGGGGGGGGGGGGCAGGGCGGTGACACCCACAGAAGAAACAAAGCAACAGGAAGGAGGTCAGAGTCTGGTGATGAGAAAGGGCAAGAGGGGAAGAGGTGGCCCACGGGGAGCAGGTGGCCATGAGGACCAGACGGCTGTGAGAGAGACCCTTCCAAAATGGAGCTCAGCACTGGGGTCTGATGCTCCACGGGGCAGCTGTGCTGGGCACCTGGCCCTGGCCTGTCCCCTGCCCCTTCCCTGGGCAGCAGCCTCCTTCTCCCTCTCGGGGCACTGGTGTCAGAAGAAGCAGAACCCAGGGAGGAGGAGAGGGGAGAGACCCTCAGGGTTGAGAAGCCGAAGGATGGGGTCAAAAGGGGCAACAGAGACAACAGTGGATAGAGAGATAGGGGCAGAGACAAGGAGACAGAGAGAGACACATAAAGAGGCAGCAGGGAGAAGGCTCTTTCTTCTTAAGGGACTTAAGACTATCACAGAGAAATAGAGACGGAGCAGAGAGGGAGAGAGAGTGGGGAAGACACAGCCGGGAAGAGCGGCTGAAACGGGCGGGGCAAGTAATGCTGGACGCCACCCCAAGGACCCCCGCAGCCCCCTGAAGGCCAGTGGGCTCAGCCAGGCCCCTACCTGCACACAAGCCTTCCCTCCCGGCTGTGTCGCAGTGAGTCCGGTGAGCCGCATGCGGCCTCCAAGCTCCTCAGTGTGGGAGAAAGTCACCAGCACTTCCATAAAGGTGACACCCAGGCCCCACCTGCAGCTCATAGCTTCCCGGCCGGAACTGACCCCCCGACACACACACCTGGTGTCTTCCCAGGGACCACAGGCTGGCTCAGGGGGTCAGCAGAGTGCAAACAGCCCCACCAGGGAGGGCGCGGAGTGCAGAAGACCCTCTGGCCCAGCCACTGGGGACCCATCAAGGAGGCTTCGGGTGGCCAAAGCCACAGCCCCCTACCCCTGGAGGGCAGGAGGAAGGGGAGGCCTTTCTCTCTTTACATCCCAGGACACTCCCCTGCAGGTTTTCTAACTCCTTGACCTGGATTTACCTTCTCTTTCTGGACAAACCACCCAAAGAAACTGGGGCACAGAGAGATTAAGAAACTTCCCCCAGTAACTTACTCATACTTTAAGGATAAGTTTTCCTTGTGGACATTAGTCAAATGGGGATGAAAATAATTCCATGCAGAGGGAACAGTAGATGCAAAGGCCCAGAGGTGAGAGTCAGCATGAATATGTTTGGGGAACCCTGGAAGAGGATGGAGGGTATTGGTCGGAGCTGCTCGTAGAAAAGACCCTTCAAGCGGTTCTGGAGGGAACGGATTGCAGGGGACGGGACTAGGGGCCTGTGAGACCAGGGAAGAGCCTGGGGTCCTGCTCCAGGCAGAAGATGGACATAGTGGGGCAGGAGGCCAGAGCCGGGTTTGAGCAGCTGAGCGGTCCTCGCTTGGGGAACACCGCCGCCTAGTGGTACCTATGTGGAACTGCACCCTCTTTCATTGGTTCATTCAACAGTCCTTTATTGCGAGCACATAGGGTTCTCAATGTATTTGACCCACAGAACGGATCACATTTAACACCTCCTCCCCATAAAATAATGTTATCTTCAGCAATAATCATAACATGAAACAAATAATAATGATGACCACAAAAGAAATGCAGGCAGCGAAAATGTATTCCCCTTCTGACATAATACTTTATGTAACAAGATAAATAATTATCCAGTAAGTAACACGTGGATTTAATAAAACTGAAATATCTGAAAACAGTACAATTTCGGAAGCCACGAAATTGTACCATTGATGTAATTTTTCCTGCTTTGTTCACTAGTTTTAAAACAATTAGTTAAAAAACAATTTTGCATTTTAATGGTGCTATTCAAAGTCAGTAATACAGTTAGCTTATGAACTAATATGCGCATTTACCAACTCAAAATATATAGCATGGCTTGCAAACTTCACTGTTTTACATTTTAAACACAAAATCTTCAAGTGGCTGCAGAGAATGACAAAATGGAAGGAACTGAGTTTGTGTCTTAATCTTTACCATCACTGTGCTCTGCTTATCTGTTTCGAATCTAAATGCAGGAAGATATCTTCTGGCAGGGCTTGGAGACCCTCAAACAATTCCAAATCATTACAGATTTAGTCTCTAAAGAAACACAGAGCTGAGAGTCTTCGTGTGTCTGGAGTTGACTCTATAACTAGGGGCTCTCTAAACTACTTTCCAGGTAGAATACAAAGTTCATTGAAGAATACGCTAACATGAAACTTACACATGAATTGTTAGAACTCCGAAAGCGGTAAAATCACAGCAAGGTCCGTACCTAATAACCCCAATGTCAATTTCCTGGTTTCGACAACGCACTCACATCACCAAGGTTCTGGGGTCTCCTCTCGGGCGTCACCAGCCTGGGCCTCAAGCCCCCGTCCCCGCACCCCACCCCACAGTGCCACAGAACAGCCCCAGGCTTTCTAGAGCTCCACAAACAAAAAGAAAGAAAATCTACCTTCTCAGAAGCCACAGAAAATCTCCTTGCCTCTCCCTGGCGCTGAGTGCGTTGCATGGCCGCCCTGGAGCCCGCGGCTCTTCGGGGCCGGGCCCAGAGGAGGACGCGTTGCAGGGCATGGGGGCCAACTGCAGCCGAGCAAGGGGGAGCAGGTCCGGAAAAGAAAAGCAGGGGCCTGGCTCCACTTCACCCGACCTGTGCTCCAACACCCCAGTTCCTCATGTGGGGACACCGAAGCAGCACACGCTTGGAGCTCGGTCTTCTCCTGAGCGGGACTGAGCCGGCTCTCGGGGAATCAGGTGATAAGGATTCCCAGCTGAGACTGTCTGGTCCCAGGGAGGAAGTGGAGGCAGCTGAGAAGGGCCCGAATGATAGAATCTCCTGAAGAGACTGTAAAATGCACGGGCTGCGGCGGGATCAGCGTGTATTACACTCTCTCCAGGTGATGAAAACACGCCGCGAACACGGGCAGCACCTGTCTCACGCCATCCGTGAGGCTCGGGGAGCTGAGTGGCCAGCAGGCACGCGGCCCCTTAAGTCCCCACGCTCACCTGCTGCAGCCCCTCACGCTGGTAAAGATGTCCCCAGGGCACAAGGGCGGGAAAGCCAGCCCCCAGGCCCACACAAGAAAAGCTGTATCAAATATTGGAACGCCCGTGTGCGTTGCACCATCAGGCACTTCTCATGGACCCCTTCCGATGACCCAGCCCCTTTCCTGGTCCCCCTGCCCTCACCCCGGAAAGATGAGGAATCTCAGACGAGAGGGAAGCTGCGTTTATTCCAATGATTGGGGTCTTGCCACCTGAGGACTCCGAGAGTCCGCCCTTCTGGGCCCAGAGGAAGAAGGTTCCTTGCTGTAAGCAACGCCCCCTCAGCTCAGGGCCTCCCAGTAGATTCCAGCCCAGGACCACCTTGCCTGGGTCTCGGCCTCCTACCCCAGCCAGAGGGGCCAGGTGACCGGGCAGGGAATACTGGACCAGTGTGGGCCGGAGGCCTGAGCTGTCCCCGTTCTCACAGCCCAGATGGTAGTGGGGGAGAGAAACTGAGCTGGGCTCAGCCAGAATGGAGGTCCTGGAAGGGAGCTGAGGACACAGGAGGAAAAGCTGGGGCGTAGGGGCCGGCAGGCTGGAGCTCAGACACACACAGCCTCGGCCCCCTTTCCGCACGCGGCAGCGTCCGTGGGCTTGCTTGCCAAGCTGTAGTAGTAGGTGCGCATGCGCTGCTCCACGGTCAGGAAGTCTGGACGGTCCTCCCACCTGTGAGGGGTCGGGGAGATCCAGACTGCTGACCACACCCCCAGAACCCAACTTCAGCTGGTGGGTGGACATGCATGGGGCTCAGAAAGCAGTGGGGCTGGCGGGGGGCGGGTATCGGGTAATAGAGGGGTCTCCTGTGTGAGAGGACTACAATTCCGGGGTTGCCGTATCGCCTAGTTGAAGAGCTGACATCCAGGATGGAGGGGAACCATATACTGAGTGCTGACTGGCCAAGACTTAGGGAAGGGAGCTCCCTGAGTGTAGGGGTGACAGCTGTTGACCACGGGGAGCTGGGATGTTGAACGTTGATGTACTGAGCATGTGTATTTGGTCAGGGTATTTGGGTGCTGGGTGCGGACTCACACGGATGCAAGTATGCTGCCCGCCAAGGAGAGGAACACTGCCGTGTGGCAGATGGGTTCAGCTTGTGGAGAGTCAGGGTATTAATGGGATGCGTGTGGAATATCCATGTATTGCGTTGGGGTGTTAGATGCTAGCCTCTTTGGGTATTGGGGTGTTGGTGTATGGTTTCCTGATAGAGGTTGAGTTAATACATGGTGGAGAAGGGATGGGCTGATCATTTCTTATTTATTTATCATAAGTAGGGTGTGTATTTATTGGAGTGCTTGGGTGTTTGGGTGTCAGTGTGAAAGGTGTTGGCCAGTGGAATAATGGATGCTGGGGCAGGAAAGGTATCAAGTATTGGAATGCCCGTGCATTGCAGGATTAGTGTAGGGTAATAGCTTGTTTGGGTGCAGGTTGCCTGTTGTGTGATGGGAAGGGGAGGTATTGTTGGTGTTAGGAGTTGGCGTGTTCAAGCACCGGGCTTCGAGCAGACAGAGGTGGGAGGGCATTGAGTATCTGGGTGCTTTGGTGTTGGCCTGAATGGGTAATTAGGTGTTGAATGTTGGCTGATGGGAAACAGGAATTATATAATGGAGTATTATCGCATGCCCTGAGTATTGGTATCATAGTTTGGGTAACAGTACTGACTTGTCTGAGTGTTGCAGGATCATTTGAGTATTGGCTTGTGGGAGACTGAGGTTTTAGATGCTGGAGCAGTGGGTGTCCACAGGTAGGGTGCTGGGGTGCTGGACCAGTGGAGCATTGTGGGGTCAGTCTGTTGGAGAGTTGAGCATAGATGCAGGGGGAATAAAGGTACCGAGGGTTGGAAAGGCCATGAATTGGGTGAGTCTTTGGGTGGGATGAGTTAGTTGGACTATTGGACACCACGACCTCCTGCCCCAGGCCTGGGTGTCAGTTCAGCCAGGTACCCTCCTGCCCGCTGGCACTCACTTGTAGGTCCAGCAGTCGCTCATGAGTTTGTACATTTCGGGTGGACACTCTGGTGGGCACTCCATCCGCTTGCCCTGCTCGATGAAGGCCATGACCTCGGGGCCCTTCATCTTCTGCTCAAGCCAGAGCCAAGTACACATGTGAGTAACCAGGGCCCCCTCCCCCCCTAGCCCCTCTTCCCACCCAGCTGTCCGCCCGCCTCTGCCCACACCTGCCTTGTAGGGCTTCTGGCCATAGGAGAAGGCTTCCCACATGGTGACCCCGTAGCCCCAGACATCACTGCGGCTGGAGAACTTGCGGAAGTTGATGCACTCAGGCGCGTACCACTTGAGCGGCCACTTCCCCGCCGAGCGAGCCTGGGGGGTGGGAGATGCTGCCGGGACAGGGCTCGGGGACCCTCCACACCACCGCCTCCTCCACCTGGGCACCCCAGGGCCGGGGGCTCACGGTGTAGTAGCTGTCGTCAGCTCCCAGTGCCTTGGAGAGACCAAAGTCGCTGATCTTGGCGTAGTGCCGGTTGACCAGAAGGACGTTGCGGGCCGCCAGGTCACGGTGCACAAAGTTCTTTTCCTCCAGGTACTTCATCCCCATGGACACCTGGTGCAGCAGCTCCGCCACGTTGCTGACGGGGATCTCCTCCCTGGGGTGCAGGGGAAGGCAGGGGCAGCTGGGATGGGACAGCCCAAGTCCCCAAGGGGGCAAAGCCCACTTCTCTGACCCAGCTGAGCCTCTGTTCAACAGGTGCCTATTGGGCACCTGCTGTGTGCCAGGCATGGGGGGGGGACACGGCGTGAGCAAAACAGGCACAAACCTCTGCCCTCATCCAGGCTCGAGGCCTAAATTTCATCCATATACTGGGATTCCCAGACTTAACACATTTACCTGCGTCCTCTGTGTGCCCTCAGGGGGTCTCACGGGCATCTCAAAGATAATAAATAAAGACAAAGCCACGTTCCTGACTGTACAAACACACGCGCGCATGCAACACACACACACGCACACACACACGCTCCTCTCTCTCCATCTTTTCATTTACTCAGAAGCACTGGTCTTGCCCTCAGCTCCTCTTCCTCACACCCAGTATCCAATCCATCAGCAAACCCTGGCAGCCCTGACTTCAAAATCCCTCCAGAATCCCCCTACTTCTCTCCACGTCTGCTTCTGCCACCCTGACCCAGCCGTCATCATGGCCAGCCTGGACCAGAACAGCCACCTCTGCCCTCACCCGGCACGGTCTGTCCTTCCCACACTGGAGTCAGGTCCTGCCCCTCCTCGGCTCACAGCGTCCAGGGCTCCTACCTCACTCAGGGTAAATGTCCAAGTCCTCCCCACGGCCCACAAGGCCCTGCACCATCTACTCCATCACCTCCCTGCCCACGTCAGCTCCCCGCTCCCCTGCACTCACTCTGCTTCAGCCTCGGGGCCCTACTCACAGTTCCTCTACCACACCAGGCGCCTCAGGACCTTTGCACCGGCTGTGCCCTCTGTCTGGGCCACTCTTCCCCCAGAGCTGCACTTGGCTGCCTCACCTTCTCACTTCTCACCTCCTACCCTGACACTCCCAACCCCCCTTTCCATAGTACTTACCTTCCAACATAGTCTATACTTTATGGTATTATAATGATTATTTAAAGCCTCTCTTTCCCAACCAAAATACAGGGCAGAGAACTTTGTCTCTTTCTTTGCTGATAATCCCAAGTGCTGGTAATGGTCCCTGTCACAGAGAAATTGCCCAGTAAACACCCATGGGATAACTGAGTACATGAGCTGGGACCCGTGAAGGCACGCACTCCAGCAAGAGCTCGGGTTCAAGGTCATGTGCCTCTGCGAGTGTAAAATATCGTGTCGTGAGGGTAAGAGTTTGAGGCACGAGGGGACACAAATGAAACCAATTTCTTTGGATTCGAAATGGGCCAATTTTTTCTCTATAGGGCCTGAGAGTAAATATTTCAGCCTTTGCAGGACACATATGGTCTCTGCCACACAGTCCTCTTTGTTTTTTTCATAGACCTTTAAAAATGCGAAATCAGGCTGTACAAAACAAGCCTGGCTGCAGTTTTCCAACCCCGCTTTACGTCAAACGCCATCAACCATCGGCAACTTCCCGTGCGTCATGAATTGGCCGAGAGAACAGAGGTGGCAGTTGTGACAGAGGTAACACTTACAAAGCTCCTATAGGCAACGCCAGGCACCGTTCTGAGCACTTTCTATTGATAGACATCAACTCATTTGACCCTCACAAGAGCCCCTGGACATAAATACTGTGCATCGCCGTGGTACAAATGAGGAAACTGAGGCACAGAAGAATTAAGAAACCCACCTGGGGTCACACCAGTTAGTGGCAGAGCCAAAAGTCAAACCTGGGGTCAGATCTGTCATGGGCGTGAGTGTGGGCAGCAGCTGTAAGTGTGTCTATAAATGCGGGGAAATGAGTGTGGAACACACCCGTGGGTGGACAGGATCATTCCCCCCCACCCCCAGCCCCAAACACCTGGCCGGCCCAGAGGCTCACTTCTTCCCAAGCAGGAACTTGTGCAGCGGCCCGCCGCCCGCCATCTCCATCACCAGCATGAGGGCCTCGGCCTGGCAGACGCCGATGAGCCGCACGATGTAGGGGTTGTCCAGCTGGTGCATGATCTGCGCCTCCTGCATCATCTCGTCCTTGTCCGCCTTCTCCGTACTCTGTTTCAACACCTTGATGGCCACGTCGATCTGCTTCCTGCCGTGACGCACGGAGGGACACGCGTGAGCTGGCCTGGGCCTGCCCTGGCCCCCTCACCCCCACCCGACCTGCCTCTCCTCTCCCTGGACTTGTGTAGTAGATGCTGCGGTTTGCCGCCCAGTCCTCCCTGCAGCTCACAGCTCACAGCCAAGACCCTCCCAGGAACTGCCCCTCGCTGAGAAGAACCAGCTCAAAGTGTCACCCTGCCCAGGGGCAGCCTGTACCAAGTGACCAGCCTGTATCCAATGACCAGCTGATGGAGTGGACAAGGGGGACTCTGTTGCATCTGCAGCTCAGCCCAGCTTCTCCCTGCCCCAGACGTGCCCCTCTCACTCCCTCTCGGGTGCCGCCCTGGGCTCCCCCAGGTAACCCCGCCTAGCAGGCAATTTCCAGTCCCAGCGTCTGTTTCCCAGGCAACCTGAAGTCACATCCTGGCTCCAACCCCCAAGGCCTTGGGAGGCAGCGCCCCCTCTGCCCCTCCCACAGTGGTTCCCCAGCCAAGGCTGGGCAGCCTACTTGCGCATGCGGTAGACGCCCTGGCGAACGGAGCCAAAGTTGCCGCAGCCAAGTTCTATGTCAGCCATGAGGAGGTTCTCGCGCTTCAGGAAGAGCTTCTTGTTTTTGAGCTCCTCGGGGTCGCTGTAGGGGCTCTCGTAAACGCTGGTGTCCATGGGCATCGATCGCGGCTTCTCTGAGGATGCTAGGCATGCTGGGCACACACACAGGCGTGTGCTCCCAAGTCAGGAGCGGGGAGAGGGATGGGGGCTGAGCAGGGCAGGGCAGCCTCAGTGCCCCCCAGACACGTGTGCCACAAGGCACATGGTGCACCATCCAGAGCATGCATGGGCACACGGGCACACGTGTGTGTTCATGTGCGTGTGTGCATTTGTGTGCGCTCCTGGTCCCATCTGTGGGTGAGCTGGGAAGCCATGTCCTAAAGGAGTCTAATGTGCACATATAACCATGTGTGCACTGGCTAGAGTGTGCACACACATGTGCCCCTGTGTGTTCACACATAACACCCACATACACTCTCACCCATGTCTCGGTGTGTGATGGAGGTCCAAAGGCGTGTCTGCACAAGTAACCAATATAGTGCCAGCTGAAGCATGCACACCTATGGGTGTGCGTGCACTGACACGTATGCACCCGTGTCACGCCTGCCCAGGTCTACGTATGCACCACGCAGCCATGTGTACAAGGGCTCCAGATGAGCCTCTCTGTGCACAGGCAACCGTGTATGTTCTCTGCACACACGTGCACAGGCTTACATCCACACACGAAACACACGAGCATCTGCGACAGTGCGTTTTAGGGACCTGGGCTCTGGAGCCTGCCTCCTTGGGTTCAAACCCCAGCTCCACCACTGCCTAGCTGCGGGACATGACAGTTCCCGGCCCTCCTTTCTCTTCTGTAAAATGAGAATAATTACCATGACCGCCTCATGTGGCTTGTCGGGAGGATTCAGCAAAGCTCATACACCCAGTGAGCTTGGAGAACGACTGGCAGATAGTAGGTGCTTAACAGATGTGTGTCTGTACCCGGGGTGGCCCAGGCACGGCCAGGTCTACTCCCCTGCATGTCAGCATGCCCCCGGGCACATGCTCACAGGCGGGCATGATGCATGTGCCCACGTGGATACCTGCAGGCACAGTGCATGCACAGGGCAACCAGGCCCACTGCCACAGGTCAGGCCTGGCCCACGTCCCTCCCCTGACACACCCCAGGGCCCAGCCAGGACCCTGCTCTTGGTCTGACATGAACCCCTACATACCTCCATCTCTGCCGACTCACCTGGTTCGGGGGTGTATCCATCTGAATTGAGCGTGTCGATCCGTCTCTGAGGCTAAAGTTATGGGGTCAGCAAGGGTCAGCAGGGCCAGAGCTGGGGGCACCCAGCCCCTCTCATGAGACCCACATCCTCTGAGGACTCCCAGAGATGGTGCTGGGGGTACCCTCTTCTGGTCCACGGCAGCCCCACTCTCCCCCCATCTCCTGCCCAGAGCCCCACCCTGGGAACAGGACCCATTGCCCACCCAGCTCCATCCCCAAGGCCCCAAGTCTACAGTGCTGCTGACTTACCTGGGTGAACGTGGATGGGTGGGCGGGGAGTGTGGGAGCAGCGGCCTCTGGGGGAGCAGAAGGGACAGTGAGGGGGTGGGGGCTGGGGTCTCCCGCTCACCCCTGCCCCCTGCTGCCCCGCTCACCTGAGCTGGCGCTGTTGTTGGGACAGGCCTCCTTTAGGCAGTAGATGAGCCCGTCAGCCTTCAGCTTCAGGTACTCCACCAGCTGCAGGGAGGAGCGTCAGGGCCGGGGCTCCCCTCCTCCCCAGGAGCCTGAGCACCCCGCCGCAGCCTCTCCCCACAACAGGGTGTGTGGGCGGCCTACCTGCCAGAGCGTGTCAAACTTGGTCCCCTCGGGAATGCAGTACTTGCCCGCCTTGTCCTGGCTGATGAGGTAGTGGTACACAGTCTTCCCGTAGATCAGAGACAGCGCATAGGTGCCCTGCTCCTTCCGGGGTCTCAGCCTGGCGGGAGACAGAGGGGGTGTCACCCCTACAACCACATGGGCCCCCTCCCCCGTGGTGCCCTCCTACTTAGGCCCCAGTTCCCACACACACGCCCTATGGGCTCTGTACCCCAGAGCCTCATGGAGAAGTGGCAGGGGCTGCGGGAGCTGAGGTCAGGCCCCACTCAACCTCCAGACCTACTGGTAACAGGCCGTGCTCGGGGCTGGCAGAGGGGGCGCTGGGGTGAGCAGAGAGGAGAATGGCCATGTTCACAGTCGTCCAAGGGCAGGCATGTGGCCATCCACAGGGGAATACTGGGCCACCCACGGTGGACATTCAGCCCTGCATGGCCTGATACTCAGCCACCCACAGCTGCACACTTGGCCATTCAGGGGGGAACACCTGGCCGTACACTGGGGGATACCTGGTCCTCCATGGCTGAATACCAGGCCACCCATGGCTGGACACTTTTCCACAGGTGTGGGGCGGGGAGACACTTGGCGATTCATGGAGGGATATTTTTTCATCTATGGTGGGCACAGAGCCACTCACGGGGGACACACAGACTTAAGACCATTCTCTTGGGGAGACAAAGCTGTTTCTATACGTAGAGTAATAAAGGTAAGTGCAAGTCCATGGCTAGATCACAGGGCACCTTCGTACACATCAGAACAAGTCACCTTGCCATCACAAGAGACCCACCAGTTATCATAACAGATGACCTTTAACAGAATGAAACCCTTGATTGTCCTCTTCTGGAAATTTGCCAAAACAAATAAATCTTCCATGTCTATCAATCAGAATTAAGCCCCTAAAAGATGGTGCCTTCATGCAGTAAGAACCTGTCCAACCACACACACACATGCACACACACACATACACACACACAGACCAATTTAGGGCCACCTGCACCCTCCCATCCCATTGTAAAACTAGTCAGCATCTCCCACAAAATAGTTTTGTCTTGAGTTCCTGGCACAAGTTCCTATTCCAGGGTTAAGTGTAGATTTTTAATGGAGGAGGGAGGGGCAACTGTTTCTGGAGGTGGTCTCAGGCTCTGTGGACACTGTAGACAACAGACCAATAATCTAGGGGATTGAACTAAGTTACACAAGAGCTGGCTGGGAGCGCACAGCAGGAAATAGCCATGGGATGACCCACAGGTGGGCACCATCAGAGTGTAAACTCTCAGGCTTGGGCCCTGCCCATGGATATTAATTCACTGGACAAATATTTACTAAGTGTTGACCATATGTCGGGCACTATTCTAAGGGCAGGAGTACAGTGGTGAACAAGACAGACATGAGCCCACCTTGCAACCCTTCCTTAGGCCAAAGAGACAGAGAAATGTCCCTTAAATCTCCATGGCAAAACATGAGTGAGGGATGGAGGGGTGGCTGTGAATATCCCATCCATTGCCAGACAGCAAGTTCCCCAAAGAACAATGCAGTGAAGGCTGACATAGTGACCAGGGCAGCCTACCTGGACACGTGGAGAGATAGGAAACAGGGTGGGGAGCAACAGGGGAGCACCAAAGGCAAGGAAGAGAATCCCACAACAAACTAAGAAATGCAAATGTCCCACAGAAAGGAAGGAGCTTCCATAACTAGACTGGTGGGCTGGCCTGGAGGTGATTGTCTCTAACTACTAGTTCTCTTCTTTTGAGAAGTGAAAATACTTCATAAGGTCAAAACCTTAAGTTTTGAACTGACAACAAAAACTCAGTGCCCAGAGGGCAGACAGCAGAAGCAAGAAGAACTACAATTCTGCATCCTGTGGAAAGAAAACCACATTTACAGAAAGACAGGGAAAATGAAAAGGCAGAGGACTTTGTACCAGATGAAGGAACAAGACAAAACACCAAAAAACAACTAAATGAAGTGGAGATAGGCAACCTTTCAGAAAAAGAATTCAGAATAATGATAGTGAAGATGATCCAGAACCTCAGAAAAAGAATGGAGGCAGGGCTTCCCTGGTGGCGCAGTGGTTGAGAGTCCGCCTGCCAATGCAGGGGACGTGGGTTCATGCCCCGGTCCTGGAGGATTCCACATGCCGTGGAGCGGCTGGGCCTGTGAGCCATGGCCACTGAGCCAGCACGTCCAAAGGCTGTGTTCCACAATGGGAGAGGCCACGGCAGTGAGAGGCCCGTGTACCGCAAAAAAAAAACAAGAATGGAGGCAAAGATCGAGAAGATGCAAGAAATGTTTAACAAAGACCTAGAAGAATTAAAGAACAAACAAACAGAGATGAACAATACAATAACTGAAAAGAAAACTATACTACAAGGAATCAATAGCAGAATAACTGAGGCAGAAGAATGGATAAGTGACCTGGAAGGCAGAATGGTGGAATTCACTGCCATGGAACAGAATAAAGAAAAAAGAATAAAAAGAAATAAAGATAGCCTAAGAGACCTCTGGGACAACATTAAATGCAACAACATTTGCATTATAGGGGTCCCAGAAGGAGAAGAGAGAGAGAAAGGACCCGAGAAAATATTTGAAGAGATTATAGTCAAAAACTTTTCTAACATGGGAAACGAAATAGCCACCCAAGTCCAGGAAGTGCAGAGAGTCCCAGGCAGGATAAACCCAAGGAGAAACATAACGAGACAGATAGCAATCGAACTGACAAAAATTAAAGACAAAGAAAAATTATTGAAAGCAACAAGGGAAAAATGACAAATAACATACAAGGGAACTCCCATAAGGTTAACAGCTCATTTCTCAGCAGAAACTCTACAAGCCAGAAGAGGGTGGCACAATACATTTAAATTGATGAAAGGCAAGAACCTACAACCAAGATTACTCTAACTGGCAAGGATCTCATTCAGATTCGACGGAGAAATCAAAACCTTTACAGACAAGCAAAAACTAAGAGAATTGAGCACCACCAAACCAGCGCCACAACAAATGCTAAAGGAACTTCTCTAAGTGGGAAACACAAGAGAAGAAAAGGACCTACAAAAACAAACCCATAACAATTAAGAAAACGGTAACAGAAACATACATATCAATAATTACCTTATATGTGAATGGATTAAATGCTCCAACCAAAAGACAAAGGCTCACTGAATGGATACAAAAAACAAGACCCATATATATGCTGTCTACAAGTGACCCACTTCAGACCCAGGAACACATACAGACTGAAAGTGAGGGGGTGGAAAAAGATATTCCATGCAAATGAAAATCAAAAGAAAGCTGGAGTACCAATACTCATATAGAAAAAGTAACCCTTAAAATAAAGAATGTTATAAGAGACAAGGAAAGACACTACATAATGATCAAGGGATCAATCCAGGAAGAAGATATAACAATTATAAATATATATGCACCCAAATAGGAGCACCTCAATACATAAGGCAACTGTTAAGAGCTATGAAAGAGGAAATCGACAGTAACATAATAATAGTGGGGTATTTTAACACCTCACATCAATGGACAGATCATCCAGACAGAAAATTAATAAGGAAACAAAAGCCTTAAATGACATAATAGACGAGATAGATTTAAGTGATATTTATAGGACATTCCATCCAAAAACAGCAGATTGCACTTTCTTCTCAAGTGCACACGGAACATTCTCCAGGATAGATCACATCTTGGGTCACAAACCAAGCCTCGGTAAATTTAAGAAAATTGAAATCACATCAAGCATCTTTTCTGACCACAACACGATGAGATTAGAAATCAATGACAGGGAAAAAAACGTAAAAAACACAAACACATAGAGGCTAAATAATACGTTACTAAATAACCAAGAGATAACTCAAGATATCAAAGAGGAAATAAAAAAATACCTAGACACAAATTACAATGAAAACACGATGATCCAAAACCTATGGGATGCATAGCAATTCTAAGCAATTCTAAGAGGGAAGTTTATTGCAATACAAGCCTATCTCAAGAAACAAGAACGATCTCAAATAAACAATCTAACCTTACACCTAAAGGAACTAGAGAAAGGAGAACAAACAAAACCCAAAGTTAGCAGAAGGAAAGAAATCATAAATATCAGAGCAGAAATAAGTGAAATAGAAACAAAGAAAACAATAGCAAAGATCAGTAAAACTAAAAGATAGTTCTTTGAGAAGATAAACAAAATTGATAAACCTTTAGCCAGACTCATCAAGAAAAAGAGGGAGGGGGGCCTCCCTGGTGGCGCAGTGGTTGAGAGTCCGCCTGCCGATGCAGGGGATACGGGTTCGTGCCCCGGTCTGGGAGGATCCCATATGCCGCGGAGCGGCTGGGCCCGTGAGCCATGGCCGCTGGGCCTGCGCATCCGGAGCCTGTGCTCCTCAGCGGGGGAGGCCACAACAGTGAGAGGCCCGCATACCGCAAAAAAAAAAAAAAAAAAAAAGAAAAAGAGGGAGAGGACTCAAATCAATAAAATTAGAAATGAAAAAGGAGAAGTTACAACAGACACTGCAGAAATACAAAGCATCCTAAGAGACTACTACAAGCAATTCTATGCCAATAAAATGGACAACCTGGAAGAAATGGACAAATTCTTAGAAAGGTGTAAACTTCCAAAACTGAAGCAGGAAGAAATAGAAAATATGAACAGACCAATCAAGTAATGAAATTCAAACTGTGATTAAAAATCTTCCAATAAAAAAAAAATCCAAGACCAGATGACTTCACAGGTGAATTCTATCAAACCTTTAGAGAAGAGCTAACCCCCATCCTTCTCAAACTCTTCCAAAAAATTGCAGAGGAAGAAACACTCCCAAATTCATTCTATGAAGTCACCATCACCTTGATACCAAAACCAGACAAAGTACTACAAAAAAAGAAAATTAAAGACCAATATCACTGATGAATACAGATACAAAAACCCTGAACAAAATACTAGCAAACAGAATGCACCAACACTTTAAAAGAATCGTATACCATGATCAAGTGGGATTTATCCCAGGGATGCAAGGATTCTTCAATACATGCAAATCAATCAATGTGATACACCATATTAACAAATTGAAGAATAAAAACCATATGATCATCTCAATAGATGCAGAAAAAGCTTTTGACAAAATTCAACACCCATTTATGATAAAAACTCTCCAGAAAGTGGGCATAGAGGGAACCTATCTCAACATAATGAAGGCCATATATGACAAACCCACAGCAAACATCATTCTCAAAGGTGAAAAACTGAAAGCATTTCTGCTAAGATCGGGAACAGGTCAAGGATGTCCACTCTCACTGCTATTATTCAACATAGTTTTGGAAGTCCTAGCCACAGTAATCAGAGAAGAAAAAGAAATAAAAGGAATACAAATTGGAAAAGAAGAAGTAAAACTGTCACTGTTTGCAGATGACATGATACTATACATAGAGAATCCTAAAGATGCCACCAGGAAACTACTAGAGCTAAACAATGAATTTGGTAAGGTTGCAGGATACAAAATTAATGCACAGAAATCTCTTGCATTCCTATACACTAACAACGAAAGATCAGAAAGAGAATTTAAGGAAACAATCCCATTCACCACTGCAACAAAAAGAATAAAATACCTAGGAATAAACCTACCTAAGGAGGTAAAAGACCTGTACTCAGAAAGCTATAAGACACTGATGAAAGAAATCAAAGATGACACAAACAGATGGCGAGATATACCATGTTCTTGGATTGGAAGAATCAATATTGTGAAAATGACTATACTACCCAAAGCAACCTACAGATTCAATGCAATCCCTATCAAATTACCAGTGGCATTTTTTACAGAACTAGAAGAAAAAATCTTAAAATCTGTATGGAGACACAAAAGACCCCGAATAGCCAAAGCAGCCTTGAGGGGAAAAAACGGAGCTGGAGGAATCAGACTCCCTGACTTCTGACTATACTACAAAGCTACAGTAATCAAGACAATATGGTACTGGCACAAAACCGGAAATATACATCAATGGAACAGGATAGAAAGCCCAGAGATAAAGCCACGCACCTATGGTCAACTAATCTATGACAAAGGAGGCAAGGATATACAATGGCAAAAAGACTGTCTCTTCAATAAGTGGTGCTGGGAAAACTGGTCAGCTACATGGAAAAGAATGAAATTAGAACACCCCCTAACACCATACACAAAAATAAACTCAAAATTGATTGGAGACCTAAATGTAAGACTGGACACCATAAAACTCTTAGAGGAAAACATAGGAAGAACACTCTTTGACATAAATCACAGCAAGATTTTTTTTTGATCCACCTCCTAGAGTAATAGAAATAAAAACGAAAATAAACAAATGGGACCTAATGAAACTTAAAAGCTTTTGCAAAGCAAAGGAAACTACAAACAAGACAAAAAGACAACCCTCAGAATGGGAGAAAATATTTTCAAATGAATCAATAGCAAAGGATTAATCTCCAAAATATATAAACAGCTCATGCGGCTCAATATTAAAAAAAACAAACAACCTAATCACAAAATGGTCAGAAGACCTAAATAGACAGTTCTCCAAAGAAGACATACAGATGGCCAAGAAGCACATGAAAAGCTGCTCAACATCACTTATTATTAGAGAAATGTAAATCAAAACTACAATAAGGTAACACCTCACACCAGTTAGAATGGGCTAATCAGAAAAGCTACTAACAACAAATGCTGGAGAGGGTGTGGAGAAAAGGGAACCCTCTTGCACTGTTGGTGGGAATGTAAACTGATACAGCCACTATGGAGAACAGTATGGAGTTTCCTTAAAAAACTAAAAATAGAATTACCATATGACCCAGCAATCCCACTCCTGGGCATATACCCAGAGAAAACCATAATTCAAAAAGACACATGCACCCCAATGCTCAATGCAGCACTATTTCTAATAGCCAAGTCATGGAAGCAACCTAAATGCCCATCGACAGACGAATGCATAAAGAAGATGTGGTACATATATACAGTGGAATATTACTCAGCCATAAAAAGAACGAACTTGGGTCATTTATAGAGACGTGGATGGACCTAGAGACTGTCATACAGAGTGAAGTAAGTCAGAAAGAGAAAAACAAATATCATGTATTAACACATATATGTGGAACCTAGAAAAATCGTACAGATGAACCAGTTTTCAGGGCAGAAATAGAGACACAGATGTAGAGGACAAACGTATGGACACCAAGGGGGGAAAGTGGTGGTGGGGGTGGGGGTGGGATGAATTGGGAGATTGGGATTGACATGTATACACTAATATGTATAAAATAGATAACTAATAAGAAGCTGCTGTATAAAAAATAAGTAAATAAAATTCAAAAATTCAAAAAAACAAAAAATAAAAAAACTCAATGCTCAGCCGCTCACCAGCAAACGTGTGTGGAATATTGAAAAAAAACAGCACAATATTAGACCTTTCTTCCCATCAATAAGTGGAATCTAGTTCTATATCTCCTGAATCAGGGATTGACCATGTGACTTGCTTTGGTCAATAAGACATTAGCAGGGCTTCCCTGGTGGCGCAGTGGTTGAGAGTTGGCCTGCCGATGCAGGGGACACAGGTTCGTTCCCCAGTCCGGGAGGATTCCCACATGCCGCGGAGCGGCTGGGCCCGTGAGCCATGGCCGCTGAGCCTGCACATCCGGAGCCTGTGCTCCGCAACGGGAGAGGCCACAACAGTGAGAGGCCCACCTACCACACACAAAAAAAAGACATTAGCAAACAGGACACAAGGAGAGGCTGGAAAAGTGGTTGACACTGGGGCTTGCCTGCCCTTTCTTGCTTCTCCTAGCAGCCCTGCAACGACCACACTAGCCTGCTGGAGAAGCCCTATGAAGGAGAACCAAGGCATCCCAGGCTGCCATTTGCCAGACATGTGAGTGAGGCCATCCCAGACCATCAAGACCCAGCCAATCCTTCAGCTGACTGCGGCCACACGAGTGAGCTCAAAAGAAACCAGCTGAATAACCACCCAGCTGAACTAAGCCCAAATAGCCAAACCATTGAATCAAGGGTGAATAAATGAATGTTATTTTAAGATACAACAGTTTAGGGTGGTTTGTTACACAGCAAAGGCTAACTGATACACTGTCTTTGGAAAGAGACATGTGAGTTCACAAAAGAGCAGCCACCAATCCCACGTAGGCAAAGACTACTATACTGGTGTGGTCATCATATATATTTCAATGTCACAAATTCTACTTTATTTACCAAAAAACCACCAGGTGGTGGCAGTTCTTCATCCTTGGAGTTCAAGCCTGAACTTAAACAAGAGGTACAGGCTAAGAAATCAACTTGTATCTCCACTTTTTTTTTTTTTTTGGCTATGCCATGAGACTTGCGGGATCTTAATTCCCCAACCAGGGATCAAACCTGTGCCCCCTGCAATGGAAGCATGCAGTCCTAACCACTGGACTGCCAGGGAATTCCCTGCACTTTAAAAATAATATATAGAACCTGATAACAGTAAAAAAAATAAGAGCTACCATTTATTAAGATACTGGTTCTAAATTCTCCACATATTTGTCATTTAATCTTCACAGCATTCTCCACAAGATACCTACCTTGTCCTATTATTATCCACATTTTGCAGAGGAGGAAGCTGAGGCTCAAGAACGCTACACCTCTTGCCTAAACTGCACAGTTGATTATGGGTAAAGCCAGGATGCAAATCCATTTCTGACTCTCCAATTAATTGCTACATGGGACTGACACCCAGCCCAGCCACAGCAAGTTGCTTCTTCTCCGTGTGCCTCAGTTTCCTCACATGTAAAGTGAAAAAACAGAACTAACTCAGACTTTAGGGCTCCAAAGATGAGGTTCAGGATCAACCATGATCTCATATAACTGTAGGCATAATCTTTGGGGTAAAAATGTTTTGGGGATTGTGAGAAGGGTTCAGCTTCACTAAAATTCCCAAAGGGGTCAGTGATCCATTAAGAAACAATTAACAATATGTTCTTGAAGGCCCTTTCCAGGGTTCAGGTGTCTTTTCAAGTTGAATCAACCAGTCCCACAGATGCTACAATTATGCAGAAAGGAAGCGAGCTTTGACAGCAAACAGCATTAGGTATAATTCCATCCATTCATCAGCAGCTCTGAGCAGTGGTCACTGGTAAGCATTCCAGGCCACGGTGGTGTGTCTTTCTATCACACCCGCACCCTTACCACAGAACTAGACAAGTCCTGGGCTTGTCCCAGGCATCATGATGCATCAGGGATGTTCCTTCACCCCTGCCCCATGAGAGGTTCTGCGCCTACAGCTTTGACCTTCAGCCCCTAACTACCCACAGACTGAGAAAGCAGTTATTGACAACAGGAACCACAAGAAAAATCTACTTCTGTCAGAAGCATGCCCTGCCTAATTTTCCAGGAGTCTGGTTCATGGTGGTGGCTTCTGGTCTCTTGACATTTTCCTGCATGAGCCACTGTCCCTCATATAATGTCACTGCTCCAACTGCTTCTGAACCCCAGCATCAGCCCCAGTCTCTACACTGTACCCAGATCCTAGCTCCCTCAGCCTCAGCCTTCTGTGGCCAATGCTGGTCCTACCCACCTCTGAGACTTCAAGCCACCTCGATATCCAAAGCACCTACAGCCGCTGGCCCTGCTTCTCCAGAGATTCCTCTTATCCCAACAGACTGGTTAACTCCAAGCCTGTTATAAACTCTGCTGTGTTAATGGAGAAAGTTTGCAAACTTTTCCTTTGGGCAGTGGAATTCTTTGTCAAGCAACATCTTCCATAGACACTTAAGATATGAAACACGTCAAAGCTGAGCTGGGGGGACTTCTCTGGTGGCGCAGTGATTAAGAATTCTCCTGCCAATGCAGGGGACATGGGTTCAAGCCCTGGTCCAGGAAGATCCCACATGCTGCAGAGCAACTAAGCCCACGCTCCACAACTACTGAGCCTGCGCTCTAGAGCCCGTACGCCACAACTACTGGAGCCCGTGTGCCACAACTACTGAAGCCCACGCACCTAGAGCCCATGCTCCACAACCAGAGAAGCCACCACAATGAGAAGCCCGTGCACCACAAGGAAGAGTAGCCCCTGCTCGCCACAACTAGAGAAGCCCACATGCAGCAATAAAGACCCAACACAGCCAAAAATTAATTAATTAATTAATTTAAAAAAAAAGCTGAGTTGGGATGGGGCTCAGAATCCCCCCCCGCTCCACCCTCTACTCACTTCTTCCACCCCCTCCCCCCAGAATCTTTTGATACTGTCGGGGGCCTTAGGGAATCTGGGAGAAAGTTTTAAACCATTGGAATGGTAGAATCATTATCTCTATGAGTATGTGTGTTTGTGTGAGGTAGGAAGGAGAGATGGGGGAAGGGAGGGGTGGGGAGGAAAGAAAAACCAAGACAAAAGAGAGGCAAAGACTGTGAGGTGATGAAAGGCTGAATTGGGGACATGAGATGAAACCAGAGAAGGGAACCTAGATTGTAAAAAGAAAGAAAAATGAAATTACATGTTATAAAGGAAAAAGCAGCTACAAGGAGAAAGAATTGGCTGCACCAACAGGAAAGTTGGAGGACACTCCTTCGTTGTGTCCAGCTTGGGGAGAGCCCCTGGACACTCAGGTACCTGGGGTAACTTGTGCAAGAGCAAGTGAGATGTGAACGTGGGGAGATGTGTGACCAATGGTCGAAAAGGTCTTGGTGAGCATCACGCTTGAGGGGGGGGAGCGTGCAGCATCCTGATGAAGCAGGTAACAAACATCTGGACAAGTACCAGCCATCACTAGGTTCTAGAAGGTGGAGCCCTCTAGAAGGACCAGATGCAGGCTCTGCCTTCAAGTTCCTAGTCCAAAAGGAAAGATGCCCCAAATGCCCACATTTGAGATGCGCATCACCCTCATTATGGCCTCCTTGTTCTAATCCTCTGATAGACTGTTTGTAAAACTGGCTGCCTCAATTCCTCTCCCTTGGGTAGTCCCTGCCCCACAGTGACTCTGGTCTGAGCCAAGTGGCTTGCTTTGGCCAAGAGGACATCAGTAACGTTACACAAGCAGAGGCTTGAAAAGTGCTTGTGTATTGTAACTTGCCTTCTCTGACTGTCCTTGGGAACCCTGCAACCACCACCATGTGAACAAGTCCAGGCTAGCCTGCTCGATGATGACAGCACTGCAGCCTACTCATCCCTATCGCCCAGGTGATGCTGAGCCAATAGCCAGAGCCATGGTTATCCCAATCTATTCAGTCCCGGCCCAGCTGACCTAAACCAGAAGGACTACTCAGCTGACTCACAGAATCATGAGAAGTAACAAACTGTTGTTTTGAGTCAGTAAGTCTTGGGACAGCTTGTTACACAGCAAAAGCTAACTGATACAAATGCAAAGTTGAGTTTCCCTCTTAGAGAAAACAGACCTATCTTAATTTGTTCACAAGCCGTCCTTGCAGCTGAGTATTATCTGTAACATGCAATTACAGCCTAAATTTACAGCCTAAGTCTGTTAGGCAGGGTGAAAAAAAAATTATTTTATCAGCTGACAGTACAGCCTTGTAGAGGGACCTGCATCTTGTGGGAGACCTGCAGGTAATCTGGTACACATGCTCAAACCTCACATGGGTGGGAGAAGTCAAGGGAAAGGGGTCAGTTCCTCCAAGTGGGATGGCCCCAGGAGAGGGAACAGCCCGGCGGGGAGGTGGGTGAGAGCAAGGATTCAGCCAGGCAGGATCTCAGGCCAAGAAGCAACCATGAGAAGGGAGACCCTTGAGAATTAACATCTCAAGGGGAGGATGCTAGACTTCCTGAGGTCACAGGAAAGAGACAGGCACCAAGTTTCTCCATATCTCAAGGCCTGAGTGGCCTCAGCTGACATCTGGATAACATCTGCTATACAACGAACCCATGTCCAGACCAGAAAGCAGCAGCCCCAGCAGGGGGCTTTAGACGGACCCTTTCATAATAACAAACTCACGAACAGCCACATGGTTCAGCTGTGGCTCATGCTCAGGCAGAGATACGCACATTCACCCACTTAGAATAACACTTAGTGCATTTTTACTATATGCCAGGTACTATACTATTGCTTTACACATATTAATTCCTGCGATCCCATAAGAGACCCTTGGGTAGGTACTACCACCATCCACAGTGCAGTTAGAGGGAGTTGCTTCAACGCTCTCCCAGCGCTCCTACCTCACTCAGGGTCAAAGCCAAAGTCACCTCCCTGCCTTCTCCCCCTCCCACTCCAGTCCTCACTTACTGAGCTCCAAGCACACTGGCCTCCTTGCTGCTTCTGGAACGTGCCAAGAACCTCCTCCTGGTCTGTGTTCTTGCCAGGAACACCTTCTCCCAGAGAGCTCACAGCCCACTTCTCACCTCCTTCGGTTCTTTACGCAGAAGCCACCCGATCGGAGAGGCCTTTTCTGGCCACCTAAGCTCAACGTGGAGGCCCCCTCCCCAGCTCCACATACGGCACTTGCCACCGTCTGACATACTCTATGTTTTCGCGATTCATCCGTCCTCAACGCCCGGAACAGTGCACGTGGTAACTGTTCAACAAATATTTGGTGAATGCAGAGAGGAAATCCAAGTAGGCAGCTCCGATACCTGCCCAGCGTTCCCAGCTGGTAAGTAGCAGACGCTGGATTCCAACCCAAGCCGCCCAACTCTGAAGTCCTCACCACTGCTGCCCCTTTCGCATATCACGTCCCTGCGCACATTCAGAAAAGCACTACCCACTCACACTTGTGAGCGCAGGCACACCCCTCACCGCCCACCTGCACACTGAGGTCTGCCCCAGCCTCACCGCCCCACAGCCCCAGGTTCCAAGCCCCACATACAGGAACTTGCCGTCCGTCTGTGAGCCTGAGTAGAGTTTGCGCTCCGCCTCCTCGCGCGTCAGGCTGCTGTGGTACCAGGGCATCCGCTCGTGAGCCGTCGTGGCAATGAGCTTCTCCACCTGAGGGGCCTGGCTGATGATGGCCTGCTCCAGGGCCTCGCCCTAGGGAAGAACGGGAGAGTGGAGACCTGTGTCTCGCGGCCACAGGACACCTCTTCCGTCTCCTGGACCCTCCCAATTGCCTCTTCCACATGAGACACGCCGCCCACCCAAGGGCACCTAGGGGGTGAGTCATTTAGGCTGTTAAGGAAAGCCACGCCCCCTCATCTCTATGGTCCCGCCCCGAGCCATCCAGGCCCCGTCCATCCAGGGCCACGGCCCAGGCCCCGCCTTCTAGCCGGCCCCAAGCTCATCTCCAGCTTGAAGATCTGACACTGGTAATCGCGCCCCGTGGTGCACTGCATGTTGTCGAAGACCACAACCCACCGCCCCTGCCGGCCAACCTACCCCAGAGCACCGCCCCCACCATCCTCTCAGGCCCCTCCCCCAGCCCAAGCCTCGCCTCCTCTGGACTCAGCGTGACCTCCACCTAGCCATCTGCCTCGGACAAGCACCATAGCATCGCTCAGGCCCCTGCCTCCGAGGCCTCCTCCCAGGCCCGCCCCCAGTCAGGCCCCAACCCTCCAGCATCTAAAACGGGCGCAGCACAACATAATACAGGCTGGCGAAGACCACCACTCTCCCCCAGTTCCATTGCTCCCTCGGCCCCAAGAGCCCGCCCTTCCCGGCTCCGCCTTCCCAAGGCCCGCCCCTCCGGCCCCGCCCTCCCAAGACCCGCCCCTTCGGCCCCGCGCTCTCACCTCTAGTTTCCAAGTCTGGCGCACGTAGTCGCGCACCATGGCATCGCGTAGGCTGTCGAAGACCCCGGGCTGCGGCTCGAACCCCGACGGCCGGTTGCACGGCTTGCGCAGGTTGCAGGGCAGCCCGTCGGGGTCGCGCGAATAGAACTCGCAGAGCTCAGCGGGGCCGCAGTGCGCTTTTCCGCCCGCAATAGCGTAGGTGCCGTTGAGCTGGCGCTCGATGGGGAAGTGGTGGAAGCGCACGTCGTGCACGAGCGAGAGCACATAGCCGCCCAGAGAGCGCAGGCACTGGCGCAGCAGGAAGAGCCCGTCGGCCATGCCTGCCAGCTTCAGGTGCTCCTCGGCCTCGGCGCGCGAGATGCTGCCGTAGAAGAAGGGCAGGTGCGCCGCGGGGTCCGGCATCGCCGCCGCTGCCCTGAGCAGGGTGCGGGCCCCTGCGCCTCTTCAGACTCTGCGGGTTCAGAGCGGGATTGGGGGCACGTCAGGGCCTCGGTTTCCCTTCCTGAACCCGTCCATTGTACCCAGAGATAGTAGGAGAGAGCCCGCATTAAAGGGCATCCGTGCGGCACAGCTGAGTGTGCTGATCGTGCAGAGCCTGATGTGTGCCGGAGTCAACTTGGAAAGGAGGCTCAGCCTAGGGGACTCAGACTGGGGAGTCCCAAACCAGCCTTTGACTTCTCAGACCTAGTACGGAGCGCCCCACTCGCCACCACACAACAGCACCTGTAACCAGTCATCCACCTCCCAAACACGTGTTGAATTCTTACTGTGTTTCAGGCTGGAGATATGGGTGAATAAGAGACATGGTCCCTGCCCTCCTGAAGATAACAGTCTGAGGGAGAGGGGATGCAATAAACAAGGATAGACAAAAATAATTACAGATTGAGGTCAGTGTTCTAAAGGAAATAAATAGAGTGAGATCAAGAGGGAAGAAGCCACTGTAGCTGGGATGGTCACATTCTTTGCGGAGGTAGCATTTGAGCTGAGATCCGAAGGAAAAGGAGGAGCCCACTTCTCAAAAAGCATGGAGGGGGGCTTCCCTGGTGGCGCAGTGGTTGAGGGTCCGTCTGCCGATGCGGGGGTCGCAGGTTCGTGCCCCGGTCCAGGAGGATCCCGCGTGCCGCGGGGCGGCTGGGCCCGTGGGCCGTGGCCACTGGGCCTGCACGTCCGGGGCCTGTGCTCCGCAGCGGGAGGGGCCGCAGCGGTGAGGGGCCCGCGTACCACACACACACAAAAAAAGCATGGAGAGGAGCACATCAGGCAGAAGGAACAGCAAGTGCCAGGGCCCGGAAGCTGGAACAACTTTGCTCATTAAAGGACCTTGACTCCATTAGCCTTCCCGACTCTTTCCTCTGACCCTTTCCCAGCAACCTTAGAAATTCCCCTTAGCCCTGCCCCCTCTGCCTCCATGAACGAGTGTCTAGAAAGCATAAACTAATCTGAATATCCATTAATAGGGGACTGGTTAAATACATTAGGATTTAACTCCAATGTGAACTGTGATACAGTCATTAAACAAAATGAGGTTTGGAAAGTATGACCCTATATGGGGGGGAAGATATCTAACCTGAAATTATCCACCTTCAACTTTCTAGGGTGATGGTGATGTCCAATATCTTGAGAAGTGTTGTGTTACACAGGTGTCTGAATTGCTCAAAATTCAGAGAATGTAAAAGTAAATTAATGTGAAAATGAAAAAAAAAATTCAGAGAATGTACCAACTTGAGTTGTTCATTTTATTGTATTTGGGCCCCTCAGTAAAAAAAAAAAAAGAACCATAAAATATTGAACCCTGGTCAACGATCTGCGTGCAGAAATATCTAGGTGTGATGGGTAGTGATGACTGTAATTCACTTTGAAAGGCATCCAAAAAATAATATTGATGGATGGATGGATAAGCAGATTGATAAAGCTGAGTCTTGCTATTCGCAGTATTTCTATAAAGTATTGAATTAGGAAGTACTGAGCCATTGCTTCTAGAAGAAATCCAGTGTTAGGTTCCTTGAAGCCTCTGGTCACAATATTTTCATCAACCGATCAGTACATAACCTTGTTTTATGTACTTCTGTTTAAAGACAACTTAACATAATTATATTGTTGATTCATTAACATTGAGCTCTTGGCCAGCAGCTCTATAACTATAAGCTTAGCCAACACATACTTTTTCTGTGAGGCACAGCCCAGCCTTCTTGCACTTAGGAACACTAGACAGCACCTCAGCACTGTCCTTGGGGGCCATTTAAACTGAAATCACCGACGAAAAGCACAAAAATGTGGCACTAAATAGACTGTGAGAAAGAGACTTATTTACAGTATGAGCTGAATGGAGAAAGCAAAGCATCACCTTGCTCAGCCTCGCAGAACCAGCACGTCGGTTGACTCAAATTTCACACCACTCTGCACACGCCCTCCAATGACCGCAAAAGCGCAGCGAGCATTGGTTTTGGGGGTTACAAATAAATTTTAGCAAGTAGGCGAACTGGCAGATATGGAATCCAATAATAATGAGGATTAACTGTATGTGATAAAGCAAATATAGCAAAATGTCCATTGTAGAATCTAGGGGGTGGATAATTTGTACAACTAATTGTTCCCGTTTTCTGTATATTTGTAAGTTTTTAGATAATGTTGAAAAAAAAATATTTCCCCTTAACAGTTTCTGGTCGTTTCTCTACTGAGATGGGCCCACTTAAGGCCACCCAGGCATAGTTTTGCATTCAAGGAAGTGTCCTTGGGTACCCTTCTTACTTAAGCAATTGTAAGCAGGGGGTGCAAAGCAAGCTTTTGTGGATTGAGAAAGGCTGCCTTTCCCTGGGCGTTCAGGAACATGCAAGGATGGGCACTGGGGCCAAGAGGAAGATACTAGAGCAGGAAACAGGTGAGGTCTGAATCAGCGCAGCTGGAGGAGGGGCCGTAATCTGCGTTCTAACCAGATAGCGTCTGATGCTGGGGTTGGGAGAGCCAGGGCTGTGGGGGTCTTGGATGTCACGATAGTTACAGGCAGGTGATTAATTGGGGACCTGGAGATGCAGGTCACCATCCCAGAAGAGTGTTTTAAAAGAGTCAGAAGGGCTCCTAGGTATTCATCCTAGAGAAATGGAAACTTACGTTCACACAAACACCTGCACAGGAATGTTTATAGCAGCTCTGTTCACGACTGCCCAAATGTAGGAACAACTCAAATGTTTCCCAACAGATGAATAGATAAAGTGTGGTATATCCCCGCAGTGAGACACTACTCAGCCTGAAATGGAAGGAAATGCTGATACACACATTAATGACTCTCATAGGCGTCAGGTTAAGTGAAAGGGGCCAGACTCAGAAGTCTACAAACCATATGATTCCATTCAAAACTGTAGAACAGGGTGTGGAGAAAAGGGAACCTTCTTGCACTGTTGGTGGGAATGTAAATTGATACAGCCACTATGGAGAACAGTACGGAGGTTCCTTAAAAAAACGAAAAACAGAACTACCATATGACCCAGCAATCCCACTCCTGGGCATATACCCAGAGAAAACCATAATTCAAAAAGACACATGCATCCCAATGTTCATTGCAGCACTATTTACAATAGCCAGGTCATGGAAGCAAACTAAATGGCCATTGACAGACAAGTGGATAAAGAAGATGCAATGGAATATTACTCAGCCATAAAAAGGAACGAAATTGGGTCATTTGTAGAGATGTGGATGGTCCTAGAGACTGTCATACAGAGTGAAGTAAGTCAGAAGGAGAAAAGCAAATACCGTATATTAACACATATATGTGGAATCTAGAAAAATGGTACAGATGAACCAGTTTGCAGGGCAGAAATAGAGACACAGATGTAGAGAACGAACGTATGGACACCAAGGGGGGAAAGCGGGGGAGGGGGCAGTGGTGGTGGGATGAACTGGGAGATCGGGATTGACATGTATACACTAATATGTATAAAATAGATAATAAGAACCTGCTGTATACATAAATAAATAAATAACGTAAGAGGGATAAAAACAAAACGAAACAAAAAACTGCAGGGCCATGCAGTGGCTGCCGGAAGCGGCAGGCCCGGTGGGGAGCAGGGGTGACGGGATGTGGATGCACTGCAAAGGGGTATGAGGGAATTCAGGGCAATAGCCTATACCTTGACTGAGATCGCAGTGTCTCAGCTGTATGCATGTGTCAAATCTCACAGAATGTTTCACTAAAAGGGGTGAATTTTACTGTATGTAAATGATACCTTAATTTTTTTTTAATTAAAAGGGGAGAAAGGGAGCTGGAAGGTATAGACACACCAGGCACTACAAATATTAACTGAAATAGGAAAGAGAGAGCTGCCTGCACCCCTGCCTCACTTCCTTGATTCCCTCTGTCTCATCCAGCCTCACAGGCTGCTCCCCTCACCTCCACCAGGTTGCCCTCCAGCTGCAGGGAGCACGATATCACCACCTGATGGGCACCAGGCAAGCACTTCATGCCCTCTTCCAGGCTGGGTCCCCTGCGTGATGGACACTGTGACCCACCCCCACACTCTTGGGTCCTTTGCCAACCCCCTGGCTTGCCGCCTTCCCCTCTGACGGTTCCTGCTCTCTCTCCTTCTCCAACCCCCGTCCACTACTTGGGCCATCCCGTCTGTGGCTACCCATGTTGCCACTCCCA
The DNA here is from genome assembly GCF_964341445.2 of Mesoplodon mirus. Lineage (NCBI taxonomy): Eukaryota > Metazoa > Chordata > Mammalia > Artiodactyla > Ziphiidae > Mesoplodon > Mesoplodon mirus. The sequence continues at coordinate 15,501,069 of NC_138990.1, read as the reverse complement.
CTTGTCTCATCCAGATCTCTCCCCTGAGGTCGGTTTGTGCTGCCATCACCTCCTTTGATCTCCACCTGCTGTGTCTATTAATAAAACCTGGCAGTTGTTCAGTTGGCCCTGCGTTTCCGGGGCTTGTCTCCGAGGTGCCGCCAGTAGTTATTGGACCGTCTGAAGACCGTCGCTGGATCTCGAGCTAAAAATCTGTATTCTAATCTGAACTGTGTGAAGCAGGGTTAGCTGGCTGGTGATATTCCTACTTGAAGGACATCATGTTTTCCAAACTAGCACGTTTGCAGACTGTTGCTGTCCTCCGTGGAGTTCATTCTTCAGTGGCTTCTGCTACATCTGTTGCAACTAAAAAAACAGTCCAAGGCCCTCCATCCTCTGACTACATCTTTGAACGGGAATCTAAATATGGTGCCCACAACTACCACCCTTTACCTGTGGCCCTGGAGAGAGGGAAAGGTATTTATGTTTGGGATTTAGAAGGCAGAAAATATTTTGACTTTCTGAGTGCCTACAGTGCTGTCAACCAAGGCCATTGTCATCCAAAGATTGTGAATGCTTTGAAAAGTCAGGCGGACAAATTGACCTTAACATCCAGGGCCTTCTACAACAACGTGCTCGGTGAATACGAGGAGTATGTTACTAAACTTTTCAACTACCACAAAGTTCTTCCTATGAATACAGGAGTGGAGGCTGGAGAGACTGCTTGCAAACTTGCTCGTAGATGGGGATATACTGTGAAGGGGATCCCGAAATACAAAGCAAAGATTGTGTTCGCAGCTGGAAACTTTTGGGGTAGAACATTGTCTGCTATCTCCAGTTCCACAGACCCAACCAGTTACGATGGTTTTGGACCATTTATGCCAGGTTTCGAAATCATTCCATATAATGATCTGCCTGCTCTTGAGCGTGCACTTCAGGACCCAAACGTTGCCGCGTTCATGGTGGAACCAATTCAGGGTGAAGCAGGCGTTGTTGTTCCAGATCCAGGCTACCTTGTGGGCGTGCGCGAGCTCTGCACCCAGCACCAGGTTCTGTTTATTGCTGATGAAATACAGACAGGATTGGCCAGAACTGGTAGATGGCTGGCCATTGACCATGAAAACGTCAGACCTGATCTGGTCCTTCTAGGAAAGGCACTTTCTGGTGGTTTATACCCTGTATCCGCAGTGTTGTGTGACGATGAAATAATGCTGACCATTAAACCAGGGGAACATGGTTCAACGTATGGTGGCAATCCACTAGGCTGCCGAGTGGCCATCGCGGCCCTGGAGGTTTTGGAAGAAGAAAACCTTGCTGAAAATGCAGAGAAAATGGGTATCATCTTGAGAAATGAACTCATGAAGCTACCTTCTGATATTGTAACGGCTGTAAGAGGAAAAGGATTATTAAATGCTATTGTTATTAGAGAAACCAAAGATTATGATGCCTGGAAGGTGTGCCTGCGACTTCGAGATAATGGACTTCTGGCCAAGCCAACCCACGGTGATATCATCAGGTTTGCACCTCCACTTGTGATCAAGGAGGATGAGGTTCTGGAGGCCGTGGAAATCATTAACAAGACCATCTTGTCTTTCTGAGGGTGACAGTTTTCAGTGGTGCCTGGGAGCCAGCTGGAGACAGGCAGTTCATAAAGCTCTGAGTTTCTGCACTTAATGCAGGCATATTCCACTCCCCCATGTTAAGGGCTTCTTAAAAAATATATGTTTTTCAGTTCATACATAATAGAATGACATTTATAAACGTGCAGTTTGCTGTGTAACATAACTAAGAGAATGTCCTGGCATCTTATTTTCGATTAAGTGTGTGTGTGTGTGTGTGTGTGTGTGTGTGCGCTTTCTAAGGTGAGATGCATCTCTCTATATAGACAGCCTTTTAATCAAGCCCCTCAGCATAATTTATATATGTTTTAATAATTTCCTTGCTGGTATAAATTGTATTTGAAAAAGTTATAGGAGAGTATTGCATAGGAGATTAGCTTAACCTCATAAAGTTGAGTCATAGTCATTGAATCTTAGGAAGGATGAGTGGTTAAGCTTATATAAAATACTAGATTTAAGCAAACTCCATATTGGCTAGCACCAAGATGTATTCTATGGATGTCATTACTTTGAATTAAGAATTATTGTTTAACATTCCTAGATTATGGTTTATGTTTTAAGTGTTTGATATAATTTGTAAAAAGTGTTTATTTTCAGTGTTTCTTTAAATTTAAAATAAAGCTCATATTTAAAATGTCAAAAAATAAAAAAAAAAAAAAAAAAAAAAAAAAAAAAAACCTGAGATCCAGATCTAACTCACAAGGTGACTGTGGTCGGCTGAACCCCACAGTCTGTTTCCCACATGAGCTGAAGCTCTGGGATCTGCAAGTTGCTTTTAGGCGATTCTTCCCCACGGCCTCCCTTGCTCAAAAACCTGCTGTGGCTCCCTCCTGCCTACATAATTGAATCAAACTAAATTCCTCGGCCCTCCCTCTGCTCCAGCCAGGCTGCACTATCAGCCTTCCTTCAAATTCACTTCCATGCTTTAATCCATGCAGTGTGCTCCACCGGATATACCCTCCCCACTTCTCTCCGCTCCCCCAGTCCAGCCAGCCCTGCCTGGCAGACTCACGGCCCTGCTCCCCACAGGGTATCAAGACCTAAGACAAGGCAGCGAAGAGAGGGTTTGTCCAGGGACCACGGGGAGGGGTGGGGGTAGTGAAGCTGGTCTCTGGGGCAGGAAGCTGTGGCAGGAAACTGTCAACAACACAGTTTGAGAAGCTCCACCCTGTGGTGGCCACAGGTGCAGCCTGGGTAGCCGGAGGCAGATTAGTGCAGAAGCGGGAGTGGGGAGAGGCTGGCCCTTGAGACCCAGTCCAGGGCCAGAAGCCATGATTGGCCATCTCGGACCTGAGTCCAAGGTGTCCCAGAGGCAGAAGCCTTCCCCGTGCATTCTCAGCTTTATCCCCACTTCCCTGTCCCTTTGCCAATAACAACAGTAATAGCAACAGCTTTCAGAGGAGCCTGGCCGGTCTGCAGCCTCCTGGAGGAGCAGATGCTTCTGTCCTGAGCCATGTCCCTGCAGGCTGCACGGCTTTCCTCAGAGACATGCCCACCATGAGACTTCCCCACCCCACTCCTGCCTCGGCTGACCCCCTCCATCCTCCCCTTGAGCTTGCGAGGTCCTCGTGAGTTCAGAGATGCTCATCTGGCCTTCCCATGGTTTGCAGCTCCACAGAGAGACCACGGGACCCCAGCCTCGTTCTCACAGCCCAGGCCCTGGGGAAAGGGGAGGAAAGTTTGATCCTTGGCTAGAGGGATCTGCCTGAAATTCCACCCTTCAAGCATCCTTTTTGGGGACAAGCAGGGTTAAATTATACTGTTCCAGACACAGAGGACGCCCCAAACATACTTTGAAGGAAAAAATGGGTCAAGAGATCAACTACATTTACAAAAGCTGTGGAAAGCATATTTGCATATTAAAGGTTCTGAGAAGACCTGCCACGAAAGGACAACGCTTTTTAGCTTTGTTTAAGCCCCACGCCTAAGTAGCAGGGCCTGGAAGTGCCGCTGTTCCACAGAACAGACTCAGCATCCAAAGCCCCAGTGAAATGTCTACCATGAGACACCAGAGGGAAGACTGAGGCAGTCAGGCTGCCAACAGAATGAGACGATCCAACTGGACTTGGCAGGTCTGGAGGCCCCAGGTGCCACCCACAGCCAGACATCGTGTCCCCACCCAAGGAATGGGGGTGCAGCCCCTCACTGCCCATGCCTCCTCTCGAGACCCCAAGTCCCCACTAAAGCCACCCTTCCTGCTCCCCAGTCCACAGGCCACCAACAGAGGCAGCACAGACATTTGTCAGCTAACAAAATGCCATCTTGGTTACGTTCCAAGTCACAAAGACAGCAGTTAGCACTGTGCCATGGATGGCAACAGGCTCCTTATCTTGTTCCTGACACCAGGGCGTCAGATCTGATCATGGAATCATGGATCTACTGGGTAGTAGCAGTGTGGTCCTGGGCAGGGAGTCATGCTCGCCAGACCCATCTGGAACACAGCACCAGTGAAGGTACCCAGCGCTGCGGGGCTGCGGGGATTCCGTGAGATAAGGCTCACCGAGCGCTGAGCATGGAGCCTGGCCCACCCTTGTCCTAGCCCGTCCTTCTCTGCTCGCAGCCCTCCGGGACTCCCACGTCACTCAAGGTTAAAGCCCAGGTTCTTACAGCGGCCTTGCCCAGTCTGCCCCATCACTTCCTTGCCTTCAGTTACTCCCCACCAGCCACACGGGCCTCCTTATGTTACTTGTTCAGAGCACTGGAACAAATCAGGCCTGGTCCAACCTCAGGGCCTTTGCACTGGCTGTTCCCTGTGCCTGAACACACTTCCCCCAACACCCCTCACTTCATTCGGGTCTCTGTGTAAATGTCACCTCCTCCTCCAAGAGGCCTTCCCTGACCTCCCTCTCTAAAATCGCCTCCCCTTCTCTCTCTATCCCTGACCCAGCGTTACTGCTCTTTACCACTGAAAATGTGATGTACTGTCAACTTGTTGCCACAGGATCTTTGTCCCCTGCTAGAATGTAAGCACGGTGAGAGTGGATATGGTCTCGTTCCCCTGCCTGTACCAGCCAGGCACATCGTAGGTGCCCCATAAATGTTCGTGGTGGGCAGAGGCTATTGATCCTGGGTACCTGGGAAGGTATGCAGCCCACTGTGGTAGGTGGAGACCCCTCCGCGGGTCCTTGGAATTTGGCAGCCTGATGAGGGATGAGGGGCTGTGGGGGCCTCTCTAGGAGAGAAGAGTGAATGGAGGACCTAGCGGCTTCCTCCACTAACCAGTGGTGGGAGAGGAGAGGACCAATCGGACCAATCGGAGGAGGTTTCACACAGGCTGTTCCCTCTGCCTGGAACAGCGCACACACCCTTCTCCAGGCCATATGCATCAGGCCCCCCTCAGCTGTCCCTTCCACCCAGAGTGTTCCATGGTTTCCCCCCTCCCTCCCCAGCTGAGTCAGGCACCTCCTCTGTTCTCCCAGGGCCCCGTCCTCCCGCATCACAGCCCTGGTGGCTGGTGGCCATGTATGATCACTGGCTGTTTGCTCCACTGTCTCTGACCAGCATGAGCTCCCCAAGGCAGAGCCTATGCCTGGCTTGTTTTCACGATAGCCCCTGCTTCCTCCCGACAAATATTTGTCAAGCAGGCAACAATAACAATAGCCTCTGTACCGAAGACTTTACGACACCTCTTCCGAGCATTATCCATTTAATCTAATCCTCACCGCAACTCCATCAAGTGGGAACTGTTATCCCCATTCCTCAGCTAAAGAAACTGAGGCTCAGAGAGGTTAATGTCATGTTCAGAATCATGTAGCCTGTGAGTGGCAGTCAGGATTTGAACTCAGGTCTCTCTGACCAGCAGCCAGCACTAGCCACTCTAGTGCGTGGCCATTAGGAGAATGGAATCCACGGCTCTGACCTGGGTCCCCAAGGGCTCCCACGCCTGCCTGGTCCAGGTGTCGCTGCACTTTGAGCTGCCTTCAACTGTCAGGGCAAAGAGTGCTGGCCTGTTGGGGGTTGGAAGCAGGTCCTCAGGCCTCAAACAGACTCTATCTGTTGACCAACTGACTGAATAATGCCACGAGATCAGTCCCCACTGCCACCACTCCCCGGCGATTTCAATCTCTGCTGCTGGGGTTCTAAGGGTTGTGTAACCTCTGCAAGGAGCTATCCCTCTCTGGGTGCCAGGCTCTGTGTAAAAGGAGATGGGAAAAGACTTAGGGGACAGAAAACGTGGGATGAGTCAGGAGGACAGAGCCTGACAGTGGGGACCGCATGGTGCTATCCGTGCATTGTAGGGTGTTTAGCAGCATCCCTGGCCTCTGTCTTACTAGAGGCCAGTAACACCCTCTGAGTCACAAGCAAAAATGTCTCCAGATGGCACTGAATGTCCCCAGCAGGCATGGGGGAGGCAAAACTGGCTCCAGTTAAGAAGCACGTCCTTAACGCTATGCTTTGGGGTCCGGCGGGGAGCAGCCAGCATGGAGAGGTCTGGTTGCTGCAGCTCCCAGGAGAGTCTCCGGGCGCTATAAGGCCGCCCAGAGCTAGTGATCATAATTAGGACTTTAGCAATACGCTTATACAGCACCTATTGTGTGCCAGGCACTCTAGAGAAATTCACTCACCCAATCCTCGAGAAAAGGCTGTGTGTAGAGGTTTTGTGGATTTGGCACCTGAAGACACAGAGAAGGAGGAAATTGCCCAAGGTCACACGGCACACACAGTAGGTGGCAGAGCCAGGCCTCAAATCGGTCTCCTGGCTCCAGAGTGTACACGAAACACCATCCAGCTGGGCCGCCTGCCTGCCCAGCGTCCCTGCCAGGGCTGTGTGGCGAGGCTGGAGGACAGGCGACAACAGGAAAAAGCAGCTCTGCACTGGCAGGGGAAGAGCCCTCGCAGGTGACACCCAAGGACCTTCCATCACAGGAGTCCTCGACCCTAATCTCTCAGCAAAGCTTTATTAAGCACCTACTGTGTGCTTGCTGCCCTGGCTAAGACAAGAGTAACAAAGCTCATCTTGAGCCGTTCACCACGTGAACCCCTGTTCCTTTCTGCCAAGACCCTTTCCTGCTTGGGACACCTTTCCCAACCTCTCACCCAACAGTCAGGAGCCAAGCACCTACTAGTTGCCAACATTTGCATCTGCATTGAACAGATGGGCAAAGTGAGATTCAGAGAGGCCAAGCAACTTGCCAAGGACACACAGTGGTTGAGCAAGATTCGAGCTGTTTCCTTCTTCACATCTCTGTTTCCCCTTTAACCTGAGCTCCCCCTACAAATGGCTGGAGCCTGTCCTGGGTCCCCTCATGGATCATCCAGCATTTTGATGTTCAAGTTCACAGCCCTGTTGAGCCACCCTCATATTCACGGGCCTGGGGGACAGAGCCCATGTTTGCTTTCTCTGGAGTTTTCTCTGCTTCCTGAAGTCAAAGTTGCTGCACTGACGGGGCCCTGCAGGAGGCTAGGGACTGAGCAGGCACCTCTGTGGCCCCTGGATATAGGCGTCCACTACCACTCGGCGGGCCCTCTGGAGGGAGACCTCCTTCCCTCAGGGTGGCCACAGGTCGTGTATGCTTCCTTTCCCAGCTGGATGTCACCCACCACAGTCCTACAGCCCTTCTGGTACCCGTGTCCTCCTGACTCTGTCATCCTTCACCAGACCCAGGCCACCCCTGGGTGCTGCTCCATCCGGGATGACTTACCTGGGGATGTGCTGACGGGTGTGGAGGCACAGGCCACCTGCAAGGTCTCTGGTCCCAAAGCCGACAGACAGCTGGTTCTAGATGAAGAACTGGGGTCCGAGAAACTAACTTGGGCTTCTCTGCAGCCCGAGCCCCCAGCCTGAAGCCACCACCGGCTAACCACCCACTCACACACCCTGGCAAGGGGTAAGGAGATCATACCCCACCAGGGTCTCTCACTCGGGGTGGAGGGGGTGGGGAATCTGAGTCACCCTCTGCCGGCTGCCCCAGAAGCCCCTGCGGTGGCCGTGCTGGCAAGAAAGAGGCAGGAGGCCGGAGGCCAGCCACTCACCTGGCCACCCCAGCGGAGCACAGCGGCCAAGCTGGGCAGGGACTGGCCCGGAAGGCCTGATGTGCTCTTGGAGGCGCCTTTCTCTGAAACTCAGCTTATTTCCTTGATGCGAAGACAGGAAAGGGGGCTGTGTTTGAAGTTTACGTCAAAGTCACAAAGTGCTGTGTTCAAGGAAAATCGCAGGCCACGTGCTCCAGGGAGGGCAGAGGGCACTTCCGGGGCCAAGCAGAGCCTGCCCAGCAGTTGGGGGGGGGGGCGAGCTGCAGGCAGGGGTTATGCTAGAATGATGATCCCAACAGCATCCCCCAAACCTGGAGAGGGTAAGGGAGGGGAGCTGTGTGCCGGAATGGGGGGGGTAGTGGCCGTGGGAGGGGGATCCCCAGGACTCACTGGAAACTGGAATGCCCCCACTTGCCCTTCCCAAGGGGCCATGGACCCGGGGCCTGTCCCTGGCTGAATTGCTCATATGAGTGATTTATTTATTCCACAGACAGATTAAAGCCGGAGAGACGAGAAACCTCCTAAGTAGGTCCACACCGCAAAGGTCAGAGCACCTCCTGTGTGCCAGACATCAGGTCAACAACGACAGTCCTGTCCCTGCCCTCAGATGGTTCACAGTCTAGACGAGGGGCCAGCTGGGTCGCCAGGGAGACCAGGGCTGGGAAGGCAGAAGTCTGGACCCTGTGTATACACAGAGGAGCCCGACGCAGCCTGGGGGTGTCAGGGACGGCTTCTAAGAAGGATCGGTCGTGTTGTCAAGACACAGAGATGTGTCCCCCAGCACGCACCCGATCCCAGCCCGGCCCCGTGCACTGCACCTGGCTGCGGCACACACTGCACCTGACCACCTCCTGCGCTGCTCACAGCCTCTTCTTCAGCCTCTTCCCCTCCTCACTCACCCACCCTCTGACCACTTGGCCACGTCTCACATCTGCTCCCTCGGCGGCCCACGGAGCTGTCGGGCTGCAAGGCCGGGCCTGTCCTGGCATCCACTCCACCCCATCTACCCCCGGTGCCCTGAGGCTTTGGGGGCTCTCTCACCCATACTTCCTTGCCCTCTTGGACACGTGGGGACCTCTTCAGTGGCTCGTCACCCGTGGGGCCTTGGGGACCTACATGGGCTATCCTAGGCCCACTGTTGAGACCCCAAAAATCTTTCTTCTCTTGCACCTGCGCCCTGGGGGAAGTGGGTTCAGCTCCCCAACTGGCCTGGCGTTTCCTTCATGCTTTACCCCAGGGCTCCTTTCCTGGGGCCCTCTCCCCCAGCCTCTACTACCCCCCAGTTCCCTAAATCCCCCCTCCTACTCAGGAAATCTTTTTTCTAAGCTCCAGGCTGGGTATTTTCCCCCTACCTAGATTTCTCCCAAAACTGTTTTCGTTAGAAGACTTCCCTTTCCCCACAGACATCGTGAAATTCAGGATGCAGAATAAAATCTTTGTTTCCATACTGGATGCTCCTTTCCTGGGGTAATGAGAGAAGAATGCCCCAGCAAACCGAAGAGGAGAGAAATCACAGCATCAGAACCACATAATCTACAATTATAAGAGCAGCACTTACTGAGCACTTACTACGTGCCACACAATGTTGTAAGCGGTTTACAGTTCAACCCATTGAGTCCATTTTCCAGATAAGGTAAGTGAAGCCCAGAGAGATTAAACAACCGACTCCAAGTGGGCAGGCATGATGGGAGCAGGGCAGTCTGGCCCCATAGCCCAGGCCATGGTGGACATGGGAGGAGGAAAGCTTGATTGCAAAATAGCTCCCTGTGGGGCCGGCCTCCCAGAGAGCTGGAAGCTGAGCAGGCCGCCTGTGGGGTGCCCGAGCGGGAGCAGCATTTGGGGCTTGCTGTCTCTGGGGTCTTCAGGCCTGAGAAAGGGGCTCCCAGCCTCTGCAAGGCACTGGCTCAGCAACACTCTAACCCACTTCCACCTCAGAGACCACGTCCTCAGGGGCCCAGGCCAGCTGGGTGCTCAGACAGTTCTGAGATTGGCCTGCAGATAACGCCATGTGTTTTGCCAAAGTGGAGGGTGGTGGATGCGTCTTTTGAATGTGCAAACGAAAGACAGCGGATGGAACTGTGGTCTGGGAAAGTTGCGGTGCGTTTGCCCAGCGTGGGTCTGGGTAAATATTCACTCTAGACATGCAAAAAGCCTCGGAAGAATTTGATCACTCACACTCACACCCCCGGGCCCTTGCCCAGCTGGTCTCCGCCTGAACTCTCTTTCCTCACCTCTTCTCCTCCATTTGACTCTTCTTCCTCCTCCAGGTCTCTGATTAAATGCAGCTTCCTCCGGGAAGCCTTCCCCCTCCTCAGACTGGGTGGTGGGACTCTGTGCTGGTTTCACCTGCCCTTGAGCCGGCCAGATTTGGTTCCACAGCCAAAAAGACGCCAGGCCACTGCAGGGGTAACACCCAGCAGGTGGGCCCTGGGGTGGAGGTTTCAGGCTGCCAGAGAAGACTCACATCTCAGCACAGTGATGCCCCCAGGGCCCCTACTGAATTCCCTCCCACCTGGGTGTCTTCAACCATGCAGCACCTGCCTTTCCTCTGGGTGGTCAGACAACGTGACATTTATCTCCTTGCTGTTCTTGTCTGGTTCTTCCACTTAGAGCTGAGGGACCTTGAGCAAGTTACTTGACCTCTCTGTGCCTTAGTTTCCTCATTCAGGAAATGAGGATGACAATGGTACCCACCTCATGAGCATTAAAGCAGATGCTCCGGGCTTCCCTGGTGGCGCAAGTGGTTGAGAGTCCGCCTGCCGATGCAGGGGACACGGGTTCGTGCCCCAGTCTGGGAGGATCCCACATGCCGCAGAGCGGCTGCGCCCGTGAGCCATGGCCGCTGAGCCTGCGCGTCTGGAGCCTGTGCGCCGCAACGGGAGAGGCCACAACAGTGAGAAGCCCGCGTGCCGCAAAAAAAAAAAAAAAAAAAAAAAAAAAGCAGATGCTCCATTATCGCCATCATCATCATCATCACCACCACCATCATCTCTCCATTTCCCCGATTTCCATAGTGTGCTACTGACTGCACGTCCAAGGGCAGGAACAGGATTTCCTTGCGCCCTCCAGGGCTAGCTCTTGAGTACAGCATCCTTCCAAGAGCAATTTAGGATTCTAAGGGTAGAAAGTGACACACACACCCCCCACCACAAAAAAAAGAAAATTAATCCAACCTGGCTTAAGTCAGAAGAGAGTCAATTTGCTATAGCAGCCATATGCTGTGCCCTCCTCTGAGGGTCACCAAACGGACTGCTCTTCTTAAACACCCAAACCGCCATGACAATGTCATCTCTTCAGATAGGCCTTTGGGGGCTCCCCATTTATTCAACACTGAGTACCTACTCTATGCCACACTCTGTTCTAGGCACTATGGAGCTGCTGTCAACAACACAGATGAAAATCCCTTCTCTTGTGGAGCTGACATTCTAGTGGGGGAGACAGAGAAGTAACAAAATAATCAAGTATTCTATAGAGTATATCAGGCGGCTCCAAGTCTGAGTGAAATAAATCAGGAAAGTGTAGAAGAGGTTCATAGGTGTGTGAATTTGAACAGAGGGGTCAGGGCAGGCCTCACTGAGGGGATAACCTGTGAGTCGAGACTTGAAGGAGGTACAGGAGGGAGCCATGGAGATATTGGGGGAACAGCATTTCAAGCAGAGGGGTCGGCAGGTACAAAGGCCCTGGGGCAAGACTGGACCTCTGTGAGGTGGGGATTGTCTTGTTCCTGGCTGCATCCCCAGCAACTAGAGTGGCGGTTGGCACACAATGGAGTTTAACAAATATAGCATGATGGATGAAAAGCTCAGGGATGGGCTTCAGGAACAACTTACTCAAGGCTCAAATGATGGCCTCAGGGTTGTTACCTCCTCTATCTGTTGACTTTATTCTCAGATAACTTTTCTCCCCGGGGTCCAAGGTAACAACACAGCTTCAAATCCCACTCGGGAGAAAACATCTATTTCTCAGTATTCCCAGCAAAAGCTCCATCACAGCTCATTGGCTGAGTGGATCACATGTCCATCCCTTACCAAGTCCCTGAAACCAGTGGATTGGATGTGAGAGTGGCCTAGGACCCAGTCACAAAGCCCATCCACACCACACTGAGACCGGGGAGAAGAACCCAAAGGGAAGTTGGAGGCTATGGCTGGAAGGATGCTGGACAGGTAAAAAGCCACAGTTGTGCAGAACAATCATAACAGCCAAGATTTATTTATTCACTTATATTGAGCACTCCAGCTAATGTGCATTTAATGCTCACAACAGCCACATGAAGCAGGTTAGCCCCGTTTTACAGATACAGAAACTGAGGCCAAGAGGAAACTGAAGCTTGAGATTTCACAGCTAGTCAGTGGCAGAGCCTGAGGTCTGCTGGCTCAAAGGGAGCCCAGAGCCTCCACAAGGCTCAGCCCTGAAATCTCCTGTGCTGTGTGGTGGCCACCCTTCACCACGCCAGGGCCAGGCTGGCTGGACCAACCACTGAGCTGGAGGTGGAAGCCCTGAGCAAACTGGGAACACAAAGGAAGCTACCTCTTTGATAGAGAAAGAGGGAGAGACCCACTCAGGGCAGGCTCCCAGTGGGCCCATGGGGCTGGGGAGGCCGCTGGTGGAGGCTAGAGGCACATGACCCCAACTTGTTTCTCAAATGGAAGCTGAGGTAGGGGTAGGAGGCCAGTGGGAGGGTGGGCTGCCTCTCAGGTCTGGGGTCCTGAGAGGTCTGGATGAGGATGGAATGAGGACAGGCGTACAACCTGTCAGGAACTCAAGGAAGAACCTGGTATTTATGGTGTGCCTGCTGTATACCCGAGCCCTGACAGCCACACCTCCTTCCAAGCTCAGGAGGACACCAGCAGCCTGCTGTCGGGAAGCTGATCCACGTGCTCTCCTCGGCATCCCCAGCACCCAGCCCAGCACAGTGCCTGGCACACAGCAAGAGCTCAAAAAATGTTTGCTGAATGAACCACCCAACAGCCCCGCAAAGGAGGTAAATTCTTACCCCCATTGCCAAGATGAGGAAACTGAGGCTCAGACAAGTATTGGGGTCCAGCTGGGCCCAGCTTCCCTGGGGAGCATGCCTGGGAAATGCTGTAGCGGTGAAGTCTGGAGCAGATGGATCTCAGGTGGAAATGGCTGGCCAGGCACTCGGAGACCCATGGGGCAGCTGCCCCCCTGGGGTAACCAGGGCCCTGCTTTCACAGAACCTTTGCTCTTCCCCTCTCTAGCCTCAGTTTCCTTGTCTATGAAAGGGGAATGATCATGCCCACCCCATGACTGAAGGGGGTAGATCAGATCACAGAGGCCAAGGGCAGGGCCCTGCTATCTCCCAGCAGAGCTCTGGGAGGGCGTGTGAGTCGGGATGTATTTGCCCCCAGGGCACTGTGTCTGGGACAGGGAGGTGCCCACTAAGCGCTGGCCTGAGTGGGGACCAGTGCTCAGTAAATAACACTGCTGCTGCTGCTGCCGATGCCGACTAGGGAGAGCCCCTCCCCCAGCCCTCTGCCACACTCGCTGTCTCCCCGCGCTTCTTTCCCAGTCCCCTCCTTCTTTTTCTTTTTCTTTTTCTTTTTTTTTTTTTTTTGCGGTACGGGGGCCTCTCACTGTTGTGGCCTCTCCCGTTGCGGAGCACAGGCTCCGGACGCGCAGGCTCAGCGGCCATGGCTCACGGGCCCAGTCGCTCCACGGCATGTGGGATCTTCCCGGACCGGGGCACGAACCCGTGTCCCCTGCATCGGCAGGCGGACTCTCAACCACTGCGCCACCAGGGAAGCCCCCCCTCCTTCTTTATTCCTTCCCCCTCCTTGCTCCCACCCCCTCCTCCATCCCAGTCTTCCCCCTCCATCACCCCATTTCTCTACTCTCCCTCCTACACCCCCTTATTGCTTTTTCCTCCCCCACCCACCCCCCTCTTTATTTTTCCTCCCTTCCCCACCCACCTGCTTTATTCCTCCTGAGCCCTCCTCTTTCCCAACACATCGTGTCAGCCCCCCCTTCCTCTCTCATCCCTGCCCTCCACCTTATTCCACCCCTTCCCCCTCCAGCACCTTATTCTCTCACCCCCTCCCACCCAATTCTTCTCCTCTCCACCCCCAACCCCACCCCCTGGGCGCTAGGCCTGGCTGGCAGGGGGTTTTGACAGAAGGCTCTCAGGAAGTGCCTTCCCCTCACCTCCTTCCATGGTCCCTCCCTCCCTGGTGGTGAGGGCTTCTGGGGGGCTGCCGAGTGATACTGCCCAGACCAGCATACGACGGGCCCAGGGCTCCCCACCAGCTGTCCCCAGGAAACTGCAAACCTGCCAGCCACAAACCACAGGGTCTGCCCCACCACTGTGCACTTCCCTTGATGCCCTAAACACAATCCCCCACTCTTCACCTCCTCAATCTCCAGCGCCCCTCCAGCCGAATCCTACGTGCCCTCAAGGCTCAAGTGTCAGAGACAGTTCATATGGCCATGTATTTGTTTCCTAGGACTGCCACAATAAGTTACCACCAACTGGGTGGTTTAAAACAACAAAAATTTACCATCACATTCTGGAGGCCGCACGTCTGAAATCAAGGTGTTATCAGGGCCCCAGGAGGTCTGGAGGCTCTAGGGGAAAAATACTTTACCTCTTCCAGCTTCTGGGGGCTGTCAGCAATCCTTGGCTTCCTCAGCTGTGCCCACATGACTCCAATCTCTACCTCTGTCTTCTCTGCGTGTCTATTCCTCTTCTGTCTCTTATGACACTTGTCCTTGGATTTAGGACCCACCCAGGTGATCCAGATTACCTCATTTTAATATCCTTAATAACATCTGTAAAGACCCTTTTTCCAAAGAAGGTAACAGGGTCTAGGGATTTGGATGTGGACATATCTTTTTAGGGGCCACCATTCAAATGTACTCAGACTATGTCCAAGCTAGAGCTATGTTAACTCAAAGGGAGATAGAGCAGCTATTAAAATTTCAGTTCAAAAGATATAGAGAACAAACTAATGTTTACCAATGGGAAGAGGGGGGAGGGGCAATATAGAGGTGGGGGTGTGGCACATACAGTGGGCACTGAACTACATTGAATTCAGTCTTTCTTTTCTTTCTTTCTTTTTCCTGAAGAAACATCTTCCATCCCTAAAAACAAAGGCGGAAATGATTTACTCTCTGTAAATTGGTTAATATATGTAAAGTGCTGGGCCTAGTGTCTGATCCACAGAGATGTAGTCATTATTACCCCGTGACAGGGCATTTTATGCAAGTCCTTTCAGGTTGACTCTGTTACTTGCCCTTTACAACTCTGCAATGTAGGCAAGGCAAACCTTAGGCTGCCCATCTTGTAGAAGAGGAAACTGAGGCCCACAGAGGGGAGATGAGTTGAGGTCTCCCAAGAGTGGCCCAAGGTTCATCCAGTTACATTATAATGCCTCTCTGTGGAGAGGAAGCCCAAGGCAGGGCTGGGATAAGACAGATTTCTGAAAGAGGTGTCACAAGTGGGATTTGGGGGTAGACTAGCTTTTTAGAAATGCTAGGCAAAACATTCTCTGACGTAAATCGTACCAATGTTTTCTTAGGTCAGTCTCCAAAAGCAATAGAAATAAAAACAAAATAAACAGGACCTATTAGGACCTAATCAAATTTACAAGCTTTTGCACAGCAAAGGAAGCCAAAAACACAATGAAAAGACAACCTACAGAATGGGAGAAAATATTTGCAAATGATGTGACCGACAAGGGCTTAATTTCCAAAATATATAAGCAGCTCATACAACTCAACAACAACAAAAACAAACAACCCAATCAAAAAATAGGCAGAAGGGGCTTCCCTGGTGGCGCAGTGGTTGAGAGTCCGCCTGCCAATGCTGGGGACGCAGGTTCGTGCCCCGGTCTGGGAAGATCCCACATGCCGCGAAGCGGCTGGGCCCGTGGGCCATGGCTGCTGAGCCTGCGCGTCCGGAGCCTGTGCTCCGCAACGGGAGAGGCCACAACAGTGAGAGGCCCGCATACCGAAAAAAAAAAAAAAATAGGCAGAAGACCTAAACAGACATTTCTCCAAAGAAGAAATACAGGTGGCCAATAGGCACATGAAAAGATGCTCAACATTGCTGATTATTAGAGAAATGCAAATCAAAACTATAATGAGGTACCACCTCACACCAGTCAGAATGGCCATCATGAAAAAGTCTACAAATAACAAATGCTGGAATGGGTATGGAGAAAAGGGAACCCTCCTACACTGTTGGTGGGAATGTAAGTTGGTGTAGCCACTATGGAAAACAGCATGGAGGTTCCTCAGAAAACTAAAAATAGAATTACCATATGATCTAGTAATCCCACTCCTGAGCATATAACCAGACAAAATTACCATTCAAAATGATACATGTACCCCTATGTTCATAGCAGCACTATTCACAATAGCCAAGACATGGAAATAATCTAAATGTCCATAGACAGATGAATGGATAAAGAAGATGTGGTACATATATACAATGGAATACTGCTGAGCCATAAAAAAGAACAAAATAATGCCATTTGCTGCAACATGGATGGACCTAGAGATTATCATACTAAGTGAAGTAAGTCAGAAAGAGAAAGACAAATACCATATGATATCACTTATATGTGGAATCTAAAATATGACACAATTGAACATATCCATGAAACAGAAACAGAATTACGGACATAGAGAACAGTCTGGTGGTTGCCAAGGGGGAGGGGGTTGGGGGAGGGATGCAATGGGAGGCTGGGGTTAGCAGATGTAAGCTTTTATATATAGAATGGATAAACAACAAGGTTCTACTGTAGAGCACAGAGAACTATATTCAATATCCTATGATAAACCATACTGGAAAAGAATATTAAAATATATATATATGTATAACTGAATCACTTTGCTGTACAGCAGAAATTAACATAACATTGTAAATTAACTATACTTCAATGAAAAATATGGATCGAGAGTTTACACACATAACAGGGTCTCAGTAAGTGTAGCTTATTAAGGTGGAGGATGGGTCCCAGGCTGAAGCCGGGAAGGTGACCCAAGAGACTTGTTGAGACCCAGGAAAGGAGTGTGGAGGCTGGCAGATAGCAGGAGGCCTGGGTCCTCTCCAGCCAGGGGGAGTACGAGCCTGGGCGGGCATCTTGGCCTGCAAGATGTCTACCCCTGGGGAAACTGTAGATGTTTCCTATAACAAGAGCAAGAGCCCCCAACAACATCCTTGTGCCAGAGGACATTCTCCCTCAGGGAGGGGTGGACACCAGCCATGCCCTTACGTCCCGGCCACGCCCCTGGTCCCTGGACCATGCCCTCCCTGACGCACCCCTCCCGGGTTCTCCATCTGCGCTCCAGTCCACCCGTTGTTGGCAGGTCCAGCACGGTGTGCCCTCGGCCCTCGCGAGGCCACCTCCTCCCTAGAGCCCCGTTCCCTCCCCGGCTAACACGCCCCACCCAGAACCCCTTCAAGTCAAGCCCTCACTTGGGCCCTCAGGCCATGCCCCTCACGGGTGTCTTCGGCCAGGTCCCCCCACCCCTTGATTCGGACCCTTTGCTTAGGCCACACCTCTTCTTTGAATCTCTGACCTCAGATCTCGCTCTCATCCTCGCCCTTCCTAGTGCAGCTGAGACGCCCCCGCCAGCGTGCTCGTGGCTGGGCTCCCCCACTGCCCCTTCTGCATCCCCTGACTGGCACCACAAGAGAGTGTGCATCCTCTTCAGGTCGAGGCGAGAAGGCATGAATCAGACCTGGAGCACGTGGACCTGAGGGGCCACTGTGGCCGCATGTGTGGTGGAACACATCCTCCCCCAGCCTCAGGACCCTCCCTCCCGGGGGGCGGGGCAGCGTCCTTCTCTCTGGACCCTGCCTTCCAGGGTAGGGGCGAGAGTTGCCTGAGCTGCAATGGCTACTCTCTTGGGCCTGCAACACCAACATGAGTACCCCCCTTCTCCCCTTTCTCCTCTGGACCCCAGCCCTCAGACCCTTGGCCCCTTTAGCCATGGGGACAGAGAGGCATAAACCGACTACCAAAGGGCCTCAGCCAGCTGCCTGCCATGTCCTCAGAAACCTGCGAGGGCCATGCCTGCTGATTCGAGTATCTTTGGTTGCCTCATGTATTTTGATATTGTCTGTATATTGGGGGTTCAATTCATATCTGTTCAATGAATGGCTGAGAAAACAAAGCACTGCTTTAATAAATGAATCCATTGTGTGTCAAGTCAGTCTTTGGGGAAATGTGCTAAGTCTCCTGTACTAGTCATTAATGCCATTACCATTATGAGCATTCTGTGGTCAAAATTTTCTTCATCCATTCAAAGTTGAGAGGAAAAGGTAAACATTTGCAGGGTGCACCTCACAGCCAGAAATCCAACTGCCTCTCCATGGAGTCCGGATGGAGAATCGCCTCGCATCACAGCTTTGGGTGCTGGTTGGCTGGCCCCATCACCTGGCTTAGACACTGGAATGTAACTTCAACTGTTCCTGTTTTCCGGCATGTTTTCTGGTCTTCTTTTCTTGAGACTTTTGCCACCAAGTCTTTCCATTCATTATAAAAATATTGTAGGCCATGTTTGCTGGAGGAGATCTAAAACAAAACACAGAGGAACTGTACTGCACAACTAAATGTGTAGCAATTCCTACCGGCTACTCCGTGGGAGGAAATAGAGGCTGATGTTTCTGAGGGGTGAGGACTCTATGTACTTCCCATCAGGAAGGCTTGTCATGTGTGAAATTCATTTTGCCTCGGGGCACCACAGAGTCTCTGGGAAAATCCTTTCCCGCCACATTCTCGTAACTAATGTAGGTTCTCCACAGCTTTGATTCGTCTCTGTGGGATGGAACCAGTCTTCACCACTTCACCCCGCCCCACTGCACCACACAGCTTGCAGGATCTTAGTTCCCTGACCAGGGGTCGAACCCGGGCCCTGCGCAGTGAGAGTGCGGAGTCCTAACCACTGGACCGCCAGGGAATTCCCCTTCACCACTTTTGATACCTCTGAGAGACACGGAAGGGAAATGGTGGATCCAATGGATAAGCCCCAGTCAGAACTGTGAAGCGGGTCAAACTTATTTCCAAGAGGTCTTTAAATCTTCTCTAACTTCTGCCATATTCAGGGTTCCCCTTTTGCTTCAGGGGACCCACTTCTCTCTCCCTGCTCTCCCAGAAAGCTGGGTGGGAGGCGATGGTGGCTGGCCAGAATGGGTTACCTGTCCCGGGAGCCTGGCATTTCCAAGGACACTTTTAGGGAAAGCAATACAACTCTTGTGGGGAAATTTAAATCTGCAGAGTTTGGCGGGGATGGGCTGGGGGGGTGGACACTCCACCTCTCATCACACACCACGGCCCCCTTTCTCTGTGGACAGGCTGAGGACCCAACACAGTGCTGGGCAGGACGTGAGGGGCCTTGGAGAGCTGCTTTTCCCCGTGATCAGGAACGTGGGTCCCAAGGGATACAAACCAAGGCACATAATTTCGAGGTGCAATTACTGCAAATGCATAATCTTGTAAACCCTTTGCTTTCTAGTGCCTGCTCCTGGTTAGAGCCACTGTGCTTGAGCCCTCTCACCAGGGGGAGAGTTGAAGTACTTAACAAGTGGTACAGACATACACTGACTACTGAAAATGGCCACTGCTGGAGCAGGGCCCTGGAGGCCCTCTCACCGCACCCCTCCGCCCCTCCGCACCAGCCATTAACCCTTCACTTGCTGGGTCACGGGGAAGACTGGGAAGTCTGGGGAGGTCCTGGGAAGGGGCTGTTCACCAACCAACAGAGGCATCTTTCAATATTCTAACCATCGGCGTGGCTGTAGCAGTGTGAACGAGCTAAACATCGGCCTCCTCTCCTCTCCTCCACAGCCTCATCCTGCCCCACACACTTGGAGCTATACTTTGCCTTTCTTTTCGACATCCATATTCCTGTTTTCCAATCTTCCAGCCAGAGACTGTACCACCTCCTCTTTCAGCGGCCCTCAGTATGGGAAGAGGTATGGCCTCACCTACGGTGGCCTTCAGAGGCAAGGATGGCCCAAACCAGGAAACCCCGAACCCAGCTGCGCATCACAACCACAAGGCAGTGTCTGAAAACCAATGGCCTGGGTGATCCGCACGTCTAGGAAGCACGTCAGCTGATGCTGACGCACAACCAGGCTCAGAGGTCCCCACTGTCCTCCTCAATCCAGAGTCAGAGGAAATTCTGGGGCAACGTTGGTACAAAAACCTGTGAGTTCTTGGAAGGAAGGCGGGCGCTAAGAGCTACTCACAACGGCTGTTTCTTCCTGATGTACGTGACCAACGCCAGCAGCAGCAACACTGTGGCCGTGAGGATTCCTGCCACCGAGACAGCGGCGATGCTGATGTCCCTCTGCAGAAAGTGCAGAAGCTGTGCGCGTGGCATACTCCTGCTTGGAACATCTAAATGAGAAGACACACGGCCAAGTAAACAGAGCGACGACCCTGTATGCCTTTGTAGGGACAACCGGTTGGTTCTGCTTGGAGCCAGAATGAAAACCTTAGCATCTTAGCTGCTGGTTCCACAAGTCCTCTTGGGGAATAAACTGGCTGTGTTTAGGAAAGGATATTCATAACCTTTGATGGTGGAGGTGAGACGCTGAGGGTATGAGCCGGCAAACAGCAAAGCAACCAGTTTGGAGGAGGTGAGGAGAGGAATAGAGGAGAGTGAAGATGGAGGGGGAGACGGGGCCACTACAGGAGGTGAAAAGTCCCGTTACAATGGCTTTTAAGAAAAATGGAATTACCCAACACAGCCATAAATAAATCTAAAAAAAGAAAAATGGAGTCAACAGCCATAAAAAAGAGTGAAATAATGCCATTTGCAGCAACACAGATGGACCTAGAGACTGTCATACTAAGTGAAGTAGGTCAGACAAAGACAAATATCATATGATATCGCTTATACATGGAATCTAAAAAAACGATGCAAATGAACTTATTTACAAAACAGAAACAGACTCACATAGAAAACACATTTATGGTTACCAAAGGGGAAATGGGGGAAGGGAAAAATCAAGAGTTTGGAATTAGTAGATACAAACTACCATATATAAAACAGATAAACAACAAGGTGCTACTGTATAGCACAGGGAACTATATTCAATATCCTGTAATAAACCATAATGAAAAAGAATCTGAAAAAGAATATACATGTGTGTGTGTGTGTGTGTGTGTGTGTGTGTGTGTGTGTGTGTATGTATAGGTATATTCTGAATCACTTTACTGTATACCAGAAACTAACACAATATTGTAAATCAACTATACTTCAATAAAAAAAAAATGGAGTCAAGTATTCAGTCTGAAGCTTTCACAGGGCAGTGATACAAACCTCTTCTCTGCTGTCCCTCATCCCTCCTCCCGCCCCCCAGCTCCAGGTAATTCTGCCATATACATTATCTGCCTCGGGTGTATAGGTTTGGGGGAATTTCAAGACATAAGGCAAACATGATGCCAAGATGATCCCAAGCTTTTTCAACCCTTTAGGGACTTGTAGAAACCTTGAGGGTAGATTTGGAATGCCACTACATGTGGGCTTGGGAATACTGTACAAGGCAATCTTAGCTAGATCTCAAAGGAAGGAGTCCTCAGCTGACACTGGGGACTCAGAGCTTCTGTTACCCCATTTGTAATGTGACCCAAAAAAGATAAAGGAATCAGGGAAATGGGGCACAGAGGTACAATGATAGGAATCAGATGTGGAGAGCTGCTGAGGGGAGCCTAGTGATGCAGGCGGGACATACTGGCCAAGGGCCTTCTTGGGTTATGGGGAGAAAACTGAGGCATGTCCAACTTCCTACCTTCATCGATGCTATGTCAAGAGGCAGCAGAATCAAGCAACTTTAAGGGCTCTGTTGGAATAATTCAGCATTTAATTTCTTAGAGTTAGGAAGTGACAACCAGGCATAATTCTGTTAGTGGGTAGCTACATGGAGGGAGTGTCCTGGACTTGGTACCAGCACGTTCCCATGATGGCAAGTTTCTACTCACTCTGAATGGGCCCAGCCTCAAGTAATCCAAGGATGAAGATCAAGGACTAGGTTAACCTTTGGCATTTAATCCCTCCTGTTTGGTAGAAAGCATCAGTGCTCAGTAATGTCAAGGCCTGTGATGCTGCTGCCCATGTTATGGATGACCCTGGCTTGTAGAAACAACATCAAAGCAGCATCTTTGGGCTTCCCTGGTGGCGCAGTGGTTGAGAGTCCGCCTGCCGATGCAGGGGACGCGGATTCGTGCCCCAGTCCGGGAAGATCCCACATGCCGCAGAGCAACTAGGCCCGTGAGCCATGGCCGCTGAGTCTGCGCATCCGGAGCCTGTGCTCCACAACGGGAGAGGCCACGACAGTGAGAGGCCCACGTACCACAAAAAAAAATAAATAAATAAAATAAAATAAAAATAAAAACACCCAGCAGCTGTGATTAGTTCTGTTTTCATGATGAAAGTAACTGCCTCTAGAGTCAAAGTGAGGAGTTAGGATTTTGGAGAAAGGTCCCAATGGACATCAGTGTTTTGTTTTCGTTTCTTTGTTTAACCTAACAAATTCCTGGGTAGACTGAGGCTGTGGTTCTCACCCTGGAGTGTGCTTCAGAATCACCAGGAGGCCTTGTTAAAACACAGATCGCTGGGCTCCACCACAGAGTTTCTGATTCAGGAAGTCTAGGGTGTGGGGTCTGAGAATGTGCATTTCTCATTTTCCCTGAGTGATGCTTCCACTGATAATCAGGGAGCACCCTTACACGGCTCAGCCAGAACCTTTCAAATAGTTGCTGAGCCTCTCCGACCCCAGTCTCAACTAGTATAAAATAGAAATAATAAGACCTACCTCACTGATAACATAATGTTCATGAAAACAATTCAGAAACCACAAAATACTATAAAAAAATGTTTCTTGAGGTATGTGGCCAAGATGGCAGAGTGGGAAGACCCTGAGCTCATCTCCTCCCAGGGTCACACCAAAGTCACGACTGTTTCCAGGACAACTGTCTATGAGAATGACCTGAAGACTAGTAGAAAAGACTTCCCACAACTAAAGCTATAAAGAAGGAACCACAGCGAGACAGGGTATAGCCAGTACCCACTCCCCAGGCAAGGTGACCCACAAACAGGAGGATAATCACAACTGTAGAGGTTCTCCCCAAAGAGCAAGGGGTCCAAACCCCACATCAGGATCCCCAGGCCCGGGCTCCTGCACTGGGAGGACAAGTCACCGGAATGCCTGGCTTTGAAGGCCAGCGGGGGTTGCCTACGGAAGAGCTAAAGAGCTGTAGGAAACAGACTCTCTTCTTAAAGGACACATGCAAAATCTCACACACTCCGAGCCCCAGCACAGAGGCAATAATTTGAAAGGACACTGGTCATACCCACTTGCTGATCTTGGAGAGGCTCCCAGAGAGGAAGGAGGCAACTGGGAACATAGATGTTGGCAGCAGCCATTTTGGGGATCTTGTCCTACCACAACGACTCTGGGGCTGGCAAGCACCATTTTGGAGTCCTCCCTCTAGTCTGTTAGCGCCGGGGTCTGCCTGCCCACCAACGGGCTGGCAGCAGTCCCAGGACCCCCCCAGGCTGTGCAGCCAGCCACACCGGGCCCCAGCCCCACCAACACCAGCAGGCACAAGGCAGGGCCTGGCAGCCAACCAAGTCAGGGGCCAACTTCACCTACCAGCACATCCACAGCAGCCAGCCCTGCCACAACAAAAGAGCCCACCTGGGCACATAGCTCAAGTGACCAGAGAGGAATGTGCTGCTGGGCCCCATGGGAAGTCTCATACACAAGGCCACATCTCTAAGATGGGGAAACATAACTAACCTACTCAATACTTAGAAATAAACAGAGAGAATTAGGTAGAACACGGAGACAAATGAGTATGTTTCAAATGAAGGAATAAGACAAAACCCCCAAAGAAGAACTAACTGAAGTATAGATAAGCAACCTACCTCATAAAGAGTTTAAGGTAATGATCATAAAGATGCTCAACAAACTCAGGAGAAAAATGGAGGAATACAATAAGAAGTTTAAGAAAGAGTTTAAAAATATAAAGAAGAACCAAACAAAGCTGAAGAATGCAATAACTGAAACAAAAAATACGCTAGAAGGAATCAACAGTAAATTAGGTGATACACAGGAATGGATCCACAAACTGGAAGACAGAGGAGTGGAAATCACCCAAGCTGAACATAAAAAAGGAAAAAGAATTTTTTTAAATGAGGATAGTTTAAGAGACCTCTGGGACAACATCAAGCATACTAACATTCACATTGCAGAGGTCCCAGAAAGAGAAGAGTGAAATAAAGGGTCAGAGAACTTATTTGAAGAAATAATAGTTGAAACTTCGCTAACCTGGGAAAGGAAACAGACATCCAGATACAGAAAGCACAGAGTCCCAAACAAGATGAACCCAAAAAGGTCTACACCGAGACATAATTAAAATAGCAAAAATTAAAGATAAAGACTATACTCCAGGGACTTACCTGGTGGTCCAGTGGTTAAGAATCTGCCTCCCAATGCAGGGGATGTGGGTTCGATCCCTGGTCGGGGAACTAAGATCCCACATGCCATGGGGCAACTAAGCCCGTGCGCCATAACTACTGAGCACATGGGCCACAACTAGAGAGCCTGTGCACCGCAACTACTGAGCCCATGCACTCTGGAGCCTGCACACTGCAACTAGAGAGAAGCCCACCTGGCGCAGTGAGGAGCCCACACGCCGCAATGGAAGATCCCGCATGCTGCAACTAAGACCCGATGCAGCCAAAAATAAAATTTAAATAAATATTTTTTTAAAGACTCCAATAAAAATTTAAAGAAAAAGAAAAAGAAAAAAAATAATAAAGATCAAGAGAGGATCCTAAAAGCAGCAAGGGAAAAGCAACTTGCTATGCACAAGGAAACTCCCATAAGATTATCAGCTGACATTTCAGCAGAAACTTTGCAGACCAGAGGGAGTGGGCATGATATGTTCAAAGTGGTGCAAGGAAAAAACCTACAACCATGAATACTCTACCCCACAAAGCTATCATTCAGATTTGAGGGAGAGATAAAGAGTTTTACAGACACGCAAAAGCTAAAAGAGTTACCACTGAACCAGCTTTACAAGAAAATTTAAAAGGACATCTCTAAGTGGAAAAAAAAAGACCACAACTGGAAATATGAAAATTACAAAAGGAAAAAGCTCATTGGTAAAAGCAAATATACAGTAAGGTAGTGGACCAAAAGACAAAAGCAGTAAAATCATCTACCTCCACGATAAGTAGTTGAGGGATACACAAAACAAAAAGATATAAAATATGATGTTAACAACATTAAATATGGTGGGGGTGCAGGAGTGGAAATGCAGGATTATTAGAATGCATTCGAACTTAAGAGACCATCAACTTAAAATAATCATATATAGGGAATTCCCTGGTGGTCCAGTGGTTAGGACTCAGCGTTTCCACTGCAGGGGGCATGGGTTTGATCCCTGGTCGGGGAACTAAGATCCCACAAGCCACACAGCATGGCCAAAAAAAATCATATATATATTACATAATATATGTTACAATAAATTTAAGAAGATTGAAATCATATCAAACATCTTTTCTGACCATAATGATAGGAAAAATCAACTACAAGAAAAAAACTGCCAAAAATATAAACATAAAAATTGCCAAAAATACACCCAACATGCACATAAACAACAAATAAGTCACTTTAGAAATTAAAGAGGAAATCAAAAAATACCCAGAGACAAATGAAAATGGAAACACAATGATCCAAAATCAATGGGATGCAGCAAAAGCAGTTCTAAGAGGGAAGTTTATAGCAACATTAGCCTACCTCAGTAAACAAGAAAAATCTCAAATAAACAATCTAAACTTACACCTAAAGGAATTAGAAGAAGAACAAAAAATACCCAAAGTTAGTAGAATAAAAGAAATAATAAAGATCAGAACAGAAATAAATGAAATAGAGACTTAAAAAGCAATAAAAAAAGATTAATGAAATTAAGAGCTCATTCTTTGAAAACATAAACAAAATCGATAAACCATTAGCCAGACTCATCAAGAGAAAAAGAGAGGGCCCAAATAAATAAAATCAGAAACGAATTAGAAGTTACACTTGACACCACAGAAACACAAAGGATTATAAGAGATTACTATGAATAATTATATGCCAATAAAATGGACAACCTAGAAGAAATGGATAAATTCCTAGAAACATATAATCTCCCAAGACTGAATCAGGAAGAAAAAGAAAATCTGAACAGAACAGTTACCAGTAATAAAATTGAATAAGTAATTAAAAAAAAAAAAAAAACTCCCAACAAGCAAAAGTTCAGGACCAGATGGCTTCACAGGTGAATTTGACCAAATATTTAAAGAAGAGCTAATCCTATCCTTCTCAAATTTTGCCAAAAAATTGCAGAGGAAGGAATGCTTCTGAACCCATCTATGATACCAGTATCACCCTGATACGAAAACCAGATAGAGACACCACAAAAAAGGAAATTCAGTGATGAACATAGATGCGAAAATCCTCAACAAAATTAGCAAGCTGAATACAACAATATATTAAATGGATCATACACCATGATCGAGTGGGATTTGTTCCAGAGATACAACAATGGTTCAATATCTGCATAAATCAATCAATGTGATACAGCACATTAACAAATTGAAGAATAAATACCATATGATCCTCTCAATAGATGCAGAAATACCTTTTGACAAAATTCAACATCTCAACAAAGTGGGTGTAGAGGGAACATACCTCAACATAATAAAGGCCATATATGACAAGCCCACAGTTAACATAATACTCCATGGTGAAAAGCTGAAAGAATTTCCTCAAAGATCAGGAACAAGACAAGGATGCTTACTCTGTCCATTTTTATTCAACACAGTATTGGAAGTCCTAGCCAGAGAAATCAGACAAGAAAAAGAAATAAGAGGAATTCAAATTGGAAAGGAAGAAGTAAAGCTGTCACTGTTTGCAGATGACATGATACTATACATAGAAAATCCTACACACACACCCCCCCAAAACTATTAAAATTAATAAATGAATGCATAAAGTTGCAGAATACAAAATTAATATAGAGAAATCTGTTGCATTTTGTACAGTAACAAAGAACTATCAGAAAGTGAATTACAAAAACAATCCCATTTACAAATGCTTTAAAAAGAATAAAATACCTAGAAACAAATCTTACCAAGGAGGTAAAAGACTATACTTGGACAACTACAAGACTTTGATGAAAGAAACTGAAGACAACATAAACAAATGGAAAGATATACCATGCAGTCTACAGATTCACTGCAATCCCTATCAAAATATCAATGGCATTTTTCACAGAACTAGAACAAATAATTCTAAAATTTGTATGGAAAAAAAGAATGAAATATTGCCATTTGCAGCAAATGGATGGACCTAGAGATTATCATAATGAGTGAAGTAAGCCAGACAGAGAAAGACAAATATTATATTATATCACTTCGATGTGGAATAGAAAAAACAATACAAATGAGCTTATTTACAAAACAGAAACAGACTCACAGACATAGAAAACAAACTTATGGTTACCAAAGGGGAAAAAGGTGGAGGAGGGATAAATTAGGAGTATGGGATTAACAGATACACACCACTATATGTAAAATAGATAAACAACAAGGATTTACTGTATAGTACAGGGAACTATATTCAATACCTTGTAATAACCTATAATGTAAAAGAACCAAGAAAAAAAAAGTATATATATATATATATATAAAACTGTATCACTTTGCTGTACACCTGAAACTAATACAATATTGTACATCAACTATACTTCAATCAATCAATCAATCAATGAAATGAGGAAAAAATAAAATAAAATTTGTATGAAAACACAAAAGACCCTGAACAGCCAAAACAATCTTGAGAAAGAAGAACAAAGCTGGAGTATCATGCTCCCTCATTTCAAACTATACTGCAAAGCTACAGTACTGGCATAAAAACAGACACAAAGACAAATGGAACAGAACAGAGAACCCCTAAATAAACCCATGCACTTATGGTCAATCTATGACAAAGGAGGCAAAAATATACAATGGAGAAAAGACAGCCTCTTTTTTTAAATAAATTCATTTATTTTATTTATTTTTGGCTGCTTTGGGTCTTCATTGCTGTGCACAGGCTTTCTCTAGTTGTGGTGAGCGGGGGCTACTCTTCGTTGCGGTGCAGGGGTTTCTCCTTGCGGTGGCTTCTCTTGTTGTGGAACATGGGCTCTAAGAGCACGGGTTTCAGTAGTTGTGGCACGCAGGCTCAGTAGTTGTGGCTCGCGGGCTCTAGAGTGCAGGCTCAGTAGTTGTGGTGCATGGGCTTAGTTGCTCTGCGGCATGTGGGATCTTCCCAGACTGGGGCTCAAACCCATGTCCCCTGCATTGGCAGGCGGATTCTTAACCACTGCGCCACCAGGGAAGCCCAAGACAGCCTCTTTAATAAATTGTGTTGGAAAAACTGGACAGTGACACATGCAAAAGAATCAAACTGGACTACTTTCTCACTCCATGAACAAAAATAAACTCAAAACAGATTAAAGACTTAAATATAAGACCTAAAACCATAAAACTCCTAGAAGAAAAAATAGGCAGTTAGCTCTTTGACACCAGTCTCAGCTATATGCCTCCTCAGGCAAGGGAAGCAAAAGCAAAAGCAAACAAATGAGACCTAATCAAACTAAAAAGCTTTTGCAGGGCTTTCCTGGTGGCGCAGTGGTTGAGAGTCCACCTGCCAATGCAGGGGACACGGGTTCGTGCCCCGGTCTGGGAAGATCCCGCATGCTGCGGAGTGGCTGGGCCCATGAGCCATGGCTGCTGAGCCTGTGTGTCCGGAGCCTGTGCTCCGCAGTGGGAGAGGCCACAGCAGTGGGAGGCCCACGTATTGCAAAAAAAAAAAAAAAGCTTTTGCACAGCAAAGGAAACTATCCACAAAATGAAAAAGCCACTTACTGAATGGGAGAAGACATTTTCAAATAACATATCTGATAAGGGGTTAATATCCAAAATATACAAAGAACATATACACCTCAATATCAAACAAACAACCTGATTTTAAAATAAGCAGAAGACCTGGATAAACATTTTTTCCAAAGAGGACAGGCAGATGGCCAACAGACACAAGAAAGGATTCTCAACAGCACTAAACATCAGGGAAATGAAAATCAAAACCATGATATCACCTCACATCTGTCAGAATGGCTATTACCAAAAAGACAAGAGATAACAACTGTTGGCAGGGATATGGAGAAAAGGGAACACTTGAACACTGTTGGTGGAAATGTAAATTGGTGCAGCCACTATGGAAACAGTATGGAGATTCCTCAAAAAATTTAAAATGGAACTATCATATGATACAGCAATTCCACTTCTGGATATTTTTCCAAATAAAACAGCAACACTAATTTGAAAAGATATATGCACCCCTATGTTCACCGCAGCATTATTTACAATAGCCAAGATATGGAAGCAACAGAAATGTCCATCAATAGAGGAATGGGACTTCCCTGGTGGTCCAGTGATTAAGACCCTGTGCTTCCAATGCAGGAGGTGCAGGTTTGGTCCCTGGTCGGAGAACTAAGATTCCACATGCTGTGGGGTGCGGCCAAAATCAAAAACAAGAACAAAATAGAGGAATGGATAAAGAAGATGTCATATATATATTTTATACACACATACACACACACACACACACACACACAATGGAGTCTTACTCAGCCATAAAAAAGAATGAAGTCTTGCCATTTGTGATTACATGGATGGACCTAGAGAGTATTAGGCTAAGTGAAATAAGTCAGAGAGAGAAAGACAAATACTGTATGATTTTACTTACATGTGGAATCTAAAAAATGAAGCAAATGAAGAAACATAACAAAACAGAAACAGACTCATAAATACAGAGAACAAATTGGTGGTTGCCTGAGGGGAGGAGGCGTGGGAGGATGAGTGAAATAGATGAGGGAGATTAAGAGGAACAAACTTCTAGTTATAAAATAAATATGTCACGAAATAAATATGTCACGGGTATGTAATGTACTGCATAGGGAATATAGTCAATAATATTGTAATAACTTTGTATGGTGACAGATAGTAACTAAACTTACTAGGGTGATCATTTCGTAATGTATAAAAATATTGAACCACTATGTTGTACACCTGAAACTAATATAATATTTTAAGTCAATTATACTTCAATTTTAAAAAGAATGTTTCTTGAATTGCAAGGGCAATACAGGAGATTAAATACACTGAAATATTCATTTATGGGTAGAGGGACCACAGAATGGCTTAGTAGAAACAGACAGGGTTGAAAAACTGCAGCTAATTCTGCAGCTCTGGGGTGAGTTTGGTGAATCTGTCTAGGAAGTATGTGATAACAGCCTCACATTTCTGGAAAAAGAAATAAATTTATTTTTTATTCAACTTGTCTTAGAAAAAGAGAGAAAACTCTCAGCTTAAAATGACTCATAATTACTTGACTTTGGAAGTGCCAGCTTGTCAAATCAGGGTCAAGGAATTAACAACCACAGACAGAAAACTCTGGATAACACAGAGTTAATCTACTAAGGGGTTGTGTTTGCCTTGCTCTTTCATAGAGTTTTTAAAAAAAAGATAGACTTGCCACTTGAATGCAAATTTTTACATTCCTTGTCTCTGTAGCACAAAAACAAAAACTAGAATCAGGAGTCACTATATATACTTATCATCAGTATGGTCATAAGTTCTCATTTACCTAAAGATCTTTGGAGAGTTTGGAAGATGTTTTTCACATGTGGTGGGTTGTGATTTTGGTCCTTTGTTGGATTATTTTCTGTGGGGAAAAAAATAAGCACAATTACCAAGTTTTGCCAAATACAGTCAATCTCCAAACTTTATTTCAACTTTAGAAAGCCACTAACTATGAGAAAGTAGCAGTCCGTTACAAGAGCGAGTACAAGGAGCAAATCCCCCATGCATTTCCATCATGTGGACTCAATCCAAGCTGTCAACCAGTAACACCTTGGGCCTGGTAAAGTCATCTTAAATGAGCCCAGAACCAAGAAATTTTGGCTTTGTGCTCAAGGAGAAGTTGAAGTTTTACATCTTCATAATTTCTTTGGGTGTTGTTTGTTTGTTTTGCTCTCAGGAGACTCTAGCGTTGAGATGCGCCTTTGGTTATATGTTAACAGCACTTTATTGCTACACTGTTAACTGAGGGCTAGATTCCCTTCAGTGGAGCTATGATCATTATGACCTTGAACTCTCCGCAGGCCTGGGCACACTTTTTCCAAGACACTTCATTTCCAAAAAGGATAATTTCCTCACCCCTCTTCCTAGCCGGCCCTCTGCCTTCTAACCATTAATTCTGGTTTTTTGAAAGGTCACTACTGCTCAGGAAGAGGTACAGGCAGGGTGGTCTGGGATTTCCTGGTCCCCACAGAGTAGTCTCAGAGCAGCTCCTGGTCTCTGAAGAGGGGCCTGGTCAGCCTGCTTTTCTTGTACGGTGTCACCTTCACCACGGTATGCAGGGCCTCCTCAGGCCCCTTCTTTGTTCACCTACTCAAAACACCTTATCAAGCAGACCTGCCTCTCTTTGAATCTCCCAAAGCTCCATGCAAGTATAACCTAAAGCACTCTTAACATACTTTCAATTTTAGCATGTTTATGTCCAATAATTATTAATGAGACTGACTCTCTTACTAGCTGTGAGCTCTTGGAAGACAAGAATGCCCCGTTTAGCTCTCCAGTTCCTGGCACAGTGCCTACCACAGAGAAGGAGAGCAACAGCTGGTCTTGAGTAAGGGAAGGAATCTTTTTTTTTTTTTTTGCCATACGCGGGCCTCTCACTGTTGTGGCCTCTCTCGTAGCGGAGCACAGGCTCCGGACGCGCAGGCTCAGCGGCCATGGCTCACGGGCCCAGCCGCTCCGCGGCATGTGGGATCTTCCCGGACCAGGGCACGAACCCGTGTCCCCTGCATCGGCAGGTGGACTCTCAACCACTGCGCCACCAGGGAAGCCCAAGGGAAGGAATCTTAAAGAACCTTGACTGCAACCTCATGAAAGACTGAGCCAGAACCACCAGCTAGGCCTGTCTGGGTGGCCAAGATTGCAGTAGTTTGAAGGCTGAAAGGCACTGGAGGGTCTGCTTCCTAGCTGGCTCACAAGCTGTTGGCAGAAGGCCTCACCTCCTCATTGGCTGTAGGCAGGAGGGCTCAGCTCCCCATTACAGGGGCCTCCCCTTAGGACGGCTGGAGTGTCCTCACATGGCAGCTGACATTCCTCTGAGTGAGCAGTTAACCGAAGAGACAGCCAGCCGGAAACCATAAGGTCTTTTACGACCTAATCTATGAAGTGGTACATCATCACTTCTGCCATATTCTATTTATTAGAAGCAAATCACCAAGTCCAGCCCACAGTCAAGGGCACAAGGATGAAGCTCCATCGTTCAAAGAGAGGGGTATCAAAGAATTTGTGGAGATATTTTAAAACCACAGTAGGAATGAAATTCCAAGGAAGACAGTTGAACAAAAAGGAAACATTCACTTGTGTCCATGTGAACATGAGGATTTTAATCAGCTACCTCTGCTTTGGTGCAAGAATTGTGGATGGAGAGAAGTGATACCCTTACAGAGGCATCTACGCTCTGAAGGAAGCCTGGACCTGGGTATGCAACCTGTACCATTAAGCAGAGACCCCTGAAGGACTTCCAAGATATAAGTTTAGCCACATGAAATTGGAGATCTTTGACCATTTTTGACCTACAAAAACAGTAAGATCAAATGAGTCAACCTAACAGTATAGTCCCAAGGGAGGATTTCTAGTCTACATATTTCTTCTAATTTTGAGGCTCCTAGAAACCCAGCATCATGGATTATCAAGATAAGTGTGATGATCAATTTGTAATGTGATCCTTTGTTAACAACGAAAAAATGGAATTGGCCTCAAGCCACATTTAGATCGCTCACTGCATACCTTAAAGATCTGGGAAGACAGAGGAAAATAAATCCATTTTGTGCTTAGGAAGTGGTCAAGTATCGAGTAAAGCTCCGAGAAGGGAGAAAAAGCCATAAGGCTGATGACCAAAGGACACTTTTCGAGAAGGTGATGTCATTTTTGGGAACATGCAAAAGTCCTAGAGAAATCTACCAACATGGCCAGTTGGGACATGCCACAAAGTCTGAGAGGGAATGGTATACTTCTTCCAGGGGACCAAGCTCAGTGGGGTACCAGGGACTCCAGGCCCCCTCCAGTGTCATAACCAGAAGGGGAGGGGGACAGGAGTGCTCACTGTCAGCATCTGTATTTGACAGTTCTTTCATACAGCAACTACTTGAAAGGCAAATGCTACCCTCCCTGCTCTCCACTGGCAACATTTCGAGCACAGGTGGAGCCCACTCAGCAGAAGACAGAAGGAGGTCTTGCCCTGGGTGCACTGGGCATCTGGTCTAGTGAGAAAATCTAAGGACCAGTCATAAGCAACTGCAAATTATTGTTCAGTGTGGTGTCTGTGAAACCCTTTCTGCCTAAAAGTTCTTCCAGGTGTCCTTAAAAGGGATACAAATTATGCAAGTGTAACTGGTGTGTCTTACAGGCATCCTGCATTCAAACAGCGGCACTGTCTCCTACTAGCTGCTTGACCTCCGGCAAGTTACTTAACTTCAGTATCTACGTATGGAAAATGGGGGCATAATAATAATGGTGCTACACACATAGGACTGCTGTGGGCATTAAATAATGTAGTTGAAAAACTCCTTTGGTACTCAGTGCTCAGTGTACATTAATTTTATCATTATAACAGTGATTATTATGTTTTCAGAATGTACCACTCACTCATTCATTCACATATTTATTCCTTTAGCAAATCTTATTCAGCTCCTACCTTCTATCAGACCCTAACTCCTCAGCCCCGGGGAAAGACAGTCTAGTGAATGCAACAGTTATTTTTATGATTTGTCTTATGGTCATTTCAGCATGTGTACTAGAAGGATGATTACCCGTAAATTTAAAGGGGGAAATAGACAGTCCTAAATACAATAAGGCATTAAGTAGAATATAATGTATGCAAAGAAAAGATGGAGGTTATAAATTAATTCTGATGTTAAAAGGACAAACATTTTGTCCTGGTTCCTATGAAGGAAAATAGCAGTTCCTTATTTGAAAGCAGTTAACAGAAGGAATTGCTTTACAAATCAAAAGACCAAGCTAGAGAGTAAGCTGTGTGTCCCCCAAGTAGATCATTCAATTACATTTAAACAATGAACAATTGTGTTTATTATTCAGGGTGTCCTAGCACTATAATGTGCACTCCTGGACAGGCCACACCTAACATTTGCAGGGACTAGCGCAAGAGTACAGATGGAGACACACCCATCATATGTATCAATATTTAAAGGTTCTAGGGCTTCCCTGGTGGCGCAGTGGTTGAGAGGCCGCCTGCCTATGCAGGGGACGCGGGTTCGTGCCCCGGTCCGGGAAGATGCCACATGCTGCGGAGCGGCTGGGCCCGTGAGCCGTGGCCGCTGAGCCTGCGCGTCCAGAGCCTGTGCTCCGCAACGGGAGAGGCCACAACAGTGAGAGGCCCGCATACTGCCAAAAAAAATAATAAAATAAAATAAAATAAAAGTTCTAAACTGTGACTTGGTCTGCATTCCCACACAAGGACTTGCAGCCCACTGCTTCCTTGGTAGCTAAAGGAACCCCACTTCCCAGGATACACTGAAGCAGGACAGAAGCTGGAACCAGGCCCAAGACTCCTGAATAGTGACTGGACACACCAAATCTCCCTATGATCAAGTGGGATTTATTCTAGGAATGCAAGGTTTGTTCAATATTAGGAAATCCATTAATATCATATACAATACTAGTAGACTTAAGGGAAAAATTAAATAATATGAATAGTTACAAAGATCCTGACAAAATTCAACACCCATACCTGTTTTTAAAAACACACAAGAGGGCTTCCCTGGTGGCGCAGTGGTTGAGAGTCTGCCTGCCGATGCAGGAGACATGGGTTCGTGCCCCGATCTGGGAGGATCCCGCATGCTGCGGAGCGGCTGGGCCCGTGAGCCATGGCCGCTGGGCCTGCGCGTCCGGAGCCTGTGCTCCCCAACGGGAGAGGCCGCGGCGGTGAGAGGCCCGCGTACCGCCAAAAAAAAAAAAAAAAAAAAAAAAACACAAGCAGGGTTTCCCTGGTGGCGCAGTGGTTAAGAATCTGCCTGCCAATGCAGGGGACACCGGTTTGAGCCCTGGTCCAGGAGTATCCCACATGCCACGGAGCAGCTAAGCCCGTGCACCACAACTACTGAGCCTGCACTCTAGAGCCTGCGAGCCACAACTACTGAGCCCATGTGCCACAACTACTGAGCCCATGTGCCACAACTACTGAAGCCCGCGCACCTAGAGCCTGTGCTCTGCAACAAGAGAAGCTACCGCAATGAGAAGCCTGTGCACCACAACAAAGAGTAGCCCCCGCTCACCGCAACTAGAGAAAGCCCACGCACAGCAACAAACACCCAACGCAGCCAAAAATAAATTAATTAAATAAATTATTTTTTAATGCAAGCAAAGAGAAAGTGACACATACATTCTCAAAATGTGAATATATGTACTCATATGTATATATGTATGTATGTATGCATTTATGTGTGTGTATATGTATGTACCTTAGTCATCTTAGTTCTATAACCAGCGTCTAAATCAGGAAACACTAAAGGCATTTCCTCTAAGAGCAGGAACAAGGCAGGATGCCCACTGCATCTCCACTAGTACTCAAGATTGTCCTAGAGGTATTAGCATAGACGATTAGACATGATAAAGAAATCAGCAGCACAATAATTGGTAAAGCAAAACTATTTCTATTTTCAGATGATATAATGGCATAACCTAGAATTGCATGAGGTGGTTGAATATGAAATTAATATACAGAAGTCAATTGCCTTTCTATTCCAAAACACTAATTAGGTAGAGGATATAATGGTAGGGAAACCCCCCTTTACAATGACACAGAAGCTTAAATTACTTAGGGATAAACTTAAGATATGTGCAAAATCTACATGAGGAAAACTTTTTTTTTTTTTTTTTTCTTTTTGCGGTATGCGGGCCTCTCACTGTTGTGGCCTCTCCCGTTGCGGAGCACAGGCTCCGGATGCGCAGGCCCAGCGGCCATGGCTCACGGGCCCAGCTGCTCCGCGGCATATGGGATCCTCCCAGACCGGGGCACGAACCCGTATCCCCTGCATCGGCAGGCGGACTCTCAACCACTGCGCCACCAGGGAGGCCCATGAGGAAAACTTTAACACACACTGAAAGAGCTCAAAGTAAACTTAAAGAAATTGGAAAGACCTCCCCTTTTCTAGGATAGGTTTGACTTACTATCCATTTCCCCAAAGTGAAATTGCATTATAAATTGAAAGCAGTGCCAATAAAAACACCAACAGGCTTCTAATCAAGTTAGACAAGTTAATACTAAAGTTCATGGGGAAAACAAACATGCAAAAATAACCAGGAAAACACTGAAAAAACAAAAACTGCCAAAAGGGGACTAGTCCTGCAAGACATGAAAGCATACTGTCTCAGCCTCTGTAATTAACACAGTGTAGTACTGTCATGTTCAGAGACCAATAGACCAGTGTTTAGGCTAGAAAGCCCAGAAGTAGACCCAGTACTTATGGGAATTTAGTATATGATAAAAGGGGCTTCCCGGGTCACTGGAGCAAAGATGGACTTTTTAATAAATGGTGTTGGGACAAATGGGTAGCCATTTCACAGAAAAATGGGATGATGTGGACTGTGTTGATGAAGCCATTCTAGCCCATGTGTGGTCCTCAGCACAAAAGCATCCTCTCACTTCTCCCAGTGGAGACCCAGGCACCAAAGAGATGCCCAACTATATTTAATTTATGATTATCATGCAATTTACAGAAGGAAATGTGTTGTGTAAATTCAGGGATACTAGAAGTATTCATTTTAAAGAGACTTCTGTGGTAAATTGATCTCTGAAAACCATCTCAGCCAGGGGCTCCAAACACCAGGCGCTGGTATCTGGCCGACTGTATCCAAGTCACTCAGAGAATATGCAAAGATGTGCAGAACCTGGACTCCGCTTCTAGAGATTCTTGGTGGGTTCCGAGAATAAGGATTTTTAATAAGCTCTTTCCATTCCACATCCTCTTCCCCGTGGCTGATGCACAGTTGGGCTTGGGAACCACTGACCTAGTTCCTATTCCTGCACCCAGGAAAGACCACATATCCACCAACTCAGACAGTGATATATTTGGCCTTTTTGTTTTGTTTTGTTTTTTGGCCATACCGCACGGCTTTCAGGATCTTAGTTCCCCTACCAGGGATCAAACTCGTGCCCCCTGCAGTGGAAGCACTGAGTCGTAACCACTGGATGGCCAGGGAATTCCCTATTTTTCTTTTTAAATTTTTACATCTGTCTAGGGAAGAAATGATGCATGGGATTCTAGTGCCTCATCCTGAGGAACTGGTACTCTTCAGAGCCCATTTGCTTCCATCATAATCGGATCTGAGATGAGCCTTTGCTTTGATGGAGAGAGCGCCTCTGGGGTACCACTTCCAGAAAGTGCTCACTAGCCCCGTCCCCCAGGGGTTGGGGAGAGACTTCACTGTTCAGTTTGGGAGAGGGATTCAGGTGCCTGTTACTGGCTCCTTTCTCTTTGCCTCTGTCTCTCTGTCTCTATCCCTCTGCAGACAGCAAACGTTTTGATCTGCTCCTCTATGCTGTGAATTTTACAAAAGCAAACTCTCACGGAGGGGGTTTGGAGAAGGCAAGGGTATCCTAAACCTTACCAGTGACTGGAGCACTCTTCCTAATTCCAGGTGAAGCACCCACGTTAGCCAGCCAAGTATTCCTGGAGAGAATGGTCTGAGCTCCATCTGCTGGACCCTCAGCTTAGTCTCACATTTGGTTCTGAACTCAGGCAAGAGGAAGAAGAGGTATCACTTATTGACCCCTAGCTCCAATTTTATCTATTTGCATTTACTATTATTGGAAATTCTGTCCATGCTGCCAAGGAAAAATTCTGATTCAGAATTCCCATCAACATTGGCTCCTGTGATGATAAAACACATGAAAACAAATTGAAAAATTTTTATCAGTACACCCTTACAAGCCCCTTGGGCCCATATTTTCAGTGTTTTTTAAATTCTTTTTCATTATGGTTTATCCCAGGATATTGAGTAGAGTTCCCTGTGCTCTACGGTAGGACCTTGTTGTTTATCCATCCTATATATACTAGTTTGCATCTGCTAATCCCAAACTCCCAATCCAGTGTTGAAATGCTAACATAGAATTCAACTTGTACTTGGAAATGTGTGTTTGAAAGTTTATATGTTATTGTAGAGAGAAGCACCAGCTGATTGCTGATTGCAGAGGCTGGAGCCCAGGCAGATGCTGTGGGAAAGGAACCTCAGGAATTGGAATTCACATCTGTATGCAATAGTCCAACAAGTTCTCACTCCTCTGCTACCCAGGCACTAAGGTGCACTGCTGGCAATTTCTGATTCCCATTTCTATCCTTATGACCTGTGATCGAATACCTGCCTTAATTCTCAAAGTGTTACTTAAAACATAATAATGATATGAAGCTGCTTTAAAGGGAAGAGTGTGTTCATCACTTTTGTTATTTCTACGGCTGGGCCTAGGGCAAGTGATTTTTTTTGTCCTTGGTCTTATCCGTGGAATGAGGTACTAAAGACTGCACCAGCTCTCACCCAGGGCTGAGATTAGCCTCAAAGCAGGTCACGCACGTGGAAGTATAAAGCGTGTTGGGCGGAAAGTTATTACACCACTCAGGGCTCCCGGTGTAAGGAACGGTAAACACCATTTGCAATTCCAGTCCCTGTCCTCTGAATAGCCTCCAGAGAGTAAGAACCTGTCGGACACATGAAGTTAAGGGACTTCCCTAAAATAGAAGGATAGTTACACTTTCATCTTGGAGGTTATAGAGAGGATTTCAGACAACTCTTTCCTTCATATCTCTATTTGTCTTTGCTGCACAAGTAGCTGTTTTAAAGAACGGTAAAATGATAGCTTAGTACCTATAATACAGTACATAGGCCTATAGAAAAATGTGCACTTAAAGAGCTTTAAAGACATATACTTGCTTTCTTTTGTGTCTCTCTTTGTAATTGATTTGCCTGCTGTTCTTCTTGTTTCTTCTAGAATTTCATCTCAAGTGAAGTAAATAAAGGCATATTAATACCAGCAGTGGAGATCTGATGTTTTTCCCTGTAAAGCAGTCTATAAATACAGTGAATAAATAATACAAACTCAATGAATGTGTGAAATTACACTCTAAAATTCCTTCTCTTGGGAAGGGAAATTCTAATAACATAAATCATTTCTGAAAAATTTTGATTCCACAAGATGTCTGGGGCAGTAAACATTGCCCACTAAAGATATGTAGCTAGGAACTTTGTCCCAAATCTCATGATATGTAGTGTCATCATTTTCCTTCTTATTTGTGCTGTCATTCTGACCCATCTCTGAGACTTTCCCCAGGATGGCCCATAAATATGGGTGAAGGCCGGAGGATAAACATAAAGCAAAACAGAGTTTTAGTCAGAAAGCTTTGTTTATAAACTGTTCCTAATTTTTCATGATTACAGTTTTTGCACTATATTAATTTCTTCTTCCCTTTTAAAGTTTTCAGTCTTCTACTATTCCCTGGGGACAGTAGTTTTGTTTGTGCTTCTAGGTTTACTTTGAAAAGCAACAGAAAGTCATCATCACAAATTCCATTCATTTTGTGTATATTCTGAGTCCTTTTTCAAAGGTTGTTGGTATATTGGTGGGTGGTCTACTCACCTGATGGAATAAATGCTGAACAATAAGGACACAAAAAGCTTAACCATTACTTCACTCATTCAAGATGATGAGTTCTCACATCCCCTTCCTTGATGAATGCATTGACCTACAAGTTCCTGAACTGCTGCTCAGAGAGAACTTGGCAAGTTTATCAGTGGCCCACCAATGCCAAGGCCAACACTGGCCCGGCACTGGGTGGGTCAGTAGGCCTAGGGGGGTGATGGGATCCTTCTAAACCCTGCACCAGCCACGCAACTTCAGATGCAGCCACTCCCCTTCCACACCTGTGGGGCTGGATTCAGAGACACAGGGCACCTGCCAAGAAGAGAAAGGTGTTCTCATTCCTAGATGGGAATTCCTGAAAGCATGGATAGCGGGACTGCAAGAGCTATCTGCATCCATTCATTCATTCAGTTATGGTCACTGACCACCAATCAGTCAGCCAGACAGTACCGAGTTATTGAAGCCTCTTTTGTTTTTTGCGGTACGCGGGTCTCTCACTGCTATGGCCCCTCCCGTTGCGGAGCACAGGCTCCGGATGCGCAGGCTCAGCAGCCATGGCTCACGGGCCCAGCCGCTCCGCAGCATGTGGGATCTTCCCAGACCAGGGCAAAAACCCCTGTCCCCTGCATTGTCAGGCGGACTCTCAACCACTGCACCACCAGGGAAGCCCTCCAGTACACATTTGAACACTGCATGATCTTGGGCAGTGAAGTTCTGCGGGATTTGGTTTTCTCATCTGAAACTGGAGGGAAAGATGCCGACTACAGGAGGGCTATGAGGAGGGGGGACAGAATTCGCTGATGTGACATGGAGACTGAAAGTGCTCTCCCCTCATCCTGTCTCAGTGCTACTATCTATGATGAATGACAGTAAACAGCGCTGGTTCCAAGCAAGGTCATGCTCAGCCCTCAGCTGGGGAAGGAACAGAGACAGATGGACACACAGCTCAGGGGCTTTTCAACAAAAACTCTCCTCTCCACAGGCAATGAGGCCAATGAGCAGTGACTGACCATTCTGGAAATGTGATGCTTTCTTGTTTGGGAAGAAAGGAAACAATACTGCATACTCTGCACTAATCCCCACTGTGGGTCTATATTTGGGAGGGGCTCGGGGACCTGAGGTCATCCCGACATGACTGGTTTGATAAGCACAAGGAATTCCTGATGTTGTCATTGAGGAATGAGATGGGAAAAAAAATGAAGGTGCAAACACAGGTGAACCGGCTTCGCAATCTCCCCTAGGACGGCATGGATGGATGTTAAGACTTCTGCTGACCTGCATGTGGCTACATCAAGGATATGAATTAATTGTGCTAAAAGATGGTAGTGACCTGTGGAGATTTTGAGTTATATTATCAGGCTTTTCTTTTTGGAGGTCATGATGTCTGTGACACATTTTCCTAATTCAAGGTCAAGGCCAGGCCTTTTCTCTGGCCCCTGGGGAGTGGGCAAACCCATCAGGGAGGAGAAACTTGTCCCTTAAAGAAGGTGTTTCAGGCCACAGCACCCACCTATTCTGAGTTCCACAGAGTATTCATTGTCTCCAAGGATCTGAACTTTTAACTCAAAACCAAGACAACACTAGTTTCCTCAGTCTGCATAGACATTGAGTAATCTGTGCACATGGCAGGTTTCAATTCTACAGGAAAATTGCTAATTAGGTGGTTAACGGTGCATGGATATGATGGCTTTTTTGGTAAATGAAAGAAACAAGTTCTCTCTTGCTGAGATGTTAGTGAATCATTAAGAATCAATACAGTGGAAGTGTATGT
Source organism: Mesoplodon mirus (assembly GCF_964341445.2). Taxonomy (NCBI): domain Eukaryota; kingdom Metazoa; phylum Chordata; class Mammalia; order Artiodactyla; family Ziphiidae; genus Mesoplodon; species Mesoplodon mirus. Next base: position 15,459,932 of record NC_138990.1, on the reverse strand, counting down.
AAGCCCATGCAGTAAAATACTTGTTCACGAAAACCCTTTGGTTTTTAAAGTGCCCTGACAAGAGGAGTTACTGTCTCCCCTTTTCTTGATGTCACCCCTGACTGACTGCAAATGTACCTACTGTCCTTCATGACACATGACACTGTTTTGTGATATTGGTCTGCTTAATTTTTGGAAAATAATACTGTAGCTTTTCTCCACAGACCCAATTTCTTTACATTGAGAGAATGTCCCAGAATGTGGTCAACCAATTAGTTTAGTAAATAGCAAAAGCGCTTCCAAATGCAGTAAGATCCTAAACAGTAGAGCATGGAAATCTAATGTTCACTTTGAAAAAGTTATGTTCATAAGATGTTCATAACAGCGTTATTCAGATAGCCAAATGGTGGAAACAACCCAAATGCCCATCAACTGATAAATGGATTAACAAAATGTGGTAAATCCACACAATGGAATATCATTCAGCCATAAAAAGGAATGAATTCCTGAGGCATGCTACAACGTGGATGAACCCTGTTAGACGTGTTAAATGAAAGAAACCTGTCACAAAAGACCATAGAGTGTGTGATTCCATATATGAAACGTCCAGAATAGACAAATCCATAGAACAGACAGTAGGTTAGTGGTTGCCAGGGGCTGTGGGAAAAGGTGGATGGGGAGTGACAGGAAGTGAGTGTGACATTACTTTTGGGGGTGATGAAAATGTTCTAAAATTAGATAGTGGTGGCTCACAACGCTGTGAATATACACTTTTAAAGGGTGTATTTTATGTTATGTGACTAATATATCAAACTGTTATTTAAAATATAGTGTGTGGGGCTTCCCTAGTGGCACAGTGGTTGAGAGTCTGCCTGCCAATGCAGGGGACACGGGTTTGTGCCCCGGTCCGAGAGGATCCCACATGCTGCAGAGTGGCTGGGCCCGTGAGCCATGGCCGCTGAGCCTGCGCGTCCGGAGCCTGTGCTCCACAGCAGGAGAGGCCACAACAGTGAGAGGCCCACGTACCGCAAAAAAAAAAAAAAAAAAAAATATATATATATATATATATAGTGTGTGTGTATATGAGAGAGTAGATTAAACATGATTGGCCTGATTAACACACAGAGGTTCATTATACTAGTCTCTCTCTTTTTGCATATGTTTGAAAATTTTTATAATGAAAAGTGAAGATGTGCATGTGTGCTACCCGACCATGGAGCTCTGGATTTTGAGAAAGGTGTAAAGTTGGGGAAAACGTTAAACTTCTTCCTTCTGAGCAAGGAATCCCTAGAGTAATCTGGGGAGGTAAAGCAGGAGTTCCTGTGAACACAGGAGTTCTTTAGGGGCCTGCTACCAACGAGATTTCAAACAATGCTGAGGGATAATAAAACCAAAGCAGTGGCAGTTAAGCTAGCTTCAAACTCAAGATGCACAAGCACCCATCTTTTGATCCCCGCTGCCCACGCCTCTACTTTCCCCCCATCTCAGCAACAAATCAGTCCTTCTACTTGTTCAGGCCAAAATCCAGACTACATAACAGACTCCTGTCTTTCTCTCTCACCACACATCCAGTCCACAAGCAAATCCTCTCAGGTCAATTTTCACACACATCCCAGAACCTGGCTAAGCTTGCCCACCTCTACTGCCCCAACAGAAACCAACCAGCACCATCCTTATTTCACTGCTGCTGAAATAAGAGGCCACTGTTGAATGGCAATGAGTCCCCTTACCAAAATCTTCACCACCTCCTCTCCCACTTACCCCTCTTTTCCCTTCTATCTGCTCACATCACCAGAAGAGGAGAATAAGGGATGCTTTGCAACCTGAGTATACCATAGGGCTCTTATGTAATCTACTAAGTGCCTTTAAGTGATCATCAGACTTTCTCTACTGTGATTCTCTTATTTCTAGGCAGATTTGTTGAGGTATGGCAGGAAAACGTTGTAAAAAGTTAACAAACAAACAAACAAACAAACAAAGTTAATAAACAGAAATCTCAATTAAATAACGTTGAGAGACCAGAAGGGGGAGCTCCTACTCCCAGAGCCCAACAGGAAGAAAAAACACTCCTCTTCATTCCTGGCAAGGGCTCAGCCAATGAAAAGCCATGGACTCTTTGTTTACTATAGACTCCCCCAACTTCCTTTTCCCCTCTATAAAGGAGTTCTCCCTCTCTTGCTATGTGGGGACTTGCACATAGCACACAATGGTTGCAGATCCCAAATTGCAATTCTCTGCAGACCCCAAATAAACCTTTTTTTTTTTTTCCTGGGGAAATAACTGACAGTCTACTTGTTTTAGGTCAACAATATCTATATTTACACAGTCATCCAAGTATGGAGGGGGAATCAATAAACTTTTTCTGTAAAGAGCCAGATAGAAAATACTTTAGGCTTTGCAGGCTATGTATGTCTCTGTCACATATTTTTCTTTGTTTGTTGTTGTTTTTACAACCTTTTAAAAATGTAAAAACCACTGAAAAAAATCAATGAAACCAAAAGTTAGTTCTTTGAGAAAATCAGTAAAATATATAAACCTCTAGCCAGACTGGTCAGGAAAACAAGACAGAGGACACATATTAACAATATCAGGAATGAGAACATAGACATTACTAGAGATAGTACAGATTAAAAGGAAAATAAGTGTATATTATTAACAACTTTTTTCCAATAGGTTCAACAAATTAGATTAAATGGACAGATTCCTTGACACAAACTAACAGAGTTTACTAAAGAAGAAATAAATAACCTGAATAGCTCTATAAAAAATAAATTGCTTTCCTTTTAAAAAGAAATCAGCTCCATATTAAAGGAATTGAATTTTTGGATAAAAACCTTCCCACAAAGAAAACTCAAAGCCCAGATGGCTTCACTTGTTAACTCTATCAATAAGGAAGAAACATCATCAATTCTACACAAACTCTTCTAAAAAATTGAAGTTGAAAGAGTACTTTCCAATTCATTCTATGAGACCAGCATTATCCTGATAACAAGCCAGATAAAGATATTACAGGAAAAGAAAAGTATAGGCCAGTATCTTTCATAAACATAGACGTAAGAATTCTTAACAAACTTTTAGCAAATTGAATCCAACAATATTTTTTAAAGGATAATATATCATAACTAAATGACATTTATTCCAGGAATGTAAAACTGATTGAACATTCCAAAATAAATCAGTGTAATTCATCATGTTAATACAAAAATCATATGCTCATCACAACAGATGATCAGAAAAAGCATTTGACAAAATCACACAACCATTCAGGATAAAACTCCCATTAACTAGAAAACAAAGGGAATTTTCTCAATTTGATAAAGAGTAGTTATATTCTTTGTCGGGGGCTTACCTGCTGGCGCAGTGGTTAAGAATCTGCCTGCCACTGCAAGGGACAGAGGTTCGAGCCCTGGCCCAGGAAGATCCCACATGCCATGGAGCAACTAAGCCCATGCGCCACAACTACTGAGCCTGAGCTCTAGAGCCAGCAAGCCACAACTACTGAAGCCCGCACGCCTAGAGCCCGTGCTCCACAACAAGAGAAGCCATGAGAATGAGAAGCCCGCGCACCGCAATAAAGAATAACCCCTGCTCACCTCAACTGGAGAAAGCCTGCACACAGCAATGAAGACTCAACACAACCAAAAATAAATAAATAAATAAATAATTTTTAAAATTTTTCATTTATTTATTTTTTTGCGGTACGCGGGCCTCTCACTGTTGTGGCCTCTCCTGTTGCGGAGCACAGGCTCCGGACGCGCAGGCTCAGCGGCCATGACTCACGGGCCCAGCCGCTGCGCGGCATGTGGGATCTTCCCAGACCGGGGCACGAACCCGTGTCCCCTGCATCGGCAGGCGGACTCTCAACCACTGCGCCACCAGGGAAACCCTAAATTTATTTTTTTTTTAAGTAATATATCGGGACATCCCTGGTGGTCCAATGGTTAGGACTCTGCACTTCCACTGCAGGGGGCACAGTTTCCATCCTTGGTTGAGGAACAAAGATCCCACAAGCTGCCCAGCACAGCCAAAAAAAAAAAAGGGATATATCATAAAGACAGACATATAGACCAATGGAATAGAATAGACAGCCCAGAAATAAGCCCCCACATATATATGGTCAAGTGATTTTTGTCAAGGATGTTGAAACCTTTCAGCAGGGAAAGGTAAATCCTTTCAACAAATGGTGCTGGGAAAACTGGACATCCACATGCAAAAGAATGAAATTGGACTGTTACCTAACCTCATATACAAAAATTAACTCAAATGGGTCAAAGACTTAAATATAAGAGCTAAAACTACAAAACTCTTAGAATAAAACATAGGGCAAAGCTTCAGGATATTGAATTTGGCGATGATATCTCAGATACAACACCAAAGGCACAGGCAACGAAAGAAAAAAATAGGGAAATTAGATTTCATGAAAATTTTTAACTTTTGTGTGTCAAAAGACATTATTAACAGAGTAAAAAGGCAACCCATAGAAAATATTTGCAAACCACATATTTGATAAGGGATTAATATCCAAAATATAGAGAACTCCTAAAACTCAGCAAAAAACCCAATTCAAAAATGGGTAAAGGGGACTTTTCTGGTGGTGCAGTGGTTAAGAATCCGCCTGCCAACGCAGGGGACACGGGTTCGAGCCCTGGTCCGGGAAGATCCCACATGCCACCGAGCAACTAAGCCAGTGCGCCACAATACTGAGCCTGCGCTCTAGAGCCCGCGAGCCACCACTACTGAAGCCCATGCACCTAAAGCCCATGCTCCTCAACAAGAGAAACCACAGCAATGAGAAGCCCACGCACCACAATAAAAAGCAGCCTCTGCTCACTGCAACTAGAGAAAGCCCGCACGCAGCAACGAAGACCCAACACAGCCAAAAATTTTTTAAAAAGGGGGTAAAGGACTTGAATAGACATTTATCCAAAGAAGATATACAAACAGCCAATAAGCAAATGAAAAGATATGCAACATCATGAATCACTAGAGAAATGCAAATCAAACCTATGATGAGCTACCACCTCATACCAATTAGGATGGCTACAATCCAAAACAAAAACAAAAACAGAAACTAACCAGTGTGGTGAGGCTGTGGAGAAACTGGAACCCTTGTGCACTGTTGTTGGGAATGAAAAATGATGCATCCACTATGGAAAACAGTATGGCTGTTCTTCAAACAATTAAAAATAGAATTATAATATGATCCAGCAATCCCATATCTGGTTATATATCCCAGAGAACTGAAAGCAGAGTCTCAAAGAGGTATTTATACACCAATGTTCACAGCAGTGTTATTTACAATAGCTAAAATGTGGAAGCAATCCAAGAATTTATCAGTAGATGAATGGATAAGCAAAATGTGGTATATACATACAATGGGATATAATTCAGCTGTAAAAAGGAAGGAAATTCTGTCACATGGGGAATGGGAAGTTACTGTTTAATGAGTATAGAGTTTCAGTTTTATAAGGTAAAAAAGCTTCTGGAGATGGATGGTGGTAATGGTTGCACAACATTATGAATGTATTTAATACCACTGAACTGTACGCTTAAAAATGGGTTAAGAAAAAGAATCTAAAAAAGAGTGGATATACATATGACCCAGCAATCCCAATACTGGGCATATACCCGGAGAAAACCATAATTCAAAAAGACACATGCACCCCAATGTTCATAGCAGCACTATTTACAATAGCCAGGACATGGAAACAACGTTAAGTGTCCGTCAACAGAGGAATGGATAGAGAAGATGTGGTACATATATAGAATGGAATATTATTCAGCCATTAAAAGGAACAAAATTGGGTCATTTGTAGAGATGTGGATGGACCTAGAGAGTGTCATACAGAGTGAAGTAAGTCAGAAAGAAAAACAAATATCGTATATTAACACATATATGTGGAATCTAGAAAAAATGGTATAGATGATCTTATTTGCAAAGCAGAGAGACACAGAACAAGTTAAAAACAACAAAATTTCAAAGTTTACATTGTAAAAAGAATTTGCCCTTCATTTCCCCGCATTTACGGTGGCCTCTTTCCCAAATTAAAGAGTCTTGAAGGTGCCTCATACACTGTTCAGAGCCATTCACACAGAACATTCTGGACACTGTGACTGGCTTTCTTTGCTTTGACTTAGCCATATGTCCTGATGTATTTCATATCAGATTATGTAGAACTCCTTCATTATCTTAAACAATTGCACGTTGACCCATTTTATGAATGCATAGACACCAAATACAAATGAACACCTACCTATGATTCTATTTGCATAAAATTCCAAAATAGTCAAAACTAACCTGTGGTGACTGGTAGAATGCAGGATAGTGGTCACCTCGGAGGAGGAATAGGGCAGTGAACGAGAGGGGTGGGAGGCTTCCAGGGAGCTGGTCATGCTCTGATTCTTAAACTCAGTGATGGTTATACGGGCGTGTCCGCATGTTAATAATTCATTGAAATGTACACTTATGATTTCTGCACTCTTCTGTATGATGTCGTGCTTCAATTTTACCGAATTTAATCTCATATTCTAGTGGGAAAGTTATACAGAGCGGCAAATAACTATGGCTCAGTTTGGTCAATGAATTGACCCCAACGCGGCTGGAGGCTGACCGCAAGCTAATCCCAGCTGCTGCCAGCTGGATAACCTTGGGCAAGTTACACACGCGTGAGCCTCCTCGGTTCCTAAATCTGTAAAATGGGAATAATAATACCTGATACAGTTATTGCAAGGGTGTAATATAGTAATCTATGTAAAGTGGGTAGGAGTGCTCCGCAAGCACATAGCAGGTGTCCCATTCACTCCAGCTACCGTTACCACGAAACTGTAATTTTTACAAGGAAAAGGATCTTCCTCAGTGTTCAATAAAGAAATGCTTTGGGTGGAATATCCACCGCCGGTCTCCTCGGGGACGGCGAGCTCACGAAGAAGCGTGGTCGGAGGTGCTGGAGTTAGGGAAAGCAGTCTCCCTGGACAGGCGAACTCACAGCCCACCGTTCTCTGACCGCGTCCTCCTTAAGCGCGGGGCAATGACGTCATCCCCCGCGCGGTGCAGCCTACCTTGGAAGCTCCCCAGAGGTTCCTCCGGGCCGTCTCCATTGGCTGGCCAGGACCGGCGGCCCCGCCCCTTTGCCCGCCGCGGGACCAGCGGGCCCGCCGTCAATCTGCCCAGGTGGGAGCGGTGATTGGTCGCGGGGCCCGCCCCCCAGAAAACGCCGGGCTCGTGTAGGCTGCGCACTCGGGGGTGGGAGGGGCGCGGTACCGCGTCAGGAGACGCTGCCGTCCGGGTCAGCGCGCCAGGCCGTTGTTGGTCACTCCTGCAGCCCGCCTGCTGGGCAGGGCCGGCCCGGCCCGGCCATGGAATCCTACGACATCATCGCCAACCAGCCCGTGGTCATCGACAACGTGAGGCTCGGCAGCCGGGGGGAGGGCGCACGCGGCAGTGCACGCGGGGACCCCCGACAGACTCGGCTGGTCCCTCTAGCTCACTGCCCGCCCGCCACCCCTGCCGCCCGTCCCCACCTGGCCCTATAGTTGGGGCCACGGGGCCAGCCCCCCGCTGGCGCGGCCGAACCCCAGCCCGAGCCCTCCCTGAGCCGGGCGGGGAGGTCCGGAGAAGAGGGGGGTCCCATCGTTCTGGCGGCCCTTGGTCAGCATCCGGAGAGGTGGGGTGACAGTGTCGGGCGGCCCGGCCGAGGCACCCCGGACCTTTCTCAGTTGAGAGTGGGGTTACTGGGCAGGTTTCGACCCCAGCCCCTTTACCTCTTCTCAGGCTGTGGCTCTGGCTGCCCTCTTGCACACTGCTGGCCCCATCTTCTGGAGAGGCTTGGCTTGGGGACCTCTACAACAGCTCTTTCCAAGTGCTGCACCCCCAGGCAGCACTACCAGAGTGGGCAGGCCCTACTGCGCCCTTTTGCTGGGACTGGGGAAAATGCAAGTTAAGCTGTGCCCACCCCATAGCCGCCACCACCTGGCTGGCCACTTGGCTACTTTGACCCTCTCTTGAAGTGCTCCACGAGCCAAGCAGAAGTTCCACAGCCGGCAGGGCAGTGGAGAGAATTCAGGACTACTCTTCCCAGGACCCACAGAAGTTTGGGAACATTGTTTGCAAAGCTCAGAGGAAAGTTGCCTGGCTTCATTGTGGTTTGTCCTTCAGCACTGGGGCTCAGCATGTTTTCTGGTCCACGGGAAGAAAGTGAAGGGCGGGGATCTGTGGATCTGCCCCGAGCTGGGTATCTGCCTCTGGTGTGTGGGCCTTGGAGTTTTTGATAATGACTCACTTCCCTTTCTGGGATCTGTCCCTGAACAGCTGTCTTTTTTGGAGTACCCATGTAAGTGCCCTGAGTCACAGCAGGGGCTAGAGCTGGGCTTGGAGGATGCTCTCCATCAGGCTACAGGAAAGATCAGGCCAGTTCCTTGCTGGGCGGGCTAATCCACAAGTTAATGAGCTTAGAGGGCAACCTGTTTGGTCCCTCTGGGCTTCCAGCCCCTCCTCTGTAACTTGGGGATGTTTATTTCTGCTCTGCAGACCCCAAGGGTTGTGATGGAAGTCTGTGGGAAGAGGGGTTGAGATGCTCATTCCTGCAGTGAGTGGGAGGTTTCTAGATGCCAGGTTCCCTTTAAGATATTCTAAGTCCAGCTTCCTTGCTGGAGCAGTGGCAAGACCAAGCTGTCCTCCTGTAGTCTCCGGAGAAGCCACTTGAGGAGAGGTGCCAGTTGTCCCAGTGAACCCAGGGATCTTCCCCAGCGGGTCCTGTATGTGGCCCGTGGTTGCTGAGGGGAGGGGGCCAGGGAGTGTTGAAAAAAGCTTATGGGTTGCTTCTACCTGGGTTTTGGGAGTAGCTTGTGCTGCTATGGAGTCCTCCTGCCTGGAGCTGACCTTGGAGTGTGCAGATGAGGATGTACTTCGTGTTTTCTCTATCTCCACACTAGTGACATTTTGGCCTGGATAATTCTTGGTTATGTGGGGCTGTCCTGTGCCTTTTAAGATGTATAACAGCATCCTTGGCCTCCACCTAGAAGCCAGTGGCAGCCCCCGCTCCCCAGTCTCCAAACATTGTCAAATTTGGGGGAGGGGATGCAAAATCGCTCCCGGTTTTGAACCACTGGTGTACCTGTAAATGGCCTTGCCCTCTTGGCAGGATCTCAGGCTGCCCCCCCGGGCTGCCATGGTGGAGCAGCAGCCCTCTCCATGGCAGGGCACTGCCTTCATCTGGAGGTGAATGTTGGGAGCTAAACATTGTTTTTCTTTGCAGGGTTCGGGGGTGATCAAGGCTGGCTTTGCAGGAGACCAGATTCCCAAATACTGTTTCCCAAACTAGTAAGTGTTGCTCAGGCGGCATCCCTGACCCTTCGGTTTGCTTCCGCAGAGAACGGGGTCCTGTGTCACAGCTCTCTTTGAGGCCAACTCTTGTCCCCACCTGTAGGGAAAACTCCAGATTTGTGAAGCTGTTGCTCTTAAGGGCGCTGGAAGGAGAAGACATGTGCTCTGGGCTTCCCCCTCCTCTTTGGAGGCTGATTTTGGTCCCTCTTTTAGCCAGGAAGGAGGAGAAGCCATCAGCACTCCCCTCGGGACAAGGTGTGGTAGCAGCAGCAAGAATAAAAGAGAGACATCTCCAGGGGGGAGACCTAGACTCAGAGGAAACAGCGGGGGGTGAATGCCACCCTTCCTCCCGGGAAATGTGTTCTTCAGGGCCCATTTATTTTCACACTCTAGAAAATATTTTGTTCAGTCAAGGAGGGCCTTTGCCTGAATGGTGCCAGTGGTGGCAGAGGTAAGGGGGAGGTGAAACCTGGAGAAAGCCTGGAGTGCTCCGGCCACTGTAGCCCATCGGGAAGTTTTCCCTCGGCCGTGTCTCGTCTCAAATCCTGGAGGTTTTAGGGTTTAGTGGCCCAAGCCGGGGTGGGGGAGTCCTAAGGCCCCTGAAGTGGCTGGCTGTATCAAGACAGAGCCAGCCTAGAGCATCCAGTGGGGCCTCAGCTTTCCTTTCTGAACTCAACGTTGAACGTAATTAAAGGTTCCTCTTGATGTGCAGGGAACTTGGGTCCGATTTTGGAATGGTAGCCCATCCACTCTGCCAAGAACTGCGTGTCTGTTCTGGAAGCCGTGGCAGCGGGAAGGGGCAGGACTGACGGAGTGAGAGAGGGGTGTACGAGGGAGCCACAGCCCCGTTTCCTGGGGCCACCCCGCCTTGGCCTGCCCTCCTGAAATCAAGAGCGTGGGCTGAGTCATCGTGGCTACAGAAGCTGACCCTCTGCCAGGGCTGACATTACAGAGCTCTCGGCCGTCTCTGGGAGGGCTGGTGGGAAATGGAAGTAACACCTCACCTTCTGACCCTGAGTCTTCTGTCCTGCCAAGGCCTGCTCTGTAGTCCCGTGGCCCGTAGGCCTAGGTTCTGACCTTTGCCCCGTGGCCACCTCCTGATGCTTTGAGTACAGTTACCCTCTTGACCATTGGAGTTGGACTTTGGTCTTCCTGGACTGGGCTCAGCTGTGCCCCCTGCCCACCTCCCTGACCTCTCCTGTCTTCGCAGTGTCGGGCGCCCCAAACACATGCGGGTGATGGCTGGAGCCCTGGAAGGGGACCTCTTCATCGGACCAAAAGCAGAGGTAATACCTATGGAGCCTGCCTTTTTCTGGGTTTGGGGTCCTCATTGTCCCAGGAGCCTTGACTGGTGATCAGAGCTGTACCGCCAGAGAGGGCCCTGGGAGTCTGTTCTCTGAGGCCATCTGCTGGGTGCCCTCCTGGCTCCAGGATCCAGGCTGCAGCTCAGCGGTCCTGCACCATGGTCCCTTTGCTCTGTGTGATGGGGCCATGGTTCCCGTATAGGGCAGCAGAATTAGACCTCTTCAAGCCCTGTCTTTTCGAAACTACAAAGGAAAGAACTGGTTAAAAAGTGACTTAAAAGTCTGAATCACTGGGACTTGATGACCTGAGTGAGAGGGCCAGCTCTTGTGCTCCAGCTGGGGAGACACCTAGAGGCTGCACGGCCAGATGAGGCCCTTGGGAGGAGGAGTGAATGGGGGTGAGGGTGGCAGGGATAACAGGCAAGTGCAGTTTAGGCACCTGGGGTGTCTACGGTGCGGGGTGCCGAGGGCTCGGGGTGCAGATAACGGGGCTCTCTCGAGGTGGGGTCAGGAGGAGCCGCGGCTGTGGGTGAGAGGCCGAGTGGTGCTGGGCAGGAAGGGGCACGTTCGGGGGGAAGTTGAAGGGCAGGTCCGTGCGAGAGGCGTGAGCACTGGCTGAAGAGCCGGGAGGAGAGGTAGCTCACGGCATCCAGCTGTGCCCGGAAGGCGCAGCGGCAGCACGTGACCGCAGGAGGGGACCAAGTAGGATCGGGCTGCGTGGAGGCTCCTGGCGCTGAAGTGGTGGGGATGGAGGTCAGGCTGTGCTGGCAGTGAGTGTAGAGGACGAAGGGCTGTGGAGGGAGGGGGGGGACTGCAGGGTGGGAGGGAGCACGCTGCCACCCTCTCTGGTCCTGGCCTTGGAGACTGGCTGGGCTCTGAGAGCCTGAGAAGCAGTTGGACAGATGAACCTGTGCTGGGTTCAGGACCTGTCACAGGGCATGGGGACGCCCGGCGAGCGGATGGAGGGGCAGCTCCAGGCGCGCGGGGAGCAGTTGCTGGGTGAATGTCTGGTGCCACAGCTGGCCTCCCCCCTCCGCAGGAGCACCGGGGGCTGCTGGCCATCCGCTACCCCATGGAGCACGGCGTGGTGCGGGACTGGAATGACATGGAGCGCATCTGGCAGTACGTCTACTCCAAGGACCAGCTGCAGACCTTCTCCGAGGAGGTGGGGCAGGGGCCCCTCCCGCCGGGGGGCCCGGTTCTCCCTGCGGTGTCCTCTCCCTGCCTGCGGCGTCCCAGCCAGGCTTCCACGTTTCCTCTGGCTTTGTCAGGGCTTGCCGCCTCTGTGTTGCGTGGGCCTGGGTCCACACAGTCGGTGGCTGCCGAGCAGGATTTTCCAGGGAGGGCTGGATCTTTGGAAGAGTAAAACTACTGGCAGATGATGGGCCTGTGCCGTCGGGAGGGATGGCAGGCCGCAGCTTCACGTGCTCACAGGGGCGGGTGGCTCTCTGGAAGGATCGTTGCAGCGCCAGCACGCTGTCTTTGCACCTGCCGGCAACTCTGCCGTCTCTTGCAGCATCCTGTTCTTCTCACGGAAGCTCCGCTCAACCCATGTAAGAACCGGGAGAAGGCGGCAGAGGTGTTCTTCGAGACCTTCAACGTGCCAGCCCTGTTCATCTCCATGCAGGCCGTGCTTAGCCTGTGAGTGCTCCCTAAGCCCTGCGTCCCCTCCATCTCCGTCCTCCCTGGGGGCAGCCTCCTGCTCGGGATGACCAGGCGTCTGACTTCCCTGTAGAAACAGCCCCCTGATGACCGTCCCTTTAGGGAGTCCCACGGGTCCCTTTTTCAGACCAGATGATGCACATGTCCCGGGGTCCCTTCCAGGGGTGAGGAGGTCCCCATGCCTCAGTGGCTGAGGTGAAGGGATGCTGACCTGGTGACAGGTATGCAACAGGACGCACGACGGGAGTCGTTCTGGACTCAGGGGATGGGGTCACTCACGCCGTCCCCATCTACGAGGGCTTTGCCATGCCACACTCCATTATGCGGGTGGACATTGCCGGCCGCGACGTCTCCCGCTACCTCCGGCTGCAGCTGCGCAAGGAGGGGGTTGACTTTCACACCTCGGCTGAGTTTGAGGTTGTCCGGACCATCAAAGAGGTGACGCAGGGCAGAAGGTGGGGAACGGGGCGGGGGGTGGTCGGACCCGGCATAAGGTTGAGCCCTGGGTGCGGGTGTCCCGGTTGCCGCCTCCTGAGGGCTGTGTCCCCACCCACTGCAGCGGGCCTGCTACCTGTCCCTCAGCCCGCAGAAGGATGAGGCTCTGGAGACAGAGAAGGTGCAGTACACCTTGCCAGACGGCAGCACCCTCGACGTAAGTTGCCAGGCCGGCCCCGGGCGGGGGTGGGAGTGATGCCAGGACCTGGAGGAGGAGGAGGAGGCCTGTCTGCCTCAATCTTGTGTTCCCAAGGTGGGGCCAGCGCGGTTCCGGGCCCCCGAGCTGCTGTTCCAGCCAGACCTGATAGGGGATGAGAGTGAGGGGCTCCACGAGGTGCTGGCCTTCGCCATCCACAAGTCTGACATGGACCTTCGCCGGACGCTGTTCGCCAACATCGTGCTCTCCGGTGGCTCCACACTTTTCAAAGGTACCACAGTTGGGAGGTGGTAGTATGACTTGGAGGCCAAGGGCAGCTGGACCCTCAGGCTGCAGCCCACTTCCTAGAAGCCTGGGAGATGGCCCATTTTCTGTTGGTTTTTTGGGTGCTCAGTTTTTGTTTTTGTTTTTGTTTTTTTTAAGAGAAAGATTTAAAATTTAATTTTGTTTACTTTGTAAAAAGGTGATAAGTTTAACGAGGTCTAAAATGTATTAGATGAAGTCCGCCTTCTCCCATTGTCCTGGTCACCCAGTTCCCTCACCACAGGAGTTGTTAGTTTCTCAGGTAACACCTGTACGTGAATAAGCACTCCCTTTTTACACAGACCTTAGCATACTCTGAAGCTCCACGCCATGTATTTTTGACTTTGCACCACATCCAGAAGATCTTTCCTAGAGTGTAAGTTCTCTTATCTGGCCGTATGGGATGGATGTGCCATTTAACCATTAACCTGCAGATGGCCTTGGGGATGGTGAAATTCTTTCTGATCACAAAGATGCTCCAATGGTTGACCTCATACACTGTTATTTCACGTGATGAGAATATACCTAAAAGAAAAATCCTAGGACCAGAATTGCTGAGTAAGAGGGTGCGTATGGGCATTTGTTACCTGGTAGATATCACCAGAGTTTCCCTCCTGAGAGGCTGTGCCACTTTCGCCCCCATCAGTTATGAACGAGAGTCCCCCGGCGCCGTCCCGACACTGTGTGTGACGTTTGCCCATCTGCTGGGTAGAAGTGGCAGGCGTGTTCTCCTGACTCGTCGTTCGCCTTTGACTTTGCTTCTGGCGGTTTTGGCTCCAGAGCAGCGGGGGAGGGAGAGTGCAGGGGTCAGGCAGAGCTGAGTGACTTGGGGTTCTATCTCATGCTGCCTTCCTGAGCAAGGAAGCTGGGCCCACCCGTAGGCATGCTGCTGGATCTTTTATGCCTTTGGGGTGGCTTGCCCTTACCCTTCATCCTGGCAAGAATGACTAGAACAAGCGTGGCAGCAGCTGGGGCTGGGGCACCAGAGGTTGGATGCGGGGGAGCTAGTGGTAAAGGGTCGGATGTGGACCCCCCAGTTGAGCCAGCCTTGTGTTCACAGGCTTTGGCGACCGATTACTAAGTGAAGTAAAGAAGCTTGCCCCCAAAGACGTCAAAATCAAGGTGAGGTTATGGGGAGTCTCCATGGGGCATGGGGGTGCTGGGCAACCTTGACCCGGGGAGGAAAGAGCAAGAACCACCCTCAGGTGCCCTCTGCCTTCCAGGCCCAGCCCAGCCCTCCTGCTCCCCCTGCTGCCAGCTGAGGCACTAGCTGCCTGGCCTCGGGCACTGGGAGAAAGGCCCCCCCCTGCCCGAGGCTGGGACAGGGGCTTCTGTGCGGGGATGGGGCAGTCACGTTGCCGCTTGCTCCCTCTAGATCTCGGCCCCTCAGGAACGGCTGTACTCCACGTGGATCGGGTGAGGCAGGGCTCCCGGGGAGGGCTCTGGGAGGAGACCACTGTGCCCTGGACACTTCTCCCCGGGTTGGCCCAGGCCAGGTGGAGGTGGGTGGGTTTCCCTCCCGGGTAAGGGAAGTGGAGCTCTGGGCGCCCAGGGAGGGCGGTTGGCTCAGCCCTCAGGTGCACAGGACTGCTCTCCCTCCCTCCTCACAGTGGCTCCATCCTGGCCTCGCTGGACACTTTTAAGAAGATGTGGGTATCCAAAAAGGAATATGAAGAGGATGGCTCCCGGGCTATTCATCGTAAAACCTTCTAGTGCCCGAGGAGGAAGGTGTAGCGTTGGGAAGACGGGAGGAAAGGGGAGCCAGAGTCCTTAACCCTTTCTGGTCCGGTTCACGTACTAGGCCTCGGGGCCCCCTGCATGCCCTGAACCCCGGCAAGTGGTGCGACAGTGCTTCCCTGCAGCCCTCCTCACACACACACACACGCGCACACGCACACAGTAACATTAGCTGCATGGATGGGAGGCTTGAGCTGGAAGATAGGAATTGCGGGGCCCAGCTTTGGGCGGTTCTGGGTGTCCCCCTTGGCAGAACCAATTAGGCCCATGGCTCTCTGCTGCCCCAAGCTCCAAGGCCAGACACCCAAATATCCCCATTTTCTCCGACAGGGCCAGAGTGCCTGGATGCCTGTGTAACTAGCCTTGGGGAGTGGGGTGGAGGAGGAGGCAGCCAGCAGCTCCCCGCCGCTGTGTCACTGCTTCTCACGCCACCTCCTCTTCCTGACCCGACAGAGTAGCCCGGAGGGCCACACCTAGGCATCCCTGACGCTTTCACACTCTGTTCTCCCATCTTTCTGGATGGGTGCCTTGGTGTAGACTGAGTTCGTGTCAGTCTTCCGTCCCCCATAAGGGGTCTGGACCGGGGTCCGACCCCTCGGAGCCAGAGCAGAGGATGCACTGGGTTTGGGCGGCCGCAGCGTGTTGCGTTCTCTCCTTCAGAGCACTTCATTGACTTGCTGCTTCCTGTCCTTTACACCAGTACCTGGGACAGGAAGGGGGAACGGTCTTCATTTGTTGAAGGGAAGCCACTTAATCACAAGTCAGACCTAGTGGGGGTGAGGAGGGCACACTTCCTCCTCCCACCTCTCCCACAAAAGAGGTCTTCATTTACCTTGTGGCCAGGACCCCCATCTCCCTCTCCCACAAATGTACAATAATTTAACACAGTTGCCTGAAAAAAATTTTTTTGTAAATCATTATAGTAATAATTATGGACAAGGCCCAGTGTGTGGCTCTGTTTGCTTGTGGTTCTTTGCGCTGTTGTTTGCTCATCCATCCCTGAGGACCAAAGCAGCACGGCACCGGCTCTAGCTCAGAAGCCTGAGATTTCAGTGGTTGGCGGGGCAACGTGGCACACGAGGCCCCAGGAGGCTGGGCTCTCAACCTGGTGGCGGAGTTCCCCAGCCTCTTCACACGCTTGCTGCAGTCTGCCAGGAGAAGCAGAGAACAGGCTGCCTTCCTCCCCGTTATTCTTGGATGGGGCCTTGTGGCAGGCGGGGCTGGGGCTTGGTGCATCCACGCCCTCACCTGTTCTGTTAGAGCACCTCTGCTGCCCGGCTCAGATGTAGCTGAGGCCAATAGACCAACCCTGGTCCAGGATCCAAGTTCAGCCAAGTCAGGAAGTGGGGTGATGGGAGAGATGTAGAAGGCTGTATCGATGAGCTGGGCTCTGAGAATAAGCTGAGCAGCAAGGAGAGGCAGGGCAGTGGAGGGAGAGGGAGCAGTGAGAAGTGAGTTCAGAGCGTCTACCCTCTCCTTCCTCATCAAGTACTGACGTCAAGAACACCTACAGTATGTCCAGGAGGTGCCTTGTGTTTGGAGCCAGTGGTAAACAAGACATATCTTTGCCCCTAAAAACATACAGATCAGGGGAAAAAGATAAACAGGGCATTTCAGTACAGAGCTGGGGGGCCAAGAGGAGGGGCATCTAAGCCAGCAGGTGGGGCAGGCGGACTTGCACAGGTGCAGGAGGGGTTAGCCAGGTAAAGAGGGGGTGTTCCTGGGAGAGGTAAGAGTTCAAGGACATGCCTGGGACCGGTGGGGCTAGAAAAAAAGGACATGGACCCAAGTGAGGCCAAGGCGCAGGGCAGCGTGAGTGGTCTCTGGCTATAATGTGAGGTAAACCAGAGGGGTAAGTTGGGGCCAGCATGTAGGGGGCCTTGAGAGGGTTTTAGCTGTGTCTTGAGTGATGGGCAGTCAGTCAGGGGCGAGTGGTTATCACAGCTGTGTGTTGAAGGCCATGGACTTGGTGGAGCTGAGGGAGGGCCCAGGACTCGAGATCAGGCAGGAGGGGAGAGGTCACTGAGTCAGGCCTGTCTTCAGAGAACATTTTGTGAGGCTTTGTGGTCACAGCGTGCCTGTCCCCAAGGGGGAAACAGAATTAACAGAGAAACCTTTGTTTGGGGTTCTGTTTATGGTACCACTTTTCTCCCAACCACACAGGCTTAGAGCCTTGTCACTTTGTGTTCTCCCTCCTCTTACCTTCCCCACATTCTGTCAGTTGCCAGGTTCTGTTGGTTCTGTAGTGCCTTTCCCACCTGGTTTCTTTTTCACGGTAGCCACCGCCACCACCCTAGCTCATGACCACAGCTCCATCCTCCCCACCCAATCCATTTGCCCTTGGATCTAAAGCCCAGATAGCCTTGGTTCTGGTACTTCCTAATCCAAAATGTCAGGCAGTTCTCCACTGCTTGGTGAAATAAAACTGAATTGATGTGAAATTGCTGGTGAAATTACCCTCATGAGCTATGCATTGTTGCGTTTAATTCTGGCCCTTTGGAGTCTTGTTCCTTCCCTGTGTTAGGCTTAGGCATCATCATGCCCTGATTTGCCTGCCAGCCTCTACTTATCGTCTTCTCTCTGCTGGGAATGACTTTCCCTAATGTCTGTCAAAATCCCATCCTTTAAGGCCGAGCAACACTCTCCCTACTCCCTCTCCTGCAGGGATGGTGTGGTTACAGAGCTCTAGCCCTGCTGGGTTTCTCACTGTTGGAGAAAAGCTACAGATGAGAAGGTGATAAGGCTAGAATGAACCCTGTGGTGTTGGATGGGGATTGGAGGTAGTATGAATTCATGGCTTTTATTATACATACAGAAAGATACTGAAGTAAATGGGTTAGAATATATGTGTGTGTATTTCTTAGCCCTGTCTGCTCAGAGGGCCTAGAGACAATGACACCCCAGTGGCAATAAGCACATTGGTTACCTGGGGCAGAGAAAGTATAAAATGAGCCTAGCCTAGAATATCTTGCGGTACTGTAAAGGAGGAAAGTGCTCAAAAAAGAAGAGGGCCTGTCTAAAGGACTCGGGAAACGACTTGCAGGAGCACCCAGTGGTCAAATATGTATTATACTGGATTATAAGTCAGAATAAAATAGTCATGAGTCCAGTCTGAGATCAATCATGGGGCAGAAGGGACAGTTCTTACTTGTAGAATTCCAATTAATGAATGTAGAAGGAATAACAGAAAAAGAAAATCACTGTTAGGCAAACATCACAGTTATCAATGCTGCAGGCAAAAATGGATGCAAAAACTAGTAAGCAAAAAATAAGGACATTTGCGCTGTCTCAAAGTATCTCCCCATGAGGTACTTACTAATTAAAAAAGGAAAAATAGTAACCTTACAGTGGAGAAACCCAGTAGATATCATCTTAACCAAATGATCAAAGTTTACATCCCCGGTAATAAGTGACTATCTTGACGTGATGCATTAAAAGATGGCAATGTTACCTGTGTATTCTTGGATAACCTCCACCTAACCAGGAGCAAACAGCAGGCAAACCCAAACTGAGGGCATTCTATAAATCAGTGGACCAGCTATCTTGTTCAAAAGGGACAGATTATAAAGACAAAGACTGAGGAACTGTCACAGGTTTGAGGAGACCAAGGAGGTATGACAATGAAATGCAACATGAGATTCTGATCAGAAAAGGACCTTACTGAAAAAGCCGGCAAAATCAGTTAATAGTACTGTATCAATGTGAATTTCCTGGTTTCAGTCACTGTACTATGTGTTAATGTCATAGGTTAATGTTAGCAGAAACTGGTGAAAGGTAAACAGGAACTCTGTACTACTTTTGCAACTTTTCTATAGGTCTAAAATTATTTCAAAATAAAAACTTAGAGGGGAAAAGCTCAGGCTTGAGCTAAATGGTCTGGATTCACAATCCTGCCACCACAACTAACTAGCTGTGTAATCTGGAGCTGTTCCTAGGTTTCCGCATCTCTAATATGGGGGTGATAATAATAGCACCTACTTCACGGCTTTAACAGCCTGCAACGTTTTGTGCCAGAGAATAAAAGAAGTGCTACAAGAATGATAGGGACATGTCAAAAGGCCACAGGAGCCTGCTTGAAGAAGCTTCCACTGGTCAAATTTGGAATAAATTAAACATCAAAAAATAATGAGTTATGAATTATAATTCACTGAATACAATGTGAAAGCATAAGTCTATACTGATATAAATTAATTGAAAGTTCAATGAGGAACAGGGTATTGACATCTCAAAGTATTGCCCTGTAAGATACTTAATAATAATTAAGGGGTGGTGGGGACTTCCCTGGTGGCGCACTGGTTAAGAATCCACCTGCCAATGCAGGGGACACGGGCTCGAGCCCTGGTCCAGGAAGATCCCACATGCCGCAAAGCAACTAAGCCCGTGTGCCATAGCTACTGAGCCCTCACGCCTAGAGCCCGTGCTCCCAACAAGAGAAGCCAGCACATTGAGAAGCCCACGCACCGCAACAAAGAGTAGCCCCCGCTCACCGCAAAGAAAGCCCGTGCGCAGCAACAAAGACCCAACACAGACATAAATAAATAAATAAATATAAAAAAAAAATTAAGGGGTGGGAATTCTCTGGTGGTCCAGTAGTTAGGACTCTGCGCTTTCACTGCTGAGGGCGAAGGTTCAATCCCTAGTCAGGGAACTAAGATCCCGCAAGTCGCATGGCACGGCCAAAAAACTAAAATTAAATCTAAAATTAAATTTAAAATAATAATAATAATTAAGGGGCAACTATACAGTGAAGAAACCTGCCAGACATTAATCAAGTGACCAAAGTGAACACCTCATCAGCAATTGGACAAATCGACGTCATGTGCCCACTGAGAAGCGTCCAGCATCACCTCTGTTACTCCTGCCCAAGATGCATAACCTGAATCCAATCACGAGGAAACATCAGACAAACCTAAGTTCTTGGTGTAATTTTCAAAGGTGTCAATGTCACAGGAATCAAGGAAAGGCTGAAGAACTGTTCCAGAATGGAGAAGGCTAAAGGGACCTAACAACTAAAGGTAACAGGAAATGGATTCTTTGCTATAAAGGACGTTATTGGAACATTTAGCAAAACTTGAATAGGGTCTGAGGATTAAATGGTAGAAATGTACAAGTTGTAATTTCCTGATTTTGATAGTCACATTGCAGGTATAGGAGAGAATGTCTTTGTAGGAAATGCACACTAACCTGTGATGGGGCATCAGATAGCAACTTGCTCAAGTGGTTCCAGAAAAAAAGATCTTTGTACTTTCAGGTTGTTTAATAAATACCATTAGAGAGATACCTGTATTCTTGCCTAGTGAGGAGAGACAGGATCCAATTTCTAAGCTGCTAAATGGCTAGATGGAGCCCATTTCTACCCACAAGCAAAGGTCTGGTGCTCCTAGTGAAGGGTGTTACATTTCCTCTTTGCCCCTAGGGCTCCCAGTTACCAACAGGCAAGAAAAAGAGCTCTTCATGCTTTTGTGCTTTTGTGGCGAGCCTGAGGTAGAGGTTCTCTGCCTTGGCGGCATGTTGAAAGCACCTGGGGAACTTTAAATAATGCCTGGGTCTCACCCCCAGAGACTCTGCTTCAGTGGTCTGGGTGTGAGCCGGGTATGGGGAACAAAAATATACCCAGGTGATTCTAATGTGCAGCGAAATTTGAGACCCACTAACCCAGGAGACAGGACTTGAATTTACTGATCTATTGATGCCATTAAAGCGTTACAGTTCTACAGACGTCTGACATGGGTCTCACTGCACTGAAATCAATGTGGTAGCAGAGCTGTGTTTCTTTCTGGAGACTGGGGGAGAATCATTTCCTTGCTTTTCCCAGTATCTAGAGGTTAACTGCATTCCTTGGCCTGTGATCCCCTTTCTCCATCTTTAAACCAGTAACGTTGCATCTCTCTGACCATTCTTCCAGTCATGTCCCCCTGACTCTCATTCTTCTGCCACCCTTGTGATTATTGGGCCCACCTGGATAATCCAGGTTACTCTCCCTAGTTTAAGGTTAGCAACCTTAATTCTGTCTGCAATCTTAATAACCTTTTACCGTTCGACCTAACGTATTCACAGGTTCTGGGGTTAGGACACGGACATCTTCGGGGGACCATTATTCTGCCACCACAGTCTGGAAATATATGGAGATTTTTCTTTCTTAGGGGAAAACTGGTTAAAATTTTTAAAAGAGAAAAGCAAGGGGGTATCTAAGGCAATCTACAGATTCAATGCAATCCCTATCAAAATACCAGTGGCATTTTTCACAGAACTAGAAGAAATAATTCCAGAGTTTGTATGGAACCACAAAAGACCCTGATAGCCAAAGCAATCTTGAGAAAGAAGAAGATGGAGGTATCATGCTCCCTGTTTTTAATCTATACTTCAAAGCTACAGCAATCAATACAGTATGGCACTGGCACAAAAACAGACACATAGGTCAATGAAACAGATTTGTATCAAAAAAACAAAAAGTCTGCCTACTGAATGGGAGAAGATATCTACAAATAATATATCCAATAAGGGTTAATATCCAAAATAGATGAAGAACTCATACAACTCAAAATCAAAAAAACAAACAACTTAATGAAAAAATGGACAGAGGACCTGAATAGGTATTTCCCCAAACACGTATAGATGGCCAACAGACTCATGAAAAGATGCTCAACATCACTAATCATCAGAGAAGTGCAAATCAAAACCACAATGAGATAACATCTCACACCTATCAGAACGGCTATCAGCAAAAAGGCAACAAATAACTAATTTGGCAAGGATGTGGAGAAAAGGAAACCCTTGTGCACTATTGGTGAGAATGTATATTGGTGCAGCCACTACGGAAAACAGTATGGAATTTTCTCATAAAATCAAAATTAGAACTGCCATATGATCCAGCAATTTCACTTCTGGGTATTTACCCAAAGAAAAAAACTATTTCAAAAAGATATGTGCATACCAATGTTCATTTCAGCATTATTTATAACAGCTAAGATATAGAAGCAACCTAAGTGTCCAGCAATAGATGAATATATACATATATGCAATGGAATATTACTCCACCATAAAAAAGAATGAAGTATTGCCATTTGTGACAACATGGGTGGACCTGGAGGGTATTATGCTCAGTGAAATAAGTCAAACAGAGAAAGACAAAAACTGTATGATCTCACTTACATGTGGAATCTAAAAAACAAAATGAAAATAGACTCACAGATACAGAGAACAGGGGAGGGGGCTAGGAGCAAAATAGGTGAAGGGAATCAAGAGGTACAAACCTCCAGTTGTAAAATAAATACGCCATGGGGATGTAATATATAGCATAAAGAATACGGTCAATAATAGTTTAATAACTTTGTATGGGGACAGATGGTTACTAGACTTATCATGGTGATCATTTCATAATGTAGTACAACTGAAACATAATATTGTAATATATTTCCATTTTAAAAGTTAAAAAATAATAAAGATGCAAGGTGGGCTTGGAGATGAGGGAGGAAG
This sequence comes from Mesoplodon mirus, assembly GCF_964341445.2. Classification (NCBI taxonomy): domain Eukaryota; kingdom Metazoa; phylum Chordata; class Mammalia; order Artiodactyla; family Ziphiidae; genus Mesoplodon; species Mesoplodon mirus. The sequence goes on along the minus strand of NC_138990.1, from coordinate 15,437,497 downwards.
CAGACAGAATAAATAATGATGTGAGGAGTCAAAAGTCCACTCTAAGCAGAGTTTTGACTGGAAAGGGAGACGGTGAAAAAGGAAAGAGGATGCAGGAAGTGGGCCAGACAAGAGGGCTTGAGGGTAGCACTAAACCAGTCTTCCTGACTGGGAAACTCTTGTTTATAACAGCATTTAAGGTGGGAGTGGTAGGTGGCTATTTAGGTGTCCCCTTCCCAGAGAATGGCCCTGCATGGCAGATAAATGCTTGGACATTTCCTGGAAATGAGATGACAGCCAGGAAAGGAAGCAGTAGCTTTATACCTTTAAGAGGAGGTAAGGCAAGATGAAGGAAAGAGGGCTTCCCTGGTGGCACAGTGGTTGAAAATCCGCCTGCCAATGCAGGAGACATGGGTTCGAGCCCTGGTCCAGGAAGATCCCACATGCTGCGGAGCAACTAAGTCCGTGCACCACTACTGAGCCTGCGCTCTAGAGACCGTGAGCCACAACTACTGAGCCTGCACGCCTAGAGCCCATGTTCCACAAAAGAAGTCACCGTAGTGAGAAGCCCGCGCACCACAACAGAGAGTAGCCCCCGCTCACCACAACTAGAGAAAGCCCATGCACAGTAACTAAGACCCGATGCAGCCAAAAGTAAACAAATTTAAATTTAAAAAAAAAGATGAAGGAAAGGGCTTTTCTCTCCCATCAATTCAACTTACAGATCTAGTTTGGATCAATTTTGTGGCAATAGTGACCAAAGCCACCTCTATGGCAAATCCCAGAACAAAATATGTACTATTTCCATTTTACAGATAAAACAGCTTTTGAGAAATTAATTGTCCAAGGTGTCACAGGTATAAAGGGACTGAATCGGGCTTTTGTTTCTCTCAACTTTTTTTTTTTTTTGGTTTATTATTATGATAAAGTTCAAACATACACAAAAGTAGAAAAACAACCCCTCTTGTACCTGGCTACAATGGATCAGTCATACCCCAAACTACTCTCTTCCTTCTTGTTTTAAAGCTTATCTCAGACATATTTCACCCCTAAGTACCTCAGTATATATTGCTAAAGCATAAAAAAAAAACTAACTCCTTTAACATGTCTAAAATTTAATAAGTCCCTAAATACCAAATATCTGAATTTTTTCTCTACAGTTGATTTTTTCAAATCAAGATCCAAACAAGGTCCACGCACTGCTCTTGGTTGGTATCTTCCTCATGTTTCACTTGAGAAGTACTCATACCTGTTTTTTTTCTCCTTGCAACTTATTTGAAGAAACTGGCTGCTGGTTTCTGGAATTGTCCCATATTCTAGATTTTGCTGATGGCATCCCCATGAACTATGCTTTGAACCTGGGTCCTTTAAGACTTCAAAGCCAAAACTCTCTCCACAAGGCCACTCTGTCTTTACAATAATGTGAGGACCTACTATCTGCCAGGCTCTTTTTATATATGTTATTCCTGCTCTTTTTATATATATTATTCCTAACACTTCACAAGGTTTTTTTTTTTTTTTTTTAAGATGTAACCCACCCTCAGAGAGCAGGCCCCCAGTGACAAAGATAGACGATGGAGCCAGTATTACAAGTCCAGTCAGCCTGACTCCACAGCCCATTTTCCCCATGCCAGGTGGTAGCTACAACTGCATTGGGGAACTGGCAGTCTCGGTGTACAAAAGCAAGTGGATGGCAAGCTAGTATTAACAGATAGCTATTCCTGACATAATCATCCATTCCTTCCCAAAAAACACAGGAAAGAAATAAGACCAGCCAGTTATGGGAGGAGGAGCCAATGTAATGGCTAGTCTTTATTGGAAAGAAGAAACTTTACATCACATTTTGAGTGAGTTAGTGCAGGGGCTCAGTGTGCCAGCTGGTGGGGCACCAGCTTGTAATGGGTTCCACAGCTAGGGCATCGCTGGGCCTCGCCTTTATGCAGCCAGAACCAGATGACAGCACTGTTGTCTTCTTCACCTGAAAGAAAAAGGTGGCTGAAGGCCATCCAGCCTAGAAGAGGGGACTTTTTCAACGTTAACCTCTTTTCCTCAGACACCTCTGAGACACAGAGTTATGGCTGACACCTTAAGAGAGCAGTTCAAGCTCTCCCCATTTTTCAGATGAAGAAACTGAGGCCAAGTTTACCTGTGAGTAAGCTGATCTCTTATCAGAGTCACCATAGGTTCTCACAGTTCCCTGCCTATGCAGAACCCCAAAGCTGGGTGCATCCTGGTATGTACCCCTAGTGCCTAACATGGTGTGTGGCAAAGAGAAAGTACAATAAATATTTTCTAGATGAATACTCCTTCATGCTGCCTCTCCAGTGAGCCAGTATTATTGATGTTCCAGGCCTCTTGACGGTTAAGGATGCCCTACTCGGGCAGAGAGGCCTGAGGGCCAAGACCCTTAGAACAACTTATTTCCACACACATCTTCTTTATAAACCTAGACTCACACACAACAACAGAGGTGCAGCAGCTGATAGACATCCTGTATATTAAACAAATATTAAGTTAAACAAATATTAAACAAATGGATAAGAAAATAGTGGTGAGGTACTTACAGATGCAGCCCACTATCCGCTTATCGGTGATGGAGGGGACTAAATTAGGGTCTTCCTTGGTACCTGAGGCTGCCTTTGGGGCGAGCATATTGTACGGGTCCTGAAAAACAAATGAAGGGTCCATTATGCCAAATGACCCCTACCCTCTAGGGGCCAGCAGTACTGTTCCCACAAGCCAGGTTTCCTGGATGAAAGGCTCCCAGAGAGGAGGCCGCTCTGACTCCATCCACGGCCATGAGCTCCCGAGAAGGCACAAGGTTCTCCTCACCAGTCCCTTGCGGGCAGCCAGCATGACCTCCCTCTCCAGCCCAGTGGCCTGTTCATCATCAGTAGGAACACCACCTAAAGGAAAATACGTGAATTATGATGTCGCCTGAAAAGATCAAGAAGGAAAATGCACATATGGACATCTCTGCATACTTCTAGTGGGTCCACAAGCTCCTAGAGGCTACCCATACCCACTGTCCCCTAAGGACCAAAGTCACGATACCCAAAAGTGGTACACGGGGTGATCCTTTCTTCCTTCGACCATGGAAGCCCATTTTCCGGCATTTTTTCTAAAACCAGGTCAACCAGAATCCTAGTGGAGTGCATCGGCCTTGAGGCGGGCGCGGGCCTGAAGGACGGCTTAGCCCCTCCACGTCCCGGATGCAACCCCTGCCCACCAAGGTCACCCGGCGTCTCCGTTTAGGATTTTTTCGCAGAGGGGTCAGTATGGTGGTCAGTAGCAGCGGCGGCCGAGAACAACGGGGAGACGCCCGCGGAGTCTGAGGTTCCCGGGTCCGTAGGGGCGGTCACTGGGGCCCGGAGAAGCTGAACGGCCTCAACCCCCCGCTCCTTGCTGCCTTAACACCACCCCGGGAGGGCAACGGCGCGGGTCCCCGGCGCTCCCGGCAGGCCAAGTACCTCCAGACGCCATAGAGCGCACCACGGAGACTCCACTGGGACCGCGGGCCCTCAGGGCCTGCGCGGCCAGCGCCCCAGCTCCGCGCAGTAACCTTGAAGCCATCATGCCAGCTACAAACACCAGCACTTCCGGGAGCAGGCTCCGGAGACAGAAGGGACTTCCGGGGGAGGGCTTCTTTCCCCTCCGTGTCCACCTTCCGCTTCCTTCCGGCCTGGAGCCCGCCCCACTCACCTGACTCGGCCGGGGGGCGGGGCCTCGGAAAAGGCTGCGCATGCGTAGCACTGCTTCATTGCGTCCGCCGTGCAGCCGGGCAGGCGTGGAGGCGGTCAGGGTCTCAATTGTATGTAGGCTTCTGGCGGCCCTGCCGTTTACTAACGCTGGAATTGGGTGCAACTCTTTTTGCGTCTGTGGGCCTCAGGGTCCTCGTCCGTGGAACGGGTCAACCACACTGGAGTTCCTGTGCTTCTTGCATGATAGTGGTGCTCAGGCAGCGTGGAGGCAGCTGATGGCAGACGTGAAGCCAGTGCCTGTCAGGATACTTGCTGCACGCCAAACTGTCCAGATTTACGAGTGGACTCCCAAAGGCCACTGTGTTAGTTGTGATGCATGCTAATTGTGATGCTGGTTCTCCTGGCAGTGTGTGAGCCACTGCAAACTTGTGGCCCAGCCTACAAGAACTTGGGCAGGACCTGCCCGCAGTCCTAGCGTCAGTTTCCTGTTACAGTGGTTTTGAGGTGATGAGGTCCAGGCCTGAGGCGAGGCTGGGGAGGGGGAGGAAGGTAGGGCCAGATTGTGGGCCCTTCCCAGGACCAAAGACCTTGGTGATGTGGGGTAAAGGGGTGGCTACTGGGAGGCTGTTAACTCAGAAGAGGTTAAGGGAGGGGAAGCAGGAAGCGGAGTTGCTAATGGAAGATGGAGTCCCAGAACGTACTGGGACGGGAGTTCTGCGTTTAAAACTGAATACATCTTCCGTAGCTCCCCCATTGCCCACAAGCTAAGATGTGCAAGTTTCTTAGGGTGGGCTTTGTAAACACTGCTTGCCATGGGCTCCTAGGACCTAGTTCCCATTGTCAGTATAGCCCTGTCACAGTCTGGCTGCATGTAGTATCGGTTTCCCTACCGGATAGAAAACCCCTTCAGAGCAGGAATTATGCTCTATTCACCTTTGAATTCTCAGTGCCTTGCAGAGGCCCGGCATATAATAGGATCAAGTAAATTTTAGTAAATTTGTTTTTTGGAGAGAATATACAGAATCAGTTTTGTAGGGCTTCTCCTGGCCCAATGAGGTCAATTTGAGGTAAATTGGGGAGGGTTGAAGTCCCAGGTGTTCCCACCTGTCCCGTGGGGGTTATATTTTCAAAAGGACCTGGTGGAGCATTTCTTCACATGAGCACAGCTGGTCTTCGTGGGTGCCCCTCCATCAAGAAAAAAAAAAAAAATCATCTCTAAGGCCAAAGATGTCTTGATCCTCTTTAAAGGTGTGTTTTGCTTTGAATGGCTTCTGCTGTTACTCCCTTCTTCCTTACCTCCACTGCACCCCTTCCAAATTAAATTGGAAAAAAATTCCCTTAAGTCCTAGGAATGTTCCCCAAGAATCTATAGTTGATTTGTACCTATGGTTAGATGTTTAATGCTGGGGGAAAAAAAGCGTTGGTCTGGAAAATAGGTGTTCTGGGATGGAACCCCACCAGCCAACTCAGCAAGTCACTTTTTGTTTTGGCCACCATTTCCACATCAGTAAAATTATGATTAGACTAGTATTTCCCAAAGTATATCCCATGGACTCCTGGTCTCTGGATATGCTCTCAGTAAAAAGGTCTTGGTCAAGATAGGAAAGTTCTGCATTTGATAACCACCCTTTTGGAGATGAAGACACTAGCATGTTAAAGACTGATGAGGACTGCAGCAGAGAATGCTGTTTAATTTTCCCATCATAATTGAGCACTGTTTGCCAAGAATCACCTGCTAACCCAACTCTCAGCGGACCAGGGAGAAATTCTGTTCTGATGTGTTATGGTTCCCTCCTGCCTGACCATAAGATGGTTTATTCCAGGCTATAAAATGGAAATAGAGTTGAGGCTTGTTTCTCCCTCTCACAGTAGGCTTGCCTAATCATAGGATGTTTTTTGCAGGTGGATAGAGAAGATGTGATATATATATAGATACATAGATAGATACACACACACATATACATACAACGGAATATGACTCAGCCATAAAAAAAGAATGAAATTTTGCCACTTGCAGCAACATAGATGGACTTGGAGGGAGGGCATCATGCTAAGTGAAACAAGTCAGACAGACTGTATGATATCACTTACATGTGGAATCTAAAAAATACAGCCAACTAGTGAATATAACAAAAGAGAAGCAGACTCACAGATATAGAGAGCAAGCTAGTGCTTACCAGTGGGGTGGGGGAAGGAGGGAGGAGCAAGATAGGGGGAGGGGATTAAGAGGTACAAACTATTATGTTTTTATATAATAACATGTAAGGATATATTGTACAACATGGGGACCATAGCCAATATTTTATAATAACTATAAATGGAGTATAACCTTTAAAAATTGTGAATCACTATATTGTACACCTGTAACTTATAAAATATTGTATAGCAACTATACTTCAATAAAAAAATTTAAATCATTAATGAGTATTTTTTTAAAAACTCTATTCGGTACATTCATAGTTGCTTGTATTTACCTAAAGGAACTCTGGAAGGATACATAGGAAACCAGTACAAGTAGTTACCTCTGTGTCCATGTTGGGTGGGGGAGGGAACTGGGCCCTTGAGGACGGGGTGGAGCGAGACTGTTCCCTGCAGGCCTCTTATACCATTTGGGGGTCTTGTTTTAACTGTGTGAATGTATTATCTATTCAGAAATGAAATAAACATTTTTTAAATTGGCTATTCATATTATTTTGGGAGATTGTTTAATTGATTTGCAGAGACTCAATGTTAGGGAAGTTATATCAATTCCTTTCCATGGGCCAAGGCTGGTCACTATTCAAGAGTGAATCAAATGTGGCTTCTGCCTTGAATCTATCACGAGTGATTGGAAGAGGGGAGGTTGTGCTTCACTTGGGCCAAGTTCACACAAGCTTGAAGGAATGGGGTCAAAAAAGGACTTAATCCGCATTTCTGTTGCCAGAAAGAGCAGCTCTGACTGGATCACAGAGGCCCCACCTCTTACAAAAGCAGATGTAGGATCAGTTTTTAATTATAACAAGGGGTGAGGGAGACAGTTGCCGCGTGAGGCCTGGCCCCATCTGCAGCATTCAGGGACAGCTCGGAGCCCCGGCGCCCCCTAAGGGGGGCTGAGGATCATGTGACCCAGGGCCTGAACCTCTGGCAGGCTGCTGGGGGCCAGGACCCTTCTGGTGGAAAAGCCAGGTCAGAACAAACTGAATGTTTTCGTGCAGATGCTGCAAATCCAAAATGGGTCACCTGGCGCTGTGTCAGCATGGGGCCTGGCTGGGGCTGGGGCTCAGAGGGATCCGAGGGGGCTTCTTATTTACAGTGTGTGTGTGTGTGTGTGTGTGTGAAATGAAAGCAGTCTGGTGAACCAGGGGGCAGTACAGGACACCTCACACAGGAGAAAGGTGAATTGCCACCCTTCCTCCTCCTCCCAGGACCCTTCTCTCGCCCACTGATCCCCCTGCCCAGCCCCGTAGAGCTCTGTTTATTCTTTCAGGGAGGAGCCTGAGCCCCACCTGGGAAGTCCTAGTATTCCTCTCTTCCTCTACATCCACCTCTTCCTTCCCTCTCCTTCCCCCTCCTTCCCCCTCCCTCTGGGCCAAGGTCTGTTGTTCCCAAGTCAGTTGGGTCCCCACTGCACTGCACGGAAGAGGTTAGAAGAGGACCGTTTGCAGAGGGTGCACAGGGTTTAGGGAGCCCCAGGGGATGGTGAGGACCGGGGACGGCCATAGTGGGATGCTCTGACCACCTGGGCCAGGCAGTGCTGGCACGTGGTGACCACTGTAGCAGCAGGAGGCGCTGTGCCCGGGCCAGAGCCTGGCGGGGGCAGGAAGGGCCCCTGCTTCCCCAACCTCTCTCTCCTCCCACCCTCCTCGCTGCCTGGCTGGCAACCAGAGGGCAAGGGAGTCCCTGGATGTGGGCCATGGAGGTTAGTGCCCCCCAAGCAGAGAGAGCAGGGAGAGGGGTGGAGGGTGGACCTGGGGGACCAGGCAGGAAGTGACCAGCATGATTCTCCGGCTGGGACAATCCCTGCTCAGATGGCTCAACCACACTATCACCAACATTTTCAGCTCCTTGCTCCCTTGCCCACTGATCTCAACACTAAATTTACTCAACCATGTTTTTTCTGCGTTCCTGCTTCCAAGGTGCGTAGCACGGCTGGAGAACGTCACACACTAGGCTCGTGACTGTTGCCCTTGGCTGAGCCATTGTTATTGGGAGCTTGGCAGTTCTTTTGCTCACTGTTCTTTCTTTCTTTCTTTTTACTGATTTATTTTTGGCTGTGTTGGGTCTTTGTTGCTGCGCGCGGGCTTCTCATTGCCGTGGCTTCTTTCACCGTGGAGCACAGTGCTCTAGGCACGCGGGCTTCAGTAGTTGTGGCACGTGCGCTCAGTAGTTGTGGCGCGCAGGCTCAGTAGTTGTGGCTCACGGGCTTCGTTGCTCCGTGACATGTGGGATCTTCCCGGACCGGGGCTCGAACCCGTGTCCCCTGCATTGGCAGGTGGAGTCTTAACCACTGCACCACCAGGGAAGCCCTTGCTCACTGTTCCTAAGCCCTAGCCCTACCCACCTGTATTTTACTCAGCCTCCCTTCCCTCCTCTTCCTCTTTGACCCTCCTCTTCCCCTCCCCTCCTTCCTTCTCTCTGGACTTGGAGGAGCTGGGTCTCCCCTCCCCAGGGCTGCTCCTTCACCTGCTGGGCTCTTCCTCCTCCCCCTGCGTCAGGCACCTTCTCTTGGCCTTCACGCATGCTGAGACATGAGTCTTTCCTCCGCACAGCGCCTCTCTGTCCTCAGTATGTCTTCTCGTTCCAGACTTCTCGCAAGAGTTGCTCCCTCCCTGAGTCTACATCTTCAGCAGCCACTTACACGTGGTCTCACCCAGCCGGCCTTCTGACCACACTGTGCCCCGAACTTCTGTCCTCCTATTTGCCAACCCCCAGACTCCTTTTACAACCTCGTTTTCTTAGATACCTTCCCAATGTGAACCGCCTCCTCCTTGCCTCCCCAAAACTAGACTTCAAGGCTGCCTTTCAGTCTCTCTTCTTGGCTCTTCTCCCTCTGCTGGAGGCTGGATCTCAGCTGCCATTTCCTTGACTCAAGCCCCAGCAGAGCCCTCTTCCCTCTCCCAGCCCACTCTCTCCAACTAAGTTGCCCACCCCCGCCGGCACCTCGTGGTTCTTTAGGGACTGCATGCAATCAAGTTATCCAAACTCACCATCTTTCCCCTCCAAGCGTCCTCCACCTCTTCCTCCCTGTCCACCTCTTCCCTGCTTACAAACCTTCAGTGACTCCCCCTCTCCTAGAGAATGAAGACCAAATACCCTGACAAGTCTTTAAATCCTGCCTCTGCTGCCCTTGCCCTTGGCTTTCCAACCACAACTTATTCTTTGCTGTTTTACCAAAGGTCTCTCTGCTTTTTCCCTTTAGGGATTTTAGGACCAGTCCTGACACCTGCCTCCCAGGGTGGAGAGTTATTTGTTCTCCCATTGTGTTTTCTCATAGCACTTTACACAAATCTAAGGAGCTGGGTTTGAATCCAGTGTCTTCTTTTTTAGCTCTGTGACCTTGGCCAAGTAGCTTAATCTCTCTGAATCTCTGTAAAATAGTAACCTGTAACCTCAGTCCAGAAATAACCCTACACATTAATGGTCAATTGATTTTCAACAAGGGTGCAAAGACAATGGGGGAAAGAATCGTTTTTTCCACAAATAGGAAATGTCCAGAATAGGCAAATTCGTAGAGACAGAAAGTAGATTAGTGGTTGCCAGGAGCTGGGGGAAAAGGGGAATGGGAGTGATTGCTAATGGGTTCTGATTTTTCTTTTGAGAATGTTCTGGAATTAGTGAGAATGATGGCCAAACCTAGTGCATATACTAGAAACCACTTTAAAAGGATGACTTATGGTATATGAATTATATCTCAATTTTTAGAAATCAAGCCCCCCCAAAAAAGAAAGAAAGGTCCACTTCACAGGGTAGTTGTGAGGGTCAAATATGAGGCAGCATGTGGGAAATGGCTGTGTTGCCTTCGATGCTGAGAGAGTGGCTGTGTATCCACCTTTCTCTCCTACTAGAGTATGAGCTCCCCCTGGGAGGACCTGCTGAACCACATTCATCTTGTTCCTCTCCTTATCCAAGTACCTAGCATGGAGTCCAGCATGGAGTAAGTATTCAACAAATCCAAGTTGTTTCCATAAAAGACAGCTATACTGCTTTTATTTTTTAAATTTTATTTATTTATTTATTTTGGGGGGTGCTGTGCTGTGCGGCATGCAGGATCTTAGTACCCTGACCAGGAATTGAACCGCTCCCCCTGCAGTGGAAGCGCGGAGTCTTAACCGCTGGACTGCCAGGGAAGTCCCCACATGTTTTATTTTTTTGGTACGCTGCTTTTTTTTTTTTTTTTTTTTTTCCAGTACGCGGACCTCTCACAGTTGTGGCCTCTCCCGTTGCAGAGCACAGGCTCCAGACGTGCAGGTTCAGTGGCCATGACTCATGGGCCCAGCCGCTCCACGGGATGTGGGATCTTCCCGGACCGGAGCATGTACCTGTGTCCCCTGCATCGGCTGGCGGACTCTCAACCACTGCGCCACCAGGGAAGCCCCTTGGTACGCTGCTTTTGTAAGCCAATGAGAACACGTTATAGGAAAGCACACATGCATGTGAATGCATTCAAAAACTAAGTTCATGAATCCACAGGGTTATTGGGGCAATTCATCTGAACTGGACACTTGTCCAGCTCAGAGTAAGCAGAAGATTCAAAGAAGGAGCTTCCAAAACGTTCTCCTCCCAGAATTACATCAGAGAGCCTGAGCTCAAATCATCCTCTAAATACAGGTCTAAAGAATTAAAAAAACAAACAAAAAAAACACAGGAAAGTGACACGCCAAGGATAGCCCATGGTATATCCCCTTTATCCAGTCCTCATCCTTGAATCTCAGTTCTGTCCCAGGAAGGAGTGTTTGAATCCCAAAAAGGCTCTGGGCCTGTCAGTGGAGTCTTGCACGGAGTCACCCTCACTGGTCTTTGTTTTGATATTATATGCTTCACCTACAGGAATAACTTTGTATTAGACCTCACCTCCTGAATTCTCTGTGGACTCTTAAAATCGACCTGGTTTCCAGCTGAGCTCACTTTGGGTCCCCTCATTCAGTTCATGGAATCTGTCCTCTGTGCTGACACATTGGGGTTCCCCTCCTGTCAGTGTGTGGTTCTTCCTCAGCAATAGTCGCCAGGGTGGCCCCTCTTGGGGCCTAGCCACCGACTCCCATGTGTAGTCTTGTTACTACCTTTTTTGGGACTCCCAGTTCCCAGCTCCTCCCATCTCTGTTTGGCCCCTGTTCCTTCAGTACTGAATTGGATCCTGCTGAGGAAACCCCTTAGCCTGGCCCTTGAAGTCCTCATCAAGCTGGCTGTCACCTATGAGTCCTGTAATGCCGCACTGGTAAGTGACATTCCAGTCCTCAAATGTACCATTTGCATTCATGTCTTTGCACATTCCTCGCATGCTTTTTCCTCCTTTTGAAAATAAGTTGTCAATTCCAACTCAAACTTCAAGACTGTGGGGCTACAGTTGCCTGTGAGGTCATCAGACTCCCCCCACCCCTCACTGGCAGGGTGTCATCCCACTCCTGTGTGCTCCAGAAGCATCAGGCACACCTCCATTATGGGGTTGATTACATTGCAGGGTAATTATCTTTTTGCATGTGGTTTGCACCTAGGCAGCTAAGGCATGGTAGGTGCTCAGGGTTTGTTGAATGATTACAGAATGGACGAACGCTTTACACAGGACAATTGTTGAGCTGTCTTTTGCTGTACCTGGTTGTTGAAAACTTTGTTCATTTTGTTATATAATATCCTTGTATAAAATCCCACATGAGAAATGACTTCTGGAATGGAAAATAAGGAAAAAATTTTATTTCCTCCTACCTCAGAGACTCTATATTATATAGAGAAGCATGTAACCCTTCATGTTTCCCCCCTCTTTTTCTTGCTTCCAAGAAACTCAGAGACAGATTTAATATTCATTCACATAATCACATTAGCGCTGTTGGCCAAAATTTGGGTCTTCTTCCTCATTGTGGTTTTGATTTTTTATCTTTTCTCTATTAACTCTTGAAATCAGTGTAGTGTGGAGGAAGAGGTATAGACTATGGAGTCAGAGAAACATGGATTTAGATGGTCTCAGTAACTAGCAGCTGTGCAACTTGGGCAACTTTCTTAACCTCTCCGAACCTCCAATTTCCCTTTTGTAGGGCCGTTTAAAAGGGTTAAATTACAACTCATATTGCGTATGCAGCACCTTCTAGGTGATCAATAAATGATAATTACATGAAGTAGAAGTCATGGATGAATAAAATAATTGAAAGTGTCACTCCAGGCTGGCTTTTGGAAGAATAAGCAGCTGCTCACATGGCATGACTTGGGAAGGAGCAAGGCCAGATCCCCTGAATCAGTCCCATCACTAGGGCGTGTTCAGAGGACCCTTTGGAACACAGTTCTTTAACTAGGCTAAGAGATCAAGTCACTGGGAGTGGGCACGCATAGCAGGTGGTCCCCTGGAGCAGGGCCTGAGGGAACAGAGATCCCAGGAAGAGGAGATGGAGGAGTGGGAGGAGGGGGAGGGAGGGGACAACGGGGCAGGTCCTCAGCTGCCCATGGCCAGGCCCTGCAGGGGTCTCTCCTGTAGTCCCTGAGCTACCCGAAGCAACCCTGTTGGCCAAACCTCCTTTTCTCTCTCCAGGGTCCTCTGGGTAGAATACAGAGGGCCTCAAGGACACAGACCCTGAACACAAGCAAAGAAGTAGGACAACAGGTCTCCAAAGTGAAGGCAAAACCCTGAGAGATGTGGGGAAAGACAGGTCAGTAGCAAGGAGAGCCCTGGGGTTAAATGCTGGCTCTCATAACCCCGTGTGTGGCCCTGGGCCAGGCAGGTGGCCTCCAAGCCTCAGTTTCTTCATCTGAAGAATGAGGGTAGCAGTAATGCCCTCTAGCCTGCTGTGAAGAGGGAAAATTGGGGGAAGCATTTATACACTGAAAAGAATTATTCTTGTGTAGGTTATTTTCAATTTTGCCTGTCTCTTTATCTTAAACTTTGAAATGATGCTCATTAAAATGGATCTAACCTATATATGTTTAAAACATTTAAAACAGCAAGAGTTCTCAAAAAAACAGTAAGGAGTTCAGATGGGATCCGTTCAACCTCTGCATTATCCCTTTTGACAACTGGAAGTCAGATGAATTAATTGGCCTGAACTTCTAGAGGTGATGATCAAAGGAAGTCAAAGCAGCAATGTTGCTGGGAAGGCCTCCCAGCACAGCAGGGCTGCTGCCTTCCCACCCATTACATCCTGGCCCCAGAAGAGGGGGCTCGCTCACAGTATGGGCTTAGCCAGAGTTCCAGCAGCAGCTCTCCACCATCCTGCCTGAAAAACCACACAAGAGGATGATTAGTTATTCATGATGCCTAATTAAAAATCAGTTCTCCAGAAAAAAAAAAAAAAATCAGTTCTCCAGAAGAGTAGGATGTGGGTTTTAACTGATGGCAGGACTGGCCGAGGACAAAGAGGAATACTGTGTAAATGGCCCAAATCAATGCCAGGCATGAGGTCGGGGCTCAACGGGTATTTGTTGAGTGTGAGTCTGAGGGCCAAGACCCTCCAAAGAGCGTGCACACAGACACACGGACATTCACACACAGTCAGGGACAGATCCATTCGCAAAGCAAAACGTAGGCCTGTAGCGTCTCAACTTTAAAAAGAACTTAAGTGCTAGGACGACCAGGTCTGGAATCGAATCTTGACACCGCCCCCTTCTGTCCGTGTGCCTTTGGCAAGTGGCCCTTTCCCCCGGGGCCTTGGTGTCCTCATCTGTAAAATGGACACCATCGTGCCCAGATGAGGATTCAGCGATTTACTGAATTTACCAAGGCTCAGTGTGGGGAGGCAAACCGCTGCCGGCGGCAACTAGGGCAGGTGCGGGAGCGCGCCTGCGAGGCCGCCTGCAACCTCCCGGGGGCGCGCACGTGGTGCGCACGTGGAGGAGCTGCGCATGCGTCCCGGAGGCTGGGCGGGCAGGAAGCGGCGGTGCCGGAAGCTGTTTCTGGAGGTCAGTGGGCTGCTGAGGTCGACCTTGAGGCGCGGGGAGGACCCCGCAGTTCAGGAGGTAGGGACCCGCGCCTGTCCCCGGCTGGCCCGCCGGTCCCGCGTCCTCCACCCCCACCATCCTGGAGGCCTGTGCCCGTTCCCTTTCCCCGCTAGCCGGCCCTGTCCCCTGCCCCCCTCCCGGGCCTCCTGAGCCCTGCCCTGCCTGCCCTTCATGACGAGGGCTCCCTGTGCCAGCCTCCTCCCGCAACTCAGGGAGTAGGCTGCCCAGCTCCGTTTTACAGATGAGGAAACTGAGGCTGAAGATCCTCGAGAGGCGCATGGTGGCCACACAGTAACTTCCCCCTTAGGACTCTGGTCGGTCCCAAGCCCCGTGCTGGTCAGCTGTCCTCCCGTCTTGTACTTTCATGGATTTCTTTGTTCCACGTGTGCATTTGCGTTTGACTCTGATCTGAGCACAGGGATGGCCCCGATGAAGACAGGCCAGGCCCTCCTCTCCCCGGGTGGCACAGTCACCAAGGCATGGTTCGCTTTGTTGGAGTGGAGATTTCTTCAAGCTAGTTTGGAATTGGTTTGTGTTTGGTTTTTTTTTTTTTCGGTACGCGGGCGTCTCACTGTTGCGGCCTCTCCCGTTGCGGAGCACAGGCTCCGGCCGCACAGGCTCAGCGGCCATGGCTCACGGGCCCAGCCGCTCCGAGGCATGTGGGATCTTCCCAGACCGGGGCACGAACCTGTGTCCCCTGCATCGGCAGGCGGACTCTCAACCACTGCGCCACCAGGGAAGCCCCCTGGTTTGTGTTTTGATTGATTTGGTGGTTTGTTTTGTTGTTTGCGCGTTTGTGTTTCATGTTCCCCAGGGCACAAAGGGTCGCTGTCGTTTTTCTCTCCAGAGAGGCTGTCTGTTCCCGCCCCTGCCCAGTCTGATGGATGTGTGGCTTATGATACTGGAGACTGTTTGGCTTTTCTTTGTGGATAAAACTCATCTCGTTTCAAATTGTGAGCTGAGTCCTTGCTGACCAGAGCCTCTGCCCTCACTAACATTCCTGAGCTATTAAATATTTGTTTAAAGGGACAGACATAAAGCAGGGTGTTAGGAATAAGGCATCTTGAAGAAATGGTCTTCATAAAAGCACAATAGTTGTACTATTCTGAGTGAATCTTGGATCTTAATGTATCCAGGCTCAAAGCACTATGGAGTCCGTAATTATTTGGCCTGGTGGCCACACTTTAAGACAGATGGCTTTATTTTTCTTGTAGCCTGGAAAGTAGAAGAACAAAAAAGGGAGGTGATGTGTTGAAATCAGATGTGAGACCGTGATGAAGAATGGGAGAGGCTGGGGACGGAGGCTGAACATTAAAAGCTTTGGACTTGGGTTTGCAGGACTTGGGGTCCTGCAGTGGGGTACGTTTGACAGACGGAAACCCCAGTCCCTGGGCTGCACTGGGGAGGTGGGAACATGGCCGGACCAGGGAGCCGTGCTCTAAGATGGTCTCCTTAATGTGGAAAGAATTGAGTGAGATTGAGGAGGAACAGGCCTTGGATGCTTGGGTGTTGCGGGCTTGCGGGGGAGACAGCGGAAGGAGAAGTAACGTTTAGACAATAAGTGTGTCTCCCCATTTGACTGGAGCAGAGCCTTGACATCATCGCTTTTGTCCCCTCCTGTGTTCCCGTCTCGACACCTAGCACACAGCGCTCGGAGCCTGTCAGACTAACCAGAATTATCGTTTTTAATTGCTTCTAGGATGCATCTTTGCTCACATTTTTTTTTTTTTTTTACGGTACGCGGGCCTCTCACTGCTGTGGCTGGCCTCTCCTGTTGCGGAGCACAGGCTCCCGACGCACAGGCTCAGCGGCCATGGCTCACGGGCCCAGCCGCTCCGCGGCATGTGGGATCCTCCCGGACGGGGGCACGAACCCGCGTCCCCTGCATCGGCAGGCGGACTCTCAACCACTGCGCCACCAGGGAAGCCCTTTGCTCACACTTTAACAGCTCGGTGTTGGGCTG
Source organism: Mesoplodon mirus (assembly GCF_964341445.2). Taxonomy (NCBI): domain Eukaryota; kingdom Metazoa; phylum Chordata; class Mammalia; order Artiodactyla; family Ziphiidae; genus Mesoplodon; species Mesoplodon mirus. The sequence continues at coordinate 15,421,738 of NC_138990.1, read as the reverse complement.
GGTCCCACAGTGGATGGTGTCTTCCTTCGTGCTGTCGTTTGTTCATTCGGCAGCTTTTTGTCTTTCTTAGTTGCACCGAAAGTCACAGTGCTCTTAAAATCTTAGCTCTGATGAATTGCAGGTTTCAGAGTTGGAGACTCAGGCAGAAAAGATGACCTGTTAGCAGCCTGTGTTCTTCTACTGTGGTTCATTTCTTCTTCTTTGAAAATGCTAATGTTTTCAAGGAACTCAAGGGAGGGGGGTTGGTAAAAGCCAAGAACAACAGGTACACGTAAGAAAAATGTATTACTTTGTGGGTTGGAGAGGGAAGAAACAGCTGGTGGATGTGTCTTCTTTGCAGGGAAAATTGGACTGCTGTATAACCACTAACAGAGCAGTACCTTTGAGGGGCACGTGCTTTACGGCAGCCGGCCTTAGCTGCCCGCTGAGCAGGCAGCCCTAGCCCATAAGCCTGCTCATGACCAGCCAATCTGAACACACCTTTTGGGACAGTGGAGCCCAGGCTCCATCATCCACTGCAGTCTTGGTGACCCCCGGTCTGCCTCTTGGTAGACACCTCCCACTGCTGCAAGTTCAAGGGCAGAGGCCCTATCTTCCCCTTCCTTGGTATCCCAAGGCTCAGCACAAGGCCTGACACATCAGAGATGCTAAATTGGGTTTTGCTGAGCAGAACTGTACTGGACAAGTTGGGGCAAGTTGTCTTGCTGGTGCCTAGGTCAGTCATCATCTCGTAGGAATCATGTTCTGGGTCAAGGTTCCGTTCACGGCCCTCAATCCTCCCTGCAACTGCTTCGTGAGTTACTGGTTTTGTGAGCTAACCTGGACACTGTCTTTCTCTCCAGCCCCCATCTCTCTTATTTCTAACTCTTGGCTTTCAGAATGAGCTTTTGGGACTTAGTCCTCTTAAAAATTAGAACCTGTTTCTATGTCAGCTCCCTTGGTGACATTGCTCCCAGGGACCCTGACTGGTTAAGCTGCAACATAGCAGGATCCCAGCTGGTGCAGCAGGTTGTCTGTGCTGGGTTTGGTGTTTAAACAGGTGAGCAGGTCTCAGCCTGGGGAGAGCTACAGAGGTGAGAATCTCCTAGAAACACAGTCTGAAGTTCGCCTTCTGCTTTGTCTCCAGAGAAGACATGAGCTGGACCCTGGGGACCTCAGGATCTGCCAGGCTTGAGGCCTGCTTCCCATCCCTGCCGTGGCTGACCTTATATGCTCCTTCTAGAATGAGATGCTTTGAGCATGCAAAATGTCTTTTCTCAGCCTGCATCAAGATAGTCTGCGGGTGGTTTGTACAGAATCGGAGACTTTTAGGAGAGTTATTCTCTCTCTTCTTTGCCTGAGAATGTAGCCACTGCCGGTGCCACCCCCGGTTTGCCAGTTTTATTCTTTTAATCTTTGAAGGTGACTCTGGGGATGTTTTTGTGGTAAAAGTCTAATGATCTTCGAGGCTTCCATTTGATTTGTGAGAAGTACTGGTTGTTACTGTAAGATTTTTGCAAAATTTGAAGTTATTAAAAACAAACAAAAACTAGTTTTCAACTATTCCCATAAAAATTGTTTCAGGCAAGAATCATCAATGGATGCTAAAACTAGGAAATGAAAGTATGATGAGAAACAGGATGTTTGCATAGTCGCAAAGCATCTTCCGATAAGATGTTAATTAGTTACAAAGGGAAAATTGTAATATTATGGTGGAGAAACCTGGCAGATACCACCTTCGCCAAGTGATGAAAGTTAGCAACGTCAGTAATGGGACAAATTGACAGCTGTGCCTTCGAATATGAGGCTCTGAGGACTCAGCATCACATCTGTGTGTTCCTGCCCAAAACATATAACCTGAACCCAGTTGTGAGGAAACATCACACAAACCCAAGTGTACAGAATCTACCAAGTAACTAGCCAATACTCTTCAACAGTGTCAAGATCACATATTTACACACACACACACACACACACGTGCACATACATATTAGAGAGAGGTAATGATAAAGCAAGTATAATGAAATGTTAACATTTGAGAAATTTGGATGAAGGGCATGTGGAATTCTTTGTGTTATTTTTGTAATGTTTTGTAAGTCTGAAATTATTTCAAAATAAAAAACAGAGAAGAGGGCTTCCCTGGTGACGCAGTGGTTGAGAGTCCGCTTGCCAGTGCAGGGCACACGGGTTTGTGCCCCGGTCCGGGAAGATCCCACATGCCGTGGAGCGGCTGGGCCCATGAGCCATGGCCGCTGAGCCTGCGCGTCCGGAGCCTGTGCTCCGCAAGGGGAGAGGCCACAACAGTGAGAGGCCCACGTACCACAAAAAAAAAAAAAACAAAAACAGAAAAACAGAGAAGACTGGTTTTCACAGTTCTTTCCAAAAAGAATTATAGATGTGGGAACTATAGATGTATCATAGATAAAATATGCTATATGTTTTTGGCAGGGAGAGCTTGACAAATCTAAATGTTTTTCATACTGTGGGAGCATCAAAGTTTTGTGTATCCTGGTAGATATCCGACATAAAAGTGTTTATGTCCTTCAAAAGCATGTACAAGAATATTCATAGCAACTTTATTATTCATAATACCTTGAAATAAGAAACAACCTAATCGTCTATCAAAAGGAGAGTGGGTAAAGAAGTTGTGATGGGGACTTCCCTGATGATCCAGTGGGTAAGACTCTGCACTCCCAATGCAGGGGGGCGCAGGTTTGATCCCTGGTTGGGGAACTAGATCCCGCATGCATGCCGCAACTAACAGTCTGCATGCCGCAACTAAGAAGCCCACATGCCACAACGAAGATCCCATGTGCTGCAGCTAAGACCCTGTGCAGCCAAGATAAATAATAAATAAATAAATAAATATTAAAAAGGAAGTTGTGATGTATTTATATGGAGTGCTATACAATAATGAAAATGAATGAACAGCTAGCTGCAACATGCAACAACATGGATGAATCTCAGTGTTAATGAACATTGATGTTGAGCGAAATATAATCAGACCCAGAAGAGTACAAAATGTATGATTCTGTGTATCTAAAGTTCCAAAACAGGCAAAATAGTTGATGGTGATAGAGGCAACGTATTGTTATCTTTGGGGTTATTGACTGAAGGAGGTATGAGAGATCCTTCTAGGGTGTGAGAAATGTTCAATATTTTGATCTGGGTGGTAGTTACCTATATGTATATAAGTTCATCAAGCTCGTTAAGATGTGTGCACCTTATCTAAGTTATACACCAATAACAATTTAAATGTATCTTGTGTGGATTATAGATCCACATATGAATTGTAAATAACAGAAATTCTAAAAGTTGACCTATGAGGCTATGTTTGTGACTTTGAGATAGAGGAAAATTTCTTAAGCAGGATGCAGAATGTGCTAATTATAGAAGACACTGTTGATAAATTAGTCTACATTAAACTTACAAAGTTCTTTTAAACACACCATTAAGAGAGTGAAAAGACGAGCCATCTAGTGGGAGAAAATATCTGCAGCACATAAAACCGACAGAGGGCTCGCCTTGAGAATATATGAAGAATGCCTCCAGATGAAGAAATTTTGAAAAGGACAACTCAATAGGGAAATGGACAAGAGGCACTTTATAAAAGAAGATATCCAGGAGGACAATGCAGTAGGAAGATTGGCTCCATCTCATTCTAATTGGGGAAGTACAAATTGAACGATGCCACGAGAAACTAGTACACACCCCCCAGGATGGTAAACATTGAAAAGACTGACGTCAAGGGTAGCATGAGGGGAACTGATAAATGGCTGACAGGAGGGTACAGTCATCCTACCACTTGGAAATCGTTTGGCCTCTGCCACCACAAATGGACATAACTATCTCGTGACGCACCTAGGTGCGTTCCCAACAGAAATGCATGTGACTGGGTGTGTGGGTGTGTGGCTGTGTGTGTACAAAAGGCAAGTATAACAATGTTCATGGAAGCATTATTCATAAGTCCAAAACTGGAAACAACAAAGATATCCATCAATAGTAGAAGCGTTGAGCCTGTATTCATACAACAGAACACTACAGAGCCATGTAAACGGACATGCACAAACATCACACTGAACAAAAGAAGCCAGACACAAAAGAATCCATACTGTGCGATTCATTTACGCATTATTCAAGAAACAGGCGAAACGAATCTATGGAAGTCCTACCTTTTGAGCAGAGGGTAGGGGTCCTGACTGGGAAGCAGTGTGAGGAGGACCCTGGGATGCTGGTATATGCTATTTTTTGGACTTAGGTCATGGTTGCCTGGGTGTGTTCACTTGGTGAAAATTCATCAAGCTGTATTCTTACCCTGGTTCCCTTTTCTGCATGTATATTGTCCTTTAAAGTTGATTAATCTGATTTGTACCTGTATAGTGATGTTTGGTATATTGCATGTCACAGTGGGCTGAACTGTGTCTCCCCCGCAGATTCTTGCATTGAAGCCCTTACCCTCAATGTGATGGTATTTGGAGATGGGGCCTTGGGAGGTAATTAGGGTTAGCTTAGGCCATGAGGGTGGGGCCCATGCTGGGATTAACATCCTTAGAAGAGGAAGAGACCAGAGGGCACACACAGGCTCGCTTTCTACCCGCTCCCATCCTGTGAGTGCACAAAAGAAAGATCGAGAGAGATGGCAGCCTCCCGTGAGGCACGAGAAAAGGCCTCAGAATATAACCTACCAGCCAGCACCTGGATCTGGGACTTCCAGCCTTCAGAGCTGTGAGAAATAAATCTGTGGTTTAAGCACCCCCCAGCCTATGGTATTTTGTTAAGGCAGCACAAGCCGACATATGAGTGTACAATAGCATCGACTAGTTTTCTGAGCTTCCTTCTGGGATGGGCCCTGGGCTAGGCGCTGGGGTATGGAGATAAGACTCCGTCAGTGCACTCAGGTGACGCAGGAAGAGCTGGGACTCCCCAGTGTGGTGATGAGGGTGCAGGGGAGGGGCTGAGAGACCGTGCTGCTTCCTCACTCAGCAAGGACAGCCACCCCTCTAGCCCGCCTCCCCATGCTCCCGCCCTGCGCCCTGCGCTCCATCTGAGCCCTGAACTGCTGAGCTGTCACGGACCAGAGCGTGCTGCTTGTCATGATCTTGAAATTGGAACAGCAAAAGCCATCGACTCTGGACTGGAACAAAGGCTGTGCTGTTTTTCCTAAACGTAGTGGGCTCCGCATTGTTAGGAAGACACAGAAAGCACTTGTGCTCAGAAAAGAAACCGATTTAAAAAGGAGAAAGAACATAGCCTCTCCTCCCACCCCCTCACCCCTCCCACCCCCGTTGCACGCAGCTTTTTCTGCATGGATTTGGTCTCATTATATCAGCGGTTTCTGATTCTTTTTATATTTTATCATCTCCGTGGACTTCTGCTCACCAAAGCATTTGCTTGGTTTAGGCAAATGTTCTAGACTCAGCTTTGCACTAAGAACCTCAAATAAAAGTGTTTTTAAAAAGAGTAGCTGTAATCGCCCCCAAAATTCCCAGAAGGCATTATCATTCACATAGAATATTTCTGGAAGATTTTAGTGATACTTTTTATTCTTTGGTTTTCTTTTCCTTCTTGCTTCTTGATCAGCATCTACGATGTGAACAGCTTTGACCATGTTTTCCAGCTTCCTGTTTCTGAAGTCCTCTGCCCTCAGAATCTTCAACTTCATCGACAGCGGTGACCTTTAGTTTTACTCTCCTTGTACTGACTTTCTTTTTAAAAAAAGTTTTATTGAGATAAAGTTCACATACCACACAACTCACCCATTTAAAGAGTATAGTCATAGAGCTGTGCAACCATCGCCAAAGTCAATCTTAGAAGTTTTCGTCACCCCAGAAGAAACCCAGCATCCCTGAGCTCTCACCCCAACTTCCCTCCTCTCTCTCAGCCTTAAGCAACTATGAATCTGCTTTGTGTCTCTATGACTTGCCTATTCTGGACACTTCATATAAATGGAACCCACAATATGTGCTCGTATGAGTCTGGCTTCTTTGCTTGGTATAATGTTTTTGAGGTTCATCCATGTCATAGCGTGTCTCTACTTCATTCCTTTTTATGGCTAACAATATCCATGATATGGATATTTTGTGTATCCACTCAATGACTGATGGGCACTTTGGTTGCTTCCACTTTTTGGCTGTTGTGAATAATGCTGCTGTGGACATTCGTGTGCGAGATGTTGTGTGGACAAATGGTTTCATTTCTCTCGTGTACATACCTAGGGATGCTTTTGTTGGGTCATATGGTACCTCTGCATTTAATCATTTGAGGAACTTGCAGGCTCTTTTCCAAAGCCCTTTTCCGTGTATTATCAGTAAGCAAAGGGAATATTTTATTGCTCTTTGACTTCTGCAGAATTCTGAAATTTTATTCCTGACCACCTTTGCAGTTTGTCTGTTAAAATGCTTCCATGAAAAAGCTGGAGGTGTCATCAGCATGCTTAGACCCTCGCCCCACATACGTCTCATCCTCTGCGAGCACTCCCGGGGGAATCTGGGTCTTAGTCCCCAGTTTTCTCAGGAATGGAGACATTTTCCACCAGATGCATTGTTATTTATGGACCAAAGAGCGTTTCAGATATTCTGGCTATAAGAGCAAAATTTTTTTTTTTTTTTTTGCTGGTGTTTACCTGTCCTCTCACATATTAAACCATTGAGAGTTCAGATAGAAGATTGCTCACAATTTTTGTTTGCCTGAGCACATGTCTGGGTTGCCTACTGTGATCATGCTGATGTCATGGCCATATTGGCAGTAAAATGATATCCAAATAAAGAACATGGGAAAGACCTGGGACTTTCAGTATCATCCTTTCTGATACACATAAAGAATTTTCAGCATTTTTAGAGGCCTCTACTACCAGCCTCCACCTTCCACAGAGCTCAAATGCACATAATAATGTGCTGCCAAATGCACATAATAATGGGCTAAATTGTGATCCCCTAAAATCCATATGTTGAAGTCCTAACCCCCAGCACCTCACAATGTGACTGTATTTGGAGATAAGGTCTTTAAAGAGGTCATTAAGGTTAAATGAGGTCATTGAGAGTGGGCCCTAATCCAACATGACTGGGGTCCTTAGAAGAAGAGGAGCTTAGGACACAGGCATACAGAGGAGAAACCATGTGGATGACACAGGGAGGAGAGAGCCATGTGCAAGCCAAGGAGACAGGTTCAGAAGAAACCAACCCTGCTGACACCTTGATCTTTGACATCTAGCCTCACAGAATTGTGAAATAAATGTCTGTTGTTTGAGCCCCCCAGGCTGTGCTACTTGTTACAGCAGCCCAAGCTGACTAATATATGCACCTTGATGCTCCTTCACCCTGACACCCTGCCTGCTCTCCTGTCCTGCAGTCCTGATGGACAACTGCTCTCCTATCTCCCAGACCGTATCCTCTGCTTGGCTCATCCTGAAGCCTCCATTCTGGCTCCCTTTCCACTGGGCCCCACCCTCGTCCTTCTTGTTTCCCCAGGGCCAAAGGGGCCTGCTAGGTAGAAGGCACACCATGGCCCAAGTATCACCCCACAGCAGGAGGAAGAAATGCCACCGGGGGCTCCTGTCAAGACTTGAACCCCCGCTGCTCCCACTTCTCCTTTACAAGGGGAAGTTCAGTGATTTCTTAGCACTTGCCAGGGTCCCCATTGAATTCAGAACTGGGAGGGCCAACAGTGGACACCTTATATACAGAGATGGCTTAGATTATCCCAGAAGCATTTTCATTTCATTTAACAGAAATTGTATGTTGTGTTTTCCTCCAGATGATTTCTAATGTGGAAATAATTTTATATGTTGAAAAGTCTCAATATTTGCTAAGTGGAAGCTGGTGTTATTTCTTAAGTTAGGTTTATGGAGGTATAACTTACATCCAGTAAAATTTACCCTTTCTAGATGTGCAGGTCCGTGAGCTTTGACAATGGTATGTAGTTTTTGAGGAACCACCACCACATTCAAGATAGAGAATATCTTCATCACCTTCTAAAGATGCCTCATGTGTGTACCTTTGCCCAGCAATGGCTTCTGAGCAGAGGAGGTTACACGATTGAGTTGATGCTTAGGAAGGTTGAATCAGAAGCAATTTTCAAGAAGGACTGGAAGGAAGAGTGATTATTTTTTAAGGCAGAAAAACTAGAAAAAAATCCCATTGGCAAGTGGGAGAATGGGCAGTCCTGGGCAACACCTCCTGAAGGCCCCAAGGAGGGCAGGATGTCAGAACCAGGACAGGATGATTTTTAGTGCCATCCTTATCTCACTGGTCCCCTAAAGGCTTCTGATGCTGCCCTCCAGTGCTTAGATGGGCACAAATTTAGAACATTTTATTATTTAAACAATTTTGCAAAAAATTACAACCATAACTCCTTCACTTCATATGGTTATTTCATATTTCTGTAATTTTTTTATAAGTTTATTTTCTTTTCATTTATGTTTAGCTGCGTTGGGTCTTCGTTGCTGCATGCTGGCTTTCTCTAGTTGCAGCAAGTGGGGTCTACTCTTCTTTGCGGTGTGCGGGCTTCTCATTGCAGTGGCTTCTCTTGTTGCAGAGCACGGGATCTAGGCTCACAGGCTTCAGTAGTTGTGGCACGTGGGCTCAGTAGTTGTGGTTCGTGGGCCCTAGAGTGCAGGCTCAGTAGTTGTGGCGCACGGACTTAGTTGCTCTGTGGCATGTGGGATCTTCCCGGACCAGGGCTTGAACCCATGTCCCCTGCATTGGCAGGGGGATTCTTAACCACGGTGCCACCAGAGAAGTTCTGTTTTTTTTCTTTTTAATTCATGATTTCTACCAAGTTGTGTTGACCTCTACTTACCTGACGTTATTTTGCATACACTTTTCCCCCGTGTATAATTTATATATTTATTTATCTTTTATTGTGGTAAAATATACATAAGACTTACCATTTTAACCATTTTAAAGTGTATAACACAGTGGCATTTGGTACATTCACGGTGTTGTGCGTTAGCGCTGTCTAGTTCTAGAGCATTTTCATTATCCAAAGAGGAAAGCTTACACAGTAAGCAGTCACTCCTCAGTCCTCCTCCCCTCCCCCCACCTCCCACAGCACCTGGCAACCACTAGTCTACTTTCTGTCTCTGTGGATTTGCCTACTCTGGGCATTTCATATATAGAGAATCATATATATGATTCTTTTGTGTCTGTCTTCTTTCACTTAGCATAACGTTTTTGAGGTTTATCCATTGTTATAGCATGTATCAGTGCTTCATTCCTTGTTGTGGCTCAATAATATTCCATTGTGTGGATATACCACCTTTTGTTCATCCATTCAGTAGTAGATAGGCATTTGCATTATTTCCACCTTTTGGCTATGTGAAGAGTGCTACTGGGAACATTCATGTGCAAGGATTTGTCTGAGAACCTATTTTCACTTCTTTTGGGTATATACTTAGGAGTGGAATTCCTGCGTCATTTGGTAATTCATATGGTAATTGTATTGTAACTAACTGAGGAACTGCCAACCTGTCTTCCACAGTGGCTGTACCATTTTATGTTCACAGCAGCAATGTATGAGGGTTCCAATTTCTCCAGTCCTCACCAACACTAGTTATTTTTTGTTTTTGTTTTTGACGATAGACATCCTGGTGGGTGTGAAGTAGCATTTCATTGTGGTTTTGATTCACACTTCCCTAATAAAGTGACTGTTAACATTGAGCATCTTCTCATGTGCTGGTTGGCCCTTTGTGTATCCTCTTTTGAAAATGCCTATTCAAGTCTTCTGCTTATTTTTTAATTGGATTTTTTTACCTTTTTGTTGCTAAGTTGTAAGAGTTCTTCATATATTCTGGATCCTAGACTCTAATCAAATAAATGATTTGCAAATATTTTGTCACATTCTGTAGGTTGTCCTTTTATTTTCTTGCAATATTCTTTGAAGTGCAAAATTAAAAATTTTTTTGTGTGTGTGTGGTACGCGGGCCTCTCACTGCTGTGGCCTCTCCTGTTGCGGAGCACAGGCTCCGGACGCGCAGGCTCAGCGGCCATGGCTCACGGGCCTAGCCGCTCTGCGGCATGTGGGACCTTCCCAGACCGGGGCAAGAACCCGTATCCCCTGCATCGGCAGGCTGACTCTCAACCACTGCGCCACCAGGGAAGCCCCAAATTTTTAATTTTTTTTTTTTTTCGGTACGCGGGCCTCTCACTGTTGTGGCCTCTCCCGTTGCGGAGCACAGCCTCCGTGGCCATGGCTCACGGGCCCAGCCGCTCCGCGGCATGTGGGATCTTCCCGGAGCGGGACATGAACCCGTGTTCCCTGCATCGGCAGGCAGACTCTCAACCACTGCGCCACCAGGGAAGCCCCAAAATTTTAGATTTTGATGAAATCCTATTTATGTATTTTTTCTTTTGTTGCCTGTGCTGTTGGTATCATATCTTAAGAAACCATTGCCAAATCTGAAGCCATGAAGCCTTACCCCTGTGTTTTCCTCTGAGTCATATGGCTTTAGTGCTTCTGTTTAGGTTTCTCATCTTTTTTTTTTTTTTTTTGCGGTACGCGGGCCTCTCACTGTTGTGGCCTCTCCCGTTGTGGAGCACAGGCTCCGGACGCGCAGGCTCAGCGGCCATGGCTCACGGGCCCAGCCGCTCCGCGGCATGTGGGATCTTCCTGGACCGGGGCACGAACCCGTGTCCCCTGCATCGGCAGGCGGACTCTCAACCACTGCGCCACCAGGGAAGCCCTCTCATCTATTTTGAATTAATTACTGTGTATAGTGTCTGGTGAGACAAGGGTCCAGTGTCATTCTTTTGCATGTGAATGTCCAGTTGCCTAGCACCATTTGTTGAAAAGACTCTTCTTTCTCCATTGAATGTTCTTGGCATCTTTATTGAAAATCAGTTGACCATAGATGTATGTGTTTATTTCCAGAACTCAGTTCTACTCCTTTGGTGTGTGTGTGTGTATATATATATATATATATATATGTATGTATAGTCGAAGAGTTTGTTTTACTTCTATGTATTTGTGAAATTTCTTCTGTCATTTATTTCTAGTTTCTATTGTGATAGGGAAAGATACTTTGTATGAATTCAGTATTTTAAAATTTATTGAGACTTGTTTTCTGGCCTAACAGATAAATTATCCTGAAGAAATTCTACGTGTATTTGCAAAGAATGCACATTGTGCTGTTGCAGGGTGAAGGGTTCTGTGTCTGTCTGGTTATGTTTAGTTGGTTTATAGTGTTGCTCAAGTCCTCTGTTTTCTTTTGATCTTCCATGTAATTTCATTGTTGAAAGTAGGATATGGAAGCCTTCAGCTATTATTTTATAATTATTTCTCCCTTCAGCTCTGTCATTTTGCAGCACATAGTTTGGAGCTCTGCTTTTAGGCGCATATATGTTTATAATTGTTATATATTCTTGATGACTGACCCTTATATCAATGTATAATGGCTTGCTTTGTCTCATAGTAATTTTTGACTTAACATCTATTTTTTCTGATGCTAATATAGCTACTCCAGGTCTCTTTGGGTTTCTATTTACATGGAGTTATCTTTTCCATCCTTTCACTTTCAATCTATTTGTATCTTTAGATGTAAAGTGAAACTCTTGTAGATGGCATATAGTTGGATCATGTTTTTTTAGTCCATTTTGCCAGTATCTGCCTTTTGATTTGAGAATTTACTCCACTTATGTTTAAACTAATTACTGATAAGGAAGAATTTCTGCCATTTTACTATTTGTTTCTTATATATCTTACATCTTTTTTTGTTTCTCAGTTCATCCATTACCGCCTTCTTTTGTGTTTAACTGATTTTTTTTTGTAGTGTGTGATTTTGGTTCCCTCCTCATTTCCTTTTCTATATATTTTGAAGTTATTTTGTTAGTAGTGACACTGGAGATTATAATTTATATCTTAAATTTATTACAGACTTGTTTGAATTAATACCAACCTAGCTTCATTCAATAGTATACAAAAACTGCTCCTATACAACTCCATCCTTCCTCTTTATGTTTTTATTGGCACAAATTACATCTTTAAACATTGTGTGTTCATTAACATATATGTATGACATTTCTTTTTCCTTTTTTTTTTTTTTTTTTTGCGGTACACGGGCCTCTCACTGTTGTGGCCTCTCCCGTTGTGGAGCACAGGCTCCGGACGCACAGGCTCAGCGGCCATGGCTCACGGGCCCAGCCGCTCCGCGGCACGTGGGATCCTCCCGGACCGGGGCATGAACCCGTGTCCCCTGCATCGGCAGGCGGACTCTCAACCACTGCGCCACCAGGGAAGCCCTCTTTTTTCTTTTTTAAATGTTTTTCTTTTTTTACAATTGTATTAAGATATAATTGACATATACCATTTTATAAGTCTAAAGTGTACAGCATAATGATTTGACTTAATATACATCATGAAATGATTACCACAATAGGTTTGTATAATATTGTTTTATGCAGTATTTCATACAGGTTTAAAAAATGTTGATGTCTTTACACTTGCCCATCATGTCCTTGAAATGAGAGGTCAGAACAAGCCTCCTTCACCTCAGCAACTTGATCTTTGTGGTACATGTGCTGAGTCCTTGGGGTGGAGCTGGAGGGGGAGTTCCTTCCTGGGCACCCAGGGGCCCAGGACCCCCTCTAGAGCACTTAGCTCTCTTCTGGAGGCTCGCCTCACCTGACAGGTGGTTCCTTCCAGGATAAAACGCCCAGTGGTGTGCCGATGGCCAGGCCCGAGAAGTCTGTGCTAGTCCATCCTTGGAGAGAAGGTAGGTGTCGCTCCCCTGGGCAGGTAGAGCCTTTCTGAGGTTTGGGGCCACAAAGGAGTGGAAAACGCACAGTTGAGGGACTCCCCTTGCATGCTGCCCACAGCAATCCCAAGCCACCCCTCTCCTCAGCCAGTGTGGCGCCGTGGTTGGCATGGTGGCGGGCAGGTGGGGACACTGCAGGACTCTGTCCCGTCCACAGGGGTTCAGGCAGCCGCTGCCAGACCCATCCTCTTGCCCAACCTGAAGGGCGGCGGCCTCGACCACCCCCTGGACCAGGGGCTCCTGCACCCCACGCAGCGCCTTTGCAGCCCCTCCTCTGCTCTAGCTCCCAAGTCGTCGAAGAAGCCCAAGATGCAGGCCGATGGAGACATGTTCCCCAGTGACTGGAGCCCGCCGGCCATGGAGTTCCTGAAGCGGAGGGCCCTGCTGGCTGACAGCAGGGCCCCAGCCCAGAGGCAGGCAGGCACGGCAGGGCCTCGGGGCCTGAGAAGACTGGCCCACCAGCTGCCCGAAGAGTCAGAGCAGGAGCCCCAGGACCCAGACCCCGTGGGGGGTCTGGCCTCACTGGAGGATCCGTTCTGGAGCACGGCAGGCACCAGCCCAAAGGCTGCAGCGCCATGGGTGGACGCCCGCACCTCGGTAAGCCAGGAACTGCCCCTTGGCCTCCTCTCCTTGCCGCCCCTCTTCATCCACCTCTCCTTAGTCACCCCCAAGCCACCCCTTTTTGGCCATCCTCCTCAGCCACACCCCAACTGCCCTCCGGCCACCTCGCCTTGACTGTCCCTCCTTGGCCACACACACCCCGCCACCTCTCCCCAGCCCCTGGGCCCTCGTGCCTGGGAGCTTGGGCCCCCAGGGCTGGGCTGCATCTCTCCCTTTATTTCTGCTCCTAACTCCTGCTAATGAAGATGCCTGGGGTGGTGCCGTATTTGATGATGCCCCTGAGTGGGTCCCATCAAGGCTTTTGCAGCTGTGCTTGGGATCATGGGTCTGGGCGAGGTCAGGCACAAAGCCTCAGGCTAACTGTGGTCCAGCGACCTGGGATTCCTAAGTGGAAACTTCAGTGATGAACTTTAAGCCGGGAATAAACTGTGGTTGCTGGGGAAGACTGTGGGGACATTTGAGTGTCCATAGATCCGGGAAATTTATTCTGAGAATAGGATTTATTTATTTGTAATAGCTCAAGATTGCCAATAACCAAAATGCCAATCACCAGGGAACTAATAAATTATGTTCTAATCATAAATCAGAATACCATGGAAGTGGTTTTTTTAAAAAAAAAAACCTCTCTCTTTAGTATTGATATGGAATGACCCTGAAGACACAGTGTTAACTGAAAATCAGTGAAGTGCAGAATAGGGGGTGTAGCGTGCTACCACCTGTGTTGAAGGAGAGAGTCTATGATGTGTTACTGTTTACTTGTCTGTGCGTAGGGTATCTCAGCACAGCCAGGAGTAAACACCTGTGGTCACCTGTGGGGAGGGACCTGGACGGCTGGGGATGGAAGTGAGCGAGTGAATGTATTGCCTGTTCAGAAAAGTAAACCAAATAAGTTAAAGGGCTTAACGTAGCTTCAGTTTTATTCGTTTTCCCTCTGTCTTTGTCTTTCTCTCTCTTGCCCATTCCCATGTGGCTTCTCCAGCTTGCCTCTGGGGGCTCCGGGTGCTACTTCAACAGCTTGGATTACTTACTGCAGGAGAAGAGGTGAGTGGGGAGGGTCCATCGTGGGGGGTCTTCATTTCTGTGGGGTTGGCCGTAATTTCATGGGTTTGTCCTCAGAGACTCAGAGCAAATTCCTCTCAGGATAAAGCAGCCTACCCCCGCCATCGGCATGCCTCCTGAGTGCCCTGTGTGCCCTGGTGAATAACGAGTGTGCAGAACAGTAGCGGGTCAAAGGGCAGCATCTCTGAGGCAGAGAGCCCCGGACCCTCACCACGCACAGAGCCCTCGTTCTGGTTCTGTCTCCACCTCGGTGCTGTTCTGCCCAGTTCATGCCAGTTTAGGGCTTGCTCAGCTTCCACTGAGCGAACCGGAAGAAGCACACTGCTTTGATACCGAGGCACACAGCCTGACCATCGACTCGACGGTGACGGAGGTGGAGTGGGAGGGGTGGGGGGTAAGGTGCCAGCTTTTCCTGCGCCCTGCCCCGCACCGCCACCTGAGCACGCTTTGCTCGTTATTCCACAGCACTTGGTCTAGTTCACCTGCCCTCCCCCCAGGATTACGGTGAGCATGTCTCACGTGGAAGTTGGTTTCTAAAGGCAAAAGTCACATCCCATCAGAACTGTAAATCCCTTAAGGAGGCGGAGGTGGGGATGGAAACCAACCCCGGTGCTCTTTCTTTACTGGAAAGCAGGTGCCATGGTTGGCTTGCACTGAGGGCCCATTTAGTGGTGAAGACACTAGAATCCTGCTCCTCCAGTGCCCGCGAGGACTGGGGCGGCTGGGATGCAGTGGACTTCACCCCTGGGCTTGCGCTTTGATGCATGGGAGCCCGTTGCCCACAGGCTTATTCTTCTGTGTTCTCATCCCTTCTCCAGTGTTTTTTTTGTTTTTGTTTTTGTTTTTGTTTTGTGGTACGCGGGCCTCTCACTGTCGTGGCCTCTCCCGTTACGGAGCACAGGCTCCGTACGCGCAGGCTCAGCGGCCATGGCTCACGGGCCCAGCCGCTCTGCGGCATGTGGGATCTTCCCGGACCAGGGCACGACCCGTGTCCCCTGCGTCGGCAGGCGGACTCTCAACCACTGCGCCACCAGGGAAGCTCTCCAGTGTTGTTTTTGCTCAGTGTGTGCGCACTCACTTTGCGGAAGTTAAGAGACGGTGCTGTGGTCTGATGCTTGGGTTCTTGTCGAAATGACATCTCACTGGTCTCTGTTTTTCCCAATTCCCAGCGCGTGTTCTTGCCTGCAAGAGGGGGTTAAAGACACGTGTGGGATGAATGATTGTTTTCTCTCCTGTGTCTATTCCTGACCCCACCCCAGAGTCATCTTCCTCCTCTGGGCTCTTAACAGCCCATGACTTCTGTTGTTTAACTCCTTTACCTGAGTATATTGTTTCCTAACCAGAGGGTAAGTTAGGGAAGGGGCCGTGTCTGTATGTTTGCACGGTATCCAGCTGTAAATATATTAGATACTCAGAAGTGTCAGCAGGAAAGTGAACACGCGTGGGGAACTACCCGCTCCTCAGTGCCTGGCATGGGAAGATTCCTGCTCTGCGCTGCGCCCTGTGCCAGGCACCGTATATACAGATGTGGTGGTGAGCCCCACTGACCTGGAATTGAACGCAATGATTCTAGTATTTCCCGTGCTGTAAAGCTGCTACGGAGGGGCCTGGAATAGTGGCATCTAACTTAGCCTGGGAGTCAGGACAGGCTCCCCAGGGGCATCCTTGTCCTTGGACCTTGGAGGATAAGAGGTGGGAGGGCAGCAGGAGTGACCACACATGTAAAGGCAGGAAAGACAGACCGTGCCTCTCCTGGCTGGCTAGGACTGGAGTTCTCGGTGCCAGAGTGCGGGGAGTAGACGGAGCAGGAGGTGCAGCCGAGATGGGAACGGAGCCTCGTGAACACAGGGTCGAGTCGCGGGTGAACTTTAAGCAGGTCCTGATGTGTTCTGCCACGTGTTTAAGAGAGGGCACTCAGGCTGCGTTACGGAGAATGGATGGGAAACGTGAGGGGGGAGTAGGGTGAATGGTGATGAGACGGCCTCGGGGAGCTCCCGTGGGACCTGCTGCCCTGGGTGGCCGGGGCCTGTGTAGGGAAGAGGAATTGAGAATTGGGTGCACAATGTCGGGAGGGCCGGCCACGTTTGGCTGCAAATCATCCATCTAGTGGCTGGCTCAAAGGATCTGAACCCAAGACAGGCTGGGCTGGAGGCGAAGCCTTTGAGAACCGAGGACCAGTGGGCAAAGCCAGGGTGAGCACCCGGAGGGCAGGGTGAGTGCCGGGGGGCTCCCAGGGGCTCCCTCAACAGCCGGAGGGAACAAGGACTCAGAAGGCCAAGCGGGGACTGGTGCCCCCTTGGGGTTTGCGTGTGGTCAGGGCAGGAGGTGAGGGAGCTGGGCTCCAGCAGGATGATGGTCGGCACACAGGGCCTCTGGTGGGGCCGATTGAAAAGGGAAGTGAGGCGCTCAGGCGTGGAGGGAGAAAACGGACTCGGGCTGGGCAGGTGCAGTAGGGAAGGAGCAGGCCCTGGGGGGCTGCCACTTGGGGCTAGAGAGGCAGGCCTGGGGGAGCCATGGGCACAGGGGCTGCTCCTGGTCAGTGTGGCTGGACCCGGGAGGAGCAGAAGGGCTAGGCCCTGTCCCTGGTGTGTTAAAAAGAGAGCAAATGCCAGAACAAAGTGCACAAATAAAGGTGCGTTTGAAGTTGTGTAGCGTAAATTGTCTTCTTTCAGGCAGCACAGCTGATGCAGTGCAGTCCCTCCCCCGCCCCAGGAATCTAAGTCTGAGAGCTGTGTGCAGGGAGACAGGGCTCCGGGCTCCCTGGTCCCCGTGCCTAGGCCTTGCTGTGCCCAGGGAGGCCCCTGCGGCCCAGTGACGGGGCCGGATGAGCAGGCACTGCACTGACCCTGTTGTCACCTCTCACCTTCTGGCAGGGAACAGGCCCTGGAGCAAGAGCGAGAGAGGCTGCTTCTGCAGGACTGTCTTGACCTCAACTCCTTGGATCCTGATGAAGATGAAGTGCCGCTCACACCAGAGCACAGGTGTGGGGAGTGGACACAGGTTTGGGGAGTGGGCACAGTTGGGAGGGGAGCCGTGTGCCCACTCAGGGCCAAGTCCCCGCACCCGCCTCTCCAGGCAGAGGGTTTAAGTGCTCACCTGCCCTTGGTTTTGGATGGTTTCAACCGCAATTTGTGTGCTGTTGATGAGTTCTCAAGCTGCGTCCTTCTCTTCATCCCACATCTGTTCATTGATTCGAGAAGCATTTATTCACCTACTGTGTGTCAGGGTCTAGTGTGGGCCTTTGAAGACACAGAGGTATGAAATACGGCCCGCTCTTCCCCTGTTGTCTGCCCAAACGTGTGGAACCAGGTCTCAAACTGCAGTCTGAATGAACACTGACTTTAAACGGGAAAATACAGCCACGTGACATTTTCTGTCTTCCCCTGTGTGGGGAAGGAAGGCGGCTTCTGTCAGAGCTGTCGTCTGGGCCGGAGTCTGCTGGCCCATTGGCTGGAGGGAGGGCTGGAGTCATCTGTACCATGGAGTCTCGGAGATACCTGAGGACCACAGTTGAATTCATCTTCAGGGTACCCTGTTATCCATTCATCCATTTGTCCATCCGTCTGTCCATCCGTCTGTCCACCCATCCGTTAAACATCTGTTACCTGCCAACTTTGTGCTAGGCTCTGTGCAGACTCTGGGGATACAGCAGGAAGAGAACCAGACAGAGGTCTCTGCCCCCGTGTTGCTCGCCGTCAGGGCGGGGAGACCACCAATGCACACGGTGAATGAAGGGAGCTGTGTGACAAGTGCTCATGAGAAAGGAGAGAGTGGGGAGGGGGCGTCAGCAGTGCCGGGAGGGCTGGAAGATTCGGAGGAGGGGTCAGGGAAGGCCTCTGTGAGTGGCTGGCTTTTCAGCAGAGCCCTGAAGATGGTGAGAGGCGGCCCTGGGAGGGCCTTGTGGCTGCCGCTCCTCTGAACTGGGTAGAGGGTAGACTCGGGGTGGGGGGGGTCGTGGCGCTGTGGTAGTAATCCCGGAGAAGTCAGGGCCGGATGGTGAGGAGGAGGCAAACTCGGGGTACGTTTTCAGGGTAGAACCGACAGGGTTTGCTGACGAGCTGGAGGGAGGCTCTGGGAGAAAGAGAGGAATCAGAGGGACCCCGGGGATTTTGGCCTGAGCAGCCAGAAGGTCGGAGTTGTCTTTATTTAATGGAGGAGGGCTGAGTGACGCACGCTGGGGGGCGGCAGGCATGGGCACAAGAGTTCACTTGGGGGACCCCCGGGGTGAGACCAAGACAAGGACCCCCTTGTCTAGAGAGGCCAGCTTGGGAATCACCATGTATAGGTGACATTTAGAGCTGCAAAACCAGATGAGATCAGCCGGGAGCCATAGAGAGAAGAGCAGGGGCCAGAGGGCACAACGTAGAGGTCACGGTGACGTTGACAGGAGCAGCCCTGGGGGGTGACGGGGGGCGAGCCTGCCTGGAATAGATTCAGAGAACGAGAGGAGACGGCAAAAGAGAAGACTGGGCAGCAGCCGAGGGGGAAAGTGGAGCCGGGACGGATCTGTCTGTCTGTCTGTCTGCCTGCCTTTCCTTTCTCCCCTCCCTCCCTCAGGCCCCACGTGCCCCTGTGTGACTGAGGGCAGGCTGGTCCACACGCCCTGGATTGCCTGCCTGTCCGGGCTTTGCTTTTTCTATGCGTCCGGGTGACGTTATTGAGGTCCCAGCCGTGACGGTCTGGTTTGGGTGCTCGTGCTGAGTCAGCATTCTGCATCCCCTCACTGAGGGGCGTGAGCGATGACACAGACACCTGGGGGCCCCCGCTCTCAGGACCCCCAAATGGTTCCCACCGTCACTGATGCCCAGAGAGGATCCCAAGCAACACCTTGGCTGCCCGTGTGCTTTTTTTCTCAAGTCTTTCTGCTGATTGTCTTTGGACTTTCTGTAAAGCCTGTGAATAGTAAATATTTCAGGCCTTGAGGACCATACTCTCGGCGGCTACGTGGCTCTGCTGTCGTGGCGGGAAAGCACCCGTCAACCATGTCAGCCATCCGTAACCGGTGAGCCTGCTTGTGTTGCACTGAGACCTCGTTTACAGAAGCAGGCGGGCGAGAGGAGGCCACAGCCTGTGTGCAGTTGCTGGCCCCTGGCCCGGATTAGGGGACGCCTGTCTCCTAACTGGTCCCCGTTTCCACACGCTGCCCGGGGGCAGGGAAAGGGTGCCTCGTGGTCTCACGATGGCTCCCTGCAGAGCATGAGGACTGAATGGAATCAGTGGGTTTGGGCCAAAGGCCTTGGTGGCATCATGAGTGATGAAGCAGTTTTCTATGTCGGGGGCCGTGGATTCGCTTTCCAGGTTCCCCGCTCACTGGATGGATAGCCTTGGAAGTAAACATTTTGAGACATCTCTGTAGCCAGAATAATCTTTCTAGCTCTTTGCCTTTCTCCTGAGTACATCCAGGATTCTGGAAGTCGTGGCCTGGATGTTTTGAAAATTCCCCACAGAAAGGGAGTTACCTGGGCATACGGTGTTCCAGGCTATGAAATTGCTGATAATTTTCTGGGCACGTGACATTTTCAAGTAGTACTTTGAGAAAGGCTTTTTTGACAGCAGCCACTGAGGTGGTTGTTTTGATGTGGGATCATTTTGATGGGACAGTTCAGTTCTCTGCTTCAAAGAAAATTACTCACTGATGTATAAAGCCAGCAGCCTCTTCCATCCCTGAATGGGGCCCGGGGGTGGGATGGGGGGTGCCAAGCAGGGGTGTGGGTCCGGAAGGGGTGAGGCCAAGGCTGGCGGCTGGCTACCATATGGCAGGCAGGTCGCCTGTGACCAGGAGTCACGTGACCACCACAATTACGCGTCACAGAAAGGCCCCCAATCATCCTGAGCAGATCATCCGCTCCTGCTCCAAGGATTGCTTGCGTCTTGAATAGACAGTGTCCTATATTCTCTGTTCCTTAAAGTTAAAAGACCTTATGTGTGTGCTGGGGCAGGGGAGGGGAGGATATTTATACCACAGCATCATCCTTTATCCTCGGTTCTGGGCTGCACAGGAAATCCTCAATTAGATGCAAGAGAGTCATCTCAGAGTTCTGAATAATTACACATACATTATATTTAATATCACAAAAGGCCCTTTGAACGATAGTTTGGGGGACAGGAGCTGAGACCTTTTTACAGATGAGCCGAGTTCTTACAAACTTCTAATAATTTGTACCTTTCTTCAAATTATAAAAACAACATAGGGAACCGTAGATAGCCAGAAACTCAAAGAGCAAAGAAATGAACAGAACAGAAAATTGTTTCACCATTTGTGTGGTGGTTTGCCAAGGCTACTTCCAAAGGCTGCGGGATCAGAATCTCCCCAGTTTTCCGACGTCATTCCCATTCATTGTGCCATTTCATCCTTAGAATGACCCTCCTTACCTTGGGTCACTTGGCCAGAGAGTGACAGGTTTCCTCTGGCCAGCTGATGGGCCACCAGCTCTGCACCTCCACTTCCAGTGCCGGCCACGTGGTCCCAGATCCTCACGGGAGTCCCTGGCAGTGTCCCCTCCCAGCTCAGTGCCTCAGGGCCTAGCTGAGAACCTGGGTATGGGCCTTCCTCTGGTGAGGGGAGGGGGTGCAGCGCCTGTGGCTCGTTTTATTTTGTTATTTTTATTGTTAAGTGTATGTTATGTTACTGCAAAATCAAGCCGAACACAGTTGCGTGAAATAAACGGGAAATGTCACTTCTTCCTTCCCCTCCCCCATCCTGTTCCCTAGGGACAACCCCAGACCTTGGTTGGGCGCATCAGATGTGTGGGGGGGTGTTGTCTGTGTCTAAGAACGTGCGTGTGCATGTCTGTGTGTTGACGTGCACGTGCGCACGCGTGCACACACGCACCTCCTATTCTGCAACTTGCTATTTTCACCCACTGCGTACTGTGCCCAGGGGATCATTCCATCCTGCGTGGTGCAGAGATCTGCCTCATTCTTAGGAATCCTCTTCACCGCCTCTCTTAGACGCGTGCCTATAGAGTCGGAATGTATCCCCTCTCTGGATGTGCGGCCCATCTCTGATCCACTAAATGAGACTCGCAGGGCAGCGTGGGCCTGGGTGTCTGCATTTAGCAGGTTCCCTGGAGAGTCCTCCTGCTCACAGGAGCTTGAGGATGCTGCTCAGAGGAAGAGTCCAAGCAGTCCAAGCAGGGGAGAGTCCTCCCCTCGAGGCACCGTGTGGCAGCTCTGAGGCTGGTCCCCTTGCTGGAAGGCATTGCCATGATCCCTTTACACTTTTCCTGGCCGTGCAAGGGCAACTCACGCCTGACTCATCCTTCAGCGCCTGGCACTCGCAGTCGTGGGCACTCAGTGAAAGTTTGAACGCAGCCCATGGGTGGGGCAGGATTTGGGACCAGGATTCTGGCTCCTGGACCAAGGCCCTGAGGGAGGGGTTGGGGTTTGACCCAGAGTGGGAGGGGGAAGGGCTCCTCAGTCTGCATCTCTCAGGCTCCCCCTCCGTCAGCAGGTGGCGCCGTGTCCCTGGGCTGGTCCCCACCAGGCGGGGGCTGCAGGGCGGGGCCAGCCATCTGGTCCTCCCTGGCCTCCCTCCAGGCTGCAGACCAGGTGTGCCTGCTGACGCCCGGCTCTCCTGCCCCTTGCTTTGCCAGGAAGCTGGTGGAGAGGTTCTCCGTGTCACTGCGGGTCATCCCAGCAGTACATCCAGGCGAGACTGTGTTTCTACCCCGGCATCACCCTCTGCCCTGCATCCTGGACTGTTCACACCTGAAGCCACGGAGCTGCCTGGAAGAGCTGTTCCTCAGGTAAACATCGGCGTGGCATTACTAGGCCCCTCTCTCAGGGAACCCAGTGGCAAGGACCACCCCAGATGAGGCAATCCAAAGCTGTGTTTTGCCAATTTGGATATGTCTGTCCGCTTTTAGGGAAACAGATGAAATAGCACACGTCAACTTATAATACTTCATTTACCAATTTAGATCCACACACTTGAAAAAATCTTACATTACAGCAGATATTAGGCATCTGTTCTGTAATTGTGTCGCCTCTTCCTCCCCCATGCCCCAGTTTCATGGAACAGCTCCGGTCACACCCATCATACATGCCTTTGGGGTTATGTCTCCATCAACACTGGAGCCACTTTCCCGGCCATCCAGCAGTTCTCCAGAGCCTGTCATGGCCACTTCCTCCTCCTCCTTGGGTCTGTGTGTGATGCTGACCCTGAAAAGTTTGTCCCCAGCCCCAGGTACACTCTGTATAATGTTAGGACAGCCACCCTGGTCCTCCTCTCATTAGAAGGTGTTCATGATCATTATCACATAACCCCTGACTATGTTGATTTTTTAGGGGGTTTTTGAAAACCTTACCACAATACCACGCAACGCTTGCAACTGTGAGTTCACATGTCTACGAATAAGAGAGAGAGAAAGCGCACAGGATACAGTGCAGCGGCCCTCCAGGGGGCTGGTGCCCTGTTGGGCCTTGGCGGCTGAGGGGATGGAGGAGAGGCCACCAGCCCCCACCAACCCCTGCCTCAGCCTGTAAGGCACGTGGAGGTTGGGGCCACATTAGCACTTGAATGCAGGAATCTTGTTCTCTTTTCCAGCTAGTCCATCTTATTTTATAATAGAAAGATAACAATGTTTTGATGTGTTTCCTATAAAACTCTTTATCATGGGAAGTTTCAAACATACATAAGAATAGAGTGTACCTCCATGTACCCACCACTCAACATCAGTTACCAACTCAAAGCCAATCTTGGTTCATCTGTACCCCTGCCCACTAACGTTGTCCCCTCGGGATTATTTTTAAGCAAATCCCAGACACATACAATTTAATTCTGTAAGTACTTCAGTCTGTGTCTCTAAAAGACTCTCTCTTTAGGCACAACTTCAATACATTATTACACCTAAAAAATATAGGAATTTCTTAATAGCATTAATATCAGTCAGCATTCAGATTTCCTTGATTGTCTTTTAAGTGTTCTTTAATATGTTGTTGAAATCAGAATCCAAGGCCCAAATGCTGCAGTGAGACAAAGAAATGTTAGTGGTGAAACTATATCCCATGGCATTGATGCCCCAACATGTTTAACCATTTTCCTCATTAGAAAAATGAGAAACAACATACAGGTTTTTCCAACTTTTCCCCCCACTGTAAACAATGTGGTAGAGAGTATCCTTATACAGAAATATTTTGTCTGCAGTTCTGGAATAGATCCCTGGATATGACGTGAGGTGATTGGGTCTGAGGGTGTGCATATTGCTCAAAGTTCCCATTGCCAAATCGAAAATATTTCTAATAAAGAGATGATGAAAAGGGGGGCGGAAAGGAATGGAGAGAAAGAAGAAAGATAGTGGAGCTGGAGGAAGGGGAGGGACAGAGCATGGCTGGGCCGGGGAGGAGACACGAGGGGAAAGGCAGGCGGCTTCCTGAGCTGCTTCTCCTCGGGCTTTGTGCCAACAGCAGATTTTCTGTCCCAGGCTGGATGGCCGGCAGGAAGTGTTTGACAGATGAGATGGCCCGTGGCGCGGTGGCCTGGGATCCGAGCGGCCATGCCAACTGGGGCCAGGTGGCCAGCCAGCTTCCCTGGAGCGGGGGATCCAGACCCTGCGCCCTCGGGTTTGCTCACGAAGCAGAGCAGAGATGGGGCTGCAGGCCTGGCTCGCGGGGCTTCCTGGAGGGGTGCCCGCGCCCTGCCCGCGGCCAGGTCAGGGGGCGCCTGCCATGCACTGGGGAAGGGCCACTTCCTGAAGGTCACCCTTTAGCCTGGGGAGGGGGGGGCGGTCATCCTTTATTTCCTGTTTGTGCCAAGGACTTCAAGCCCAGACACAAGAATGAGTGTTACTTGCTAGCCGTTCAATAATCATCCCGTTGTGTGCAGCCGGAAGCACGAAGATGGAGGAAGAAGAAAATGTTACTTGATCTCTCAGAGAACAGTATGGTTCAGTTTCTCACCGGAGAAAAAGTGAACACTTTGTGAGCTTGCAGGTGACTTGTATTCTCCTCATTAGACTCCTCTGTATTTTCCACACTTTCTGTGATAAACACGTATCGTTTTTATCATTAGAGGTTTGGGGGGAAAAGTGAAGGAGATTTAAAAACATCACTTCTTGAAGTAGATTTGCTTCTTCCTGCTGTTCGGTGAAGAGGGATATTGCCTTTCTTTCCACTGCACCAAGTGGGAAATCTTGGCACACGTTAAGCCAGCAGTTTGTCTCAGATTGCGGAGCGAGGGAGGGCGCCGGGCCTGGTCCTCCCGGCTCGGACCTACACAGGTTTACATGCAAGAAATCTCCTCCCAGAACCCACAGCTGTGGGACTGGAGGTGGCCCGGACCATCCTCTCTTCGTTTGTCACCCGGCTGGACGTGTGACCTCAGGTCGGTTCCCTCGGACCAAAGTCACATGCTGTGACAGACGCTGGTACCAGGGCCTGAACCTTTTCCTCCTCCTCTAATCACCCCCCGCAGCCCCGAGTGGAAAAGCTGTAGGACCTGCGCCCACAGGCAGCTCCAAGGCAGGAGCTGGTGCCATGGGGGTGGGGGGGGCCGTGAAGATTGCTCACTGAAGTACCCTGGGCGCCCCCTGGGCCCCCGCAGTGTGTGCGAGAGCGTCAGGACCCATGTCTGTCCTCTGGGTGCACCGGCCGCTCTCCCCGTGAGGTGTTTGCAGTGTGTTCTCGGGGTACCTGCTACGCCGGCGGGGACCTCCCTCCGCGATGGCTTCAGTGGGCAGGGAAGGGGGTGAGTCGGAGCTTCACGGTGTGAATGATGTACATGCACCGGATCTCGCCGAGGCCCAGGCCCCAGCTCCTGTTTTGCCAGGGGGAGGCCCGGGTGAAATAAATCCAGCAGTTACAGAGTGTGGACGGGGCTGAGCCGCCCAACTGGCTGCGCCTGCCCCCAAAATCCAGAGCCAGCAGAAGTGGCCAGCCGGGTTGTTGCTGGGATCCCTGGGCTGCTAACCAGCGTGGCGTTCACTGATGTTTAAACAAAGGAAGGAAAACGAAGAGGAGCAGGGATGAGCGCTTGGACCGCTATCTGTTGCTGTTCTTTTCCCTGGCATTTCACTTAAGCTAACATTTGAGTAGCCTGGCAAAGGCGCGGAAACTGATGCTGTATAAATAACGGCACTCGTTGTTTATCCCTCCGCTGTCACTTGGGATTCCCGAGGCATTTAGAGACTTCGCCCTCTGGGATGGCTGCCCATAAAATAGACGAGAGATGGGGGCTGGAGAGGTCCTGACGTGGGCCTTATCAGGAACCCACAGTCCAAGCAGAAGGTCGGAGCTCCGCCAGGAGCCCAACCTGCTGACCCAGGCTGGGGCCTTTGTTCTGTGTGATTCTCCTTTTGGGCCGATCCCCCTGCCCCCCGCAACCTTCCTTCCTTCTGCTCCCATGGCCCCGTGTCCTTGCCGCGGTGGCTGGGGATTAGCGCATTCTGACTGTGGCCGATCCTTGTCCGGGTGCCCCCCAGGATCCTCAAGGTTGGCAGCTGGGGCTTCGCGCTCAGCTGGGCCTGCCTGGCATCTGCTGCCCAGCAGGAGGCTCTGCCCCTCCCCTTCTTGCTCCACGGCATTCTGACATTCTCAAGATAACTTCTGACCTTGGCCTTGGCTTTGCCACAAGCACAGGCACCCACCTGGGCCCGGGGTCAGCATTCTTGGCTTGTGGACACGCCGTGGATTTGTGTAAATCTGACAACAGTTGATTCCGTAACCCACGGTGTTTGAGTTTGCAGCGCACACACCTGCCACCCGCTTCCCTTCTCTTCCGGGCCTCCCCACGTGCTGCTGTGCAGTCTCTCCTCCTGCCTCAGATCAGGGCAGTGTCTGCACGCCAGGCCCATCCCCACCCTTCCCCCAAGTGGGAGGTTACTTCTGCTGCCGGCCTAGTCTTCCACTGAGTGGTGACGGGACTCGTGGTGCAGCCGAGGCAAGGCAGCAGCACCTGCCCTCACGCCGAGCACGCACGGAGGAGATGGCTCGCATCTCATCTAGCTGTCGGCACAGAATTCCTTGAAAGCCACTCGCTTCGAGGCACAGCCGGACCGTGCCCTTTCAGCGTATCTCCAGCTCCTGGTCTTACAGCCTAAGCCTAGCTCAGCAGCAGTGAACTCTGAGGCAAACTGATCATTTCTCTGGCAGAAACTGCACTGCAGAGTGGTGTAGCAGAAGGGAGACATTGTCACCCAAGGGGTATCTCTCCCTGTTGAGCAGCAGTCGGCAATGTGTTTATCTGAGCCTACAGGGGCTTGTACAATCAATTCCCCTACTGAGAAGCTGGCGGGTGCCCCCCGAGCAGAATGCCAGAGCCAGAGTCTCCTAGAGTCCCTGGAGCGCCAGCCTCCTTACCACATGGCCCCTGGCCAGGTCCTGCCAATTTGTGAGGCCCTCCAGACACGGTGTGCTTGGGTATTGTCTGTGTTCGGGGTGCTGTGCTTGAACCACGCGTGCATCGCGGGGGTCAGTCCATGAAAGTATCCGTGTGACTGAGCACGGGGATCAGAGTGGTGTGTGCCAGCAGCCCTGGGGTGCACACGTGTTTGTATGTACAAATAAAGGACTGTTTTAGAATGGCCAGCTTCACAAGCACCGGAACAAAGCTGCTTTCTCCTCTGAACCTAAATGATTTGAAAAAAAAAGACATATACAATTTGTAAATTGCCTGGATATACTCAAGCAGACAGCAGCTTGGCTCCGAGGAGAATCTTTGTTTTGGAGCATTCTGTTCCTGGCAGATTAAAATATGATGTCCTTTTTAAAAAGGAGAGGAGGAGGTTGGGCCGACCAAGGAAATTTCTCTCTAGAGCCACGACTTTAAATGCTGTCTGAAATGTTCTTTGCCTGGATTTGGCCATTAAAAAAGAAGAACAAACATGAAGTTACTTTTTCATTTTCTGGAATCCTTATTAATTGCCTTTAGGACATTATCTAGAAAGAGAGCAAAGAGGCATTCACCAAACACGGGCGGAGTAGGAATCCTACCCCACACCCAGCCTCCACGGGACGCCCAGGCGTACAAGAGGGTGATGAAGTCCAGCCAGCACCTCTGAAACGAAGCACCTTCCACCAGAGGCCCTAAAACCACACAAAATCCATCAGCTCCTCGTTGTACAGGGACCTGGGATCCTGTGGGTCCAGAGGATCTATCGGGGCAACAGTGTACTCAAAGCAGGGCTCCTCTCCACGCCAGCAGCGCCTGGAGGGAGGGAAAGGCCCCATCGGATCCAGTCGGGAATGGAATCGCAGGTTAGGGCCCCAGGAGCATGGAGAGTCTGAGCGCCCTTCCCCCTTGGCCCTGGGACCGTCGCTGCTCACGTTGTTTCCAAAGAATCCCACGTGGCACCCTTGGTTGTTACTTCCTTCCCCAAACTTCCCTGTCTTGGGCCCCTTTCTGTTACTTTCCCATCTTCTCAGGTGTCCCCTTTGTTTCGGAAAAACACAAGACGGGGCAGACACGCTCTGTGTAACCAGACCCCGGATGCTGGCTCCACGTGGGCCCCACGGGTAATTCTGTCCGCCCGCTGCAGCCCGGAGCCCTCAGCTAAAAGGTGCGACTTCCAGGCCCTCTCCTCACTGCAACGCAGGTCCTTTTCGCAACCCTGGTAAATACCTCAGTTTCCTCCCACCCCCGTCAAATGGGAAGGACAAACTGTATTCCTCAGTCGTGTGTTTAAAACACTGTGAAGGAAGTGCCCTGGCAGTCCAGTGGTTGGGACTTAGTACTTTCACTGCCGTGGCCCGGGTTCGATCCCTGGTCGGGGAACTAAGATCCTGCATGCCGCACGGCGTGACCAAAGAAAAACCAAAACCAAACAAACAAAAAAACCCACTGTGACATGTATTCGTGGACAGCAGATGATTCTGATGGTGCCACGGGTTGTTTTACCTTCCAGCAGGTGCTTGCACCAGGGCTCCACCAGGAGTTTTGTCCAGAGCAGTGACTGACGCGCTTCCAGCATCCCGGTGAAGCGGAAATCTGAACCATCCCCCCGAACCCAGCCTCGCCGAGACAGGCGTGTTGAGAAGGCTCCCTCCCTGACCTCGCCCCTGTGTCCCTTCGCTCCCACAGCTCCCCGCCGGCCCAGCAGCTCTCCTTCCTGCGCAGCGGCCTCCTGAGCAGCCTCTACCTGGCCTCTGGCCACTGCCCCGTGCCCCTGCTCCGGTGGCTGTTCCAGGTGAGGACCGCGGCCTGCCGCCAGGTGGCGGGAGCGTGCCGGCACAACAGCCTGGGCAGGGCTGCTGACAGGAGGGGCTGGGCACCCACCCTCTTCTGGCCTTGGGTGCTGCTGGGTTTGTGTCAGCTGAGGCTGGAGGAGGGAGGGAGGCTTGTGATGACTGAGACAGGGAGGTGCAGGGACCGGCCGTTGTCTCACAGGGTGTTTCTTTGCCCCCAGAGGCCCTCTGTGTGATTCCGGCTGGGCCACTCAGCAGGTGCTCACACCTGCTTGCATTGTGTCCAGGCTCATCTCCAAGTCACAGGTCCTGGCCCTTGTCCCATGGGCAGCAGGAGCACAGCCCTGCAGCAGCCTTGCAGGTGTGAGGGCCCTGGTGAATTTTGAGCTGGGGTGCTCGGGTGTTTGCCTCCCGCTGTGGAGTTGTAGGTCGGCTGGAAAAGCCTAGAACAGCTGCTCTGTCTTCCCCTCCCTTCCGTTCTGGTTGCTGCCAGGGGGACATGCATTCTGCCCGGGGCTCAGAACCTTTGCACTGAGAAAGACGGTGAGAAGCCAGCAGGAAAGCCCGGGAACCAGCTGCTGGGATCTGAATGCAGGGCACGGGGATGCAGCCTTGGCCCCCACCCAGGACCTTCCCTTGCCCGGGGACCGGCAGGTCCCAAGTTCCAGCTGGTCCCGTTCCTGCCAGTTGGAGCCTGGACCCCAGCCGTAAATTAGAGCCACCATGCGGGGTGGATTGTTCTCAGAGCTCCTCGGCCTCGGCAGACTGGCTGCCTTCCAGAAAGAGCCCTCTGGCTATCTCTTCTTCCCTGCGGGCTCCTTCCCATCCGCCCTTCCCTGCCCCTCCCCCAGGCCCAGGCCACACCGGGAACAGAGCGGCCATTATTCTCTGTCCCCAGTCAGTGCAGGCTTCTCTCTCCTTGCACAGTTCACGACAGACGCAAAGTCGGGCATCGGAGGCACAAAGAGCCGGTCTGAGATGTCGCCCACAGAGGGTCCTTGTGTGACCCTGACACGGCGTGGAGGCGTGAGCGAGCCCCGCCTTGCCTCTCCCCCACCTCTGTCACCTTGTGGGGGGTGGTCCCCGAGAGCAGAGGACCGAGCCCTGCTCCTCCACATACTACTGTGTGACTTGGGGAGTTATTTAACATCAGCTCCGTGCCTCAGTTTCCACTCTGTAAACTGGGGCCGGTAGTCCTACGCGAAGGCTGAATGAGGACATCCTGTGACCTGCCTTGTCCTTACAGTCCCCCGAGGTTCTGCCCAGGGTCTGGGCATCATCTGGAAGCAATGAAGTTAGCACAGAGGTCAGGTTCTCTCCATCTTCAGCAAGGAGAAACAGAGCAGCTCCTGCCCACGGCCAAAGTCAGATCAGTGAAAGGGGTGCACTTGGCCTCGGGGGCCTCTTCCGGGGGAGACCCTGCCCGGCATCTTTGTCTCCGGAGGGGAAGGAGGACCAGGAGCAGCTGCTGTCTGCCACTCACGTGATCACACTGCAGGCTTTAGGATGGGCTCTGACGTTTCACTTGCGAGGTTTTGGTTTTCTTGTCACTTGGAACTTATTTTCCCACAGCAACAGTAGCATTGGTTCCTCTGCAGACCTTGGTTCAGGACAGGCTACCTGCTGAGCTCTAGGGACAGAAAGGTTCTGGAAATGGCGTCCCAGGTAGATGCGTAGAACGTGGCCATGGGGCTCCGCGTACTTCAGAGCCGCCCGCTGTTAGTGAGAGACACAAATCCACGGGGGCTGCCTGAAGCTGCTGGGGTGGGGGGGTGCTCCGATGAAGGTGCAGTGGCAGTTCGTGGGATCCAAGGGCAGGGATACAGCTGGGCCTCAGGACGAGCTGGACCCGGGTTGGACAAGGGTCGGGATCCTAGGACAGGCTTTCGGCTTCTCTCTGTACCCCAGGCTCCATGGTTAAGTAAATTCCCAGGAAAGAGAGTCTGATTGGCCTAAGAGGGTTCAGTGACCACCCCCAATCAAAGGCAGCTAGGGGAGCAGGCTCACAGGGCTGCTGGGGTCCCACGTGCATACCCGGGGTTGATTCTGAGAGCTAGGCGGTGGGGGAGTTGGGCAGACCGCTCCAACCCTGCTCTTCAACTGTCCCTTTGGAAAGGCCATCCTGTGTCCCCATGGGGACTAGTTCCTGCTGCCCGCCACCCTCCGTGAAGCCAGGGGCTTCAGTGGGGTGAACAGTGGGCGCTGGGTGAGTAGGCTTCAGCCTTAGTGCTCATGAACTGTGTGAGCTCGTCACGGGAGCCCTAGTGTATGCTTCCCAGGTGAGCCTTGTTGGGGAGGGTGGACAAAAGCAGGAAGCTTATGCTGTCAGTGAATTTATATTCCTGTTGGGGAACGATCACGTGTTCAACTATGAAAAAGTTAGGAAAGGAAGAGGGAGGCAGGGTTCTCGTGTCTTAGGTCAGATCCTTGGGAAGCAGGAAGCCGCCCCTGTGAGGGAGGGAGCGCAGCAGGGCCGGGGCGGAAGGAGAAGCTGAGTAGCAAAGCAAACGCGTGACAGGCCACGGCCAGTCCTGGGGGGCTCTGGAGCTGGGATTACCCTTTAGAGTTGTCCCATTTGAGGCAAGGGCTCCTGGCCTTTGGACCCGAGCATCGGCTAGTTATCAGACGAAGGCTGCACTTGGAGAGGGGGGTGTGACCTTGAGTGAGGGACTCCCTCTGTCCTAGGTCCATGCCCAGAGCAGCACTCAGCTCAGGGCCCTCAGCCAGCAGCAGTGCCCAGCCCATGGGGGTGGGAGCCTCGGTCCTGAACCGAGCGCCCACTGCAGCGGGCTCTTCTCAGCACTCTCCGGAGGGAGGATGGTGTGCTGCACGGCGTGGCCTGGCCTCGCCTGTGTGTCCCCAGACTGGATGGCGCTGGTGGGGAGGGTGCATGTCTCCATGTCACACTCTGTTCACATTCCAAATCCCCAGCTGTGGCCGCAGACTCAAGGAGTGTTCGAATAAGAATCCCAGTGAGTTTGAGTCAGGTGGGTGCCCTGCCCACCCTCCCCCCACCAGCTTGTTGAGGATCCGCACTCAGTACCAAGGACCTCCCAGAGCCAGCGGTCTCCCGAGGCTCAGATGTTCGGAGTTAAGGCACTGACCTGGAAGTGATGTGAGGGTCTAGAAGAGGGGCCGCACTTTACCTTGTACAGCTGACGGTAGTCAGTGCTTCTGAGCTCTTTCTCTTCCCTACACCGGTTCCTGCCCTGGAGGGGCGTGGCTGTGACCACAGGGAGTGAGGGGCAGAAGGACCAAGACTCCCACACACGGAGGTGGACACAGCAGGAGATTTCAAGTCACATAGACCTGGGATCGAATCCCGGCTTTCCTGCTTCGTTGCTCTGTGACCCTGGGGAAGTTGCTTGACCTCTCTGAGCTTGGTTTCCTCATCTGTCAAGTAGCAATAATGACAATGTCCTTCTGTGTGGATTTGTGAGGATTAAATGGGATTTATTTAATATGGCGTAATAAAGGTTTCTGCTGTTACTCCATAGGAATGACCCAGCTAACCTGTTGTTTTTTTCCTCCTAGCTGCTGACATGGCCTCCAGAAACTTCTTTGGGAGCCTTTGGTCTCCTGTGGGACCTCAGCATGGATGGGCTCTTCCGTCAGTCTGGTCAGTACCTCGGGTGCGGGGCGGCAGCTTGCATGCTGGGCACCCAAGCTCAAGAGCCTACATAGTATTCAGCCCCAGCCCAGTGTGTGGGAGAGGTGCTAGTGGGGACGTTGCATCACCGGGACACGGAGACATCAGGCCATCTTTGGCTCTGGCTCCTGCATTAGTAAAAAGCTGAGCCAACAGGCTCCCCAGCACCTTATCTGGCCTCAGATCCATGTCACCGGGGCCAAGTCCAGGCTGACTTCACAGACTTAGGATCCCGGAACAGTCTGGAAGGTGGGTTCTCTGGATTTACGAGGATAGCTTGCCTCCAGCTTCTTCCTGAGAGCCCCAGTTTGCTTGGGTGGGTTCCAGGAACATCTGCATCAAATCAGGGAAGCTCTTTGGGTTGGACTCACCAAGGGGGAGGGCCCTGAAGCTGTGCCCCTACCCGCAGCCCTCCTCAGCTCCTAGGGCATCAGTGGAGCCCCTAAGTTTGGACTGGGCTGGAGTGAGAGCCTTGAGTCTGTACCTTGGTCCTGACATATAAGGGATACACTTAAGTTATTTTTATTTGTTTTTTTAGTTTATTTATTCATTTTTGGCTGCATTGGGTCTTCGTTGCTGCGCACGGGCTTTCTCTAGTTGCGGTGAGCGGGGGCTACTCTTTGTCGTGGTGCGCGGGCTTCTCATTGCGGTGGCTTCTCTTGTTGCGGAGCACGGGCTCTAGGCGCGTGGGCTTCAGTAGTTGTGGCATGTGGGCTCAGTAGTTGTGGCTCTCGGGCTCTAGAGTGCAGGCTCAGTAGTTGTGGCGCACGGGCTTAGTTGCTCCACGGCATGTGGGATCTTCCCAGACCAGAGCTCGAACCCATGTCCCCTGCATTGGCAGGCGGATTCTTAACCACTGCACCACCAGGGAAGTACCTGAGTCACTTTTATCCTTTCAGATGTTCAGAGTTCCACAGAAGCAATTAGTTTCCCCTTTTGTGGCTGCACCCTTCCCGGGCTGTCATCATTTGGTACCTGAACCTAGACACTTTGGCACCAAAAAATATCATGTAACCAATTGAAAGCTGCTTAGGGCAGACAGTGAGAGGGATCCACAGGTTTCCAGACCGCGCCCTTGCCCCCCAGCTGCAGTCTGCCCACCTCCTGCTAAAACACTGAAGCACGTAGCTCTGAAGGCCAAGGTTATAGACCCATGATGCACCATGAACCCCACCACCACCACCGGCAACCAGCCCTTTAAATTTCTGCTTTTGTGCCTCCCCTCCTTCAGGCGTTGGCTGAGCTGGGGGCCATCTGTCACATTAGAGCATTCCAGACTCCTCCAGCTCCCCCCTCCCCCGCCCCTGCCCCTACGCCTGGGACCCTCTAACTGAGGTCCTCTGAATAGCACCAGTCTCGGCCTCCTCTCCCTTTGCATAACCTCTGCCCCTGCAGCCTGGGCTGCCCTTTCGCGCCCCTGTG
Organism: Mesoplodon mirus; assembly: GCF_964341445.2. Lineage (NCBI taxonomy): Eukaryota > Metazoa > Chordata > Mammalia > Artiodactyla > Ziphiidae > Mesoplodon > Mesoplodon mirus. The sequence continues at coordinate 15,388,139 of NC_138990.1, read as the reverse complement.
GTCGCCTCTGCGACAGGCCTGCCCTTTGGGGAATAGAGGCCTCCCTTGTCCCACTCTTCTCCTGCGCGAGGTGGTCTGTGTCTCCTCCCGCAGAGGCAGAGGGGACGTCCCACTCTTCTTTGCTTCTTGCCCCATTGTCCCTGATTCGCCCTCCACTGGGAGGGGGTGGAGCCGGGAACGGGCCCTTGAGTTCAGCTCTGGTAGCTCATTCCACTGCAGAGCCGTTCTCCCGGCATTAAGGTTGGGGGCGGGGGAGGATGTCTCTTTCCCTCCCGTTGGAATAGAGACTGGGCCACAGAATGCCGTGCCCAAGGTCAGGATCTTGATTGGTTTGGGCAAAGGCAAAGGCCTGGTTCGCAAAAGAAGGGAAAGCAGGGACTATTTGTACCCCCGTGTTCACAGCAGCATTACTCACAACAGCCAAATGGCGGAAGGGACCCAAATCCCAATCGTCCACTGACGCCTGAATGGATAAGCAAAATATGGTCTATACATGCAGTGGAGTATTATTCAGCCTTAAAAAGAAAGGAAATTCTGGGACTTCCCTGGTAGTCCAGTGGTTAAGACTTCGCCTTCCAATGCAGGGGGTGTGGGTTCCATCCCTGGTCAGGGAGCCAGGATCCCACATGCTTGGCAGACAAAAAACCAAAACATAAAACAGAAGCAACATTGTAACAAAATCAATGAAACATTTAAAAATGGTCCACATCCAAAAAAGGAAGGAAATTCTGTCACAGGCTACATCGTGGATGGACCTTGAGGACATTATGCTAAGTGAAATAAGCCAGCCACAAAAGGACAAATACTGTAGGATTTCTCTTATATGAAGTACCTAGAGTAGTCAAATTCATAGAGGCAGAAAGTAGAATGGTGGTTGCCAGGGGCTAGGGGAGGGGGAATGGGAGGTTAGTTGTTCATGGGTACAGAGTTTCAGTTTGGGATGATGAAAAAGTTCTGGAAATGGGTAGTGGTGATGGTGAACAATGTGAATGTACTTAACACTGCTCAACTGTACACTTAAAAATGGTTAAGGGCTTCCCTGGTGGCGCAGTGGTTGGGAGTCTGCCTGCCGATGCAGGGGACACGGGTTCGTGCCCCGGTCCGGGAAGATCCCACATGCCATGGAGCGGCTGGGCCCATGAGCCATGGCCGCTGAGCCTGCGCGTCCGGAGCCTGTGCTCCGCAACGGGAGAGGCCACAGCAGTGAGAGGCCCGTGTACCGCAAAAAAAAAAAAAAACCCACAAAAATGGTTAAGATGAAAAAAAATGGTTAAGATGGCAACTTTTACGTTATGTGTTTTTTACATAATTTTTAAAAAGTAAAGGCCAAGTCCAGAGTCAAGAGCCAGGTGCCAGGAGAGAATCTACCAAAAGCTGGAACTGGAAATCAACTGCCAGTTCAGGGAGCATTTGTATGGTTAAATTAGATCCAGGATTGATGCAAAAGGAAGTCATGTTTCTCAGATCTGTCAACGCCTTGAGGTGCTCTGAGTGTCCTTGTCCTCTGTGGGGCACTGCCCTCTGGGGCAGAACTGTGGGGCTTTGGCTCTGTGACTGGTACGTGAGTTTTCAAGTTGCCTGGCCTTTCTCTTTTGTAAAATGGGGGAGACTTGCAGGTGTGTAAATTTCCACCTTTTTCTGGAATATGTAGCTGACCAGAAGTTCTTCCCAGATTATCCCGGGAAAGGTCTTACACAATCGCCTTCATCACAGCATGCTTCCTGAGTCAGGGGAGAACCCGGGTGGGTCCGGGTCTCTGGCAGGGCCTGGGATCCAGGCTTCCGAGTTGACCGTCATGGGTGTGCTCCGGGCGACTGGGGCTAAGGGCTGAGAGCCCAGCGATCGCTGGAGGATTGGAGTAAGGTGGGAATTGTTTTCCTGGTTTAAGAAGATGGTTCCTGCCCTCAGGGGGCTGATAGGTGGGAGGGGATTAAGTGTCCAATTACAATAGGAGATAGAGAGGAAGCAGAGGCAGAAGTGTGGGAAACTACTTCTAGTTAGATGGCGGAGGCAGGAATCAGGAAGTGCTTTGTAGAAGAGGGAGCGGTTGATTCATCTCTCAAAAGGCGTGTAGGGCAGGGATTGCAAACTCGGTTGCAGTGGGGACCTAGTGAGATCAGTGACTAGAGAGCTTCTGGCCTGTCTAAAGAGGCTGGCTGGTTCCGTGTTGCCAGATCTGTCCATTTTCAAGAGATGCTGTGTTTTAGTTGGGATGTACTTGGACTCTAAGTAACAGATGTCCAATTAAGAACAGTTTATCATCTCACATGATAGGAAATCCAGAAGCAGGTTGTTCCATGGTATGTTCAACAGATTTGCATCACCAGGGCTCTGGCTTAGCTTGTGTCTCCCTTCCCACTACTTCCCCTGAAGGCTGCAAAATGGCTTCTGTAGCTCCAAGCATCATTATGTTCTCACAAGACAGCAGTGTTCAAGGCAGAAAGGATAAGGGTGAGGGATAAGAGATCATTGCTTCTTATATTTTTTCTCTCTTTTTATGAGGACATTCTTTCCATTTTGTTTCATTAGACAGAACTGGATCACAGGCTCTAGAAGACCCCTTCTAACTGCCGGTACCCTTTGAACACCGTGGCTTTGTCTAAAGAATTTTCAGCCTCATGAATCCTATACCTCCAGGGTAGAATCCAGGAGACTCTTTTTTTCCAGCCTCCTTTCAAATACTTGAATTTTTAGTTTTGGAATTTCCATTTAGTCCTTTATTGTTTTTTTTATAGTTTCTGTTTCTCTATTGGGATTTCTTATTTGTTCATTCAATATGAGCATATTTTCATTTACCATCTTGAGCACAGTCATAATAGCTGCTTTAAATCTTTGTAATTCTAACATCTGGAGCATCTAATTCACTACATGGAAAATTAAGTATGAAAGGGAACATTTATTGAGAATGAGTCAAGAAATCATACCAAGTAAATACCAGGGCTCTTTGTCCTAGATCTCTTTAGGATATTTTCCAGAACCGTTCATGTAGAATTGCCTGCTGATTGCAGCCTGGCTTCCCTACCTAACCTAGAACACTCGCAGAGCCGTGCAAGTGAGGTGTCCTGGAGCTTAAGCTTCATGAGCTTTAAGGTCAATTGGTTTTTGACATATAATAAAACTGTTTTCTGCTCAAACAGCCAGAGCCTGTTTCTGTTGCTGTGGCTGTCCACCATGGGATGATGTGGTTCCTCCACTGGGGTGGACCCACTTGCCCTAAGCAGACACCAGGACGAAACCAGCGTTCCCTTCCTGGGGGAGTATGGCTCTTGGATAGGCAGCCAGCAGGATCTGTTGTAGCCAGAATACGGATGTTTATGTGAAATCTCCTGTTGGTAACTAATTCTGTTAAAAAACAAAACCCAAAAAAACCCCACTGTGAACCCATCTGCAGACTATTTGACTGTAGATAGAATACAGCTCTACTGGTTTGCAGCCCTGGGCATAGCCCTGGCTGTGGAGAGATTCGGGGGAAGCCAGGAGCAGCGAGAGTGGGACTTCCTTTAAGGGACCGAGTAGGAGATAAGACTGGACGTTTCGGGCCAGATCTTGGAGGACAGTGGGGGCCATTACAGGTGTAGTGAAGCTTCATTAATATTTGGCAAGACCAGGACAGATGGTTGTTGTCGTCGTTGTTATTTAGATATAATTCATGTACCATATAATTCACCCTTTTAAAGTGTATGATTCAGTATGATTCACAGAGCTGTTCAGCCATCACCACTATCTAATTCTGGAACATTTTCATCACCCCCCCCCAAAAGAAACCTCAGACCTCAGCAGTCACTGCCCACTCCCCACTCCTCCCAGCCCCCTGGTAATCTCTAATCTACCTTCTGTCTCAGTGGACTTGCTTATTCTGGACATTTCATGTAAATGACATGGGACAATATGTGACCTTTTGTGCCTGCTTCTTTTACTTAGCATAACGTTTTCAAGGTTCATGCATGTCGTAGCATTCCTTTTTACGGCCGAATAATATTGCATTTTATGGCTCTACCACATTATATCCATTCATCAGTTGATGGGCACTTGGGTCGTTTCCACTTTTTGGCCCTTGTGAGTAACACTGCTGTGAACATTCGCACACAAGTGCTCATGGGGACATATGTTTTTAGTTCTCACTGGTATATGCTTAGGAGTGGAATTGCTGGGTAATACGGTGGCTCTATGTTTAACCTTTTGAAGGACTGCCAGACTATTTCCTGAAGTGGCTGCGTCATGTTACATTCCCACCAGCCATGTCTGAGGGTTCCAATTTCTCCACATCCTTGCCAACATCTGTTATCGTCCATCTCTTGATAATAGTCACACTAGTGGGTGTGAAGTGATATCTCCTTGTGGGTTTGGGTTTGCATTTCTCTAATGACTAAGCATGTTGAGCACCTGTTCCTGTACTTGTTGGCCATTTGTATATCTTCTTTGAGGAAGTATCTATTCAAATGCTTTGCTCATTTTTTGATTGGATTGTTTGTATTTTTTTGCTGAGTTGCAGTTCTTTATATACTCTGGATATTAGACCCTTACCAGATGTGTGAGTTGCAAATGTTTTCTCCCATTTTGTGGGTTATCTTTCCATTCTTTTGACGGTGGCCTTTGATGCACAGAAGTTTTTAATTTTGATAAAGTCTAATTTAGCTGTTTTTTTCTATTGTTGCCTATACATTGATGTCAAGCAAGACACCACTGCCTAGTCCAAGGTCATGAAGATGTTCCCTTATGGGTTTTTTTTTTAGTTTATTTATTTATTTATTTTTGGCTGCGTTGGGCCTTTTTTGCTGCGCGTGGGCTTTCTCTAGTGGCGGCGAGCGGGGGCTCCTCTTCGTTGCAGTGCGCATGCTTCTCATTGCGGTGGCTTCTCTTGCTGCGGAACACGGGCTCTAGGCGTGCGGGCTTCAGTAGTTGTGGCTCACGGGCTCTAGGGTGCAGGCTCAGTAGTTGTGGCGCACGGGCTTAGTTGCTCCGTGGCATGTGGGGTCTTCCTGGACCAGGGCTTAAACCCATGTCCCCTGCATTGGCAGGTGGATTCTTAACCACTGCACCACCAGGGAAGTCCCTCCCTTACGTTTTATTCTGAGAATTCTATAGTTTTAACGTTTCCATTTAGGTCTTTGATCCATTTTGAGTTGATTTTTGTATATGGTGCGAGATAGGGGTACTGCTTCAGTCTTTTGCATGTGGATATCCACTTGTCCCAGGACCATTTGTTGAAAGACTGTTCTTTGCCGCAGTGAGTTATCTTGGCACCCTTGTTGAAAATCAGTTGACCATGGATGTACGAGTTTATTTCTGGACTCTCAGTTCTATTCCATTGATATATATGTGCGTGTGCGTGTGTGTGTGTGTGTGTGTGTATACACACACATATTTGTCCTTATGCCAGTACTGCAAATTCTTGATTATGGTAGCTTGTAGTAAGTTTTGAAATTGGGAAGTGTGAGTTCTCCAACTTCGCTCTTTTCAAAATTGTTTTGGCTATCCTGGGTCTCTTGTATTTCCATATTAATTTTAGGATTGGCTTATTAGTCTCTGCAGAAATGACAGCTGGGCTTTCGATAGTGATTGTGTTGAATCTGTAAGTGACTGAGTGTTACTGTCATCTTAATAATACTGAGTCTTCTTAATCCATGAGCAGGAGATATTTGTCCATTTATTTAGATCTTCTTTCATTTCTTTCAAGAATGTTTTGTAGTTTTCAGTGTACAAGTCTTACCCTTCTTTTGTTAAATTTATTCCTAATTATTTTATTCTTTTTGATACTATCGTAAGAGGAATTCTTTTCTTCGTTTTCTTTTCAGATCATTCCTTGCTAGTGTGTAGGCATACAACAGATTTTTGTGAATTGACCTTGTATCCTGCAACCTTGCTGAACTCGTTTATTAGCTCTAATAGTTTTTGTTTTGTTTTTTTTTTATGGCAGAGTTTGGTTCTGAAAGCAAACATATTCTTGTGCAACTAATTGCTTGCGAGAAATGACCTCATGTTTCTCTAACAAACATGTTTTGGCTGTGCTAGTGTTGGACTGGCCAGTAATCATACTGACTAGGCAGCTGTGCCTGGAGAAGAGCAGCTCTGTCAATGAGATCGAAACACTTTGGAAGAGAAGTAAAACAGGTGGAGCTCCTTTCCCGCTAGTTTCCAAGACAATGTTGTTCCTTCTGACCCACTCATTCCATGCCCTGCCAGCTTCTATGATAGTTGTGTGGGAAGGGGGGAATATAACGAAATAAGAGACCCTGGCCAGTACATTCTTTGGATGTTTTTTAAGTGGGCGAGAAATTTAGCTCTCAGAACAAATTCGTTTTGTTTTCATGAGCTGTGTCTTTGGACACTTTGTCCTTCCTCACTTGGTCACCATGCTTTTCCCTTTGTCCCCAGAGCCAGAGCTCCAGGGTCGTAGTTTCTCTTGGGCGAGCCCCGTTTTGCGGGTGGCTTTCCTTTCTGTCATTGCTTGCTTGCATCCTCTCTCCTCCCCCTTCTCAACCTTCCTTCCTTCCTCCTTCCCAGATAATATCTATAAGGTAGCTTCTTGTAAAAAGAATAACACAAACCAAAAGACGACCAATAAGCTCACTAGCCAATGGAACCCGGTTTTATTTTTTCAAAAGTGCCCTACGTAGCAAGTGCTGAAAATTCAAATACAAGAGAAAGGTGCAAAGTGAAAAGCGAACGCCTCCCTCCCTTCCCTCTCCCCAAGTGCTCAATAGTAACAGTTTCTCGTGATGATTTCCAGGAACAGAATTAATGCACAATCCACATAATATATGTTTTGATATTTACAGGTTGTATTTACACCACCTTTCTTCCGTCATTTCTGTATTCATCTGAAATTGCCTCCAGTGGAGAGTTTCTAAGAGTTTCCCAGCTCTCTCCCTGGGTGTCAGGAGAGGCCACAGCCCACATAGCACAAGTTGGACAGGGTTTTCTCCAGAGTCGGGGGTCCTGGAGGTAGATGAGCCCCCAGGGTGTGAAAAGAAAACATTAACATTTACATTTTAACTCATCTTTAAAAAAAAAACAGTTTTGTTGAGGCATAATCGACATACATTAACCTATACACATTTAACGTGTACAGCTTATACACAAAACACAGGTATATACCCATAAAACTGTCACCACAATCAAAAAATAATATCCGTTGTCCCCTGCCCTCCAAGTTTTCTTGTGCCTCTTTGTAATTAATTCATCTCTCTCCCCTTTTGTCTCTAAGAAACCACCGATCTACTTTTTGTCACTCTAGATTAGTTTGCATTTTCTGTAATTTTATATAAATGGAACCATGCAGTAGGTACTCTTTTTTGGGGGGGGGATCTGGCTTCTTTCAGTTACTTTGAAATTCACACGTGCTATTGTGTGTATCAATAGTTTATCCCTTTCAATAGCCGGGTGGTATTCTGTTGCGGGGCAGTACCACAGTTTGTTCATCCAGTCACCTCTTGGTGGACATTTCGGTTGTTTTCAGTTTGGGGGCTATTAAAATAAAGCTGCTATAAACATTGTTATGCAAGTCTTCGTGGGGAGGTCCCTTAGGGTAAACATCTACAAGTGGATAGGCTGGGTCATACGATAAATGCGTGTTTAAGTTGTTAAGACATTGCCAAACTATTTTTCTCTAAGTGGTCATACCATCTCCACCAGCAGTGAGGAGGAGTTCCATTTGCTCCACATCTTCCCTACCACTTGGTATAGTCAGTCTTTTTAAGAAGTATGTAGCGGTAGCTCATTGTGTTTTAATTTGCATTTCCCTAAAACCTGATGATCTTTGCATAGGCTTATTTGCCATCTGTATATCTTTATTTTTTATAAATTTATTGTATTTATTTATTTTTGGCTGCACTGGGTCTTTGTTGCTGCGCGTGGGCTTTAGTTGCAGCTAGTGGGGGCTACTTTTTGTTGCGGTGCATGGGCTTCTCATTGCAGTGGCTTCTCTTGCTGCGGAGCACGGGCTCTAGGCGCGTGGGCTTCAGTAGCTGTGGCTCGCAGGCTCTAGAGCGCAGGCTCAGCAGTTGTGGTGCACAGGCTCAGTTGCTCCGCGGCACGTGGGATCCTCCCGGACCAGGGCTCGAACCAGTGTCCCATGCATCAGCAGGTGGATTCTTAACCACTGCGCCAGCAGGGAAGCCCCATATAGTTTGTGCTTTTAACATCATATTTAAGAAATATTTGTGAAATGTGTGTTACTGAGATCTTTTCCTATCTTCTTCTAAAAGTTTTATAATTTGGTTTTATAATTTATAATTAAAATAAGTTTTATAACTTATAATTTGCCTTTCATTTAGGTCAGTGATCCATTTCCAGTTAATTATGTTTATGGTGTAATTTAAGGTTAATTTTTTTACATATGGCTATCCAATTGTTCCAACACCATTTGCTGAAAAGATTATCCTTTCTGAATTGAATTACCTTGGCACCTTTATCAGAAGTCAGTTGATAATGTGTGTGTGGGTCTGTTTCTGAACGCTATTCTGTTTCATTGATTTTTATGTCTTGATTACTGTAGCTTTATAAGTGTTGAAATCAGATCGTTTGAATTCTTCAACTTTGCTCTTTTTCGAAATTGTTTTGGTTCTTCTAGGTCCTTTGCATTCTCATATAAATTTTAGAATGAGCTTGTCATTTTCTATAAAACAAAACAAAACAAAATACCGCTGCAGTCTTTATTGGGATTGCACTGAATCTATTGACCAATTTGGGGGAAATTGACAGTATTAAGTCCTCCAATCCATGAACATGGGATATCCTCCCATTTATTTGAACCTTCTTTAGTTTCTTTCAACATTTCAGTATACAAGTCTTGCAATTCTTCTGCTAAATTTGTTCCTAAATATTGTATTTTTGATGCTATTGTAAATGGAATTGTTTTCTTAATTTCATTTTCAAATTATTCATTTCTAGTGTACTGATAGACACTTGATTTTTGCAGATTGGCCTTGTATCCTACAATCTTAATAAACTTGTACTTTGCTGATAATTTTTATCAGGAATGTATATTGGATTTTGAGATGATTATATGGTTTTTCTTCTTTAGTCTCTTAATATGGGGAATTACACTGACTGATTTTTGAATGTTTATTCCTTCATCCTTGCATTCTGGAATAAATCCTATTTGGTCATGATATATTAATTTTTTATGTATTGTTGGATTCAACTTGGTAAATTTTTGCTGAGAACTCTTACATTTATGTGCATGAAAGATATTTGTCTGTACTTTTCTCTTTCTGGTTCTGGTATCAGAGTAATGCTGGTTTCATAGAATATGTTAAGAAGTATTCCCTCCTCCTCAATTTTCTGGAAGAGTTTGTGTAGAACTGGTATTATTTCTTCCTTAAATGTTTGGTAAAATTAGCCAGTGAAGCCATCTGAGCTTTGTTTCATTGTGGGAAGATTTTAAACTACAAATCTGATTTTTAAAAATATATATATGGTTATTTATGATATCTGTTTCTTCTTAAGTAAGCTTTGTTTGTTTGTGTCCATTCATCTTAACTGTCAAATTTATTGATATAGACTTTTTCATAATATTCTCTTATTATCCTTTTTTAAAATGTATTTATTTATATTTTATTTTTGGCTGCATTAGGTGCGTGGGCTTCAGTAGTCGTGGCTTGTAGGGCTCTAGAGCACAGGCTCAGTAGTTGTGGCACGTGGGCTTAGTTGCTCCGAGACATGTGGGATCTTCCCCGACCAGGGCTTGAACCCATGTCCCCTGCACTGGCAGATGGATTCTTAACCACTGAGCCACCAGGGAAGTCCTTATTATCCTTTTAATGTCTGTTGAATCAATGATGGTCTCTTTCTCACTCTGATATTGGTAATTTGCGTTTCTCTCTACTTCCTGATCAGTCAGGTCACAGGTTTATCAACTTTATTGATCTTCTCAAAGAACTAGCTTTTGGTTTCATTTATTTTCCTTACAGTTTTTTGTTTCTGTTTCACTGATTTCTGCTCTTACCTTTATTTCCTTTCTTCTGCTTGTTTTGGGTTTGATTTGCTTCCCTCCCCACTGCCCCCCCCCCAGTTTCTTAAGGTGGAAACTTAGATCACTGTAGCTCATCTTAAGTTCTCTTTTTAATATGTTATATCACATACATAACATATTAGTATCACTGTGCAATTACATAGCTTATAAATGTGTATTTGTTGGAGGTATAACTTAAAAAATTTTAATGACAGATACGTACCATCAAAAAAGTTTGAAGACCAGCAGACCTAAATGAGAAGGAAATCCAAAAAAGAGGGGATATATGTATATATAGAGCTGAATCACTTTGCTGTACAGTATAAACTAACACAATATTGTAAAGCAACTATACTCCAGTTAAAAAAAAAAAAAAAGTTTGGAAACCAGCAAAAGCATTTTTTGATTGGAGCTCTGGGCAGACTCATTATTGGAAATTTTGAGCAGCGACATATCATGGGAACACAGGGATGCATGATTGGTGATGGCGTGTAGGATGGGGTGGATGGAGTGGAGTCAGGGTGTCCGACAGTCACTCCCTTGGCAAAACCCTGCAGCAGCGTTGGAGTGGCATCAGGACACAGGTGGAATTGGGCAGTCAGATGCCCAGTTCTCACCTGAGGAGCCAGCACTGAGCACCAACGGTTGTTTTCAGTTAGCAGCAATTATGTATGTGAAACACCTGGTGTACAGGGGATACTCAAAATGATAGCTGTTATCAAAACAAAAATGTACTTCTTTATAAATCGGAGATCATTAGAGAAACTGAAGGAACTAAGCAGCGCAAATGTTCTAAATACTGTCTGTACCTCTTCTTAATTTTTGTAGTTCTGTTTTGGCCATTTATCTCTCAGCCTTTTCTCAGCTGGTTGGTTTTTGTTTTTCTTTTTGTTTCCTCGCATGGTTTTCAAGCAGTCAAAACCCCCTTAGTTCTATAAGATCCGGTTGACGCTTTCTACTCTTCGCAGTCTTACGAGGAGTTGTCCTCCCTTCACCTGATCTGTCTCCCATGGAGGGCGGGGCAGTCTCCAGCTGGAGTGGCAGAAAGCAATCCATCCAGAGCCCCTGGAGCCTCCCGGACTGGAGGCCCAGCCTGTGGACAGTGGCCTCTCAGGGCTCCACATGGCCTTGTTATTCGTGGATCACACGTGGGCAAGGAGCACTTACGTGCCAGGCCCGGGGCCCACTCTGTGCCCATGTGTGGGTGCCCTTCACTTCTGAACTTCACAGGGCAGGTGCCTGTATCCCCAGGCCCCGAGAGTCAGGCCGGGATCCAGGTCTGCCACCCCAGCACCCTGGTGCTGCAAGAGTGTTGTGTAGACCCACATGGGCAGGAAGACACATTGAGGACCACCCGGGGGAGATCCCCACCCGGCACCAGCTCCCTCGGAACTGTGAACTATCGTTGGCTCAGCACGGCCCCTCCAGAGCCCTCAACTGGAACACGACAATAACAGTAATTCAGCTTCATAATTGATCCTCACTTTTGAAACATGTTATTGTCTGTGGTGATGATAAAAGTAGTTTCATTAAGAATAGTAGCTAACATTTCTAGAGGGCTCGTGCCAGGCACCCAGGGCTTTGCCAGTCTCATTGTCACCACAACCATCCAACAAGTAGATACTATTATTTTCCCATTTTACAGATAATTAGGGGGCTGGAAAGCCTGAGCTTCATACTCTCTGTATGGAGTGCACAGTTTCCTGTGTGGTCAGCCTGACCCCCCAGTCCAGCTCATTTTACCTTTTTCTCTGTCTTGCTCTCTGTGCTCCGGCCTCACTGACCTTCTTTTCCCCACCCCCGATCTGTCCTCCTGCTGCAGGACCTTTGCATGTGCCGGTTTCTCCACCCAGGATCTCCCTTCCCTCCTCCCAGCAGCTCCCTGGCTTTTGCCTTCTTCACTCCACCTCTTCCTTGGGCTCACACGGCCTCTCTAGCATTGCCTCCCGAGGCAGGTCTGCACTGCCCCCCTCTCCCACCCCCCATCCAGCCCCGCCTTCCTCTACTCCCACTATCCCTTTCCCACTCTTTGTGGCTCTGGTTATAGCTGATGTGTGGATTCTTTGATTCATATTGTCTCTCCCGATGGGCTGTGAGCCCCAGAGCTCAGGGACCATGTCTTTGCTGGTTTTTGTTTTAGCCTTCACTTGCGTTCCTGGCAGCTCCATGAGCCGAGTGTACACAGTAGGACGTGGACTATATCCGTTGAATGAGTGGCCACGTCTCCGGGACCGTGTGTGTTGCCCACAGCAGACGTCAGCATCTCTCCCCACCAGGCCCTCTGAAACCCCGCGGTCAGTCAGCTGGGGAGCTGCCTGTCTGCTCCTCCAAGGTCAGGACACGGGGTCCGCGGGCCCCGTGGGGACCAGCATGCGTGCTTTACCCCAGCTCAGCGGGCATCTCCCTGCTCCCTGGACCTTTGACTCTGACCCACCACCTGTACAGCCGGGTCACAGGGTGCCACTCCATGAGCTGCTGGGCTCAGGTAGCTTTGCTTTCCCAGAACACACGTAGAATAGTACTGGCACAGGATTTTTTTCAACTCCCAGGTGGTTGTGACGTGCGGCCAGGCTGAGAAAGGCTAGGAGCAAGGCTGGGAGCAAGGCGGGGAGCCCTGGGAGTGATGCGGAACTGGGGCTGCCTTCCTTTCATTCCTCCCTCTCCCCCGCCCGCATTATCAGCCAGAGCAAGTGAGGATGGGCCCCAGGGTTCCGCTCTGGTGTGAGGGCCACGGCTTTCCTTAGCTCAGTGGTTTCCGAACTTGGCTGGTATTAGAATCACTTGGGAATTCTTAAAAATTCCAGAACCCAAGCCACACCCACCCTAATTAAACCACAGTCACTGGGGGTGGGACACAGGTGGCAGCGATTTTTGAAGCTGCTCCCTAAGTGATTCCAAACTGTGCAGACAAGTCTGAGAACCACTGCATTAGGTTCTTAGCTGGGCCCCTGATCCAGAACATACAGCAGATACCACCTTCCCTTAGACTGTCTGCTGCCCAAGGTGCTGTGTGTGGAAGACTTTTCTTCTGTTGTTGTTTTTTGGATTTTTTTTTTTTTTGGCTGCATTGCGTCCTCATTGCTGTGCAAGGGCTTTCTCTAGTTGTGGTGAGCGGGGGCTACTGTTCGTTGTGGTGCGCGAGCTTCTCATTGCGGTGGCTTCTCTTGTTGCAGAGCACGGGCTCTAGGCGCGCGGGCTCAGCAGTTGTGGCACACGGGCTTCAGTAGTTGTGGCTCGCGGGCTCTAGAGTGCAGGCTCAGTAGTTGTGGCGCACGGGCTTAGTTGCTCCACGGCATGTGGGATCTTCCCGGACCAGGGCTCGAACCCGTGTCCCCTGCATTGGCAGGAGGATTCTTAACCACTGCGCCACCAGGGAAGTCCCTAGTGTCTTCTGTTTCATTTTATTCCGGAGGTCAGGACCATTCCCAAAACTGCAGGTTCAGAAATCCAAAGTGAGAGAGAACCGGTGGGCCATGCATTCAGGGACGTTACTGGGAGGTCTTTGGTTGAGTCTGAATCAGTCTCAAATTCTTGCTTTTGAAACTTGAGAGGGTAGTTTGCTGCTGCCTTCCTGAGTCACACTGAAGAGGCCTTGCATCCTTAAAAACAAATCAAGAATGTGTACTAAAGTAGCAAAGTGAGGAAGTAGCTGCCTGGAGGTGAGACATAATAACTGGGCCTCTAGCAGCTACCCTGGGCTGCCAGGTGGTCTTGAGAAGGAGAGGCACCTGCTGAGAACGGTGGAGCAGCAGCGTCACCCAGGGTCCCCCAGATCAGTCAGGTCCCCACTGTGTGGCGCCCACTCCAGGCTTCTTTTTCATCAGAGAGAAATAAAACTCTAGCTTATTAAGCCCAGGTGGGTTTTTTGTTTTGTTTTGGGGCTTTTTGTTATTTGCAGCTGAATCTAATTCTAGCAGATACCATAGGTTCAGTGGTTTGGCTCAGTGCAGGTCTGTCCTACACGCAGGGCCTGGAATGCTCAACGGTGTTAGGTGACACAGGGCAGTGGTGTGAGTTACAGAGGGCAGGGGAGAGGAGAGGTGGCCTGGGGACGGCATCACCTGCCCTGTACACACCCTCAGCTCGTGGATCAGCAGACCAGGGGCTGACAGAGCCTGTGTGTGTGTGTGTGTGAGTGTGTGTGTGAATGGGTGGTGTGTGCACGCGTCTGTGTAGTGGGGCGTGTCGGTACTTGTGTGGGGATGTGTGTGAGTAGCGTGGTGTGTGGTGAGGGAGGTGTGTGGAGGGGTGGGTGCCCGCTGCATTACATACAGCGAGGTAGGCAGGGAGGCTCTAGGGCCCCGTGGGGAGGGCCTGAGCTCCGGGGGAATGGCAAGAAAAGGGAAAACAAGGGGCCAGCAGGGCGGGTTGCCCAGCAGAGAAGGAACAAGAAGGAGATTAGGAAGAAAGCCGGCAGCGCAGGTCTGGAGGGGGGAGTCGGGGCGTGAGAGGCCAGAGCAGCAGCGAGTGGGTCTGGGTCAGGGCGCATCAGGGTCCCGCCGCCAGGGCGGTGCTCTGTGGGGAAGCCGTGAGGGGCTCTGTCCCGTGCTCACGCTGTAGTTGGGGCAGTGAAATGTGTGTGTTCTTGAAATGCGGGCTGGGTAGGATTTTGTGTTTCTACCCCACACTCGGATCATCCCTCTGATAACGTCTCCTAGCCCCGCAGAGGGGTGGGTCTGTGGGCTGGGCGCCGGGCCCCTCCCCTCCCAGGCCTCTCTGGCCCAGGCCCCGTCCCCTCCTGCCATCCCCCACCCCTGGGCCTGGCACCAGCTCCAACACGCCGGGCTCCTGGCTGGACCCAGGTCTCTGCAGGGCTCTTCCGCCTGCCCTTAGCATCGCCCTGCGTCACCCTGACCCCTTTCCCTACCCGCCACTTACACACCCGGGCACGGTATGTTTATTTTTCGTGAGCATTGTCTGTTTCCCCACGAAACCTTCAGCTCCATGACACCAGAACTTTAATCGCCTGCTGTTCACTTGCTGTTTGTTGACTGAATAACAATTTTAAATGACGGGGGCTAGAGCTGATTGACTAAAGCCCGTGATGTAGAACAAGTTTCAATTTAAACACAAGAGTGCCGAGGGGAGTTAAGTAATCAGAGTTGGGAGGATAAGAAACCATACGATTTTAAGCCTCCCCTAAATGTTATGAGCCCCACCCACACTCGGGTGTGTGATGGGTCGGTAGCTTGCGTTCCTTTGGGAACCAGCACCCCCGTTACAGCTGACGGGGACTCCGCCTGCTGTGGCGCTGAAGGGTCTCAGATGGTGTTAGAGAATCAGGACCCAGTCAGATGGCGCCTGCAACACCCAGAACGCTCCTTAGCAACTCGATTTGGGGGCGGGGAGGGGGAGGACAAGGACAGGTGTCTGAAGACTCCGCTCCCCTAAGGCCCAGGATGGGACCTGGTGGGTATGACAAAGGGGTGAGCAGGCCCAGGCAGGGGGGCTGGCACGGCCGGCGCTGAGGAGGGTTCTCAGGATGTGCGTGGTTTTCCCATTCAGTGGAAATGGTGCCAGGAGAGTGGGTTACGTGAAGTAAATCTGCTTGGGAGTCGCAGATGGAAAAGTCACTTTTATCTCAGACCTGATGCCTTTCTTCCCCTGACTTCCCCCGAAGCCTCAGTTCCATCCCAGGAGAGCTTTCAGACTCAGAGTTAATAAACAGAGCCCAGATGCGCGGGGCCGTTGGCGCTGGCATTGGACACGGCCCAGGGCCCTGGTGCTCCCCCGGGGGATCCCCTCAGATGACCGTGCTGTGGGCGTAAAGGAGCTGAGTTCGCGAGACTTTTCTTCTGTGTCAGCTCTCCAGAAAACCCTCCTTCGGGGCAAACCGTGCTCGGGAAAAGCTGAGCGCACGGCCTACTTACGGGCAGCGTTAATTACGGGCTCTCGGGTGCCTGTCCTCACTTAACCAACTTCCCGGGCTGTCTGTCGGATGGGGACTGATTGACCCCGAGGTGACCCAGGCCCCTTTCTGTGACCGCTCCTGACACCTCAGCCCGGGTGGAGCGGGCGTGTGGAGTAATCGCCGGGGAGGCGCGGGGAGAGGGGCCGAGGCCAGGCTGGGCCTCTGGCCGGCGGGGTCCGCACTGCTGCTGTCACGGGGCTTCAGGGGCACCTGCGGGGGCCGCCGCGGGGGGCCGGGTCCAAGGCTGCGGGCAGGATGTCGCCGCCCAGCTGGGCCTCTGGAGGCCTTGCCCTCCGGTGATTCTCTTACCACACCATCTTCCCCTCCTGGCAAGGTCACCGGCCACCCACACCGTCCCCCATGGCTCAGGCTCAGGGAGACTGTCCTCTCTCATTGTGTTTTGCAGCCTTCATTCTTCCCAGCTTGTTTGTGTAGCGGGCAAGGGGTAGCATTACCTTTCTCGGACTTGTTAAGCTGCCCAAGAGGAAAAAACTAAACAAACAAGAAGGTTTTTCCTCCTCCCAGAGTCTCATTACTACTTGGGTGAGCCTCGACCCGTATACGTTTCCAGAGGGAGACACTTGATGCCAACCGGCCCAAGGCTCGTCCCTGGACGGGACTCAGACCCTCCGCCGGCCGTTCCACTGTCTGCTGGCTCTGCAGCTGCACGGGACCGTTGCCGAGACATCTCAGCTCGTTTAGGACGCCCTGTTTCTTGCCTTGGGTCGCTGGATGTGCCATGCTCTTTCATGCTCTTTGTCATTTCTGTCCCTTTGCCGGGCGTGTGCTTCCCACCTGCCATTCCACCTCCCCCAGCCCCCAGTTAACTTCCTCTCCCCTGAGTAGGCTCCACACCTTTCACCGGCTTAGATTTTTGCAGGAACACACTCTCTTATATTTGTTTATCTGCCTGGCTCCTCTCCCTCCTAGACTTGAGCTCCCTGAGGTCAGGGGTTCTACTGGGTCACCTTTCTGTCTTTGGTGACATGGTGGGGTCCATCGAGAGGGGCCCATAGGTGGGAAGGTTCAAGCCTGAGCTGCTCACGCGCTCCTGGCCCAGCTTCCACACTCTTGATTCCCACAACTCACCTGCTGCCAGATCCCTCATCTGCGTTCTCAGCGCTGCCAGCTTGTGACTTTTTTTCCAGTTTCCCTCTTAGTCATGGACTGCTTGGTCAGGTTTGTGTAGGATGCTCTCTGTTCATGGGTTCATTCATTCATCATTCATTCATCACCCATCCATCCATCCATCCATCCATCCATCCACACACTGGCCACTCCTCTAGGCTCTGGGTGTGCAGGGATGAACAGCACAGACCTAGTCCCTGTCCTTGTGGAATTTACATTCTAATGGGGAAAGACAAACAAGAAGCAATCAAATCAGGACATAAGATGATGTAGAGCGGTGAGAGGGTGGAGATGTGGGCGCTGCGATGTGGACGCCGCAGTGCAGAAGAGCGTGTGGAGTGGGATGCAGAGGTGCAGCCGTCTCTGGGAAATACGCTCCACCGCATTGCCTGTTATTTCTCTATTCTCCCGGTTCAGAAAATATCTTTAAATAGCCTGACAGGAGAAAAGGCCCTCAGTCTGTAAGGTTTTTCTCCTTTGTTGATGTGGTCAGATTATCGTTCATGTCTTGTTAAGAGAGAATGTCCTCGAAGCTCGAGCTTGCTGAGAAGATGCGTTCCCGGGCTGCAAGGAGGGCCCCTGGCAGGGACGGTGGACCTGGGAGTGCCCAGACTTTGCCACCAAGGCGCTGCTGAGTCCGCAGTAGGTGCAGAGCTGGCCTCAGCCCTTGGTGGCAGAGAGCCCAGGGCCCCGGAGCCTGGTGTCTCCAGAGTCTTGCTGTCTCCAGGCCTCTGGTTCAGGACTTGGCATCTGGCTCAGCTCGGGGCAGCTCAGTGCCCCAACGGCTGCCTGGTGGAGATGGTCAGTGTGCCGTCCTCCCCGGTCCCTTGCATGTCAAGGTGGCCATAGCTTGAAGACGGGAGAATGAATGTCCAGGTTCCCAAAGTGCCAGCAAGTATCTGAAACCACTGGTGGCTTTACCGCTCCGGATAACACCCGTGCTGCCCGAGGATGGGGCTACCAGCCCCGCTTGTGGGCACAGTGCGGCCTGTCCTGCTGTGCCCGCCCTAACCCCCCGCCCTTCCTTGGCCTGACAGATGCGGACACGAGCTTGTGGTGCCCCTCGCTGCAAGAGGTCACGGCCGCGTTCCACAGCCTGGGTACCCACAGCCCTGCTTTGCAGCCCCCGGGGCCCCTCCAGCACGATGGGAGGTGAGTACCTCCCCCACCTCGGGGTCCTTCCTCATGCGGTCCACAGCCACTGAACGCAGTTCAAACCCATCTAATCGTGTACATTAAATATGTGTAGTGCCAATTACACCTCAGGAAAAATGTAAAAAGCAAAACAAAACAAAATATTACCCCACAAATAGACTCTTATAAACATATGTCCATGCTAGGAAACACTAAAGTATTTCCTTTTCTGTAAATGTAATACGCCTGGCCGTTCATTGTACAAAGCTCCATTTTCATTATTGTTGGTGGTATCCAGCCTTGGCTCAATAAGCATTTTACAAGTTAGAGAAAGGAAAGATTTCCTCTGGTGATTATTTTAAATTATGTACTTTCTTTTTTCTTTTTTTTTTTTTTTGGCCATGCTGTGCAGCTTGTGGGATCTCAGTTCCCCGACCAGGGATTGAACCCGGGCCACAGCAGTGAAAGCCCGGAATCCTAACCACTAGGCCACCAGGGAACTCCCAAATTATGTGCTTTTTTTTTTTTTTTTTTTTTTTTGCGGTATGCAGGCCTCTCACTGTTGTGGCCTCTCCCATTGTGGAGCACAGGCTCCGGACGCGCAGGCCCAGCGGCCATGGCTCACGGGCCCAGCCGCTCCGCGGCATGTGGGATCCTCCCAGACCGGGGCACGAACCTGTGTCCCCTGAATCGGCAGGCAGACTCTCAACCACTGCACCACCAGGGAAGCCCCTATGTGCATTTTTTGAGGTTAAAAAAAAGAAGTTACCAAGCTCAGGCTCTAGCCCCAATGGTGAAGCACAGAGTCTGAGGGAATCACAGCACACAGGTACCCCTGAGTATAGTTTCGCACCACGAATGAACGGCGTGTGACACAGCCTCGAGGCGACGGGAAGACCCAGGCACGGCTGAGTCTTGCTGCCCTGACTGGCATTTGTTCCCGCCCCTTCCTGACTCAGCGCTCGCCGCCCCTCCTCTCCTGAGACGTGTCCCAGTCTCTCTGGTCTGTCTCCAAGCCCCTCCTGGCACATAACCTACTACCAGCTCATGGCCAGCAAGGCACAATTTTACATGTCATTTCCACAGTGCTCCACTTTGTGTCGTGGGTGCCCCCTTTGTGCCCTGGGCAGCGATGCTAATTTGTCCCCACCCTCTAGGGACAGAGCCGTACGATACATAGACGACTCGTGTTGGGTGGATGGGTTGTACAGGTGTCAGTTTTGGCACATCCAAACTCTCTGTTGAGAGTTCTTTGAGCAGCTGGTTTGAGAACCCCAGACAGGCTGCGCCGTGGGAGCCCCCTCCCTCCTGCCGACAAGCCCTCAGGGCACCGTGGTGGGCGGATGTTTCTTTAGGGGAACACCAAAGCTTTCTTAAGAACCTGTTCCACCACTGTGTTTGGTAATTGTCTGCCAAACCAAACCAGACCAAACCACACTTGCTGGGCTGTAAATACTCTGCCCATGTGCCAGCCTGCCGTGGGCGACGGGGAGCGAGAGATGAAGCTTCGCCCGCTGGCCTGCTGCTCACCCCCTGCTGTGCGGCCCGGTTCCTAACAGGTCTCGGACCTCTACCAGCCCGGGGGTTGGGGACCCCTGCTCTAGGCTATTCAGGGAACACCAAGAACATTCTGGTATCTCTTCCACCAAGGGTGTGGCGTCCTTCCCGATTCCATGGGCCACAGGAGAATCTTCAGGGCAGGCAGTCTTCTCTCTATCATCCTCCTCGGAGGCTCATCCCGTGTCAGTCGGTTCCACGTCGGGTGCTTCTCTGTTGACGTCTAGGGATGTCACCATCTAAGGCTCCGCTGGCCGAACAGATGCCCTGGGGCTCCTCGGGGGTACCCACAAGCCTTGCAGTGGCCAAGACTGGAAATGAGGGCACACGTGGGCGCACGGCTTGGCTTGGCTGCCTGGCTCGTTGTCGTGAGAAAGACAGGTCTTTCACCAATCGTTCCTAATCTCAGATTTCCTTAAAACTCATCACCGTCTCATTGAACACTTCAAGATTTCCTTCCAGAAGGAAACAGCCCTGCTGCTGCTGGACCATGCACATCGTCTGATGTCTGCCTTGTTGCAAAGAGAGTAGCCCTCTGCCCAGTGATAAGGCTGGGGAGGGAGAAGTCAGGAGGATATTTGGGAAAGAAAGGCCAACAGAGGAGGGACCAGAACGTGAACACCGGATAGGAAGCAGGCCAGAGCCTCGGCATCCTCAGAGGGGGCTCGTGCCACTCGGCTGTTCAGACACTCTTCGTCAGGTACCCCCGGTCTCACTTGGGAAGAGAGGGGGCAGTGGCTGGTCTTCCAAGGCTGCTCCCTGATTACAAAGCCCAGGTGAAGAGCCCTGGTCAGACCACAAGGCTGGCCGCTAAAGACCAGCAGCCTGCTGCTGTTGCCTGGTGCCAGAAGCCTTCATCCATTTGGTTTTCCAAGAGGGCAGCCTGATGCAGAGGCCAAAGGGGTAAATAAATGACAGCTAATCCACTGAAAGGGGGCGTTTGGTAATGGGCTGCCTCGGGGCAGAGTAATTCGATCCAGGTAAAGTTTGCCCCTCCCTCCCTTTCCATTAGCTCAGCATCTGTTCCTCTTCATTGCGTTGACCTCCGTCACGCAGAGCCCAGATGACGGGTCTGGTCTGGTTTGGCGGTGCAGGCCTGAGGCGAGCACCCTGCCTGCAGCCCCCGTGGCGGGCTCTCGGTTATGGTGGCGGCCGTGCTTGTAGCTTCCCTTACAGTCTTCCCTCAGAGCAGGTGCAGAGAGTCACTTTATTATGCTTTTCCAACAGCACTAGGGGAAAACAAATAGAGAAGCTGGCGTACCTCTCTTAAGAGTGTGGAACAATGTCATTGCAGCCCAAACTCCAGCTCCTGGCTGCTGGCCAAGGGCCGAGAGCCCTAACTCCGCCAAGCCTGTGTTGAGGCTGGGAGGCAGGGGTGGGGTGAAGCTGCTTTGCAGGTGGAGTCTGGTGGTGGGACCCTCAACGTGCCCTTCACCTGCTGAGTCCTCTGGGAGAGGAGTGGGCTTATTAGGCTATGAATTCCTCTTCTCCGAGCTGGAGGCCTGGGGATGAGCTGATGCCACGTCCCAGGACAGCAGTCACGATGCCGACGTCCCAGTCGAGCCTCAGAAAGGCAGGCCGGGCACAAGGACCCCGATTTGTTTCCTGCTGTTCCCAGCAGAGGCGGCACAGGGGAGGCTGTTCCCCTGTCCACTTGGGAAGGCTGACCTTCCTCCCCAGCGAGGAGAGGCCTCGCGTCATAGCCACACTTCCCCTGCCCAGCTCGGAGAAGACGCGTCCCCAGCGCACGTTTTCTACACTCCTCCTCCCGCTAGCAGCCCCAAGCTGTCTGAAAGCCCACTCCTCTTGGGCAGAGTCACAGAGTCGGCTCTGAGGCTGCCCCCACCCTTCGGGAGATCTGAAAACATTCCCACCCACGCTTGCATGGCCCCGTGCGTGCTCACGGGCTCGTACAAGGCAGAACTCCCCTGCACACGCTGACGCAGGCCCAGCGTGTGCCCAGATGCGTGAGCGCCAGCCTCACCCGTTCGTACTCTGGCCCTAATAAATGCTAAAACCTGGAAGAATGTCTGATCCCAGTCCTGTCCCGCACCCCCTCCTGACTTTGGTTTGTTGACACCAATTTCCCGGGTGCCTAGAGATGGGTTTCTTTTTTTCCCCTCTGAGAAGCAGCACCAAGAAGTAAAGAAGAGCGGAGCCTTGGGGAACTGTGGCCGGGGCGGCTCCACAGGAGGCTATTTTTGACAGTGTTGTCTTCATCATCGGTGTCGTCACTTATAGAGAGTCCGCTGTTATCAGGAACTCCAAGCCAGTTAGTGAGAGTGGAGGAGTGGAAGAGACAGCAAAGGGAGCCTTGTCATAAAGTCACCTTACTTACTTGAAACCAACAACATACACTTGCCCAAAGAAAGAGCGTCATTTAGTGAGGGTGCCCCTGATCAGTGTCTCCTCCAGGGAGCATGTGCCTGGGAGGCTTGTGCAGAGGGTGGTGTGGCTCTGCTGTCGGCTAGTGCCTCTCTCCCTCTGGGACTCTCGCCACCCTGAGTGTGACTCTGGTCTTTAAAGAGGGTGTTTTCAATACGACCCTGGCCTCTAACTTCATCCAGGCTGTTTCCTCTCTAGGGGAAAACTGGCCATGCCGGGCTTGTCCGTGGACAGCATGGTAGTGGGACATCTTTGGAGGGGTTCTCGAGGACCACTTATACTCTAATTTCACCTTACTTGCAGGTGCTTTGGAGTCTAACCTGATGTAAACTACAAAATAGTGTCCTTTTCGGTGCATGAGCAGACTCACCATAACTGTGTGGACAAAGAGTGCTTTTAAGGAAGACTTTTGGGGGGCAGTGGAGAATGATTTTCTGGTTTCCAAGTCCCAGAAAACTAAAGCTGGAGGCCTTCCTGGAGCGGCAGCGTTGGGGAGCCAACCCCCAAGAAGCCCCAGTGACCGCCCCCCACCTCCTGGCATTCATCCCCTTGTGCAGCTCTCTGTCACCCCAAGTCAGGCTGGCCCGTGTGGCCTGGAGAAATCAGCAGAAGTGATGTCACCTCCAAGGTTAGGTTATGAAAGGCTGCAACCTCCGTCTCAGGCAGGTATCTCCTCTCACGTCACTCGCTTCAGGGGAAGCTGAGGCAAGTTGCAGAGCCCTGTGGAGAGGCCTGCACGGCGAGGACTGAGGCCAGTGACCCCTGAGTGAGCTGGGAAGCAGCTCCTCCCGCCCAGTCAAGCCTAAGCTGACAGCAGTGCCCCCACCAACGTCTTGGAGGCAGCCTCCCAAGAGAGCCAGAGCCAGACACGCCCCCCCCTTCCCCGCCCCTCCACGCTGCTCCTGGATTCTTGACCCTCAGAAACTGCACAGAATGATACATATCTGCTGTTTTTTAAGCCTCTACATTTGGGGGTCATTTGTTAACGCAGCAGTGGGTGGCCAGCACACACGGGGCATCAGGGTCCCAGGCTGAATGGATCATCCACAGGCTCTCTGTTCTTCTCCAGCAAGTGCGGCCTCCCTCTCTGCCTCACTTCTCCCCTTGCGCCCATCTCCTCCTGTTTCCTTTCCTTTGTTTTTGTCTTACCTTAGCGAGCTTAAAAGTGAGGCTAGCCTGAGCCAGAGTGAGCAGCAGGACACCCCCCAGGACACGGCCTTGGACAGCAGCCTGAGCTACATCTGTAAGGTGAGCCCCACCCATCCCTCTGCTCGCAGTCCAGACCTATTCAGCACCTAGTTCAGTGAATACCGCTGAGCATCACCGCAGGCACTGTGCCGACGGCCAGGAGGGATGCCACAGGAGCCCGTGCTCTCCACGCCTGCGCCCTCCACACCTGCGCCTGCCCCTGACGACCCCAGGGGCCTCGACTCCAGACCTCCCCATTTTTCTCAGTTCCTTCCCAGCGGGGCCCTGGGCTCACAGTGCCAGGGAGGCGCCCCTGCCCTAGTGCTCCCTCTGCTCTCCAGTTCCTGACGCTGTGCGTGCAGGCCCAGCCAGGGGCCTACGCCGATGGGAGCCTCTTGGGCCTGATTGAGCTGCTGTGCCGAGCCGGCTTGGACGTGGGGCTTCGCCTGCTGCCCAAGACTGACCTCCAGCAGCTCCTGCTTCTGCTGCTGGACAGCATCCAGGAGTGGCCGGGGAAGGTACGGCAGACCCCTGGGCCCAAGCCCGAGCCCCCAGCCTCACCGCGAATGCTCCCTTCACGGCCCCTAGAGTGCCCCTGGTGGGGACAGCGCTGCTCCCTCCCTTACCTGGCCTCCACGACCCACCCTCGTACTCTCCAGACTTCCCCCCCCACAGTGGGCTGGTAGGGAGGTCAGGGTGGAAGGCGGGCCACGTCCCCCCAGCCCACCTTGATGCCTGCTGTCCCCACAGCTCCGGCAGCTGTGCTGTGCCCTGAGCCGGGCATCTGATCACCACCACAACCTGCTGGCGCTTGTGCAGCTCTTCCTGGACGTGACGCCCCGGAGCAGGTGGGTGCTTCTCCACCTCTGTCTCCCCCCACCTGAGGCTTATCCCCGCACCTGTGCTCACCCACTGTGGGCGATCCACAGTCCACCCCATCCGTCCCCACAAACCTCCCCCTCCCGCCCAAAGTCAAAAACCCAGGAGAAAGAACTAAGAATACAGCTCACTAATGAGTTCATTACAAAGGGAAAAAAACCTCATTTTCTTAACACGGTCTTCTTAGCAAAACCGTCGCCTTGTACAATTCGCCTCAGACCTGCAGCATCCCCACCCACCCTTCTTTGCGGCTCCCTCCCCGGTCCTCAGTGGAGGGAGGGTTCCTTCTGTCATTCAGAGCTCAGCTGTGTGTTGTCTCTTGATCACTCCCCGCTCCCACCCCCCTCTCAAACTCTCCATTCATCATTCTGTTTTATTTTATGGACAGTATTTTTTTTTTTTCTTTTTTTTTTTTTTTTTTTTTTTTTTTTTTTGCGGTATGCGGGCCTCTCACTGTTGTGGCCTCTCCCGTTGCGGAGCACAGGCTCCGGACGCGCAGGCCCAGCGGCCATGGCTCACGGGCCCAGCCGCTCCACGGCATATGGGATCCTCCCAGACCGGGGCACGAACCCGTATCCCCTGCATCGGCAGGCGGACTCTCAACCACTGCGCCACCAGGGAAGCCCTATGGACAGTATTGATCTCTGCCAGAAATTTTCTTACTGTTTGTTCCTTGTTCATGGCTGCCTCTCCTCCTTGTCACTTCCAGGAGAGCAGGTCCCTTATTGGGGTCACTGCCATATCACCGCACGTCCAGAACAGTGCCTGGCATTGCTGTTGGCACTTTGTAAATTCTTTTCAAATGAACAAACGAGGTGAACAAACAAACTCAGCCCACAGGGAGATAAGACCCATTCGCTGGACCTGCCCCAGTCTCTCCCCTCTCCCCTCCTTCCTTCTCCCACTTGAGGCCACAGCCGCAAGGAGTCCTTTGCCCTTCCCTGTGCAGACCACTCCCCAGGTCCCCTCCTCTCCTCTCCAGCCCTCCATCTGCAGCTCGTCCCACCTAGAATGACACCCCTTCCCACCCTTCCAACCAGGCCTGTCCTGGCCCCCTCCAGGAAGACCCTTCACAGGTACCCACACAGTCACTCTCCACCGGGGCCACCCCCCTGCAACTCCCTCCCCAGGGGAAGCTTCTGGGAGCAGGCTTAGAGTTCTGCTCAGACTCCTGTCCTCAGCAAACATGCTGAGCTCAACTTCAAGCCTAAGATGGGAAGCTTGATCTCTTTCCTGTGAATCTGGCTGGAAGAGAGGAGGCCTTTCCACAGTCCTGAAAGGAAAGCTTTTGCTGTGTATTTGAAAGAACTGGGCTTCTCGAAGCTCTGTCTAAGACCTTTAAGTGATGCATGCGTCAGAAATGGCAGTCCTGGAGGGCTTTCCCGTCCCCACCTCATTATCCCTGTTCATCCCGAAATCCTGTCCATTCTGCCTTCCACATCCTAAATCCTTGCTTCTAGTTGCCTCTCTCTGTCAGCTCCACAAAAGCAGGGACCTCGTCTGGGTCACTTTAAATCAGCTACCTCCTTCCCGCCCCCTTCTGCTTTCATCTCACCATCTCTCACCTGGATGATGGCAGTGACATTCTGTCCCTGGCTCCTCCTTCAAAGGCTGTTTGCTCTGCAGGTACATGGGATTATCGTGTCTCTGCCTTGCTGTCGCCTGCACGGCCAAGTGCAAACACCTTAGCTTGGTCTCCAAGGCCCCATGTGGTCCAGCCCCAGTTTCCCATTTGCTCCAACCAGGCCATGTGATTTGTATTTGTTCTGCGTCCTTTTATATGTATATATATTCACATGTATGTAAATGTTTATAAATACAGGCAGACCGCATTTCACTGTGCTTCTTCACTTTATTGCACTTCACAAATATTGTGTGTTTTTGTAGAAATGAAGCGTTGTGGCAGTCCTGCATCGAGCAAGTCTGTCAGTGCCATTTTTCCAGCAGCATTTGCTTACCTCGTGTCTCTGTGTCGCATTTTGGTAGTTCTCAGAATATTGCGAACTTTTTCGTTATTAGGTTTGTGATGGTGGTCTGTGATCAGTGATCTTTGACGTTACTATTGTGAAAAGATTAGGACTCACTGAAGGCTCAGATGATGGTCAGCATTTTTTAACGAGGTGTTTTTTAATTAAGGTATATACACTGTTATTTCAGACATAATGCTACTGCGTACTTAATAGACTACCGTATAGTGTAAACATAACTTTAAAAAAAAAGTTTATTGAAGTATAGTTTATTTACAATGTTGTGGTTAATTTCTGCTGTACAGCAAAGTGATTCAGTTATACACATATATTTTCTTTTTCATAATCTTTTCTATTATGGATATTGAATATAGTTCCCTGTGTCGTAGTACCTTGTTGTTTATCCATTCTATATACAATAGTTTGCATCTGCTAATCCCAAACTCCCAATCCTTCCCTTTCCTACCCCTCCCCTTTGTCAGCCACAAGTCTGTTCTCTGTGAGTCAGGTTTTTTTGTAGATATGTTTATTTTGTAGATATGTTTTGCGTATATGTATTTTAGATGTAAGTGATATCATATGGTATTTGTTTTTCTCTTTCTGACCTACTTCACTTAGTATGATAATCTTTAGGCCCATCCATGTTGCTGCAAATGGCATTATTTTACTATTTTTTAATGGCTGAGTAATATTCCATTGTATATATGTACCATATCTTCTTTACCGATTCATCTGTCGGTGGACATTTATATTGCTTCCATGTCTTGGCTATTGTAAATAGTGCTACTGTGAACATAGGGGTGCATGTATCTTTTCGAATTATAGTTTTGTCTGGCATATGCCCAGGAGTGGGATTGCTGGATCATATGGCAATTCTATTTTTAATTTTTTGAGGAGCCTCCATACTCTTTTCCATAGTGGCTGGACCAGCTTACATTCCCACCAACAGTGTAGGAGGGTTCCCTTTTCTCCACACCCTCTCCAGCATTTATTATTTGTAGACTTTTTAACGATGGCCATTCTGACCAGTGTGAGGTGGTACCTCATTGTAGTTCTGATTTGCATTTCTCTAGTAATTAGCGATGATGGGCATCTTTGCATGTGCCTATTGGCCATCTGTATGTCTTCTTTGGAAAAATCTCTATTTAGGTCTTCTGCCCATTTTTTGATTGGGTTGTTTGTTTTTTTTGTTACTGCTAAACAGTAGGAGCTGTTTGTATAATTTGGAAATTAGGTCCTGTCAGTCACATCGCTTGCAAATATTTTCTCCCAGTCTGTAGGTTTAAACACAACTTTTACATGCACTGGGAAATCAAAAAATTCACGTGACTTGCTTTATTGTAATACTTGCTTTGTTGTGGTGGTCTGGAACCAAGCTTGTAATAGCTCCGAGGCGTGCCTGCACATATGTGTGTGTGTGTGAGATGAGCCTCATTCTTTTCCATAGCTGCATAGTATTCCCTAGTGTGCATGCAACCAGTCCCCTGTTCTGGATATTTGTCCAATATACAAGCTTTGTGCATCTATCCAAATATTTCTATAAGATTAGTTCTTTGAAATTGCAGTCCTAAAGTATGTATATATAAAATTTGGCCTCCACAAAAGAAGCTGTACTAATCAATAACAGACATGAAAGTGCCTGTTTCTCCACATTCTCATTAACACCGTGTAGTCTCAGTTTTGTTTTTAAGTTTTAATTAATCTGGTAAGTGAAAAATCTCTTCCTGTGGTTCTAATTTTCATTTCCCTGATTGCCAGTGAAATTGAGAATCTTTTCCTATGTTTATTGGCCTTTTGTGTTTCTCTTGGTGTAAATTACCTCTTGATATCTCGCCCATTTTTCTATCAGGTAATTTTTCTTCTTCTTAATTATATTGATTTATAAGCAACTTATTACATTTTGGACACCGTGTTTTCTCCTAAGTCTGTAAATTGTCCTTTTTAAACCTTTGTGTATATCCTTCCGTGAACTGATTTTTTTTCCCTTTTTTAATAAACTTTTTTTTTTTTAATTTATTTTTGGCTGTGTTGGGTCTTCGTTGCTGCATGCAGGCTTTCTCTAGTTGCGGCGAGCGCGGGCCACTCTTCATTGCAGTGCGCGGGCTTCACATCACGGTGACTTCTCTTGTTGTGGAGCACAGGCTCCAGGCACGTGGGCTTCAGTAGTTGTGGCACGTGGGCTCAGTAGTTGTGGCTTGCGGGCTCTAGAGCGCAGGCTCAGTAGTTGTGGCGCACGAGCTCAGTTGCTCTGAGGCATGTGGGATCTTCCCGGACCAGGGCTCGAACCCGTGTCCCCTGCATTGGCAGGAGGATTCTTAACCACTGAGCCACCAGGGAAGTCCCTTCAATAAACGTTTAATTTCAGAATAGATTTAGATTCACAGAAAAGGTACATGGATAGTACAGAGAGTTGATTGTAACTGAATCTTTCTATCTTGAAAAGGAAGGCCTTCCCCACCCCCAAGAGCATAAAAATATTGTGTTCTATTTTCTTTCAGTACTTATATAACTTTGTTTCTCTTGGCTCTTAATCCCATCTGGAATCTATTTTTTGTAGGTATGAGACAGAGATCTAACTTGATTTTTCCCACCCCCAAAGAGCCAGTGACCCAACACCAATTTTCTTCTGTCTTAGTAATCCACCATTTCCCAACAGATTTGAAACTACCTGTGTCATATCCTCAATTTATGACATCGTTCATCTGTTAGCCAAACTGTGATATCGGGAATCAGTGTCTTTCTGAGGGTATCTTTTTTATAGCTGGAGGGCCCTCGGTAGATGCTCCTTAAATGCTCATAGTGAATATAATGGAATGGCCTCACCTGCTTTCAAACAGACACGAACTAGGGTAAAACCTCCTGCCGAGACCCGTTGCTGGGAAAGAGGCTCATCATAGGGACGGGTGGTATGTATTCATTTACTTAGAAATGTTATTTCTTTTTCTATGTAGATAAAGCACTCAGAACAAAATTCAAAAGGCACCAAGGAGTACCTCTAGAACACCTGCCCCTCCCCCTCCCCCGTGCCTGTACCACCTAGCCTTGTCCCCATTTCTCATCTGTGCTTATGGCTTGTCCTCCCCGCCCTCCTGTCCACTTCAGCGTAGGTTTTGGCCGCTGTTCCATACTGGATCGGAAAGAGCTTCTAATGCTTTTGCACAGCTGCCCTGTATTCACTGTGCTCTTTAGTGAGCCGCCCCCTCCGCAGCGTCCCCGTGGTGGTGGCCTTGTTCTCCCCTCGCTGGTGGCTGCCCCACTGGGCTCAGTGCCCAGACTGACCCCAGGAAGGAGGGCGTGTTGTTGTACGATGGGCTGCCACTTTCTTCGTCTGCCTGCCTGCCGACTGGTTAAGCACAGAGCGAGAACCCCCGCCAACACGGGTGTGACCCCCACCCCCCTCCCCACCTGGTTGACCAAGACTTCAAGGGATGCACTGTGAGGCGAAGTTGAGCGTAACCGTGAAAAATGAAAGTACAGACTAGAGCAAAGCACCTGAAATGGGGCCAATGGGAAGAGGAGGCTCTTGGAGGAAAGTCTGTCTTGGGACTCTGCCCCTCTGGGGTGGCTCCAGGAGCTGCTGGGGAGAGCGCATGTCCGCACAAGCCTCTGCGGCAGCTCCCACGGGCCCTGTCGGGAGGGAGCTGCCCCTGAAAGCTGAGGTTCCCAGGCTCGGGACCCTCCTTCACCACCTGAGAAAGTTTATTAAATGTCCCACGGGGGCTGCCTCACCCTGGCCCTGGAAGTAGAGGGGAAGTGACACCAGCTTAAGCGGATTCCTGGTCACGAGGGAGAAGAAGGCAGCTCTGGGAGAAAGCAGCCTTCAAAGTCACCAGCTGTTTGCCCCAGGGATGAGAGTAGTGACAGGTGCGGGCGCACCAGAGCTCCCCGGAGCCCTCCTTGCTTCCCTCTGGGTTCCACGCTGCCGCCCCGGGTGGGCAGAGGGTCCTTGCAAGGCCCCGGACCGCTTCATCTTCTCCCAGCCCATCAGCCTCTCCCGGCTTCGCTTCCTGGGTCCCTCGCTCCACTGTTAACTCCCTTTCTTGCGCGTTCTTCAGATCTGCCCACCCTGAAAACTGCATGGCCACGTGGCGTGGTGCTACCACATTCCCTGGTTCCCCCCATCGGCCCCTGACCCCTTCAGGCCGCCCAGGAGCCGCCCTGAGTTGCCAGCCAGCCTCCTGGGGGCCCTCAGCAGATTCCAGGCTCCACCAGGCTTCCTGCTGGAGACACCTCTGCCCTCCCAGCAAACCGCGGGGCCCCTTCTCTCTCCACAGGATGACTGCTGCCCCCGCACACACGCCCCGTGGACCCACAGCTCTCACCCCCGTGTTTCCTCCTGGTCCCTCCTCCACATTCAGGATCTCAGCCGTCCTGCCTTTTCCGGAACCTTCCTTCTTTATCATCCTTGCTCGTCCTTATACCTTCAGCTTTTTATTCTCTACTGGCTCTTTCTGTCAGCAAAGAAATATGCTCTGTGTGTCTCCTGCCTTCGAACGCCAGGCAGGTCCGTCTCCACCCACCCCTCCCTGCAGCTGCTGCTGCTGTCCACGCTCTCCACCCCGAGCTCTCTCCTTCTCCTTGTCCGAACCCTGCCCACCCGGGACACGGGGGTTCTTCAGAGCTCAGAGTGTCTCAGAGGGAGTTCTCACCTGAGAAAAGAGACAGTCGGGCCTCTGGAGGCGGACAAGTCGAGAACATTCTAGAAGGAGTCCACCAAGGCCCCAGACCCTCAAGATTTCATAAGGGTTCAAAATCTGGAGGAACAAGAGGCAAGAGGAAAGTCATGTCCAGGGGTCAAGGGACCATGGCTGGAGCTGGGAGGACAGCCGAGGGTCCCCATGAAGCCAGGAACATGTGGGCTGGTGGCTGAGCAGGAGCTCGCTCCGCTTTAGGAGTGGCTGTTTGTGGGGGGGGGGGGCAGTGGGAGTCGAGGCGCCAGCCCAGTCCTCCTAAAGCGCTTTGTCCCCAGTGACCTAATGGCCTGTCCTCGTGTGCAAGCTTCCCATCTTCGCCTTGGCTGGCTGCACGGTGTGGTTTTCCTGGTACCCTCCCCTCCTCAGGCTCCTCCCCCTCAAGTGCCATCCTCGGTGGCCCCTCCGCTGCTCCCCGAGCCTTGGTTGGCCTCAGAGTCCTGCCCCAGCCCCTCCTCTCTGGTCCCTTGGCACAGCCTCGGGGGGGCTTTGTGGGCGGGGCTCTGTCCACACTGCCCCCTTGCAGGGCTCGGGTGCCTCTCCCCAGCTGCTGGGAGGGTCGAGCTGCCTCTGCGGGGGGTTGGCTGGGCCCCTTCCTTGGGAGCAGCCCGGGGCCGGGGGTGCAACGGGCTGCCGCTGCCTCAACCCTGCATGTCTCTGAGAGGCGGGGACCCTGCCGGCTCCAGAGCCCCTTGCGGGGTCGGCTGAGGTCTTTGCGGTGACTGCACCGCAGCCTGGCTTGCCCCCTGGCCCAGACCTGCTTCCTCCACTCCCTGATAGGAGTGATGCCAAGAGCACCCTTATACCCCACTCCTGCCATAAATTCCATGCACACTTATCTCCGTTTCAGAGTCCAGCTCCTTGGGACTCCACCCAGGACCCCATCTCAGCCACTTCCATGGCTTCAACCCCAACTTCGCGCCAGGGGCTCCCGAGTCAATACCTCTGGCCAGACTTTTCTGCTCAGCACCAGATCCGAGTGGGAAGTATTTCAAATTCAGCACATGTGAAACAGAAGTCACCGTCTTCCAAGGGGGACCACCTCCTCCTGTCTTCCATGGCCCTGTGATGGCATCCGCCCATGGCCTGAAGCCTGGGTGGGGGGGTCTGTGGGCACTTTCTGTCCCTTCAGGCATCCCCATCTCCCATGACAGTTACCTCTCCACATCACCCTCCGGTGCCACGGTGGCTCAGGCTCTCAGGACAGCACCCCTGGACGTCTGCCAGGGAGCCGGAGCTGGCTCCTTCCAGGCTCTCTCCCATGTGAGCCATCCCCACTCTGTCCAGCGGTGGCCTCTTCCTTCTAATGCACATCTGGCCCTGTCACTCCTCTGCTTAAAATCCTTCAGGCTTCTATGCTCAGGATGTAATTCAAACAGCACAGCCTGGTGTACGAGGGCTTTCGTGCCTACTTTCCCAAGCCTGCCTTCTCCCCGCCACGTCCCCTCACAGGCTTCCACGCTCCAGCCATATCCTGAAACTGTGCGGCTACCCAGACCCATGATGAGCATTTGTCTTGAACTTTTCAACCTCTGTTCCCTCTTCCTAGAGAAGCCTCTTTCCCTATCTTCCTCTTCCTCTTCGCCTGGTTGACATTTCCTCACCCCCAAGACTAGGCTCAGATGAGGCATCTCCTCTTTGGAGAAACCTCCGGATGCAGAGCCCTGGTTGTTGTTGCCCCTTGCTGACCCCTTGGGCTGTGAGCGTCGTGAGGACAAGAGCCGTGACTTTGCTTGCTGGGTCCTTGGACCCTGGCACGGAGGAGGGGCTCGGGGAGCCTGCTTGTGGAGTGCTTGCTTCTGGAGGGCAGATTTCAGAAAGAGTAGAGAGAGTGAGAGCTTTTTAGTAGCAGATTCCAAAAAGAAAATGGTTCAGGGGGGCTAGAGACATCCTGCAATAAAACTTTGAACATGGTTTGCAAATGGACCCAATGAGGAAAAATGCAGGAAGTATCTCGAGGTGCAGGGGCTGCACTCAGAGCTCATGCATGACCTCTGATCTTGAAAGATATGGAAGAGGGAAAGAAAGGGACATGAGCAAGGCAAATGGAGAAATAGCACAGACCAGTGACAGTATTGGTGGGAAAAGCTAAGGCCCGTAGAAGGGGCTTCTGTGTAATTTTTGCTTTTTTTTTTTTTTCTTTTGGCCACAGCACGAGGCATATGGGATCCTAGTTCCCCGACCAGGGGTGGAACCGATGCTCCCTGCAGTGGAAGCGCGGAGTCCAAACCACTGGACTGCCAGGGAAGTCCCCTGTGTAGTTATTTTTGAAGTGAGGAGTGCTGTTCTGGGCTGATGGGGAAACGTTAACACTGATGAAGAGAGAACACCACGTAATTCCTATTTCGCTTCTGTCTTCCTTGTCCAGGAGCAAAATTTTTCATCTGGACTCAGATATTGATCAAAGGGGATTGCAGCCTAAGATATGGGGGGCAGATGGTAGGACAGCATCCAGCTGTGTGACATGAGTTGAGGTCCCCTCCAGCAAAAGGATGTCTCAAGTCTGTCCCGGGCGACGTGCAGGTGGAGTGCCCTCACTCTGCAGAGACCCCCGGGCGTTGCGGGAGCTCCCGGGGGGAAGGGGAGGGAGGGTGCATTCTTCACTCAGTGCTGCGGGCTTGATGTGTCCCTCAACAGAACTCCCCAGGGGATAGCTTGTGAGCACATACATAGAAAAGGAAGCACTGCTTTCTAGGATTCCTAAGAATAAATCATACCAGACTAGCCTCATTTCGTTTTTGACAGACTAACCAGAAGGGTACTCTGGAGAGGGCTGTCTGGGTTTTGTAGGGCCTTTGATGGAAACGATCGTCGTATCTTGTGACACCATAAAGAAACGTGGGCTGAGCGATGTCAAATTAGATGGGCTCGTCATCCAAAAGTGCTGCTAGCCATCAGAATTGGCCTGGAGGGCAGGCCCAGGCGGCCACTCGGAGTTCCGTCTTCACTGACAGGTTGGCCAGCGCAGACCCTGGGTCTTGGACGAGGCCATTAATAGAACAGTGGTCAAGTTCACACATAACATGAGTGTAACTGACAGCAAATTGAAGATCCCGGAACATCTCAGCAGACCACAATGATGGGCTGAGTGGGAAAGAGAGGCCCAGCTGCACAATTAAGAACAGGATCTGGGAAATGGGATTTGACAGCCAGACGTGTGAACTAACTTTGGGCCCAGTCTGTCAACGGCATAGCATCTCGAGGCTGCCCCTAAAATGAGTGTCAGCCTCAGCTCTGAGCACCTCAGTTGATGGGAGTGTCAGCAACCCTGAGGAACTTCATAAGAACCAACGCAGAATGGCAAAAAGATTCCAAAGGGTAGAAAAGAGTAGCTGTTGCACCGGGGAAGGGGTAGCCATGGGAAGTTTGGTGACTTCCTTCAAGTACACAAAGGCCCTAGTTAAATGGACGGATATGTGGCTACCAGGACATGAGGCAGGGTGACTTTTAAGGTATTTTAAGCGTAGTGGTCTGTGGTCATAATACCAGAGAGAGAGAGAGAGAGGGAGGGAGATAGGAGGATGGAAGTTGGGTTGTGATTGTCCACGTGAACTTTATTTACTAAGCAGTAGTAACCTTTTTATTTGGTTATACTATGCATGCAAGAGAGGACACATCAGAGGTGGACACTGTACACTTTGCCAGGCGTCTGTGCAACCACCACTGCGTCACAGGCCAGAATATCACCTGCTCCCCAGAAGGACCCTGGGCCCCTCCCAGGCATTCCCTGTGCAAAGAAAACCGCTTCCCCAACTTCCTTCCATAGGTGTGTTGTGCCGGGTTTTGAACATGGGTACCGGTGCGACCGGTAGGTGGCTCCTTCACGTTGCCTGGTGGGACCCCGCCGTGTGGATCTGAGGCTGTCTGAACCCCACCGTCTCTTCCTGTTTGCACTGGGTGTGCCCACACTTGTGAGTGTCCCACACTTGTGAGTGTCCCAGCGGGTGTGGGGATGACTGGGCAGACGGCCAAAGAGTTTACCCCGACCTCTGAGCCCAGGTCCTGTTCTTCCTGCCCAGGTGGCACATGCTCACGTGCAAGACAGGAGACTCCAGGGAAGGACTGAGGGGCGGGTGGCCTGAGAGGCGGTCGTGATGCCTGAGAGGCGGCGTGGACAGCGCGGGAGGCGAGCCGGGCAGACGCCCTGGGGCAGGGTGTTGGGTGGCGTTTCCACCGTGGAACAGGCTGCTGCGGTTGCTTCCTGAGCTGCCCTAGAGACATGGAAAAGGCCGTTCACGCCTTTGGCCAGATGCCTGGTGGCCTCTTAGCGTAGTTCAACCTCAGCAGAGCCCAGTTCCCCTCCAGAGGGGCTGCGGTGACCTGTGTGGTTGTCCTGGCACCCTAATGGCCCGAGCTGGCAGGCTCCTTTGTGTGGTCCTCAGAGCACCCACAGGCTGCCCCTTGCAGGAGCTGGAGGCTGGAAGCTGGGGAGTAGAACGCCTGCGCTCCACTTCCCGGCTCTGCTGTTGGTTTGGAAAAGTCATTTCCCAATTTCCCAGCGCCTTAGGCCCTCTGAGTGCTGATCCGGTGTCCTGGTCTTACAGCGGCCCGTCAGGGTGGCGGGGCAGGACTGAGGCAGAGGCCTGGCCTGGTGTGATTTCAGAGGGCTGGAGCCTGTTGCCTTATATGACACTGGCTGGCATGGCTCCAGTGGCTTCTGCATCCTCCTGTGTTTGCCTGGTTTGAATTCCGGGGAGGCCTCGCCGGGTGGGGTTGGGCAGCTTCTGGGGGAGGACGGCCCGGGGCCAACGTCAGCCAGGCCACGGGCCCCCCTGCTTGCCCCCTGCACGGTGTGGGTGGTGTTTGGGGTGAGTCTTTGCTCTTTCCCCTCTGTCGAGTAAGTTTTCAGTGTGGAATTTAAAAGTGGTCCTGTTCCCTCCCCCTGTGTCCCAGTGGGAACTGAGAGGGCAGGGGACTGTGTGTAGAAGGCAGGGAGGGCCGTCAGGATGAAAGGCAGTGGGCAGGTGGGGAGCGCACCGCCCTCAGATGTGGTTTCGTTTCATCCAGTCACCCCCTCGGCCCTCTTTCTGATGCTTGTGTTCTATTTCTTTCTGGACAGCAGCTTTGTCCTGACCCACCCGGCCCACCTCTTCCCTTCTGGAACCACCCCTGGCTCTGCTTTGCGGGCCTGCCAGCACCCCACCCCCGGGTCGGCCGCTCCCCACCCGCTGTGGGTAACAGTGCTCCCCAAGGCCTGGGTTTCGATTAATGACGCCCAGATGCCGGGCTGGGGACTCGGGCTGCAAGTTCTCGCGTTGGAGCAGCAGCTCGGCTTGGAGGGGCCGTCTACCTCCCCCCCGCCCCACCCCCCTTGCTCCTGGCCCAGCTGCTGCTGGGGCTCCCAGGGAACAGCTGGAGAGCAGGTTCTGGCGGCGGGAGCCCAGGGAGATGCGCGGGTGGGGCTCCGGGTGAGGGGTCTGGTGCAGGGGGCGGGGGGTGCCGGATGAGGGCTCCCGTGTTCTGTCCCGTGACGCAGTCCCGATGGGGCTGCCTCTCCCCAGGACTCGGAGGGTGGGTGGGAAAGCTGGGGCGTTCTGCAGAAAGGGAACCGGGGTCACCGGTCCAGAATAGAAGGGGATGGCCGGCCCCTCCCAGGGTGACCAGATAAAATACAAAGATCACATGGGAGAAACTCAGGCTAAAAAAAATTGTCCTTTATCTATAGGAAGTTCAAATTTAACTGGCATCCTGTATTTTTATTGGCTAAGTCAGGCAATCCTTACCACCCCCCAGCTGAACTTCTTCAAGTAATAGTTTTATTGGACTGCACCATACAAACAGAACACAGACCGTAAGTGTGTGCTCAGTGGGTTTCTACAAGTCGAACACATGTAAAACCAGCACCCAGATCAAGAAATGAGGGAAATCTCTGGCGGTCCAATGGTTAGGACGTGGCGCTTTCACTGCCAGGGCCCAGGTTCAGTCCCTGGTTGGGGAACTAAGGCTCCTGCAAGCCACATGGTGCGGCCAAATGAAAAGGAAAAAAAGAAGAAGAAATGAGACGTGAGCAGAGCCTGCCCGCCACCCCACCCCTGCCACGTATCCCCGTTTTTGTACTTAATGGAAGTGAAGTCATACAGTTGTGTTCTGTTGGAACTGGCTTCTTTCACACAGCCCTGTGAGGCTCACCCGTGCTGCCGGCTGGAGTCGTGGCTCATCCGTAATCGTTCCGCGTGGGCTTGAGATGCATGGGTGGAACCCAGTCCCCCTGTCCATGCTAGTGGCGGATCGGTGCTGCTCGTCCCCTCTCTTTTCTTGTACGTCGTACATGTGTGCCCGGGAGTAGGACTGCCGGGCCGTGGGGCGGGCACACGAACATCTTTATCTTTAGCAGGTCTACCAGGCAGTTGGCTGAGGTAGGTGTATGCATTCACGTCCCTGCCAGCTGTGTGGGAGCGTCTCCCCTCTTTCCCATGTTTGCACTTCTAGTATGTGATGCTACTGCCTGATGCTGCTTTTTTCCCTTTTTTCTAAAATCAATAGCTTCTTGCCTTGTTGATTCCTCTGATTTTCTTGAATAAGAAGATCAACAAGGCCCCTGCTTCAGGTACCACCTACCCTCCTGGCTTGGAGGAGGCCATTCCCACCTCCGTTCCCCACCAACCGGGAGCCCCCCGTGCACCCATGTGAGGCCACGGCAGCCGCAGGCCCTGGGGAAGTTGCAGGGGCGCCTTCAGCACCGCTGAGGCGGGGCTCAGTCCTGCTTCCCCCAGGTACTTCCTTAGGGAAACATCATTTCCGAGGGCTGCCTGTCCCCGATGTCCTGTCTTTCGTTTCCCCGTGGGGTCATCCCAAGGATGGGGGTAGGGGCGCCTGTGGGGACCCTCCAGCAGTGTTGTTAACAGAGGGCATTTCTCCTCTACGGAGCTTCCAGCCCACGTGTTTTCCTTCGTGTTCCTTCAGTTTCCGCCGGCTTCAGGACCTCTCCTTTGCTTCCCCTGGTGGTGGCTTTCCGTGGGAATCAGGGACTGTGGGCCACATCAGAGTCCATGCCAGGGGCTGCCTTCTGCTGTCCATGGGGGCAACAAGTGTGTGAAGCCTCGAGGAAGATGTAACCCTTCACCCCTCCTCCCATCGCCCCTCTCCAGCCTCTCCTGGCCACTGCCGCCCCTAGCCCTGTCCTCTAGTCTCTACTTCCCCCCTCTCTTCTTTTTACTCACTCCAGCCCTCAAGGACGCATGAAAATCAGAGCCCCAAACATTAGCGTCTGAAATCCCCATTAGAGGTCTTCACTCCTGAAGAGGGGAGACACCAGCTCCATCCTGGGCGACTCAGTTAGGACTGTTTGGTGCTAGACTTAGGAGCCCAGCTCAGACTGACGGAAGAAGCCAAAGGGACTTTATCGGCTGAGCCGACCAACCCGCTGACCGCAAGGGTCCGGGGTCCGGAGGCTTCAGGCAGGGCGGGCTCTGGGTGTTGTCAGGGCTCTATCTCTGCTTGCTTCATCCTCCAGGCTGCCCCACAAAGAGGCAGGATGGCCACCAGCGACAGTGGGGTCACCTCCTACCTGATCAGTGGTCCTGCTGGAAAGGCACACGCTCTACTGGTAGCTCCAGCCAAGACCCCGAGGCCACCTCTCAGTGGCTCAAACACAGGGACTGATGGGCCAGGCCTGGCTCACGTGCCCACCCTGGGAGCCAGGATTTGGGCCGGGTGTGGTGGGTGAGGGTTTCTCCAAAAGAAAGTCACTGAATACTGGCTGAAAAAGAACGAGGGCTTCCCTGGTGGCGCAGTGGTTGAGAGTCCGCCTGCTGATGCGGGGGACACGGGTTCGTGCCCCGGTCCGGGAAGATCCCACATGCCGCGGAGCGGCTGGGCCTGTGAGCCATGGCCGCTGAGGCTGCACGTCCGGAGCCTGTGCTCTGCAACGGGAGAGGCCACAACAGTGAGAGGCCCGCGTACTGCAAAAAAAAAAAAAAACCTAAAAAACAAAAAAAAACCCCAAAACTTGGCCTCACCAAGCCCCGGTCACCCACCTTCCACCACCCTACATGGGCTGAAAGCTCATAATGCTGCAAAGGAAAGAAAAGGCAACGGTCTGTGCAAAAGAGGTTGAACAGTCCGTACCTCTGTGTAGCACAAATATATAGAGGAAAAAACTAAGACGATAAATACTACTATGCTAGCCTCTGAAGTGACCACTTATTTTAAAAAATAATTTTTTTCTTTTTGCTTATTTTTAAACTTTCCCATCTTGCATGTTTTATTACTTCTAAAATAAATAATGAACGCTATAAACGAAAGGAGAAAGCCAGAGTTCCCCACGTGGCTCACCCCTGTTCACGTCTCGGTGTGTGTCCTGCCCCTCCCTGCGCCCACCCGGGGACTTCAATCCCTCCACCACCCGCCCAGGGTGGTACACCCCCTCAGTCTCTCTCTCCCCTTCTCTCACAGGCAGCTTCGACGCCAGCTCAGCCTCGTGATCATTGCCCGGCTGCTGGGCCAGCAAGAGACGCTCCCTCTCTGGCAAGAGAAGGCCCAGGTGAGTCCCTGCCTCAGCAACAGCTGGGGAAGCCCGGCCGGCTCCTCCCGCTGCTTTTCCCAAAGGTTGGGAGCCTCAGGCCGGCGGAGTCCAGGTGAGTCTGAATTTTCTGCTCACATCCTTGCATTCGACAGTTACTTTTTGCACACCTACTATGTGCTCGGCCCTGAGGATAGAGCAGTCAGCTGGGAGCAGGGATTACTTTTTCAAAGAATTGTGGTTAAATATTTTACCATCTTCACAATTCTAAGGGCAGAGTTCTAACCGCTGCCACTGTCCACCTCCAGAACTTCTTCATCCTCCCAGACAGAAAGCCTGAGCCCGCTGAACACTGACTCCCATTCCCTCCTCCCCAGCCCCTGCTTATATAACTTTTTATAGGTGGAAAAACAACAAAGGTGAACACGAACACCACTAAGTTAACCCTGCTCGCTCGCAGTGACCCTGCTGCCCCGTGTCAGGCGTGCCTGGGGCAGCCGGGGAGGACGTGCCTTCTTTCCCCCCCGCCCCCTGCTCTCCAAAAAGCTCCGACTGCAGCCTCCTAGCAGCTCAGAGAGCAGTAGTTCCGGGGCCCGGGGGGCAGCATGGGTCACAGCCAGCCCAAGGGCGGGTGGCGGGGGGGTTGAGAATGCTCTCACCAGCCTCCCACCCCCCACACACAAGGGTCTCCCTCGAACCCCAGAAGAGCTGCCAGGTGCAGCTGAGCCGTCTAGGCAAGGCAGTCCCAGCGAAAGGCTGCGTCTCTAGTCCCTGGAGGTACACCGGGCAAGCCCATGGCCAGAGTGCTGAGAGGATGTTCCGGACCCTCCTGGGGCGGGTGGACCATATGGCTGAGTCTAAGAGGCCACGATCGCAGGGCGGGAGCTCAGAAAGGTGACCGCTTGGGTTGGCTCATCCAAGCAGGCCCGGCCTGGCTTTGCCCCGGCTGCCCCCTCTGCCTTCCATGCTTTCCCCAAGGCTTAGGACGGCGTGAGCGTCTTCTCACCCCAGTTCCATGTCACCTTCTGCAGGAGGCCTTTGCTGACCACCCAATCCAAAAAGTGCCCTGGCACCATCACACTCTTTGAAAGTATTCATGGTGCTCACCTCCTGATATTTTTTTATTTGTTCAGGGTCTGTGTACACACACACGCACAGAGCATCAGCAGCTCCTTGAGTGCAGGGACCGGATGGTTTCTGCTCACTACTGCCCGTCAGCTCCTAGCACAGTACCTGACACACACAGGACCTCAGCGCACACGTGTGGGCTGAAGGAACCCGAGGTTGAGTTCCCGGGTGTGCAAAGGAAGGTTCCCCAGGCAGAGACCTCGGGAGGGCAGGAGGGGAGGGTGGCCTGCTCAGGGGTCACTTCACAAAGGTGAGAGCCTGATGACAGAACATCTCTGCGAGAAAGAGAACAGGGGGGCCAAACAGGGGCGGGGCAGGCAGAGATGCAGCAGCAGGACAAGACAGAGTGATCCCAGGAGGCTCCCGGGCTGGGGGCAGCCTGGTAGAGAGGCTTGAGTGTTGACCCGAGTGCGGCCACCGAGCTCCTCGGAGAACCAAACACGTGTCAGCAGAGCGGAGGTGAGAGGCCAGAGTGTCGAGATCAGGAAAGGCAGGACTGGCTGCACGTGGTGGGTGGGAGTAGCCACCGTCCGTCCGGCAGCGCTTGGCAGCGATCAGGAAAACACAGGCTGGCTCGAGCATGAGGGTCAGTTCAAGGCTTGGGGTTTTGTTTTGATTTGTTTTTTATTAGCCAGAGCCTATGCAGCGGAGAGTGCGGGGAGCGTGATGAGGGCCGGAGAGTGGCGAGGGGAGTGGTGCGGGGGAGAGCTGGGTGGTCTGGCCTGGCGGGGACCTGGGCGGGAGGTGAGTGAGCAGGGCTGGTGTGGGGGAGGGGCGGGAGGATGCCTCCCCCCGGGAGAGCTGGCCGGGGAGCTCCCAGCCTGTCTGGGGAGGAGTCCGGCCCTGCCCTTGTGGGTCCCAGCTCCAGGGCTGTCCCACCCCACCTGTCACCCACCTGCCCGCGTGCCCGCCGTGCGTTCGTGAGACCCCAGCCAATCGCCTCCTGTGTGCCAGACTCTGCACCAGGAGACGACCTCGGAGGAGAGGGTGTGAGCGTGAGCAAGGCAGGCCGAGGGCCCCGTGACTAACTCTGCCCGAGGGCAGCGAAATGGCCTCCAGAGCCATCCGGAGCCAGGTCTCGAAGGGTGCGTCAGGGCTCGTGCCGCAGGAAGGAGAGAGGCGGCGGGCAGGCCAGGCAAAGCTGCGCCAGACCCGCGGCGGCTCGAGGGGCAGACGGGCGGCTCGAGCCTGCCCGCTGTCCTCCTGATGTGCTTCCCCGTCCCCACTGCAAGCCCGCGGCCACTGCACGGCCTCCTGCCAGGTCTCGGGGCCGCAGGCGCTCCCCTTTCCAGTCAGACCTGCCAGGCGGCTCCTTATGAGACACGCCTTCAGAGTGCCACCTTGGCCCTGCAGCCGCCCACGTCAAGCCCCCACGCCCCGCTTTCCCCACTCCTCCTCGACCACGTGGCTGCCAGGGCTGCCTGGGCCCTCCTCGTAGGCCAGCCCAGCCACCCTCTGCACATGGCTTTGGTGCCTGGGGCACTTCTTCCTTTCCACCCGTTACATCCCAACCGAAGTGGTGGCTCTAACGTGCTGCAGAGCATGGCTGAGCCCCGGTGCGGGACAGATGGGGAAACAGAGGCAGGCACGGTTAGGAGACTTCTCAGGGTCACGCAGTGGGAAAGCCGTGGAGCCAGCATTCAAACCCAGGTGCCCTGACTCCAGAGTCCGTGCCTGGGATCCCTGCAATGTGCCGTCTCTGCTTCTCCAGCCCCTTCCTTGGATCCTGTTGTGGTGACAGCCTGGACCACACCTGCTGCTTCAGCTGAGGTGCCCGGCTGGTCCCTTGAGCTTTGGTCCTGGCTGGCAAATAGGAGGACAAGGACTGGCCCTTCCTTCATCCATGCATAAGTGCTTGATAAACCTTAGCAATTGATTTACCATGAAGGGGACTTCAGTGGTTGAGAATTGGCTCGTAGAAGGAGAGGATCTGGGGTGAGTGCCCAGGCAGGGGGTTCTCAGGGCATTGCTGGGCAGGAGGAGTCCCC
The DNA here is from genome assembly GCF_964341445.2 of Mesoplodon mirus. Lineage (NCBI taxonomy): Eukaryota > Metazoa > Chordata > Mammalia > Artiodactyla > Ziphiidae > Mesoplodon > Mesoplodon mirus. The sequence goes on along the minus strand of NC_138990.1, from coordinate 15,345,767 downwards.
GATGCCTGGATTGCTTGGTTCTCCATCTCAGGCTGCAGCCGGAGGCCCCAGGATCAGGAGCAGGTGCTGAAGAAGTGAATTTGAGGGACAGGACTTCTGTAGGTGGTTGGGATGCAGCAGCCCCAAGGCTTGCATCTTCCAGGAGAGCCTCAGGCTCAAACTGCTTCCTTCGTGTTGTTCCTGCGGATCATGGGGATATCCCAGAAACAGCAGGGTTTTGGCCCCAGGCACCAGTGTGCTCCAGACACGGCTCAGGGCACTGAAGATACAGCCCTGAACAGCGTTCAGTCTCCTTCCCTCATGAAACTCAGTGGAGACAGACACAGGCACCAAGAGAGAAGTAAATCTTTGGCATTCCAAATGGTGATAAGTGCTGTGGAGAAAAATAATGCCAGGTAAAGAGGAGGGGGAGTGTTGGGGGATGCTGTTTTATAGGGGTGAACAGAGAAGGGGACATTTGAGCACCAACCTAAAGGAGTCACGCAGGTTTCTTGGGGAAAAGCATTCCGGGCAGAGGGAACAGCCGGTGCAAGGGCACTGGGGCAGGCAAAGGCCTCTCAGGTTGGAGGCAAAAGGAGAGGCCGGTGTGGCTGGAGCAGAGGGCTGAGGGTGGAGTAGGAGGAGCTGAGGTCAGAGGTAAGTGGGGACTCAGGTGGGGGCTTGACTTCCATGCCAAAGTGGAGAGCCACTGAAAGGTTTTGATAAGAGGAGGGACATAATCTGATTGATAAACTTTTTTACAATTACACTGGCTGCTGTGTTGAGACTAGACTGTTGCGGGTGGAAGGAGGCAATTGCAGTAATCCTGGCAACAGCTGACGGTGGTTTGGCCTGGGGTGATGGCGGCGCACGCAGGTGGCGAGCAGTGGTGAGATTCTAGGTGTATTTCCCAAGTACAGCCAGCGGGATGTGGAATGGGAGGGAAAGGCGAGGAGACCTCCAAGACCCATGCAGCTGGCAGGATGGAGAAGCCCTTTACCAAGACGGGCAAGACACAGGTGGAACAGGTTTGGAGAGAAATCAGGTTTCTTATCCCAGGCCACCTCTTAACGACACAGCAAGCCTGCTTTGTCAAGCCACGCCTTCCAGTTTGGAGTTTGGAAAACACGGGCCTCGAATGGCCAAAATCAAGGGAGTCAGAGTTTTGCATCTACTATGGAAAGGCCAGCTGCAGACCTGACCTGCTATTCGTTCATTTGTTCATTTAACAAATGCTTATTAAGCATATACAGTAGTTCCTGCTATCCGCGGGGGATACAGTCCAAGATGTCTAGTGGGTGCCTGAAATGGTGGATAGTACTGAAACCTATATATGCTATGCTTTCTTCCTATACATACCTACCAGTGATAAAGTTTAATTTATAAATTAGGCACAGTAAGAGATTAATAACAATAATAATGAAATAGAACAATTATAACAATATACTGCAATAAAAGCTATGTGAGTGTGGTCTCTCCCCATCACAATATCTTATTGTATAAATTTGATGCCTTTTTCATCATAACTAAGCCCTTATCATGCACTGTGGCCATAACTTTTACATTTTGAGATGCAGTAGCAAAACCAGCATGGGTTTCTTTTTCCTTCTTCACAATTTCACGGATCAGAGATGTGTTCTTACTGTAGATCTTAGCAACCTCAGCATATGATTTTTTTCCCTTCCTTCTAAAGTCAAGAACTTTCACCTTGTCACTTAAAGGAAGCACTTTAAGGCCTCTCTTTTTTTTTTTTTTTGCGATACGCGGGCCTCTCACTGTTGTGGCCTCTCCCGTTGCGGAGCACAGGCTCCAGACGTGCAGGCTCAGCGGTCATGGCTCACAGGCCCAGCTGCTCCGCGGCATGTGGGATCTTCCCAGACCGGGGCACGAACCCGTGTCCCCTGCATCAGCAGGCGGACTCCCAACCACTGCGCCACCAGGGAAGCCCTAAGGCCTCTCTGTGACATATCTGAATTGCCGGCATCACTGCTCTTGTGCGTTGGGACCATTATTTAGTAAAATAAGGGTTACCTGAGCACAGGAACACAAGCGCTGCAACACTGCGACAGTCACTCTGATAACTGAGACGACCACCAAGTGACTAACGGGGTAGGATCCACTGGGCACAGGGACATCCACATCCAGGGAGGAATGGAGCAGGACTGCGCGAGACTTCATCATGCTACTCAGAAGCGTGCGCGCGTGATTGAAAACTTACAAGCTGTTTATTTCTGGAATTTTCCATTTCATATGTTTGGATCTCGGTTGACCACGGGTATCTGAAACCGTGGAAAGTGAAACTTCGGATAAGGGGGCACAACTGTGCCACGTGCCAGGTGCTGTGCAAGGCTCTGGGGACACTGCAGTGACCCAAAACTGCCCTCACGGAGCTTACGTTCTAGTGAGGGTCAGGGGACAAGTAATAATAAACATAACAGACAAGAAAATTACATAGCATGTCAGAAGGGGTGCTTGCTGCTGGGTAGATGGGCGGGCAGGTGGCGGGGGGTGCCTCACTGGGAAGGTGGGCCTGGAGGAAGGCTGGAAGGCAGAGGGGGCAGCCGTGCAGTGTCCGGTCAGAAGGCCCAGGCAGGGCACAGGCTCCAGGGAACAACAGGGACCACCCAGGGCCTCGCAGACATTTAAGATGCTGGCCTTCTCCACTGGGCCAATAGAAGCAGCTGCCGGAGTCTGAGCACAGGAGGGACCGCTGTGTGGACAGTTGCCTCGCTGGAACTGTGTGCCGCCTCTTGCCGGACAAACCGACAAGGCCAGCGGAGGCCTGCCTTTTTGGGTGATCATTTGCTTCTTGCCCGGGGATGTCTGTCCTAACAGGCTGAGTGTTTGCAGAGACGGCTCCCAGCGGTGGGGGTAAAGTGGGGAGGGTGCTGGTCAGAGCCTGGCCCTGCTGGAACCCACGCAGCCCAAATAAGTCCTGACCGCGCGCGGAGAAGGGTGTGTCTCCCGGGGAGGGGATGACTGCAGCTGCCAGAGCTGGGAACAAAAGAGAATAAGCAATCAGAAGGCAGCAGCTTGCTGTGCTGAGCAGAGTGAAGCTGTTTTCACGGAGTGAGAGGAAAACCGTGGGAGCAGCCAGCCGCTGCTGTGTGCTCCCCAGCCCAGCCCGGCCCGCCCAGGGCTCCTAGCAGGGAGGGTCCCAGCTGGGGCGGGGCTGCCTGCCGAAGGGCTGCTTCTGGGGGCGTGGGCTGCAGAGCCCGCTCCTGTGCTTGCACAGCTGTGAGCCCGGAGCAGGCAGGGCTGTTTTGGAAACTATCGCCAGACTTGGAAGGCCTGAGCAAGGCAGCACAGCTCTGGTTTCGGTGAAGTTCCAGATGGCGCCTCTCTTTGCCCAGAACCTTCCCCCACTCTCTCTCTCCCTGCCCCCTGCCCTCCCTCTCTGAAGGGATCAGACGCTAGGCCAAGAAGCCCTGGCCCCCTTCCAGGAGCCGAGGCCCCGGGCCTGACTCCTAGCCCTCACTCAGCCCAGCTGCTCTTGTGGGCTTTCTAAGCCCGTGGCTGGCCGAGGTGCTGAGCAGGTGTCTGCGGGTGAGTCAGAGGGAAGGAGCCAGGTGTGCCAGGCAGGGCTGGGCTTGGGCAGGGAGCTGGCCCAGAGGCTTAGCCCTCGCCCTTCGGGCCAGCCTGCACCTGCTATATCTAAAGACGTGGCGCCTCTGTGAACTCCCCGGGCCCAGCTCTTTCCTTCTTCATCCTCCCTCCCCAGGGCTACAGGTGCCCTCAGAGGGGCCCAGGGCTCGGAGACTGCCTGCCTCCTGAAGCCCCGGCCCTGAGTTAGCTCTGGGGCAGCTGGTGGTCCTTGCCGGGGCTCAGCCGAGGCTGCCCAAACCAGGTGCAGGGCCTGGGTGGGAAGGAGTGGCTGGATGCAGACACCTGGACTTATGCAGGCCACGTGCTCCCATTTGTTCAGAGATGGGGTGTAGGGCAGCTAGCAGATTGGGTGATATAATACATTAACCAAAGGGCAGTGTGTGCACCTCGCGGGGAATCCCATTCCAACCAAGCAACTGCCTAAGGACATTTTTGAGACAATCAGAGAAAACTGAACACAGGTGTTTGATCGTGTAAGGAATTCTTGGTAACTTGGTTGGGCAAGAGAATGATGTGATTATGTTGGGGAAGAAAATCCTTATCCTTTTCTGTTTGAAGCTCTTTGTGGGTAAAATGATACGGTGTTCGGATTTGCTTTGAAATTCTCTGGAAGGAAAAAGGCGGAGGGGGGCTGGGGGTGATGAGTGCAGGCATCATTCACGTTCACAGAGATGGGCATGGAGGTAGTTCTCAACCTCTCTTTTTTCAGGAGTGTTGAAAACGCCCGTGGTAACAAGTTAAATGACAAGAGAGGGCCAGCGGGCCTGAGCAGCAGCTCAGGGTGGGAAGGTCTTGTCCTGTGGCAGAGGAGACCCTCTTCTGGTCTTGGTTCTTCTAAGCCCCGAGTGTCTGCTCAGTCCCGGGATGTGGGTTAAGTCCTCCTCGTTCACTTGTCTAAAGGATGCACGCCCTGCGAGCGTGAGAGCCTCTTCTCCCGGGAAGAGGGGGTGTGCTTGTCTCCATTTCACAGATGGGGACAGGCTCCGAGAGGCCACAGGGCTCCCAAGGGAAAAGATGCCCCCAGGTCGTGGAGCCAATGGTCTGGCTCCAGAGCCTAGGCTCCGACCCATGCCTGCCAGCCGGCGTGTCCCGGCCACGCGTCCCCACAGTGCCCCAAGCCCTCGTGAGTTAGAGCCCCGCTTCTCTCCCCAGCTGTCCTCGCTCAGCCGTCTCCTGAGCCTCATGAGGCCATCAAACCTGGAGCAGTACCTGGGCCCTGAGACCATGCCGCCCGGCCAGGAGCAGCAGCCAAAGGCCAGTGCCCAGCTGGACCACAAGGTGAGCACCCAGCCCCTGCCCACCTCCGCCAAGGCAGCACCCCAGGGTAGCAGGGAAGGCTGGGCTGTCCACAAGGCACAGCCTGGGGGCCTTAAGGCTGCCAGTCCCGAAAGACCGGGGCCTCGGGGCAGGGCCCAGCCAGCTACTCCCGCCCATCTCCACAGAGCCTGTGCCCCTCATGGAGGCACAGTGGGCACAGGCGTGCAGGCTTGTGAGTTTCGCTGTGGCCTTTGCGGCCTGGCTTGCCTTTGTCAGCCGCGTTAGAGAGGACGCAGGAGCTGAAGTGCTGGCGAGGGGAGTGGGGTGGGAAGGGAGTGCCCTCAAGGAGAAGCACAGGGAATGTTCAGTTGCAAGAGGCCCCATGTTGCCTGAGAGTGGGGCTGGGACCAGCTGCCTGTTCCTATTTCCTGTTTCCTGTGGCCCTCACTGAGGCTGAGTCCTTGGCCTTCCCCCAGTTCTTCCTAATTGACTTTCCAGACATCGCCCAGCTTTCCCAAAAGCCATGCTTTGGCGAGAGTCAGGGGCAACAAGGTACCCCAGAACCTGCGGGTTGTGGGGCTTGGAATGGTCAGGCCTGTGGCCCCTGGGGTGAATGTCAAGCAGGGGTGGCGGCGTAGGGGCTTCAGCCTGGGAGTCCCAAGCCTGGCTCCCTGGGGAGTTGGGGGATAGAGCTCAGTGAGCTCCCCCATCCCTGGGGACTCAGGGATGAAGGATGCAGATAGGCATCTTGCTAATTTAGGAAGGCGGTAGTTCCAAAAAGCTCACCCAGGGGTTGGGTGTTGACATCCAGAAGGCCAGCCTTTGGGCATCATTCTGCAAATCAGATAAGTGAATTAATTACTGAATGAATACAAATGAACTGTTAAGAAGATATGATAACCCCCAGGTGTACGTTGTCCCCGGGCCCTGTTCCCCTTTGCCAGCTATTTCTCGTGAAACTGGAGCTCCTTATGGAGGCTAAGTCTGGGTTTTCTGGGGACTCTGGAACAGAGGTGGGGTCAGCCCCTGGGGGTGGTCTGTCTGAGCAGGACACAGGTGGGCAGGCCCCAGGTCTGGGCTGGGGGAAGGGAAAAAGAAGAAGAAGGGGAGGGGCGAGAGAGAAAAGAGGAGGCCTGTGTCTGGTCTGGCCAAGGAAGAGCTGCCCTCCAGGCGCCTGGGGCCACCTCTGGACCTCGCCTCACAGTCTGGTAGCAGATGTGCCTTCAACAGCCTGGGAGGAGAGGGGAGTAAGCGGGCGGAGGGTATCCTTGTATATTTGAGGACTGTTCTCATGCATGTAAAGGAGGCTGTGAAGTGTCAACTCCGGTCGGCTGCATGTTGGCAATGACCCATTTGGCCTGGGAACACGAGGGGCCGGCGTGTCTTGGCCGGGTGCTGGTCCAGGGCAGCAAAAGAGGCAAGTGAGGCCCAGACAGCTCTTAGATGCCTTTGCTGCAGCTCGAGCCCACTGGGATTGATCCTGGTCTGAGGTAGCCAAGAGCAGAGAAGAGACGTGGAGGGGTGGGGCTGGTGCTGGCGCACGGGCAGCGACGTGGAGCATCCTATCCCCCTGGGCCGGGTACTCTCCAGACCGGGAGGGGCCGGGTGGGGCAGACGACTGGACTCCCGCAGCCCAGCCCCACTCCCCGCTGAGCCCACTGACTCCTCATTAGGGCCCAGGCGTGTTTCATCTTCAGAGATGATCGGGCTACTCACCAGCCAAAAAGAGCAGCGGCATCATCTACCCTGTTTTACAGGGAGTGGTGGTCTGGGCTGGCCGAGCCTTTTATCCCTAGAGCTCGAAGTCTTTGCCTTCTTTCTGCTTGGGGTTCCCTAGAGCTCGAAGTCTTTGCCTTCTTTCTGCTTGAGGTGCAGCGGGGAAATTAAGGCCGGAGTGAGGTTGGCCTGAGGCGACCCAGCCTGCAGGAAATGGGGACAGGCCCTTCCCAGCGTTTGGAGCAGCCCTGCTGGGCCCGGCCCCCGGGCCCCTCACTCCTGTCTGGGAGATTTCCTGCCAGGACTGCTGGGTCGCAGCCCTCCTCCAGCTCTGCAGATAAACACTTCTGCCAGCCTCCGCTCCCCACCCCCACTCCTGTCTCGGCCTGGGGCCTTGGCCCAGGCTCCTCCTTCCCCCGGGAAGCTCCCAGCCTTCTTCTCCTGGTCCTGCCTTCCCCGGAGGCTGGGTGCTCCCTGCCCAGGGTGTGACTCTCTCCTTACTGATCCCATGGCTTTGCAGTTGTCCATTGACTTGTCTGTCTCCCCAGCTAGACTGTGGGCACAGCTGGTGTCTCAGCATCGCGTGCCGTGTTGGGCGCTAGATGGTTGAATGAGGGCACGAATGAATGAATGCAGTTGTAATTCTCCCGCTCTGAACTCTCTCCTTCCACCCCATTCTGGCCCTCCCACCCCTCTGCTGGAAAGCACCCTCCCTCTGCACGCCCCCCATGCTCAGACCAACCTCTGTGTAAAGGCCCCCTTGTCTCTTAATGTCCTTGTTTCATTAAGGCTACAAGGGTTGATGGCCTGGGCTTCTCCTGTTGGAGGCCCTTGACTTCAGACCTGTCACCTGCTTACGAGAGAACCAATCACAGCCGTTGTTTGTAATTCTAAGCTAGTGAGATTCCTGCCTGAGAAAGCTAACAATCAAGTTCAACAAAAGAAGCAACTTGCTCCTTCTGCAACACTGCAGGGGGTGGGGGTGGGATGGGAGGCGGGAGGGGGCTGGGGCGGGCGGGTTCTGTCCTAGCTCAAGAGTCACTGGGCCTCCCTGGTGGCGCAGTGGTTGAGAGTCCGCCTGCCGATGCAGGGGATACGGGTTCGTGCCCCGGTCTGGGAGGATCCCATATGCCGCGGAGCGGCTGGGCCCGTGAGCCATGGCCGCTGAGCCTGTGCGTCCGGAGCCTGTGCTCCGCAACGGGAGAGGCCACAACAGTGAGAGGCCCGCGTACAGCAAAAAAAAAAAAAAAAAAAGAGTCACAAAGTGTCCCAGCAAATCAGGGCAGAGCTTGTGTGGAAAATAGGAATCCTGCTTCTGAACGGGATGATGAGAGTACTTTGAGCATTTTAAGGTGCTTTTGGCTAAAGAAGTTGCTCAGCCCCTGGGTGAGTTATGGCAGCCCTGTGCTTGCCTGGTTTGAGAGGGGTTCTCCCAGAGGAGAAGGAGCATCGAGATGAGAGTGACGCCTGGGGGTCCGGGGCTGCCCTGCGAGGAGCTTGCGCCCCGCGTGTTTGAGAGAGGTGGGAGAGGATGTCTTTTTTTTTTTTTTTTTTCCCGTACGCGGGCCTCTCACTGCCGTGGCCTCTCCCGTTGCGGAGCACAGGCTCCGGACGCGCAGGCCCAGCGGCCATGGCTCACGGGCCCAGCCGCTCCGCGGCATATGGGATCCTCCCAGACCGGGGCACGAACCCGTATCCCCTGCATCGGCAGGCGGACTCTCAACCACTGCGCCACCAGGGAGGCCCGAGAGGATGTCTTAATGCAGGCTTGTACTCTGAGAGTTGGCCTCCAGGTGCTTCCCTCTGGCCCATGGGTACCAGTTCTGCAAGAGGCCAGCTCCTTCCCAGGCCTCCGTGTGTGTGTGTGTGTGTGTGAGGCCGTCCTTTCCGCCTCCGTGCAAACATCTTGTAACTGGACTCTGTTTTCCACTGTCTCCTCAAAGCGACGAGCTCAGCCGTGCAGCCCAGAACCAGGGGTTTCCTGGGGGCTTTCTGTTGTCTTTTAGCTGACTTGCCTAAACCGTATTTGTCCAGACTTAACTCATTTTTATCGCGATGACTGACGCTGTGGTCTTGTTAAACCTCCGCCGCATGTGACGTTCCTGTTGACCACACTTCCCTGACCTTCCTGACTTCTCCCTGGCCTGCCTTCTGCCACGTGGATGCTACAGTGAAGGAATTTTGGGATCTGTATTTCCCCTAGGGATTTTGGAAGGTCTGTCGAACCAGGATCTTTATGGTAGGGTGGAACTTTTCCCCCAGTTTGGTTAAATTTGGGAACTTTGAGGAAGTTAACCATCTCTCATTGTGTGGAAAGAAAACTAAGGCCACGGAGGGGGTTGTCCCAGCATTGGGGCTGCACTGAGGCACCAGCCGGTTCTGTCTCCTCCTCTGCCCCTTGGGCACACCCTCCTCAGAGCCCCACAGTGCCCTCACGGGACAGACAGCCTGGGACCCATGTTCTGGGTTCTACATCTGTGATGGGCCCTGTCCCCCCAGGGCCCAACCGTAAGAGGCCACCCCACCCAGACTGAGCCTGGCAGCTGCAAGGGGCTCCCATCAGCTTCCTCACCACGTGCACGCCTCCCCACGCACATGGCCTGTGCTCCCGTCTCTGTGCTCGTGAGGCTTGTTTATAGGAGAAGTGCGTGTGTGAACAGGGAAGGGGCGGGGTGTGCTCTGGGCTTGGCTGATGCTGGGGTGAACCCCACCCCGCCTCACAGATTCCTCTGAACTCACGCCTGGCGCCTCTGCACATCTTCTGCAGAGGGCACGGGACTGCCACGCATGAGTGTGTGTGCACGTGTCTTGTGCGTGCGTGTTGTATGCATCTCCTGTATATCTTTATGGTGTGCCCATGTGTTAACAGAGTTGACAAGTTTTACTGCTTTTACTCCTGCGCTGGCCTGTCCCTGTGTCGGGTGACCCTGCCAAGAGCCGCCTTACGTGACTGGGTGGAGTTCGTTGGGGAGTTTGGGGCTGCCCTCTGGCTCTCTGCACCCGCCTCTGCACCCTGCACTCTCCCGCTGGCACTCGACACCAACGGGGACGTGGACTCCCTCAGGCTTGGCTGGGGCACAGGCTCCTGGCCCTCGTGTCACCTAGAAGGACAGGTGGAGCAGGAAGCCCTCCCTCTCCCTCCACTCTCTGCCTTCTCCCCTGAACTGCCGGCCCCTTGCCCTGCACCCTAGGGAGAGCCACACCCACAGGGCTGGGGACCTTGGTCAGGCCAAGATTAGGAGGACTGGTTTTGAAGAATGGACAGTGGCTATTCAGGACCCCTGAGTTCCTCCTCTGGCTGCTCTGTGTTGGGTCCCTCCTCTCTTCCTCCAAAATGAGGAACAGCTGACATCTTTGGAAATAAACTTCGAAGAGGTGACCTCTGGGGAGGTGACCTCTGGGTAGCTGACCCTAAAGGGAGATCCGTGCCCCAGATACACATCACAGCCACCTGAGTGGCCACTGAGCCCCTTCACAGTGGGTACCTCTGAGCGTCTGAAGGCACATGAGGCGGGGGGCCCAGGCCAGCTTTGATTGACTCCCGGGAATTCTGGCTTCTTTGCAGGTGTACGAGCAGGGCTTAAAGTGACTTTGTCGAGCTGGGGAGGAGAGGCTTAGACTCTGCAGGCAGCTGTTGTTGAAGCCCAGCCAGCCCGAGTCCTCGGCAGCTCTGGCCTGCTCTCTGCCCTGCGCCACCCCAGGCTCAGTCCTCCTAAGGACCCTTCAAGGGTCCCTCCCGTAGGCACCGTCCTTACCCCGTGCGGGTGACTCCACTGCTTCTGCCCTAGCACCCCCCTGCCTCTGTCTCTCCATCCTTCAGGTCCTCCTGGACAACTCTGCGATCGTCTTTCTCCCGTTCTTTCGTAGGAATGAGCGAACCTGAGTGCCTGTCACATCATATTCAAACCCCCGCATCCAAGGCCTGTGTCAGCTGGCCTACTTCATCCATGCGGTTTTTCTCCTGTGCATCAAACCACTCCATTTGATTCCAAGCAGTGGGTGTCTTTGCCAGAAACCCTCCATTCTCAGGCCCGTGTCTTTGCCCTGCTGGTCCTCCTTCCTGGCGATGCCTGGCCTGTCTCTCCTATCCTTGGATTCCGGTGGTCATTACAGTCTGTTCACTCAGCCAGTGGCTTGTCCTCACATTGCTTCACACACCTGAACAGAGTCGCCTTTGAGGGTTGGGTCCAGGGTCTATCTCAACCACATGCTTCCATTAAAATGCCTACCCTGAGCAAGTACAGTCTGGTGAGGGACCTTCTCCTGCCCCCCTGCACCCAGCCCCGCCCACCAGCCTCGGGAGTGTGGGCGGGGGAGCAGTGCCCGCTTGCGGGGTCTTAGTTTCCGCACCAGGGATCGAACCCAGGCGCCAGCAGTAAGAGGGCCGAGTCCCAACCACTGGACCACCAGGGAGTTCAGCAGTGCCTTCTAAGAGCCCGGTGCAAGCAGCTTGGGCTCAGCTCCCACTGTCACGCACCTGAGCGGGGAGCGGGAAGGGTGTGTGAGGCCCCTCCCTAGCTGTCCTCAGCCTGGAGGAGCAGTTGCCAGGCAGCCCACGGCCCCCTCGACTGCTCTTCTGCTCACCGCCTGTCCTGCCCCTTCTCACCCCGTCTTTGCCAGGACCCTGTAGTGACAGAAACACCAACACACGTCCCAGGAGGTCCTGGGACAGCTCATCAGGCTCAGCTGGACCAGGGCTGAGCAGTGTCGTGAAACGTCAGTGTTGCTCTCTGCATCTCTAGGCTCTGCCTTTTGGTGCGTTCCCAGGCAGCTTTCCCGCTGCTTCTGAGACACCCCGGGCTTATTTCCTTCCCTCTGCAACCCTAGCCAGGGGGAAAGAAGGAGCTTCTGTCCTGGATCCTAACAGAGTCCCAAAGTTGAGTCTCATTGGCCTGGCTTGGGTCATGTGCTCACCTCTAAGCTAATCACATAGCCAGGCATGAAGTGAGTGGCCAGCCCAGGTCACACATCTTTGCCTGGAGTCCGGGCTGAAGTCCCCACTGTGTGGCACCTTGGCCTGGGTGTAGGGGACGGGAGGCTGGGACTCGACAAAGGAGGGAGCAGGATCCTGGGCACCAGGAAGCCTTAGTGTCTATGGCATCCCTCTGGTCTTCAGCCGTGGGCCGAGGCCTTGTTCTCTAACACCCATGGGACGTATTAGGAGGGCAGTGCTTCCCAGGCGCTGGCCATGCCAACACGCCAGGAGACAATACAGAGAGTGAGAAAGATAAGAAAGAGAAGGGAGGAAGCCACTGCTTTTGAGGAAGCCACCACTCCGTGGGGCCCTTCCAGCCCCTGCCAACACCCTGGCTGGTTTCAGGGGCTCCCTCCAGAGCTGGAATCCACGTACTGATGTACACGTGCACACCCAGGCGTAGATTCTCAAACACAGGCACCGAGAATGTCGTCCCTCTCTGGGCAGCAGGCAGAGCTGGGTTTCCGTTCCAGATCCCCCTGGGGTCAGGGTCTCTAGTCCCAGCTGGAGGAGCAGGATGGGCCAGCCAATCCCCGCCTGTCAAATCCCCCCCCCGTCCCCCCCCCCCGCCATGGCCAGCAGGAAGCCAGAAAGGAAGGGTGGGCTGGGTGGGAGCACTCCAGCAGGGGTTTGCCTGTAGCCCCTGGTTCCTCCCACCCGCAGACATAGGAGGGGGGCAGATGCGCTGAGATAACCCCCTGCAGCAGGTCCACAGGAACAAAAAGCCCTCAGCCTTCCTGCTTTTGTCTCAAGTGCATCTCTTCCCCACCTGGCCCTGCTGTGCCACGGCCTCCTAGTTCCCTCCCCATCCTCACTGCCAAGAGCAGGGGCCAGGGCTGCTCAAGGTCCAACTCCAAGTTCAGGATAGAGCTTAAAAAAAGAATACCTCGGTCCCTTTCAAGTGAGTTCAGGGTCTCAGGTCTCTGAACCCACCTCCTCTGGGCAGCTAGAAGAGCAGGTGAGGGGCTCATCTTCTGAGATACCTGTGGAGGGGGACCCATGCGGGGCCCCGAGGTCCTCTAGCAGCCTCAGCAGAGACATCCCATCTCTCCGCCCCGCTGGGGCCTTGAGACAAACTTTCTAGGCAGTGGCCATTCCCAGCTGTTGAGCCGGAAGTCCTGGTCCTGTCCAGATGCTGCCATCCTGTCTCCCGTCAGCCTGCTCCATGTCTAGGGCTCCACCCACCCCCACGCCTAAACAGGCACTCTCATTTACAGAACTGAGTGTCTGTCCTTGCAAGCCCCCGGGGTGAGTCTGGCGAGTCCTGCCTGTGACGTCTGTTCTCTGGCCTCTGTGCCCTGCGCTTCCAGGGACCTGGGCTAGGAAGAGGTGCCGTGTCACCATGTCATTTCCTAGTGATGGGTCATGCGTCCTTGTCATTTCCTTCTCTCTAGGACTTATGATGGATGACCTGTCCTGGTCAGAGTCACTTCCATACTCAGCTTTCCTGTGGGCACAGCCCTCTGCTTGCTGCTTTGGTGCTTGCCCAAGCCAAGGTCAGAGAGTGTAACCTTGGAGCAGGAACAGCCAGGGCAAGGGGAATAAATCTTGCACTTGTGGGGCAGAGGAAGTTAGGAAGAAATAGCACCCTAGAGATGGTGGCAGGTGTCACACTCCAGGACAGGTCCAGACGGGGTTCCCCTAGAAAAACGCATCCCCTCTCATCCTGAGCCCCGGTGGACACACTAGCCAGATGAGCTTCAGTCTGTCACCAGTCTGAGGCTCTTGGCCTGGGGCCTACGAGTAGCCCTACCTCAGGATTACTCACGACTGACTATTTTTGTTGTTGTTTGCCCAGCCGGTGTGTGATGGAGTACCTAGACCATGCCTGCTGCCCCGACTCTCCTCCCCAGGGGGGAGCCTCAGCCTCTCCCTGTCCTGCCTCTAGCAGGCCCTTGGGCCCTGGCTGTGCAGTGCAGAAGGGCCTTGATCTCTCTCCAGGGTTAAATCCCCTTTAGGGAGCACGAGCGCACGCGCACACACACACACAGCTTGTTCGGCTTAAGGGAGCACGTACAGACATTTGCATCAGGCCTAACACTTCGTGGAGATGGCCATATGCAGTCGGGGGACCTCTCCAGGCTCAGCTTCCACATCTACTGAAAGTGAAGGTCAGCAGGACCTCTGTGGGAACCCGCTGGGTCAGGGCACTGTGCAGTAATGCTATAGGGTTCAATTTGATAGAAGGAGAAAGGAAGGAAGGGAGGGAGGGAGGGAGGGAGGAAGGAAGGAAGGAAGGAAAAGAATTCATCAGGGCCTAGCTCTAGCCTTGGGTTTGAAATGGCCCAAGGCAGACCAGCACGGCTTCACTCTTTCCCAGACTTCATTGGTTCTAGAACTGACCTTCAGCACGTGTGTTTGCAGCGAAGTGTCTCTGAGGGAACAGAACCCCTGAGAAGACCCACACATGGCAATGACAGGACCTATGGCAGAATTCTCCTCCTGGACCTCCAGGCCTTCCAAACGCGGCTGAGAGCAGCCCAGCCAGGCTGTGGCTGAATGCAGGTCCCCCAGGACAGCACCCCTCCCAACCCCAGAGCCTGTGAGCCTGGAGAGGTGAGACCAAGGGAGGCTGCTCTGGGGTGCTGGCATCCCGGGCAAGGAACCGGACAGCAGTTGGCCTTGAGGGCCAGCTTGCTGGCGGGAGCCAGCGACATCTGCTGTGTGAGCCCCTGGGCCCCAGCAGCCTGGCTGGAAGGCTGTGTCCTTTGAGTCAGTGTGTCCTCCCCAGCAGGTGTTCCTCGGTCAGCCTTAGTTCTCCCCCCATCACCCCCCATGCCCCACAGCAGCTGCCCCAGAGCCTGGCTGGACCTGCTCCCCCAGGACCCTCCAGCCAAGAGCAAGGTCTGCCATCCCCCGCCTTCCTTGCACCCCTTCTGCTCCCCACCGGGCTGGCAGCCTCCAGGGAGGGGGCTGGGTTCGAAGGGTTGCCTCGGGTGAGCCTGCACTCTTGGTCAGACCCGAGGTGGGAGAAACTATTATGTTCCGGCCAGAGCGAGTAGCTTCCTGGGAGATCCTCTCCCTCCCCCTCTCTGCCCTTTCTTAGCGTAAATAACCCACAGCCAGCTCCCTTGGCATTAGCTAGAGGGGAATTTTTCTAAAGGATGAAGTTCCTGGGAACCGTCCACCCTTTTTCCCTTTCGTCTCATGACGAAAGCTCTGTACACCAAGACTTGGCTGGCGGTTCCCGGGTCAGAACTAGCTGGACCAGAAAAGGAGACACTGGCCTTCCCCTCCCCCGGCCCCTTCGCGGGTGACAAGCCCAGTGGGCTGTCCGTTATCTCTCTGCCTTGTCATCCTTCCCCAGGGAGAGGACGGGGCCCGTCTCCAGGCTCTAGAGCCAGGAGGGAGGCATCCTGCACAGAACTTCTCAGAAAAGTCTGCCTGCCAGACTCCAGGGAGAGACCCGGAAGATGGAGCTGCAGGCCCCGCTGGCAGCAGCGGGAGGGGACCGTCCTTTCCTGTCGGCACTGGGTTCGGGCACGTCCCGTGCCTCAGACTCTGCCTCTCCCCAGGTCGTTGACTGAGGTTTCCTGGCCCCGATTCCCTTGGGGGCTTCCCAGCCTCCACTCACGCCCCAGTCGGGAGGTGCTGGGTGGCCTGAGCTGGGGAACACCCGTTCTACAGACAAGATGCCCAAGCTTGGATGGATATAGCCCCCACTCAAGGTGTGCCCCTGCACTGCTCAGTAACCCTGAAGCCACCCGGCACCCTCCCCTACACCCATACATACCCCCGCCCGCCCGTAGGGACTTGGAAGGGGCCTCAGACAGGAGGAAGGGCCACCTTGCACTGGCCCCGCTGATGCCTGGCCTCTGCCCAGCCTCCCTTTCCAGTATCTTGAAAGAGAAGACAGAGCCCCACGTTTCTGTGGTGCCAGCAGGACAGGAACGGGCTTGCTGAGTTCAGGAACTGGTCACAGCACAACTGGAGCAGGAAACACAGCTCTCGCACCTGGCTGTTGGCTGAGCAGCCTACCCTGTCTCCTGCCCGGCCCTGCCGGGCTCCTTGGGCTAGCCCCCGCCCTCCCCACCGGAGGAAGTTTCCAGAGGACGGAGACCCAGGTTCAGCCTCCCCCAGCCTGCTAGGCCCCAGTTTCTGCTCATGGTTTGCTTCTCTGACCTTCACAGAAACAGGGCCTGGGAGAGGAGGGCTGAGGTGCAGGAGAAGCCTGGCGTGTCCCCGGCGCCACGGTCTGTCCCTTTGTCTGGACAAGAGCAGAAGGACCCTCTCTCACCTCTCCTCATCCTCTCAGGGCAGAGACCGCGGGGAGGAATGGTCTGGGTGACTCTGCTGATAACGAAGCCCTTTGCCCCAAAGCGGGGAGAATGCTCCCAGCCCTCCTTCCAGGTAGTGGGCACGGTTCCCCCATACCCGCACCCGCCCTTTGGACGATCGGCTTATACAATGTGGTTAACAGGGCTCTTCTTCAGAACTACCTCTTCCTTCTTGCTATTCTCGTGTCACCCCCCCGCAGCCCCCGCAAAAAACAAACAAACAAACAAACCCGTATTCAGACTAGTTTTCCTGGGATTTTCCCTCCCGATTCAATTATGGGAATCGGCGTTAAGACTGAAGTTGTGAAACCTGTACAGACGTAGCCGCTGTTTTCTCTCAGTAAATCCCCACTGCACAGGCGTTCCTCCAGGGCACTCCTCAGATCCCAGGCCCACCGTCACCACGCCCCCCTCCCAGGAAGATACATTCTGCAGGGGAGGGGGGATCAGGGGGCTGGGGGCCTGGCCAGGGCCTCCACCTGAGCCCGCGGCCCAGCGCCTCAGCGCCCCCTTGGGTTGGGGGAATGTTTACAGGTGAAAGGTCCTTCTCTCCCCTATGCCACAGCCCTCCCGGGCTTTCACACCCACCCCGCAGACAGGCCCGCCTCCCGGCCGCCAACCAACGGCTCCGTCGCCCTTGGATATTTTCTTCGGCTTCTGCCACCTCTCACCATCAGCGTGCTCAATGCGCCTCTCGAAGAGGGTGTTCCCAAGGTCACGTCCCTCTCCCCTGCCCCGCACCTACCCCAGACCCACCTGGGCTCAGTCGTTTACCATTGGCATTGTCTGGTTTAAAATTAATTTTTTTTCATTATATTCTGATTATATGAGTAAAGCACACACATTGTAAAGAAATAATCTTAAAGAGAGAAAAAAAAAGATGAAGGAGGAAGTGTAATCCTGAGAGCCGCGTTTTCACTTCGGTGGATTCCTTCCCAGCGGATTCTATCCCCTGCTTCCCCCAAGTGCCCCCCGTCTGTCCTCCACAACCCAGGCTCCCTGCTTCAGAGCAGCGTTGAGTGGCCTCCACTGTCCGCTGTCTGGTCTCTCTGCTGCCAGCCCAGTCCCCAGGGTGCCCCTCCCCCCCGCTCCAGCCCAGCTCGTGCCCCAGCGGCGGTCAGTCCCCCAGCGCGCCCTGCCTCTGCTGCGTGCATCAGCCCGGGATCTGTCTGGTGCTGTAATCCTGGCTGTGCCCCACCTGCACAGGGCCACCTTCACCTCAAATCCTACGGCACCTTTGAGACCTGGTTTAGTCACTTCCTCCCTGAAGCCCTCTCAGCTGCACACCACCACCGCTCCCCACCTCCCCAGAAAAGCCAGAAGGACCCTTTGTCCTCCTGGTCCACGGGAAAGCTGAGGTTCAGTATTCAGTGTCAGTAACCAAATGACTGCCTTCCTGAAG
The DNA here is from genome assembly GCF_964341445.2 of Mesoplodon mirus. Classification (NCBI taxonomy): domain Eukaryota; kingdom Metazoa; phylum Chordata; class Mammalia; order Artiodactyla; family Ziphiidae; genus Mesoplodon; species Mesoplodon mirus. Next base: position 15,328,555 of record NC_138990.1, on the reverse strand, counting down.
CATCTTTTCCCCTCTGACGTCTGAGTGTGTGTGGCTGTGTCTTAGTCAAGGTACGCTGTCTAGCGCACAGGCTTGAGCCTGCTTTAGGGGGTTGGGATGGCGGGAAAGAGCCGTTTGCCATGACCGCAGAGTTCAGGAGTTCCAAATGCCGTGTCCTCCTGAGGGCAAGGCCAGGCTGGGGAAGGGGGACCCAGCAGGTGGACCCTGCTCACGGAGGCTGGATCTTCCCCAGCCCCGGGGCAGCGCCGCCTGGAGGCACACCCAGTGGGCCCCCTGCTTTTCCCCACTGCCAGGTGCCATGCCACCCAACCCGGCCAGCCTGCCACCTGCGGGCCTCAGCTGCTGTGCTGAAGAACAGGCTGGGTCCTGGGCAGGGCAGGTGCCGCTGGAGGAGGGGGGCCGGTGACCTGTGGCCTCAGGAGTTTGCATGTGGTGTTTGAGCTGGAGAAGACTACACTCCAGAGTGTCTGATGCTCTCAAAAACCGTTCCAGCGTCTGCCCTAAGGAGGCTGCTGGGTCTGTGCAAAGAGGCTGTGACCGTTTCTGGGGCACCACCAGGTGCTCTCAAGGGGGAGGATGATAAGAGCAGGGGAAGTGGGGGGACAGGGGAGCCTTGGTTGGCTCTGAGCTCCAACCCCATTATCACCAAGCTGGAGCCCTGCTGGCCATCTCTAGAGCCTGCCTCTCCCCTCCCAGCTCAGCCCCAGGGCTGGTTATCTGCCACAGGCGTGATGGTGGGGTGCTTCCTGCCACCCTTCCTATCTTAGGAGGAGTCTGAAGGGGGCAGAGTAGCAGGCACCTCTGAGTGGGAGAGGGGTGTGCCCCCTGAGTGCCAGGAGCAGGCCGTCTGCACAGCAGGAGCCTCGCCTGCCTTTGGGCTGGGTGCTCCCCGTACTTCGTTTCTGTGCACAGCAGGTGAATGTCTCATAAATGAATGGGCACCCACAGAGTCCAAGGGGGCCCCGGAATCTAACTTAGCCTCTGATCACATAGAATCGGCCTTCGTCCTGTTTGCACCCCTTGGTGTCCAGGGGGCAAGAGCGAGGGTGTGCGTCGGTGGGTAAGGTGTGCAAATGCTCGACCAGACCTCCTGCCCTTTGCCCCCCTCCCTCGCCAGCCTCCTCCTGTCAGCACGGTGGGAGTGTCTGGACTGAGCTGCACATCTCTCTTTGCAGGGGTGTCCCCCCGGGCTGAGCTGGGCACCCATGGGGGACCCGTGTACGCGTATAGTGGACAGTGGCTTCTGGTCACAGTGCGCACAGGCGTGGGTGCCACAGACAGCAGGCAGAGCTCAGAGGGGACAGGCCCCTCTCGCCCACGGGCTTTCTCCTCTGGAGCCCCAGGACGGGGCTGGGTGACAGTGTGGATTCTGGATGGCAGAGATTTCTTCTTTTTCTGAGGGGGGCGAGCGCGGTCATTCCTCAGGGGCAGAGCTCTGAGTGAGCGGGGCCCTCCTTGAGGACACCTCCCCACTCACTGTCTCGGGAAGCCCAGGGCTGGGCCGGAGCTGCGCTCAGGGAAGCCCGTCTCTCCCCAGATCTGCTACCTGTGCCACAGCCTCCTGACGCTGGCTGGGCTGGTGGTCAGCTGCCAGGACCTTACTCCAGACCAATGGGTGAGTCTCCCAAGAGGCTGGGCTGGGGCCACTGGGGGAGGAGCCCAGCCCGCTGCCAGGAACTGGAAAGAGCGGGAGGCTGAGAAAGAAGCAGGCCTGGGGGAGCCGGCCTCGTCCTCCTCCCGGCGTCCCAGCAGGCCTTCCCAAGGGATACTGACCCGCACCCCCGGTTACCCCGTGCCTCCGCCGCCTTTCCTGCCTGACTTCTGAGCAGCCACTCAGACCCGTCCTCCTCCTCCTCCGATTTTGTGCTCCCCTCCCCGACTGCGGCTGCCGGGCCTGTGCCTCCCCCACCCAAGCCCGCCCCACGGCCTCTGCAGGGAGAGCTGCAGCTGCTGTGCATGCAGTTGGACCGCCACGTCAGCACCCACATCCGGGAGAACCCCCAGGCCATGCACCGGACCAAACTCAAGGACCTGGCTACCCAGACCTACATCCGCTGGCAGGAGCTGCTGGCCCACTGCCAGCCCCAGGTGGTGCCCACACCAGCCCCCCGGGCTTGGGAGGGGAGGGAAGTGGTCAGGCGGCTGACCGGAGCCCTCAGTGTGTCCGCCCCCTCTGCAGCTGCCGCGTTCCTGGCTGGAAGATGGGGGCAGAGGGCAGCGCGGGGAGACGTGTCCTCGGTGGGCCATCGCCATTCTTACCAAGAGTCAGAGGCCCCGTGTGGGAGGGCGGTGAGGGAGGCACAGCGCAGGCGACTCCTGGGTGAAGAAGGCAAAGAAAAATTGCACCCCGGAAAGGGAAGAGCCTGGGCCACAGGGCCAGTCTGTCGTGAGCTGTGCCAGGAAGGGGCAGCAGAGGCACCAGCTGTCCACCCTCTGCCCAGTTGTCCTGTGGGCCTGAGGCTGGCCTCCCACTCTGCTGGGGCGAACGCGCCCCGGCTGCCTTGGTCCCTCCAGGTTTCGTAGCAGCAGCGCTCGCGCTCCTGACTCCCTCAGACCCCCTGGGTAATAAGTATTCATAGCTAATGTTTATCGAATAAAGACCCTCTTCTACATGAATCCACGTAACCTCCATGGGGCAGGTATTGTTACGATCCCAGTTTACAGATGAGCGAGGTAGCCAGAGTCACTGAGAGGTTAAATAGCTTGCCCCATCATGCAGGCCGGGGCGTGCAGATACCAGAACCAGGGCACAGAACCAGCCTGACTCGCCAGCCTGCACCCTTACGCACGGTCCAACCCCTGCTCTGGCAGTCTCCCTTCTGGCCTCTGTCCGTTCCTCCAACAAGCAGCCCTCCCACCCCTCCGCCCCCAGCCCTGGATGCAGATGAGCTGGGTCTCGTAAAAACTCTTTCTCCAACCCCCCTCCCAATGCTCCCGGGCTCCCAACTTGCCTTTCCTCTGACTCCCCTCTGCTTGTCCTTCCCCCGTAACCTCTGACTTGGGGCTGACACATCAGCCACAGGCTGTGGCTTGGGTCTCAGATTTCACAAGTCTCTGAGAAAGCTGGAGAGCAGATCTCACCCTCAACCCTAAGGAACTAGATCACACTGGTCTCTGGTGAGAAGCAGTGTGTTTGTCATGAAAAGAAGGAAAAGTGATTCGTGGCCTGGCCGAGCCAGAGGGCAGGTCCCACCTTCCTCTCACAGCGCCCTGGGCCTGTGAACAGGGAGTAGAGAGAACCAAGGCAGAGCTGTGGTTGAGTGGCCCGTTGACCTGCCATGTCCTCACCTGGACTGGCAGCCCCAGGAGCCTTGTGGCTCAGCACGTGGCACGGAGGAGGCCTTAGTGGAAATTCAAGGGATGCTGGAGCGCCAGGGAGCATCCCATTGGTGGGCCCTACCTGGGCCCAGACCGTCACACCCTGCTTTTCTCTTTGCCACAGAGCCAGTACTTCAGGCCCTGGGAAGACATCTAATGGAGCAGGGCAGGGGTGGCCCAGCGCTCCTGGCTCTGGCAGGAAGTGAACATGGCCCAGCTAACTGGAGGCGTGAAGAACGGAGGCCAGAGGAGGACCAGCCAGCTGAAGCAAGCACCTGCCTCCCCCGCTGCCCTGCGCCCGCTCCGGGCAAGGGTCCTGCCTCTCGCTGCCTGACTCACCTCTCAGCTCTCCTTCCCTTCCCCACCGTCTCCTCTCCCCAAGACCTTTGTCTCCAAAGCTCTGGATTTCCTGGGCCTCCTGGGTCCTCCGGCCACCATCCTCCCCACCCTCCTTCCCATCTCTGTGTGTCCCTAATGTGAGGGTTCCTTGTGCACGCTAAAGTCTCATTTCAGCATCACTGGTTACAAGAGTTCCTTCAGTCCCTTACTGAGGGCCCGTGCTCAGCGTCCAGTTTCCTGACTTCTGGCTTATACTTTGCAGAATTCTCACCCCAGGCAGTCATGTGCCCCGCCCCACCCCCTGCAGCTGAGGGCTGTTTGTAAACCTACAGAAAGGAGCAGTCCTGGCTGTGGCCTGAGAGCTGTCAGACACCCAGGCAGCAGGGATGGGGAACGTTTGTTTGGACCGGTCTGGGACCACTCCCCACTCCCCGCTGCCACTGGGGAAGATCCACGGAGTGAGATGGTAGCTCAGGGCTGTAACTACACTTAATTCAGTTTATTGTTGAGCTCTGAAATCAACTCCCAGACTTAGGAGTTGGGCGTGGGGGGCGGTGCCCAAAGATAGTTCCCGAGACTTTTTGTTTTCCCTCTGCCTCACCCAAGATCCGTTCTGTGGGCCCTGCTCCCTGAAAAGGTGCTGGACGTCTTTGACCTGCTCCCCTTGAGAAGTGAGCGAGCCTTCGGTACCCCCAGGAGATCCTTGGGTATCACTTTCTGTCTCTGCCCACACGTCCAACCCTGAGAATCCACTGCCAGTCCCTGACCCCTCCTGACTCCTTTCTGGGTTGGGATGGGGTTTTGCAGGGGCCACAGGAGGTAGATAAGAGGTAGCAGAGGATGAGCCCTGCCCACTGGGCCTGTGCCCACTCCTCAGCTCAACCCTAGCATCTGCCAGTGGAACTCCACCATGGCTGGTGCTTGTGACTTTCTCTGTTTATTTGTCCCTCTCCTTTGTTCTTTCACACCACGGGGGGTCAGGGTAAGGCAGGTTAAGTAGGAAACTCCCCCAAAATAAAGGACCTTCAGGCCAAGTGCCTCAATCTGCAACCCCAAAATGTAGCCCATCGCTTCCTGGGCCTGTTTTGGAGGCTCTCGCTGGGTCCCCAGGGTGCTGGGAGCCGAGGCAGATGTATAATTCAGAGGGCACGAGCACACGGCAGAGGGCCGGGTACCACGTCTCCCTGCCTCTCTGCCTTCGCCAGGTGAGAGGTGGAAGAAGCTCTCTGCCAGGGAGGCTTGGAGGCCCAGGCGGCTTGCCTGAGAGTTCTGGTTTCTGTTCCTGGCCACATCACAGGCCCCCTCGGCCAGGGCACCCCTGAGGCCCCAGCGGCATCAGGTAGGCCTGAGATCCTCCGATAGCAGAGTGGAGGCTGTGCCGAGCCACTGCCTTCACCCTCCCTCAGGGCCGCCCCTGCTCCTGCTCCTCGGCTATTCAGTTTGCTCCGGAAACCTGGAAATCACCTTTGAAATTTCCTTTCTTCGTTCTCGAGGCCAAGGGCAGAGAGGGAGTAGGGAGGCCTGAGAGTCTGAAGCGGGCAGTTTCCGATTCTCGAAGCTGCTGGGCTCTGAGCAAGGGTTCGAGCTGTCCAGTGTTGCAGGCTCTGGAGCCCTCCTGCCCAGGCCCGGTTCTCGTGCACTGCCCCCTCCGCCCCAGCTCCCAGAGACACTCACCCCCAGGAGAGAAATAGATGCCAAGGAGAGAGGAGGTGTTGGTGACAGCTCAGGCTCTCCAGAGGCCTCCCTGTAACCTGAGCAGAGGTGTGCACTTTGAGGTCACCCAAGGGCGTACGGCGTCCCCCGGGACGTGTAATGGGCCCTCTCTGGAACTGGCTGGGAGCTGACCAGATCTTCTAAAACCAGTCCGGGACCAGTTAGCCAGCCTCCTCGAGGCCAGGAATTCCACAGTGACGCTGGCAACTTCACCACATTCTCTTTCCAGATCCCTAAGCCCCTGGGAAAAGGCTGAGGGATATCCTGGTGGAAGCCACTGGAAAAGCAGCATCCGGGGCTGTGATGACGGATGTTTTCCTGCTTCCTTTGGCGATGGTGGTAGGGAGGGGCTGGAAGGGAAAGGCTTCCCAGGTGGACAGCTTTGATAACTCTCCTTTAGGAGGAAGTGGAGAGAGGAAGTCCTTTTCCTATGTCCCCACTCCCCTCGGTCCCCAGGCCCTCAGAAAGGCCCCTGAAGAGTGGCTGACCCAGGCTTTTTCATTTCCCCCCTGTGGGTTGACAGCAGCTCCTGACTCCCCTGGAAGTTGGCCAGGCAGTGTTGACTACAGAACCCCACTGTGACCCCTCAGCCCCGCCCTCACCCCCCCCTCAGAAAGCAGCCTCAGGAGAGCTGGAGTTCACAGGAGGGGCACCGTGGCGCATGACCAAGGTGTGGGAGTGAGGGGGGCCTTGCTTTCCAGAGAAGACTCTTGGGTCCATCTCCAGGGGCCGGACTGAGCTGCCGGTGGGTCCTCAGAGAAACTCGGGGGGCATTTAGCACATCTGCCTTTTCTTGGCCACAAGCGGTTGAACAAATGGGGAAAGTAAGAGGGTCTGTCAAGGCCTAAGGCCTGAAAAGTGGATACCTTCCATAGAATATGATAGGCCCTGAGGAGGCTTGATAGACCATACACAAGCCTTTTAGTTTTTTCCCGGTATTAGTAACTTTTTTTCTTCTTAATTTAAGATCCAGGAATTCTCATTTTTGACCAGTTGTGCTTTTATTTTAAAGTATGAATCATGAGCAAGTAGTCATGCAGGAAACTTTATCCCCTGCCCACCCACCCACAGAAAAGTTCAGCGCCGGAAGGGAACAGAATGCAGCAGAAAATGAGCGAAGGTGGAAAAGGGGAGCAGGCAAGCTGCAGCCTTATCTTTGAGGAGCGTTTGGGAGGGAAGGGCTCCGGAGTCTGTTAGCAGGAACGGAGAAGCCGGCCTTGAGGCACAGAAGATGGTCACGGCCAGTGAAACCAAACCACCTGCTGAGACTTTCCACTAGGGCTGTCTTGCAGGTGGGGCTAGGAGCTCAGGTCTCAGCCTGGTAACCGTCACACCTAGAGGTGGGTGGGAGGTGAAGGCGAGGCTTGAAGGTGAGGAAAAACAGCAGGAGATGGAGTGTGTGTGGCCTAAAAGTTATCAGGATACCCTGTGACTTAGTGGAAAGACAGGATCAGGAGTCCTAAGGCCTGATTGAACATTCTGACCTTGCTCATGATCTATGTGAGTTTGGGCAGGATGCGTAACCTTTCTGAGACTCATTTTATCTATGGAATGGGAGAAACAATACCTACTTTGGAAAGGGTGGTCATGAGGGCAGAGTGAAGGCAAGTTGCAGAGTGTGAAGCACGGAACAAATGTGAGGGGTACCTGCCTCTTGATTTACAGCCACATAAATAGACTCAGGGTCTAACAGGAAGAGGGGGGTCACACACCTTCCTCCCTGTCAGCTGAAGCAAAGCCTTCCCTGCTCACCTCATGCTAATTAACTGGCTTGCCCCCTATCTCCAGCATCTCCAAGGCCACAGCTTTTTTTTTTTTTTTTTTTTTTTTTTTTTTGTCCTGGTGGAAAGGAGCTGGGAAATGTGGCTTTGGCCAGCGCAGGAGAAGGGGCCTTTATGTATACCAGCAAAGACCCAATTGTTACTGAATCCAAACTGGGCTGCTTTTCCCAATTATCTCCACGACTCTTCTGGTCTCCACTTTTCTGATGCCAAGTTTTAACCCAGAACAAAAGCTCCCGTAGGGACTGATTTATAATCCAGATCTGCTGACGGGGCCCTAAAGTGTCCCTCCCCTCCAGGACTGCACCAGGCTTAAAGTCACCACCGCAGCCTCAGGGCCTCCAGTCTCTTCACCTCTGCCCTTTGCCCCTAGCCAGGAGGTGGCATCTGTCTCCGGGTCCCGGTGGGCTGGCCTCCCTGGGGTTCCTCTGTCCACCTGCCCAGCTCCGAGAAAGCGGCTGGCAAGGAGGACACCCCAGCACCGCCCAGAAGACCAGGGCTACAAGTTACTTCTAGGAGCGGCTGTGGGCGGAGGCTGGCGGTTCGGAAGATGCCAGTTCTCCTCCAGCGTGGCTCCCCTCAGAACCCTTTCGTCTGAACATCAGGGCTCATGTCACTTGTTATTCAGCCTTCCAGGGGCACCAGGAGTCATTTCCTGAGGGTAGGCTCTGTGCAATCGGAGTCGAGGGTTGTCTTCCCCGGGAGCTGGCCGGGGGGGTGCTGAGCAGGTCCCTCCGCCTGGAGCGTGAGAAACAAGGGGGAGAAGGTCTCGGGGAGACTTGAGGGGGTCTTCCTGGCTGGTGAGGCCCGTTCCAGTCTGATCGCAGGGGTCAGTGGGAGTTGGGGCCAAGAAACGAAGAAGAATTGGGGGCCAACAGACCACTCTGGTCCGTCCCGAAAAGAAGCCTCGGATACTCGCCCAGAGGTGGCCCGCACGCCTTCGTTCCAGTAACCTCAGCGTGGGGATCCCCTTAGCCCCATTCCCGAGCCCGGCCGCCCAGCCTGCGCGGTTGGCCTTGGGGGACACTTCGGAAAGACCGGGTGAGTCCGACTCCCCCGTGCCAGTGCCCGGAGTCCCTCCCCCGCCCCACCTCCCGGCGCGGTGGCGCAGCTCGCGGCTGCAAGGCGCGGGGCGGCAGGGCACGGGGAGGGGCGGGGGTCCGAGCCCCCGGGCGGGGAGCGGGTAGGCGTGCGGGTCGCTGTGGGTCGCAGCCCCCTCCGGGGCGGGCCTTCGCGGCCCGCCCCCGACCTCCGTCGAGCCCCCCCGCCTGACGTCAGGGGGGAGGGGGCGGAGAGCCGCGGCCGCGGCGGAGAAAGAGCCGGCGCCCGCCGCGGTGGCGCGGGGAGCCCGAGCCCAGGGGCGCCGAGCCGAGCCGGGCCGAGGGGCGGTGGCAGAGGGGCAGCGGAGCTGGGCGGGCGGGCGCGCGCGGGCGGCGGCGCGCGGGCAGGGGCGGACCGTGGTCGGAGCCGAACGCGAGGGCGGCGCCCAGGGATTCAAGCCGCGAAGAAGAGGTGAGTGAGGCCGGGGTTGCTTGGGGTCGGAGCCAGGGGGCTCCGGGGTCGCCGCTTTGTCCCCCGACTCGGGTGGGGGACGCCGCACGCGCGAGGGACAGGGTCTGGGGGCTCAGGCAGGGGCGGCGGCGGGGACAGCTGTCCGCCCGAGCGCCTTCCTGCGCCCCCCGCGGGCTGCTGCGCGGGGGCTGGGGAGCGGGGAGAGCGGCGCCCTCCACCACAGGGTCCGGAGGCGCGGACTGGTCAGGGGCAGCGGGGCTTAGGGAGCGGGGGTCCCTCGTGCAGTCCGGTCCGCGGCCGGGATCTTTTCCAGGCCCCCGAACTGCCCCTGGCTCCCCCACCCCCGACGGAAAGTTTGGGGCGGGCTTGGACGGAGGCCGATGTTGTGGGATCGGATTTCCCTGCCGCGGCCCCCCGGCCGCGCGCCCGCTCCGCTGGGGAGGCGGGCTGTCCTGGAAAGCCAGGCTCCTGAGCCGCGCCGCCCAGTCCCCGGCTGGAGTGCTCGCCCTGCAGCCGCGGGGGCGCCGTCCGCGGCCCGCCGCTCGGGGTGGGCAAGGGTGGGGGGCGCGCCGCCGGGAGCCCGCACCCCTCTACACACCCCCACCTCCGGGGCTGCTCCGGGGAGGAGCTGTGCCGGCAGAGCCTTGGAGCGCGCCGCAGGGTCCGGCCCGGGCCTGGGGTAAGGGGCCGAGGGAGGGCTGGGGGTGTGTTGGGGGACGGGTGGGGGGGGGTGAACGCATCTCCTGCCCCCCCCCCGCCCTTCCCGCGCTGGGTTACTGGGCCGACAGGGGGCGTCCGCAGGCCGGGCTCCGCCACGCTCCCAGCGCCGCCGCTTTGTTTGCCTTCAAATCCCCGGAGCTGGGGGAGGGGAGAATCCGGGGGCGGGGGGGACCCGGGACGGGGTGTTGGCGGGGACCCTTTCTTTTGGGGTGAGCATAGACCCAGCTTCTGTGTCTTTGTTCCCGGCATTGGAGGGCTGGAGCAGTGGAAATTAATCCAGATGGCCTGCCCTGGCCGGGGTCCTGGGAGCGCGATCCCTGAGTTGGGAAGGTTCGTCAAGACCCCGGGAGAGCGCAGCAGGCGCCGGCCCTGCTCGGGGCGCCCTCCTCGGCCCAGGAGGAACCCCCCTGGCGCTCCCCACTGGGTCCTCACTTCCCCCCAGCCCCCGCCTGAAAGCGCCACCAGGAGATCCCTGATGAGACCGGAGCGGGCTCCGTTGTCCCGCCGCCCCTCAGCCCGAGGGCTGGTGTCTCCTAGGATCCTGTGCAAGGAACAGGATGAGGCCCCGGTCATTTCCACGCCCATCCCACCCACTTCCTGCCTTCCTTCTTGGGCAACAAAGGGGCCTCGGGAAGCGGGGCCCCTCCAGCTCCCGGCCCCACTTCAGCCCTGTGATGTGGAACGGGGTTTGGGGCTCTGCCCGGCTATTGTCTGCGCTGGGGGAGGCGAGAGGCTGGGGCCGGGACCCCCGCAGGCCTGATGCACCGAGTCCTCTCTGGGGGTCTTTTCCAACCGCCTGCCCCACCGCATGCTTATCACCCTGCTGAGGGGTTTGCGTCTCAGAATTAGGTCTTGGAGCTGGCTGGAGCCCCAGTAGGGCCAGGTCCTGCCTCCAGAGGTTATTTTAAGAAATCCTTCGAATCTGTCAGGCCTGAGGGGGGGAGGGGGGGGTCCCCTTTTTATTTTCTTAAACAACTTCCTGTTGAAGAGAAGGAGTCGGGGAGGGCCCGGAGGTCGTCCGAGTGTCCACTCTTGCAGCTAGCTGACTTAGCTCTCTCCCTCCCCCCAGGGAGACCCCATGGTCCCTTTGGAGGCTGTAGAGGCTGAGGCCAGGTGTCGGAGGGGACTAGGTCTCTGCTCCAGGGCCTGGGGCACGGGGGAGTCCTGGGGAGGACGGATCAGGTCTTCCGTCCTGTCGGTGCCTCCTGGCACGGCTGTGTGGGCCCCCTTCTGGTCTGTTTTCTCTGGTTGTGATTCTGACCCTTTCTTTTCCCCCAGCAGGGCAGCTGGCCTGGAGCTTAGTGCCAGGGCGTGTGCCATGGCCACGCACTGGGCTGTCTGGCTGCTCGCAGTGGGACTGTGGGGCCTGGGCATTGGGGCTGAGGTGTGGTGGAACCTGGTGCCCCGGAAGACGGTATCTTCTGGGGGTGAGTGCCTGGAGGGCGGGGAGCGGGAGGCCAGGAGGGACTCCTGGGGGAAGAGGGGTGCTAAGGAATTGCCCTCTAGGACGTGCCAGCTGTATTCTGCAGTCGGGCTCAAGGCCCACTGATGTATGTGACACAGCTTACTGAGAAATGTGAGTGAGTGGCCCTAGGGACCCAGAACTGGTAGTCCAGACCAGGACCTAGAGGATCCCTCCTGACACTTAGGACCTGGCTCGGCTGCCCCTGTTATACAAGAGAGAGTGACCATCCTGCATTACTCTCCCCATGCCTCACTTCTGGAATTATCGCTAGCACTGAGAACGTAAAGAGAGAAACCTGGGTCAGGATGGGCATGAGGTGAAGGGTGTCACCGCCCGCCCCCAGGAGGCCCCTTAGCAACCCTGATATGATAGACCCCCCCCTCTGCTGCCCTGACACTGTGCTGTCTGGTGGCCCTAGAGTGGGGGGGGGGTGTATGCACGCATGCACGTGCTTGCGTGGGGGGACGGCAGACCTGACAGCCCTTCTGTGCTCACACACCTGTATGCGGAGGTGCTGTCAGGTGTTTGTATCATCCGTGTGCTCTGGGGACCCGGGATGAGCTCACCTCCCACAGGCTCCTCTACGTGCTAACGAAGCCCTCCCTTGCCAGCCTATGTCTGGGCCCATCGTTGGCTCCAAAGACTAAGGCTGGTTTAGAGGGACCCTGAGGACAGGTCGGCAGCTATTTTGGGGGCTGACGTAGGAATCCTGTGACTACGCGAATATCATAGCGCCCTGCTTGGCGGCTGGCAACAGGGCTTCCCAGCCCCAAGGCTTCAGCGCCATCTCTGGTCCCCAGCTTCTAGTTTCCACTGACCTCCCTGGCCTGGCCTCCCAGCCCGATTCCATCTCCTGCCGTCCCTCCTCATCCCATAGCCGGCTGTGCTTGTATCCCTAACAGCCCAGATTTGGGTCCCACTGGAGGGAAGGGTTTCCTAAGTCAAAGGAGCGCTCACAACTTCTGTCCGTCCTGCCCTGCTGGATCAGGGTCCAGGGCCTGGCTGGACCCTGGTGAGGGCAGCAGTCAGCAGAGCAAAGAAGGAAGCAGCCGCTGAGGAAGCTGGGAGGGGGGGAGCGCTGCTGACCCTGAGAGTGAGAGCCATCGGCCTGATGGCTTCCTCTGACCGGAAGCTGTGGCTGAGATATCCTTCCTTCCTCCTCCCCAGCCCAGATTTGCCTCCGCCCCGGCTGGGAAAGGCCAGGGAGGCCTGGGTGGAGCTGTCAGAGCCAAAAGCCTGTTCAGAAAATGCCCTTTCCTACCAGTCAGGGGGCTTGGCTGGCATCTGCCTGTGGGGTGCTGGCTCTCATGTGGGGACCAGGGGTGACCATCGCATAGAGGAAGGCTGATTTTGGGGCGGGGGGGGCCTCCCGGAGTCCCAGGAAAGTCCGCTCACCCCATCCCTGCTCTCTCTGGCCTTGTCCCTGCAGAGCTGGCCACGGTGGTGCGGCGCTTCTCCCAGACGGGCATCCAGGACTTTCTGACGCTGACCTTGACCGAGCAGACCGGGCTCCTGTACGTAGGGGCCCGGGAGGCCCTGTTTGCCTTCAGCGTGGAGGCTCTGGAGCTGCAGGGAGTGGTGAGAGGTGGGGGAGCGGGAGGCACACGGGGGTGAGAGAGGCAGGACCCGGAGGGGCTTTGCTTGGCCAGCCTGTCCCCTCGGCTCAGCTGCCCCCCACCCCATTCTCCTCGGTGAGCATGTTGCTTCCCCTGAGTCTGCAGCACTTACTGGGTCCGCCGCGTTGCGGCAGCTGGGGCTTCTGACCTCTGCTGGAATAAGCTCCCAGAGAGTGGGGACCGTGTCCTCTCACTTGGCTTCCCCACGTTGCTGCCATGAGCGATGCTCGTAGCACATGCCCAGTAGGTACCTGTGACATTGCTGACGTGTCCCCTCCCTGTCCCCAGATCTCATGGGAGGCGCCAGCTGAGAAGAAGGCCGAGTGTACCCAGAAAGGGAAGAGTAACCAGGTGGGTGCTTGGGACACTGCTGGCAGGGGCGGGGGGCATGGCGCACACTCTTTCCCCAGAGCCCCCTTTGTCCCAGTGCTGGTCTGGGTCCTTGTGTCCCCATGTCCGGGGCCCTCATACTTTAACTGATGCCCCTCTCTCCCCAGACGGAGTGTTTCAACTTCATCCGCTTCCTGCAGCCGTATAACGCATCCCACCTGTACGTCTGCGGTACCTACGCCTTCCAGCCCAAGTGCACGTACATTGTGAGTGCCGCTCCTCTCCCCCAGCCCCCTCGACCGATCCCCGTCGCCTTCTCATCGCCTCTTCCCTTCCCCTAGGACATGCTCACCTTCACCCTGGAGCGTGGCGAGTTCGAAGATGGCAAAGGGAAGTGTCCCTATGACCCAGTTAAGGGCCACACCGGCCTCCTTGTGGGTGAGTGGCTGTCCCGCTGCAGGTTGGGGGGTTCCCCCAGGACTTGTTCCCACTCCGGGGCCGTGTGGCCTGAGTGCAACCGCACCTCGCTTCTGGTCCGGCTGACCCCCTGTCTCCCGTAGACGGGGAGCTGTACTCGGCCACGCTCAACAACTTCCTGGGCACGGAGCCCGTCATCCTGCGGAACATGGGGCCGCACCACGCCATGAAGACGGAGTACCTGGCCTTCTGGCTCAACGGTGAGCCCCGAGGAGCCGGCCAGCCCACTGGGCAGCCGTGGGTGGGAAGCGCCGCGAGGGCCCAGCGTCCGGGCTGACCCTCCTCCCCTTCCCGCAGAACCGCATTTCGTGGGCTCCGCCTACATCCCGGAGAGCGTGGGCAGCTTCACGGGGGACGACGACAAGGTGTACTTCTTCTTCAGCGAGCGCGCCGTGGAATACGACTGCTACGCCGAGCAGGTGGTGGCCCGCGTGGCCCGAGTCTGCAAGGTACAGACCCCCCACGCGGCGGGCGACCCGGGAGCGCGGCGGGCGACCCGGGAGCGCGGCGGCCCGGCGGGGCTGACCGGCAGCGTCCCCTCGCTGTCCCGCAGGGTGACGTGGGGGGCGCGCGGACGCTGCAGAGGAAGTGGACCACGTTCCTGAAGGCGCGGCTGGTGTGCGCCGCGCCCGACTGGCAGCTCTACTTTAACCAGCTGCAGGCGCTGCATACCCTGCAGGATGCTTCCTGGCACAACACCACCTTCTTCGGGGTTTTTCGGGCGCGGTGGTGAGTTGGCCGGGAGCCCTTGGGGGTGGGGAGGAGCGGGTCCGCAGGTTGGGTCTGACAGGGACAGGCCTCGGGGGACGTCCAGGCGCCTGCCCCTTTGCAAAGCCCCCCGCGGGAGGCGGGCCGTGCTCTGTCCCCGGTGGCACTTGGAGCCGCCGTCACGTCACGTGGGCCCGTGACCACTGCATGCCCGGAGCTGTGGTCGCCCCAGGCCTGACCCTGGGGGTCCCTCCCTTGCTGTGACAGGGGCGACATGGACCTGTCAGCAGTCTGTGAGTACCAGTTGGAAGAGATCCAGAGGGTGTTCGAGGGGCCCTACAAGGAGTACCATGAGCAAGCCCAAAAGTGGGGGCGCTACACCGACCCGGTACCCAGCCCGCGGCCTGGCTCGGTGAGTCATCCGGGACAGGGGCGCGCTTGTGTCCTCCCCTCCAGTGCCGTTCCCGCCGGGCTGATAGCTATCCTCTCCCCCCCACCGCCCCCAGTGCATCAACAACTGGCACCGACGCCACGGCTATACCAGTTCCCTGGAGCTGCCAGACAACACCCTCAACTTCATCAAGAAGCACCCGCTGATGGAGGAGCAGGTGGGGCCTCGGTGGGGCCGGCCCCTGCTGGTGAAGAAAGACGCCAACTTCACCCACCTGGTGGCCGACCGCGTCACGGGGCTTGATGGAGCCACCTATACAGTGCTGTTCATCGGCACAGGTGGGCCCAGGGGGCATGGCCTTGGCCGCTGGGGACTGGGCGAAGGCCTGTGTGCCCCAGGCGGGGAGAGCCTCTTGCCCTTTTCTTTACACCTGTCCTCCCTCCCCCCGCCACCACCACAGGAGATGGCTGGCTGCTCAAGGCCGTGAGCCTGGGGCCCTGGGTCCACCTGATTGAGGAGCTGCAGGTGTTTGACCAGGAGCCGGTGGAAAGCCTGGTCCTGTCCCGGAGCAAGGTAGTAATCAGGCCTCCCCTGGTCGTGTGCTTGGCCGCTACAGGGGTGGGGAGATGCCCGAGCCACCTCGGGTAGCTTGGGGCGGGTCCCAGGAATGAGAGCGCTAACGGAATCCGCGCTCTGCGGGCATTATGTTTTATATGTAGCCTGGTCCTGGCGGGGCTGCGTTCCCAGAACGGGGCCTTGGCAGCTGCTCTGTGCGCTTTCTTCAGGCCCCTCGGGGTTGCGCTGTGCCTCTTCTGTGCCGGTGCCACTGTTGGCCAGGCCTTGTGCTGTGTCGGTTCGTGGTGCCCCCGTGCTGTCGCCGTGCCCACCGGCCCCCGTTGCCCTCCAGCCCTGCCCCCTGCCCCCTGCCCCCGGCGGCTTCAGCCGTTCCCTGCAGGGCCGCGCTCGGCTTCTGCTCCCGCTCTCCTCTGGCGTATCTGTGGCACCTTCACGCGCTTGCCTTTCCCCACCTGTGGTGGCTCAAGTTGTTTCTCCAGAACGTGGAATAATGGCAGAAACAAAGTCTGTGGTCGGAGAAACACACAAATTGGCGATCACCGTTCAAACAGGAGAACGCCGCATGCTCTGGTGGTGCTGTTGTGAGGCTGAGGGGCCCTGCGGGAACTGAACTTCCTGCTATTTATACTGCCCTGGAGTGAGTGAGTGAGTGAGTGAGTGAGTGTGTGTGATTATATTTCTCGGCCTCACAGGTCTGCTGTGCCTTTCTAATAAGGTCACATCTGTAAGGTGCTTGGGATTGCGTTTGGCTTGTAGTAAGCCCTCCGTGCGTTCTCAGTCCTCAGATTTCCCTCCTCAGGACTTGAGCACAGCCCCCTTGTTCTTTTGGGCCCCTTGTGACCCCTGGCAACAGTCTGAGCCGCCCCCGGGCCATGTCCGGGCCTGGCTCACCCCCCTCCTGTGCTTCTGTGGCAGAAGCTACTCTTTGCGGGCTCCCGCTCCCAGCTGGTCCAGCTGCCCCTGGCCGACTGTGTGAAGTACCGCTCCTGCGCTGACTGCGTGCTTGCTCGGGACCCCTACTGCGCCTGGAGCGTCAACACCAGCCGCTGCATGGCCGTGGGCGGCCACTCCGGGTGAGCGGGGCTCTGCGCATGCTCGGACCAGCAGGGAGGGGAGGGGGGTTAGAGCTGGGATGCTGACGGCCTCTGCTTCCCCCACCAGATCCCTGCTGATCCAGCACGTGACAGTCTCAGACACCTCAAGCATTTGTAACTTCCGGGGCAGTAAGAAAGGTGAGCTGTTTTTCTTAGTCCCCCTCCCAGGGCGGTGGGCCCTGGGCCAGAGCCGGAGTGTCTGCATCCGCCCCCCGGCCTGGGTTTCCCGCACTGACTCTCCGCTCTGCTTTCTCTGCCGCTGCAGTCAGGCTCACGCCCAAAAACATCACGGTGGTGGCAGGCACGGACCTGGTGCTGCCCTGCCGCCTCTCCTCCAACCTCGCCCACGCCCGCTGGACCTTTGGGGGCCGGGAGCTGCCTGCAGAGCAGCCCGGCTCCTTCCTCTACGACGCCCGGCTGCAGGCCCTGGTGGTGATGGCTGCCCAGCCCCGCCACGCCGGGGCCTACCACTGCTTCTCGGAGGAGCAGGGGGCCCGGCTGGCTGCCGAAGGCTACCTGGTGGCAGTGGTGGCGGGCCCGTCGGTGACCCTGGAGGCCCGGGCACCCCTGGAGAGCCTGGGGCTGGTGTGGCTGGCCGTGGTGGCCCTGGGGGCCGTGTGCCTTGTGCTGCTGCTGCTGGTTCTGTCCCTGCGCCGGCGGCTGCGGGAGGAGCTGGAGAAGGGCGCCAAGGCAGCCGAGAGGACCCTGGTGTACCCTCTGGAGCTGCCCAAGGAGCCCACCAGTCCCCCCTTCCGGCCCGGCCCCGAGACGGACGAGAAACTCTGGGACCCCGTGGGCTACTACTACTCGGACGGCTCCCTCAAGATCGTTCCTGGACACGCCCGGTGCCAGCCCGGCGGCGGGCCCCCCTCGCCGCCTCCTGGCATCCCCGGCCAGCCCCTGCCTTCTCCAACTCGGCTCCACCTGGGGGGTGGGCGGAACTCCAATGCCAACGGATACGTGCGCTTACAGCTGGGAGGGGAGGACCGGGGCAGCCTCGGGCACCCGCTGCCCGAGCTCGCCGACGAGCTGAGACGCAAACTGCAGCAGCGCCAGCAGCTGCCGGACTCCAACCCCGAGGAGTCCTCGGTGTGAGGGGACCCCTCCGGCGGGGCGGCGTGGGAGGCGCGGCTCCTACTTTTGCACAGGCACCAGCTACCTCAGGGACATGGCACGGGCACCTGCTCTGCCCCGGACGGACCCTGCCCGGCACCGCCCGGCCATGAGGACCTGCTCTCTCAGCACGGGCACTGCCACTTGGTGTGGCTCACCGGGGCACCAGCCTCACAACAGAGGGCACCTTCCTCCTCTGTGAGGGGCTGTGAATCACAGACGCACGGGACCCCAGCAGCCAAAACCTTTCAAGGTGGAAGTTGGAGATGTGGGTGTGTTTGTGTACATACATGTGTGTCTGTGGACGTGTGCACGTATGTGTGTGTGGGTGTGTGACATAGTCTTCCTGTTTCTGTCAAGTCTTCCCTTGGCCTGGGGTCCTCCTGGTGGGTCACTGGAGCTATGAAGGGGAAGGGGTTGTATCACTTTGCCTCTCCTACCCCCGCCTGTCCCCAGTGGGGGGCAGCCATGTACATACGGGGGTGGGCTGGGCAGGGTGCTGTGCCTCTGGGGGAGTCCAGGGCTCTGGGGTGGGCCTGGTTCTACTCCCGGGGCTGTGAATGTTTTCAGGGTGGGGGGAGGGAGATGGAGCCTCCTGTGTGTTTGGGGGAAGGGTGGGAGGGGCCTCCCGCTTGGCCCTGGGATTCAGTGGTATTTTATACTTGTCCTCCCTGGCAGGGCTGGGAAAGGTGGTGTGGGGGGAGGGGGAGGGGGAGGGAAGGAGAGGGCGGGCATGCTGTGGATGCGGCACATCCTCTCCCAGCCCCAGGAGGAGGGCTTCTCACAGTGTAACTTATTGTGTCCCCGCGTATTTATTTGTTGTAAATATTTGAGTATTTTTATATGGACAAATAAAATGGAGAAAATGAAGCTGTTCCTGTCACGGAGATAAGACATTTGGGCCAAAACCTTCTGGGTGCCAAGAGGGAGACTCCCTGTGGGTTGAGTGGGGCTGGACTGCCCCCCCTCTCGGTCCTGGGGCAGCCGCCCTTTCCTTCAGTGGTCCCCCTCCTGCCTGTGCCCCTCTCTGGAGGGGGGACAGCCCAGGCGCCAATGTTTTCCCACAGTGGTGGTTCGGGCTGGGAGCCAGACCAGGGCCACAGCCTCTTGAGAGCCAGCCTTGGCTTCTGGCCAAAGGGAGAAGTCAGGGCATGGGGAGTTGAAGCAGGAGAGCGGGAGGGGCCTGGCTTCCCAGAACTCTGGGAAGGGGAAATGGGAGTGAGGAGGCCGAGGAGGGGAACTTCCTAGAAGCAGCTTAAGGTGGTGTGGGCTGGCTCGTGTGAGGATGGGGCTCCCAACCAGCTTAAGGGAGGAAAGATGACTTCCAGCCTTTACCCTCCAGACTGTTAGCCTTGAATGCTTCAGCTACACGCCATAGGGAACTTTCCCCATTGCCACCCGGTGGGCACCAAGCCCCTGTCCTATGGAAGGAGCCGTGCAGGGCCCAGAAAAACAGGACCCCGCCCGGGTTCTATAATTCACGCCCACACACAGAGGCAGCCAGTTCTCTGTATACCCTTGACCGGTCTGGGGGTGCCTGCTGTGGCTGGAATAGGCTGCTGCCGGGCGTCCTGCTGTTAAGAGAGGGCTGGCATCTGCTGACGAGCACGCTATGCGTCCTGCACGGTCACTAACCCACAGCCCAGAGAATGTCTTGGTACAAGAAGGTTGATTCGGTAAACTAGGTGCCCACTGTGGGGTTGAGGGTTCCAGGCCCTGCCCCCCGGGCCTACGTGCAGGTCCTCCCAGCGGCAGGACAGGTCATGACTACCTGCCTCCCACGGGGTTTTAAAAAGTGAGCAGGAGGGGCGAGAGGAGGGAGGGTGTCGCGCAGTCTTTCAAGTGGTCACCGCGCCGCCACGGTGACCCGTCTTCCTGGGCCCGAGTGGTGGGGGAAAGGGGGGGGTAAAGGACCTTGGGGTGCTCCCGGCGACCCCCTGCCCTGGGGAGCCCGGTGGGACGAAGAGAACCTGGAAGGGCGCCACACGAATGCTCCCGACCCACCCCACCCCCGCCCCACTGGGTTCCAGCGGGCGCGCCCCGGCCTCCGCTTAGCCTGGGACGCCCTCGCGTGGCCGCTTCGGGCGGGCGCGGCCAGGCACCGCCCCCCCAGGTCCCACCCCACCGCCGCGATTGGCTCCCGGGCTCAGACCCAGACGCTTGATTGGTCGGCTCCGTGGCTCGCGCGGACGCCGAGTGGCCAGGCCGGGCGGGTGGGCAGCGCTGCGCCCGCCCCGCCCGCCGAGGCCGCGCCAGCGCCCGTGCCCGTGACCTTACCCGCGTCCGCGCCCGCAAGCGGGTGGGAGGGCGCCGAGGGCGACATGGCTGTGCCGCGGCCCTTCGCCGAAGGCCCCTGCTGCTCCCGCCCCAGCGCGGCTCCCGGCGTGCAGCAGACGCTGGACGAGATGGACTTCGAGAGGGGTGAGGCGGGCGCGCGGCCCTACCGGCCCGGCGCCTTCCGGCGTCCCCAGGCCCCCAGGGCAAAGGAGGTGGCCGAGAACCGGGGCCCCCAGGGGGAGGCAGCCTGGGGACCTAGTCGGAGCGTTGGCGGGCGGTGGGTTCACCACTCCCGCGTAGTGAGAGCCCGCCAGGGACCCGGCGGGAGCTCGACATTAGAAACACCGGCTCGCGTGCAGGTCGGGAAACAGGCTTTGGTTTCAGGAACTTTCTCCATTGGTGCGGCTGGGCCCGGCTCCTCACCTGGTGCAACCCCAGGACACCCAGTCCTGCTCCCGGGTCTGCCCCTGGGCAGCAGAGCCTGCAGCCAGGGTGTTGCACCCACCCCGTGGGGATGGAGCTTCAGACTGGGGGGCTGCGTGTGGGCACTGCAGGCGTGAGATATGGCAGAGATGACCTCGAGGCAGGCGATGTCATCCCTACCTGTGGGCTCAGCGGGGTAACTCTTTTGCCCCAGACTATCCTTGCTGCTCCACTCGCCACCCCCGGCTTTGTGCACAGAGCCTGGCTCTGTCTGGTTTCTCACCGTGCGCACGGCCGACTTGGCTCCAGACGCTGCTCGCTCAGGCGTTCCAGCCAAAGCCCCTGAGTTGTGGGAGGGTTCTTAGGACTCTCGGGATTCCACAGATGGGGTGACTGTTCACCACTTTGGCTGTGGTTTTCACTTTGCGCTGGCACCTGGCAATGTCCTTTTCTTCCTTTTGACTGTGACTATATATTCAAGCATTTTAAACAGTACTTTATCCAACACTGGTGTGTTTGCAGTGGGAAGAAGGGTGACTGTGTCTGCCCAGTCTCCTGTCCTGGCTAGACAAGCCCCTTGTCTGTCTTGCTCACAGCGATGTCGCCAGCACCCAGCACAATCCTTGACACAGAGGAGGTGCTCGTGTTAATATCTGTTGAACCCATGAATTTCCACTTTATAGATGAGAAAACAAGAGGTCAGGAGGTAAAGGGAGCGCTGGAAGCCCCCAGTCATTCAGCGTTATTCAGTGCTCGGGTTGTCCTGCAGGAATCTGGTCTGCAGCCCTGAACGGAGACCTGGGCCGAGTGAAGTATTTAATCCAGAAGTCAGCGGACCCCAGCCAGCCCGACTCTGCCGGCTACACGGCTCTGGTGAGCTGGGGATGAGCCTCATAGGGTTCCTGCTCTCTGGGGGTGGGGAGGGGATGATGTTTGCATTTTCTCTTCTCACACCCTTCCTCCTCTCCCAGCAGGGTTTCTGTTTAAGCACCGCGTGAACCTGGGGTTTTTTTAATTAGCGTAAGTGCTTTGCATTAGTTATTTAACTTCATTCTCATAAGGATTCTGCGAGGTAGGAATGGTTATTATCTCCACTTTCCAGTGGCGGAAACTGAAGCTAGGAATGAAGGCTCACCCTGGTCACCCAGGTGCCAGAGGGGGCACCCCCCGCCGGGGTTCTGCCCCCTGACCCCGGCTCTGTTCCCCACAGCACTATGCCAGCCGCAATGGGCACTATGCCGTGTGCCAGTTCCTGCTGGAGAGCGGGGCCAAGTGTGATGCCCAGACCCACGGGGGAGCCACCGCTCTGCACCGGGCCAGCTACTGTGGGCACACGGACATCGCCCGGCTCCTGTTGTCGCACGGCTCCAATCCCAGACTGGTGGACGACGACGGCATGACCAGTCTGCACAAGGTGGGTCCCCTCTTGGAAGTTTCACAGGTTGCAAGAACTTGTCTTCTCTCATTAGAAGAGTTATAACATGGGACTTCCCTGGCCGTCCAGTGGTTAGAACTCGGCCCTTTCACTGCCGTGGGCCCAGGTTCAATTGCTGGTCAGGGAACTAAGATCCCGCAAGGCGTGGCCAAAAATAAAAAAGTAAAAGTTATAATGTGTTCACTGTAGAAAACATGGGGAAAACGGAAAAGCATAAAGTAGAAAATTGAAATCATTTGTAATCTCAGTGCTCACCTCTCATCACTTTAGGGTTAACGTATAATTTTCCAGCATGTCTCCTGCGCACATAAATTAGAACTAAACGTATGGCGTCGTTTTCTTTTTCTTCCCCTTGATGACGTGTCCTCAATGCTTTTCCACGTAGTTCTCTGAAACTTGCACCCACTCTTGCCTATCCCTCTAGTCTGCTTTCCACAAAATGATCAGAGTGATCATTTAATTAAATGTTTTCTGACTAGAAACACTTACCGCTGTGAACGGTTTGAGGAGTACAGAATGTCTACCGTGGACACAAGTTTCTTAGCCCCACTGATTTTCTCCCAGAGTGATGGTTTAAAAAGCAGTTCTGGGCTTCCCTGGTGGCACAGTGGTTGAGAGTCCGCCTGCCGATGCAGGGGACACGGGTTCGTGCCCCGGTCCGGGAAGATCCCACGTGCCGTGGAGCGGCTGGGCCCGTGAGCCATGACCGCTGAGCCTGCGCGTCCGGAGCCTGTGCTCCGCAACGGGAGAGGCCGCAACAGTGAGACGCCCGCGTACCGCAAAAAAAAAAACCAAAAAAACCCCAAAAACAATAAAAAGCAGTTCTGACCGTGCCATGCCTTAGAGTCCTTCGGAGGCTTTTGCTCTTACCAAGTCCTTAAGCTGGTTCACAGGCCCCCTGGGGTCAGCCCCTGCCTACCTGCCCGCTTGTCCTTGCCCCGCTAGTCGTCTTCAGTTTCTTGAACCTGCTTCTCTGTCACGTGCAGGCCGTAGACAACATCTCTTCCCATCCGGATGCCTCACGTCACCCTTTTCCCTCTGGCTTGTGTCTGTCCTTCCTTCTGGATTGCAGCTTCTACATCACGCCCTCAGAGAGCCTTCCCATTTCCTCAGAGGAGGACAGCTCACGCACCTGGATGCCCGGAGGCACCCTGTGCTTGACTTCTGACTCTTCTCTCTCTGGAAATTCCCTGTGTGAGCTCCGTCTCACTGGAGGCAGCTGGGATTGGTCCTGTTTCCTGCTGTGGCCTCAGCACTGAGCTCAGGTGCTGAGTGAGCAGCTGGGGGTTGTTTTGTTTTGAGACCCTTGCTGGTTGGAGAGGCAGGTTGCTCGTTTCTCAGTGGTCTAAACTGGTGTTGGCTTGAGTGTTTCACTGCCACAGCTCACATGATGGGTGTTGATAGGCAGGACGCTGCCGTGGTTGGACCTAGCTGGTGTCACCTGCACTTGCGGCATTCTCGTGAAATTGAAGGAATGCATGTGTGTGAGGAATATGAATCGTCCCTTCCTTTCAGCTTGCTTGCCTCCCTCCCTTGCTTCCTTCTGCAAACATTGGCACCTTCTTTTGCCAAAAATTATTCGGAATTCATCTTACAACTGCTCACAACACACTATTGCCTGAATTGAAGCAGTAAAATTGAGAATCCCAGGTCTGTACTCATCAAGGTAATATTTATGCTGAATAAAGATTTAGATTCAAATTTGAGATGGTGTTTGGTACTAACATTAACTTTGATACCTTTCAGGAGCCCCCGTAGCCCTTTAATTTGTCTCTTGGGAGGAGTAGGGAATATAGTGATATGACGTAGCTATTGAGAGTTCGGACTTTGAGGTCAGACAGACCTGGCTTAGAATTCCCCATGCTGCCACATTAGCTCTGTGACCTTGGGCGAGTTACTCAACTTTTATAAGCTTCAGTTTTTTCATCTATAAAGTGGAAATAATGATACTTCCTACCTCTGATGGTTATTGTAAAAGTTAAGTAAGATAATCTGTGTAAATCACTTAACACTGTTCTTTTTTGGAGGATGTAGGTTAGAAATTGACATCCAGATTGGGATCGTTGATCTCCGAGGGGACGAGGAGAAAGCTGGGTACTGGGCCTGTTTCTCTCCGCTCATCTGAAAGTTCCCAGAGGGCAGGGGCCGTGTCTGATGTGTCTTGTGCCCACGGCACCCAGCACCCTATAGACAATCTGAATGTTTGTAAAGATGCTTAGAGATCCAGGGTTCTGTCCTTGTTCTTAATGTGCAGGCCTGGGCAAAGAAGCATGGCCAGTGAGCAAAGGACACAAGGAAGAAAAGCTCAAGCTGACTGCCCAAGTGGCACCAGGGTGCCCCACCACCCTGCAGCACATCATTGCACTTTGGCAGGGGTTAGGGGAAACCGGCTCAGACGGCCAGCGCCTCCACTTCCACGAGACCTTTTCTTGGACTAAAAGGGCCCCAGAAGTGGAGCAAGAAAGTACAGGGCCCAGTGGGGTGCAGCTTTTGATCCGGGCCTCTCTCCCCACAGGCCGCTGAGAAGGGTCACGTGGACGTTTGCTCCCTCCTCTTGCAACACAGCCCAGCCCTGAAGGCCGTCCGCGACCGGAAGGCACGACTCGCCTGTGACCTGCTGCCCTGCAACAGTGACCTGCGGGACCTGCTGGCCAGCTGAGTCTCCCCGCTCCTGTCACGGGCTGCGTGTGGGGTACACGGACGAGCCCTCCAAGCCCCCGCCTCGGTCAGCGCCCGAGCCACAGGGTGGGATCCTGAGGCTGGAGGACCCCGGAAGAGCCCCATTCTGGCCACTGGGGAAGCAAGGGCGGCGATTTGGTGGGGCGGCCGGTGTTCCAGCCTGGACAGATGACCGTATTCTAAATTAGTTCATGTGGAAACATCTCTCCGTTTGGAAAAAATAAAGTTATATCCTTACCTCATCCCACGCACAAAAATAAATTTCGAGAAAAGACCCAAATCTGAAGATACAGAAGTATGTAAGCATGAGAAGAAACTGTGGAATATGTGACAAACGAACAGCTGCTTTCTAGCCGAGTGACCTTGGTACAAGTCACTTTACCCATCTGTCCTGTGTCCTCATTTTTTTTTTTTTTGCCTCGTGGCATGCAGGATCTTAGTTCCCCTGACCAGGGATCAAACCCGTGCCCCCTGCAGTGGAAGCGCAGTCTTAACCACTGGATCGCCAGGGAAGTCCCCTGCGTCCTCATCTCTAAGGTGGGAGTGACTACAGTGGGGCCGCCTCAGAGTCCACATGGGGGTGAGACGAGTGAATATCTGGGGAGTGCTGGGGAGGGTGCCCGGCACCGTGCGGGCCGTGTATGGGAGCTCCCACCTCCCCAGAACCTGACCAACACTTGCGTTTATAGCAATTTCATTCATTTTAACCATCTGATAGACTGCCAAGTGCTACTGCTTTGTTGCATCGCTAATTGCTAGTGAGGTTGAACACCTGTCTTCTGTGACCTTCCTGTCTGTACCCTTTGTCCATCTAAAATTTTTCTCTTTTTTGATTCATAGGAGTTATTTATATATTCTGGATGTTGATCCTTTGTTATATATATGTATGTACATAATTATATATATCTTTTTTCTTTTCTCTTTGATGCTGTTCCTTATCTTAACTGTGTTTGTTTTTATCTGTTCATGGAAATGGGTTACCGCCGGTGTGGATGGCAGTTTGGCAATACCTATTAAAATTGAAGTGAACAGGGCCAATACATTGATTTCTCTGTAGGTCCCTAGAGAAATATTCATCTGTGTGCACAAAGATGTTTGCTTTTGGGGGGTTTTTTTGGCCTCACCGAGAGGCTTGCAGGATCTTAGTTCCCCGACCAAGGATCGAACCCATGCCCCCTGCAGTGGAAGCGCTGCGTCCTAACCACTGGACTGCCAGGGAAGTCCCCAAAGATGTTTATTTACAGAGGCATTTTCAAACATGTGGATTGGAGCATGGGGTGTTCGCAGCACGGGGTAGGTGAGGTTCTGGCACTTTTGAGTGCGGCGTACGCTACTGTGGAAAGAGTGCTGAGTCGTGAGTACGTAAAGCATGTAGAAACGTGTAGGTGCGTACACACAACACACAGGAGGAGCGTGAGGAAGCTGTGTGTTAAGCTGTACCCGTGGCTTCCCCAGGCTCCATGGCAAGAGTACTTAACCAAGGGGGTCCTGAGCTTGATCTGCTGTGTTTGGATTTTTTACCAGAAGTAAGTTTTCTCTTTGATAAGTTATACCAGTATTAAGTTAATACCAATTAGTTTCACGTGAATGCCAGTAAGTCTTCTGCCGAGAATTTCTGATGCAGCTTGTCGGTGCCCTCGCCCTCGGACGCTGGAGGAGGGGAGTCTCTGTGCGGCAGGCAGTGGAGTCCAGAGCTGAAGTCCTGCTTGTTCTTGTCGGTTTCCCCTCACTCTCCTCCAGGTAACCGTTTCCCTCCTCAAGAATCACCTTTGACAAAAACACCCTGGAGCATAAGGATGGAGTTTCTCTCAAAAGCTCTGGGCTCCCTGGGTCTCAGAGCTTGGAAGCAGTCACCAAGAAGCCAGCTGTGGGCTGGGCCTTGGGCTGCCCTGGATCCACGGTTCTCCCTCCCACTGGCTCGTCCTGGTCATCTCTGCTCATGTTGCCCCGAGTCTTACTCACTAGGCAATCTGATGGCTAGTGAATAAGACTCCAGAATCGGAGTGACACGAGCAATCAGATTTCCCTTCAAAGGTCAAGGCAGAATTCAAGGCACAGCTGGGTGGAAGACGTGCTTGGTGTCTTAGGGAGAATTAGGAAGTTTGGCTTTGGTAGCTGCACACTGATTGCTTTGCAACTGGATTAATGGTTAACGTTCGTACTTGGACCTGGAGCGGATCTGAACCTCACCTTCCTGGCGAAGGGCGTCTCCGTGCCCAGGTCCACCAGGTCCCTGGTGGGGGACCTGCGTGTCGGCCGTGGGAGGCTCTTCAGGAGGCATGAGGGGCTGATCACAGGCTGGGCTTGGCTTCTGATGGTGGCCTAGCTTAATCGTTGACCTTGACCGTCACAGTGGTGAGGGAGCAGGGTGGGTATCTGGGGAAGGAAGCCACCACCAGGAGCAGCCTAAGCGGCCTAGAAACTGGCCGGGAGTTGGGAAATCACTTGATCTCCTCCTGTAGCAGCCAGGAAGCTTCCTGAGGCAGAGGTCGGCCTCTTGTGCCTGTCCTTTAGAGGTCCTCTTTAGGAGTCTGGCTTCCTTTTGCCAGGGCAGTTGGGCTGGGTCTCCCAGGGTTTTAGGCGGCCAGACCTACAGCAACGTGGAGGCTCACTTCTTTTTCTCGAGGGCATCTACACTTAGGAGAATGGGAGCTATTTCCCCCTGAACCTGGGCTGGTGGCCCAGCACCCAGGATGTGTGTTTATTGGTTGAATCACTTCTGAGTAGGTGCGGGGTGGGGGATGGCACAGGTGCAGGATGGGGGGTGTCTGAGGATGCAACTGACTCAGCTCAAAACAGCTCTTTCTCCCGCGCCCGCAGTGGGCTGTGTGCCCACACCGGTACTTTGGTGGGTGTTACGGAGCCACGGAGTTGTCTGGCCGGGGCCCGAGCCTCTGCCCTGCCCCCCCGGCCCGCAACAGCTCTCCTATAAAAGGGCTGAGCTGCTCGGCTCCTCACTGGGGTCGTGACGAGCAGGGGGCGCCATGGACTTCGTCAGCATCCAGCAGTTGGTGAGGACGTGGAGCGGAGGCTGGGCAGCTCCTTTCTGGTGCCTGAGGTTTTAGGAGTAGAAACCTGTAGTTCTTTTCCAGCCTGTCTGCCTAGTTCTCGTGTGAGGTGGTGAGGGGCCAAGGAGCAAGAGAGAGAGACAGTGAGAAAGGCGTCTGGCGATGGTAGACGAGAAAATCCTTGAGTGTAGTGGGTTTTGCCCTGGACTGTGATGGCCAAAGAGGAACGGGAAGTGGCGGGTTACCCCGGGAGACACAAGTGTGGCTGGGTGTTGGCTGAGCTTAATTGTGTTGATGGTCTTTGCTGGGGAAATGGTCTGGAGGGTCTGGCTGCCTTGGCTGGGGACAAGGAGAAGGGCGCTCGAGTTCCCTGGGCAGTGAGAGAAGCAGGCACACCAGTGACACTTTGGGATGTCTGTTGTGAGGGATGGGGCATGGAGGGTAGCGAGGCCCGGGGCGTCACTTTGCCCCACAAGCCCCACTGCGGGCCAGGGCCCTGCTGGCCGCAGCCCAGGACAGCCGCTGCTGGGAGGCGGGTTGCAGGGCCCAGGAAGTGTTAGGCTGCCCGAGTTTGCTTTAGAAGGGAATGGAATGTAGTTCTACGTGGCTGGAAGCCCTGCCATCGTATCATTCCAGCCTTTTCTCTCCCCTCAACGTGCTTATTCCTCAGGGCTCCCCAGCCACTGAATCACGGGGCTGGGGGCCGGGGGAGGAAGAAAAGAACGGACCATTGTTGGGTGGGTTCTGCCCTAAGCACAGCACCGGTAAGTCATTTCATCTTTATAGCTCCAAGAGGTAAGTGCTAGTTTTACCCCATTTTATCATGAAGAAACATAGCTTCACGAAGAGTGAAAATTTGAACAGAGGAATTCAGAATTTTATCCGGGAGGCACCTCCTTTGTCCCCCCGGGCTTGGAGTCAGGTGGCAGTGTGGTGTGATCGGGTAGGAATGTAAGGACAACAACCCAAGAGGGAGGCCCTGAGCTCACCTGGACGCAGCCCAGCAGCATAAATAGATGCGGCGTCAGGCCCCGGCCGCAGGGTTCCTGTGACAGGACGGAGTGAGCAGCAGTCAGCCCCCGGGCCTCGGGCGCTGCTGCAGGTGGTGAGAGCCAGCGACAAGCACGGGGGTCAGGGAGCCGGCCGGGGCCCGCTCTGCCATGGGGCTTTGAGAGGGGTCAGGCCAGCTCTCAGATCCACATCCAGATCACTAATCTCTGTACGTCAGCTCCTGGCAGGACCCCCCCGTCTGGCACAGTTGTTTTTTCTAAGGGCTCCTCCTAATTTTTCTGATTCTTTGTCTGTTCCTATAGGTAAGTGGAGAGAGTCGAAAGGAAAGAATTGGGACGTGGACATGGAGTGTCTGATCCTGGAGGCTGGGGCCCCAGGAGGCCGAGGCCCGGGAGAGGCAGGAACTGGACGAGGAGAGGAGGAGAGTGAGTGGCGGGGGGCAGGGGGCACGGGCAGGTGGAGTGGGGGTGCTGTGAGCCCGGGGCTCGGGGTCTGACAGCCTGGGCGCGGCGCTTCTCCTGCGGCTGGGAAGACGAGGGTTAAAACAACCAGGAGCTGCCCCGGGGTTGCCGTGGCCAGCAGCCAATGGCTGGCGTGGGCCTGTTTCTGCCCGCTTTCCGCCCCAGCATGAAAGATTCCACAGTCCCAGAGCTAACTCGGAGAGTTTGGCTGACCTGGAAACGTTGGTTCGAAGACGGACAGTAAAGCGACTGAAACGCAGAGTACGCCAGGGCACCCGAGCCAGAGGTCAAGGTGAGCGGGAAGGCGGGTGCGTGGGAGTCCACACCAGGGCTGGAGTGCCTGAGCAGGAGCCCCCCCACCCCGTCCCTGTGGGAGGCCTGGGGGGGAGTGACACTGCTGCCGCGGCTGCACAGCCCGCACCAGGGGGCCCTCCGCCCCCGGCGTTGTTTTCCACGGCTGCTGCCGGAACCAAGTACCCCAAACTGGGGGCTTAAACAACAGCTATTTATGGTCGTCTCAGAGGCTGGAAGTCCAAGATCAAGGAGTTGGCAGGCAGGGTTGGTTCCTTCTGAGGCTCTGGGGGCGGATCCGTCCACACCTCTCCCCAGCTTCTGGGGTTGGTGGTGTTCCTTGGCTTGTGGCCTCGTCGCCCTGATCTCTGCCTCTGAGCTCACGTGGTCTTCTCCCTGCCTGCGTGCCTGTGTCCAAAGGTCTGTCCCTTCTCAATAAGGACACCACTCGTATTGGACCGGGGCCCACCCTACTCCAGTACGACGGCATCTTAACCGATTACAGCTACAATGACCCCATTTCCAAATAAGGTCACGTTCTGAGGTACTGGGGTTAGGACTTCAACAATATGAACTGGGGGGCGGAACACAAGTCAATCCGTAACCCCGCCCAGTACCTATTCAGTCAGAATCTTCTGGGGGCAAGTTTTTTTGTTGTTGTTTTTTTAATTAATTTATGTATTTTTGGCTGCGTTGGGTCTTCGTTGCTGCGCGCGGGCTTTTCTCTGGTTGCGGCGAGCGGGGGCTACTACTCATTGCCGTGCACGGGCTTCCCATTGCGGTGGCTTCTCTTGTTGCAGAGCACGGGCTCTAGGTGCACGGGCTTCAGTAGTTGTGGCTCGCGGGCTCTAGAGCGCAGGCTCAGTAGTTGTGGCACACGGGCTTAGTTGCTCGGCGGCATGTGGGATCTTCCCGGACCAGGGCTCGAACCTGTGTCCCCTGCATTGGCAGGCGGGTTCATAACCACTGCGCCACCAGGGAAGTCCTGGGGGCAGGTGTTTAAATCTATTATTTGTATAAACCGACAGTGCGCTGGTCCTCCGCCAGCTCTTTGGAACCACTTGGCTAGACTGGTGAGGCTGTGTGTCCCAGAGGCCTAGTGTGGGGAGTGAGTTGGTCTCATTCTTGAACTTATCCAGCTGTAGCCCCTGGCCCAGCTGGAGCCCGGGGACCTGTAGGCGTTCCTGAAGGCAGCTGCTGAGAACCAGGAGGCCCTGACTGACAAGTATCTGACAGACGGAGAGGACCCCAATGCCCACGACAAGGTAGCGAGGGTGGGTGCAAGCGTGCGGCCTTCAGCGTGGTCCAGTCAGAGCCTAGAAAACTGCAGGGCTTTTCTGTTTTATGGGGCACGGGTCCCATGATGCCTCCTGAGTCTGGAGGGAGAGGCCCTTCACACGACGGGGGAGTAAGCAGCTCTGTTCAGGTTACCAGCTCTGAGAACGGGGTCGCGGGTGGGACCTCCGGGGGTGGCCATGCTCCCTGCACCTAACTCCCGTCCGCAGCACCCCAGCTCCACCACACGGCCTGGCACCGGGCCTGTCCGAAGGGTCACAGCCAGCTTGTGAACAAGCTGCTGGAAGCGGGTGCCACCGTGGACGCTCGGGACTTGGTGAGAACCAGGGAAGGGCCATCCCCACGGCAGACCCCCCTGCCTGGCATCTCTGCAGGTCAGGGTTACTTTGGTGCTTTTGTTTTGCAGCCGGACGGGACCCCTGTGTTCTGGGCCTGCTGTGGAAGGCACCTGGACATCCTCAAACAGCTGCTTAACCGGGGCGCCCGGGTCAATGCCCGGGATCAGGGGAGGGCACAGGCTGTGGGGCGGCCCAATGCTCTTCCTGGGGTTGGGACACGGCCTTGCCAGCTTGGAATGACACTGAGCCTCACCACTCCCTTAGATCTGGGGCATGCCCCTGCACATGGCCGTGTGCACCGCGACTGCCTGCAGCACCTCATTGCCTGCAGGGCCTGCGCTGACGCACAGGACAAGGTAGGCGTCTGGTTGTCCCGGGCTGGGGTGGCTTCATCCCCGGGGGCCACGACTAAGGCAGCCTGAGCTCAGCGACAGTAGCTGCTGAGCTGACCCTCCCCGGGAAGTGGAGGTGAGGAGGACGCCGCCCCTATCTCGACGGGAAGGGGACACGGCTCTACATGAGGCGGTGCAGCCCAGCCACTACAGAGCTGTGAAGGTGCTGCTGCTCTACGGGGCGGGGCTGGCCTGAGGATGCGGTGAGTGCCAGCGAGCAAGCGGGGCAGGCAGCTCCGGGGAGGGGAGTGGGGACTCACCTGGAGTCCTTGTCCCCAGGCTTCAGTGACCCCAGTGTAGCTGGCCCAGGACGGGCAGTGGGGCATCTGGGAAGCACTGCAGGTCCACGTGGGGCACCCCCGTACCCAGTGCTGACAACAGCTGATCCTCGGGGCCACTCGCAGCCACCATTCCATCCCGTCATCTCCACCCCCGTGCCACTCACGTGTCTCACCTGCTTGGTCTTCCCTCGGTCACGACTCCCCGCTCAGGGCTGATTCCGTGCCTCCAGGCAGCCCTGTCAGACCAGCCTCCCTGGCTTTCTGTCCCAGGCTGAGCCGGTCCCCGCTGGGGCGCAAACTGGGGGCTGACACAGAAGACCCAGGGGTGGCAGGCGGGTGCAGGAAACAAAGTGGGTCCAGATGAGGGGAAGTGGAGGAGTGTGGGGGCCCAGGACGGAGCAGCACGGGGACAGCCTCGAGCTCCCTGGGGCCTGTGCCAGGGCTCCTCAGTGCCCACTGGTTCTCGGTCCAGGAGGCGGCTAGGCTCTGCCCTGCACCAGGGCCCTCCTGCCACCAGGTGGTGACTCGGTGCATGGCCAGCAGCAGATGCCCTTGGGCGCAGGTTTCTCCAGGGGCCTCCGTGCCTGGCGGGTCTGGCCGTCTGGAGGGGGCTGCTGGACGGCTTTGAGCACCCCTGCACAGAAGGCCAGCCCCAGCCTGCTTGCCTCAGAAGCCCCAAGGCCGACGAGCTGGAGCTGTTTATTTTAGGGAAACCTTGTGCCCTCTGTCGAAGGCTTCGGACAGGCCTGCCCGCTGCCCTCTGGTTGGCCATCTGGTGGCTCCCCTTGTAGGGGGACATGCCCGGGTGCTGGGGATTGCTTGCGGCCCACTCAGCTTTTGGGGCGGTGGCCTGTAACCCTACTCCGCCTCCGGCACTGACGTCACCCCGGCCCTGGTACTAGAGTGCGTGCTCTCACGTGGCCCCTGCAGCCGCGGCCGTGCTGCTCCACCCTAACCCTCGGAGGCAGGACGGGGAGGACTCCGAGCTCACCTGCTCCTTTCCCTCCTCCACCGACTGGGGGTGGCCCGAGGCCCCACCTCCACACGCTCCCCTAAAGCTTCCCCCGCTCACTGTCCTTTCCTGGTCACGCTGCATTGGTGCAGACCTGTGCTGTACTGCTGGCGGGCAAGGTCCTTACATGCCAGAAGGTGAATCTTAGAACAGCTCTGCCCTAAACTGAGAACCACAGGCAGAGGGTGGGGCTCCAAGATGAAGGTTAGCCTCCCTCACATAAGGAACCTGGGTTGATATCCATTTTGCAGCAGTTACTTTTAGTCTAACTGGTGGCCTTCTCAGGCCAAGGACAAGGCAATTTCTATTCTATGAAAAAGCTGACAAGAGCTCCCAACAGGGGCCACACGCCTTCCCCTCACATGGGCACCTCCTGCCCTGTCCTGACAGAGGCCCGTGCACCCAGACGCTGGGGCCATGGGAGAAACAGGCGTTCAAGTCCATGGACAAGACACTTCCCATCTAGGAAATGGGGACACTTAAGTGACAGACAAAAATACCTTTTTATACGTATCAGTAGTTTTTGTTCATTAAAACTGGTTGATTATCCATCAC
The DNA here is from genome assembly GCF_964341445.2 of Mesoplodon mirus. Taxonomy (NCBI): domain Eukaryota; kingdom Metazoa; phylum Chordata; class Mammalia; order Artiodactyla; family Ziphiidae; genus Mesoplodon; species Mesoplodon mirus. The sequence goes on along the minus strand of NC_138990.1, from coordinate 15,295,943 downwards.
GGCCTGGTTGTTTTTTCTGGGCTGAGAGGGGCCAGTTCCTCAGAAACTCAAGCCTGATAACCATGCCGGCCTGACAGCAAGACAGGTCCCCAGGGGCAGAGCATGTAGGCAGGGCGGTCTGGGGCTTCTCAGCCTGGACTGCCTATTAGAATCAAGAGGGAAGATTTTAAAAATCCTGATGTCCAGATGGATTACATCAGAATCCCTAGGTTTGGACCCAGATATCAGCATTATCATACAGATGACATGCTTGTCTATGTAGGAGATCCTAAGGAATCTACAAAACCAAAAAAACGGACTTTCCCGGCAGCTTAGTAGTTAAGACTCCAAACTTCCACTGTGGGGGGCGGGGGGCGGAAGGCAGGAGCACAGGGTTGATCCCTGGTCGGGGACCTAAGATCCCGCATGCCACGCGTCGCAGCCAAAAAAAAAAACAAACAAAAAAACCCCACTTAGAATAAGGGAGTTCCAGCAAGATCTCAGGATACAAGATAAACATACAAAAACCTTTTTTCTACATACTAACAATGACTCTGAATTTGAATACTAAAATTAAACACACAGTACCATTTGTAATTGCTAAAAAGAAAACCCACTTAGGTGTAAATCTAATAAAACATCTAAGGACCTGTATGCTAAAAACTACAAAATGCTGACGAATGACACCAAAGATTTAAATAAATGGACACATACACATGGATTGAAAGATGCAGCTGAGTAAAGATGTCAGTTCCACCCAAATTGATACACAGGTTTAACACAGTTCCTACCAAAATCCCAACAAGACTTTTCTTTGTATATGTAGACAAGATTATTCTAAAATTTAAAACTAAAACAACTCTGGAAAAGAACAAAGTGGGAGAAATCAGTCCACTTGATTTCAGGACCTAATAAATTGCTGTAATAATCAAGACAGTGTGGTACCTGTGAAGAGATAGACGCATCGGTCAAACAGAACAGACAACCCAGAAATAGCAAATATGCCAAAAGGTGCAAAAGTTATTCAACGGAGGAAAGATATGCTTTACGACAAATGGTGCTGAAAGAACTGGACACCTATAGGCAAAAAAAATTTTTTTAAAGAAACTTAAAATGGATCACGAACTTACTTTCGCTCTGCAAAAGAATCCTGTTAAGAGGATGAAAAAATAAGCTACAGATTAGGAAAAAATATCTGCCAACCAAAAACCCAATAAAGCCTAGTATTTAGAATATATAAAGAATTCTCAAAACTCAGCAGTAAAAAAAACAATCTAATTAGAAAATGGGCAAAAGACATGAACAGACATTTCACCAGGTCAAACAAGCACATGAAAAAATATACATTCGCCATGATGGAAATGCAAATGAAACCCACGATGAGAAAGCACTACACACCTACCAGAGTGGCTAAAACAGAAAATAGTGACAATACCAAATCCTGGAGCGGATGTGGGAAAATACTCACACATTGCTGGTGGGAATGTAAAGTTGTACAGGCACTCTGAAAAAGTCTGGCAGTTTCTTTTAAAACTTAAATATGCAGTAACCATACAACCTGGCAACTGCACTCCTAGACATTTAGCTAAGAGAAAAGAAAACCAATGTTTACACAAGAACCTGTAATGAATGTTCATAGCAGCTTTATTTGGAATAGCCAAAAACTGGAAACCACCCAGATGTCCTTAGGACAGTGAGTATATGATGGAACACCACACAGCAACTAAAAAGGAATGAGCCATTGACACGTGCAACAGCCTGGAGGAGATTCCAGAACATTATGCTGAGTGAAAAAAGCCAGTCCCGATGGTTACATACTGTAAGATCCCATTTATACAACATTCTTGAAATGACAAAATTATAGAGATGATGGACAGATTAGTGGTTGCCAGGAATTAGGGATATTGGCCAGAGGGGGTGGGGTGGGGGCTCTAAAAGGGTCTGCTGGAGGGAGATCCTAGGGAGGAACAGTTCTGTATCTAGATTGCAGTGGTGGTTACACAAATCTACATGTGATAAGATGCTGCAGAACTATATGCCCACGTTGCACCAGTGTCAGATTCCTGGTTTTGATACTGCATTGTAACTATGTAAGATGGAATCATTGAGGAAAACTGGGTGAAGGGTACATGGGACCTCTATCTTTGCAACTTCCTATGAATCTGTTAATTATTTCAAAGTAACAAGTTACTTAGGAAAAAAAACCACAATAGCTCTAAATGCAACTTGGTATCCTGGATTGGATCCTGCAACAGAAAAGGGACATGATGGAAAATCTGATAAAAATCCAAGTAAGGTCTGTAATTAACAGTTTTGTACCCATGTTAATTTTTTAGTTTCGATAAATGCACCAAGGTTATGTGAGATAACGTTCAGGGAAGCGGGTGTGAAGGGTATATGATCTGTGAACCTAAAATAATTTTAAAGAATAAAATCCTGATGCCTGGACTGATTAAATCAGAATCCCTGGGGGGTGGGCCCCAGGTATCAGTATTTTTAATTTGCCAGGTAATTTCCTATGTGCAGCCAAAGTTAAGAACCACTGTTCTGGAGAGAGAGAATTTTAAAGTATCTACTTCCCACCTGGGTTTGCTCCTGGAGAGAATTCCTTGAGAAGAGTCTCTCAGTGAGCATGGCACTGTGTTTTGGCCTTCATTCCCACTGATCCTGGATAAGGACCCAAATGCCTTTGGGAAAGGTTCCAGAAATCCTCCCCCCTCCCCATCCTCGGTCCCCGTGATGCCCTGGTTTCTGCACAGCTGAAGCACTGTGGAAGGTGAGTTTAGGTGAACCAGAAGGCGAGACAAATGCCTTCTCGTTCCCGCTTCTCTAAAACCCGAGCTAGAACAGAAAAAAAGCAAAGAGCTTGAAATGTTTCAGAGATCTAAGAAAGACTCCAATGTCATGTTCTTTTTTCCAAAGGACGGAGAGGGTTCTACCTGGATCACAACCAGCCCTGGCTGCCCTGGCCGCCCTCCGCGCACCTGACAGCCGCACAGCGCCCCTGGGGGGGCCGCGGGCTGCCCTCTCTGGAACCCCACGACCAAGGCTTAGGTGCAGCAGAGCGGTCCCTTCCTCCCACGTGTGACCTTTTCTTAAAACACAGGAAACGACAATACTGTTAGTGGCGACTGAGCCAGGCAGGCGGAGGAGTGGCAGGAGGAAGAGGTTCCTCAGCCCCGCGGGGCCAGCGTGAGAAAGCCACCTGCACAGGCGGGAGCGGGGCTGGTGTGACAGGCTTGCGTCCAGGTTTGGCACATGGGACAGGCTGGGCGCATGCTCTGAAGCATGGCATCGTAAGGGGAGCCAAAAAGGTCACGGTGGCCAAGACCATGGATGTGAACCCCCAGCCCACACTGGTGCTCCTGGTTTGCTCAAAAAGTGCTGCCAGCAGCAGAAGGCTGGCAAACTAAAAGCAAAGAGAGTACAGGTCACGGCCACAGAAAGGCAGTAATTGTGCACTCACATCGTGGCTTGGCCAGGAGAGGTATAAGTACACTGCACTGTCACAGGGAGGCTGGCCCAGGGACTGGAGGTGGCACTGTGCCTTTCATTCCGTTCGGAAGCAGGCCTGGAGGGCTGGCCCCAGCGGACCCCCATCTCCTAAAGGGGGGCAGGACCTGCTGAGGCTCCTGGCACCGGCCTCTGGTTCTGAGGGCAGCCAGGACCCGCATCCATGAGGGCCATCTAAAACGTGGCCTGCAGGGGATGGGGACAGGCTGGCAGGAAGCCGCTCCTTGGCTCGCTCCAGTTCCCCACGTGATTGTCCGTTCCCCAGACTCGGGGCTGCCTGCCAAGCGGTTAAACTCCCGGGTTCCGCCCAGGGCTCTCCTCCGCCGGGAGGCCGGGTCTGCTGTGGCTGGACCCTAGAGGGGAGAGGGGAGGAGGATCAGCATCGAGCCAGTACAGGCAGCGGGTCCTGTGACACCAGGTGTTAAGTCCTCTTTAGGACGGGAAGGGGCGGGGGGGCGGGGGGGCCGAGGAGCCTCAGGCCTCCTCGGGAGACATCAAGGCAGAGCTGGGAGCGTTTAGTTAGGAAAATGCTCAGCCTCATGAGAGAAGACCACTGCCAGGACGGATGCCATCACTGAGAGGCAGGGCTTCTGCCCGTGGGAGGCCGAGGCCATAAGGCCAGGCAGGAGGCAGCTGCCCAGACAACACAGCAGGCACTGGGAGGGAGCTTTTGTTTCCAAGGCTGAGCAGGCATTTCATGGTCCCTCCTGCCCTCCAGAAAAATGAGATGAGAAGTAGCAACAAGGGACAGGAAGCACCCACTCACCCCCATGGAGAAGTGCCCCCCATCTGGGGGGAGAGGTCTGCAGTGCCCCCCAGCAGCTAACAAGCTGGCAAAGGAAAGCAAAGAGAAGGTAAAGTAAAAGGCAAGATATTTACCTTGCGTGTTGTCTTAAAACAAAAAATGCTCACTAGTCCACAGTCAATTATCAACTGCAGTTTCCAAATGTGCCAAAGAGGGAAAGGCCTACTGGGAAAGCTAGAGAGAGGAGAGGGAAAGGGAGAGGAAGGGGGAGGGGGGAGGGGGAGGGGAGGGAGGGGGAGGGGGAGGGGAGGGAGGGGGGAGGGGGGAGAGGGAGGGGGAGGGGGGAGAGGGAGAGGGAGGGAGGGAGAGAGAGGGAGGGAGGGAGAGAGAGAGAGAAGACCAGCTATGGAGCTGCTCCGGCAGAGCCGCTCCACTCGGGCAGCTTGGGCAGCACCACAGAGTCAAGGCCACGGGGGCGAGAGGGGCCCAGGAGGCTCGGTGTCAAGCTCGGACTCTCCCTGGGAATCCCGCTCTGGGACTGATCGATGTGGAGGGGATTTTCCGAATGAAGCAGTGGACCAGGGTTCCGGAAGGTGTTTCTGTAAAGGGCCAGTCTTCTTAGGCTTTGCAGGCCTCGGGGGCAACAAGGCAACTCCACCTGCAGCCGAGTACAATCCCTCAGCAGATGGGCACCCCCAGTAAAACGTTACGAGAACAGGCAGATCTGGCCCTCATGCCATTTGCCGACCCGGCTGAAGGCAGCTCAAAATCATCATGCTTTCCAAGCATTTCAGACACTTCTCTGCTGGGGAAGCTAGAGCCAGTCACCCAGAGGATGGCTCTGACCTGCACCATTTCAGCAGCGCCCCGGGGACACGTCCAACATGTGTGGCGACACTGAGCTCCCCGGGCAGCAAAGCAACAGGTTAACAGAGATAAAATGCAAGACCCTGAGGGCTGCCCAGGGCCAATGTCAGGCCGCACTTAGGGGAAAATCTCCAACATCATGACTACAGGACAGGGGCTGGTTGGTAATCCGTTACAAAGAGGAAATGACCCATGAGCCACCAAAAACGATTCTCTCAGAGGACTGCCTCACGAGCCGCTGAAGCCACAAAAGGATTGAAAAACCCCTGGGTATGTGATAAAAGATGAAATGAAGGGAAAAACCAGGATTCTTAGACTTAAGTTTGTACCTTATACACAACCCGTGCAATCTGAGTAGCAGGTGGAGCCAGAAAAGGCTCACATGTGAGAAAACCAAAACCAAAAGGCTCACATTTTGAAAAACAAAAACGTCCTGGCTTTCGAGACCCGAGTCTAACTTGATGGTGCGAACCTCTGTGTGAGGGGTGCCTCACAAAATAAAAGACCAGTCACAGTGGGTAAACAGAGGAGCGGGCTCCGCCCTAAGAGGTGAATGAAGGGTCCGTTCATTCCAAAAGGACTGCGACCAGGCCCGGATCCAGGACCCAACACAACCCCCCAGGGTCCTTCACCAGCACCACAGATGGAGCTCGCAGGAGTGGAGCCACCGACGCAGCTCAGGAAGCACCTTTCCATTATAAAAACACGTTTCCCTTCTCAAACGTGGGTCCGGTAACCAAGGGTGCGCCCAGCCTCCAAGCCAGAGTGCCCGTCTCTCCCGGCCTCCGACTCTTCACCTGTAAAATGGGCGTGACAACTACCACCTCTCAAAACTTCAGGGAAGTTTTCTTAGTTGAGTCAGGACGAGGAGAGCCCTCAGCACAGCGCTTGGCCTGGGAAGTGTTCAGTAAGGGCTCGGCGTCCCCACTGCAGGGTAAAGGGGATGGAGCACAGGCAGTCAGGCCCCTGCAGTTCCTTCCACGGCCTCTCCCAAGCCCCGCCAAGCCCCGGAGGACCTCAGACCCCAACCTAGGAGCTCGGTCAGCATAAAAGTACCTTCTTGAATAACAAGGACAAGAAAGTTCCCTGCTGTTTTACCACTCCCATCCAAAGCCCACCCTTCACAGGCTCCTTTTTTATTTTCCCTCCTTCCCACTCTAAGGGTGGGGTTTCCCATCCCACTCTGCAAAGTCTGTTTCTTCCTGCTCCCAGTGGAACGCCTGGATGGGACCAAACGCCTCAGGAGGTGGTCTTCTGGGTTTTGGGGATGGTGTCCACCAGCCACCTACCTTCTGAGCCAGGCCCACTGGTGACCCAAATCTTCACTTTCTAGGTGACCTAACCCTAACCCCAGATGACCCAATACAGCGCCTGAACGTGACCATACTCCCATTTAGCAACTACGGTTGACCCCTGAACAACTCAGGTTTGAACTGCGGGGGTCCACTTATATGCAGATTAGTTTTCAACAGTAAATACTACAGTACTACACAGGCTGTAGCTGGTTGAATCTGCGGATGCAGAACCACAAATACAGGGGACCGACCACGTCACACACAGAGCTTTGACTGCGCAGAGGGTTGGCGCCCCTAACCTGCTGTTGGTCAAGGGTCAACTGTATTCTCTGATTAAATCAACCCACCCTACAGGCCCTGGAGAGAAAATGCTGACTTACATGCTCTACTCAAAATGTCAGCTGACCTATAGCTCAGCAGTGACGAATTATTAAAAACACAAGAAGGGAGAGAGAAAAGGACAGGGAGACAAAGGGAAAAAGAACGAATGTAGGGCAGGGAGAGGGCAGAGAGAGCAGGTGTGTGTGTGCAGCCAGGACGGCAAAGGGCACGCTCGCCCTGGGGTCAACGCCGCGGGATGCAGCCGCACGGGGCTCACCTGTGGCTGCAGCTGTCTTGTCACCAAGGAGCCGGGTCTGGCTGCCTGGGACGGCCTGCAGGTCCGCGTTCTCAGGGGACTGCGGCAAGGCCTGGGCTCGGGAGGCCAAGAGTGCATTGAGGTACTGCAGCCGCGTGACCTGGGGCACAGGAAGCATTGCAACTCGTGCAGCTGGACGGAGAAGGTGAGGTGAGGGGCCACACCCCTCCCTCCTGCCCTCAAGCCCCCGAACGAGGGGTGGGGGGTGGGGGTGGGGTGCGGGGCGGAAGCGTTGTTAAGATCTCCAAGGAAGCTGGGTGCTTAGGCCACCAGCAGACAGGGGGGCCAGGCCATCCACCCTTCACAGCAAGTACAAGGTCTTGCTCTGGGAAGTCTCAGATAGACTCAATCAGAATTTATTCTTAATCCACTCAAATGTGTGACCAGCTGGTCTAGCCCTCGGGGATGCAAAGCTGGTTAAAAGCCAGCACCAGTGAGCAGCCCAGACAGTCACCTTGATGAGCTGCAGGTCAGAGAGGGCCCTCACGGTGTAGTCAGGACAGTAGGCAGACAAGCGGGTGCCTTCGGCGGGCTCAGGCAGCGGGTCGTGGCGGATGGACTGGAGCGAGGACACCGGGGACTGGTGAACTATGAGAGGACAGTGGGTGACGGAGCAGGCCAGCCCCACCCAGCCTCTGAGATCCACCCCACAAATCACCTTGGTGAGGGAATACAGCCAGGGGCTCTGAAAAGGATGGCAAACACGCTCCTCCTGGGAAAAGTTGTGCAGGGGTGGGGAGGGCAACAAAGATGAGCCCCGAAGAAACGCTGCCCCACCCTCCATGCAGCCCGGAGAAGGGCCAGCAGGTCCCAAGGCAGACTGCCTTGCAGGAGGCATGGGCTCTGCAGGAAGGACAGGCCAGACGCGGGGCACTGGAGAGCCTCGGCAACGCCCACCCAGCCGCCGGCCCTTGCCTCCAGCTCTGGGACGGCTGCAGCTTACCCGAGGATGGCGCCGTCAGGGCGGACACTCCGTAGTAGGTGAAGGCCCCATTCTCGAACTTCAAGCCCTCTTTCCCGATCTCCACCTCAACCCTGCCCTGGGAGATCGGGGAAGAGGGGGAGGAAAGAGGTGGACAGGTTATCCGTCCTGCCAGCCAAGAGCACAAGGAGAGAGCGCCGACCCCACTCATCCAGGGCGGGTGCATCTGGATGTTCCTTCCTCTTCTCAGACCCTCCCCACTTCCTAAGCAAGTGGTGGGCTCCAGGCCGGGCTCGCAGGTACCTGCAGGATGAGGATGAAGTAGTCCACTGGCTGGCTGCGCTGGTACAGGTAGTGGTGGGCGGCCAGGCGGTCGCTCTCGTCAAACCTCACTTCCTGGTTGACGCTGGGATGCTTCAGCAGGTGCAGCAGGACCTTCTCGGAGATTCGCAGCGGGCTGAATACATCCACCTCTGCCCCACAGGGGAAACAGGTGCGGGGACAGTGTCCACCGGGCCCAGCGCAGCCCGTGTAACCGCCTGCCTCCCGCTGCATGCCTCGGCTCCCCCAGCCTCCCACAACACCCACCCGGCCGCGGCTCCCTGCCACCCACAGAGGAGCCGCTTCAGGTGACCCGAGCTAATGACAGGGCAGCAGAGAGAGTCGCCGAAGTTCTCCTGGACACCCTCCTGCTTACTGGGAATGGGGGGGGGGGTCTCCTGATCCACCGGCCGGTGAGCAGGGATGAGGCCCACCCTCGCCCTCACCTCGGGAAAGGAAGCGCTGGGTGGCCAAGAGCAGCTGAGGCGAGATTTTCACTTTATAGTCATCGTCAGACACCTTGAACAGGGAGAATTCCTCTTTCTGCCTGAGAGGGGCGCTCAGAGACGCAGGCTTCTTCTTCACCACGGTGTCTCCTGGGGCGGGGAGAAGAGGGCCTGCTTAGGCTCCAGCAGTCCTCCATCAACATGACCGGACCAAGGGGCACGTTGCCTCTCCCTCCCCCCAAGGCCTTGGGGCTCCTGGGGGGGGACAGCATCAGGGCACTGCTGTCTTGACGGCACCTGGCGGCCACTCCACCCAGGCAGTGATCTGGTGCCCGGTCAGAGGGGCAGTAGCCTGCATTCCAGCGATGTCCCAAGAAGTAGCAGAGAGGCCTGCTCCCTCCTCGGAGCTGGGAGAAGATAATGCTGATATGAATGGCAGACAGCTTATGTAAAACAACAGGCCCCTCGCTAGAAAGCACATGTTGGAGGATTACTGGTGCCAAACAGCCGCTAACCTGCAGACCCCCTGCCTACGGCAGTCTGAGATGCCAAACCAAAATGCTGCATTTGGGGGGCAGACACGTGGGCAGAGATTCACTTCCAAGCTCACAGGGCAGGCAGCTCAGTGTCCCAGGGGGCCCACGTGAGGCCCGCCGTCAAGCATGGGCTCTGTGTCTGCCCTGCAGACCGCAGCTGCCATTCCAAGAGTCAGGTACTTCTAAAACAGAATCTCGGGCCCCACGATCATCTGTTTGGGGAAGAACCTCTCAGCAGTAAAGAATGGGCTTCTTTGAGAAGACACTTCTATACAACGGAACAAGAGAAAGCAAACGGACCACGGAAGATAAACACTGGGAAAAAGCCCGTTAAAGGCAGAGCTCCGGGCAAGCCCTGGGACTGCAAAGCCACCCATGGGACGCGCCCCCATGGCTCTGCATCCAGGCACAGGTATGAGCCCTCCCTCCTGCAAGGGGCAATCCCGGCCCACGCAGGGGTAAGGAGACGGGGCCTGGGTATGTGACGGCTCTGACCCGAGATCCAGCCCCGCTTCTGACAACACGGAGACCCGCCATCCTCTGATACACACACGTCTCTGTAAGCTCGAAAGACCAGCTGAGCCGGAAAAGCGCGAGGGCCAGGACTCACGGTAGTCTTCAGACTCGTCCAGGATCTCGGACTTGATGATCTCCTCGATGACGTCCTCCAGGGTGACCAGGCCCAGAACCTCGTAGAAGGGGTCACCTTCACCCTCGTTGTTCACCTTCTGCACGATGGCCAGGTGGGACTTCCCTGCGGGGAGGGACACTTGCGTTACAGCTTGCTAGGGGGCCTCCTGTTTTCCTTAGTCCCATGTGACTGGCCCACCACAAGGACAGAAGCTGATGTCTATGTTCCCACAACACGCCAGGCACCAGGAGAGACTCTTCCTAGGTGCCCATGAGGAGTAAGTCTCAGACCCCACGTCCACCTGCCCAAGTCCCCCCAGGCAGCGGCGGAGCTGGAGTCACCGCGGGTCTGTGCGACTCCACGCCGTAAACGTAGTTTAGACAAGGATGCATCCGGACCAGAACTGACACCGTATACAGCAGCAACCGGACCGTGGACACAGGGCGCCGACACCAAAGACGCTGGCTCCCCGGGGACAGTCTGAATGCAGAAGTCGAGAGGGCCACCCCGCCTGAGTCTCCAAAGGGAGCGTTCCCAATTCTGAAGCTACCCTGTATTTCCAGAAGCCGAGGTGCATGAAAGTCACCCAGGGAGATGAAGATGATGGTAATCAGCCAGTCAGAGCCCAAACTGTGCAGGAGGAAGAGCAGGAAGCTGCAACTCCTCTCCTTCCTGCTCTGCATCCTCCTCAGGTGAGCTAACTGCTTGTTTTACGAGAAAATGTAAGCTTGAGAAAAGCCCAGCCTCAGAGTGCTGGGGAGTGTTAGGGAAACTTCAAGAATATACTCTGTTTCAGGTAAGTGCTTTTTCTCCATAAAGCTTTATGCTTGTCCAAAAGCCACAGAATGTGGGACTTCCCTGGCAGTCCAGTGGTTAAGACTTCGCCTTCCAATGCAGGGTGTGTGGGTTCAATCCCTGGTCGGAGAGCTAAGATCTCGCATGCCTCAGGGCCAGAAAACCAAACCATAAAACATAAGCAATATTGTAACAAATTCAATAAAGACTTTAAAAATAGTTCACGTCAAAAAAACCATTAAAAAAAAAAAAAAAAACCAAAAAGAAACAGAATGCAAGTCATACAGGTAATTTAAAACTTTTGAGTAGCTACATTAAAAAAAATTAAAGAGACAGAAATGAAATCAATAATATTTTATGATGAACTCAATATAATCAAAATATCATTTCAACATGCAGTCAATGTAAACATATGAATAAATATTTTTCCTTTTCTGAGTACTAAGTCTTTGATATCTGGTGTGTGTTTGGCACTCCCTGCACATCTCAGTTCAGACTGGTTACCGTTCAAGAACTCAGCAGCCACTTGTGGGTAGTGGCGACTGGACTGGACTGTGCAGGTCTAGGATATGGAACTGAGAGCAAACTCATCTCAACCATGCCCCGCCCCCTTTTTATCAGTATTTTTTTTCACTGAAGTACAGTTGATTTACAATATTATGGTAGTTCACACTGTGTACAGCAAAGTGTTTCAGTTATATTTTTTTCAGATTATTTTCCATTATAGTTATTACAAGATTTTGAATACAGTTCCCTGTGCTATACAGTAAATCCTTGTTGCTTATCTATTTTATGTATAGTAGTTTGTATATGTTAATCCCATACTCCTAATTTATTCCTCACCCCCTTCTCCTTTGGAAACCATAGTTTGTTTTCTATGTCTGTTTGTTTTGTAGAGATTCATTTGTATTATTTTTTAGATTCCACATAAAAGTGATATATAATATTTGTCGTCTTTCTCTGTCTGACTTACTTCATTAAGTATAATATTCTCTAGGTTCATCCAAGTTGCTGCAAATGACATCACTTTATTCTTTTTTATGGCTGAGTAGTATTCCCTTGCATATATACCACATCTTATTTATCCATTCATCTGTCGATGGACATTTAGGTTGCTGCCCCTTTTTATTACTAGTGAATAAAGCACAGGGTAAAAGCCGGCCTGGACCTGCATGTAAAGGGGTGCTTGCTTCAAGAATCCTTTGGTAAAGCAAAAAGTCAAGCTCACCTCTTTGTGTGAATCCTACTTTACACACCTTGGGTTCAATGACAACGTAGTGACTGGGTTTAGAAGCACATGCTTTGGAAGCAGCTGGCATGCCTCTGCCTCATTCTTTCAGCATCCGTGCCCCCTGCCCCGCCCCCAGTAATCAGGTATAGGAAGATCTCTGCTCCAAAGTTGGAGGGAATGAAGATGTCAAGAATCAAGCAAAAGCTATTATTATTAGACCACTAACCAGATATCAAGAAAGGAAGGAGGCTGTAAAAGAATAAAAAGATCACATTTACTGTATGTCATCAAATCCAAGATGTCATCAATCATGAGACATCCTGGTTACAGAGATGTTAAAATGCAAAAAAAATGTGCATCTGAGAATTGAAGAAATGCAGTACAGGGCTACGTCATTTCAATGTGCTTCGCAGATACTGCTTTTTTTTTTTCCCAACAAACTGAAGGTGCGTGGCAACCCTTCGTCGAGCAAGTCTATCAGCACCATTTTTCAGACAGCATCCGCTCACTCTGTGTGTCACATTTTGGTAATTCTTCCAGATTTTCAAACTTTTCCATTCTTATTAATCTGCTATGGCGATCTGTGTGTTACTCTTGTAATTGTTTTGGGGGAGCACCACCAAGTGCACCCACGTAAGACGCGGAACTTGATAGATACTGTGTGTGTTCTGACTGCTCCACCAACTGGTCATTCCCTGTCTCCCTCCCTCTCCTCCCCTCTCTCCCTGTTCCCTGAGACACAACAATATTGAAATTTAGGCCAATTAATAACCCTACAATAGGCTCTTAAGTGTTCAAGTGAAAGGAAGAATCACAGGCCTGTCACTTTAAAACAAAAGCTAGAAATGATTAAGCTTAGCAAGGAAGGCATGTCGAAAGCTGAAACAGGCTGAAAATTAGGCCTCGTGCACCAAACGGCCAAGTCGTGAATGAAAAGGGACGGTTCTTAAAGGAAATTAAAAGATCTACTCCAGGGCTTCCCTGGTGGAGCAGTGGTTAAGAATCCGCCTGCCAGTGCAGGGGACACGGGTTCCAGCCCTGGTCCAGGAAGATCCCACATGCTGCGGAGCAACTAAGCCCGTGCGCCACAACTACTGAGACTGCGTGCGCTCTAGAGCCCATGAGCCACAACTACTGAGCCCACGTGCCACAATTACTGAAGCCCGCACACCTAGAGCCCATGCTCTGCAACAAGAGAAGCCACCACAATGAGAAGCCCACGCACTACAACAAAGAGTAGCCCCAACTCGCCACAACTAGAGAAAGCCCGCGCGCAGCAACAAAGACCCTAAACAACCAAAAATAAATAAATAATAAATAAATAATTTAAAAATTTTAAATAAGAGCTGCTCCAAAAAATAAAAATAAACAAACAAGCAAATAAATAAGTAAATGTGCTACTCCAGTGAACACGTGAATGTTAAGAAAGCCAAACAGCCTTCTTGCTGATATGGAGAAAGTCTGAGTGGTCTGGATAGAAGATCAAACAAGCCACAACATTCCCTTACCCAAAAACCTAACCCAGTGCAAGGCCCCACCTCTCAATTCCATCAAGGCTAAGAGAGGTGATGGAGCTGCAGATGAAAAGAAGCTACCAGAGATCGGTTCATGAGGTTTAAGGAAAACTGTCTCCATAACATAAAAGAGTAAGGTGAAACAGCAAGTGCTGATGTAGAAGCTGCAGCAAGTTATCCAGAAGATTTAGTTAAGATCGTTAATGAAGGTAGTTACACTACACAACAGATGTTCGATGTGGACAAAACCACCTTATATTAGAAGAAGATGCCATCTAGGACTTTGATAGCCAGAGGGGAAAAGTCAAGGCCTGGTTTTAAAGCTTCAAAGGACACGCTGACCCTCTTGTTACGGGCTAATGCAGTTAGCACGTGATTTTAAGTTGACGCCAATGCTCACTTAACATTCCAAAAACCCTAGGGGCCTTGAGAATTATGCTAAATCTACTCTGCCTGTGCTCTATAAATTGAACAATAAAGGATGACAACACATTGGTTTACTGAATATTTTAAGCCCACTGTTGAGAGCCACTGCTCAGAAAAAAGATTCCTTTTAAAGTAGTACTGCTCACCGGCAATGCACCTGGTCACTCAAGAGCTCTGGCGGAGCCGTATAAGGAGATTAATGTTATTTTCATGACTGCTAACAAAACATCATACTGTAGCCCATGGACCAAGGAGTAATGTCAACTTTCAAGTCTTATTTAAGAACTACATTTCGTAAGGCTACACCTGCCATAGATAGAGATTCCTCTGATGGATGTGGGCAAAGTCAATTGAAAACCTTCTGGAAAGGATTCACCATTCTAGATGCCATAAAGAACATTCATGATTCATGAAAAGAGATCAAAATATCAACACTGATAGGAGTTTGAAAGAAGTTGATTCCAACCCTCATGGATGACTTTGAGGGGTTCAAGACTTCATGAAGGAAAGTAACTGCAGATGTGGCAGGACGAGCAAGGGAACTAGAATGAGAAGTGGAGCCTGAAGGTGTGACTGAATTGCTACCATCTCAGGATAAAACTTTAATGGACGAGGAGTTGCTTCTCATGGATGAGCAAAGAAAGTGGTTTATTGAGATGGGAACTACTCTTGGCAAAGATGTTGCAAAGACTGTTGAAATGGCAACAAAGGATTCAGAACATCATATGAACTTAACTGATAAGGGGTTGGGGTTGGCAGGGTTTGACAGGACTGACTCCAATTTTGGAAGAAGTTCTACTGTGGATAAAATGCTATCAAACAGCGCTGGGTGCTTCAGAGAAACCGCTGGTGCAGGGAAGAGCCAATTGATGCAGCAGGCTTCACTGTCATCTTAAGAAACTGCCACGGCGACCCTAATCAGCAGCCACCACCCTGATCAGCCAGCAGCCACCAACATCGAGGCAAGACTCTCCCTTATCAAAAAGTTTATAACTCGCTGAAGGCTCAGATGGTGCTTAACATTTTTTAGCCATAAAGGTGTTTTAGTTAGATTTTCCAGGGGACCACGCTGCCCAGCATGTGGGATCTTAGTTCCCTGACCAGGGATCAAACCTACACCCCCCCCTTCAGTAGAAGCACAGAGTCTTAACTACTGGACCGCCAGGGAATTCTGCCACGTTTTTGTTTTGTTTTGTTTTGTGGTACCCGGGCCTCTCACTGCTGTGGCCTCTCCCGTTGCGGAGCACAGGCTCTGGACGCACAGGCTCAGCGGCCATGGCTCATGGGCCCAGCCGCTCCGCGGCATGTGGGGTCTTCCCGGACCAGGGCACGAACCCGTGTCCCCTGCATCGGCAGGTGGACCCCCAACCACTGCGCCACCAGGGAAGCCCTGCCACGAAGTATTTTTAAATTAAGATAGGTACATTGTTGGGACTTCCCTGGCAGTCCAGTGGTTAAGACTGCACTTCCAGTGAAGGGGACACGGGTTCAATCCCTGGTCGGGGAACTAAGATCCCGCATGCGGCATGGCACAGCAGCCCCCCCAAAAAAGATATGTACTTTTTTTAGACACAATGCCAACTGTACACTTAATAGACTACAATATAGCATAAACATAGTTTTAAAAATAGATCTTTATTGGCGTATAATTGCTTCACAATACCGTGTTACTTTCTGCTGCACAACAAAGCATATCAGCCATATGCATACACATGTCCCCATATCCCCTCCCTCTTGAGCCTGCCTCTCACCCTCCCTATCCTACCCCTCTAGTTCATCGCAAAGCACCAAGCCGATCTCCCTGTGCTACACCGCTGCTTCCCACCAGCCAACTATTGTACATTCAGTAGTGTATATATGTCGACGCTACCCTCACTTTGCCCCAGCTTCGCCCTCCCACCCCATGTCCTCAAGTCCATTCTCTATGTCTACCTCTTTATTCCTGCCCTGCAACTAGGTTCATCAGTACCCTTTTTTTTTTTTTAGATTCCATATATATGCCTTAGCATACAGTATTTTTCTCTTTCTGACTTACTTCACTCTGTATGACAGACTCTAGGTCCATCCACCTCATTACAAATAGCTCAATTTTGTTTCTTTTTATGGCTGAGTAATATTCCATTGTATATATGTGCCACATCTTCTTTATCCATTCATCTGTTGACGGACATTTAGGTTGGTTCCATGTCCTGGCTACTGTAAACAGTGCCGCATTGAACATTGTGGCACATGACTCTTTTTGAATTATGGTTTTCTCAGGGTATATGCCCAGCAGTGGGATTGCTGGGTCATATGGTAATTCTATTTTTAGTTTTTTAAGGAACCTCCATACTGTTTTCCATAGTGGTTGCATCAATTTACATTCCCACCAACAGTGTAGGAGGGTTCCCTTTTCACCACAACCTTTCCAGCATTTATTTATTTATCTATCTATCTATCTACCTATTTATTTATTTATTTTTGCTGTGTTGGGTCTTTGTTTCTGTGCGAGGGCTTTCTCTAGTTGCAGCAAGCGGGGGCCACTCCTCATCGCGGTGCGCAGGCCTCTCACTGTTGCGTCCTCTCTTGCTGCCGAGCACAAGCTCCAGACGCACAGGCTCAGTAGCCGTGGCTCACGGGCCTAGTTGCTCCACGGCATGGGGGATCTTCCCAGACCAGGGCTCGAACCTGTGTCCCCTGCATTGGCAGGCAGATTCTCAACCACTGCGTCACCAGGGAAGACCCCAGCATTTATTGTTTCTAACTTTTTTGATAATGGCCACTCTGACTGGTGTGAGGTGATACCTCATTGTAGTTTTGATTTGCATTTCTCTAATAATTAGTGATGCTGAGCATCTTTTCAGGTGCCTCTTGGCCATCTGTATGTCTTCCTTGGTGAAATGTCTACTTAGGTGTTCCACCCATTTTTTAACTGGATTGTTTGTTTTTTTGATATTGAGCTCCATGAGCTGTTTGTGTATTTTGGGGATTAATCCTTTGCCTGTTGTTTCATTTGCAAATATCTTCTCCCATTCTAAGGGTTGTCTTTTTGTCTTGTTTATGATTTCCTTTGCTGCGCAAAAGCTTTTAAGTTTAATTAAGTCCCATTTGTTTACTTTTGTTTTTATTTGTTACTCTAGGAGGTGGGTCAAAAAAGATTGTGTTGTGGTTTATGCCAAGGAGTGTTTTTCCTATGTATTCCTCCAAAAGTTTTATAGTGTCTGGTCTTACATTTAAGTCTTTAATCCATGTGGAGTTTTTTGTCCTGTTTTTGTGATACGCGGGCTTCTCACTGTTGTGGCCTCTCCCGTCGCGGAGCACAGGCTCCGGACGCGCAGGCTCAGCGGCCATGGCCCACGGGCCCAGCCGCTCTGCGGCACGTGGGATCCTCCCAAACAAGGACATGAACCCACGCCCCCTGCATCGGCAGGCGGACTCTCAACCACTGCACCACCAGGGAAGCCCTGGAGTTTATTTTTGTGTATGGTGTTAGGTAGTGTTCTAATTTCATTCTTTTACATGTAGCTGTCCAGTTTTCCCAGCACCACTTATTGAAGAGACTGTTTTTTCTCCACTGTATATTCTTGCCTCCACTGTTGTAAATTAGGTGCCCACATGGGCATGGGTTTATCTTTGGGCATTCTATCCTGTACCACTGATCTATATTTGTTGTTGTGCCAGTACCATACTGTCTTGATTACTGTAGCTTTGTGGTATAGTTTTAAGTTGGGGAGCCTGATTCCTCCAACTCTGTTTTTCTTTCTCAAGATTGCTTTGGCTATTCAGGGTCTTTTGTGTTTCCATATGAATTGTAAGATTTTTTGTTCTAATTCTGTGAAAATGCCATTGGTAGTTTGATAGGGATTGCATGGAATCTGTAGATTGCTTTGGGTAGTACAGTCATCTTCACAATATTGATTCTTCCAATCCAAGAACACGGTATATTTCTCCATGTGTTTATGTCATGTTTGATTTTTTTCATCAGTGTTTTATAGTTTTCTGAGTACAAATCTTTCACCTCCTTAGGCAGGTTTATTCCTAGGTATTTTATTCTTTTTGTTGCAATGGTAAATAAGAGTGTTTCCTTAATTTCTCCTTCTGATTTTTCGTTGTTGGTGTATAGGAAGACCAGAAATTGCATTATGATTTTTGGCAAGAGTTTTCTGTGCATTAATTTTGTATCCTGCCACCTTACCAAATTCACTGATTAGTTCTAGTAGTTTTCTGGTAGCCTCTTTAGGATTCTCTATGTATAGTATCATGTCGTCTGCAAACAGTGACAGTTTTACTTCTTCTTTTCCGATTTGGATTCCTTTTATTTCTTTTTCTTCTCTGATTGCTGTGGCTAAAACTTCCAAAACTATGTTGAATAAGAGAGGTGAGAGTGGGCAATCTTGTCTTCTTCCTGATCTTAGAGGAAATGGTTTTAGTTTTTCACCACTGAGAATGATGTGGGCTGTAGGTTTGTCGTATCTGACCTTCATTATGTTGAGGTAGGTTCCCTCTGTGCCCACTTTCTGGAGAGTTTTGATCATAAATGGGTGTTGAATTTTGTCAAAAACTTTTTCTGCATCTATTGAGATGATCATATGGTTTTTATTCCTTAATTTGTTAATGTGGTTTACCACATTGATTGATTTGCATATACTGAAGAATCCATGCATCCCTGGGATAAATCCCACTTGATCATGGTGTATGATCCTTTCAATGTGCTGCTGGATTCTGTTTGCTAATATTTTGTTCAGGATTTTTGCATCTATGTTCATCAGTAATATTAGTCTGTAATTTTCTTATTTTATGATATCTTTTTCTGGTTTTGATATCAGGGTGATGGTGGCTTCGTAGAATGAATTTGGGAGTGTTTCTCCCTCTGCAATTTTTTGGAAGAGTTTGAGAAGGATTGGTGTTAACTCTTCTCTAGATGTTTGATAGAATTCACCTGTGAAGCCATTGGGTCCTGGACTTTTGTTTGCTGGAAGATTTTTAATTACAGTTTCAATTTCATTACTTGTGATTGGTCTGTTTATATTTTCTAATTCTTCCTGGTTCAGTCTTGGAAAATTGTACCTTTCCAAGAATTTGTCCATTTCTTCGTGGCTGTCCATTTTATTGGCATATAGTTGTTTGTAGTAGTCTCTTATAATCCTTTGTATTTCTGCAGTTTTGGTTGTGATTTTTCCTTTTTCATTTCTAATTTTATTGATCTGAGTTCTCTCCCCTTTTTTCTTAATGAGTCTAAGGGTATATCAATTTTGTTTATCTTCTCAAAGAACCAGCTTTTAGTTTTATTCATCTTCGCTATTGTTTTCTTCGTTTCTATTTCAGACATGGAGTTAGCATCTCCCCACAACTAAGGCACCTGCTGTCTGCTTGTGGGGGACTCTGACCCCCAAGGAGACGGGAGGAACCCCAGAGTGAACCGGTAGGACACAGGGGGACCGAGGGGGGAGGAGAAGTGGAGGCCAGACAAGATCAGCGCCCCTGAGGCCAGGAGATCAGGAGAGGCAGGTGGGAGGGACTCTCCAGGAAGAGCAGGAGAGGAGCGGAGGGCAATCGCATGGCCCACTTGGGCCAGGGAGCCTGCTGAGCTCCCAAGCTGGTTCCCCCCTCCAAAGCCCCACCCAGGCTGCGTGGGTCCTGGGGGCACAGGAGGGAGAACAGGGAGATCAGGAGAGGCAGGTGGGAGGGGTCCCGCCAGAGGAGCAGGAGAGGAGTGGAGGGCAACTGCCCCGCCCACTCAGGTACAAGGAGCCTGCTGAGCTCCCAGACCAATCCCCTGCCCTCCAAGGCCCCTCCAGGCTGCGTGGGTCCTTGTGGGCATAGGAGGGAGGCCAGGTGGGGATCAGGAGAGGCAGGCGGGAGGGGCCCTCCAGGAGGAGCAGGAGAGGAGAGAAGGGCGTTTTCCCCACCCACTTGAGCCCAGGAAGCCTGCTGGGCTCCCAGGTGAGGTCCCCTGGCCTCTGAGACCAGGGGTGTGGGGCACGCCTGGGCTCCTTCTGTACCTTGAGCCTAATAAGCCCCACCCACCACAGCCCCCAGGGCCTTTTCCAGCCCTGTGGGTCCTGAGCATAGGCCCCGCCCACTGCCCAAACCTTGCCCTTGCTTAGGCCCCGCCCTCCACAGCCAAGACCTTCCCCCACCACCTTTTTTTTTCTTTTCCCTCCACCTCTTTTTTACTACTGTGGTACTGATGTACCTTCCCATTGTTGATTCATCTATATTTTTATTTCTACATTCTTTCTAACATATCTGTTAGTTTCCTAGTCTAATTTTATTTTTTACTTTGTTATTGTTCTTTTTTATTTTTTATTTTTGCCACCCCACATGGCTTGCAGGATCTTGATTTGCAAGCCCAGGGTCGGGCGGAAGCTCCTGTGGTGGGAGCTCTGAGTCCGAACCATTGGACTAACAGAGAACCTCAGACCCCAGGGAATATTCATCGGAGTGAGGTCTCACAGTGTTCAGCACCAAGACCCAGCTCTCTCTACCCAACAGCCAACAAACTCCAGTGTTGGAAGCCTCAGGCCAAACAACCAGTAAAACAGGAACACAATCCCAGTCATAAAAAAAAAGAAATGGCAACAAAATATGTCACAGATGAAGGAGCAAGGTAAAAACCTACAAGACCAAATAAATGAAGAGGAAATAGGCCATCTACCTGGAAAAGAATTCAGAGTAATGATAGTAAAGATGATCCAGAATCTCGGAAATAGAATGGAAGCATGGATTGAGAAAATACAAGAAATATTTAACAAAGATCTAGAAGAACTAAAGAACAAACAAAACAGAGATGAACAACACAGTAACTGAAATGAAAAATACACTAGAAGGATTCAATAACAGAATAACGGAGGCAGAAGAACAAATAAGTGAGCTGGAAGACAAAATGGTGGAAATAAATGCCAAGGAGCAGAATAAAGAATGAAAAGAATTGAAGACAATCTCAGAGACCTCTGGGACAACACTAAACACACCAACATTCGAATTACAGGGGTCCCAGAAGAAGAAGAGAAAAAGAAAGGGTCTGAGAAAATATTTGAAGAGATTATAGTGGAAAACTTCCCTAACATGGGAAAGGAAATAGTCACCCAAGTCCAGGAAGCACAGAGAGTCCCATACAGGATAAACCCTAGGAAAAACACACCAAGACACATATTAATCAAGCTAACAAAAATTAAATTCAAAGAGAAAATATTAAAAGCAGCAAGGAAAAAACAAAAAATAACATACAAAGGAGTCCCTATAAGGTTATCAGCTGATTTTTCAGTGGAAACTCTGCAGGCCAGAAGGGAGTGGCAGGATATACTTAAAGTGATAAAAGAGAAAAACCTACAACCAAGATTACTCTACCCAGCAAGGATCTCATTCAGATTTGATGGAGAAGTCAAAAGCTTTTCAGGGCTTCCCTGGTGGTGCGGTGGTTGAGAGTCCGCCTGCCGATGCAGGGGACACGGGTTCGTGCCCTGGTCTGGGAAGATCCCACATGCCGCGGAGCGGCTGGGCCCATGAGCCATGGCCGCTGAGCCTGCGCGTCTGGAGCTTGTGCTCCGCAACGGGAGAGGCCACAACAGTGAGAGGCCCGCGTACCGCAAAAAAAAAAAAAAAAAAAAAAAAAAAGCTTTTCAGACAAACAAAAGCTAAGAGAATTCAGCACCACCAAACCAGCTTCACAACAAATGCTAAAGGAACTTCTCTAAGCAGGAAACACAAGAGAAGAAAAAGACCCACAAAAACAGACCCAAAACAATTAAGGAAATGGTAATAGGAACATACATATCGATAATAACCTTGAATGTAAATGGATTAATTACCCCAAACAAGACACAGGCTGGCTGAATGGATACAAAAACAAGACCCATATATATGCTGTCTACAAAAGACCCACTTCAGACCTAGGGACACATACAGACTGAAAGTGAAGGGATGGAGAAAGATATTCCATGCAAATGGAAATCAAAAGAAAGCTGGAGTAGCAACACTCGTGTCAGATAAAATAGACTTTAAAATAAAGACTGTTACAAGAGATAAGGAGGGACACTACATAATGATCAAAGGATCAATCCAAGAAGAAGATATAACAATTATAAATGTTTTTGCACCCAACGTAGGAGCACCTCAATATGTAAGGCAAATGCTAACAACCATGAAAGGAGAAATCGACAGTAACACAATAATAGTAGGGGACTTTAACACCCCACTTACACCAATGGACAGATCATCCAAACAGAAAATAAGTACGGAAACATAAGCTTTAAATGACACAACAGACCAGATCTAATTGACATTTATAGAACATTCCACCCAAAAGTGGCAGAATACACTTTCTTCTCAAGTGCACATGGAACATTCTCCAGGATAGATCACATCTTGGGTCACAAATCAAGCCTTGGAAAATTTAAGAAAACTGAAATCGTATCAAGCATCTTTTCTGACCACAACGCTGAGATTGTAAATCAATTACAGGAAAAAAAACTGTAAAAAACACAAATACGTGGAGGCTAAACAGTGCGCTACTAAATAACCAAGAGATCACTGAAGAACTCAAAGAAATTAAAAAATACATAGACACAAATGACAACGAAAGCACGACCACCCAAAACCCATGGGACACAGCAAAAGCAGTTCTAAGAGGGAAGTTCATAGCAATTCAATCTCACCTCAAGAAACAAGAAAAATCTCAAATAAACAATCTTACCCTACACTTTAAACATAACTTTTATATACACTGAGAAACCAGAACACTTGTATGACTTGCTTTACTGTGGTGGTCTGGAACTGAACCCACAATATCTCCAAGGCATGCCTATACTTAGGGCTTGCTTACTGTGTGCCAGCCACCAAATGCTTTATTCATTTATTAACTTACCAAACCCTCTGGCAACTCTATAAGGCACGTATTATTATTTACATTTTACAGTTCACAGAGAAAACTGAGGCCAAAAGAGGTTCCGTGACCCTGCCAAGCTGGAACCCAGGCAGCTGGCTCTGAGTCCACTCTCCTAACACCCCCCCCACCCCACTCAAGTGACTTTCACTGAAGAGAACAAAAGACCGAATCTTAGGAGCCCCCTCCCCTCTGGGAGACAGGCATGGTGCCAAGTGCAGGGCCCCGCTGAAGAGAAGCCAGCAGCCCTCTTTAGGGGCTCTACCATCCTGGAACAAAAATTAAAGGTGGAAATGCCCACATTAAGTTGCCTCCCCCCTTCCCAGGAGGAAGGGGCTAGGGGTCCCTGGGGAACTGTCTGCCCATTCCTGCTGAGACAGAGGCACTGAATGAGGAACTTGGCATTTCCAGACGCTTCCCACCCCTTGGTGTTTGGGCTGGAACGGCTCACACCGGCAGGCAGGCAGCACTGCTACGAGGGCCCCAACAGCTCTGCCACGGGATACAAATCCGTCAGGCCACATCAGGAAGGCTGAGGCTCGACACACAATGTTGGTCAACGGTCTTCTGGGGTTTCGGGAGCCAAAGCCCAGGTTCTACGTGGCCATCTGGGAGCACAGGACCCACTTCAGCCCCCTTCTTCCACAAAGCCAGTCCCTTTGGCAGGTTACCTACAGGAATGACTAAGTTCTACCTTGCTTTCAAAACTTCTATAAAATAGGCGCAAGGTTCTCAGTGATGAGATGATTCAATAATGAACAGAAGAAAGAAGAGCCCTTGCAAGGTCCCCCAAACAGTGGCCACGTGATCTAACCTTAAGACAGAACGTTTGAGGGGTCCAAAAGGCAACCAGGAGAAAGGAGTAAGGGGCACACAGAGAATGGGAAGCTGGAGGGATTCAAGTTTCTCATCTGATAGGACAAAACGCCCTGAAGATATGGAGCCCCCTGGCTGGCTGGCTGACTGCAAACACGGACACAGGCCCCGAGACAGGTGCCGTCAGCTCTCCCCGCGAAAGCTCTACAGAGCCGCAGGCCAGGGGTAGATGGCACACCTGCCGACGTCGACCAGGAAGCTCTGAAAAGCTCTAGAGTTCTGATTTTACTTAGCAGGCTCGAGAACGCTCACAAACGACAGGGATGCTAGAGGACCCTTCCATAATGCCTATTTTCTAGGACATTCCTAAAAATGCAATTGGAGTTGAAATTCCTCTGCCTTCCCTCTTTAGCTTTTTTTTAAAAAAACTGTCTGAACGTATCCTGTGAGAAAAGTACTATGTGACCATCCCTCACAGATGTCTGAGCAGGTCTGACTCTTCAGAGTTGGGGCAATCCTTTGGCTTCTGACAGGCAATGAACCACAATTCAGGGTTTAAAGCCGACTCCGAACAGCGTACCCATCCTAATCCCTCCTTTGGCTGTATGTCCTTGAGGTCACTGGGGGTTGACAAAGAAGGCAGGGGTTAATAGCTTTAAAGAAAATACATGCTGGGCTTCCCTGGTGGCGCAGTGGTTGAGCGTCCACCTGCCGATGCAGGGGACACGGGTTCGTGCCCTGGTCTGGGAGGATCCCACATGCCGCGGAGCAGCTGGGCCCGTGAGCCATGGCCACTGAGCCTGCGCGTCCGGAGCCTGTGCTCCGCAACGGGAGAGGCCACAACAGTGAGAGGCCCGTGTACGGCAAAAAAAAAAAAAAAAAAAGAAAATACATGCTACTTACTACACCTCCAAAGTACGCGCTCCCCCTGGCAATGCCTGCACAAAACAATCAGCTGTCACCTCAAGTCTGCACGGTGACTGAGGGGCACCTCACCGGGGAAGGTGCCTCTCCCAGACTATACAGTTCCAAAACCGTGCTCTGAAGGAGAGAAAGGAACAGGGACCGGAATGGCAATAACTGCCAAGATGCCAGGGCCTCCAGCTTCGGGAATTCAGAGGGACCACCGTCTCATACACTTGGCAGAGAGACAGGAAGGGGATTGGTTCCTAAAACCTCACGCACCAGGGAGGCTGCGATATGCCCTTTGTTCATAAGCAGAGGAATGATGAAGAGTGTTAGGCTAACAAGGACTTCAGCGAGGAAACATAAAGCGATCTGCCAAAGGACTGCACTGCACGGGAGCAGAGAAAGCTCAGGATGTCACAGGAAAGACGTGGCCATCTTGCCCTGAGAATGGCCCTCACTCTCCACGGGAGTCAGGAGGTCGAGGGGACTGAAGAGCCCCCCATTCAACCTCCACACTGCACCCTTCCCCCACCGCCTTCTAGAAGGAGGCTCTCCAGAGCCGCCCCAAGGCTACCACCCCAGAACAGAAGCAGCCTGCACTGGCCTTAACTTCCTACCAACACTCAGACCTAAACCCACTCGACTCCCCCATCTTAAGATCCCCCATCTCAAAACCAAAGAGCAGAAGGCCTCCTGCCCGCCCAGCCTCTCCCAGCCACTGCCCCCTGGCTTACGCTCTGCAGCCATACCTCCCGGAAGGCCTGTCTCCTTGGGCTTGTCATACTTCAATCCCCAGCACCCCACTCCATGGCACCACAACTGCTCTGCAAAGGTCAAGGGCATCCTGGTTGCTGGATCCCAAGGACATGATGCCAGCCTCTCTCCTGATCACTCTCCTTCCCTTAGTTTCCAGGGCATTCCAGGGTCTGGCTCTCCTCAGCAGCCCCTCCTCTCTGCCCTGCACCCCTTCCCTGCTGTGCCCCTCTTGAGGCTCCGCTTCCTAGGACCACTCCAACACAGACGTCCAGATCCTTCCCTCCTGCCTGGGACTTCCACTTGCATTTCACTGCACATCAACTAATCCTAGGAGCCTGCCTCTCGGGCCACTGCACAGCCACAAATTCCAGTGTCCAGAAGGAACTCGTCTGCCTGCCACCCGCCTCCGTCCCCAAGCCCTCTCTCCCCTGCGTGTGCTCTGCACACGAGAAGGTCAAGGCCACCACCAAGCCAAAATCCACATTCATCCTCGGCTCCTCGTCTGGCCCCACAGTCGCTGAGCTGACCACAAAATCCTCCTAAGCCCACCTGCAAATGCCCTCTTGGGTTACTCCTCTCCAGGCCCGCTGTGCACCCCTGTCCAGGCTACCACCACCTCTCACTGCACCCCCAACCACTGGGACCCCCCAACTGTGGTCTCCACACCAGTCAGTGATCTGTGCAAACCACTCAGATGGCGCCACGCTCTGCTCAGCCACCGCCCTGGTGGTCAAGCCCGGCCTCCCCAGGGTCTCAAGCTGGAAGGTGGCAGGGGCAGGATGGCACCCTCCACTGCTGACTCCAGGGCCTGCACGGCTGGCCACCAGACCACGAGAATCCCCACTGCCTCAGAGACTACAGTACTACTCGGAGACAGAGTACTTGCTACTGGGGGGCTCTGCCTGGCCCCCGACCCAGGCTCCTCTCCCCAGTGAAGGGCTGCATGGCTACTCTCTGAGGAAACAGCCAGGAGCTTATCAGAGATTCTCTAGCAGAGCAGCCAGGGCTGCCCATCAAAGTCTCCCACCGAGATCCCCAGATACCGTAATAACAGTTACTGCCTAACTTCAACACCCAAGCATCTCGCAAAGATTAAAGGAGATGGTGCACGAGAGCGCCCACTAGTGGCCGCCATACAGCAGTGCTAATGCAGGAGTAACGTGGTCACTACCGCAGAGCTTGGCCTCCCTGCCCTGACAGTCAAGGGGCTCACAGGGGCCTGGAGACTTCACAGCTGCCAGGAAGATGAGGGGGAGCTGCTCAGTTCTCGGCCGCAATTATGCAGCCTTTAGGGTGAAGCTCATCCAGAGCCCTGAGGTGTCCCCAAGCCCATCCTGCAGTTCAGCTGTGAAAAGCCTGGCTAGTGGCCAAGACATGGCCAAGCTCTGGGAAGACACCAAAGCCCAACAACGGAGAGGGGGACTGCAGGGGAATTCAAACCTTCACAATGCGAGGGTCTCATTTTTTACCAGGGTGAAAGGAGAGGGTGAAAATATGGAGTTAAGAGAGAACTTGAGACCTTACTCGGGGTTTTAAAAAAAAAAAGTAACGGGAGACTATTGGTATCCATCAAGTTGCTTCTGATGAAATTACAGTGGAAGTTTTTTCCACACCTGTAGAAAAATATTTACCAATCATTCCCTTTATCTTCCTTTTACCAATCAGGAAGGTAGCAGCCCATCAGTGACCTTAACAATGATGCCCTGGAAACATCACAAGACCTTTTATATTATATGTGTGCAGACAGCAGCGTCCAGGTACCTGAAGACTATATACTCTTCTATGTTCTTTCAGTTTCTATCCAAGAGTTTGGACCTGCTACAAAGCCAAAGGCCACAGAAATGACCTGGTAAAGAGCTGGAGAGTTAGAGCCAAGTAGACATACCTCCCCGAACTGGGGGCCTGCCAGGAGAAGGGGATTTTTTTTTTTTTGCGGTACGCGGGCCTCTCACCGCTGTGGCCTCTCCCGTTGCGGAGCACAGGCTCCGGACGCGCAGGCCCAGCGGCCATGGCTCACGGGCCCAGCCGCCCCGTGGCACGTGGGATCCTCCCGGACCGGGGCACGAACCCGTGTCCCCTGCATCGGCAGGCGGACTCCCAACCACTGCGTCACCAGAGAAGCCCAGGAGAAGGGGATTTTTGCTATCTATAGCACTGTCAGTTTCGGAGCCACAGCCTTTAAATGATATTTCGAAGGGTCATTCGGAGCTGCAAAGCCATACTCTTCATTAAAAGGGCCCTTAGAGGCTTCCCTGCCCTCCACGGGGGTGGGACCCTTCCCCAGAAGCTTCCCTAAACCCCCACTCCTTCTGTAGGGGGCTGACATGCGAGTCCCCTCCGCGATTCCCCGGCCGTTACCTCGTTTGAACTCCTCCAGGACGGCGTCCAGCTTGGTGTCGTTGAAGACGAAGTGGAGTGGGTGGCTGTAGAAGCGGGTGATTGTGCTGAGCGGCGTGCAGTCTTCGGGGTCCACGAAGGCCAAGTCCTTGAGGTAGAGCATGTCCACGATGTTGGAACGCTCGTCCTCGTACACGGGGATGCGCGTGTGGCCGCTCTGCATGATGCTGGCCAGGACGCCGAAGTCCAGCACGGTGCTGGCGTCCAGCATGAAGCAGTCCTCGAGGGGCGTGAGCACGTCCTCCACGGTCCGGCAGGGCAGCACGCGCTTGCTGAGATCGCTGTAGGGGTCGTTGCCGCCGCGCGCCAGTTCCAGCACGCGCTCGCGCAGCCGCCCTGGCCGCGCCGCCAGCTCCAGCAGCTGGCCCACGGGCAGCGCCACGGGCAAGGTGAGCAGCACTGCCAGGCGGCTGAGGATCAGCGCGCGCGGCGCCAGCGCCAACGTCCAGCGCCCGCTCACGGCGGCCGGCACCACCTCGCCCACCAGGAACACGAGCCCCGCGCTGCCGAGCACTGCAGGCACGGCGCGCTGGCCGGCCGCGCGGTACAGCAGCACCGCCAGCGCCGCCTGTGCCAGGCTGGCCAGCAGCAGCAGCGCGCCCAGGGCGCAACCGGCCCAGCGCCGCGCGGGCTCCAGGCGCCGCGCCGCCGCACGCTCCGCCTCCGAGCCGCTCTCGCGCAGCACCTGCACCTCGGCCGGCGCCAGCGCCAGCGCGCTCAGCTGCAGGCCCCGCGCCAGCGCCGCCAGCGCCAGCAGCCCCGCCGCCCCCAGGCCCAGAGCCCAGGGCGGCGCCGCCTCCTCGGCTGCCCCGCCGCCCGGCTCCACACGCACGGCCAGCAGCGCCGAATGCGGTCGCACGGCCTCGGCGCGCAGGCGCAGCAGCACGCGCCACTCGCCCGTGGGGGCCGCCGCCTCTTCTGCCGCCTCGCCGCTCGGCTCCCCGCGCACCGCCAGCAGCGCCGAGTGCGGGCGCACAGCCTCAGCGCGCAGGCGCAGCAGCGCGCGCCACTCGCCCGTGGGGGCCGCCGCCTCGTCGGACGCCGCGGCCGGCCCGCCCTCGGGGCAACCCGCCCCCTCAGGGGCCACCCAGGACCAGGAGCTGTTGGCGAAGCCCGAGCCGAAGAGGCGCAGGCGGAAGGTGGCCTCCGGAGCGGCCCGCATCTCCCCTCCGCGCGCCCACCCCGCGCCCGCCGCTCCGTCCTCCTCCAGACAGACACCCAGCACTCGCGGGCCGGACGCCGCCTCCCCGGCGGCGTTGCCCAGGCAGAGCGCGGCGAGCAACCAGCCTAGCCGACCCGCCGCCGCCGCCGCCGCCGCCGCCATCGCCTGCTGCCCCCTCTCGGCCTCCCGCGCAGCCTACCCCTCCGCCTCCCCCGGGCCAATCGTCGCCAGCCCTGGCGCCTCTTCCGCCAATAGGCGGCGGGCGGGGGCGGGCCCCAGGGTCGGACTAGGCTGCGCCGGGGAGTAAACAAGCCGCGGCGCGATCCCGGGGCGGGCCGGGGGCGTGGGGCTCTCGGCGTGGGGCTCTCGGCCCCGCGGGGCTCGGCCGCGACTCCCGGGGCTGGGGCTGGGGCTGGCTGGCGTCCGGAGGGCGCGGAGCGGCGAACTGGCCCCCCTCCGCGGGCGTCTGGTTCTCACCGGCAGTCCCCGCTCACCGGGAGGCCGGGCCCGTGCTTTGGGAAGTCCCTGGCTCGGGACTCGGGCCGCAGAGCGGAGCGGCGCTCCTGAAATTGCAGGCAGAGGATTCAGCCAAGGGAGATGGGCCGTTTTCTAAGAAAGGGACCCCCCGAACCACCGACCTAAAGGGCGAGGAGGGCTGAAAGAACCGGTGACTGGGCATCGGAAGCTAAGGTTTATTGAAAGTGTTTCTTGATCGCACCCGATTCTGCTATAGGTCTGGGACGTGACACAGCCCCTGCCTTAAAGGCCCTTGCATTCCTGCCAGGGAGAACGATGGTAAATACGTACACGCACGAAATCACTACCTCATTGGATCCTCACAGCTACTACATGTTATGAATATATTTTACCGGAGAAAAGTGAAGCAGGACTCAGGCACGGATGTTGGGTTTCAACGCGACCGGCCTAATATCCTGTTCGCCATCCCAGCCACATTAGGAGATGGCAGCTCTGTCAGGAATTACCGTACAGTATCTGGTCACTCCACTTCTAGCAGATCATCCTTGAGAAAATAATTCCTAAAGACCAACAAGAACTATTCAAGAGAATCCTCCCAAAGACTGTGTGGTCCTTGACAGTGTGGAATGTTCTTCAACCTATTATATGTGAACTTTACCTGGTTGGAAGGAAATAGACAACCTGCTAACAAGACTTCTCTATAGGCGTCCAGATGAAATGGTTTTTTTTGTATTTTCTTTACATTTTTATGTATTTTCAAGTCTTCTAACATACATAGACTTTCGTAAGGCCGTCCATGTACTTGTCATTTAAAATGGTCTTTACAAGGATTCTATAGAAATTCATGTGCTGTGTCATGAAAACACTTTAAACAACAGTTTAGGCACTGTGGCTGCAATTAAGTAAAATACGTTTGTGTGGAAGGTAATGTGCAAGAATGAATAAGCCCGTGGCGAGTGACCGGCAGAAATATTGTGTGAAAAGTTCCAGAATAAGCCGCCAGCAGAAGCAATAATGACTACTGAGCCTTTCCACTGGGCTGGCATGCCTCTTTTGAAAAAAAATAATAATAACAGTACACTCAACCCCTTTGGTTCACACTTCTATCTCCAAGTCCAGATAAAATGCTGACACTGAGATAGAATGGACAACAGGCTTGAAATGAGTCATGTGCCTGAAAAGTTAACTAGCAAAGACCAGAGGTAAGATGGGGAGAACACTCGGTATACCTAGACAGGGCTCTGACCTTTGACAAGTTACTTTTCCCCTGGTCTCGGGCTCCCTTGGAAAACAACCTGTAACTTATTTGGGAGGGGGGAAACCTTTGAGAAGAAGAACAGTTGGATCACGCTTGGAAAACACAAATAGTGAGTTAAACTGTGAGACCCAAAGACAAAGGATCCGGTACAGAGCAAACAAAGCTGCTCACAAGTGACTTTCTGTGAACAATAGAGGCCCCAACACTGCTTTGCCAGCTTCTTTCTTCCTTGGCTCTGAGTCACTCTTTGGCCCATCATCACAGCATCAGTGGAGACACTTGTCACCGGGCATTCAGTTCCCCCATGGGCGATTTTTCCTTTCTGATCATTTGGTTCAAGGCATTTCCATGTTTTATCTAGTATTCTTGAGTTTCAAACCCATAACTATTGTGTGTGACCCCTGGCTAATTCCTTCTTCTCTCTCAAGTCTGCAAACGTCACTTCCTCCAGCTGGTTTTCCTCAACCATCTTCACTAGATTGGGTCAAGGTTATGGGAGCATTGTACCCCCCTCCAATAGCATCCAGTACTCACTTTCTTGTAAGACCCATTCATTCATTCAACAACTATTTCCTGCATCCAGTGCCTGCAATGTACCAGGTACTGTCCTAGTGCTGGGACTGCAGTGGAAATAAGAAAGACCCTGACCTGCTGGAGGTTAAGTTCTAGTGTGAGGACAACAGAAAATATACAAATCCGTATTTTAATATCTGACAATAAGTGCTATGGAGAAAAACATGGCAATATAAGATGGACAGAGGGACTGGGGCCAAGATCTTTTGGATGGGGTGATGGGAGAAGGCTTCTTCAAGGAAGTAGCATTTGAACAGAGGCTTAGATGAAGCAAGAGGGTGAGCCTCACAAAGACCTGGGAGGAAGTTCCAGGCGGAGAAGACAGCCTGAGGGGTTGGTGGCACCTGGCGCGTAGCAAGGGCTTAAACATGTGTGGAACAGATGGATGAATGAAATTTATTCTTGCCCACCTATGCACAAGACTTTGTATTTGTTATTCCTTTTATCTGAAATGTCCTCTTTCCTTTCTGCCTACCCAGTGCCTCCCTTTCTTTAAACATTCCCCCCACCAAGTTGGCCCTGTCAAGCCAGGCTTGCTTGAGCCCCTGGCCTGGGTGCACTCGACTGCACACACAGGCCGAGGCACCTGTGGGCAGGAGTCTGCCTGGCTGAAGCCTTGGGAGCGGATACAGTGAGGTCCCTCTCAGGCGGGCTCTCCAGCGGTGAGCGCTCCAACTGTGAAACCACAACCAGCCCCTGAGTATGGACTGAGAGGCACCTGCTGCTATAAGACAATGTGATCATACTTTTGGATCAAGGTCCTTTCTCCTTCAGCCCCCAGGGGAGAGGGGAGGGGCAACCTGCCCATCCCAGCTGCCCCCAGCCCTCTGGTGTCCATTTTACTGGATTCCTAATGGTGGCAGTTGAGCACACTTGCCCTGTCTGTCTGGCAGCAGCTGGCACTCTCTAGCTCCTGTGACAACAACCTTGATGATATATATTTTTGTAAGTTACATTTCTGCTTCCTTTTTACTGCTAAACAGTCCCAGAATGCTGGCCCCTTGCCCTGTCCTAGGTGACAGCCAGGCACAGCCACTTCTAGCTCTATGACCGGTACCGAGTATCGACAGAACTCAAACAGGCCAACTGTAAACTCACCAAGATTTATACATATTTCTTTTTTTTTATTACCAATCAAAAATAAATTCCGTATATCGTTTAGCAAATATTATCATTGTTTTGTGACAAAAGACACAAGAGTCATAACAACAAAACTCCCCGAGAGTCAAACTCATAACAATGCCAAAATAAATCACAAAAATATACAAATTAAAATCTTATGCAAAATAAATATGAGTTATTTGCTACGGTGGCTGTAACTCGCCTACCCAACCAGAGGCCGTTTGCGAAGGTCTCCCTTCCACAGGAAGACACGCAGGGCTGGGCCAGGTCAGGGTACTGCTCAGCCCAGGAACCAGAGATTGGAATAGGAGGTGGAAAATTGCACTGGGAGGAGGAAGTCATCGGACCAGTAATATGTGGAAATAATCATGACCCTCTGCACAAAGTGATTATAAATGGGGACGGGAAGAGGAGGGGAGGCGGGACCATCTCTTGAAAGTAACTGTGCGTGCAAAGAGGTAGCCGTGGAAGTGTGTGCACCTGCTCCTGTGGCTTCACACACACTCGGTTCAGGCCGTGAGTCTGCTCCATCTGGCACTCAGGTCCCAGGAACACAGCTCTGCGAGCCCCTGTGTGGACTCGGAAAGCAAGCTGCTCCTGGAGAAAACTAAGGGGTTTTCAGGCCCCAATGGGGGACAAAGGTCTGGTGTCTTTTTTCCTTATGACTTGAGAACCCATGGCTGTCACCACCTTCTCTGCAGACTTGTAGGAATCAATTCTGTGTCTGGAGGACTTTAAAATTACCAGGGGCCAGTATACTTGGTGCAAGACATTTCCTGGTCTCCAACAGAGCACTTGGGGTAACAGGACTCACAGGCTGAGGAAAGGAGTGAATAAATAACACTCAGGAAGGCCTGTGGAGTCTCCCTCGCCTGATCTTGGGCCCCCCCGCCCCCGCCAGCAACTGTTCCACCCAACCAAAGGGCCACCGTGGACCTTGGTCCTACAGCTTCCCCGATGGTGGGAAGCCTGCAGCACAGGGAAAAGGTGCTGGGGCAGGACTGCACGTGGGGCTGGGGCTCTAAGCGCCCAGGACCACGAGCTTCAGCAAAGGCCAGGACGATATCTCACACTAGGATAACACACACGTGGGGGAGACGGGGCTGCCAGCTGTGTGCCTTTTAGTTGGATCTGTAAGCGTGTGAACAAAGCCAGGTGAGCCTCAGCCACAGAGGAAAGGGCATGAAGAACCAGCTTAGGTTGGCTTCCTACAACATCCTCTTGTCCTCAGTCCCCAAGAGGCACTGGCGTTTTGGGTTAGAAACCGGGAGTCCGGAAAGAAGGCCTTGGTGGGTCGGTGGCTGAGACCTGACTTTCGCTGTGGGGTGGGAAGGGGGTGGAACGAATTGCTAACGACGTAGATGCCCATGACCAGGTTCCCTCCTGGCCCCGAAAGGAGCATCGCAAACAAGTCCCCTCTAACGCAGTCGCTCCCCCAGCCTGGGGAAAACCTTTGGTGAAAGTGAGGTCAGGGCCTGGGGAGCAGGGGTTAGCCATCTTAAAGGTGTGAGACCCTAACACTCGGACTCAGCCCCATTACAAAGGGAGAGTTGTCCAGAGGGGCAGATATGAGGGACAGGGCGAGAGTCCTCGGCAGAGCCCAACTCACCAGAAGGGCCCATCAGCAGAGTTCTAGGAGATTCCCGGGTCCAGCGATTACGAGGAGGAGGTGTGCTCCTCTCTGCAGTTGCGAGTGTCACGTGCCTGATCACAGTTCCCAGAATCCCTCGGCCTCGGTGACACCAGGTGAGCCTCAGCGCGTGTCCGGGCAATTGTTCTCAGCACTATTTGGTTCTTTGCTTCCTGGGAAGAACTTTCTTCCCTCCCAAGAGAAATCCTTCCTCCAGCAGGCCCCTGGGATGCCATCTCTGGAGGAGGCGGAGGAGAAGCAGAAAGAGTAGGCTTCCTGAGTCAGGGACATAGCCGAAAAGGTCACGGCTGGGAGCAGATTATGGCTATTGCTTCCCGGGGTGAGAAACCCTACCCCTTTTAAAGTTTTTGTGGGAAAAAAAAATTGTTTTTAAATAAAGTTCCTTAACCCTGTCTTCCCTACCCCATATGGTATTAAAAAGAGGTGAGATGAGCCTAGTTTAGAAGCACTCCTGGTCGCCGGTCCACTGCCCCACAGTCCAGGGTGGGCAGCCACCGGCTCGGAGCTGTTCAGAGGTCCCTGTCGGAGGCCAGATCCCCCTCAGGTCGGGGGCCATCTGGCTGCTCAGTCTGACAGGCTATCTGTACCCCATCCGGCCTAACAGGCTCCCTGTCTTCGTGTGGGCCCACTGGGGAGGCCCCCGCGGGGCTGGCGGGGGACCCCGGGCCCTCCCGTCAGATGGCGCCCTCAAGGGAGGCTCCGTGCAGCAAGGAGTTGCGCTCGTTCAGGAGAGTCGTGGTCTCGTCCACCAGGGGCAGGTCGGACTTGTCGGTCAAGTTCTCGGTACAGATGGTGCAGCCATCCGGGGGGAACTGGGGGCAGTTCTCCATGCGTGAGGCCAGCAGCCCATTCTGGTACTGTTGCCGGGTGATCTGCAGGGGGAAGCGGGACGGCCTGGTTCATTGACAGCAGGGCTGGGGGGGGCCAACCCTACAGGAGACCCGGAGAAACGAGCAGCCAGGAGTCCAGGAGAGAGGGCGTGACCCAGGGGGCGGGGCGGGGGGGTGACCAAAGAGCGAGGAGCTAGCGCAGGAGGGACACGCATCCCGTGTCCTCCGTGCTGGGTGTGGTGGATCAAAGAAAGAAGCTGCCGGTCAGAGGCAGAGTGATCCAGACGCCCAGGATGAGGAGGATGGTGCTGCCCGGGAAAAGGGCCATGGGGAGCGCTCACCTTAATGTACTGGAGGTCCATGAGCGCCCGGACGCTGAAGTCGGAGGTGTACTGGCCCAGGATGGAGCTGCCGAACTGGTTGCTGCTGCCTGCCAAGGGGGCTGTGCTCGACGCCGTTTCTGAGCGGTCCGGGTAGCTGAGGGAGGCCGAGCGGCTGAGGGGTGCGGGGTGGGATGGGGAGCGGTCTGTGGAGGGAGAGAGGCTGTCAGGCCAGGGGCCAGCCTGGTGCCCCTCACAGCCTCCCGTCCAACCTTGTCCATGGACACCCGGGCGGTGGTGCCCCCACCGGCAGCGGGAAGTAGTTCTCGGGCACAAACGAACGGAAGCTCTGCCTGCAGAAGGTCCGACCTCATCAACGCCAGTGAGTTAGTTTGTTTAGGACTGTGGTGCAGTAAGTATTAAAAAGTCTACCCAAACAGATGAACAAAACAGAAAACAAAAACCAGAGACACAGAAAGTTTACGGCTACAAAACCCCTCATTTCCCCAACAGCTGATCAGGCAAGGGTGACACAATGATGACCCGAGCATGGCAGAGGAGCCACTGTCCCTGTCTCGATGACAGCTTCTGTCAAGGGACATAAACTGCATACTTTTAAATTATATGAAAAGGAAGAACCTACAGTTTGCACTCTCTCACCACACATCATACAGCCCCCAACATGACACCCTGTTCACATCTCAAGATGCTCATAAGGGCTCAAGTGTGTTCTGCACGTAACCTGTTGTGTGTGGAATAGTCCTGCCCTGTGTCTGCTGAGCCCAGCCAGTCTGGCAGGGGGGTGGGGTGCAGCAGGTTCCTCTCAGAGGAACCTAGAGGCCCCAGAGCTCCAGGCTTCCCACTCTGGGGTGTCTGGCAGAGCCTGGGGCAGCGGTGTCAGTGCCTCTTCCCGCCACTAGGGGAAGCACAGGCCTCCATTCGGTCGACTGTAACCAGGAGAGGGGAATGGCTCAACCCCCAGCGAGGAAGGAACCAGCTCCTTATTTTGGAAAAGGAAGGGCACACACATTGTTGTACATCATTAGCTCGTATTTTTGGGAACACTCGGAAAACAATGAAATGCACCAAGAAGTTAATTGTGGAGGCATACTGGCTTGTTTTAAACAAACAGGAAGTGGACTAAGCTGATTTGCTTGGTTAACTAGTAAGTTACGAACTACTGAGTTAGCTATTCTAACAAACAGACCAGTGAAAAGAGCAACCATTGAATCTGGGTGGCTGAATCAAGTGCAAATGAATTGAGTAATACTCTACGTTTGAGTTTCATTCATAAAACTAGGAAAATACAGTCTGGATATTCTATGATTAGGTGGTATACAACCACTAGAGGACCATGCGCATGTATCACTCATTCTAACTTAAGCAACACCTCTGATTAAGTTCTAGCAAAGAACAGAAACACTAGGCATACTGCTTAATATTTAACATTAATTATTTGGATGATAGAATGCTTTTAATTAATGCTTATTAACACTCCAGGAACAGGAACTGAATTTAAACCAACATAAATTAGTCACATGGCCTATTAAAAACAGAGGTCTAGAAATATAACAAAATATGAAGTGCTTGTTTCTGAATAATGAAATTATGATGCTTCTTAATTTTCTTAAGATTTTTTTCCACCTTCCCAATTTTCTAAATAAGCTATGTTACTTTTATGATTAAAACAAAACAAAACAAAAAAGCAGGGGGTTTGACTTGGTAAGTCCATTTCTGGAAGAATGTTCTAAGGACATAATCTTAAATACAGAAGAAGTTTTTCCGTAAAGAGGTTTACATCATGCTGTTAGACTTAGAATATAGACCCCCATGAATATGCATAAGGGGGAGAAAACCAAATGAAGGCACACCTGCTTGGTGAAACCCTGTGTAGCTCTAACTAGAAAGCTTATGGAAAAGTGTCTCGGTTCCCATATTAGGTAAAGACATCAGGATTCAAACCATGTATGCATCAACTCCTGGCCATCTATGAGACAAAAGCAAGGGCAGAAGAGGAGAGTGAGGCTGAGGGGTTGGCCAGTGAGGGCTGACATGGCCCATTCTGTTCTCATCAGACAGCCCCCTGCTCGAAGACCATTAATTGCTTTGTACTTCCCATCACTGCCAAAAGTGGGCTGTGTTTGAACGGGCCAAGTGACTTCTAAATCACCTTTTTACTTTTTTTTTTTTTAAAGAGGATCAATTTTAAAAAGTGTGTTTTTGTACATTTAAGATGGAAAAAAACCCAGCTGTACAAACATAATAGGGGAAACAGTTGACTGAAGTGATAGGTTTTTAGCACTGCTGGGGCCCAGCGACCTTCTCTTAAGTTATGCACTGAGACCGGAGCTCAGAGATACCCGTAATGCTCTTCTCCTCCGGGCTCAGCAGCCCAGGCCAGAATCCCGACATCAGGACCTCTGCCGCCGCAGTCTACGTGGGATAGGAATCCCTCGAACTGAGTGATTCTGGGGCCAACACAGTTCCCACCGACCCTGGGACAAGGCTCGGGAGTGTGACATATCAAAGGCCAGAAACAGCATGTTTCTGTGGCTTTCGGAATTTTCCTAAACACTTTCTGATTGGAATGTCACATTTTGGTTGTAATAGAGAAAAAACAAACAGCAACTGAGCTCTAACTAAACATTTTATATCAATTCTCTCACTGCTGCCAACAATTCTAAGAAGTGGGCACATGTATTGCTCCCATTTCACAGGAGGAAACCAAGACCTAGAAAAGGTAAGTCAGCTCCCGGAATCATTTAGCTGGTGTCTACGGAGACCCCATTCAACCAGGGCAGCATGACTGCGGCCACAGTTCTAACCACCCAGCTGATGCCTCCCCCTGGCAGGTGGAACCAGCAGCCAAAGAATGAAAACCAAAGCCTGTGAGGAAAGCTGGAAAGTTTTTTAGAGAAAGCTGATGGGGTGACAAGTCATCCTGCGGAGGCCTGTGAGTGGCGCTGAGCAGCTGGGCTCACTTGGCCTGGCCGGGAGCCACCCTCCACTCCCAGCCTGTCACCTGCGTGCGTGTGTGTCTCTTCTCAAAGACCGAAGGACCTCTGGGGAAACCCTTCCAGGACCTGGGCAAAGGCACATAGTAATTGGGCCCCAGGCCAAGCACAGCTAGCACTGGTCAGGCTGGCCCACAAGTGTGAACAGGTGGGATGGCACAGGTGCTGGGCGGGGACGGGGCCCCCAGTGCCTGCTGGGAGCGGTTAATGCAGCTGCAGTGTGAGGGCTCAGGCGGCAGGTGGCAGTGCAAATTCTCCAGCCATGCCATGTTACCTGAGAGCCGGGAGAGCAGGGAGTTCCGCTAGCCAGGCGGACACCTGACCAGGGTGGAAGGCACTGGAGCAAAAGAGGAAAAGGTCAGTGATGGGTGGGGTGGATATGGAGCCATAGGAACAGGATGGAGAAGCAGACTTGCTGGGGGCCAGGTTCCCTCGAGCAGAGAGGGGGCACAACAGTAAAGGGGGCCCGGCCCTGACAGGGAGGGTGCTCAGAGCCCCCGGAAGTCATCGCCCCTCCCTTCCAGCCACTGCAAGTGGGAACCTGGGGCCTCCACATCCAAAGACAGAGCCCAGGACCCTAACCAGGCTCTGAGGCATGGCTGCAGAGAAAGGGTGCTTGGAGGGACGTCCCGTGACTGTGTGCCCTGCTGCACAAGATTTCCCCAAGCTGGACCGCAAGAGGTGCTCGCAGGAGGGGCAGAGAAGTCCTCCCCAGGCCTGAGGCACCTGGGCAGGGGCCACCTGTTCCAAAACCCAGCTCTGCAGCCTTGTTTCCCACTCCCCTCCCCCAGGAGCCTGCTGACACTGGTGGAGGAGCTGAGCTGTGTCAGCCCCCCGCACGGGGGTCCTCTTTGTCAAAGGACAGTGACAGGCACAGCGTGGAGGCTCCCCAGGGGCTGCAGCAGCCCCCTCACCATGTGCCTGTCCCCGGCACCAAAGGAGACTTTCACTCTCCAGCCCGCGGCAACCTGCGGCCGGAGGGGTCACACGACGGGCGAGGCGCTGAGCCGGGCAAGACTTGGGCCTTGTCTGCAGGGCACCCCCTCCAGCAAGGGGAGCCTGAGCCACCCAGAACTGGAGAAGCAGAGGGCACCGGGGTGGCCAGTGGCCCTTCTCAGAGGCTATCCAGTCCTTTCTTTGCCCCCAGGTCCCTTTATTCCATCAGAACGGCCCCTTAACCAAAAGGCAGTGGCTCAGCCCCCTGAAAAGCTGAAGCCATCTGCAAACTGCGCGGCCGAAAAACGGGCCCTGGCCTGGCCTCCAAACATGGGAGCTGTGGGCTCCCTTCCCCCACCCTGACTCCCCTGGCCCAGTCTTCACAGGTGAGGCCCAGCAGCCTCCCCCCACCTGCCTCCCTCTCGACTGGCCTCCCGCCGTCACGGCTAAGGAGGGCCACTGTGGCCCGCTTGCCCAGTTGGCCCACTGCTGTCGCAGGACCTCCTGCTCAAGGGCCACTAACGGCCTCCTGCTTCGTATCGCAAGCAAATGCCATCAACTTCCTGCAGCTCCCTGACTCATATCCAC
The DNA here is from genome assembly GCF_964341445.2 of Mesoplodon mirus. Lineage (NCBI taxonomy): Eukaryota > Metazoa > Chordata > Mammalia > Artiodactyla > Ziphiidae > Mesoplodon > Mesoplodon mirus. Next base: position 15,256,413 of record NC_138990.1, on the reverse strand, counting down.
CCTCTTCCTCATCTCCTGGTGGGCTGGTCTCACCACCTCTGAACACGCTCTCAGCTCCCTCCGGGCTTTCGTCAGAATCTCCTCCTCATCTCTTCCCTCCAGCCTCTGAACTCTGTCCCAAGGGGCGGGTCACCACTCTTCCAGGCCACTTCCTCGAGGCCCCGGCAGCTCTGGCCCTCGCTGGCCTCCTCTCCCCCCGAGAGCCACCTGGGTTATGACCCTTCTAGGCGGCCCTAGGTTCTGGGGGGGCCAGTCCAAGTCTCTCCCCTTCCACGAGTGCTGGAGGGCGGCCCAGACACGGCCCAGAGACCTACCAGAGGGGGACGAGGACAGGGCCATGGTCCCGTAGTAGGAGAAGGCACCCGTCTCAAACTTCATGTTCTCCTTCCCGGCCTCCACCTCCACCTTCCCCTGAAAGAACACGGGTCAGGGTTACAAACAGAGTTGAGAAGGAAAAAACACCTGGGAAGAAAAAGCCTGAGGCACGAGGGAGAAGCGAGGAGTGAACAGGGCTGTGGGCCCCGTGGAGGAGCTAGTTCCAGAGCCCTGGAGACCCGGGGGCTCAACGGTGGCCTTGCAGGAGGAGGACGGGCAACGGGGAGCAAAGGCTCAAGGGCAGGAAAGCAGGTGAGCGGGCAGCGCGGGCACGGAGGGCGGGGCGGGGCAGGCGCACCTGCAGGACGAGGATAAAGTAGTCAGCCGGCTTGTTGCGGGTGTACAGGTAATGGCGGACGTAGTACTTGTTGTGTTCATCGAACTGGAGCTCCTGAATGACGTCTGGGTACTTGAGCAGCCGCAGCAGGATCTTCTCTGACATCAGAGAGGGGCTGAACTGGGGGACCTCTGGAGGAGGAGAGAGGAGCATCTCATACGAGGCCAGGCTGGGCCAGGCAGTGCCTGGAACATGTTCGCTGCTGTGCTGGACGGCTCCTCACTGCCTGGCCCTGCCTCCCCAGAGGGCATGACCTTGGCTCCGGCCTCCGTACACGCAAGTCTGTCACCGGTTGGGCCCTGGACAGTGGCTCCTGCACTAATAAAACAGGACCTCAGGCAAACACCTTCACCCGTGCCTCAGTTTCCTCATCTGTAAAATGGGGATTTAAAACTTCATGGGGTTGCTGTTTGGTGAAATGGGATAACAGATGTAGGACGCTTAGACACACGCTTGCCACATGCGAAGTGCCTAATACACGTGCCTATCACTACTGTCAGTATCCACATCATCAACAGCCCGGCAGGAAAAGCACAGGAGAGGGAAGGGTCACAGCTTTAGCAAGTGAGGGCTGGGAAGGAAGTCAGACTGAGGGGAGAGAACAGAGCAGGCGGGCGTTTTCCGAATCGATCACCCGGGTCTCCGAGGGAGCTTTGAGTCAGGGGTGAGAAGAGAGAAAAGTCATTGACCTAGAAGTCAGGTCCCGAGGGGCCCAGCAGATGCGGGCAGAGGGGAGGCAGAGAGATGAGAAGGGAGCTGGATCCAGGACCTCAGAGAGGATGAGCAGGCAGGGCTGTGGGCTGTGCCCGGGGGGAGGGGGCATACGGAAGGGCCTCCTTCTCCCACCTCAACGGGGAGCCCGGTGCCCATCTCAGGTCCTCCCAGCACAAAACAGCCAAAACAAACCCGGATGGTTCCTGGAAGTTTGTAGCAGCAACCCACTAACGGGGAAAACAAACCGCAGGGACCTTCGGTGGGGATGGAAGGAAAACGCCTCGCCCCCTTCCAGAGGCAGCCGCGCGTGCCCCAGGCCCTTCATCTGCTGTAGCCCTTGTCCCCTGGGGAGGAGTAACCAGAGGCCCAGTACGTCTCCCTCCGGGGCTGTATCCCACCGACACCCGAAGGCCCCCCTCATGCTCTTACCCGTGGACAGGAAGCGATGAGCAGCCAGAAGTAGCTGAGGTGAAATTTTCACCTTGAGTTCATTGTCAGCGTCCTTGAAGGCCGAGAAGTCACGCTTGTTCTTCTCAGATACCCGTTTCCGGCTTCGGTTGTCAGCTGCAAGAGAAGGAATCTGGAACTGAGAACAGCATCCCCCAAGGACCAGGGAACAGACTGGTACCCACCCGCCGACTCCCAGCTCCGTGGGCCCTTCTTCCGCCAGAGGCAGAAGCAGCAGTGTCTGCGCTGAGACACAGATGCCGGGAGGAAGGCAGGCGGCTCCTGCGGATGCTCCGAGCAGCCCTGGTTGGTGCCCAGCCTCCGGTCCCCACGGCGGCCTTCCCACCTGGGGACAGCAGGTGCCAGTCTGAGCAGAGCAGGGCAGGGTGGGAAGGGGACTCACTGTACATATCAGACTCGTCCAGGATCTCGGACTTGATGATCTCCTCGATGACGTCCTCCAGGGTGACCAGGCCCAGCACCTCGTAGAAGGGGTCACCTTCGCCCTCGTTGTTCACCTTCTGCACGATGGCCAGGTGGGACTTCCCTGCGGGGACAATAGAATGAGTCAACCAAGAGCAGAGGGACCAGTCACGAGACTCCTCGACCAAAAGTTAACACATGTGGGGTCATAAGTCCCTGGGGTGGGGTCATAAGTCCCTGGGGTGGGGTCATAAGTCACTGGGGTGGGGTCATGAACGGCCTTTTTTCCCTTTTCTGCATTTCCTGAAGCTTCTATTGCAAACAGACATTGCTTTCACGGAAAGGAAAACCAACAGCATTTTTCAATTTAAAGGCATTTAATTAAGGACCATTTGTTTCAATAGAATGAAAATGGCAAGGCCCTGCCTGGTGCTGCGCATCAGGGGCTCCTAGGACCCCTGGGAAGGGGAGAGACCCACCCTGACAACTCGTGGACAGAGGCAGCATTGGTCAGAGCCCTGTGTGCACCAGCTGGACATGGGGCTCCCCAGGGGGCCCACGCCTCCCCCCCATGGGCCTCAAAGGCCACTCACGTTCCTTCATCCAGTGCTCCCTGGCCAAACTTCCCTGCATGTACCCAGGGGCCGTGATCCTGCCCAAGGCAAGGGCTCTCAGTTCCCAGAGCCATTAACAAATTAGCCCAGGCTATAATTAGGCCAGGCAGGTACTATAATTAGAGGAGGGCCACCCTTAGGAGCAAGAAACAAAGTTAGGAGCAGAGGGTGGGGAAGAAGGACCCTCCCCAGAAGCTCTGTGGGGCGGCAGGACTTCCCAGGCCCTCCTTTGGGGTCCCACACTGCTCTCGTGCCCCTCGCCCCAGCGCGTGACAATGACACGGTGACAGCCAAGAAGGACCCGGCCCCACTCTGGGTTGAACGGGACTGTGTGACCCACACATGAGGACACGGGTCTAGAGCAGCCTAAGGGGAGAAGGCCCGGAGAGCTGTGAAGGTCAAGTCAGGGTCTCCTGCTCAGCTTCCCCTGCATGACCCCGTCTCAGCCCTGACTCTAGCACATGGTCCACAGGATGTTCTCCAGGTCTCTAAGGCCTCAGGGAATCCCAGCCCCAGGATGCATCTCCATAACTCCTAGGGGCCTCTGAGGGAGAAGAGAGACATGCCAGTTCTCCGGACCAGCATTTTTAAAAATAAAGTGAAAAATCGCAGAGTACACCACATGGGGGCAAGTACTGTTTTTTGTTTGTGTGGTTGGTTTTTGTTTTGTTTTGTTTCGTTTTAATTAATTTATTTATTTATTATTTATTTTTGGTTGCATTGGGTCTTTGTTGCTGTGCGTGGGCTTTCTCTAGTCGCGGTGAGCGGGGGCTACTCTTCGTTGCGGTGCGTGGGCTTCTCGTTGCGGTGGCTTCCCTTGTTGTGGAGCACGGGCTCTAGGTGCGCGGGCTTCAGTAGTTGTGGCACGCAGGATCAGTAGTTGTGGCTTGTGGGCTCTAGAGCGCAGGCTCAGTAGTTGTGGCGCACGGGCTTAGTTGCTCCGTGGCATGTAGAATCCTCCCGGACCAGGGATCGAACCCGTGTCCCCTGCATTGGCAGGCGGGTTCTTAACCACTGCGCCACCAGGGAAGCCCTGTGTGGTTGGATTTTTTTTGTGTGAAACTTTTCCACAAGGTGCCGGTCACTGTGGTATCCTTATTTCCAGTCGTGGCCAAAAACCTTTCAGCACTTTGCCAGGAAGAACCATGGGCTCAATTAAAACTTTCCAGTGTCTTCCAGAGCTGAGCCAGCAAGACCCAGAGCTCGGCCAAGGTCCTCAGCAGGCAGCAGCCAGTCAGGGCCAGAACCCCGGTGTCCGGCCCCCCGGCCTCTTCACCTGCCAGTGCTGCCCATGCAGGAGCGCTCTCTGGAGACAGAAACGATGCTCTGAGGGGCCTGGGGCAGCCAGTTATGCTGTGGCATCAGGCAGGAACCAGAATTAGAGCAAGGTAGCTTTTGCTGCTTCCAGACAGCACACCCTAATAAGCCTGGGAGTGCCCGGTGCTGGGGAGACACGCAGGCCCCCACAGGCACTCTGGTGGGTGGGCAGGTAAACGGGCACTCATTTCAGGAGGCCAAGTTGGCGGCATGTCTCAGAATTCAGGGTCCCTAAGCTTGGATTTGGAAATTCCATGGGTAGGAACTTACTCTACGGATGTAATTTTCAAAACGTAGAAAGACAGAAAAAGCAAAAGGGTTCATCAGAACATTCTTTTTAACAACCTCAAACCTCGAGAGCAATGGAGCAGCAGTCCTTAACAGGAGCCACTGCTGTTCTGGGGAGAATGCGGCACAGCCGGATCAACCACGCTGTGGAAGGAAGCCCTGGAGAGGCTATAACGGGACAGAATGCATGCTGCCATCTGCCTGCGAGGGCCGGTGAGGTGTAAACTACCCTGTTAGTGTCTTCGGGGATATTTGGAGTTTGTTATCCCTTACTTTATACCCTTCTATAGTGTTCTACTTGCTAGGCATGTTTCACTTCTACAGTTTTTTTTTTTAATTGAGAAAAAATGAAGGGGGGAAAACAAAATTAAAGTGAACAAAGGGAAACTGGTAAGAGGGGGTGAGCAAGGACCCTCCATGCCTAACCTGCCGCAGACTGAGCCCCGGAGAACAGGGTGGGTGTGGCTCAGTCCGCAGGTCCTTGCTCACAGCCCAGAAGTCAGAGCCCCTGCAGAGAAGACACAGCTCCAGTAATCTGAGAAAACGTCCCCCTCCCCAGTGAACCTTCTGATTAACCCACAGACTCAGAACAAGTCCTGACCCACAAAACAGTCACGGGTCACACTGGGCCTCACAGGGAAAGGTGGGTGGCTTCTGTGAAGGACCGAAATGCCCCTCCTGTGGATGAAACGAACAGATTCCTTGAGCCCCTCTCAGCCCTCCCCGCTCCTCTCTGGGGCACCTTGGTTTGTGGAATCCACTGGTGGGTGTGGGCGCCCTCTAGTGGCAGCACCTTGCAGACAGGTACCCTGTAGGTAAGGCAACCTGGGGCACGGCCCACGGCCAGCCCTGCTCTGCAGGCTAAGAGCTTGGAACACTGCACTCACTGTGGCTGGCCAGTTGGGCCCCATGCAAAGGTGCTGGGCTGGGGGCCAGTCAGTCATCCTCTGCTGGCCCGGGCATAGGACCCTGGGCCATGTCTGCCTTCTTCTAATTTATCTGCCCAGAGGGGCCATTCTTGGGTCGTAGCAGAACCATCTCCCCCCCTGTCAGAGAACCTCTCTTGCCAAGGTCACCAATGACCTCCAACGGTGGGGTCTCAGTCTCAGATGACCTGCCCAGGCCACAGTCTCTGACAAGGGGCCAACTCTCTCCCTCCCCCTGGAAATCCTCCCTCTCCTCGGCTTCCAGGACACGGCTCTCCTGGTGTTCCTCTGACCTCAGGGCTGCTTCTTCTCCTTGAGAAGAGAGGGTCCCAGGGCTCAGTCCTTGCTCCTGGTCCCTTGCCTCTGGACTTTAAATACAAACTATACGTCAAGGCGTCTCAAATAAGTATGAGCAGCCCAGCCCTCTCCTGTGCCCTCCAGACTCACATATCCAGCCAGCTGCTCGCCAACAGCTAGCTCCACGTGGATGTCTAACATCTTGAACTTAACTCGGCCAAAACCTAGCTCCTGCCCTTCCTCCAGACCTCCCCAATCTCCATCCGTCCAGCGGATGAGGCCCTGGAGGAATAAACTTTGCCACCTCTATTTCTTTTCTTCTCTGGCCACGCCGTGTGGCATGCGGGATCTTAGTTCCCCAACCAGGGTTCGAACCCGGGCCCCCTGCAGTGGAAGCGCAGAGTCCTAACCGCTGGACCGCCAGGGAAGTCCCTGATTCCTCTGTTTCTCTACCCTTCTACAACCAACCCACTCAGCGGATCCCATCAGCTCTGCCTGCAATGGACACCCAGAATCCAACCTCTTCTGGGAGCGTCCACTGCTACTGCCGCGTGCTGAGCCACGTGCACCTCCTCTCACCCAGAGGGTGAGACCCCAAGTCTTCATCCTGGACCCGAGTGTACTCTCAACACAGCAGCAAGGGGGACCCTCTTACAGGAGAAGTTATAACGTCACCTCGTGCTGTGCCCCAAACCCTCCAGTGGCTCTGTCACTCCAGGTAGACAGCATACTCCTCGCAGCGGCCTGGGGCCCAAAGCCCTCCTGCTGCCCTGCCCTCTCACACTTGTGCCGCTCGGCCTCCTGGCTCTTCCTCAAACTCCTAAGGCTGCTCCCTCAGCCTGGCCTGCTCCTCCCCCACACACCTGCCCAACTCAGCCTGCTTCGGGTCTTCCTTCACTGCTCAAATGTCACCTTGGCCTACCCAGAGGGCCTCACTGAGTACTGCAACCTTTCTCCAGCCCCGCAACCCTGGTCTTTAGTTTATCACCTACAATAAATAATAGAGGGCTTCCCTGGTGGCACAGTGGTTAAGAATCCGCCTGCCAATGCAGGGGACACGGGTTCGAGCCCTAGTCTGGGAAAATCTCACATGCCGCGGAGCAGCTAAGCCCGTGCGCCACAACTACTGAGCCTGCACTCCAGAGCCCGAAAGCCACAACTACTGAGCCCACGAGCCACAACTACTGAAGCCCACGCGCCTAGAGCCTGTGCTCCGCAACAAGAGAAGCCACCGCAATGAGAAGCCCACGCACTGCAATGAAGAGTAGCCCCCGCTCGCCGCAACTAGAGAAAGCCCGCGTGCAGCAACAAAGACCCAACGCAGCCAAAAATAAATAAATTTTAAAAAATAGAACATGCTTGTTCCTTGTGTTTGTCGTTTTACGGCCCATCTTCTCCCACTAGATTGAGAGCTCCATCATATCAGAGGCTGTCATCTGTGTTCCCGAAACTCAGAACAGCAAGCAGCACACAGCAGGTGTTCAATGAACATTTGTGGAATGGATGACACAGTTCATGTGGATGTGCCTTAGGAAAAGAAACATAACCAATGGGGGAAGGGAGAGAGGGACGGAGACTAGACAAAGAATTATTCTGACTTTTAGTAATCAAGAAGCTTCTGTAGGGACTTCCCTGGTGGCACAGTGGTTAAAACTCCACGCTCCCAATGCAGGGGGCGCAGGTTCGATCCCTGGTCAGGGAACTAGATCCCACATGCATGCCGCAACTAAGAGTCTGCATGCCACAACTAAGGAGCCCATGTGCCACAACTAAGGAGCTGGCGAGCCTCAACTAAGACCCGGTGCAACCAAAAAAAAAAAAAAAAAGCAACAGGGGGGTGATGACTTTAAAAAAAAAAAGCAACTTCTGAACAGTAATTCAGAAATTACTATTAACTGATTTACCATTTAGAATAAGAGGATCAACTTAGGACTTACATTTATGATTCTCATTGTATGGAATTTAAATCTAATATAGAATTTCGTTTTAATGAGTTACCTCATTTGATTATTAGTATCCATTCAACTGGATAATTGGATTTTGGGGTGAGAAGTGGGGTGAGAAATGAAACATGAAAATTGACATAATACATCTACTCCAAGAGCTGAGAATCCCACATTTTCCAAGGCAGTCCTTATTCGAAGAAAAAGAGGCTGAGAAAATGTAGCAAAATGATTATATTTGGCTGACCCATATGAAATTGCTGATATTTGACTATTTTTGACCAGAAAAAAAAAAAAAGACAATTTCAATTCATATGGTTTAACCTAACAGTATGGGGGGTTTCAGTATGGTTTCTGTTTTCTTTTTTATACTTCCCTAAATAGAAATTCTAAAATTTCCATAATCAATGGTATAATTAGAAAGAAACACATAAGAAGAAAGAAACTCTTAACAATACTCTCACACTGCTTTGCTAGGGCTTGGGGCTTCCTCAGCCTTCTAAATTCAAGCACTGCTAGGAAGGGGCAACCTGGCTGTGGGGAAGGGAAGGAGGCACCTTGAAATTGCTGTCCTGAGGTCACCTCTGGGCCACATCTGGCTGCAAGCTTGCCCTCTCCGCCCTTGTCAGCCTTTGTCCAGGTCAGAAAGCTGCACGAGGCCTCTAGAAACCCCCGCAGGATCGGCAGATGCAGACAGCAAGCCTGGGCCTCTCTCACTGCCCTCTCCCACCTGGAAGAGGGGGCAAGCAGAGGGAGGACCTGCCTGAGTCCCTCAACAACCTCTTTACCCTTCCACCAGCCCGTCAGCACTCACTGCCCCCACGCTGCCCCGCCCCAGGTCTTCCTTTCCCAGCACTTGGAAGGCCGCGGACTGTGCCATCGGCTGCCTGGCATCCAGCTCCCCACAGACCAGGACCAGGATGCAGCTCAGCCTGGCCTGCACCGTGATTCACTTCTCTCCACGAGCCCCCCGTCCCTCGCCCGGTGCACAGCAGATGCTCCAAACTCTGCTAGAAACATACAGGGAGGTCTCCAGGCGCCCTGGAAAGCCCAGTCCTCCACCGCCCACAATGCCCATTTTAGCAAACAGCTGTGTCCTCCTCCCCCCCGTAAAAAACCTTTATAGTCTCTCAAAGATCATAAGAAAAACACATTACTAGGTGCTGGGTTTCAAAGTCCACAGGGCTCCGAGAGGCCCTACTCGCCAGCTCCAGTTGCCTTTTCTCATGGGGAAGATCCAGGGGCCCCAGATCAGACGTGGGATTACCGCCACCCAAGATGGTGTCCTTGGCATCTCTCTCTGGCCTCCCTCGCCGGCCTCCCGGCAAGTCCCACCTCCTGCCATCCCAGGTTCCAAGACTGGCCCTGAGGTCTCAGGCACCCCCCACAGGGAGGGGAGCTGGCCAGGCAGCCAGCTGCCAAGTGCAGACCCATCGCCCAAGACATAGCCCTAGGCGATGGGTCTGCACTTGCAGACAACGGGCACCCTGATTTCCTGGGAATCCCCCTCCTCCGCCTCCCTCCACTGGCCAGGGCAGGATTAGGCTGATGATTAATAGCACTGACCTCAGCCAGCAGGAAGAGCCTGTGGCCCATCCCAGCAAGAAGCCAGGGGCCAGGGTGACAGAGGAACCAGAGGGGAAGAGCACGGCCCTCCCAACTCAGCTCCAAGGGGGTGGGAGAGTTACATGCAAAAAGAATACTGCAGAGCATCCAGAGCAGAGAGGGCCGGCTGGACTGGGGAGGGCCGGGTGGAAGTTGTTTAATCAATAAGCCATTTAAAAGAACAGTGAGAAAAAAAATTTTAATTTTTTTAATTAAAAAAAAACACTGAGGAGGTCCTTAATTTTAATATAAATTAAAATATAAGACTGTGGTGACTAAAAGAGTGCAGTACTGGAGAGAATGACATTTTTCCGTCATGACCTGGTCATGACCTGGCTGTATGCGTCAAGATGTAAAATGTGTAAGACCTTGGACTCCACCGTTTCTTTCACTTCTAGGAAAGACCTTAACACAAAGGAAGTGCCCAGGCCATGTGCAAGGTGTGCCCCAGAGGGTCCACCCAGTGTGGTTTATGACACAGTACTGCAGCCACTAAAAAGGCTGATGTAGATATAGATTTATTTTAAGAGACGGTGGTTCACTGTTTGTGTAAAGCAGAAAGTTACAAAACAGGACAGTAAAAGCAACACTGGTTTCTTTTGCTTTTGCTTGATGCATTTTAAAGTCAACATGCATTACTTTTTAATCTTTACATTTATAATCATAAAAGAGAAGAAGGATGTCTCATTTTGAGGGGGAGAAGCAATACAGTTCATTGCTGACTCACTAGAAGAAAACGCAACAAAAACATCTGGGGTGGTAGGATGAGGGTGACTTTGACTTTTATTTCTTAATCATTTTCCACTTTTCTAAAAGTTTCTACAATAAATATATTACTTTTTATTTTAATTAAAAATACAAGGTACACTTTTCTGCACCTCGCGTGTTGCCCTCAGAGAGGTCACTGGAGTGCAGAGCTACTCCCCACTCGGCGGCCCGAGAGCTCGGATTGTGGGCACCAGTATGCATGTGGATCTGACCCTCTCCCTTCTGCTGATGGAGACATTATTGTTGCCAGGTTTTTTTCTACTGCAAACAATGCTGTAAGGATAATCCCTGTACGTCCACCATTTTTGGCCCACGTGAGATACATTTATAGTTGTGGAGTCACAGGTCAAAGGGAAAATTTGATAGAAAACTCCCAATTGCCCTCCCCAGCGTGGGTCCCGGTTTACACTCACCCGCAGAAATTATATTGGGCGGTTCTTGACTCATGCCTCCTTGTCCAGATGAGGCTCAATATACAGCAGGTGCCTGACAGGCAAGCTAGCCAATGAATATCACCACTGAAAATACCGCATTTTAGCGGGTTATGTTTTTGTTTGGTTTTGATAAATTTATTCATTTTATTTTTATTTATTTTTGGCTGCATTGGGTCCTCGCTGCTGCGCGCCGGCCCTCTCCAGTTGCAGCGAGCCGGGGCCACTCCTCGCTGCAGTGCGCAGGCCTCTCATTGCGGTGGCCTCTCCCGTTGCGGAGCACGGGCTCTAGGCGCGTGGGCTCAGTAGTTGTGGCTCGCGGGCTCTAGAGCACAGGCTCAGTAGTTGTGGCACACGGGTTTAGTTGCTCCGCGGCATGTGGGACCTTCCCGGACCAGGCCTCGAACCCATGTCCCCTGCGTTGGCAGGCAGATTCTTAACCACTACGCCACCAGGGAAGTCCCAACGGGTTATGTTTTAAAAAGGAAAGAAATGAAAATGTAAGGCAAGACAAAAGGTAAAACAGAGTAAAGCAGAAAAAATAAAGCAGAAAAAAAAAAAAAGACAGTGATAAGAGGACAGCTGCATGGAAAAGAGAAATGGAAATGGAGACACTGGGGCCCACTTGCCAAAACAGACAGGGGTCTGCAGGTAAAAGGGGTTCTAGAGACTGACCAGGAGATCGACAAGCCGAGCCACCCCGAGCAAGACAACAACGCAGTCACGGCCCGTCCGGGACCTTTCAGAACAGGGTCTCCCAAGGGGGTACTCATCCCTTACACAGTTTCTGTTTATTTTTAATCCAAGATAAATAAGCAACTTTAGCTTTTGTTTCTACACAGACTGACCACGGGTGGGCCTGGACCAGGCCTGCAAGCCAGCTGGTCACCAGTCACCACAGGTGACCACGGGGCTCCGGATGTCCTGCACACACACACTCACTCATACTCCAGCAGACTGGGAGGGAGCAAGTGCAGACAGGGATTTACACACGATGTGGAGTACACGGGACCAAAGCAAAGCTCGCAAAATGGACAGTTGCTTAACAAGATCCGGGCAAGGAAATCCCAGAATGAAGAGCACACATGCCAGCAAAGGCCAGAGCTGCCCTCTCACCACCTGCTGCCCCAACCAGCATCGGGGGGAAATCAGTAAGGACGGAGTCAGGGCTGAGTGATTGGCCAAAATGATTCAAAACAAAGAAAACTATGTGAAACGCAGACCGCCAGCCACTGTCAGTAATGATGAATCCCAGCAAAAGGGTATTTTGTGCCTTGAGAAAGTATATAAAGTATGTGCTAGAGATAATAGGAAGTGATAACGATTAGCAAGACATTTTAAAATAATGGTTATTCCATTTTGACTTCTTTAAAATTGGTTTTCTTTGTTTTATAATATATGTATTAGAAAAACAGTACACGTATATAATTTTTGAATGGAGATACAAATTAAAAAAATTTTTTTTCCTAATAGGGTCCACAATCCAAAAAGTTTAAAGAGCTCTGTTTAGAACAGCCTTGAAAAGGTGGCCACACCTTCGCTGTCCCTTTGCACCATAGACGCTTGGGTGTCCCCCCTCAGGGTCTACTTCCCCCCCAGGCACTGAGCAGTCAGGGCGAGCACTTCTGGGGGAGGAGGGCAGGGTGCTGTCCCGCCCTTCCCCTCCCCCCATCAGAGCATCTCCTACGACCAACCCCACTCTTCACAGGAGGAAACCCTAGCTCAGAGAGGTCCTGCCCAGAATAGCACTGTGAGGAGGTGAGCAAGCTGGGATTCAGAAATGGGACTTCTCCAAATAGCCTTCTTTTAACCCAAGTGCCCCAGGGGTCAAGCTGTTGACAAATGGATGTCGGAGAACCCTAAGGCTGTTCTCTAATTCTCAGGACAGGTCTTCATGGCTTTGATTTTTCAGTTAACTAGTAGTCTCTAATTTTTAACCTTTTATGATGGAAAATAAAAGCATATACAAAAGGAGAGGAAATAATATCATTACACCCTTCACCTACCTTAAACAATTAACAACTCCTCTGGCCAATCCTGTTTCCTCTTTCACCCCACCAGCTCCACTGGTTTATTATGAAGGAAGTCCCAGATCTTATCTGTAAACATCTGTAACTTTTACCCAAGCATTTTGCTAAGTATCTCTAAAAGTTAAGGACCCTTTAAAAAAACAAAACCGCAATAGTATCACCACAACCAAACATATAATTCCTTAAGACCGTCAACAGTCAGCACTCTAACTTCCCCAATTTTCTTGTAATTTTTTTTTTTTACATCTAACTAATTTTGACTTTTTTTTTTTTTTTCTGATTGTGGTAACAAAAGTAGAAAGAAGGAAATTAAGATCACTTTTAACCCTACCTTCCAAAGATAAGTACTGGTAACTGCTTGTTTTCTTTGGTCTTTTAAAATTAACATACATAGATAAAATATTATATATTTTCTCCACAAATTGGATCATAATGTAAATAGTTTTGTACTCCGTTTTTTAAATACTTTGCATTCTTTGTATTTGCCCATGTCACAGAAATATTTGTAAAAATTGAATGGCCTGATAATATTTCATTGCACACATGTGTACATAATCTCAAGCCCCACTGGGCTCTTAAACTGTGTCCTTCCCCTTTTTCTGCCAATATGAAAATCCTCGTAATGAATATATTTGGATCTATCTCCATGTCCTTAAGATGGATTTCTAGAAGGGGAATACCTGGGTCAAAGGAGAGGCTTTTTTTTTTTTTTTTTTTTTTTTAAGTTTCTTAAGTTATCTAAGGAGTGAGCTCAGACCAAGTGCTGGTGTCTTGGTCCTCAGAGATGTGGAAACCTCTCCTGGAGGACACAGCCAGGGATGCTGCAGAGGGTGAGGAGGAACACAGAGAACTAGAGCCACATTACACAGTGGAAAGAAATAAAGTGGAGAGAAGATGCTGGCCCGGCTGACATGCCTGTGAGCGGAGGAAGGCACCACCGGCCTCCTTTTGACTTTGGACCCTTCCAGCAAACTGCTTCTCTCTCTTTCCACCCGTCCTCTGGTCTCAGGAGCCCCCCTGGCCTTTCCCCCTGGAATCCCAGCTCCTGGCCCTCTGGCCTCCCGCCCCAGCCCCCGCCCCCGAGGAGAAGCCCCTTCCTCACCACTCCCCGCAAGACGGCTCACAGACTCAGCACACTTTCTGCCTTCAGAGGCACCTGCTTTTTTGGATCTGTTTGTGCAACCAGCTAATAATCTACGGGCAAATCAACCTAAAAACTGGACCACTGTTAAGGAGCCTACATGTTGCCTGTTATTCATGAAGATATAATAGGAAATTCTCTTAAATGTTGACATCAAGATAACATTAAGTCTGGGACTAGTTTTCTCCTGAACTAACCTAGTAATCCTATACCCCGTCACACAAAAAAAGGTTTTTTGTTTTGTTTCCATTGGTGAAGCCCAGGTGGTTCCTGGTAATCATACACGTTTCCAAATAATTTGTAAACTATTAAAATCATTCTAGACCTTGATATCAAAATCTGAAGGAGAAAAGAAAAAAAAAAAACCCTAAAGAAGGAGAAAAACTGCAGCAACATTGCCCGTGATGTAAGACGCTTATACTGGTTGTCTGAAGGAGAAGCAGGAAACGGGGAGGGAGAGGGTGAGATGATTACTTGCTACGTTCAAATTTGCTCGCCTAAACTGAAATATTAGTTACAAGAGGGAAAAAGACTCAATTATTAAGCAATTATTTTTCCTGCCACAACAAACAAACAAACAAAAACCTAACGGGGACACCTTGTAATAATATCTTCCTCAACTGTTTTTTTTTAATTGTTTTTTTTAATGGCAGAACAAATACTTATAGGCCTATCTCTCTCATGAACGTAGATGCCAAATTCTAAACAAAGATATTGGCAAATCAAATCCAATGACGCGTAAAAAAAAGAATACATCAGACTAAGTCAGGTTTATTCCAATTATACAACAAATATTTAAGGATTAACGTTAAAAAATCAATCAGTATAATTCAGAAAAAAGGAGATTAATCATTCAATCATCTCAGCAGATACTTAAACAAGAATGCCCACTGTCACCAGGTCAACATGATCCTATATGTCCTAGGCAGTGAAAAAGGCAAGAACAAGGTATAAAATATATGAAGTTTAGCAGTAAATAAATAAAATTGCCACTATTCATAGGCAACATAATTATATGTGTACAAAAGCCAAAAGAATCTAAAATAAACTATTTGAATTAAATAGCCAGCTTGGCAAGGTCAATGAATTCAGAGTCACTATACAAAAATTAACTAAATTTCTCTATACGTGTGAAGTATAATAAAGCATATATCTGGTCTCTGACCCTAGTTCCTGGCAGGGAGCTTCAAAAACCCTTGGATTTCCTGAGTGACAGGAGTGTCTTTGTGATGTTAATAAGATGACTCTAGGGAATTCCCTGGCGGTCCAGTGGTTAGGACCCCGTGCCCTCACTGCTGAGGGCCCGGATTCGCTCCCTGGTCGGATTCGCTCCCTAAGATCCCACAGGTTTCGGGGAGCAGCCAAAAATAATAATAATAATTTTGATGACTCTAGCTAGGTGGGACCCTAGAGAGAGACTGGAGACAGTCACCAGTTAAACTAAAGAGGGCACAAAAGGCCCTACCTCCAGGGAAGGCCAATGACTTTATCAAGCATGCTAAGGAAGTCCTGATAATAAAAACTCTGGATCCCAAAGCTCAGTGGAGCGTCCAGGTTGGTGAACACACCGATGTACCAGGAGGGTGACACACTCTGGCTCCAGAGGGAGAGGGCATGGAAGCTCCCTGTCCCTCAGACAGACCCCATCCTAGGTACGTTCTTTAAAATAAAACTGTAATCGTAAGTGTAGCACTTTCCTGAGTTCTGTGAGCCATTCTAGCAAATTATCAAACCTGAGAGGGAGTCATGAAAACCCCTGAGCGTATAGCCAGTTGGTCAGATGTACACAGGTGGAGGGGACCCCACTTGAGGCTGGCATCTGAGGTGAGAGCCGTCTCTGGAGGACTGAGCCCTTACACCCATGGGGACTGATGCTAATGCCAGGTGGTTGGCACCAGAACTGAACTGCAATACACCCTGGTTGGAACAATCTGTAACAAACAAATGAAAAATAAAAATTTAAAGACACTGCTTAAAATCACCAAATACCTAGTAATAAATCAAGAAAAGAAGTGTAAGACTTCTACACAGAAAATGACTATATTATTGAAAGAAATTAAGAGAGCATGAACTAATGGAGGGGTAACCATGTTTGCAGACTGGAAGATTCATTACTATAAAGATGTCAAGTCTTCAAGTTATCTATAGAGTCAATGCAATTCCATAAAATTCCCAGGCAAAAAAGGTTAAGAATAGTCAAGACAATCTTGAAGAACAAAGAACAAAGTATTGAACATTATCAGGTACCAAAGCTTACTGTAAAAGTACTGCAATTATGTCAATGCAGTATTGGAACAAGGAAAAATAAAGAGACCAATGGAAGAGGGTCCAGACCTACATATATACCATGGTTCAGTGAGGAAAGGACAGTCCTTTCAATGAGTTCTACTGAAGTAGCTGGACATCCATACGGATTTTTTTAAAAAAGAATCTTGACCTGTAACACATCAAAAACAAAAATAGGGCTTCCCTGGTGGCACAGTGGTTGAGGGTCTGCCTGCCAATGCAGGGGACACGGGTTCGCGCCCCGGTCCGGAAGATCCCACATTCCGCGGAGCGGCTGGGCCCGTGAGCCACGGCCGCTGGGCCTGTGCGTCCGGAGCCTGTGCTCCGCAACGGGAGAGGCCACAGCAGTGAGAGGCCCGCGTACCACAAAAAAAAAAAAAAAAAAAGAAAGAAAGAAAATTACGGAAGGATTATAGATCGCTAAGGTAAACAATACAGCTTCCAGAAGATAACACAGGATTCTAGCTTCCTGACTTTCATATAGGCAAAGAATCTTAAACAGGGAATCAAAAGCGCTAACCACCACAATAGATGATAAGCATATGAGAATGTGCTCAGCATCATTAGTCACTAGGGAAATCTATATTAAAATCACAATGAGATACTACCACACACCTACCTGATGGGTTAACTAAAATAAAATAAATAAAGAGCCAACAATACCAGAGTTGTGAGCATACGAGTGGAAACAGATACAAGCACTTTGGAAAACTCTCTCCTCTATGCCTATACAATGCCCTAGCATTTCTACTCCCAGGCATATTCCCAACAGAACTGGCTACATATAGTCACCAGAAGACATACCAAGAGTGTTCTTAGCGGCATTATTTGAAAGACTCTCAAAGTGGAAACAATCCAAACGTCCACCAACAGTACCATGGTGGTGTGTTTCTATCATGGAGTACTATACAGCAACGAAAAGAGAATGAACTACAGCTACAAGCAACATGCATGAAGTTCATAACCTTAATGTTGAGCAGAAGGACCCGGACGTAAGAGTATAAACTATACGATTCACTTATAAAAGTTCAGAAACAGAAAAAATTGACCCATGATGATCTGTGGGGCAGGGGCAGTAACTGGGAGGGTGTGCGGGGGGCTTCTAGGATATTGATAATGTTCTATTTCTTGAGCTAAGAGGTACTTACACAAGGGTGTTCCTTTGCAAAAACTAGCAAGCTGAATACTTATGATTTAAGCACTTTGCTTCAACAGAAAGTTTACTTTAAAACAAATCTAGGAGCTTCCCTGCTGGCGCAGTGGTTAAGAATCTGCCTGCCGATGCAGGGGACACAGGTTCGAGCCCTGGTCTGGGAAGGTCCCACATGCCGCGGAGCAACTAAGCTCATGCGCCACAACTACTGAGCCTGTGCTCTAGAGCCCGCGTGCCACAACTACTGAAATCTGTGCACCTAGAGCCCGTGCTCTGCAACACGAGAAGCCACCACAATGAGAAGCCCGTGCACCACAACGAAGAGTTGCCCCCACTCCCGCAACTAGAGAAAGCCCACGCGCAGCAACGAAGACCCAATGCAGCCAAAAATAAATAAATTAAAAAAAATAAAAAATAGAACAAATCTAGGTGGTTGCCGAAAGTGAGAGGTTGGGCAAAACAGGTGAAGGTGGTCAAAAGGTCCAAATTTCCAGTTATAAGTCCTTAAAATTGGGGAGGGGGCGGGGGGAGGGGAGGGGGAGGGCGGGGTTTTTTAAAAGCCCTGGGGATGTAATGTACAGCATGAGCACTGTAGTAAATAGTTAATAAATAATATGTATTGTCTATTTGAAAGTTGCTAAGAGAGTAGACCTTAAAAGTTCTCATCACAAGAAAAAAATTTTTGTAACTATGTGTGGTGATGGATGTTAACTAGACTTATCGCAATGACCGTTTCACAACACACACATACAGCAAATCATTTTGTTTTATACCTGAAACTGACATAATGTAATCTGTCAATTATATCTCAATTTTTTAAAATGTAGAACTGACAGTAAATTTTCTAGCCTGGGGTTACTGGAATATCCCAATCTTCTGATCTCTTTCTCAATACCTACAACCCCCCTGAGAAGTGACACAGAACAGCAGTCAAGGGCTTGGCCCGTGGAGGGGAGCAGTCTGGGGTGGCCACTTAGCTGTCATGTGGCTGAGAAAGGAAGATTCTCAGCCTCTCTGAGCCTCAGTTCCCTGTCTACAGTGCTTGAATTCAGTATTCGACAAAGGCTAACCGTTCATGAAGGCACTTCTTCCTTCTTTAACGATCCCTGCTCTACCCTCTTCCAGAGCTTAGGTCTGGGGCATTTCTGGGGAGACTGGGCCTCTTGGGGAGCCTCAGTCCCTTGGATCTCCCTCTTGTTCCTGCTGCTTTTCTATCACAGCCTCTTCCCTCCCTAACTGGGGCACCAGGGAGGACAGGTGACTGGTGGATCCTGAGATGAAAGAACCCACATAGGGGCGCAGCTGGTAAATGTGGCCACGCTCCTTTCCCAGACATCTCCCCAGAGCAGCGACCCCCAGCCTGTGCTTCTGCAGTGAGCCCACAAAGGCGCTGGCCATCAGGACGGCTGCCTGAACTTTTCCCAACGTGCGGGAAACAAACAACTGAATGAGGAGCATCTCCTCAGTTTTAAGTTACTCTTCTGGACATTTTTTTTCTTAAGCTCTGGCTTCTGTTACCCTTCACATACACGCTAGGGTCCAGATAAGATGCCATCTGAATTAGCGTGCAATTATATAGCAGGCTCTTTTGACCTCAATGTATTCATAATTCCAAGAAAGACACCACGCCCAGACAGTGAGGCAGCTGCCACCCAAGCCAGTATGTAAGAACCACCGTGGCCCAAGTGGGTGTCAACACCAACGGGGGTACCTTTTGGATGGTAATAACAATAATTTTTAAAACCGCTGACATTTATTGCACGACAACATGGTGCCAGGCGCTGGGCTGAGCCCTGGACGTGCCCTGCCTCGGTCTGTCCTCCCCACAACCTCCAGGTTGGGTGTGTCACTCACGTGGACGACCAAATCACCAGTCACCAGAGAGCAAGTTCTCTGAGCCCAAAAGTCAGTCACTATTTTGAGCCTTTTACAAAATAAACTCCACTGCACAGGCGTTTGCTCCCTTTTTAAACTTACTCTCGAGAAAGTTTGATGAGAGACGGACATACATTTAAAGCAGGACTCTAGGTGACTCTGCATATGTGCGTGTGTGTGTGTGTGTGTGTGTGTGTGTGTGAGAGAGAGAGAGAGAGAGAGAGAGGAGAGGGAGCGCCTGCCTGGAGTGGATAAATGTGTGTGTCTGTCTGCTGGTGGGCGTGGGTAAGAGTGTGTAAAAGGATGCCTGAGTGTGTGTGGGATTGAGCCTGCCTGTGTGTGAGTGGGTAGGTGGGTGCATATGTGTGCATGTATGTGTGTGCGTGTGTGGACGTGGGTGTGGATGTAGGTGTGGGGTCGCGTGTGTGCGTGTGTGGATGTGGGTGTTCGTGGGTGTGGATGTAGGTGTGGGGTCGTGTGTGTGAGTATATGGAGGTGGGTGTGTGTGGGTGTGGATATAGGTGTGGGGTCGTGTGTGGACGTGGGTGTGTGTGGGTGTGGATGTAGGTGTGGGGTCATGTGTGTGCATGTGTGGATGTGGGTGTTCGTGGGTGTGTGGGGTCGTGTGTGTGTGTGTGTGTGTGTGTGTGTGTGTGTGTGAGTATGTGGAGGTGGGTGTGTGTGGGTGTGGATGTAGGTGTGGGAGTGAGGCTGCCTGGGGCGGGGCAGGGGTGGGGGGAGGCTTCCTTCCAACCAAGGCTCCTGGCTGCCAGCTGGCCAGAGACCAGGGATTCCAGAGAGCCCGGCGAAACCAGTCTTTCGAGAACCCTGCCCAGGTCACCGTAAATAGGCCCTGCAGCAGGGAAGAGACTCTGGCTGTAACCTCTGGGGAATGCTCCAGCAATCCCAGGTTTAACCCCCAACAAAACAGGCTGGCTGCACACCCGAGCCCTCTGGGCTCACCGTGTCAGCCACAGTCCAGCCCTCAGTCTGTGGAAATCCTCCTAGACGCTCCTCCTAAGAATCCCAGGGATAAAAAGGGATTTCACTTTTTATCAGAGGAGAAATCTGAAGAACCGATCTAAACTGTGTTCCAAAAAGCAGAGCACAGAATTGTACGTAGACAGTGATTTCAATGTGAAAACACGTAAGGGCAGCTAGTGAGAGAGAGCATGGCTGTAAAAATGAAAATGATTTTGAGCCTGTTGTCTTGTTACAAGATTTTTTAAAATAAAAAAAAAAGATTAAATTTCTAAAAAGTTATCAAAGTAAATTAAAATATTAAAAGTGCTTCTTGGGGTTTCCCTGGTGGCGCAGTGGTTGAGAGTCCGCCTGCCAATGCAGGGGACACGGGTTTGTGCCCCAGTCTGGGAAGAGCCCACATGCCGCGGAGCGGCTGGGCCCATGAGCCACAACTACTGAGCCTGCGCGTCCGGAGCCTGTGCTCCACAATGGGAGAGGCCACAACAGTGAGAGGCCCGCGTACCACAAAAAAAAAAAAAAAAAAAGTGCTTCTTTCTAAGTCACAGGCTTCTGGATTGTTTGGTTTTGATTTTTGCCTGTTTTCAAAGGTTCTGATAATGATATGTAGGTCTTTTTAATTAACATTAAGGAAAAGAAATTCCATAATAAATGGAACAGGAATACAGTAAGTAGTCCAGAATCCAGTCTATGAAATGAGCCAGGAGTCCTTTCTGTAGCCACAAAGCCTTTTACAGCTGGATGTCCTGGGACGCTCAGGTGTGATGAGAGGGGTAACCCGAGGTTCAGGACAGGAGAGCACCCTGTCATAGGGCAGCTGTGCCCAGTGGCAGATGGAGGGGCTCGGAGAACAAGGGGAGAGGACTGGATCTAACGGCAGCAACAGCACCAGGAAGCTGCTCCCCGTCCTGTTAGCTGAGGGCCACCTTGGGCACCTCTAGGAAATTCCATAAGCCTCATATCCTCCTGGCAAGTTCTGCTGAGGAGCTCAAAACTCCCTGAGGCCAAAGGAAGGCAGAAAGAGAGAGCCAGCCCTAGGACAGGCAAGGCAAGCTGTCCCTCCCCGCAGGCTGGGCTGAAGGAACCAGGGGGCTCCGCTAAAATCAATCACCAAGTCAGCTACAGAAGGGTCCGGTCCACCCTCCCCCTCTAGGCACACTCCCCTCTAAGAGAGTGTCTGATAAACAGGCTTGCGGCCCCTGCCCTCGAGGAGACAGACTGGCAGGAAAACGTCATGCGAGGCACCATTCCTCTCCCTCAAGGATATCCTAGCTGTTCAGTTACCTGGCTCATCAGTATGACAGCACTACCTCGGGAGACGGGCACACAGTGGTGGCACCTCCCAGCCCCTCTGGAAAGGGCTGAGAGGCGGTCACAAGATGCAGAAGCAGTTTCCCGCAAAGTTGGCACCAAGGACTGAGCAGCTCAGGTCTCACCCTGTGGTCTCGTCCACGTGCCCCCAGAACAAGAGGCACAGACATGAAAAGTGCTGTGTCTGTTCCCCCTCGAAGATCCAGCTGAAATGTCAGATTTCTACTGACAAGACAAGCAAGGCTCGGGCTTCCGGAGGGTCCCCTGCCCCCTATCCATTTCTCCTGCAGGACACAGGAGAAGTGTGGTTTTGTGTTTCTGTGCACTGTTTTCAATATTAAACATCTGTCCAGTACCTCCTGTCCTGACCAGAGAAGTCCAGGAAAACTCTAGAGCTGGTCTTTTGAATTAGAAATACAAGACTTTTGACAAGTAAAGATCTAAGAAGCTCTTATTAGGGCCTGGCTGTAAGGCAGAGCCTTCCAGTACACAAATAATAGCTTTAGGAAGAGATCTGTAAAGAGAAGACGGGTGAGGTGCTCCCAGCTCTGGCTCCTCTATGGAAGCTGGTGCACGGGCTGCACACGTACCACAGTGAAGAGAAAGTGAGCAGCAGCCTGGCCAGTGTTTTGTCAGTTGCCCTGCTGGCATCTCTGCCCCGACAGGCAGCTCCTGTCACTCGCTCAGATATACTTGCCCCCGGGGAAGCTTCTTGAGATCAGATCACCAGCTCAGCTCAAGAGTGTTTCTAGGTGGAGCTGTCTGAGATCAGGTGTAGAGCTGCCTTCGCTCTCCACTCTGGAGGCCGCCCTCTCCCAGAACCTCGTGACCACTGTCCCATCCCACAGCTGGGCTCAGCACTCGCCCTATGCGACCTCCCCAGGAGGCTCCCCAAACCAGGCCTGCGTGGCTCTTTCTCATCTCGCCAGGGAGCCGCTGGGGCCAGGCTGCTCCGTGCCTCACACGCTCTGCCTGCTCTCAGCTGGCTCCCAAACCTTTCAGCCGGGTCCCCGCCTCACTCCCGAGCCCCACGTGGCACTCCCCCTGCATACCTGCCTGGATGGATTGAACCCTCGTGCTGCTTGGGGTGGTCCAGGGCCAGCAGCACGGGCATCATCTGAGAGCTTGTCAGAAAGGCAGACCCTTGGGCCGCACCCCAAACCCACTGAGTTCTCATCTGCGTTTGAACAGAATACCTAGGCAGTGGGACATTCGTTGAAGCGCCAGATGCTCTGGTGCACACAGTGCTGGGCACAGAAGTCTGATAAAGGGTGACACCACCGTTATTATTTAGCACCACCCCTCCCTCCGCCCTCACCAAACTGGCTCTGTTCCCTACTCTGCCCACTCCCCATCCTCAACTTGAATCCCCGGCAAAAACCTCAGATGTTCACAACTACTTCCCACCCCGACTCCAACATCTCCGTAATAATCACTGGGCCCTGTCATTCTGACTGCAGAAGCGTCTGGAGGCCTAGGCTTTCCCGGGTCCCACCGCGCCTACCTGTCTCCCTGGTGGACAGCGGCTGCTGTGAACAGGGCTGTGTTAGTCCTCTGACTCCCAAAAGCTAGCACACCGTCTGACACACAGGCTTCCAAAAGTTAGATGTTTGTTGAACAAATGAAAAGAACAAGCAGGTGGAGGGAAATAAGATACTTAAGGTGCGCCAGATGGGAGGAACCCAAAGCAAATGCAAAAATTATGCAGTGTTCTGTCCAGCCTGTATAAAGTTGTTTCAGGAATAATATTAAGCAGGCGGGGAAAATGTGATGTGACATAGCTGGAAATATGGGAGGAGTTCTCAATGAAATTATTTCTAGCTTTTTCCCTCCAAAATATAACTCACTAACTGTCTATGTATGAGGAGCAGTAATAGGTGCAAGGTTACCCCAGGGGTCGGTGACCAAAGACTAAAGAAGAGCTGAATGCCTGGGAGGGGCAGGAATGCCCCAGAGGGAGGGGAGGGAGGGGCACAGCAGAAGCTGGAGGGGGAGTTTCAATGAGGGGCGGAGCTTCCAAACTCTCAAGTGGAGAGTTCATTCATTACTGTGCTTCCAGAGTCTGGGGGAGCATCTGTGGTGAAGGAAAAACACAGCAGGGCCAGGAGCAGCCCAGGGAAGCCTCGTTTTAAGATTTCGAGCTGTAACCAAACTCAACCCAAACTCCCAGGACTGCGAACATTCTAGACGAAGTTTAAGTGGAAGGACCAAGGTTCAAATTGCAGGAGCCTCTCAGTGGCCTCACAGCTCTCACCAATTAGCGGGTCTTACTCCTGAGGGCCTGCAGCACCAGGCGTCATGTCTTGCACATAGCACGGGGTTCAGGAAACAGTGACAGCTGCCCTGAGTTGGAAGGCAGAAGCGGCTGGGAAGCTGTTGCTTTGGTCCCTAGGCGAAGCTCAGCGCCCCCAGGTCTGCAATGACTCTCTGAGCCTGTCTCTAAGTGTGTAGGCGTGTATTCATGACTCCCACTAATGAGTGAAGCCAGGTCAGCTCCTGATGGTCAAAGACCGCTTATTCGCTGAGAACCTGAGGCACGGGAAAGGAGAACCAAGGCTCCACACTCTGCTTCTCAGTCCCTGATCTGAACCTCTGATACATGTGTCACTGCAGGAGCACCTCCTGGCTTTCTTGGGGCAGCTGGAAGTGTCAAGTCCCTGGATAACAGCACAACACACCCATTTTTCTTTAGCCCTTATCAGCTCGTCAAAATTCTAACACTTCTGGAATGCGGATAATTCTCTCTCAAACCTGACAGGTCATTAGTTCATTCAGTGACTTTTTATTGAGGTCTTACTATGTGCCAAGAACCATGTTACGTGCCAGGGGTATATTGGTGAACAGAACTTAGAGCCCTGCCCTTTGGAACTTACATTCTAGAGGGAAGAGACAGACAATAAAAAACAAAGTAAACTGGTAAATTGTACAGTTGTTAGAAAGTGATATGAGAGAAAGAAAAATGAGCACAGGGTAGGTCAGGGTGGGAAAGGGGTTCCAGTTTTAACTAGGGTGACAGGAAGGCCTCACGGAGAAGGTGACGTTGAAGCAGACCTGAGGGAGGGGAGAGTGAGCCATGCAAAGTCTGGGAAGAACATTCCTGCCTGAGGGAACAGCCAGGGCAAAGGCTCTAGGGTGGGAGTGTCCTCAAGGCCAGCAAGGCTAGCAGGGCTTGCCAGAGAGAGCCATTCGCTTGTTGCTCATTCACTGGTTAACAAACATTTACTGTTAATTTCTTCTGCTAGCAACTGAGTGGAGAAAACACTAATAAGGCATGATCCCAACCCTCGAGGAGCTTATAATGCTGGTGGGTAAGATGGAGATAAAATGACCTTAAAAGAGGATTACACCCGCAGCAGCGGAAAGACTCTGGCAGAATTCAGGACCCTCACCCAACTTGGAGGTGCCAAAGGGTCCCCTGAAGCGCAGAAAAGACCCTCGGCTAGACTAGGCAGGCACCCTGGCCCCGATTTTGGTGCTGCTGCGGACGCTGGCTGTGTTAACCTGGCTTGTTGGGTTTTCTTAGCGAAAAAAGAAGCCTTCCAAACACCAGATTTGTAAAGAAAATCCTTTAAGTTGCAGGTGTACACTAAGCGTTTGCCGCGTCCTAGAGGGCCTTAGACTGAAAAGGTAGATGCCAGATGGAAAGACCTGGCCGAGGTCACACTGCGGGGAGCCCAGCATGGCAACGAACAAGGAAGTGATGGTGTAACACCCCGGGTACGTTCACTCGGGGTGACCATCCCTCACACTTGCATCTCCAGGGCCTCACACTGCACAGGGCAGACTGTGCCTGTGTTTCCATGGAGTTACCAGCACCCCCTCCAGGCCTCGGTCTCAGGCTGCAAGCCTGTTAAGGAGGAGAGTCCAGTGGACTAAAATGTGCATCTGCAGAGCCCCACTCAGCAGTGCTCTGGCCTGAGAGATGCTAGCTCCGCTTCCTCAGCTTCAGGAAGCGGTACTTTTTTTTTTTTGAGTCCAAAGGTGGCCCTGCCAAGACCCAGGAAGCTCCCACCCTGCTGATCAGGGGCTGAGAAGCCTGACCAAGCCAATCCATACAGGTTGGATCCAGATGCGGATTGAAGGAGGCAAACGTGCTCGTCGGGCGTGTCACCAGCAACAGTCCCAAAGACCATGGAGGTGGTAAGGAGGAAGCTGCCCTGGAGAGTCCTAACCCGGTTCCCGACCAAGCAACATGGGAGAGGAGGTCCTCTGGGCCTAGAGGCTGCAGGGTGGGATGGGGCACAAATCCTCAGTGCTCTTCTGTTCAGACTCCGAAGCTCCCCCCAGGCTGTGCCGTCACCACGGGTCCCTCTGCAGTGAGACGACCTTACTGGGCTGTCTCCCACTCAAGTCCTCCTCAGCTCTGACGCTGAGATTCAGTCTGCCAAACTGAAAAAGGGAAGGGACCTGGCCCTGACCCTGACCCTGACCCCAGCATCCTTGCCAGGCCAGCTCCTCCCAAACCCACTCCATCACCCACTGATCCAAGCCAGTTCAAGCTCTCCTCCACTCTCGGTTCCAGAAATGACTGAAAAGGGTCTGGGCGCTTGCTCCCAGCTAGAAGCTAGAAGCCCTCAGCCAGAGGGAGTTCCACCAACGGGAAACCCAGCAAAGTCCCCAGGTTTAGGATAAGGTCCCTCCCCCTCTTCCTCCTTCCCTTTATAAGGACCTTCCCTTTCTGCCTCCTCTCTCCCTTTGGCCTAGGAGGCTTTTACTCCATAATTGGTTTGTTTACTGTCACTCTGAAGGCTTTGGAGTGGCAGAGGTAGGAGAAAAGTTTTGTTGGAAGTAAGGAAAGGGGTGTGTGCCCTGAGCTCTGAGGCTGGTGAGTAAACCCTCCCAGTGTCTCTCTTAACTACCTGAAAATTGGCCAAGAACCCGTGTGAGAAAAAAACACAAGGCAACGCAAGGCCCGCTGAAGATTCCCAGCAGACCACAGGAGGGAAGCTTCTGTTTGGCGCCTGGGGAAGACAGAACAGTAACCAAAACTTGATCGGCTTTTGCTTCTGCTGAAGAGTCGAAAGCGTTACTTGGCATTGTTCTGGGCGGGGAGCCAACTAGAGCCCTCCTAATTTGGCTTCCGTGGGCCACGAGCTCCAGTGACACTGTTCCCCTGCTCCAAAACCTTCCATAGCTCCAAGCTTCCAGCAAGCTGACTGCCCTGACTTTCAGGCTCTTCCTGAGGCCCCGGATGGCTCAGTCTCTCCCCCACTGACCAGTGATCAGCAGAGCCTGTACCCATGGGAACAGGACCACCTGCTGGGCCACAAGCACATCCTTTGCTCCCCAACTCATCTTCTCTGCTCGAGGGGTTCCCTCTGCCTCAAGTACCAAGTCTCCCCACCTTTCAAGGCTCTCCTCAAACGTTCTCTCCCCTGTGAAGGTTTTCCCAGTTCCCCGGCCCCTTCCCCACCCGACCGCAGTGAGACGTGCTGGCTCCGGTTCCTTGCCCTAATCTCCATGCCCTGGTGTTGGCCTCTTTTGAGGCATTAGCTTCCCTCTGTCTGGCTCCCATGTGGGTGAGTGTGTCTTGCTCTGCTTTGATTCACCTGAAGCACAAAGCACAGTTCCTGGCAGACAGCAGATGCTTAAGAACTGTTTCTGCTGCCCTGAGTACCATTCACCTCAGAGGCATAGGAGGTGCTGAGCAAAGGGACACTGAGTCACGCGAATGGAACGCTAAGATCAGCAGACACAAAGCAGGCAAGGATGCGCGCGACACCACAAAGAGCGAAGTGGGAGCTGCATCAGGCCTTACCCTTCTTGAACTCCTCCAGCATGGCATCCAGCTTGGTATCATGGAAGACGAAGTGCACTGGGTGGTTGTAGAAGCGGGTGATGGTCTTGAGGGGGGTGCAGTCATCGGGGTCCACAAAGGCCAAGTCTTTGACGTAGAGAATATCTACGATGTTGGATTGCTCGTCTTCATACACGGGGATACGCGTGTAGCCGCTTTCCATAATCTCCGACATGGTGTTGAAGTCCAGGATGGCATCGTTCCGGATCATGAAGCAGTCCTGGAGCTGGGTCATGATATCCTCCACCGTTTTGGTCCGGAGTTCCAGGGCACCCTGGATCATGTTCAGCTCCTCTTTCACGAGGTCATTATAGGGCTCCGTCACCTTCAACATCTCCATCAGCTTCTCCCGATTGTAAACGGTGCGGATCTCCTGACCCAGGAAAAAGTCCAGGAGCTTGCTGATGGGGAAACTGAGGGGGAAGGTGAGCAGCATAAAGAATTTGGTGAGAATGATAGTGTTGGCGCCCACAGCCAGCCCATGTCGGGAGCACAGGGCCTGAGGCACAATCTCCCCAAAGATGACAATGCCTATGGTGGAGAAGGCCACGGCCACCAGCCCAGACCCGATGAGGTTATCTACAAGGATGGTGAGGGAGGTGTTGACCAGCACGTTTCCCAGGAGCAGGGAGCAAAGCAAATAGTTGCCCTTGCGTCGGATGGGCTCGATCTTGCGGGCATAGCGCCTCTCCTTCTGAGTGCCACAATTCTGCACGATGCGCAGCTCCATGGGGTCCAGGGCCATAAGCCCCAGATTGAGGCCAGAAAATATGCCCGACAGCGCCAGCAGCACCAAAATGAGGAGGATGTGCAGCCAGAGGGGCAGGAACCGCCCAGCCTCCTCCACCATGAAGAGCAGCGAGTCCTTGTCCGTCCACTTCTGCCAGGGTCCGTCCACGCCGGCCCGGGTGCACAGCGCATACAGCTTCACGTTCTCGCTCCTCCGGAGGAACTTGGTGAATACCACCAGCATCCCGGACGTGTCCCCGCGGCTCACGTTGACCAGCTTCTGGACCACCAGGTCCTTGGTGAGCTCGGGGCAGCTGGTGGAGTTGTGGATGGTCTCGGCGTTGTCCACCTCGGTGAAGGAGATCAGGTTGCTGGAGAAGGAGCCCAGCCTCTGGCCGTACAGCCTCAGGTTCACCGTGCTGCCCTCGGACACGAAGATGATGCCATCCGAGTTTATCCCACACGATTTGTTGCAGCTCGCCAGCCTCATGCCCAGGATCGCGCTCCGCTGGGGGTCGCCCTGGCCGCGGGCCCCCCGCGCCCACAGCAACACCAGCAGCACCGGCGCCACCAGGAGGAGGCGCCCTCGGGCCGGCCCGCCGCCCGGGCGCCCGCCCCCGCCCACCGGCGCCATGTTGCTCCGGCTCGGCCGCCGCCGCTCCCCGCGCCCCTCCGCGCAGCCCCTCTCACGCCGCAGCTCCTGCCGCTCCGCCGCCGCCGAGCCAACTGCCCGGGCCGCCTGCCTGACGTCAGGTCAGCGGCCCGCCCGCCACGCCACGCCACGCCCCTCATTTGCATGGGAGGCCCCGCCCCTGGCGCGCAGCTCCAGCGCCCTCCCTTAAGGAGGTCCGGCATTTAAGGTGGCGCAGCGTGGGAGCGCGGGAGCCGCGGGCGAGCGCAAGCCCCGCCCTTCTCCTCGCACGCCTTTCCGCTCTCTCGGCGGGTCCCTCTCTCCTCCTCCTCCGCGACCTGATCTCTCGACCACGTAGTTCCTCTTCCGCAGCCCAGACTGGGCTTGGTTGCTGGGCTCCTTCCCCATCCCCAGAAATCTGCAGCTCGGGCGGTGGCCCTTTTCTGCAAGAACCTCTCGGAAGCAGCACCGCGTTGTGCTCGGGCAAGAAAATTGATTTTCTGCTATGAAAAAAGAAAAGGAGAACCTGAGGGCATAGGCCTGAGGGAGGTCTTCAAGTCCACCGGCATTGTTCTGGAACTGCCGGGGGTTTTGCCCACCTTGTCCCAAGACCAGAAGTGGGTTCCCCAGGCCCAGGCCCGAGGTCTCCTTCGGGGGCCAGTGGAGGGAAAATCTGGGGAACTGAAGCTGTAGGATGTACCCACAGATAGAAGGGCCAGGGTCTGACCTGGGCTTATCTCCTGTCGTTTCCATTTAGGACACAAATATTGAGCACCTACTACGGTCACTTGTTCCAGGCGCAAAGAGTACAGCAGTGAATGAGCCAAAGTTCCTGCCCCCTGGAGTTTGCAGTCTAGGATAGAAAACCGGCAATAAACAAACACATACATAATATTTTTTTAATCTTCCCAACAACCCTAAGAGGTAGTGTTATTCTTTCCATATTACAGATGAAGAAATTGAGTCTAGGCACAAATCAGAGCCCACCCAGACTGTTATCTTAAGAGCAGGTCTGTGTGACTTCGGGTAAGGCAAGTTGGAATGTCTCTCAGCCCCATTTTCTTCATCTGTAAAATGGGGATAAGAATGATAACACAGCACCATTCCACTAAGCTTGTGGGAACAGCTGGCCTAGGCACTGAACAGGACAGAACAGCTCTGTGAATGTTCTTTGTGCAGCTCTTGTGATTGTTGCTGTTACCATCTGCCCTACTGGGACCAAACCCCTAACCCCAAATTGTGGTGACTGACCCTGGGGCAGCTGCCTGTGGAGACAAGCTGAGACGCGCAGCACCAGGCCCAGCCCTGAAATGACTGCTTCCTGGGCGGCCCTACCTCGATGTCAGTCGGCAGCTATGAATTGAGCACCAAGCACTCAGGGTGTAGGGGGGAAAGACCAACCGCAGCTGCCATCCAGTTAGGGAGAAGGAGAGAGACAGACAGACATCCTTATAATTGCAGAGGTGCGCTGACAGGAGGATCGGGTACCAGGTTGACCGCTGGGTCTTGGAGCAAGTTTTTTCCCAGCCCTGGAGACAGAATCCGTTTCACTCTCTCCCTGCAGGAGCACTTGTGTTTATTTTTATTACGGTATACTGTTTGCCAATAAAAGCAACAATCAATACCAGCCGGAAGGAGACTAAACAGAGAGGAACAATAATATAGTGTTTTAGGAGGAGGTGTGGTGGCAGAGGCCTGATTCAACTAAGCCCTGTTAGCAGGGGGAGAGGGTGCTGTGTGCTAGGCCAGCCTGAAGCGACCCCTTGCAGGTGCCTCACTTCATATTCCATAGTGAGTGTCCAGCCTGCCAGTTTTCCAGAAAACAGGAGCCTCAGATGGGCACTGGCCAACACAGAATAAAAGCAGAGGGCTTCCCTGGTGGCACAGTGGTTAAGAATCTGCCTGCCAATGCAAGGGACACAGGTTCGTGCCCTGGCCCGGGAAGACCCCACATGCCGTGGAGCAACTAAGCCCGTGAACCACAACTACTGAGCCTGAGCTCTAGAGCCCGCAAGCCACAACTACTGAGCCCACATGCCACAACTACTGAAGCCTGCGCGCCTACAGCCCGTGCTCTACAAGAGAAGCCACAACAATGAGAAGCCCGTGCACTGCAATGAAGAGTAGCCCCTGCTCGCCACAACTAGAGAAAGCCCGCGCACAGCAGTGAAGACCCAACACAGCCAAAAAGAAAGAAAGAAAGAAAGGAAGGAAGAAAGAAAAGCAGAAAGCAGAACTTTTGACCAGCTGTTCCCTCCCATGTCCACTGACCAGCATGAGCCACCTACATCACCTCGGAGCAAACCCAGCTCTCAGGGATGCTTTTGCCCTCATCTCTTTCCAGCCGGCTTTAGGATCAGTGCCCTCCCCCACGGTACTTAGAGACTTTCCCACTCTATTATCGACCCACTGGCTATTTTTATTTTGCCCTTTTCAGACTATCTGTACTCAGAAGCATTCTATGCATGCCCTGAGCCCAATGACAGAAGCCAGCAAAGGGAAAGAAAAAATAAATTTTCAAGATACTTGGGTTAAAAATGCCAGAGCAGGTGAGGATTTGGTAGGAAAAATCAGTCTCTGCTAAAGTTCATTTAATTATGCCCATCCTGGGCTTCCCTGGTGACCCAGTGGTTAAGAATCCACCTGACAATGCAGGGAACACAGGTTCGAGCCCTGGTCTGGGAAGATCCCACATGCCGCAGAGCAACTAAGCCCGTGTGCCACAACTACTGAGGCTGCGCTCTAGAGCCCGCAAACTACAACTACTGAGCCCACGTGCCACAACTAGTGAAGCCCGCGTACCTAGAGCCCGTGGTCCACAACAAGAGAAGCCACCGCAATGAGAAATCTGCTCACTGCAACGAAGAGTAGCCCCTGCTCGCCGCAACTAGAGAAAGCCCGTGCGCAGCAACAAAGACCCAATGCAACCAAAAATTAATTAATTAATTAATTTAAAAAAATTACACCCATCCATGATTATATTCACACCCATGATTAAGTGAATAGAGCAGATGCAATGAAGTAAAGAAAAGAAATTCCCCTTTCCATGCTACCCAGGCAGAGGTCCATACGCCCTTGTTCTGAGTGCCCATCGTAACTTAAAGGGAAGCTTTCACAATGTCCAGAATGCTTGATGCCCTGCAAATGAAGGAGGAGGCGTCATCTGTTATTAAGTAGTTTATACAGTTAAGGAAGGAAGGGAGGGAGGGAGGGAGGGAGGGATGAGGGGAAAGAAAGAAAAAGAAAGAGAGAAAGAAAGGAAGGGAGAAAGAAGGAAAGAAAGAAATTCTTCTTTGCCCTCCCAGGGCCTTCAATCTGCAGGGGAGACAAGACTCCCTGGGTAATAGTTAAATGATACAACCCAGAAAGAGTCAGAGGAGGTATCTGAGTTGCAGACTGGAGTCCACGTTCATTCTCTGCCTGGCATTTGTCCCTGGTTAGGGCATTAAACCTTTCCTCATCTGCAGAGTTGAGAAACTTCCAGCAGCGTGGTGGGAACAATGTGGAGATGGAGGTGTATTAATGTGCAAAGCAGGAAGCCTGGACCATGTCTGGCTCCTGTGAATGAGGCTGTAAGAACAGCAGAAAGTGATGTGCATGTGAGAAGCCTCTCTCCTTTAGGGGGCAGACCTGTTCCTCTCCCTGGGGTGGAAGTCTTTACTCAGTTGCCTGAGTTGCCTCCATTTGAAAGTAAGGAGTTTGGAGAAGGTCCTTCCCCAACGGCTCCTGATACCTGACCCCCAAGCATCCTAAAGCACTCCATTCACTCCATTGGGCCTGATGGGTTCTTTCTGGGACCTATGGCAGCATGTCTACACCTCCTGTGGTTGAGCCCCCTCCTTTCTGGTCCTGTGTAGGGAGGCAGCCTAAAAGGTTTATTGCCCCTTCTGTACCTTGGCATTGAGCTGACACCGAGGATCCAGTGATAAACAAGGTCCTGAATTAGTAACCTGGGATCTCCTTTCCCACTTCCTAGGCTGGGATCCTCCCAGCCTGGATTCTTAGCCGTTTTCAATCTCTGAGTCTCCACAATGGGGAGCTGTGGGCAGAGAAGCTGCCCATCTGCTGGTGGAGCTCAGAGCCTGAGGTCTGCCATGGCCCCAGGCTGGGCAGGCCCTTGGGGCATGCCGTGGGCCTGGGCTGTGAGAGCCTGGCTGGTAGCAATGGGACACCTTTTCAGAGTGAGACATGGGCTGGTCCACGCGCAGTGATGTTTACAATTAACTGATCACAACCAGTTACAGAGTGAGACATGAACCATCCTCAGTACCTGCCGTGGTCTGTTTCACCACTGTCTATAAGTCTATAGTAACCCTGAGCATTTGCAGGATACATCCGTGCCATTTAATTGTCTCAGAAGGGGGCTTGCCTGGTAGTGCAGTGGTTAAGAATCCACCTGCCAATGCAGGGGACACTGGTTCGAGCCCTTGTCCAGGAAGATCCCACATGCTGCAGAGCAACTAAGCCCGTGCACCACAACTACTGAGTCTGCGCGCCTGGAGCCCGTGCTCCACAACAAAAGAAGCCACCGCGATGAGAAGCCCGTGCACTGTAACGAAGAGTAACCCCCCTCGCCGCAACTAGAGAAAGCCGGCATGCAGTAACGAAGACCCAACGCAGCCAAAAATAAATAAAAATTTAAAAAAAATTTTCTCAGGAGGGAAGGAGCAAGCATGGGGTTAGCTGGATGCTGCCTTTTTTTTTTTCCTTTGGCTGCACTGCACAGCATGCAGGATCATCTTAGTTTCCTGAACCGATGCCCCCTGCATTGGACGCACAGAATCCTAACCACTGGACCACCAGGGAAGTCCCTGGATGCTGCCTTGACACATCCCAACTCAGGTCATCCCAGCGAGTGGGGACATGAGGACCCGGTGTGTGAGACAGATACTTCATTGAGCCAGAGAAGGGGATGAAAACATCAGGTCAGCGGATCCAGGCCAATAAAAGGATGTGCCTCTGAGAAGCAGTCAAATGCCAAAGCAGCAAGGGGAAGGAAGCATTTGTATTCACTGGGTAGGCTTCAAGGCTCCCACGGCCATAGGACAGGTTGTTCTCCTCTGGGACAGACTCACGGGAGGCAGGATGCCCCACCATGCGGGTTCAGGCACAGCTCTGGAGGCACGATGGGGGTGCTGGCTCGGCCACAGATTGCCTGTGTGACCTGGGACTCCGGGACATTCTTGAGTGTGGAGTGAGAGGATGTCTGGCCCATGGTTAGAGCTCAATACCGTGACAGTGATGGGAACGATGCAGCCAGGATTTTTAGAGGACACACAGAAGTCCTTAGCTCTGCTGTGTCTCTCCATCCAACTTCAGCCAGTCTTCTTGTCCTTTCCCTTCCCTTTCCTGCGGAGGGAGAAATCAATAGCGGATGATGGGGAAAACCAGAGGCGAGGGGGAGATCATCGAGGACTGAACAAGACCACATGTGGG
This sequence comes from Mesoplodon mirus, assembly GCF_964341445.2. NCBI lineage: Eukaryota > Metazoa > Chordata > Mammalia > Artiodactyla > Ziphiidae > Mesoplodon > Mesoplodon mirus. The sequence continues at coordinate 15,222,558 of NC_138990.1, read as the reverse complement.
GGCTTCCCTGGTGGCGCAGTGGTTGAGAGTCTGCCTGCCGATGCAGGGGACGCGGGTTCGTGCCCCGGTCCGGGAAGATCCCACATGCCGCGGAGCGGCTGGGCCTGTGAGCCATGGCCACTGGGCCTGCGCGTCCGGAGCCTGTGCTCCGCAGCGGGAGAGGCCATAACAGTGAGAGGCCCGCGTAATGCAAAAAAAAAAAAAAAAAGACCACATGTGGCCTGCTTGGGCCTCCGTGCGGAGGGAAGAAAGGAGGCTGGGGTTAGGGGAGGTCGAGCTGGTGGGGGGCAGGGGTCTGGGGGTTACACACAAGCTCTCAGGCTGCTGGGAGGGAGAGAAGCCTCTCACTCGGGATCAGAGAGACCTGACACCCTGCGAGCCCAGGCCTAGGGAAGCCCCTGCTGTTCCAGAGCCCCTGTGGGGAGCCCTGGGCAGCACTGGGTGTGAGAGGGGCCTCCCGGACCTAGGACTCTGCCCACTGTCCTTCCCTCCTGCTTCCCTCCCTGTCGGGTGCACTGGAGCACCCTCCGTCCCCAGGACTAGCTACCTCAGCAAGCTTTACCTTCTGCCTCCCAAAGCAGCTGCTTTTCTATTTTTTAAAATAAATAAATAAATTAATTAATTAATTTGTTTATTTATTTACTTTTGGCTGCATTGGGCCTTCGCTGCTGCACGTGGGCTTTCTCTAGTTGCGGTGAGCGGGGTCTACTCTTCCTTGTGGTGTGCGGGCTTCTCATTGCGGTGGCTCCTCTTGCTGCAGAGCACGGACTCTAGGTGTGTGGGCTTCAGTAGTTGTGGTGCACGGGCTCTAGAGCACAGGCTCAGTAGTTGTGGCACACGGGCTTAGCTGCTTCACGGCATGTGGGATCTTGCCTGACCAGGGCTTGAACCCGTGTCCCCTGCATTGGCAGGCGGATTCTTAACCACTGCGCCCCCAGGGAAGTCTGACCCTTTTCTATTTTAACAGATTAACTGCTCATCGCTAGAAAAACACTAAGAAGAGCAAGCTAACAAATGCTGAGTATTTATAGAGGCTTAAGAACAAAGTTTTCGGAGTCATTGTCCCTAGTTTCTGACCCTTTTGCTTAGTTGGCAGAAATGTCACGGGCTCTGACCCTTACCATCTGGTGAATTGGGGCAAAGTGCTTGACCTCTTAGGGCCTCGGTTTCTCCACTTTAAAAATGAAGATCAAGAGACCCTTCTCGCTGTATTGAAAGGACCAAATGAGCCCTGGTTTGAAAACACTGCTCTGTAAACACTGGTTTCTTTCCCTTCCCCCAGGCCAGGACTTTCACATTGCTGTAACTTTCATTCATTTATCCATTCATGTAGTTTTATATTTTTGCTGGGCTTATAAAATAGGTGTTATACATGTTCATTGCAATAAATTCAAATAACACAGTGTGTATAAAGTAGAACACGAAAGCTCCCCTACCCCCATGCCACTGCCCAGGGGTTGTTTTTCTGTAAAGTATTCAGCCACTGTCTGCCCTCTTCATTTTCTTCTCTTCTCTAATCTGGACTGGAGGCCATTTCCCACTGGGCTGAGAACTCTTCAGGGCAAAAACTGTGTCATAGTCATCTCTGTATCCGGAATACTCAGCATTCCATATGCGTTTGTGGAATGAAGTGGATTTCCCTTTAAAAAGAGGTCAGGGGCTTCCCTGGTGGCGCAGTGGTTGAGAGTCTGCCTGCCAATGCAGGGGAAACGGGTTCGTGCCCCGGTCCGGGAAGATCCCACGTGCCGCGGAGCGGCTGGGCCCGTGAGCCGCGGCCGCTGGGCCTGCACGTCCGGAGCCTGTGCTCCGCAGCGGGAGAGGCCACAACAGTGAGAGGCCCGCGTACCGCAAAAAAAAAAAAAAAAAAAGGACAAAAACAATACTATTGGGGACCAGGGATGGGAAATGAGGAGGAAGCATTTAGCCAGTAGCTTTATATATAAAATTGTAACTTAGAAAGCTGTTTCACAAGACAATATTTACCCCTTGATATCATTTCTGCTCTGTTCTATTTCTTAGGAAAAAAAATCTGATCTTGACCCAACTAAATTGATTTCTTTTTTTTTTTTTTTTTGCGGTACGCGGGCTTCTCACTGTTGTGGCCTCTCCCGTTGCAGAGCACAGGCTCCGGATGCGCAGGCTCAGCGGCCATGGCTCACGGGCCCAGCCGCTCCGCGGCACGTGGGATCTTCCCGGACCGGGGCACGGACCTGTGTCCCCTGCATCGGCAGGCGGACTCTCTACCACTGAACCACCAGGGAAGCCCTAAATTGATTTCTTGACAGGGTCACAACTTGAAAAATACTGGTCTCGTGCGTTGCTCACAGCCATCCACTGGAAGTCCCTTTGGGGGAAGCCTATGAGGATGGTGGGAGTTAGAATGCTCTCCTTGTAAATGTCCTCCATGCCAACAGTGCATTCCATAATCCACATGTGGCAATAAATCAGCCCAGGCAGATCAGTGAGCCAATTTCCTGATTCCCAAACCTTATTGGCTCCTAGCCCGACCCAGAAAGGGAGACTGCCTTTCAGATCTTCATTTCCAAGTGCCCAAACAACTGCCAAGTCACCAAATACCTGTAGAGCCTTCAGCAACCAGCTCATCTTGCTAGCCTCAGGGCCTTTATCTTTAAACTGAGGGAACTGGATCAGATAATTAGGTTCTATCCTAATTTAAATTCTTTGATCTACGATTCTTTCTGGACAACCAAGGGAGGAAGGTAAAGGCAAGACCAGCAAGACCAGAGGTAGTGGGCATCAGTGGTTCTGGTCTGTTCAGCTTCCTTCCCCTCCTTCAGCAAATGGCACCTCCCTTTCCTCTGGGAACCTGTCCCACCTCCATTTTCATGGGTTCTAGTGGGGATGGGCAACTGACCAGGCCTGGACAAAAGTACCCCAGGCCACAGCCATTGACCTACGGTGGGTAGGACACCAAGAAGGGCCAATCAGGAGCCTGGGTTTTTATATAAGGGGAGGGTCCCTACATGGAGGTAATAGAAGCCTCAAACTGTCTGTTACTAGGTCCCCTCCCCCTGCTGAGGGCAGTATTTCTGTTCAGCTTCACCACAGCACTAAAAAGGGGGAACCATTAGTCATCTCCTTTCACAGATGAGAAAAGGGATATTTGGAAAGCTGAAGAAACCTGCTCAGGGACTTCCCTGGCAATCCAGTGGTTAGGACTCCGCACTTCCACTGCAGGGGGCACGGGTTGGATCCCTGGTCAGGGAACTAAGATTCCTGCATGCTGCACAGCACAGCACTCGCTAAAAAATAAAGAAAGAAACCTGCTCAGGATCACACAGAAATGGATTTCGATACTGTTCCAACCTGTCTGGACTCCAAACCTTCTTAGCCCTCCTGCATGCGCTACCCAGCTGAGGACTAGGGTTCCAGGAACAGATCTGTAATTGGCTGACTGGGGAATTTCAGTTGAGTGGGGACTTAATACGACATGGTTTTATTTCTTTTCTAATCAGGGCTTTTAACCAATCTCTGTCAAATTTCCCCCTTCCAGCCCTCCTTGAGGTCTCTGGTGGGTCCACCATCTTTAGTGTGACGTTTAGTATCAGGAATCCAGTCAGGTCCATTAACAACTGCCATCTCATTTCTGACTTACGTCACCTGTGCCCCCTCCCTGTCATCCTTCTCCAGGCGTGGGGTACAGGGTCTGCTCCACGGACTTGGAGTGGGGAAGGGCCTTGGTCAGCCTTTCAATCCTCCAATCACTGCAGCCAGTTTGGGGTGAGTGTGTATGTGTGTATCTGGTGTCAAGTGGAGGGAGTTACTTCATTCTTCCTCTTCAGTGTCAAACTTCTCCAGCACTGGGGCCTGGTAGGGCAAGGGGGCAAGGGGAAGGGCAATTTCTCTTTACTTAACCTCCCACAGATTAGACCCCCTCCCCTTTATGGCTGTTGCTGCTTGACTGAGTGTGGCTTGTGTCCAGTTATTGGTTTCTTATAGGGGGAGGTTTAGCTCAGCTTCTGTTGGGACTCCTTGCCCCCAGCTTCTTGCTGTTGGGGTTACCTTGGCCTGGCAGACAGCCCCTCTTGAGTCCACCCAATGGATGCTGTAGAGACCACTCCACTGATGACCCCTCTCTCTGCTTCAGGTCTTCAGTTCTCTCCTCCCTTTGCTCTAGGAGTCACAGGGCAGAACAGCAAGTCTGGTGCTTATGGTGGTATAAGATGCCAGTCCCTCTTCTTGCAGGAGCCCCCAAGTTTTCTTAGAGCACCCCCTTCACCTGAGTTTGAAAAGTATGTTAGTTACCTATTGCTGCATAGCAAATTATCCCCAGAAGTTAGTTGCTTAAAATAGTAAACATTTATCATGTCATAGATTTTTAGGGTCAGGAATTAGGAAGCACTTTATTTTATTTTATATTTTTAAATAAATTTATTTATTTTATTTATTTATTTTTGGCTGCCTTGGGTCTTCGTTCCTGCGCGTGGGCTTTCTCTAGTTGCAGCGAGCGGGGGCTACTCTTCGTTGCGATGGGTGGGCTTCTCATTTCTGTGGCTTCTATTGTTGAGGGGCACAGGCTCTAGGCGCGTGGGCTACAGTAGCTGCAGCACGCGGGCTCAGTAGTTGTGGCTCGCAGGCTCGAGAGCACAGGCTCAGTAGTTGTGACGCACAGTCTTAGTTGCTCCGTGGCATGTGGGATCTTCCCAGACCAGGGATCAAACCCATGTCCCCTGCATTGGCAGGCAGATTCTCAACCACTGTGCCACCAGGGAAGCCCCGAGGAAGCAGTTTAGCTGGGTGGTTCTGGCTTAGAGTCTCATGAGTTGGAATCAAGACATTAGCTGTGGCTTCAGTCATCTGAAGGCTTGACTGAGGATGGAAGATCCATTTCCAAACTCGCTCACATGGCTGTTGGCAGGAGGCTTCAGTTCTTTTTCATGTGCCCTTGTCCACAGCACTGCTCACAACATGGCAGCTGGCTTTCCCCAGAGTAAGTAATTCAAGAGAGAGCAAGACAATGTAGAAACCATGATGTCTTTTATGATCTAGCCTTAGAAGTGACATATCACCAGTTCTTTCCGATTCTATTGGCTATATGTACCAAAACTGACGCACTATGGGAGGGGGTTATCCAAGGCATGAGTAGCAGGTGTCATGGACTACTGGGGGCCATTTGGAGGCTGGCTGTCACAGGAGGTGAGGGAAAATCCTCTACTGAATACTGATCAACTAACAAACGTCCCCCAACCCTGACCCCCAACAGCTTCTCTTAAAAATTGGGAATACGGTCTTACTGGGTTAATGGTTAGGGTTGGAGAGCCTGTTCTCTGCTTAGAAGTCCAATAGACACATAAAGCCATCATCACCAAAATTAAAATATTGATTTTTCCTTCAAAACATATATCTCTCATAATTTCCCTTCTATCAGTATATGGCAATTCCACCTTTCCAGTTGCTGTGGCCAAAAATCCAGGGTCATCCTACTCATCTTTTTCTCTTATGTCTCTGTCTGATCCATCAGCAAATCCTGTTGGCTCTACCTTGAAAATACATCTAGAATCTAGGTACCTCTCTCCACTTCGGCTGCCACCACCCAGACTCCAGGCACCTTCCTTTAGCACCGATATAGCCTCCTACCTGGCCTCCTTATTCCTATCCTTTCCCTCCCACATTCTGTTCTCAAGGCAACAGCCAGAGTGATTTTTTTTTCTTTTTTTTTTCTGGCCGCACCACATGGCTTGTGGGATCTCCGTTCCCCTGACCAGGGATTGAACCCCTGCCACAGCAGTGAAAGCCTGGAATCCTAACCACTAGGCCACCAGGGAACTCCCCAGAGTAATCTTTTAAAAACATAAATTATAAACCTCTTCTGATCCAAACCTTCCAGAAGCTCAGTTTCTTTTAAAGTAAGAGCTAAACTCCTGACATTGGCCTATACACTAAAGAGTTTTGTCTTAATCCTATCAGGGAGGAACAAAGATTCTTATTGGGGAAGTGATGTAATGGAAACTAAAATTAGGTCAGTGTATTGGGGAAATGGGGTGGGAGTGAGTCCAGCAAAGAAGCTGCCATTGTAATTCAGATGTGAAGGGATAGGTAACAATTAATAAAAGTGACCTCCCATTTATTCAGTGCTATGTGCCAAACACTGTGCTTTCCACACCTTTCCTCATTTAAATATTTATAGCAATTTTGTGAGGTAGGTGTTATTATTATTCTCCTTTTACAGGTAGAAAAACCAGGTCCCAAAGAGGTTACATAACTTGTCCAAGGTCATACAACTAGGCAAGGTCAACAGAGCCATGTATTGAAACCCAAACCTGTGTACTGCCAATGCTTTCCAAGCTGTCATTTTCATCGACAAATGTTGAAACCCAGGGACATCATAAGAGTTTTCATTACAGAAAATAGAAATCTTTATTATAAAACATCCGTGTATGAGCCTAGTTGTTTAAAGAAATTCCAAGTGGAATATGATTTAAAGAAATAAAGCCATGTCTTTATAATTGGGCTTCTTACACATTAATCTTCAGTTTTTGTCTTTTAGTGTGTAGTCTAACCTTGACTTCTTGGCTCTCTCTCAGAGCCAACAACCCTCCATCTGACTTTGGAAATAGCCATCATCAGGCTGGCTTAAGACTTCGGGCCAGGTTAATTTCCGAAGCCACAGGATGGCTTCCTTTGACTCCATGGCATCCACTCATCCTGAAGAGCCTGCCATTCCTGGCAGAGATGGGCTCTGAATTCTCTGCACAGAATGAGAATTTCCATCCTCATCCACCCCCTCCCAGGGCTTCTGTCATAGCTGTAGCTCAGCTGTATCCATGCACTTCTCTACACATCGAACTCCTGGAGAGCTCAGGGCTCCTCCATCTGTTCATCTTCCACAGGAAGAAGGAGAGTGAGGAGAATTATACCCAACAAAGCCTTTACTTAGCTGTTTGACCTTCAAAGCTATAGCTTGTTGTATTTCTAATTAGAAACCCCAGTGATAAGATTTGCACATTACACACTTCCACTCTGCACCCCAGATCCCCAAACAATATCCTCAAATAAGCCAGGGGTTTCTACTTCATTTATAAAACTACTTCTAACAGGTACTGTCTTTCAAAGGGACCAAACCCACTTTCCCAGAACACAGTCCAGAACACAAGTGAGCAAGCCATAGCAAAGCTTTACAAACAATACTAATCTGTATACTTATAGAAGTCTTTAGAGTCAGCAAGGTGCATGTGCATCCTTTATACATTCTTTGGTTTAATGCTGTCAACAATCAAGTGTGGTAGGTTTCATCACACCGAATTTACAGGTAGAGAATTTGAGGTTCAGAGAGATTATGTAATTTGCCCAAGGTCATACAGTAGAGCTGGGTTTCAAAATGGCAGATGTTTTCATCCCAACTCAAACATGCCAGACTTCTCCTCCCCCCACCCCCATTCTGTAATTCTTGGTGACGCTTATATCCCAGCTCTGTGACAAGCAGGCATCTGGATGCCTAGAGGCAGTCCCTAATTCGTAAGAGTTCTCCCACTTCATCCAGCCATCACAGATCTAAGATCTGATCCTTAGGATATTGGTTTTTATTAATTCACTGATGGATTAACAGATTGGAGAAGGTAAGTCACACTAACTAAGCAAGTAACTAAGTGATAAACCCAAATATGAATTTCTTAACTAATACTGTGGCTTGTTGGGAGGTCAGAATTTGTAAGTTGCCACTGGAAAAGAGTTGGCCAGTTAGTGTTGGAGCTACTGTCCCTTGCTATGCTCCAAGTTCTGCTGGGAGAACTGGAAATGGAGGGGGGTGGGGCCAGGTCAGCTGCAACTTTAGGGCTGAAGATGGGCCCAACCCCAAGGCTCAACCTGGATCTCTGAGGAGGGAGGAATGGTCTACCTGGTTTGGGGAGGGCTGATGTTAGGTCCTGCTTTGTGTCCTAGGTTTGGATGAGGGTAGATTTAAATAGACTATCAAGGTTTAGAACTGAAGGGTGGTACTAACGCAATATTGTAAATCAACTATACTTCAATTAAAAAAAGGGGGGGGGGGAATTGTAGGGTGGAAGGGAGGGGAAGGATGGGGCCAAGATTCTACCTTGGAACCTCTTTCATGGGGTGGGGAGCATCAGGCTTTTAGGTGCTCCTGTTTGACCTTGAAGACAGTAGAGTAGGAATCAACCAGAACTCTAGAATTCACAGCTCACTTTGCACACGAATGGCCCCCACCTTGGAGCTATGCAGCCCTAGATTGTGACTCCCTGGAGAAAAAGAGGGATATTAGGCAGCTGAAAGGGTGGTTGGTCAAGACCTGACCCAGCTTTCAGAGGTGCCTCTATGTGTGTGTAGGGCAGTGCTGGAGGGGGGCAGGGCTCCTTTTTCTCTTTCTTCCACCTCCCCTCAACCCCTTGACATGTTGGACTTTATCTGAACCTTGTACTTCTGGAAAGCAGCTACAGTCAAGAAATGCCTCCCCTGCTTTGTGTCCCCCCTCACCCCATTTTGAGTTCTGAAAATAGCCAACTTCAAAGGACTCTCCTGTTCTAGAATATTCCAAGATAAGACTCCCTTCCACCCTTCCTCACTGACTCAGATAAGACCCTCTCCAGCCTTCCTCACGATGACTCCCTTGTTTACCTGCCTCTATAAAACCCCAGTTCTTCCTTTTCTTTGATGCATTCCTCATTAGTGAGCATTCTCCCTTTTGCAACAGTCTGATTTATTGTCCTGTGCATTTTGTCTTTCACACCCTTCTCTTTTATTCCCTTTTTATTCATTGTAATGAGTTTCATAATGAGACATCTCCTGACATAATCTACCAAAAATCAAGCTCACGGGCTGCACAGCAATATGAATGTACTTAATGCCTCTGAACTGTATACTTAAAATGGTAAACTTTATGTTATGTATATTTTACCACAGTAAAAAAATTCCAGCTGCTAGAGAAATACAATGAAAATAATTTTATTCAAAGCAATGAGAATCCCTACTATGTGCTGGGTGATGGGTTAGGGAGTGGGGAAGTGGGTGGGGCCTGGGGTAGGAGATGAGTAAGATCTGCTCCCTGTGGTCCAGGAGCTCTCAGACTTGCTGGGGAAACAAACACATAATCTGCTAATTGAGCACCATAATTCAGAATGACACCCATTGTAATAGACATGTGTACAGCCTGATTTGACTCAGGCTGAGCAGGGCCTTGAATGTTACACTAAGGAGTTTGGATTTTATCCTGTGGTAATTGGGAGGCATGCATGGTTTTAAAGCCAGGGTATGACATGGATAGATGTATTCAATTCCTAATGTCTTATCACCAGTCATCTGCTTTGTGTGGAGTGTGTAAAAGATCAATAGCTGTGACAGCTTTAATTTTAAAAAGTTGATCCCCCATAAAACAGGCTCATAGTCATATATCTCCTATTAAATATATTTATGCTCAGGAAAGAAGGATTTAACTTTGGTCAAGTCTATTGGGAAGACAGAGACACAGAGCTGGCAAGTACTGTGTAAGAAATGTGCTTGGGAACACTGAGAGCTCAGAGTGGGGCACTGCCCGCTGGCTGAGGGAGTCAGGGAAGGCCTCCAGGAGAAAGTGGGCTGGGGCAAAGGAGAGGGAACAGGGGAAACTGGAGCATATAGACAAGGAAGCGGGCTGTGGGCCAGATGGCAGATGGCTTTGTGTGCTAGGTTGAGGGGCCTGAATCTCTTCCCCACAGGTGATGGTGAGCCATACTGGGCTCTGTTAATAATCATGGTGATGCTGCTGACACTCTAGTGCTTACTACATGGCAGACACTACTCTAAGGAGTAAGAGCTTTACCCGTATGGACTTAATTAACCCTGACACTCAGGAAAGTGCATGGGTAGATGGTTTAGATCACTTGGATGGCCATGTGGATAATGGTGGCCAGAACAACAGTTGGGACACTTGTTGTGGTTCAGGGGAAAGACAAAGGGAGGGATGGAACGGATGTGATGGCTTTGAGAAATAATGAGGGATAAAACCATCAAGACATGATTATTTACTGTTTCGGTGGTGGAATTGCTGAGAAAGAGAATGGAAGCTGGGATGAATCTCACTTTTTTGGCTTCGGGGCCCGGATGTATTATTGCACCAACGGGTAAAGGATTGATTACTCTGTTCCATTTCTCAGAGGACTCGCTGAAGTCGCCCAGTGCCTCCTACTCCCTCACGAGTAATTTAGAAGTTAGTTTAATTTCCAAACATTTGGAGATTTCTCAGAAATCTTTCTGTTATTCATTTCTAGTCTAATACTGTAATGATAGGAGAACATCCTTTATGTGCTTTCAATTCTTTTAAATTTGTGCAGGTTTGGGTTTTTTTGGTTCAGATTATCTTGGGAAATGTTTCTTTTGCAACCGAAGAAAATGTGTCTTCTGCTGTTGTTGGCTGGAATTTCTATAAATGTCATCAGGTCAAGTTGTTTGATAGTGCTCTTCAAGTCTTTTATAAATTTGATAATTTTCCTGGTAATTTTCCGACTACTTGAGTTGTGAAGTTGTCTATTTCTCCCTTCAGTTCTATAGATCAGTTGATAGATCCGCACGGTCAGGAGAGTACTATGGCAGAGAGGCTAGAACGTTTGCGTGGAACTGGAAGAAACATTTTATCTCTTTAAATTTACTCTAGAATGTATAGACGAAATGGAAATCACTACGTACCTCAGCAGGCCTAGTGGCACTCAGGACTAATGCAAATAAGGGAATCGAGGCATTCGGCCGCGCCCCTTTCCTGAGTTGGCAAGGCAAACTGGTACTCAAGCCAGCCAATCGGTGAAATGCTCACCTGTGGGGGCGGGGACTCGACGAGAGCCAATAGGACGTGAAGCAGGTGGTTCCATGGACCAATGGCTTGGACGACGGGGCGGGCTTTCGATGAAGGGAAGGCAGTGGGAAAGATGGCGGCGGCCCTGGAATTCTCTGGGTGGTCGCAGCGGTGGCGGCGGCGTTTGTCGGCTCGGGATGGGTCCAGGATGTTGCTCCTTCTCCTTTTGTTGGGGTCTGGGCAGGGGCCACGGCAAGTCAGGGCGGGTCAAACGTTCGAGTACTTGAAACGGGAGCACTCGCTGTCGAAGCCCTACCAGGGTGAGGCGCCGGGGGCGAGGTGGTCGTGCATGGGGAGAGCTTCCGGACCTGAGCTTGTCCGTACAGGCGGGGGCGGTGAAGGGCTTCATGGCCCCGAGGATGCTGCCGGCTGTGGGTGGGGGCACCGGGGGCTCTCGCTGTGTTTGGGAGCCACGGGTACGAAGGGCAGGGGCCCGTTTACCCTCCCTCCCACCCCGGAGTTAGCGCTGGAAGTTTCCAGCAGGTCGAAGCCGCGCTCTCGGATGCCACTAGCGCCGGGCCTGCAGGAAGGGGAGCTTAGAGTTGGACAGGAGGAATGTGGGAAGGGGAGAGAACTGCGACCGATGGGAGTGATTGAGGGCCACTAGCAATGAGCCGGGCTCCGGATGGAGCCGTGGATGTGCTAGAAATAAAGCAGGCGGCAGAGGTAGGGTAGAACTCGGCCGGACTGAGAAGATAAAATTCTGTTGTCAGTTAAGACACGTGTTCTTCTCCAGTCCAGGAGTCCTATTGATGAAAGAGGCTGGTTAGCTTTGCTCTGTTTAGTGTTCGTAGGCTGCTAGGCACAGCTTATCAACCAGAAAATTTACATGGTTAGCTACAAAGAAGACCAAATCAGTGTAGATGGCTTAATTAACACAAGCCTGTTTCCCCACTGGAGGATATGGGGACAGCAAACAAACAAAAACACAAAGTGCAAGAGTGTATACACTGCTGCTAAGGGTGATTATTTACTTAGCAGATGCATCCAGTGCCTTCTCGTTGCTAATACTGTGGGTTATACAGACACAAAGTTCTCTCTCTCAAGGGGCTGATAGTCTGAGGTAAGGAGAAAAGTAGCTTCACGCTTGGATTGTTCAAAGAAAGAATGTGATTAAGCCCCAGAGCCCCAAAGGGTCGAGCTCTTTTGGTATAACTGGGGAAATTTTTTTATTTCATGGTGCTAAAATTTACTCACATACAAAATGGGGAAGAATGGATCTGAACTGTGGCTACTGTGGCATGGATAAAGTGACAGCCCTGATGTGCTCTGGGGTCTTCACCTGAGGAAGTCTTTGTGAAAGGAAACTGTAAAGATGCTAAGGAGTTGAGATGTTATGAGCGACAGAAGATGGGAGATCGAGTGACATGAAAGGGGAAAAAGCAGTGATGACTCCAGCTTTCGGAGGGTCCATGGTGGCTTTCCGAACGGGTTGGTGTTGAAGAGAATGAACTGATCTGCTTCCTCTCCTTAGGTGTAGGCACAAGCAGTTCCTCCCTGTGGAATCTGATGGGCAATGCTATGGTGATGACCCAGTATATCCGCCTTACCCCAGATATGCAAAGTAAACAGGGTGCCCTGTGGAACCGGGTGGTAAGAATCTTTCTCCCTCCTGTGAGGCTGACCCAGAAAGTACTAAAAAGTTCACCGGTGGCATACTGACTTAATTTCACTGTCTATCCCAGTATTCTGTCTTCTGTGGATATCAGGGATTTTCATTTCAGAGATGATCATGACCTTCATAATGAAATCAGATATTTAGGGAGATGCTCTGTTGCCCTAAGTATATTAAATAATCAATTTTGATTCTATTTTGTGAAAATAGAAAAGTAGCAGTCTTTAATTCCTGATTGACCTGATAGTGTTATTTTGCAGGTTAATAAGTTAACTCATGTTTAATTACTTTGCTTTATGAAATAGAAGACTGCTCTTTTAAATTTATCTCAAGCTTCATCCCAGTAACACCACCCCCTACCCCTTGTTATTTCCCTTTGAGTCGAATTTTAAATTTTATTTTCGTGTAAAAGCCACTTTGAGCCCTTGATCATTTTATTTGTCCTTCTCTGGGCCTTTTTTAGCTACATTGTCTTCCTTGAGGTATGGCGGCAAGAAGTGAATGCAGTATTCCTGGTGTGGCTGCACTGTGATTTTGTACAAGTGTAAGATGATGCTTTCTTTTCGGCTTCCAGGGCTCTTTCTCAATCTTTTAGGACCACTTTTAGGAGTGACCTTGGCATCCTTTAACACTTTCTCATGGGTTCGCAGAAGCTAAGAACTTACTTGTACATGGTTTTTATCATTAGTTGTAGACAAGTGAATCTCAGAAAAGGAAATGATTTATTTCCCCTGTTCATTTTGTGTGGCAGAGAATTCTAAAGGAGCAGCGGGATGGGAAGTTTCTACGTGGAGCTATTTGCACAAGCTGGCCCCTTATCCCAGATTACAGTGCTGAACTCGGTCTTGGACAGAATGCAGGGCAGTGTGTTCTGGTAGAAGAGGTGAAGGGCTGGCAGTTGAAAGACTTGGGTTCTCAATCTAGCTGTGTCACAGACCCACTGTGAGCCCTGGCAGTTATTTATCCTCTCTCAGTTTGCAGTTTCTCCAACTGTTAAATGAGCTTCATAATATCTGTTCTACTTGCCCACCAGGGTTATTGTGAGAATAAAATAAGGCAATAGACATGAAAAATCTTTGGAAAGTTAAAATGGTTATAGAAATGTGCTGTTGTTTGTTACACCTCTGTTACAAGGTTCACTGGTACAGGTCTATAGATTGTAAATGATTGTGTCCAAGACTTTGCTGCTGTCTTTCTAGCTGTCTCTACGTAACCCTTTTATGTAGCAGTGATTCTAGTGTAGGATCTAGTTATCTTGCTCTTTTTCAGATTCTCTGATACCTGTGTTTTTTGTTATTTGACTCTCAGAATGAGCTTTGGCATTGTTTCTGAGTTATTTGAATAGGATGGATTTGTTTGAGCAGTTCTCAAATTTGGCTGTCCATTGGAGTTGGTGGCTGGGTCCCACCCCCAGAGATTCTGAAATAATTGGAATGGGGTGCAGCTTAGATACTGGGATTTTTAAAAGCTCTCTAGGTGAATCTAATATGCAGCAAAGTTTGAGACCCACTGTTAGACATAGCCCTGAGCAAAACTGTATAGCATTGCGCTACACAAGGCTGTATAGCATTGCGCTACACAAGGCCAAGGATAAATGGCAGACGCCTCTTGGCTCAGTGTGAACTTCTCTGGCCCTGCCCTTTTCCCAGAGGCATCATACCTACCCATTGGCTATGGGGCAGCTTCCTGCCATTGAATTTCACTCTTGCTATGAAATCTAAATGAAATAGCAGAAAGATGAGAACCCCGAATGACAACACAGGGATTGGGCTCATCAGAGGAGGGAAAGCTATTGGAGATTTCAGGGTTGTTTGGTGAACTCAGAAGTATCCATACCCCTTTTATTTTTGACTACGTACTCCTAATACTAACACTTTTGGAAGATTTCCCAGAAATTAAAAATGAAAACAAAATAATCTAGCAATATGTTGCTCAAGAGCCAGGACAATCTTTTCTTTTTTTGGCCATGCCACGAGGCTTGTGGGATCTTAGTTCCCTGACCAGGGATTGAACCCGGGCCCTCGGCAGCAAAAGTGCGGAGTCCTAACCACTGGACCGCCAGGGAATTCCCCAGAACAATCTGTTTGGAGGGCCTTTGGCTGGACCCCACTGGTCTATCTGCTCTTCTTTTCCTTCTTTCTTCACGGTGAACTTTAGCCAGGAGCCTCTGTAAATCAAATACCCACTCTGGTTTGAAAGTCGGTTAAAAGTGTTCAACTATTTAGAACACTTAACCATCCACTTACCTCCTTCTCCATTTTTCCAAGGTTTTGATACACAGTTCAAAAGAAGAAAAACAAGAGTCTGTTTGGTAACCACCTCCTTAAATGTTTTTCCACCAGAGGCTGTCCCTGTGCTGGGGATGGTGGTGTTCTCCTTTGGTGCATTTGTGCTCCTTGGCTGTGGGCCTGAGGTTGGTGGGGGCATAGCTTACCCCTTCTCAAGGGAACTCTGGGGTGCCCCTCAGCTTGGCATAGGGCCAAGTCTAGCCAATTAGAGTTGTTTATAGCATCTGCTAATTATTCCTGGAGACCTTTGCAGAATGACTTAGCTTATCTTTTTCTTTTGTAATGAATGGGGCTTTGACCCTTCTTGAAATCCAAGCTTTTTAGAGTCTTTCTGTCAGAGGGGTGATCTTAAGTTGCCGATGAGTGTGTTAATTAATCAGCCACCTCTGCTCTGTAGGTTGAGATCCTTTGCTGGGTGGATGTAGGATCACAGTGCTCTAACACGAAGTTCTCTTGTCTTTTCCAACTTTGGAGTGCTATCCTGTTTCTGTTGAGAGATGGTGAAGATAATGGGGAGGTTTATTCACTTTTCATATTAAATATCATATACAGTTGAATGGCTCAGTCTGTTTAATTTTACCACCCAAACACTTAGCAAGTCTTAGATCTCGGTTTTACCCCTTAGCCCCACGTCACCTGCGTTTGTGTTTTCTGAGCCTGTAGACTGTGGATGAGGGCCTGAGGGCTTCGCGTTTCATGTTCCTCATTGATTCTAGGGTCTTTTTCACTTTAGCCATGTTTCCTGAGAGACTGGGAGTTGCAGGTGCACTTCAAAATCCACGGACAAGGGAAGAAGAACCTGCACGGGGACGGCTTGGCGATCTGGTACACGAAGGATCGGATGCAGCCAGGTACTGGGACCCTGGGTTGCTCTTGTGGGGTGTGTGACAGGCCTGCTTTTTTGTGTGCCCTCTTTTTGAGAAGGGTGCGTCTCCACAGTGCCAGCGGTTTTCCCTCTCCCTTGATGTCTGTAGATAAAGACTGGCCTGTCTAGTCTCTAGAATGGGGTCTGAGTCCTAAAAGCAGCTGAACTTGACTCATCCCGGGGTGATTTCTTGCTAATTGGTAACTTCCGCTTTCCCTTTGAAACCTCCCGGCCCGTTGGCCGGAGGAAGGCACTGCCTGTCCCGACGCTGACATTGGGCACGCTGGTTTCTTCTGGGCATGCATAGTGACCGATCTCAGAACTCCTGAGTCAGGAGAAAGGAGAAGAGTTATCTATTTTTCCTCGTTGTGCGGGAGCCATTGCTCCAAGTTATGGCAAAACTCGGCCTGATTTGACCTGATCTCTTCTGCAACAAGAAGTGGAAACTTGGGAATCCAGTTCTCTCAGGGGTGTAGTCGTCACCAAGTGTTTGTGAAGCAGAATTCTTTAGGGGCGCCTTAGCAACCAGTATGGATCAGGGAGCAACTGGGATGCTAAACAGGGTGGTGCTGGCCTTCTCTCTTTCCCCGCCTTTAATGACAAACAACTGCAGGTGCTTACTGGGTGCTTGTTACAGGCCGTGCCCTTCACTGGGTGCTTTTACAGCTGTTTCCTCATCTTAAGGAGAGGCTGGGGAGTCTTTTGAATTTCACTTTTTCCTCTATCATAGTGATGTATTATTCCTTTATCAACTCTTGGCTTTATTTCACTGTTCATCATCTGTTCTCTCTCTCTAGGGCCTGTGTTTGGAAACATGGACAAATTTGTGGGGCTGGGAGTATTTGTAGACACGTATCCCAATGAGGAGAAGCAGCAAGAGGTAATGGCAAGTGTCAGAGCTTAGGTCAGCTGCCCTGACGTCACAGCCCTTTGCCTTAGGAATGTCGTTCAAGAGGAAACAGGGGAAAGAAAGTGAGGGGTTCGGTTCTATTTTCTTCACCTGCTGAACTTCAAGAGTTAACATCTCTGTCAGGGTTTTTTCTAGATAGAACTGTTTATGGTGCACAGTCTTGGGAATGGCTCTCACGAATGGGGGCTTCTTCTTTCGTGTTAACAGTGCGCTCTCTTGTGCACGTTGGGAGCCCCTGGGCTTGAGCATGCGTGGCTGGTTGGTGCGCCTAGGCCAGCACAGAGCAAGCTGAGTTTATGTACCTCCACTCCCCTGACGTCCTGTATCACTGCTGAGCTCTCTTCTGCAGCTGCTCCCCCTTGCCAGCATCCTCTTCTTCCTCTTCTCAGAGGACTGCACAGCAAGTCTCCTCTCCTCTAGGAAAGGCTGTAAAAATAAATTGATGAAATCTCAGCATTTTGTTGAAACCCAGTATCTGGCTGTTGGCAGAAGCTTCTTTTTGTTAGCTGACCCTGAGTGTTCTTAAGTACTGTCTTACACTAGCAACAGGTCTGTGCTCGCTCTCTGCCTAATGGCCCTAAGAGCAGATGGTGGGAAGATGATTAGGACACGTTGTTGCTGGGTATCCTGTTGCTAAATAATATTTAGCAAGAAAGGCAGGATTAGGAATGGAGGCAGAACTTACTTTACTTTTTTCCCCAAAAGTTCTTTATGAAAAATTTCAAACTTACAAAAAAATTGGATGAACAGATCATTGTATATACAACACCCAGATTCAACAGTTTTTCACATTCCCCACAGAGTTCTGCTTAGAGGAAGTGGAAAGTGAGACCTGAGTTAGGAGAGGAACCTTTGTTGTGGGTCAGTTATAGACTTGCTTCTCCACGCTGCTTCTGGGCTCTTCCTCCGTCCATCAGACATCAAGCACTTTTCAAGGTGCCAGGCCCTGGGAATTAGCGAGACCAGCACAGTCCTTGCACTTAGTAGCAGGGGTGCTGATGTAGTAGTGAGGGTGCTGATGGGGGTGCTCCAGGGGGGGCTATAGGAAGACCCAGCAGGAGCATCTAACCTGGGGTGGGACGGTGATGGTGGGGACAGTGGTTGGGAAAGACTTCTTCCAGGAAGTGACATGGACGTTGAAATCTGCAGAATTAGGAACCAGTGCAGAGGGAAAAGCCATGTGTTAAGGTGATAAAGTTAGAGAAGGGAAAGTGGATGTGAGGGGAAAAAGGGGGGTCAGGGAGAGAAGAGGGTAGAAAGAAAAACAGGGCCCTCAGTCTCGCCATGTTCCAGGGCCGCCATTCACATTGCATTCTTTGCTGCTAACACTCTTCCCTCTTGAGCAAGTTAACTGGCCTGTGAGATTGAGCAGTGTCTCCTTGGGGGGTTGGTGACTTGGCTGTTTAGACCGGCAGCAGAGCATCCTGAATGTAGGTGACTCGTCCTCACCGTGCACATTGTGGGGCAGGTTCTGAAGGGTGGTGTGTCTGTTGGGGAGTCTGGGTTTCTAAGTATTTTAAGGGGGTAAGTGCATTAAAGGATTTTAATGAGGGGAATGTCATGAGAAGGTTTGCAGTCCCGCTGAAGAAATAGTGGTGGTAGTTAGAAATACATCTGAATAAGAGGTGTGGGCTTCAGGGCTTGACTAGAGTTTTAAACGTGGCTCCCTGTTTCTCCCAGAAATAAATCGTTCAGGCTCTTTTAGCTTCCATGTCTCCATCAGATAGGAGTAATTCTGGTTGAGAGGGCAGATCTGATGGGCCTCATTTTGTAAGGAGAGTAGATGTGAATCAAAAAAATTAGTTTCAGATGGTAAAAATCGGGACTTCTTTTCTGCCTTACTCCCAGCTGCTCTTGGAATTACCTGGAGAGCATTTAAAACTATTGATGTCCAGGCCCCAAGCTCAGAAAGCCTGATGCTGTTTTGTCTTAGGTGCAATCTGGGCAACCTTACTTTTTCAAAGATCTCCAGGTGAGAGTCCCGTACATAACCAGGATGAAGAACCCCTGGATCAACGTCAGGTCATTGTTTCCTTATTATTTATTAAACAAATTTATTTATTAACACTAAATTTTTAAAAAATGAATAAAAGCGGTTTCTGTTTTTTAGTGGCTGTTATGTGCCGGGTACTTTACAGTTCTTACTTTGATCCTCATCAGATCTCCTTATAGTCAATATTATTTTTCCCACTTTACCAATGCATACACAGAAGACTGGAGCAGTGTCTTGTCTAAGGTGACAGCCACCTGATCCCACGGGCTGCACTTTTAATTACGGTGTTCTGCCACCTGCCATCCGTTTCTTCCTCATGCCAGGATGATTTCCTGGAGAACGGAGATGTTCCTTCTCGGAGTGATCTCCTCTGCAATTTCAGTTCTCAGAGCTTATGCTCAGTGCAGAGAGCGGAGAAAGTGTACTACTCCTCTCTACATCCCAACGACCTGGTACTGTCTTAGAGGGTGAGGTCAAAAATGTGTTTTGTTAGCGGCATGGTTTTCTTTGACATCGTACTTAAAGGTGCTAGGCATTGTTTTAAGTGCTTTTACATGCCTTACCTATTTATCCTAACAACCCCTTGGGGTAGATATTATTATTATCCCTACATTATGGGTAAGAAACTGAAGTACAGAAAGGTTAAAAAAAAAACTCGTCAGTGACACCCAGGTAGTGGGTTTGACTCCAGAGACTGCAGTCTCTTTATTTTGCTTTATTATCTTGAGCTCATAAGGAGAGGGTGACAAATATAGTACCTTTAAAAAATTTGGAAACGTCGTGTGTTGAAGATGTGCTGGACGAGGAGGACAAGGAGCAGGCAGGAGGGGCTGTGGAACAGTTCAGCAGATCCCTCAAGGCAGTGGTAAAATTGTCTCTCTGGTTTCTTGTTTCCTTGTCACCAGAGTGCCCTTGACATCGTTGCTCAGTTCACTGTCTACCACATTTGTTTATGAGGAAATATTGGGAAAATACTAGCAACATTAATGCATCTGAGAAGGGGGTGAGGGAGTTTAGGATTTAAGTTGTGTTTAGGCTTGCCTCCCTGAAATCAGGACACGTTCAAAATCACATAACCTCAGTTCCCCCATGAGCAATATAAGAATTGTTTAGGTAAGTCAAGAGCTTTAGTATTTGAAGAACAGGGTGCCACCTGTGCCACAGTGAGATTGTCAGACCATAAATGGCTGTTAAAATGATAGTTGAAGAAATAGAAAATCTGGATAGACTGAATTGGTAATTAAAAAGTGACTCACAAAGAAAAGCCCAGGCCCAGATGGCCTCACTGGTAAATTCTACCAAACATAAGGTAGAATTAATACCAATTCTCAAACCCATATGAAAAATCAAAGGAGCGGATGCTAACCAATTCATTCTTTTTTTTTTTTTTGCGGTACGGGGGCCTCTCACTGTTGTGGCCTCTCCCGTTGCGGGGCACAGGCTCCGGATGCGCAGGCTCAGTGGCCACGGCTCACGGGCCCAGCTGCTCCACGGCATGTGGGATCTTCCCGGACCGGGGCATGAACCCGCGTCCCCTGCATCGGCAGGCGGACTCTCAACCACTGCGCCACCAGGGAAGCCCCCAATTCATTCTTTGAGGCCAGTATTATCCTGATACCAAAGCCGGATAAGGACATCACAAGAAATGGAAAGTACAGACCAATATCTCTTGTGAGTATAGATGTAAAAGTCATCAACAAAACACTAGTAAACCAAATCTAGCAACATATAAAAAGGAGGATACACCATGTATAAATACACTATGTTTATGCTAGGAATTCACAATTGGTTTAATATCTGAGCATTAATATGATAGACTATATTAATAGAATAAAGGACAAAAACCATATAATCATATAAATAGATATAGAAAAAGTATTTGACAAAATTAAATACCTTTTTATGATAATAAAAATACTCAACAAATTAGTGATAGAAGGGAGCTTAACCTGATAAAGGGCATTTATGAAAACCCTACAGCTGACATCATACTTAATTGTGAAAGACTGAATCCTTTCCTGCTAAGATCAGGAATAAGGCAAGACTATCTGCTCTTGCCTCTTCTTTTTTTTTTTTTTTACAATTTTTTTTTTTTTTTTTTTTTTTTTTGCGGTACGCAGGCCTCTCACTGTTGTGGCCTCTTCCATTGCGGAGCACAGGCTCCGGATGCGCAGGCTCAGCGGCCATGGCTCATGGGCCCAGCCGCTCCGCGGCATGTGGGATCTTCCCGGACCGGGGCACGAACCCGTGTCCCCTGCATCGGCAGGCGGACTCTCAACCACTGCGCCACCAGGGAAGCCCTGCTCTTGCCTCTTCTATTCAACATTGTACTGGAGGTTCTAGTCAGGGTAGCTAGTCCAGATTGGGAAGGAAGAAGTAACAATTTCTCTTTGTAGATGATGTGATCTTATCTATAGAAAATCCTAATGAATTCACAAAAAGCTATTAGAACTAATGAATTCAGCAAGGTTATGGGATATAAGATGAACATACAGAAATCTATTGTGTGTTATATGCTTGCATTGAACAATCAGAAAATGAAAGTAAGAAAACAATTCCATTAACTATCATCAAAAAGAATAAAGTACTTAGAAATAAATTTAACTGAAAAACTTATACTCTGTTGAAAGAAACTGAAAAAGAGCTAAGTCAATGGAAAGACATCCCATGTCATGGATTGGAAAATTTTATATCATTAAGATGGTGATACACTCCCCACATTGATCTACAGATTTGAGGGAATCCCTGTCTTTCAAATGCCTAGCTGGCTTCTTTGCAGAAATTGACAAGCTGATTCTACAATCAGTATTGAAATTCAAGAGAACCAGAATAGCCTCCTCTTGATTAAAGAGGAGCAAAGTTGGAGGACTCACACTTCCTGTATTTAAAACTTACTGTAAAGCTACAGTAATAAAGACAGTGTGGTACTGGCATAAGGATAGACATATAGGTCAATGGAGTAGAATTGAAAATCCACACATAAATCCTCACAATTATGAACAAGTGATTTTTGATAAAGGTGCCAAGTCAATTCAATAAGGAAAGAATCATCTTTTCACCAGATGGTGCTGAGACAACTGGATATCCATAGGCAGCATAATGAAGTGTTTCCCTACCTCACACCATACATAAATGTTAAGCCAAAGTGGATCAGAAACTAAACGTGGGCTTCCCTGGTGGCACAGTGGTTGAGAGTCCGCCTGCCGATGCAGGGGACACGGGTTCGTGCCCCGGTCCAGGAAGATCCCACATGCCGCGGAGCGGCTGGGCCCGTGAGCCATGGCCGCTGAGCCTGCGCATCCGGAGCCTGTGCTCCGCAACGGGAGAGGCGACAACAGTGAGAGGCCCGCGTACCGCAAAAAAACAAACAAACAAAAAAAACCAAAAAAAACGTGAATCACCAAAATTAAAAAGTTTTATACTTTGAAGGACACTATCAAGAAAGTGAAAAGACAACCCGTGGAATAGGAGAAAATAAATGTGAATTGTATATCTGATAAGGGACTTGTAATAGTTCTTTATATATTCTAGGTACAACTCAGTAATTAAAAAGATGGCCCAAGTGAAAAATGGCCAAAGGATCTGAATAGATTTCCCAAAGAAGAGATATAAATGGCCAATAAACACATGAAAAGATGCTCAATGTCATTAGCTATTAGGGGCATACAAATCAAAACCACAGTGAGAAAAAAAAGACCACAATGAGATGCCACTTTATATCCACTTGTCTGGCTAAAATAAAAAAAAAACATGATAACGAGTTTGGTAAAGATGTGGAGTAATTGGACCTTCATACACTGCTGGTGGGGATGGAAAATGGTACAGTTGTTTTGGAAAACTATTCCATAGTTCTTCAAATGGTTAAATGTAGAGTTTATATGATCCAGCAGTTCCACTCCTAGGTATATACAGCCAAGAGAAATAAAAACATGTCTACACAAAAAGTTACATGAATGTTCATAGCAGCAAAATAGCCAAAAATGGATCCAACTCAGATGTCCATCAGCTGATGAATGGATAAACAAAATATATCTATACAATGGGATATCATTCAACATTAAAAGGAAATGAAGCATTGATACATGCTTCAATGTGGATGACCTTTGGAAAGATGCTAAGCAAAAGAAGCAAGTCGCAAAAGACTACATATTGTATAATCCCATATATAAAAAACGTTCAGAATAGGCAGATCTATAGAGATAAAGTAGATGAGTGGTTGCCAGGGTTGGGGGCTGGGGTGGGGAGAGTGCACAGGGTTTCTTCTGGGGGTGATGAAAGTGTTCTACAGTTCATTGCGGTTATCATAATCTTACCTGTGAACATACTAAAACCCATGGAATTGTAGATATTTTTTAAATTTTATTTATTTATTTATGGCTGTGTTGGGTCTTCGTTTCTGTGCGAGAGCTTTCTCTAGTTGCGGCAAGCGGGGGCCACTCTTCATCGCAGTGCGCGGGCCTCTCACTATCGCGGCCTCTCGTTGCAGAGCACAGGCTCTGGACGTGCAGGCTCAGCAGCCATGGCTCACGGGCCCAGCCACTCCGCGGCATGTGGGATCCTCCCAGACCGGGGCTCGAACCCGTGCCCCCTGCATTGGCAGGCAGACTGTCAACCACTGCGCCACCAGGGAAGCCCCCGAATTATAGATTTTAAATAGGTGAATTGTGTGGTATGTGAGTTACATGTTGGCATTGCTAACTTTTTACAATGTTGATTAAAACACAACCTGATCATCTTTTCTTGGCACCAGGAAGTCATCAGCTGATGGTCATCTGTTTCTCAGGAGAGCCCAGATGTTGTTGAAAAGTTGCAGAGAACTCAGTAGCAGTCTTGGAGTAGGAATGTCTTCTCTCAGTTGAAATGAGAGTATGGTGGCAAGGGGCCTTCCTGGAATGAGAGCCCAGAAGTGCAGCCCTTTGCAGCCTTGGCCCTCATTCTTCCCAGTGGGACCTTCGGGCCTCACCCCTGGGGGCAGAAACAGCTGGTTGGAAAGCGTTGCGAGCAGCTCACTGCCCTTCTCAGATCAGGCCAGCTTGGAAGTCTAGTTTGAGGTGCTTCCTGTATTTTTTTAATGTGATGATTGTTTTTCCTCTTTTGAAACTGGAAGAAAATTAACAATAATACGCCATTCCAATTGAAAAGCACATTCCCTCAAGTCTTTATGTTGATGAAGACACTAATCCCTTTTGGTCTCTTTATTGTTGGTGGACAGAGTTTTTACAGTATTAAAGGAACTCCATAACTTTTAAATTCTCTTGTTATACTACTTGGATGTGACTTAGGTTTTGTTTTGTTTTTTTCTCAGTCCTTGGTGAGGCAGTGTTTTCTAAGAGACACTCCTTTGGAAACTAGGTCCAGCAAGCTCTCAGATGTGATTAGGTAGTGAGGCTGAGCTTCATTGGTGAGAGCTAGTTTTCAGGGGAAGTAGAAATGTACGGCTTTCTGGTAGATTTGAATACAATAGGATTTTATATACAGTGTCAGGAGATTCATGGGTTCCCCACAGTAGAACTATAGACAGGATCTCCTATTCCATAGAGTTAGCAAGAAGTATTCACATACTACCATAATGGTGGTTAGCAGTGAGATTAAGGTGTTGCCTCTTAGGCTGTGTTCTGCATCTTGGCCCTTTAATCTGGGTAGGTGGTTATGAACTTCAGTGTTTGGGGCATACTTAGAGTTTAAGGTTTCCTGATTTTACAGTACTCTATTGAAGTCCCCACATTACATGGTTTGGGTTTGTTCTAGTTGGGGATCACAACTAAGATAAATGGGATTAAAATCATTCTGTGAGTTTAAGAGTTCATGATAATTAATGTTCAAGTATGTGAAGCACTTCCAGGCAGTCAGCTGGCCTGGAGGCTGCACTATTCCGTATCCTCCAGTTGAGGAGCTTTGACACTTGGAGACAGAGTTACAGCTAGTCTAGTTTAGTAGGAGTTTGGGGGCTTATGGAGCAGGGGCCTTCTCATGCTGCTTAATCTCACTGATGTTACCCATTCTAAGTAGGATGGGTATTGCTCAGTGAACCAGTCACCTCTATCCAGATTCCTGCACAAAGGGTTAGTTGGATGAAGAGTACTGTAGGACCAGCGACTTAGAAAGTTTTGAAAGTCTGAAAAGTATCTGTCTGGGAAGTGGCAGTGAGTGTGTTCTTTTGGTGAGCCAAGGGGCGGGTCACACGGAGGTGTGAAGGGAGGTGCTGTAGAAGAGGCGTTTGTTTTGTTAATTCTTATTTTTATGTAAAAGCTCATTACAGAAAAATCAGAAAAGACTAAAACAAAAACAGAACTATACACACCTTTTTAAAAATGAAAACATTGCATCATATTTAACATACTTTTTTAAACCTTTTTTTAATTTTGAAATTTTTTAGACAGAAAAATTGAAAGTGTGGTAAATACTAGATTCAGATTAATCATTAAAATTTTTTTAATTTTGATATAATTTCAGACTTACAGATAACTAACAGTAATGCAACAAAGAATTCCAGAATGCTCTTCACCCAGATTTCCGAAAACGTTAATGTTTTAGTACATTGGCTTTGTCCTTTTCTTTTACTTGTATATGTGTATGTTTGTCTGTCCCTGTGCTCATGCGTGTGTGTGTGTGTGTGTCTGACCTCATACATATGTGTATATTTTTTCTGAACTACTTAAGAGTAAATTGCCTTCATCATGTTTACCTAATCCTAAATTCTTCACTTGTTTTCCCTAAACACAATGATAAAAATCAGGAACTTAACATTGATAACGATATTATTATCTAATCTACTGACCTTATTCGATTTCACCAGTTGTCCCCACTGTGTCTTTTATAGCAAAAGAAAACCCCAGATCCTGTGTTGCATTCAGTTGTCATATCTCTCCTTTCCTTTAGTTTGGAGCCATTTTCCAGTATTTCTTTGTGTTTCAGGGTATATTAGAGACCTAGGTTTTTTGTTTGTTTGTTTGCTGGTTTTGGTTGTATCTAAGTATATACCAACCATTGTTCGATACTGATTGATCTTGAGAGCAGTGTGGCGTAGTGATTGAGCCAGGGCTCTAAGGCCAGACTACTTGGTTTCAAACCCTGGTTTCACTACTTAATACCTCCATTATCTTAAACAAGTTTTCTTAACTGTGAAATGCAGATACCGGTACTACCTCTTAGGGTTGTGAGAATTAAATTTATTTATTTATTTGTTTTTGGCTGTGTTGGGTCTTCGTTTCCGTGCAAGGGCTTTCTCTAGTTGCGGTGAGCGGGGGCCACTCTTCATTGCGGTGCGCGGGCCTTTCACTGTCGCGGCCTCTCTTGTTGCGGAGCACAAGCTCCAGATGTGCAGGCTCAGTAGTTGTGGCTCACGGGCCTAGTTGCTCCGCGGCATGTGGGATCTTCCCAGACCAGGGCTCGAACCCATGTCCCCTGCATTGGCAGGCAGATTCTCAACCACTGCACCACCAGGGAAGCCCGGGGTTGTGAGAATTAAATGAACGCATATGTGTACATTACTGAGTACAGTGGCTGGCACAGAGTAAGCTTTCAAAAAACGCTAGCTATTCGTATTCACACCACTAGGTGACATTCCCAGGGACATTTTACCGACATCTTGGCAGTAGCTGGTGTGGCTCTGTGCTCTCCCTCTCCCCTCCCACCCTCCTTTTTTTCACATATAGGTTCCAGGGAGCAAACTTGGCCAGCTTCCTCAACTGCACTGGGGTTTAGGTTGGTAAACCTGCTTTAAGAGAGTGGCTCCTAGATGCTGGTTCATAGACTCATATTGGTTGGTTACAGAGTTTCACTGGTTTAAGAATAGAAACAGTGAAGTGACTTTTCATAAATGAGAAATGTTTTATTAATTATTTATTTATTATAAAATTATATAGTTCTTTCTTTTTTTGGATTAAAATGTTCTTTTAAAAAATGATGTTTATTATAGATGGTTGTCCTGTCATTGATTATTATATTTTAATATATTTAGTAGGCAAAAAAAAAAAGCAAGAAAAGGCAAACCTATTAATCCCAAAAATATGCTTAGAGATTTTAGTGGTCCATGACAGCCAATGGTCTGGGAATTACTGCTCTAAAAGACATATGTTTGGCTTTGTGTTTATATATGAACACCTGTGAACAATATATCTAAAAATTCATTAATTTAGTCATTGGTTGAATGAACATTTATTGACTCCCTTCTGAATACCAGACACTGTACTAAATGCTTTACATATTTCATTTCATCTTCGTAATTAACCCTGTGAGCTGTGTATTGTTCTCCCTGCTTACAGTGAGGAAATAGAATCTCAGAGAGTGGTGTAACTGCATTTAGAACCCAGGTCTCCCTGATTACAGAGGGCCATGTGTGCTCTTTTTTACACCTAGTGGTTTGCAGCCTGTGTGCTTTGCACCTGTGGAATTTCAGCATAGGATCCACACAACCACAAGTTCATGAGTCCCTTTTCAATCAAGTTACACTGAAGGTGCAATACCGTGTGGAGGGCCTTGTAATACAAAAAGTTGAAGACGTCTCCCCACCTTTCTGACATCAACCATTTGGACAATAGGTAGGAGTTCCTAATTTTTGATGACTCTTAAATTAGGAATGAAACTACCACCTTTGCCGGAGTCAGGGTGATTCTTCTGCCTTTGGTTCTGGCTACATATAGGCTGCTTTCCAAGGAAACAAAATGAGCTGCTCTGTCAAATGAGTGGGTACCCAAGGAACCCTTCAAGAACTCCTGACTGGGCATAGACGTTAAGATGGCATTTAAAGACATTGTTAATGTGAGGTGGAAGGTGGAAGGCCAAGTCGGGAGTTGCTGAAGTAGACAGATTCCAGCTCCAAAGCTGTGGGACTCTGTCTAAGGCAGTATTTCTTAACTTGGGCTGCACATCCCAGTCGTCTGTGGTGCCTCTTAAAAAATACATAGTCCCATGCCCCATTCTAGACCTACTGAGTGAGGCTCTTTGACTGCGGGACCCACGTGTATGTGCAGTTGAAAAGCTCCCCCAGGTCATCTTGATGCCCAGCTTGCCTCTGGCTGATACTGGCTGATTGGCTGCTTCACCAGCCTTGGGAAGAGTAAGGTCCCCTTAGGTTAAGGATCGCTGTCCTAGGCACGCCCTTGAAAGTTACAACTTCAACTTCTTTTTTTTTTTTTACAACTTCAACTTCTGATCACAGGTCAGGTGCTGGGGTTGATAAATGAAGCAAGCCTTGGGATCATCAGAGCTCACGAGGGCATTTTCAATCCCTTCTTTCCCTAATTGTTCACTGAAGTTACGGGCTTTCTTGTCAGAAGCCCATCTCTGTAAACTGCTGATAACATACTCATGATTCTCTTTTCCTGAATGATAGTTGTAGAAGAGTAGTTTTCCAGTAGTTTAATCATCCACTGATTCATTTCATACCTTTCTGTAATCCTGTACATATGCCACCAGTGGCACAAGAGAAGAGCCGCTGCTCTGAGGCTCACCCCAGACCCTTGCTGTGGCCTGTGAGGGGCTGGTGTGAGCTGGCTCCCTCCTCAACTCACACCAGCCCCTTCTTCACTAGCTGGGTTGAAGACACCCCTGTCATCTCCTGGTCCTTGAATATGCTAACCTCATGCTTCCTGTGCCCTCAGATTTTTTGGTGGATTCCCTCTAACTACTTGGGTCTCAGCTCAGATGTTGTCTCCTCAGAGAGATGTTTCCTCATCAGTCTCTATTGTGTTACCTGTTTTATTTTCATCATAGCATTTATCAGTCTCAAATGATTTTATTTACTTATTTATTGTTTGTCCCCTCCACTTTAATGTCAGCTCCATGAGAGCAGATGTCTGCCTATCTTGTTTGCCATTGAGCTCCCAGCATCTGGGACTGTGCCTGGCTCGTAACAGGTGCTCACTAAGTATTAGAGGGCAGGAACGCTTTGGGTTCTCCACCTTTGCCCACACTTCCTGTAGGGCAGGGCCGAGCTGAGCTTGTACGGGTATCTCTTATTGCTCGTAGCTTAGAACTGTAGCAGTTTTCTGGAGCAAAGCTCAACATGCTTGAACCTTGTGATTTTTCTTTCTAAGTCTGTCCTGCTGCAACGTTCCCACAGAGCTTTTTCTTGCCCACATGTTGTCGGTTAGAATAACTGTTTGGAAATATATGTCCATAAGGCTCAATTACAGGGTAAATGATCCCTTTGGATTAGAGTTAATTTGATAGCCTCTCAAGTGGTGGGATTTTTGTCTTCTGGGCAAGAGCTATATCCTGAGATCCTGGGCAGTAAAGGACATCTTGAATTTGGAAGAATTTAGCCCTCTTTATCACTCCTGTCCCTCCCCTTGCTAAAGAAATACTGTAGTCTGGGTACAGACCAACTCATGGCCTGACTTTTGGACTGTCAGAGACATAAGTGAGACCTGCTTGGAGAGTGTGATGCTGTGTGTTTTATAAAGTTACAGAGAGTTTCAGGACCCCATGTGGGTTAGAGGGGTCTTCCTAGTGGACCCCTTTGAGAATCTGACGATAGCAGCAGACCCTCTCCTTAGAAAATGTACAAACACCTATGCATATAGTTTTGCCTGTAATTTTGAGGGGTATGAGGACTTGCGAAATGCCTTCCATGGACCCTGAAATTCTGTTTGGGGATTTAGATGGGTTTGCTCATCCACCACAGCTGGGTCATAGCTCTTCCATGGCTGTTTCTTTCTGACTTGGTCTCCTGTCTTCTGTGCCCTCTCTTGTTTTTATAATAACCTGCTGGACCCTCTCAGGCCCAGAAGAGACGATATTCTCCCGGAGTCCAGGTACTCAGTTCTTGACCCACCATGGCCATCCCATACTCCCTATGTGTCCATCCAACATTTGCTACTGTTTAGAATCCGTGTGGCTATTGTCTCAGGAGTCACCAGTCTCCGATTCTGACTGCATCTTCACCTTGCATGTTGATTGTTTAGGACAATGAGGGACTCACCAAAGAAGTGGCATGTCTCATGTTTCCTGTCCTTTCATCCCCCTGCCTCTCTGCACTGCCTTAGCACTGGGCTTGTTCTGGAATGGTTAGCTCATTATTTCTAGGGAAGAATTTGCTCCACGAGTCTATTGGAGAGAGAGGGCCTCTGAAGTAGGTGGGAAAATGGGTGGCATGTGGGGCAACTTTCAGTGGGAGAACCTCGCCCTGAGTATTAGTGGGAGAAGTTATGTGTGGTGAAGCTTAAATGGGCTGGATGGTCTTTTGACTAAGAATAGTCATCTGTGGCTGGAGAACACCACCTTGCAGCCTGGTTCTGACACTGCCCTTTCTGAGTCCTGACCCATTTAGCATCATATGCTTATAGAATTTTAGAATTTGAAATGTTCTATCCTGAATGGAAAGATTTCCCTGATTGAACAGGTATTTTCGCAGTACCTCTGTGTGCAAAATACTTGCCCTGGGCGGGGAAGGGATGGAGCTAAGGTGGACACATGCAGAGAGGCATAATAAATGATTTTTCTCTTCAAGAAGTTTACATGGCCATTACACACACACACACACACACACACACACACACACACACACACACACACACACACACACACACACACACACACACACACACACACGAAGAAAAACAACAGTCTTGGGTAGACTATAAGTGCCAAGTGGCGATCTTTGGGAGGATTGCAGTCAGACTCCAGAGTGTCAGAGGGGCCATTTCAGACCCACCCCAAATGGGTGCAAGGATTCCTGAAGGCAGGTAGAGAGGTCCGTCACTTCTGGGCCATGTCCCTCGAGTGACCATCTCAGTGTGGGTTCTTGGGGGCTGCTAGTGATGAGACAGAGTGGTTGTCTGGTCTGCTGTGAGGAGCTCAGCTTTATGTGCAGAATTCCTGATGCTGTTTGCACAGGTGTTCCTAAGAGTACTTCCTCACCGTTCTCTGCTTTTCCTTCCCTGCTTTCCCAGCGGGTTTTCCCCTACATCTCAGCCATGGTGAACAATGGCTCCCTCAGCTATGATCACGAGCGGGACGGGCGGCCTACAGAGCTGGGGGGCTGTACGGCCATTGTCCGCAATCTCCATTATGACACCTTCCTTGTGATTCGCTATGTCAAGAGGCATTTGACGGTGAGTCCCTGTTCTGAAACTGTTGGCGATATGGGCTGTCTCGCTCCCGCTTCCGTGGCCTGGCCCTGATTTATCTCTTCTTTTTTTTTTTTTTTTTGCTGTACGCGGGCCTCTCACTGTTGCGGGCCTAGCCGCTCCGCGGCATGTGGGATCTTCCCGGACTGGGGCACGAACCCGTGTCCCCTGCATCGGCAGGCGGACTCTCAACCACTGCACCACCAGGGAAGCCCCATCTCTTCTTTTTATTCTAGATAATGATGGACATCGATGGCAAGCATGAGTGGAGGGACTGCATAGAGGTGCCCGGTGTCCGTCTGCCCCGGGGCTACTACTTCGGCACCTCCTCCATCACTGGGGATCTCTCAGGTACTGCCATGTGCACTCCTTACTTGCCCTAACTGAGGTCACGTCTCGATAGGCAGCCTGGGTGAGGCTTCTCAGAGGGGAGAGCCAGCCAGGCAGAGCTCTGGCAAACAAATGCCCTGTGAGCGCCTATCTTCCTGCATTCTCGTGACCAGATCCCTTAAAAGCCCAGGCGGGGGGTTATCTAGCACAGTTGTCTTCAGGAGATGTTTGGTGCTAATGGAAAGCAGTGTTTGCCTCTACCTCAAGCCAGCTCTTCCAGCCTGTGTTTTGAGTTCTGTGCTTTCCTATTTCTTGTGCCTCTTTTTATAGTCAGGTTCCTGTCCTTTCACCTAATGTGCTTAGTTCCCTTTCTGTTAACAAAGCTCTTCCTCGACTCTGCCCTCCCTCTTCCGACCCCCAGACTCTCCCTTGTGCCCAGACTTTTGAATGTGTTGTGTGTGCAGAGGCTTGTGTTTCCAAGACATCCACCTCTGTGAATTTACCACATGGTAAATGCTGCACTCGGGCCTGTGCCTCCGCCCTGCTATTAGCACAAGTATTTTTGTAAAAGCTCCTAATGTTTCTTCGCTGTTCTGTGTGCTTGCTGTTTGTCCTCTCTTCAGCTTGTTTGACCAATTACTCTGAAACCCCTGCCTTCCTTGACTTATGTGGCGTTAGCAGTACCGGGCTTTTCTACTGTTCTCTCTCCTCTGGATTTTCCTCCTACTTGTTTCCGATTAGAAGCTTCTTTTATGTGCTTATTCTCTCCCTTGGCTTTAGCATCAATCATAACGTCTTTTCAGAAGAGGTAAAGCATTAAACTTTTGGTTCTTTTGATATAATGTATTATGAGTGAAGCTAGGATGAAGTAGAGCTTGCTTCTGGCAAGAAAGAAAGGCAAATCCCCATCTGAAATGGGCAGCGTCCACTCAGTTTCAGCCATTGTTGCCAATAGAAAATGTGGGCTCAGTGAGGCCATGTCTTCTAGTTTTTCAAGAGAAGCTGGAAATCTGGATTTTTTTAATGAAATCTGATTCTGTAAATCCTGGCAACTAATTTTTTTAAAAAAATCAACCTTATTGAGATATGGTTTCCACATAACAGAAGTATATAGCGTGAAGAGTTTTGACAAATACTTACATATATATAACCACCATCCCATTCAAGATACAGAATGTTTCCATCAGGGAAAAGTTCTCTTGTGCCCCTTTGCAGCATTCCTCCCTTACCTTGCCTCCAGGCAATCATTGATCTGCTTTTTGTCACTTACAAGAGATTAATTTTGGCAGCTAGTTCTAAATACTGTGCAGGTAGGCCAGAGCTGTGGGACATCTTACCTTGGCACAGGTAAGGGGAGGCACAGGCTGGAGATCTTTGCTATGGAATCTTGTTACGTGACTCAAGTTGAAAGAGGTATCCCTGTCCACAAGTTTCCTTTGAGCTTGCAGGCTTCTGGGACCTGCTCAGTTAACCTCCTGTTGTACTTGTCAGTGGGAAGTTGTTCCCAACTGTTGGAAATGGCCAAAGAGAATAATTTTTTGTTTATCCTAAGGAGTCCTTTGTTCTAAGTTCTTGGCGGTAATGCCTAGGTTAGTACGTCCATGTTCT
Organism: Mesoplodon mirus; assembly: GCF_964341445.2. NCBI lineage: Eukaryota > Metazoa > Chordata > Mammalia > Artiodactyla > Ziphiidae > Mesoplodon > Mesoplodon mirus. The sequence goes on along the minus strand of NC_138990.1, from coordinate 15,190,080 downwards.
CCGCCTGTAGGATACCCCTAAATACAAATTGCGTCTTTCTATTAAGGTCTTTCTTGTTAACATCTTAACTTGTTTTGCTGTGGCTTATTGGAAACTGCTGAGAAAGGACACATCACAGCTGTCCCAGCCTTTGATGCCCCTACACTGTGAGGAGCATCACTGTGGCTCTTTATCCTGTCCCGTGGTTTAATCTCAGTCCTGGCAGAGAAAACATTTTTTCTAATTGAAGGTAAATCCAGTTTTTTTTACCTGGGGGTCTGCCGAAGATTCTAAGGGTCCAAGCAGCTGTAAGTGCCATCCTAATAATAGAGATGGCAAGAAATCCAGCCTGCAATAACCAACCTAGCAGCAACGAGCTCCCCTAGCACTCACATTTGTGGTCTCTGAATACGAATACCAGTACTAAGAGGAACAAGAGCGTCTTGGGGATATGGCTATTGCCAGGTCTAAGGCAGGAAATACAGGCTGAAAACTTCCTAGAAAAGCAAGGAAGCAAAAACTTCTGGGTTCGTGTAAAAGGACTTGGGAGCCAACTCCAGTAGGCTCCCACTGGATAAAGTTGGGTTGGGTTGAGCTTCAGTAAGAGATACAACTTCGGTGTATTGAGACGCGTCAAGTATGTTTGACTGTCTGAATTTATAATGTTACTTTAAAAAAGGAGAGAAAAAATTGAGTCCCTAACTTCTTCATCCTTCTCTGGTAATTAATAGTGAGATTCAGGGTCACCGTTACTGCAGAGAATTAGGCACAGTCCAGAAGGGAAGTGTGTTCCAGGCCAATAGCCGTGCCCTGCTCATGGCCCATTGAACAGCTGCTGTGAGGCCCTCTCCTGTCTTGCTTGTGTGTGTTGTCCGTGTTAAAGGGAAGCTGTGGGGCTACTGTGTCTCCTTTCACTAGAAGGTTTTACGTGTGATTGGGGGTTAGTTCTTGTATCGTCTCTAAATTTTATTTTATTTTTATTTATTTTTATAACATTGACTTTCGCTTTTTTATATATTTTATTTACTTATTTATTTATGGCTGCGTCGGGTCTTAGTTGTGGCTCGCGGGATCTTCATTGTGGCATGCGGGATCTTTCGTTGTGGCACGTGGGCTTCTCTCTCTCTAGTTGTGGCGTGCGGGTTTTCTCTCTAGTTGTGCGCGGGCTCCAGGACGTGTGAGCTCTGCAGTTGTGGCGCCGCAGCTCCAGAGCGCGTGGGCTTTGTAGTCTGCAGCACGCCGGCTCTCTACTTGAGGCGCATGGGCTTAGTTGCCCCGAGGCATGTGGGATTGTAGTTCCCCGACCAGGGATTGAACTCGCGTCCCCTGAATTGGAAGGCGGATTCTTTACCACTGGACCACCAGGGAAGTCCCTCTCTAAATTTTAAAATTGTATAGGTAATGCATGCTTGTTGATAAAAACCATAAATACAGGATAATGTAGAATATTCCCTGTTCTTTGTCCTTACTTTTAGATGAGAAACAGAAGTTTCAGTTATTTTTTTTCAGGTCACTGTTTGTTAGCCGTGGATTAGAAGCTTGAACCAAGACAGTCTTTTCAGGGTGGCTTGAGTAATCCTTGTTCTCTTTTTCTTTAGACAACCATGACGTCATTTCCCTGAAGTTGTTTGAGCTGACGGTGGAGAGAACCCCAGAAGAGGAGAAGCTGCATCGAGATGTGTTCCTGCCCTCGGTGGACAACATGAAACTGCCCGAGAGTGAGCACGGGGGATCCTGGGGAAAGGCCCCAGGGCCAGTGAGGAGGTTGAGGGCTGGGGGGGGTCTGGGGTGACATGCAATACAGCTGGCGGGGCTGCCTCTTTTCGGGGTTCTTCTCCGAAGCGCTTGGAGCACTTGCCCCTGCTTTCTCAGTTGTCTCCGTGTTCCAGATGAGCAGACTGTGGGCTGTCTAGGTTTTAAATTGCGGCATCCGGAAAGGGAGAGTCTGCGCTCTAGCTCCCAGAAGTGGGGACTCGATAGCTTGTTGGTTGGTCCTTCCCACCAGGCGGGCTCCCTCATTCTGACTTGCTTCTCTCTTGCTTCCTTAGTGACAGCCCCGCTGCCGCCCCTGAGTGGCCTGGCCCTCTTTCTCATCGTCTTTTTCTCTTTGGTGTTTTCCGTATTTGCCATTGTCATTGGGCTCATACTCTACAACAAATGGCAAGATCAGAGCCGAAAGCGCTTCTACTGAGCCTCCTGCGACCACGACCTCTGTGACTGTCACCCAGGAGTGTGGGAGGAGCAGGCACCGGCCTGAGCACATAGCCAGGCGGGTCAGGGACTCGGTTCTGTCACTGGAGCCTTGAGTGCAGGGACGCTGTGTTCCTCTGGTCACCCGTGAGGATGTCTAACTCTGGATCAGGAAGCCCACCCCCCCGGGCCACGCTGCTGTGATGTGCCTTTCCCCGCAGTCCTGCCACTTGGAAGCGAAGAGGGATGGAGAGCATACAGGCTGTCATGATGCCAAAACCACCGGAAAGAGTTTCACAGCCCAGGCTGCCTTGTTGTTGGGCTCAGAGGACCCTCGTGCTTCATTCTTCAATCTGCAAAGACTAGAAGACTGATAATTCCTCATACCTTCCAGCCATCTATCCACTGGTGTTTGCTTTTTGTCTAAGCCTCTCTCCACCTGAGGAGCTTTCCTTGGAAATCTGGATGGAAACTTCTACCCTGCCTTGCCTTCCTCTCCCTCCATTCATTGTCCTCTGCAGATGCACCCGGAGCTGGAAAAGACATCTGGCTGCCTCCCTCTTGGGGCCTGGGGCTGCAGAACAAACTTGAGTTTCACTGACCTCATTAGGTGGCCGTAGGGAGGGGGCATTCTGCTGGGGCTCACTGCTCTAGCCTGTGTTCTTGCGGGTGGATCTTGGTTCTGTTGGTGTGTTCATGACCCTCCCAATTAGGTCCCTTTAGGCCCTCAGCCAGGTTTGGCTGAAAGCTGGTGTGCAGGTCAAGAGAAGCTTGGGAGACGTCACGGATGCAGTGGGACTGTGAAACTGACTGCTCCACGTTTTGACACCGAAAGCAACATCTGTCACATGATCTGACCACGTGGAGATGTTTCTGGACTCTCTGGAGCCTGCTTAGCTGCATGTTTTGTGTTCATCATAATTTTTGGAATCCTACTTAGAGTGTTCAAAATGTAAGGAAACTTTGTTCTTATAGCTTGAGCTTGGATACTCCCCAAAGAGGAAACCTGGCTTCTCTTTCTTAACAGAGAAGGAATGGTTGTTGTAAATCTGGAAGCAGTAGACCCCCGTCATCCGTGCCTGGAAGAGTTCATTGTCATTTGAGCAGCCGAGCCTGAGTGTCCTCTGTGGGTCAGCCCTGATTCCACTGCCTTACCTGATGAGGTGTCACGTGCTGCTCACCTGTCTGCCCTGTGATTCCATTGCTAACAGGCTGGAGGCTCCCTGGAGGGCTTGGACTCTGAGCTCTCCTAGCCCTGTGCTTCTGTATCCTGAGGGAAAGTCTTAACATGGCTGATGGACACCAAACGTGAACTTCTGAGTGGCGTTCCTTTTACGGGTGGGTTTGGCTGAGCCTTAAGCCATCCACCCTTGCCCTGCCTTCTGGGTTGGGAAAGCCCTCTGCTCAGCCCTGAAGGAAAGGAGGGTTACCTTGTCTGGCTGTGGGTTTCGGTTGTCTTCAGCTTTCTTGTATCCTTCCCACAGGCGGTAGTGCTCTCGTGCAGGTGGGATGACTGTGGGACCCTCCTGACCTCCCCCCATGGCAGAGCGGCTCCAGAGTGCCAGAGGGTCAGCTGGGGCCCCGGGCTTGGCTTTCGGACCAGGTGGAACTGAGAAAGCAAATGGCTGTTCTGTGTTTTTGAGTTCCAGGGGAGATTGGCTAGACCCCTGTAGTGGGAGGACGCCAGTGGGCTCGTGAGCTGGCCCGGGCAGGGGTGCAGGAGGGGCAGCTCAGCGTGGAGATTGTCACACTTGTGGCCTTTGTGTGATTCTAGCTCATGAGGTCCTTGAGGCTCTGTGAAGAGGGCCGGGAAGACGTGAAATGCAGTGCCCCCACTCCGGCCGGCCTCAGAGTAGTGTGTGGTGCAAGGAAACAGTCTGACTAGCGTGGTAGGTTCTGCCCTGGCTCTTCCCTTTTGTTCTAGAAACATGCTTCCCGTCGTGAGTGGGGCCGAAGGTCGTTCTGGGCGCTGGAGTCCCAGCTGTGTCCCAGAGGAGGGGGCCCCCTGGTCACGTGAGGGGTGAGAGCGGCGGCCTCGGCCGGCTGCTTACCCCGCATGAGCCACCCTTCCTCACAGGTGCCCTTCCTTGCCTTCTGTTTTCCTGTGATGTCAGGGTCTCTTAGAGTGGAAGAGTCCCTGGAGACTCGAGGAGGTGCGTAAGGGTGACATCATTCCCCATCCTTGTGAGTCTCGTCTGAGAGCCTGGCGTTCTCAGCCTTTCATGGTGTTGTGAGCCCCCCCCAAATTACAGGGTGGCTCCGTTACAAAAGTTGTTTATTTCAGTGGAAAATTACAACTCTGCCCTTCTTGTTGGAAGGGGTCTGAACAGAATGGTCGGAATATCCCTAGACCCCGGAAACAAGGAACTGGTAGGAAGCCCAAGGGTAGTGCTGTGGATGGGCAGGAGAAAAGCCCGGCAGACACGGGGGAATTAGTCTGGTGGGGCTGGAACTTCTGGGAAAATAGCTCGCAGGTGCATTATGTGTCCCTGGAGGAGTTTCAGCTTATGGCCTGTTGCAGATTTCAGGTTCTGACGGGGAATGGGGAGGTTGGAAGAGTTGGCGTTGCTGGTGTTTAGTGAATTGATGATATTGGCGTATATTTGAACGGGACCATTCAGCCAAAGTTCAGGCTTGACCCAGCTCATGGCCAAATAGTTCTAGAGAGAATAGGTAACAGTTAGCCTGAAGTAGCAACCTGAGGGCTCTCTCTCGGGTCATCCCGAGAGCAGCTGTGCCTTTTCCCCTGTCTCCAGGGTTGTCACTCACCGGAGCTGAATAGATAAAGTTGAACAGTAGAAGCCCCATAAGCAGTATGATTGAGATGGCTATGATCTTGAAGCGGTAGCGTTTCCAGAAAACATGGATGAACCTTGCAATGGGTGACCGGAGCCACGTGAGCAAGGTATGGGTGCGTCTGTGCAGGAGCAGAGATGGCAGAGTGGAGGGCAGAGGGAAACTTCAGGTCAGGTAACCCAGAGCAAAGGTCTTTCATTTTAAAAAAGCAACTGCTGCTTCAGCCCTCCCCCGTCCCCAGCTGTTCTCCCCGATTGAGCCGGAGTGGGGAGGTGGGGGGGATAATTATCCCTCTTTACTTGTCAGCCTCCTTCCCCGGTCACCACCCCCATACAGACTGCTAGGCCCAGCAGCTCAGCTTTGTGAACGAGGAAGAGACTTGGTGCCTTTGCCCTGCAGGACCCTTACAGGGGAGGATGGAGTGTAGGGTATTGGTTGGGTTCCGACTGGCCTCTTCCTGCTGCCTTGATTAAGGCTTCCTTCTCTGTCAGAATCTCCAGGGTCATCTTCATTTTACCCTAGAAACACCATGGGTGGTGGGAGCTGAGCTCAGATGGCAGAAGCAAGGATAGTTTTAAAGGCCTCTTCCCAGGGTCCAGAGAGGGAAAGGGATTTAGCTCAGGCCCCCAGAGTCTGTCAGAGCCAAGTTATGCAGCACAGTAGTCAGCCCTGTTCCTAGGTGATAGGCACCTTCCCCAGCTCCTACCGACAAGCGCCATTTGCCGCCATCGAGGGCCTGGCAAGGCCACCAGCCGCTTACAGTCTTCATCTTAAAGAGGGAGCAGTGCTTGTACTGGAGGAAGTGAGGCCTCTTGGGGTCAGCATCCATCATCCTGATGGAGCATAGCTTGGCGTGCCGGGCCGGGAGGGGCATGTCAGACAAATCCAGCTCCAGGACCCCTGAGCCCAGAGAAAGGCCATCAGCAAAAAGAAGCTCCCTGTCCTGTGGTCACGGGCCCTGTGCCAGGGTCTCACCTAGGAAGTCATCCGCGGAGATGATGTTATTGTCCCAGATCTGGATGATGAGCCGGGCTGGGAACTTCATCACCGTGGGATCCAGGCTCCATATGTAGTCCTGGAGGATGGCAGGAGAGTGTATTTCGGGCCTGTCTCCTCTGAGAGTTCCTATGGCCACTTAGCCGCCCATCACCCAGCAGTGATGGACCGTTGAGGAGGAGGAAAAAGTCGGGGAGGGGGCGGGGGGAGCGGGGAGTGGTTCCACCCAAGGCCACATTCCAAGTGTCTTGGTGCAGCTCGCAGGCTCTGAGGGGAGGGGGAGGAGTGCATCCCGCTCCTGGGCCTGTTACCTTCTGACTGAAGACGCACGCTTGCTCTGCTGCCAGGTAGTCCAAGGTGAAGATGAACCGCCAGTTGAAGATGCCCTCCCCCGTCAGGGAGTGGTAGTGGACATCTGTCTTCTGCATGTCCTTCTCCAGCCCGAATAACCACCTGGGGCCAAAGTCCACTCACCTGGGGTTCACTTGGATCGTCCCCACCCCTAGCTGGAGCCCTGGGAGGAGGGCTGCCCAGTAGATGCCAGGCATGGGTGGAAATGGAGAGACAGAACTGGGCGAGTCTGAGGGCACTCTGACGGAGCCCCGCTCCTCTCCCTCACCCTTTGACATAGATGTTGCTCATCTTCTCGGTACTTAAACTGTTTTCCTTCAGGTCCACGTGGGCAGTTTTCCAGATAATGCAGCGCAGCTCATACCTGTAGCCACTGTTCTCTGAGACTTTGCTGAGGAATAGCTCCCCAGCTGCAGCCTCGGTGAGGGAAGAGGCCTGGGAGGCTGCCCTCTGTGCCCACCCAAGTCATGCTGCGTTTGGGGGACCACAGGGAAAGGAGGCTCCGCAGATTCCCAACAGAGGAAAAGAATCACCGTGACTCAGTGTTGGAGCCCACTGGTGCTCCGCACGCTGGGAAGGCCACGCTGAGTGGTGCAGTTGCTCTGGAGATGGGTGTCACTCACCTTCTAGGCTTTCTGGGCCTAATGTTGAATGGGGGGCCAGGAGGCCCAAGCTGCTTGGGGAAGATGTCCACCCGCATTTGCACCTTTCCCTAGAGTGGAGGTGGATTAGCTGGCTGGGGTTGGCCAGCCCCCAATCTCAGCATCCTGGTCTGGAGGGGGGCGCCCTGTCTCAGCTTCTAGGTCTGCTGAGGCTGTGTTTCCAACACCGAGTGGTGGGGTATCGAGGCATCTGGGAGGTGGGATGGACTTCAGACCGGAAGTCAGCACACCGCCCATCAGCTTCCACTTGTTTCTTTTTTTGGCTGGGAGAATAGTGCAGTAAGGCAGGGAGCATACGACGGCTACGAGGCTGATGGCTGTGGCGCACGGATGTCATGTGTAACTGGGGTCTGGAGGGTTGATGCCATTTAATAGGCCCTGCTGGACAGCCTCTCTGGATGGGGCTCCAGAATGGGATTGGGGCTGCAGTTATTAGCCACCTTAGTGGCCCTGAGTAAGAGTAAACTAGGTGATACCCAGGTCATTTTATGTTGTGGAACCACATCCTAAGGATGTCAAGCTATCCACAAAGCACAGAGGTCTAGGAAAGAAGGGTTGAAGCTGGTAAGAAAAAGGGAGACAGAGAGTTAAGAGGGTAGAACTACCAACAGTGGAAGATAGATCCCTTCAAACCATGTGACCTAGTTTTATTCTTCTGAAATTGGCCCCATTTAATGAGAAAACAGGTTTAATGAGGATGGTTTTTAAAAGTGCTCAGTAGAGAACTTTGTATCTAGAATGTGCTATCAGCTTGAGAGATGTGGAGAGTGAGGTGAGCCGTTCTGGTGGCTGGAGGGTAGGGGATAATTAGGGTGCCTGTGGGGATTTTTATTCCTCCTGTTTGGGGTTCCTTGCTGTGGAGAAAACACAGCCTGCACTTAACAGCCGAGCCGGGGCTGTGATGCCTGCACTCTGACCCCAGGTGCTGCCTCCTTACCCTCCCTCAGGAGAGACTAAGGCAGTGCTGGCACCGGCGGGGAAGGCCCCGAAACACTTCCACAGCTGACACGGGGCCTCGGTTTCTCGTCGGTGATTTTCCCAGCTCTGAATGTCTCCATTCTAAGAGACACCACTGCGACTTCTTGCTTATTAACATGCGCAGAACGTGCCTGTCTTCTTTTCATGTACATCTGTGGGTGCGCAGCCTCTCCTTCCCCTCTTGTCCTGGATGGGTGGGCTTCCCCACCTCCTGATCCAGCCCCTCCAGTCTCATACCTGGTCGATGCCCGGCTGGCTGTCGCTGTACAGTGTGCGGGTCTCCACGTGCTCAGGTACCAGTCCCTGGGTGTGCAGGAGGTACAGCACAAGGCGTTCTTTCTTAGATCCCAAAAAGCGAGCAGTAGGGGGCTTGAGCTCTAGATTGGAGGGGGGTGGAAGGAGGGGATCACGAGGTCATTAGCCTTCCCGTCTCCCACGTAGGCCCCTTCTCCACCCTCAGCCTGGGCAGTGGACTTGGTTATCCGTTACAGGAGAGAAGGGAGGCAGGGTGCCCTCTGGCAGCTCCTCCATCCTGTAGCCCCACTTGTCGCAGAGGCCCGGCTCTGTGCTTTCTGGCCGTGTGCTGTGCTTCTCACCAAAGCTTTGCAGTCTGAATTTTTTCCCATTGTAAAACAGAGTCATCCTCAGGGCTGAACAGAGGCGGAGGCAGTCCTTTCTGCTTGGCGTGGTGTTCCAAGAGCAGGCTTGGGGGCATCTGATCCCGCCACCTGAAGGGCCCTGACCTGTGGGGAAAGGGTGGGGAGATCTGGGTACTGGAGAAGCCTCTGCTTTGAGCTGCAGGCTGACCAGTGCTGGGAGCAGGGGTGCAGACGGACACGGGCCCTGGTTCCCCAGCCTGGGATGCAGGCATCTTCGAGGGGAGCCATGGGCCTACTCTTCCACCCACCCCGTGCTCCCTTGCTCTGGTTCAGGTCCACGCTTACTGGCAGTAGGATTTGGAGAGCCCACAACGAGCTCCAAAGCTGGACAGGAGTCGGTTTTCAAGGTCGATGACTGTGGTTCCAATCTTATCATCAGGTGAAAATAGGTCAAAGTCATATAGCTGGATCTCTAGGTCCTTCTCCAGGAGGATGGTGCAGCTCATTTCAAACATCCTTGGGTGAGGGTGTTGGAGACACAGAGACCGAGGACCATGTTATCTACACAGCTCCCTGTCCAGCATCCCAACCACACGTGTCCGTGCTCTAGCCCGTTTGGCCCTGGTGAATTTGGAGAGCGGAGCCTGGGATGGCTCTTGTCCACCAATAGCCATCCCTCAGTCGTGGCTGGGAGCAACTTTTGACAGGCCTGGGGGGTGGGACTCTGAGCTCCCTTCCCAGGCAAAGTGTTTGAGCGGGGAGGGGAGCGCTGGGCTGCCCATCGATGCATCTTCCGTCTGCTGGACACTGTGCTAGGAACGTGGAGGCTAGAAAGGAACGTGAGAGTTCTCTGCCTCCTGGAACTGCTCCCGGCACAGAGAGCGGGGATGTGGGACTGGGTGCGTTGGGGCATCTCACACGCCAAAGATGGGGTCCAGAGTGTTGGGCTGGTACTTGTCCCGCTTGCCAAGCTTTGTCTCTCCCAGTTTCAGGATCACGTAAGGGTCACACTGGGGTTCAGACAGACGTGAGAAAAGGACAGGAAATGGAGAGTCAGCCCAGGTTGGTCAGGGAGGGTGGGAGTGGGGCAGAAAGGAGCCCCTTGTACCAGATGGGGCCTGTGGGAAGCTGGCAGTCTGGGTGTCAGCCTGAGGGAGCTCTGGGATGCTGGGGTGTAGGGTGAGGGGAGGGGGTGCCCGGGCTGGGGGGGCTGGGGAAGATGAGCGCTGCGGTTCAGGGCTGCTCGTTACCAGGCCATTGGTATCTTGGGGCTGCAGGTTGACTGCTCGCACCACGTACACCCACACCAAGCACTGCTGAGGGAAGTCCTCTTTCTTAGGCCAAGGCAGGAACTGGCGAGGGGGCTTGGGGGCTTCTGGATTCTCAGGAAAAGGGTAGACCCGGAATTGGCCCTGTGTGTGTGTTGGGGAGGGAAGGTATTGGCCTCTGGCCTGGCTCAGTAGAGCCCTCCAGGAGGTGCCCCTGGTCCAAGGTCAGGAGAGTGGGTTGTGTTGAGGATGGCAGGGACGCAGCCTGTGAGGACGGGTAGGGGCACGTGCCACAGAGATGCTCTGCAGGGACTGCGTTGTTGTTTTCCGCTGAAGGGAGGTCTTGTTCCACCCCCACCCATCCCTCGGTGTCCGCACTTGTTTTCGAAGGCTCTCGGGCCTCCGAGAGCAGCACAGGCCCGAGCTGGGACTGAGAAGCCCTCGCCCTTCCTGCGTTGGGTGATGCCACCCTGAGTCCCTGCAGAGGTCAGCCTCTGCCCCCCACTCCCAAGACTGTCAAGCCCTCCGTGCCCCATCCTCATGCCGAGCGTATAGAACCAGCACTCCTATCAGAGTCTTCCCTGGACAGAAGGGGCACGAGGTGACAGGTGCAGCTAGGCAGGGCTGGGACACGCACCTTGAACTCCCCTACCACAGGGCTGTCCAGCTTGGGCCATTCTTGGTAGAGTTTGAAAGTCTGGCAGAAGTCCTGCAGGCCTTGGAAGGCTGGCACGGCCTCCAGCTCGCAGTCGTATACCTGTGGGAGGGCGTGTGGGACCCGGCTGTGGCGGGGAGCTGGCCAGGGCTTGAGGGGACCACTCCTAGGATCAGGGGGTTGAGGGGCCACCCAGGTCTCGCCCCAGAGCATCTGTCCCGGGGTCAGCAGAGCTGCTGCTGGTGGGCAGCCCTGGTTCCTGAAAGGGTGTGGCCTGTGGCGGCGTGGCCAGGCGTCTTGTGAAAAGACGAGGAAGCCACCCCCCGACTTGGTGGTTCCCCAAGGACTCGGGGCTGGGTTTGTCAGCCTCTCCCCGCAGATTTTCTCCATCCTTCATCAGTCTCCCCTCGTAGGGGCCTGCAAACCTTCAGGGTGTGATACTCTTTGTACTTGTACTTTAGGTACTGGGGAGCATCTCCTGTGGCCCAGAACAGCTTGCTCAACCAGTCCACTTCCTGGTCGTATTCATCCTGGCAGTGAGGAGGAGGGGCATTTTGGCCCTTGGGGAGAAGGCACAGTGGCCTTCCTCTGCCCGGAGTCCTGCTGTGCCACCTCCCTGAGCTGCCTGGACTTGTTCCTTATTCCCCGGGGCTGAGCCTACATCACCTCAGCTTTGCTGGACTTGAGCCAGAACTTTTCATAAAGGTAACCTAGGAGCTGAAAAATGATTGCGGGTGAGCAAGGCAAGGCCTGGCCGCCCAGTCCGCCCACCGCCCCTGACTTCCGAGATCAGAAGGCGTTCGAGGCCACGGCTTCCTTCCCTGCCTCCCTTGCCCTTCACAGAGGCTTTTTAATTCAGGGATCCTCAGACATAGGACTGGGGCCGAGAAGGAGGGTCAGGTCAGTGCTTGGTTCTCCTTGCCCACAGCTCCACACTTAACTCTGGAAGGGCTCAGACTTTCAGAGCCTCAAGCCCCACCCTAGGCTTCCTGAAGCTGAACCTGCTTCTGCTCAAGCTGCCAAAGGATTCCTGTGCATTCGAGGTTGACAGGTGCTGCTCTAGAGCAGCAGTTCTGAACTTCGGAAACACTGGAATCACCTGGGGCGGGGGTGGGGCGTAGGTGGTTTGGGCTTGAATAAAATAATTGCTGCTTCTGGTTCCTACCCCCAGCAACTGGTCAGAAGCCATTTTTTTGGTGGGGCGGGCTGTGCAGCACGTGGGGTCGTAGCTCCCCGGCCAGGGATCGAACCCATCCCCCCTGCAGTGGAAGCGCGGAGTCCTAACTACTGGGCCTCCAGGGACGTCCCTCAGGATTTTTAAAAACTCTCGGGCAGTTCTGATGTGCAGTCCAGGTTGAGATCACTGCTTTCGAGCTCTCGTGAACAAGCAGGCCTCACGCTGGGGGCGTGGATATCGGAACCCTGTTTAATCTGTACCCTCCTCAGGCACAAGGGCTGTTTCCTCTAAATGGCACGGGGCCTCCAGCCCTTTACTCACCTCCTGGTACTTCTTCACGGACAGCACTGTGTGGAGAAAGCACAGTCATGAGTCTCAGGAGAAGGGAGAAGTGGGGGTGGGGAGGGCCACCAACCCGGCAGGACAGCCCGGGCCTTGGCCAGTCCCAGTGCCAGCTTGTTGGTGAGGTCTGGGGAGGGGCAAGGAGAAAGGGCCGTACTTGGAGGCCGTGGGGGCATGTAGTCCTCAGCCCAGGGGTCACAGAAGTAGGGCTGTAGGGAGTCAACGTTGGCCTGACCCACCACGGTCTCCTGGCCGAAGTCCTGGTTGTCCACCACCTTTAGCACCAGGGGCAGCGCGAAGGCCTCATCCGTAGGCACGTACTGCAGCCGCAAGGAGAGGCCAGAGCGTGAAGCTTCCCACGAGCCGGGGCTGCCCCAGCCCTGGCCCAACGCCTTCTCACCAGCGTGAGGAAGAGGGCTGACTGGGTGAAGTTGGGATTGGTCTGGAAGTCCCTGATGGGCTCTGTCTGCACGGACTCTTCCCAGCATTCCACCAGGAGCCGGGGCGAACGCACCCGCTTCATGTTCCGAAGGCTCCAGACCAGCATCCGCCAGAACAGGGAGGGAGGGTGGGGAAAGGGGCAGGCGGCCCCTCTGATGGGGTCCTGGCCTGGGAGCAGTGGGGCCCCAGGGGGCCTGCAGGGCCAGGGCATGAGGCTGGGTGAAGGCAGAGTCTGAAGGCTCACCCAGGCCTCCTGTCCTGTGAGGGATGAGTCCTCCAGGGCTGGACGCTGTTGTTGCTCCTCCACGAGGGAGGTGCCCATTAGGTATTGCCCTTCCTCCCCTGCTGCCCGTCTGGCTTCTAATCATCTCTCTCAGGGCTGACTTCCCGCTGCCGGCTGCCTCCCAGGCCCGCAGCAGCTGGAGCGCCCCAGGGTTCTTGGGCACCTCGGTGCTGTCCAGCTCGTGGCTGACCTGGATCCCACAGGACTCCACGGCCAGTCAGCGAGCCAGCACCCTGGGATCTCACTCTCAACAGACAAACACTGGGTACCCCAGGAGCTGTCCACACCCTACTCATTGGGCCGCCTCAGGGCCAGAGTGGAAACCAGCCAGGTGGTCTGATCTTGGCTCCAGTGCCGGGAGGACCTGACCATCTTCCGGTCTTTGCCAGGTTTGTGGCAGGGCACGTAGGTTCTGACCTGGGGGCCTCCATGCTACTTTCAGAAGAGGTTTCAGAGAAACATCCTGGCATTTGGAGTCAGGCAGGGCCGGGCCTAAACTCTGGCGCTGCCACTGAGCCCGTGTGTCACTGTGCGTGGATGTGTTGTTTCTCAGAGCCTGAATTTCCGTCTCTGGAAGGTCGTCCCTACTTTTTGCACAGGGCCCTCATGAGGCTTACATCCGGTAGGTAATGAATGCTAAAGCCCTTACGACCCACTGCAGAGGTTTGCATTAAAATACTTCTAAATGTTCTATCAGAACTTCATTTCTCTCCTGTCTCCCTCCATCTCTCACATGGTATCTTCTCGGGGTCCAAGCTTTGGAGCAGGTAGGCAGGAGGCCCAAGAGGGTCAGCAGAGAGCACACCGTGGTGCTCGACTGCTCTGGGGGTGGCTTGCGCCCTGCCCACCCGCCCTGCTCCACGTTTCATCACCTCAGTAGCCATTTCCTTAGCTTGGGCTGGATGCTCTTGGGCAGGATGTAGATCCCATTCTTCCAGGGAACACTTAAGATTGGCAGCTGCTGTCTGAGACTCTGAAGGGATGAGGTGGGAGAGCAGGGAGCCTGAGGCCCTGTTGGGCTGGTCCTACTGTCCCCCCCGCCATGCAAGCAGGACCCTAAGAGGCTCAACTGCGGCAGCCCCGGAGCCCTATGGGCAGAAGCTGGCAGGGGAGTTAGGGAGAGATTGGCCAGGCTGGCACCTCCCAGCCCAGTGTTCTTGTTCCTGGGCCCCAGGACTTTGCTGAGGGGCTGCGGTTGGGGGCCGCTGCCTGTGGAAACGTGGCAGGGGAGTGGGGCAGGGTGAGCGCACTGAGCACCACACTCCCAGCCGGGCCCTCTCTCCCGGCACCTCAGTCTCGAGGATCAGCTCACAGGATGCCAAGATCTCGCCCTCTTCCTCCTCCAACCCTTTTACAAGGGGGTGCCACCTCATAGGGGGCAGGATCCGGTTTTGGACATCCAGCCAGACCACCGGTGACCACATGCTCCGTCCCCACAAGCTCTCATTGCCCTGGAGGGAAGGGGAAGTTCACAAAACATGGAGGCCAGGCTGGCAGGGGTCTGGCTCCTCCTGGGATTCTGACAACTCTAGGATCAATGCGATGTGCTCTGCGAATCAGGTCCCGCTGGAGCACTTTCTGAATATTCTCCTCTAAAATAAAAGCTCCTGGGCTTCCCTGGTGGCGCAGTAGTTGAGAGTCCGCCTGCCGATGCAGGGGACGTGGGTTCGCGCCCCGGTCCAGGAAGATCCCACATGCTGCGGGGCGGCTGGGCCCGTGAGCCATGGCCGCTGAGCCTGCGTGTCCAGAGCCTGTGCTCCGCACCGGGAGAGGCCACAACAGTGAGAGGCCCACGTACCGCAAAAAATAATAATAATAAAATAAAAGCTCCTCACGGAATTCCCTGGCGGTCCAGTAGTTAGGACTCTGTGCTTCCACTGCAGTGGGCACAGTTTCCATCCCTGGTCTGGGAACTAAGACCCGGCATGCCACACGGCACGACCAAAAAAAATACATTAAAAACTTCTCAGAGCTCTTCCCAGCCCAGCCCACCTTACCTGGGGGTCCCGCTGCCACAGTTCCACCACCACAAGTGGCGGTCTCTCTTTGGTGTCCTGGGGGTTCTCGTACAGGAGGAGGTGCTGGAAGATGAGCGTCTGGGCCCACGTAGGGGCCGCAGAGCTCTTCAGGGTTTGGGTGCACTGGCTGTGGTTCAAGAAGACCAACCAAATGAAGGGCGCTGTGGGTGGAAGGAGAGCCGTGCCTTTGAGCTGCCGAGTGAGGCTCTCCTCTCTTCTGGCTGCTGCCGCCACTGGACTGGGTACCCGGGGAGGCTCAGGCCAGACAGCCACAGCCACTCCAGCTCCCCAGAAGGCCATCTCACAGTAAGCCACAGAGCACATGGGCTTATAGCTAGAGGCCCCTTATACCATCATGGTTGGGGCCTAGCTGTCACAGACGCAGAGGGCCCGGCGGCTCCTCTGGAGCGGTTCTGGGGACCAGGCTACACGTGGCTGCCCTTGCACAGCATCAGCAAGTGGCCTTGGCATCAAGGAACATCACAAGGCCCTCTCGACGAGGGTGCTGATGCCCAGTAGACACAGCTCCCAGCAGACACCCACTGCCCTGGCTCAGCCCCCTCATCCAACAGTCTGGCTCCCAACAAACAGGGCCACTGCCAGCCCAGGGCAGGAGCACGTGACTCACCTGAAACCTCCCATGGGGCCTCCACACAGGGCTAGAAATTGCCACCCCTCCTCCCCACCCCTCATCTTCTGTCCAGCACAAGGGACAAGTGGTTCCCAAGCGTGTCATCCTCTCTCTCGCCTTTGTGTCTCATCCTCCCTCTTCCTTGTCAAGGCCCAGCAAACTCCTCCTTCCTCTTCTAGGCTCAGCTAAGTGGCCTCCAGTGGGATGAAGCCTCCCTGTCTTGATTCCACAGTGTTGGGGACACACCTCAAGAGCGGTCCTGCCTTGTATTCCTTGTTCTTGTGTCTTTTCCCCAAACCAGGGCCATGAGCTGCTGGGGGCAGGGGTCTGCATGTGTGTCACCCCCTCCTCGCCACACCCTTTATACTGCTGGGTGGCCCCATGGAGGGGCTGGGGGAGAAGTGGTGCCCACGCCTACCCTGGAATGTCTGGATGTGGTTGGACATCAGGTTCCGGGCCTGGTAGATGTAGCAGAAGAGCTGGTAGTAGTGGGGCTCTGGGTAAGAGAGGAGCTGTGTCCGCCACCCGCCCCCAGGATCCCCACCCCATGCCCCCTGCTCCCTGCCCTCAGGGGCTGGGTGATCTCTGGGGGAGCCCTCCAGGAGCTCCTGATTCTGTCCAGTCTCCGTGTCGACGACACCATGTCCGCTTCCCTCTTAGCTTGTTGTTTCATATCTAGACTCTGCCCAGGACAGACTCCCTGAGGCTCACAGGTGCCTTTCCTGTCTCCCCCAGCCCAGGCCCAGGTCACCCTTCTCCCCATCCAAAGCCTGAGGATGTGGCTCCGGAGCCCAGGTCCCCCCACCTGCAGTGGTCAGTGCATCTGGCCACACGGGGCGTCTCTGTTTGCCTGGCGCACCAGGGGGCCCTGGCTCCGGAGGTGGGGTTGCAGGGAAGAGACACCCAGCCCACTGGGGCTTTACCAAGGATCCTTCCAGGAGGAATATGGGTGCAATGCCTTTGACCTTGTTGGGGGCCAGCCTGCAGTGCCAGCGGCGGCGACGGAACCGGCTCTGGGGCTGAGGGTTCAGGTGGAACTTGGAGCCGAAGACGCCGTACTCCCAGCCTGCCTCGTCCTCAGCCAGGCTGGGGTGGTGCTGCGGGGAGAGCTGAGTCGCCCTCTCACCTGGCCGAGGGTGGGTCCCACCCATGGTCCCACCAGGTCCCTGACCAGGCGGCCCCTCACCAGCTGCAGGAAGGACAGGGCCTCCTGCTCGTGGCTCAGCCTCCTGTGGTTCCGGTAGCGCACGTGCGCCCAGCGCCGGCGGCGGCAGGAGTAGTAGGTCTTCTCCACCGAGTTCCAGACCTGGGGCAGCCCCGAGGGCGGGATGCCCACTCCGTACTCCCCGCCTGAGGGACCAGGACACAGCCCGTGGGTGCCCAGGGGCCCACAGGCTCGGGGGCTCGGACAGGCCTGAGATATAAGCCCCGGAAGGGCAGGCCGAGGGGACAGTGCTGTCCCTCACGTCCAGGTCTCTCCAGCCAGAAAGGAAGGTGTGGTCACACTGCGTCACCCGGGTGGCCTGGGCTCAACTGCCCATCTTACAGACAAGGAAGGTGAGGCTCACAGGCGTCCTGGGACCCGCACAAGGTCACACAGCCCGTAAGCAGAAGAGGCTGCATCTTGAGCCCAGGTCTTCCGACTCCCAGCCCACCGCCCCTTCCCTGGAGCCACCTGGGGTGAACCAGGCTCTGGACGTGACCCCAGTTCACGTGCTCGGGAGGCGCGTAGCACCTGCCCTGTCTTAAAGCTGGGGCCCACGTCTGTGGCAAGGGTGGAGGCCCTGCTCTCCGGAGACTGAGGACCCCCAGGAATGCAGGCCTACCCCACCTGACAGCCTGGCTACTTTCAGTTCCAGGCCCTGCCGCCCTTAGCCGCTGCCCAGAGGACTGACCCTCATTGTCCACCACGTGATTCAGCTCCACAGCCCAGTTCTTCTTCGCGTGCCAGCCTTGGGGGCACGTCACATTCTCCCAGGCCTCCACGGGTTCTCCATTCTGTGCGTGGACAGAGAGGGTGGGCCAAGGGCCGTCTTGCTCGCCTACTACAGCCATTGTGGCCTCCAGCCCCCAGGAGCAGACCGCTCTTTTTACATCAGACCGCTCTTTTTACATCTGATGCCACCCACGTGTTCACTTAATACACTTTTACTGGCTTGCCTTTCCGAACCGTACGTGTATTTTTTAAAGGAAACTTTATATAAGCAGTGTCAGTGGAACCACTCACCATAAATAGGAAACAACCATACAAAAGACTGTGAAAGCAAAATAGTGTGACTGAATCTCAGCTGGACGCTGCTGCCCGCCCAAGGAGGCTCTTGGGAAGGGGAGACCAGCGTGCGTGACAGATGGGTTAAACCTCACTGTACAATCAGTGGCCACCAGCCTCCTGGGGCTCCTTAAATTTAAGTTCGTTAAAAATGAAACAAGGGCTTCCCTGGTGGTGCAGTGGTTGAGAGTCCGCCTGCTGATGCAGGGGACACGGGTTCGTGCCCCGGTCCGGGAAGATCCCACATGCCGCGGAGCAGCTGGGCCCGTGAGCCATGGCTGCTGAGCCTGCACGTCCGGAGCCTGTGCTCCGCAATGGGAAAGGCCACAAAGTGAGAAGCCGTGTACAGAAAAAAAAAAAAAAGATCAGGAATTCCCCTGTGGTCCAGTGGTTAGGGCTCCACGCTTCCATGGCTGGAGGCCCAGGTTCGATCCCTGGTCGGGGAACTAAGATCCCGCATGCCGTGCGGTGCAGCCAGAAAAAAAGAAACAAAATTCAAAGTTCAGTTCCTTACTGAATTCTGGGTAAAAGCGCCACCTTCGGAAGGGGGAAGGAAAGGTGCCCACTCTGTCGTTCTTCCAGTCCCATTTAGGGGACCTCTCCCCACCACCTTGGGATACAAACCCCATCAGCGCTCACCCAAGGTCACACCAGGGAGCAGGGCTCAGATGGCAACGCCTGATCCAGTGCTCTTTCCACTCAGACACCCCAGCTTCCAAGGTGCCCCCCTGGTTGAATCGCTTGCCCCCCCGCTCACCGCGTCTGTGTTGGGGATGGCGGCAGGCACCCACGCCCCCGTGGCATCCCGGTGCTGGTTCTCGTACACCTCCTCCAGCACCTGGCTCTTGTTGATGTCTGTGTCCAGGAGGAGCCTGGGGGCAGTGAGACCCCAAGTTCCCAGCATATCTCCCTGAGCTAACAGGCCCCTGGGGTCCTCCTCTGTTGGCTGAGCGCTGCCGTACCTGGCAGCCCCACCTGCTCTGGGCAAGGCTGGGCAGCGGGGCCTGGCATGCAGGGTAGGGTGGTGGGCAGGTCCCCCTGTCCTATGCACCCCAGCCCCCGGGACCAGGCTGCAGTGGCTGTGTGCCCGCCTCTCTGGGCTGCTGCCTACTGGCCCTCCTGGGTAAAAAGAAGTGTCAGCTCCAGTGCTGCCTGTCCAGGGGCACACAGGCTCCGGGTCCCGCATCCCAGCCTTACCTCCGCTGAGGTTCCACTGTCCGTGGCCCCTGCCAGTGCCATCCATGGGGCTCCTTGAAATCCTCCTTGAGGAGGGCCTTGTGCCCCATGACGTCCGAGAAGCTGGGGCAGTGCTGCAGCCACTGCTGTCCCCACTGGTCCTTATGCTTGGCCTGGTTCTCGTACTGGGGGAGGGGAGTCCATCAGTGCCTGCTGCCACCCCCAGCATACCCAGCACCGGCCCTAGGCCCCCCACTCTGGGCTGTAGGCACCTCCCAGAAATGTGGTAGTCAGGCAGAGGGCCATGTGGCACCTGCCCAGGGGCAGGAGCTGCGTTGTCGCTTGTAACGGGACGGCACTGCCCCCGCTGTCAATCAGCACAGACAGCTGCCACTCATCAAGTGCTCACTGTGGCTGGGCCCATGCCAAGGGCATTACATGAACTATCCCCTTTCAGCTGCACACTCCCATTTCACAGGTGAGGAGACTAAGGCTCAAAGGTCACCTCTACCCCAGGCGGCTCAGCTCTCGAGGAGTGGAGGGGGGTGGATGCCTGTGTTAGAGCCTGGTGGTGCCTGCGATGTGACCTGTCTGCCCTGTGTCACTGCTGACCCTGGGGAACCTGGTCCTGCTCCACCACTGCCCCGTCTTTGCTGCCTCTGGACCTTTCTCCCACATTCCCCTTCTGGGCACACACTCATCCTAAATCCCTCTCTGTCTCAGCACCTCCAAGTTCTACAATCTATCCACAACATGCAACTTAGGAACCATGAAAACGTTTTGACAAAGTAAGTTAAAAAGCCCGAAACTCAAAACTTATTTCTCTTCTGTTCTCAGGACCTTCGCCTGAGCCACGTCCTCCCCTCCTCTGATTGCAGAGCGGCCTCTGGCCGGCTGCTCACACACCTCCTGGGTTTACAGTTCTAAGGGAACATGCCTCATTTCCGGCTCCTCTGACTGTCCCAGGCCTCCCCCTCCCCGGGACCACCAGGCTGGCCTGCAGGACCCAGCTGGGGTCGGCAGGGGTCCCGGGCTGTCACGCTGATGATGGACGAGACCCCCCTGCAAGCAGTCCGAGCCTTGCTCACCTCACACATCCTGAACTAATTGGGAGAAACTCCCAATAAACCTCCATCTGGGTGAGAGTGACCAGCCCCAGGGGACCATTCAGCTGCTCTCCTGTCACCACAGCCCATGGCTTGTCAACAGGGGACCTCTTTAGTTTCTGCCACCTCTCTCAAGCCCCTTTCATGGTTCTCAGATTCTGCCAGTGATGTTCTTCTCCACCTTCGGAGCTGGGCTGTTGCCGGGTCACCCTCCCGCCGGCCCCACCCGGGGCCCCGCTCACCGTCTCCGCGGACACGACCACTTCGCCCTGGCGGAGCAGCAGCAGATCCTTGCTGTCGGTCACGTTGCCGAGCCACATGCAGACCCGGAGCTGGGCCGGGAGCGTGTCCTTTCCTTCACCCTCTGGGTACTGAGCCAGAGGCAGGTCAACAACCATGGGGGTGCAGGCCCCCAGGGGCAGGGGTGCGGGTGAGGGAGGGGCACACACACCAGCCCCTTCACCCTGAGCCCTGGGAGCAGGGGCCTCACACTGAGCTGGGTGATGGCCATAACAGAGGCTGGTACGGGTTGTTGGGGGAGAGGGTCAGTGCCTCTGGGGAACCTGGGAATGCTCCAGGGAGGACTGGTGCTGATGGTGCCATTGACAATGATGCTTGCTATGTGCCAGGCAACGTGCTAAGTGCTCTGATCCTCACACACCACCACAAGGCAGGCATCATTATCGCCAGGCCCATTTCACAGAGGAGCAGGCTGAGGCCAGACACGGTCAGGAGTTGGCTCCGGCTCACACAAGCCAGTGAGTGGTAGAGCCAGGATTCAAGTCTCAGTGATTCTTGCAGGATGAGAAGGACTCAGGTGGGCCCTTCCACCATGGCAGAAAGGGCAGTAGGGAGCCAGGGACATCTTCGAGACGGAGGCAGTGTCCCCCACCTGCCTCCCAGGGGGAGGGCTGGAAGCACAGGGCCATCTTCAGGGCAGGGGACTTGTGGTCAGTCAGCCTTATTTATGGATTGTGTCTGATATGAGGGGCTGGCACCCAAACCTTATAGGTATTAAATATGTAGATAGCAGCCAATCGTGGTCCACGGGAGACAGGACAGGGACAGGACCAAGTGAAGCATCAGGATGATGGAGGGGACAAATTTGAGGAATACTTATGGGTGGCATGGACTTGGTGTCGGCCACATGCTGATGATCCCAGGCCCCCGCCTTCCTCTGGAGAACTGTTTAAACCCTATTTCACCTGGTAAAGGGCCTGACAGAGAGGAAGTGGGCATGCCCTTGGGAAGCTCATGGGGGCTGCCCGGGGCGGGGGGGTTCAGGGCTTCTCCCTTGGGACGTCCTGGGCCCTCTCCTCCCCTGAGGACCCC
This sequence comes from Mesoplodon mirus, assembly GCF_964341445.2. Classification (NCBI taxonomy): domain Eukaryota; kingdom Metazoa; phylum Chordata; class Mammalia; order Artiodactyla; family Ziphiidae; genus Mesoplodon; species Mesoplodon mirus. The sequence goes on along the minus strand of NC_138990.1, from coordinate 15,168,831 downwards.
TGGCCTCCCCACCTGCAGGAAGAGGGTCTGTGTCTTCCCACAGAACCTGCCGGAGTGCCGGGTCCTAGTCCGGGAGAACAGGATGGTGTGGGTGGGCACCTGTGCATAGGCCACTCGCTGCTCCCGGGACATCAGCCAGATCATCACGTCCGGGAGGTTCATCTGGGGCTGCCGGATGGGAGAGCGTCAGGCCCACGTGGCCGGCTCCAAGGCCCGCTGCCGGCCGGAGTGTCCAGCACCCACCTCAGGGAGCACGGCATTAAGGCGGTACAGCCAGCCCTCTACAGTGGCCACCATGTCCCTGGGCTGGGCTTCCTTGGCCTTCCGGGCCAGCTCCTGCAGAAGGAGGCTGCGGAGCTGCCACCTCTTCTTGTCCAGGTCGGTTGCTTTGGGCTGATCAGTCATGCAGGGCAGTGGGTACCTGTGGCCAGGACCGGGAGGGCGGGAGCTGACCATGTCCCTTGCTCACCATCCTGCCCAGCCTCAGTGCCCTTCCTAGACCCAAGATCCTGCCCCACGCCTGCTGGCCTGACCCGGGGAGCCCTGCCCACCCTCCTTAGGAAGCCCACTCACTGCGGTCCTGGCCCCTGGGCCCTCACCCTTCCCCTTCCCATCCTCCCAGCCCCTGTAGTGTGCCAGGCCCGTGCTCAGGACCTCCTCGTGGACAGAGGTGTGAGCTGTGAGACAGGGGCCAACCAAACCCGGCGGGAGTGGGGAGGAGCCAAGTGGGCTGCCGGGCCAGGAGGAGCAGAACAGGCAGAACCCCAAAGAGGGCCTTGTGGATAGAAGGAGCGGCAGGGGAAAAGGTGCGGGCCGGGACGGTGCCGGGCTTGTCTGGACAACGGGGAGGCTGGTTTGGGGGGAGCACCAGGCATGGGTGTGGGGGCAACAGTGATGGGTGGGGAAGTCAGGGCCATTTTGGGGGTCCCTGAATGGGAGAGAAGCGGCTCTGTGGTTTGGGGAGAGATCTGCGCAGAGCTCATATTTCCTGCGGAGGCAGGGGTGCGGAAGGGTGGCGGTGAGGGCTGTTCTGTAGGGTCCTGTCTGCGCCCCAGACCCTGTGTGAGCCTGATCTGGCTCAGCCCCAGCCCCGGGTGAGGGGCCCACCGCCCCTACTTGCAGTCCTCCATCAGCTCCCTCAGCAGTTTCTCCCACTGGGGAAGCAGAGCCAGGTCCCTTGGATTCCTCATGGATTTCAGGGTGTCCAGATTGGCTTTCTGCTCAGCAGGAGAGAAGTGGCAAGTGAGCATGGGGCTCCCTCAGGACAGGCTGCAGGGCTGATTGGCCCAAGATGGTTTCAGCCAGGACTTGGGGACATTTGAGGGGTAACCTGGGGATGTCAGTCCGAAGCGGTCACACGCCCTTGCAAGGCTAGGATTCCCACCCACCCTCCCAAGGGGTGGCGGGAAGGAGCCAGGACAGGGTGGGACCGTGAAGAGGTTACAGGGCCCTGACGCTGGGCTCCCTTTCTATCGGTGCGAGAAAGTCGTATCTGAGGCGGGGGCATCGGGTGGCTCTCCTGCCTACAACTGCTCTGCAGCTTCCTTCCTTAACCGACACGAAGACCTTTTGTGATCGGACCCTTCCCAGCTTCCCTGGCCTTCTTTCCACGTCACCTCCAGGCCCCCACCACCCCCGAACTTCCTATCACCATGGCTCTGCCTGTCGTTCCCTTCTCTGCACCCCACCACTGCCCCCAGCAAGACTCTGCCCCAATGTCATCTCCTTTTTGAACACCTCCTCTGACTCTCCTCTCTCCCCCGCCCCAATCTCTCTGCCCCCATGGTTCTCCTGCATCTCCACCGCAGCCCTGCTGCACTGCATACCGCCTATTTGCATATCCGACTTCCCTGCTGGCGAAGACTGTGTCTACCCATCGTTGTGACTTCAGTGCCTGTGTCTGGCACGTCCGTCTCAGTTGGTGTGGATTGCATGAGAGAGCTGAGTGACCGGGTTCCTAAGACTGCGGTTCATTTTCCCAAGTCTCCCATCAATGACCCGGGTCCTTCCCTGTACCACCACCCCATCCCCCACCCCCACCCCACTCACCAGGCGGTCCCGAGTGAACTGGAGGAGGTTGAGGCAGTTCATGTGGAAGCTGACGTCCTCCCAGTAGGAGGTCACGGCCACAACGGGCTTGGTGTTGTACCAGGGCACATAATGGTAGATGTTCCCTGAGACACAGAGACACGAGCAGGGGATGGGGGCTGGAGGTCTGAAGGACAGTGTTCCCTCACTGTGTCCCCTCAGAGGACCTTTCTTGGGCTACTTCATTCCTCTAGGATCTGCTAAGCATCCTCACTGGACCCCTCCTACTGGAAGGTGGGCTGCAGGCCAGTCCAGGATGGATGCGCTTTGATGAGCACAGCCGGCTGGCCGGAGCATTCCCTGTGCTCAGTGTCACACAGCCTTACAGAGTCCCCAGTTTACAGGTGGGAAAACCCAGGCTAGTGATTGGAAGTAGTTTCCCTGTGGTGGCACAACCAGGTGGTATAACGCAGGCATTCAGTTCCAGAGCCCGTGCCCCTAACTCAGGCAAGATGTCAAGGCCAGGGGCCTGCCCTGAGGTAGGGTCTTCCTTCTGGGTGGTGGGTAGGCACAGGAGGAGTGGGTCCTGGGTTCGGGAGCCCCAGGGTTTGGTTGACGTGGGCAGACATCTGACATGAAGGGCCTGCCGTGCAGAGGAGCGAGCGTGGACAAAAGCCAATGATGGGCTTGGCAGGCCGGGCCTCCTGGCCATGATCCTTATTGAAAAGAGCGGGGGACTTCCCTGGTGGAGCAGTGGTTAAGAATCCGCCTGCCAAGACGGGAATAAAGGCACAGACCTACTAGAGAATGGACTTGAGGATACGGGGAGGGGGAAGGGTAAGCTGTGACAAAGTGAGAGAGTGGCACGGACATATATACACTACCAAACGTAAAGTAGATAGCTAGTGGGAAGCAACCGCATAGCACAGGGAGGTCAGCTCCGTGCTTTGTGACCACCTAGAGGGGTGGGATAGGGAGGGTGGGAGGGAGGGAGACGCAAGAGGGAAGAGATATGGGAACATATGTATATGTATAACTGATTCACTTAGTTATAAAGCAGAAACTAACACACCATTGTAAAGCAATTATACTCCAATAAAAATGTTAAAAAAAATATAAGGTGGTTCAGCAAAAACAGATGAAGCAAAAAAAAAAAAAAGAATCCGCCCGCCAATGCAGGGGACACGGATTCGAGCCCTGGTCCGGGAAGATCCCACATGCCGCGGAGCAGCTAAGCCCGTGCGCCACAACTACTGAGGATGCACTCTAGAGCCCGTGCTCCGAAACAAGAGAAGCCACCGCAATGAGAAGCCCGCATGCCTCAACAAAGACCCATCGTGGCCAAAAAATAAATAAATAAATTTAAAAAAAGAAAAGGGGGGAAAAGCTAGGTGAAGCATAAAGGAACCTTTTTTTTTTTTTTTTTTGGCCACACTGTGTGCCTTGCGGGATTTTAGTTCCCCGACCAGGGATCGAACCCAGACCCATGAGAGTGAAAGCACAGAGTCCTAACCACTGGACCACCAGGGAATTCCCAAGGAATTCTTTTTATGAGATGTATTGCTGGGTTGAGATAAAAGCAAGAAATCCACAGAAACCAAAAATAAAGTAAAAGCAGAAAGTCTGTGAGGCAAGCGGAAGCAAAGCAGACTTTTCTCCTCTTAGTTTCTGGCAAATCTTGGAGAACCGGTTCTTCTCTTTGACGACTGCCAGGGCCCAGGAGAGAGAGCCGAGCACTGCCCGGGGTGGGCAGTCTAACAGGACACCCCATGTGACATGGGTGGAATTGCATCCCCTATAAAACTATGCTGAAGTCCCAATCCCTGCTACCTTTGCATGTGACCTTATTTGGAAATAGGGTCATTGCAGCTGTAATTAGGTAAGACGAGATCGTACTGGACTAGGTTGGACCCTTAACCCATAATGACTGGTGTCCTTATAAGCAGAGGAGAGGGACAGAGAGATGACAGGGCTGTAGAGACACAGAGACAGAGGCAGAATGCTGTGTGGAGATGGAGGCAGAGATGCAGTGATACATCTACATGCCAAGGAGCACCGAAGATGGCAGGTAACACGCAGGAGCTGGGAGAGAGGCGTGGAAGAGATTCTCCCCCGGGTCCATCAGAAGGAAGCAACCCACCAACACCTTGATTTCAGACGTCTAGCCTCCAGAACTGTGAGATAACTCATTCGTGTTGTTATAAGCCGCCCAATTTGCGGTACATTCTGATGGCAGCCTGAGCAAACTAGTCTGCTATGCAGAGCTGGCACTGCAAACCCTAAGCCCTCAATCAGTGAGAAAGAATCCACCACACGGAAGAAGACAGTAAGGAAACTCGCCCATCTCCAGCGTGGCTCCGGGTAGAGGGGCAGGAATTTTCCCGAAAATTTGTAACCACAAGTGGGGCCTCATGCAGGTTGCATTCTGCACTCATGCCACCTGCACCGTCTGGAGAAAACTTGACGCAGTCTCTGGTTGGCAATGCCCCAGGTAACTAGAGGAGGCAAAGACAAATCCTCACTGGAGCATGAAATTTGGGTCAAGTCCCAAAGGATTCCCACAGATAAAGTTCCAAGAAAACGAGCAGCTAAGAAGCAATATACATACCCTCTACCCCAGCAATTCTGCTCCTAGGTATACAACCAACAGGAAGGCATAGAACAGCATTATCAAAAGAAAAGTGTTCACAGTGGCATTACTCATAACAGTCCAAAGTTAGCAACCACCAAAATCTCCTTCAGCAGTAGAAGCCATAAATAAATTACGGCATTTGCACAATGGAATACTATACAGCAATGAAGATGAACGAGCCACAACTACAGCCAACAGCATCTAGGTTTGTGAATGCATGTCACAAGTAAAATGATGAGCAAAAGAAGCCAGGCACAAAACAATACACACTATAGGATTTCTTTTATATAACGTTAAAAACCAGGCAAAACCAACTGGCAGTTAGGAGAGGGATAGCAGCCCTTGGTAGAGGGGGATTGAGGGGCTCAAGGGGCCTCTGGGATGTTGGGACTTTGTTTCGTGGTCTGCATGTTGTTATGTGGGTATGTTTGCCTTGCGATAGTTCATTCAGCTGGACGCTTTGGTTTGTGTACTCTTCCATAGATGTGTTATACTTGAGTCAAAAGTTTACTCAAGAATTTAAGAAAATAGTGGGAGCAAAAAAGGCAACATACATAAAATACAGTGTGTCAAGTGGTGGAAAATGCTATGGAGAAGGATGAAGTGAGGGAGAGGGAGAGGGATCTGCCAGAAGTTTTTAATAGAATGGTGGATTACCTAAGGCCTCTCCTGAAAAATCTAGAAGAAATTATGCAGAATGCAGCCCAGAGAGATGAAAAACGTAGAAGAAAGTTTTTTTTTTAATGGTCCATATTAAATGGACCAGATTTAGTAGCTTTCTTTTCTTTCTTTCTTTCTTTCTTTCTTTCTTGGCTGCACTGGGTCTTTGTTGCTGCGCATGGGCTTTCTCTAGCTGCGGTGAGCAGGGGCTACTCTTCGTTGTGGTGCCTGGACTTCTCAGTGTGGTGGCTTCTCTTATTGCAGAGCACAGGCTCTAGGCACATGGGCTTCAGTAGTTGTGGCACTAGGGCTCAGTAGTTGTGGCTCACGGGCTCTAGAGCGCAGGTTCAGTAGTTGTGGCGCACGGGCTAAGTTGCTCTGCGGCATGTGGGATCTTCCTGGACCAGGGCTCGAACCTGTGTCCCCTGAGTTAACAGGTGGATTCTTAACCACTGCGCCACCAGGGAAGTCCCAAAAGATTTTAAAATGTGCAGAACAGAATGAGAAGTTCCACAGAGGATAGAGTGAATTCGAGAGAGAGCTAGGAAAGAAAAGGGGAAGAGGTAATTTTCAAAGAGAAAGTATTTTATAATTATCCTGAATTGTTGAAAAGATGCCAGTTTCAGACCCTGGCACTGAGTGAATCACTGGAATGATAAATAAGCAGAGATCTATGACTGGGGCTCTCAGATATGAGCGTGCTGATACAAGACAGCAATTTTCTTCTTCTACTCTTGGAGAGCATACAAAAGCAACAAGGAGAAGGAAAATAACTCCATTTTCAGCAAAACAAGGAGACAGATATAATCTGCAGGCTCAAAATACACATAAGGGCTGCCAAAAGCAACTGTGAGTGCCCTAGGAGCTGCAAATATTAAAGGGTGGCAGAAGTCACCTGCGTGGAATGAATAACAAGACAGACAGAGAGAGTCACGGCTTGATGGGAGCCGAGTGCAGAACGTGCCAGCAAAAATACACCCCCAGAACGAACTCGGGACTCAGACAAGGACATGTGAGCTGGCAAAACTCAGAAAACGAATAGAAAAAAACCAAAAACATCACAGGAAGGAAGACCACATGAAAGGAAGCCCAAGGGACATTAGACTCTGCAGACAATCCAGTGAGAGGCACAGAAATAAGAAAAGCGACCAAAATAAGATGGAAATAAAGAGCCAAAAAGGATCAGGGAGAAAATGACAGATACAGAAGAAAACCAAGGAGAATTATTAAGCCCATCAGTGGAGACCCCGAAGTAGAAAACCTGAACAATGGAACAGAATATTTAAAAATATAATTAAAAAAAACTCACATGGCAAAAGGATAGTCCTTTTAACAAATGGTGCTTGAAAAATTGGATACCCGTATGCCAATTAATTCAAAATGAATGATACAGATAAATGTAAGAATTAAAACTAAAACATTTTAGAAGGAAAAATTGGAGAAAATCTTCATGATCCTGGGTTGGGCAAAGAGTTCTTAGATATGACACGATAAAAGAAAAAAAAATTGAACTTCAGCCAATTGAAAATGTTTGCACTTCAAAAGACACCATTAAGGGGCTTCCCTGGTGGCACAGTGGTTGAGAGTCTGCCTGCCAATGCAGGGGACACAGGTTCGTGCCCCGGTCCGGGAAGATCCCACATGCGGCGGAGCGGCTGGGCCCGTGAGCCATGGCCGCTGAGCCTGCATGCAAAAAAAAAAACAAAAAAAAAACAGGCAGACAAGGGGGATGCATGGGAAGCCCTTCATGGGTAATGAGAGGGTGAAGCTGACAAAGATGAAAGTGAGATTGTGTTCCTCTAGAGAAGTGGTTCTCAAACTTTAGCATGCATCCCAGTCACCTGGAGGGCTTGTTGAAACACAGATTGCTGTTCTGTTTTCTGCTTCTGTAGGTGTGGGGTGAAGCCAAGAATATGCATTTCTATCAGTTCCCAGGTGATGCTGATGGGGCTGGCCTAGGGACTGCACTTCGAGAAACTTATAGTGCCCCATAGAAGTGTCCAATGAGTATACATTGGATGAAAGGATGGATGGGTGGATGGGTGGTTGGTTGGATGATTGGGTTAGTGGATGGGTGGTAGTTGAATGGATGAATGTGTGGATAAGTGGATTCCAGGATGGATGGAAGGTGGGCAGGTGAGTCGTGGATGGTAGCCACATGGCTGGATGGGGGAGGTTCAGAGTAGTAGGAAAGACATGAGGTTGGGAAGCTGTGGCGTGGAACGTAGTGTAGAGAAGGACTTGAAGTCAAAACCTAGTTTCAGCTCTTGTTGTGGGTTCTCCACCTACCAGCGAGCTGTGCAATGTTTGGCAGGTAACTTCACCTCCCTGAAGCTCACTTTCCTCACGTCTAATGTGGGTTGACAACGCCTATGAATGTACCGTGAGCTAATACCATTGAAACGACCAGCACAGAGCCCGGCATGCACTGGCTGCTCTCTGCTCTTCTGTTGGTTCTGACTCTTACCATCATATATCACTTGGCTGTACTGTGTGGTGGAGACGAGAGGCTTGTAACTCAGGTCCATCTTGTTTCCATAGTGACCAATGCTGACCTCGAATTGGATCAGGTCCTTAAAGTTGGGCATCATGGTACAGGAAAGGAAGATGACGCACAGCCCATACTTCTGGTGGTTCTGGTGCTTCTAAAACAATAACCTACCACATCCCCAGTGCGTAAGCCAAGGGATGAACAAGTCTATAGGGACAGGCAGGGAGGCAAACATGAGGTGCCCAGTTTCTTTCAAAAGCTACCTTTGCTTCTATTCAGGGTGACCTAGACCATCACCGAACCCCTGCCTCCTCTCAAAATCCTGCCTTGACTCCCACTCACCTGGCTGATCAAGGGAAGTTCCTCCCAGGACTTCCATCACCTGGTCCCCTCCACCCAGCCAGCCCTGGTTCCTTCTCTTCCTGAAATCAGGCAGGAGGGTCTTCTCCCTGGTCAGGCTAGACTCTGAGTTGGGTCACCCCTACCCCTCTCTGTTTTGCCTAAATGCCCCCCATCGGATGAGACCGAGTATGGGCAGGGGTGCGTGGTGGAGGATGCATACACACACACATCTGCTCTTGGCTTTTCTCAAACCCCGTCCTCCCACCGCGAGTCCGTCTGCTCAGCTCCTCTATCCATCATGTGAGCCCCTCTCTCATTTCCACTGTCAGCCTCTGCCCTGCTTATGCATTCTCCCAGTCTGTTCACTAGCTCAAGTCTCCCCCTCTTAAAAAATAACCCTCCTTCTCCCATCTGAGCCACTATTTAGCTGTAACCTGATCTTATCTCCTTCAACTTTGCAGCCAAGTTTCTATGCACTCGCCTCTATGCACCGTCTGTAACTTCTCCCTCCCGCCCACAGCAGCCTGGCTTCTCTCCTGACCCAAGGCTACTGGTGTCTTCCTAATAACCAGCGCACACTTTTGGGTCCTCAGCCCTTCTCTCCGCCACATTCAGATCACTGATCGCTCCTTTCTGCAACTCTCCCCTCCGGAGGCTGCCTCAGTTCTCTGCTTTGCAGACTCCCCCTCCGTCTCTCTGCAGAGTCACCCTCCTCCTCCTCCAGTCTCATAGGCTGTGCTTCCTGATGGGCTCCAGCCTCAGCTCCCTTCTCCTTTCACTCCACCTACTCCCCAGGGCAATTCCTCCAGAACCTTGGATAGATCCTTGGATGTGTGTTGATGACACATCTGGCTGTCTAGCAGCCTTGGGGATTGGTCTTCGTGGGTGTCTCACAAGCACACGTCAAAGGTGGGATTCATCATCTCTCTCAGACCTGTTCCTCCTCTGGGGAGCCCATGTTGATGTACACCCCCCACCTTCCCACCTCGCCACCTGAGGCAGAAAAGGGGAGTCAGCCTCACTTCTTAGTGTCCTGTCGGTCAGTGGCTCTGATCGTTGTTTCCAAAGGGTCTCTGGCACCTGCTCCCTCCTCTCTAGTTCTCCTCCCCTGTAACTGTGTCCCCATTTCTCCTAAGTGGGTGGCCCAATTTACTCCCTTCCAGTCTATTCCTGACTCTGTTCCTCCTGACCCTTCCTCCCTCAGTGACCCTCCTTGGCCTTCAGGAAGAAATCCAGGCTCCTTAGAACATCATTTCTCCTTAACTGGATTACACATCTCTTAAACTGAAGCCTTGTCTTTACTGGGTCCCCTAACCTCCTGGGATTGGCACGGCAGGAAGCCCCCATAGGGGCTTAGCAAAGACTCAGGTGGATCGACCAAACATCCTCACACATCCAAAAAGCTCATTCCACTGCTGGCCAGGGCCTCTTGCAATGTCAGAAACGGGACCCACAGCAGACCAGGGGCAGGCAGAGGAGCTCCTTCTTCCTGGGTTACCTGACTCCTGTGGTTACCTCTACGCTGATCACATCTCGGGAGAGATCCTTCATCTTAGCATCTTGACGGGACTTGATGTGGGTGATTAACTCCAGGAAGACTCGGCCTCGATAAGCTAAACCATCCTTAACAATGTTGGGAATAGTCTAGTGTTGACAGGAAGGAAAACGGCGAGAAAAGGGATGAGAGAAAAAAAAAAACAACCAGGAAAGTCTCCCCTGAAACCTCTGTAGGAAGGACAGGGTTGTCCTGTAACTTCCTACCTAGGGCCGACCACAATCCCAGGGAGGAATTCCAGAAACTCCAGTCACGGCCATGACTGGAAACCTCTGGGCCCTGAGCCATCTTCTACACCCTTAGGTCCACTCTTCCGCTTCATGCAGCTCTACCTGCTGGCCCACCTGAAGGGCCCTGTTCCTGGTAAACCCCTCATGCTCGGAGGGGACCGTGGTAGCTATTGAATTATCCCAGCCTGGCCAATCAGGACAGGCCCCGCCTCCTCAGCAACAGTGATTGGTCCAAGGGGAGCACACATGACCTAGGAAGGCCAATTAGAATGCTTCCCTGGCCTTCCCTAATAGAGGCTTCTATGGTTCTCTTCCCAGCAGGGAGGCAAGACTGCAGTAGGAATGAATGAGGCCCAGGAAAGAGCAGGAGAGATGAGAGATGGAGCGAGCGTGGGAGAGTCTCCGAATGGCATTGAGGTCCTGGTTTCTGCAGCTCTTCCTCACGCAGATTCCTTCCCAGCCCCATTCCCTTCTTTTGCCAACTGGCTTTCTGGCATTTACCACTAGTCTTGAATAACCCAGTGCTTTTCCACATTTACCTGTGCTGTTTCTTTTGTTGCCCATGACTTTCCACCTGCCGAAACTCTTACCTGAGGTCTCATCTCAATGTCCCTTCCTCAGTGTCTGCCCAGAGCACTGCATCTGTTCCTTTCTTGTGCCACAGCACATGCCGCGTATTTATATGGCCATTTATGTACAGCCTTCAAGTCCTCTACTGGAGTGTGGTGGACAGAAACAAGGGCCTGGCCCTCCCCAGGCATTTCCCAGGCCCCGGTGCCTTACACATGGTTGGTTTTACCTCCTCTCTTCCCTAGAGCTGACATGAGAAGCTTACAGCATCTTCCTCCTTGATCCTGAAAGGGGCCTTTTTACCCCCACGGAGAGTCAGGAAGCTGGGGCCAAAGCAGGGGAGGAAGCCAGAGTACATGCCTGCAAGGGGAGAGGGTGAGAAGGGTCCCCAGGTCTGGGTGGGAGAGGTGTAGGAGGCGGGGCCGGGGGCTTGCTTGCCTTCCATTTCTGCTCCAGTGGACGAGATCTGGTTGAGGGACAGGCTGACCGTCCCGATCTCATCATGGCACTTGTTCCCGGGGCTGGAGAGAAACACACCCTGCAGGCTGAGCCCCTGGCCCAGCTCTGATTTCTTCCTCTCTGGCGTGTTTTCCAGTCTCCACCCAGTTGCTCACCAGTCCAAGACTCTGAACTTGATGTAGCTAGAGAAGCAGGGCAGCTGCAAGGGGCAAACGAGAGGGGCAGTGGGTGCCTGCTCGAATGGCCTGGGCCTTGCTGAAACTGGGATCAGGGGGAAAGTCCTGAGTCTGGGTCAAGGCCTGGCTCGGTTACCAGTGAGCCCAGTGGGACTGACCACGGGAGCTTACGGACCTTTGGCTGTGGGCCCCCCACTGCATCGGCCCTTTGCAAGGGCCTGGGAAAGGCCTTGGACTGTGTCCCATGATCATTTTGTATTCTTATTCTTAAAATGGCCCCTCATTACATAAGTTCCCTAGTGGACCTGGCTTCCCTGGTGGCGCAGTGGTTAAAAATCCACCTGCCAATGCAGGGGACATGGGTTCGAGCCCTGGTCTGGGAAGATCCCACATGCCGCAGAGCAACTAAGCCCGCGAGCCACAATTACTGAGCCCGCATGCCACAACTACTGAAGCCTGTGCACTTACAGCCCGTGCTCTGCAACAAGGGAAGCCATGAAAATGAGAAGCCTACGCACCTCAACGAAGACCCAACACAGTCAAAAATAAAAACAAATAAATAAATGTATAAAATTTATTTTATAAATTTTTCAAAATAAATTGGGTCCTAGTGGACCCGAGTCCACACTACTTTGGGCTGCATGATCGCAGTCCACACACGGCCCTTCAGTCTGGAGGCATGTTTACCAAGCCTCATGGGAAGGTTGTAGGCCTCGAATGTCTTCCTCACATTTAGCAGTTAACCTTTATTTATTTATTTAATTTAATTTAATTTTTATTTGGCTGTGCCCTGCAGCTTGTGGGATCTTAGTTCCCCGACCAGTGATTGAACCTGGGCCCTCAGCACTGAGAGCACGGACTCCTAACCACTGGGCCACCAGGGAATTCCCTAGCACCTAACCTTTAAACAGCGGGACATCTATCTCCTCAAAGAGTAAATCATAATAGCTGCCACTCTGGGGAGGTTTCTGTTGTCCCCAGCATGTCCTGGATGGTCTACGTGGATCACCTGAGAGACCCACCCCACCTACAACCCCAGAAGCCAGGAGCTATGATTATTCCCATTTTCAGACAGGAACACTGTGGCACAGAGAGGCTGAGTTACTGAAGTTCTCATGTAATATGCAGAGCCCCTACCCACTCTGCCATAAGCCAGCAAGGCCTGATTGTCCCTATTTACTGAGCGGGACTGAGGCCCAGAGAGGGACTTGCTTGAGATCGCACAGTAAGGGGTAGAATCAGGATTGGAACCCAAGCTTCTGAGTCTTATCTCTGCTCTGCCCTCAGTTATAAAAACAAAAAATCCACGTATAAAACAGAGCCGTTGGGGGTGAGGCCTGAGTGGGCCCCAAATCCTCTCAGCTGGAGCCTCTTCTCTGCTCACAGCAGTTCCTGGGGTGTGGGTTGGGGTCCTCAGTTCTCCACCCCCCTCTCCTTCTCCCCTTGCCACGGAAGCCGAGGGTCAGGGGGAGCGGGGAAAGAAAGGGCTTTCCAGCTGAATATCTGGTTAGTAAGCTACGAGGAGATCACCCAGGTTAAGGAAGGACACTGGAAGTGGAGAGATGGGAGTCATTGGGCATCCAGGTCTTCCAAAGTACCAAACCCTCCAAACTTGATTTTATGGTGGAACTATCTGTTCATCCATCCTTGGGAAGTCTCCTCTCCTTTACCAGTTCCTTGTCTTGATTCCCCTCCTGCCCGGGAGCCCTTGAACTGCTAACTGACACAGACCATTTCAGCAGCACACCCCCTGCAGCCTGCCTTGCTGGGGCCCTGACCAGCTGGTCTCAGATGCCACTGGCTCACGGGCCCAGCCACTCCACGGCATGTGGGATCTTCCCGGACCAGGGCACGAACCTGTGTCCCCTGCATCGGCAGGCAGACTCTCAACCACTGCACCACCAGGGAAGCCCCATTTCTTTATTTTTTTTTTAACCTAGCCTCCTTGATCATTAGCTGAAATCATCTGGGTCATTTATTGGTTTCCTTTTTTTTTTTTTTGGCCTCACAGCACTGGTTGTGGGATCTTAGTTCCCTGATCAGGGATCGAACCCAGGCCCTCAGCAGTGGGAGCATAGAGTCCTAACCACTGGACTGCCAGGAAATTCCCCCCATTCATTTCAAGTAAGGTTCTCTGTAATATGTCTTGGGCTTCCTCATGCTCCCTATCAGGCAGAGTCCCCGCCCCCTCCCGCCGTGCTTCGTGGCCCCTACCTTCCATCCACACCCCCCCACAAACACCCAAACCCTCTTCTGTTTGTGGTGCAGGAGGAAGAGGGCGGGCGTGATGGCACAGCAATACCTGAATCCGGAAGGTCAGGATCTGGTTCCATGTCGGGTTCTCGGTTTGCATCTGCACCTGTGTCTTGAGCTGGGAACATCCCAAAGCAGTGTCAGTGCCAGCCTGTCCCCTCCTCCCTCCACTGGCCTCACCTCCCAGCCCTTCCGGTCCAGCCCACAGGTGAACCTGTCTGCAGCACAGGGCTGGTCTTGGGAATCCCTGGTCCAAAGACACTTTGACAACTTCTCATCCGCTACAGCTCTGGTCCTTTGAGTAGCTACCTAGATCCAGACTCCTTCATATTTTCCCTTAAATCAGCTTTCAATTAACTTTTAAATAGATACAGGGTTACTAACTTTATTACATCAGTGCAAACACGTAGATTTGGTTCGATAAACTCTAAGATCCCAATAAAAAGTCAGCAATAACAATGCGGGTGGTATCCCCCTTTCCAAAACATCACTTGACTTCATTTTTAAACCTAGCCTTATTCTAAGCAATCATGTCAGTGAAACCAAGGGTCAGTTGATCTGCTTAAACTTTTTCATACACTCTAAGAAAAACACAGAAATACTAAAATTTTTGAAAAAATGTGTGCCCCTACCACCCAACAGTATCTCACCTACTTCCAGGGTTCCTAAACCACTCACTGGGAAATAAATACTCAGTATGGTGGCTTCAAAATATGTCCACACCTCCCTTTGGTACTCTCCCCTTCAAAAGGTGGACACTAACCTCCCTCCCCTCATGTATGGGCTGGATTTAATGACTTCTTCTAATAGGTAGAATATGGTGGAAATGATAGTTGATGAATTCTGAAACAAATCTAACCCAGCATTCCCCACATTTGATCATGCGATCTTTTTTTTGCACTTAACATCCATCAACACCCTTTGGAAGATGCTACCATATGTTCATAGAGGTTCATGGAATGTTAGCAACTCTCTTGCCCAGAACCTTCAACTTCTAGATGAAGAAACTGAGGTCCAAAGCGGACGGTGACAGTTTCAATGTTGTGCATTTGCGGGCATGTTGTTTCACCCACTTGTCCACTCATCCGTGCATTTGGATGTTTGGTTTTCAGTGGGCATCTTCTCTATGCAGGGCACTGGGCACAGCTCTGGGATACAGGCTGACTAAGCCATGGCCTCCACCTTCACAGAGGCCCGGGGCCAGTGGGATCATATCACCCATAAATGGAAGAACTGGGATACAATACCTGGGGTCTTGGCCACATTTCCTCCACACCATTTTTTTTAGGTGCCAATTTCTCTAAGTCTCAGACCATTGTTACGCTTACCTTTTCCCCAATTAGTTCCACCTCCAACATAGGACTCACTGAGTGGTGTTTCTCTAAGAGCAAAGAAGTTAAAATATTTCTGAGATGCAGTATTTTTTTTTTCAGGAGAAGGAAATGGAGAAGTGACAGAACAACTTAAAACCCTCCCCCATAATTTGGTTTGGTGCCCCCTGAGCAGACACCTCCCATTTCCACTCTGTCTCCATGTGCCGTTGTGTGTCCTGGCACACAACAGCAGCGGGGGTGGGGCCTGGCATAGGGAACCTTGAGTCTGCATCTGGGCATCAAAGACAGGGCAGGGGTACATAGCCCATTTTAAAGGGACCTTCATAAAGCCATTCTTGGCAGATTTCAGTCTCCCTCTCTCCCCCACCCCAAATCGTAGTGTCAAAACGGAACTGGGGAGCCCCAGGAGAAACCAGAGTGCCACCGGGAAGGGAACTTCAGGGTCACCCCCTCCCCTGCCCTGACTGACTGAGGTGGAGATCCTCGGCGCAGTAGATGAAGAACTGTAAGTAGGCCATGTTGATGGGCACCACCGATGACTTGAAGATCTGAATGTCAGTGTCATCAGCCCTGTAGGTCAGCTTTTGATCTACCTGGAGAGACCAGAGAGCTAATAGGGTCAGAGTCTTAGGGAGGTCACGGCCACCAGACTTGGCTTCCCCAACCTTCCGCTTGGTTGGGGTGGGGATGGACAACCCTGAAGGGACACAGTGGACAAATGAAAGCACGTGAAGAGCAATGGCCTCTTGAGGGGCCCACAGGGGGCCCCACGGAAGCAGCCAGGGTAGGAAATGTTCCTGGGGTGTTGGGGGGACAGCCTCACTGGTGCCTGGTCTCCCACACCGAGGGCAGCGATGGTGACTTTCAGGTAGCCTCTCACACCACTGCTGGGCTCATTTGGCTGGCAGAGGCCAAGCCATTTCCTCAGGAGCGTGTGACCTGGAGAGGCAGAGGGCCCATGGGAGACCAGCCTCCAGTCTCTATTCTTCTTCCCTGAAACCAGCCTTTGCTTCTATAGGAGATGGGTGTGGAAACGTGTCTCATATATTCTGGTTCCCAGCCAGGGGCAGGGGGAAATGGGAGTCACTCCTACCTTTAAGCAAAAGCTGCCAGCTATTGCCTTTAGGAAATAGGGACCCCCCTTCCCCATCCAGGGAACTTATAGTTGTTACTGTCCTGGTCTGAGAGAGGCAAATATTTTCCCCAACCCTAAGTCCCAACCTCAACCTGGTATGTATTTTATGGTCAGGTCTACTCAAAATTCAAACACTGGTCACACATTGTAAATCAACCATACTTCAATTAAAAGCAATTAAATAAACTACAACAACAACAAAATTCAAACACTGGCATAGAAAACTAGAAATTCAACCCAAGGCTGCAATAAAAAATTAGCATTTGACCCAAAGAGATGCTTTGATTTTTGTAGAGAAAGACGTTATTATAAAACAAGATAAAATACCATGAAGTGCAGTAAAATGTGAAGTAAAATAATTCACACCTTCTAATACTCTCTCCCCATGTGTTGAACATACAGGGATTTTGAGATGATTTCAACACCTGACCTGGCTTTTCTCAGAAGACACACATATTTCCAACAACTGCTACCTACCTGGAGAGTTGTAGATGAACCCAATATCTGTCTGAAAAGACAAGAATAGAGTAAGGATGAGTTAGGGCCTCCAGCCGACCAACGTGATGACAATACACGTACTCGTTCCACCCTAATTCCGTTAATCTTCACAATGACCTGGAAGTTGGGCCATTATCATAGTGGAGGCCATTATCACCTCCACTCTGCAGAGGAGGATACTGAGTTTGAGAGAAGAGCCCAAAGTTTTACAACTAGTAAGTGAGGTGGCCTGGATTGAAGGGATTCTTGACCACCATCAGCACTGCTGGGCAACACAGCATTGTTCTTCCCACCCCTGGGGGGTGGGGAAAGGTGTCTCCCGTCCTGGGGAAGAGGATGGTCAAGGGAGGATTGGGCAAAGAGACTATGGGTTTTCCCTTTCCCCTGGGAGACAGTTTTGGACTCCCTGAGGCCTGAGGGATGCAGTACAGGATTGAAGGTGGTGTGGGGCAAGGTACTAAAGGACATTCAGGCCACCCTTGGAAGGGTCCATAGAGCAAGCCCCAAGTTTTGTATGTAGGCCTGCTTTAAAGCTCAGTCAGCCCCTTGGGTTAGGTAGGCAAAGACTTCTTAGATCCAACAACAAAAACACAATCCATGAAAGAAAATTTTGATAAATTGGACTTCATCGAGATGTAAAACTTCTGCTCTTTGAAAGACACTGTTAAGAAAATGAAAAGAGGGCTTCCCTGGTGGCGCAGTGGTTAAGAATCCTCCTGCCAATGCAGAGGACACGGGTTCGAGCCTTGGTCCGGGAAGATCCCACATGCTGTGGAGCAACTAAGCCTGTGCACCACAACTACTGAGCCTGCGCTCTAGAGCCTGTGTGCCGCAACTACTAAGTCTGCGTGCCACAGCTACTGAAACCCGTGTGCCTAGAGCCCGTGCTCTGCAACAAGAGAAGCCACCACAATGAGAAGCCCGCACACCACAATGAAAAGTAGCCCTTGCTCGCCGCAAAGCCCGCGTGCAGCAACAAAGACCCAACACAGCCAAAAATAAATAAATTTATTATATTTTAAAAAAAAAGAACCCTTAAGAAAGAAAAGAAAATGAAAGGAGACGTCATATACCAGGAGAACATATTTCCAAATCATTTATCTGATAAAGGACTTGTATCCAGAATATATAAGAAAATCTCAAAACTCTATAGTAAGAAAACAAACAACCCAATGAAAACCAGCAAAAGATTTGAACAGACACTTCATCAAAGAAGTTAGATAGCAAATACTTGAAAAGATACTCAACATCATCAGGGAAGTGTAAATTATAATCACAACAAGATACCACCACACATACTTAGAAGAGCCAAAATTTAAAAGATGGACAGTATCAAGTTTGGATAAGAATGTGGAGCAACTGGAACGCTAATATATACTGCTGGTGAGAATATAAAATGGTAGAACCTCTCTGGAATTTTTGGGAAAAAACTACTAGGAATTTTCTTTAAAAGTTAAACACACACCTACCATATGAGGTAGTCATTTCACTTCTACATATTTACTCAAGAGACATCAGAGCATAGGTCCATACTAAGACTTATACATCAGTGTTACAGCAGCTTTGTTTTAATAGCGCCAAGCTGGAAACAATCTAAACGTCCATCAGCAGGTGAATGGATCAACAACCTGTGGTATATCCATAAACGGAATACTATTCAGCAATAAGAAGGAATGAACTATTGATCCATGCAACAACATGGATGAATCTCAAAATAATTATGCTGATTGAAAGAAGCCAAACAACAATAAAGTACATGCTGTATGATTCCATTTACATACAATTCTAGAAAATGCAAAGCAGTGTGGAATTACAGAAAGCAGACCAGTGGTTCTCTGGGGATGGGAGCAGGAAGGATTGGGGGAAGAGGGAAGAATTACAAAGAGGCACAAGGAAACTGTGGAGGGTGATAGATACGATAGATATGTTCATTACCTTGATTGTGATCATGGTTTCATGGTTGTATACATATTTTAAAACATGAAATTATACATTTAAAATATGTATAGGGAAGTCCCGGGCAGTCCAGTAGTTAGGACTCAGCATTTTCACTGCCTTGGCCCGGGTTCAATCCCTGGTCGGGGGACTAAGATCCTGATAAAATAAAATAGTATAATTCATTGTATGTCCATTGTACCTCAATAAAGCTAGAAGAAGACAAACCAAAATGAAACTCAGTCACCTCTAACGAAGCCATAGATCTAGGCAGCGATCATCAATAGCTGTTAACAACATAAAAAGAGACCAACAGTCGTTCTGTGTCTCCTGGTGACATCATCTTGCCAAATAATTGACCCAAGTCTGATCGAGCCTCTAGATAGGAAATACCTGGGCAGAGAGACGTGAGAAGTGATCCCCAGCAAAATCCAGACTGAGGGAAAACTGCAGGACAAACTACCCAGTTGCTTCAACAAATAAATGGCAAGGTAAACTAGGGAGCAGGACCAACTGAATAAAATACACCTAAAAATAACATTTTAACCAACTGCAGTGTGTGCACCTGGTGTGGATCCTGATTTGAACAAACTGTAAATGGAATTCACAAGACAATTAGGGAAATGCGAGCACTGACTAGATAGTTAGTGCTATCCAGGAATTATAAAGGTGTTTAGATGTAGTCATTGTCTTTGGTTGTGCTTAATAAAATCTGTATGTTTTAGAAACAGGTAATGAAATATTTAAAAATAAAATGGTGTCTGAGATTTGATTCAAAATCTGTACGGGAGAGGGAGGGGGCCAGGTGTAGATAAAACATGATGACATGACTGACAATGAATTCGTGAAGGTGAGTGATGCGGATGGGGGAATTCATGATACCATTCTCTCTACTTTTGTGTATGTTTGAAATTTTCCAAAAAAAGAATATATATATTTTTAAAAGCTCAGGTTTTTCACTGACCTCTAAAACGTATTCAACAATCGGTCATCGTCTGGAAGTCGCACGGTGGCCTTTGTCAAAATGAATGGATAAAGAAGATGTGGCACATATATACAATGGAATATTACTCAGCCATAAAAAGAAACGAAACTGAGTTATTTGTAGTGAGGTGGATGGACCTAGAGTCTGTCATACAGAGTGAAGTAAGTCAGAAAGAGAAAGACAAATACCATAGGCTAACACATATATATGGAATCTAAGAAAAAAAAATGTCATGAAGAACCTAGGGGTAAGATGGCAATAAAGACACAGACCTACTAGAGAATGGACTTGAGGATATGGGGAGGGGGAAGGGTAAGCTGTGACAAAGTGAGAGAGTGGCATGGACATACATACACTACCAATCGTAAAATCGATAGCTAGTGGGAAGCAGCCGCATAGCACGGGGAGATCAGCTCGGTGATTTGTGACCACCTAGAGGGGTGGGATAGGGAGGGTGGGAGGGAGACGCAAGAGGGAAGAGATATGGGGATATATGTATATGTATAACTGATTCACTTTGTTATAAAGCAGAAACTAACACACCATTGTAAAGCAATTGTACTCCAATAAAGATGTAAAAAAAAAAGCACATTTTGACCTCCTGCTACCTAGCCACTCTAGAATCTCTTAATTTCTAAACCTGTGCTGCTTCCTTGAGGGTTAGGTGGGGGAGGGGCTGGTCATGACCCTTCGTGTGCTTATTACAAGTACTGTAGTGAGAAAGAAACCTTACTCTGATTTGCCCTAAATTTGCCTTTCCCAAGGGCTGGGCCCTTTTCCATGAGTTGCCAACTTTAGCAAATGAAAATACAGATGGCAGCTTAAATTAGAATTACAGATAAACAATGTGGTGCTTCAAGGACAAAGGACGACCCTGCCTGAAAAAGTTTCAGCGTTACACCCCCCTTACCAGACTCTTAATCACCCTCCCTACCATGTTACAATGGTTAGGAAATTCCTGAGCCCACCTGGGCGACGGGGACCTGTCCCAAATAAGGAAAGGCATCTGCCCTGTCCCATTCCCAGCCTATAGAAGGAAGGTATATGTGCCTCAACCAATCGGTAAAGGAAAATTTCACCTCGGACCATTCCTTTGTTTTCTGGCTATAAAAACTGATCACTAGCACACATTTGGGCTTGACTCTCCCAGATTACTAGGAAGTTGGCCCTCTGTTCTGGCAGCGACCCTTCCCTCTAATAAATTCTATCTTCTTTACATTCTGCCTTATGTCTGGAAATTCTTTTCCAACCCGCGTTCGGACAACGACAACTTTTTTAGTATACGTAGGTCCCAAGCAATATTTCATGAGGAGCCATGAAATACTGGGGACATACTTATATATAAAAAGTACCTGTTGTTTAAGATTCAAAATTTCCGGGGCATCCTGTATTGAATCTGGCAACCCTACCTTTTCCTGATCTTCCTGGATTTGGAGAGTCTTAGTTTAGCCCTTCATGACCATGTGAACTTTCCTCACTTCTCAACCTGGGTCTTTCCCAAAGCAAACCTTTTTACTCTGTCTTCATCTTTCTCTAGGTTTCTCCAGCAATTTGTCTGACCTTTTGAGTCTCTGCTTCCACAGTGTTATAAGTGTGGGGGGATTCAATGTGGCACCCAGTGCTTTCATAAATGTTACATACTTTAATCCTCACAATGACCCTGTGGGTTGAGTATATTATTATCCCCATTTTACAGATGAGGAAGTAGAGGCTCTGAATAACTTGTCTAAATCACCCAATTGGTAGGTGGATCCAAATCTGGATCTCGTAGCATCAAAATCCTTTCCCCTAGGGCTTCCCTGGTGGCGCAGTGGTTGCGAGTCTGCCTGCCGATGCAGGGGACGCGGGTTCGTGCCCCGGTCCGGGAGGATCCCATATGCCGCGGAGCGGCTGGGCCCGTGAGCCATGGCCGCTGAGCCTGCGCGTCCGGAGCCTCTGCTCCGCAACGGGAGAGGCCACAACAGTGAGAGGCCCGCGAACTGCAAAAAAAAAAAAAAAAAAAAAAAAAAAAAAAAAAAAAATCCTTTCCCCTAGACTTAGCACCAAACCGCACCTCCTCCATCCAGTGCTCACTTGGAATCTCCCGATCTCTGCATTGAATCTCATCACTGAGGAATTCATCACCTGCAGGGGAGTTTCCAGAAAGATCTCAATTATTCACAGCCCCAATTTCCCCCAGCCCCATGGGAGGAATCATAAGGGTACATCTGGATTCTCCAGGATTTACTCAATGCTTCCTAATGGCTGACACTTCCATGTAGTTTTTCTCATTTAATTCGCAGAGGAGCCCTGTGAAGTTCATATATTGAAGCTCCATTTTACAGATGAGGAAATTGATCAGAGAGGACAATTCACTTTATCTCCACAAAGCAAATTGTTGCACTCAACTTTCTCCAGTGCATGCTGTCCTGGCTATTTCTCAAGAACATGTAAACTCTTCAAGGGAGAAGCCTTGCTCTCTTTAGCCCTGTGCTGGGCACATAGGAAGCGCTTGATAAATACATGCTCACCATTGTTACCGGGCTCCCTCTGATTGGAGAAAGGGATGTCCCATGTTGAGGGGACATTTGAAGGGTGGCATGAGAATCCTGGCATATGGGAAAGGCCTGCTTTGTTCACCTTGGAGCTGAGCTCAGGGCCTATCAGTTGGCTTTCCATAACATTTGTTGAATGAATGAATGAATGAATGAATGAATGAATGAATGGGGTGTCTGATTGCCGGGGTAAAGAAGGTGGCAGAGATGCTGCCTTGGGGTCAGAAAGACCATCTGATGTGACTCTAGCTCTACAGGTAAGGATGCGGGGCTGACGCATTTTCCAGAAATGAGGTGGGACAAGAAAGTGGACCCACCCTGTCCACCTCTTCACCTGGATTAAGGTGGTCTCGTCGAAGAATTTTGCAGGAACCTCATAAAAATTCTGAAAGAAGATCTGAAGCAGAGAGTCAGGGTGTGGGTAGGAGACATTCCTTCCACCACTTCCCCCAGGGACTCAGCAAGCCTGAAGCCTCAGACTAGCAGGTTTCTGCCCCGCTGTTTGCCCATTTCAATGGCTTTCAGCTCACTACCACCCGCACGCTCCTCCCACGGAAGCAGAGGCCTGCCAGGTCCTGGAGGGGTTTTCTATCCAGAAAAGGGCGGGGTAAGGGATCCCTGGAGGACTTGTCAGGAGCAGCTCAAGGCCCAGCTAACTGCCCTGGGATGGAGATTCAAGCCTCCGCTTCTTTCTAGATCGCCCTGGGAATTCCTTGGCGGTCCGGTGGTTAGGAGTCTGTGCTTTCACTGCCGAGGGCCTGGGTTCAATCCCTGGTCAGGGAACTAAGATCCCACAAGCTGAGCAACGCGGCCAAAAAAAAAAAGATCGCCCTGTCTGTCCACTGCACCCCACTCCCTGCTGCAGCCAGAACCTCCTCCCCCAGATGCAGACCGGGCCCTGTCACCCTCCTGCTTGACTCCCTCCATGGCTCCCAAGTCCCATCCATGATGGGGCCCCAGGGCGTTTTGAAGGCTCACCTCCGGCCACTCCCTTCCAACTACACCAGTGTCTACAGTTCTGCTGCTTCTCCTTTCCAGGCCTCTGAGAACACTATTCCTTTTTCCTGAATTATCTTTCCCCATCCTGCCTTTTCGGAGTCCTCTTCAACCCTTGCTCCCTGCTCCCACCGTGCTTTTATCTCTTCTTTGGTGGTCTAGTCATCAATTCATTTGGCGCATGTTTATGGAGTTCCTACTGTGTCAGACACGATGCTAGGAGGTGAGGCTTCCGCACTGGCCAGGGCTACAGAGGGCCTGCATTTCGCGGCTGCAGTCGCTATGCACTGCAGTCTTGCCCCGTTGTCACCCTTTACGTGTTCACATATGCGGGCGGCCCCCCACAGACCACTGGCTCCCCCCATGCAGGGCTCGGAATTACTCGCTCTCTATTCCCTGTGCCAAGCCCAGTGTTTGGCCCTCCACGTCCAGTAAGAGTTTGTGGAACAAACAAATGAAAGCACCCGTGTCAGGGAGCAAGCTTTCTGGCTGCCGGCAGGAAATGCCCAGCCCTTGGCTGGCCCTCTTGGCCCAAGTGCCCCATTCGGCTCTGAAGGGCGTGTGCTGCCCGCCTCATTGAAGAAAGGGTTATTTCCCATCTTGATCCGTGTGTGGTGCTGGTAGCCTCCGATGACCACCTTCACCACCGGCTTGATGTCATTGCCCATGAGCTGCCGGGCTTCAAACACATTCACTCGGACCTGCAGAGGAGGAAACAGGGGAACTTGACGCTGGGCTCCCCTTCCCCAGTGGGGACTCTTCTCTAGAAGAACAATATGTTCTGATAAGAGACATCTACTGCGGATAGAAAGTGACCCCATGGGCTCTGGGAAGGCCACGGTTCCTTCTCTTTCCTTTTCTGGGAACTGTCACCTCCACTTTGCCCTTTTCATCTTGGGTGTTTCTTGAGTGGTGGGGACTTGTTACAGAATAAAGTCTAACATTTCTCAGTTTGCTGTCTTTTTATGTTTGTCTGCGATCTTTTTAGGGAATCGAACATTTTAAAGTTCTATGCAGTTGAATCTATGATCTGTGATTTGATCTCTGATTTGTGATTTCTTCTTCTTCTGCTTTTATATACTTTCCTGAGACTCAGTAAAGGGATGATGAAGTCTGAGCCTAGAATTAGAAGGTGGGAGGGAGAAGAGCCTGTAAGATCCAGGCTGGCTAAGGCCCCAGGGGAAGGAACTGGAGATGGCGGTGGCTGGCAGGGCACAGTCGTGGGAGCCTGTCGTGACTAGAGGTAGTAACAGCATGCAGCTCTCCCAGCCCAGCCCGTGGATCCGGCCATTCTCCATGAGGCCTCCTGTGTCTCCATCAAGTCCAGGGGCCCTTCAAGGATTAATACACATGCAGCTACCTGACCATCAGAGACAAGAGTGGTCAAACCAGGCAAACAGCCCTCATGTCAGAACTTTGCCCTACGCACTAGTACATAGGAAGGGTAGAGATTTGGGCATGCTGACCTTCTATCCTGTGGCCAGCTAGCCTCGTGAAGAGGGACAGGGCCAATGGGGAGAGGGAATGTTCTCCAAAGGAGGCGACAGCACGTGCAAAGGCCTGGTGGCTGGGGAGAAAGTCTTGAGAGTGGGGACTGTAAGCTGTGCAGGATGTTACAGCAGGGTGGGGCGGGGCAGGGCAGGGGACAGAGTGGCTTGGGGGCCAGGTTTGGGTTATCAAGGGCCTGGGAAGCCATCGTAAGGAGCTTGGGTTATGTCCTGAGAACATTGGGAGTCCTCATTTTTAAGAACATTTTTAGGCACATGCATGGCATGATAAGAAGGACTTTATTTTATTTTATTTTTTTTTGGCCATGGCTCACGGGCCTAGCTGCTCCGCGGCAGGTGGGATCTTCCTGGACTGGGGCACGAACCCGTGTCCCCTGCATCGGCAGGTGGACTCTCAACCACTGCGCCACCAGGGAAGCCCAGGACTTTATTTGTTTTTGGCCGCGTCATGCGGGATCTTAGTTCACTGACCAGGGATCGAATCCATGTCCCCTGCTTTGGGAGCATGGAGTCTTAACCACTGGACCGCCAGGGCAGTCCCAAGAATGACATCTTGGAAAGACCACTTGGACTGAAAAATGGACAGGAGAGAGCTGGGGGCTGGGAGTTTGGGAGGAGCCTATTCAAGGTGGTCCAGAGAAGGGATGCTGTTGTCTGGGACCAGGGGATGGAAGAGGCAATGGAGAAATGGGTGCGGTCAGGTGATATGAAGAGCTAGGACTTGGCCACTGACTGGATGCAGGGTTTGGGGGGTGAGGAGGAGGGGCAGCCAAGGATGACTCCCAGTCTCCTGAGCACGTGGCTGGCTGGGGAGCAGCTCCAACCATGGCAGAAATGTTAGATTACAGGCTAGAGATCAGAAGGAAGTTGGTAAGCCATGGTATGGGGGTTCCAGAATCCACAGTGGAACCCGTGGAGCTTCCCAGGGATCCCCTCGAACTCTCCTGAGCCTCTGCTGTGCAGCTCATTTCTCCTTGCCCAAGGCTAGCCTTGTATGCCACCTCCTGAAGGGCAGGGTCCAGGCCTCAGCCCTACCTCCCCAGCATGGCCAGGGCCTGGTATTCACTGCCCACAGTGCTTCCTGTCGCCTCCCTGGAGCTGGCTCCAGCCTCAGCCACACACAGAAGTTTCCCAGAATGGCCCCTGGAGGAGCAGAGGGTGTGGTGAAGAGCTGAGGACCTGGAGCCCAATCGGAAGCCCTGACCTTCCTCCATGACCTTGTGGAGAGGCAGGGATGGCCTGGGAACACGGTGAGGGTGTTGGCCAAATCACGTGGGCTTTCACCCTGGACGGCCTCGCCTGGAAGTGCTGAGGCTTTGGGGACAGAGCCTTGTGTACGGCGGAGCTGGGAAACTTCCGTTTCTGCCTGGCCACCTCTTGTGCCATGATGGCCAGGTGGTCTTCATCGCCTCGGGAAACATAGTCCATGGTGGGCTCTCAGAGGCTGGGGCTCAGGAGACCTGGAGGCATTTCCCCCATTTCATTGTTCTATCCCCAGTGACCAGCTCCTGACTAAAATCATGGCCAAGAGGCCCTGACAAGGGCACATACCCTCCCCAGACATTCCCATGGTCTCCACCCACCATGGGCAACCCTCACACTCTACATATGGGGGCCCTTGGAAATGGCCATCCTTGCCTCTCTCTGCAGCCCATTAGAGGCTGGGTCTTCTGTCTACAGACGACAAGTGGACACATTGGGAGGACAGGTGACCTCAGGCAGGTGTCTGGAGATCTGGCCTATAGACCCTAACCTGGTCACTATCCTTCTGTAGGGCTCAATGGTTGGGGCTCCAAGATCCCCAAGAGCCCACCCAGCTATGCTTGGTGAAATGCAGGGCTTAGCCCCATGGAAGTACATACCTGTCTTCTCGATATCCTTGTAGGTCATAAAGTCCACCTGTAGGGTGAGAGTGCACTGCAAGGCAAAGGCAGGGGAGCTGTCAGATCCTGCAATCCTTGGCCAAATCATAGCACTGGAACCTGGTCCAGCCTGGCAGGGGCCACACCCAGTCTTCCCGGGTGGAGTGATGCTGGCCATGGCACAGGACCACACCATGGGGGCCTGTGCGGTCTGGGATGGAGGGAGGTTATAAACTGGTGGGGAGAGAGCAATGGGTTACCATGGATGGGGTTTGAAGAATAGAGGAGGCACACATTAGTGGTAGTGACAGAAAAGGATGCAGCAGGGTGGGGAAGAGAGAGAGAGTGGACTTGAGACCAGTCTAGAACCACTGATGCTAACCTCTGAGCCTAACATCTTATGACCTCATGTGGGAACTCCAGCAAACACCTAACTGACCTCCTGCCTGCAAGCACTCTCACTGCCCGTCCATCCTCCAGACCATCGTCAGAATCGACCCCTAAACACTCCCTACATGCTCTAAACTACCAGGGTAAAGTCACAACTCATCAGCATAGACCACAGGTCCTTTACCTCTGGCCCCTGGCCGCCTACCCAGTCTCAGGTCTCCCTGACCTTTCACCCCTTCTGCCCCCTCCCCCGGTGCCAGCAGTGCAGGCAGCCCACCCTCCTGAACCTGCAGTGATGCCTCTTTTCCCTCCAGCCTTCACACATGTACCTCATACCCCTGCCTTGGATTGTCTTCCTTTCCTGTCCATTGGGCAAACTCATGCCCCTCCTTAAAAACCATCCATAGGGCTTCCCTGGTGGCGCAGTGGTTGAGAGTCCGCCTGCCGATGCAGGGGACATGGGTTCGTGCCCCGGTCTGGGAGGATCCCACATGCCGTGGAGCAGCTGGGCCCGTGGGCCATGGCCACTGGGCCTGCGCGTCCGGAGCCTGTGCTCCGCAACGGGAGAGGCCACGGCAGTGAGAGGCCCGTGTACCGCAAAAAAAAAAAAAAAAAAAAAAACCCATCCATAAAGGGCTTCCCTGGTGGGGCAGTGGTTGAGAGTCCACCTGCCAATGCAGGGGACGTGGGTTCGTGCCCTGGTCTGGGAGGATCCCACATGCCACGGAGCGGCTGGGCCCGTAAGCCATGGCCGCTGAGCCTGTGCTCCGCAACAGGAGAGGCCACAACAGTGAGAGGCCCGCATACCGAAGGAAAAAAAAAAAAAACCATCCATAAAAATGGGACTCTGACAGGCAATCTGTAGCAATCAGCTCAGGAAACTAACACAGTATCTATAGTAACTAGCCCAAGAAGTCAGCTTGCAGTGAGTCAGACTCATAGGAAGTCCAACCATCAACTCTAGCAACAAACAGTCGGGATTTGATTAATAACGGATAGATCCCTTAATTTTGTCCCCTCTTCTAGCTCAAGACCAATGGGAGAAAGACAAATATGCACCCCTAAGCGATCACATAGGATGCCCGGCTTCTAGTTGGTCCACTTACAGCTTCCCGACACCAACAGCCTCCAATCAGGGCACACCTGAAGCCTTCCCTTTTTTCTACCATAAAGCTTTCCCACTCCTCTGCCTGCGTTTGAGTCTCTGTCAAAACCAAGTGATGATGGCTGACTCCCTTGTTATATAGCAAGCTCTGAATAAATCGCCTTTGCTTGTTCTCATCTGGTTGGTCTTCATGTGTTTCCACACATCTTAATCACCTCCCCTGTAAAGCCTTCCATTTCCTCCCAAGTGGAATCGTTCATTCTCTCCTGACCTCAGTGAAATAGCTCACTGACCTCAATATACATGTGCTGGAGCACTTGTCACCGAGAGTGACAACAGATGTGGGCTTCATTCAATTTTGTATCCCAGGCCTTGCATAGTTGCTGACACCAGTGGACAATCAACTGAATACTCAATCTCAGTGGGTGGACGAAGGGTGGAGATGTGGGTAGGTGGATGGAGGGCAGCATGGGGAAGTTGGGGAGCTGATGGGAAGTGTGATGGGTCCCCCGCAGGGCAGAAAGTGCTCTCTGGGTTGGGGGCACACTGGGACTCTGCTGGAGTGGAGAGCTCAGCTTCACCAGCTGCCCCCTGCTCCTCCATGCACCCTTCCTAGGGCCCGACTCACATCTGTGGGCATCATGGAATGGTTGAGCAGGGTCAGGTCCTTCACGAAAAGGATCTTACTTGGCTTATTCACCAAGGGCTTGAGTAGTATTGTGGCCAGGCCAATGAATCTGGGGAGACAAAGAGCAGGTATGAGCTCCTGAGCCAGAGGAAATGGTGTCCTTCTCCGTCCCAGGCATGACTTTATCCAGAGATGTCTTTCTCTCCTCGAAGCTGTGCTGTCCACCGAGGCTTAAGGAAGGATGCAGTTGACTGGGTGCGTCCACCAGAGGGCTCTCAACTCTCTGGGAATTGGCTTTGGGGTTTCCTGGACAGTGGGCACCCCAGTTACTGGCTCTGCCCTGCCCAGCCTTTTCCCAGAAGTTCTGCACCCACACGCCTCCGGAATGGGACCTGTGCTGAGTAACAGCTGATTGGACCACGAGGTGGGCACCTGACCAAAGCTGTCCTGGGAATTTTGACCTGGGATGCCATAGCCTCAGTCTCAGAGAGGTACTAGAATGGGGCTGTGATGAGAAGCCACGGTTCGGCAGAGAGAAAGAGATTTGAGATTCTGTGCCTTCAGAAGAGACAGAACTGCCCCTGGGTCCCCAGTTTCCTAGTTCTAGTTGATATGTCCATCTATATACCTAGCCTTCATACACACACACCCCCTTTGTGTTTTTTTGCATTAGCTGTCTGGAGTGGATTCTGGTCCTTGCATCTGAGTGAGTTACAGATTAGAGACAGGAGATGCAGCATCTGCTGTAGCTTTAGTCAGAGAATCAGGCTCCTCCTGTCTCTCTCTCTGCCTTACCTTTCCTTCTTTATTGAGCCCACGTCCAGAAGGGTGATTTGCAGGAAAGAGTCCTTCTGCAGGGGGCGGTTCCAGAGGTGCCAGATGAGGGTCTGTGGGAGGCACAAAGAGGTCAGCATCCTCCCTCCCCCCTCCCTTTTCCATCCTCCTAGGAAATTAGAAAAGATGCAGGGAACGGGCTGGCACTGTGTTTCTCAAACCGTGGAATATCTCTCAAGTCTAATTTCCTAAGAGGATGGCATTTGCTACCTTCACCAAGGGACCAGGCATCCTACCTGGGCTCCCACAGCTTAACTGCAGTATTGTGGGCTTGTTAGTAGCTAAGGGGTTTGGGGACTGGGTGGGGGGACATGGATGGATGGGAGATGAGAGGGGATCCTACACAAGGAGCCCTGTCTCTATTTCAGGTTTCTGGGAACATCAGGACAGCCGGGTTGGACAAGATGGGTCCATCCCCAGAGTGGGTGAGATGGGCCAAGAGCTGTGGGCAGATGTGGCTGCTATGGCCCTGAGACCTGCACAGCCTTCTCAGCTTAGAGGCTACTCGCAGGGCACGATGTTCCAGCCTTGGGAAAGGCTGATGAGGCTCCCTGTCCCCTCCCTAGACTTCTGGGCACGGTCTGAACCCAGCCTCACTGTTGGGCTTGTCATTGCCTCATCTGGGCTTGCCTGATGTGTTTTACCTCATTCCATATGGGTGATTGCCTTCCACCTCATGAGTTGTCCTCTTGACATCTGCAAAGACACCAAGGGGCCGGCATTGGTGGTAGGAAATATTTCAAAGTCTAGGTTCAAGTGAGCAAAGAGAGATAGGACTTATCTTGATGTAGAAAACATCAAGTCTACATTGGCAGATGTGATACAGCACTGATTCTTTCCTACTCTGGAGACTTCAAAATTTCTCACTTTTTATAAGAGCGACATCA
This sequence comes from Mesoplodon mirus, assembly GCF_964341445.2. Classification (NCBI taxonomy): domain Eukaryota; kingdom Metazoa; phylum Chordata; class Mammalia; order Artiodactyla; family Ziphiidae; genus Mesoplodon; species Mesoplodon mirus. The sequence goes on along the minus strand of NC_138990.1, from coordinate 15,138,804 downwards.
CCCCATGTGACAGGTAATGTTATGTGTTTATTTCATTTTCTTCCTGGGTACATAGTTCCCAGCCATCTTGCAGCCGGGTGCGGCCGTGTGACTCGTTCTGGCCAACGGAGTATGGGATCCATGCTCACCACAGCCTGGACTGGCTCCTAAAATCTCCCATGAGAGTCTCCGTTCTCCTCCCCACTCTCCACACGCGCTCTCACCATCTGCTGGCAGGGTGGTACCTGGTGACTTTGCAGCCACAAGCAAAGAGCAGCTGGTCCTTAAACTACTGTTTGGAGGAGTCATTCAGGATTGTTGCCTGATCTGCACAGTCAATGCAGCACTTGGTGTGGGCGAGAGGTAAACTTTTGTTGTGTTAAGGCACTGGGATTTAACGGTTCCCTTGTGACCGGTTCCCTTGTGACCGGAGCAAAGCTAGTGTACCCAAACATCCCAAAACATCTCTAATGGGTTGACAGCTCTTTATCCACTAAAATATGCCTTCCCCCAGAAATATCTTTTTATTTTTTTTATTTTTTCTTTTTTTTTGCGGTACCCGGGCCTCTCACTATTGTGGCCTCTCCCATTGCGGAGCACAGGCTCCGGACACGCAGGCTCAGCGGCCATGGCTCATGGGCCCAGCTGCTCCACGGCATGTGGGATCTTCCCGGACCGGGGCACGAACCCGTGTCCCCTGCATCGGCAGGCGGACTCTCAACCACTGCACCACCAGGGAAGCCCCAGAAATATCTTTAACAAAGAACAGTCTATAGCCCTGCAAAGAACCTCTAAATTGCTAAATTTGAGATTCTTCCCAAGGAAAGAATGTGTGTGAGAGAGAAGAGAGAGGAGACAGACGGGGCTGGGGGGAGAAGCAGGGGACTCTCTGTGTCTGTCCAGTAGTGGGAAAGGGGGACCCTGTAGTGGATGGTATATGGGGGAAGTGGGGCTGGAAACGACAGGTGAAAAAGGAATAAAAGATATCAAACAAACATTCAGTTATAAAAATGTGTAGGCAAATCTGGGGGCAAATACAGGATTCTGGGTTGTAGGCATCTTTGTAAGAGAGATTTCTAGGAGGAGAAAGACAATGCCTGGGAGGTGACGGGGAAGATGGCTTGGAATCAGATTGCCCGGCTCACTGTAAAATTAGTTTCAGGGCAAAGACATGCTGAACTTCCACTACACCTCTTTCAACCTGCAAGCTGGGGACATAAACCTACATCACCCTGTGCACCTGGAGTCCTGAGTGTTCCATCTCTGAGTGATAGCATACTCAGCAAGCAGAGTTTCACAGGCCAGAAAAAAATTTAAGGAATTTCAGTCTTCGCTCATTTCTTTTGGAAACTACTGTGTCCTATTTTCTCTTGGCCCCAATTTTCTCACTCCCCACACTTCCTGGAAAACCTCATTTGCCTATGTCCACACGCCCCTTTCTCTCCTCCAACAGACTGTTCATCTTTTTTCCCTTTTCCCCTTTTTGTTCCCAGCTCTTTGTTATATAGATACACTTAACCTTTTTCATTTTCTCTCATAAATCCTTTACACCACCCCTCCCACCTTTCTTGGACTTTTTTCCCTTATCTATGAAAAATTGAGACAATAAAACTTGCCTCATAGAATTGTTGTGAGGATCAAAAATCATTATATTTATGATAAGACTTTGTTGATTATAAAAGTAACTCATACAATTGAGCAGTTATCACTAGAAGTTGTACAAAGATCTGTCTGTATATTATCTTTTCAAATCCTCACAGCCATCCTATGAAGCAGGTACTTGGCTTTTTTCTCACCTCAGTTTGTGGCACAGCCCTAGTTCATAGAAGAAACTCAAGAAGTATTCATCTTCTTTTTCTCCAGTAGCCATTCTCCGGAAAACATAGGAGGCAGAGGAGTCATACCAAGAGAAATAATAACAACAAGGATGATAAATTTGAAAGAGCCAGACGGTGTCTACCTCGCCTTCCTGTGACACAGGGCATCTTTTACCTAGTAGGGCACTGATAAATCTAGTTTTTCATTGAACATATGTTGCCTCTCGGGGCTCCTGGCTCTCACCTCTGAAGTACGCGGACACGCTGGGTCTGGGTGGGGGGCTCAGGGGTGGGCTAATCTTGGCCGACCACACGACAAGCCGCAGCATCTCTTCCACCTACTTCCCTCCATCCTTCTCTGGCAAAGCTTCCTTCTTGGAGCACCTTGGTCCAAGGCTTCTCCCAGGGCTCAGGGGGTGAGGAAGCTCCCAGTGTGTTGCTTAGCAAGAGAGGTGATGTCGCAAAGGTCAGTGGTTCTTGGGTGGTGGTTCTTGGTTCTGGAGAGGAATGAGGAGAATGGGAGGAAGAAGAAATCACAGGGTACGAAGCCAGTGGTTTGAGGTGAACAGGGCTGTAGAAACAAAACAATTTGGCTGAACTTCGTTTCCTCTTTCCGTTCTCTTTTCTCTCTCATTCTTACTGTTCTCCTGATTTCAAGATCAGGTAGAAGGATAATAACTGCTCTTTATACAAGCAAGTTATCTGGAGTGAATCATTGCCAAAGTCACCCAGTTTAGGTGAGAAAATAGAGAAGGGAGGTGAGTGAGAAAAGAAATAAGGAAATCAAAGATGAGTTCAGTGGTGTTTCAGAAGTCCTTCCTAATGTGGAAGCAAACATTTAGGCCTCCTTTTTTCTAAAGGAAACGTGAGTCTAGATATGAGTCTCTCTTTAACCAACAGAAACTAGCTTTCTCATCAGTGAGCTCTTACGCCAGCTGGGTTTGTAAGGTTAAAGAAAAATCTCACTGACATATTATCTTGCTGTGGCATCTAAATTGCCCTCAAGGCCTCTCAGCATGAGGATGGAACGGGGTCATTGCTCTTGCTGTCCCTAAGCTTTTTCTGCTTTAGGGTTGAACATTATATAAATTATACCTTATCCAATAGTTAGCGTGAAAATTAATAGATGTTTTTAAAAAGTATATTAGTTGATGAAACAATTTAGCAGTAAGCTTACTACCCATTCTAAAACATGCATGGGTATGTTTTAGAGCAAAAAAACCCCAAAAAACTGAACGTGTGATCTTGGTGTTAGGACTGCTTTCAGCAGGTTTAAAAAGTACTTCCTGACAGTTTTTCTTGAAATGTAAAAACAACACAATGCTTGTTGCTTTGTTAATAATTTTCCAAACTAAGCATGACACAAAAGGCAAACCCAGGAAAAGGAAGAGAACCATAGATTTGACCACATAAAATTCAAGATTCTTGTACAGAAAAATATACCTTAAAAGGTATATCAAAGTAGGGAATATTTGCAAAAGCTCTTATAATTCAATAAGAAAAAGATGAATACTCCAAAGGAAAATGGGGTAAAGTGTAGATTAGATGATTGTCCAAATGGACCAAAAAAAAAAAAAAAAAGGTGTAAAAAAAATTTCAGCCTGTTTAATAATCAAAGAAACACAATGAGAACTTCCCTGGTGGCGCAGTGGTTAAAAGTCTGCCTGTCAATGCAGGGGACATGGGTTTGAGTACTGGTCCGGGAAGATCCCACATGCTGCGGAGCAACTAAGTCCATGCACCACAGCTACTGAGCCTGCACTCTAGAGCCCGTGAGCCATATCAACTGAAGCCCACGTGCCTAGAGCCCATGCTCCGCAACAAGAGAAGCCACCGCAGTGAGAAGCCCACACACAACAGAGTAGCCCCCGCTCACTGCAACTAGAGAAGAGCCCACGCACAGAAACAAAGATCCAATGCAGCCAAAAATAAATAAATAAATAAACAAATTTATGAAAAAAAATAAAAAAGAAAGAAACGCAATGAGATACTGTTTATCACTTTGCCAAATTGGACTCAGAAGCCCAAAAAACAAAAAAGATGTTAAAAAAATTCAACCTCCTTAATAAGCAAAGAAATACACCAAGATATCATTTATCACCTCCCAAATTGGCAAAGAATGAAAATAAATGATAAACCTGGTGTGCTGAGGAAGGAATAGGGGCAGAGAAAAGATACAAATCCATACACAGCGCTGATCAGAGTATAAAGAAAAAAACAGCAGAACGAAGGCCCAAGATAAGTGCCAGGGAAAGAGAATTAAGCGTGGGGAGAGATGGACCAAAGGCTGCTCTTTTCCTATCATCCTAATAGTAGTATTAACCTCTATATCTCTAAATACATATTTAAATAACATCCCTTGAAGTTTTCACTTTGAGACACTGTCTATCAAGTCATCTCTTTTATATCATCTCTCACTCCTTTCCCACCTCCTAGCTTCTCTCTCCCAAACTTCCCCCAACTCATCACTTTTAGATATTATCTACTGCTGTTTATCACACCATGGCAGCTTTCTTACACCTGCCTTTCCTGCATCCTGTTCTCATAATTGTATCTCATTTGGTAGCTAAATCTATATTCAGTATTTTCATTTTTATAATAATGTATGTTTTTTTAACTGCAGATCAAGTAGTACCCTCCAATTCCACATCCTTTCTTTTTTTTAATTAATTAATTAACTTATTTATTTTTGGCTGCATTGGGTCTTCATTGCTGTGTGCAGGCTTTCTCTAGTTGTGGTGAGCTGGGGCTACTCTTCGTTGCGGTGCACAGGCTTCTCATTGCGGTGGCTTCTCTTGTGGCAGAGCGCAGGCTTAGTTGCTCATTGCTTAGTTGTTTCAGTAGTTGTGGCACACGGGCTCAGTGGTTGTGGCTCACAGGCTCTAGAGTGCAGGCTCTAGTTGTGGCGCGTGGGCTTAGTTGCTCTGCGGCATGTGGGATCTTCCCGGACCAGGGCTCGAACCCGTGTCCCCTGCATTGGCAGGCAGATTCTTAATCACTGCGCCACCAGGGAAGTCCTCCTCCTCCTTTCTAATACAACTTTGTGTTTTTCTGTAATTTACAAATTGCTTCATTTTTTCATTTGCTTGCTTTTCTTAAAAGTCTGACCAAGTCTTCTAACATCTTTCAACAGCTCTGTGATCTCCTTTTAATACAATCTCCCCCAGGTTCAAATCCATCAGGTATTTTACCAGTTTTTTCATTTACCCTGAGTCCTGGGGAGATCTCTCCTGGCCTCCTCTCCTCTCTAGTCCAGCCCTGTAGCACAGCTATCATCCTGGGGCTTCCCTTCTTCACCACCAGTTTTAGAATTCCCCTGTTCGTATCCTGTGTTGGACTCTGTTTCCCAGATCCCTTCCTCTTTCTTGAGTTACTCTCTCATCTTAGTGGAACACGATTTTCCATAGCTTTCTGAATTTTTTGAGTATTCGTAGGTCTGCACATGTCTTTATTCCGCCCTTGCACTTGACTGATAGTCTGGCTGGATGTATCAGTCAGGATGGGATATGTTATGCTGAGGTAACAAACATCTCCAAAAATCTCAGTGTCTTAAAACAATAAAGCATTTTTTTTAATCGCAGCTTTGCTAAGATATAATTCACATACCATAAATTCAGTCTTTTAAACAGTACTGTTCAGGTTTTTATTCACAAGGTTGTGCAACTGTCATCACTATCTAATTCCAGAACATTTCATCACCCTGAAAAGAAACCTCATATTCATTAGTGGTCTCTTCCCATTTCCCCCTTCCCATAGCCCCTGGAAACCATGAATCCACTTTGTCTCTATGCATTTGCTATTCTGACATTTCATATGAATGGAATCATATCATATGTGGCCTTTGTGTCTGGCTTCTTTCACTTAGCATAATGTTTTCAAGGTTCATCTATTTTGTAACATGTATCGGTACATTTGGCCACCCTGAATCCATGGGTTCCACATCCATGGATTCAACCAACTGCAGATGGAAAATATTAAAAAACAAAAATTCCATAAAGTTCCCAGAAGCAAAACTTGAATTTTCTGTGCATCAGCAACTATTTACATAACATTTACCTTGTATTAGGAATTATAAGTAATCTAGAGATGATTTAAAGTATTTGGGAGGATGTGTGTAGGTTATATGCAAATACTACACTGTTTTATGTAAGGGACTTGAGCATCTGTGGATTTTGGTATCCAAGGGGGGTCCTGGAACCAATCTGGATACCAAGTGACAACTGTACATCATTCCCTTTTATGGGCTGATAAATCCATTGTATGGATATACCACATTTTATTTATCCATTCATCAGTTGATGGACATTTAGGTTGTTAACATTTTTGGGTTATTATGAATAATGCTGCTGTGAACATTTGTGTACTTGTTATGTGTACATATGTTTTCAGTTCTCTTGAGTATATATGTAGGAGTGTAATTGCTGGGTCATATGGTAACTCTATGCTTAACATTCTGAGGAGCTGCCAGACTGTTTTCCAAAGAGGTCGCACCATCTTACCATCCAATCAGCGATGTACAAGGGTTTCAATTTCTCCATGTACTTGCCAACACTTTTTATCACATTTTTTGTTGTCACCATTGATTTTTTAGACATCCTAGCAGGTGTGAAGTGGTAACGATTTATTTTTCTTCTTGAACCACGTTTCTTGCCTTGGTGTCCCACTGTCAGTCAGTCAACCAACTGATTGGTCATCAATCAGTCAACACAGGATCCTTTCCCTATATCCTGGCTATGTTCTCTGAAGGATACAAAGAAGGTTAACATCCTCCACTTTAGGATCTACTCTCTCTTTACAAAACACAGAGGAAAATTAACTCAAAGCAATCTATGGTCAGTACCAGAATTCTTACTGGGGCATCTGGGGCCTTTTAGGGTCTGAGTTATGTCTGCCTCTCCAACCTCGTCTCTCTCCACTTATTGACCACTGCTTCCTAGCTACACTGTTCTTGCCACTTTTTTTTTTTTCTTTAATATTCTAAAGCTGTTTTCTGCCCCAGAGCCTTTGTCTTTGCTGTTCCTTCTCCTGGAGAGCTTCTCACCCAGCATCTACCATGTTACCATATTCTCTTCCTTTGGTTTCAGCTTTAAGGTCACCTTCCCAGGGACACCCACCCCATCACCCAAGCCAAGGCTGGCTTGCTGTTCTACGTGCTCAGATCACCATCCACTTTTCCTTATTGCAGTAGGCATGGTGGGGAGTGGAGCTGTGAAGAGGTTCTGAAGCCAGGCTGCCTGGTTCCAGTTCTGCCTTTGATACTTACTAGCTGTGTAACCTTAGGCAAAATACTTGACTTCTGGGCTTCCCTGGTGGCGCAGTGGTTGAGAATCTGCCTGCCAATGCAGGGGACACAGGTTCGAGCCCTGGTCTGGGAAGATCCCACATGTTGCGGAGCAACTGGGGCCGTGAGCCACAGCTACTGAGCCTGCGCGTCTGGAGCCTGTGCTCCGCAACAAGAGAGGCCGCGACAGTGAGAGGCCCGCGCACCGCGATGAAGAGTGGCCCCAGCTCGCCGCAACTAGAGAAAGCCCTCGCACAGAAATGAAGACCCAACACAGCCAAAATAAATAAATAAATTAATTAATTTTAAAAAATACTTGACTTCTATGGATATGACTATAATAGAACCTAGCATATAAAGTCACTGAGACGATTAAATGAAGTAGGTTATTTACGTTACTTAGAACTTGACTGGCATTCTCTAAATACTAGCCCTTATTATCACAATTATAAATTAAACAGTTTTTTTTTAAATTGAAGTATAGTTGATTTACAATGCTGTGTTTGTTTCTGGTGTACAGCAAAGTGATTCAGATATATACGCACACACACACATATATGTATGTATGTTCTTTTTCATATTCTTTTCCATTATAGTTTATTTAAAGATATTGAGTACAGTTCCCTGTGCTATACAGTAGGACCTTATTGTTTATCTATTTTATATATAGTAGTTTGTATCTGCTAATCCCAAACTCCTAATTTATCCCCCTCCCCGCTTTCCCCTTTGGTAACTATGAGTTTGTTTTCTACGTCTGTAAGTCTGTTTCTTAAACAGCTATTTACATAGATTTAAAAAGAAGGCAACTATACTCCAATAAAAATTAATAAAGAAAAGAAGTATGCCAGCCATCCGGCAATGCAACAACGGGGAGAGGCGAGAACAGGGGCTGCAGGAGCCAGCCTCCTCCCTCGCCCTAGTTTGCCCTGCTGAAGATGCAAGAGGCCCGAACTCGGGACTCTGCGCTGTCTTGCCTGCGAGACCGGCTCGCGTTCTGGGGTCTTCTCTTCCCCCGCAGCTATATCCGTTCCGGGTTTTGCGGCTCACCGCCCCTCCCTTCCCAGGCTGTAATCCACTTCCGCGTTTTGTTCGGTGCCCGGGGCGCCGGGGCGTGGAGGCGGTAATGCGCAGGCGCACAGGAATCCGGCCCGGGCCGACCGCGCGGCCGGGAGGTTGCGGGTGAGGGAAGGGTTGGCCGCGGCGGGGGTGGCGGGCCCGGGGGGGCGGAGGGTGGGTGTCGCGGCCCGGGTCGGAGTGGGCGCGGGTCTACGGTGAGGACCTCCGGGCTCCCAGAGCGCGCGGGAACCGGGCGGCCTGGGTCGGACGGCCGTGTGGGGCCGGGGGCGGACTCGGGCCGCCGTGACGCGTGCGCTGCGCGGGGCCGGGGCGGGCGGGAGGCGGCTCCTCTTCGTCGCGAACTCTCGGTGACCTTGGCTAAGTCACTCCATCCCCCTGAGCCGGCGCCTCCGTCTGTAAAGTGCGAATCACAACCCCTGGCTACCAGCTGGCGCGGTTTTGAGGCTCGGTGGCTGGACCCCCGAAGGGTACCTGGAGTAGAGGGCGGTTCCCCAGGGACCACCCCGGCCTCGGTGAGGGAGAGGGGTCTTCCTCGCATAGCATTGTTACAGATTTTGGGGAGGAGCTGTCACCTGTATATCTTTAAAACTCGAGAGCATTATGAAGTCGTTGCGAAACTTTTGTTTAACACCAACAAGAGATGTCAAGGGCTTCCTTGAGGCCCACGTTAAACAGCTGTTCCTGGGATGCTCACTCTCCTGCTGGAGACGGCTCTGGGAAGCTTTCGAGAATGGTGTGCAGCCGTAGAGACCCTTAGCTTCAGAATTATTAGTCTTTGTAATTCCTCTTGTTTGCCAAAACCCGTCCCGCCCACGTAGGAAATTGGGGCGCTGGCCAAGCAAGTTTAGTATCTGCCTTGGTGAACATTGGAGTCCCTCGGCTTTGCAGTGGACCAAATTGTAGAGATTGAGGATGGAGGTGATCCCGTAGCCTTTTTTTGGTGGTGGAGTGGGATCTCAGGAATCCTCCCTCCATGGGCAAGGGTCTGTAGTGTGATGGATACTCAATGACGAATACTGGAAGGTCACAAAAGTAAGAAGCCTGTTAGATGTTCTAGGTTGGAAGAGATTCTGAGCATCGGAATTGACTTAAACTGGAACTTTTCACTGCAGGTGACTAGCATGCAGGTACCCGTTCTCTGACTTGCTGCCCCTCTTCTGACATGGCCCACCGCGGTGGGGAGAGGGACTTCCAGACGTCAGCGCGGCGCATGGGCACCTCACTGCTCTTCCAGCTTTCGGTGCACGAGCGGGAGCTGGACCTGGTGTTTCTGGATCATAGCTATGCCAAGCCATGGAGTGCCCACCCAGATGCCAGTAGTGCCCGCCCCACCCGCATGCTCTTTGTTACTCCCCGGAGGCAGCACGAAAGTACCATGTGAGTTTGGGCTTCTCTCCTAAGGGCGGCCGTTGCCCTAACTGGGCAGTGATCAGATGGTTGGAGATTAGAGCGGATTTTACTGCGGGAGATTGTAAAGGGGGGTGGGGCTTGGATGTTTAATTCAGGTATCACTGTTAAACATCGTGAGGTTATCAGGCCTATGTGTGGTCATCTGCATTCAAGACATCTAATGAGTTAGGAAAACAAGATGTTCAGAGGAAAGCAAACAACCTGTTGCACTTAGCTAACAGGACTTGTCTGGGAAGAGGAGTTGAAGAGGATTGTTTCAACTGTGAAGAAAAAGACTGAAGAGTTGACTTTTTTTTTTTTTTTTTTTGCGGTACGCGGGCCTCTCACCGTTGTGGCCTCTCCCATTGTGGAGCACAGGCTCCGGACGCGCAGGCTCAGCAGCCATGGCTCATGGGCCTAGCAGCTCCGCGGCATGTGGGATCTTCCCGGACCGGGGCACGAACCCGTGTCCCCTGCATCGGCAGGTGGACTCTCAACTACTGCGCCACCAGGGAAGCCCTGAAGAGTTGACTTTTAAAAATTGCTACCTAGGATTAGACTCATTCCCTTAGTCCAGTGGTCTGGCTCCAACACTGGCAGCAATAACCTTTTTATGGTAATTCGATTTGCTTTTCCTGGCTTTACCTGGAAAGTTGAGGAGCATATGCCCAAGACCTTGCTTTCTCTCTTAGCTTGTTACAGAACTGTCACCATGGGTTGATCTTAACCCTTCCTAGGTATGGTTACATAGTCAGCCCGCCTACATTATAGGGTAAGGACTTTTTAATAAACTTGCCGTGTAATACGTGATACAATTACATCTGGCCTAAATAAACTCATTTAGCAGTTCTTTTGAGCTTTAAGGTGTTCTGATTACTGGTGTTTCAAGATTTGTTGATATATTCTATTTTGATGCTTAAATCATCCCCTTAATAATTTTATAAACTTTTATTGGGGAGAGGTTTTTTTGTTTGTTTTACTCTGACCTGATGTTTAATCTTCCTCTGGCACAGGTTTTAGGTTTGTTGGAGAATAGAGATCTCGTGTTTTGCTTTTTTAGATCCCCCAGTGAGCCTTAATGAGCTAGAAGTACCATAACGTGTGTGTTCAACACGTGTAGAATAGTGGTATTTATTTCTTTTCCCAGTGCGGGCAGCATTTTGTTGGCCTACTTTGAATGTACAGGGCATAGGATCTGTGACTTTAGGGAATAATCCAGCATAATCCTGATGCTTCTGGCCTAGGGCATAACTGAAGAGCTCTTCTAAATAGAATTTGAGGTCTTTCTCTTAGTTATGTAATAGCTTCTTGATATTGAGACTCCTGTGTTCATATCTCATGATATTTTCTTAAAGTGAGATTTTGTGGATTTGGTCATTTTAGTACTCAGAAAATTATTTCCTTTTATAGACTGACTCCATATATTGGCCCTGAAAGTGGGAGTTTGGCATGTTTTAGGAACTCTTTTTAGGCCATTGGGTCTCCAGTGTGGTTGCAATGGGGGTGTAAGTGGGAGCTAAGGGAGAAGTTGACAGAGGCTACCTCATGTAGGAATTTGATTCTAAGAGTTGGTAAGAAGTCATTGAAGGATTTTAAGCTAGAGATTGGATTTTTATTTGAAAAGATCACTCTGAATTTTTGTTGAATAGATTATAGTGCAGGAGTGGAATAGAGAAGCCCTGCTAGGAGACCACTGCAGTGGTTGGGGCCAGAGATCATGAGCCTGATGGAGCAGGAATAGTACAGGTGGAGAAAAACGGTTGGCCTTGAGGTGTATTTTGTAGGTCGATCCAACATGCCCTGCTGTAGTGAATTGGAAAGAGTGGCCAGGGTTAAGGGGAAAGGCAAAATTAGGATGACTCAGATTTCTGGCTTGAGCAGCTGGGTGGTGCCATGAGTTGGGGAAGGCTTGGGGAAGATATGGCTGGAATAGTGAAATCAGGAATTCTATTTTAGGAATACAAGTCTAAGTATCTTGTCCAATGTCTGGTCCACAGAAGATAATCAGCTCTTTCACCCACCACCAAATCTAGCTGCACATTATTTCACTTCATTTCATAATGATGTAATTATTCCAGCCATTGGGAATGGATACAATAACATCATTGAGGTCAGAAAGTTAAAGTGATGTTAGGTAGATGGCCAGTAGGCCAGTTTGATTGATATCGTATTTTGGGTGACAAAGTTGGTGCAGTGAAGGACCCTCATGGCACTAGGATTTCTTTAACATTTTAAAATATGAAAGATACTTCAGGTATCCACTTGTGTTTGTTTCTGTCGTAGGCTCCTTACAGAGTGAGTAAGCTAAGGAGTCTGCATTCCAGGTCATCTGTCTTAGACAATCATAGGCTTTTATAGCATATCATTAACTACCAGTTGACTTGCTAAGGAAAGGGCAAGTTTGTATGAATTTATTTAAAACTCTAGACCAACACCGCCCAACAGAACTCTGTAGTGATAGGAATGTTCTATATCTGTTCTGTCCAACATGGTAGCCTTAGGCAGATATGTCTGTTGAGCACTTGAAATGTGGCTTGTGTGACTGAGGAACTGAATTTTTAATTCTGTTTATTTATTTATTTATTTATTTAGGCCACGCTGCACAGCTTCAGGATCTTAGTTCCCCAACCAGAAACTGAACCCAGGCCCTCAGCAGTGAAAGCGCAGAGTCCTAACCGCTGGACCACCAGGGAATTCCCTCTAATTTTTATTAATTTAAATAGTTCCACGTGGCTTATAGCTACTGTACTGGAAAACACGTTTAGGCAATCAACTATATGCTTAGGGAATATATTTGTCCTTTTTAAAAAATAGCTTTCTGTCATTTTTGCATAGGTTCATTTTAAAACAACTTTGTGTTCCCCCAGCACATACCAGCATGTCAGAGGGCAGAGATCTAGACAAGTGTGGGAAAGATGACTTTGGATCATAATTTTCTTGTGGATATAATATGCTTATGCATACTTTAAAGCTGATTAGGGACCTCCCTGGCGGTCCAGTTGTTAAGTGTCCCCACTTCCAATGCAGAAGGCACGGATTCGATCCCTGTTCGGGGAACTAAGATGTCGCACGGCGCAGCCAAAACAAATAAATAAATAAAAGGTGATTATATTAAAGAGACATTTTTGGCAACCAGATGATCGTTAAATACCTGTGTTGTGTGAAGTACGTGTGGCTGGTCCTATTTCCTCACTTCTTTACAGCGAGTCAGACGTCCCAATAGATGTGGAGACAGTCACATCAACCCCTGTGCCACTTTATGACAATCAGAAGGCACGCAGCGTGATGAATGAGTGTGAACGGCATGTCATCTTCGCCAGGACCGATGCGGATGCACCTCCCCCTCCAGAGGACTGGGAGGAGCATGTCAACAGGTAGGCTGCTTCTAAGAGGACTGGGCATTCCAGGGTTAATAGTCACCGCTCTGTAAATGTTTTGTATCATTTTCACTGAAGCATATTTATTAGGAGCTTATTTCATCTGTAGCCACATGAGTCAGAATGTTCTCCTGTCTCTGCATGATAACTCTCAGCTCACTGTGCACTGAGCTTCTTGGGAGGAGAGTTTGTGTCTCAGCCATCTTTCCATCCCTGACACCTAGGACATTGCCTGGCACATAGTAGGCATATAGTAAATGTTGATTGAATAAATAAATGAGTTAAATTTGGTAGGTATGACTTGCTCTCTAGCGTATATAGTACATGTTATGTACTAACATACGTGTATGTCTGAGTTACCCAGACTGCTAGAAAAAAAACCCTGTTAAATAAATGTCCATTTGTATGACACTGTATTTACATTGTCTGTAATTAGGGTAGTGAAAATGTTCTGGAGTCGTACGAAAAGCTAAAAGATGTTTGACTTGAGTGGCTTTAAAAAATAGATTTGTAGTCTGTGGTTTGGGGGGAACACTTCACCCCATTTTCATGAGTTTGCTGCCTAGTTTTATTCTCTTACAGCCTACTCACCGTGGGGACTCAACACTCCTCTTTAGGTCATTTTGTTGTTCATTTGGCAGACATTTATTTCATAAAACTTTATTAAGATAAAATTTACGTACCATACAATTTACCTATTTAATGTGTACAATCAGTGGTTTTTAGTATATTCATCACCACACTCAATTTAATGAACATTTTCCTTAACCCCAAAAGAAACTCCATACCCATTAGCAGTCACTTCCCATTTCCTCCCAACCCCTCCAGCACCTAGCAACCACCAGTCTACTTTCTGTCTCTCGAAATTTGCCTTTTCTGAACATTTTATATAGATGGAATCATACAGAATGTGGTCTTTTGTGACTGGATTCTTTCACTTAGCATAACGTTTTCAGGATTCATCCATGTTGATGCATGTGTCAATATTTCATTCCCTTTTAATGCTGAATGATATTCTGTGGTATGGATGTACCACATTTATCCATTCATCTGTTGATGGATATTTGGGTTGTTAACACTTTTTGGCTATTACGAATAATGTCACTATGAATATTCATATACTTTTTTTTTTAATAAAATTATTTATTTTTATTTATTTATTTTTGGCTGCGTTGGGTCTTCATTGCTGCTGCGGGCTTTCTCTAGTTGTGGTGAGCGGGGGCTACTCTTCGTTGCGGTGCGTGGGCTTCTCATTGTGCTGGCTTCTCTTGTTGCGGAGCACGGGCTCTAGGCAAATGGGCTTCAGTAGTTTTGGCATGCGGGCTCAGTAGTTGTGGCTCGAGGGCTCTAGAGCTCAGGCTCAGTAGTTGTGGTGCACCAGCTTAGTTGCTCCGCAGCATGTGGGATCTTCCTGGACCAGGGCTCGAAGCTGTGTCCCCTGCATTGACAGATGGTTTCTTAACCACTGGCCCACCAGGGAAGTCCCCATATACTTGTTTTTGTGTGGACATACATTTTCATTTCTCTTGTATATATACCCAGGAGTGGAATTACTGGATCATATGATTACTCTGTCTAACTTGTAAGGAATTTTCAGATTGTTCTCCAAAAGGGCTACATCAGTTTACATTCCCACCAGCGGTGTATGAGAGTTCCAGTTTCTTCACATCTTTGGCAACACTTGTTTTTAATCTTTTTCTTTTTTTTCTTTCTTTTTTTTTTTTTTGCGGTACGCGGGCCTCTCACTGTTGTGGCCTCTCCCGTTGCGGAGCACAGGCTCCGGGCGCGCAGGCTCAGTGGCCATGGCTCACGGGCCCAGCCGCTCCGCGGCATGTGGGATCCTCCCGGACCGGGGCACGAACCCGCGTCCCCTGCATCAGCAGGCGGACTCTCAACCACTGCGCCACCAGGGAAGCCCTGTCTTTTTCTTATTATGACCATTCTAGTGGGTATGAAGTGACATCTCATTGTGGTTTTAATTTGCATTTCCCTCATGGCTCTCTCTATATGTATTTACCTACTAAGGGAATGTTAAGATCTTTATATCAGGGGTTGGTAAGTGGTAAACTTGCCATAATGTTGGAGAGCTCTTACTTTATAATAATGGAAGAAAAAGAAGTAACTTGGTAGAAGGAAGAGTAGGAAAATTTGAGGCTGATTGGCATGGTTTATGAGTTTGGCTGGAAGCAGGGAATGAGACTGAGCTGGTGTGCTTATGTGATCAGGATCGTAGCTGTTGAAGGAGGAGCAGTTCTGCACCTTGGCTGAAGAGCTTTTGAAGAAGTTGTTCGGGGTCTTGAATTGGAATTAACATTGTGCCCTAAGAAGGGGAAATGCTCTCTAGAACTTCAGATAAAGAGGAAAACTGCTGTGAATGAAGATCAGCTACTAGAGTATTACCAGAGTCAATGAATTCAGCAAAGTAGTTTATCACCACTGTTACAGTTAATAATACTAAAAATACTGACAATGGTAGTAACAAAAAAGAACTACCAATTGTTGAGTGCTTTCTAGGTGCCAGGCATTGTGCCAAGCGCTTCATATGCATTATCTCTTTAAATCTCACAACTCTCCTAGGCATATCCCTTCTTCATCTCTATTTTACAAATGAAGAAACCGAGCTCAGGGAGTTGAAGAAACCTTAGGAAGTTGTGGAGCAGGGATTTGTTTAAAGTGAGCAGTCTGACTCTGGAGCCCAGTGTTCTCAACTACTATACCTTCTCTTTAAGGGTAGTAAAAAGAGAGACCAGTTAGTTGTGGCTGAACAAGGTGGCCTCACACTTACGTGTCCTTATGGTGTTGGTTGCCTTGTCCTCAGTTTGCAGTTTCAGAAACTGCATGGGAGAATTGCATGAATTTTTCCATCAGTTCGCCCATGGTCATGATCAAAAGGTTTTGGGGGACTCTTCATGTTTACCAAAGTCATCAGAGACTTAATAATACATGTGAATACCAGTTTCTTAATTTATAAGGAGAGATACAACTGCAAGGCAGATGGGACACTAGGGTGGCCTGGCCCAGAGCATTGATTCTCAGTAGGAGAATCTGGGAAGCTCTTTGGTCCCGCAGTGGATGGCGAGTGGACAGTCTGCACAGGAGGCGCCCTCCTTCAGCAAGGTAGCTGGATGCACCCATCTTTGCTCAAAGCAAGACGGGCCCACAGAGTTAGGCCAGGGCACACCTCCACCTGCCCAGTCCTGCAGAGAAACACTGACAGATTCTAATCTTTGGCTTGTCTTTCTCCATGTGGACCTCCATCCCTGTGTTATGACATTGCCACAGATTGATATGATTAATTAGCGCTCAGTTTATCTCAGATTATTTGTCTTTTAGTGTCTGATGAGATTTTGGAGGCGTCCTTCTCCCATTAGCAACAGGCTTACAAACCATCTCTTCAGGTAGGTTACTTTTGCACACAGCTAATTTCATTATTTGATGGTACTTACTGGCTTCAATTTCAGAGGTCACCACTTTATGACCCTGTCCCCAGGTTCTGGATCTGTAGCCTGTTTGGAGGTTGCAGTTAGTTCTCTCTGCTTGATTATAATCATCTTGTTGCCATTCTTACCCTTGATTTGATTGTTAAATTGCTGCTTCTTTTCTTCCTGTATAAAATCATGTAAAATTAGTTTCCCACATCAAGAACTCATGGACTATATAGGACAGCTCCCTAGAAATGTGTTTTTCCTCAGAGAGATTACTGACCTCTCTTATCAGTGGATTCAGAAACTTAATTTTCTTTTCTAGTGCCCTCTTGAATTATTTTAGTAGCAACTGCCTTCAGATAACTTTCTATGTTTAGAAAATGAAGGCCCCCTACCCAGCCCGAACTGACTCTGAGTTTCTCTGTTAATGCCTGATATTTCATGAAACAGTTTAATATCCCTCTCTTCTTGATTTAATTGTCTAGGTCAGGGGTTGGCAAACTATGGCCTATGCGCCAAATCCGGCCCACTGCTTATTTTTGTATGGCCCATGAGCTAAGAATGGTTTTTACCTTTTTAAGCGGTTGAAAAAAAATTTTTGTAAGACACAAGAAATTCCAATTTCAGTGTCCACAAATACAGTTTTATTGGAACACGGTCATGCCCACTCATTTAGGTATTGTCTGTAGCTGCTTTTGCACTACAGCTGCGGAGTTGCATAGCTGTGATGGAAACCATATGGCACACAAACTCTAAAATATTTACTATCCAGTCCGTTACAGAAGAAGTTTGCCGACCGCTGGTCTAGATTGCATTCTTGTGTCTGCGTGCCAAAATCGTGTGACCTGGAGAACCTTTGAAAATGTTATGCATTTGCTGGTGTAGTAATGTTGTCCCCAAGAAGTTGGACCAGCTTTTTCCCCCAGATGTTTGTCAAGTGCCAAGTTTAATTAGATGAACAGCTTTTCAAAGACATTTAACAAAATACTCCTGACATATGATACTTCGGGGCATTGCTCTCAAATGGATTTTAGGACGTTGTCAACATTTCAGTAAAAGAATCTAGTGTCCTAAAGCAGGTTGTCTTATCTTAGAAATCAGAACTTCTGAATTCAATTGAAAAAAATTCTTCTTTTCTAAACTTGCTCTAATTATATCTCTCAATATTGTATGTATCTATATGTTAATCTCAGATGGATGTTTGAAATTTTGAGTTCAAGATCTTTGAGTTGTTTATTTTCCCTCCCTCTCCCTTCCTCTCTCCCTCCCTCTCTCTGTCCCTGGCATTCCTCTCTTCCTTTCTCCTGGTGTTTAAGCAAAGAATTTTATAATCTGAAAAAGTAAGTGTGACCTCTTTCTTCTCTCTGATGTTCTTTCTCTCTCTCTGCTTGCCTTCTGGTTTAAAAAAAATCCTTTAGACATTTTAATATTGAATTAGTATCAGAGAAAGAATTACCTTTGAAAATATCAGGTTCTGGGACTGATGTGACTTTTTGGCTGCTTTGGATAAGAGGAGCCAGAAGTCAGAATGTCATTCGGGTTCAGTGGGAGCGTGGAGAACATTAGTGTCTGATCTCATCTAAGCAATGGAGAGAAGGCATTTTTGCACTCATGAAAATTGAATAGGTTTAGGTGGGGGGAGCCTGTTGACTCACCACAGTTCCCATCAGCTATTTGACTGTTTAGACTTGTATTTAAAATTCTGTCTCCTGTTTTTAAATTTTTCCTTAATTATATCTTTTGTGTGCTCTTAATCTTGGGTTAGATCATTTTTTTCTGCCCACTTAATTTTCCAGCCTCCCACGAAACTGGCAAAATATAGAGAACGTGTTTCAGTTCTTGGAATCACTTTGTTATATATCCAGCAACAATCCTAAGAACTTTTTCTAGGGATTTTAGACTCTCAACATTGTGGTTTTTCAATTTAATTTCAGCTGTCATTGGTGTATGGTAGTAATTTCTAAATAGCTTGTAGTCCCCCTCCCAGGATGTGAATGATTTTGTTCACATCATTTTCCTTGCTCCTGTCATTTCGGGTTTCAGAATAAATGTAGAGTAAGAAAAACAAATAGAGAAGACATCCTGTTGTATAATAAAGAACAGGATAATTTTGGAAACACTGTCGGTACCTCATAAATAAAAATTATGCCTCATTCTCTCTCCTTGGGATTCAGGTTTGCAACATGATCAATAGGCTTTGAGAAAGGTCAAGAGATTGTTGAACATGAAGAAATTGTGTTCATTGTTTAACCTGTTTGATTATCACTGAGCATTGTTGCTGGGGGTAAGGCTGCAGTATAATACTGCTCTCAAGATGTCGCAGGTTCTTTATACGTATTATTTTCACAGAACTGAAATTCTAAAATTTTAACACAGATCTTTCATTTCCACTTCAAGAGATTGATCTTTCAGAGATACTTGCACAACCATGTAAAGATATAGATGGAATAGATGTGTGTTTGAGTGTATTGGGGAGAGGAGGGATGGTCACCGTGACAGTTTATAATAGCAATAAAAGGGACGCAACCTAAATGCCACAAGTAGGGTAGAACCAGCCATTAAAAGCAAAGAAGTTTATTAAAATGGAAATATCCATGTATCTCCAGAGAGCTTTTTATAACCACTTGTGGACATCCTCTGTCTCCTCCCACCACCACCAAATCCCCAAGCCCATCCAAGAATCACTATACATATGAGAGATGCTACTCATGTTAGTGTGTTGTACATTTAAATAATGTTGTGAAGGAAAATGAGATGATGAACCAGTGGGCTGGAAGATGCTGGTTCCCACAAACCTTCCTGGTCCCAAAGTATCCTAAGTCCCAACTTTGAGTAAAAGCTTCTACTCCCCCATCTCCCAAATCCAGAATCTCTGAATATCAAGCCACAACAAAAACTGACTAGATCCTAATGAAGTAGCAGAAATTAAGCCAAGAGAGCTATGGGAAAATAAGAAAAAGGACAATTCCAAGAAACCTGTGACTGCTTCTAGTATGCCACAAGGGGTCATAAAAGGATGAGAGGCTTTGGAGGTTAAGGTGGATTTAGCTCTGGCAACAAGAGCTACTGCAGGTAGAGGGTTCTCCGGAAGAACTCTGTGATCACGGACTTCAGCTGCTCTCATGGGACCTTTGCTCCCATCAGTAGTCATAGCTACCTGAGCTCTTCATTGTTAGAAGGAACCGTAAAGATCATCTAGTCCATCTCTTTTACAGTCAAGGAGACTGAGGGCACACAGCCAGCTCCTGGCTCATAGCTAGTGTTCTCCTGGACTCTGTAACTGGTAAGTTGTCAACCTGGAGACGTGGTAGGTGGAGGTTTTATTTTACAGAAGGAAAGGATAGTGGGATAACTGTGCAATGTGCATAACAAAGGGTAATTTGCCTTCTCTCTCCATGTTTACTGGGCCATGTTGTTAGTGTTAGAGAGATGACCTGTAGAAAAGAGGGTGTCTGGTTGGTGGGTTATGATGGGAAAGACGCTAGTCTGTTATAAAGTAAGAGAAATGGAGATTGCTGAAGTTGTTGGAAGCAACTTCCTTGTGGTTCAGGCACCCTGTATAGTGAAGGGCTCAATTTACGGTTGGCCCACGTGGTGTATCCGTGTTCCTCTGCTGCTCAGGACCCAGGCGCTTCTGTGGTAGGGAGTGAGAGGGTTTGAATTTGTACTCCACTATTTACAGGATTTAGAACATAGTATGTGTACAATTCATCCGTTTCTTTATTCAGCAGATGTTCAAGTCCCTACTCTGTGTCAGACACTGCTTTATATGCTGGGGATATAACACTTAAAATGGACAAAAATCTCTGCCATCTTGGCCTTTACATTCTAGCAGAGGAAGACAAACCAAGCAAATAAATAAAATGGATACAATGTGAGGTGGTGGTATGGCTGGAAGGGGGGATGGGGAATCCCAGGGTGGGAGTGAGGTGTCGGCAGTTTTAAGTACAGGTGCGTCAGGGAAAGCCTCAGTAGGTGACATTTGAACAAGGACCTGGAGATTGGAGAGGGAGCCATTGTTTCACATAAGGGGAATGGACGGTTAGGGCCCAGTCTGTGCTGTGGGAGCATGCAGGATGTGCATGGGGGAAGTAAGGGGAGGGGGCAGTGTGGGGAAGCACAGTAAGCTGGGGACAGTCATGGAGGATGAGGTTGGAGAGGCGGGGGGGCGGGGTCCAGACAGCCCATTGCAAGGACTTGGGCTTTCAGCTGATTGAGATGGGGCCATTGAAGGGTTTGAGCCGAGTGACATGATCTGATTTAGGTTTTTGATTGATCTTTTTCCAAAATTGGTTTTCCAAAAGGTGGTACTAATTTATATTTCCATCCACAAAGTTTGGGGGGATCTGTTTTCTTCCACCCTCACAACAGAGTACTGCTGAGCTTCTTATGACTGCATTTTTTTAAAATTAATTTATTTTATTTTTGGCTGCACTGGGTCTTCGCTGCTACGCGTGGGCTTTCTCCAGTTGCGGCGAGCGGGGACTGCTCTTCGGTGTGGTGCCTGGGCTTCTCATTGCGGTGGCTTTTCTTTGTTGCGGAGCACGGGCTCTAGGTGCGCGGGCTTCAGTAGTTGTGGTGCACGGGCCTAGTTGCCCCGTGGCATTTGGGATCTTCGCAGACCAGGGCTCAAACCCGTGTCCCCTGCATTGGCAGGCGGATTCTTAACCACTGCACCACCAGGGAAGTCCCTACATTTATTTATTAATATTTATTAATATTTATTTATTTGGCATCGGGTCTTAGTTGCAGCACCAGGTTCTTCGTTGTGGTGTGTGGGCTTCTCTCTAGTTGTGGCACACAGGCTCTAGAGCGTGTGGGCTCAGTAGTTGCAGCGTGTGGGTTCTGTAGTTGGTGGCGCACAGGCTCTAGAGCACAGGCTTAGTTGCCCCATGGCATGTGGGATCTTATTTCCCTGACCAGGGATCGAACCCACATCCCCTGCATTGGAAGGCAGATTCTTAACCACTGGACCACCAGGGAAAGCCCAAGGGGGTTGACTGCCTTTTCATGAACTGCCTTTTCATGTTCTTTGCCCATCGTTTTTGTTTTGAGTGTTTTGTCTTTTTCTTAATAGTTTTCTAGAGGCTTTTTCTATTTTAATGAAACGGTAGTTATTTTTTCATTGTATTTTGACTTCATTTATGATACTTTATTTTTTCCTTTACAGAAACTTGAAATTTTTATGTAGTTAAATTTATCTTTCTTCTTTTTATGGCTTCTAGGTTTTAGGTCATAGAAAGTTTTACTCATTCTAAGATATAGATTAGATAGGTAGATAGATTTTTTTAATTACTGTTTTTTCCTAGTACTTTGGTCATTTTATTTTATTTTTTTATTTTTTATTTTTTATTTTTATTTTTTTGCAGTACGCGGGCCTCTCACTGCTGTGGCCTCTCCCATTGCGGAGCACAGGCTCCAGACGCGCAGGCCCAGTGGCCATGGCTTACGGGCCCAGCCGCTCTGCGGCATGTGGGATCTTCCTGGACCGGGGCACGAACCCGTGTCCCCTGCATCGGCAGGCAGGCGGACTCTCAACCACTGCGCCACCAGGGAAGCCCTCATTTTATTTTTATTTAGCTTTCTATGCCACTTGAAATTTATTTTGGTGTAAAGAGTGTTGTGTAGGAATCCAGATTTTCTCTTTCCAGTTGGCTAGTGGTTGTCACCGCCCTATTTACTTTATCCCTGCTGATTTGGAGTGCTACCTTGATCTCATTCCAGGTTCTCATTTGGGTCTGGCATCCACCTAAAATTTTTTAAAGGAGGTTTAATCACCAGTTTATTTTTATGGCAGGGAGAGTTGGTAAACAGTTGGGCATCTTCTGTTACTTTTCTCCTAGTATCTTTAGGAAGATTACTGGCCGGAGTTGGAGTATGAGAGTGATTAAGATCGCCAGGAGTGGGGTGGAGGGGGCTCTAGTCCGCGCCACGCTGCTGTGCTGTGTGTCATTAGGTGGGGACAGGGGCAGTAGGACAGGTTTCTAATTGCAGGGAGTTGACAGCTGAGCTGGAGGAGGAACCATAAAGCCTTCCATAATCGAGGTGAAAGTGTGTCTGCTAGGGCTGATACAGAGCTAACTTATATGGAACAGACCATTCAGAAGTAAATTTGTTAATTGTGTGATATACAGGGGAAAAAAATGGAAAAGGGAGAAAGGTTAGTGAGGAGTGGATTATTAAGGAGTGGGAGAATAGCCACTTCATTTGTTATATTTTCGTTCCTAAAGCTGATTTAAATAGGCCTCTTATCTTAGTCTGAGGTTTCAGTACATTAAAATGCTTTCTCATCCTGTCTGCCTTTTTGTGTGAAATAGTAAACTTGTGAAATTCAAATATGTCTGTGCAATGGTGCCATGCTTCTGTTTACTAATGGATTATATTAGCCACTAGGTAATTAATTACC
Source organism: Mesoplodon mirus (assembly GCF_964341445.2). Classification (NCBI taxonomy): domain Eukaryota; kingdom Metazoa; phylum Chordata; class Mammalia; order Artiodactyla; family Ziphiidae; genus Mesoplodon; species Mesoplodon mirus. Next base: position 15,116,053 of record NC_138990.1, on the reverse strand, counting down.
TTTGCTAGCACCAAAAAGACTCTGTTTGTGACTGGTTTTGACTTGTAGTGTGTATGTTAATACAAGTATACGTTGAGGTGATTCATTGGCAGGATTGGGACCAGAATCTGGGGGTTGTGCTTTAGCCTCGTTCTAAGCTACTTTAAGTTATACTGTTTCATAGTGGGAACAAAAAACATGACATATCTTCTTTGTACAGTGTACATGCATGGCGAGCATCCCCAGGGTTTGACTTTTAATTCCTCAGAGTTTCTCTTATAGGACTGGCTGGACAATGGCCCAGAACAAGCTATTCAACAAGATCCTCAAAGCCCTGCAGTCTGATCGGCTTGCCCGCTTGGCCAACGAAGGGGTAAGACTCTAGAAGACTGCCCACCGTGGGCTCCCCCTAGTTTGGGCCTCACGGGCTAGCTGACCTCACCCCGCTCCCCCCACCCCCACCCCACGTCGCTAACGAGGTGGCCCTCATACTTTGTCCCCCCGCTTACACCTCTCAGGCTTGTAACGAGCCAGTGCTGCGCCGTGTTGCCGTGGACAAGTGTGCGAGGAGAGTGCGGCAAGCTCTGGCGAGTGTGAGCTGGGACACCAAGCTGGTCCAGTGGCTGCACACCACCCTGGTGGAGACGTTGAGTCTGCCCATGCTGGCCGCCTACCTGGATGCTTTGCAGACACTGAAAGGGAAGGTGAGGCTGTGATGGGCGTCTGCCCTGTCCTGGGGTAGCCAGCCTCCGCTGTGGGTTCAGGAAGTGGGGTTGGGCGAGGTCATTGCCTGGTCAGCCTGGAGGGCATGACTGAAGCTAACTGGTTTGTTATCAGAAACAGGAGACATGGTATCATTTCGTGTTTTCACCTGGCGTAAGTGTCTCTAGCCCTCCTGAAAACCAGAGAACATGTTTAGTCTCTGCAGCCCTGCAGCTTGTGGTTTGAGGTGAGGTGAGAACGGAGAAGATGAGGGGTTTACCAGGGAGGGGTGTTGAGAGGGGGGCAGGAAGCAGACCCGTGGTGCTGAGAGTGTGGGGGTGCGCGCGGGGAGGAGTTCCGGAGCAGGGAGCGCCGTGATGTGATGCCTCGGTCTCTCCTCATCATGATGAGCCACACTTTCACTTTAATCACTCTTTATAAAGCGTATCGTTAACTTTCCTTGCTTTCTTACTTTGACAGTATTGCACAAAGTTAAACTGTTTTTCTTCGTGATTGCAGTTTCTTTTGGTTACAGTTATTGCACTGGGCGGTGTTCGGTGTGATTGGAGTCCAGGTCCTGGGGGCAGGCGGCTTGGCTGACCTCATCCTGATTACTAATTAGCTGTGTAATCTTGGATTAGTGCCTCAATTTCCTCATCTCTACAAAAATGGCTGATCCTAATACCTAGCTAGGAGTTTTGTGAAAATTCATTAATCGAGATAGAATGCTTGCCACAAAGTTTGGCACATAGGAAACCTACAGTAACTGTTAATGATTTATAAGTGGTACCATCATGTTTAGAGTGTTTTGCTCCAGTACAGCATGGCCTCAGGCAACTTGGATTAATTCAGTTCTTGACTTTTTTTAAGTGGTTTTCTTTTCCTTTGCAGGAAGCTGGCCTGTTTTGTTGGTATAATTTACCTGGCCAACAGCTTTCCCCAGCCATATTCCCCCAATTTCCAGACTTATTGTTTCCTACCTGTTTGTTACTTGAAGGTTGCTGAGTTTGTTTGAAAGCAAAAGAAGACTGGTTTAGTGTGGAAATAAAACAAAACTCAGGACCAGATGCGTTCATGAAATGCATGGTAGGAAATTTGACATTAATTCATACATTCAACTATCTTGTGCCTATAATGTGCCAGGTGCTGGGATGAGCAAGACAGAAATGCTGTCTACTCTGATGGAGCTTATTTTCTAGTGGAGAAAGAGACAAAAGAAAAGATAGTCCCAGACTTCCCCCTGTGCTGCTCCTCTGCAGTGGAGACCCTGGCCCAGGAGGTGAATAGGGGGCAGGCATGGGCACAGGGTGGGTGTGGAGCCAAGACAGGCCCCTGGCCGACAACAGTGGCGTGTGAGTATTTCAGGCATTTTAAATGTTCTCCACAGCATTCTGCCTGTGGGAAGAGTACGTCACTGGTGAATATCCCCTGAGGGATGAGTATTAGTAGTGCCCAGAGCCCACTTCTCTGCCTTACATTGCATGGCCAGTAGGCCTCGGAGGCCATTTCCCTCGTGAAGAAGTGTGCGCTGCTGCCCGACTGAAGTCACTGTCCGGGTGTTCCCACGTGAATGAAGTGGCGTAAGTGGTGTTCATGTTTACTGAGCGTGACGGACCACGGGCGGGACTCCGCAGGTGTGCACAGTGCATGCTGGCCGGCCCCGCTTCTAGGTCACGGTGTGGGCTAGCTGGAGTGGCAGAGGACACACCGTCAGCAGGGTCCCAGACTGTGAGCCGCTGGCCGTGTGAGGCTCTGCTCTCAGTGGTTCCTCTCCCTTCAGGCTCTTATTTTCCCATGACTCTCAGATTCACAGCAAATACTCAGGTTGTTTCCCACAACTTCTAATGTTCCTGCTGGATGAAAATGCAGGTGGATGGGATCGTGCTCTTGGCCCAGCTACTTTCGCCATCAGACCTATTGTAAGGGGAGCAGAGAAGGTATAGACCCTAGCCTCTTCATTGTCTGCTGAGACGCAGTGCTGGAGAGACCAGGGATGCTTGGTGTGCCTGGCTCCAAGCAGAGAAGTTGGTTATTGATTAATTATTTCTAAGTATTCTTATTTACAGAAAGTGAGTTTCAAGGCTTTGTCATTGGAGAGGTGTACTCTTATTACTGCCAGATAAAAGCTTTTAAAGTCTAATTCGGTCAGATCCTCTACCTCAAGGTGTTGAGTGACTCACAGTGACAAAGTAAGTTACAAGAAATGGCCAGTTTAGGGTGAAGATCCTTTGCAGTTGGGCCCTAGCCTTTGTTACTAGCCTTACATCCTCCTACTTCCTTGCTCAAATTCTCGACTTCAGGCCATCTGTGCCTAGAATAAGCCCTGTTCTTTCTTGCTTATATCTGGTGTCTCTGATTAGAAAGCTTTTCCCCATCTTCTGTTAGAATTCTTCAGAGTGCATCTCACTTCACGTGCTGCATCTTCAGATGAAAATTGCCTGCTCGCTTCCCTCTTCTCTGTTAGATGGTTTGAATCATAGTGTGAGGCTTATTTTTCTTTATGGCGCTTACAGCCCCTCCTCTTTTGTTGTTTGTGTGCTTGTCTTCATTAAGCCTTGTAGACTAAATTCCTTTGCAGTAAGCACTAGGCTGATGTCTTATAACAGCAGTGTTGGCGTTGCATAAACATTTGTTTCCTGAATTAAACTGAGAAAGTCTTATGGTTATATTCCCCTCATTTCTTTTATTTTTAAAAATTTATTTATTTGTTTATTTTTGGCTGCGTTGGGTCTTCATTGCTGTGCGCGGGCTTTCTCTAGTTGCAGCGAGCAGGAGCTACTCTTCATTGCGGTGCGCGGGCTTCTCTTATTGCGGTGGCTTCTCTTATTGCGGAGCACGGGCTCTAGGCATACGGGCTTCAGTAGTTGTGGTGCATGGGCCTAGTTGCTCCGCGGTGTATGGGATCTTCCCGTACCAGGGCTCGATCCCGAGTCCCCTGCATTAGCAGGCGGATTCTTAAGCACTGCGCCACCAGGGAAGTCCCTCCTCTCATTTCTTGTACAGAAATCTCTTTAGTCTTGCTCTTTCAAAATTAGGATCACTGTCCTTGCTTATCATTGCTTGGAACAGCTTATCTTCTTGTCCTATCTTTGCATTTTTTATTTTAATTGAAGTATAATTGACATATAGCATTATATTAGTTTCAAGTATACAATATAATGATTTGATATTTGTATGTATTGCTAGATGATCACCACAGTAAGTCTAGTTAACATATGTCACCACACATAGTTACAAACATTTTTTTTTTCTTGCGATGAGAATTTTTAAGATCTACTCTCTTAGCAACTTTCAAATCTGGAATACATTGTTATTAACTGTAGTCACCATGCTGTACATTACATTCCATGGCTTTATTTATTTTGTACTTTTTGATCCCTTTTACCCATTTCACTATCCTCCACCCCGTCCCTCTGGCAACCGCCAGTCTGTTCTTTGTATCTATGAGTTTGGTTTCTTGTTTTGTTTCTTTTTCTTTAGATCCACATACAAGTGAGATCATACAGTATTTATGTTTCCCTGTCTGACTTAACTTCACTTAGCACAGTGCCCTCAGGGTCCATCCATGGTTTTTTTGTTTGTTTTTTTTTTGCGGTACGTGGGCCTCTCACTGTTGTGGCCTCTCCCGTTGCGGAGCACAGGCTCTGGACGCTCAGGCTCAGCGGCCATGGCTCACGGGCCCAGCCGCTCCGTGGCATGTGGGATCTTCCCAGACCGGGGCACGAACCCATGTCCCCTGCATTGGCAGGCGGACTCTCAACCACTGCGCCACCAGAGAAGCCCAAGATTTCCTTCTTTTTTATGGCTGAATAATATTCGTGTGTGTGTGTGTGTATAGAAAACGTGGCATATATATATATGCCACATTTTCTTTATCCATCATCCATCAGTGGACACTTAGGTTGTTTCCAAAATCTTGCCTATTGTACATAATGCTGCAGTGAACATGGGGGTGCATATATATTTTTGAGTTATTGTCGTTTTCTTCAGATAAATACACAGAAGTGGAATTGCTGGATCATATGATAGTTCTATTTTTAATTTTTTGAGGAACACCCTTACTGTTTTTCATAGTAGCTGCACCAATTTACATTCTCACCAACGTGCACAGGGGTTTCCTTTTCTCCACATCCTTGCCAAAATTTGTTAATGCTTCTCTTTTTGATAATAGCCATTCTAACAGGTGTGAGATGATATCTCATTTTGGTTTTGATTTGTAGTTCCCTTATGATTAATAATGTTGAGCATCTTTTCGTGTACCTGTTGGTCATCTGTATATCTTCTTTGGAAAAATGTCTATTCAGATCTGCTCATTTTTTAATCAGATTGTTTATTTTGTTGATGTTGAGTTGCATGAGTTCTTCATATGTTTTGAATATTAACCCCTTATCAGATACATGATTTGCAAATATTTTCTCCCATTCAGTAGGTTGCTTTTTCATTTTGTTGATGTTTTCCTTTGCTATGCAGAAGCTTTTTAGTTTTGTAGTCCCACTTGTTTATTTTTGCTTTTGCTGCCTTTACTTTTGGTGTCAGATCCAAAAAGTCATTGCCAAGACTAATGTCAAAGAGCTTACTGCCGATGTTTTCTTCTAGGAGTTTTATGGTTTCAGATCTTCATTCAAGTCTTTAATCCTTTCTCAGTTAATTTTTGTGTATGATGTAATATAGTGGTCCAGTTTCATTCTTTTGCATGTAGCTGTCCAGTTTTCCCAACACCATTTATTGGAGAGACCGTCCTTTCCCCACTGTAAGTTTTTGGCTCTTTTGTTGTAAATTAATTGACCATATATGCATGGGTTTATTTCTAGGCTCTCTATTCTGTTCCATTCATCTGTGATTCTGTTTTTATGCCGATGCCATGCTGTTTTGATTACTATAACTTTGTAAAATAGTTTGAAATCAAGAAGCATGATGCTTCCAGCCTCATTCTTTGTTCTCAAGATTGCTTTGGCTACTCAGGGTCTTTTGTGGTTCCATACAAATTTTAGGGTTGTTTGTTCTATTTCTGTGAAAAAAGCCACTGGAATTTTGATAGGGATTGCATTGAATTTGTATAGTAGATTGCTTTGGGTGGTATGGACATTTTAACAATATTACTTTTTCTAGTCTGTGAGCACAGAATATCTTTCCATTTATTTGTGTCTTAGTTTCTTTCATTAATGTCTTATAGATTTCAGTGTACAGGTCTTTTACCTCCTTGGTTAAATTTAATCCTAGGTATTTTATTATTTTTGATGCCGTTGTAAACGAGAAAGTTTTCATAATTTCTCTATTAGTGTATAGAAATGCAGCAGATTTTTGTATATTGATTTTGTATCCCGCAACTTCACTGAATTTGTTTATTCTAATGGTTGTTTTTGGTGGAGTCTAGGGTTTGCTCTATATGATATGATGTCATCTGCAAATAGTGACAGTTTTACTTCTTTCTAATTTGGGTGCCTTTCCTTTCTTTTTCTTGCCTAATCGTTCTAGCTTGGACTTCCAATACTATGCTGAATAAAAGTGGTGCGAGTGGGCATCCTCGTCTTGTTCCTGATCTTAGAGGAAAAGCTTTCAGGTTTTCACTGTTGAGTACGATGTTAGCTATGGACTGAACTTTTACGGCCTGCATCACTGTAGTAGTTTTTATTCTCCAGTTTCTCAAAAAGTTTATTTTTCTGAAAACTACCTCTTTCCTTTCCCCTAGGTCATTTTGACCTCTTGTGGGTAGTATGGGATTCACACAGATAATTCTTCTCAGTGTAAGCATCAGCATGTCTGAAACCTATATTTACACCTCTGTGAGGTCACATTTTTGGTGAATCGTAATGGTGTAATGTGGAACCACTGATACGTAGGGCCAACTGTAAAGTTATACACAGCTTTTCAACTGAATGGGGGCTTGGCACCCAACCCCATGTTGTTCAAGGCAACTGTATACACAGTATAGTAGGATATATTATTTGGGGCACAATAACATACTTTTTTAACACTCCACAGTTTGAAGGCAGTATTCTAGAAGTAAGTGCAGAGTTTTGTTTTGTTTTTAATTTATAAAAAATCAACTGGTGTTCACTGAGGAAATTTAGAAAATACAGATGTCTGAAAAGGAAAAAAATTCATAACTCCATAAAGTTCATTATTAACCTTTTGGCATATTTTCTTGTATTTTTTCTGAGTAGAGATAATTTTTTTTTTTTTTTTAAGATGTTGGGGGTAGGAGTTTTTATTAATTAATTTATTTATTTTTGCTGTGTTGCATCTTCGTTTCTGTGCGAGGGCTTTCTCTAGTTGTGGCAAGCAGGGGCCGCTCTTCATCACGGTGCGCGGGCCTCTCACTATCGCGGCCTCTCTCGTTGTGGAGCACAGGCTCCAGATGCGCAGGCTCAGTAGTCGTGGCTCACGGGCCTAGTAGCTCCGCGGCATGTGGGATCCTCCCAGACCAGGGCTCGAACCCGTGTCCCCTGCATTAGCAGGCAGATTCTCAACCACTGCGCCACCAGGGAAGCCCCGAGTAGAGATAATTTTTATATTTTCTGTTTTACCTTTAACATTTTAGCAAATTATTTTCCTATGTTATTACAAATTGTTTTAAATATTTAAAATTAATCCATAATATCTAATTATGTAGTTAATTTGCTTAACCACTGCCATGTATATGCCTTTGTGTTGTGTCCACTTTTTGACTATTATTGAGAGTGAATTTGTCTTTTGCTTACCCCCCAGCCCCCGTGTGTGTGTGTGTGTGTGTGTGTGTGTGTGTGTGTGTGTGTTTCTGATACAGGTTGTTAAGAAAGGGATAAGAATAAGTTAAAGTCTCTTGATGCGTGTCACCAGATTGGTTTCCAGAGGACTGTATCCACTTATCTTTAATATGATGGGAGGCATATTTTTCAGCCATGCACTTATTTGTACTTTTGCTCGTGAGGAAAGTTGGGGAGCTGTAGTTGAAATCTTTCCTTGGCTCATAGTGGAGCTGTGTCCTCCCACCTGATCCTGGTGGTGGGGTCTCCTACTTCATGCTGGAAGCATCTTTGCTCTCCCTTGCTTCTAGATCCCTACCTTGATTGACCGGATGCTCGTGTCGTCCAACACGAAGACCGGGGCCGCTGGAGCCGAGGCCTTGTCCCTCCTCCTGAAGCGGCCCTGGGACCCCGCTGTGGGAGTGCTCTCTCATAACAAACCAGTAAGTTGGACTTAACTGTGGCCCGTGAACTTGTTTTTAGAATCCAGTCTTAGAACTTTGGCAGGAGGATAATGGCTTGTTTAACTGCTTTCATTAATAACTGGCTGGGTGTCGTGCTTAACGTAGTTTCCTGAGCAAATTAGCATTGGTTGGGATAAGAAAGGTGTTGGGGTTCCATGGAGGAGCACCTCTCATTCACTGGCTCTCTGGTGGGGTCTTTCTCCTTAGAGCAAACTCCCCGGCTCTCCTCTCATTCTCATTGCCTCCTCCGGGCCCTCCAGCTCCGTGTTCCCCACCTCACGCCGCCACCGCTTCTGGCAGTCTCAGCTGTCCTGCTTAGGCAAGGTATGTACTGGGCAGGAGGAACTCCTCCTGGGGAGGATCGAGCAGACAGAAACCAAGAGGGGGTCAAAACGGACAAACTTAAATGTGGAGCGTCCCCCAGGTCTCTTTTTGTCTAGAATGCCCATGGTGCTAACCCGAGGTTGAAGGGATTTAGGTAGGTTAAGCAGACTTGAGAGGAGATTTGGAACTTAGCTCTGCTCTCGTGGCTGCCACTCTTTCCTTTAGGTCATCCCTGTTGCCACGCATCTGCTGAACAATGGCAGTGGCGTAGGAGTTCTGCAGTGCCTGGAGCACATGATTGGGGCCGTGCGAAGCAAAGTGCTGGAGGTGAGAACGTCCTGTTGCAGTTCACTGTGGCACACCCAACATCCTGCACCAGTCTGTGGCCTCCAGTCTCACTGTCTTCTTTCTCTTCCCACAAAGATTCACAGCCATTTCCCCCACAAACCCATTATCCTGATTGGCTGGAATACAGGAGCCTTGGTGGCCTGTCACGTAAGTAACCCCCATCTTATTTGGAGGTTGTCCTGAGGTAGACTGCTGCTGCCCAGCTTGATGATAGTGACTGTTGAGCGCTTTTTAATGTTCCAGAGCACTGTGCTAGATGCTTTGCCTACAAACTTTACTGTTTAACTTTATTGTGGAAAATTTTAAGCAGAAATTGAAAGGGAGGATAGACTAGCATAATAAACCTCTTGGGCCCCTCACCCAGCTTTGCCAGTGATCAGCTCATGGCCAAGCTTTTTCTCATCTTACCTCTGCCTACTTTCAGTCTCCTCCAATTATTTTGAAGAAAATCTCATATCATTGTGTTTATATATATATATATTTCAGCATGTATCTCTGAAAAAAATTTTTTCTTTCTCCCCCTAGACATAAGTACTATTTCCCCACCTAAACAAAACAAAACAATAATTTTAGCCAGCAAAAATTTTCGTAGCTCTGTAATTTGATGTTGTGTTCCTGTTCTTTCCCTTTACAAGGCATCAGAGAACCTTTTCTTTATTATTTTACATACACTTGCATGTATATTAGTTTGTATAAGTGCCTCCGACCTGTCCAAAGCCCCAATTCTCAAGTGGATCAAGTAAGCAAAGTCTGTGCTGCTTCATGTAGTGTGAGTGACATCTAGGGGCGTGAGAGGAAGAAGGCCACCTCCCGGTGCTCCCTGGTCCCAAGGGTGGCAGTACCCTGTCAGCGACTGCTCTAAGAAATTTGGGGTGTCTGGGAGCTATCAAGTTCAAAAGGGAGAGGTTTTCTTCACTTAAGGGAAAAGAGCAACATTTGTGTTCTCCTGATGGCATTTGTTATTAGTGGAGGGAAAAGAGAGGACTCTAGCCTCGCAAACTGCCAGGCTGGAAGTATTAAACTTCCCATCCTATGGTTCAGCCCTCTTCTGGGGTCCGCTGAGGGCCCCAGTTCTCTAGGTGGTGGCTTCTGGTAGAACAGCACATCTTGTGTTCTTTGCTCTTACTGCTGCAACCCTGGCTGGTGCACCTAGGGGTTACGTCCTAACCTAGTTGTGTACACCTAGGGGTTATGCATGACAGCGGGGGAGGAGGTGGGACTGGCTGGTGGGTCTGGACCACCCCAGGATTCTGGGTAGGATGTAGCTGCAGTGAAGTCATTTGACCTTGAGACAAACCGTGCCATTATTTCCAGGTGTCGGTGATGGAATACGTCACTGCAGTTGTCTGCCTTGGGTTTCCTCTGCTTACCGTGGATGGCCCCAGAGGGGTAAGTGCAGGGTGTGGCTGATTTCTGGGTCACTGGCAGGTGAGAGTATGGGAGTGCATGCCTCGCCCAAGCTGCTGTTCAGTGACTGCAGTTGCCCAGCTGACTCTCTTGAGCATGCTTGCCGGGGAAGTACTCAGTGAATATGCACTGGCTGACTGTAAAACCTGGATCTGTTTTAGGATGTGGATGATCCCCTCTTGGATATGAAGACTCCAGTCCTCTTTGTCATTGGTCAGAATTCCCTGCAGTGTCACCCTGAAGCCATGGAGGACTTCCGGGAGAAGATTCGGGCTGAGAACAGCTTGGTGGTGGTTGGGGGAGCTGATGATAATCTCAGGTGGGTAGGTTCCCCCAGAGCTGCAAGAGTGCCATGTTGGAGAGATGCTTATCAGGTGGTGATGTAATAATAGCTAACCTGGTTCAGTGAAAAGAGGGCATTAAAAAACTTCAAAAAAAAAGTTTTTAAACTAATTCAGATTTCTAAAAAGTTGCAAAATTAGTACCAAGAAATTCCCTATACTGTTCACCCAGATTTCCCAAATGTTAACACCTTACATAACCAAAGTGTAATTATTGAAGTCAGGAAATTAACATGGATATGATACTGTTACCTAATCTACAGACTCACATTTCATCAGTTATCTCACTAATGTTCTTTTCTGGTCCAGGCTCAAATCCAGATCACACACTGCTGTTGGTTGCCTGCCTCCTCAGTCTCCTTTAATTCGGTACTGTTCCTTAGTCTGTCTTTGTCTTTCATGACCTCGACACCTTGGAAGACTTCTGTTTTGTAGACGGTCCCTCAATTTAGGTTTTTGACATTATCTTATGATTAGGTTGAGGGTGCACATTTTTGGCAGGAATGCTATGGAGCTGATGTGCCCTCGGTGCACCCCTCAGGGGCTACATGGTGTTGATGTGTCTTATTACTGGTGATGTTAACTTTGATCCAGGAAGCATCTGCCAGGTTTCTCTATCGTAAAGCTACTATTTTTCTCTGTAGTTAGTAGTCATCTTGTGGGGAGAAAATACTTTAAGGTGTTGTAATTATAGTCTTGGCCATTGTGCTTTCACTGGGGTAGGCATTTCTTCACGGTTTGTTCCTTACTGAGGATGAATGTGAACATAGACTTTATTTGTGTTAAGCATCCTTTTATATATTTTGGAGTATAAACAGCCAAAGTTTAGAGAGGATTTTAAATTTATTTTTTAATTTATTTTATTTTTGGCCGCGTTGGGTCTTCGTTGCTGCACGTGGGCTTTCTCTAGTTGTGGCGAGCAGGGGCCACTCTTCGTTGAGGTGTGCGGGCTTCTTATTCTGGTGGCTTCTCTTGTTGCAGAGCACGGGCTCTAGGTGTGCAGGCTCAGTAGTTGTGGCTCGCAGGCTCTAGAACGCAGGCTCAGTAGTTGTGGCGCACGGGCTTAGTTGCTCCACAGCATGTAAAATCTTCCCGGACCAGGGCTTAAACCCATGTCCCCTGCATTGGCAGGTGGATTCTTAACCACCGTGCCACCAGGGAATCTCTGGAGAGGATTTCAGGAGGACATCTTTAGTCATTGAGATGGCCATTCTTCTCTTACAAGGCTGGCTCCCTGTAGAGCCTTTAGTTATGTTTTTATGAAATGTACTGAAAAAGAGGTTGTATCCTTTACTGGTCTCCTTTTTTATATGCTCAGTCTTAGATATTAACTTCATTTGTGTGCTTTAACTGGAGAGCTTAAAGCGAGTACCTATTCCCACCTCTCTTGTCAGTTTCTTACCCAGAGATGCTTTGGAGAAGTCCTCCTGGCCTTTGTCATTTGACAGCTTCTTGTGGACCTAGAATCGAATCCTTTGATGCTCAAGGCAATGTTTGCTTGTAAATACATTATCTTTCTTACTAATTCAGACGTTCTTATCTATAGGAGAATAGACTGTGTGTGTTGAGTCGTGGTGAGGGAGCAGGAGAAGTGGAAATAACCCTTAGAGTTACGTTGTGAGGCTACTTATGAGACATATTTGCATGGTGCCAAGAGCATTGGACTGAGAACTGGGAGACCTCAATTTAGTCTTGGCTCCCTTGCTAAGAAGCTTGGGTAAAATACTTAACTTCTGGGACTCTGTCCTCATCCATAAAATGAGCATTGTTACACAAGGTCAGAGGCCTACAACCAGTAAATTGGGGTGTCAGAATTTGGAGGCTCAGAATGTTGTTCTTCATCCTGTCACTTGGTGCCCTGTTTCTCTCTCTGCTGAGACCCCCAGTCAGAAGCCAGGGGGTTTAAGGCTGGCTGGCTTTCAAAGAGGACAATGCAGAAACTGTGGTCAGTTTCTGTCATCCCTTTAGAACTAACCTGTGGCCACCTTACCTTCCCTCCTGCTAATCTCATTTCAGTAGCACCCAGTAATCTTTTCAATAGCACCCAGTAATCTCAGGGTTTGGGTCTCTGTTGGAGTGGAGATGAGGTCTTAGCAATCAGATAGAGTATACCTGTGAAGCCATAGGTATAGGACTTCTGAAGTATACCATCCCGGGTACTTTCCATGTATTCTTTGGTTCTTTACAAATGTTGTTTTGTGTCATCCCCATTAACTCCATGAGTGAGGTGTTACGGTTCCCCATTTTTCAGATGTGGAAACTGAGGTTCAGAGAGGCTGCAGACCTGCCTGAGGGCTAACATAGTCTTCCTTCTTGGGTCTAGAGAATAACCAACACAGAAGAGAAATGGTGCTGTGGAATGTTTGGAAAGTAAACATTTCCTCTTTTTTGTCTCTTAGAATAAGCAAAGCAAAGAAGAAATCGGAAGGGTTGACTCAGAGCATGGTGGACAGATGTATTCAGGTACACAGTAGCTTTATGTGGTTTTCTCAGCTAGGCTTGCCTTTCTGTAACCTTTTAGGCTCGGTCTTGTTGGCAGCAGCCTGTTGACTAAGGAGGATGGGTATCCACTGTGGCCTCTGTTGGGCCTAAATCATAAGCAAAGGAAAGGGGGAAAGGAGAGTAACGATCTAAGACATGAGCAGAGCATTAGGGGAGGAAGCATTCATTGGAGGAGTGGTAAAGCGTGACCACCCCAGAGTACTGCCTCACGGGTGCAGGGTGCTTCTGCCGGTCCTTGGCTGAGGCTGGGGTTTGTGCCAGGCTTTGTGTGGTAGGAGGGACCGACACACTGACATCAAAGCTGAGGTGAATCGATTTTAGTCGGGACTGTCGGGGTGGTTCCTGTTCTCCAGACAAGGACTCAGAGGCCTTGGCCCCTCTTTACACTAGGATGAGATTGTGGACTTCCTGACTGGAGTGCTCACTCGCGCGGAGGGGCATGTGGGCTCTGAGCCTCGGGATCAGGATGCTGAGAAGAAGAAGAAGCCCCGGGACGTGGCCCGCAGAGACCTGGCCTTTGAGGTCTCTGAGCGGGGCAGTCGACCTGCGTCACCAGCTGCCAAGCTACCTGCCTCACCCTCAGGCTCGGAGGTAATGCGGAAAGGGAGGGAGTGCTTTTGCTGGGGACGGGGACTGAAGAGTTGGTTCCTTCGCTTCCTGGGGATGCCTGTTGGCCTTGGTGGGCCTGTGAGTTCCTACGAGGGGAATTCCTGACCAGGGAATTCCAGGGGGACTTGACGATTGACAGTCAATCTGGACGACATTGGCTTGGCCCTTGTCCTTCTTAATCTACTCAGGATCTCTCCAGTGTGTCCAGCAGCCCCACCTCCAGTCCCAAGACCAAGGTGACCACAGTGGCCTCTGCCCAGAAGTCCAGTCAGATCGGAAGCACTCAGCTGCTGAAGAGACACGTGCAGCGGACAGAGGCTGTGCTGACCCACAAACAAGCTCAAGGTATAGCTGCCTGGCCCGGTGTCCTCTCTTGGGTTCTGCCTTCTGCAGTTGATGCCACGTGGCAGTTGGAAAGTATTGGCATCTGCAGCTTTGTCCCGACATTTCTGTCCAGGCAAACTGAGGCTGAAATAAATACTGAGGGCTGTCTTCAAGGGTAAAATCTCACAAAAGGCGATACTAGTACGACTGTATAGTCCCACTAGTTATAGCTTTGGCTTGGTGTTTGGGAAAGTTAGGCTTTATGAGCTGACTACACGTATATTAGCCTCAAATTTTTTACCAACTCCGGGCCCTGCCCAGCCTCTCCTGCAGTCAGGGAGCTCTTCGGGTCCCGCAGACAGGGGGATTGGCCGTGCTCATCAGATCCTAGGGCAACTGCACTGGTGTCGTGCCCGCCCTTTGTTTTGCCCTTGAAGAGTTAAGAGTCCCACACTGGGACTTCCAGTGAAGTTTTTCAGGAGTCTCTGCAGATAGGTTTTCGATTAGGCTGGGAAACATTTGATTGGTTGAAATTAGAGTTTGGAGAACAGTCAGCACAACGTAAGAAGCTGTGGAAAAGGCGTGTGCAGTGGGTGGAGAGGGGAGCAGCAGTGGCTCTACCCCTGGCCCACTTTGATCCAGTTGGGCAGCCGTGAGGCGAGGTCTCTTGGGCACTGGTGTCTGGTGATGTATCCAGGAGCGTGTACCGTCTGAGGGTCTCAGGTGCCCGGGAAGAGGCAGCAGCCAGGGCTGGCTGTCAGGTGGACGCACAGGAGGCGGGAGGCTCCTGTGCTCTCTTCCCCTGCGTTTCTTTTAATGGAGCCCAAGGATCAGGACTCAGACCAGGCCTCTTACGAGGTTGCCCGTATGGTGGTGCTAACAGGGAGCAGAAGTGTGAGTGGGTCGGCGCAGACGGAAAGGAGGCCAGGCCCCTCGGGTCCACGCGTGACCTGCATCCTCTTCAGTGCGGGCCGGAGCCAGGTTCCAAGTGGGCCTCGTCTTCTTGGGCTTTTGATGAAGAGAGAGCCAGCAGTGTGCCAATAATTAGTGGAGACTGTAAGGAGTTCTGGAAGGCTGACTGGTGCGCCGGGTTCGAGATGGGACCCGGAGCATCACGGAGGAGAGCCGCAGCACAGCAGCCTGGTCTCGGCAGAGCTCGTAGGTGGGGCAGTGAGAACAGCTCATGGTTATGGGCCCTCACTGCGTGCCTCGCCCTCTTCTTGGCACTTGGCTTGCTGTTGCTCGTGGAATGTGGGCAGTGGCCGCATGAGGCAGGTACATTTACTACCTTCTGTTTATGGGTGATTCCATGGTGCTGCTAAATGGCAGAGTCAGGTTTCAAACCCATGCAGTAATTCCAGAAAAAGCCCCTGTTGACCATTTTCCAGAACATTTTCATACCTTTTTCTTACTCCTTCTCTTTTTCTCCTTTCTCTGGCTGGCTGTGATTCTGTAATTCTTTCTGATTCATTCCAGCGCAGTTTGCTGCTTTTCTGACACAAAACATGCTGGTGAGGAAAGCTCTTCCTCCCGGCACCTCCTCCTGTCTCTTTGGTGAGTATTGCTCTTTCCTCACCTTTTCACTCTCTGCTCTCTGCCGCTCTCCCCTTCTCCCTCTTCTTTCTTTCCCATCCCTGCCTCTCATTTGTCTCTGTTTGGTTTCCCCCTGTTCTTTTCTCTCTGTATTTTTCCATCTTCTGTTTATTTTTCTCTGCTGACCCTTTTGCTTATTACTCCACAGTCTTTGCTTTTTCCCCCGTCTTTCTGTTTGCCTCTCTTGGTGTTTTTCTCCTTTAATCTCTTATTGTGGCTCTTGCCTCTGCTTCTCCTGTGTGTGCCTATAGGCCAGTGCCTGTGAGCCTGAATTTCCCTGTGTTTTTCTCCCTGCCTCTGATTTCCTGCTTCCATCCTGGCCTCTGCAAGCACTTACCAAGCATAAACCTGTAACTCCTTTCCCTTTCTCCCTCCTTCCTATTCTGATTTTAGTCGATGCAGTCCTTCCTTTCAGCTGGTTGTGGCCTGACTGTGGTCTGGAGTAGCTCCCTGGGGCCCCATGGCAGCCCCCCGGCCTCCCATTTCTCGTGTGACTCCTGCCTTTCCGCCCCTGATTGCCTGTGCTAAGAAGAAGGACCGGGGTGGGCTTCTAGGTTTGAAGAGGAGGGGAATCCATGAGGAGACCCGAAGGATAACTTCAGAGTCGGGGAGGCTTGGCCACGTGCAGGATGAGTCTGTCTGATGCAGTGGAGGGGGAAGCCCATGTGTGAACAGGTGGCCTTTCTCTGTACTAGTACAAATGACCTGGGGACTAGCTTGTGACATGGGCCACTGTTGCCCTGTTACCTCTGGGCAGGAACTGTAAAGTTGTCTCGGCTGAGAGAACCTGCCTAGGAGTTACTGAAAGCCAGCCTCAAGTCCTGGTGATGACCCTTCCCATTGTCGCCATTTGGCAAGCAAACCCTCAACCTTGGGCTCTGAGGGCAGGGTGGGACTCAGAGCTTTGAGGAAATCTCCCTTGTAGGGAGGACTGGGTAGCCTGCTCCTCTGTTGCTTCTCCAGAAACTGTTTGCTGCCCTCCAGCTGTGTGATGTGGGGAGGGCATGAGAATTGCCACATTCTTTGAGTCTGGGAAGCCCTCCCAATAGTCCTCTATTGTTTCTTTGGCCTTTGCCAGGCAGGGTCAGGATGTCTTCTCCTTTCTTTTTGTTTCCACCAACTCCAGGGCAGGGTAAGGGAAGGGGATGGAGCCATCTTCCTTCCAACTCCAGGGCAGGGTAAGGGAAGGGGATGGAGCCATCTTCTGAGAGGGCCAAGGTGGAGTTGCACCGTAGGTGGGCCCGAGTGAGGCAGGACTGCAGCATTGGCATTCTCCTTGTTCGTGTCGGGATGGTTCTTCCTGGTGTTCCCACACAGCCATGCCAGTGCTGGTATTGGCTGTCAGTATCTGTCGGGCTATTTTGGATTGTGGAGAATTTCACCGCAGCTCCATTTCTTAGTTCCTGTTTCATCAGAACAAACGGAGGAAGCCGAGAAAGAGGATCTCAGGGTCCAGCTGAAGCGGCACCATCCCTCCAGTCCTCTTCCTGGCAGTAAGACCTCCAAGCGGCCGAAGATCAAGGTGTCCCTTATCTCCCAAGGGGACACAGCTGGAGGGCCTTGTACTCCTTCCCAAGGAGGAGCTCCAGAAGGTGAGTTTCTCTTGGCCTCTTTAAATAAACACTGATGGAACTGTCCCAGGCACACAGTATTGCCCTCTTGGTGGCTACTTGCTGGGCGGCTCAGCCTCGCCTTCAGCACAACAGGCACCCGGAGAAGACAGCAAAGGTTGCACGTGGGGGGAAAGAGGGCAGCAACCTCATCTGAACTAGGATCAGGGAGGCCGAACGAGGATCCGAGGAAGCTGTGGGGTCGTTCAAAGCATCATACATTTTGTTCTTCTTTGGTTTCAATTAAAGATCATAAAATATTCCAGAAGGTTTAGAAAGTAGAAGGAAAAAATCATCCCAACTCTTCCTATTCTAATGTAGTTATCCTTCATTTTTCATCTTCCAGTCTTTTCCAAAATATCTTGGATTTAGCCTGGCCTCTGGAACCCTGAAAGGTCAGGACCAAACAGGACTGACCAGTGGCCTTGGGGTTTTCTGTTTTGCAGCCGCAGGAGGGAAGCCCATCACCATGACACTGGGGCAAGCTTCCGCAGGGGCCAAGGAGCTCACAGGGCTTCTCACCACAACCAAGTGAGTCTGTCTCCCGGTCTGTCTGTTCCCTTCTTTCTCTTCACCTTTCCGCTGGTCCACTGAGTGCTTACTTAAAATTTACAAAGAGTCCTGTAGCTCTTGCTTCAAGGCCTGAAGTCTCTCCTTGAGGCCTGACTTTTTTAGAAAGACTAAAGGCTGGATTCAGAAAGTGGGATGAAGAAACCGAAGTTCTAGCCTTGTGTCCATTGCTGAAAGCCTTGCTGGGCCCCATTCTAGACCTTCCCTGTGTTGGCAGGGACCTTTAGATAATGGAGCTCTTACCTTTGTCTCCAGGTCAAGTGCTGCTGAAGGGGGAGTCTCAGCCAGCCCGGCGTCCTCAGTGGTCTCTAGCAGCACTGCTCCCAGTGCCTTGCACACACTCCAGAGCCGCCTGGTGGCCACCTCTCCTGGCAGCTCCCTCCCAGGTATCTGGTAGCTCAACGTTCCCTGCCTCCCAGCGAAGTCTGTTTAGGCTGCTGCTGGAGGGTGGTCCTGGGAAAGCCTTGGGGAGCTAGGTCTGGAGGAGGATGCTCTGGGTCTCAGGCTTGTTGTAGAGGCTTGGCATGGAGTTGGCATTAACTTTGAGGTAGAGGAGTTTGGGGCCTTAATATCTGCAGTGAGTAAATGTCCCAATCTGCAGGTAATGCCTCCTATACTACAAGGAGAAGAAATAGCTGGTGGGAAATGTATGTACTGGTTTCATTTTGGTGTTTTTAAACACATCTGGTTGAATAAAACTGGAAATGGTGCTGTACTGGGCATTAGCAAAATGAGACATTTTTCTGCCTATGCTTGTCTCCTCACTTTCTCTGCCCTCACCCTACACTGAAAGGCTAGTTGCCTGAGCCCAGCAGGGCCAAGGCACTGCAGATGCCCTGATCCTTCAAGAGGACCTTCCTCTTTGCTTTGAGGCCACTAGGCTGTGTGTAAAGTGAAGTGTAAGTCAGGTGTTCGGGATTCTTTTGGCTTAAAAAGTCCTTCCTGGGCTTCCCTGGTGGCGCAGTGGTTGAGAGCCTGCCTGCCAATGCGGGGGACACGGGTTCGTGCCCCGGTCTGGGAGGATCCCACGTGCCGCGGAGCGGCTGGGCCCGTGAGCCATGGCCGCTGAGCCTGCGCGTCCGGAGCCTGTGCTCCTCAACGGGAGAGGCCACAACAGTGAGAGGCCCGCGTATCGCAAAAAAAAAAAAAAAAAAAAAAAAAGTCCTTCCTCTTCCCTGGGAAGGTGGGATAGATTTCTGAAAAGTGGGATTCATGTTCTCCTTGGTTTTCCTTAAACTGTCCAAAATTTAGGACAGGTGGTTTGGAGCAGGTTGGGGTGTGCAGAATGAATCCAAGGCAGTGTGTCAGGAATGGTACCTTTCCTCATGTGGGCGTCCAGCGTGCGTGTTTGGGGAGCCCTTCTGGCATCTTTCTGAGAGCACTGGGAATGTCCGAGGGAAAGAGCGTTGGTGTTTTAGTTGATTATTGCGGGTGGACAGGCACAGCTGCTCATGGAAAAGTGACTGCGCCTGTGCTGATGTCTGCTGTATCCTCTCCTAGGGGCCGCATCAGCCAGCAGCCTCCTCCAAGGCCTCAGCTTCAGCTTGCAGGATATCAGCAGCAAGACCTCTGGCCTCCCAGCAAACCCCTCTCCTGGGCCAGCCCCACAGGTGCACATCTGCCTTCCACTGGGCTGGGCAGGTGTGGGAGGAGGCCTCCTCAGCTTAGTTGGTTTTGGCAGGGACGCTGGGTCAAGGAGAAATAGCCTTCTAGCTTCATGGCTGGGAACTACCAAAGGTTAAGGCTCCACCACTTACTAAGTGACCTTGGGCAAGTTTCTCGATCTCTCTATATCTTTGTTTTCTTGTTTGTAAAATGAGGATAATGATAGTACCTCCCTCACAGAGCTGTTTTGAGGATTAAAGAAGGTAATATATGGAAAATACCTGGCAGAGTACCTTGCATGTGGTAGGCACTGAATACATGGTAGCCGTTAACAGTATGGGCCCTCCACACAACCGTTGCTGTTGGCAACAGCTTCTGATCACCTGGGCTTGTGTGTCCCACAGGCCACCAGTGTGAAGTTGCCCACCCCCATGCAGAGCCTGGGTGCCATCACCACGGGCACCAGCACCATTGTCCGTACCATTCCTGTGGCCACCACTCTCTCCTCCTTGGGTGCCACTCCTGGTGGGAAGCCCACAGCCATCCACCAGCTGCTGACCAATGGGGGCCTCGCCAAGTTGGCAAGCAGCCTTCCTGGCCTGGCTCAGATCTCTAACCAAGCCTCAGGTGAGTCTCTCATGAGAACCGTGGGGACTCCCAGATATGGGATCTTCCCCCAAGACCTTCCTATCTCTCATGGTCAAGGTATGATGTTGAACCCAACCCCACAGGGTCCTGGCCTTCGCCCTCAGGGATTCAGCTGTGTGGGTCCATCCCCCAGAGAGGTTGAGAGAACACAGGCTGTTCCTGTTGCCTTTCAGACTGACTGATAGGGCATAGATGACCCAGCTGGGGAGGAGGAAGCCGAGGCGGGAGGCTGATGGGGGTATGTTACGTGGGGAGGAAACTCTCCAGGAAAGGGAAGTGGAGGCTGTGACAAAAAAGCCTACTCCTCTCTCTGTCTGTCTCTCTCTCTCTCAGGCTTGAAGGTCCCCACCACCATCACTCTGACACTACGTGGCCAGCCCAGCCGAATCACCACACTGAGCCCCATGGGCTCAGGAGCAGCCCCATCAGAAGAGCCCACCTCCCAGGCGCTGCCCTCCAGCTCACAGGTGAGTCTGCCTGGGAAGACCGAGGACACAGCCTCCAATATTGGGAAGCGTGGGGCCGGCTGGCCGACTGGAGGAGCTGGACTTGTAGGCAGACCAGGTGCACATCCACATTCAGAGTTTGTAGCTTTGTTGTTGTTGTGTTTTGTTTTTGTTTTTGTTTTTTGCGGTACGCGGGCCTCTCACTGTTGTGGCCTCTCCCGTCGCGGAGCACAGGCTCCGGACACGCAGGCTCAGCGGCCATGGCTCACGGGCCCAGCTGCTCCACGGCATGTGGGATCTTCCCGGACCGGGGCACGAACCCGTGTCCCCTGCATCAGCAGGCGGACTCCCAACCACTGCGCCACCAGGGAAGCCCTGTTTTTGTTTTTTAATTGAAGTATAGTTGATTTACAGTGTTGTGTTAGTTTCAGGTGTACAGCACAGTTATTCAGTTATATATATTCTTTTTCGGATTATTTTGCCTCATAGGTTGTTATAAAATATTGTGTGTAGTTCCCTGTGCTATACAGTAGGTCCTTGTTGGTTGGAGTTTATAGCTTTGTGACTGAGCAAGTCATGGACCTCTTTGAGTCTCCTTTTCTGTAATGCTCCCTGGATTGTTGTGAGGATTAAATATGTAAATATGTTCAGTGCCTATTTAATGTTTCTTTTTTCTTCCCCTCTCCATCGTTTTCTCCTCTCATTCTTGGTTTCATCATTCAGAGGTTGGGTAGAGGCGAATTGGCTAATACTCCTTCTCTGACCAGCAACTTTCCAGCATTGTGCCATTCCAGATCTTTGCGTTCCTTGCTGTATTTTCAGGGTACAGTTAGGTTTTTAGAGCTCTTACCCGGGAAGTAAGTCACCGTGGATTTCTCTTAGCTGATCTAATTTCCATTATGACCTTTTCAAGTAAAATGTTTCTAATCTTAAATGGTGATCTGAGAGCCACCCAAAGATCAGAGGTTAAAGAAAAAAATAGTTTGACTCCAGTAGTGCATGTCCTTTCCTTCAGTGTCCACTTTTCAGCGGAGGCCTCCTGCCCGGGGCCTGGTGCTGTGCAGGCTGCCCTGACTGAGGGCCTGGCCCTGTGCCCTCACTCCCACCACACCGGCCCTGCCCGGGAGCTGGGCGCCTGTCCCTTCCCCGCTGTTTCAGGAGCTCTTATGCCTATTCCTCTGTAGGGGAAGATACTGCACAGAGGTTGTTGCCTGGCAATCACGGGGATCGTAGCTACCCTTCCCTGCCTTTGTGCAGAGAGGCGGAGGTGTTTTTATTTACTTTATCCCCTATTTTTTAAATTACAAAAGCAATCACTTATTTTAAATAACGCAAACATTACAGAAATAATATAATTTAGAAAATGAAAATTTCCCATGATACCACTCCCAGAGATGATATCCCCTTGTTGGTAGCTTGCTATGCATTCTTCTAGATTCTTCTTTCTATACACAGTACTTTATTTTATTTTTTTGACAAAAATTGGATCACAGAGTATGGCTGTTCGGTAACTAGCCTTTTTGTACAAAACATGTTGTGACGTGTTTCCCTGTTCCTTACATAGAGACCTATCTATTGCTTGTCAGTAGCTGCCTAGTATTTCACTGGGTGGATGTACAAAAACGTATTTCATCAGCTCCCGTTAGAGGGTTGGGTTATATTTTGGTTTTTGATATTGTAAATAATGGTACAGTGAATACCCTTGTTCATGATTTTTGTGTACCTCTGGGAGATTTCTACAGGTTAGAGACCAGTAAGTGGAGGGTCTGTGCATCTAACATCTGGCTAGCTGCTGACTAATTGCCCTTCAGAAGGTTTGCTCATTTACAGTTCAGGCCACAGTGATGAGAGTATCTGTTTTCCTAAGCCTTTGTCAGTTGTGGAAATCAGTATTTTTAATTTTATTAATTTGATAGGTGAAAAATGAAATTGTTTTAACGTGTATTTTCTTGATTACTTATGAGGTTGTGTGTCTTCTTTTATGAATTGCTTGTCATATCCTGAATCTATTTAATTCATAGCAGTTGTATATATGCAGGTGTTAATCCTTTATTTATTATACAAATTGCATATATTTTATTCCAGTTAATTGTTTATTTTTTTTCCTCTCTGTTGAAGTATTAAGTGCTTGTCTTTTAAGTTTTGTTTCTGGATCTTTTATCAAACAGGCATTAAAAATTTTTATGTAGTAAAATCTTCAAATTCTTCCCTTTATGGCTCCAAAGTTTTGGGTCTTAAGAAAGCTCTTCCCATTGCAAGAATATAATCTTATTGTGTTTTTAAAAATTTTTATTTTTAAAACTGTGGTAAAATTTACTTACATACAATTTACCATTTTACCCTTTTCTAGGCTTACGGTTCAGTGGCATTAAATGAATTCACATTGTTGTGCAGCCATCACCACCATGCACCTCCAGAACTTTCCCATCATCCCATACTGAAACTCTGTTTTTGTGTTTTCTTATATTGCTTTTGTTCATCTGCTTACCTTTAGTTGTTCAGTCCACCTTGAATTTATCTTTTTATGCTAAGTGAGGTAAGGATCTAACTTTATTGATGAGTCCATTCATCCTTCCTCTATTCATTTGAAATCAGCTGCTCTCACATTCTAGATTACTGTACACACAGGGCATGTTCTGTACCCTTGGCCTGTCTGTTTCTACACAAGCTTATTATTGTTTGATAATGCAGGTTCTCAGGTTAAGGAAGTATATCAATTATGTTTCTAGTTTGCTAAGATCTTTATTCTCTTCCTTTCTCTTGATAATGGGTTTTAAATTTTGTTCATTGCCCTTTTGGAATCAAATGAGCTGAATGAGTATAAACATTTCCTTTTAATCAGTTAAAATGATGAATTACTTTCAAAGATTTCCTAATATCGAACTGTCTAAATTCCAGATTCAGTACTTGTTCAGTATGTCCTATTCTGTTTGTTTTGCACATACCTAAATTTATTGTGCATGTATAGGAAACAAAACTCCATCAAAGGAGAACAAAAGTAAAAAAGAAAGAAGCAAAGTGCTTCAGAGGAAAAAAGCATGTCTAGTCTTGATTTGCTTTTATTTTATTTAGGATTTTGACCTCTATGTTTATTAGTAAGATTGTTCTATAGTCGTCTTCCTCTCCACCCTTGCTTTTTTGTGTGTATCCTTTCCTTGTCCAGTTGTAGAAAAGAGATAATTCTATCCTTATAGAATGAGATGGGAAACATTTTTTTCTCATATTCCAAAACATTTATATAGCACAGAAATTAACAGTTTCTTGATGGTTTGACGGAAATGACCTATAAAGCCATTTGGGCCTATTTTCAGGCAGTCTTATCCTTTGCTGGTGCCACATTTGAGGCACAGCTAGAACACAGATCCCCACCATGGGTTTCTCCTCCTCTCTTAGGTGGTCCTCTTCAGCTTGCTCTGGCCAGGGGGAGCTAGTTAGAGTTGAGAAGAGTAGAGGTCATTGAGAATCCTTTTCCATGGCTAAATTGAAGTACAGAATAAAGATCAAAATCTGACTTCTACCTGATAGTATTAACTTGAGAGCTCAGTTTTTATCTCAGTAGAATGGGTGTATAAAATTAGTAGGAGGGTTCTAGTGGTGATTGTTTTCTTTTAGACAAAGGAGGTGTTACTGGATTAAGACTTGCTGACTCAAAGGCGTCTAACAGTAACCTCATTGTTCAGACTGCTAGACAGTGTGATATCAGGGAAAGTATAGGCCCTCTGTCTTCAGCTAGCTGTGTGATCTGGGCAAATCACCTGACTTCTCTGGGCATTTTCTCATCTAGTCTAGTGAGGAGGTTGGCATAAGTCAGTGATTGTTGTGGTGGTGAGATAGTAGGGGCTGTCTCAGAATGTCCTCAGGTGCTGGGAATATGCATTTTTAAAGGTTGAAAAACAAACCACCCATTTTTGATATTTATAAGACACCTGGAAATTTGAACACTGACTGGATAATTGTTGATATTAAGGAATTGTTAACCTCTTTTTTTTTTTTTTTTTTTGCGGTACGCGGGCCTCTCACTGTTGTGGCCTCTCCCGTTGCGGAGCACAGGCTCCGGACGTGCAGGCTCAGCGGCCATGGCTCACGGGCCCAGCCGCTCCGTGGCATGTGGAATCTTCCCGGACCGGGGCACGAACCCGTGTCCCCTGCATCAGCAGGCGGACTCTCAACCACTGTGCCACCAGGGAAGCCCTGTTAACCTTTTTAATGTGTGATAATGGTTGTAAGTTTGAAAAATAACCTTTTTAAAAATTTTGGGTTATATACTGTAATACTTATGGAGAAAATGAATTTAAAATGAAAAAAGGTTGTAAACACTGGCTAGACTTCTCTAAGTTCTTTGCAGGCACTTAATTATGTGTTTTGTTTCTGGCGGTGATGAATATTTACTGTGTGTTTCCTTTATGGAACTGGACCATTATGTACACCCTACAGCTGAGAAGCTGCAGGAGGAAGGGGAGAGACAGAGACTGTGTTGTGCCCTGCAGCGGGGTCCTGGGAATGGACTCCTTGACCGTGATCACAAGGTTTTTCTCCTCTCTGGCCACACAGTGCCCTTGTCAGGCTGGCAGGCAGCCTCTAGCTGCTCCTGCAGCAGCCCCGGGCGAGCGGGCTCACTCTGGAGACCTCCTGGTCAGGATGGAGTGCTCATCTGTGCACAGCCCACCTTTGGGCAGGGTGAGGAGATGGGACGCGGATCCTTTCCAGTTTTGATTGTCAAACCCTTCTTCATTCCTCCTCTCCTGTGTCTTCCATCTTCCCCCCTTTATTGTATCCTCAGAGACCTCTTAGGAGTTTTCCAAAGGTGAAATCTAGAGAGGTGGGGAAAACCTTTGTGAAGAAAGGCCAACTCTCTCTACCTTGCTTCCTTCTTCCTAAGCTGCAGGGCTCAACAATCCATGGCATCTTCCACAGCACTTAAAAAATGGACAAGACCTGAAACAATGATATTGTCAGTACAGTCATGGAAAACTTCGCTTCAGCTCTATCACCCTTAATGATTCACCTGTTTCCTTTTTCCTGCATTCTTTTCTTGTTCTTATACATAATAACGAGCTAATGTTTGTGGTTGAACACAGACTGTAGGTGCTTTATGCAGTTTGTCTCATTTAATCTCACAACAACCCTGGGGAGGAGGTGCTGTCTTCTCTGTCTCACAGAGAGGGGAAAGGAGGCTCAGAGAATGTAAGTCACTTGCCCTAAAAAGTAGTAGAGGTGGGTCTCTACCTCCAGAGTCCATGTTCTATTCATCACTTGGCTGCTAGAACACATATCCTTGTGTATCCAGCTTTTTCCCTGTTGAGCATCATTTCTTCGGAATAAATTCTCAGGAGTGGGATATTGGGTCAGAGGGTCTGTATGTGTTAACCTGGCAAACTTCTGACCCTTGTTCCCTACCTCTCCTGCCACAGCGCCTGCCTCCAGCGCCCTGAAGATGCCACGCGATATGTCCTCCTTTACCAGGTTGGTGACGGCTTCTGCACAGTGAGGCCTGGCACGTGTGCTGTCCTGCTGAGCTGTACACTTGTTTGAAGACCTCTTTAAGACAGTGATTTTTGCCTCTCTGCCAACTGTCTTCAGGGTTGGGCCTCTGTGTCTTATGTAACCATTAGACAAGGTGATATGGCTCCAGCAGCAGGGGCCTTGTCCTTTAGCATCTGCAGGTCTGGTTTCCAGAATCTCCAGGTCCTCAGCAGATCTGGCCGTGTATGGATTGGAGGCACTTCTTCCCCAGCATTAGCTGTAACTTGACCCAAGTAGCAGTGTTGGACTGCTCACTGCATTTTAATAAAGGAGCTCCTCTTCGAAGTCTGTACTGCCCCATGCCAAGTTGGGAGGAGACGTCCATGTGGTCTGGGGCTGCACGAGTTGGGACTGAGAGCCCTATGCTGAGGACCGGGATCATCCTGCCCCACTGGCCAGTGGTTCAGTGCCAGAAGGGCTTGTTTTGTACATCACTGTTGCCTTCACCAAGCAGCCATGGGAGAGTGCTCCCCATGCAGCTCCCTCCTTAGGAGCCACATTGGATACTGAGTACCTGCTGACACCTGGGAACTCCTCATTTCAAACCCATGATAGGGCACAGAGAACTGGGCTGTCATCTTTCAGTCCCTTTGGCCACCTATAGATGTTGGGACCAGCTGTCGCCAGGAGGTGAAAGCTGGCTTCTTTCTTTTTTCCATCATGCTTTGGGCAGTTCTTGTATCCAGAAAGCCTGCGGGTCCAGAAAGGCTGAAGAAGAGGAAGGGAACAGCAGATGAAGTGGCTTGAAGGACATGTCAGTGGTGAAAACGATTTGGGCTTGAGGCTTTGCATCTGGTACCTAAGGAGCCATTGATTCAACTGGAGATGAGAAGAATTTGCCAAGCCAGAGGAGAGAAACCTCAGCCCCTGAAATTTCTGTCTCCAGTGCTTGGAAGTGGAACAGGGATAACTGCTAAGTTAACATCTTGGCTGTCCCGTGAAGCTCAGGCATCAGGATGACGAAGGCCATGCTTCAGTGTTTCTGTTTCAGCTCTGTGCAACTTTTCGTCTTCTTGCTTAGAAGTGGGAAAATTATTGGTATTGACTCTGCTGTGCAGGGCTCTTGGTACCAGCCTGAGCCCTGGAGGTGGAGGTCCCTGGAGAAGTGATCACTGAAGATGGAGCTCTGAGCCCCTCCTTACCTCCTCACAAGACTTGTGTGCAAAAAGTATTTTAGATTTGGCTGACAACCTATCCTCCAGAGCAGGCTCCTTTCCCTTCCATGCTCTAGAATGTTTCCAGCCAAGGCGATAAATAAGGCAACCCAGATATAACTCTTCAGTATCTGTACTGAAGGCAGGGAGGGCCCACGGCGTGCCGTGGCTGGACTTGTGGTCCAGGGTCCTGACCCTTATAGTGCATCGTATATCCAAACCAGGCCACCTGCATTCAACCCAGGAGCCTCACCTCCAGTATGAGTGGCAGCCAGGAGGGAGTACACAGTGTGCAGGAGTCTCAGACAAGGCTGTTTGGGGTGGTACAGGCAGGACCAGGGGAGTGTACATGATAGGAGAGGAGTGGGCAGATTATACACCGTACCCTTCCTCCCCAACCTCCTGCAGAGCTGGTCTCAGCAGTGATTCACACAGAATTAGGCTGCGTCCCTGTACTAGCTGGCAGGTAACTGCTTTCTGAAATTCAGGAGGCGTTTAGTAAGTTTGAGGAAGATATGAAATCAGAAAGAGACATCCAGTGTCGGGTTTAATAACTTTACAGGTAGGATAGTAACACACCAGTAGGGGTTGAGGACGGTGAAACTGTGAGACTATGTGAAGTTTCAGGAATCATTCAGGACAGAGGTTCCTGAACAACCCATTCATGACTTAAGAGTGCAGTCTAGACAGCACTGGAGGGGCTGCTCCCGAAAGATACTGGCCCTGTGTGTGCTGGGGCCAGAGGAGAAGCTAACGCATCATCCTGCATTTGTGGAAATCCTGGTATGTTTCCCATGGATGATTTCCTGAGGCTTGGGTTGTACACCTTAAAGAATGCCAAAACGAGAAGGGAAGTTGTAAGAACATTGATTCTTCTGCACCCTGGAGGGACAGGCTTAAGGAGGAAGTGGTTGAAGTCTATACAGTCATGTTCCCCAGTTCCATACTTCTCCAACCACACTTCTTGAAGTGTAAAAGGAAGCTTTCCTCTGCCTGTCATGTAGCAGACCTGGAGTCCGTAACCTCAGAAGGTGATACGACTGGCCGAAAGTGTAGAAGGATCAGGAGGGCTTTAGTTGATTTCTTGGATGACATGCATGTTGATGCCGTATGGAAGATGTCCTTGTTTTGAGAAGAGGTCACTGATGGAGGAAGACCTTTCTGTCCTTGGCTCTACCACTAGAACCGTCTTGGGCTGGATGGGTTATAGAACTGAGCTGCTGTGACGGTTCTGTTCTTCCATTAGCCAAAACACTAAAAAATAAAAATAAAATTTGGATTGCTTCAGTGTGTTTTTAGTTGACTTCTTCTGTTTATTCTGGTAACC
The DNA here is from genome assembly GCF_964341445.2 of Mesoplodon mirus. Classification (NCBI taxonomy): domain Eukaryota; kingdom Metazoa; phylum Chordata; class Mammalia; order Artiodactyla; family Ziphiidae; genus Mesoplodon; species Mesoplodon mirus. The sequence goes on along the minus strand of NC_138990.1, from coordinate 15,087,852 downwards.
ACCCAATTGAGTGGCACAGAAAATAAAAGCTAAGATATTGTGGTAATTCCAGTGATCATCTTACTGTTGCCTGGAGCCACGAGGTGGGTACTGTAATTCCCTCTGAGGAAATTCACTTATAAGGTGAGGAAACTGAGGCACAGAGAAGTCACACAGCAGGAAGTGGCGGAAGCAGGACTGAACCCAGGCAATCTGATACCAGTGTCTGTCTGTCTGCTCTGCACTGTGCTGGGTTCTGAGATGGGAGACCATAAGTGGAGATGAGCACAGGAGGTGAGGACATGGTGGCTTGGCCTTCACGTGACCCCTTTCAGTTTACCTCCCACCAAGCCTAGAGTGATTATTGCTGCCCCGGTGGGCTCTTGGCTATGGCTGAGTCAGTAGATGGGGTCCCTCTTGAGAGATTGAAGTCCCTATACCTCTATGCCCTCCAATAAATAAATAATGACTTAGAGATGAATGAATGAATGAACGAATTCCAACCTCCACATTATTTGTAAACTTGTATCCAGGAGGACCTTCCTCCTTATCCTTAAATTCCAGGTCTCTACATTAAGCATTGGAACCCTCTATGGGTGGAAACTGTAGTTCAGATATACTGGTTGGAGAGTCTGGTATGCATGAGCACTTGTTTCCATCCTTAGTAGAGACCTGATCTTTCCCTCACTTTCAACTCTGGTCTCGCTGACTTGGGTGGGTCAGATGAAGTGAGAGATGAGGATCAGATTGTTTAAATGATAGCTGTCTTAAACTTTAGCAGTATAGGGACAGGGCCATAGCAAATTACAATGCAGCAGAAATTTTGTTACCTTTTTAATCTTCCCTTTCTACAGTATATGTTTTAGGGTTGATGGTTGCAAGAAGCAGAAACTATTCACCACCCATATTAGTTCTAAAAGAGAATATTCTCTCAATTGACATTTTCTCTGACAGGCAGCCTGACAGTTTCTGCTTCTTGCCACATGACATCAACTGACGTGGAATGGCCAGGGACCAGTTTTGATGCAGTTTTCACAGGATTTTTTTCATCCCTTTGCGTTTCTGTCTTTCAATTCAAATTCTGAACACAGTGAACCTGATTGGTTCAGTCCCACGTACGGGTTGGTACTTCTTATCCTCTCTTATCCCAGTCTAATAATAACATCCAGAGGATGAAGTCGTATGGTTCATATTGCCTTTCTAAGAGAGAAGGGATTTAAAGCAAAAAAACAGACTTGGGCTATTTAGATGTGTGTGTGTGTGTGTGTGTGTTTAACTTACAGTGATAGCATAGGGAGGTCCCATGTTCACTTCATCCAGTTTCCCCCAGTACTTAAAGCTCACATAAGTATAGTACAATATCAAAACCAAAAATTAACATCAGTATAGTATGTGTGTCTAGTTCTATGTCATTTTATCCCAGTAACCATAATCAAGATATAGAACAAATTCATCCCCACGAAGATCTCCCCCTTGCTACTCCTTTATAGTCATATCCATCCCCTTCCCCTCACCATTCCTAACCTGTAGCAACCACTAATCTTCTCTCATCTCACAGAACTGTATAAATAGAATCCTGCAGTACATTACCTTTTGAGATTGGCTTTTTTTCTACTCAGCATAATTCCCTTGGTGTCCATCCAAGATGATGTGTGTTTCAGTAGTTCATTCCTTTTTACTGCTGAATATGAATGTTCCATGGAATGGATGTACCATGGTTTCTGTAACCATTCACCTGTAGAGGGGCATCTTGATTGTTTCCAATTTGGGCCTATTGTAAATAAAGCTGCTATGAGCATTTATAAGCAGGTTTTTATATGAACATTAGTTTTCATTTCTCTAGAATAAATGCCCAGGAGTGTGATTACTGGGTCATGTAGTAAGTTTTTATTTTTTAAAGAAACTGTCAAACTGTTTTCCTAAGTAGTTGTACCATTTTATATTCCCACCAGTAATGTGGGAGAGATCCAGTTTCCAGCATGTGATACTATCTCTGTTTTTATGTTTTAGCCATTTTCATAGGTGTGTTGTGATACCTTATTACGGTCTTTGAAAATTTGTTGAGGTTTGTAATACGGTCCATGATCTGGTGGTCTATCTTCGTATATTTTCTGTAGGTGCTTGAAAAGGTATTCTGTTGGGTGGTTTTTTGTAAATGTTGATAAAATTCTGTCAGTTGATGGTTTTATTGAGTTCTTACACCTTTGCTGATTTCCTGTCAAGTTGTTCTATTGGTTGTTGAGAGAGTGGTGAAATTTCCAACTATAATTGTGGAATTGTCTGTGTCTTCTTCCAGTTTTTGCTTCATGTATTTTGCAGTTCTGTTATCTGGTACATACCATTAGGTTTCTGTCTTTTTGGTGGATTGACCCTTATCATTATGTAATGTCTCTCTGTACCTGGTAAATTTTTTTTGCCCTGAAGTTTATCTGACATACACATGTCACATCTGATGTCAATCTCTTGTTTTTTAATTGGTGTTTTTTTAAGACTTAATGTAATTGTAGATGTGTTAGGACTTAAGTCAGCCTTTTTTTTTTTTTACTTTTTTTTTTTTTTGTGGTACGCAGGCCTCTCACTGTTGTGGCCTCTCCTGTTGCGGCAGGCCCAGCGGCCATGGTTCACGGGTCCAGCCGCTCCGCGGCATGTGGGATCCTCCCAGACTGGGACACGAACCCATGTCCCCTGCATCGGCAGGCAGACTCTCGACCACTGCGCCACCAGGGAAGCCCAAGTCAGCCGTTTTTAGTTTTTGTTTTCTGTTTGTTCTGTTTTTTGTTTTTGTGTTTCTTTTTCCTGCCTTCAGGTGATTTACTTGAACTTCTTTTTTTTTTAGAATATTGTTTTGATTTATCTATAGTATTTTTGAATGTATTTTTTCAGTGGTTTCTCTAAATGTTGCGTTACATATACACATAAATTATTGCAATCTACTTGTATCCACATTTTACCAGTTTGAGTGACGTGTAGAAGCCTATCCTCCCTTTTTGTCCCTTTACCTTCTCCCACTTCTAATACAATTGTATATATGTTGAGAACCAAGTTAGACAATCTCCTAAAGTTTTGCTTTAAACATAATTTGCAAAACTCAAAAGACGGAAAATCTATTGTATTTACATACTTTTATTCTTTCCATTTCTCTTGCTTCCTTCCTGATGCTCCAAGACTCATAATTTTACCATTTCCTTTCTGTTTAGAGAACTTCCTTAGCCGTCCTTTTCAGGAAGTTCAGCTGGCAACAAAAGTTTTTGATTTTCCTTCATCTGGCAATGTCTTATTACTGAAGGATATTTTCTCTGCATATAAAATTCTGAGTTGGCCATTCTTGTCTTTCAGCCCTTCAGAAATACTAAGCCAGTTCTTTGCTTTCTGATGAGAAATCTGCTATCATTCAAATTGTCTTTTCTCCCTATGGGTAAGGTGTTGTTTACCTCTTTGTGCTTTCAATATATTTTTTTCTTTAATTCTCAGACTTGCTTATGATGTGTCTTGGCATGAACTCCTTTGGGCTTATCTTGTTAGGGTTCACTCAGCTTCTTAAATCTGTAGGCTTACGCCTTTTTGCCAAATTTGGGGAATTTTTAGCCATTATTTTTCAACCCCACCCTCTTTTTCCACTTCTCTAGACGCCAGTGACATGAATGTTAGATCTTTAACATTCCCACAGGGCCATGAGACGCTTCCATTTTTGCCCCCGCTCTATTTTCCCTCTCTTCAGATTGTGTAATTTCTACTGTCTGTCTTTAAGTTCACTAATTCTTTCCCCTGTCCCCTCTATTCTGCTATCGAGCCCATCAAGTTTTTCACTTAGGTGATTATATTTTTCAGTTCTAAAATTTCTGTTTTATTCTTTATATCTTCTATTTCTTTGCTAAGAATTTTTTTTCATTTGTCTCAGGTGTGTTTGCAATTGCTCACTGAAGCATTTTTATGATCATTGCTTTAAAATTCTTGTTAGACAGTTCTGATATCTACGGCATCGCAGTGTTTACCATCTGTTGATTGTCTTTTCTCATTTAAGCTGAGATTTTGCTTGTTCTTGGTATGTTTGTTATGTGATTTTTATTGAAATCTGATGTCTTGTGTATTATCTGTGAAACTCTAGATCTTATTTAAATCATCTGTTTTAGCAGGCCTTGTTTGTGACTACTCTGGTAGGATAAAGAGGGAGCTGCTTTGATACTGCTAGGTGAGATGGAAGTCTCGAATCCCCACTCAGCTTTCATTGACACTGGGGTTGGGGTGGGAGGCGAGCTTCCCTTTACTGCTGTGTGGAGGTGAGAATTTCAGCTCCCCACTTAGCCTCTGCTGATGCTAATCCAGCTGGGGAGGGGGTACCTCGTTACTCTTTCTCACATGGCCTCGGTTTACACCTGCAGGAGTTATGTGTCATTACTCCTGGGCAGTGGCGAATGTTCTGACTCTCCAGTAGGCCTTTGCTGATGCCACTCCAGTTGGGAAGGGAGTGTGACTTGTTACCTCGAGGTGGGGTGCTTGTCCAGCCCAACCATATAATCTCCCATAACACAGTAGGGATAGAGGTTGGAGGCCTCATCCCGTTCATTGGAACAAAAGTTTTGGTTCCCCACTGGCCTTCTTTGACACCAACCCCTAAATATCTAGACAGTTGAAGAGACAATCACCTTATAAAAAGGCAGCATGCTGGACAACATACGCCTTCTGAAGAAGATTATTGGAAGAGATGGATGAAGAAGTTAATATATGATGAATATATGTAGAGTTAAGGTTAGAAATTATCCAGATGGAACAATAAGAAAACATTAAAAAAGAACCAGATAGAAATATTAGTTATGGGAAATATATAGAATTTGGAAAAAATAGATAAAATTAGAACAAGATAATGGGATAAAAAGTAGGAGGAATATGGCTAAAAAATGTATTAATGGCTTGGAAGGCTACAATTAGGAACATTTCCAGGAAGCATTAAGTAAAGCCAAGAAATATAGAGAGTAGAAGTAGAAATAGTACAACACAATTAAGAGTCTTGGAGAGAAAAATGAAAATAAAACTAAGGAAATAATTTTTAAAAGAATGGAGAATTTTCAGGAACTAAGAGAAAATAGGCCTCAGTTTGAAAGGGTTCACATGGAGTCCCAAAAGGAGCAATAAGGGAAACCCACGTCTATACATATTATAGTCAAAGACAGAAAATCTTAAAGGCTTCCATGGAGAAAATGCAGATCCACCACAAGGTTTGAACCAAAATCAGACTGCTGTGACACATCTCAACATGACTCTTGGATTCGAGTCACTCATTAATGCTTTTTATGCATTCAAGAAAAAGAGCATAGAATTTAAATGTAAGGACATGATAAAAATGTTCTCAGGCATACAAGGCTTCAAAAGTATGCCACATAAAGACTCACATTGAAAGAAATATTTAAAAGTGCTCAGAAACAGAGATATCAAGATGGTGGAGTAGGAAGACACAAAGCTCACCTCCCCCCATGAACACATAAAAACTACATCTACACGTGGAGCAATTCTCACTGAAAACAAATGAGACTGGCAGAAAAACTCACACAACTAACACTGCAAGAAAGATCCACATGGAACTGGGTAGGAAGGAAAGAGAAGCAGTTGGGACCTGTACCTCTGGGAGGGGACACAGAAGAGGAGGAGGATTACATGGGCTTAGAGATCCTCCCTGGGGAGTGTGCAGTTTAATCTACACATTAGGTGCTCCTGGGGTCCAACACTGGGAGGACAAGTCCCCTTAGCTGGTTTGAAAGCCAGTGGAACTGACAGCAAGGCTGTAAGAAACCAAGACTCCACTCGTGAAGAGTGTGCACATACTTGCTTACTCCCAAAACAAGGTGGAGGAAGCAGATCGAAACTGCCTGGGGCTCTGGCTGGTTTCCTGCAACTGCCCAAGCACACGCCCCAGTCTGAGCTGAGTGCCCATTACAGCCCTGCTTACTCCGCAGTGCAACTTTCTTACTGTGGTGAAAGCTGCCAGGGGTGAGGACATTATGCAGCTGTGGGGGTTGGAATTGGCTCAGACCTAACACAGCATCTGAACAAGGCAATGGCAGCCATTACTGGGGCTTGCAGAGGCAGGAGATCAAGAGTAGTCCAGGGGCTTCCCTGGTGGCGCAGTGGTTGAGAGTCCGCCTGCGATGCAGGGGACATGGGTTTGTGCCCCGGCCTGGGAAGATCCCACATGCCGCGGAGCATGGCCTGTGAGCCATGGCCACTGAGCCTGTGCGTCTGGAGCCTGTGCTCTGCAACGGGAGAGGCCACAACAGTGAGAGGCCCGTGTACCGCAAAAAAAAAAAAAAAAAAAAGAGTAGTCCAGAACTCTGACTGCTAGGACCACCCCAGCCTATGCTCTGACCCCTGCCAAGGGCCTGCTCCAGCCCCTCTCACTCCAGCATTGCTTCTCTCTGGGGTAGAGGTGCCAATGCCTGGGTGAGGGAGAGCACACACTTAGAGGGAACAGAGCCAGCTTGGACCTGACCCTCAGGGCTTCTGCTTCAGCAACTTGGGACCTGCCCCCACCAGTAGGGTGATGTTGGCTACTGAGCAGAGGAGAAGCCCTGGCTCAGACTTGGCTCTGGCTCTAGCCCCTTCATCTCCAGCCCCACCTCTTACCAAGGTGATTGCTGCCAACACACCCTGAGGGAAGATGTGACTTCTGCTCACGTCGGATCCAGCTCTCCCACCAAAGCAACTGGGCACATGCAAACTGTATAGGGACACACCCACATAAGGACACCCTTTCAAGACTGTGATAGGTAACTGTTTTACCTAATTTCATAGAGACAGAGAAAGTTAAGCAAAATGAGAGGACAGGAATTTCGTTTCAAATGAAAAAAGAAAAAAAAAAGAACTAATGAAACAATCTACCAGATAAGAGTTCAAAGCATTAGTAATAACGCTCACTGAATTAGAGGAAAGAATAGATGAGCGCAGTGAAAATTTTAACAAGGAACGAGAAAATTTTAAAAAGAACCAGTCAGCACTGAAGAATACAATAACAAAAACTAGAAGGAATGAACATCAGACTAGGTGATGCAGAATGCCTAAATGATCTGGAAGATAGAATAATGGAAATCACCCAATCAGAAGAGCAAAAAGAAAAAAAAATATTTTTAATGGCACTTTAAAAAAAACATTTATTTATTTATTTGGTTGCACTGGGTCTTAACTGCAGCTCGCCAGCTCCTTAGTTGCAGCTCACAGGCTCCTTAGTTGCAGCATGTTGGCCCCTTAGTTGCAGCAGGTGGGCTCCTTAGTTGCAGCACATGGGTTCCTTAGTTGTGGCATGTGAACTCTTAGTTGTGGCACGCATGTGGGATCTAGTTCCCTGACCAGAAATCTCACCCGGACCCCCTGCCTTGGGAGTGTGGAGTCTTATCCACTGCGCCACCAGGGAAGTCCCAAGAAAAATTTTTTTAATGAAAACAGTTTAAGGAATCTCTGGGACAATATCAAGGGTACCGACATTCGCATTATAGGTATCCCAGAAGGAGAAGAGAGACAAAGGGGTCAAAAATGTATTTGTTGAAATTATGGCTGAAAACTTCCTGAACTTAAAGAAGGAAACAGATGTCCAGATACAGGAAGCACAGAGGGTCCCAAACAAGATGAACCCAAACAGACCCATACCAAGACATATCATAATTAGAATGGCAAAAGTGAAAGAATTCTAAAAGCAGCAAGGGAAAAAGAGTCATAAACAAGGGAACCTCCATAAGACTATCAACTGATCTTTTTGAAACTTAAGGTAAAAGGGGAGTGGCATGATATATTTAAAGTGCTGAAAGGGAAAAACCTAATCGTAGGATGTTCTGCCCAGCAAGATTAGCATTTAGAATTGAAGGAAAGATTAAAAACAAGCAAAAACAAAAAGCTTCTCAAACAAGCAAAAGCAAAGAGTTCATCAATACTAAACCAACCCTAAAAGAAATGTTAAAGGGTCTTTTCTATGTGGAAAAGAAAAGGCTACAAGAAGAAGTTATCTATCAGAAAGGAGAAATCCCACTAATAAAGGCAAATATATAGTAAAGGCTGTGAATCAACCACTTAAATAAGCTACTATGAAGACTAAGAAGTAAAACTAACTATAACTACAGTAAACAATTAAGGAACAGACATGAAGATGTAAAATAGAGCACCAAAAACGCAAAACGTGTGAGGAAAACACAAAATGTAGATCTTCTAGCAAGTATTTGAACTTTAACTACCAGTTTCAAACAAGTAGGTGTAGGTCAACATGTATGAACCTCACGGTAATCACAAATCAAAAACCTACGATACTCAAAAACTAGAGAGAAAGGAACACAAGCATACCACTAAAGAAAATCATCAAATCACAGAGGAAGAAAATAAAGAAGAAAAAGAACAGAAGCACTACAAAAACAACCAGAAAACAACAAAATGGTAGTAAGTTCATACCTATCAGTAATCACTTTAAGTGTCAATGGACCAAATGCTCCAATCAAAAGGTGTAGGGTGGCTGATTGGAATAAGAAAAAAAAAAGCCATCTATATGCTGCTTACAGGAGACTCACTTCATAGCTAAAGACACAGACTGAAAGTGAGGGGGATGGCAAAATATATTTCATGCAAATGGAAACGACAAGAAAGCTGGGGTAACAATACTGAGATCAGACAAAGTAGACTTTTTAAAAAGTTTATAGCAAAAGACAAGAACATTATAGAATAAAAGGATCAATACAAGAAGAGGATATAACACTCATTAAAACATATGCACCTGATGACACAAACAGATGGAGAGATATACCATGTTCTTGGATTGGGAGAATCAATATGGTGAAAATGACTCTACTACCCAAAGCAATCTACAGATTCAATGCAATCCCTATCAAATTACCAGTGGCATTTTTCACAGAATTAGAACAAAAATTTTTACAATTTGTGTGGAAACACAAAAGACCCCGAATAGCCAAAGCAATCTTGAGAAAGAAAAATGGAGCTGGAGGAATCAGGCTCTCTGACTTCAGACTATACTGCAAAGCTACAGTAATCAAGACAATATGGTACTGGCACAAAAACAGAAATAGAGATCAGTGGAACAGGATAGAAAGCCCAGAGATAAACCCACACACCTATGGTCACCTAATCTATGACAAAGGCAAGAATATACAAAGGAGAAAAGACAGCCTCTTCAATAAGTGGTGCTGGGAAAACTGGACAGCTACATGTAAAAGAATGAAATTAGAACACTCCCTAACACCATTTGCAAAAATAAACTAAAAATGAATTAAAGACCTAAATGTAAGGCTGGACACTATAGAACTCTTAGAGGAAAACCTGGGTAGAACACTATCTGACATAAATTGCAGCAAGATCTTTTTTGACCCACCTCCTAGAGTAATGAAAATAAAAACAAAAATAAACAAATGGGACCTAATGAAACTACAAGCTTTTGCACAGCAAAGAAAACCATAAACAAGATGAAAAGACAACCCTCAGAATGGGAGACAATATTTGCAAATGAAGCAACTGACAAGAGATTGATTTCCAAAATATACAAACAGCCCAGTGCAGCTCAATATCAGAAAAACAAACAACCCAATCAAAAAATGGATGGAACAGTTTGCAAGGCAGAAATAGAGACACAGATGTAGAGAACAAACGTATGGACACCATGGGGGGAAAGTGGCAAGGGTGGTGGTGGTGGGATGAACTGGGAGATTGAGATTGACATGTATATACTAATATGTATAAAACAGATAACTAATAAGAAAAAAATGCAAGTAAAATGTTTTGCTAAAAATAAGTCCAATGAGAATGAATAGTTCACAGTCTTTTTTATTTAAATTGCATCTAAATATTTAATGTGGTTGGAAAAACTACTTTTCTAAATTCTTTTGTGACTTTCAATAAAAGTTTCCCTTAACTGACGTCCACCCTAAAAAAAAAAAAAAAATGGGTGGAAGATCTAAATTTGTCTTTAGATCATTGCCTAAAGACATTTCTCCAAAGAAGACATATAGATGGCCAACAAACACATGAAAAGATGCTCAACATCACTAATTATTAGAGAAATGCAAATCAAAACTACAATGAGGTATCACCTCACACCGGTCAGAATGGCCATCATCAGAAAATCTACAAACAATAAATGCTGGAGAGGGTGTGGAGAAAAGGAAACCCTCTTCCACTGTTGGTGGGAATGTAAATTGGTACAGTCACTATGGAGAACAGTATGGAGGTTCCTTAAAACACTAAAAATAGAACTACCATACGACCCAGCAATCCCACTCCTGGGCATATACCTGGAGAAAAGCATAATTCCAAAAAATATATGCACCCCAATGTTCATTGCAGCACTGACAATAGCCAGGGCATGGAAGCAACCTAAGTGTCCATCAACAGAGGAATGGATAAAGAAGATGTGGTACACATATACAATGGAATATTACTCAGCCATAAAAAGGAACAAAATGGTGCCATTTGCAGAGACGTAGATGGACCTAGAGACTGTCATACAGAGTGAAGCAAGTCAGAAAGAGAAAAACAAATACTGTATAATATTGTTTATATGTGGAATCTAGAAAAACCAGTGAGTCAATGAATAAATCAAAGAGGAAATCAGACAGTACCTCAAGACAAATGAAAATAAAAACACAACTTTCCAGGACTTCCCTGGTGGAGCAGTGGTTAAGAATCCAACTTCCAATGTAAGGAACACGGGTTTGAGCCCTGGTCCGGGAAGATCCCACATGCTGCAGAGCAACTAAGCCTGTGTGCCACAACTATTGAGCCTGCCCTCTAGAGCCCGTGAGCCACAACTACTGAGCCCGCCCGCCTCAACTGCTGAAGCCCGCGCATCTAGAGCCCATGCTCTACAACAAGAGAAGCCACCACAATGAGAAGCCCACGCACTGCAATGAAGAGTAGCCCCTGCTCGCCACAACTAGAGAAAGCCCGTGCGCAGCAACGAAGACCCAACACAGCCAAAAATAAATAAAATTTTTAAAAAACAAAAAACACAAGTTTCCAAAATCTATGGGAAACAGCAAAGGCAGTTCAAAGAGGAAAGTTTATAGCAACACAGGCTTACCCAAGAAACAAATATCTCAAATAACCTAACCTACCATCTAGAGGAATTAGAAAAAGAACAAAGCCCAAAGTCAGCAGAAGGAAATAATAAAGATCAGAGAGGAAATGAGTAAGATAGAAACAAACAATAGAAAAGATGAATGAAACCAAGAGCTGGTTTTTTGAAAAGTAAACCAAAATTTATAAGCCTTTAGCCAGGCTCATCAAGTACAAAAGAAAGAGGATTCACATAAGATAAGAAGTGAAAGAGAGTTACAGAGATACAAAAAAATCATAGTACTACAAACAGTTACATGCCAACAAATTGGACAGCCTAGAAGAAATAGAAAAATTTATACAAACATAAATCTTCCAAGACTGAATCAGAAAGAAATAGACAAACTGAACAGACTGATCACTAATAGTGAAACTGAATTTGTAATTTAAAAAAAAATCCCAGCAAATGAAAGTCCAAGAATAGATAGCTTCACAGGGGAATTCTACCAAACATATAAAGAAGAGCGAATACCTATCCTTCTCAAGCTATACCAAAAAATTGAAGAGGAGGGGACACTCCCAAATTCATTCTATGAGGCCACAATTATCCTGATACCAAAACCAGACAAGGACACTGCCCCAGAGAGAAAAAAACTACAGGCCAATATCTTTGATGAATATAATTCTGAGATGCAAAAATCCTCAACAAAATATTAGCAAATTGAATTCAACAGTGTATAAAAAGAAACAAACACTATGGTCAAGTGGGATTTATTCCATGGATGCAAGGATGGTTCATTATTCACATTATCAATCAGTGTGATACACCACATCAACAAAAGGAAGGATACAAATTGCATGATCATCTCAATAGATGCAAAAGAAGCATGTGAAAGAAGCATGTGACAGGGCTTTCCTGGTGGCGCAGTGGTTGAGAATCCGCCTGCCAATGCAGGGGACACGGGTTCGAGCCCTGGTATGGGAAGATCCCACATGCCGCGGAGCAACTGGGCCCGTGAGCCACAACTACTGAGCCTGCGCGTCTGGAGCCTGTGCTCCACAACAAGAGAGGACACGATAGTGAGAGGCCCACACACCACGATGAAGAGTGGCCCCCGCTCACCGCAACTAGAGAAAGCCCTTGCACAGAAACAAAGACCCAACACAGCCAAAAATAAATAAATAAATTTATTTTTTTAAAAAAGCATGTGACAAAATTCAATATCCATTCGTGATAAAAACTCTCATCAAGGTTGATATAGGGGGAACATATCTCAACATAATAAAGGTAGTTTATGACAGACCCACAAGTAACATAATACTTAATGGTTAATAGCTGAAAGCTTTCCTCTAAAATCAGATATAAGGCAAGAGATAAAAGGAAATGTAAAGCACGCTGAAGCACTTGTCCTGTTCTGGGAAGATGTTAAGATGATGATGAGGGTATATGAATATAAGAATGGATATTAAGGCAATTAACCACTCTAAGAACAAAAATAGAATGTAACCTTTTTAAACCAATAAACGAAAACTTGCTAGGGAGTTCGCTGGCGGTCTAGTGGTTAGGATTTGGCACTTTCACTGCTGTGGCCCAGGTTCAATCCCTACTTGGGGAACTGAGATCCTGCAAGCCACACAGCGCAACCAACAAGAAAAAAAATTTTTTTTGGCTAAATCTATTGGAAAGTAAGAAAGAAGAAAAAGAGAGAGAGAGAGAGAGAGAGAGAAATACCCTAAGCAGAAAATACAGAATAAGTCCTATTACAGAAATTATAGTAAATACAGATGAATTAAATTTACCAATTAGAGTCCAAGGTAACTCGCATCTGATAGGGGCTGTTTTGTCTCGGTCTTTGTGATCCAGAACCCTGAACCCCAAGAACCATGGGGGCAAAACCTTGGAGATGATGCCTTGCCATGTTTTCCACACACCTGGCTCACTGAATTATTTTGGGATTTAAAATATGACCAAATCCTACTCTCATAGCTTCTGATTCAGGTCTGGGGTTGTGCCATAGAATTTGCATTTTATTTTATTATTATTTTTTAGTTATTTTCATTTTATTTATTTATTTATTTATTTATTTATTTTATTTTATTTTATTTGGCTGCCTCAGGTCTTAGTTGCAGCACGCAAGATCTTTGTTGCAGCATCCGGGATCTTTCACTGTGGTGTGTGGGCTCTTCGTTGTGGCACGCGGGCTTCTCTAGTTGTGGCACACAGGCTCCAGAGCACACGGGCTCAGTAGTTGTGGCGTGGGAGCTTAGTTGCCCCACAGCATGTGGGATCTTAGTTCCCTGACCAGGGATCGAACCCGCTTACCCTGCATTGGAAGGCGGATTCTTAACCACTGGACCACCAGGGAAATCCCAAATTTGCATTTTAATAAGTGTCTTAGGTGAGCTTTGGGGATCTCTGGCATCTGGTACCCTACCTCAATTTCCAGAGGAGGGATCTGAGTCTTGGAGAGAGGAAGAGAATTTTCCAGGGCCACACAGCTCATGGTGGAGGGCTGGGAAGGACCAAAATGTCTTCAAAAAGGGCCCATTCTGTTTCACTGACCCTGGCCTAACAGCCGGTGGCAGAGCTGGTTCTGAGCAGTACTTGCTACTGCTTCTCTAGACTGGCCTCATTCTGGGAGTGCTTGTTGTCTCATGGGCTGGGAAGCTGGATACCAGGGGGCAGACACAAAAGTCTTCTACCTCGTATGGAGCCCACTCTAGACACAGGAAGCCCTAAAACAATTTTCTGGTACAAGAGTGTCTCTGACATGCAGCGATTCCACATGGCACTTTCTAAAATGTAAACTTTTAATTCAAATATAGTGTACATGCAGAATAGTGCACAAGTAGAAAGTGTACAGTACTGATGAATTTTCCCAGCACACGAACACTACCACACTGTCCCCCTCCTACTTCAGGGTAATTTCTTTCATGACTTCCACCACTTATAGATTGGTTTTGCCTGTTTTTAAACTTTTTAATGATGGAATCATGTACCTCTTTGTGTGTCTGGCTTTTTTCAACATTATGTGAGGTTCATCCATGTTGCATATATCAATCGATCATTCTTAATGTTGTATAGTATTTCATGGTATGAATATATCACCATATGATAGTTCCTAGTTTGGGATTCTTATAAATAATGCAACTGTGTTCATTCCTTTTGATAAATACACATGCTCATTTCTTTTGGTGGAATGGACTTGCTGGCTCATAGGGTATACTTAAGTCCAGCTTTGGAAGGTACCACAGAACCAATTTTTGAAGAGATTGTGGCACACAGCCCTTGTTAAAGGAACATTTTCGATGGCAAGGCCTCTGCCTCCATGAGGATAAGAACTGGGCTGGGATTCGTCCTCTCTCTGAGGAGGAAGCTACTGTGCCAGCCATCAGCAGGCAGTAGGACAGGTTCTTTTCCTGTTTAGGTTCCAAGAACTGCATATGCGCTTGAGTGGATCAACACAGCTTTCTTTCAAATCTTATGCCCCTCTGGATGATCAGACGTGTCTTCTTTCAAAGAGTTTATTAATAGAGCTATCAGTGAACACCTTTGCAAGAAGAGATGGCGTACTCAAAGAGCACATCAGAATTAATGAAGAGACCATTTAGTCAGGGTAAGAGAAAAAACAAGGAATGGCGAAGCACCCAGGGACTCAGCAGTGGGAAACTGTTACCACCCATTGACCCAAAGGAGCACTGTTACTGTTGCCCTGTAGAAGGGCCGCCTGACTTTGACTGGAAGAGGAGTACAAGAGGGAGTGAGGTAGGTGTGTTACTGAGTCCAAGCTCTACTGCTTGTCACACAACAGGCCAATAAATCGAGAGATGAGGTGTTGGGACAAGGAATAGTGACTTTATTTGGAAAGCCAGCAGACCAAGAAGGTGGTGGACTGGTGTCCCAAAGAGTCATCTTAACCGAGTTAGAAGTCAAGCTTCTTTTTTTTTTTTTAAATCACATTGAGTATTTATTTATTTACTTACTTACTTACTTATTTATTTATGGCTGTTTTGGGTCTTCGTTGTTGCAGGCAGGCTTCCTCTAGTTGCAGAGAGTGGGGGCTACTCTTCGTTGTGGTGCGTGGGTTCCTCATTGCAGTGGCTTCTCGTTGCAGAGCATGGGCTCCAGGTGCACAGGCTTCAGTAGTTGTGGCTCGCGGGCTCTAGAGCGCAGGCTCAGTAGTTGTGGCGCGCAGGCTTAGTTGGTCCACAGCATGTGGGATCTTCCCAGACCAGGGCTCGAACCCGTGTCGCCTGCATTGGCAGGTGAATTCTTAACCACTGTACCCCCAGGGAAGTCCCTCAAGCTTCTTTTATGCTAAGTGGGGAACGGGTGTGGCTGGTTGTTGCCCTGGGAGTGTTGTGATAATCCTTTGTTCTTACAGCTGTCCACCGAAGTCTGGTCACAATGTTCCTGTAAACCTCCAATAAGACGAATGTTATTCTCTATTCTGCAACTTTTTATCTCTATATGAATGGAAAGTGTCATACCTTTAAAGGTCAAGCCTCGGAGACAGCCTTGAGAAAGGGGTATGATGTATATTTCAGGCTTTAGGCAACAGTCTATTATTACTTGAGACAAAGATGTAGAGCCAGCATGACTAGTACAGGCAACAGAGCACAAAGGTTAGAGCTAAAGGAATAGATCCAATGTGGAGTCAGGTTTGTTCTCTGTTACAGGTGAGCATTAGGAACAAATACTCCAGTCTCCTCTCCTGCCTCTCGTCTCCTGCTGGTGCTTCCCATGGGCTAAACCCAGGTGGAAGCTAGAAGGCAAAGCAGAAGTCCATATAGGTCAGCATCCTAGAATAGTGTCCTAGGACACAAAGCAGGGCAGAGAGGGAGAGGGATGAATCTGGACGGGCAAGCAAACAGAATAAGCAACACTATATATATATGTATATATATTTTAAAGGATCCCCAGGGGGATCCCCTTCTTTTTTGTAATAAATTTGTTTATTTATTTATTTTTGTCTGTGTTGAGTCTTCGTTTGCTGCATGCAGGCTTTCTCTAGTTGCAGCGAGGGCTACTCTTAGTTGCAGTGTGCAGGCTTCTTATTGTGGTGGCTTCTCTTGTTGTGGAGCACGGGCTCTAGGCGCGCGGGCTTCAGTAGTAGTGGAACACGGTCTCAGTAGTTGTGGCGCACGGGCTTAGTTGCTCCGCAGCATGTGGGATCTTCCAGAACCAGGGCTCAAACCCGTGTTCCCTGCATTGGCAGGTGGATTCTTAACCACTGTGCCAGCAGGGAAGCCCTATAGATATATTTTTAACTATAAAAGGCATATATATTTGGCATAGAAATTTTGCCAGAAGTACAGAAAAGTGTAAAAAAGAAAAGAATGCTTATAATCTCACAGCCAGTTGTGCCAGTTGCATCATTCATTCATATGTTGATGTGCTTGTTTCCAGTCCTTTTCTGTAATTTTTTTTTTTTTTTTTTCTGTACGTGGGCCTCACTGTTGTGGCCTCTCCTGTTGCGGAGCACAGGCTCTGGACGCGCAGGCTCAACGGCCATGTCTCACGGGCCCAGCCGCTCCGCGGCATGTGGGATCTTCCTGGACCAGGGCACGAACCCGTGTCCCCTGCATCAGCAGGCGGACTCTCAACCACTGCGCCACCAGGGAAGCCCATACAGGTAGCTTTTTATTTGTAATGAGCTGGCATTAGAATTTCTCTTGGGGAGAGAACTTGTGGTTTAGGGAAAGTTTAAGAAACTGAAACAGATGGTGTGTCTCTGACTACCTGAGTATTAGCAGAAGCTCAAGCAAACAAAGAGTGAGGAATTAATTTATATTCACTTGTGCTTCTGAGGGAGGTGGGACTAGGGAAGAGTCTTAATGGTAGGGTGGCCAAAGGATGTTTTAAGAATGGTATAGCAAAACTGATGGCTATTCTCCGATTTTCCATACTAATAAAATTCCAGTTTTGTTGAAGAATTGGGGGAAATCATTTTCTCAGGGAAAGGATTCAGCCCTTACTGAGAGGTGGGCATGTATCCCAGTCCTGGCTAGCAAGTTATAAGAGGAATGGGCCAGGGGCTACTAAAAAGGGTTTTCCCTCTCATAAAAAGGGAGAGGTATTTGAGGAGAAGTTCTCTGCCCTCCATTGACCTCTGTTTCCTTCCCTCAAAGGACATAGCTCTAGGAGCTGCTGCAGTCATCTTACAACCAGGAGAAAAGGGCCAAGACAGCATTGGGTTATTGTTAGGAGATGCACAAGATCAGGATTCTGGCCCCCAACTCAGCTCTGCCTCTGCATCATTTGTTTGTTTTTTGTTTCTTCTTTTTTTTAAATTTAATATTTATTTATTTATTTTTGGATGAGTTGGGTCTTAGTTGCAGCACGCAGGCTCTTCATTATGGCATGCAGACTTCTCTCAAGTTGTGGTGTGTGGGCTCCAGAGCGCATGGGCTCTGTAGTTGCAGCACGTGGGCTCTCTACTTGTGGCACGCGGGCTCAGTAGTTGAAGCATGCGGGCTAAGTTACCCCACAGCATGTGGGATCTTAGTTCCCAGACCAGGGATCGAACCGACATCCTCTGCATTGGAAGGCGGATTCTTAACCACTGGACCACCAGGGAATTACCTGCCTCTGCATCATTTGTTGATGCTGAGTCCTGCTTGCATCTAGGCCTTGATTTGTCCACCTTAGTAGGGAGAATAATAGCAAACACTTAGCACTTAAATTCAGGCTTTTTTCCAGGCAGTTATTTTTTCTTACTGTGGTAAAATACACATAAAATTTACTGTCCTAACAAATTTTAACTGTACAGTTCAGTGGTATTAAATACATTCCCTTGCTGCGCAACCATCGCCACCATGTACACCCATGACTGTTTTCATCTTGTAAAACTGAAACTCTGTAACTCCCCATTAAACAGTAACTCCCCATTCTTCCCTCCCCTTAGCCTCTGGCAACCACCAGGACACTTTCTGTCCTTATGATTTTGACTACTCTAGGAAGTACCTCTTATAAGTAGAATCATACGGTATTTGTCTTTTTTGTGACTGGCTTATTTCACTTAGCATAATGTCCTTAAGTTCTTCCATGTTGTAGCATGTTGAAGAATTTCCTTTCTTTTTCGTTTTGGCTGCGTTGGGTCTTCGTTGCTGCTCGTGGGTTTTCTCTCCAGTTGTGGCAAGTGGAGGCTACGCTTCGTTGAGATGGGCAGGCTTCTCATTGCGGTGGCTTCTCTTGTTGCGGAGCATGGGCTCTAGGCACGCGGGCTTCAGTAGCTGCAGCACGCAGGCTCAGTAGTTGCGGCATGTGGGCCCTAGAGTGCGTGGGCTTAAGTAGTTGTGGTGCGTGGGCTCAGTAGTTATGGCGCACGGGCTTAGTTGCTCGTGGGATCTTCCCAGACCAGGAGTCGAACCCATGTCCCCTGCACTGGCGGGTGGATTTTTAATCACTGCATCACCAGAAAAGTCCCTTCCTTTTTAAGGCTGAATAATATCTCATTGTATGTATATACCACATTTTGCTTATCCACTCATCAGTTAAGGAACACCTGGGTTGCTTCCACATTTTAGCTGTTTAATAATGCTTCTGTGAACAAGGGTATACAAATATTTCTTCAAGACCCTGCTTTCAGCTCTTTTGGGTATATACTCAAAAGTGGAATTGCCGAATCATACGGTAGTTCTATTTTTAAATTTTTGAAGAACCACCATATTGTTTTCCCCAGTGGCTATGCCACTTTACACTCCCTCAAGCAGTGCATAAGCTTTGCAATTTCTCCACATCCTCTAACCAACACTTGCTGTTTTCTGTGGTTTTTTTGTTTGCTTGCTTTTTAATAGTAGCCATCCTAATGGGTGTAAGCTGGTATTTCATTGTAGTTTTGCTTTGCATTTCCCTAATGATACTTGAGCATCCTCTCCTGTGCTTATTGTCCATTTATGTATTTTATTTGGAGAAATGTCTATTCAAGTTCTTTGCCTATTTTTGTTTTTTTTTTTTCTGTTGAGTTTTGGAAGTTGTCTATATATTCTGGATATTAATCCCTTATCAGATGCATGATTTGAAAATATTTTCTCCCATTCTGTGGGTTGCCTTTTTACTCTGTGGTTAATGTCTTTTGATGTAAAATTTTTAGTTTTTTTAACTTTCATGAAGTCCAATTTGTCTATTTTTTGCTTTTATTACTTATACCTTTGGTATAATAACCAAGAAATCATTGCTGAATCCAGTGTTGTGGAGCTTTTGTCCTGTGTTTTCTCTAAGAGTTTTATTGTTTTAGTTCTTACATTTAGGTGTTGATCCATTTTGAATTTAACTTTTCTATATGGTGTTAGGTACGGTCTAACTTCTTTTATGTGTGGATATTCAGTTTTCCCAGCACATTTTGTTGAAAAGACTATCTTTTCCCTATTGAATAGTCTTGGCACCTTTGTCAAAATTCATTTGACCATATATGTGAGGGTTTACCGCTGGGCTGTTTATTATATTCCATAGGTCTATATGTCTGCCTTTATGCCAGTCCCACACTGTGTTGATTGTTGTAGCTTTGTAGTAAGTTTTGAAATGAGGACTGTGAGCCCTCCAGTTTTGTTCTTTTTCAAGATTGTTTTGGCTATTGGGGTCCCTTGAGATTCTATGTGAATTTTAGGATGTGTTTTACTATTTCTGCAAAAATCATCATTGGGATTTTAATAAGGATTGCACTGAATCCGTAGATTGCTTTGGGTAATATTGACATTTTAACAATACATCTTCCAATCCCTGAACATGGGATGTGTTTCCATTTACTTAGGTCTTCTTTAATTTCTTTCAGCAGTGTTTTGTTATTTTCATTGTGTAAGTCTTCAACTCCTTGTATTTTGAAAAAGTGGGAAGGATTGGCATTAGTTCTCCTTTAAATGTTTGGTAGAATGCACCAGTGAAGCCATCACGTTTTCGATTTTTCTTTGTTGGGAGATTTTTGTTTACTGATTCAATCTCCTTACTAGTTACAGATCTATTCAGATTTTCTATTTCTTCGTGATTTAGTCTTGGTGTTGGTTTTGTGTTTCTAGGTATTTCCCCATTTCATCCAGATTATCTAATATTTCGGTGTGAAGTTGTTTATAACACTCTCTTATAAGTCTTTATTTCTGTAATGCCCCCACTTTCATTTCTGATTTTTAGTAATTTGAGTCTTCTCTCTTTTTTTCTTGGTCTAGCTAGAGATTTGTCATTTTTTAAATCTTTTTGAAGAACCACCTTTTTTTTTTTTTTTTTTTTTTTTTTTTGCGGTACATGGGCCTCTCACTGTTGTGGCCTCTCCCGTTGCGGAGCACAGGCTCCGGACACACAGACTCAGCGGCCATGGCTCACGGGCCTAACCGCTCCGCGGCATGTGGGATCTTCCCAGACCAGGGTTCGAACCCGTGTCCCCTGCATTGGCAGGCGGACTCTCAACCACTGCGCCACCAGGGAAGCCCAAGAACCACCTTTTGGTTTTATTGATTTTCTTTTGTTTTTCTATTCTCTGTTTTGTATATCTCTGCTCTAATCTTTATCATTTCCTTCTTCTAACTTTGGGTTTAGTTCTTCTTTTTCTAGTTCCTTAAGGGGTTTTTTTTTTGTGTGTGTGGGGAGGTTAAATTGAAGTATAGTTGATTTACGGTATTTGTTAGTTCAGATGTACAGCAAAGTGATTCATTTATATATATTTTTTCAGATTATTTTCCATTATAGGTTATTATGAAATATTGAATATAGTCCCCTGTGCTATACAATAAATCCTTTTTGCTTATCTATTTTATATATATTGTGTGTCTGTTAATCCCATGCTCCTAATTAAGATTTTGTCTTTTTTAATGCATTTATAACTATAGATTTCCCTCTTAACACTGCCTTTGCTGTGTCCCATAGATTTTGTTATATCATGTTTTCATTTTCTTGGGGTTTTTTTCAAAGTTTTATTTATTTTTCCTTTTTTATTGAGATATAATTGACATATAACATTGTATTAGTTCTAGGTGTACAAGGTATGATTTGATATATGTATATATCATGAAATGATTACCGTGATATTTAGTTAATATCATCACCACACACAGTTACAAATTTTTTTTCCTTGTGATGAGAACTTTTAAGATTTACTCTCTTAGTAATTTCCAAATGTACAATACAGTATTGTTAAGTATAGTCACCATGCTGTAAATTATATCCCCAGGATATAATTATAACTGGAAGACTGAAAATTGTACCTTTTGACCAACTTCACCCATTTTGCCCACCCCCTATCTCTTACCTCTGGCAACCACTAATCTGTTCTCTGTGTCTTTGAGTTTGGGGTTTTTTTAGATTCCACATATAAATGAGATCATATGGTATTTGTCTTTCTCTGTTTGATTTACTTCACTTAGCAAAATGCCTTCAAGGTCCATTCATGTCACAAAGGGCAGGGTTTCATTCTTTTTTATGGCTGAATAATATTCCACTGTGTATATACACCACCTTTGCTTTATCATCATTTGTCACTGTACACTTAGGTTGTTTCCATGTCTTAGCCATTGCAAATAGTGCTGCAGTGAATAGGGGGTACATATATCTAGATGGTGATTTTGTTTCCTTTGGATAAACACCCAGGAGTGTAATTGCTGGATCATAGGGTAGTTTGTTTTGTTTTGTTTTGTTTTGTTTTGGTGTGTTATATGGCTTTCAGGATCTTAGTGCCCCCTGCAGGGTAAGTGCAGAGTCCTAACCACTGGACCACCAGGGAATTCCTGTGGTAGTTCTGTTTTTAAGTGTTTCCATTTTCATTCATCTCTAAGTATTTTCTAGTTTACCTTGTGATTTCTTTTTTGGTCCATTGTTGTTTAAACGTATATTATTTAATTTCTACCATTTATGAATTTTCCAGTTTTAATTTTCTTATTGATTTCTAACTTCATCCCATTGTGGTAAGAGAAGATACTTTTAATGATATCTATCTTTTGCTATCTATTGAGACTTACTTTATGGCCTAACATATGGTATATCCTAGAAAATGTCCCGCGTGCACTTGAGAAAAATGTGTATGCTCTTGTTGTTGGGTGAAGTGTTCTATATATGTCTGTTAGATCTAGTTGGTTTATTGTGTTAAGTCCTCTATTTCCTTACTTTTGTCCGATTGTTCTATTACTGTGAGTAGGGTATTGAAGTCTCTATTACTATAGAAATATTTGTTCCTTCAATTCTGTCAGTTTTTGCTTCTTCTTTTTTTTTTTTTTCTGATGAAGCCTCTCTTCCTGGCTTGAAGATGACTGTCTTCTTGCTGCATCTTCACATGGTCTTTCCTCTGTTCAGAGAGAGAGAGACAGAGAGGGAGGGAGAGATCTGGTGTCTCTTCTTCTAAAGACACCAGTCATATTGAATTAGAGCCCCATCCTCATGACCTCACTTAACTTTAATTACCTCCTTAAAGGCCCTATCTCCAAATACAGTCACATTGGGGGTTAAGGCTTTAATATTTGAATGGGGAGTGGGGGACACAGTTCAGTCCATAACAGATCTCAATGGCCAGATCTGGGTCATGGCTCCCACCTGCCAGGAGACTGGAGAAGTGGGGAACAGAATTGTTATGATTGGCTTACATCCCATGCACACATCTGACTTGTGCTTTCCAAGGCCTGGTTCTATTCTAGTCCTTCACGTTTATGAGCCACCATCTCCTTTCCATCCTTTTCTTAAATTACCCAGCTGGTTCCTATTGCTTATCTTCAAGGAATACTACTAAATACTCATTTAAAAAATAGTAATGACATGTGAGATAGATATATATTTCCATTTTGCTGCATCGGGAGCTGGGAGCAGCACCTGCCACATGGATGGGGTTGAGTAGCAATTTCAAGAAGCAGTTATGGCTTGTGTCTTTGTTGTGTCTCCCTTCTGTCTTTCCTGAGATTTTAATAAAATCTTGTTTCTCTCCCTGCCTAGTTTCAACTGTGTGTGTGTGTGTGTGTGTGTGTGTTTAAGGGGGAAGGGGATGGGGCTTGGCCCATATTTCTGAAGCAGTAGTCAAGAGTTGGTTCTATCCTTTCTCCAAAGCCAGGTGGGGAGTTGGCCCAGGTTACTCCTCTCCAGGGCCACCAGCATTCTGGGCTGATGGGGTGAGGAACAGTTCTCCAGAAATAACCTGGGGATGGCTCCTGCGCACGTAAGAGCCCTCTGGGAACCACTCAGAGGCGGCTGGGGAACAGGGTCCTGATGTTGACTACTAGGCACAAGTACCATAATAATTATTTGGGTGGGCCTAAGACACCTGTCCTATGGAGGTAGGTAGGATTGGGGATTGGTGGTGAACGGGAAACACTGACTGCCCTCAGGGAGCCTATGGTCTGGGGGGAAGGTACAGACTTGTAATAGGTCCTGCACCAGCAGGATGGGAGAAGCACTGGATGCCATGAAGGCACATGGGATGGGTACCTGAGCCAGTAAGTCTTCCTCAGAAGGCCTCTGAGCGAGGCTGGAAGGAACAGTGGGAGCCGTGAAGAGAATGTTTTTCAGGTCAATGTTTTATGTGCTTCCAGATCCGAGGGAAGGCCAGGCATGCAGGGGAGCTGAGGTGGTGCCTCAGGGCTCAGCCCAGACAGAGGTTGCCTTGGGGGGTGGGGATGCCATGGGGGTAGGGAGTCAGGAGACTGGGAGGAAGCAGGGCCAATAAAGAGCCTTCCACACTAAGACATCTGGGGTTTAACTTGAGGGCAGTGGAGTGCATGGGCCAGGTTTATGCAGGGCGGTGTGCTGATCAAAGTTGGAATGATTCTTTTAATTTATCATCTCCTGACTTCCCCAGTACCCAAGGCCATCTCAAATGCACCGCAGTTCCTCCACAAGGGACGCTAGAATTGTTCCACTCTACTCTTGGAGTTGATCCTAGATATAATCTCTCTCCACACAGCCCACGTGGAAAGACTTTTTTTTTTTTTTTTTTTTTGCACGGTTGGGGCCAGCCTACCTGGATCTCTCCCAAGAAGATGCCTCCCTGATTACTACCCAGGCATTCAACTCAGTAGCTCATGGGCAGGTGATGTCCAACCCAAGCTTCTAGGATTTGGCTTCCCAGCCCAAACACTGCTCCTCCACAACCATTGCTTATGTGGGAGGGAAACCAGACAGCTCTGCACAGGACCTGCGGCTGAGACGTGGCAGTGAGGTCAGGGACCTAAGTTTAAGTTAGACAGCCCATCATCAGGTGGTCACCAGCTAGTCATCATGCATACATATGGCAACCCTGTGGCAGGTGAGCATCCTCTCTCTCCTGGGCCCTTGGCAGACATTACTAATCAATTATATCACTTTCACACTGAGTCAGCCCAGAGCCGCAGACAAACCACCATCAATCAGAGCTGATACCTGGGATGGAGCAGATTTGCCATTCTTGTCCCAGACCAGACAGGATCCAAAGGTCAGGGTGACTCTGAGTCAGAAGCCAGGCTGGAGAGCAGCGGTCAGTACACCAGGAATTTCAAAGGCCCTGAGGTAAGGAGCTGAGCAGGGGGTGGTCAGGCTGGCCAAGCAGAAGTGCAGGGAAGGAGTTGATTCACATTCATCCATAACTTTAGTTTACAAAGCACTTTCACTAAATGCCCATGACTCATATTACAGGTGAGGAAATGGAGGCCCAGTGAACCCTATTCGTCTGGTGTCACCAGCGTGGCAGCTACTGTTTTGGTCTACCTGGCAGACACGCTTCCTGTGAGGTAACACAGGTAAGCACAGGACCTGAGATCAGACTCTCTCTCCTGAAAAACCTGTCCTTACCCTGAGACCCCCGGGGGAGAAGGCAGCAGAGCTGAGCCAGATGGCAGTGGTGTGCTGGGAAATGCTGGAGCGCCGGCTTGGGGAGGATGTGAATCCTCTCACTTTGGCTTAGTTCAGGCTCCCAGCGTGATGTCGTTGAATGCAGGGTTGGGAAGAGAGGGGCCAGCGGGAGCCAGCTCAGGGCACTGCCCCGGAGAGGGGCGCAGGTTCAGTGCCCGCACAGCCTGGTTGGTCAGCTCTCCCTGCAGTCCTGTGAGCCACGCAAGCTCTTTTCTGCCTGGGTGGGAGCTCATTCCTGTTGTTTGCAAGCAAAGGGCCTGAGCATCCTTCCTGAACCGTGGGGGAGTGGGTCTCAGGGCTGGGGATCTGCCTTCCACCTCCTTGATCTTTCCTCCCCAGCCCCTGGTCCCTCAAGGGAGGGATGACCAGGCCAGGAAGGTGGTAGGAATGCCGAACACCCAGTCGGTCGTGGAAGGGGTGGAGGCGGGGAGGCAGCCTCTCCCTGCCTGGGAGCCCCTTCCTGCTCTCCCTCCAGCGGCCCCTTCCCTCCTGGGCAGCCTCACAAACACAGCTGGGCGATGGCTCCACTTGACATGGCCCAGAGTGGGGCAAAGGCTTTTGATACCTGAGGAGCTGGGCAGGGGGGTACCTGTGCCCTTGTCCCATCCACCCATCACCGCCTGCCCCTGCAGCCTGGAAACCAGGGGACACTGCACAGGTGACTGCAGTGACCCAATTCTGCCCTGCCCTCCTGTCTGGAAGCCCTGTTGAGTTTTCCAGCAGGACATTCTTGGAGTTACTTGCTTAGGAAGCAGGCCTGGCTGATCTTAGGACAACAGAGCGAAAGCCACATCTGAGCGGCTGCAGGGCTCCAGCTTGAATGTGGAAACGCCTGTGTCCTCGGGAGACTGGGTGGCCAACCCAGGCTGGGTCCCTCGGGCTTGGCGACAAGCAGGGCTGTAGTGGATGGGCAGGTATACCCTGACCAAAGGACAGCAGCCACCACTGAGCTTCAGGCAGTGACCTCCATGTGTCCGGAAATTCTCATTTTTAAAGAGAAGCCCAATACCCAAATTTTTATGTGAAATCTCTTGATTTTTAAATGCTGGCAACTAGTTACAAAAACATTTTTTACAATTACATGGGTCCAACTAAACACATCTTCAGGCCACCATCTGCAGCCTCTGGTCTTGAGCCTAAATGGAAATCTCTCACTTCCCTGTGGGGTCTTCCTAGCCAGCCCTTCTAGTACCTCCCTCCCACTGCCAGCCCATGGCTGTGCCCACCCTGAGCCCACTCCCCTGCAGCCCCTCCTACGCTACCCTACCCACAGTGGCCTGAGCCACCCCCTGCTTCCAGACCCCCTGGCTCTCCGCTTTGAAAGTCACACCAGAATAGGACACCCACCCCGTGTCCTTGCTGCAGTCGCCCACAGACCCTCGTGTCCTCCCCAGTCCTTGCAGACAGCAGTCCTCGCCCCAAACCGCTGCTGTCCTACTTGCGCTGATTTTTTGTTTAATTTTTTAAATTATTTTTTTTTGTTTTTTTGGCGGGGAGGCTTGCGGGATCTTAGTTCCGCACCGCCTG
This sequence comes from Mesoplodon mirus, assembly GCF_964341445.2. Lineage (NCBI taxonomy): Eukaryota > Metazoa > Chordata > Mammalia > Artiodactyla > Ziphiidae > Mesoplodon > Mesoplodon mirus. Next base: position 15,061,523 of record NC_138990.1, on the reverse strand, counting down.
CAGTGACAGCTGGTTTCAAGGCTCCCGCATCTCAACTTCTCTGCTCCCGACCTCCTCTCCTCCAGTGATTTCTCTCCCACCCTCACACCGCTCAGTCCCACGAACTCACCCAATAACCAAAGTGATTTCAGCCGCCCCCTTGTGTTCCCAGCTCACCTCCTCTGGTGCCCATGGTCCTCTGAGCCCACAGGGACCTGTGTCCTGGGTCCCCCACTCCCTGCCGTCCTCACCTCCCCCGCCACTGCTCCCCGGGCTCACACTGCTCCAGCCTTGTAGCCTTCCAGATCCTCAGACACGTGTCTGCTCCTGCCCTGGGGGCCTTGATCCTCCCCGTCCCTGCTGCTCTGCCCCCAGAAGCTCCCAGAAGCCTCTGTCTCCTCCTCCAGCCATTGCTCAGATGCCACTTTCTACCTCTCTGGCCACTGTGTTTAAAACGCCACACCCTGGAATGGACAGTGGTGATGGTCGCCCACCATTGAGTGGTACTCAGTGCCACTGAATTGTACACTTAAAAATGGTTAAAATGGTAAAGGTTATGCTAAGTTACGTTTGCCATAACAGAACTGCACAGCCCACTCCCAGCCCTATTTTTCTCCCCAACACTTCTCCTGACACTCTGTATTTTATTCATTTTTTAACTGACTGCCTCCCCCATAGGGTGTCAGCTCCACGAGGGCAGAAACTTGAAGGTTCTGTCCACTGGGGTGTCCATCCAACACCTAAAACAGACCCACTGGAAATAGACTGTGTTTGTCAAACGGCCTCTACTTAGACTGTCCCTGGGAAAAGGGCTGGGACTGTGGGGACATCCCTTTCAGAGTCGCCTCCGCTCACCACCGCCGACAGCTCAAACACCACGGATGGTTTGGAAGGAGTCCTAAAAAGACCCTGAAACATGGTTTATGCCTCAAAGGCAGGTGCTGGCCTGTGGGTCCCCAGGGCAGAGTCAGGGACTGTTGGGACAGGGCAGGTGACGCCAAGGAAAGAGTATAAAAACCACGATGACCTGGGGTGCACCTGTCCGCCTAGGGCAGCAGTGCCAGGAAGCATGTAGACGGTGCCCTTCCAGCGAGTCAGGCACTCCACTCAGCCCAGCCTGGCACCTGAGGCTACGGGACCTCTCGGAGCTGCTGCTTCATTTGTAAATAGGGATGGTGCCATCCCCGGGAGTTGAGAGGAGTGAGGAAAATCATGGAAAGCTAGCACGCCGGAGCTACAGGGCACAGAGGTTTTCCAGGAAGCACGTCCACTTTCAGCCCTGGTGTTTGCTGATGCCCAAGCAGAGCCACAGCGTCCCCACCCACCCACCCCGCCCGGGGACCAGCTCAGCATGAAGATACTCACATGGAAAGGAGTATTTCCCAGAGCAGCCTCCAGAGGGCGCCACCATCACGGCTCTGAGCCACGAGAGCTCAAATTTTGCTGCCAGGCCACCAGCCCACCTCTGTGCCAGGGTGAGGGCGCTGTGGCTTTGCAGATGAAGGGGACCCCAGCAACCCTGCCCCATATCAGGCAGGGCCCCACACACAGCAGATGCCCCTATCCAGGGGGTCTGACCCCGAAGACCTGTAGCCCAGCACCCAGGGCACTTGCAGGGAGGGTGGCCAGAGAATTCGGTCCTCTCCCTGCTCCTCGTCAACCACGGAGACTCCAGAGGCTCAGAGGGATGGGAGCACGTGGGTGCTGCAGGAGTCGGGAGCTCGGGCTACTTGGGCTGGCGCCTGGCTTCGCCCCAAAGGAGGGGAATCCAGACATGTCCCTGCAGAGCCTGAGTGTTCACAACAGCGGTGACCACCTGCCAGCTACCCCATCGCCAGCTGATGAATCTGATGCCAGAAGTCAGGACCCTGAGGCCAATAGTGGCACTGCCCTTCCAGGAACCTGTATGAAGCTCAGCAGGCAGCTGTGCCCGGCTCCCGAGAACAGGCAGCCTGAGGAAGGGAGGGAAGCAGTGCTTCTGACAGGGGCACCCCTCCCCCTGAGACAGGCAGGGGCACACTGCTCCCCAGGCAGAGCCTGTAGGAAGGAGGACGTTAGGCTGCAGGGCTTGAGCCCCTGAAGCAACCACATCTGAAAAAAGGCAAATGCCGCAGGCCAAGATTGCAGCCCCTTCGCCCCTCTCTTTCCCTCCAGGTGCCCCCAGTAGGAACCTCCTGTGCCCCACCCCCTTGTGTGGCAGGCGGCTGGGGGTGAAGCGGGGGGCTCACCGGGAATACTCAGCAGCAGCCTGGCAAGTCTGTATCTACCACCAGGGCGGACCAGCGCTTCCTGCTCACACCCTCAGCCCCCAGGGGTGCGGCAGGGCATCCCGCCAGCCAGGCCCTGTGGCTTAGCTCAGAGCACGGGAGTCACGCCTGAGTGCACAGCGCTGCTCCCCCACTTACCTGCTGGGGAACCTGGGCAAGTCCCCAGCTCTCTGAGCCTCAGACCCCCATCTGTACCATGAGGTAGGCAAAAGGCAGCTGTCCTGAGGCGCAACTAGCCAATCGGATTGAAGGCGCAGGACGAAGGGCACAGCCTGCTGAGGTATGAGTGGGAGGCTGGGTTTGGCTCTGGGTCCGCTCTTCATTGGGGTGATGGCATCCCAGGCCCGAGCAGGTGCTGGGCAGGTCCCTCTCCCTGGCTCCCGTGTCAGCCTGTGGGAGGCGCCACCCGCAAGGATGCCCCCACCTTGCCCTTGCAAAGGTCCACGCCACACATACCTCAGGGCTGCGTGGATTCACAGGTGTTTTATTGGCTTTTCCGTAGGCAGCCTGGATAACTCACGCTGCTAACCAGCCCCTCGACCCCTCACCCTGCCCCTGGCCTCTGTTCTGGGGCCCCGGCTGGGAGCTGTCAGCCTTAACGTCTTCTCCCAAGGCCTTGGAACCACTGGGCCCCCAGCCCCTGGGCTCAGGCTGCCTCCTCAAGAGATAAACCCACTTTTCTCACTGTCTCTCTGTGGGCCAGGCTCCCAAGCCGAGGGCGCATCCCTGCGTCAGGCACAGCCGAGTTCTCCTGAGGAGTGGGCTCCAGCCCAGAGCCCCTTGGCAGTGCCTACCCATCCCAGGCTGAGTCAGACCCTGTACACAGTGTTGCGGGCTCAGGCCTACAGCTTGGTGTTGAGGTGGAAGAAGTGGGGCACTGCATAGGTTGTGGCAGGTGGCACGTGCCACGCAGATGAGGCTGGGCAAAGTCTGTGGCGCAGGGCACTGTCGAAGGATGCAGGGGGGAAGTGCATCAGGCCAGCGGCCATGGGTGAGGGTGCTGCACTGGCCAGGAGGTGGGCTGGGAAGGCCGGGATGACCAGGGGGCTGAAGGGGAGTGTGGCCTGGCCCTTTAAGGGGTCCAGGGTGCCGGCGAAGTTCAGCGGGCAGCGCAGCATGGTGCCCCTGTAGGCCTCTGGGAGGGTGGGCCCCAGAGCCGGGCCCAGCAGGCAGGAGACGGCCAAGTCGGGCCCCACAGACTTGGTCCCACACTCCTTGGCATCCACCTCTTTAAGAAAGGGAGACACTGCCCGCAGTTTTTTGCCGCCATGGACCAAGCCCTCTTCCTCCAGGCTGCGCTTGTTGCCCAGGCCTGGGCTGCTTGGGAAGGTGGTCAGGGGCACAGGGCTTTCGGCAGGGACCTTGGTCATGGGGGACACCCAGCAGGCTTTGGGTTTGGGGTAGGGGCCGCCCCTTCTGGAGCCGCCCTTGTGGAATGCAGAGGGGTGGTCGGCATCCCCACCCCACACCAGCTGGGGCTCTTTGGCTGGCAGCCCCTCCTCTTTGCTAGAAGGCCCTAATAACACCCCATCTTTAAGACTGGGGAAGAAGTCCCGGGGGTGCTGGCTGATAGGCTTCAGCACCTCGGTGGGGTAGGCGTGGAAGCAGCCAGTGAAGATGGGGGCCGACGGGCGAGGGCCCACCTGAGCCTCCTCCTTGAGGCTGCCACTAGGGCCCTGTGTTCCCTCCGGAGGCGTCAGCCGGTGCCTGGAGTTCTCAGCTGGCCCTCCTGGGCTCTGGGGAGTCTCCAGGGGCCGAATAGCTGGGGGTGCCTGGGGCTCCCCACCTGCCCCGTGGTGACAGCCCTCCTCCTGGCACTGCAAGGCCTCCGCCTTGCTCACCTGGGCCAGAAGCTTCTTTTTGGCCAGTGGTGACATGATACCATGTGTCCCTTTGCAGTAGAAGCTGGACAGAAGCCGCCTGTAGGCCTCTGGGCAGCCGCTGGCACCCACGAAGGGCAGAGAGGGCCCAGGGGCTGGGCCTCGCTGTTCCATGCCGTCCTTGGAGGGCTCCTGGCTAGGAAGCCTTGCCAGGTCAGGGGCATCTGTTTTGGTCTTTCCTGGCATCATCTGGAAAGAGAGAAAAGGCCAGGCCTCAGGGCTGGGTGTGAGCCATGCACCCTGACCTGGGGACCTGGTGACAGCAAGGTCCCAAGGGGGCACCCAGGAACCTCTGCCTGCCCTTCCAGCACCTTTGTGCAAAATTTTCAAAAGGTGTCCTATCCTCTGAATAGACACAGCCTGGGGTCAGGACATAGGGATTGGTGAACGGGGTGCAAACTGGAGTTCAGACCCCACCCATCGCACCCACCAGTGCTGCCCTCAGAGGAGGTTCTGGGTGTTCTAGGCAGGGAGCCCTGCGGCCAAGGTGAGGACAGGTACGGGGCGCTGTGAGGGGCAGGGCACAAGGAGGCCCAGGGTTAGCTGGTGGCCCCAGCCGGGCTCAGAGCTCACCTGGTCCACCCGCTTCTCCTCCTTGGCTTTCTTTGGCCTCTCAGTGGCCCCGTCATCCCCCCGAGGCTCCTTGGCCATCTTGTACTGCTTCCTGGGCTTGGAGGGGGGCAGGGGCTTGTCATCCTCTCCCTTCAGGTGCCGCACGTATGGGAGGACCAACCTGAGGGGGAACCGGGCACACTGACCAGGAGGCCAGGCTGGCAGCAGGCTCCCACCGCTCCAGACCCACCCGGCCTCCTCCAGTCCTGGACCGCGAACACCCCTGCCCGGCAAGCACACAGACAACCCATGGGGGCCCGCGCCGTCCCTCGTCTCGTCCAGGAAGACTGCAGTCTGCTCTCCCCGCTCAGGGCCCTGCTGGTCCAACCCTGGGGGGTGAAGGCCCAGGTCCTGTGACCCGGGGGCCTGGCCGTACCTCTCGTAGTGGCGGCGCGTACACGTGGCCGCGCTGGTGCTGCCTGGACTGCCCCCCAGCTCATCATACACGTTCTTCCAGAGGCGGCGGCCAGTCACCTGCAAGGATGCCACGTGAAGGCCTGGCCGGAGGGCACCCCCTGGCCGCGGGGTCCTCACAGCTCGGGGTCCCCACTTGGATGCAGTTTTGCTGCTTCTCCAGCAGTGGGGCGGCGAGGTTGGAGGGGGCTCCCCTGGCCGCCAGCCAGGTCTCCCACCCAGGGGCCGCCTGAGTGCTGGCCCAAGCAGCTTTCCAAGCACGAGGACAGAACAGATGGGAAAGAGAGGAAATCTTGCTTTGAGCAGCAAAGTAGCAGCGGGCAAGGCGGGTCCCTCCTCCCCGTAGCACACAGGGGAACTGGTGAAAGGGCAGGGTTTGGGACGCTGCGTTGTCCTCCTGTCTAGGGGCAAGGGCAGCTCTGTTGGGCTCACTCTCTTCCCCCAGCCTGATGTGCCAGGACATGCAGCAGGGTGAGGCCTCAGAGGTGCTGTCCTTACCAGCTCATAGGCCCCCAGCTTCTCCACAGCCTTGTAGATCTTCCACAGGTTAACTGGAGAAAAGAGAGGGCAGGGCCACTCTCAGTCTTGGCAGGAGGAGGGGGTAGCCAGCAGCCTGTCCCCCTGGCCCTGTCAGGCAGGCACAGAACCAGCACGTACCCAGACAGGGCCACTGGGATGGCTAGGCAGGCCACACCCCGTGCACTGGGGGCCCAGTGGCCTGTGAGGATGGAAATCCAGCCCCACCAACTGCCAGCCCTGTGCCTGGAGGGGGGCACCCTTTCCGTGTGCAACCCCCGTGTGCTGGCAGCGTCCAGGGTCACCCAAAACGGAGGAGCTCCCCAATGCCCTGCCTGGGTGGGGGTCCCCTGCCGGGCGCCCCCCCTCCCTGCCTGCACCCCAGGGACGCACTCTGCTTGAAGCCGAGATGGGGCACCCTCTGGATGGGCGTGTGTCGCTCCTTCATGAACTTGTAGAGGCTGACCAGGAAGGCCTGCTCCTCCTCCCGCTCCCCGCCTGCCTCGGGGGAGTCCTGGGGAAAGAACACGAGGCAGCAGCGTGAGCCCTCAGCTGCTGGGAGGCTGGGGACAGGCGGAACCTCTGGCTGCTGGGGAGGAAAGAGATGCGTGGCCCCCAGGCTCCCACAGGAGGGAGCAGACCCCCAGACCCAGCTCTGGGCTGCATTGGTTGTTCCTGGGGTCAAAAAGGCACAGTTGTCGGCTATTAGTGCCCAGAACCCCAGATCAGGGTCCACAGAGGCCCTGGGAGCAGCCCTGCACCTTCTCCAAGTTCTGACCACTTCCTCCACTTGCTCTGTACTTGTCACATCTGCATCTCAGCTCCTCTACCAAACTGTGAGCTCCTGGCGGTAGGCGCAGTGTCCCCAGGGCTCCCAGCGGCCCCTGTGGTCCAGGTTGAAGGAACAAAAGTGCCTGGTGCTCTCTGGCTCTGTGGCACCACGCCGCCAGGCCTGACTCTGTGACCCGCCCGTCCACGTGCTTAGGGAAGGGGAGACCCTGTCCTGGGCTCCAACTGGCACTTCTGTCAGATGCACAGGCCTTCTGGTTTCTGCTCTCGGGGAATTTCTGCCGATGCTGTTCGTGTGGCTGGTAACTCAGGGCAGGGGGCTATCGTTAGGCTGGGGCTGAGGTCCTGGCAGGGGAGGCCCCAAACACAAGAAGGACTAAAAACACCAGGGCCTAGAACCGTGCAGAGAGCCACGTGCTCCAAAAATACTCTATTCAAGTACCATGTCCGTGATTTTGACTAATCAAAGACCTCTGGTAATAAACAAGCCACCTCGTGTTAATGCACGAAATTGGAACACATTGGAGCCCAAGGCAGGTGTTTTCTGGAGCCTCAGAATGAAGGCGCTCTGACCACAGCTCTTCAAATGAATGTGCTCTTCTATTCCTCTTCTCTGAACTCCAGGCAATCTGTTAAAACCTGTTCCCACTTGCAGCTACTCTTCTACATAAATCAGGATTTCTACTCCAGCCTGTGCCACCAACGCAAATGGCTGAAAAGCACAACGCTGAGGAGTGGAGGCTGACCACTCTGACCACGCTGGTCAACACGGCTGCGTTGATCTCACGAGGTGCCTCTAAGGTCCATGTTATAAATTTGGATGGACGGAAGGATGTAAATGTAGTTTTACATCGTAGAATAGTGCTTTTATCTGTTTCATAGATCAGGGTTCCAGGTAATCCTCATTTGATAAAAGGGTTCTGCTATAGAAACCAAGCCTGAAACCCTAGCCAGGGGTGACGGGTGAGCCTTCCTGTCTGCCCAGCTCCTAGCGCCCAGTGCAGGGCCCAGGACGGTGGGGCTGGGCCCCTCTCCAGGCTCTCTGCAGGATGGGGAGTAGGGAACACATGTCCAGGGAGTCTCCACGTTCGCCTGGGAGGCTGCACACAGGTGGGGCGGGGGTGAGGGAGGGGCAGGGAAGAGGGCCCCGGGGGGATTGTCCAACTCACCTCCAGCTGGACGGGGCTCTGGCTCCTGTTCTGCTCAGCATCGGGTTGAGGAGACACAGGTGGGTCTAGGGGGTCACCGTCCTCTGACTGTTTCCTTTTGCCTTTGACAGGAGGTGCTGGAAGGAGAGGAAGAGGGAGAGAAGGAGGGAGGAGGGAGAGAATGTGAGATGCTGGCAGGGAGGAGCGGGCGGCAGGAGGGCCAGGTGGGGGTGAGTCCTTGCCGCCGTCCTCTGCACGCGGTCCCGGCTGCTACAGGCAGCCCTCTAAACGCACACAGGGCTCCCCCGACTCTGCCCTCCTCCCCTCTCAGCCCCACCAGGCCCCACCCACGCCACACCTGCCCCTTTTCCTTCCTCCATTCCAGCCCTCTGCCCACAACTTTGAAGGAAACCCTAAATCACCTTGGGGTCAAGTGAGAGGAGACCGGCACTGGGGCCGTGGTGCTCGGGGAAGTCACGTCTCCAAAACCCGCCCCACATTCAGGCAGAAAGTTTGGGAAAGCTGCGGAGGCTTCCATGTTTGTGGACCCCCAAAGCACCACGGGGGGCTGCTTGGACCATAAACCCTCCAGGAATAATCAAGAAGAGGGTAAGTTCCTATTTGTGAAGCACCCAGCCTTTGCCTGAGCATCAGCAGAGTCCTCACTGCCCCTAATTAGGCCACACGCTCCCCTCACCTGCACGGTCCCTGGTGACCCTTCAGGTCTCACCTGACAAGTCGCTTCCTCGGGGTGGCCCTTCCCAGCCCCCAGCCAAGCACAGCACTTCTCTCTAGTCATCCTCTAGCCATCCTCACACCATCCAGATGGGCCATCCAGACTGAGATGCCCATGGCTCATCTGGCCTCCTGAGAGTTTCGTGAGGCCGCCCAGCAACCCACAAAGTAGGTGGCAGGTAAGCGAGAATGACTGCGTCTCACAACAACCTGACAGAGGGGAGGGAGGAGCCAGGGGCTTGGTTTCACTAAGGGCATCCTGAGAGCTGATGGCTGCAAAGACACAGCACCCCTGCCGCTGCCAAAGTACAGCCACTGGGAGCTGCTCTGGCTGGCAGCAGGTGTGAGACCGGGAGCCCATGTCTTCTGACCACCTTTTTTCTTTTTTCTTTTTTTCTTTCCTTTCTCCTTTTCGTTAATCTTGCAAGAATTGTTCTGGTTTGCTCCAACTCAAGAAATCCTTACTGCTGGGAACCTGAAAGATTCCCCCTCCAACCCAGACAGAAAAAGAATATCCTTAAGAACAAGAAACCCGCGCCAGAGTGACCCACAAGGTCAGCAGTACCCAGAAGCACGAGCTGCAGAACCTCCGGCCGCTGGACAGTGTCCCCTTGGGTAGCTGTTCACAAGGGCGCTGTGCAGGTTCTTGGCTCTGTGTCCCTGGCCCTTTCATGTATGTTCTCTCATTGAGTCCCAGAGGAATCCCATTTTAAGGGAGGCTGGGGGGACTGAAGCCAGAGAGGTTAAGTTGCTTGCCGCCCTGAGGGACCAGATTCAAAACAAGGTCTGTCTGACCACCAGTCCAGGGGCCTGGCCTCGCCACCACTGCGGCTACTGTATCACCAACACTGCAAAGCCTTGGTGGAGAGTCCAAATAAACCTGGAAGAGAAACCGAGTCTAACACTTGTCAAGCATGAGTTGGGCCTGGGCCGTCCTTGCAGGCTGGCTCCTGACCACTGGAGACACAGTCAATCTCCAGAAATAAGTGGGTGCTAATGACTGCCCCCCACCAGACTGATGCCTTTCCAGCCAGGTCCTTGGGCAAATCTGTGCCTCAGTCTCCCCTTCTGTGAAATGGGGAGAGAAGGATGCTGGAGTCCTTTGCTGACTGTCCATGAATCCTGAAGCCTTCCAGGTCATGGGCACGCCTGCATCCTCCTGCTTTTCTCCTTTCCCTTCCTGCCTTCTCTGCTCTGCTTTCACATCCTCTCTCTCCCTTCTTGCCTGAAGGGAAAATGCTCGGCTCCGAAGGAGTCTCTCTGCCGTGTTCCTGTGATGGGGCTTCTCACTGAAGCCCTCTCGCAAATTTGCTACAAGTCAAAGTCACTGTCCTCGGGCCTCAGAGAAATAAGGTGGTGGGACTGGAATCACCTGGGGAGCATTTAAAAGACATGATGCCTGGGCTTCCCTGATGGCGCAGTGGTTGAGAGTCCGCCTGCCGATGCAGGGGACGCGGGTTCGTGCCCCGGTCCGGGGGGATCCCGCGTGCCGCGGAGCGGCTGGGCCCATTGGGCCATGGCCGCTGAGCCTGCGCGTCCGGAGCCTGTGCTCCACAACGGGAGAGGCCACAGCAATGAGGGGCCTGTGTACCGCAAAAAAAAAAAAAAAAAAAAAAGACACGATGCCTGTCTCCCACCCTACCCCCACCTGAGTTTGATTTAAGGTCTTGCAAAGGGCATCAGAGTTTAAAGCTCCCCAGGGGAGCTGAGAGGACAGACAGGTTGAGAGCCACAAGGCCAGGGTGGCCCTAGCCCCTCCTGCTCAGTTCCAGAGTTGGTGAGCTCTGCCTGGGCCACTCTCTCCTGGGAAAATCTCCTGGAGCCAGGCACTTGGGTTACCTGGAAAGGAGGTCACCAATCTGAGCTGTTTAACTCCAGACGGGAAAGGGATTATAGCTTCCCTCGAGCCACAAAGGGAAACACTCTATCTCTGTGTGCGGCTGAGTCCCAGAGTGAAGCCGGCCTCCGTTCTCTCCCACCCAGGACTGGTGTGCTCGCTCATCCTGGCAGGGCCTTCTGGGCCCACACCCTTGCAGCCCTGGATGAGGGAGGGTGGGGAGAGTCTTTGCCCTCCTTCCCCAGCCTGTCCTGTCCCTGGCTGTCCTGTCCTTCTCTTCCCCAATCCTTGGTAGATCAGGGTTCCGGGTAAATCTTCATTTGGAAAGAGAGTTCTGCTACGAGAAATAAGTTTGAAACCCCCTGCTATAGGTGCCGGGTGAGTCCTCCTGCCTCCCAGCTCCCAGCTCGCACACCTCGCAATGCAGGCAGGGCCCGAGACAGCGGAGCTGGGCCCCTTTCCTGGCTCTGCAGGGAAGGGAAGGGGCTTACAGACAGGCCATCCCAGTCTCCCAGCCACATCCAGCGGCAGAGGCAGGAGAAACCCACCTGCCGCTGAGTGACCGCTGCTGCCATGAGCCACTGAGTTCCTGTCTTGCCCCGAGCTTATGGGTGTGTGGATCCCCTCTGAGCACAAAGCCTCAGGTGCCCTATTGTAATAGAGGTGGATTCAGTTACAAAAAGAAAACCTCTGCTCTCCAAAGGCATGCCCTTCAGACATCGCCTTTTCCATCCAGGAAGCAATAATGACAATAATGGTTATTATTTATCTGTTTACTTTAATCTACCTGGAATCTGTAAGGTATGAGGGGCTTCCCTGGTGGCGCAGTGGTTAAGAATCTGTCTGCCAATGCAGGGGACAAGGGTTCGAGCCCTGGTCCGGGAAGATCCCACATGCCGCAGAGCAACTAAGCCCGTGCGCCACAACTACTGAGCCTGCGCTCTAGAGCCCATGAGCCACAACTACTGAGCCCTAGTGCCACAACTACTGAAGCCCGCGCACCTAGAGTCCATGCTCCTCAACGAGAAGCCACCGCCTTGAGAAGCCCGCGCACCGCAACAAAGAGTAGCCCCCATTCGCTGCAACTAGAGAAAGCCCGCATGCAGAAACGAAGACCCAACACAGCTAAAAATAAATAAATTTATAAGGTAAGAGATAGGGATTTAACCATACTTCCCCATGGGTGGGTGGTCCCAGTATTGACTGAGTGTGATCTCCTCCCCCAATAATGTGAAACGCTACTTTTCCCACAATCTACAGGCTTGTAAGGAACACTTTGGGGGCTGGTTTTGGACTTTCTATTCTGCTTGATTCACTGTGGAATGCTGGACTCATGCACAGTTTTAATTTCTGTAGCCTTGTAACACAACTTACTATTCAGAGCATAAGTCCCCCATCATTACTCCTCTTAGAAAATTCCTTCTGAAGTTTAGGATAATTCTGTCACACAGAAAGGAAAGAAGAAAAGGAAGGAAGGGAGGGAGGAAGCGGGGAGGGGAAGGGAGGAAGAAAAGAAAAGAAGAAGAAAAACCACTGAGGTTTTGATTGAATTGCATTTACGTTTAGAAATTACTTTGAAAAATAATAACACCTTTCTGACAGTGCATCTTCCTCTGCAGGACCACGTGTCTCCGCAGATTCAGGTCTCCCTCTGCAGTGCTCAGAGGTTCCTGCTCACAGGCCCTGTGCGTCCCTGTTGAGCTTATTTCCCGGAGTTTTGTGCAGCTAGACAATAGTGTGAGAAGAGCCCTGACAATGACAGCAGGGCTAAGCTCACAGCCCGCTGCCATTTCCTCATCTCGGGGGCCCTTGTGACCCAGCCCCTCACTGGCAGCGAGGGGGCGTGGCAGGTGCTGGGCAGTGGGATGGCTCAGGCCCCTCCTGTGTTAGGAATCTGTCTCTGTTCAGCTCCATGGCTCTGTGGAAGTCAAGCTTAACCCTAGATCCTAAAACCGCAGCAGTGAAGAGGTTAATTTCAGTCGCTGGCTGCAAAAGAGATTCCCGAAGTGAAGCCCACCTGTTCTCAGGCTCCTTTCTCCCTCTCTTTCCACACTATGTACTCCACCAACTGAAATCAGTCTCTGCTAGGCCCTGGACTAGGCACTTCTGTACACTAGCTCACTGCATCTTCCCAGCACCCAGTGGGTATTATTTCCCCCCCTTTAACGATACAAGACCTGAGGCTCTGAGAGGGTCAATAACTTGCCTGAAGTCACACAGCTTACTAGTGGCAAAGCTGGGATTTGGAACCAGTGCAGTCTGCCTGTCCCAAGACACTGAACCCTGAGATCTAGAGTTTTTTAATGGGAGCAGGGAGACCCCAAGTTCCTTCTCTGTGCTCAGAGGGTGCCCATTTGCCCACCCTCCCTGGGGGATCTGCAGTCTCCCACCACAGCATTCCCGTTAGTCTGCTGCCCTGCCAGATGAACTGAAAGCAGATGAGAGTGGAGCAGGAGGAGGGATGGGTAGGGGGCTCTGACTGCACACAGGTGCTTCTGTACCTTAGTTTACCTGTCTATAAGGTGGGTGTGTTAGACGCCATGGGCCCAACGTTCTAAGCAGAACAAAGCGAGAAACGAGGCTCCCCCTACCAACCACAGTTGACTGTGTGCACATGTGTGCGTGCATCCCTCAGTGGGGTCTGAGGTCTGCCCCTCCTGCTCACTCCCCGGTGTGTCTCAGCGCCTGGAGTCCTGCCCCGCAGAGAGCAGGTGCTCCAAAAACACAAGCCCCACTGAGCCTCACGGATGCAGTATGAGCTCCCTGACCTCAGATAGTGCTGATGCTGAGAGCCGCCTGGCTGTGACTAGTTCAAGGCCTGCCTCTCTCTCTCTTTCTCTCTCTCTCTCCCTCCTCCTCCCGCCCCTCCCCCGCCTCATTCACCCTTGGTGTGATGGAAAGGAAGCGACACTTCCTTTCATGAAAAGTCACCCACTGGGAGCACCGTGTCAATTACCACAATAATGGTAACAGCAGCCTCAATAACAACCAGCAGACGCGGCCACACCTCCTCGCCTAAGGCCGTTGGCTTAAGTTTCTCTGAGCTTGAGCTGGAGCTGAAACAAAGACAGCCTTTGAAGCGGCCAGTCCACTCTGTGGCCCAGGAGCCGGCTGCCTGGCAGTCCCCGTGTGGAGCTCGCTCCAGCGTGGTTTGGGGAAGGGGGACCTGCCAAGGGCTGTGCTCCAGCCAGCGCTAAGGACAGACGGACGACCGGGACATGGAAGCCCAGAGGGCACAGGGTGCAGCTCCCAACCCAGCCCTGCCTCTGGGTCTCAGCTGGGGGAAGAGGGGGGTCAGGGTCTAGGAACATCTGGGGCCAAGATGACAGCCTTGAGTGTAGAAAAGTGGGGGCATGGGGGCACCAAATACGACATTGCCAACTCCCAAGCCCTGTTGGAATTTGGCCGCTCTTTAGCCAGCTCTGGGATATCCTAAAAGACCCTGTTCCAGGATGGGGCTGAATCCCCACTGTCCGTCCCCTCCAAGTCTGGGTGATATTTGACAATAACAGTAACAGCTCCATCTATGGACCGTTTCCTGTGTCCTCACGGACTACATTTCCTGCACCTACTCCACCTATGGGGGAACCAGGCTTGGCAGCGGCTTGTCCAAAACACTAGCCAACAGTAGAGGCACAGCCAGGACGGAGCTGTGTCAGCTGCCTAACCTCTGCCTGGGGCACTCGTTTGCCTCTCAGCTTTTCCGCTCCGCTCCTAGAGCACCCCACACCCTCCGCCAAGGATGGCTCTCCAAGTCGGTACCGCAAGGTCCCAGAGGGAGGGTGGGCCATCCCAGGCCAGTTTCCAGAACCATTGCGAAGGGAGAGAGGGGCGGGGTCTTAGAGGCCTGATTCGTCCTCACTGCCAGACCAGGGCTGGTCTGTAAGCCTCAGTTTCCCAGACTGTAACTCATACAAGAAGGAGCTGATTCCCTGAGGTCTTTTCTACCTCTGCCGTTGCAAGTTCGAGGCCCCAGACGGGTCCCCGGGGCTTGTACGGACTCTGGAACTCCACTCCCGTGGCCCAACCCACTAGCTGCCATCTCCCATCCCTCCTCTGCCCTAACACGGCCTGTGGGCGCAGAGACCCCAAGCCCCCAACCCTGGTGCTCGGGAGGGGACAAGAAGCACCTGTTATCCTCTCCTCGGCCCCGCGGACCCCTCCTCGATAGCTGACGACCCCGCCAACAAAGGGACCCTGGGTCTGGCCAGCGAAGTGCCGCCGGACCCGCACCCTGAGCCTTCGGGGGTCCGGCAGCCGGCGACCCCCACCCCTATCCCAGCGTCCGCGGGGCTGGAGGACGGGAGCCCGGCCTGGCCGCGCCCTCTGAACACCCTGCGCAGAGACCGAGACGAGGCAACCGTGTCGTGGTCCCAGGCTCGGACTGTGCGCGAAGCCAAACACTTCTCGCACGCTCGCAGCCCGCGCACCGCCACTCCTCTTCTCTCCCCCCACCCCACCGCCCCCATCACTCCCGGGGCCGCCATCCCGTCCATCCTGGAGACCCGAGGAGAGAAAAAAGAGACAGGAGAAAGATGCGCCGAGCAAAAAGGGAAGCTACTTCTTCCCTGCCGTGGGGAGCGTGGGGGGGGGGCGGGGTGTGTAGAGGAGGGTGGACAGGAGACAAGAAGAGGAGAGACAAGAAAAGAAAAAAGGGAAGGGAAAAGAAAAAGAGAAAGGGTAGGGGGCGAGGAGCCGGTAACCGCCGAAGGATCAGCACGCCCCTCGGCTGAAAGAGGAACAGTTGATTCTTCAAAATGCATTGAGCAAGTTCTTCAAAGCCCGCGCAGAGTCACTTTCAGGAAACGGCGGCCGCAGTGGAAAACGTCCCGCGCGCCCAGCGGACCCCGGTGCCCCTTTCTCGGCGGCGCCGGCGGGTTCTGAGAACCACCGGGATGTGACGTCGAGAGCGGGTGGGGGGCCGGGGGGGCTGCAGGCAGAGAACTGCTGCGGACAGCTGTCACAACAAATTAGCTGAGACCAGCTCGAGATTGAAAACCACAGCAGGAAGTGGGATGACAGAACCGTACAGAACTTGGTAAATTTCAGTCAAAAGACGACAAGAGTTTCGAGATAAACGCCCGGGAAGCCCCTGGCCGCCAAAACTTTTTGTCTTTCTTTTTTTCGAAGAGCGCGCGCCGACACCGGGCCTCACCCTCCCGCTCGGGGCGGGGGGAGCGGGCGCCCCGGTCCAGGCTAGGTCCCCGCGTCCTTGCCCTCGAGTCCACCCCCGGCCCCGCTAGCCCCCCAAGGCAGCACCGACGGCTACGAGCGCCGGGGGAGACCTGGCGCCGCAACTTCGCCCTCCCACGGGGCCGCCAGCCCCATCCCGGGCCGGACCACAGAGCCGCTTACCCATGGCCCGGCGAGGTCCAGAGGCTCCAGCCCGAGACGCTCCGCACTTTCCGATCTCCCGACCCCGCACTCTCAGCGATACTGACCCGCCGCGCAGCTTGCCAGCCGCCTCCCCGTGGCCCCGCCTCGCCCCGCCCGCCCCCGCTCCGCTCTGGGCTCCGGTTGGCGGGTCCGATTCTTCCGCGAGGGGCAGGGACCGCCCCCTGAGGCAGGGGAAATCTGGGAGTTGTAGTGTGCTCTTCCCCTCCCCAATCTCAAACACCGCGCAACTAGGCTCCTCACCTGGAGGGACTGAGGCAGGACACCCAGGAGTCACTGCTGCCTTGTGCCTCTGGAGGCAAAACTCGAGCCTTGGAAAAATCCTCCTTGCTCCTCAGCAGGGAACTGGGGGTCTGGGTGGTGTGAGCAAAGCCCTTCTGACTTTGACTTGAACTCGGTGGAAAGCATTGTCCATCTCCCTCCCAGCCCAGCATATAAGTAGAGATGGTTGGTGTTAGCTAAACAAGGACCCCGCCCAAAGTAGCAAGTCTTTGGCCAAAGCTCTGTGGGGTCCCAGAAATGCCTGGGACAGGAAACCTGATATATGTGGACGGCCAGTGTCCACATATATCTCAACGACAGAGAGGACAGCTACAAAGTGAGCAGTCGAAAGAGGGGGCATGACCCCTGCTTGGAGGGGTGAGGCTTCGGGTGGAGTGGGGGCCCGAGGAGATGCTGAGCCAGCTGCAGCAGGGCTTCTGCTGGAGGGAGAAGTAACTCAGCCATACTGATGTCACAGAAGAGGAAACCGAGGCTTGGGTTTGAGAGATCAAGGTCTGGAAGCATCACTCACAATAGCCAAAAGGTGGAAGCAACCCAGAATCCATTGATGGATAAATGGGTGAACTGCGGTTTGTACACACAACGGAATATCACTCAACCTGAAAAAGGAAGGAAATTCTGACATGTGCTACAACATGAATGAACCTTAAATAGACCGGACACAAATGATAAATACTGTATGATTCCACTAATAGCACTTAGAGTCAAATTCATGGAGCCAAATAGTAGAATGGTGGTTGCCAGGGGCTGGGGGGCAGGGGGAATAGGGAGTTAGTGTTTAATATGTAAGGAGTTTCAGTTTTGCAAGATGAAAAAGTTTGGGAGATGGATGGTGGTGATGGTTGCACAACAATATGAATGTACTTAATGTCCCTGAACTGTACACTTAAAAATGGTTAAAATGGTAAATTTTATGTGATATATATTTTACCTCAATTTGAAGAAAGAGCCTAAGGTCTCAGCGTGTGGCTAGCTAGGACTTAAACCCTGTTCCTAACACAAGAGTCGGCACCCACAATTTTGTTGATTAGTTTTACTACAAACAGCTCTATGCATTTCCTAATTTTATAGGCTAAAACTGAGGCTCTCGGGAATTCCCTGGCGGTCCAGTGGTTAGGACTCCACGCTTCCAATGCAGGAGGCATGGGTTCCATCCCTGGTCGGGGAACTAAGATCCCACAAGTCTTGCGGCCAAAAAACAAACAAAAAACAAAAAAAAACGGAGGCTCTGGAGGATTAATCAGCTCAAGTAAATCAGCTGGTAAGTGGTGGAGCCTGAGCTAAATCCAGGCATCAGAGCTCCAGTACAGGCCCCTTCAACCGTTTCCCTCAGCATCTATTGGCAGTGCTGTTAACTGAATCAAGGACCACGGCCTGAGGAGGAGAAAGCGTAAGGGGGAAGATTTGAGTGCTGGTGAGGATGTGGTGGGTCAGCAAGATGTCCAGAGGTAGCTGGCACTGAGGCCTGGAATCCAGGAGCAAGGCGCAGATTGGAAATACAGATGGTTAAGGAGCCCTTGTACCCAGGCACCCACCAACCAGGTTTGCATCTATTACTGCCCAGCCATCACCCTAAACAAATGGACCAGGGTTGTAGGTTGGTGACCCTGAAACCCTGTCCCTTACGCTTTGGCTCTGAGATGGAAGAACTCTCCAGGCTCAGCCCAGAGTGGACAACACTGTGGGCTCCCTTGTCTACCCCATAATGGGTTGGTTTGTAAAAGCCAGTGCTTGTAGATTTGGTAACAGACACGTCATCAATAATAGTAACTGCCTAGAACAATTGTTATAATGGTGGTTATAATAGTGCACCCCACTTCCCAGTTTACAAGCTCTCTCCAGGAGAGCTGAGGCCGTGGTGGTAGATGCTACGTGGAATGCCATCAGGTAGCTTTGTCCATTCTTGTTTTCTTTGTGGCGGGGGGGGGGGGTGCATACTGCACGGCTCGCGGGACCTTAATTCCCCAACCAGGGATCGAACTTGTGCCCTTGGCAGTGAAAGCTCGGAGTCCCAACCACTGGACCACCAGGGAATTCCCTCGTCCATTCTATAAGGATTGTTTGCCCAAGGTTCAGGATGGAGACCAGGACGCTGCCCTCACCATCCCAACTAGGCCAACCCCACCCTCCCAGATTGGATAGACGCGCTGCCTGACAAAGCAGCAGCTCATCCCACACGGGATAGAGTTATTCTGCCATCCGGGCAGCCCAGCACACTCTTACAGGCAGTGGCTGCTGTGCAAAGCCTCAGCAAGTCCACACCTGCCTGTGCCAACCTGGGAACAATATGATCTAAATTTAATTGCCACCTGCGGCAGCTGTTTGCAATAGAAAGTAATTTACAACAGCCAATAAATCTTGCAGAGGAATGACATCTCCATTTGCTTCCCTAAAAGCATAAATACATCCATTGCTCAAGCCACTATCTCACACACCTCCACCTGCAGCCCACAGACACCCTCCTCCTGCATCTTCCAACCGTCAGCTCCCAGCCCACAATGGGCTGAGAGAAGTAGCCTAGGCCCTCAATGTCTTGGTGTCTATGTCTCAAATAAATTTTTTTAAAAAGCACCACTAATGAATGCATTCCTCCCATAAAGATATTACAAATAAATCGGTCCTCTCTGACACCACTCCAAACTCAGTTCCCTCCCTGACCCAGAGATAAGGACTCTATTATCAGATTGGGTAAAAGCTTCCAGAACTTTCCCTACGTATTTTAAAAAATACGTGGTGTAGAAAAATGTGTAACTTTGTTTTATGGGTGTTTTTTTAAAAAGTGATACAATTCTAATTGTTCCATTCTGCAACTTGCTTTTTTGCCCAACAACGTACCTTGGAGATCCCTCTGTCAGAAGACAGATCTGTTTCTCTCTCCTGGCTGTTAGGCTGCGGGACTTGGTATGACTCTACCACGGTCTTTATTTAAATCCCCTCTTTGGGGTGCTTGGTCTTTTTGCAATTACAGGAATCCTCTGAGGACATTCTGGACCGCCTTAGAACATTTACAAGGCTCCAGAGCTCACAAAGTAGTCCAGGAGACTGAGCTAAAAGCTGCTTTCTCCTACCTCCTGCCTCCAAATCCCAGAACCCCTTGCTGGCCCAGTTCTAGGAAGAAAACCTGGTCCTGGGGGGGTGATCCTCATCCCAGAGCTCTCAGAGCTGGAAGGACCATTCAAGATCTTCTTTCCACCTGGCCTCTTTTTGGAGAGGAGGCCAGCAGGCCCAGAGATGTTAAGCGAGTTGTTCAAGGTCACACAGCGAGTCCGTGTTGTTACTTCTGGGACCCACAAACCCATCCAGCACACTCAGGAAATAACACACAGCCAGTTTTCTGCTCTGGGAAGCTCCGTTCCCAGGCTCGGCAGTTGCAAAAGGCCCCCAGGGCTTTGTTTTCAAAGGAGAAATGAAGCGGGAAGTATTTTTAACCGCCGGCCCCGCCTGGCTCCTGCCTCGCTCCCTCGTGCTCGCTGTCCAGGAAAGGCCGGCTTCATAGTGGCATTCGCAACTCATGGAAAACAACAAACGCCCGAAATAGAAGATACCCAAGCTCAGGAATGGAAAAAATTGGCTCATGGCTTCAAATGCCTCTTTTAGAAAAAGCCGAGAATAGCTTTCGGCCTTTGGGGAACTGCCGGGGGTGAGGGAGTGGGGAGGTGGCGCTGGGAGGGGGATCTGAGAGCTTTGGTTACTTTGCCCCCCGGGGGCACGTGAACGCCAGCTTCCCCAGCTTTGTCCGTTCTGGGAGCACATCCGCACCTGGCTGCTGCCCCTTTCCCCCCAACCCCTCCCCACCCCGCCCTGCCCTCCAGCCCAATCTGGAACAACATCCTTTGTTGGGCTGGGCCTGGGTCCCAGCTGGGTAGAAACCTGAGATTCTTATGCTTCTAGAGCCTGAAGGGTGCAAGTCGAATTCCCATGTGTGTTGGGGGGGAGGGGGAGAAGGGGGGGTGACAAGGAGAGAAAATGTGGGTTTTCATCTCCACTCAGACAGCCCAGCTGCTGTGTGACCTTCTGTAAGTCACTTGACCTCTCAGAGCCTCTGGTTCCTCATCAGCAAAGCAGGGGTAATGATTTTTTTTTTTTTTTTTTTTTTTTGGCAGCGCAGCAGGTTATGTGGGATCTTAGTTCCTGGACCGGGGATTGAACCTGCGCCCCTAACCACTGGACCACCAGGGAAAGTCCCGGTAATTCTTCATTTATTCATTTATCTGACATTTGTGGCGCAGCTATGTGCCAGCACTGGGCTAGGGCTAGGCACTGGGGACATAGCCACGACCAGAACAAAGCTCCGATCTCGTGGAGCAAAAGCTATAGCTCTTGCCAACCTCACAGGTGCCAAGGATCAGCCATTCCTTCTTCAAACAGTTCCTGAGCCACGGCCTGGTGCTGGGAGGGATGACGGTACCTTTGACCAGTGTTTATCAGCCACTGCACCAAGCATCTTACACGGATTATTTCATTTAGTGTCACCCCAGCCCTATGAAGTGGGCACTATATTCATGCCCAAATTACAGTTGAGGACACCAAGGAGCAGAGAGTAAGTGTTGGATGAGATCGTAGACTCGTCTGCGCAGAGTAAGGAGTAAGGAAAGGCCAGCTGTAGACCAGCTCCCTCTTAAGCCCTGGAGACCTGGATAACCAAAGCCTGGTTCTTTGTGACACAAAATAGTAAGTCTAGACTGGAGGTCAGTACAAATACACTGGATAAGGTTTTTTTGTTTTTTTAAAAAAACGTGGGGTCTGTATAGAGCTTTTACTTAAAATAAGATCTCCGCTAACCTTTCATCCCTGTCGTATGACTGTCTCCCATTTGACAAATGAGTAAACTGAGGCATGCAGCGCTTAAGTAACTTGTCCAAAGACGGCACAACCGGGGTTCCTGCCGCAGGGTTTCTTACCCCCCTCAGGTTCCCAGGACTCCGAGGCGGGGGCGGGGGCGGGGGCGGGGGGAGGGGCCCGCGCCCGGGCCGGAGAGAACTACGTCTCCCAGGATGCCGTGCGAGGGGAGTGTAGGGCGGGGCCATGCGAGCACAAGGCTGTCATTTCTTGGTATTAAAAAAAAAAAAAAGTAGCAAAAGAAAAGAAAGAATCAAAGCCTCAAGCGTCACGTCTAGGAATAGCCTCGAAGCCAGGCCAAGTCATTATAGACGATGAGTAATCCGGTTAAGTCATTTCTCTAAACACCATTGCTTGTAAGAGAATTAAAATATCAGCTTACATCAGAGGGGGAGAGGCAGGCTCCAGGGGCCCGGGGCGGGAGCGCAGCCAGGAGGGGGCGCGGCTGGCGCGCCTCCGCCACTCGGCCCTGGCCGGGGCGAAGGCTGGACGCCAGCGCTGTGACAGCTGGGCCCTGGGCTCGGCCTGGCTGCCAGCTAGGGGGTGGCGGGGGAGCGGCCCGCTAGGCCTCAGTTTACCTCATTATTAAGGGCTTCGGTTTGGGGCTGTTTCCTCTCAGGAGAATCGGTGCCCTCGTGGGGGCGGTCCTGCGAGGTGAATGAGGGCCACGGACCTAGGCCAGACGGGGCTGGGGTTCCCTTGTCTTCAGTGTCCCCCCTTTCTCCCGGATTCCAGAGTTCATATCTCGATAGCTGCAGGAGCACAGGGCTGGGGGAGGGGGTGAACCGAACCTCACGGAGGTGCCAATTTTGCCCTAGACTGCAGGAGTCATCCAGGTTTTTGGTTTTTTGGGGTTTGTTTTTTGCGGTACGCGGGCCTCTCACTGTTGTGGCCTCTCCCGTTGCGGAGCGCAGGCTCAGCAGCCATGGCTCACGGGCCCAGCCGCTCCGCGGAATGCGGTATCTTCCCGGACCGGGCATGAACCCGTGTCCCCTGCATCAGCAGGCGGACTCTCAACTACTGCGCCACCAGGGAAGCCCAAATGGGCACTTTTGAAATTCCCTTTTCACCGAAAGACAGAGGGAGGCATGGAGAGGTTCACGACTTCCCAGGAGGCTGCACTCCCGCTCAGCCAGCCCACTGGAACGGGAGCCTCCAAGGCTCTGGGGTCAAGCCGACTGCTCCCCAGTCCTGGTGCCCTCACTTTCAGGTGATTTTGGATGAGTGACTCATCATCTCTAGTCCTCAGTTTTCCCACGTGTAAAATGGGTTTAGCAATACCTACCTTGCAAGGTTATTCTGAGGGTTAGAAATAACGGCCTTCAACAAACACCTTCTGTTGTGTCGGAGGTGTTATGTGAAAATAGCCTCCGACCAAGCCGGTTCTACGTACTCCTGGGCCTGTGGAAGAAAGAAGTAGATACTTAAATCCCGCCCCCCCAAACCCAACGATCTCTTAACACAGCAGGCATCTTCCCTACACCAGGGGACTGAGCCCTGGTCACACTGCTGGCTCCCCTGCACAGCACTGCCCTGTGTGCACCACAAACCCTGGCCTTAGTGACCTGAGCTGGGCCCTGAGACTCCCCATCTGATCAGGTTTTCTACGTTTGCAGGTAGCAGCTTCAAGGTCCTGAGGTCCTTGTTGGGGTCTTAGGGTTTGGCCAGGATGCCAGAATGCTGGGAGAAATTGTGCTCAAGGTAAATGATTTCTCTCCAACCTGAGTGGGCCCCATTAACCCCTTCAGTGTTGGAAGCCTAGGCTTGGGTTGGGGGCGGGCGTTGCTGCTCTAATTCCTGCTCCCCAAACGAACTCATGGGACTTTGCTGATATCACAGTGAAAGCTTCTAGACTTCCCTGATGGCGCAGCGGTTAAGATCTGCCTGCCAATGCAGGGGACACGGGTTCGATCCCCGGTCCGGGATGATCCCACATGCCGCGGAGCAACTAAGCCCGTGTGCCACAACTACTGAGCCTGCGCTCCACAGCCCACGTGCCACAACTGCTGAGCCCACGTGCCGCAACTACTGAAGCCCGTGCGCCTAGAGCCCATGCTCTGCAACAAGACAAACCACCGCAACGAGAAGCCCACACACCGCAACAAAGTCCCAACGTAGCCAAAAAAACGCTTCTAGGCTTGGGGTTGTCTGGGGAACATTGGCTCTAAGAATTCAAGATCGCTTAGAAATGTCATGCTCTCCCTGCACCTCTCCCCACACCCAATCCCATACCTGAAGGTCAGGCCTCTGCTTTCATCTTCTTGGTGATGAAACTGCCATGGGGTGGGGAGCGTGGGGTGCTGCCGTCCCTTCCTGACATCCCACAATGTTTGTTGGAAGGGAGAACCCAAGGGGAACTCAGGTCTACATGGTCCTGTCTATACCCCAGGCCCTCCTTCCTTCTCACTCTGCCAACCAAGAGCTCAAATTCTCCCCACACCTGGTGTACACCCTTTCTGCTCTTACATACCCAGGAGCATGTGTTCCAACCCGTGTACACCTGTGCATCAGACATGCATCCTGCATATCGAGGAGCCTGTAGCTCACACATAGAAGCACACATACACATATACACACTCAACTGTAACTCACCTGAGAGCCCACAGCCCCTGAGGCTTCCTTTTCCACATCTGGGGCACCACCTTGGCCTACCTTGGGAATGCTGAAAGGGATCAGATGGTTGTCCAGTCCCCCCGCCTCTCCTCAGCTGCCCACCTGTGCCTCGGTGTCTCCGGCATGGGGCTGGCCTGTGAGATTTTGCTCTGTTGCAACTGCCTTCTCTCCCTGCCTTGGCCTCAGCAGGCTCTACCAGGCCACATCTGAAGGGAGAGGGCTGCATGTAGGTGGTTTCCCCGGGGGGCGTCGACCTGGGGTAAGGACAGCTCCTGGGCATGGTGGTAGCTTGGCGTCCACCCCTCCCTGCCAAATCTGACAATACAGTCACACCAGGAGGACTGTCCTCCCCATGTCCCAAGTTCTGTTCCCGGCACCAAGTGTTTGCACGCGCTGTTCCCTCTGCCCAAGTGCCCTTCGCTGGCTTGGGAGATCCCACCTTATCCACCTGGAGAACGAACCTCTGCTCATCCTTCAAGGCTCTCTCCAAAGCACACATCCACACCCCCTCTGTGTCCCAGCGCTCCCAGCATACACTTCTGCTTGACATCTGCCACACCGAGGCCCCCGTGACCTGTCCCATGCCATCATGTGACTGGCCAGCATGTACTGAGCGCCTATCCCCAGTGAGAAGTTGTCTTTCCTATCAGCCAGCACCGTGCTGTTGGCGGGGCTGCCGCCCCAGGCCTCTGCTCTTCCGGAGAATAGACCCATGTTCAGAGATGGAAGGGACTTGTCTGAGCTCCTGCAGTAGGTTCAGGAGATCCTGAAGCCGGTGGATAAAGGAATTGGGAAGGAAGAGGAGGAAGTGAGAGGCCACAGAGGGCAGGCACATAGTAGGTGCTCAGTGGAGGTTCATAGAGGGGAATGCGGGACACGCAGGAGAAGAAGGGAGGAGGGAGGGGCAGGATATCCATTCCCACCTCCTCGAGCTGCCTTCCTCACATCACCACGTACCATCCAGCCTTCCCCAGGGCAGCACTTCCTAATTTTCAAGGGCAGGATAGTCTGTGATAGTTTGGCCTTGACGTAACACATGTTCCCGTCTTTCTGGAGCCCCCGGGCCGGGTAGCTCTACAGGTCTGGTGGTCATGCCATCCCTCCAACCCCAGGCTGGCAGCTGGGATCAGAGCCCCTACACTGGGTATCCCTGCTGCTGCTGGACCCTCAGTGGGGCCGCGAGTAGGATCTGGGGCCTTGGACTCCACTCTGGGCAGCGCCTGCTCAATCCTCTAGGGGACTCAGAGTCTCCCAGACCCTGACCCACAGAAATCTGCAAGAGAGAGTTTCCAGACACCCACTAGCCTCACTCTGGTGAGTGAGGCCTCCTTGTGGCTGAGAGGGATCTGACTCCTCCGTGGAGTGGGGAAAGTGATGGGCGTTCTCCATACGAAGACTGAGTGCCTGAAATCAGTTAAGTGCTTCAGGCTCAGTTTTCTCATCTATAAAATGGGCACGGCATAATAAAAGCCCACACACCTGCTAGTGCAGTTATGTGCACTGGATGAGTTATTTCTTATAAAGAGCTTAGAACTGTGCCTGGTGGGAGGAAGATCTCCATAAATATTAGCTCTTATCCACAGCCTGGGACAAAGCAGAAGGCATGGGGTGAGCCAGGGCTGGGGGAGGGGCACAGGGAACCTGGGATCCAGGTCCCGCTCCGAGGTAGCAGACAGGGTGTTCCTTCCCCACCTACCCCAGCTTCCCTCCTGTTTCTATGTGTCAATGTGTCATATTTTGTTGGCTTTGGGGCTTTTTTTTTTTTTTAATAAACAAGGGCTGCCTGAAACCCCTAATATTCTGGTTAAGTTTTGAAACAGCTCAGAAATCCCCTCCTCCCCTTGTGAGTCAGAGGCAGGAGCATTAAGCAGAACTCCTAGTGGCCTGCTGTGCTAGAAACTGCAAAATAACAGCTGGGCAGCCCTGTGACCCCAGCATCTGAAATGGGGGCTCAAAAATATTAGGGTGAGCTGGTGAGGCACGGAGGCCTGAGGGCTAAACCCTAAAAGGATCACGATGCCCACCCGCTCGCGGAATTTGAAATAAAAACAACTCTGAATGGTTCAGTTAGTGTAAGGAAGTCCCACAAGACTGGCTTTTCCCGGAACGGTGATTTCGATGCTCGCTTGGAAATATCGAATTCTTTCCAAGCAGTTTTCTTTTTCTATTTTGGTGCCTTAAGCACGTGCTTTGGGGAAGTGACGGGCAGCTTTCTCTTTCCAACCAGGCCCGCGCGCGGGTCCTTCCCGACGCGGGAGAGCTGCTTCGCCTGCTCCGGGAAGCGAGCGCCCCCGCAGCGCCCGCCCTCGGCGCCGCTCCACCCGGGCGCGGGGACTGCGGGGTCCGCGGGGGGCGCCGCCCCGGGGAGCCGAGCCGGGGTTCCGGGGCGGGGAGCGCTGCCCAAGCGGACCCGCGGCGCGGCCCGGCCACCCTCCCCCTGGCGCATTGAGCCAGGCGAGACGGGCTGGGGTTTCGGAAAGCGCTTTCCTTGCTCAGCCGGATCTGAGTCAAAAGGGGGAGCTGGTTCAAACCGAAAGAATAATTCGGCTAGCCAAGGCCGCCAGTATTCCTCTGGGGTCCCAATGTTTGCCAGGCAGGGAGCTGCAGAGCCGGAGCATCACTGGCCCCTCGGGCTTCGCTGAAAGCCCCGGGCCCCCAAGTAGTTCCTCTTTTCCCCAGAAAAGGGACCAGGGGGGCTAAAGGCAGAAAGGGCGGACTGAGGGGAGGGTGCTTCCTCCAGCCCCACAGGTTCTGCCGGCTCCCCAGGACCCTCCCCGGCCCTCCTTGAGGCCCAGATGATTGGGGCTCTCTGTCAGAGGTGAGTGAGGCCTCCCTCTCCTGCCCCAGTAGGCCCTTCTCAGGTCGTTCAAGAAGTCCCTCATGCCTCTGTGCACCTGCACACTCTGTTCCTTCTACTTTTCCCTCTCCACCAGCTCGCAAATCCTTGCACACCCTCCTGGGGGCAGAGATGTGAAGCTTTTCAGAAAAATTTCTGGGAGTCTCATATTGACACTCCTGGGACCTCTGTCTCCTCTTAGAACACGCCTGGCTTCGCATGGTAGAGACCTGCTTGAAACCAACTTGAAAAGAACCGCTCAAGTAGGTTCAAAATCCCCGACACTGGCCCCCTCCCCTCGATTTCACTGCCAGGCCCCTTAGCTCAGCAGGGCTTGCCCTCTGGCCAACATCCCAGCGGACACAGTGAGGCCCAAATTAACAAGGTTTTTTGAACCGACATTAACAGGGAGAGAAACGTTGATCTATACGTAGTAGCTAATCATTGTGTTTTTAGGCTGGACTCCCAGCGGGGAGTGGGTTAGTGGGGGCCCACTGGATTCTGACCCTTCCAACTCAGCTTCCTCAGCCTTTGCAGTCACAGAAACTCTCTGGCTCAGGGACTCTGTTGGACCCAAGTTTGTTCTGACCTCAGGACAGGTGTGGAAAGGAGATGCTGATGGTTCATCTTCCTGGGCCACCCAGAACACCTGGCCTGGCCTCTGCTGCAGTGCTGCCTCAGCCCAGCTCGCCGACTCAGCACAAAATTCGCCCTGTAAGCAGGACCGTGGTGAGCTCCCAGGCAGGGCCAGCTGGCCTTCTGAGGAAGAGCCCTGTAGACAGCAAGATGAGTGTGGCATACAGGGCCTGGCTGGTGCACACAGCACACAAGGACAAGCACAGAACATGTCCAAGGTCAGGGTCATGCAGGGTCATCTGAGCATGTGAGGAGGACACAGATTTCCCCCCCCCCAACACCCACCCAACACACACAGGCTCATGGGCAGGGCTGGCAGGGCGGGGTCAGCATGGCCACTGACCCATCAGAACACCTGGCATTAACCTGGCATTACCTCCATGTGGTTGCTGTGTTGTGGGAAAGTCTGGGGTTCCTGCAGCTCCCCTTTAGAACATCGTGCTCTGGCCAGCGGTGGAGACATACGCATGCACAAATCCGCACATCCAACATGCTCCCGCATCAACTGTCAGACCCACCTCCGTGCCCGGGAGCACCTTTCCTCTGTGTTTAGCGGTCACTGTTTCAGATTAACTCTAACCCCATGAAAAGGAAGTGGAGCTCAGGGGTGACTGAGAATACCAGGCTGTCTGCCAGCTGCAGGGCCGGAGCTGCCTGCAGTCCAGGTGGAGGGAGAAGAGAAGAGACCTCAGGGATCACTTCCTGGGAATGCTCCCACTTCCAGGAGCCCTCTGGACAGGGGAGTCTCCCAAAGGACAGGGTTCTGGGGTCATCATATAACTCCCTGAGGTTTCTCTTTTGTTTGGGGAGGGGCTGGCCGATTAGGTGCATGTGGAAGACTCAGGCAACTAAGGCCCAGAGAAATTTTATCTCAAGACTCCCAACAGTTTTTGCTTTGTTTTGTTTTTAATCTAATTGTCAACATGAAAAAAAAAAGCGGGGGCCGTGGTGGGGAAGTACTGTATAAAATTCTAGATCTTGGACTTCTCTTAAAATCAGATCCGCCTCACCAGCCACAGTGCCCTGATGGGGCCTGAGTAGCAGCTGCCCCTCTGCCGTCGGGTGGACGCTCTGTGGTTCCCTCAGCCCCTGGATGGCCTCCCCACTCTGAGGCCATTTGTCACTGGGCTTTGTTATCAGTTTTGTTATCCCCAAGAGGGATTTGAGTGTGGCCAACCCCTGGACGAGGCCTCCGTTTTACAGAAGACTTGGCTGGTTTTTGTTTTTAATCAGTGCTTTAGAGCAGGGGAATAACTGTTAATCCAGAGGGGCGAAGAGAGCCCTGGCTGCCAAGAAAAAGCTGGGACCATCTCCATTTTAAGGGGCTGAGTGAGAACTTGGAGTTACGATGGCAGGGAGGAGAGGTGGTTCTGCCTTCTTCTGGTACATTCTGGGAAGCCTCTCTGGCCTTGTTCCATTTTTATAGGGTTTTCTATTTTTAAGGGGTTGTACAAAAGCAAAAAACAAACAAAAATGAAGAATAGGGTTTCCCTGGTGGCGTAGTGGTTGAGAGTCTGCCTGCTGATGCAGGGGACATGGGTTTGTGCCCCAGTCCGGGAAGATCCCACATGCCGCGGAGCGGCTGGGCCTGTGAGCCATGGCCGCTAAGCCTGTGCGTCCGGGGCCTGTGCTCCGCAATGGGAGAGACCACAACAGTGAGAGGCCCGCGTGCCGCAAAAAAAAAAAAAAAGAAGAAGAATACGTGACTGAGATCTAAAGCCCCAAATATTCACTATCTGGCCCTTTTCATAAAAAGTTTGCTGACTCATGATTTTACACACAGGAAAACTAAGCTCCAGAAAGGCCACACAGCAGATTGGTGGCTGAGCTCTCCCTGTATCCACCAGTCTCCTGCTTTTCCTTCAACCTTGCAGTGAGCACAGGTAGGTGGCCCATCACCCCCAGGTCAGCACCTGTAAGAGCAAGGGGTTGGAGGGGGGACCCAGATGGATGCTGTGCCCCTGATGGTGGCCCATGCTTCCTATCCTTTCCCTGACAGTTGCTTTGAATAAGGTATGTTTTGTTACCTTTTACTTGGGGATCTCCAAGCACACGACTGAATTCAGAGAATATAGTCGCTGGTTTCTGTACATTTTCCCCCCTGCGGTCTGGCCTGTTCATCAAGAACTCTATGAATCAGACAATTCAAGTGCGTGCAGACACACACAGGCGTGTGTGTGTGTAGGGGAAATGACTTTTCTGGGTAACTGAGGGTTAACTGGAAACCTGTGTTCTTATGCCTTGTTGAAATTTTTTCTACAAATGATGAGCATTTCCCCAACTGAGTAGTTTGAAAAGTTCCACCACTTTCTAAATATGTGGCCTTGGTCAAGTTACCTAACCTCAGTAACCTCAGTTTCCTTATCTGTAAAATGCACCCAGTGCTGCCTCTCTAGGCTGTGAAAGGCACTAGAAAGACAGGGCACGTGCTCGAGCGATGGAGCCGCCCTCACTCTTATTATTGTTCTAAGTGAGTCAAAGGAGCGGCTGGTCGGCTGAGGCTCTTTGCAGGTATTTAGGATTATGGTTTGGAATCCATTGTGCATTCTGTACACGTTGATGTGGCGATTGGCCAGAACTGGCATCCATCTGCCGTTTCTGTCCCAACTAAGTCCTCCCAAGGAGACGGTTTTCTTATGATTTGCCTCTTTCTCATGAAAGCCAGTGGAGTCAGGGCTGCCTGCAATGAACCAAGGACTTTCGGTCTGTTGGGAGCCTGAATGCTGTCTTGACGCAGGGCTGGGGCTCAGCCTTCCCGTCATGCCATCGCATCCCCATCCGCTTCCATCCTCCCTACACATGACCCAGGACCCACCCCCTTGCTGAGGGCCAGCTGGGAAAGAGACAGGGAATGGGGGGCCTTGGCTGACCACTGAGAAGGAAGGAAGCTCTGGGGTAAAGGCCCTGGGAGGGCTGTGGGTTCCCAGCAAGTGTGGGGGTGCTGGAGGTGTTTGGGGGAAGTCCAGGTCTTGGCCGGGTGCCTTCTGGGAAGCTTTTTCCGACTGGCCGCCAGATTGAGGAGTTGAGGGGGCTTCATTGAAGCGGGGAGCCTACAGGAGCCCGAGCTCCATAGAATCTCTCTTGCCATCTGTGGAGGGGAAGGAGGCAGCCATAGACAGGGAGGGTGGCCACCAGGCACCCCACCCTGCCGGGCCCTCTGCTCTCTGGTCTGACCCCTGCTGCTCCAGCCACGTGCCCCCTCGGGATGAGGCCAAGGGGGCTGCTGGTGCCGTGAGTAGGAGGCACAACGCCCAGCTTTGATGAAAAGAATGAGCTCAGAGTCAGATCAGCTGCCAGCCCTGCCCCTTAACCATGTGGCCTTGGGCATGCCCCTCCGCCTCTGGGCCTCACTCTCCTCATCTGTAAAATAGGCACACTTACTTCTTGGTGTTGACGTGAAGACAGTGAGATGAATGTGTGAGAAGTCAGCCTCATGGGGTCTCTAGGCTGACAGCCTGCCCTCTTCTCAGGGCTGGGCAGAGCTGCATCCAGCCCTGGGGTGGGCAGGGTCTTCCAGACCCAGGGCGGAACACCGTAGGCTTTGGTTTCTGGGCTGGGGACAAAGGCTTTCTCTAATCCTCATCTGTGTTCAGTCCCTCCAGGGTCCCCCTCCAGCTCAGTCTGTCCCAGTCTCTCCACTTCTCGCTCCACACAGCCCACCCGATGGCGATGTAGATTTCAGCTTCTGTTTACCCTATAGCATGCTCACCAGCAAAAGTTTAGTTTCCACCTGTCACCATACAGTTGACCCCTTTACCCATTTCACCTGCCCCTGGCTTCCCCCGCCCTACTTCTCCTCTGGTAAACACTACTCTGTTCTATGTATCTACATGTTTGTTTTTGTTTGGTTTGGTTTATTCATTTAATTTGTTTTTGTTTGTTTGTTTTTAGATTCCACATAGGATTGAAATCATACAGTATTTGTCTTTCTCTATCTGACTTATTTCACTTAGCATAAGATCCTCGAGGTCATCTGTGGGTCACAGATGGCAAGATTGCATCTTTTTTATGGCTGAGTAATATTCCATTGTATACATAAACCACATCTTTATTCATCCATTGATGGACACTTAGGTTGTTTCCGTATCTTGGCTATTGTAATTAATGCCACAGTGAACATGGGGGTCATATATCTTTTGGAATTAGTGTTTTCGTTTTCTCTGGATAAAAACACAGAAGAGGAAGAGCTGGATTGTATGGTAGCCCTATTCTTAATTTTTTGAGGAACCTCCATATTGTTTTCTATAGTGGCTGCACCAATTTACATTCCCACCAACAGTGCAGGAGGGTTCCCTTTTCTCCTGTGTGGACTGACTTTTATTTATCCTGCCTAGGACTCAGTGTGCCTCTTCAATCTGAAGATTCATGCCTTTTTCTCCATTCTAGAAATTTTTCATCCATTTATTTTTTTTAATTACTTAATTTATTTATTTTTGGCTGTGTTGGGTCTTCGTTTCTGTGCTGGGTCTTCGTTTCTGTGCGAGGGCTTTCTCTAGTTGCGGCAAGTGGGGGCCACTCTTCATTGCGGCACGCGGGCCTCTCACTGTCGCGGCCTCTCTCGTTGCGGAGCACAAGCTCCAGATGCGCAGGCTCAGTAGTTGTGGCTCACGGCCCTAGTTGCTCCGAGACATGTGGGATCTTCTCAGACCAGGGCTCGAACCCGTGTCCCCTGCATTAGCAGGCGGACTCTCAACCACTGCACCACCAGGGAAGCCCTTTCATCCATTTTTGCTTTGAATATTGCAAATATTATTCCTGTCCCATTCATTCTGATTTTTTCTTCTGCATCTTCTATTTGTTGTATATTGAACCATATCATTTTATCATCTATGTCTCAACCTTTCTTTCAAATGTTCTAGTCCTTTGCCAGAGTGTTGCATTCTGATTAATTTTCTCAGGTTTGCCTTCCAGTCAATTCGACTATATCTAATCTGCTGGCTTGCCTGTCCAATCTGTTTACACATTCAACGTCTATGTCTTTCATTTCCTTGCTTCCTTTTCAAATCTGTTTCATAGTATCCTGCTCTTTCACTGTCATTTTTAGTCCTCCGTTTACAATTTTAATTTTTAACATACCGATTTGATCTCTTTCAGCTTGTCCTGTTACCCCAAGTTCTCAGAGATGATTTTCCTATTTGCTGTACTGCTGACCCTCTTTCATGGTAGATAGTTTCTTTGTGTAATTTAATTGGTGTTTATGAGCTCCTCTTCAGTGAGATTGTTTTGCTCTGTGGGAGTCCTATGTATCCTGGGCTGTGACAATGGCCTCAGAGGTCTGTTTTGTATTTTTTCATGCCAACTGCTCCAAGGGCTCATCAGGGGAGTATTTTTGTGTAAATTTTTCAGCTTGGGAATTCTTCGCCCCATGGAGAGTGTAAGTTTGGATGCCACCTCCATGGATAGTTTGGGTTTTCAGCTCTGATCTTTCCCAGGAATCTTTTCTCCTGCCCAGAGCCATAAAGCAAAACCAGATTTACTGTCCATTGCCTGGGTTGTTGCGTAGATTCTTTCCTGATAGGCAGCCTTTCCAGGGTTCTAGCTTATATAGCGGTCTCAGTTCCTTTTCTTCTTCTATTTTTTTTAAAATTAATTAATTAATTAATTTTTGGCTGTATTGGGTCTATGTTGCTGGGCGTGGGCTTTCTCTAGTTGCGGCAAGCGGGGGCTACTCTTCATTGTGGTGCACAGGCTTCTCATTGAGGTGGCCTCTCTTGTTGCAGAGCATGGGCTCTAGGCACACAGGCTTCAGTAGTTGTGGCACACAGACTCCGTAGTTGTGGCACACGGGCTTAGTTGTTCCACGGCGTGTGGGATCTTCCTGGACCAGGGCTCGAACCCGTGTCCCCTGCACTGGCAGGCAGATTCTTAACCACTGAGCCACCAGGGAAGTCCCACAGTTCCTTTTCTTCTTAAGGCCATACCTCCTGACCCTGTGTGGCCAGGGTCAAAGCTCAATTCTGACCCCCAGTCCTCTCTGTACACTCAATACCAGGGTGTCTCCCCACCCTTTTTTCAAATTCTCCTGTGGTTCGAACGTCTATTCTGAATTTCTCAGTGTTTTCTCAGTGTTATTTCCATCCGTGGTGTTGCCAGAACCTGAAAGCAGTGGTCTTGGTGTTTGGTGGAGCACCTGGTGGGGGGGTTTGGGGGCCTGAAAAACTGGTCCCGTGGAGGGTATCGGTTCAGAGGGAGAGCTGAACATCTCTGCGTGAGAAATAAACAGAGACGGCAGGGTGAAGACAGGGGAAGAATAAAGGGCCTGGAGGTAGGGACTTCCCTGGCCGTCCAGTGGTTAGGGCTCCGCGCTTCCACTGCAGGGGGCATGGGTTCGATCCCTGGTCGTGGAGCTAAGATCCCTCAGGCCGCCAGGTGTGGGAGTGGGCGGAAAGGCCTGTTGTATGAAGGGAGGTTGAGGCTTGTAAAGTAGGAACGGCGAGACACCCCAGGGGCAGAAACAGCACCGTGAAAATGCTGTTTGATTGGGCTTTGATTTAACTTTGATCTTTGTGCCGAGCAGCGCTGTAAATCCCCGCTCCCACATCACACACCCGGTGACCGCTACCTTCAAGTCGCTCACAAATGCGTGGGTCAGTGGTACCCCAGTAAAATCAAAGAAAAAGAGCCTGTCTGGGGTGTGCTGGGCTACAGGGAAGAAAACCTCCACAGGAAAGGAGACAGGGGAGGAGGATTCGGCAGACGGAGGCAGTGGGAAAGAACTGGGGGGAGGGGGAGGGTGCTTTGTTAACCTCTCCCTGGGGTCCCTGGAGCCTTTGAGGGGAGGCACTGGCTTCCTCTCCGGACCTAAAGAGAGGGCTCAGGAGTTTTACCTCAGCTCTGAGTAGCACAGCCCACTGGCTGAGGCCTGGGGGAGCTCACAGAGGGGCCCCACAAACACAGGCTCCATCTGAAGAGGCAACACCTTGCTTATCCAGAAGCCTAAGGTTTAGCCATCTCATCTCTCCGGAACAGACCTGAGAACAAGGAAATGTGGTTAAAAAAATACATGGTGCCAAGAACATGTACTGAGCTTTTTTTTTTTTTTTCACTTGATAGTAGAATTTATTGTACACATTTCTACTTTTGAAAGCGTCATTCTTTTGGCTTTTTTTTTTTTTTTTTTTGGCCGCACCGTGCAGCATGCAGGATCTTAGTTCCCTGACCAGGGATGGAACCCGGGCCCCCTGCAGTGGAAGCGCGGAGTCCTAACCACTGGACCACCAGGGAAGTCCCTCCAGGTACTGAACTTTTGCACATTTTTCAAATGCCTTTGGGACATTTACTCAGGTGACTAGTTATCTTTATTTTAGAATTATTAAAGGGGTGGAGAGCTTTGGAATCAGTTCCAGTGTAACCTCTACTAGCTACTCAAGCTTGAGCCTCAGTTTCCCCGTCTGAAACGCACCCAGGTCACACGGCCGGTGGTGGCAGAGACCCAACTCTGTGATGGCACTAAGCTATCCTGTATACTTAGCACAGGACTCTGGGAAGGTCTGCTGACTGTTCCACTGAAGGACTCAATGAGTTAACGAAGTTCCTGGTAAGGCCGCACACGAGGGATGTGTGTCCTCTCACAGATGGAGAGAATGAAGCGCAGGGTGATGCCCGGAGCACTTGTCTGCAGTTGTTACCAAAAGCCCCCCACCCCCCCCTCAAAATCAACCCTCAGGACGAGCTAGCGCCACAAGACAGAATTCGAGGACCTGTCTTCCTTCCCTCGAGCGTGTTTTCACACATAATCGGAAGCTGAGAGAGGCAGCAGAAGTCAATGGGTGCACAGCCCAGCGAGGGCGGAGACACACTGCTGTTAACCCCTTCATCCCCGGGGGGATGGGTCAGTTCTTATCCTGGGTCTGAAAGCTCAAGGGGAGGGTGGAGAGGCCCCTAGGGAGGCAGAATAGGCCAGAGACCACTCTGGTGCCGGACCTCTGGGGTCCCATCTCTGCACCCATGCTCGCAGGTGTTCCATGCTCAAAGCTCTCTCTTCCCTTCACCCCTCCCCTTGGCTGCCACCCCCTTTTCCCTGCACCCTGTGATTGCTCCCCCCCCTCCAATATCCATTCTCTCCTTCTCTCCTAGGATAATGGCTGGCCCCCATTCCTAGATGGGCACAGAACTGTCCAGAATAAAGGCTATATTCCTAGTCCCTGTAGCTGGATGTGGCCAGTGGGAGGTGAGCTGAAGTAAGGGGTTGTGTGAACCTTCCTGGCTGTGCCCTAAAAGGGAAGGAGCAAGCTGTGCCCTACCTGGGCCCCTTCCTCCTGCTGCTGGCCCATGGCTATGGGGCAAGCACTCTGGGCCACGTGGAGGGAGCAGGACCCCAGGGAGGATAAGCAAAAGTTGGAAATGGCCTGGCCCATATGATGGCTTCGTAGAGCGGAGTCCCCACCCTCCAGACTTGGACTTGGAAGGAAATGAACCTCAGTCTTGAGCAATTTTGAGCCTCTGTCACGGGCAGCTGCCCTCACAGCCTATCAGGTACAGGTACACATACAAATCCATGTCTCCAGCAGCTGCCCCTGGCTTCTGCCTCCACCCCTCCACTCCAACCACTGACCTCCTTCCCGACAAACCCGATGGCCTCTTCCCAGCTGTCATCCCGCCAGACACCTGGGTTGCGCTTGGCAGCTTCCTGCTCCTTCCCCTCGGCCCATCCTTAGCTTCTGGATGTCACGCTCCTTGCACCTCCCGTGTCTCTGACATCCCTCTCCGTGTCCTTTGAGGGCCTTTATTCCTGTGCTTGTCCCTGACATGTTGGTTTCTCCAAAGTTCTGTCTGAGATCATTTTGGGGATAAGGGCTAGATTGGCCTTCTAAATGGAAGGGGGGATTTCTGGGCTGAGCGGTGGGGTCCTGTCCACTCAGACTCCAAGCCGGGCCTTTTCTCCTGGCTGGACGTTGCCCATGCCGTACGCTGGGCTCGTGCAAACGTATGTGGGCCACTGCTCTGCTCATCATGGCTGGCTGGACTTTCTCTCTCTGCGCCAGCAATTGTTATGTTTTTTTATTTTCCAAAATGGGGCTGGGTCTCCTTAGAATGATCTCTGTGGGGCCCACGGCTGGCCCTCACACTTGGCTGTGTCCTGGCACATACATAACTCCCTTCCCAATCCACCAGCCTGGGCTGCTGGTGCTCCTGCCTGGGAGATTTGGCTGAGCCGGGGCTGCCCTGGCCCTGCTGGGCCAGAGGTCCTCAGGGCCCTGGAGCTGCACAGTGCTCATGACTCACTCCCCAGCGAGCTCACATGGGGCTCTGGGTACCCTGCCCCGCAGCAGGAAGACCGTAGGGCACTCGCAAGGCCCCAGGAAAGGCACTGATGTCCCCTCCAGTAAGGGGAGGCCCTTACTTCTCCTTTAGTGGTAAGAGCTGGTATTTACTGACAGTTCCTTTGCCTGTGCTAAGCACTCACGCTTCAGTCCTCCTATCAGCCCCAAGGTAGGCACAGGGAGAAGGAAAACAGGAAACCAAAAGAGGAGAGGGCATGCCTCTCCCCTCCCCCTTTCCCTCATCTCTGAGCTGCCACACTGGCCTCGCAGCGGTGCCTCCTCTCCCCCGTCCCCACCCCGGCTCCCCTCTCCAGCAGGCTTCGCACTCACAGGGTGGAGGGTGCTCTAGTGCTGGCATGGCAGGAGCCCGGGGACCCAGGGCAGTGGAAGCTGTAGCAAAATCAGGGCCCAGGAAGATCTGCACGGGGCAGACGTGTGTGGACGTAAGAGAACAGACCTAACTCGGGGCTGGCTACTTTGCAGGCACACCCTAGCCTCCCTCTCTGATCTCTGGACCTCTGGGTCGGGTCCAGCTATTGACCAAGAGGATTTGGTTGACCCCCAGAAGTGCTAGGGGGCTCACTGGCAGGAAGTGAGTGGGCAGAGAGAGCCACTGCCTGGGGGGACACAGGTGGGAGCCACTGCGGTCCCAACCATTTCCTTCCAGGGTATTAGATCCACGGTCAGTTCCATTTCTCTCCACCAAGTGGCAGTGCTAGCCAAGCCCGCTGGCTTCCAGGGCGGAGGATTTTCTAAGGGAGTGTGGATGCAGGACCATTCATCAGCTCACTCAAAATCAGAGTCAGGTATTCACCCAGGAGTGGAATTGCTGGGTTGTTAGGTAAGCTGATGGACAATTTTTAAAGAAACTGCGACACTGCACTGTTTGGCACCGACAAATCCTTGCTGACCGCCTCCTGTGCACACGGCCCTGATTGTTCTAGGGGCTGGTCTCCAGGCCTGGCAGCCCCCTGCCGTCCGAAATTTCGGCTTGACGGAGAACAGTTGAGTACAGGCAAGGGGCCTCGGGGCTCTGAAGGCAGGAGACACCAGGGGCTGGGCTGCCTAGCAGGGTCCCAGGTTGGTCTGGATTCCCACTGGCTTCCCACTTCCGCTTGACTGCAGGCTGGCGTGAACCCTGGGCAAGAGCTCAGCTTCCTCGGCTGTGTGGTGGAGGCTGAAGCAGCTGTCCAGAAGCTTCTCAGAGCACTTGAGGCATCTTAGGAGATGACCTGTAGGACAGCCCTTTGTAATGATGGGGGTCTGGGCAAACTGAGGGTTGACTGCTAGTGAGGGGACCCTGGGTGAGGACGGAGAGACTGTGGGGACCTTCAAGGTGGGGGGTAGAGGGGCAGAGGTCTCAGAAGCCTCAGCCCCTCTGACCTGTGGTCCTGGGGGCGCCCATCCTATATTTGAGGGCTCACGGGCTCGCGCCTCCTGCAGTACCGGCTACAGCCGGCAGGGGGCGCCTCAGAGACTGCCCTTCTCTTGGAGCGCCAGTCATTGCCTTCCAGGAACAAACGTTTGCAGAGGCCTTGCGGCCAGGTGGGTGGCCTGGAAGAGGGAGTAGGGTGCAGCCTCCATCGTGGGATGGCCTGTGCCTCACACTTGGGCAACCAGTCAGCAACTAACACTACTAGTGTCAGTTGAACGGGGGAGGTTAAAATGCCCAGAGGAGCCGTGGCCTGAAAGAGGGTGGTGGAGGCTGCCCAGCGTGGCGGGCAGGGCACCCGCTCTCCAGCCAAACAGCCTGGGCCACGCCCTGGTCTGTACTTGTATTTGTGAACAAGTTGCTTCACCTCTTTGTGCCTCAGTTTCCCCACTTATAAAATGAGAGTGACTACAGTAAATAGAACCTTTTCAAGAAGTTGCCATGAGGATTAGCAAGTTAATACAGCACTGGACTTAGAGCAGTAGTGTTTGTTAAATAAATAAATGGTGGAGTGTGTGATGGGAGGGGCATCCCGGGCATCCCCATCCCCTGGATTTCAGTTCTTAGAACGCCTACCCAGCTGAGGTCCCGACCACCTGCTGGCACTGGGCAGCCTGATGTCCGCCGCTTGTCCAGTAATTTTCCTGATGGGCTGAAGCTCAAGGCCTGATTTCCCTGATAAGACTCCATAACTGTCTCTTTGATGGGAATGTGGTTTATCAACAAGCTGCTCTAGACTCCAGCCCACCCAAGGCAGGCAGCCAGCCCTACAGGCGGAGACCCGGTGGGGGAGGGGGAGGAGGAAGAGGCGGGCTCTCTGGCTCCAGCGCTGCCCAGAGACAAGGGGATGCCCTGAGCCCGGATCCCTCAGGCTGGGCCAACAGGACCATCAACCGTGGACTCACCGTGATGGCTGTTGACTTCTCACCAGTTTGCCTTTGACCTTTGGAAGCCAGTTTCTAGAGAGCCTGGCAGGGGGCTTGGTGTGGAAAAGAAGGTCCAGGGTCACAGCAACGTCTTCTGAAGTCAACTGCGGCCAAGCAACGGTCACCAGGACCGAAGTCATGGCACGTGGGGGCTGGAAGGGACCCACAGACCAGCTCATCCGGGCTTCCCATTTTACACACAGGGACACCAGGGCCCAGGGAGGGTAAGAGAGGGCAAGCTGACACAGGGGACAGAATCCGGGTCTCCAAACACCCACCCTTCCCCACGCCCCCCAATCAAACTCCCCAGCCCAGTCAACAGCACCACCGTCCGTCCCCATGTCCTTCTGGGACAGGCATGGGGCATATCCACCCCTTCAGCCGAGTTCAGAGTAGTCACTGATCATGGCCTTGATCCAGGGTCTTGGGAGGGCCTTAGCCTGGAGGTCAAGGGTCAGGGTACCCGCATGCCTCCAAACTAACCTAGGGCTCGTCACCTAAAGTGGGGTCTGCAGAACCACCTTGTTTGAAAAGCAGAATCCCACAGGTGACCCAGAGCTTCTGAATCAATCTTCATCTGAATAAGATCCCCGCGCTAGGTTCATGTGCACATTGCAGTCTGAGAAGCGCTCTGTTAGAGCAAAAGCCCCTTTCCCGTCACCAGCCTCAGTTTCTCTCACGGAAAGGGCAGCAGATCTCTGACCTCTCTTCCACCTCTAACACCCTGGGAGCAAGGCCTTGGGCGTGACCTCCTGCGGGACCCTCTGCGTTTCGTGGGCAATTCTGGGAAGTGGAATTCCAGCTCCAGCAAAGCTGAGGAGCGATCGACACCTCTCCCATTCCGTCTTGCTGGGCCCTCTCCTCTCTGCCGGAGACCTGGGCCTGGGGCAACTTCATAGGTCCTGGAATGCAGCTAATTCAATTCAGTCCACTTCACCAACACTGATTAAGCACCTCCTGTATGCTGGGGTCAGTAGCAGTGAATCATTGCTACCCTGGCTGTATATTAGAATCTTCCATGGTGCTTTTATTTTTATGAGTTTGTTTTTTGTTTATTTTATTTTATTTTTTACTTTTTGGTCACGCTGCACGGCTTCTGGGATCTTAGTTCCCTGACCAGGGATCGAACCCGTGTCTCCTGCAGTGGAAGCACGGAGTCTTAACCACTGGACCACCAGGGAAGTCCCTGGGGTGCTTTTTAGAAATGCCGGTGCTGGGCCTCACCCCAGGCCACTGGCATCAAGGTCTCTGGGGGCAGGCCTGGGGACAGGTACTTACTAACATGACTCAGGCAATTATAATGCACAGCCGGGTTGAGAGCAACTGGCCAAAAGTAAGAGAGAAATCTATGCCAAATCCTATCCAGGCCATCTCGTCAGTGTCTGCTTCCTCCAGGCCAGCCAGCTGCAGCAGGCCTGTTGCAAGCCAGGGGAAGTCATCAGGAAATTCCCTGGATATGGCAACCTGTGACTGCAATCTCTAATTAATCATCAACAGTGTAATATAATCCTGGCCCATGACAAGGGGACCTGCTGAATCCTTTGGAAACCTGTCCACTGGCCTTCTTCAGACCCAGGGACCAGTGTCCGAGGATCCCAGGCTGATGGGGGCTCAGATCTGCTCCCAGGCTGGTAAGTGGGAGCCCCAAGCTTGGTCCCTGGACCAGGACTGCAAGAAGCAGAGGGGGTGCTCTGTGTTATTGCTGGGGAAGAAGTCTCGGGAGGCAGAGGTATAATCAGTGTAAATATCGCTCAGGAGGAGTTTCTGATACAGGCTGGGCTGACCTAGGTAGTGAGCTATTAGGCGGCAGCGAGGTAGTGAACTTCCTTTCCTTGCAAGAATCCAAGAGAGGCTGAGTGACTCGGGTCCAGAATCCCTGCAGTGATACGACGACCCACATGACCCATTTGCCTTCGGATCCTGTTGTGCAGAGTGAAGAATGGCTGGGCTGGGAACAGGGTAGAGTGTAGGGGGCCTGGTGGAAGACCAGGGGTCCCAGCTCTGCCCCCATGGAGCTGTGGGACCTTGGGTGAGTCACTTCTCCCTGGGACCTCAGTTTCCTCACCCGCAGGCTGGGGGCCAAGCAACACACCTTGCCGGTTACAGAGCTGCCAGGAGCACAGACCACAAGGTCACCAGGCACCATGGTTCTCTACCAGCCTCACCTGAGGCCACAGCGCTCTCTTAAGTGTGCAGGGCAGGAGATGGAGAACCCTGTCTTTTACCAGCAGAGATCCAGACGGCGCACTCCTGCTCCCAGCGCCTAGACTCTCCTCCCTCCCAGGCAGCAGGTGACACCTGAGCCTGGGCCAGGGCAGGGCCGAGCCGCCACTGCCAATGCTGCTGCTGCAGCGGCAACTGTGTTTGGATTCCAGGCAATGATGGTGCCATGAGGGGGGCAGCGCAGGGGTGCGGGCCCGGGATCCCTCACTTCTGGCTGCACGAACACCTCCGCATGCTCCGTTTCCTTAGAGTGTTTCCCTGTGGGGTGGTGGGGAGACTGTAAGCACTTAGTAGGTGCCCGGTGCCAGGAGAGGCTTGATGGCTGGAGGGGCGGTGATGACAATGAAGAAGATCCGGGGAGGTCCTCACTGCATGGGGCACTGACCCTAGGTCACTTAGATTCCAAGAGCCTTGCTGCAAAGATTCCCGGATTGGAATCCACCTGTCCAGCGGGTGGGACATCCAAAAGGCCATGACTGTGTTCCCTGCGCCCCAGCAGCCCAGGGGGTCCTTGTTGCCAAGCCCAGTGCATGGTGGGGGAGTGAAGGAGTCAGGTGGCATAACTGGGGAGGGTCACCCATGGGCAACTCAGCTTATGGAGCCTCAGGATCCGGCCTGAAAATGCAGCTGATAAGTAGAACAGCCACCTACGGGCATGAGGTGCTCACAACCCCCTGCCCAGCCGGCTGGGGACAGGCCTACTTGGAGAGCCACACTTGGCCTGTACCCACCTCTGCCTCTCCCCGGCCCAGGAGCAGGGGGGACTGGGTAGCCTGGGTCAAAGAATGGGAGGAGTCCTGCCAGCCCGCCCAGTGGAAGGAGACGCCACCCAGACCCAGCTTCAAACTCAGGCGCAGAGCCCCATGCAAGGCAGAGGAAGGGGCCCCGCAGGTGGATGCAGTCTTGCAGGCTCTCTGCCCGGCCAGCAGGACAAGGGTGGCTGTCAGTGCCACTCAACCTCGGCCTGTGCAGCTGAGAGAAGGGAGCACAGTCCACTGGCCCCTGGTGTCCTGTGCAGCACTTGTGTCCTCTCAGCCCCCTCCTCTACTTGGTGACACGAGGACATAGCTCCCACAGGCCGATTTCCCTGGCTCCTCTGATTCCCCCCATCCCCCATCCCACTGTCCCCAGAGCCAATCCTGCCTGCGTCAGCCCCTGTCCACGGCAGCTGTGCGTGGGGGGGACTCCATCCACTGACCCCTTGCCGAGGGAGGGGAGTCAGCTGTCGGCCAGGACAGGGTCATCTCCACTGGGTACCGTCTCGGGCCACAGAGCGGGGCCTGATGGGTCTCCTGTCGCCCCGACCCGAGGGTGGGCCCCTTTCCCTGCAGGGGTTGCACTGGGTGAGGCTGAGGTGATCCCTGTTTGAACCCCAGCTCTGCCCCTGCTGCTCACCGCCGTCAGGTGGGGTCTTTTCTTGCCGCGTGGTGGCAGCGTGGGATGCGGTGGTGCGCGGAGAGGCTTAGGGCCCTGCTCACCACCCACACCAAGCCCGCTCCAGGGCTCCCCTCCAGTCCCGACCTCAGGGATGGGCGGTGACCCAGCCAAGTGAGGGGCCTGGCCCCCACCCTCCAGGGTGGGTTACGGCTGATTACATCAGGAGCCCCTACCTGCCCCCCGCGCCCAGCCCGATGCCTGTGCAGGTGGGCAATGAAGTCCTCACATTCAGGATCCCCAGACAAGTACCTGGAGACTCCAGGCCTGGGCTGTCAGGCATGTCATTCCCACTGTGGATAAGGGACCAAACCCAGAGGGGCAGTGACCTACCTAGGTCAGCAGCAGAGCCGCAGCTAGAATCCGGGTGTTGGTCCTCACTGCCCTCCACAGGGTCTCCTGGCTGCCCCAGCAACTTGAGTGGATGCAAGGACAGGTCCACCTGATGTCAGGACCCTCAGCTCTGGCTCCTGGTCACCATCTGTGCCTTCTCTGGGCCTCCCTTGCTGGTGCACAGCCTGGAGGAGCAAGGGTTGGTGGGCCAACCCTTTGGGAAGGGAGGGAGAGACCAGGG
Source organism: Mesoplodon mirus (assembly GCF_964341445.2). Classification (NCBI taxonomy): domain Eukaryota; kingdom Metazoa; phylum Chordata; class Mammalia; order Artiodactyla; family Ziphiidae; genus Mesoplodon; species Mesoplodon mirus. Next base: position 15,018,894 of record NC_138990.1, on the reverse strand, counting down.
CATTCCAGGAAGGGGTGGTGGCGTGGGCAGGGCCGTGGGTGAGGCTGAGGGAGGGGTGAGCTTGGATAGCAGCGTGGGTTCAGAGGCCCCCCGAGCCAGGGTGAGCGCTTGTCCCTCACACGTTGGGTGAGGGAACCGTGCCAGGCTTGTCTTTGGCCTTTTGGAGGTCAGGGATGGATTCACTGTGACCTTAAGGGTGTCCCTTGTGCTGGGCTGGAAACTTGCAGGCATGTGGGTGTCAGAGACGAGGGCCAGGAGGGAAGGGCCTTGCTCCTTGGGGATGGGGTCTGGCTCAAGTGTTCTTTTTTTTTTTTGGCTGCGTCGGGTCTTCGTTGCTGTGCGCGGGCTTTCTCTAGTTGCAGTGAGCGGGGGCTACTCTTTGTCATGGTGCGCGGGCTTCTCATTGTGGTGGCTTCTCTTGTTGCGGAGCACGGGCTCTAGGCACGCAGGCTTCAGTAATTGTGGTATGTGGTCTCAGTAATTGTGGCTCGCGGGCTCTAGAGCGCAGGCTCAGTAGTTGTGGCACACGGGCTTAGTTGCTCCGCGGCATGTGGGATCTTCCCGGACCAGGGCTCGAACCCGTGTCCTCTGCATTGGCAGGGGGATTCTTAACCACTGCCTGGCTCAAGTTTTGACTGAATTCACCTCTTTTAGTTTTCTATTTCCCTCTTCCAACCCAGAAAGAGCAGGGCCAGGAGGGGAGGAGGAGGGGATGGGGAGAGAGATAAGGCCTACGGAGCTAAGAGCCGTTCTGGGGGCAGGAAGCTCCGCCAGCTTCCTCCAGGCCTCTGGGGCTGAGAGAAAGGACTGCCCAGCAAGGAACTTACCCTTCCTGGCTGCCAAGTGGAGTCAGGTCAGGAAATTCCCTGATTTCAAAGCCTACCCAGGACTTGGCTGGGCCCAGCCCACGATTCTGAGGGGCTGACCTGGGACTCCCCCTCTGCAGGCTTTGCCCCCTCACCGGATTGGGAGTTGCCAGGCACCTTCTCTCCCAGGACAAGAAAGTCACCCTCTTTGGGGGCCATGGGCTTCACAAGTCACGCGTGTTCTCTGTGGGAAAATCAGAAAGTCACACAAGCAGAGAGGAAAACACAACACCAGAGACGACCACAAGCAGCATGTCAGCCCATTTCCTTTCAGGCTGTTTCTAGAAACAGATGAGATATACATGTATATAGTGAACGTATAAGTGTATATGTCAAAACCAGGGTCATATTCTGTCTACCGGTCTAAAACCTGCTCTTTCTAGTTAACGGCAATAATAGCCATTACCGGGTATCCAGAGCCGGTGCTGCCATTAAAGGAACTGCGGTTCCTTTAATTTTTACATCATCCCTATGGGAGGTGAACTGAGGCTTGGGGAGATTCCCGAGGGAACTAAGATCTCTGACAGGCAAAGCAGGCTCCTCACTGGGGGTGGGGGTGGGGGGAGGTGGTGGTGGGGAGGTGGAGGGGAGGGAAGAGCGGGGACAGTGGCACCGGGGAGTGAGGGTTGCTGGAAACGTCCCCTCCCCTGGCAGGGGGGTGCTGTGATGGCCTTTGCAGCCCGGTGGGTCCGGCCCGCCCCGCCCCTCACTGACACCTCCCGCCCCCGCAGACGCCGAGATGCCCCGAGAGGCGCTCCGTTTCCACGCCGAGGCCGTGGGCGCGCAGGTGAGTCTGGACGCGCAGCGGAGCACCGCGCGCAGGCGCGCCACGTTCCGTGACGGCATCGTGTTCAGCCATCGGCCGGTGAGGCCCGGAGAGCGCGTGGAGCTGCGCGTGCTGTGTCACGAGCGCGGCTGGGTTGGCGGCCTCCGCGTGGGCTTCACGCGCCTGAACCCCGAGCGGGTGACCGCGCCCGGCCTGCCGCCCTTCGTGTGCCCGGACCTGGAACAGCAGGGCCCGACGTGGGCGGCCATGCTGCCCGACGGCTGCGGGCTCACCGGGGACGTGGTGCGCTTCTGGGTGAACCGCCTGGGCCGGCTCTTCGCCCAGGTAAACGCGGGCCCCCGGCTCCTGCTGCGCAAGGGCGTGCTCATGGGCGCCCCGCTCTGGGCCGTGATGGACGTGTACGGGACCACCAAGGCCATCGAGCTGCTGGGTGAGGCCACGGGTGGGGACCCAGGCTCCTCCCCTGGGCGGGAGGAGGTGGAGGGTCGGGCGGTACTTCACCTGCATCCAGAGCCGCTGGGAGAACTGTTGTTTCATTCATATGCCGTCAGTTTTTCCATCAGCTCATGTCAGGGTATGAAGATGGGCGCTGGGGACAAGACCTAGTCATAGGGAGGGCAGCCTCATCTCTGAAGAATGAGAAGACGTGCTCAGCACCCCAAACATCTGTTAGAGGGCTGATCTCTTTCACAAAGGAAGAAATTTCGGGGCTAGGCTTTGCAGTCTAAGTAGGCGTTTGCTGAGACAGGGGTGGCAGCAAAGGGAACATAAGTGTGAGAGAGGTGAGCAGGAAGGCAGCCTGGGGGGCAAAGGTGAGATGTTCAGGCACTGGGTGGGGAAACAAGGACCACCTGAAAGGAGAGAGGATTTCAGGAGAGGGAGGAGATACAGGAGCACTCATAAAAAGAAATTTTGGCATTCTGGGCTGGTGTTCCATGGGCCTGCACAAGCATTCCAGACACCCCTGCGCGTTTGTTTTTCACACTGCTTGTCACAGCTGCTGGAGCCTCACCTCTGGAGCACCTGAATTGGTAGGTCTGGAGTGGAGCCCCAAGCACCTGTTTTCCCTCCTGGGGGATTTTGAAGCACATCTGGGTTGGGGACCGTGAATAATGCTGAAGGTCTCCACTCAAGCAGCAGAAGTAGGGCAAAGGGGAGCTGTCTAAAGGAAGGGTAGATTAGCAGGAGGAACCTGCAGTTCTACAAATTCTCTGCTGGGTTAAACTGGGAAAGGGGCGGCCAGGACAGGGCTGGGTGACCAGCTTGGAGCTCCAGCATTGCACCCCAGAAAAGAAAGGGGATGGACACTTGGCTTTAGGGGCAGGGGCTGGGGAGGTGCGGGGGAACGAGGACACCCTGACTTCGCTTTCCCCAGGCCCTGACTTTCCCTTTCTGCCTTAGATCCTACAGTCAGCGCCCCCACCCGAACCATGCCCTGGGTCCTCAGTGATGAGGCTCTGCCTGAGCCCAAAGGTGAGTGGCTTCCCCGAGCCCCAGGGACTCCCCAGGACTCCAGCACTAGGGGAGCTGCGGGGAGGCCCCAGCCCTGGGAACTCAGTTAAGTCTTTCCAAGTCCTATCAAGTCTCCCACGGGCTTTAGGCCAGAAAGATTTGGCTCCGCCCCTGGAAACCTAAAAGCAATTTAACAGCTCTGCCTTCTAGGACATTGGCTAACTTCACAAGTTACTGGAGCACATTCATGAACAGATGTTATTTTGTCCGTCTGCTTTTAAAAAAGCAATCCACGTTCATAGTAATTTGCCAAACAGAAATAAAATACGTATTAAAGGATAAAGAAGGAAGTAAAACAAAAACAAAAAAACACCTCCCAAACCTTGCATTACCTGTTAGGTGGATTTCCTCCCCGTATTTTGTGGACTTATATATGGGGAGTTGTTTGTACTTTGTTTTCCTTTTTTCTAAATTGGAATCTTATGATATGTATGTTTGTACCTTATGGTTTTCGTCCCAACTTTTTTCACTTGATTACATTGTGAGCATTTTCTTACAAGGTAATATTCTTCAGAATCCGACTGCACAGTTCTCTGTCCTGTGGTTATATCATGAGTGGGCTGCCCACCCCTTGCCCCCAGGTGCCCCTGACCTCTGTTGTCCCCTTTCCCAGCCACAGCAGGAGAGGAGTGTGCCATCTGCTTCCACCAGGCTGCCAACACCTGCCTTGTCCCCTGTGGCCACACACACTTCTGCAGCTGCTGTGCCTGGCGGGTCTTCAGGGACACAGCCAAATGCCCTGTGTGTCGCTGGGAGATTGAGGCGGTGACCTCGGCTTGGGACCCTCCTGCTCTGGGCCCTGGTGTAGGTGCACAGCTCTGAGCCCGGCCCCTGCCACGGGACGAGGTGCAGCTCTGCCCTCTTTCTGGAGACGAGTCAGAAAGCTTGGTTAGCAACAGGTGTGGTGGAGAGATGGAGTCAGGGCCGCAATGGCTGTTCCCCCTCCTCAGCAGGAGGGGGCCAGTGGACCGAGGAGGTGCCCCTTTCTGCCCACACCGGAACTACCTCCCTGGTGGGTGTCTGGCTGGAGAACGTGGCTCAGCAATGGGCCAGTGGGGTTCTCACCCCTCTGCCTAGCTCCAGGTTCATTTTTGCGTGCCAAGGCTTTTGGCTGGTCACCTGGTTCAGCCACCATGAACCTAGCAATCCCCGGTACACCAGAGTCCCAGGAACCCACATGTGCCAGTGAGAAGGGCCTTTGTGTAGAGAGGGGACAGCCTGATCCCTCGTTTTATGGCTAAGGAAGTTAAGGTACCTGCGCATGTCTGGTGAAGCCCTGCCCACCCTGGGGTATTGAGGAGCCTGGACCAGATGCAGGGAGCATCTGGGTGGAATTTTGTTTATTTATTTAGTTTTTTAAATTGCAGTATAGTTGTTATACAGTATTAATAAGTTATAGATGTACAATGTAGAGATTCACAATTTTTACATGTTATACTCCATTTATAGTTATTATAAAACTATTGGTTGTCTTCCCCCTGTTGTACAGTATATGCTTGTAGCTTATTTTGTACCTAATAATTTGTACCTCTTAATCCCCTACCCCTAAATTGTCCCTCCCTGTTCCCTCTCCCTACTGGTAACCACTAGTTCTCTATATCTGTGAGTCTGCTTTTTTGTTATATTAACTAATTTGTTGTATTTTTTTAGATTCCATATATAAATGATATCATACAGTATTTGTCTTCCTCTGTCTGACTTATTTCACTTAGCATTATGTGAAATGCTCCAAGTACGTCCATTTTGCTGCAAATGGCAAAATATCATTCTTTTTTATGGCCGAGTAGTATTCCATTGTATATGTATACCATAACTTCTTTATCCATTCATCTGTTGATGGACACTTAGGTTGCTTCAATATCTTGACAATTGTAAATAAGGCTGCTGTGAACATTGGGGTGCATGTATCTTTTCAGTCTGTGTGTGTCTCTATATCCGAAATAAGTCTCTTGTTAGGCAGCACATATGGGTCTTGTTTTCGTATCCCTCAGCTACTCTATGTCTTTTGGTTGTAAATTTAGTCCATTTACATTTAAGATAATTATCAATATGTGTTCTTATTGCCATTTTCTTAATTGTTTTGGGTTTGTTTTTGTAGGTCTTTTTTCTTCCTTCTTGTTTTGTTCTCTTGATATTTGATGACTATCTTTAGTGTGATGTTTGGATTCCTTTTTCTTTTTTGTGTGTATATCTGTTATAGATTTTTGGTTTGTGGTTACCATGAGTCTATACATACGTACATATATATACATATACATATATATATATACACATATATATGTATATATATGGTTGTTTCAAGTTGCTGATTTCTTAATTTGAAATACATTTTAGCAGACATAGAGGACAAACATATGGACACCAAGCGGGGGAAAGGGGAGCTGGGATGAACTGGGAGACTGGGATTGACATATATACACTAATATGTATAAAATAGATAACTAATGAGAACCTGCTGTATAGCACAGGGAACTCCACTTTGCTGTACAGTAGAAACTAACAAAGCATTGTAAAATAGCTATACCCCAATTAAAAAAAAAAAGTGCATTTTAAAAACCCTGCATTTGTACTCTCTTCCCCTCACAATGACTGTTTCTGATGTTGTATTTTGCATATAATTATTTTGTGTATCCCTTAACTGCTTATGTGGATAGAGATGATTTTACTACTTTTGTCTTCTAACCTCCCTACTTGCTTTGTGTGCGGATGATTTCCTGCCTTTACTGTATGTTTGCCTTTACCAGTGAGCTTCCTCATTTCATTATTTTCTTGTTGCTAGTTGTGGCCTTTTCTTTTTAACCTAGAGCAGTTCCTTTAACATTTGTTGTAAAGCTGGTTTGGTGGTGTTGAACTCTTTTAGCTTTTGCTTGTCTGTAAAGCTTTTGATGTCTCCGTTGAATCTGAACGGGAGCCTTGCTGGGTAGAGTACTCTTGGTTGTTGGTTTTTCTCTTTCATTACTTTAAGTATATCATGTCACGCCTTCTGGCTTGCAGAGTTTCTGTTGAAATATCAGCTGATAGCCTTATGGGATTTCCCTGTATGTTATTTGTTGCTTTTCACTTGCTGCTTTTAATATTCTCTCTTTATCTTTAATTTTTGTCATATTAATTACAATGTGTCTTGGTATGTTCCTCTTTGGGTTAATCCTGTATGGAACTCTCTGTATGTCCTAGACTTGAGTGACTGTTTCCCTTCCCAGGTTAGGGAATTTTTCAGCTATTGTGTTTTCAAATATGTTTTCAGCCCCTTTCTCTCTTCCACTTCTGGGGCCCATATAATGTGAATATTAGTGCATTTGATGTTGTCCTAGAGGGCTCTTAGACTATCCTCATTTCTTTTCATTCTTTTTTCTTTTTTCTGTTCAGTGGCAGTGATTTCCAGTACTCTGTCTTCCAACTCACTGATCTGTTCCTCTGTATCATTTAGTCTGCTGTTGATTCCTTCTAGTGTATTTTTCATTTCGGTTATTGTATTCTTTGTCTCTGTTTGGTTCTTTATATTTTCTAACTCTTTGTTGAAAACCTCTAACTGCTTGTTCTGTGCATCCATTTTTCTCCTGAGTTTTTTGATCGTCTTTACGATCATTGCTCTGAACTTTTTCTTCAGTAGATTGCCTGTCCCCATTTTACTTAGTTCTTCTTCTTGGGGTTTGATTTTGTTCCTTCGTCTGGGACATGTTCTTCTGGTGCCTCACTTTGTCTAAAGTGCTATTTGTATTTTTATGTATGTGGTAAGTTAGTTACATTTCTCGACCTTGGAGAAGTGGCCTCCTGTAGGAGACGTCTTATGTGTCCCAGCAGTGTACTCCCCTCTCATCACCCAAGCTATATGTTTTTGGGGTTCCCCCTAAGAGGGCTGTGTGGGTCCTTCCATTGTGGTAGGCTGACTATGTGAGCAGTCTGGTACAGGCTTGGTTGGCCCTGCCTTGCGTACATGCTGCTGGCTGCTGGTTAGCAAGGCTTGGTCATGAGGCAGCTGGCTGAGGAACTCCAGGGGGCCCTGGGGCTAGTGTTGGCTCACTGGTGGGCAGAGTTAGGGTCCAGAAGACTCTGGGGTTGTTGCCTGCCCATTGGTGGATGAAGCCAGGTTCTAGGGTTGGTGCTAGACTACTGGCAGGCAGAGCTGGGTCCTGGAGTCTGGCTGCAGGGCCCAGGGATCCCAGAGCTGGTGTCAGATTGCTGGTGGGGTGAGGGGAAGGGCTGGTCCCTGACACAGTTGGGTATGGAGTCCAAGGTGTCCCGAAGCTTGTGTTGGCCTGTTAGTGAGCCAAGATGGCAGCCACCAGCAGCAGTGTTCACGCGGTAGAATGAGTGCCCCAAAATACTTGCTGTCAGTGTCTATGTCCCCAGGGTGAGCCACAGCCGCCCCCCTGCCCCCACCTCTCCAGGAGCCTCTCCGAGACCAGCAGGTAGGTCTGGCCCAGGCTCCTATCACATTACTGCTTCTGCCCTGGGTCCCAGTGTGTGTGGGATTTTGCATGCGCCCTTTAAGAGCGAGGTCCCTGTTTCCCCCCGTCCTTTGGGACTCTGGAAATTAAGCCCTGCTGGCCTTCAAAGCCAAGTGTACTGGGGGCTTGTCTTCTCGGTGCCTGACCCTCAGGCTGGGGAGCTTGACATCAGGCTCAGAGCTCTCACTCCTGTGAGAGGAACCCCTGCAGTTCCTCTCCAGCTTGTGGGTTGCCCACCCAAGGGCATGAGACTTGATTATATGGTGAGTCCGCCCCTCCTACCCATCTCAGTATGGTTCCTTCTTTATGTCTTTAGTTGTAGAAGATCTTTTCTGGTAGGTCTGGTCTCTTTCATCAATGGTTGTTCTGTATATAGCTGTGATTTTGGTGTGCTCGTGAGAGGAGATGAGCTCAGGGTCTTTCTACTCTGCCATCTTGGCCGCTGTCCGCCTGGTAGAATGTTGACAGTCTGTATGGAAGCTGGGTCACTCTAACAAGTCCTCTGTAAAGGCAATCAGCAGTCACCTGCCCCGCCTTCCTTGCAGGGCAGTTGTGAGGTCCCAGTGAGATCGTGCATCTGAAGATGAGTCAACATATGAGAGTACACTGTTACCATTGTGCTATTTCCTTGCCAATTTCTGAGATATCAAAATAAAGTTTGTCTTTTATGAATGATTTTGTAATGTGTATGTCCCCTTTGTTGCAGTCAGTGGGAGTGGGTAGGGCTGGGGACTGGTCAGGATGCAGGGGCATGGGGACATGCCTTCCTCTTCTCCACAGAGACATCCTGGGCTTGCAGTGGACTAGGCGGGGTCTGGACCCTCAGGCCTGCGGACTCTATGTTGCTGAGCATGTGAAGGGGATAGTCCTACAGCTACAACCAGGCTCTGCCCTTGCCACCCTTGACTTGTGAGGACTTCCTAGAGGCTCTGGCTCTTGAGTGAAGGGAGGAGTTGACCTGGGAACCCCCCACCACCACCGAGCCGGTGTTTGTGGCGGGGGATGGAGGAGGACAAGCCATACCTGTTACTTTGCTCTTGTTCCTGCTTCACGACTGGTGAGGGAGAGAGCTAATAGGGAGTTTGAACCTTTTGTGCCCAAAATCATGATGATGGGCCCCTCCACAAACTGCATCCCTGCACCGTGGCCAGCCAGAGGGTCAAGACTTTGGGTTAGGTGACCCCAGAATAGCTTTCACTCTGGAGTGGGATCTCCTCTCTGCCACCCTTGAGTGTTCTAACCTTGGTCATATGAGCCTCAGTTTCTTCATCTGTAAAGTGGAAATAAGACAATTTTCTTTGCTGGTACGTTGTGAGGATAGTGAATATGAATGAAACTTGTAGCTTAGAGGAAGTACTCAAAATACGGCAGCTTCCTTTCCCTGGAAAAGGCATCTACCAGGAGAAGCAGCCAAGAGATCACTGGGCTGGCTGTCGGGGTCTGGGGGGTGGTCCTGGCGGCCCCCACATCACCCCAGTATTTTGGAATGATTCCTATGGATCCTAAGACAACTTTTTCATCGTTTAAGTGTCTTTTTTTTTTAAAAAAACCCAAATACCTCCAAGGCGAGGGTAGCACTTTAATCCTACTTCCAGCGAATACCTCCTTATTAGTTAACACCTAGAAAAGCCTTTGAAATGATATAACCAGAGGGGGCACTTCTGGAGTGGTGGCATAAGGACTTCTGTAAAGCCATTGCTCCATAAAAGCAACAGAAATATTGGCAAGATTATAAAATTCAACTTTTCCAGAACTCTGTATATTAACCAAAGGCTAACAAGGTTTATCGAAGAGAAGTTACTCAATTTCGGTAAGATCAGTGGGGTTTGTGGTGGTTTAACCTGGCCTGCTCCCATCCCTCTAACCTCAGCTCCACAGCAGCCTTAAAAACCAGCAGCCTTTCAGCCACCAGAGGGGACAGGTTGTGTTGGGAACTCCTCAGAAAGCTCTACCACCAGAGCATCATCACTGTTTGGCCTGTACTACACTTCCCTGGAAAGTCTTCATTTATAGGGTGTTGTCATTACTTAACCCAACTTGGAACCCTCTCCATGGGAGAACCCCTATTCCCAGGGCATCTGTCAAACATCATCAGCTTCAGTTGTTTAACATTGCAGCTGCCTGAAACTGTGATACCAGTTGAGACAAACAAGGACAGCCAGGAATGTTTATCTCAGGCAGGCAGCGAGCCACAGTGTGTCTGACCATGGGCAGGAGTAGTGGGGGATGGATGTCTGGGTCAAAGAATTAAGGCAAAGCCCCAGATACTGACAGTTCCCTAAGGCAACAGAAGCCTCTATATCTGGAAGGCTAATTTTTTTAAAATAAAATTTATTTATTTATCTATTTATCTATCTATCTATCTTTGGCTGCGTTGGGTCTTTGTTGCTGTGCGCGGGCTTTCTCTAGTTGCGGTGAGAGGGGGCTACTCTTCGTTGCTGTGCGTGGGCTTCTTATTGCGGTGGTTTCTCTTGTTGCAGAGCACGGGCTCTAGGTGCGGAGGCTTCAGTAGTTGTGGCTCGTGGGCTTCAGTAGTTGTGGCTCACCAACTCTAGAGCACAGGCTCAGTAGTTGTGGTGCACGGACTTAGTTGCTCCGCGGCATGTGGGATCTTCCCGTACTGGGGCTCAAACCTGTGTCTCCTGCATTGGCAGGCAAATTCTCAACCACTATGCCACCAGGGAAGCCCCAGAAAGCTAATTGTTGACTCATCTTGTCCAGCAGCACATACATTCCACTTCTCATTATCACTTTAGGCAGATGCAGTGTAATTCACAGCTGAATATTCTATTCTTTGCAAGCAAGTTACCCAGGCTAACCAGGAATCTCAGTTCTAGGGGAGATGACACCCAAGAAAAGCAAAGTATTTGAGGAAAGCTAACATCATTGGGGAAAAGGCATCCAACTCAACAAAAAGAGGACTTCATACCTGAAAAAAAATATACAGTTAATAGAGCAGACAGACCTGGGCTTAGATGCAAAAAGATATTGCATAAAAAAATCTAGGTACCTTGGAAACAAAAAACTAAATCATTGAAATAAAAAGTTATTAGATGGACTGAACAGCAGAAAGATTATAGCTGAAAAATAATTTATGATCTGGAAGCAAACAGAATGGACTGCAAAGTTACAAAGAGGTGAAATATATGAAATAAAAGAATAGATGCAGAAGTTCAAATATCCAAAATTTCAGGGGAAAATAGAGAAAATGGAGGAAAGAGAATACTCAAAGAAGAAAGGAAAATTTATATTGAGGAAAGACATGACTCTTCACACTGAGAAAGCATACTAGTTGCCAAACAGAATACACGAAAGAAAAAAAAAAACCTTCATCTTGACACATACTGATGAAATTTCAGAGCATTGGGAGTAAAGAGAAGACCCAAGGAGGAAAAAAATAGATCACATACAAAGAATGTGAATCAAATTAACAGTAGACTTTTCCTCAATTATACTGGATGCTGAAAGACAATGGAATAATATCTTCAAGGTTCAGAGAGTTTTTAAATTTTATTAAGGTATAATTTACATACACTAAAACGTACAGATCTTAAGTCTTCATTTTGATGAGGGAATAATTTTGAAATTTAAAATTCTCCAAGCAACTACTCTCTCATTCAAGCATGAGAGAAAAATGAAATTTTCAGATATAAACTTGGTTTTTCACTCACCAATACTTTATGAAAGAATTTTTAGAGAAATTACTTCATAAGAAAAAACAAGAAAAGTTAACTTTTTGTTCTCAATGAAAGCACAAAAAGTTGAGTCTAAATAAGTGTTGGTCATTAAAAAAAAATCAATAAAAATCTGGAATGAAAACCACAGACAATATCATCTTGGATGGAGTGAGGGGAAGCAAAAGCATGCTAAGTTTCTTTTCTCACTAGGAAGAAATAAACAATTTCTCATTTTTCTCAAAAAATGAGAAAAATGTAAGTTGAATTGATATGTTGAAGAACATACAGAGTGTAGAAGACTATAAACAGAATATATAAATTCCAAATCATTAAAATAATAGAACTCCAATTTCATCAATCCAACAAAAGGCAGGATAGGAGATAAAAGAACAAAAAGTAAAGTAGATAGGTACCAGTCCAAACAGAGCAGTACTAATAGTAAATGTGAATGGGTTAAATTCACCTGTCAATTGACAAGGATTTTCAGTTTGGGCAAATAAAAAAATATAAATAAATTTTAAAAATACAATCCTGTTACATTCTATCTCTGACAGGTGGACCTAAAACAAAATCCAAAAAGACTAAAAATAAAGGAAAAGAAAAATATACTAAGCAAATATGAAGAACAAACAAACACGTTGTGGCAGCCCATGGTCAGGCTTGCCTTGGAGATTCCTCAAGGTAACATAAATGGGAAATGCCTGGGCCTTGCAGCATAAGAGCAGATAGGAAGAGATTGCTCAGTGCTGACTCAGAAAGAGCCCAGGTATCAGGCTGGGGACTATGCTCCCTGATGGGTTGAAGTTCTGCTGTGTATGTAGTATTGATTGTTTTTGATACTGAAGTGAGACCATGATTCTACACTTCTCATACATCTTACTCCATTTAAGACCATCAAATTTTGGGCCTATCTCTTGAGACATAAGTGGGCAACCAAGAGCCACCTCCCCCCCAAATCAATATCCTGTGTAAATCCTTTGATCTAGTTATTTGTAAACCCAAAGTGAAAGTTTCCTTAAACTAGGTCCAAGTCATTATTCTTGTTCATCATAAAAGACAGATTAGGCTCCTTGGTCTTAGCTTCTGCTCAGTTGTAGTTGTATTAGCATCAGACAAACTAGAATTTAAGGTAAAAAAAAGATTATAGGGGATAAAGAGGGAATTCAACTAGAGATTATCATACTAAGTAAAGTAAGTCAGAAAGAGAAAGACAAATACCATATGATATCACTTATATGTGGAACCTAAAATATGAAACAAATGAACCTATCTACAAAACAGGGACTTCCCTGGGACTTCCCTGGGAAACAGGGACTTCCCTGGTGGTCCAGTGGTTAAGACTCCATGCTCCCAATGCAGGGGGCCCGGGTTCGATCCCTGGTCAGGGAACTAGATCCCGCATGCTGCAACTAAGACCTGGAGCAGCCAAATAAATAACTATTAGAAGAAAGAAAGAAAGAAAGAAACAGAAACAGACTCATGGACATAGGGAACAGACTGGTGGTTGCCAAGGGGGAGGGGTTGGGGGAGGGATGCAATGGGAGGCTGGGGTTAGCACATGTAAGCTTTTATATATAGAATGGATAAGCAGCAAGGTTCTACTGTAGAGCACAGAGAACTATATTCAATATCCTATGATAAACCATAATGGAAAAGAATATTTTAAAAAAAGGAGTGTATATATATGTGTAACTGAATCACTTTGCTGTACAGCAGTAATTAACACAACATGGTAAATCAACTGTATGTCAATAAAGGAAAAACTAAAAATAAATATGATTATAAAAAGAATTATTCAAATAGTGCCAAAGTGGAAAACAATCCAGATGTCCATCAACTGATGAATGGATAAACAAATGTTCCCTGTCCATACAATGGAATGTTATTTGACCATTAAAAAAAGGAATGAAGTGCTGATTCATGCTACAACATGGATGAACCTTGAAAACATGCTAAGAGAGGGAAACCAGTCCCAAATGGCCACATAATTGTATAATTCCATCCCTGTGAAATGTCCAGAATAGGCAAATCCATAGAGACAGAAAATAGATTAGTACAGGTGCCAGGGGCTCGAGAGAGGGAGGAATGGGGAGTGACAACTAAGGGGTACGGGGGGACAAGGAAGATGTTTTAAAATTGATTTTGCTGATGGTTGCACAACTTTGTGAATATGCTAAAAACCACTGGACTGCACTCTTTAAAGGGATGGATATTATGTCATGTGAATTATATCCAACTTTAAAATTATGAAAAAAACCCTACACACCAAAATAGATGAATAAAGATGTGCTAGTGGAAGAAAAAGAAGGGAATATTAGCCCTGGGAGCAGGAAAATCTTCAGAGAAGAAGCAACATTTAAACTGTTCTTTTTTTTTTTTTCTTTTTTTTTAACATCTTTATTGGAGTATAATTGCTTTACAATGGTGTGTTAGTTTCTGCTTTATAACAAAGTGAATCAGTTATACATATACACATGTCCCCATATCTCTTCCCTCTTGCGTCTCCCTCCCTGCCACCCTCCCTATCCTACCCCTCTAGGTGGTCGAGCTGATCTCCCTGTGCTATGCGGCTGCTTCCCACTAGCTAGCTATTTTACATTTGATAGTGTATATATGTCCGTGCCACTCTCTCACTTTGTCACAGCTTACCCTTTCCCCTCCCCATGTCCTCAAGTCCATTCTCTAGTAGGTCTGCATCTTTATCCCCGTCTTGCCCCTAGGTTCTTCATGACATTTTTTATTCCCTTAGATTCCATATATATGTGTTAGCATACGGTATTTGTTCTTACAGGGCTAATGGCTATTTTGAAGGCCGAGAGGAGGGGAAAGGTATTCCACATAGTGGGCACAGCACATGCAAAGATGAACAAGTGCAGGACGTGTCTGGGGAATTATGGGGAGGTCCCACTGGCCAAAGCAGAAGGAGCAGGAAGCCACAGAGGAGTCCAAGGGGAAGGTGGGCTGGAGCCAGCCGTTGAGAGCTCTGCCGGCCGTCGAGTGGCTGCAGGGGGTGCCTTTGAGGTCCAAGCTGGCTGCAGGAGGGCTAATCTGTCAGTGGGCCCGTCTCACCTCAGTCAAACACACTCTGCTTGTAAGGCACCTGAGGAGAGAAACAGGCCCCTGCTAAGTTTTACTTTCCTAGAAATCCAAGATTTCTAGGTTGTGATAAGAAGTCACTGGATCAAAGCAAAAAGAGGTAGTGTTTAACGAATCATCATCATGAGGATAATACAGAGCGAAAGGAAAGTAAAAGTGCAACCAAGTATTGTCAATATTTGCTTGGCTTAAGCAGGAAGCCAGCCTGGGCTGGACCAGGGACCTCCTAGGGGGCTTTCCCAGAGACTGAGAAAAATTCCCTTGCTCAGGTGGCTTTCAGATAATGCTTCCTGTTACACCGACTGGGGCGTGAGACGTCAGTCCGGGGAATAACAAGCCGTCCCTCCAGGGACCAGGACCACTGTGCCCCTGTGCATCCCCCGGCCCCTCACATGGCCCCAGCATGCCACTGTCTTCAGTGCCCCCCCCAACATTATTGCCTAATTCCTGCTCCCCACCCCTACCCCCAACCCCACACAAGCAGAGGCTTCCTGCTTGCTGATAACCTATTCAGGTAATTCCACTTGGAAGAAGTCCACGAGCAAAGGCTGAGGAGGGCAATGGGGGATAATCCCTGAGCCTGTGGCAGAGTGAGGAGAACGGGGTGCTGTCTTGCTCCTCCATGGACCCGCACACCAGATCAGCGTCTTGTCTTCCAGCTGCCCAAGGAGGAGAAGGTAGGGGTTCCCTCATGAGCCTGGAAGTGGTGACTTTGTGATCCTCTGGTCAGCCAGCCTGTCCCTCTCAGGTCTGCATGAAGTAGGTAAGCCACACCACACATGATAATGTCCCCATTTCATAGCTAGAAAGAGTGAGGCCCAGAGACTGTGTCTGACTTGCCCAAAGCCACTCAGCGTTTCCTGGTTTGTCAGGACTAGATCCCAAACCCCTGAATCCCAGCCAAGGGACTCCTCTGCCTCAGCTGTACTATTTACGGTTTGACATAAATGCAGATCACCTAGTAATACCACCTCTTTATCCCCCAAAATTCCCCAAAAAGGGGGAACAATTTACCCAGTCCCACCCACTAGCAGGCTGGCAGCCTCTACACAAGGCAGGGCCTGGCAGCCAACTGGGCTGGGAGCCAGCCTTGCATACCAGTGTACCCATAGGAGTCAGCCCACCACCACAGAATGGGCCATGCACAGAGGGGGCACCCCTAGATCATATAGCTCTGGTGACCAGAGGGAACTGTGCCGCAGGGTGCCATAGGACGTTTCCTATATAAGTCCACTCCTCCAAGATTGGGAAACATAACCCACCTACCTAATACATAGAAATAAAAACAGAGACTTAGGCAAAATGAGGCAACAGGGGAATATGTTCCAAGTGAAGGAACAAGATAAAATCCCAGAAGAAGAACTGAGCAAGGTGGAGACAGGCAATCTACCTGATAAAGAATTCAAAGCAATGATCATAAAGATGCTCAGTGAACTTGGGAGAAGAATGATGAACACAGTGAGAAGTTTAACAAAGAGTTATAAAGAAGAACCAAACAGAGCTGAAGAATACAATAACAAATAAAAAATACACTGGGAGGAAAAAAAAATACACTGGAAGGAATCAACAGTAGATTATATGATACAGAGGAACAGGTCAGTAAACTGGAAAACAGAATAGTGGAAATCACCCAAGCTGAAGAGAAAAAAGAAAAAATAATTTTTTTTGAAATGTAGATTGATTGATTTATTCGGTTGCGCCAGGTCTTAGTTGCAGCAGGCGTGCTCCTTAGTTGCGGCCAGCAGGCTCCTTAGTTGTGGCACGCAAACTCTTAGTTGCAGCATGCATGTGAGATGTAGTTCCCTGACCAGGGATCGAACCCAGGCCCCCTGCATTGGGAGCATGGAGTCTTAGCCACTGCGCCACCAGGGAAATCCCAAAAAGATAATTTTTAAAAATGAGGATAGTGGACTTTGCAGGTGGTGCAGTGGTTAAGAATCTGCCTGCCAAGGCAGGGGACACACGTTCTCGCCCTGGTCCGGGAAGATCCCACATGCCGCGGAGCGACTAAGCCCGTGTGCCACAACTACTGAGCCTGCACTCTAGAACCCGCGAGCCACAACTAGTGAAGCCCACGTGCCTAGAGCCCATGCTCCGCAACAAGAGAAGCCACCACAATGAGAAGCCTGTGCAGTGCGACGAAGAGTAGCCCCTGCTTGCCACAAGTAGAGAAAGCCTGTGCACAGCAACGAGGACCCAATGCAGCCTAAAATAAATAAATAAATTTATTTTAAAAAAGGATAGTTTAAGAGACCTCCTGGACAATATTAAGCATACTAATATTCACATTATAGGGGTCCCAGGAAGAGAAGAAAGAGAGAAAGGGGCAAAGGATGTAGTTGAAGAAATACTAACTGAAAACTTCCCTAACCTGGGAAAGGAAACAGCCAGGTCCAGGAAGCACAGACAGTCCCAAACAAGATGAGCGAAAAAGAGGTCCACACCAAGACACATTGTAACTAAAATGGCAAAAATTAAAGATAAAGAGGGGATCTTAAAGCAGCAAGGGAAAAGCAACTACATGGGAGTGGCATGATATATTTAAAGTGATGAAAGGAAAAAACCTACAAAAAAGAATATTCAGCAAGACTATCATTCAGATATGAAGAAGAGATAAAAAAAGTTTTACAGGGAAGCAAAAGCTAAAAGAATTCAGCACCACTCAACTGGCTTTACAAGAAATGTTAGACTTCTTTAAGCAGAAAAGAAAGACCACAACTAGAAATATGAAAATTATGAAAGGAAAAAGCTCTTTGGTAAAGGCAAATATACAATAAAAGTAGTTAGATCAACCACTTATAAAGCTAGTAGGAAGGTTAAAAGACAAAAGTAGTAAAATCATCTATATCTACAGTAAGTAGTTAAGGATATACAAAACAAAAAGATGTAAAGTATGTCAAAAATATTAAACATTTAAAAAATAATGTTTATTTTAAATTTTTAAGTAATTTAAAAAAATTTAGGTGAGTAAAAACGCAGGGTTGTTAGAGTGCATTCAAACTTAAGAGATCATCAATTTAAAATAATCCTATCTATATATATGTTGTATATAAACCTCATGGTAACCACAAGCCAAAAATCCGTAATAGGTATACACACACAAAGAAGAGAAAGGAATGAAAACATAACACTAAGGATAGTCATCAAATATCAAGGTGTCAGGCCTGCATCACCTTTGAAGGTTTTCCCCTCCTTCTCCAGCTCACTCCCCTTTACCCTTCCCCAGGCATTTCCCCCCGGTAAATGCCTCATATGTCTAACTATGTCTTGGCATCTGCTCCTGGGAGGACCTGATTACCACAGTGTCCATTAACAGGAGAATGGCTGAGTTGTGCTGTGGTCACACAGTGGATGAACTGGAGCTACCAGTGTCACCTAGACAAACCTCCAAAATATCATGTTGATTGGAAAAAGCACGTTGCAGTAGGATGTTTCAAATCCATCCCAGCTCCAGCCCACTAGCGATTCTAAGCACTTTACAGGTGTTTATGTGTATGATGCTCACACCAACATTCTGGAGAAGGGCCTGTCATCATCCCCATTTTACAGGTGAGAAAACAGGTAAATCGCGTCACTTCTCTTCACCTCGATTTCCTCATCTCAAAAAGAGGATGATGATAATGCCTCCTTCACAGGATACTGTGAATGATCAACCAGTGTAAAACACTGAGTATTGTGCCTCCCATGTGCCCTGGAGCCTGCGCGCCACAACTAGAGAAGAGAAAACCTGAACGCCACAACTAGAGAGAAGCCACCACGCCACAGCAAAGAGCCCGCGCGTCGCAACTAAGACCTGACGCAGCCTAAACAAACAAACAATAAATAAATCTTTTTAAAAAGTAAATGTAAAAATAAAAAATAAAATATTATCTAACTGAATCCAACAGTGCATGTTTTAAAAGATTCATGATAATCCAGTAGGTTTATCCCAGAAATACAAAGATGGTTCAATGTCAGAAAATCTACTCATGTAATTCACTACATTACTCAGCTAAAATAAGAGATATGATTATCTTAGTGTAGAAAAAATCATTTAATAAAGTTCACAATTTATGATTAAAAATTCTGAGCAACCTAGGACTAAAAAGGGAACTTCCTAGACTTGGTAAAGATTATAATATTAAAATTTATAGCATATAGTATACTTAATAGAGAAATTTTACATGGATTTTCTCGAGGCTCAGCAACAACTTTGATCAAAAGCATTAAGAAGAGAAAAATAAATAAAATTGGTAAGAATTAGAAGAGCAGAGAATCAGCTATCATAATTTGTAAATGATATGTCCCTAGAAAAACAAAATCAACAAACTTTTAGAACAATTAAGAATCTTTACCAACAAGTAAGTATCTTGCTGGATTCAAGATCAACCTGTGCTGGCAATTGCCAACTAAAAGTTTTAATAAAATATAGGATACAGTTTTTAATATTGACAAAACCGTAAAGTATCAGGGAATTAACCAAGAGATCTGTATAGAAAATTCTTTAAAACTTTAATAAAAGATATAATAAGGATGATCTAAAAAATCCTGAATGGGAAGTTTAATATTATAAAACTACTGATTCTCAGAAATTAATCTATAAATTCAGTACAATCCAATACAACTTCCAGTTGAATTTTTTTTAATTGAGAAATTAACTACACTGGATTAAATAGTGTCCCATCAAAATGCATGTCGCCTGGAACCCCAGAATGTGACCTTATTAGGAGAAAAGTTCTTTGCAGATGTAATTAGTAAAGCTGAGGTCATACTGGATTAGCACAGGCCCTAAATCCAATCACTGGGGTCTCTATGAGGGCCATGTGAAGATGGCGGCAGAGATTGGAGTGATGCAGCTACAAGCCAAGGAATGCGGACTAGCAACAGCCACAGAAGCTGGAGGAGGCAAAGAAAGAGTCTTCCTTGTAGCCTTTGGTTCCAAGCGTGGCCTTGCTGACACCTTGATTTCAGACTCCTGGCCTCCAGGAGAGAATAAATCTATGGGAGAATAAATTTCTGTTGGTTTAAGCCACCAAGTTTGTGGTACTTTATTACAGCAGCCCTAGGAAATGAATGCACTAACTCTGAAATTTATCTAGAAGACTAAAGGTCCACAAGCAGTTAAAATGTCCTACCAGATAGTAAGATACACAACTAAAATGTTTGGTGCCGGAATAAGTACAGTCGAACAGAACATGAAACAGAATAGACAGGAATATTAGAGACAGACCTATGCATAAATGAGGATTTAGTATATAAAAAGGGGAAAGAAATGATTGTCTAGTATTGGATGTTAAAAAATTGACTCAGGGGCTTCCCTGGTGGTGCAGTGGTTGAGGGTCCGCCTGCCGGTGCGAGGGACACGGGTTCATGCCCCGGTCCGGGAAGATCCCGCATGCCGCGGAGCAGCTGGGCCCGTGAGCCGTGGCCGCTGAGCCTGCACGTCGGGAGCCTGTGCTCCGCAGCAGGAGGGGCCGCAGCCGTGAGAGGCCCGCGTACCGGAAAAAAAAAAAAAAAGACTCGGGACTTCCCTGGTGGTCCAGTGGATAAGACTGCACTCCCAATGCAGGGAGCATGGGTTCAATCCCTGGTTGGGGAACTAAGATCCTGCATGCCGCAGGGTATAGCAAATAAATAAATAACAGTGGCTATGTAAATCAACCATACTTCAATTAAAAAAAATTTTTTTAATTGACTCAGTATAGGAAAAAAATAAAACTGAATCCCCACCTAAGGCCATATTATTCCTGATGAAATAAAGACCTAAAACCATACAACTAATAGAAGGAGATGTAAGAGAATATCTTTTGTGACTTAGGTATGGAAGGACTTAAAATATCAAAAGCAGAAATTATAAGGGAGGGCTTCCCTCGTGGCGCAGTGGTTTAGAATCTGCCTGCTAATGCAGGGGACACGGGTTCGAGCCCTGGTCTGGGAAGATCCCACATGCCGCGGAGCAACTAGGCCCGTGAGCCACAACTACTGAGCCTGCGCGTCTGGAGCTCGTGCTCCGCAACAAGAGAGGCTGCGATAGTGAGAGGCCCGTGCACTGCAATGAAGAGTGGTTCCCACTTGCCACAACTAGGGGAAGCCCTCACACAGAAACGAAGACCCAACACAGCAAAAATAAATTAATTAATTAATAAACTCCTACCCCCAACATCTTCTTAAAAAAAAAAGAAGAAGTTATAAGGGAAAAAACTAATGTTTAGTCACGTCAGATTTAAAGATTTCTGTTCAACAAAGGGCTCTGTGGACAAATTTTAAAGATTGGTGCAAACTGGGAAAAGATATTTGCAATTTCTAGGGCCTACTATCTAGAACGTTAGTCTAGAATGGCACTGTCCAATAGAGCTCTGCAATGAAACAAATGTTCTATACCTGCTCTGTCCACTAGGGCAGCCACTAGCCACATGTGCCTGTTGAGCACTTGAATTGTGGCTAGAGTGAACCAGGAACTGAATTTTTAAATTTTCTTGAGTTTTAATTAATTTAAACTTAAATAGTCACATTTGCCTAGTGATTACCCTATTGGATGGTACAGGTCTAGAGTATACAAGCAACTCCTACACATCATCAAGGAGAAGATAGGAACGGCAACTGAAAAATAGGCAAAGGTTATATCCGGTTATCCAAGAGTAAACCCCGAGGCTAGTAAACATAAGAAGGGGTGCTTAGACTCATTAGTAATCAGAAAAAGGCAAAGCAAAACAGCAATGAGGAAATTAGACCTACAAACTGGCAAAAATTAGCTGGATAATGCAGTCTTTGTTGGAGTTTTGGGGGGTAGGAACTCTCAGGCACTGCTGGGGGCGTGTGGGGAGGGCGTGTAGACAGACACCACCATTCAGGAGTCCATCTGGCAGTACTTGGTCAAAGTAAATATTGATATATATGTACCATGTGATCCAGCAGTTCTGCTCCTGAGTAACTGTTCCAGAGATATTTCCAATCTGGTGCTTAGAGAGATACATAAGAATGTTCACTGTAGCCAGGGCCAGCTCCATGGGTGTGCTCTGTGTTGCCATCTTGAAATTCTCAATGATTTTTTTTTTTTTTTTTTTGCGGTACGCGGGCCTCTCATTGTTGTGGCCTCTCCCGTTGCGGAGCACAGGGTCCGGACGCGCAGGCTCAGCGGCCATGGCTCACGGGCCTAGCCGCTCCGTGGCATGTGGGATCCTTCCGGACTTGGACACGAACCCATGTCCCCTGCATTGGCAGGCAGACTCTCAACCACTGCGCCACCAGGGAAGCCCTCTCAATGATTTTTGATCAAGGGGCCTTGCATTTCATTTTGCACTGGGTCCTGCCAACGATGTTGCTAGTCCTGACTGTAGCATTATTTGTGGTGGTTAGAAGTGGCCAGTCTGGAAGAGTGAAGGATAAAATGTGGTGGGGTAGGGACTTCCCTGGTGGTCCAGTGGTTAAGAATCCGCCTTCCAATGCAGGGGACACGGGTTCGATCCCTGGTGAGGGAACTAAGATCCCACATGTTGTGGGGCAACTAAGCCTGCGTGCTCTAGAGCCCACATACCATAACTAGAGAGAAGCCTGTGGGCTCTTCGCGCAGCACTGAAGAGCCCGCACTGCAACAAAAGATCCTGAATGCCG
Source organism: Mesoplodon mirus (assembly GCF_964341445.2). NCBI lineage: Eukaryota > Metazoa > Chordata > Mammalia > Artiodactyla > Ziphiidae > Mesoplodon > Mesoplodon mirus. The sequence continues at coordinate 14,996,918 of NC_138990.1, read as the reverse complement.
TAATGAGGATCCCTCATGCAGCAACTAAGACCTGATGCAGCCAAATAAATAAATAAATACTTTAAAAAAAATGTGGTGGGTTATGGGGCTTCCCTGGTGGCGAAGTGGTTGAGAATCTGCCTGCCAATGCAGGGGACGCGGGTTCGAGCCCTGGTCCGGGCAGATCCCAGATGCCGCGGAACAACTAAGCCCGTGCGCCACAATTACTGAGCCTGCACTCTAGAGCCCGCGAGCCACAAATGCTGAGCCTGCATGCCACAATTACTGAAGCCTGCGTGCCTAAGAGCCTGTGCTCTGCAACAAGAGAAGCCACCGCAATGAGAAGCCCGTGCACCGCAATGAAGAGTAGCCCCCCCTCGCCGCAACTAGAGAAAACCCACGTGCAACAATGAAGACCCAACGCAGCCAAAAAGTAAATAAATAAAATTAAAAAAAAAAAGAAATAGGTTTCTTATTGTTCTCTTATCTAATGTAACCTTTAACCTTTAACCCAAGAGAGTAATTTCAGTGTGTTTGCAATGTAGGTTTGTTATAGGAAATGGCACTGGTTAATGTGTTATAGGTAATTGTGTTTTTATTTGAGTTAAACTATGTTTGTTATAGTTCATAAGACAGGTTTCCACCACTGTTTGGAAGTAGAGCGTTCCTGTGAAATCTTTCATAAGCCAAAAAGGTGTAAAGTGAAGAAGGCTTAGGACTCATCATGCCAACCGATACTTAAAATAAATCGAGATAAAACACAGGTGCTCACAGACACAGTCCACAGCTATGCCAGCTTCATGCTGCGATGCTGAGTGTGGTTCCCAGGCAAGGAGCTTGGTGGAGACTCTCTCAGTGCTCAGGGTGCGCCACCCCCACCCCCATCTCTGTAACGGCTGCTGCAGAACAAAAGCTGAACGCTATTTTCGATTTTCGCCTTTTTTCCTAAAAGCAAAAATCCTGTTAGGATTTCTCTTGGTTAATGAAAACAGGCACTAACGTAGGTCTTCAGTAAAAGCCCATCGGTGGAAAGTGAACTTCTAAAAAGTGAGGGATACATCACTGCTTTTGATACAATTAACCCAACCAATATAAAAACTGTGTAGAATCTCCAGGAATAGGAAAAGTGTTTCTTCTTTGCAGAAGTTTACACAAATTTTTAAAACAAATAATTTGACCCACAATGCAAAATTTCTTTCATGACATTATGAACATACAGTTCAAGGAGGCAATACAAATGGCTTCTTTTTTTCTTTTTTTTTTGCGGTACGCGGGCCTTTCACTGTTGTGGCCTCTCCCGCTGCGGAGCACAGACTCCAGACGCGCAGGTCCAGCGGCCATGGCTCACGGGCCCAGCCGCTCTGCGGCATGTGGGATCCTCCCGGACCGGGGCACGAACCCGTGTCCCCTGCATCGGCAGGCGGACTCTCAGCCACTGCACCACCAGGGAAGCCCCTTGGCTTCTTTTTTTCATTGTTAATACTTTTTTTGTTTGTTTGTTTTTGTTTTTGCAGTACGCGGGCCTCTCACTGCTGTGGCCTCTCCCGTTGCAGAGCACAGGCTCCGGACATGCAGGCTCAGCGGCCATGGCTCACGGGCCCAGCCGCTCCGCGGCATGTGGGATCTTCCCGGACCGGGGCACGAACCTGTGTCCCCTGCATCGGCAGGCGGACTCTCAACCACTGCGCCACCAGGGAAGCCCCGTTAATACTTTCATTTAAATGGTCAATTATCTTTTTTATTGTGGTAAAATATACCTATCGTAAATCGTACCGTTTTAACCGTTTTTAAGTGTACAGTTGGTAGCATTAAGTCCATTCACATTGTTGTGCAACCATCAGCGTTGTCCATCTCCAGAACTTTTCCGTCATCCCTAATTGAACAATAACATCCCCATTAAACAATAACTCCCCATTCCCACCTCCTCCCAGCCCCCATCATTCTATTTTCTATCTCAATGAATTTGCCTGCCTACATATTTCATATAAGTGGGATTATATAGTATTCGTCCTTTTGTGTCTGGCTTATTTCATTTAGCATAATGTCCTCAAAGTTCATCCCTGTTGTAGCATGTATCGGAATTTCTTTCCTTTTTAAAGTTGGATAATATTTCATTGTATGTATAGGCCACAATTTGTTACCATTCATCTGTCCATGGACACTTGGGTTGTTTCCACCTCTTGGCTCTTGTGAATACTGCTAAGAACATTGGTACACAAATATCTGTTCAAGTCCCTGCTTTCAGTTCTTTTGGAAGTGGAATTGCTGGATCATAGAGTAATCACAAATGGCTTTAACGTATGAAACAATACTCAACTTAAGAGAAAGGAGAACTAAAACTCTGAAGGAAGTAGCTTTCATGCATAAGACTGACAGAGGTCAGAAAGGTTGTTAACAGCCGTGCTGATGAAGGTGTGCTGGGATGGGGCGGGGTGGAGCTCACTTCCATTGTGTTCCCTTTTTGTTCCTTTTGGCTTATATTTCTTTGTGCACAATTATGCCTATTCCCACTCTCCGTGGTGTGGACTTCAGCTGCCCGGCCAGAGTAACAGGCAGGAGCCATTTGGTTCCAGGCCACCTCCCTGGATTCCTGGGCGCCCCACTGATGTGGGGGAAGGACTCCCACCAACCTGGCCTTGGTCCCTGCGGTGTCCTGGAGGCTGGAGAGAGCGCTTCCAGCTGGCACCTGCAGCCAGCATTGCAGACCTCCCTGGCGTCCTGCGCTGACTGCCCTGGGTGGGGAGGTCACAGTAGCCTAGGGCATAGGGAGCAGGCCCCTGTCCCCACTCCCAGTGTGGAGGGGCCCTGGGTTACCCCGTCCTCCTCTTCAAAGGCTGCTTGGGGGCTTCCCTGGTGGCGCAGTGGTTGAGAGTCCGCCTGCCGATGCAGAGGACGCGGGTTCGTGCCCCGGTCTGGGAGGATCCCACATGCCGCAGAGCGGCTGGGCCCGTGAGCCATGGCCGCTGGGCCTGCGTGTCCGGAGCCTGTGCTCCGTGGCGGGAGAGGCCACAACAGTGAGAGGCCCATGTACCGCAAAAAAAAAAAAAAAAAAAAGGCTGCTTGGGACTGGGAGGCCACCAGGGACCCCCTTCACAACTTCAACACCACCCCCTGCCAGCAGTTCACCCTGTTTCTCCAGCAGCTCTGGGGGTGGCCTGGACAGTGCATCGATCAAGAGTTGTTTTTTTTTTTCTTTTGGCCATGCCATGTGGGATGTGGGATCTTAGTTCCCCGACCAGGGATCAAACCCATGCCCCCTGCAGTGGAAACACAGAGTCTTAACCGCTGGACCGCCAGGGAGGTCCCCAAATAACTCTATTTTAAAGCCCCGATGACACCACCATCTCGTCAAAGCTTTCCTCCTCTTTAATGGTTAATTTTTCTAACTCTGATGGACCCTCATTTATCAGTGGCTTGGTGTTGGTTCAGGCAGTTCCCCCATATCATTCTCACCCACTTCGTGACTTTCCAGCATCTTTTGCAGTATTTCCATTTCCATTTTGCAGTCATTTGCATTATTATTTTATAGCATTCCCTATCCAGTCATCAGCAAGAGACTGGCCATTAAAGCAACCTGGGTAGGGGGTCTGCACAGAGCCATCCATTGGGGTTCTCAGGAGGGGGTGATAGAGTGGTCAGATCATCATTGAATGGCTTGGGCTTGATGGCTCTTGCTGCCCTACACATCTTCATGACAGCAAGACTGCAGATGGTGAGCACCGGGTTGGGACACCCATCTCCCTGCAGGAACCAGCACTTACCACGTTCCATTAATAGCCCTGTTCTCAACCTTGGCTGCACATTAGAATGAACTGGGGAACTTTCAAACAATTCCCATGCCAGGGCCCCCACTGAGACATTCTAACATAATCTGTCCGGAGTTGGGCCCAGGCCGAGGTATTTTTTAAAAATGTTCCAGCTGGTTCTAAAGAACAGCCAAGTTTGAAAATCAAGTGACTGAGTGAGGAGGAACTGGAGGACCACATGGCAGAGATCGACATTTTGGCCAGCAGTGACCATAGGCACACTGCCTGGCTGCCGGTTACCCCCTACCTGGGAGGCTGTATTAGTCTGCTAGGGTTGCCATAACCAATACCACAAGCTGAGGGGCTTAAATAAGAGACATTTATTTCCCCACAATTCTGGAAGCTGGAAGTCCAAGATCAGAGTTGGTTTTTTCTGAACCTCTCTCTTTGGCTTGTAGATGTCCATCTTCTCCTCGGTCTTCCCTCTGTGTGTGTCTGTGTCCTAACTGCCTCTTCTTGTAAGGACCCAGTCATACTGGATTAGGGCCCATTCGTATGACCTTGTTTCACCATAATGACCTCTTTAAAGGCCCTGTCTCCAATACAGTCACACTCTGAGGTACTGGGGGTTGGGACTTCAACATAAGAATTGGGCAGGGGGCACACAGCGTAGCCAAGAATAGAGTAAACCTGGGCGGGTCTGGGGCAGGCAAGGAGGAAGTTGTGCCCAGCCAGGGAAGTCTGTCCATGTGGGCATGACCCACACAGGTGTGGGGGACCACTTCCAGGGGCTTCTGAGGAGGGTCTATGCTTGTCTCTGGGCCTTCTTGTTCCATTTCTTTCTTTTCTTTTTTTCTTTTCTTTTCTTTTATTTGGCCACGCCACACGGCATGTGGCAACGTAGTTGTTCCTGGACCAGGGATCGAACCTGCTCCCCCTACGGTGGAAGCGTGGAGTCTTAACACTGGGCCGTCTGGGAAGTCCCCTCTTGTTCCTTTTCTACCTGCAGGGCCTGCTCCAGACCTCTGGCAGGTCCTTCCTGGTGGCAAGGCCTTCACTCAGTGCTCTGATACCACTGACTGAAACTCAGGAACCAGAGAGAAGCCAAGTGGAGCTCCTTTGTTTGATGGGAAAGGGTCTCGAGTGCCCCAAGCAGGGATGGGGGGGAGGCGGTCAGAGCCTTATGCCACTGGCTCTCAAAGTACAGCAGACCTTGGAATTTCTGGAGGGTGTTTGTAAAAATGCAGAGTTCCAGGCCTCACCACCAGGGGTCTTCTCCATCAAAAGTGTGTTCCAGGAGGGTAAGGATTTTTTTTCTGTTTAATTTGTGGCTGACTCCTCAGCCCCAAGACAGTGCCTGGCATAGAAAGCAGTTAGGAATGATCTGTGGAATGATTTGGTAGGCCATGGCATGGCCTGCAAATCTGCATTTTTTTTTTTTTTTTTCTTTTTGCGGTATGCGGGCCTCTCACTGTTGTGGCCTCTCCCGTTGCGGAGCACAGGCTCCGGATGCGCAGGCCCAGCGGCCATGGCTCACGGGCCCAGCCGCTCCGCGGCATATGGGATCCTCCCAGACCGGGGCACGAACCCGTATCCCCTGCATCGGCAGGCGGACTCTCAACCACTGCGCCACCAGGGAGGCCCTGCATTTTTAAAGTTTCTCAGGTGTTTCTGTTGTACGGGGACCTCCACCTACACTTTGAATAACTGAGCCCCAGATTCTGCCTCTAGGAGCTGAGATGCTCCCTTAGTAACTATCCAGCTGGTGTTGTAGAGAGCTGGAAAGGAGGGAGGTTTAGAGAGCCCAAGTCCACAGCAGAGCCTCCCAGTCTAGCCTGGCCAGCTACCAGCTGGCCTTCCTGTGTCCCAGCTCTGTATGGACCACAGCTGGACATGCAACTTGTCAAAAAGAGGTAGTGTGCAGTCTTAAGAAAGAACAGAGCTGGAGGCATCAAACGTCCTGATTTCAAACTATATTGCAAAGCTATAGTAATCAAAACAGTATGGTACTGCCGCAAAGTACCATGGATTTAAAAAATGTGAGATCGGTATAGATATATAGTTATATATAATAGAATATATTCAGTCATGAGAAAGCAGGACATCCTATTGTTTGTGACAACATGCATGGACCTTGAGACATTATGCTGAGTGAAATAAGTTAGAGGAAGACAAATACTGTATTATCTCACTTATATGCGTACTCTAAAAATGGTGAACTCAAAGAAACAGAGTAGAATAATGGTTGTCAGGGGCTGGCAGGGTGGGGGATGATGTTGATCAAAGAGTATAAACTTCCAGTTATAAAATGAATGCTTTGAGGATTTAATGTACAGCATAGTGATTATAGTTACTAATACTGTATTATAAGGGACTTCCCTGGAAGTCCAGTGGTTAGGGCTCTGCACTTCCACTGTGGGGGGCACGGGTTCAATCCCTGGTCAGGGAACTAGGATCCTGCATGCCGCATGGTGTGGACAAAAAAAAACCCCAGAAAACTATTACTTGAAAGTTGCTATGAGAGTAGGCCTTAAATGTTCTCACCACAAAAAGAAAAGGTAATTAATTGACGTGATGCGGGTGTCAGGTAACACTACAGTGGTAATCATTTTGCAGTATATAAGTATATCAAATCAACGTGTTGTATACCTTAAACTTACACAATATTATATGTCAGTTATATCTCAGTAATGCTGAGGGAAAAGAAAACTTCCAAGTGGGGGAAAAAAATGAGCTAAGGAAAGTCAAGATGCAATCACAAATCGATTTTATTGTTCCTCATCACTTTCCATTAATTTGCTCAGTAACTTTACTGCTTTCTTGCCCTTGGATGCAACTTTGGGTAATTCCCATAGCTCTTCTGATCACTCTTAGATAATATACAAATTGTCCCATTGTATTGGAAATTTTAAAAATGCAGTTTCAAGAAATAATAAAACTTTTCAATTTCATTCAAAATTAAAACTTCCGGAAGCCTGAAGTGGAGCAAACTTCTTCATCTCCGTGTTTTGCTCCTCCGCTCTTTCTAAAACTAGAAATTCGGGCTTCCCTGGTGGTGCAGTGGTTGAGAGTCCGCCTGCCGATGCAGGGGACACGGGTTCGTGCCCCGGTCCGGGAAGATCCCACATGCCGCGGAGCGGCTGGGCCCGTGAGCTGTGGCCGCTGAGCCTTCAAATCTGGAGTCTGTGCTCCGCAACGGGAGAGGCCACAACAGTGAGAGGCCTGCGTACCGCAAAAAAAAAAAAAAAAAAAAAAAAAAAAAACAAACTAGAAATTCGACTTGGAAATTTAAAAATCCTCTATTAAACAGCTCTTAGGATGAAAGGGGAAAAGTTTTAATTGCAGAATTTCTAAAAAAGAATCATAATGAAAACATAAAATCAATAGAGGACAGTTAAATCAGGGATCACAGAAAATATGTAGCCTTAAATCCTTGAGCAGCAACCACAAAAATAAAATAAAATAATGAAAACAAATAAATTGAGCGCCCATTCTAAAAATTAGAAAAGAGCAACAAAGTAGAAGAAGGAACAAGGAAGGAAATAAAGTTAAAAGCAAAAGGAATGAAGTAGATAACAGAAAAATAGTAGAAACTAATAAACCAAAAAGCTGGTTCTTTGTAAAAAGAAATCAACAAAATATATAAACCAGTAGTTAATCTAATAAAGGTAGGAAGCACAATAAGAGACAAACAAAAAAAAGAAATAAAAATGAGGTGGTAACCAATGAAACAAAATTTTAAAAATCAAAAGAGACTACTTTGTACAACTCAGTACAAATCAAACAGAAAACCTAGATGAATTGCATTATTTTCTAGGAAAATACAAAACAAAATGTCCCAAAACAAAAAACACACATGGGCAAACAGAACAGTACCGAGGCTGAGAGTCTGCCTGCCGATGCAGGGGACACAGGTTCATGCCCTGGTCCGGGAAGATCCCACATGCTGCGGAGCGGCTAGGCCCGTGAGCCATGGCTGCTGAGCCTGCGCGTCTGGAGCCTGTGCCCCGCAATGGGAGAGTCCACAACAGTGAGAGGCCCGCGTACCACAAAAAAAAAAAAAAAAAGAACAGTACTGAGAGCCAGAAACAAAGCCACACATATATTGTCAATATTTGGCAAGGGAGCCAAGAACACTCAATGTGGAAGAGAGAGTCTCTTCAGTAAAGGGTGTTGGGAAGACTGGATATACAGTATGCAAAAAATGAAACCAGATCCCTGTCTTACACCACTCACAAAAATTAACTCAAAATGGATTAAGGACTTAAACGTAAAACCTGAGACCATAAAGTTTCTGGAAGAAACATAGGGGAAAAGCTCCTTGACATCAGTCTTGGCAATGATTTTTTTCTCTTTTTTTTGGATATGACATCAGAAGCACAAGGAACAAAACCAGTAATCAACAAGTGGGACTGCATCAAACTAGAAAGCTTCTACACAGCTAAAGGAACAATTAACAAAATGAAAAGGCAACCTACTAAATGGGAGAAAATGTTGGTAAATTATATATCCGATGAGGGGTTAACATCCAAAATATACAAAGAACTCATACAACTCAATAGGAAAAAAACAAGTCCGGTTAAAAAATGGGCAGAGAACTTGACCTTTTTTCAAAGAAGGCATGCAAATAGACAGCAGATACATGAAAAGGTGTTCAACAATGTTAATCAGGGAAATGCACATTGAAACCACAATGAGATAATCACCTCACACCTGTTAGAATGGCTATCATTAAAAAGACCACAAATAACAAATGCTGATAAGGATGTGGAGGAAAGGAAACCGTTGTGCATTATTGGTGGGAATGTAATTCGGTGCAGCCACTATGGAAAACCGTATGGAGGTTCCTCAAAAAATTAAGAATAGAGCTTCCCTGTGATCCAGCCATCCCACTTCTGGATATATATCTGAAAGAGTTGAAATCACTATCTCAAAGGGATATCTCCACTCCCATGTTCACTACAGCATTTTTCACAATAGCCAAGACATGGAAACAATCTAAGTGTCCATGGCCAGGTGAATGGATGAAGAAGATGTGGTGCATATACACAATGGGACATCATTCAGTCATGAGAAAGAAGGAAATCCTGCTGTTTGCTACAGTGTGGATGGACCTTGAGGAATGAACTAAGTGAAATAAATTAGAGAAAGACAGATACTACTGTATGATCTCATATATGGAATCAGAAATATTGAACTCATAGAAAACAGGAAGTGAAATGGTGGTTGCCAGGGGCAGGTGCGGAGATGTTGGTCAAAGAGTACAAACTTGCAGTTGTAAGATGAATAAGTTCCAGGATCTAATGTACAACATTGTATTGTGTGCTTGAAAGTTGCCGTGAGACTAGAGGTTTAGTGTTCTCACTGTAAAAACAGCAACAACATGGTAATTATATGAGGTAAAGGAGGTGTTAACTAACCCTATTTTGGTGAACATTTCACAATATATGCGTGTATCAAATCATCGCATTGTACACCTTAAACTTACAGAAGATTACATGTCAATTATACCTCAGTAAAGCCGGTGGGGGTGTGTGTGTGTGAATGTCTGTGTCCCCGAGTGTGTACAGTGTGATCACACAGTGTATGTGAGCACCGTGTAAATGTGTGTGTGTGAGTGGGGATGAATGTGAGCACTGTGAGTGTGCAAGTGTTCAGAGGGTATGTGAGCGTGTGTGAGTGTGTGTGAGTGTGCATGGGTTTCATTCCCAGAGCAGCAGCCTGTGGTGCACACCTCCCTGAGGAGGAGGAGGGTCTGGAAGCCCAGCTGTGTGACCCCCCCCCGAGGGCCTCAAAGGTCCCCCGGGGCAGAGGGCAGAGTCAGAAGGCTCGAGGGCCAGGCTCCCCTGCCCAAGGGGTCCCTGATCCCAGATTTGTGCAGGGAATGAGCCTCTAGGTTCGGGATGGCAGCTGAGTCTTCTCAGCTTCCTACAACCCCACTCTCACCTGTAACTTGGGTACCTGGGCCCTCAGGGCTGAGAACAGAGACGACCCTGCTGGCCGGGCCCAGCCCATCCCTGGGGGCCAGTCACAGAGGAGGGTGGAGACGGTGCTCCTCCACACCTGCCGGCCCCCAGTGTGGGCGCATCACACTGACTGGCCTGCAGTGAGCACCTACTGTATGCAAAATGTGTAGTCCTGAGATGGCCACTCTGAGGTCCTGTCCTAACAGAGTTCACAGGCTCTCCAGGGGACAAGACAACAGCAACTGGGGTGTCCAGTAGCCCTACAAAACCATGGCACAGGGGCATGTCCGGGGAGGGGGTCTGCGTGACTGTGGTCTGGGAACTGAAGAGATCAGAGAGCTCTGAGCTAAGGAGGGCCAGGAGCCGGGCCAGGGAAGGGGACCTTGGCAGAGCCGGACACCAGGGAATCATCACAGTCACACGGCCCCCCTGGGACCAGGAAGGGCCCTCCCCCCGAGAGCCGTCCCCCCTTCTGCACTTGGGGATCTCTGCCGAATGTCTGCTTACGGCGACACCAGGACCTTTTCATCAGAGCACCCTGCTGGTGAGGCCACCAGCTCAGCCTGGACTGTGGGGCAGCCCTGGGGGTGGGTGGGTGCTGGGAGGGGAGGACGGAGCAGGTGGCCACTCACGGACAGCACCTGAGGGGGTCAGAGTGAGACCACCCAGGAGGCGCCCTGTTGTCAGAAAGCTGACAGCGCTTCCTGAGTATTAGTTGATGGAGATGGAGCCCTGCACCGCCTGCTGGACCCCACACCGCGTACAGCTCAAGGTCTCACGACCCTCCCGCCCACTCCAGGCTGCCTAGGGGGTGGAGGTGAGTGCCCTCATCTGCCCCAGAGAAAAGGGGAGTCCTACCCCCCAGCAGTGGTGAATGCTCCCTCCCCTCATACCCACCTAACCACCTGCCTTCTCCCTCCCAGCCCACAGGGTAAGAATAAGACACCCTCCTTCCCCTCCCCAGTGAAAAGGCTGGCTGCACTCGCCCCTCTCCACCCCCCAGGGAACAATCGTGGGCGCTCCTGCCTCCCTCACTCAGAGCAGCGGTGGGTCCTTCCTGTCGTGCTCCGAATGCGGGTTGGAAAAGAATTTCCAGACATAAGGCAGAATGTAAAGAAGATAGAATTTATTAGAGGGAAGCGTCGCTGCCAGAACAGAGGGTCAACTTCCTAGTAGTCTGGGAGAGTCAAGCCCAAATGTGTGCTAGTGATCAGTTTCTACAGCCAGAAAACAAAGGAATGGTCCGAGGTGAAAATTGCTTTTACTGATTGGTTAAGACACATATACCTTCCTTCTATAGGGTGGGAATGGGACAGGGCAGATGCCTTTCCCTGTTTGGGACAGGTCTCATGGCCCAGGTGGGCTCAGGAATTTCGTAACCATCGTAACATGGTAGGGAGGGCGATTAAGAGTCTGGTAGGGGGTGTCACACTGAAACTTCTTCAGGCAGGGTCGTCCTTTGTCCTTGAAGCACCACACTTCCCTCTGTCCCCACCCCAGCAACGGCGTGGCCTCCCCTCTTCCGCTTCCTCCTGCATCCTAAGGTCACCCCACTTCCGCACAGCGAGCCCTGGGACCCCCAGCACTGTTCAGCAACCACACAGTAAACAACCTGGGTGCTGGAGAGAAAGTCAGGTTTTCCGGGGCCTGATGGCTAGAGCGCTTTCTCCCACGGGACTTAGTAAAGGGATGTGAACTTATGGGCACTGGGGGCTCCATTCATTAGGCAGATTTTTTTTTTTTTTTAGTATTTATTTATTTATTTGGCTGTGCTTGCTCTTCATTGCAGCATGCAGGACCTTCGTTGCCGTGTGTGGGATCTTTAGTTGCAGCATGTAGGATCTTTAGTTGTGGCATGCAGGATCTAGTTCCCTGACCAGAGATCGAAGCCAGGCCCCCTGCACTGGGAGCACGGAGTCTTAACCACTGGACCACCAGGGAAGTCCCAGGCAAATGTTTTTGAACATCTCATTTTCCGGGAATACGGCAGATAGGGCCAGGGCGTGTGCCTGGAGAGACTCCGAGGTGCAGCTCTGCAGGGGTAACCGCGGGACCCTGAATGTGTGTCTGTTATGTTTGGATTTGACCATGAACTTTAAGTTCTCCAGGGTTGGTATGACCAGCATTACTGGGGTTTGGCTGGCCTTGAGCTAAAAGAACAGTGGTCTGTGTATCTTCCATTGATGCTTCCCAAATACTTGTTGAAATTTAAGACCGTTGCCAGTTTTCCAGTATTTGGATTTGCATTGCAGTGAGCCGCTGTCTACCACTCTTGCAATTAGCCTTCTTTGTGCAGAAATCTTTTTCTGTTTGGGGATTTGCTTCCTTAGTATATGCACTTGGGGGAGAGGGAGGGGTACTTGGATCAAAGAGTGTGCATCAGTGCCTTCAGCGTTCCCACAACTAGCTTCGGGAACATTCCCTGTTCAACGCGCCCCCAAACGTTCTGGTGACGGTGAGATACAAATTTTGGCCCTGCTTCACTTGCCTTAAACTGAGAAAAGAGAAATTAGAACCACATCAGAAGGGCCAAAATACATGTGTGTTTGCACGCAAGAAAATGTCTCCAAGGTATAGCACGGAGTATTAAGAAGAAAAGTAAGACGCTATATTTGTATGTGCTTGTATGCATTTAAAAACTCAGAAAGTCATGTCTTCCTGATTCCTCAGTTTCCCCAGCAGTTCTGGAGCCTAGAGTTTAAGATAAGCCTGAAAAGTGTTGAAGTAAGCCCGTTCCCCAGCACACTCCGACGATGTCCACACTTCTACCAACCCACCAGGCAGGAGCACCCCCAGAGGGTCATTTAGTTCAGTGGGGAGAGCCCTGTCGGACCCTGGTGTTGTATATCGTACATCAGAGACCCATGTCCCATGTATCAAAGGAAGGAGTGACTGCACCAAGGGAGGGGCACGTAAGGGCCCCCCTGCTCCGGAGTTCTTTCCTTCTAGGCTGGGATTATGGAGACTAGGGGTCCGCCCCCTCCCCAAGAGGCAGGAACGGGGACAATGTGGGGCTGGGCTTGGAGCCTGGGCCATTTGACAGATGAGGAAACTGAGGCCCAGAGAGGACAGGGACTTGCCTAAGGGCATGTGGCCATTTACCAGGAAGCCGGTCACAGCTGTGGTGTCTCGGCACCTCCCCAGGGCTCCTGCTGGCTCCTGGCACCCCAGCGCAGAGGCAGGGGCTCATGTGTCCCCTCTCTGGCCCTTCTCCTCCAGGAAACCCTCAGCTCCTCAACCCCCAGGGAGCTCTTCCAGCCCCGGATGAAAGGGCCCAGCTGCTGCAGGAGGGGAGGTCCTCCACCGGGTGCCCAGAGATGGCGCAGGCTGGGCCCCTGAGAGAGGGCTGGGCCAGCAGCATGGGTGCTAAAGCAGGGAGCTCTCCAGGGACTTTCTGAGCCCACTGCCATAGGTGAGCCCTGCCCTCCCCTGACCCCCCCCCCTTCAAGGCTAGTCACCCAGCCCATAGCCTTGCCGGAGCCCACCATCCGCTGGGTCGGGGAATCCAGGCTGGTCAGTCACACAAGACCTGTAAGCCAGCTGGCCAGGTGTTAGCTTTCCGGGGAAGAACGTGTCTTTCTACGCTTGTCCCCCCACTGAGAACCCCCTCGGTATCAACCAGAGAACCTGGGAAGGTGAGTTAGGAGCCAGGAGGGTGCTCAGTGCGCAAATCACCTGAGCCAGGAGAGGGGAAGAATCCTGAGGAATTTCCATCACTGAAGCGTCCTCTTCACCCCCGCAGAGAACCAGCTAGACCCCAGGTCCCAGCCTTGCCTCCAGGCCCGCCAGCCTTGGTTCCTGTGCCTCCTTAGGCTCTGGCTGACCCAGGAGAGCGGGTACAAAACACGTGATTATCTGTCAGTTTCCTGCAGGGACTGGGGCTCTTTCTGTTCTCTGCTGCATCCCCCCCCATCTGTCCTTCCCTCTGCCAGCACCACACTGTCTTCCCTTCCGCAGCTTTACCCCGTGTTTGTGCTCCCTCCGGAAGGCTAGACTCCCTTCCTGCTCTTTTGCTAGCTTCCCTTGGGAATGATCCTGCCTTCATCGCAGCCATGCCTGGCCCTCCCTGGTCTCCCGCAGGCCAACCACGTCCTGGATGGGGTGCGAGAAGCCCCACTCCTGGGGGGCGGGGGGGCTGTGTCCTCACCTCCACGCCCAGTGGGAGTGGAAAACTCACGTGGGCCCTGGGTGCTCCCTGAAGATCCCTTTAAGGGCGTGTGCGTGTGGCGGACACATGCAGAGTGGTGCACATTTGTTGGGTGTGCTCCCGGCTTGAACAGGCAGTGCTCCGCCTTCCTGTTTCAGCTCATACTGTAAACAAGCGTCCTTTTCAGGGTCTATTTGGGGCTACGTTTTTCTTCTTTGCATTTTTGTGCTTTTTTTTTTTTTTTTTTTTTGCGGTACGCGGGCCTCTCACTGCTGTGGCCTCTCCCATTGCGGAGCACAGGCTCCGGATGCTCAGGCCCAGAGGCCATGGCTCATGGGCCCAGCCGCTCCGCGGCACGCGGGACACCCCCCCGGACCCCCCCCCCCCCGCCCCGGACCGGGGCACGAACCTGCGTCCTCCACATCAGCAGGCGGACTCTCAACCACTGCGCCACCAGGGAAGCCCTGCATTTTTGTGCTTTTTGTTGGTGATTTCACTGTTTAAAGCGGCCCCGAGAGCAAGGCCAAAGTGCCATCTAGTGTTGCTAAGCTCAGGAAGGCCCGGGTGTACCTCCCAGAGAGAATACACATTAGATAATCTTCGGTCAAACGTTGAGTTACAGTGCAGCTGGCCGGGAATCCAGTGTTAATGAATCAACCACGTATTAGACATGATGTCTCTAAACAGAAACACACATCAGACAAGGTAACCACTGTGACCAGAGGCTCACAGGAACCTGACTTCCTGTCGAGGCAGTGGTTCAGTGTTGGCCGCGTGACTTTAGAACTACTACAAACAATGAGAGTTCACTCTATTTATTGGTACAAAACACCTTTTGTAAGCATCTCCTTCAGGGGCTGTAAATGTTGTATTAGCGGGGCACTGTCGTGGCCCGGGGGACAAGTGCCTCTCCTTTTACATCCTCTGAGCCCGCAGGTGGCAACGGCTCCCTGTGTTGGGGGTTAGACGCCTCTGAGCAATGCACTGGGACCACTGCATCATTGAAGCTGTCATTTCAGAGAAAGGAAATCTCCCCCACCATCCTGCCACGCGGGATAAGGGCAGGAAGTAAAAATTCCTATTAAATCTTCACTTTGCTATGTTTTCCTCACTGTCCAAGTGCCGCCCCCAATCCACCTTGCTGTGCCCACCTCCTCTCAGCTCTCCCACATGCAGACTTTTCTGGAACCTGGGCTGGCAGCATCCCATACCCACCAGTGCAGTCCCTGGAAGCTGGGTGTCGGGCTGGCTACAGGTTCCACTGTGATAATAACGGCAGACGGTCATCAAGAGGCTGCTCCGCGCCCAGCACTGTGCAAAGCGCTTTATAAAGATGAACGCAATCTTCTCAACACATCGGTCCTGTTATTACCCCCACTTACAGATGAGGACACTGGGGTACAGAAAGGGGCTGGAACTTGCCGAGCTACTTACTGGTGTCCTGGGCTCAGCCCCGCTCGTAACGTCTGTGGGGCCCAGACCCATGCATCCTACGTCATCCTCTGTATGGAAAGTTTACGTCTAGCTAACAGTTGGTTGAAATACGTTCTTCTTCTCCAACCTTGACAAATACGCCTTCAGCCAGCTTGGAAGGCCAGGTCCAATCTAGGATTCTTGGATTGCTTGGATTTCCTTACTGGCACCCTTGGCCATGGCCCAGTCCCCGCTCCATCCTGCATCACGAGGGGTCCACAGACATGTATGTGAACACCCAGCCCACCCGTTGTCACACAGCAGCCACCCTGCAAACAGTGGCCCCTGGCACAGGGGCGTGTCCTCTGGCAACACAGTCCTCCTGGGAGGATGCATGCTGAGCAGAGGTCTGCAAGGACCTGGCAGAAGGCATGAGCCTGTTCGACCTTGAACTTCCAGCATCCAGGGACTGGCCCCTGCGGGGACGTCTCCTTGTCCCTGCAGAGAGGCTGGCAGAGGCAGCTCTGAGGCTCAGGTCCCTGGTCTGGTCATGGGTGATTGACAGGGCATGACTGTCTAATGTCAAACTATCTTTGAATTCCTGGGACAAATAT
This sequence comes from Mesoplodon mirus, assembly GCF_964341445.2. Classification (NCBI taxonomy): domain Eukaryota; kingdom Metazoa; phylum Chordata; class Mammalia; order Artiodactyla; family Ziphiidae; genus Mesoplodon; species Mesoplodon mirus. The sequence goes on along the minus strand of NC_138990.1, from coordinate 14,981,053 downwards.
AATTTGATATGTCTTAGTCTGCTCAGGCTGCCATAACAAAACGCCACAGACTGGAGGGCTTAAATGACAGAAATTAATTTTCTTACAATTTTGGAGTCTGGAAGTCCAAGATCAGAGCGTTGTGGTCAGTCTCTTGTGTGGACCTGGTTCCTGGCTTGCAGACTCCAGCACTTACAGAATCTCACTGTGAGAGAGAGAGAGAGAGACAGAGAGAGAACTCCTCTTCTTATAAGAGACCCTCATCCCTCACAGCCAGCAGCATGGTCCCTCCCAGGTGGGCACCTCCAAGGGATGCGTGTTTGCCCCTGGAGATGGGTGCATTACCCACCCAAGGGAGCTGGGGGTGCAGGTTGGGCGGAAGTGAAACCCCCTCTCCTCCCATTCTTAGCACGCTTGTGTCCATGGTCCGCAGCAGCAGCTCTTGGCCAAGGCAGCAGTCCAGAGGAGTGTGGGGAGGAAGAAGTGCAGGCCCTGCGTGAGTGACAGCCAGGCCATGGCCTTTTCCTTTCTGGAACCGGGTTCCCTCCCCCACCTACCCTCACCGCGGGGTCACATATGGTCAAAGTCCTTTGTATGCCTGGCACTCCTCCTTGGCAGCCTCCTCCTGGAATACAACAGCCCAGAGCCAGTCTCCTAGCAGTGCCACCAGGAACACCCCTGGATTGTTGGAGCACTCCCCAGGCTCCCCAGGCTCCCCAGGCTCCCCAGGTACGCAGCTAAGTACCCCAAATGGTACTTCCTCTCCCATAGGCTTAAGGGAGGCATGTGCTTTCTGTGATCCAATTTATTTCCGATCGCTACAGCGTACCCTACGGACTGCCTGCTGGACATTACTGTGCACAGGGGAGCACCGGGTCCCTGCCCTGCGTCTGTGCTAAGTCCGGTGCTCTGGCTACAGAGGAAGTGTCCAGCTGGAGGATAGGGGCCTCAGGGAGGTGGGGCCCAGAGTGCATGAGGCTTAAACCGGCAGCGATGGCGGGAAGGCCTGGCCTCGAAGTACACATGCCCACTGGGTCGTTCCATAAGGTTGTTATGGAGGCCACTGCTGTGTGCCCGGCACTGGGCAGCAAGGACACCTGAGACTGGAGCTTGGCCAGCAGGAGGCTGGCCAGGGACCCGATGTAGTGAGGCAGAACCCTCGGCAGAAGCTGCTCTGGAAGGGCAGCCAAGGCGATAGGGCCCAGGAACCAGGGACTCAGATGACAGGGTAGCGGAGGGAACTGCGTTATGGGCTGGGGAGGGGGTGACGAGCCCTCAGGAGCATGGGAATGAAATGAGAGTGAACAGGTACAAAGAGAAGGTGGTCCTGACGTCCTGGAGGGAGGTACTCATGTTACCGCCTCGGGTCCTTGAACTCTGTAATCGATAGAAATTGATGAGGCCAGCAGAGAAATTCAGGCAAGGCTTTATTTACTGAGACTCATGCTGCTGCAGCACGAGGGAGCGAAAGCAAGTAACAGGTGCCCTTGCTCGCTCGTTGAGGGGGTGGGGTGAGCTGGTCTCTTAAATGGGGTGAGGGTGGGGGTGGATTGGTGGGTGGGGCTTGATGAGGTGGGTGGGGCTTAGGTGGTCTGCCCACCCCCTTGGTGGTGCTGTGTGCAGGGATCATGCGCAGTTCCCTGCTTTTGCTCCCCGTACCTCAGAAGAGGCAGTTGAGTTTTGGCCTTTTGCATTGTATTATTCATTATTGCCACAACTGCACGTGTGTGCAGTTATTTTTAGTCCCTTATCGTTTCTTTGTATTCTGTTGCTGGAGGGGGCATTTGTCCAGGTGTAAGTGCTCCAGTGAAGAGTCCCAGGTCACAGCCTGTCTCATCAAGAGGAACACTGACTTGCCTAAGGTCGCAGGGCTCAACAGGACTCCTTGAAGCAGACAGTCCAGATGCCCCCTTAGTCCAACAGTCCACCTAATGGGTTTAATTCTGCAGCCACGTGCGATAATAATATATCCAGCATTTCCTGAACACTTACAATGAGCCGGACACTGAGTCAGCCATGTCCTCACAGTCCTGTGATGTACATATGGTTATTAGCATCTTCCTGTTACAGCTGAGGGCACTGAGGTCAGTGAGGAAAGTGTCCAAGGTCACACAGCTAGGAAATGGAAGATCTGGGATTGCCAGCCATGTAGCTTAGCCTTGTTACTTAGCCTTTCTGAGGTTCAGCGTTCTCAAATGAAAATAAAGATTATAGGAGGGCCTAAGCCTTGGGGATATTGTGAGGGTTCACAAGTTAATAATGTGAAAATTCTAAGAACAGGGACTTCCCTGGTGGTGCAGTGGTTGAGAATCCGCCTGCCAACGCAGGGGACACAGGTTCGATCCCTGGTCCGGGAAGATCCCACATGCCATGGAGCAACTAAGCTCGTGCACCACAACTGCTGAGCCTGCGCTCTAGAGCCCATGAGCCACAACTACTGAGCCCGCACACCTAGACCCTGTGCTCCGCAACAAGAGAAGCCACTGCAATGAGAAGCCCGCGCACCACAACGAAGAGTAGCCCCCACTAGCCGCAACTAGAGAAAGCCCACGCGCAGCAAACAAAGACCCAGTGCAGCCAAAAATAAATTAATAAATAAATTTAAAAAAAATTCTAAGAACAGGCATAGAGATGAGATAGGCTGGGACCTGGGACCCTTTGCTGCAGTACTTGCACCTGGACAAACATCTCCTCAAGCAACAGAGTACAAAGAAACTATAAGGGACTAAAAATAACTGCACACATGCACAGTTGGGGCAATTATGAACAATAAGATGCAAAAAGGCCACAAACCAACTGCCACTTCTGAGGTGCCGGGAGCAAAAGCAGGGTCCTGAGCATGATTCTGGCACACAGTGTTACCAAACTCAGGTTTGGCTGCTCACCCCTTGAAAGCCAGTACTCAAGAGGCAAGTGTTGGTAGAAAGGAAAGTTGCTTTAACCAGAAAGCTGGCAATCTGGGGGGAAGACTGACCCGTGTCCCCAAAACCAACTCTCAAGATTCTGCTCAGCCGTGGTAGTTTTTAAAGGGAAAAGGGGGAAAGAATCTCAGTGAATCATCAAGGCAGGAGGTCAAACTCTGCGTCATTTTCCATTGCATGCAGGCTGGCTGATTTCTCTTGCTTTAGATGTTATCTTGTCTGTGTGGTCTGACTGCAGGATTGCTAAGGGGGCTGCTGGGGGTAGAGAGCTAGTCATCCTTTAACTACTTAATTCTTCATTCCTACTTCTTTTAATCTAAGAAAAGAATCAACAGGTTAGGTGAGGCATTGTGTGCACTGAATAGAGCATAAGTCAGGAATTAGCTTAAATGTTACCTAGTGATCTCATTTTTATAATTAAGGTTTAAGGGGAATAGAAATAGGCAAACGGGAAAGGGGCAAAAGAGCTGCTTACAAATGCCCACTTGCCAGACATTGTTCCATTTCTGTGGGGTTAGGGGCAAAAGTTCATCTTCTGTCATTTCTTCATGCTGACATAGGGCACCATATTCTCAGAGTGGAAGATGTGGACATGGGTCTGTTGCACCTGTCTGTTGACAATTTAAGTTGCCTGCTTACATATACAGGCAGAGCCAACTACAGTTATTTTGATGGCCACAAAAATACAGATTATTATGAGCGGTAATGTTAATTCCATTCTCTTGAGGCCAGTTCTTGGAACTGTGCCAGCAGTGGATTCAGCATTGCTGAGGAGGGAACAGCTCGTGTCATGGCTGTAGCCTGGTCATCATGCAGATAACTTTTTCCCTCTGGTGGCAGTTGTAGCATCTGTAAAACAACTCAGGAATGTGCATCAGACACTGAAAGATTCTGTGACTCTATTGTCCTAATCATTAGCTACTTGAACCCGCTCTTTCGTGACTCAGGGAGGCCTGGGAGACTTCAGCTTTTCTACAAACAAGAGGCAGGGGACAGGGAGGGGCCTTTGTGCTTGGGGGAGGGGTGGTACAGGGTTCTGCTTGGTTCCAACAGCACCACCTAAGCCCCCCCTCTGGCCCCACCCATAGATCCGCCCCTACCCTCGCCCCATTTAAGCTCGCCCCTCACCCTCAGGGAACGAGCAGGGGCACCTGTTACTTGTTTTCACTCCGTCATGCTGCAGCACGAGTTCCCAGTAAAGCCTTGCCTGAATTTCTCGTCTGGCCTCTTATCAATTTCTATTGATTAAAGAGTCCAAGGACCCAGGTAGGTAACAGAATCAAGCCAAACCACGGTTAGCTGTTGTTAGCTATTATGCAGATGCATTTCTGAATTTCAAACACTGACATCACTGAGCCCTTGAAATTGAACTTCAAGGAGGCAGTGCCTGGAGATGGAGCAAAAGGAGGCTTCGGAGGCATGTTTTCCAGCACAGGAGGCTTCCATGACCAACAGGACTATTTATCTGTACCTGAACTCATTTCTTTGCAAGTCTAGTTGACTTGCTTAAAACCAATCAGTGGAGACTTACAGGCTTCCAAGAGTAAGAGGAACTAGATTAGATTACCCTCCTGGATGAAACAACTGAAAAGAAAAAAGACAGAATATATAGAATATGGTTTTTCAAGATGTTGGACAGCAGACAATGAAAGACAGTAACCCCTGAGAAATGGAAAACAAAAGATGTAGCCTTACTGGCCACTAGAGCCAGGCAGTCAAGGGGCAGCCCCTGGGCAGAAGCTGCAAAGACCAGGGCTCCAGACAAGGATACCAGCTCCTTTTTGGGAGATGCGAGTCACCTGGAGAGAGGCAGAGGGAGCGCGCAAAGATGGTGCCCACCTGCCCCCGTCTTTGCAGACTGTTTCTGTTGGCCCCAGGTGTGTGTTATATTAGATGCCCGCCCCTCAGGCCAGAGCTTTAAGATCAGCAAATAAGACTCTTTCACAGCAAGTCTGAGCGCTTTTCAGTCGGCTGCCTCTTCTCTGCCCCTCCGGGCTGGTGAGTCCACACATGCTCCCTTTTAGAACTGTTTCTCTGCTATAACCGTGCAGGGCTTGTGATATAAGTCCCGTGGGCTTTTAAAACTAGATGTTTGGGGGGCTTGTCTCTCAGGGGCAGGTCTTAAAAGTTGGGGCACCAGGTGTGAGGTTCAAGCCCTTTGCTCCTCAGGGAGAAGCTCTGGGTTTTGACCTCCTGCTCGTGGGTCACGGTGTAGGAAGCGGGGTTATCACAAGATTGCGTCCCAGCCTTTCCTTCCGGCTTCCAAGTGAATTTTTTTTCTCATTTATCCTATGTGTAGGAGTTGGGTTTCTCTCAGAAGAAAATGTTTCCTATGTGGCTGCAGATTCAGTGTTTCTATGGGAGGGGGTGAGTTCAGGATCCTCCCACACGGCCATCTTGAACCAGAACCCGTTTGGCATTTTGTTGAAAAGTTAGACATACGCATCATGTCCAGCTATTCCACTCCTCCCTGTTTACTCCAGAGGAGGAAAGCAGATGCCCACACAGAGACTTGTGCAAGAATACTCATAGCAGCTTCATTTGTAATTGCCCCAAATTGGAAATAATTCACAGGTCCATCTACAGGTGAACAGGTAGACACATTAAGGAATATCCACACATGGGAATGATACTGGGCAAAAAAAAAAAAAAAAAACTATTATAAAAGCAACCACAGGGGGCTTCCCTGGTGGCGCAGTGGCTGAGAGTCCGCCTGCCAATGCAGGGGACATGGGTTCGTGCCCCGGTCCAGGAAGATCCCACATGCCGCGGAGTGGCTGGGCCCGTGAGCCATGGCTGCTGAGCCTGTGCGTCCGGAGCCTGTGCTCCGCAACAGGAGAGGCCACAACAGTGAGAGGCCTGCGTACCGCAAAAAAAAAAAAAAAAAAGCAACCACAGGGATGAATCTCTAATAATGGCAAGTGAAAGAAAACAGACAAAAATTTCTAAAAAATGGAAACAAACCTGTGAGGGGTGAGGAGAGGCAGAAGGGAACCTGGGGGAGTAATTGCTATGTTCATGACCTTGATGGTGGTAATAGTTTTACAGGCGTATATGTATGGCAAAATTTGTCAGATTGCACGATATAAATATACACAGTGAACTGTATGTCAATTATACCTCAAAGCTGTTTCTGAAAATCCAACAGTGAGTATTCCTCACCTGAGGGGAAGCTGCAGCCTGGGTAAGAATGAGCCTGCCCTGGGCCACTCCCAGCCAGGGACCGAGGTGGAGAACCCTTGGCCATGGGCCTCAGCTCAGAATGCCATTCCATACACTGCACTGCCACCCTCTGGCCAGGGCCAGGCTTCAGTGCTGGGCAGGCAGGGTGGCCTGACAGGGAGGCCACGGGGCTTAGAAACGTCTACCCAGGGGAACATCTCCTTAAGGATCGTGGGTGCTGCTGTCCTAACCAGGGCCCCAGCTATAGCAGCAAACTCAGGTGCCACAAGGGCCAGGTGGGCAGTGCAGCTGAGTGGGGATGTCAGGTAGGGAGCCAGGGGTGATGGGGGGACTGTGGGGACACTGAGGGCAGCCACTGCTCAGCTCCACACACTTGTTGCCAGAATCAGGGCCCAGTGTTGCCAAGTCTTTTTTTTTTTTTTAAAGAAAAGCTAGAAGTCCAGGTTTATATGGAAAACCTTCCAATGTTTTAATGGCAAATTTATTCACTGCTTGCGCTTGTGCAGACCTATCAAAACATGTCTATGGGCCAGAATCAGCCTGGGGGTTGCCAGTTTGCAACCTCCGAGCAAACGCCTTGGATTTTCTTCCCAGGAGCCAAGCCGTGAGGCAGGAAGCTGTGCTCACTCTTGTAAGACCCAGAGGGGGAGCCCAGGGCCGGGAGAGCAAGACATCCACGTATCTATCAAAATGTTACCCACTTGGGTTCGTTAATCAATAGAAATTGATGAGGCTGGACTAGGAGCTGAGCCAAGGCTTTATTGGGATTCATGCTGCAGCACGAGGGAGTGAAGACAAGTAACGGGAGCCCTTGCTCGCTCCCTGAGAGGGGCTAAAATTGCTTTATAGGGGCCCTTCTCCTTTGGCAATAGTTGGTCTTCAGGAGACCCTTTTTTTCCAGGTTTTAAGAAGAACTTGGTCCCCAGGGTTTATTTGTGAAGGAACTGCCAGTCTTCCCCCAGGTATGTCCCTCGACATTGAACTGGCCTGAGTAGCGAAGGGAGGATTGGATGGGCCTGTGGGTTATTACCGGCACGCAAATCACAGGCAAGCGTTACTTCTTTTACTGTCCTTTTGAGCCCCTTCCCTGAGGCCCTTTCCTTTTGCATCAAGTCCCATGGTGCACCCCTCCCGTAGTGGGTGGCATCACGTAAGCTCTTAACAAGTTTCCATTGTTGGACCTCAGTGGTTAGAACCGTGTTATCCTTTTAATACCAGCCTGTGCTTCCTTCTCATAGCCCTATTTCTCAGCATTTTCTTGTTCTATGGGGAATACTGGGGGAGGCTAGGGAGTTCAGGGGGGCCAATCACTAGGGCCATAACTTGCTCAGGCTTCTGCAGTCAAGCTGCTGTTTTGCAGTTCAAACACCATTTCTCTTCCCGTGGCTCACAAAAGATCCATCCCTCTGATAGTCCCTAGAGTGTATTACTGCCAGCTGGGTCGGGAGCTGCCCTGCTTTTTTTTTTTTTTTTTTTGCGGTACGCGGGCCTCTCACTGTTGTGGCCTCTCCTGTTGCGGAGCACAGGCTCCGGACGCACAGGCTCAGCGGCCATGGCTCACGGGCCCAGCCTCTCCGCGGCATGTGGGATCCTCCTGGACCGGGGTACGAACCTGCGTCCCCTGCATTGGCAGGCGGACTCTCAACCACTGAACCACCAGGGAAGCCCTGCCCTGCTTTTAAAAGTCAAGAATTCAATCTTTGTTTTATGGGAGAATTTTTAGCAGTTAACGTTCCTCTTTCTTTCCAAATGGCAGCATGAGCATGTGGAGCCCATATTTAGAGGCAGTAAAAATACCTGATTTCTTATCCTTCCCTAATTGTAAAGCTGTCATCTCTGCAATTAGTTCGGCCCTCTGGGCCGACGTCTGTGGTGGCAGGTCCTCAGCTTCTATGACTTCATCTAGACTCAGGCATACCCCACCTTTTGGGTTTCCATTTCCATAAAACTCCCATCAGTAAACCATCCGACCTCAGGGCTGTCAAGAGGCTCATCTAGAAGATGAGGAGTAAGTTTGTTCTCTGGTCTCTACACACTGATGCAGTAAGTCTGCACTCCTGACACCTGGAAGCAGAGTTGCTGGGTTCAGGGTTTGGTGCACCTTTAAGGTAAAGTCAGGGTGTCCATCAGGAGGGCCTGATATCTTGTTAACCTTCCCCCTGTCAACCAATGATGTTCTTTGACCTCCAGCACAGATTGTACCTGATGAGGGGTCAACACATCTAGGTGTTGTCCCAGGGTGAGCTTGGGAGACTCATTAACCAACAGGGTTGTGTCTTCTACTGCCCGCAGGCAGCTTGGCCATTCCAGGGCTATTGAATTCAGATGTGATGAAAGGTAAACCACTGGTGTCTGATCCAGTCCCAGCTTTCGGGTCAGGACTCCTAGTGATGTCCCTGACCTCTCGTGAACATACAGGGTGAAGGGCTTGTCCAAATGTGGAAGCCCCCTTGCTGGTGCTGTGCTCAACTCAGTCTTCAGAATCTCAAAGGCCCTCTGGTGGTCCTTATTCCATTGAAGGGGCTCCGTTTCTTTTTCATTTAGAGCCTCATATAGGGGTCTGACTCTAAGGCCATAATTTGGAATCCAGATATGTCAGAACCGAGCCATCCTGAGAAAGCCTCAGAGCTGCCTCCTTGTGGTTAGAGATGGTAATGCACCCATTGCTGTTCTTCAGTCTATGGCCAGGGCTCGTGCCCCTGGGGTCAAAATACTTCCTAAACACTGAACCCGTTGCTGTGAGATCTGAGCCTTGGTTGGAGAGATTTAATATCCCCTTTCTGTCAGAAAATTGAGGACCTTAACAGTATTCTGATATGAATCTTTCTTTGTCTCACTACTTAATAAATCATCAACATATTATAGCAGAGTTCCCTTTTCAAGGCTCACTTCCCTCAGCTCCCTTGCTAACACGTTTCCAAAAAGATGGGGCCTGTCCCTAAAACCCTGTGGCAGCACTGTCCCAGTATATTGGGTAGCCTCCAGGGTGTCAGGGTCCCTCTATTTAAAGGTATTGAGAGTCTAGGGGCTTCCCTGGTGGCGCAGTGGTTGAGAGTCCGCCTGCCGATGCAGGGGACACGGGTTCGTGCCCCGATCCCGGAAGATCCCACATGCCGCGGAGCGGCTGGGCCCGCGAGCCATGGCCGCGGAGCCTGTGTGTCCGGAGCCTGTGCTCCGCAACGGGAGAGGCCACAGCAGTGAGAGGCCCGCGTACAGCAAAAAAAAAAAAAAAAAAAAAAAAGGTATTGAGAGTCTAGATGTGGGGAAATACAGAAAAATGCATCTCTGAGGTCCAACAGAACGACTGAGTGCTGTCTGGCATTTGGGCGAGGAGGGTATATGGGTTTGGTACCAATGGGTGAATAGGGCTGATGGCCTCATTTGCTGCTTGTAAGTCTTGCTTCAACTGATATTCCCTGTTAGGCTTGTGAACGGGGAAAATCGGTCTGTTGCAAGGGGATTGGCAGGGCCTAATGAGTCTGTGTTCTAGGAATTTGCTGAGTAGCGTTGGATCCCCCTCAGAGCCTCAGGCTTTAAAGGATATTGTCATTTTCAGGCGTACCTTTCCCCAGGCCTTAATCTTATTTCTATCGGGGGAACACGTTTTGACCTTCCTGGCACTGAATTATCCCAAATTGCAGGATCTACCTGTTCTCTAATTTCTTGGGGGATGTCTTGGGGAATATTTTGATGACCAGCAGGCGGGTCATCTGGGGCTACTAATAGATGCATTCTCTGTTTGAATTCTCTACCTTCTTGGACTTCACCCTGTCCTAAGACTATACTAGCTCCTAATTTATTTAGCAGATCTCTTCCAAGGAGGGTGACAGGGCATTCTGGCCTTTACAAAGAGGAGTGAATAATAATAATGGACCCGACTCCGCAGAAAAGGGGGCATGTAAATCGCCTTCCGTTTGGCTGTCCATCGACTCTAGCCACAGCACAGTCTTGGTTGGAAAGGGGGCCGGCCGGCCAAGTCAGAGCAGAGCAGGCAGCTCCGGTGTCTACAAGAAATTCACTTCTCCTGTCTGACACATGGAGGGTGACCCAAGGCTCTGCTTTTCTTTATTAGCCTCTTATCCTTCTTGGCCTCCTGTTAAGTCTCGGTGATTATGGACCTTGAAGGCCTCCTCTGCCGAGGTTGACAGTGGGGTTTGGGGCCCAGCCTCAAGCTTTTGTAATTTTCCCCTGGTATCTGCAGCGGACTAGGTGATAGATGCACAGCCGAGAGCCACCTCCCTTCTGCAGACTCAGGGTCTGTACTGGTGTCCTTCCTAAATGCCTCTGTCACCCAGCTCAGGAAGACCGTCAAGTTTTCATCTTTCTTCCTTTGTCACTGCTTGGACCTTCTCATAATTTACAGGCTTCACCATATGCCTTTTCATTCCTTCCGATAGATAAGTAATGTAATGTCTCATCCTGGCCTGGCCTACAAGAGCTTCCTAGCCCCAGTGTGAGTCATACTCTGGGAACGTGTCGCCACCTGCTTGATAGATTTGGTGGTGCGGGTGGGTAGCCAGTAGGCTATCTGTGTGTTCCTCGGCCTTTTTCCGTACATGCTCCTTTTCATCCAGGGTGCAACAGTGGGCCAGAATAACCATGATGTCCTGCCAGGTCAGGGAGAACATCAACCCCAGCCTGATACATTCGTCCCTAAACTTGTCAGGGTTCTCTGAGACCCTGCCAAACCCCTCCTTACAGGTTCCTAGGTCCCCCACCGAAAAGGGGACATGTACTCCAGTCATCTCTCTGTTCTCATCAGTTACCTTCCGGAGCGGGTAAAGGCCTTGTGGGGCAGAAGTGGGCGCTCACTTTGAACCTGATTGGAGCCCCACTGGGGAAAGCACTGGGGGCTCCAACTTTGGGATTTCTGATTTGACAGGGTAAGCTGGGGGTCCCAGGGGCTGAAGATGATGGTGGTGGGGAGGAAACGGGCCTGAGAAGGAGGCTCAGCGTGCCAGGGGGTAGTTGGCAGTTGAAAGAGGGGGGTCCGTGAGAAGGTCTGGCTCTGACTCTTTTGGGGGTGACACAGGAATAGAGGCTACACAGACACGACAGAAATCCCTAGGATTGGGGTCTCAATAAAGTTTCATAAAGGCCTGCACATACGGCACCTCTCCCCATTTTGGGGACTGCTTATAAAATAGGTCCAGTTGTAAAATGATGTTAAAGTGAAGGGATCCGGGGGACTTCGCTGGCGGTCCAGTAGTTAGGACTCCAAGCTTCCACTCTGAGCAGGGGGCCTGGGTTCCATCCCTGGTCGGGGAACTAAGATCCTGCAAGCCATAAGCACAGCCCTAAATAAATAAATTAATTAATTAAAGTTAAGAGATTCATTCTCTGGCCACTTCTCCTGGTCACCCAAGGCATATTGGGGTCAGGCTGTGTTGCAAAAGAAAATCAGCTATTCCTTTTTGAACCGTCTAATTTAAATTGTCCCCATTTGTTAGGAATGCCACACAGAGGAGAATCTCTGGGGATTCCCTGAGTGTTTTCCATGTTAACAAATAAATCTGGGGGCTAACAACTAGAAAACGGGGTGGGGAGGTGTGGATGGGTTGAAGCCTAGCATAAAGACAAAGGGGGTCACAGAATTCCCTCCCCAGAGTTCGTGACACAAACAAGGAGTCTCCAGGATGAAAGGGACGGGAGTGTAGGTATGAGGGCCAGGAGAGAAGTAAGGGGAGGAGGAACAGAAAAGACAGACAGAAAGAAAGAGATTGCTGGTTCAACCTGCCCCCCATGGGTGTCTATTCCAGCACCAGTCTGCGCGCTTCCAGAAAGATCCAGTGAATGAGGGAGCACCCTGTCCACTGCCCACCGGGGTGATCAAGCCTGGCAACCAGCCAGTTGTACGTCGTCTGTGAGACTGCAGCCCACAGGTGGGACCCTCACCCACGAGTATATAAGTCTGTGGGACTTGAACTCACAGGTTTATATAGAAATCTGCTGCTTCAGCCAGTTTTTTAACAGGACTTCTCTTGGCGGCAGAGAAATAAAGGTGAGAGTGCGATGATGATCGGGGTTGCAGCCACTACAAGATTTGAAGGTTGAAGCTCTATCACTCTCAGAAATCTCCCGTCAGGGAGAGCCCGATGGATGGATCAGGGTCTGCACGGTGTGAGGTGAGCCTCTCCCATCTCTGCTTATCACCCGTCAAGGATGGGCCGTTGCCAGTTGAGATTTCCAGAGGCTGGGCTCGAGGATGGGAGTGGCAGTCCAACGAATTTCTTGGTCTTCAGTGTGATTGACCTTGGTGATGGCAGTGGTGATGTGGTGAGGTTTCTGAGTGGCCCACACAGCAGCAGGCGTGAAGGTGGTTTCTTTGAAGTTTCTATCAAGTCATCCAGCCTGGTTTGCAGGGCTTCGGGAAAAGGGCAGTTTTAGTTCTCAGTGATGCCAGGTCAGGAGGGTGGGAGAAAAATTGGAAACGTTAGTTTGGAGAGTTGTAGCCAGATATTGGGGGAAAGTAGAAAAATTAAGAACTTGGTTAGAACTGGCAAAATGTGCAAGGTGGAATCCACAAGGGTGCGCTCTAGTTTTCCATTAAAACAGTGGTCCCCAACCTTTTTAACACCAGAGACCGGTTTCATGGAAGACAGTTTTTCCATGGACTGGGGGATGGGGGAGGATGGTTTTAGGATGATTAAAGCGCATTACATTTGTTGTGCACTTTGTTTCTATTATTATTACATTGTAATATATAATGAGATAATTATACAACTCACCATAAGGCAGAATCAGTGGGAGTCCTGAGCTTGTTTCCACTTGCCACTCACTGATAGGGTTTTTTTTTACAATTTTTTTTTAAATTAATTAATTTTATTTTTGGCTGCATTGGGTCTTCATTGCTGCGCGCAGACTTTCTCTAGTAGTGGCGAGCGGGGGCTACTCTTCATTGTGGTGCACGGGCTTCTCATTGCAGTGGCTTCTCTTTGTTGCAGAGCACGGGCTCTAGGCGCGTGGGCTCAGTAGTTGTGGCTCGCGGGCTCTAGAGCACAGGCTCAGTAGTTGTGGCACACGGGCTTAGTTGCTCCGCGGCATGTGGGATCTTCCCGGACCAGGGCGAGAGCCCGTGTCCCCTGCATTGGCAGGCAGATTCTTGACCATTGCGCCACCAGGGAAGCCCCCACTGATAGGGTTTTGATACGTGTCTGCAAGCGATTTATTATGGTCTCTGCACAGTCAAACCTCTCTGCTAAGGATAATCTGTATTTGCAGCCGCTCCCCAGCGCTAGCACCACCGCCTCAGCTCCACCTCAGATCACCAGGCATTAGATTCTCATAAGGAGGGCGCAACCTAGGTCCCTCGCATGCGCAGTTCACAGTAGGGTTCACGCTCCTATGAGAATCTAATGCGGCCGCTGATCTGACAGGAGGCGGAGCTCAGGCCGTAACGTGCGCGATGCGGAGCAGCTGTAAATACAGATGAAGCTTTGCTGGCTTGCCCGCTGCCACTCACCTCCTTCTGTGTGGCCTGGTTCCTAACAGGCCACGGACCGCTACTGGTCCGTGGCCCGGGGGTTGGTGACCCCTGCATTAAAGCATAAAAATTCCTCTACAGTTACCCCCTTTTGATCCTTCTTTACCCAATGAGCCTGGTCTCGTTAGATTTGGTTTGATTGTTTACATACGTGCAGCAAGAATGATAATTGGCCACATAAGCAGTTTTGAGTTTGCTTTGCTGGAACTTTTCATGAGGAATCTCAGATTAAACTTTTAAAACCCTCTGGTGGCTAGGAAGCCAGTCTAGGAACTCTCCAGCAGATTTCCCTTGCAGTACCTATAGATTTGGATGTAATCCTCCCTTCTCAAGTCCCCAAGGTATCCTGAGGTTCCTGGGCCCCTCAGGAAGGGACCTTCCTTACTCACCTGTAAACAAGGCATCAAGCCAATTTTTCTAAGAGGCCTTTGTAAGCCTTGACTCCACAGTCAACCTTGGTTCCTTAGAACTGTCTGGTCATATCTGATTCTATGCACCATTCTGAAATATGACACTTCACTCAAAACCTTGGTGCTTTAACCAGTGTTTCCAATTATGCCCCGTTAAAAGGAGAACAGCTTTTCAGGAAAGACTATTGCCCTGCGTTTGCAGTGCTTGCATCCGCTTGGGAATCTAAATAACTTGATTTGGGGAGAGAAGAGGGTCCTCACCTAACTTCTTTGCAGTTAACATTTAATGCTTTCGGGTCCTCTGTTTGGCAGGGAGAGTTGGTAATAGTAATACGCTCTTTTTGGAAGATAAGCCTGGACAGCTTGAAAATGTTAGGTACGGGCATGGTATTTAACCCTGGAACTGCACCTTAAAAACCAGCAGAGTAATAGAATGTTCTGTTGCCTGGGTGCCCATTGAAATTTATAAGAAGTTCCAGAAGACACTTGAGGGTGGGCAGGTCTGCTAAGACAGTATAGTCTCATGACTGGGGTGCCCAGGGACCCTTTCACATTTCCTATGAGGTGAAGACTTGTCATAATGACACTAAGATACTGGCTTTTTTTTTTTTAAACCATTCTCAAGTAAACGATGGATTTTTTTTAAAAGATTTTTTTCATGTGGGCCATTTCTTTTAAAGTCTTTATTGAATTTGTTACAATATTGCTTCTGTTTTATGTTTTTTGGCCACGAGGCATGTGGTATCTTAGCTCCCCAACCAGGGATCAAACCCGCACCCTCTGCACTGGAAGACAAAGTCTTAACCACTGGACCGCCAGGGAAAGTCCCCAGCAGTGGATTTTTCTAACGAGTAGAAAGCAAATGCCCATGAGAATCTAGATCCATGTCAGTTTCTTATATATTCATGAATTATAATAAAGATGACTATATACATAAAAAAGAGAACAGATTCTTATTGAACTTATGCAAATAATTATATTGCCATGGAAATAAGAATGTTCAGTAAGAGTTTCTAAGTTCTGGAGGGATCAGGTAGGGAGAAAAGATAAGTGTTTTATTTCTGTTAACAAAAGTATAAGCTAGGACTTCCCTGGTGGCACAGCGGTTAAGACTCTGAGCTCCCGATGCAGGGGGCCTGGGTTTGATCCCTGGTCCGGGAACTAGATCCCACATGCGTGCCACAACTAAGAGTTCACATGGCACAACTAAGGAGCCCGCCTGCTGCAACTAAGGAGCTCATGTGCTGAAACCAAGGAGTCTGCCTGCTGCAACTAAGACCTGATGCAACCAAAAAAAAAAAAAAAATATATATATATATATATATATATATATATATATAAGCTACTAAACTCTTATAAGTTATAGATAGCCTAAGTGAGAGGGATTCCTTATGTCTGAAAAATAGAACTTTAAAGAACCAGCAATGTTCCAAAACAATAACCCTAAACATCCTTGATCAGCTTATTCAGTCCCATGTAATCAGCTCTTGTTCCACTTGATTCTGGCTTAGCAGTTTCTTGATCCCATCAGCTTCTAAATAGCTGATAAAGAGTCTATTTGACAAGAAAATTTGGTTGTTTCTATGACACACAATAAAATTAATAACCAGAAGTATGAATGATAGCATTATACCAGGACATACCATGTGGATGGTAGGGTATTAACAAATTTCTGTGAACTTTATACAACTTCTGAAATAGTTATAGTAATAACGTTTGCACGTACAGATATAACCTAGGAAAGCTGAAAGCATCTCTTCTTATTTAATAATGCCTTTCCATGCAATTTAACGTGTCAAACAAACCTACTTAGTTTAACAGCTCTCCTTTAACAAGGTGAAAGGACAAAGCCTTTGAGATTTTCCAGGAACCCTCTGCGAAATCCCAAAGTTAGCTCAAGGCCAAAAAACTTCATTTCAGATTTTATTTGGGAAGACAAAATTGTGAAAAATGTAAAAACCCTTAGCTCTTTTAAAAGTGAGAAGTCTCGGGTCTCTTTAATAATTGAGTACATGAAAAAGATTAGCATAAAGCGTGGGAAGTTATTCTGAAAAGACATAAGATCTTGGTGTCGTAGGCACGTTACTCGAAAGGTAAAGAAAAGATCTTTTACAATCTCTTATTAAGAGCAGACCAATAATCCAAGAAAACGTTGTCATTCTGACAAGAAGACTAAATTCTAGTTTTGCACCAGCGTACTTTTGCTATTAAGGCTCATTTAAAAAAAAAACTTTTAGTGAAGTATAGTCGATTTACAATGTTGTGTTTAATTTCTGCTGTACAGCAAAGTGATTCAGTTATACATATATATTATTTTCCATATTTTTTCCATTATGGTTTATCACAGAATATTGAATCTAGTTCCCTGTGCTCTACAGTAGGACCTTGTTGTTGTTTATCCCTCCTATTTATAATAGTTTGCATCTGCTAATCCCACACTCTGAATCCTTCCCTCCCCCAGTTCTCCTCCCCCTTGGCAACTACAAGTCTATTCTCTATATTTGTGAGTCTGTTTCTGTTTCATAGATATATTCATTTGTGTTGTATTTTAGATTCCACATATAAGTGATATCATATGGTATTTGTCTTTCTCTTTCTGACTTACTTCACTTAGTATGATAATCTCTAGGTCCATCCATGTTGCAGCAAATGGCATTATTTCATTCTTTTTAATGGCTGAGCAGTATTCCATTGTGTATGTATATACCACATCGTCTTTATCCATTCCTCCGTCGATGGACGTTTAGGTTGTTTCCATGTCTTGGCTATTGTGAATAGTGCTGCTGTGAACATTGGGGTGCATGTATCTTTTCAGATTATAGTTTTGTCTGCATATTTGCCCAGGAGTGGGATTGCTGGATCATATGGCAACTCTATTTTTAGTTTTGTGAGGAACCTCTGTACTGTTTTCGATAGTGGCTGCACCAATTTACATTCCTTCCAACAGTGTAAGAGGGTTCCCTTTTCTCTACACTCTCTCCAGCATTTATTATTTGTAGACTTTTTAATGATGGCCATTCTGACTGGTGTGAGGTGATACCTCATTGTAGTTTTTGTTTGTTTTTTGTTTTTTGCGGTACGTGGGCCTCTCACTGTTGTGGCCTCTCCCATTGCGGAGCACAGGCTCCGGACATGCAGGCTCAGCGGCCATGGCTCACGGACCCAGCCGCTCCGCGGCATGTGGGATCTTCCCAGACCGGGGCACGAACCCGTGTCCCCTGCATTGGCAGGCGGACTCTCAACCACTGCGCCACCAGGGAAGCCCCCTCATTGTAGTTTTGATTTGTATTTCTCTAATAATTAGCGATGGTGAGCATCTTTTCATGTGCCTATTGGCTATCTGTATGTCTTCTTTGGAGAAATGTCTATTTACGTCTTCTGCATATTTTTCAACTGGGTTGTTTGTTTTTTTGTTATTGAATTGTAGGAACTGTTTTTATATTTTGGAAATTAAGCCCTTGTCGTTCACATCATTTGCAAATATTTTCTCCCAGCCTGTAGGTTGTCTTTTCATTTCGTTTATGGTTTCCTTTGCTGTGCAAAAGCTTGTAAATTTGCTTAGGTCCCATTTGTTTGTTTTTGCTTTTATTTCGATTGTTTGGGAGACTCACCTGAGAAAACACTGGTACGATTTATGTCAGAGAATGTTTTGCCTATGTTCTCTTCTAGGAGTTTTATGGTGTTATGTCTTATATTTGTCTTTAAATTAAGGCTCACTTTTTTTTCTCTAGTTGTAGCAAGTGGGGGCTACTCTTCGTTGCGGTGTGCAGGCTTCTCACTGCAGTGGTTTCTCTTGCTGCGGAGCATGGGCTCTAGGCGCATGGGCTTCAGTAGTTGTGGCATGCAGGCTCAGTAGTTGTGGCTCACGGGCCCTAGAGCACAGGCTCAATAGTTGTGGCGCACGAGCTTAGCTGCTCCCTGGCATGTGGGATCTTCCCGGGCCAGGGCTCGAACCTGTGTCCCCTGCATTGGCAGGTGGATTCTTAACCACTGAGCCACCAGGGAAGCCTCCTCATTGTAATTTTGATTTGCATTTCTCTAATAATTAGTGATGGTGAGCATCTTTTCATGTGCCTGTTGGCCATCTTTATGTCATCTTTGGAGAAATATCTCTTTAGGTCTGCTGCCCAATTTTAAAACAATATTTCTTTTATTTATTTGTTTGGCTGTGTTGGGTCTTAGTTGCGGCACATGGGCTTCTCTAGTTGTGGCGTACGGTCTTTCTAGTTGTGGCACACATGCTTTAGAGCATGTGGGCTCAGTAGTTGCAGTGTGCGGGCTTAGTTGCCCCACAGCCTGCGGGATCTTAGTTCCCTGATCAGGGATCAAACCCACGTTCCCTGCATTGGAAGGCAGATTCTTAACCACTGGACCACCAGGGAAGTCCCTTCTGCCCATTTTTTGGTTGGGTTGTTTGTTTTTTTGTTATTGAGTTGTATGAGCTGTTTATTTTGGAAATTAATCCCTTGTTGGTCACATCATTTGAAAATATTTTCTCCCGTTCCATAGGTTGTCTTTTCATTTTGTTTATGATTTCCTTTGCTGTGCAAAAGCTTGTAAGTTTGATTAGGTCCCATTTGTTTATTTTTGCTTTTGATTAGGTCCCATTTGTTTACTTTTGCTTTTACTTCTTTTGCCTTGGGAGACTGACCTAAGAAAACATTGGTGTGATTTATGTCACAGAATGTTTTGCCTATGTTCTCTTCTAGGAGTTTTATGGTGTCATGTCTTACATTTAAGTCCTTAAGCCATTTTGAGCTTATTTTTGTGTATGGTGTGAGGGAGTGTTCTAACTTCACTGATTTACATGCAGCCATCCAGCTTTCCCAACACCACTTTTCAGCTGGGACTTTTTAACAAAAAGACAGATTAGGGCTTCCTTGGTAGCACAGTGGTTGAGAATCTGCCTGCCAATGCAGGGGACATGGGTTCAAGCCCTGGTCCAGGAAGATCCCACATGCCGCGGAGCAACAAAGCCTGTGTGCCACAACTACTGAGCCTGAGCTCTAGAGCCCATGAGCCACAACTACTGAAGCCCACACACCTAGAGCCCTTGCTCCACAGCAAGAGAAGCCAACGCAATGAGAAGCCTGCACACCACAATGAAGAGTAGCCCCTACCCGCCACAACTAGAGAAAGCCCGTGCAAAGCAATGAAGACCCAACGCAGCCAAAAATAAATAACTGAAATAAATGTTTATTTTAAAAAAATGACAGATTAACAAAGAAAAACAAACAGTGTATTAGCCTGCACAGGGGGAAGAAACCCACGTGAAGAGTAACTCAAAGTGGTGGCATAGAACTCTGGGTTATAGAGCATCTTCAACAAAGAACAATCAACTTGTGGAGAAATGACAGGACAAAGGAAAGCCTTCCAAACTGTGGGAAGGTAAACATGTGGGAGGAAATAATGGAGTGAGGTTTGCTTGCAGATTCCTCTGGTACCACCTCTGGGCTGAGAAGAGTCTGTCTCCAGTAAAAGAATTTATAACCTGCCTTTAGGTAAAAGGGAGGATAGAGACAGCTTTTCCGCATTTGATGCCTCTTCATTGCCTTCAGCTCCAAATTATTTTTATGTCAAAAGGCTTATTTTGGAGTGACGTTCTGATTTCCTTCATTGGCTTAATGCTTATTCTATAATAAAACCGTTTTTCTTTTTTTACTACCGTTGTGGAGTGTTACGGGTTGGGAGAAGATTTCACTTTTTATTATATTTTCCCAACACCGCCTCCTCCAAGGCTGCCCCCGAGTTCTTGGGAGGAGCCCCTCCTTGGCCCTCTGACCCCATCCACTGGCTCACGCAGGCCCTGAGCACAGGCTCTGGGCTCCAGAGGTCTGCATGCACTTCAGGGCAGAGTGGCCAGTTGGAAACCAGGGACAGCAGGATTCAGACATACGGAGTCATTCTTGAGAACAAGAGGACAGGACAAAGCAGAAGGAGGCTGGACTGTAGGAGGCCAAGTTGAGGCCATTGCCAGCCTAGCTAGGAGCCCCACCGATTCTCAGTGCCCTGTGGGAGGGGCCAGCCTGGATCAACTGAGCAGAGAGGCACAGGGGCAGGACTACTGAGGGCAGGGCCTGCCTGGTGGGCGCTGCGCACAAGGCTGACTGCATTGTATGCAGGAAAGCAGAGGAGAGACCCTCATTCCAGCGTCACGTGTCCTTTCAGATAACCGTTTAGTTATAACTTGAGCCTGGAGGGCACGGGTCCTTTCAGCCAGTTGTGGATGCTGACGTCACCGGTCTGACATCAGTGTCCCTGGGCCACACTGGGCCCCGCAGTTCCTGAGGCTGAATGAGTCTGAGGCACGAAAGGCATGCTTTTGCCTGGCTGGTACACTGGGGCCATTGTTTTCAATAGATGAAAATCAGGCCAGTTGGAAGAGGTCCATTCAACCCCCGTGTTTACAGATGAAGAGCCGAGGGTCAGAGCGACAGGAAGTGACTTGCCCAGGTCACAGAACGAGCTGGTGGCAGAGCCAGGGCCTGCCTGTGGATCTCAGCCCCCAGGCCCAGGAAACTCCCTCCATTCTGCATCAAGATAACTTTCAGTGTGGCCATCCCAGATGCACATTTGGGTTGCTTCCACCTTTGGGCTATTGTGAATAATGCTGCAGTGAACATGGATGTGCAAATATCTCTTCAAGACCTTGCTTTTAATTCTTTGGGGTACATGCCCAGAAGTGGGATGGCTGGATCATACGGTAGTTCTATTTTTAACTTTCTGAGAAACCACCATACTGTTTTCCACAGCGGCTGCACCGATTTACATTCCCACCAGCAGTGCATAGGGTTCCAGTTTCTCCACCTCCTCGCCAGAACTTATCTTCTGTTTTTTTTTTTTTTGGATAGCAGCGACCCTAATAGTTGTGAGGTGGTCCTCTTTCTGTAAGGACACCAGTCCCATCGGGTTAGGGCCCATCTTAACGGCTTCACCTTAACTTGATGGTTAAGATGCAAAGACCCTCTTTCCAAAGCAGGTCACAGTAACAGATACTGGGGGACTTCAACATCTCTTTTAGGAACACAATTCAACCCATAACACATATATTCATATATACAAAAATATATTGTTTATTTTCTTACATAAATAGTATACTTTTTTTTTTTTTTTTTTGCAGTACGCAGGCCTCTCACTGCTGTGGCCTCTCCCGTTGTGGAGCACAGGCTCCGGACGCGCAGGCTCAGTGGCCACGGCTCACGGGCCCAGCCGCTCCGCGGCATGTGGGATCTTCCTGGACCAGGACACAAACCTGTGTCCCCTGCATTGGCAGGCGGACTCTCAACCACTGTGCCACCAGGGAAGCCTAACAGTATACTTTTTTACAATTTTTTTTTTCACGTAACAGTATGTCTTGGAGCTCTTTCTACCTCAGGATGTTCATTTAAGCTGCTGCATGTTAGTACATGATATGGATGTTGATTTAACAACTTCACCCATGGTAGATAGACATTTAGCTACTTGGATATTTCAAGCAATGCTGTAAAGAACATTCTTTACAAGCCTCTTTGTGCATCTGAGTATGTCTCTAAAAAAAAGATCTAGAAATGTCATTGTTGAGTTGGAGGGTGTGTGTGTTTCTATTATGAAATATCTACTGCCCAGTTGTCCTCCAAAGCGGCTGCACCAGCTTACACTTCCACCAGTCTTGCCACAATCTTGCGAACCCTTGATGGTATTATCTTTCATTCCCTATGGTTTGATCCCTTTGCTGCCTTGATTTGTCTTCCCATGCTGGCCTGCATCTTCTCACCTGCTCTTGGTACGTCCTCTGGGGTGAACTGCCTGTTTGCATCTGTGTCACTGAGGGTGAGACTCTGCTGCATTTAACAGAAAGGACAAGGTCACGGTGGTTTAAACCCATATGTGTTTTGTTTTCACATCAAAAGGATCCTATCATAGGCCTTGGGGGGCTGGCTTGGCAGCTCCAGGGTCACTAGGACCTGGATTCCTTCTGTCTTTCTGTGTCTTCTGCATCCTTAGTATGTGGCTTCCACGCTCAAGGTTGCCTCAGGATCACCTCACACCCACAGTCTAAACTGTGGTTAGGAGGAAACAGAGGACAGGCTCTTTTAAAGAACTTTTCTGTTGGTCCCACTGACAAGACACTGGCCAGAACTGAGTCACGTGACCCACTTATGTGCAGGGAGTCTGGGAAATGTAGTTTTCCAGCTGGGTACACTGTCAGGAAGAGGGGCTGGGTAATGGGTGAATGACAGCCGTCATTGCCCCAGGATCCTGTCCCCTTCTCAAAGAATGAGGAAAGTGGAAAGAGTTGTAGGCGTGTTGGATCAGGGCCTGGCGGTAACGGGGGGTGACAAGGAAGGGGCACTTCCGACAGCACCTCCTTCCTGTCTCAAGAGCAGGGTTCCCTCCGACAGCAGCAATGCTTGCGGGGGCCCCAGCACCCCAGCGATGAGAAGGCCTGCGGGGAGGAGGATGGAGGGGGCAGGAGAGCAGCCCCCGGGACACTCTGCACCCGGAGTCAAGGGGCGTGACTGCTGAGAACAGATAACGTGGTCCCGGGCCCCCAGCCCCGGCAGTGGAAGGCGAGGTTAGGCTAGAGCAGAGGCTGGGAGGGAATGTGGGTGGGGCCCAGCGGGACCGTCGGGGGCCTGAGGCTCTCCCTGGAGTTGGGGTGCATGGCAAGAGTCCTTCGGAGGGAGGCTGGGGAACCAAGGCAGACGGTGGAGGTGTCTGAGGTCCCCCGGGGGCGCCTTCACCAGGAGAGCCTCTGAGGTGGGGGAGGGGTGGGTGGCTCAAGGGGGCACAGGGCCCACAAGGGCTCCTGTCTGGGCCTCGGGACAGGCTTCTCCGAAGCACAAGAGTGTAAGAGGGAGCGGAGGGGAGCCGGGGGAGAGAGGCCGGAAGGGAAACCCAGATGAACGGGCCGGGCAGGTGGAGCTTTCTGCTGGAGCCGTAGTGGAGATTAAAAGGAGAGATGTTCTAGGCTTGAAAAGATGAGGGAAGAGGGTGGGGCAGCTGGAAGAGGGAAGGAGGCTGTGCCTGGGGACGGGGATGGCAAAGGGCTGCGGTGCCCCAGCCAGGTCCGCACCCCTCCCCCAGTGCCTCTGCGCCTGCTGTCGGCCTGGAACACCCTTGGCCAGTCTCTGCCCTGCAAAGGCAGATGGGCATTTCTCTTTATTTATATTGCGTTGGCCAAAAAGTTCATTTGGGTTTTTCCATACCTTTTTGGCCAACCCAACATGTATACTTATATTCACCTATTCTCCGTGGTCAAGAGTAGGTAAACTAATACAAATAAATACTATTTCAAACAAAAGTAGGAAGTGATGGAATAAAATTTATATTTTACCGCAGGACAAGAATATTTAAGCATAACGTATTCCCTGCCCGTACTGGGCCCTCCCTCATCTGCATTGTGCATTAATCAGACCTCCTCAAAGGTGGGAATGCCTGCTTCACCGAAAAGATCAGTGTTTTATTATCCTTCTTCTCATGCCAGCAGTTTAACTCCTTACAAGATACATTTTTCCTTCCTAATCCTGTAAGGGGTCATGGTCACCTACTTCACCTTGTACAGGCAGATCTGGTCTTTAGTGAACATTATGTAAAATGTCAGTGTGCTACTTGATGTACGATCCCTTGTCTTGAAAATGTACACGACTGTGCCTTCGACTTCTAACAGGCGGAACCGTCTTCAAGAGTTTTCTCAAAGACTGTCGCCCAGGTTACAATCCCCAGGTAGGCTCCAGTAAGATTCTCTATTTAGATCGACTGTTGATTAATTTTTTGGCAATAGAAGGAAGGGTTTTAGAAATCCCTAGAGATGAGACCGACCCTGTGTCAGATATTAAGTAACCATCTCTCAGCTCCAAACCCACCGCCTATTCTCTGCCGGGTGATGCTGCGTCGGGTGCTCCGCAAATCACGTTTCTGCCTTGCCAGCCACTCCCTGTCAGTTGATGCCTAGGAGAGGCATGTGAGGGAGACTGCAGGGATGGAGGGAAAGGGACCTGGCCCCTGACCCACCTCCCCACCCTGTGAGGGTCCCCAGCCATCCTTCTTACCCACCCCCAGCAGCGGCTGTTCCTTCCTGAGGCTGCACTTTGCAGATTTTCTAACCCTCAGACCCAGCTTCACCGTGTCCTATGGAAGACACGAGCATCAGCCGAGCAGCACCCCCCCGGGGGGTCAGAGTTTCCACTCTGTGGAGCCCCTCTTCGAAGTCTCTGAGTTTTTCTCTTTGTTCCCCTCCCTGGCTTTCCCAGCTCTTGGGGTGGTTGCTTCTGGGAGTTGCTACTTACCCGATACCTTAGAGTGAGTTCTCTTTTTACCCTTTCAATATCAACAACTCTGTATACCCAGTAAGCAGTTCTTGTTACAAGCAAGTTCC
The DNA here is from genome assembly GCF_964341445.2 of Mesoplodon mirus. NCBI lineage: Eukaryota > Metazoa > Chordata > Mammalia > Artiodactyla > Ziphiidae > Mesoplodon > Mesoplodon mirus. Next base: position 14,956,720 of record NC_138990.1, on the reverse strand, counting down.
CTGTACATGTATCAGGTTTCTGTCGCCTGACTAGACACTTGCTGTAACAACGCCCATCTCGATTTTCACATAGGAGGTGACTGAGATCCAGAGGCAGGACCATGAATTCAGTGCTCTTATTCATCTGTAAGAACAGAGAGATCGTTTCCCAACTGGGCTTCCTTTTTTTTTTAATGAATTTTTATTGGCATATAGTTGATTTACAATGTTGTGTTAGTTTCTGCTGTACAGCAAAGTGAATCAGTTATACATATATCCCCTTTTTTAGATTCTGTTCCCGTATAGGTCATTACAGAGTATTGAGTAGAGTTCCCTGTGCTATACAGTAGGTCCTTATTAGTTATCTATTTTAAATATAGTAGTGGGTATATGTCCATCCCAGTCTCCCAATTTATCCCTTCTCCTGCTGGGCTTCCATATTGACAAAGTGTAGCAAGGATGCCCACCGTGTAGCTCAGCATGTCCGTCTCAGTGTCCTCCTTTCTTTCCACACTGGCCGCCTCTCCTACTGGCACACGGGGACTTTCCACCTTCACGTCTACAGGTGCCCACTCTCTCCCCACGACCTGTGTTCCTGCCCCAGTGGCTCCTTCGGCAAGAGGGAGGGCAGCTCTGATCCCTCCACCTTGCCCTCCAGGGCAGGGTCCCCCTGTCCTCTGGTTCTGCAATATTTTTAATTCCTGAGGAACTGGCACCAGATCCCACTTGGGCAAACCCAGTTGTAAACGAATTCCATTCATTCTCATCCAGGGAAAAGTATCTCTAGGAAAAAGATTTCTGTTAGGAAAAATAACTCTGGGCTTGGACTCAGAAGATCTGAACAATTTGCCCCAGAGCCTCCTGGCAAGCAGGGAAATTTGGAAGACTGTTCTGTTTCCTTCCTGGGGAAATAAAATAAGCTTGTGAAAGTTTCCAGAAGGAAACTTTCCAGCCAACCATCCCCCCAAAACAAAGGAAGTTTATCTGCATTGGAAATGTGACCCCAACTGCCCACTGCAGCTCCACACAAAGTCTGAAGTGTCATTGCTGAGATGGGGCAGGGATATCATAAACAAGAAGAGACATTTAATCTAGAATGAGCAGGGTTGAGATATCAACCCACTGAGAGAGAGACCCTGCATGGCCTGTGAGAGCTCTGCTACAGAGAGATACAAATGTGATATTGTCCCACTTAATCTGACAAAGAGTTTTTCCCTCCCTGATTTGAGGATTTATTCATGTGAAAATCTTACAAAGGGACACAAATGCAATACCAACCTTTTATTTCATAAATCTTTTTTTTTTTTTTTTGGCTGCATTGGGTCTGCGTTGCTGCGCGCGGGCTTTCTCTAGTTGCAGCGAGCGGGGACTACTCTTGGTTGCGGTGCACGGGCTCCTCATTGCGGTGGCTTCTTTTGTTGTGGAGCACAGGCTCTAGGCACATGGGCTTCAGTAGTTGTGGCACTTGGGCCCTAGAGCGTGTGGGCTTCAGTAGTTGTGGCACGCAGGCTCAGTAGTTGCAGTGCACAGGCTCAGTAGTTGTGGCGCAGGGGCTTAATTGCTCTGCAGCATGTGGGATCTTCCCAGACCAGGGATCGAACCCACATCCCCTGCATTGGCAGGCGGATTCTTAACTACTGCGCCACCAGGGAAATCCCTCGTAAATCATTTTTAATGAAAAAAAAAAAATGTGATGAAGTCAGGGCTGTCGCAAGAATCCAAGGCGAACAGTGTGTTGATGGTGCAGTCCAGAGGAGGGCGGGTTGCTTCTTTAGCCAGATGTCAACAGTGCACCCAGCACATCTGAGGTGCTGATGAGTAAACGGAGACTTCCTCTTTGCTTTGAATCATCACTAGGAAACAGGACTCTGGCCTGGAAACTCGGAGCCTGGAGTCCTAGTCTTACAGAATAGCAAATGTGTAGCAAATTCTAGTAGGAAGCAATGAACTTCCTATTTGCCTCAGCGGGGGATTAAGAAAGAGTATTACAAAAAAAAAAAAAAAAAAAAAGAGTATTACGTCTGTAAAATTATTGGAGAAGGTCCTCTAATAGGTATCATATTATGCTTGTACAACTTCAACTTTCCCCAGACCACCTCTCTACATACTAGGCCTGTGAATTAGGCAAAGAAGGGATGATTATGCTGATTTGACAGTTGAGGAAACTGAGGCACAGAGAGGCTAGGGGTCTGGCCCAGCTTCCCATTGCTGGGTCCTTTTAGAGCTATGATTACACACACACACACACACACACACACACACACACACACACACACGTCTTGTGTTCTATGGTTGTTCACTGATTGTCACATCTTGTTTTTTCGGTTTTACAAAGGGATCACTTATTCATTCAACACATTTGTTTATTTGTTTGTTTATTTATTTTTGGCTGCGTTGGGTCTTCATTGCTACACAGGCTTTCTCTAGTTGCAGAGAGCAGGGGCTACTCTTCGTTGCAGTGTGTGGGCCTCTCATTGCGGTGGCTTCTCTTGTTGTGGAGCATGGGCTCTAGGCACGCGGGCTTAAGTAGTTGTGGCACACGGGCTTAGTTGCTCCACGGCATGTGGGATCCTCCCAGACCAGGGCTCGAACCCGTGTCTCCTGCATTGGCAGGCAGATTCTTAGCCACTGTGCCACCAGGGAAGCCCTCAACACACATTTATTGAGTACTACTATGTACGTTTCTCTTTTTTCTTTCTTTTTTTTTGCGGTACGCGGGCCTCTCACTGTTGTGGCCTCTCCCGTTGCGGAGCACAGGCTCCGGACACGCAGGCTCAGCGGCCATGGCTCACGGGCTCAGCCGCTCCGCGGCATGTGGGACCTTCCCAGACCGGGGCACGAACCTGCGTCCCCTGCATCGGCAGGTGGACTCTCAACCACTGCGCCACCAGGGAAGCCCTCTCTTTTTTCTTGAAGAATAGTTGATTTACAATGTTGTGTTAGTTTCAGGTGTACAGCAAAATGACTTGGAAGATATATATATATTTTATATATATATATATATATACACATGTACACATGTTCTTTTTCAGATTCTTTTCCATTATAGGTTATTACAAGGTATTGAATAGTTTCCAGTGCTATACAGTAGGTCCTTGTTTATTTTATATATAGTAGTGTGTATCTGTTAATTCCAGACTCCTAATTTATCCCTCCCCACTTGCCCCTTTGGTAACCATATGTTTCTTTTTAATGTCTGTGAGTCTATTTCTGTTTTGTCAATAAGTTCATTTGTATCATTTTTTAATTTTAAAAAATATTTATTTGGCTGCGCCAGGTCTTAGTTGCAGCACGTGGGATCTTCGTTGCCATGTGCAGGATCTTTGTTGCAGCATGCAGCATCCTTCAGTTGCAGCATGTGGAATCTTTTTTAGTTTCGGCATGCAAACTCTTAGTTGCAGCATGCATGTGGGATCTAGTTCCCTGACCAGGGATCGAACCTGGGCCCCCTGCGTTGGAAACACCTGAGCCCCCAACCACTGGACCACCAGGAAAATCCCTGTATCATTTTTTAGATTCCTCATGTGATATATAGTTGTCTTTATCTGACTTAATTCACTTAGGATGATAATCTCTAGGTCCATCCATGTTGCTGCAGTGGCATCATTTTATTCTTTTTATGGCTAAGTAATATTCTATTGTATATATATATATATACCACATCTTCTTTATTCATTCATCTGTTGATGGACATTTAGGTTGCTTCCATGTCTTGGCTATTATAAACAGTGCTTCAATGAACACTGGGGTACATGTATCTTTTCGTATTATAGTTTTCTCTGGATATATGCACAGGAGTGAAATTGCTGGATCATATGGTAACGCTATTTTAGTTTTTTAGGGAACCTCCATACTGTTCTCCATAGTGGCTGCACCAATTTACATTCCCACCAACAGTGTAGGAGGGTTCCCTTTTCTCCACACCCTCTGCAGCATTTGTTATTTGTAGACTTTTTAATGATGATGGCCATTCTGACCAACATGAGGTGGTACCTCATTGTAGTTTTAATTTGCATTTCTCTAATAATTAGTGATGGTGAGCATCTTTTCATGTGCCTGTTGGCCACCTGTATGTCTTCATTGGAGAAATGTCTAATTAGGTCTTCTGCCCATTTTTTTTTTTTTTTTTTTGCGCGGTATGCGGGCCTCTCACTGTTGTGGCCTCTCCCATTGCGGAGCACAGGCTCCAGACACGCAGGCTCAGCGGCCATGGCTCACGGCCCCAGCCACTCTGCAGCATGTGGGATCTTCCCAGACCAGGGCACGAACCGGTGTCCCCTGCATCGGCAGGCGGACTCTCAACCACTGTGCCACCAGGGGAGCCCCTGCTCATTTTTTGATTGGGTTGGGTGTTTTGTTGTTATTATTGAGTTGTATTAACTGTTTGTATATTTTGGAAATTAAGCCCTCGTCGGTAGCATTGTTTGCAAATATTTTCGCCCAGTTTGTAGGTTGTCTTTTCATTTTGTTTTTGGTTTCCTTTGGCTGTGCAAAAGCTTGTACATTTGATTAGGTCCCACTTGTTTATTTTTGCTTTTATTTCTATTGCCATGGGAGACTATCCTAAGAAAACATTGGTTCACTTTACATCAGAGAATGTTTTGCCTATGTCCCAAGAGTTTTATGGTGTCATGTCTTATATTTGTCTTTAATCCATTTTGAGTTTATTTTTGTGTGTGGTGTGAGGGTGTGCTCTAATTTCATTTATTTACATTGGCTGTCTAGCTTTCCCAACACCACTTGCTGAAGAGACTGTCTTCTCTCCGTTGTATTTTCTTGCCTCCTTTGACAAAGGTTGACTGTAGGTGTGTGGGTTTATTTCTGGGCTCTCTATTCTGTTCCATTGATCCATATGTCTGTTTTTGTGCCAATACCATGCTGTTTTGCCTACTGTAACTTTGTAGTATTGTCTGAAGTCTGGGAGGGTTATGCCTCCTGCCTTGTTCTTTTTCCTCAGGATTGCTTTGGCAATTCTGGGTCTTTTATGGTTCCATATACATTTTAGAATTACTTATTCTAGTTCTGTGAAAAATGTCATGGGTAATTTGATAGGGATCACTTTAAATCTGTAGATTGTTTTGGGTAGCATGGCCATTTTAACAATATTAATCAGAAGAGATTTTTAATTAAACACAAAACAAAAAAACCCCAACTGCAACTGGAAAATGTACGTGTTGCAAATTTGTGGTTTACTGGCCCAAGGGAGCTGCCCGATTGCACAGCTATGGCTGTGCAAGATGGTGTGTTATTGGCTAAAGGGGCCAGAACTCAGAGTTCTGGTTTAGGGAAAGCAGCTGGGAATTTGAAAGGGAGAAATCCTGGCAGTGTGAGAAGAAAAAAGATAGAAACCTTGAGCATCAGCTGCCTTCCCCAGCTGACAGTTCAACTAGGTGTCTATGGGGGGACACCTGGTGAAGAGAAGCTTACTCTTGGGAGAGCTATGTGGAGCAAGAGCTGTGAGTTTGATGCTCCTCCCCCTGGTGCATTCCCCAACTACTTGCATCTCACCTGGAAAAAAATCTGAAGCTTGATGGACTGGAAGGACAGAGCCCAGAGGGGGTGGAGGAGCTCGAAGATGGGGGAATCTCTATCCTAACAAGGAAGTCACGGAGAGGATGATCCCATCTCTGCCCAGATCCTTGGTCAATCTCCAAATTTTGCAGGCAGAGGGAAGACCTATGGAATCAGGCCCTAAAAGCAACAGTGGGGGCTTCCCTGGTGGTGCAGTGGTTGGGAGTCCACCTGCAGATGCAGGGGACATGGGTTCGTGCCCCGGTCCGGGAAGATCCCACGTGCCGCGGAGCGGCTGGGCCCGGGAGCTATGGCCGCTGAGCCTGTGCGTCTGGAGCCTGTGCTCCACAACGGGAGAGGCCACAACAGTGAGAGGCGTGCATACTGCAAAAAAAAAAAAAAAAAAAAAAAACCATAGTGAGATATCACTTCACACCCACTAGGATGGCTAATAATAAAAAGGACTTGATAACAACTATTGATAAAGATGTGGAGAAACTGGACCACTTATCTGGACACTGCTGGTGGGAATGTAAAAGTGGTGCAGCCAGTTTGGAAAACAGCCTGGCAGTTCCTCAAAGGGTTAAACTGAATTACCATGACCCTGCAATTCCACCTTTATGTATATATCCACAAGAGTTAAAAATATGTCCATACAGAAACGTGCTTGAATGTTTATAGCAGCATTATTCCCAGTAGCCAAAAAGTAGAAACAACCTAAATGTCCAGGAACTGATGGATGAACAAAATGCAGTAGACATACAGTGGAATATTATTCGTCCATAAAAAGGAATGAAGTGCTACAACATAGATGAACCTTGAAGTGAAAGAAGCGAGTCACAAGACCACATATTGGGACTTCCCTGGCGGCGCAGTGGTTAAGACTCTGCCTGCCAGTGCAGGGGACACGGGTTCGAGCCCTGGTCTAGGAAGATCCCACGTGCTGCAGAGCAGCTAAGCCTGTGCACCACAACTACTGAGCCTGCGCTCTAGGGCCTGTGAGCCGCAACTACTGAGCCCGAGTGCCATAACTACTGAAGCCCGTGTGCCTAGAGCCCATGCTCTGCAACAAGAAGCCACCCAATGAGAAGCCCGTGAACCGCAGCAAAGAGTAGCCCCCACTCGCCGCAACTAGAGAAAAGCCCATGTGCTGCAACAAAGACCCGAGGCAGCCAAAAAAAAAAAAAAAGACCACATATTGTGTTATGATTTTATTTATATGAAATGTCCTGAAGAGGCAGATCTGTAGACAGAAAGTAGGTTAATGGTTGCCTTCCCCTCACAACCCCTTATCTTGCTGCCTAGAATATAATGTGATGGCTAGATTCCAGCAGCCACATTGACACACAAGGATGAGGGTTACACATTAGGGATGGCAGAGAGGAAGCTGGAATGCTGGAATGATCCTTGGTCTCTTTATGAGTTCATGGAACCGCCACACTAGCTCTGGACTACCCACCTCCTAATGTACTTTACATGAAATAAACTATCTCACATACCCACTTATTTGGGTTTTTTATTATATGCAGCCAAATGAATTGACACAGCAACCATATAAGTGAGGGAGAAGCTTGCGAGAAGCAGGGTGGAGGGGAGGGGAGTTCATTGAAGAAGCTGTTACCACTCTTGCCAATTTTATCGGCAGCTCGGCCCCTGCCTAGACCCCACTACAGAGAAGTATGCTGGACTGAGAGAAGGAGCAGGCTTGGCTAGTTCTAATCCTGGGAATAAGAGCAAAGCAAGAGGACCAGCGCTCCCCCGGCCTGGGAAAAGATGCTGGAGGCTTCAGCCCCAGCAGGACAGGGTATGAATTTATTTATTTAGCTGCGTCGGGTCTTCATTGTTGTGCGCAGGCTTTCTCTAGTTGCAGTGAGCACGGGCTACTCTTCATTGCAGTGCGCAGGCTTCTCATTGTGGTGCCTTCTCTTGTTGCGGAGCACAGGCTCTAGGCACGTGGGCTTCAGTAGTTGTGGCACGTGGGCTCAGTAGTTGTGGCTCACAGGCTCTAGAACGCAGGCTCAGTAGTTGTGGTGCACGGGCTTTGTTGCTCCGTGGCATGGGGGATCTTCCTGGACCAGGGCTCGAACCCGTGTCCTCTGCATTGGCAGGTGGTTTCTTAACCACTGCGCCACCAGGGAAGTCCAGGACAGGGTATGGATTCTCACTCGGCATCACTGCTTCTCCTACTAAAGCATGCCCACAAGTCTAATCCTCTCAATACAGCAGAGTGGCTAACATTTTGGCCACGACTTGGAAAGCACATTCCTAAGGGGAAGGGCTTGGTTTTTGTTTTGTGTCGTTTCTGGCCTAGGGGCAAGTTCTTTATTATCAGGAGTAATTTCCAATTATATCCGTCACTGCGCTGACCTATCATTCAAGCTCTCTGTTTGCCCAGTGAATGGTGACAGGATGCTGTGGCAGAGACCCAGGGCCTTACAAGGACAGAGTTACCTGGATCAACATCTACAAGTACTGAGCCTGTGACGTGAGCACGTATAGTGTGGCAGCTAATAAAGATCTAGAAGCAGATGTCCTGGTTCAAGGCCAGCCTCTTGACAGCTGTCTGCTCTTATGTGAATTACTTTACCTCTGTGCACCTGTTTCTCCTCTGTAAAATGGGAGCCGTAACAGTTACGTTCCTCACAGGGATGCTAAGGAGGCTGAAAAAAGTCATCCACAGAAGGTACTCAAGTAGCCACTTAATGTTAGCAGTTTTTACTGTAATCACCCTTTAGCAGAATTGATAGGCCCAATGGACCCAATCTTGAAATCCCCACTCTGCTACAAGACAAATCACCTCAGCCCTTAAGCACTTCCTGCCTTATACTGACACATGCGTCTCTTGTCCAGCTAACGAGTCTGCCTCCCCCTTGAGCATAAGGACTAGGTCTGATACTCATGTTGTGGGCACTCAAATAGTTTACCAAGCAAATTATTCCAAATGATTTTATTTTTAAGCATTATATATACATTTATAAGCACACTTATGATGTATTTTATACACATGGATTTGGTAGCTGTTAAAAGACAAGTGCCTACTGGGAAATTCCTTTCTACAAGAATAAAGTATGGAAACAGAGCAATTTAGGAGACAAACTATACATGGATACAAAGAATGGACACAGTTGCCTCATCAAGGATAGTAAGGACCCTCTCCTCCCTCCTAGGTGGTCACCACAGAACAGAAAACTTTAATCAAGGACAGAGCGTCAGGCAGCTGGTTCCCAGACAGTGAAGGAGAGACGGGAAGAGCAGCAGACACACAGCGCGGTCAGCTGTAGCCTCGCCAGCAGCCCACGGCACTGAAGCACCAAGTGCAGGCATCCTGGTCACTGAGGAAGCAAGGGCTTCTCTCCCCGCGGACTCAGTCCCCCTGCCGCACCAGAACGTCTGAAAGATCCTCAGTTCCTTCCAGCTTTAGATTCTGAAGGAAGATCAAACACACGTGAACTCTGGTATCCACAGGATACACGAATCAGAAAACAAACCCTGGAGTAACAAGGTGGTGACTACAAAGAACGAGGTTTGTCCCATGACTATAAGTAAAACTGTCACAGCAAATATAATCTGCATGAAAAAGCTGGTTCCAAAGCCTTGCCAACTGCAGGGGGAAAAAAGCAAGCCTGCTCTGATTTCTGCAACAATCTCCGTCAGCGGTCTAAGAGCTAAGCTCTCGGCCCTGGAAGGAGCTGTGGGAAGTGATGGGGAGGCCACCAGGGGCCATGGCACACGTGTATCAGCCCTGCCATGCACGCCCTTCTCCAGGCCCTTCCCTCACTGCTCGGGAACCTCAACCCTTGGCGATGGCCGTGACGGCCACGCTCTCCCTCCCATCTCTGCACAGGCCTTTTCCCTGCTCCCACTGCCTCCCCGATCCTCCCATCCCCTGGATCCTCCACCAGCCCCAGGCAACCGTCCCCTCAGGGCTAAACAGCCGTCAGAAGCCCTTCCTCACGCAGAAGCCTGACTGCACCAGGACCATCGCTCCCTCGCCTGGCACTGGAGGCGGGCATGGTGTGGTGGCGCACCTCCTCTCCTGCTAAAGATGGACAGCACAAACCTCACCTCCCAGGTGACAGCTGAGGGGGAGCTCGTTACCAGAGCAGTAGATGAAGAGTCCAGATGGGAGTGAAAAACCGGGAGCAGGCAGGCCTAAGAGGGGTCACATTCCGGCACAAGGTGTTGTAAGATTTCTCTTGGTGGCTCTAAGCTCTGAGTTACCCCAGATCCCTGCAGATTATCTGGTAACTGTTGGCCAGCGTTACCAGTCAGATCTTCTCAAATAGCCCAAAGCTCAGCCCAACAGGTCATGGTCTTGGGGCATCTCCTGAGTCTTCAAATGCTGAGCCTGGGGGCCCTTAGAGAGATTTGGTCACAGCAAAGCAAGAGAAGCTGGCTCTGCCACTGGGGGAGGCGGGGTGGTGCCAGAGCCAGAGCACACGGGCCTCAGTGAAGCCTGGAGTCACTCATGCTTTCAGCCGCGTGTCTGCTTGGCCCCAGTCTACCGGGAACCGAGCAGAGGTGCTAAAGCTGCTCTCTCACAGCAGAGACATGCGGCCCAGGGCAGCACTGATCCTCCAGCTGCTGCGACTGAGTGATGTCACTAACGCTTAGAATTTGGACTCAGGGTAAGTTTCTGAGCTTTGGTGGCACCCGACATTTTAGGGGACTGCGCGGGCTAGGGGAACACACCCAGTGGCAGAGTCCACCAGCACCTACGCCCACTAGGATGCTGTGAGATTCCAATGGCACTCAGAAAAGTTTAGCAGGGACTACCCTGGTGGCACAGTAGTTAAGAATCTGCCTGCCAAGGCAGGGGACACGCGTTCAAGCCCTGGTCTGGGAAGATCCCACATGCCACGGAGCAACTAAGCCTGTGTGTCGAAACTACTGAGCCTGTGAGCCACAACTACTGAGCCCGTGCGCCACAACTCCTGAAACCCGCACGCCTAGAGCCCACGCTCTGCAACAAGAGAAGAAACCACAATGAGTAGCCCACGCACCGCAATGAAGAGCAGCCCCCACGTGCGCAACTAGAGAAAGCCCGCGTGCAGCAACGAAGGCCCAATGCAGCCGAAAGTACAAATAGAAAATAAATAAATTTATAACAACAACAACAAACAGCTTGGCAGCGTTCCTTGGAACGCGTCCAGCCCCAGCACTGGTGATGCTCCGGCACGAGCTACCGCCCAGCCCCCAGTCCTGGGGACACGAAAGGACACCAAGCCTCAAGCAGCGCCGAACGCACAGGCGTGCTGGCTGCCTCGCTGGGGTGCCTCCCGGGAAGCGTCCACCGGGCCCTGAGAAGATGCGTCTCGCCTGCTCCCCAGGGACGGCCCCACAGCCGCTCGGCCGTCGGCTGGCCCGGCACGCTGTCACGGTCAGCACTCCTGCCGCCTCCCTCCTGCGAAAGACATCTCTAGTCCCGAGACGCCGTCACGGCCCACGGCGGCTCGGCCCTGCGGGCGCTGCCTCTACGTCTCTGCTCTCCCCCCGAGTCTGTTTCCATCCAGCCTCATCTCTCCCCTCTTTTCTCCGCCACGCTGCCCGCGTGTCCTGACGTTGGCACTGGCAGGAGTTGGCCTTTAAAGCCTTTGACACCCAGTGATGCAAAAGCACCTTATGTTTCAAGTTGGGAACTGAAAGATCACAATTTCAGCATCTAAAATTTTCCCATTTGGGTCCTCCTCATAATTTTCATTTCTAATCATACCTGTTGGCCTTTTTCTAAGTTATTGTTAGGTGTCTGGTTAATCCTCTGGGTTGAAGGTACTACATAAGTTGCTGTATCTTAGATGTCCTATGAGGCCGCCCATGAATAATAAAAAGCTCCAGGAGGCTGACACAGAGAATACGTCTACGCTTACCAGATTTACCCACCTTTTCATTGGCTAAATGTAGGAGACATGCAAAGGCCAGAGGTATGGAGAGGTTCTGAGCCATGAGGGGAGGCAGGCTGTAAAACAAAGAGGCTAGTAAGTATTTAGCTTCACTGCAATTCCAGGAACAAAGGCTCTTTCATCAAGTATGAATACACATGGTCAGTGAATAAGCTAATGAGAAATAAAGAAACAATTCAGATGCCTTTTAGAAGCAGGTTTTTCCAGTTTCTTATTTGGAAATAAAATATTTCCTGTTCCATTCCAGCCACTGGTGCAGAAAAATGCCTTTTTAAAGGTGGGCTACATTAACTCATTTATCAATGCAGAGAAGAAACAAAAACTGTGAGAAGTGTGAAAATGGCAGGTTGTGTGCAGAGGGGTCTGTCATACCAACATCCTGGGCTGGCGCTCCCTCAGCTGGGGCTCGGAGGAGGAGGGGGCTTGGGGGAAGAGGGGGAGGGGGAGGAGGAAGTGGGGGAGGGGGAGAAGGGAGGGGAGGGGGAGAGGGGAGGGGAGGGGGAGGGGAGGGGTCTGTTGGCAGGCACCTCTTCTGCAGGTCCTTTGTGAGCCCACTGAGCTTCTTGTCAGCCACCTGTACTGGGTCCCCTGCTTCTCCATTTTCTCTGTGGTTTGCCTGACAGAAGAAAGGACACTTAGAGATCAGACTAGGCCCAGTTCACTTTTGAGAGAGCAACATAAGCTTATAAAGCTGTATCTCTAAAAAGAAAAGCCTACATCAGAATGAAACCAAAACAATTTCTTCGGTACATTTTGAAGAAAAAGGATCCATAGAGGGACCCAGTACCTCAGCCCTAGACCCTAACACTGACATCGACGGGGGTCAGGGGTGGGCGGGTGGACAGGACTGGGTGATAATATAGATGAAACATTGATAATGGGCACTGAAGTGGTCATTGACTATACTATTTTCTCTCTACTTTTGAATATTGTCATAATAAAGAGTTGTTTGTTTAAATAAACCTATATTAACCAGAATCCCTGGAGGACAGCGTATTATGAGTCATTTAAATTCAAAGGTTAAACAGAACCCTCTTCCTACTTCTTAAAAAGTACATTTCTCTTATATTTGCACCCCATCCCACTTTAATTGATAAAACCTTATGAATATGACTGAAGCTTTATCTGACATCCAAGACTATACAGCTCAGGGTCCTTAATCAAATCATGCATTTTCACTTCTCAACCAGCAGGGGAAGATATAATAGAATGTGTTGAGTTTGGAAAGCTCAGAACATTGTCTGAGCAGAAGTCTAGGAGATGGAAGGATTCTAGTTAACCAGAGTTCCATTTAGTTGGAACAAGTTAATCAGCATCATATATATACATATATATGTATACATAATATATATAACTACTTTCCTACTTTCCCAAATCAGAATTGTTAGATCAAAGAGCTTAAACATTTTAGGGTACCTGAGATGTTAGAAGCTGCTTTCCAAAAGGGTTATTTATCAACTTAATTTGCACCAGCAGCAAATAAGCACTCCAGTTCTTCCTCTAACTCCATCCTGAAAAATGTTGTTTAATTGCTAAAGCTGTTATTTTAAAGCTGCATAAAGATGCCGTCATTTGTAGTTTTTGATTACGGGCAAGGTTGAGAAATGTCCCATACACTAGTTTACCATCTGCATCACCTTTTGTGTGACCTGCCTGTTCATATACCTGGTTCATTTCAGGGGTGCAATGTCTTTCTTGTATTTCTGAATGAATGCTTTCCACGTTAGCGCTACTGATCTAGGAGCTCAGACACGAGCCGCACCCTCCTCCCTGCTGGGCACCTACAGAATGAGTGGCACCCGTTACCTCTGCATCCGCCTGCTTGGGGGTCTCCGTCAGCAAACTCCACATGCTCTGCTTCAACCTCTTCATGTCCATCTTTTTGGCAGCCTTAGCATACTGAATTTCAATTTTATTTACCTGAAATAGGTATGTGACGAGTAAAAATAAGCATAAGAAAGAAGCATTTACCACCAGCTCTTTGTAAAAAGAAAGTCTGGAGTTCAAATAATGAAAAAATCTAGTTTATACCACAAAGTTACAGAGCTTTCTTTGGATATACACAGAGTCCCTCATTTCAATCTAATTTATTTTTGATCAAGTACAGTCTTTGTTAAGGATATCCTGGAATTCCAGTGTAAGAGATAAGTGAATCAAATATATATGAAAGCACCAAGCCTGTCACTTGGTAGGGAATAGATGCCTGATGTATGATAATTTAATATGAGTTGAATCTGGCCTAGATTTTCCAGAGCCAAATAGCTAGCCTTACCCAACCAGCAGAGAAACCCATTTTCTCTGCCTGCAACCTTCATTCACATAGTTTGCTTGTGTGACTGGCTCACCCCTAGTCATATGGCTTATCACAATCTTTGGAGAGATGGCTAGTTCCACACAAACACAATTAGCATAATTAGTCCAGTAGCGCAGTGGTTAAGAATCCGCCTGCCAATGCAGGGGACACGCGTTTGATCCCAGGTCCAGCAAGATCCCACATGCCGCAGAGCAACTAAGCTCGTGCACCATAACTACTGAGCCTGCACTCTAGAGCCCGCGAGCCACAACTACTGAAGCCCACACGCCTAGAGCCCGTGCTCCACAACAAGAGAAGCCACCGCAGTGAGAAGCCCACGCACCGCAACGAAGAGTAGCCCCCGCTCGCCGCAACTAGAGAAAGCCCGCGCGCAGCAACAAAGACCCAATGCAGCCATAAATAAATAAATACATAAATAAATGAACGAATGAATGAATCAGCCACTTAGAGAGCAATGGGTTAAAATCGAGAAGGAAAAAAATCAAGCTCAGACCAATGTGACTCTCATGAAAGATACAAATCAAACAGATCTCAGGCAAACAATATCAGATACAATTCTTGGCTTCCTCTTTACCTTCTGGGGCTCAGCTACCAGATTTGACTCCCCGTAAGTGGTGATATCTAATCCCTGGACTTCAGGCGCGTCATCGTTGTCTTGTGTTGTCGTAGGTGGATGGCCAGAATGGTCAAAGGTCCCAACTGGTCCCACAAATAAGTCATCTTCATAATCGCTGTCAGCAGCCTGAGCAAGGAAATAGCTCTTCAAATTCGGCAGAGCTGTTTGAGGGGCTTAGAAATATCCTTGAAACAGATTCCGTACACGGCAAGAGGAGCGCACCTGAGAGTTCGTGGCATTGAGTCAAACCTAGACTGGACTTCTCGTTCCTCTAGTCATCTTCCTGTTGCACATACACCCTACTAGAGAGGCATCTGTGAACTAAGCCCTCTGGAGTGAGAGCCGAAAGGAATTCAGTCATCACAACAGCCAGTGTCCCTCTGCTCCTAATGGATTGAGGGTTTCCTTTTACAGAAAGCACTCCTGAAACACCAGAGACGTGACCTGTCGGCTGGCCACAAGCAGGGGTCCTGCTGGGAGCCAGTGAGAAAGTCATCCTTGGACTGAGCCCAGCAGGAACAGGCCAGGTCTCTGGGGTGGGGCCCAGGAACTGGGTAACAGGCTCTCTGGGTGACTCCTAGGCCTACTGAGCTTGAGGAGCACTGGGCGAGAGGCCAGTCTGGATTTTTACTAAAATGTAACAACCTAATTCTCTTCCAAGCAAGAAAATAAGGTGAATAAGCTATTCTTCCAACTCTTTCCCTTCTCCTCACTTGCAGGGACACAGATGGAGCCTAATATTCCCCCCCTTTCTGTTATATTTCCATCTGCTATCTCATTCATAGAGTCATAGAAGGGATTTTGAGATTATTTAGTCTAACTAAGATCTAAAGATGGGGAGTAGTTTGTACAAGTTCACAATGTGAGAACCAAAATCAGAGCTACAAACCTGGTCCCCTGAGATCCACCCCCTACACTTTCTGTTTCCCCATTAGGACACCGTCTTCACATGTCTATGTGCTATGTCTCCCCAGCCAAAAAATATTAGCTCGTTAAGAGTAAGAAGAGTGTTTCTTTTCCTTTGAAATCCCAAAAGAGCCAAGATAAGTGCTTTGTACAGGCTCAAGACTCCATCCGCATGTTGACGGTTTACTGGAGTATGTCCCCTTTTTTCCTGTGTACAGAGCTTAGAGTAAGGCAGGCCAAGGTTCTGGCTGTTGCCTCAGCTCTGCTCAGTTCTCTGATGCCTGGGGCGGGGCAAGCATCCACAAACCCCCACCTGATTCAGAATTTCCTATAGTCATCTGCCACACAGGAAAGGACAAGAAGGGAAGCAGGAGGGAAACACCCTGCTGCTTAGAAGACAGGACAGAGCTCTTGCCCCCATTTACCTGTAATCCAGGGCAGAAGTTGGAGGTGTCGTTAAGGTTGTTGTAATCATAGTCTTCAATTTCTTCACAGTGCTCGGTCCCTGCCCTCTGGCCTTGGGCCATCTTAAGTAACTAGAATGAAGGAAAAAACAACTGCAGAAAGCAATTTCTAGAAAAGCAGCTAGTAAACTAGGTTAGGGAGATAACCTTAGTTCCTATGATCATGTCCCAGAACATTAGGGTTATAAGGGCCCTGAGAGGTCATCTAATCCAGCCAACTTCCAACTAACCACACAACTCCACTCTAGAGCAAGCCCAGTGCAGCAGGGCTCCGAGCCACCTTCCATCCCAAATACACCAGAGCAGCAGGTTTGCAATTAGGTCTGCACACAACTTTATTTGAAAAAGTGTTCCTTCACTAAAAACAAAGCTACCTACAACTATCTGAAAAGAAGTCCACTTGTTGCTGCTTGAAGAATTCTGACAGAAAACTCAATCACTACTTTAATTCGCAGGCAGCTGGTCCCATTCCTGGGCCACCACTGTTCCCCACACAGCTACAGGGACAAACCCGAGCTCCGCTCCCTGCCACCACATCTGCGGCTCTTGTTCCGCCTTTGAGGGCCTCACAGAACAAGTCTGCCTCCTCTTTTGGAAGTGCCTGTCGACCAGAGCCCTTCAGATTTGCAGGCCCTTCGGCCACTGATCCTCATCCGGGGTGTGTGTCTTTGGGGTGAAGGAAATGGAATTAAACGTGTGTACAGTTTACAGAAGCACACTGAATATTTTAATATAAATATATACTCCAAAAGTAGCCCCCCCAAGCCCCTCAGTGGTTTTGTATTACAAATCCAAAAATAAACAATAGATATTTATTAAGAAATGCCCACTTTCTTCCACTTTCCTTCATATGACACAATTTCTAGATCCCTCTCCATTTAGAATTATACTGTCCTCTGGACACACTCTAAATTGTCCATAGTCTACAAGAAATATTTCAGGAAGGGTATGTGACCCCCTCATGTACTGGCTAGTTGCTATTAGAATCACCCTTTAAGATATTAAGCTGGATGGGTGGTTAACCTGTAGAGTCTCTAGCCAGACTGAGTGTTTAATAGTCCAGTGTTTACTTTCCAGTGTTTAATAGCCTTTGTCCTAGTGTAGCTCTACTGGAAGGACGAGGTGAGGAATCTCGGGATCCTGCTGCCTGGCTGCCCTACTACACATGCAGGGAAATTTGTCCCTGTGGATAATCAGAAGCAGGAGTTCTTTCCTCTATAAGAAACAATTATGGGAAAAAAACCACAGAAAACTCCTGGAGTGCAAGGATCAAATGACTTTGTTCTGCAGCCTTCACATCTGAATATGCAAATCACCACTCAGCCACATTCTTCAATGTTCATAGTAAGGGCCTGAGGAAGGAGAGGGTGGCTTGTGGCCATGGAAGGCAGCTGGAGTTGGGCCGGGCTTGGAGGAAGCGTCCTCCCTCTCCCTTCGGCTCCTCAGCAGCCTGGCTCCGCTCCTCCGCCCCAGGGCTCTGTTTTCTGATTAAGCAGCTGCTGGCATCGAACCAAGGAGCCACGACCACAGTTACTACCTACTGCTGCAACCCTGTAACTTTCTGCATTTTTTTTCCTTTTTAAAATTGAGGTATAATTGACATGTAACAGTCAATTAGTTCTTTCTGCATTTTTAAGAGTAGTTTTGCTAAGTGAACAGTATTGATTATAAAGAAAATTATGAGTGTTGGATTATAAAAACAGAATGTGAGATATCAGTGAATTGAGGGAACTGTATACACATCATTAAGCCTTGTGGAGAAACAGGCAAAATAAGGAAGAGGAGACTGTAGACTGTTTGTATACTTGACACCACAAGATTAAAACAACCAGGAATGCAAATGAATAGAGGGTCCAGATAAAACAGAACTTAGCCTGACCCACTGCCTGGTTACCCTGGCAACGGGAACACCCTCTTCCTGCTTAGCATCACCAGAGAGGCCACAGGCAAATGAAGTGAATAGCAACTGGGGTGCACACTGGCTGGTCTAGAGAGCTCACCTGAGCAGTCACACGAGAGCAGGCAGGCTGTTCAGTGCTAGGGACCCCCCGAGGACTGGCACCTACGTCGCCCTGCATGTCACAGTGGGCTCACGTCTACACCTTGATCATGGGGAGGCAATGTGGGCTAGGGAAAGCACCTGGCTAGTAAATCCACAACTACCACGAGAAGGTGAAAGAATCAAGAAATAACTAACAGCTTGTGAAAGCCTTGACAAAAGGTTGTTTATCCCCCTTGCATTTCGGCAAGTAGGCCAGAGTGTCCAGCAGTCCAACCAGCTGAGGTATTTCCAAGTCTTGGGTGTGCATCTGTCCTGTGAGTTTTTCCCTCCGGCTCTGCCTTACCCATGCGATCTCCCAGTGACTCCCCTGGGCTAACATGAATTCCTCCTCACGCGTTCTCCTTCTCCTGAAGGGCACTGACAGTCACACTACCCGCCACTTGATACCTCTGATGCTAAGAACAGGTTCAACAACAACATGACCTCAGGGAACCTAAGAACAGCCTTACCCTGGTGCTTGGTTTGAGATGCAGCTGGACAAGATTTTCAGTCTCATAGTGGAAATCTGTAGGAAGAGTTGTAGCTCTCCAACTCTGGTTCTCCAAAGTGGATTTGGCCAGAATAGTAGCAGCCTATTAATTAAAAAAAAAAAAAAAGGTAGTTTTTAGGCATCTTTAATAAAAAGCGTATATATACTTTTTTTTTTTTTTTTTTTTTAGAAGGAGCTTGGGAAGGGTGTGAGCAGCACTAATCTTCCTACTTCTGTGTAAAGCAGTGATTCTGTTAGACCTTATTCATATTGATTCTCTCTGCCACTGAGTTTGGGACTATTTCTTAATTCCTCCAGGGATTGAGGGAGAATGAAGCCATCCATTTACTCTAAGAGTTAAATTTATAATGAATTTTTAAAAACCACATCTAGGGCTTCCCTGGTGGCGCAGTGGTTGAGAGTCCGCCTGCCGAAGCAGGGAACACGGGTTCGTGCCCCGGTCCGGGAAGATCCCACATGCCGCGGAGCGGCTGGGCCCGTAAGTCATGGCCGATGGGCCTGCACGTCCGGAGCCTGTGCTCCACAACAGGAGAGGCCACAGCAGTGAGAGGCCCGCGTACCGAAAAAAAAAAAAAAAAAAAAAAAAAACACATCTAAAAGGGAAAGAGGAGTGCAAAGAGTAACTTAAGAAAGCACAAATGATAATAAATCCACCACAAACCTTTGTTTTTCGAAAATATACATCAAAGTCAATATCGTCGTCAAAGTCGATTTCAAAATCCTTCTTTGTGCTCTTCTTTCTGTTCTCTGACTGCGAGGTAGTATCTTCTGCAGAAATGAACACAGATGTCAACGCTGCTCACTTCTGTGGCCTAGTTACTCATCTTGCAAGATCACTTGACAGCCTTACCAACCACAAGGCAGCATTTGTGTCTGAGCATCATAACAGCACGAGGAAAGGCAAATCATACACCTAATATTTATCGCTATAATTTGCAGTTTTGACAAGAAAACAATACTAAACAGATACGCTAATTAATCACTTCTTTTCAAAGAGAATGCAAACCTTTAACCCTGGCACAGCACTTCAGAGGGCTGCGGAGGGCTGCCGGTGCAGTACGCGTGTGGCCCTCTGGGGCCTGGGGGCGCGTTCCCACCTCTAGCCACTGTCTGAAGTCACACGGGTGCTGGGGGAGGACAAAGTCACCAGCCAGCTCCCCTGACTCTGGGCACTCCCTCTCCCCACTCACAGGCTTCGGTCTTAACTGATCCCTCATCCCAGGCCAGGCCAACTGACTGTCCGACCAGGAGGCTGCTATCCGTGTGTTCCTACAGCTTGTCAGGAGGTACAAGACAGTGACTGGCATTTCCCTTCCTAGGCTGAACTGCTGACTGGCTGGCCATCTGCACTCTCTCTTCTTAGAGTTCCGTCTAGAAGTACATACGTTTGTGCCGGAGTCTAAAGCGCCAGTGATCCGGGCCAGCCCACATCGACATGGTTCGGGGGCTAAAGTAGGAATACTCTCCAGGTTTCATGGATAGAAGGGGACACAAGCTCCAAATGTCTCCATCCCCGAGGGGAGTCATTTCTTCTCTGCAACACATGTGAAATCATGTTTTAACATGTACAGCCATGCACATGTTGATATATACAAGACAACTGTGTATTTACACGTAAAGCAGCATATGACGCAGCTGCAGACTCTACCTACCTTTCCACAAATGGGCAACATTTCTAAGAGTAAGTCCAGCATAAATACTTCATCATTAATAAGCCATTCGTTTTTACTTAACCAGTGCTTTTGCTTCTCTTCATTTTATAATACGATCGTATCTATGTAAGTACTTTAGATGTTTCAAAGTGCTTCATAAAATGAAGTTTACCCATTTGAGAGACAAGAAAACAGAGAGAAATTGAGTTTTTATATAAGACTGCACAGCTAGTAAAAGCCAGAGCTGGGAGCTGGACACCATCCCCTGAGTCCCAGCCTCAGGGTCTTTCCACACGCAAGGCTTCCTGCCACATGACGTGGTAACCGCGTTCCTTCTTCACCATGCTTCCATGAATGAGGGCTCCACTAACGCTGCCGTAGCCCCTACTGGAAGTGAAAAACATGTTATGGGGGCCCCCCTTATAATCTATCATGACTGGGGGCCCCCCTTATAATCTGTCTGTTAAACCATCTAGCTTTATTCTTTGCTGCGTGTGACGTGCCTAACTGGCCTGTCCAGCATGGCAATTTTGGGTTGGTTTTTCACCCCCGCTGCAAGGTACTAGAATGTGTGAGGTAGCTTTCACCTAAAGGCCCCTGCCAGGTCAGAAAGCCTATTAGTGCGCTGTACTGCCCTCTAAAGGTAATGGCAGTGAGGAAACCTCACACAGCGAGGACCTTTTCACCTGTATTGAGCCATATGTAAAAATCTCCTTTACATCAAGCCTATGTAATAAGCTAAAAAAGCTTTAAAAGAAGGAATTTGCCTTTATCTACAGAATCTTTTTTAAAAAACCAGTAAACTGTATTTGTATATTTACTGTGTGATGAAAACTTAATTTTTAAAATTAAACTATACTAGGGACTTCCCTGGTGGCGCAGTGGTTAAGACTCCTCGCTCCCAGTGCAGGGGGCCCGGGTTCGATCCCTGGTCAGGGAACGAGATCCCGCATGCCCGAATTAAGAGCCCGCGTGCCGCAACTACGACTCAGAGCAGCCAAATTATTAATTTAAAAATTAAATTAGGGCCTCCCTGGTGGCGCAAGTGGTTGAGAGTCCGCCTGCCGATGCGGGGGATACGGGTTCGTGCCCCGGTCTGGGAGGATCCCATATGCCGCGGAGCGGCTGGGCCCGTGAGCCATGGCCGCTGGGCCTGCGCGTCCGGAGCCTGTGCTCCGCAACGGGGGAGGCCACAACAGTGAGAGGCCCGCATACCGCAAAAAGAAAAAAAAAAAAAAAAAAAAATTAAATTAAAATATACTTAAAAATCCCCACTTCTAGTCTGTAACTACCTAGCCTGTGTTGTTAAGTAATAACTGTACTGCGTTGTACTGCATTTCCCCCAGAGGGAGAAAGAAGACAGCTTCAGGAGCATCCCCACTCAATTCTCAGATACTCTCCTGTTAGAGCGCTGGCGATTGGGAGGGCAATTTATTGGGAACTTACAGGCAAAGCTCTAAAGAGCTTGGCTCCCATCTTCTGAGAGTCTGTGGGCCAGAACCAGACTGAGGCCCTTGGGGCTTGAACTCTAGCCTTTTAATAATTCTTTCAATACACAATGCTATGTGGCAGGCACCCTGCTGGTCCCAACGCCCCCACTCACCAGCTAACTTAATCCACAGCCCACCCCTCCACCAGGCTTCTCTCTGCCTCTGGAGGGAGTCTTTGTTTCTTCTACCCACCCCCACAACCACAAGTCCCCTCCTTCAACGTAACACCAGCTCAGTCATGCTGCACTACTACCCACGGTTTAAAGGTCTCCCCAGTTAAGCGCTCCGGGGTGGACCCTTCCATCCACAGCTCATTACACGCAGCCAGGATTGGCCAAGGGTGCTGGGCAACTCCCAGCTCCACCCCATTTCCTACCCTCTCTGAGCCTGTTTCCTCACCTGTAAAATGGGGATAACAGGACCTAATTATAGGGTTGTTGTAAGGATTAAGTGATTGTACTTTATATATTATATAAATTATGTGAACTAACTCAGGTCAGGCACCTGGCAGAGTGTCTGGCACGAAGTCAGGATAATAAGGAGCTCAGTAGACAGCAGGCACTACTATTATCATCTCGTCCCAACCGTTCACGTTATGGGTGAGAAAACAAAGACCCCAAAGATGATGCCACTTGTCCCACATCTCACAGCCATCCATGGCAGGGTCAGGCTTCACTCAGTGCAAACACCTGCTGAGCTCCCGGGAAGCTCCCTATCCTTATGCCACGGTAAGGATTTCAAGATGGACAAAACCCTAGACTAGAACCTAAGTCCCCTGCCCCTAATGTGCTCGCTCAGTAGGATGGAGTCTAAGATTTTGTTCTGTCTGGAACTGGGGAGAGAAATGGAGACATTTGTTCAAAATTTGTTCAAAATAACCATCTATGGTTATACGGTTATAACAAAATAACAAAATGGAAGTGACTAAAGTCCTTCACTACACCAGTTCCTCAGATGTCACCTCATTGTTTAGCAAAAGTGATAGCTCTTCTCTGACATTTGAAAATGGTATTAAAAGAGCTCATCCCTCCAACCTGCCTACCATTTCCCACTTCTTAGAAGATAGGATGGGAAAAGGGACAAAATCACAGGTCTGGTAATAGTAAAAATCAGGAGAGGAGGGTTCTAAAAGGGCCTAGGGGGGTAACTTTTCCTTGAGGTCCAAACTTTCAGCCCCTTGACTTCTACTCAGATCTGGAGAGGCATTATCAATCTAATCATTCCCCCCATGGGCAGACAGAGTGAGCTCAACAAAGCAATCTCATCCTGGAGACACTCAAGCAACGCTCTTGAAGGGATCTTTGTCTCGGTGGGAAATTACACTGGACAACTTCTAAAGTTTCGCACACACTGAACCAGCTTGCCTGTCCCCACTCCCAGGTTTGCCAAGCTGCTGCTACAGGCACAGGGTTATCAGAGGGTCTGTTTGTTCTAGTCTCGTGGAATCTGCTACACCCAGGCCCATTCAAGACCTTTATAGAGGCCCTCGGCACTGCAGGATTGTGGGATCCTGCTTCCAGATCATATTCAAAATTAAAATAATACTAATCTATTAAGTACATATAATAAAGGCCAACAAAGTTCAGATTGTCTTAGGACGCTTATTAGACTAATCAAAAATCTAAATTACTAGAGACCAATTCTACCATCTCCCACACCCCATATGCTCATTTTTACCTGCTTTTTTAGTTTTCCTTGCTTTGCTCATCCCCGGTCTACCTATCTAATGACCAACACTGCCCAGACCCATCTTTGCCCTTTAGGCAGGGGCCACTTTTTTCTGGTAATCAACACATAAGCCTGTTTTCTGTCTGTAACTGATATGGAGTGATTCAGCCAAAAGCCAGACCATGTGCAGAGTGTCAAAAGGGAGCACCCTCCATGCTACCAAAATGGAGGTGGTGAGGACAGCCACCAATGGAGTAGCTACTATAACCCAGCACTTTATGTATTTTAGTTCTATGCTTATGGACTCCTGCAGTGTCAGGTTTACGACCAATAAGTGGCTGAGCTGACATTCACAGGCAGATTGATTCCACGGTGAGTCAGAATGGCTCAGCCTGTGTGACAGCACAGCACAGAAGCCCAGCCAATCACAGAGACAAGATCAGCCTGTCCCAGCAGGAGATCTGGGAAAACTCCTACGGGAACATTTCCCGTGGCCCTGCGCGCCTTACTGGCAGCTCTGAACGTGGCAGGGCTCCTTCCAGCTCCCGAACTTGGTGTGGTCCCCAGCTGCCGTGTGGTCCCCAGCTGTGGCGTAGTCCGGTTCATCATTGGCACCAAAGTCGTCCTCCAAGGCCCGAACAGGGAAGTCCCCGCAGTCGCTCTCCTCCACCTCGGCATTGATGTCAAACACCTGATCGTTCTTCTTAAACTTGTCCATCAGGGCCGACACCGACTGGAAGGGACAAAGAGAGCCCCCAGTTCTCTGCATTCCCATCACCACCCCCGCCACTGCTGGAGGACTGCCGCCCCCTCCCCGGAGCCAGTGTTCTCACGACAGCAAAGCGCTGAGGAAGTTTATATTGTGCGGCACAGGATGAAGCTGTATTGTCATTAGGCACATTTTGTAAAACATGGAACAGGAATCTGCATCCTTTAACTACATGTTTAGAGAAGACAGTTTTCCATGGAAACCATTTATTTTGGAGCTTGTAGTAAGTAGGCTAAAGGGGGCCAGGCTAAAAATACACAGAGGAAAGCTTTACACATGATAGTTTCTCAGGAAACTCTGTGCCAAGGGACTCAACCCTGAAGAGGAGGAAATTCCTCGAGCTTGACAGCAGCCTAAGAGACCAGAGGCCACTGGGACAACCATGTCTGAGAGTAAATCTGATAAAAATCATGCACCCAGTAACGGAAGGACTGCCTTACCCTGGGGAAGCAGACACGAAGTTGATCCCGGTACTCTAATCCCAGCTGGCTAGTGGGCCTGCTGCAGTACACAACACCACTCCCACCCCTGCCCCAGGGCTTAGTCCCTACGGAGGAGCCAAAGGAAATATTTTCTGTACTGCTGGCTAAATAAAAACGATGCCACAGTTTTGGTTCCCATTGGGCAGAACTAATCTTAGGCCATCTCACTGAAACCACGAGCTGTTGGAGAAATGCCCAGAGCCCTCAGAAGTCCAGAAATTGACCACACCTCATTATGTGTTTCACTGTCCCATTTAGTGAACTGGAACCCCGCCAGGGAAGGGCAGATCTGACGATCTTCCACACACTGCTGCAGGGGCGCTGGGAGGACAGGAAGATCACAAAGAGGGTTCAGAGCAGGATGGAGACACGCCTCACCCCCTCAAGATGACCAGAGCAGCACCATGGAGGGAGGGGCATGGCCACCTCCTGTTTCTCGGGAAGAGGCTGGCCGGCAGCCGATCTGTTCGCAGACCACTCTCCTGGGAGAGGGCGTGCACTCAGGCACATGCCCACACTAGAGGCAGGCTCCACACTGGCATCCCAGGAATTAGGAAAACACTAGAGCAGAAACCTGAAGCACAGACTTTGACTCTGAAATAGACTCTGTGCCCTATGCTAGAGTTGGGAAATCAAAAACCCATCCTTAAAGCATAGTAAGTGCACAGCCAATTGTGCAATGCCACTTATTCTAGTCCCAAATTAAACTAGGTACAGATTACCTACCTCAGTTGAGTGCATACACCTGGACAACTGTTAGTACAAAATAGTTATACTCGGCAAATTTTAGACAAGAACAAACAGGAGGAGAATGGGCCCCATAACATCTGCATAGCCCTGCAGAGGGGAGGAACAATTTCATGTAACACACGAAAATCATTCCACAGGAGAACAGCGCCTGGCCCTCCCACCACCCTGGGCCTGTCCTCAGAGGATCTCCCAGAGGGGGGCGTGGGAGGCGGGTAAATCACTGCCAAGCCAGTATGAGGGACTGACAACAGGACAGATCTGTTCTCAGACCACCACGGAGGATTCTGAAAACAGCTCACAAGGCCCTCTTCTCCTCAGGATCCCCTGGGTCAGTAACAGGCCTCTGGCTCAACAAGTCTCTTAAAGCCCCTCTCCCAAGTCCAAAACTCTGACACTCCAGGGTGACTGTGAGAACTGACTGCTAGCAGGGCACCTGAAGGACGTGGCACATACAGACCACGAGCACTGGCTACTACTGTTGAAGACTCCATGCTGCACACAGGCCGAAAACTTAGTTTCTCCCCAAAAAATGCCCACTTTGTCATTCCAGAGGAACCTTCTGGGCAGATAAGCAACAGAAGAGCATGATGGGCTTACTACACCCGTGGTTATATAGAAGCTTCTCTGATGACTGAACTGCTCTGCTAAAAGGCATCACGTGGACCTACCTTTTAAATCGGTCATTTCCACCCAACCTAAATCCGGCAAGTCGAGAGGTTCTCCAGTGGAGAGAGTCTGGACATCAGAAGGGAAGAGCAGCTCACTTCTATAGTCGTGGCAGTGGAGGGCGGAGAGAAACACCCCTGCTGTACTGCACTCGTCAAACGAGGCTGCCGTCTTCTGGAACATGGGATCAATCTGAGCACAAAAACAGAGGAAACCCAGAATTATGGGATGTAGGCCAAGGAAAGAGAAAATCTCATTCACTGGACCCTGCTCATTCGCAGCTGCATATACTGGATTGAAATGTCTCTGCACATGCCTTTCTAACTGATCAGGTAAAATCCCATCCCAGTTCAAAAGGAGGGCTGTACGTGGTCAGATGGATAAATGTACACAGTAAATGGTGACAAGCTTATACTGTGTCAATCTGTTTGGGCAGAAGACTTAAATAGACATTTCTCCAAAGAAGACATATAGATGGCCAACAAGCACATGAAAAGATGCTCAACATCTAATTATTAGAGAAATGCAAATCAAAACTACAGTGAAGTATCACCTCACACCAGTTAGAATGGGCATCATCAGAAAATCTACAAACAACAAATGCTGGAGAGGGTGTGGAGAAAAGGGAACCCTCTTGCACTGTTGGTGGGAATGTAAATTGATACAGCCACTATGGAGAACAGAATGGAGGTTCCTTAAAAAACTAAAAATAGAACTACCACTTGACCCAGCAACCCGGAGAAAACCATAATTCAAAAAGAGACATACACCCCAATGTTCAATGCAGCACTATTTACAATAGCCAGGTCATGGAAGCAACCTAAATGCCCATCAACAGACAAATGGATAAAGAAGATGTGGTACACATATACAATGGAATATTACTCAGCCATAAAAAGGAAGGAAACTGTGCAATCTGCAGAGACGTGGATCGACCTACAGATTGCCATACAGAATGAAGTCAGAAAGAGAAAAATATTGTATACCAGCACTTATATGTGGAATCTAGAAAAATGATATAGATGAACTTATTTGCAAAGCAGAAATAGAGACACAAATGTAGAGAACAGAAGTATGGATACTGGGGGGGAAGTGGGTGTGGGATGAATTGGGAGATTGGGATTGACATATATACACTATTGATACTATGTATAAAATAGATAACTAGGGCTTCCCTGGTGGTGCAGTGGTTGAGAGTCCACCTGCCGATGCAGGGGACACGGGTTTGTGCCCCGGTCTGGGAAGATCCCACATGCTGTGGAGCGGCTAGGCCCGTGAGCCACGGCCACTGAACCTGCGCATCCGGAGCCTGTGCTCCACAACGGGAGAGGCCACAACAGTGAGAGGCCCGCGTACCGCAAAAAAAAAAAAAAAAAAAACAACTAATGAGAACATACTATACAGCACAGGGAACTCTACTCAATGCTCTGTGGTGACCTAAATGGGGAGGAAATCCATAAAAGAGGGGATATATGTATACGTATAGCTGATTCACTTTGCTGTACAGCAGAAACTAACACAACATTGTAAAGCAACTATACTCCAATAAAAATTAATTTTAAAAAAATCTGGTTATTTACAATATACCTGGACAGTATCCTTCTGCTGGTCTCTTTCCACAGTCACAGTTTTTAAACGTCTATCTCTAGTAGAATGCTACCACAACAAATTCCGCTGACTTAAAAAGCCTGTGTGATGGATGTGTTCACATAATCCCATCACTCCTCTGAACAGAAATATTTTCAAAGATTTGGAAGAACACGAGTAAGAGATCCGGGCAAAGGACAGGCAGAGTCAGCAGGGTTAGATGTCCAGGTTAAACATGGGAGAGGTTGTCAGAAGACCCCCAAGGCTGGGGTCAAGGAGCAGGAGTGGCATAACCATGCGTCACCAAGCCCCAAAGGAGAACAGGGCAAGGCACATGCATGTGTGGCAAGAGGGCAGAAGCCACCTGGGACTCTACAGGAGGCCCGGTGACAGGGAAAATGGTCAGGTACCAGGTTCACAGGCCTTCCTCATGTCTCAGGATGTGGCTACTATGGAGAGGGTCCCTTAATTCTGAGGACAGGTGTTGCTCTCTGGCTCTTCTCCGGCCCCCTTAACCCTGAGCCCAACCTCACCAGAACTGAGAGTCTTCTCTCGCCTCCCGATAAGCTAGTCCCAGAGCAGCACATACGGCACCTCCACGTTCTCCCTGTCTCCTTACCCCTCACCCGGCCAGTTACGTGGCCTGGTGGGTTTCCCTCCCAGCGTGTCTCTACCACCTACCACTTCTTCCCACCCCCAGAGCCACCAATATAACCCTCGCCTGAGTTAACCCGTCTCTGGTCTCTCCTACTTCTTTCCCTAAAAATACCAGTGGTGCTATTCCCAGTCCCTTCCTCAGATGCTCACCAGAGCAACGGTGTCCCACCTGGACCCCAACACCCCTGGAGGTCTCATGTAGTTAATGAAACTCAGCCTTTCAAAGAGTCAGCACGGAAACTGTACACTGACCCACATTAAAGCTGAAACGCTAAGATAACTTTCCTCACTTTTGCCTAGAATCAGATCATGTCAGTGTGAGAACAGTGGTTCTTCCACGTAAATTAGATTTGACTTACATCTTTGAGTGATTTGTGGGAAAATGAATTATTGCCGACTGTACAGTCTGGATAAATGAACTTTTTGAAACAAGGATCTCAGCAAGGAAGAGAAACAGTAAGAGAAGGCCTTGGTAGACAGCAGACTACATGACAAAGTCTAGGGTTGTTTCAGCCGTATGAGAAAATCCACAGCTCTAGCCCAGCTTGCACACTGTCCAGCTTCCTAAGGAACCAGAACTTTTCCTGCTTCGTGACCTTTGCTTACGCCTCTGCCTAGAATCACCTTCTTGTCACCACCTGACAAACACCTACCCTCCCTTCACAGCCCAGTTCAAGTCTCACCTCTTCCGGAAACTCTGACCTCCACCCACTCTGGTCTCCTGAGTATGTGCCTTGACTTTCCTTATACTGTGTCTATTTGTGCCCTTCTGGTCTAAAGGACTGGAGCATAATCAGGCTGGAATCCCTGTGACAGCAAGAATTCTGCACACAGCAGAGAGCTGTGTCCAAAACAGATCAGCTCATATACAAACAAGCGTTCTCAGCTGGTCCAGACACACCCACAGAACACCTGCTGTCTAATCTCCCGCCATTGCCAAGAGAATGCAGGTTCAATGAATAGCTGAAACTTCAGATTTTAAGTTTGTGCCCACCCCCCCCCGTTCTTTTTTAGCTTCCAAACTTTCAGTTATTCTACGTTTACCACAGATCACAGAGCAAACAAAGCTTCCCAGGATCGGGGTTCTCGGTGCTTCTTTAAGATTCTGTTGTCTTCACTTGCATAAACAGACCAAAGCCCGACAGCCGCAGGCCTGAAGGGAGCAGCACTGCTGCTCTTTCGTCCTCTCTTTAGAACAATGGGAGAGGCCAGTGCAAGCCTCCTCAGGCTCCCTAGAATTGGGTCTACCTGGGAAGACACAAGATGGTAGGAAAAGACCATTTCCAACCATGCTGCTGAATTGAACATTTCAGTGTAGAACCAAAAGCACAAGCGAGAATGATGGTGAAGTAAATATTCAGATTACCTGGGAAGGTGAAAAAACAAGGAGAATTGGGGAAGGGAAGGTTAGGTGGGAGAGGATTTTACGGCTCGCCTTCAGATGTGTACAACATAGTACCATGGATAAAGCACTCTGACGAATACTGACCCGCTAACACAAAACTCAGGGATATCTGTTTTTAGTTTGACAAAGTGAGATTCGGAGACCTTCCCCAGGCCACACAACTAAGACAGTAAAATCAGGACCTGAACTTTACATGGTCTGCCTCCAATGCTGACCCACAGATAGAAAAAAAGAATACAACTCCCCCCCTAAAAAGCCTGGCCCCCTCACCTCTACCCCGGCTCTTGGGCCTCGGCCTCGGGGCCCTGCCCCAGCCATCCCCATCGGCACACAGTCCTCACCCCAGCACGGGCTGGAGAACCGTCCTGCCCGGACCCCATCAGCCAGAGTGAACGCAGCCAGGCCCCTCACTCCCAGCCACCACACGCTCAGCCTCACCACTACCATCTGCCTGAGACGATGTCCTCTCAAGGGGGTGGAAACTGGTTCCTGGGGGAAGGTGAGAAATAGCTTAGAAATTATAATAATTTGTGCCTCTCCAACCTTGACCTTACCTGGCAAAATTGTATTCCTTTGGAATTAATTTCAAGGAAGAGGGATAGGAACAAAACTAAAAAGGCTCAGTGGTGTGTGTGTGTGTGGGGGGGGTCATGACGAAAGCCTGGGAAGCACTGCTCTAAGGAAACACGGTATTGCCCGAGGACACCGTCTCCCCAGCACAGCTGCTTCCTCTCCCGCAGCTCTCACACCGCTGGCCTAGACGTCAGATAGGAGATTTCCTTGCTCCTCATCGCAGCTTCCAGACTATTCTCCTTCCCAGTTCCTACAACCCTCACCTTTGAATGTAACATCAGACTCTACCACCCTGTTGCAATCACCTTCTAGTCCCCAGGTCACAACCCTACCCCCTTCCTAGAAGATTTTAATATTAGCTCTGACTCACTCCTGTTCTCCAACTTTACCGCTGTCGTGGTTTCCGGTAATGTCACTATCCCTGTAGACCCACCCGATATTCTGGCCTCTCAGTCCTTGATATCCTCTCCTTCAGTGGTCTTGTGCTTCATCCTGAGAACCCCAGGACTCATGGGATCCTAGCATGGCCCCCCGCCTCCTCTGCCTGTTGCTCCCTGGCCTGTTTTCTGAATTGAATCACTAACCAGGACTACAACCTCTCTGTATGCTCAATTCCAAGTGCCCCTCTCTGACAACCACCTCTTGTCTTTCCAGACTACACCTTCTCGTCTCCAACGCCAAGAAGCCTTTGGTCCCATCAGGCCCTACAGTCTACTGGTCACATGGCTTTACACTGTCCTTCACACACCTCTTTTCCCAGCTAAAATTCCACAAGCAATGATCACAACCACCCCCTTGCACACACTCTCAGCTCCAGCGCCCCTTTCAGCTGTGTCACATTCACTCAGCTAAACACAATCCTTTGTTAAATCTAACTTTCTGCCTACTCCATGCTTGCACCCACACAGCCAGTCATGGCTGGAGAAAGACACAAAGTCATGGGACTTCCCTGGTGGTCCAGTGGTTAAGAACCCACCTTCCAATACAGGGGACGCAGGTTCCATCCCTGGTCGGGGAACTAAGATCCCACATGCTGCGGGGCAACTAAGCCTGCGTGCCACAATTACTGAGCCCATGTGTTTTGGAGCCTGTGCGCCACAACTAGAGAGAAGCCCATGCATCACAATGAAGAGCCTGTGCACCTCAACGAAAGACCCGCATGCTGCAACAAAGGTCCCATGTACCGCAACAAAAACCCGAAAGAGCCAAAAAAAAAGAAAAAAAAAAAAAGACAAAAAGTCATGCTGACTGACCTCACTGTACATCCATCCTCCAGTGCCCTCAGGGAAACCCTAAGTGTTGTCTAGCCATCAAACTACATTTCCCTAGTCCCTCCACTCTCCCATCCTCCTAGATGACTCCCTACTACCTTATCCTCTCTTCAAACCTCCAACACTTTTCTCCTCTATACTCACTGTCAGTTGAAGATCTGGCTTATTTCACTGATGGGGTGGGGGTGGGGGGGTGGAAGGGGAAGCACAACCAGAAGAGAATATCCAGAATGCTCCCATGTGCACACACTCAAGCCCCACCTCTCATCAGCCACCGTGCTCCTCAGACAAGCCCCATCCAATCCGTCCAATCCTTGCCCTTCTCACCTGCTCAAACACCACCCTAGCATTTCTCCTTCCTTTTCTGCGTCATCAATAATTCCTTCTCCACTAGACTGTTGCCATCAACAAGTAAACATGCTGTTAATTCTCCCATTTAAAAAAACAAACAACAACAAAAAGGCATTTTTCACAGAACTAGAGCAAATAATTATAAAATTTGTATGGAAACACAAAAGACCCCAAATAGCCAAAACAATCCTGAGAAAGAAGAACAGAGCTGGAGGATTCATACTCCCAAACTTCAGACTATACTACAAAGCTACAGTAATCTAAACAGTATGGTATTGGCACAAAAAACAGACACATAGATCAGTGGAACAGGATAGAAAGCCCAGAAATAAACC
This sequence comes from Mesoplodon mirus, assembly GCF_964341445.2. NCBI lineage: Eukaryota > Metazoa > Chordata > Mammalia > Artiodactyla > Ziphiidae > Mesoplodon > Mesoplodon mirus. Next base: position 14,924,822 of record NC_138990.1, on the reverse strand, counting down.
CACACACTTATGGTCAATTAATCTATGACAAAGGAGGCAACAATAAACAATAGGGAAAAAAATGACCTCTTCAATAAGTGGTGGTGGGAAAACTGGACAGCTACATACTAAAGAATGAAGTTAGAACGCTCTCTAACACCGTACACAAAAATAAACACAAAATGGATTAAAGACATAAATGTAAGACTGGAAACCATGAAACTCCTAGAAGAATACACAGCCAGAACACTCTTTGACATAAATTGTAGCAGTTATTTTTTTGGATCTGTCTCCTAAGGCAAAGGAAACAAAAGCAAAAATAAACAAATGAGACCTAATTAAACTCAAAAGCTTTTGCACAGCAAAGGAAACCATTGACAAAATGAAAAGACAACCTACTTGACTGGGAGGAAATAACTGCAAATGATATGACCGATAAGGGGTTAATATCCAAAATATATAAACAGCTCATAAAACTCAATATCAAAAAAACCAAACAACCCAATCAAAAAATGGGCAGAATGGGCTTCCCTGATGGTGCAGTGGTTGAGAGTCCGCCTGCCAATGCAGGGGACACGGGTTTGTGCCCCGGTCTGGGAAGATCCCACATGCCGCAGAGCGGCTGGGCCTGTGAGCCACGGCTGCTGGGCCTGCGCGTCTGGAGCCTGTGCTCCGCAACGGGAGAGGCCACAACAGTGAGAGGCCCGCGTACCGCAAAAAAAAAAAAAAAAAAAAAAAAAGGGCAGAAGATGTAAACAGACATTTTTCCAAAGAAGACACACAGATAGCAAACAGACACATGAAAAGATGTTCAACGTTGCTAATCATCAGAGAAATGCAAATCAAAACTAAAATGAGATATCACCTCACACCTGTCAGAATGGGTATCATTAAAAAAGACGATAGGGCTTCCCTGGTGGTGCAGTGGTTTAGAGTCCGCCTGCTGATGCAGGGGACATGGGTTCGTGCCCCGGTCCGGGAAGATCCCACATGCCTTGGAGCGGCTGGGCCCATAAGCCATGGCCGCTGACCCTGCGTGTCTGGAGCCTGTGTTCCGCAATGGGAGAGGCCACAACAGTGAGAGGCCAGTGTACCGCAAAAAAAAAAAAAAAAAAAAAAAAAGACAATAAACAGGGACTTCCCTGGTGGCGCAGTGGTTAAGAATCTGCCTGCCAATGCAGGGGACACGGGTTCAAGCCCTGGTCCGGGAATATCCTACATGCCGCAGAGCAACTAAGTCCGTGCGCCAGAACTACTGAAGCCCGCGCGCCTAGAGCTCATGCTCCGCAACAAGAGAAGGCACTGCAATGAGAGGCCCTTGCACTGCAATGAAGAGTAGCCCCCACTCACTGCAACTAGAGAAAGCCTGTGCGCAGCAAGAAAGACCCAATGCAGCCAAAAAAAAAAAAAAAAAAAAAAAAGACCACAAATAACAAATGCTGATAAGGATGTGGAGAAAAGGAAACCCTTGTATATAGTTGGTGAGAATGTAAATTAGTGCAGCCACTATGGAGGGTTTCCAAAACACTAAAAACAAAACTACCATTTGATCCAGCAATTCCACTCCTGGGTATATATCTGAAGAAAATGAAAACACTGATTTGAAAAGATACATGCATCCCAATGTTCATAGAGACATTATTTACAAGAGCCGAGATATAGAAGCAACTTAAGTATCCGTCAACAGATGAATGGATAAAGAAGATGCTGTGTATATGTGTGTGTGTGTATGTACACGCACACACACACACACACACAATGGAATACCACTTAGCCATAAAAAAAAAAAGATGTTTTGCTGTTTGCAACAGCATGGCTAGACCTCGACATGGCTGGAGGTTATTATGCTTAGTGAAATAAGCCAGACAGAGAAAGACAAATACTGTATGTTATCACTTATATGTGAAATCTAAAAAATAAAACAAAGGAATGTATATAACAAAATAGAAACAGACTCAAAGATATAGAGAACCAACTAGTGTTTACCAGTGGGGAGAGGGAAAGGGAAGGGGCAAGATAGGGGTAGGGGATTAAGAGGTACAAGTTACTATGTATAAAATAAATAAGCTACAAGAATATATTATACAGCACAGGGAATAGAGCCAATATTTTATAACTTTAAATGAAGTATAATCTATAAAAATTTTGAATCACTACGTTGTACACCTGAAACTAATATAACATTGTAACTAAATTACACCTCTAAAATAATTTTTAGAAATTAAAAAAGAATATACTGTGCAAATATTCCCATGTCAATAAATACTACATCATTCTTTAAAAAAACCACAAAAACTCAGGACCTTACTTTCCCCTCCATTTGCCATTCCATTACCCTGCCCCAATTTATAGCAGAACTCTTCTAAAAAACGGCCTCCCTTCCCATGTATTTCCCCCTGCCCAATTCATTTTGAAAAATTGCAAACCTACAAGAATGTTGAAATAGTAATATGAATCTCTGTGTAACTTTTACCTAGATTTCCCAACAGGTAACATTTTTCATATTTGCTTTCTCCCTGTACTCCCATATTTGTAAAGCAAATACGAAACATGTTACCTGTTGGGAACAGGTAACAGGTAACATGGCTCTATTCCCTGTGCTGTACAATCTATTCTTGTAGCTCATTTATTTTACACACAGTAACTTCCAACCTTCTTGGAGGTAGATATTGCAAGACTTTGCCTCTCTGGCAGTTAGTAAGCTACTGCCACTCAGCTCCAAGCCTACCTTCTACCCTTTGCTCCGTGATGCTGGGTTGGAGGCCACACTTCAGCTGTGCCAGCAGCTCCCTATTGGGCTCCACCAAAAGGGGGCACAAGAGGGAGATGGCAGGGCTGGAGGAAGGAGAAGGGACCCACTTCTTTCTGCAGGATTCCTGTTCCTGGGAGTGTCACCCAGCAGTGATTCACCACCCCAGCAGCAGCAGGTCCTACCTGGGCAGTAGCTGAATTTAACTTGTACTCTTTCTGTACACTCCCAGAACCAACCTCGCTGGGTGCCAATAACAGACACCAGCACCAGTGGGCATTCCCTCCTCAGACGTCTGGGTCCTGGGCCCCCAAGCCCCTCCTCCAAACTCAGGGACACCAGTACCAGCCAAGCAGCACCCCTTCCTTGGAGGTCTGAGCTGCAGCTCCCCAGGGCCCCTTCGCCAAGCTCACCATGGCCTCAGGCTGCCGTATTTGACACGGTTGACCACTCCATCCTCCCTAAAACACTCATTTCAATACCACACTCTCCTGGTCTCCCCCCACCTACTGGACGTTTCTTATTCAGCTCTGAACTGTTAAGACAGGGGTATCCGGGCCCAGTCCTTTTTCCACATACACTTATTCCCTTGGTGATCAATTCCAGTCTCGTGACCTTAATTACTAAGGTAAGAGAAAGAAAGAGAAAGGTAAGAGAAAGAAATAATCTAGTCCATGGCTGGTGGGAGAGTAAGTTGGTATAACCTTTTCGTGAGGGCAATGGAAATTTCATGTCTCAGAATTTTCTTACAAATATACTCCCAGAAGAATGCAAACAGGTACAAGAATGTTCACTGAAATTGTTTTTAATAGCAAATTTTTTTTTTTAATTGTAGCAATATCTGTTTGCTTTAAATTAACTGCTAATTTACAAAGAGGCCTCTGGTACCATTCCTTTAAGTAGATTCCTCAGGATTTGCTAAATCACGTAAGGTTGTTTGGAGCATGGACTCTGGAGCCAGACCACTTAGGTTCAAATCCCAGTTTACTTACTAATTACGTCATCTTGGACAAGTTACTCCACAGCCCTGAACCTCAATTACCTCTTCATAAAATGCAGCAAGGATGTTGTAGGGACAGAATGGGCTAACACAGGTCACGGGCCCTGGGCAGCACGGTGTGCCTGGTAGACACACAATAAATGTCAGCTGTCATCACCACTGCTGCACGTACTACAGAAGAACATTAAGATTTTCATCAATTGGTTTTCTCAGTAATTTGCCATCTCGTTCTACTCAATCATTCTGAAATATTGAGGGAAAAGCAGGGACCCACCCCTGCCAGTCTTCGCTGTAAAGCTAAAGGATGACAATGCAGAGACACCAGTTGAATATTTTACTCCCTGGAGGCCTGAACAAGCACATAGCATCAAGTTTCTGCCACTGAGCCTCTGAATTAGTCAGAGACTACACTTGGCACACAGTTTCTCACCTCACACTTTCGATCTGCTTCGGAGACGTTGAGGTTGTTTATATTCGGCTCGATGGTTTTGTACAAGTGCTTCTTCCTTGGCTTTGGAGCCTTCTTGGTTGTTCCTGTTTCGGTTGCACTTCCGTCTACAAGGAGTAAGACGGTGCATTGCAGGGGCTGCTTTGGAGCATGTAACTGAACTTATCAATTCAAGTTCTTCAAAACTCTAGAGAGTGATCATAATTAAAACACATGCCATCGCCTCAAAGCAGCAGGCACGTCTAATCTGCAGCTTAGGGAGAAACCAAACTACTAGATTAAGTATTTGGTTTCTGATACAAGTCAATTTCCAAAGACCCCCCCCCCCAAATCAGAAGCTCCCTAGTTGGTGATGTTTACTCAATCTTGTCTAAATAAAATCTAAAAGCTTTTATAAGGTCCTTCTCTTTTCCAAAGAAAAACAAATCTAGTGTTTGAGTATCTTCTCAAATATAATTCTGAAAACATCCATGTCTACAACAGAGTGAGAGAAGTGATTTCTTGTGACTTCATTTCAGTATGTTACTCAAATAACTACCTGCTACACCCTTTAAAAAAGCCCCTTACATCCAGATCCCAACCCATGTACCTGCACCATGGCCCTCTTCTTCCGGAGATGGTGCATCCTTGCCCAGCCCACCAAGGACTTTGTATACATCAGCATGGACGGCATCTACGCGCACAGCATAGATCTTGGTGCTGGCATCCAGAGTGCCGGCAGCCACCTAGTCAAACAAGCAGAGCTGTACTCATGGTGATCATAAAAAAAGAGCAGCTGAACAGGCAAAACAAAGCAATCTGCATAAAACATGTACTTGCCCTTAAGAAAAAAATGACAAAGATCCTCCTAACACAGGGAATAAAAAAAACATAACAGAAAGATATTTTCTCTACATTTCATCAGTTAAGGAAAGAAAGTAAAGTAGCTAATAAAATGTCTTAAACAAGGAAGGCTCTCATGTATCTGTAGAATTCAATTATTGTGCTATGCTAAGGGTTAGCAATCACTAGCATTAATTCAGATGCAAGAGAAGGTGAACATCCTTCTTACTTTAAAGTTGGTCGGTTCGGCATCTTTCTGTTTAAGAATCTCTGACATAAAATCGATCAAGTGCAAGCCAAAAGCATTCTTGGTGGTGATTTTCTGAAAACAGAAAGTTTTAGAATGGTTTGTTATTTATAGCCTATGCTCACATAAACAATGCTACCCTGTCATGGGAAGCTCAGCTTTTTTTTTTTTTTTTTTCCTTTTGCGGTATGTGGGCCTCTCACTGTTGTGGCCTCTCCCGTTGCGGAGCACAGGCTCCGGATGCGCAGGCCCAGCGGCCGTGGCTCACGGGCCCAGCCGCTCCGCGGCATATGGGATCCTCCCAGACCGGGGCACGAACCCGTATCCCCTGCATCGGCAGGCGGACTCTCAACCACTGCGCCACCAGGGAGGCCCGGAAGCTCAGCTTTTAAACAGGAATATCCCACATCTCAGCACAGATATCCATTCCCACAAACATCTGGTGACACAGCTAAATCCATGTGTGTACTTCCTCATTCTCACGGTCTGGAGTGTCAGCACACAATTCCTGAGTGTTCCTGTGTGCAGGTCCTGTCCTCAGCACTGACACAGAGGGGCTCAGTGACCCTCAGAACAACTCTCAGGCAGGGACTATTCTCATTCCCATTTACAGAGGAGGACCACCCTGCAGCACAGTGGCTGAGTGACTTGCCAAGGCCACACAGCTTTGTAAGTGACAGGATTCCAACTCAGGCTGGATCTAGGGCTCACAGTTAGCCCACAACCCTACTATCTATCACTATCTAGCTCCAGAACTACACTATTAACCCCTAGTGTGCTGCCTTGTGACACACCGCAGGGGGCAGGCAACTTGTCAGAGGGGCACCAAAGGTCTATAAGAAACAGTAAAACCACACTGAAAACACCAGCACGGAGAAGAGTCACTAGAGAATAAAAGTGCACAATCAACTGATCACGCATTCTCTACAGAATCAAGAAGACTAGATTTCTTCTCTGATCAAACTGCAAAATCTTCACTGATTAAACCGGCAGATACTCACATTTTCAGCAGACAGTTTGATACAGGTGGAGTAATGCTCAGTAATCTGTGTGTTTGTAAACTTAGGAATCGTAGCTGAAACATCAACATTCCTAAAGGAAAGAAAAACAAAAACAAAAAACAACTCTGGCAAGGATCAACGACACTGGATCTTTTCAAAATCCAGACCCAGAATCCACAAGGTATTGTGGTGATGCAAACTCACGTAACCCACGTCAAGGTGGCCACCACAACAAGGCAGCCCAGCGCCCACTCACCTACTGGAGGGGGAGGCCAGCAAATGAGGCGAGTCTGTGCTGAACTGCAGGTCAAAGACCCTGGAGCGCCTCCGCTGCAGCCGCTCCTTCTCGTCGTCATTCTGAGGAAAGTCTTCAAGGACTGGGGTGCCAGGAGTATTGAGAGGGGCCTTCCTGGGCAGGGCCATGGAGAACACCTGCTCTGAGGGTGAGGAGGTGCTGTGGTGGCATCCACGGGTCCCTGAAGGAGAGTTCTTCATTGTGGCTGACAGCAGTGAAACAAAACACTTGCTCAGGAAACCTTCAGCAAGACATTTCCTATGTCTAAACAGGGGCTGGGACCTGTCCCAGGGTGGAAGTTCACAGCACATTTCCCACCAAGATCTTTTCCAACTCTAATATTCTATGGCTAGAACCTCTGTAGTTCGGGTTTCTTGGGAGGTGATGGGTTTCTGATGCTTCCTGCCAATCTGGACAAATATCCACTATGCAGCTACTGTAAACCTAAAGCACTATATGGGATATAACACTGGGTAAGAAAAAGTCACTTCCTCTGATAAGCTCACAAACCAGCAGAACAACAGATATATATAACCATGATGACAGGCAAGAGAGAAAAGATAAGATGCTGACATAAGGGTGAGGGATGGGCTATCATGTCAGACAGACTAGGTTCTAATCCCAGCAGGGAGACAGAATAAGCAACACAAATATGTAAACTAAATAGAATATTCCAAAGAACTGCCCACAGATTACTCGCTAACTGCAAAGGGAAAAATGTCTTTTACAACGAAAGATCTAGCAGTCACCACGTTAACCAAACAATCAGACGTAGCCTCTCTAAAAATGAGACAACTTGAAGCTTACTCATCTCCTTACGGGACAAAATATGAAATTCAGAGCATCATCTGTAAAATACTTTTGCCAAATATGCTTAACCTAAACTTAACCAAGACTTTAAATCTAACTTCCAGTTTATAAGAAATATAAGGGCTAGAGGAACAAGTTAAATGATATCAAAAGAAAATATTTAGACAAATCCAGAATATGGGACAGTTAGCTCTTAAAAAAGTCAATGTCAAAAAGAAAAGAAAAAAAGAAAAAAAATGTAGGGGATTCTTCTTGAGCAAAAGAAACCAAAGAGTCATACAAACCAAAAACAATGTCTGAACTTTCAGCCAATCCTTGGTCAAACAAAAAAATTAACTATAAACAACATTTTGGGGATAAACAGCGAAATCTGGAATATAGTCTGGATATCAGGGAACATTAGGGAATTGATTTTTATTTTCTTAGGTGTGATAATGATATAATGGTATGTAGAAGAATATCCTTACTTTTGGAAGATGCATAGGAAACAACTTAGGGGTGATAATGACATGGTGTGTGCAACTTTCAAATGAATCAGTCAAAACATTGTGTGTGTGTGTGTGTGTGTGTGTGTGTGTGTGTGACAGAGAGGAAAAATATGGCAAAATGTTAACAATTGGGTTTAAGTTGTGAGTGTGAGGCTATTTACTAAGTCTTTCAATGTCCCTGTATGTTTGAACACTTTCATAATAAGAAGTTAGAAAATGGATGGCATGTTAGATGGAGATAAAAGCCATGGGGAAAAGTAAAGCATGGAAGGGGAATAAAGAGGGCTGGGGAATGGAGGTGGGAGGTCATTTTTAATATAGTGGTCAAGGAAACGTTTCAGCAAGAAGGTAACATCGGAATCAAGACCGTGCAGATATTTGCAGGAAGCTACATGGAAGCAGGGGAAACAGCAAGTACAGAGACAGGAACATGCCCGGCACGTCTGAGGGGCCAGTGTGGCGGAAGCAGTGAGAGGGAAGCACGGAAGTGAGAGAGGTCACAGGGTGTCAGACTTGCGGGGCCTGGTAGGGCAGGAGCACCAATCAGTCAGAATAAGGGAGGGACAACCGGTAGGGGTGTATGAGCCTTACTTATGGGCCACTGTAAAGACTTGGGCTTTCACGAGCAGTGAGAAGGGAAGTGATTGGAAGGTGGTGAGAAGAGGAATAAAGTGATCTAACTTATGCTTCACGAAGATCCCTATGGCTGTTACATTGAAAACTGAAAGGACAAGCAGGAAGACCAATTAGAAGGCAACTACCAACAACCAGGATAAGAGATGGTGGTGGTTCACACCAGAGAGGGGGCAGTGGAGGTGGTAGGCAGTGGTCAGACACCGGATATAGTCTCAAGGTAGAGCCAACGTGATTTCCTGACGGATTAAATGTGGGGCATGAGAAAAAACGGAAGAATGAAGGATAACGACAGCACTACCCTGAACAACTGAGGAAATGGAGTCGCCAGGACCTGAGAGAGGAAGACTACAGGAGACGCATATTTGTGGGGAAAGGAGGCAAGGTCAGGGCTCAGTTTGGGGCCTGCTGGATTTGAGATACTTTACTAGTCATCCAACTGGGGTAGAGAGCCAGATATTTAAGTCTAGAGTTGAGGGGAAAGTTCTGGGCTGGATATATGAACGTGGATGTTGTAAGCATAGAGAGGGTATTCAAAGCCGTAAGACTAGATGAGAAGACCAAAAAATGAGGACAGATAGAAAAAAGCAGATGGCTGAGTCCTAGAATACGTCAAAAGTTTAAAGAGAAGGAAACAAGGAATCAGTGAAGAGATGGGGAATGTGTAACTCGTGAAGGAGAGAGTGGCAGTCCACAAGTAGGTGAAGAAAATATTTCAGGGGAGGAAGGAGTAATGAACTATGTCAAATGCAGCTGACAGGTCAAATGAGATGAGGACGGAGAATTGATCATTAGATTTAGCAACCTAGAGGCTATTGACAAGAGCAGTTTTCCTTGAGTGCAGGGTGACAGAGAAAGTCAAACAGGCACAGATTCAAGAGAAGATAGGAGGGACAAAAAAAGAGAGAAGATGGGAGAAGATAAATTGGAGAGAGAAAATGGAGACGGTTTTCAAGGACTCATGCTGTAAAGGAAGAAGAGAAATGGGAGGAAGGCAGTTGAAAGGTAAGTGAGGTCAAGAAACTAATTTTAAAATAAAAAAAACCCCAGCTTGGTAGAAAAAAATGAAGCAGACTGTATTAGTCTCCTACTGCTGCTATAACAAATTACCACACACTTAACGGTACATAGAACATAAATGTATTCTCTTGCAGTTCATGAGTCAGAAGTCTAAAATCAAGGTGTCAGCAGGACTGCATTTTCTCTAGAGGCTTTACGGAAGAATCTGTTTCTTTGCCTTTTTCAGGTTCTAGAGGCCACCTACAATCCTTGGCTTATGGTCCCTTCCTTCCATCACTCCAACCTCTTGCTTCTGTCATCACCTCTCCTTCTCTGACTTTGGCCCCCCTGCATCCCTCTTATAAGGACCACTGTGATGACATTGGGCCTGTCCAGATAATCCAGGCTAATCTCCCCATCTCAAGATCCTTAACTTAATCAACTCCACAACAGAAATCATACCAAGCATCTTTTCCAACCACAACGCTATGAGATTAGAAATCAATTACGGGGAAAAAACTGTCAAAAACACAAACACATGGAGACTAAACAATATGTTACTAAACGAACCTTCAAGTTGCGAACTTTCAAAGATGCCAACGTGCATCTGGTTCCAGCAAGGAACAAGAACCTGTGCCATCAATGTCAGGTGTGAGTGAAATTGCAGCTTGCCCTTTGACTCCTATTGCTGACGATCCTTCAGCTCTACCATCTCCCACCTCCTCTCCCTCCTCCGGTCAGTAACTCTTCTTGCCTGTTCACTCGATGCCAGCCCTGTATGCCAGCTGTTGGACTGTACTACTATACTTTTCAAGTAAGAAAAGACTAAAAATGTTTGTTTTTTTTTTTTTATAAATTTATTTATTTATTTACTTATTCTTTTGGCTGTGTTGGGTCTTCATTTCTGTGCGAGGGCTTTCTCTAGTTGCGTCTAGCGGGGACCACTCTTCCTCACGGTGCGCGGGCCTCTCACTGCCGCAGCCTCTCTTGCTGCGGAGCACAGGCTCCAGACACGCAGGCTCAGTAGCTGTGGCTCACGGGCCCAGTTGCTACGCGGCATGTGGGACCTTCCCAGAGCAGGGCTCAAACCCGTGTCCCCTGCATTGGCAGGCAGATTCTCAACCACTGCGCCACCAGGGAAGCCCTAAAAATGTTTTATTTCTTGTTTTCTTTATGTATTATTTGTGTGAAAAGTATTAGAAACGTATTACAGTACAGTACTATATAGCCGATTATGTTGGTTGGGTACCTAGGCTAACTTTGTTGGACTTTCGAACGCGCTCTCAGAACGGAACTCGTTCATATGTAGGGGACTTACTGTAGTTTCCTTTTGCTGCTGGGACAAATTACCACAAATTTAGTGGTTTAAAACAACACGAATTTATTCTCTTACGGTTCTGGATTCTAGAGTCTGAAATGTGTATCCCAATGTTTCTGGGATATTGTCAAGGTATTCGTAGGGCTGGTTCCTTCCTGAGGCTCTGAGGGCAGAACGCCTTTTCTGGCTTCTAGGGGTGCGTTTCTTACATTTCTTATCTTGTAAGAAATAGGCCCCTTCCTTCATCTTCCCAGCCAACAGCTTAGTATCTTCAAATCTCTCACTGTTTCTGTCTTCACACTACCTTCTCCCTCTCTGAATGTTGTAGCAGTGTTATTTGTAATAGTCAAATAGTGGAAACAATCCAAATACCCATCAACCGGTGAATGGACAAACAAAATGTGGTTTATCCATAAGACTGAATACTATTCAGCAATAAAAAGAAATAAGTTATTAAAAAAAATGGATCACTGAGGAAATAAAAAAATACCTAGAGACAAATGACAATGAAAACATGACAATCCAAAACCTATGGGACACAGCAAAAGCAGTTCTAAGAGGGAAGTTTGCGGCAATACGATCTTACCTCAGGAAACAAGAAAAATCTCAAACAACCTAACCTTACACCTAAAGCAACTAGAAAAAGAAGAACAAACAAAACTTAAAGTTAGTAGAAGGAAAGAAATCATAAAGATCAGAGCAGAAATAAATGAAATAGAGTCAAAGAAAACAAGAGCAAAGATCAATAAAACTAAAAGCTGGTTCTTTGAGAAGATAAACAAAACCGATAAACCTTTAGCCAGACTCATCAAGAAAAAAAGGGAGAGGACTCAAATCAATAAAATCAGAAGCGAAAAAGGAGAAGTTACAACAGACACCACAGAAATACAAAGGATCATAAGAGACTACTACAAGCAATTATACGCCAATAAAATGGACAACCTAGAAGAAATGGACAAATGCTTAGAAAGGTACAACCTTCCAAGTCTGAACCAGGAAGAAATAGAAAATATGAACAGACCAATCACAAGTAATGAAATTGAAACTGTGATTTAAAAACTTCCAACAAACAAAAGTCCAGGACTAGATGGCTTCACAGGCAAATTCTATCAAACATTTAGAGAAGAGTTAGCACCTCTCCTTCTCAAACTATTCCAAAAAACTGCAGAGGAAGGAACACTCCCAAGCTCATTCTGAAAGGCCACCATCACCCTGATACCAAACCAGAACTCAGCCATAAAAAAGAATGAAATAATGGCATTTGCAGTGACATGGATGGACCTAGAGATTGTCATACTGAGCGAAGTAAGTCATACAGAGAAAGACAAATATCGTATGATATCGCTTATATGTGGAATCTAAAAATATGGTACAAATGAACCTACTTACAGAACAGAAATAGTCACAGATGTAGAAAACAAATTTATGGTTACCAAGGGTGAAATGTGGGGGAGAGGGATAAACTGGGAGATTGGGAATGACATATACACACTACTATATATAAAATAGATAACTAATAAGAACCTACTGTATAGCACAGGGAACTCTACTCAACACTCTGTAATGACCTACATAGGAACAGAATCTAAAAAAGAGTGGATATATGTATATGTATAACTGATTCACTTTGCTGTACAGCATAAACTAACACAACATTGTAAATCAACCATACTACAATAAAATTTAATTTAAAAAATGTTAAAAAAAAACATCTACAAAGTCCCTTTTACCATGTAAAACAACATACTCACAGGTTCCAGATAGCTTTGAGAGGGCCGTTATTCACAGAGATCATGCAGAAGAAAGGGTAAAAGTTGCTGAACAATGTACTCAAGCAGGTAAAGGGGCTGCCTTGCTGAGAGCAAAGAGTCCATCCATAGCAAAAGGAAAGAAGACTGAGAACACAGGCAAAGATGCAGGTAGGGGAGAAGGTGCACTGGTGGACTTGCGGATATCTTTTTTTTTTTTTTTTTTTTTTTTTTTTTTTTGCGGTACGCGGGCTTCTCACTGTTGTGGTCTCTCCCGTTGCGGAGCACAGGCTCCGGACGCGCAGGCTCAGCGGCCATGGCTCACGGGCCCAGCCGCTCTGCGGCATGTGGGATCTTCCTGGACCGGGGCACGAACCCGTGTCCCCTGCATCGGCAGGCAGACTCTCAACCGCTGCGCCACCAGGGAAGCCCGCGGATATCTTTGGATTGCTTTTATTTTCTTAGTAAAATAGGAAGCCTCTAGGCACTTCCCTGGTTGTCCAGTGGGTAAGACTCCACGCTCCCAATGCAGGGGGCCGGAGTTTGATACCTGGACAGGGAACTAGCCCTCATGCATGCCACGACTAAGAAGTCCACATGCTGCAACTAAGACCCGGAGCAGCCAAAACAAACAAACAAATAAATAAATAATTTTTTTTTAAATTAAAGGAAGCAGATAAAAACCAAAAACTCAGCAGGTAAGGGTGAGGGCTGGGGAGGAGGTACTGGAGATTTCAGGAGAGAAAGGAAGATACGAAATCATCATCTAGAAGGAGAGTGGATGAACCAGGGGATACAGCATGAATGCTGGGCAGCTTTAGGGTCCCCTTGAGACCACTGGGTGCAAGCCGAGTAGGCACAGTTGGGATTAACCAGAGTTGTGATTTTGTCAAAGCAAGTGTAAGGAGGCAAGAAGAGGGCAAGGGGTTTTGGGCACATGAAAGGGAGTGATTACACCAAATGACCACTGAATGAAAGCTAAGTAAGGAGGGGAACAAGGGCACAGAGGTGAGAGACAGTGAGAAGTAGAAGAATACAGGTCTGCTGGGTCAGAGGATTGTTGGAGTCGGGGAACAAGAGGGAGTAAGCTGGAAAGACAGGAGTGATTGAGAGGCGGGGTGCACTGAGATGACAGAGGGGCGCAGCTGTTGGTAACGACAAGGTCTAGGGTGAGACCACGGTGGTGAGTGGCTGTGGCCTATGAGAGTAGGCCACGAAACAAGACCCTTGGAAGGGAGAGATGAAGGAACTGAGAGACCTGGGGGAGAGTCTCCAGATTTAAGAATCAGAAGGCTTGGTTTCAAACTCCAGCTCCTTCACTTACTAACTGGAGAAATTTTAAGTAAGTGCTCTAAGGGTTTGCTCCTTCATCCTCCAAAGGAGAATAAGAATGTACATCTCAGCTGGTTCAGAATTGGTGATATGAAAAAAATATGCATAATATAACACACATTTTATAGGAACACATTAAAAATAGTGACACACAACAAACACTACAAGGTTGCCCATGTAAGGGGAAGGGAAAGAATGAAGAGTGGGGATAAAAGAGAATTAAAAATACAAGAACAACTTCACATGTTTCCCTGATAGCTTCCCACCAGCTAAAGAGTATGATTAACATAACTCTCAGCTGAGGTCAAAACAAACAAAAAAGAAGAAAGTAAAAATAGGAAGGAGGCAAGAGACATTTTTAGAGACTGAATCAAGAGGACTTGTGACTACTTGAATGTGGGCACTGCAACCAATGTAACGAAGGGAGTTGGACCTTGGGATAAGAGAAAAACAGAAAGAGAAAGCACTAAAGGAGGAATTTGTCTAAGAGGAGAACTCAAAATGGGAATTAGAGGCACGCCTTATTTCTCAGAATTGTCTTTCCCTGATTTCTCTCCTTCCCTTTACCATTATACATTCATTCATTCAGCAGATGGTTACTGAACTCAAAAACACTTTCGGTGTCCACTTCCTCAACTCCTACTCATTTTTCAACCCCTCTGATCTGGCTCCCACGCCCACCACCACAGCTTCATGTTGCCAAACCCATTCGTCACTTTTCGGGCTTCATCCCTCTTGAGAGTCAACAGCAGTTGAAACAGCTGACAACACTCTGCTTCTTGAAACACTCTTGGCTTCTACAACACCACTCTTTTCTGCGTTTTTCTAGCTCTTCCTTCTCTAACCAGCTTCTAAATATTGATCTCAACTATCTTCTCTACAGGGTCTTCCTAGTGTTCTCACCTGTTCCCATGGTTTTGCCATCTATATGATGATGATGACCAAATTTACTTCTCAGTCCACAGGCCACTTCCCTGAGCAGCCCATATCACTGCCCTGAGTGTCAAGCTCTTACCCACGTGATTATTGACCCTTTCACCTGACTCAGGTAAGTCACTTACCACGTCCAAAATGTAACTAAATTTCCAAACCTCTTACCAAGACCTACAAAGGCCCTGACTACCTGCCCGACCTCATTCACTGTTCAGTTACAAAATCCTGGTCCTCGCCCAGGTCAGCCTCTTTCTCTTTTGCCCGTTTTTTGTACTTGCTCCTTCTGCCTGAACACGTTCCCCAGAATCTGCTTAGAGATCTTCCCTGACTCCCTAATCTAAAGGGACCCTCCCCCGACTCTGCTTTTCTCAATCTGAGTACTCAGCCTCATCTGTAATTATTTCGTTTCCTGTCTGTCTCCCGAACTAAAACACATGCTCTAAGAGGGTGGGATCTTATCTGTTTTGTTCTTTGCTATATCTAGGCATGACACAGGTTCTGGCCCGAAGCGGGCACTCAATACCAGTTGAATGAATGTAGAAATAAATGCATGCGTATTAAGCATACAGCAGTAACCACAATACTTCCATAGCCCTGAACTAACGTGCATTCCAGGAAAACCTCCTTTTAAAGGAAGAGACACCGCGCAAAGTGTAGGAGCCCAGGGGGCAAGGCGTCCCACATCCGGCTCACAGCTGCAAGAGCGGCGCGGGCCGAAGCCGTGTCCTGATTGGCCGAACGCACCCGCCCGCCCACCCTGCGCCGGCCCTCCTCTCCCCCAGCCCGCCTGCTTCTACTCTAGCCGGCGGAGAACAAGGCCAACGACAAGGCCGGGAATAGCCGCTCTCCCGGCTCAGGCCAGCCCGCCAGCCCCGCCACCCGGAGCACCTCTTCGCACCGGGCCCTTCCCGCCACGCCTCCCACCCACTCAGCCTTACTGGGCCAGGGAGGTCCCATCTTGTCCTCCGCGTTTCCAGAGTTGGTTTTAAATGGCGCGCCGAGACGCCTGAGCGCAATAACGGCCGTGATGACGCCACCGTGGGCGGGGCCAGAGGCGCGCCTGCGCAGACCGCCTGGGTCCTCCGCGCCGAAAGGGTCGTGCCGCGCCGCGTGGAAGTAAGACGTCAGGGATTGAGCGCTCCGAGCTCGGGTCCTGGGAGTGGACTGTAATGGATCCATGGACCCCCCACCCCGCCACCTCCCCGGAAATAGTATGAAAACTCCCTCCTTTGGCGCGCTAGACGCGGAACTGGGCGCTAGGACCCACCCAGCGTGGAGCAGAACGGCAAGGGCTCTACTTTCAAGGAATGTATATACTAATGGGGGAGGCAGGTGACCGAGGAAACAAAGGTTGATTTTCCCATCGCGACCTGTGCTATAAGGGCAGCAAAACACTAGGAGGTAGAAAGTGATGATGGGGTGTGGGACGGAGGTGGGAGGTAGCCGACACCGGAATGAGGAGTGTTCCAGGCAGGGGAAGAACAGATGCAAAATGTTGTGTGTACATTTTTTTTAAATGAAGACCATCGTTTTTATTGATTCTTGCGAAAAGATTCCTGGATATCATCCTCCCTTTCAAAAAAGCTAAGGTTACGGTCGGAAGTGAGACGAGTGTAATGTGCCACCCATCTGTTCATTCTGCTTCATCTCATCCCAAGAACTGTATTACAGGAGAAAAGGCCAGGGCTGTTTCCCCAAATATCCCTCGAACATCCTATAATGTCTTAACACACGTATGGCATTTTATACAGTGCTTCTTCTCAAGGGTGCTATTGGCATTCAGGGTGAAACAACGCTTGGCCTGTGGGACTCCTGCTCAGCGTCCCTGACACGATTTTCTCGCTAAATGCCAACGGCGCCCCTCAGTCGTTTTGGCAACCAAAAAAGTACCACCTTGTTGAAAACGACTCTTTTTTTTTGCGGTACGCGGGCCCTCTCACTTCTGTGGCCCCTCCCGTTGCGGAGCACAGGCTCCGGAAGCGCAGGCTCAGCGGCCATGGCTCATGGGCCCAGCCGCTCCGCGGCATGTGGGATCCTCCCGGACAGGGGCACGAACCCTTATCCCCTGCATCGGCAGGCGGACTCTCAACCACTGCGCCACCAGGGAAGCCCGAAAACGACTTTTTAAGCCTATTTATTTTTTGCACGAAGTTGTTCTCCCAGTGACCACCTTCAAATCTTTAGTGTAAGGCAGTGTGGGATAGAAGAAAGAAAACAAGTTTACCCAGGAACCCAAATCAGCACCCAGGGGTCATCCTGGACGCCTCCCTCTCCCTCACTCTTGACACACAATCCATTGCTGGGCTCTTTTTACTTCCTAAAAATCTCTTCTATCCCGCATCTCTTTTCATCCATATTTCCTTTTCGCTCGTCTGCAGCAGCCCCAAACCTGCTCTGACCCGCTTCTCCTTGGGCCCCGGGTGGTGGTTGCTAAGTACAAAACCGACCTGTCGCTTCCTTCCAAAGTCCAAAACGCTTCAAAGGTGCCATTGCTCAGGGAGCTTCTAAAATTAACTACAAGGCCCTCCTGGGCCTGGTCCCCACAGCCTTTCCGGCCTCACTTTGCACCTTGCCTCCATTTTCTCCTTGCCCTCCAGTCACTGGGCCTCCTTTCAAACTAGCCCTCACGGTGCCAGCTCTCACCACGGGGCCTCTGCATGTGCCACGTCCTCTGTGTAGGATCCTCTTCATCCTCATCTTCACCCAGTTAACTCCTGTCAGATTTCAGCTCATATCACTTCCTCAGGGAGGCCTTCCCTGATAGGCTGAAGTGTCCTTACTGGAGGCTTTAGTGGAACTTGTCACCCTTGTATTTTTTGTTAATTTTCCGTGGAGTATAGTTGATTTACAATGCTGTGTGCGTTTCAGGTGTACAGCAAAGTGTATCAGTTATACATATATCCACTTTTTTTAGATTCTTTTCCCATATAGTTCACCTTTTACATCTGCTGCGGTGACTATTTCATATCTGTCTCCTCCATAGACTGTCAACCCCATGAGGACAAAGCGTGTCTTTGCTCACCATTGTTTTCCCAGGGCCTGATGCTAGCCCCGGATACAGCAAGTGCTTAAATATGTATTGAATGAGCAAAGTTGGAAGAAAAGCTTAATCCTGGATTGGGCATCTTAACCTCTCTGGGCCCCATTTTCTTCCCTATTTATAAAACAGTGATGATGACACGCACACACACACCCCCGCACTGAGCTTTATGAGGAGTTAGGTAATAGATCCTGTGAGCACACGGACTCAGTGTATGCTAGGGTGCCAGTCATTGTTCCCTAAGTGCATTTGAGAGAGTAGGAACGGGTGTGATCCTCTGGATTCCGTGTATGCACCATCTAAGAGAAGTGGGGGCCGGGAGGGTAGCAGGTAGCACTGAATCTAGAGCCTCTGAAGAACTGGCTTGGAACTCTTAGCAGAGGAAGGCTCCTAGGAGACCCATCAGCCATTGGCTGAGGTGTGAAGCTGTCCGGTGGTTGTAGTGGAGCCTCCTGAGCTGAGTGCCTGGGACTCCGTGTGCAGTGCCAACTGCATCCCCTGCATTTCTGTAGGCCAGGCCCGACTGGTGCAGGCAGGTCTTTCACCTCCCGTTCTGAATGCCTTCTTTGTCTGGGGGGATTAGGACTACAGCGGGTGCCAAGAGATCCGTTCAACACTGGTATCAGTGGCGTGCAAAGCTCAACTCTTCTGTCTACAAAAGTAGTGGGGCCCCTCCTCCACCCCTCATCTGCCAGAAAAGTGCTGGAGCCATTTCCCTTCCCTATTTTTCACTACTCACCCAGATTCTAATTCCCCAAAATGGATGCCAAACAGCCTTAGTTTAGGTGAGGAATAACTGTCATCATCTGGCTACCTGAACAAACAGTCTTTTGGCTGAAATTTGCCCCGACCTTCCAGCCTGCAGCTGGCTTATATCAATGTAGTTCATGATATAAACCACCAAGTCACTGGGGTTCAACAGGGCATGTAGTTGAAATGGCTTTGCATTTGTTTTGGCCTCTGAGCAAATGCCTTTAATTTTTGTATGTGATATAAAATTCCTGACCTCGTAAGGACTGGACTAAGAACCAACAATTTCTATCTTCCAGAATTCCCAAACAATAACACACCACCCTTTATGTTAAAATTAATATAGTTTATCTTTAAATTAATATAATGCTTTTTGCTTTTCAAAGCACTGTAACCCCTACATCTTATTCCCAAGATCGTGCTGGAAGGTTGCTAGGACGGGTACTTTCTTCCAGGCTCTGCCACTTATGAGCCATGTATACGCCTTCTGAGCCTCAGTTTCCTCGTAGGCAAAATGGAGGCGTTAAAGCACCCACTTCATGGGGTTATAGTGTGAAGATTAAATGAGTTACCAGATGTGCAGAACAGTGCCTGGACCATTGGCAATGCTCAATGAATGCTAAGTATTCCCATTACTATAATCGCTGTTATATCCTGGGTGCCAGCCAGGTATTGTTTAGAATAAAATTGAGCTTCCTGAGTATCTGGAAGCTTCCCCTTTCATTGTAAGAGTATTCCCAGAGCACAACAGCTCTGTTCTTCCCATTAATACTTGTTTTTTCTATATTCTTTCTTATACTCTCTGCCCCACCCAAGCTTTTCGGACTGTTCCCTTTGTATTCTTCCGCCCACTCATAACTTTACATTTTCTTCCTTGTCTTGTACTAGACTAGAAACCACCCAGTCCTAGATCATACCACCTTCTTTCTACCTGACAGGCCTATGCCTTCTGGAGTTTATGTATGTTGTTTGTAGACATTAAGACCTTTTAATTTGGCTATTTTGGTTTGGACACCATGAAAATGAATAACTTAGGTGTTCCTTAAGATTCTGAATTACTCTCTCCTGGTTACCGGCCATGCCACTGGGAAACCACAGGGCAGACTGGTTCAAAGTACATTGAGAAACACCAGGATGTACTGGATGAAGCGATCAGGGTAACGTGAACTTCTTGGGAACAGGCATGTGAGAATGCTGATCTGCTGTTATTGCAGATTCCAACTGATACAGAAAATAATCTTCTTTATTGATTTGGAAGTAAAACACCAGCAAATTATTTTCTAAACAAAAAGCATATGTATTTTTTAAAATTAATTAATTAATATATTTTTGGCTGCGTTGGGTCTTTGTTGCTGCACGTGGGCTTTCTCTAGTTGCGGTGAGGGGGGGCTACTCTTTGTTGTGGTGCGCGGGCTTCTCACTGCAGTGGCTTCTCTTGTTGCGGAGCACGGGCTCTAGGCGCGCGGGCTTCAGTAGTTGTGGCACGCGGGCTCAGTAGTTGTGGCTCGCGGGCTCTAGAGTGCAGGCTCAGTAGTTGTGGCACACGGGCTTAGTTGCTCCGCGGCATGTGGGATCTTCCCAGACCAGGGCTCAAACCCATGTCCTCTGCATTGGCAGACAGATTCTCAACCACTGCACCACCAGGGAAATCCCAAAAAACATGTGGATGTTTTTAAAACACCAAAATCCCACCAGCATAGAACCAACCATCACTGCATCTGCACTTGAAAGCTGCACCTGGCAGATATCAGCAGACAACGCGAGAACACAGCGGCTCTTGTGCAGCAGTGGGAGCCCCAAATATTGGCTGGCATCAGTGTCTGGGACACTTGTAATTTATTTTTGCTGGGGGGAGGGTGTGGATTCTATAACCAAAGGCTACGAGGCCAGCACCTAAACCCCCAATGAGGTCACATTAAATGTGGGGCAAGGTTTTCCTCCCCCGAAGATCTTCCTGGCAGTGCTGGGTAGGAACAGCACTGGTATTTCCAAAACAACCACACCCACAACTAGAGTCACATTTTTTAACACTCCTCCCCAGGATGCCCAGGGTTTTGAAAGAGGGGGAAATATACCAATCATATCTCCAGAATTATGACTTTGTTAGAGCTGAACTGCTTCACAGTCCCTTCCTGTCCAGCCCTGGCAGTGGGCCTGGATTGTGATGACCCCGCTTTGCAAACCCACAGACGTAGTTCAAATAATCCCTTTGTCTTCTTTGAAAAGAGAATACAAAGGCATTACCAGACTGAGAAAAAGCACAGCTACACGTGGTAGCTAAACCTTCTTTCCACTTAACAAATAAGCGGCTCCCCTCAGAAACCGTAATTGTTCATCTCAGAGCCCCCCAAAAGACTGTCCTCCTTAAGGGTTTTATAATGTTTCCAGGCACTGAGGAGGTCATCAGATGTTGACGATGTAATTAATTTTAGTAAATACATTATTTCAACTATGGGACAGGCCACTGTTGACTTAATATTTGTCTGTGAGTCAAGTTATTTGGGTAGTATTGAGTTCTTTTCAGATGCATAAAACAGCTGTATTATATTGCACATATCATATGAAAATAGGGCTAAATTAAGAAAATGGCAAATAAACATCTTGGTTATACCTTCAATCTGAAAAATTCGATCCTAAAATACGAGAAGCTACCATCACAGTATTTGGGATAAAATGGAGTGCTATCAGCTTGGGCGTGAGTTGGGCTGAGTTCAATAAGGAAACCAGTTTACAAGGGACGTGCTCGGAGTCGTTCACAAAAGAAGGAATAAGCTGGAATGGAAGTATTCTCTGGTTCTCTGACTTCCAGTGTTGCTACAAAACCCAACTTCACAAGCCTCTTCTGGATCTCCACTCTTTAGCAGCAAGATCCTCCCATCACAGCTGTTACCCTGGGCCCTCTTTGGGTCATGATGAAAGTTAAGCCAGAAGAAAACTTCAAAGACCCAGCCTTGATTAGGCCCTGCAGACTGGACCCCTCCTCATGACCACTTCATGTACTAAGTGCCTTAATCTATCATAGTCCCCCCTGGCAAGGCGAAGATCACGTATCTGCTGATGTGTCTGAAAAATAAACTCTTTTGCAGCCTGAGAATCAGAAATACTTTCTCCCCCTTTTTAGTGGCCTGTACATTTAATGTGCCCCAGCCAGCGAGGCACAGGGCAGAGCTTTCACCTGGGTCAGGAGGTTGTGGAACTCTTCCACTGCCTGTGAATGTGCCATGGGGTTTAGCACCAGGTGTTGGAAGAGATTGATGGGCTCAGCATTCCGAAATGTCTTAGGGACAGGGATGGTCAGGGGCAGGAAGGTGTTACCAATGAGGAAATGATGGAGAGACCTTCTCTGGAGGCCTTGGCCCAAGAACCAGAGGATGTCCTGGAGCCGCTGGGAGAGCATGCCATGCTGCCAGTCTGTTAGGGGCAGCTGCAGTAGCAGGTGCATGAGGGCTGTTTTGAAGTGGTAAGAGGTGAGGATGGGGCAGGATGCTCCCTGGGGTAAACTCTGAAGGTCCCGGAGACTCAAAATGATCTGGAGGCACTTGAGGTGACAGGTGTTCTCGGGAGCAAAACGCCCGACCAGCTTTAGGAACAAGTGCTCACAGGCTGCAAAGGACTCGGGCCAGTCCACGCTGGTGAGCTGTTCCTGGTCAGGGGCCTGACTCACCAGGTAGACCAAGGTGTCTTCCCGTTGCACACCCAGGACCAGGCGGATTGAGAGAAAGCGGCCTGAGCGGTAGTCCAGCCTGAGTTTGCAGGAGGTGGTGGACGGCGGCAGGCTGAGCTTGAAGTCATACTTATGGGCCACGAGGGCCCAGGCATTGCCCACCATGTTCCGGAACCACTGCACGGTCTTACACACATCCAGGTAGGAGCCGGTGCAGAGAGCCGCCTTGATGGAGCTGTTACACTTGCCCAGGAGGGCTGAGTGGTCCCTGTGGTGGTGCACCAGGCACAACACGTCCCCCAGAAGCTTCTCGCGCTTGCACACGCATTCCGACTCGACCAGCACGCAGCCACAGCGGCGGCCTAGGGCCAGATCCCTCATCTCCAGCACAAACATAGTGCCCTGGGGGGGAACAATGGGCACCAGGATGTCAAATTTCTGGGTCTCGTGGAGGGTTCCCCATTTCTCAAAGGCAGCCCCGATGCCCAGGCAGTCCTCCAACTGTGGGTGAGCCTCCTGGCGGCTGAGCACCTGACAGGCCTTGATGAGGTCGTCCACAAAGCTCTCCACGAACTCACAGGTGCAGGGCAGGTCCCGGGTGACGTTCTGGATGTGTTGTTTGTGAAAGGATTCCAGGACCTCCATCGTGGGGAAGTCGGTAAGCCAGTTGTAGGAGGTGACAGGCACGACACGGACCTCCTCCGCCTCCTCATCGCTGCTGGAATCAAAGGCCGGCTCGTGCTGCATGTTCTGTCGCAGGAGCTCAAAGATGAGAAAAAAGCAAAAGAGGCCAGCGTTCCACAGGTTTCCCAGCATCCAGCCCAGCGGCCCCTCCTGGCCATCCGCCTGGAACGGCCACCCCCTGTCTTTCTGCCCCAGCACTAACTGGTCACTGGATGTGTCTCCTCTCCAGAAGTTCTCTGCCTTCTGCTTCTCCTCAGCTGCTCGCTTCCTCTCTTCAAACTCTAGTTCTAACTGGCGCATCTCCTCGCTCATCCGCTTCTCCAGCTGCCGACTTCTGGCTAGTGTGTCCAGGTCCATCCGGTCACTGACCATCAAGGGGTGGTGCACAACATACATCACTGCCAAGAACAGAAGGCTTATCACAGCCATGGAGGCCTCTGCATCTAGAGAAGTAGGAGGGTGGGAGTCAGCGGTGATCTTCCGGATTCATCTGCTCTCCAGCGTGTATTCCCCATAGCGCTGGAACCCCAAATCCTGGAAGTCAGCTACTCAGGAGGAACAGAAAGCTCACAGAGCTGGGGTTGGAGAGAGCAAGGGCGGCCTGCCTGGGAGGATTTGGGGAAAAAGGGGGGCAGCAGGATGGGCCACCCAGACTCTCTACTGCTTTCCTTCCACGTGGTGCGGGTGGTATTTAGGCTTTCAGAATGTGGACATGGGACTCTCTTCATTCCTAGGATGGGGAGGGGGACCCTGTTCCAGGGTGGCCTCACCCGACTCATCAGTCCACCATGGGCACCAGGTGTGCCCTGCTGATCCCAGAGGCTCCCTTCCATGGGCAGAAAGCACTGGTCTGCCTGGGCAACACCTTTCTTCTTGCCAGGCCGTCAGCCCATCGCCAAGCGGGATTATGTAGCATCCTACTTCCTCTGGGACTTCACAAGCCTCATTCTGCTCAGCCCTGTGTCATCAGACCACTCAGCAGCTCCTCCACCCCCGTGCCCAGTGGGCCAACCCCCCGGGGGGGGGGCGGCCAAGGAGGCACAGTGCCACCAGCCACTTCTCCACTCCTGCTGCTGTGCTCTCTGAGGTCCTACCGGGGCTGCCGGATACCCCATTGGTGGGCCAGGCCGAAAGGCAGGCACAGCTCCACCTCTTGGCCCAGGAAGCTTCGTGAAGAACCGGATGCCCAAGGCCTCCTGAGAGCCCGCAGGAGTGGGTTCCTCTGCCTACCCATCCACCACAAAGGGCTGAAGCTTCCTGCACTCACCCCACCTGTTCACAAGCTACTGGGCTTACCGGGATCATGAAGGACCAGCCGCGTGGGCGCTGAAGCCAGGTGGGGGACTCTCCTCCCTTTGGAACTCGTCCTTGCTTAGTCTCACCGCCCTCTCCAGCAGCCCTGTTAAAATTTACAACGTACCTGGGGGCTTTGGCTCAAAGCCATGTGCCTCCTCACCCCCACCCCCACCCCCACCCCCCATTCATAACTTCCCCTAATTCCACGCCTAGAGATCTGAACTCTCATCCGCCTATTTAGACCAAGCCAACTCGTTTCTCCCGGGACCTGGGACCAGGTTACTCACCATCGGCGTTAGCACGAACACGCTCTTAAAGAGCCCGCGCGGCCTGACCGTCCCCGCCTTCTCCCCCGCACGGTGGGGGCTCCGGCCTCCTCGCCGGGTCCGCCCGCAGACGTGGCCCCGCTCCCCTCTCCCGGGGAGCACACCATGTTTATCCTAGGGTCCGATTGTCTGTGAGCGGCGGGCCCCGAAACCCCAAGGTGCCGCGCGCCGCTCCGAGGGCGCCAGCCGGACAACGCGCTCCCGCGGTCCAGGCTCCGCCCAACCCCGCCCAGCCCCGCCCACCCAAATCCCCGCCATACAGCGAGCGCGCAGCAGGAGTCCAACCCTGGGGCCTGGTGACCTTCCTCGTCAGCGCGCGCCGTGTGTCCGCCGCTTTGCCTCCCAAGGCCCTGCGGAGGGGGCTGTGGCCACAGACTCGCTCTGAGGGGCGCTCACGCCGCAGGCGATCAGCTTCCCTAGAGTCGCGCAAGGGGGCACTGCAGGGCCGGCTGTCAGCTTCACTCAGCTGGGTTCAATGGAGAATACACTTAATGGGATTTTAGAATACACTTACAGTGAGGATGATGGGGGCATAACCAAGAAAGCATGGGGGGACCGTCATTCCCACTTCAGGCTGGCCCTGCGCAAAATGGTAGTTCCCAACCGGGATCCTTGGACTCTTTAATCAATAGAAATTTGTAAAAGGCCGGATGAGAAATTCAGGCAAGGCTTTACTGGGACTCCTGCTGCAGCAGGAGAGAGAGAAAACAAGCAACAGTTTCCCTTGTTCATTCCCTGAGGGTGTGGGGGGAGCTGGTTTTTTAAATGGGGTGAGGGTAGGGGCAGGTCCAGGGGTCTGGTGAGGGGGGACTTGGGTGGTCTGCCCACCCCCTTGGTGGTGCCCTTTGCAGGAATCTTGCCCAGGACCCTGCTTTTGCTGGGACACCTCACAAGTGGCAGTTGGGTTTTTGGTCTTTTTGTATCTTGTTGTTTATAATTTGCCTCAAGTGCCACATGCATGTAGTTATTTTTAGCTCCTTATAGTTTCTTTGTATTCTGTTGCGGAGGAAATGTCTGTGCGGGTGCAAGCACTGCAGCAAAGATCCCAGGTCCCCTCTGTCTCAGTACAGCAGGTGAGGTGTGTGGTCAGCATCCTTAACGTGCCTCACCAGACTCAGGTGTCTTTCCCCAACCCCTTTCTCCTATCAAAGTGACTCTCATGAAAAAACCAGACAGCACCCAAAGACCACCTGAGGCCTTACTAGCCGCTTGGGAATAAGAATCCTAAATCTACCGGGTGACTCAGGTGATGAGATGGGTGTGTTAAAGAGAACTTTATAAAGTGTGGAGACCGGATGAGCTTGTGATTTGCTAAGAAATGCCAACGGAATGGGCTTTTTGAAAAGGATCTTTAGAGTCTCAGAAAGAACCCCAACCTTCCTTCCTGTCCTGTGTCAGCTATGCAAAGAGAAAAGGAAGTAATGATCTCTCCATAATTACCAATTAAAGTCCTTCTGCTGAAAGACAATCAAGTTTCACGCTTCCTTATCCAGGGTCAATGCAGAAGGGACGTCAAACAATTTGGACAGTACTTCCAAAAATACTGATGTATTTAATCTAATCGTGGAGGGGGAAAGAAAGATCGTCTTCTGGCTGACCATGACTGAAGTTCCAAACTTACTTTTTTTTTTTTTTCCCCGCAGTACGCGGGCCTCTCACTGTTGTGGCCTCTCCCGTTGCGGAGCACAGGCTCCGGATGCGCAGGCTCAGCGGCCATGGCTCACAGGCCCAGCTGCTCCGCGACGTGGGATTTTCCCGGACCGGGGCACGAACCCGTGTCCCCTGCATCGACAGGCGGACTCTCAACCACTGTGCCACCAGGGAGGCCTGTGTGAAGATATTTTTATTTTTATTTTTTTTAATTTATTTTATTTTATTTTTTTGCTTTATAACAAATTTAATCAGTTATACATATACATATGTTTCCATATCCCCTCCCTTTTGCGTGTGAAGATATTTTTAAATGATACACAAACCATAAAGTTTTCGTAAGGGTCTTGTGGTGCACCCGCGTATTTCCAGTATGTTTACCAAAAATAATCATATCACTACATAAATCTTACACTCATGTTTTGGTCATCACACACCTATAAAAACATACAAATATACTGTATATATAAAAAATAGAATGTGTAAATCTACATCAACATGGAAAATAGACCATAATATATTAAGGGGGGGGGAACAGGTTACAAAAGCATGCTATGGTTTAATACCACTGTGTTACGTGTTGTGTTTATATACTACCTAGGAAATATGCTCAGGAAAAAAGTTTCAAAGGGTGAATTCCAAAATATTTACAGTGATCTTCTAAGGGTGTAGGGATTGATTACGGGTGACTTTTACCTCTTCCTATGCTTTTGAACTGTTTCACAATGAGCAGGTACTATTTTCACAATACAAAGATAACATTCAGACAATGCCCAAATCACGAATGAATGGGCTCTGGTGTGTCTTAACTCGAATGGAGCTCAAAATACGTTTTCTAAAGAAACAGGTGCGCCCAAGCTGGCATGTGTAACACAGGACCTGATTTGCGCCTGAGCGGCGTTCTCCCGGTTCCGGAGACCCGGGGAAGGGGCTTCCTCCTCCCGGTCAGTTCTGGGGGCTCCACGAGCGCCCTCCCTTCGCCCCTCAGAGGCAACTGTACCCGGAGCCGCGCCTGCACCCTCCTACGCCCAAGCCCCCCCCCATCTCCGTGTTCTCAGCCGGGTCCGCTCCTCCGGGACACATCGGTCACCGCGGGCGAGATTGGGGGCTCATGGGGCGCATGGTTGCGAGGAGCTCGCGACCCTCCCGAAAGTGGAGAGCCTGTGAATGAGGGTCTGAGCCATCACTTCCCTGCGCTGCACTAACGAGCGAGTACTTCTGCGGGGAAACCTTCGCGGACTTTCCCGGGAATGCCAGCTCCCACCCCGACTGCAGCTCGGCTCGCCCCTGCGCCTTCCGGGCGATCTTCCTCGGCTGGGACATGTCGAAGTTCTCACTATGGTGTTGTAAATTACTTTCTAGTTCTCATGGTGTTGCAGTTAGCACTTCGTTTAAATACTGTCCTTGAGGAGCGGTTGTTTTTTTTTAAATTAATTATTTATTTATTTAAGTTTGGCTGCATTGGGTGTTGCTGTGCGTGGGCTTTCTCTACTTGTGGCGAGCGGGGGCTACTCTCCATTGCGGTGCGCGGGCTTCTCATTGCGGTGGCTTCCCTTGTTGCAGGGCACGGGCTCTAGGCGCGCGGGCTTCAGTAGTTGTGGCACGTGGGCTCAGTAGTTGTGGCTTGCGTGCTCTAGAGCACAGGCTCAGTAGTTGTGGCGCACGGGCTTAATTGCTCCGCGGCACGTAGGATCTTCCCAGAGCAGGGCTTGAACCCGTGTCCACTGCATTGGCAGGCGGGTTCTTAACCGCTGCGCCACCAGGGAAGCTCTGACGAGCGTTTTAACTAACGACAAATTTCAGGATAAAAAAGGCGTGCTTTCTTCTGGGCGGCCGCTACAGCAGGGGCGGGTTCTTCCTCTGAGGGACCTGTGCCCCCAAAGGAAGACCCTTGTAGTCCGGATCTGGAAATGAGGAGTCTCAGGTTGCAAACCCAGGTCAACAGAAGGCCTGCGGGCAGAACCAAGGAAAGACGAGGCGGAAGGACTGAGAGCCCTCGCGTGGATCTGGTCCCCCTATCCAGACGCCACTTCTCGCCCGGGGGCCAGACATTGCTGGGAGCTCAGCGAGTCCCCGTGCCAGTCCCCGAGAGGGCGAAGAAAACTCCTCCTTTGCATGATCCATCCTTCCAGGTTGGCAGGATAAAAAGCACAGGGACCGGATCTCTGAGCCTTGTCTCGCTGCCTGCTATCTGGGGCCTGGAAAGTTCTGAACCTCCCAAAGCCTCAGCTTCCTCATCTGATAAACACGACGATAAAAGTCCTTTCCTTTTAAGGTTAGTGTGCAGATTAAATAACCCCATATATTTAGAGGGCCTTGCTCACGGATTAGTCACCCGCACCTCCTGGGTGTTGATATCTCATCTGTGTTCACATTACAAAATACGGCACTTACCAGAGAAATCTGCACCTTGCTGAGCTGGTTATCTGTTGGTATCTCTAATGAAATTCTGAGAACCTCAAGGGCAAAGACTAAAATTAGACCTAGTTCAGTTCTGGTTGTGCAACAGCTAAGTGTTTTTGAATGAACGAATGGAATAAATGAATGACACAGGTTTGAATAAATGATAGAGTGTTCCAGCCATGAAAAATAGGAGAGTGTTTGGGTAGGGTAGTTATCGTACCTTTTTGCTTTTATAGGCTGTTTGGAAGTTGGAGATAACTTACAGGAAACAAGCCTAGGATCCACACAGAATCTTGACCAGGATGATGCAGAAATTGGGTCTATGGCCAAGAATTAGATAAGCAAATAAACAAACATTTAGATCTTAAATAAAATATTTGGTTTGGGGGCTATGGGTGGTAGATCAGGGAAACCAAGGCAAGATAACGGGGATACAGTAAAAAACTATGTGAGAAACCATTTTTATCAACCACAAATTTCAAAAAATCATTTTTTTCACAACTGCAAGGTTTTCATCAAACCAGCTTCTTGTTACCACAAGTTGCAAAGATGATCTTGCTCCGGTGACAAACATTTTTCGAAGCTTGCTGTGCAGTCAAAGCCTGTGTGGACAGACTTGTATGTTGCTGATGCTTCTGAACATAAAGGGGAAGTCGAAAATTGCTTCCTTGTTTTCAATCAGCCAGGAATGCCCTGTGGAGGAGGAGAATTACTAATAGAAGAACTGCTACCTGTGCATAAAATGCACCACTCCTGCTTAATCCATCTGAATGGCATATCACTGCACATTATTTACGTCTCATATGTTTCTTCAGAAAAACAACAGGCTCTCTCCTCTCACACGTAGCACTTGTACTGTTGGGAGGACAACAAATAGACGCTAATGATTAAATGGAGATTTCAAGAGGTAAGCAGATTCTGTCCAAAGTCTATCACGATGAATTGTTCATTCATTCAAAAAATATTTATTTGAGCATATTTTATAACCATGGAAAGTATGTTTGGATCAGATACAATGAAAGGTATGAGAACAGGATCTAAGTCCTCAGCAGGGATCTCACCTATACACACATATTTCCAGTTTGTTCTCCCATCTTGCTCTCAGTTTGCTAATTACCATACTTCTCTCTCCTAATGTTCTGTTCTTCATCATTACAGAGTTTTCTTTCCATATTCTGATCTACTTACTTTTTCTTCTCGTGTTTCATTAGCATTTTTCCGAAGTTTTTTAGAGTTCTTTCGTAGATTTTCAGCCATTTATACATTTCTTAAATATTTAAGCCTTTGAATAAAACAAACCTTCAAAAAATGCATAAACATTTTTATCAAGTACATACTGGTCAAAGACATTCTATCTCCCACAAATTGATTATTAATTACAAAAGGAAAAATAGTAGCTTCACAGCAGAGAGATCTGTCAAGAGATCAAAATTAACATCACCATGATGTGCTTCCTGGGACATAGAAAGGACACAACATCGCCCACATAATATTTTTGCCAAAAGTGCATAACTTGTATAACCTGTACTGTGGGGAAACATAAAATCAAATATAAAAATATTTTACAAAATAACTGGCGTTTACCCTTCAAAATGACAGTGTCAAGAAAGACAAAAAAGGGAATTCCCTGGCTATCCAGCGGTTAGGACTCTGAGCTTCCACTGCAGGGGGCACGGGTTCCATCCCTGATTGGGGAACTAAGATCCTGAAAGCTGCACAGTGCAGCCAAAAAAAGAAAAATGGTGAGAGAGGAATAGCTCCAGATTTAAGAAAACTAAAGAGATAAGACAATTAGTGAAATGTATAATTCTGCATTGGATATTGGAAGCTGAAAAAATGCTATAAAAGACATTATTGAGATAA
Organism: Mesoplodon mirus; assembly: GCF_964341445.2. Lineage (NCBI taxonomy): Eukaryota > Metazoa > Chordata > Mammalia > Artiodactyla > Ziphiidae > Mesoplodon > Mesoplodon mirus. Next base: position 14,894,344 of record NC_138990.1, on the reverse strand, counting down.
CTGTCAAAATTAGAATATGGCGATAGTATTGCATTACTGTTAGGTGAGAAAATGGATATGTAAGGAAATGTCCTTATTCTTAAAAAATCCAAACTGGTGTATTAAGGATTAAAGGGGCATGATGTATGCAACTTTAAGTTATTTCAGAAGAAAACATATAGAAAATAGTAAAAACAAATGTGGCAAAATATTAATAATTGGTTAATGTGAATAAAGGGTACATTTAAGTTTGAAATTACTTCAAAATAAAATTTTTAAAAAGAAAAATGAATTTTATCTATATTAACACTTTAAAGTATTAATTTCAAAATGCAGAGCACATCTTAAGCAAAGATGTTACACTTTAGAGAAATTCTATGCTTCATTTTAGTTTTTATTTTTATTTATTTATTTATTTCAGGTAGACGTTGTGACTTTATTTATTTATTTTTAACATCTTTATTGGAGTATAATTGCTTTACAATGGTGTGTTAGTTTCTGCTTTATAACAAAGTGAATCAGCTATACATATCCATATATCCCCATACTTCCTCCCTCTTGCTCTATGCTTCATTTTAAGAAGAGCAAACATTCAGAAACCACACTGAATTAGTCACTTCCTGCCTCTTACCCACCCATGGTGACATCTGTCAACTAACAGACATGGTTCTCGTGACACTGGATGTTTGCATGTCCTTTGGTTGAAATGATCGATCACATGAATATCACACAGAAGTGAACCTTGGGGGCTTCCCTGGTGGCGCAGTGGTTGAGAGTCCGCCTGCCGATGCAGGGGACACGGGTTCGTTCCCTGGTCCAGGAAGATCCCACATGCCGCAGAGCGCCTGGGCCTGTGAGCCATGGCCGCTGAGCCTGCGTGTCCGGAGCCTGTGCTCCACAACGGGAGAGGCCACAACAGGGAGAGGCCTGCGTACCACAAAAAAAAAAAAAAAAAAAGTGAACCTTGGGAAGACACACTGTGATGCAGAATGTGACCATACTTCAGCTTGGCAATATTCAAGGGTTTGGCTGTGAGTGTGAAGAGAAATCGGGTGAGAGGGGTATCATGACTTAGAAAAGAGTAGTGTTGGGCCATATCAGGAATATTTTAAAGTAACTTTTGGAGTTTTAGGCATACAAGCAAGAGGTGTAATATATGTTCATTGCAGAAATCTTAGAAAATACAGGTAAGCAAAAGGAAGAAAATAGGGCTTCCCTGGTGGCGCAGTGGTTGAGAGTCCGCCTGCCGATGCAGGGGACACGGGTTTGTGCCCCAGTCCGGGAAGATCCCACATGCTGTGGAGCGGCTGGGCCTGTGAGCCATGGCCGCTGAGCCTGCGCATCTGGAGCCTGTGCTCCGCAACGAGAGAGGCCACAACAGTGAGAGGCCCGCGTACCACAAAAAAAAAAAAAAAAGGAAGAAAATAAAAATCACCCACAACCCTACCACCCAAGATAACTGCTGTAAGCGTTTTGAAGTTGACATAGGTCTGAAGTATGTTCACACAGAGGCCGAAGTGTCATTAACAGTGTGGCTGTAGGGCCTGACCCCCATTCTTCAGTTGTGAGGCCTTGGCTAAGCTATTTGGCCGCTTTACATCTCAGTTTTCTTTATCTGTAAAATGGAGAAAATACTACTACTTTGCTCAAAGTATTGATATAAGTAAGTGAGTTAATATTTCTAAAGCACTTTAGAATAATGCCTGGCATATGGTGAAACAATATGCATGTTAACGTAAATTTTCTTTTTCTCTTCTTTTTTTAAAACTGAAATACTGGGACTTCCTTGGTGGTCCAGTGGGTAAGACTCTGAGCTCCCAATACAGGGGGCCCAGGTTCGATCCCTGGTGAGGGAACTAGATCCCACATGCGTGCCACAGCTAAGAGTCTGCATGCTGCAGCTAAAAGATTCCCCCCATGCAACAACAAAGATCCCCTGTGCCACGACTAAGACGTGGCACAGCCAAAATAAATAAATAAATTTTTATAAAACAACCTGAAATACTGTAACAGGTAAAACTAACCTACAGTAGAAAAAAATTATAACAGTGAATCCCCCTAGGGACAGAGATTGATTAAGAAGGGCATGAGGGAACTTTCTGGGGTAATGATAATGTTCTATACCTTGGTGGGGGGTTGAGTTTACACAGGTTTATGAGTTTGTCAAAACACTGAGAATTTTACAGTTAAGGTCCGTGCATTTCATTACATGTAAATTTTATTTCAAATGAACAAAAAACTGTAAGCAAATATTGAAATATTTTTAATGATGTTCATGCTAAAGTATTTAGGAGAAAGTATACTGGTGCCTGTAATTTACTTCAAAATGCATCAAAAAATAAGGTGGATTGATGGATGGATAGAGGGTTGGATAGATGGATAGATGTGCAATAAAGCAAGTATAGTAAAACGTTAATGTTAGAATTGAGGTAGTGTTCATCATAAAATTCTTTCAGTTTTTTGGTATGACTAAAATTTTTCATAATATATAAAATATGGGGAAAATAATATATAACACTGTGGTACTAACTTGCTGTTTCTGCTCTAAGATGTATCATGATAATCCTATGTTATTAGTCTTTTCTATAAATGTAATCATTGTATATCATATTCTATAGATTAATGTAATTAACTAAACCACTATTACATATTTCAATTGATTCTGAATTCATTACAAAGCAGTGAGAAGAATGTTTCATGAAAGAACTCTCATTAATACCCTCAAAGATTTATGAGAAGGCATTTTATCCATGAAACTAGAACAAGATACCCTTTAAAAAATTAGAGTCCTGGGGAGGGAGGGATAAATTAGGAGTTTGGAATTAACAGATACACACTAAAACAGATAAACAGCAAGGACCTACTGTATAACACAGGGCACTATATTCAATATCTTGTAATGTTCATGCTAAAGTATTTAGGGGAAAGTATACTGGTGCCTGTAATTTACTTCAAAATGCATCAAAAAATAAGGTGGATTGATGGATGGATAGAGGGTTGGAAATGGAATGGTTGTAATGGAAAAGAATCTGGAAAAGAATATATATATATGTGTGTGTATATATATAACTGAATCACTTGGCTATGCACCTGAAATAACACAACACTGTAAATCAACTATATTCAATTAAAAATCAATTAGAATCCAAAAGGATTTTTTGGAAATTAAAAACTTGATAATAGAAATGAAAAACTCCATAGAGAGACTGAACGATAAAACCAAAGAAATCTCCCCAAGTTAGAGTGAACATGCAAAGGGCTGGAAAAGAGTAGAGAAAAATTACAAGGGTCAGCCAAGTAGGTCCAACATATGACAATGTGGTATCCCAGAAAGAACGGGGAAAAAGGAAAGGAGGAAATCTCATCAAAGAAATAATGAAACAAGTACCCATAACTGGAGGACATGCGTCTTCAGACTGAAGCTGAGTGCCCAGCACATGGATGAAAATAAACCCACATCAAGGTATCTTCAGAACCCTCAGGACAAACAGAGGATTCTACAAGTTTCTGGACAGAAACAGGTCACATACACAGGAGCAGAAAGAATGGTGTCAGACTTCCCAGCACAGCATTAGAAGCAAAGAGATGAAAGAACAATGCCTTCAAGGTTCTGAAGGAAAATGGTTTCCAAGTCTAGAATTTTATGCTCAGGCAAATTACCAAACAAGAGAGTAGGAATAAAGAGGGTTTTAGCCATACAAGGTTTAAAAAGCAAACACAACCTCCCATGTACCCCTTTTCTTTCTTTTCCTTTCTTTTTTTTTTTTTTTTTGTTGAATTCTACCAGTCTTTGAGCACTTCACCTACTATATGCTGTGTTGAGTATTAGTTTCATACCTTTTATTTTTAATTTTTTTTTGGCTGCAGAACTTGTGGGATCTTAGTTCCCAGGCCAGGGATCGAACCCAGGCCCCCTGCAGTAGAAGCACGGAGTCCTAACCACTGGACTGCCAGGGAATTCCCTGTACCCCTTTCCAAGAAGCTGAAACCACCACCTTGCTGGCTTCCCAACTGCCTGTGCTTCCAGGCCTCCTCGTGGCCTCGCCTGCTTGGTAGACGCCCAGGGAAGCTGAGGCCAGCCTCTTATGCAGATATTCTGCCTCATCCGACCTTCTCCTGGTGCCTCCATCTATTGGGACCACATTGCCCTTTCTTTGCACAGCTGGGTTTGTACTTGCTACCTGTTTTCTCAAAACTGAGCAATATATATATATATTTTTTTTTAAATAAAGTTATTTATTTTATTTTTTGGCTGCATTGGGTCTTCGTTGCTGCACATGAGCTTTCTCTAGCTGCAGCAAGTGGGGGCTACTCTTCATTGCAGTGCACAGGCTCCTCATGGCGGTGGCTTCTCTTGTTGCGGAGCATGGGCTCTAGGTGCGCAGGCTTCAGTAGTTGTGGCACGCGGGCTCAGTAGTTGTGTCTTGTGGGCTCACTAGTTGTGGCACGTGGGCTCACTAGTTGTGGCGCACAGGCTTAGTTGCCCTGCGGCATGTGGGATCTTCCTGGACCAGGGCTCGAACCCATGTCCCCTGCATTGGCAGGCAGATTCTTAACCACTGCGCCACCAGGGAAGTCCCCTGAGCAATATATTGATTACAGATCATACACAAGTAGTAAATTTATAAAGAATGGCTCACATAAAAGTCAGGAAAGTGGTTACTTCTGGTGGGGGGAGTGGGAGGAACCACTGGAGGCCCCCCATGGGGTTTCTGAGGTTCTAGGGTGATGGGCACATAGGTGTATGATCTCTTTTCCTATTTCCTTGGCACCTTGGTCTCTGGCAGGAATTAGTACTCCAAGCCTTCCCTAAGCCTGCTCTCAGCTGTGCCTGCCTCTGAGAAGGGCTTACGCTTGGTGATCTTCCTCACAACGGGCACAGTCACGAGTACATGGCAGGTATTGTGTCCATGCTTGTTGGCTTATTAAAAAGTTGGTTGCATGGAGTTCTACGGGAAGTCCAGTGGTTAGGACTCCACGCTTTCACTGTTGAGGGCCCGGATTCAGTCCCTGGTCAGGGAACTAATATCCCACAAGCCGTGCGGTGCCACCAAAAAAAAAAAAAAAAAAAAAAGTTGGTTTGATACACAGTTGGGAAGACTATGGTGCCTCAGGAAAAGATTATTAGGGCTTGGGATTTGGAGTTCATCCCAATTGGCAGTCTGGGCTGGGGGCTTGGAGCTGCCAAGATGAAACCAAATTGGCGCCCAGAGAGAAAGGTGGGCAGGAGTGCAGTAAGATGCAATGCGAGTATGGTTTTTTTCTTTAAAGGCTCCACTCTGCCATAGAAATTGGAGGGAATAGCACGGTAGGAATCGGGGAGCCTGAGAGAGGATCTGCCCAGTAGGAGATTCAGCCGGTCACAAGTCTGTCCTCCGTCTGTGATAGAAACCAGTCCTCGAAACTGCAAGCCACCAGCTGCCTGATGGGTTCTATCAAGGAGCCAGTATGAGCCATGCCTTAACACATGACTGCCTTTGCAGGGGGTCAACATTTCTATATAGTTATGACATCATTTTTAAATGAGCATGTGGCAACCTGCAGACAAAAATGAATTCTCAGTCCCTTCAAGTCAATCACCTGGAGAGGCCACATATTCAGCCCAACAGTGCATTCTGGTACAGCCACCCAACCTACAGCCATGCTGCTGGATGTACCTTATGCCGGCAAACTGCCATCTCTGTGAGGGCTGTAGTTTGGGGAAGAGCCAAGAGTCATTCAGAACTCAGTGCACTGTGTGGAAGGGCCATCAGGTTTGGTAGGACCATTTGGGATAAGAAAAGAAGGATATGGCAAAGAATGAGGCAGTCTTCCTGTGTTTGAGTCACAAACTGTCTCCAAACACAAAGTGTTTCAAAAATACTTTTTTTTTTTTTCGGGTACACAGGCCTCTCACCGCCGTGGCCTCTCCTGCCGCAGAGCACAGGCTCCAGACGCGCAGGCCCAGCGGCCATGGCTCACGGGCCCAGCCGCTCCGCGGCATGTGGGATCCTCCTGGACCGGGGCACGAACCCGTGTCCCCTGCATCGGCAGGCAGACTCTCAACCACTGCACCACCAGGGAAGCCCATTGCGTCACCACGGAAGCCCCATAAATACTTTTGAGAAGCACTATTTCCTGGCATAGTTCTAGGTGCCCAGCAGCCCTATGGAGTAGGTAAAACTATCCCCGTTACACAGACAATGCACCTGAGGCACAGAGTCACTAAGAACTTACCCAAGGGAATTCCCTGGCAGTCCAGTGGTTAGGACTTTGTGCTTTCACTGCAGGGGGCCCGGGTTCGATCCCTGGTCAGGGAACTAAGATCTCCCAAGCCGCGAAGCACGGCCAAACAAAAGAACTTACCCAAGATTGCACAGCTAGTCAGGGGTGAACCTGGGATTTGAACACAGGCAGTCTGACACAAGACTCCATGCTTTAAAAAAATTTTTTTTTTGATGTGGACCATTTTTAAAGTCTTTATTGAAGTTGTTACAATATTGCTTCTGTTTTATGTTTTGGTTTTTTGGCCCCAAGGCATGTGGGATCTTAGCTCCCAGACCAGGGATCAAACCTGCACCCCCTGCATTGGAAGGCGAAGTCTTAACCACTGGATTGCCAGGGAAGTCCCAAGACTCCATGCTTTTAATCGCTACATCAAACTGCCTGGAAGGGAACAAAGCTTTTTTAGAAACATGCACCAGATGAAATAATTAGAAAATCAATTTTGTCTCTACATATTTAAATCATATATATATATATATGAATTGTCTGGTTTCCTGGTACAGTTCTGGAACTAGTATAGTGCCTGGTACATAGGAGAGAGTAAATTTTGTTACATGAAGAAGTGAGTGAATGAATAAAGCAGTTCAAAGTATGCATTACTGGGTGAACTGATGTTCTAGGCAAATAAAGAGGGAAGTATCATTTACTGATTCCCTTCTTGACGTAGGACATTGTGTTTCCTGGAGTCATCTGATTCAGCCTCACTCTAACCCTGTAAGGTGCATGTTCAATCCTAGGTCAGGAGCCATTTCACCACCCAATATGCAAGTTACCTTTAAAGGGCTTTTGGGTGACCCAGCGCTCCTCTTTCTCAGCCCCAAGAATTCAGGCAACTTAAAGGCTTCCTGGACACACCAAAGACAATCACCTAGTCCCTTGGTGTTTCACTCTCATTTCTAACGTTCCGTAACCCCTGCCCATGGTCCGTCCATCAGGTGTCCCTAATCTCCTGCTCGACCTCCTGCAAGAGCCTCCCAGCTCTACCCCCTGTCTCTGGTTCCCCCACCCGACTCTCCCACTATCCATCTTACCTAGCACTGTCGGCATCACTTTCCCCATAACTAGCTCTGTGAGGGACCCCGTAAAGAGGATCTGGAGTGAGATGGCCCGGCTTTGAGGCAGGTGAAGCCAGGCAAGTCAGGTATCTTCCATGGGCCTCAGTTCCTTCCTTGGTAAAATGGGAAAAAATCAATATATTTCATAGAACTTTATGGGAATGAAATGAGATTATGTGTGCTAAAGTATTTTGCAGGGACTTCCTTGGTGGGTAAGACCCTGTGGGGAACTAGATCCCACATGCCACAACTAAGACACGGTGCAGCCAAATTAATTAATTTTTTTTTTTAAATAAAGTACTTTGCAAATGCTTGCCACATGATCAATAGTATTTTTTTTCCTTTGTATAATCTAAATGTTGGTGCCTCTAATCAAACACCTGCTATTAAGTTGCAAGAAACAAAACCTCCAAAACCAGAAACTTGCTAACACTTCCTATTGTTTCCTAGGATAAAGCAAAATCTCTTTACAACGACATTATTTTTTCAAGGGATTCTAAGTTATAGCTACCCAAATTATGTCACATTGTTCCTTTTTTTTTTTTTTTTGCAGTACGCGGGCCTCTCACTGCTGTGGCCTCTCCCGTTGCGGAGCACAGGCTCCGGACACGCAGGCTCAGCGGCCATGGCTCACGGGCCCAGCTGCTCCGCGGCATGTGGGACCTTCCCGGACCGGGGCACGAACCCGTGTCCCCTGCATCGGCAGGCGGACTCTCAACCACTGCGCCACCAGGGAAGCCCCATTGTGCCATTCTTTACATTTGCCTTGCACTCAGCTGAATTGAACTCTTAACAGTTCCTGGGACTTGCCTCTGTCTTTCCGCATTTATACTTTTGCTTTTTCTGTGTCCCCCTGAAATCTCCTCCACTCCCTGCCCCTGCTGAAATCCTGGTTGGCCTTTTCACATCACAACTGCAAAGCCTCAGCCAGTCTCCTAAATTAGAAGTGAGCTCTCTGATCTTCCAATGCCCCCTTGTGGCACTGACTGCATTCCGCTTTTTTTTTTTTTTTTTGCGGTACGCGGGCCTCTCACTGTTGTGGCCTCTCCCGCTGCGGAGCACAGGCTCCGGATGCGCAGGCTCAGCGGCCATGGCTCACGGGGCCAGCCGCTCCGCGGCATGTGGGATCTTCCCGGACCGGGGCACGAACCCATGTCCCCTGCATCGGCAGGCGGACTCTCAACCACTGCGCCACCAGGGAAGCCCCCCATTCCGCTTTTTAATTGCAGTTATTCGTATGTTTCATTTCTCCTGCAAGACTGTAACTTCTCAAGGGTTCTAATTGTGTCTCATTTTTCTCTGTGTACCTAAAAGTGCTCATGGAGTTTACTGCACATATAAATATCTTAAAAGTAACTAAATGAAGTGACAGGCCTTAAGGTACAGAAATGTAGGGCCTGGGAGCCTGGGTAACCCTGTGTCCAGGTCCGGGGTTAGGCAGTCGTGAATCTTGAAGGTCATCTTTGGAGAGAGGCAGCACAAAGGGGCACACGCAGACTGGAATGAGGCTAGAGCTGAGCCCAACTTGGTAACTAATGCCCCCTCAAGGGTCTGTGCCTGTCGGGGCACTCCCAGGTCCTTCAGCTTCATGGGGATAATCCTGTTTTTAAATTTTTTTCAAAAAAACCTTATTAAGATGTAATTTATATACAATTCTTCCATTTTTAAAAAAGTATTTATTTATTTTGGCTGCACCGGGCCTTAGTTGCGGCACATTTAGTTTCAGCATACAGGATCTTTAGTTGCGGCATGTGGACTCTTAGTTGTGGCACGCATGTGGGATCTAGTTCCCCGACCAGGGATTGAAACTGGGCCCCCTGCATTGGGAGCGTGGAGTCTTACCCACTGGACCACCAGGTAACTTCCAATTCTTCCACCTAGAATTTACAGTTCAATGGTTTTAAATCTGCATTCAGAGTTGTGCGCCAATCACCACAGTCGAATTTTAGAACATTTTCATCACCACCACAAGGAAATTTGTTCCCATTAGCAATACACCCCATCCATCCTCTCCTACAACCCCCTTACCTCCACCCCATTCCCACCCCACTGGCAACCACTCTACTTTCTGTCTTGATAGATCTGCCTATTAATGAATTTGTGCATTCATTCATCAGTTGATGGACATTTGGGTTGTTTCCACTTCTTGGCTATTATTATTATTTTTTTATAAATTCATTTATTTTCTTTACTTATTTTTGGCTGTGTTGGGTCTTCGTTGCTGTGCGCGGGCTTTCTCTAGTTGCGGCGAGTGGGGGTTACTCTCTGTTGCGGTGTGTGGGCTTCTCATTGCGGTGGCTTCACTTGTTGTGGAGCACAGGCTCTAGGCACGTGGGCTTCAGTAGTTGTGGCTCGCAGGCTCAGTAGTTGTGGCTCGCGGGCTCTAGAGTGCAGGCTCCGTAGTTGTGGTGCACGGGCCTAGTTGCTCCGCGGTGTGTGGGATCTTCCCTAACCAGGGCTCGAACCCGTGTCCCCTGCATTGGCAGGCGGATTCCCAACCACCGTGCCACCAGGGAAGCCCTTCTTGGCTATTATGAATAGTGTTTCTATGAACATTTGCATATAAGATTTTGTGTAGACATATGTTTTCAATTCTCTGGGTAGATAGAGTCCTAGGAGCAGAATTGTTGGGTCAAATGATGTCTGTTTAACTTTTTGAGGAACTGCCAAAACATTTTCCAAAGTGGCTGCACCACTTTACATTCCCACCAGAAATGTATAAGATTTCCAATTTCTCCATATCCTTGCCAACACTTGTTATTGTCTGTCTTTACTATAGCCATCCTAGTAGATGTGAAGTAGTGTCTGAAAGTGGTTTTGACTTGCATTTCCCTAACTACTAATGATGTTGAGCATCTTTTCATGTGCTTATTGACCATTTATATATTTTCTTTAGAGGAATGTCTGTTCAAATCCTTTGCCTGTTTTACAATTGGGTTATTTGTCTTCTTATTGACTTGTAAGAGTTCTTTATATATTCTGGATACTAGTCCCTTATCAGTCTTTTCACTTTCCTGATGCTGTCCTTTGAAGCACAAACATTTTCAATTTTGATGAAGTCTAATTTATCAATTTTTTCTTTTGCTGCTTGTGCTTTTGGCATCACATCTAAGAAATCATTGCCTAACTCAAGGTCATAAAGATTAACACCTATGTCTTGTAATAATTTTACAGTTTTAGCTCTTAATCTAGGTCTGACCCATTTTGAATTAATGTTTGTGTATGATATGAGGGAGTAGTGCAACTGAGCAGGACCCTGTGGGGCCCTCCCAGGTACAAAAGCCTCTACATGTCTCCTGTTCCTTATTTGTAGGAAAAAGGCTTCAGCCTCCTACACTTTCCCTGAGTTCCAAAATACAGATTCAAACAGTTACTAATTAGGAAAGGGAGGGAATGCAGAAACAAAGGAAAAACAGTCAAGAAACAATAGTGGGCTTCCCTGGTGGTGCAGTGGTGCAGAATCTGCCTGCCAGTGCAGGGGACACGGGTTCGACCCCTGGTCCAGGAAGGTCCCACATGCTGTGGAGCAACTAAGCCCGTGCGCCACAACTACTGAGCCTGTGCTCTAGAGCCCGTGAGCCACAGCTGCTGAGCCCATGTGCCACAACTACTGAAATCCGTGCACCTAGAGTCTGTGCTCCACAACAAGAGAAGCCACTGCAGTGAGAAGCCTGCGTACCGCAACGGAAGAGTAGCTGCCGCTCGTCCCAACTACAGAAAGCCCGCACACAGCAACGAAGACCCAACACAGCCAAAAATAAATAAATAAATTTATTTTAAAAAAGGAACAATAGTACAGCAGTAAAGCAGAGTCCTAGTTCCCCCTCAAGGGATATACATAACAATATATTGGAACTTCCCTGGTGGTCCAATGGGTAAGACTCTGCGCTCCCAATGCAGGGGGCCCAGGTTCGATCCCTGGTTGGGGAACTAGATCCTGCATGCATGCTTCAACTAAGAGTCTGCATGCCGCACCTGAGAAGTCTACATGCTGCAACTAAGAGTCCACGTGCCAACAACTAAAGATCCTGCAAAGGGCTTCTCTGGTGGCGCAGCGGTTGAGAGCCCGCCTGCCGATGCAGGGGACACGGGTTCGTGGCCTGATCTGGGAAGATCCCACATGCCGCGGAGCGGCTGGGCCCGTGAGCCGTGGACGCTAGGCCTGCGCGTCCGGAGCCTGTGCTCCGCAACGGAAGAGGCCACAACAGTGAGAGCCCCGTGTACCGCAAAAAAAAAAAATAAATAAATGAATAAATTTATTTAAAAAAAAAAAAGCAAACAGGCTCTAAATGAGGTAACCATTCAGCTATTCGTTGCCATTCCACAGAGCAAAACTGGTTGATTGGGGGAGGGCAGGGGTGCTTTCTGGCCCCGGGGGGCTTTGTTGTTGGAGAGGAAATTAAATCACTGTCTTCAGGAGTTGGCCCTGCTGGGAGGGCAACTGCTTTCCCTGATGTTCCTTGGGCGGTGGAGAGGGCCCTGCTGCGGAATGTGACAAGCGTTTTGGGGGCAAAAAGGTGTTTCCCGGATGCCCAGAACGAGGGTCTCGGAGGCACGGGTTTTAGATGGGATGGGGGGGAACAGAGCTTTCTTTCAATTGTTCAGTATAGAGGAAAAACCCAAAGGAAGATACCAGATACCAGGCAAGGTGCTTGAGTTTCCTCAGCCAGAAATGGGGCTCATTAGCCCCTCCTTGCCTGCAGAGCTCACAGGACTGTTACCAGGGGAAGAAGCGCGTGGGAGAGGATAGCGGGCTAAGCAGGTATACGTTTCGCTAAGATGTGAGGAGTCCTGCGGGACGAAGGCCGGAACCCGAGATAGGGAGAGTACTGGCCTTGGTTCGGAGCCGTCTTTCGAGAGTCCCGGGATTTGCCGGTCCCGCCCACCGAGCCCACACGGTCGCAGAAAACAATGGCGCATCCGCCGGAGATATGCCCCACCTGCACTTCCCGGCGCGCGACCCGGAAGCGGAAGGGAGGCAGTCTCATTCTCCCTCCAGTGCGTGTTTCCTGCGTCAGACGCGGCGGTGGAGGAGATCGGCGGCTGTTTGTAGCGTGTGGTGGGGGGAGCGGAGCTCTGAGACCCCCTGAGCATCCGCGGCCATGGCGGATGTGACCGCTCGTAGCCTGCAGTACGAGTACAAGGCGGTGCGTGTGGGCTCGGCGGAGGGCTCTGGGCTGAGGAGGCCGGTGGGGAGCGGTAGGATGAGGAAGGGAGTTTTACTCTGAAGGCCTACGGGAGAACCGCGAAAGTAGAGGGGAAATCAGATTCAGGCGAAGGAGGGGGTACACGACGATACAAATAACCCCACTGGTGACTGGGGCGAGCGGGATGCGCTAAGAGCTCCGCTCGGAGTGTTTGTTCCCTGTCCCCTCGGCGCTGTTCCCGACCCCTTCCGTATGTCATCCCCAACGTGCCCGACAGTGTTCCCAGGGCAGAGTTACGAGCAAGGATTGTTCTAACGATTTGGTTGCCCTTTGCTCATGCGCAATTATATGATGTGCTTCTTAAGGAAAACATCTTTTTATTCCGACTAGTGATTTTCGTCGCTTCTTTGCCCCAGTTCTTACTTCCTTTGTTATCAGCTGGTATCCCTTTGGTACCGGCATTGGTCCTGCTCCTGTCAGAGTTTCGATAACATTGTGATCTTTTCAGAACTCGAATCTTGTCCTCCAAGCTGACCGCTCTCTCATTGACCGGACCCGCCGGGATGAACCCACAGGAGAGGTTCTGTCCCTGGTTGGGAAGCTGGAGGGCACCCGGATGGGAGATAAGGCTCAACGGACGAAACCACAGATGCAAGAGGAAAGAAGAGCCAAGTGAGTAGCAGGGGGAAAATGATTCTTCTTCAGACCCAAAGTCCATTTTCCCTTGGCATTTGAGCAGTGTTTTTTTTTTTTTTTTTTTTCTTGCTGAATTGCTTGGTGCAAGTGAGATGTCAGTGGCATTAAAACAGTTCAGTAAAGATAAAAACAGAACATAAGAATCGAAAGGTTCTTTGGCCTAAACAAGTGTACCTGAAGTGGAAAACAACTTTTAGATCTTTTTTCAGCATGTGTTTCTCATCGTTAGAGAGATCTTAATTTTCTTCATAGTATTTTGAAGATTCTTGGTAAACTCTTTTTTTGGTTGTTGTTGTTGCTTATCTGTTTTACATGTAGTAGTTTGTATCTGTTAACCCGTTACTTTTTTTTTTTAATTATATTTTGGCTGCATTGGGTCTTCGTTGCTGCGCACGGGGGCTACTCTTTGTTGCGGTGCGTGGGCTTCTCATTGCGGTGGCTTCTCTTGTTGTGGCTCACAGGCTCTAGAGTGCAGGCTCAGTATTTGCGGCACACGGGCTCAGTAGTTGTGGCTCGCAGGAGAGCACAGGCTCAGTAGTTGTGGCACAGGGGCTTAGCTGCTCCGCGGCATGTGGGATCTTCCCGGACCGGGGCTCAACCCTGTGTCCCCTGCATTGGCAGGCGGGTTCTTAACCACTGCGCCACCCGGGAAGTCCCGTTAAACTCTTGTCTCAGTAACTCTTCTCACTCTTCTCTTTTATTACTAACTTACCACCCCTACTTCTTTTGTCTGCTGTTGCCCACTTCCAGTTTTGTTGTTATAAACTACCATTCGAGCATGAAAGGCAGGTGTTTTGTTTTGCTTTTTTGTTGTTTTTTTACTTTTGCGGGGTGATATATTTCCAAACTTAAAAAAAATCATTGAACTTTATCTCACTGTTATCTTTCGACCCTAATCGTCTGTGTCTTCCTCTTCTCTCATGATGAAGTCTCAAAAATTCGTAGGCCTGGTTTTGATTAAAGCAGTTGTATTTGCAGTGAGTTACATATCATTGGTCCTCCACTTTGCAGAGTATGACTTCTTTTCCAGGTATTGATGGCAGTAGATTCCTTTGGAGCTTCGGTTTTCTGGCCAGAAAAAGAAAATGTGTCTGAGGGATAAAAAACTAGTCAAAATCCAATCATATATTGTCGTACAAAGTAGAAAGGGTTGTCTCTTTTAAATGAACGTGGAGGATGCCTCATTGTAACATTTAGTGCATCTAGTGAGAGAATGACAGAGTATTCCCTTTCTGTTACTGTGTTCCCATAAAGAAATACTCCTGCAAGTGACTGAGGCCAAATGGGAATCATTTGCTGAGGTACAGATTTGTGGCTTTTTTTTTTTTTTTTTTTTTCCAGATTTGTGGTTTTAAGTATTACCTGTGTGTCATGAAGCTGAGGGGAGGAGGGTGGGGTGGGCTTCTTTTAGTCTTGTCTTTGAGAGGGAAGGTCCTGCCCATTCAGCATCACACTCTGTCCATTAGGCGAAGAAAGCGTGATGAGGACCGGCATGACATCAACAAGATGAAGGGCTATACTCTGCTCTCGGAGGGCATTGATGAGATGGTGGGCATCATCTACAAGCCCAAAACTAAAGAGACCCGGGAGACCTACGAAGTGCTGCTCAGCTTCATCCAGGCTGCACTTGGGGACCAGGTGAGGCAGCCAGAGGGTGAAGCCATGTTTTTGGTGAGGGAGGAAGGCACACCTGGGAGGCACTGGAGGAACCTTGTCTGTGTATTTTCCTGTGTGGGCCATACCGATATGCAGAAGTGGCTAATGTTTATGGAGCACTTACTTTATATGGGATAGCACTTTACCTGTCTTCTCTCTTTCAGTTCTCATGTTAGCTCTATGACTAGGTGCTATTAATACTTACTTTCCATTCTACAGAAGAGAGGTGTGAGGCAAAGAATACTTAAGTAATCTTCCCAAGTCACAGAGGTAGTGTTTGGCAGAGCCAGGATGTGAGCCTGGGTAGTTTATATCCAGGATCTGTGCTCTTGGCCTTATACATGTGATTAGATTAAGGACCTCTGTGGGTCTCTGAGAGACGCTGGCGAGGTGGCTGCTAGAGGAGGTGAGGATAAAGAATCACCACAAGTTTGGCAGAGGCTAGGGCAGGACTGCACAGTGCCTCTCCGGTCGGGAGGAATGTGGCACGCTGCTGTGGAAGCTGTGTCTGTCTTCCTAAGACCACTCACCTGATTTTTTGAAACAGATGAGTCTGCCTTCAATTGTGTGACCTTTGGAGGCATTTTAAAATTAACATTAGTGAAAATGGTCGGAACCTGGTATGCAGGTTTTAAAGAGATACAGCTCTTCACATCCTATTGTCACGTAAAGCTGGTCAGTGATGTTCTATGTCTTTGTCTCGTTCTAAATTTTTTTTTTTTTTTGCCACCAGCCACGTGATATCCTTTGTGGGGCAGCTGATGAAGTTCTAGCTGTTTTAAAGAATGAAAAGCTTCGGGACAAGGAAAGGAGAAAGGAGATTGATCTGCTGCTGGGTCAGACAGATGATACAAGATACCATGTGTTAGTGAACCTGGGCAAAAAGATCACAGACTATGGTGGAGACAAGGAAATCCAGAATATGGGTAAGTGAGCTCTTTGTGTCCTGACCCTATGAACTGGGTGCTCGTTGACCCCTAATGTGATCTTCTAGCCTCAGCCATTAAAGCATCTGAAAGATGCTTTAAAAGGTTTCCATAACCTATTTGGTGTTTTTGGAGGGGTTATGATTGATGGACACCAGAATCCCTAGATTCCCGTAGCTATTTCTTATTCTGAGACCCTTTTATTGTATAGAACATGGGAGAAAACTTGGAGAGGGCCTGGGTGGAGGGTGGACAGGCAGAGCAGGGCCGTTTCTACGGCCGGCAGATTGGAGCAGGCCTTGCTGGTGGCAGCACAGAAGGCTCTCCTTTTTCTTTTTTGTAAATTTATTTTATTTATTTTTGGCTGCGTTGGATGTTCGTTGCTGTGCGTGGGCTTTCTCTGGTTGCATCGAGCAGGGGCTACTCTTTGTGGCGGTGTGTGCGTTTCTCATTGCAGTGGCTTCTCTTGTTGCGGAGCATGGGCTCTAGGCGCGTGGGCTTCGTTAGTTGTGGCACGTGGGCTCCAGAGCTCAGGCTCAGTAGCTGTGGCTCATGGGCTTAGTTGCTCTGTTGCATGTGGGATCTTCCTGGACCAGGGATCAAACCCGTGTCCCCTGCATTGGCAGGCGGATTCTTAGCCACTGCGCCACCAGGGAAGTCCCAGGCTCTCTTATGTTGATCATTTGTCTGTGAGTCCTTAGACCTTAGGTCTGTCCTGAGGAGAGGCAAGTCAGGCAGTTAGGGAGGAAATTAGCTCCCTAGTGCCTCATTTTACTAACTGTTCCCTGTCCTCTTTTTCTAATCCCTCACCATTTCAGATGACAACATTGATGAGACGTATGGTGTGAATGTACAGTTTGAGTCTGATGAGGAGGTAAGTGAAAAGCAAACAGACCCAGTCTCGTCTTTTTTTTTTTTTTTTTCAGTTGTTAAGGTGAGGGGACCACTTCTGATATAAAGTGCCCTAACTTAAGCCAGATAAGTTTTATGGTGTTGTATTGGTGTCAAACTTGGGCATAAATATTATTTCGCTGAAAAATCGTTATGGTTCTTTTTGGGTTTTATAAAGCAAATTTGAACTTATAAGTGTAAGTTAATATAATAATTGAACATAAACCAAGTGGATCAGCAACAAGAAAGAGAAAAAGGTAAGTACAGCGTATACTCCATTTCGGGAATGCGCTGTCCCGTTTTACTGCATTTTAACCGTACTGTGATAATTTTCCTCTTTCCAGTACTGTGTCCTACTGCCAATTTCAAAAACAAGTGCACATTTGCCGCAGAGCATGGGCATATTTTGTACATGGTTGGTTCAGTAACAGTTGCAGCAGCCACTGAGGTTTACCATCTAATTAGAATTTCTTGAATATAACTAATAGGAACAAGTGGGGCACTTGAAAAAATGTGCAGAGCTGCGTTCGAGTTCTCAGTGGGTGTGTTTGGCTTCCTGAAAGGTAAAACGCCAGCTTTGGGATATAAACTAGGACAGGAAGAGGGGGTAGCAGAGGAGAGTCAGAGGAGAGAGCACCAAACTCGGAGCCGAGAGGCTGAACTTTGGTCCTGTATCGGACAGGTCATCGTGCTTCAGTGTCTGCGCCTTTCAAACGATATGATTGAAGTAGATGACCGCTGAGCCCCTTCCTCCAGTAGAGTTAGTAGAATTTCTTTATTTTAAGTAGCAACAAACTAAAAGAATGCTTTGCTCGTAGCATTCATTCATTGAACAAATGCTTATTATTAAGGACCTGCTTTTAACATGACCCTGTGCTCCGTACACGGTACACCTGTAGGCAGGTGTGTGAGTAAAGACAGTAGCGAGCAAGCCAAGTGTGGCCTCTACATTTCTGGTCACTGTGTGCTTTCCCAGGTGTGCTTCTGTACTGGTCCTTCTGGTAAATGTACTCTGGAGTGAGGCTGACCCTGGTTCCAGTAAGTTGTTGGTTCCACCGCAGAAGCCTTTGCTCTAACCGTGGAGCTTATTTTAAGTGACTTGAGGGAGCGGTTCTGTGGTGATGCCAGGATCAGCTCCAGGTCACGAGTTGGGGTTGGGGCTGTTTCCACAGGAAGGTGATGAAGATGTGTACGGGGAGGTTCGAGAAGAGGCATCGGACGACGACATGGAAGGGGACGAGGCAGTGGTGCGCTGTACCCTCTCGGCTAACGTGAGTACAGCTTGCTCTTGCCCGCCGCCGCAGGGCACGTTATTTCTGGGTGTAGCACTTCTTTCCCATACCTAGGTCCTGTCACGTATTATTTATTAAGCTACCTTTTCATAGGGTGAGCTGTGATAGACATTTCGTGTCTTGATTTTTCTTAAGGTTTCAGTCAGTCACCCTCTTTCTCAAAGGCATGTGTTGATGAAGTCTTGGTGGGTCTGGTGTGCCCATGAACTCAGTATAGCAGAGTCGTCATCCCCCCCCGTGCCCCCCCCACCCCGGAAAGTCCTCAGAAGAGGGTAGGCTGTGGGTGGGGGGCCTGCAGAGCTTTGTTGCTGGATGATAAGAAAGTACGTGGGGCAGATGGAGACACAGTGAGCTCAGTGCCTGGTTACTTTGTAGCTTGTGGCCTCAGGGGAACTGATGAGTTCCAAGAAGAAGGATTTGCACCCTCGGGATATTGATGCCTTTTGGCTCCAGCGGCAGCTCAGTCGCTTCTATGATGACGCCATTGTGTCGCAGAAGAAGGCAGATGAAGTCTTGGAGATTTTGAAGGTACAGCCGGGATAATGTTTCTGTGTTCCGTGTGTCTTAGCAGATGGGACAGTGTAGGATAATCCTGGTGTTACCTTCTCCCTGCAGACAGCCAGCGATGACCGGGAATGCGAGAACCAGCTGGTTCTGCTCCTTGGGTTCAACACTTTTGATTTTATTAAGGTGTTGCGGCAGCACAGGATGATGAGTGAGTATATATGGAGAACGCTTTTGTGTCGTAGGTAGGTGCGTGGTAGAGGTTGTGTTGCTTTCGTAGCCTCACCACTTGTTTCATGTAGTTTTCTTTCTACCCCAGGATTGAAGGTTGATTTTGTATCTCACCTCCCCTTTCTTCCTTTTGCTCTTGGCAGTTTTATACTGTACCTTGCTGGCCAGTGCACAGAGTGAAGCTGAAAAGGAAAGGATCATGGGAAAGATGGAAGCTGACCCAGAGCTGTCCAAGTTCCTCTACCAGCTCCACGAAACGGAGAAGGAGGATCTGATCCGGGTAAGGGCTGGGCTGGTTTGTCTGTCTGACTCCTGAGCTAGAGTGTTTGCTTTGGAAAAGAGATACTAGTTAGAAGATTGCAGCAAAAAGCTAAATTCCTGTTAAAGCAGGAAGTTGAAGAAGTGAATTATTTCTCCAGATTCTTTGAGTTTGGTCATTGGTACAGTGTGGAATCAACACCTTCACGCTGCTGTGGTCGAGAGACTGCTGACCTGCTGCTATCGTCACCAGCACCTGGGCCCTTTCCTGTTTGTTCACGCAATAAGTCGTGGTGTCTGCTGGTAGTACAGGAACACAACGCGTGTTTGCTGAACACAGAACCCACGCTCTGTCCCTTAAGGATAGCCCTTGATGCTGCAATGTTGAACGTCAACTTTTGAAATCCCAGGACTATGTATTGTCCCTTGAAAGTGATTTGATTTCATCATTCTGGTGGTCCTCAGCTGTCTGAACGTAAAGGGCCACCTTTCTGTTTCAGGACTTACTAGTCAGCACCTGTGAGTCAAGCTCAGCCAAGGGACTGAAAAGGACAAGAAGCTGGGATGGTGATGAATCGTTGCTTTTCTTTCTGTCTTTCCGCATCACAGGAGGAGAGGTCCCGGAGAGAGCGAGTGCGTCAGTCCCGGATGGACACAGATCTGGAAACCATGGATCTGGACCAGGGTGGAGAGGTAGGTACCAAGGCCATTTCTAAGACTGTGAGGGATGGAAACTCCTTTGCTCAGCTTGCTCACTTTATATTCTTGTTTTTCATACTCCCAGGCACTGGCTCCGCGACAGGTTCTGGACTTGGAGGACCTAGTTTTTACCCAGGGGAGCCACTTCATGGCCAACAAGCGCTGTCAGCTTCCTGACGGATCCTTCCGTCGCCAGCGTAAGGGCTATGAAGAGGTGCATGTGCCTGCTCTGAAGCCCAAGCCCTTCGGCTCTGAAGAAGTGAGTGAATTGCTTTTCTAAGTTTTCTGCTCACTTTGCCTCCCTTCCAGTTTGGATTTCCACCCATTGACCAAAGTGTGGCCTTGTCTCACAGATAGTTTATTCCAGAAGTGGAAGCTGCTGCAGAGTTTTCCCGTTTTGATTTTGAGCCCTGGGACAATACTGATCACTCTGGCCTGGCCTTTAGTGGAGCATTATGCAGGGAGGTTGCCGGGAAGTGTAATCTCGCAAAACCACAGTTGCTCAAGGGTGCTGCTAATGTGATGTGTGTGGCATTTTTTTCTAGCAACTTCTTCCAGTGGAGAAACTGCCCAAGTATGCCCAGGCTGGATTTGAGGGCTTCAAAACACTGAATCGGATCCAGAGTAAGCTCTACCGTGCTGCTCTGGAGACGGATGAGAATCTGCTGCTCTGCGCTCCTACTGTAAGCGCTGCCCTGCCTACTTTTTTCTTGTGGAATGTGGTGTATATTTTAGGTGGCAGTATTGTTCATCTCCACTCTTACCCCCTAATTCTTTATTCTTTGGTGGAAGAGATGTTAAATGGTAGGGTAAAATCCTCAGGACATGCTCTGTTTTGGTGATAAGCCCTTAGAACTTGGGGTAGTGCGCATATTGAGGTACACAGGCCTTCTTGTCCTTGACCTCCCGTAGGGTGCTGGTAAGACCAACGTGGCGCTGATGTGTATGCTCCGAGAGATAGGGAAGCACATTAACATGGATGGCACTATCAACGTGGATGACTTCAAGATCATCTACATCGCCCCCATGCGGTCTTTGGTGCAGGAGATGGTGGGCAGTTTTGGAAAGGTAAGGGGGTAGAACCTTCCTCCAGAAGATACTGGGGGACAGGCCTGGTGCTTCTCTGCTTCTTACATTAGGGCATTTCTGGAATGCCTTGTGTGTTGTTTTTTTTCTCCTTCGAAGGTGGAACTTGACCCAAGTACAGAGGGTTTGTGAAAGGAGAAAGTCCTGGATCTGTTTTGGGCTCTTACAAGGGTTTACCATCTTTTTAATCTTCCCCTTAGCAATTTTCTGCAGTTGGTATCATGTGCATTATCGGAGTATTTATGAAACACTCACATGGGTGGTTGATAATAGATCTAGTGTTATTCCAGGTCTGTTGTCTGCAAGCTTCCATTTCCCCCTTTTGTGTGCAGAGCTCCCAGAGCGCATTTTTCTGCTTCCTTAGCCTGAGTGTAAACTTGGATTTGTTTTAGAAATAAATGTTCACATGCTTGACCTCATACACTTGATATTTCCCTGAAGGGTTGATACCTACCTCCAGTACCCCACACTCAGACTTCACAGACAGAGAGTGTGGAGTCCAGGCCCCCTCCAAGCATTTTTGCCTGATGTGCCTTTCCTACATCCAGCGCCTGGCCACGTACGGCATCACTGTTGCAGAACTGACTGGAGACCACCAGCTGTGCAAGGAGGAGATCAGCGCCACTCAGATCATCGTCTGTACCCCTGAGAAGTGGGACATCATTACCCGCAAGGGTGGGGAGCGGACCTACACCCAGCTCGTGCGACTCATCATCCTGGTGAGCAGGGGGTCCTTGTGGGAACACAGAGCCCAGGCCTGGTTGAGGAGGGGTTGCTGGGTTTTAATGCTAAACTTTTATTCAGTGCCTTTCCTTCAGCTACTGGCCTTCGTAATGGCAGCTATTGTCCACTTTGCTCTTACTCCTAAATGAGCATCTGCACTGAACTGAAACACTTCCCAGTAGGTGCATGCTCTTTGCCATATCATTTATACTTTTTTTATGTCAAATATTTTAAAATAAATGTAAACAGACAATTAAAAAAGCTATTGACACTTATGTCCTCCCAGAACATTAAAGGGCTTTATAAATAATCCATTCTCAGAGGGAGTGAGCAAGGAGTCAGGATATTGTGTCCTGTGTACACAGAAGCCCCCAGGGAGGAGTGACAGTCTGAGTGCGGTTTCTTTTGGTTGTCTGGGGAAGCAGAAAGGAGACCTTGCATGTTGATTTGCAGCATTCTAGAGCAGGGTTGGCAATCTGTGGCTACTGATTTTTGTTTTATTGGAACACAGCCATACCCATTTGCATATTGTTCACAGTTACTTTTGTGCTGCAGTGACAGAATTGAGTATTTGTAACAGAGACTGTATGGCCCACAAGCCTAAAATATTGACTCTCTGACCTTCAAGAAAAAGTTTGCTAGCCCCTGCTTAGAGTTTGCTACTCAAAGTCTTGTTAGAAATGCAGAGTCCTGGGACTTCCGTGGTGGCACAGTGGATAAGACTCCATGCTCCCAATGCAGTGGGTCTGGGTTTGATACTTGGTCAGGGAACTAGATCCCACATACATGCCTCAACCAAGAGTCCGCATGCTGCAACTAAGAAGTCAGCATGCTGCAACTAAAGATTTCCACGTGCCGCAAGAAAGATCCTGCGTGCCACAACTAAGACCCAGCACAGCCAAAATAAATATTTTTTTAAAAAAATAAAGAAATGCAGAGTCCCTGTCCCCACTCCCACTTACTGAAATGCAATCTGCATTTTAATAAGATCCCCTCCTGCTTTGTTTACCTGCTGAAATTTGAGAAGCACTGCCTTAGGCTATGTGAATTCTTCATTTGATGTATTATACAATTCGTTCTTGTAAAGATAACTGCCCAGAGGTAAAATCTTATTTGATATAAATATGGTCTGATCAGAAGCTTTATCTTTAGTAAAGAAATTTTCCTTTGAATGGAGTTATGAATTCATTTACTGGAAGTATCAGATTTTCTTACCGTAAAGCATTGTTTCGCTGAACTGTAGCAAAGCAGCTCGTGGTTGGAGCATGTTATTTCCTGGGGTATTTCATGGTGAGTATTATCTCATCCTTTGGCTTTCCCTGGCTTTGGGACCCCTTTTCTTGTCTTCTTTATTTGGCATATTAGGTGTGTACCTACAAAATGGGAATACTCTTCAGGAAAGGGGGCCACATTTCTCTAGTCCTACAGGTAATTTGCTGCCCTCCTGTTTCTTAGGATGAGATCCATCTTCTCCACGATGACAGAGGTCCTGTGTTAGAAGCGTTGGTGGCCAGGACCATCCGGAACATCGAGATGACCCAGGAGGATGTCCGCCTCATCGGTCTCAGTGCCACCCTCCCCAACTACGAAGATGTGGCCACCTTTCTGCGTGTGGACCCTGCCAAGGGCCTCTTCTACTTCGACAACAGGTATAAGAAAAGACTGGGAGAAGTTTCACCAGGGTGACCTTCCTGCTGTCCTTCTTTTTCAAGGAGCTCTGTTAGATTGGGTTTTAGAATGGCCTTTGGGTTTTGATGGGATATGAATCCAAAAAGAGGAATATTGCTCCTGGCGGTGAAAAGGACTGTTTATTTCCTCAGTACTTTTGTCTCAGAAGCCTCATTTGTCTAACTGTTGAACTTCTAGCTTCCGCCCGGTGCCTCTAGAACAGACTTACGTGGGCATTACGGAGAAGAAAGCTATCAAGCGTTTCCAGATCATGAATGAAATTGTCTATGAGAAAATCATGGAACATGCTGGAAAAAATCAGGTCTGTCATGGTTTCTCGTTATTCTTGAACTCTGTTCTTTTGAATTTTTGACTTACTGATAGCCAAGCAAGACTGACAAAGATAAAGAGAGAAGACACAAAACAAATCACCAGTACCAGAAACGAAATGGGATATTACTACAGAATCTGTTACATTTGAAAGGATAGTAAAGGAATACTGTGAACAACTTTACACATGAATTTGACAGCCTAAAGGAAATGGGCCCATTTCTCAAAAACAACCAACTACCAAAACAGCCTTGATGAAGTAGATAATCTGAATTGTCCTGTAACCATTAAAGAAATTGAATTTGTAATTTAAAAACTCAAAAAGGAAATCACCAGGCACAAATAATTAATTTGTCTATTTACATTATCAAGGGTTCTTCGATAAAAGATTTGGGTGACTTATACTAAAAACATAGCAAAAATAAAGATAAAAATTAAAAACTAGTGAAAGGGCACTTTCCTAGTAAGTGTGATCTAATTTTTTAATGGAACATTGAATATTTTGCCTGATTAAAAAAACATAAGAATTTACATGAAGACACAAATCTTTTCTTGGCACGAAATACTTGGAGGACTTTATTTCCTACCAAATAGTGCCTGTCTCATACTGAGACTTACTTCCTAAGTCCATTTATAAAGGCCAGTGCCCGTTATTTTATATAACATTTTAGCAGCTGAGAATCTCATCAGGTACCTGAACACAAATTAATTGAGATTCCTGAATGTGCATTCATATTATATTTAAACTTGCTGTTAAAAGATGGGGTGCTAAGAGTTAGTTTAGTTTCCCAGTTACAGGACCCTCATCCCTGTGCTTGGTAGGTTTGTTCGCTTAGGGTCTTGCGGGCACTGTTAGGCTTCTGAGCCAGTGTGCATTACTGCCATCGCACCTCTTCAAGACCTCAGTTTCTTGCCTGATAATGGTGCAGCCTCTGCTTCTGCTGCTGGTTCCTCGGGCGTGGGGGTGACTGTTGGAGTTGTGTCTCTTGACTGTGGAAAACTGTGGCTTCTACTCAGGTGCTGGTGTTTGTCCACTCCCGGAAGGAGACTGGGAAGACGGCCAGGGCCATCCGGGACATGTGCCTGGAGAAGGACACGCTGGGTCTGTTTCTGAGAGAGGGCTCGGCCTCCACAGAAGTCCTTCGGACAGAAGCCGAGCAGTGCAAGGTGAGGCGAGACAGGCCCAGCCCTCTCATTCCTGCCTGGTAACTGGCTCAATCCGAGTTGTCCCAGTGGTCCTCCAGGAGTGTGTGGTGGTGCTGTTTCACACAAGGTGGGGTTTGATTGGCTGTGGATACGTGGATAGGTGAGGGGCAGAGTCTCAGCTGAAGAGATTTGCTTCGTCTCCGGGGGAGTTCCCTCAGGAAGGCTCACCTCATCACCTGTTCTCTTCTGTTTCCCAGAACCTGGAGCTGAAGGATCTCCTGCCCTATGGCTTTGCTATTCATCACGCGGGCATGACCAGAGTTGACCGGACACTTGTAGAGGATCTTTTTGCTGATAAACACATTCAGGTGAGGGTGGGCAAAGTACAGACAGAGAGGACGGGAAACATCGGAGGTTGTGCCATATGTTTGTGCCTGGTACTTCGTTGTTTCTGGCTCAGGTAAACCAGGTCGGAGTGTTGGGTAGGTACAGTCAGTGCAGTGTCCTACCACCTCTCCCGTCTCTTCACACCCTGCGTGCGGGAAGATGAGTGAGTTCAGGAAAGCACCTGAGAAGCCCAGCAAAGCAAGCACGTTGGTGACTCCAGATATCGTCAGACATAGGTCGGGACCTTGTTCATTCCCTCTCTCAGGAGAGCCCATATTTTAACTTGTCTAGTAACCTTAAGTTGATTGATATAGGTCTGCATATCTGTCTCTTAAGTGTCTCTAAAACCTTGAAATGTTGATTCGTGAAGAGATGAGGAACGCGAGGACTCCTTTCCTCTTTACGCTGGTGTTACATTGGCAAGTGTGGGGCCCACCTCAGTGCTGCTAGAAGCTCTGAGGCCAGTTGCCTAGAGAAGCTGAGGACAGTAATCCACGGTGGTGACGGCCGTTTTCCTTATTACCTTGCCTTGCCTCTGTAGGTTTTAGTTTCCACGGCAACCCTGGCTTGGGGTGTGAATCTCCCCGCGCATACCGTCATCATCAAAGGCACCCAGGTGTACAGTCCAGAGAAGGGGCGCTGGACAGAACTGGGGGCACTGGACATCCTGCAGGTATGGAGCTTTTGCGTTTATTCTCAGTGGGGAAAAGCGTGCTGTGTTTTACACACAGGAGGTCCAAAAGATGGCAGGTGGAAGACGAGGTGCCATAATGTAGAAGGCTGGAATCGAACCCGGGAGCTCTGTGGCCACAGCCCTCTTGGTTGCTGTCTCTGACCTGTAGATGCTGGGCCGAGCAGGAAGACCTCAGTACGACACCAAGGGCGAGGGCATACTCATCACGTCGCACGGAGAGCTGCAGTACTACCTGTCCCTCCTCAATCAGCAGCTTCCCATCGAGAGCCAGATGGTCTCAAAGCTGCCTGACATGCTCAACGCGGAAGTCGTGCTGGGGAACGTCCAGAACGCAAAGGTGGGAGAGGGCTCTGTCCTTGGCACCCCTTGCCTTCTCCAAAGGGGCCAGGGTACCAGGAGTGAGGTGGTCTCGGTCATTGTGCTGTGGGCCTCAGCACCGGGGTCCTCCAGCCCTGGGCCCCACGTCTCTCAGTGTAAGCAGGCTCTCAAGCTTCTCGGGTCTCTGGCTGACAGTTCCCCTTGCTGCCAAAATCTTAGAAAGGACTCTGTCTTCTTAATAATAAAATACTATAAACGTTCACAAGACAGTATAATACATATCGTCATAGTTGGGAATTAACGTCTAAGTGCCCTGTGGGAGCTTTTCACTTGGGACACCAGTTCTGCATGCCAAGGCCCATGATCTGTTTCTTATAGGATGCAGTGAACTGGCTGGGCTATGCCTACCTGTATATCCGAATGCTCCGATCCCCAACCCTCTATGGCATCTCTCATGATGACCTCAAGGGAGATCCCCTGCTGGACCAGCGCCGACTGGATCTGGTTCATACTGCTGCCTTGATGCTGGATAAGAACAATCTGGTCAAGTACGACAAGAAGACGGGCAACTTCCAGGTGAGTGGGCTGAGGGACGGAGGTCCCTGCGGAAGTTGTAGCCCCAGGAGACAACTTTTCAGATCACTGTCTTGATTCAAGTACTGCCTAATTGCCCACTGCCTGGAACAGCAGAAAAACAAGTGGCATTGGACTGTGCCCTTTGAACCTAGGAACTTCTAAAATGGTATAAAACCTGACGGTGCTTCCTTTCCTTATCTTGAGCTGTGGTAGCTGATCTAGTTCTCTTGTCTGTGTGGACATCAAGTCACACTATAGGTCAGTTTATTAGGCCATCCTTCTTCCTGTGCTTGGGCCAGGCACTTGTACTGCTGTGTGTTCACCCAGTGGGCACCTCTTGTCCACAGCGAGAGGTTGCCGCTTGCTAATGATCAGCTTTGGATTGAGTCTCCTTTCTTTGTAGGTGACAGAGCTCGGTCGTATAGCCAGCCACTACTACATCACCAATGACACGGTACAGACCTACAACCAGCTGCTAAAGCCCACCCTGAGTGAGATTGAGCTTTTCAGAGTCTTCTCATTGTCCTCAGAGTTCAAGAACATCACTGTGAGAGAAGTGAGTCCACTCAGCATGTTGGCACTGGAAGTTGGTACCCACTGCCACGTCACCGGTTCGTTCTCTCCTCGGCCTTCTGGCTTTTTCTTGACCTGTTTCCTTCTTGTGGCAGGAGGAGAAGCTGGAGCTGCAGAAGCTGCTGGAGAGGGTGCCCATCCCTGTAAAGGAGAGCATTGAGGAGCCCAGCGCGAAGGTGAGCCCAGCTCCCCTCTGCTGGGGGTCAGGGTCAGGTGGTTTTCCTGATCTTCTAAAAGATGAACCTTAGAAAAGAATTTAAAAAATAAAAAAGATATGGGCTTCCCTGGTGGCGGAGTGGTTGAGAGTCCGCCTGCCGATGCAGGGGACATGGGTTCGTGCCCCAGTCCGGGAAGATCCCACATGCCGCGGAGCGGCTGGGCCCGTGAGCCATGGCTGCTGAGCCTGCGCGTCCGGAGCCTGTGCTCCGCAATGGGAGAGGCCACAACAGTGAGAGGCCCGCGTACAGCAAAAAAAAAATAAATTAAAAAAAATAAAAATAAAAAAGATAAATAAAATTAAAAGATGACCCTTGAGTTTGGGTTTGTTCTTGGTAATCTGCTCAGTTCTCCGCGTTTCTGCATCCTTCTCACATGTTCTTTTTACGTGGAGTAACAGTTATTTAATGTCTGCAAGCTCTAGAAGGTCTTACCTGGCATGGATGCCCAGAGCAGAAATGTATTCACTTTTTCGGATGGTTCAGTGATCGGCCTCCTTCTGGCTGATCTATCTTGCTCTTTTCCAGATCAATGTGCTTCTCCAAGCTTTCATCTCGCAACTGAAATTGGAGGGCTTTGCGTTGATGGCCGACATGGTATATGTTACCCAGGTGAGGGCAGGGTTGTGCCACCCCTGAGAAGTTCCCATCCCGTGTTCTGTGTGTGTCTGGTAAAAAGTAGGCCTGACGTTAGTGAGGGAGAAGGAATGCTGAGTTGTGCCCCAGGTGGCTTGTTGGCTGGTGCGCGTGTGGTACAGCCGCTCTGTTTTACTGATCTTGAGCACGTGGGAAGGTGAGGCCTTTACAGAGATGCTGGGGAGGCTCCACGTGGAGATCGCAAGACACGGTGTCTGCTTCCCTGCGGAGAGGGACTTCCATTACCGCTGCTGGCTCCTAAATAAACCCACAAATGGCAAAAGGCTTTATTAACTACTCTTTGTCTTTTCCTCAGGGCAAGTCACTAACACCCTTACTCTTGCTAGGACTCTAAATGCTAAATGAGTCAAAAGCCTTAAGACCAGGCAGTGAGCGAAAGGTTACAATGCTGGGTGTGGAGCTCTAGCTACACTTCTCTGACTGTCCTGCGTCAGCCAGCGTCTGCTGGGGGCAGGGCTGGGTCATGACTGAGGGACTTGGGTTTTGAGTTGGTGTAGCTGGTCGTATCAGAGCTTGAGGTAATTAAACCCTGTGTTGGGTGGCTGCATTATTAGGTCTGGGGACAGTGCGGACTTGACAGGGGTAACGCTTCATCTTTCCCCAGTCGGCTGGCCGGTTGATGCGTGCCATCTTTGAGATTGTCCTGAACCGAGGCTGGGCGCAGCTTACAGACAAGACCCTGAACCTCTGCAAGATGATTGACAAACGCATGTAAGGCCCAGTGAGCTGGAAGCTGGTCACAGGGTGGGGGTCCCCGGGCTGAGGGTGTGGTGGGAAAGCCTTAGAGCGCATCAGATCTCGCCCTGATGTGTGAAATAGGCACCTGGGTGGAAGTTGAGAAGGGAGCAGGCCCTTTGGGGTGGAGCTGAGGAGTTGGGGAGGGTGGAGTCGGGGAGGGTGGCATAGTTGGAGGTGTCTGTCTTCAACATTCGTGTTTTGTGGGTCACAGCTCATCCGTTGGAAGCCGTGAGGAGGGCAGTTTGTTCCAGGCCCCGCACAAGGGACTGATAGCTCTGTTTCCTTCCTGGACAGGTGGCAGTCCATGTGTCCTCTGCGCCAGTTCCGGAAACTCCCTGAGGAAGTGGTGAAGAAGATCGAGAAGAAAAACTTCCCTTTTGAGCGTCTGTATGACCTGAATCACAATGAGATAGGTGCGTGGGAAGCCGTCCTCCTGCTCATCCGCACAGCTCAGATGTCTCCCTAAGCCTGCCTGCTTTCCAGTTCTTAGGCCTTGTGTCCTGACATCCTGGGCTCGCTTGTCTCGTCCCACTAGCAATAGGCTTGCTCTTGGTCTCGGGGCTTTGAATCCTCTGGGGCCACTGAGAGTGGAGGGAAGAGCCTGCCCTTCTGGAGTGGAATCCGCCCGCTCCCCTTGGTGGCCCTCAGGGCTGGGTTTGCAGGTACGTCAGGCAGGCTGGGCTGCAGCCCCGTGCTCTCTTGTGTCCCGTAGGGGAGCTTATCCGCATGCCCAAGATGGGGAAGACCATCCACAAATACGTCCACCTGTTCCCCAAGCTGGAGTTGTCGGTGCATCTGCAGCCTATCACGCGCTCCACGCTGAAGGTGGAGCTGACCATCACGCCCGACTTCCAGTGGGATGAAAAGGTCAGGCTGTGTGAGGCAGGGGCCTGGTTTCAGAGGGATCTTGAGGAGAGCGGGATTGGAGGGCTGAGTTACCGCCAGCTCATGCGCCTGTCACTTGTGCCCCTGTGGGCAGGTCCATGGTTCCTCAGAGGCGTTCTGGATTCTGGTGGAGGATGTGGACAGCGAGGTGATCCTGCACCACGAGTACTTCCTACTCAAGGCCAAGTATGCACAGGACGAGCACCTCATTACATTCTTCGTGCCCGTCTTTGAACCGCTACCCCCTCAGTACTTCATCCGTGTGGTGTCTGACCGCTGGCTCTGTGAGTGCGTCTCCTCCGCAGGGTCCCCTGGGCCAGGTCCTCCCGGGGCAGTTAGATGAGTGTCTTGCCCCCTGTACTGGGCCGGACTTGGGTGGGGAGAGCGCTGTGTATGCTGCCTTGGGGTTCCCAGTGTGCTGAGTGCCCCTCCCGTTTCTTTTCTGGCAGCTTGTGAGACCCAGCTGCCTGTCTCTTTCCGGCATCTGATCCTACCAGAGAAGTACCCACCCCCAACCGAGCTTCTGGACCTTCAGCCCTTGCCCGTGTCTGCCCTGAGGAACAGTGCCTTTGAGAGCCTTTACCAAGATAAATTTCCTTTCTTCAACCCCATCCAGACCCAGGGTAGGTGTTTCCATTTCCAGGCGGGCGGTTCCTCTGGAGGCCTTTTAAGGTCCCCTGGAGACAGGTAGGTTCTGCGGGAGGCGGGGGAGGAGGGCCCTCAGGCGCTTGGCAGGAGTGGCAGCTCATCGGTGCCAGCTGTTGGCGCAGCCAGGAAGTTTTCTGTTCTCAGAAGCCCTTGGTTACTATTAGATTTGCTTCACTTCTGTGCACGTCTCCCTGAGGAAGGTTGGTAGAGCAGGTCTTATTATCACGGTGCACTGTCATTTCTCAGGCTCCGGAGGCTCCAGTATTGAACCAGAGTGCACAGCGTTGACCGAGGCCTCCTCTGCCTTCATTGCTGTAAACGACAGCTGTGTTCCCAGAGCACGCCCCGTGTTCTAAGGACCCTGGGCTGGGTGCACCCCAAGTGTTTTCTCTTTCATTCCTTCCACAATCCTGTTTGAGATACCAGCAAACAGGGATTTACCATTTGAAATACTACCATCAGTGTCCTGTTCTACAGATGAGGAAACCGAGGCAGGGAGAGGCACCCCAATTGAACCAGCTAATAGTAGAACTTGATTTTAACCCAGTCTGGATGCCAGGGCTTACGTATTAGGCTTTTTACCTTCTCTGTGTATTTGACTCTTTCCAGGAAACACGGGAGAGGGTTGGAGGGGCAGAGGAGGGGAGCCAGTTCCCCTTGGTTCGGCATCTTGTCCCTGAGAAGCAAGGAGGGAGCCCTGACCTCCTTTGCTTCTCTTGTCCTCCCGCAAATCTCCAGGGGCCCTGAACTCTTGATCTTGGTCTCTTCTCTTCCTCTTGTGTGGGAAGGAGCGGATGAAGGGGAGAGATGTCACAGGCCCGACTGCAGTTGGGGGCCGTGTGCCATCACCCCTCACGGGTGCCATTCTGGGCTGACTGGCTGAGTTTCCTGCGTGTCCGAGTCTCTCTCAGCGTTCACGCTGCCTCTCTGTCGCTTCTCAGTGTTTAACACCGTGTACAACAGCGATGACAACGTGTTTGTGGGGGCCCCCACGGGCAGCGGGAAGACCATCTGTGCGGAGTTCGCCATCTTGCGAATGCTGCTGCAGAACTCGGAGGGGCGCTGTGTCTACATCACCCCCATGGAGGCTCTGGCGGAGCAGGTGTGTCACGTGTGAATTTTCCCAGAAACTGTTTATATCTCTGAGTCCACATCAAGGTTTTCTGAGCCCTGAAATTTGCAGAGCCAACTGGGGCAAGACTGTTTGCCTGCTGGTGGCCATTTCCTCAGTCGTATACGAAAGGGAAGCTCTCTGGTCACTTATAGGTTGGTGTGTGATTACGAAGTGTTTAGCTTGAGATCTACAGAGCGACAGGCCTCTGTGTTTGGCTTCCCATGTTTTTCTCATAATTCATGAACTGAAGCCTGACGTGGCCTGATGTTTTTCTGCCCTCCCTCTGCCCGCCTGCCAGGTGTACATGGACTGGTACGAGAAGTTCCAGGACAGGCTCAACAAGAAGGTGGTGCTCCTGACGGGGGAGACCAGCACGGACCTGAAGCTCCTGGGCAAAGGCAACATCATCATCAGCACCCCCGAGAAGTGGGACATCCTTTCCCGGCGGTGGAAGCAGCGCAAGAATGTCCAGAACATCAACCTCTTCGTGGTGGATGAGGTCCACCTTATCGGGGGCGAGAATGGGGTATGGCTTGACCTTGCAGCATAGGAGGGGGGCTGGGACCAGCAGAGTAGCCTTGGCCTTGGGCCTTAGGTGAGGGCCAGAGACTAGGGCTTCTCCCAAGAGGATGCTGCCCGTCGCCTTATTCTGAAAGGATGATCTGAGACTGATTTGTAGTTTTCTTGGAGAGTACCATTGCCTAGTGGAGATCGGCTGTGGAGGAGGTGGACCCAAAGACGGGAGAGCCCCTAATCACAGGAAAAGTTAGGAGATCGTCTCGAGGTTGCTGGGCTCCACACGAAGGTAGCTCAGGGCCGAGGGTGGAGCGCCGGGCCTGCGGTGACTCCCGCCCCTCTTCCAGCCCGTGCTGGAGGTGGTCTGCTCGCGGATGCGTTACATCTCCTCCCAGATCGAGAGGCCCATTCGCGTCGTGGCCCTCAGCTCCTCGCTCTCCAACGCGAAGGACGTGGCCCACTGGCTGGGGTGCAGCGCCACCTCCACCTTCAACTTCCACCCGAACGTGCGCCCCGTGCCCTTGGAGCTGCACATCCAGGTGGGACCCGCCCTTCCCGTTCCCACTTGGCCTCATGACGTCCAGCGCTCCCTGGGTTTGTAACCTCCTTTCTTGCTCCTCGGTCTCCAGGGCTTCAACATTAGCCACACACAGACTCGCCTGCTGTCCATGGCCAAGCCTGTGTACCACGCCATCACCAAGCACTCGCCCAAGAAGCCCGTCATTGTCTTTGTTCCGTCTCGCAAGCAGACACGCCTCACTGCCATCGACATCCTCACCACGTGTGCGGCCGACATCCAGCGGCAGAGGTGGGCGGGGGGCCTGGCTCCTGGGGGCCCGTGGGGAGGTGAGGGTCGGCTCAAGTGAGACTGGCCTCCTGCCGGGTGTTCTGTTCACAAGGGTGGGGTGGCCCCCGCCTGGCTCGGGGCTGGGTGACGCACGGCTGGAAGGGTCTCTGAGGGGGTGGAAGCGCTCCGGGCTGAGTCAGTGCTCGTGCCGCCCAGGTTCCTGCACTGCACGGAGAAGGACCTGATCCCCTACCTGGAGAAGCTGAGTGACAGCACGCTCAAGGAGACGCTGCTAAACGGGGTGGGCTACCTGCACGAGGGGCTCAGCCCCATGGAGCGGCGCCTGGTGGAGCAGCTCTTCAGCTCAGGTAGAGAGCAAGCCTTGAGGCGCAGAGTGAGACTAGATCCAGAGGTGTCACAGGGGCGTGTGTTGAACTCCTGGGCGTGGGTGATACTGCTTTACAGCACATTGGTCATTTTCAAAATATTGATACCTAGCAGATTATTTTATCTGTTATCTCATTTGATTTCAGTACCCTTGTGGTGAAGGTGGGACACATATTACCCCTACTTTCTAGATGAGGAAGCAGGCAGGCACCTAAGGTGGTGCTCTTTCAGAGCCTGGTTTTTTGGACCAAGACATTTGGCCACTAGACCTGGTTTTCTACGGATACCAGGCTCGGTGAAGTGGTTGGGCCTTAGAGGTGGCGTAAATAAACTCTGTTTCCCGTGGGTGGCTCTGTGCCTCTGTCCCTTGTTGACGTCAGGCATTTCACGCAGAGTATTATTTTGACAGTGCTTAGTGGAGCTGCAGTGGAGATGCTCTTGCCAGAATCATTACTGTCACTCTTTGACTCCTGAATCTGTCTGGTTTGCGGCACCTTCAGAGCTCGATTTTGCTACCATATACTGAGCCAGCCCGTGGCTGAGTCGGCCTTAGCACTTTCCAGCCAGCAAGGCCTGTCTGTCAGGCAGGAGTGTGAGCCTAGCTTTCCCTGGGCTTGGGGTTCTGTTCCAGGATTACCTCGTTTCCTCCAGGGTGGCCCCCCCAGCAGAGCAACAGTGACATAGAGCCACCTCCTGTAGTACCGCGTGAGCCCCTTAGTCATTAAACCTTGTCCCTGGTAAGCTTTGCTCTGAGTTCTGAAACGTAGCACAAGGTAAGCTACTACCTGCCCAGAAGGCAGCAGGCCCTGCCTCAGCCAGGGGGCCCTGTGCTCAGCCTCCTCCTCCCCTCTGCTGCTCAGGGGCTATCCAGGTGGTGGTGGCTTCTCGGAGTCTCTGCTGGGGCATGAATGTGGCCGCCCACCTGGTGATCATCATGGATACCCAGTACTACAACGGCAAGATCCACGCGTGAGTACAGCCGTGCTCTTGCTCTGGGTTAACGGGACCTTCCTTCCTAACATGAACGTAGTACCTGCAAATCCACAAGTTCACTATTGTGAAGAAAAGGTGTTAGGGAAATAAACAGCTAGCCGAGATTCCACCCCAGCCAGGCTTTTATTTATATGGACTGATTTTTATTTTTCATTTTTTTAAACCCCACATTTGTTTATTTATTTATTTTTTTGGCTGTGTTGGGTCTTCGTTTCTGTGTGAGGGCTTTCTCTAGTTGTGGCAAGCGGGGGCCACTCTTCATCGCGGTGCACGGGCCTCTCACTATTGCAGCCTCTTGTTGGGGAGCACAGGCTCCAGACATGCAGCCTCAGTAGTTGTGGCTCACGGGCCTAGTTGCTCCGCGGCATGTGGGATCCTCCCAGACCAGGGCTCGAACCTGTGTCCCCTGCATTAGCAGGAAGATTCTCAACCACTGTGCCACCAAGGAAGCCCTATGGACTTATTTTTAATGTCTGAACCTGCTTCTAGATTTGGATTTGAGTCGGGTGACTTGATTACTCATGAACTATATAGCTGTAAAGTTTGGAAGCGTGCCTTACATATTAGGTCCTTTAATGGGGAGTTATTTGGCTGTTGGCATCAGATGGGTTAATAGCTTTGGTTCAAGGACACTGAGCAACAGAGTAATGACTCTTACACTTGAAAGCTAAAGTGATGTATAGATGATGCGTGAAACTAGTGCCTGAGCGTGGGAACTCGTGAGCAGAGTTTTGCTGTGATTGGCCCATGTCTCCCCGTGTTTGCACTTTATTCTTTGACATTTAGGGAGTCAGCCTCCTGAGTGTCTGTTGCTGCGGCTTTGCCTCCTCTCCCCTCCTGTCTCTAGGTACGTGGATTACCCCATCTACGACGTGCTGCAGATGGTGGGGCATGCCAACCGCCCTTTGCAGGATGACGAGGGGCGCTGCGTCATCATGTGCCAGGGCTCCAAAAAGGTCAGCCTGGGCCTCTTGCACTGTCTTTTGATCCTGGGCCTCAGAACAGATTCTTTAGTTTCTCTTTCCATAGATGTCTTCACTTATTTTTTTACATTGTGTCTGTCAACGTCTGCCTCTTTTATCTTCCATGTTGCTTTTGTAACAAGCCTCTTGGCTGCGTAGAATTTTGTAGCCTTTGGTTTTTGCTACTGTTGTTGACTCTGTGTGTTGACGTCTTCTCCCTCTGGCTGGTTCCATCTTACCTCATGCTCTGCTCAGCATGTGGGACTTGCGGTACCCCCTGTCTCTGCTGTAGAAATAACCAGTGATGCCATTGGGAACAGGCATACACACCCAACGCTCCAGGTGCAGACCCAGCTCACCTTGTCTGTGCAACTGGTTTCTTCCATTTTGATTAGCTGTGTCTGTCTGTCACACAGGGGCCGCATTTTCCCTTGGCCTTTTTTTTTCCCCTTGATCTATCTCTGTGACCGTATTGTCATTGACTCTTTATTATCTTCTTTCCCATAGGATTTCTTCAAAAAGTTCTTATATGAGCCTTTGCCAGTAGAGTCTCACCTGGACCACTGTATGCATGACCACTTCAATGCTGAGATTGTCACCAAGACCATTGAGAACAAGCAGGACGCCGTGGACTACCTCACCTGGACCTTTCTGTACCGCCGCATGACCCAGAACCCCAATTATTACAACCTGCAGGGTCAGTGGCTTTGGAGCATACCTTATCCTTTTGCGGTTTTCACAGCCCTTGCTCGCCCATCTCCCTGTGACTCCCCACTTAGCTCTCACCTTCACAGGCATCTCCCATCGTCACCTGTCTGACCACTTGTCGGAGCTCGTGGAACAGACCCTGAGTGACCTGGAGCAGTCCAAGTGCATCAGCATTGAGGACGAGATGGACGTGGCGCCTCTGAACCTGGGCATGATCGCCGCCTACTATTACATCAACTACACCACCATTGGTGAGGGCCGGCAGGGCTGGGTCTGTGCAGAGCCTGAGCTAGAGGGATCTCAGGCAGGGTCTGCGGCCCACGGCGGGTGAGAGGTGATGATGCTTCCAGCGCCCCACCCGGTGTTCGTCAGAGGCCCGCATCGCAGGGTGGGCATGGGCTAGCCCAGGAGTTAACTCTCTCCTCTCTGCTCCTTTTCTGCCTGCTTTGACGCCTCTCAAATCTCCTTCCCTACCTCTCTCAGAGCTCTTCAGCATGTCCCTGAATGCCAAGACCAAGGTGCGAGGGCTTATTGAGATCATCTCCAATGCGGCCGAGTATGAGAACATTCCCATCCGGCACCACGAAGACAACCTCCTGCGGCAGGTGAGGGCCCCTCAGCTTCAGGAGAACATCCTCGGAGCTGAAACTTGGCCCGCGTGCCCAGAGCGCGCGATGGCCCGTCTCCACAGGAAGACACCGACCCCTCCTGCCCCGACCTCCCTCACGCACTTCCACACGTCTCAGCCCCACCAGCCCCAGGCACCCAGCCACCCCTCTGAGTTTTGAAGGGTTGTGAGCCTGGGACAGGTGGTGCCTGAGAGTGGGTCTCAGGCAGGGTCACCTCTTCATCATCGGCTCTTTTTCTTCCACTTTCCAGTTGGCCCAGAAGGTTCCCCACAAGTTGAATAACCCTAAGTTCAATGACCCGCACGTCAAGACCAACCTGCTTCTGCAGGCTCACCTGTCCCGCATGCAGCTGAGTGCTGAGCTGCAGTCGGATACGGAGGAGATCCTTAGCAAGGTATCGAGGGGGGCGGGGGGAGGCCCGTGCGGCCTGTGAAGCAGCAGTTCCAACCCTGCCTGCTCTTGCTCTCCTGTCCCTGTTCAGGCCATCCGGCTCATCCAGGCCTGTGTGGATGTCCTCTCCAGCAACGGGTGGCTCAGCCCAGCTCTGGCAGCCATGGAGCTGGCCCAGATGGTCACCCAAGCTATGTGGTCCAAGGACTCATACCTGAAACAGCTGCCACACTTCACCTCAGAGCACATCAAACGTTGCACAGACAAGGTGAGCCAGGCCTGGACCCGGAGTGTCGGGTGGCCGAGGCTGGGAGCCGAGCGTCTTGCACTGGGGGCGGTTGTGGAGGGGAGCCTTCTCCTCCTGGCTCCTCTGGAGGTGTTAGCCATGGAGCTGCTAGAGAGCCTGATGGTTGTGGGCCATGTTCTTTCTGAAGCCACGTCTTCTTTGGATGATCTGATGGCATAGGAAGTAAGAGTAGCCGCTCTCTGGAGCCACTTTCCTCTGCGGCTAGTCTGCATTCTCTCTTCTTCCCTGGCCTCCGACACCCGCTGCAGGGGGTGGAGAGTGTTTTCGACATCATGGAGATGGAGGATGAGGAGCGCAACGCATTGCTTCAGCTGTCCGATAGCCAGATCGCGGACGTGGCCCGCTTCTGTAACCGCTACCCCAACATCGAGCTGTCCTACGAGGTGGTGGACAAGGATGGCATCCGCAGGTGAGCCAGAGGGGGCCCGGTGCCCCGCCCAGGGTCCTCGCTAGGCACAGCTGTGACGTGCGACCTGCGTTTCTCCCCACAGTGGCGGGCCGGTTGTGGTGCTCGTGCAGCTGGAGCGAGAGGAGGAAGTCACGGGCCCCGTGATCGCGCCGCTCTTCCCACAGGTACGTCCTGGGAGCGGCTTCCCAGGGGTCCACTTGAGGCCTTACCGACTGGCTAGAGGATGGGCTACAAGGGTGCATAGTCACTGAGGGAGGAAAGTTAGAGTAACAACGAAGCCACAAGCCTGAGGATTAATCTTGGGGCCATGGGTGTTTTTTGTGGGAGTTTTTGGTGTGTTTTGCTTTA
Organism: Mesoplodon mirus; assembly: GCF_964341445.2. NCBI lineage: Eukaryota > Metazoa > Chordata > Mammalia > Artiodactyla > Ziphiidae > Mesoplodon > Mesoplodon mirus. The sequence goes on along the minus strand of NC_138990.1, from coordinate 14,856,552 downwards.
AGGCAATTTAGGTGACTGGTCATTATTGAACGCCCCAGTCACGTGGCGTTGTTGACGTCCGTGGCTGTGAAGACGTATTTATCTTTAACTCTAAATGGCTCCAGGGCGACTTCGCTGGCGGTCCAGTGGTTAAGACTCTCTGCTACCAATGGAGGGGGCGGGCATGGGCTCGATCCCTGGTTGGGGAACTAAGATCCTACGTGTCACTCGGCCAAAAGAAAAAAAAAATGGTCTCCAGGACAGTTGGGCTTTTCTAGTTGGTGTTTCTTCGCTCTCGTTTCTCACAGCTACTTACTCTGCTTCCAGTGCTTGGTTCTTTACCACCAAAAAGGAAATCTGATCTCTTATATGGGAGAATAATTGAAGGCTGAAAGGAGAAACCAGATACACTGTAACGTTTAGGTTTACAAACTATTCGTTTAATTGGCTCTGAGGAAAGAGCGCTTTAAAGTGGAATGCTTGGGTTTTCTGACAGTGGAGCGGCCAGCAGAGAGGGATTCTTGGTAGAACCAAGGCCTACTTTGGATCCTCTCTGCTGGCAGGCTCACCTCCATATTAACGTGTTTTTCTCCTCCGGCATATATGCCTTTTATTTAAAAGGGTCTCTGAGGAACTCAAAGCTGCGAGGCCCCAAAGACTAGATGTCTAATAGTGGAATCTTGGATTTAGTGTCAGGTACTAAATGGGAGAAGGTACTTTGGGACAAGGAAGTGAGGCAGAACCAACAAGTGAGTTCATCTGCCTACTTAAAGATTCATGTGAGACACCTCAGACAGTTTAAAATCTTAGGTATATCCAATTGTAGTTTGGGAAGAAGTTTTAGAAAGCTTTCTTTCTGGTTTCTGGTTTCTTACTTTTGTAACTTTTCTCTTGGTGTCATGATCATCACATTTTATGTGCTCACGTTGTTGGCTTTTGGTCACTACAGAAACGTGAAGAGGGCTGGTGGGTGGTGATCGGAGACGCCAAGTCGAATAGCCTCATTTCCATCAAGAGGCTGACCCTGCAGCAGAAGGCCAAGGTGAGTGTGTCCGCTGGCCCTCGCGTGCTGTGAGATGGGGCAGGGTGAGAACTCTTCCTGTGTCTGAGCTGGCCCTGAGTTCTGCCTGCTTTCTCCAGGTGAAGCTCGACTTTGTGGCCCCAGCCACTGGCGCCCACAACTACACTCTGTACTTCATGAGCGACGCTTACATGGGATGTGACCAGGAGTACAAATTCAGCGTGGATGTGAAAGAAGCTGAGACAGACAGTGACTCAGACTGAGTCCAGAGGCCTTTGCTCTTGCACAGAGAGAGGAGTTGAACCTGAGTTTGGTACATGTACGCTATCATGGGACCTCAGTCTTGGAGACCCGGTCTGTCTGCGTGAGGTCTGGCCAGCCAGTGCCGCCGTGGTCCCAGCCCACCCCACTACTTTCCCCTCCGGCTCCCTTGCCATCCAAACTTCGGATCTAGTGTCTGCAGGTGTCAGGCATAAACTGTACACCATTTTTAGGCATGTTCTTTGCAGTTCCTTTTGAGTCACACATTCTAATAAAATGACTTGGAGAAACCATTTGTCTTTGCAGTGATTCCAGATTAAAAGTTTCCTTTCTCGGACTTCCCTGGCGGCGCATTGGTTAAGAATCCGCCTGCTGGTGCAGGGGACATGGGTTCGAGCCGTGGTCCGGGAAGATACCACATGCCGCGGAGCAACTAAGCCCATGCGCCACAACTACTGAGCCTGCGCTCTACAGCTCACGAGCCACAGCTACTGAAGCCCGCGCACCTAGAGCCTGTGCTGCGCAACGAGAGAAGCCACCGCGATGAGAAGCCCGCGCACCACAACGGAGAGTAGCCCCCAGTCGCTGCAACTAGAGAAAGCCCGAGCACAGCAACGAAGACCCAATGCATCCCCCCCGCAAAAAAAGTTTCCTTTCTCCGACCTAAGGATTATTTTTTTCAGCCAGTGTACTTGCTCACAGTGAGCACTTCTAGAGGATGAGGCTGCTCTTCAGTTGGGCTGCCTGCCACCTGCACCATTTCAGTCAGCGCACAGGGAACAGTGTTGGTAGCTTCTGTTCAGTCAGGCTTGTGCCCTTGGTCCTCTGTATCTGCCCTACTGCAGGAACTAACTATGAACTTTGCTGGAGAGATCAACAGTTTAGAGCTTTCTCAAGATCAGCAGTGTCCCTTCCCATAATGAGGCAACACCAACTGGGTGCTTAAACCGATTTTAAGATCCAGATCTACAAATTTTTTTCTCAAATTCTTGCCTTCTGGGTTTTTTTAGGAATAAATGTGCATAAAATTGGAAAACGATTCTGAAGGGTAATTTCCCTAGGTCAGCAGTTTTCAAATTTAGTCTTAGGACCCCTTTATACTACAAAAAATTAAGAGCCCCAAACAGCCTTTATTATCTGGGTTATAGCCATTGATATTTATTTACTATAGTAAATGGATTTTAAAACAACAGTAACTTATGTTAACTTTTTACGAAAAACAACTTCCAAAACAAATCCAGGGAGAAGAGTGGCATTTTACATTTTTGCAGATCTCTTTCATGTCTGGCTTAATAGAAGACAGTTGGGTTCTCATAGCTGCTTCCACAACCTGTTGTGTGTTGTGCTGACGTAAAGCTGACTTCACACAGATATGAAGTTGGAAAAAGGAGTTTTTAAATAGGCTTCTCAAGGTAACTGAGGCTACGTGATGCTATGTCACCACTCCACAGGTGGTAGTTTCTTAAAGGCAATGTGGATCTGAAACCTTATCAATGAGCTTTTTATACTCTTACATTAAAACCCACTGGCCTTACACTTTTAATGAGTCTTACCCATGAGTGATTTTGTAACATGCATTAGGCATTTGGAAAATGCTCATTCACTGAACTATGTAAATGTATGTCAATACATTTCATCATACAGATCATGTTTGTTCATATCACCACCAGTCCCCTCAGAAAAGTCTAAGCATGGAGAACATGTCAAGCTCATGGCGGCAATACAAGTTTTCAAAGATTCTAATTTTTGCTTGAAAGCTTTTATCATTGGCAACACTATCAGTTTCCCTTGAAGTGAAAGGCTCATTCCGTTCATTTTCCGGAAAATGTCTCCCAAATAGCCAAGTCTAAATACCATAATTTGCTCGTTCTTTCGAGTAGAAATGGTTATGCCATGCACAACACGGTTGATTCAGCTTACACCTGCACAACTGCCTTTCCTCAAGACATCCGCACCTCAGTGCACAGCAGGAGTGCTTGTGTGCGCTTCCCGTCATTGCAGAACATGAGCTGTATGCTCAAGGGTCAAGATTTAATACAATTTATCTCATTCTATGGAGGACATTTCTCAGGGACGTTGGCAATTTTTTCACTGTGAGAGCAAGGCATGGAGACACGACTGTGGTATTTGGTGCCAATGCCTTGCTTCCTGTCCAGGCGCCAACTGCTGAAAAAAATCTAGGGATTTCCAGTGACCGGCAGACCACATCTTGAGAACCACTGCTCTAGGTACTGCCCCAGCTGTCTTCAAAATCTAAGGTCATGATTTCTGTGGTGTAAAAAATCAAGTGAAGGCTGTGGGCTTGAAGACAGGCCTCAAGTCAAAACCCACTTGGAAGTGCCTATCAGAGGATAACATGAGACTAAAGCACTGACTACCTGTGCCAGTGTTTCTCTACCATTTTTTCATCATCATTGCCTTAAGGGGCCTTAATCGGCATCTTTTTGCTACTCACCCCCACTATGACAATCTAATACGACAGACCACAGCGTATTTACGTACTGTGGTCCTTTTGAGGGCCACAAATTACTGTCTCTAAGATTTTTTTTTGCCCCTCACCCAAGACCCAATTTTCATCCCCACTGAGAATGCATGACCTTTGGCCACCAATAATTCTCCCTTCTAGGGGTGATGTCCTCCCCATTTATTTCTCAGCACTTCCCGGCTGTCATCACAGCACATAACACAGAAGGTACGTTAAGGGTTTTGAAGGGAAAGCAGAGGTGTTTCTCACGCTAAACCAACCTACATCAAAAAATTTCCTTCAGGCCTTCCCTGGTGGCGCAGTGATTAAGAATCCGCCGGCCAAAGCAGTGGATACGGGTTTGAGCCCTGGTCTGGGAAGATCCCACATGCCACGGAGCAACTAAGCCTGTGCGCCACAACTACTGAGCCTGCGTATTAGAGCCCGCGAGCCACAACTACTGAGCCCGCGTGCTGCAACTACTGAAGCCCGTGCGCCTACAGCCCGTGCTCCCCAACAAGAGAAGCCACTGCAATGAGAAATCTCACCGCAACAGAGTAGTCCCCTGCTCGCCGCAACTAGAGAAAGCCCACCCGCAGCAACGAAGACCCAACACAGCCAAAAAAAAAAAAATTTCCTTCAGTATTGACTGAATGTCTTAAATGCAAGGGTTTGCCCAGAAATCGAGAAGGCAGGACCTACTTCAGAAAAGGACTCACCATGGAATTCTTTTAGACTGTGAATGTCCTTATAAAACAGGACTTGGGACTCAGATTATTTCTATAAAGCTTACAGTTTCAGAAAGGGCTGAGATATATCCCTCCTACATATAGATATGATGATTATAAATAGTATACTCACCACCACCCCCAAATTTAACACTGTGCTCTAAAGCAAGCAAAATCTGGCTTAAGTACAATAGATTGATGTTCCGTGGCTCTTTACCAAGGACTCCGTGTCAAAGGGGGGGAAAGGGTGAGTGGTTCTGTGGCCTGCACTTCTACCCGAGTCTGCATGGAGGAGGGCCAAGTTAAAGGAAGGTCAGGCATGCTCCTCCGGGTCCTCTCAGGGGCTGGGAAAGTCTTATGACATTTTCTGGGGAACCATGATTCTGTCCAAAGTCAAGGTGGCTCAGAGGCCTTCAGACGGCTGATATTTCCAGAAGGCCAACTCTCCATCATCACTGCAGGAGGCCAGGAGCCCCCGCTCCTTGGGATTCCAGGCCACACAGTTGACATCCTGGGAATGGGCCTGAGGCACGTGCGCCGTCACAGAGAAGGTGGGCTGCTGCAGATCTGAGCCGGGATCCTCCTCGAACACTCGGATGGCATCATCCCCACAGGCGGTAGCCAGGGCCCCTGTCAGCTGACACCTGGGACGAACATGTGCATCAGTGAGTATGCAGGCGGCTCCTCCCTCCCCAACCTGGCAAAGCAGGTAGGAGGGATTGGTTCTATAGTCCCCCTGGCCTGAAACTTCAGGCCTCAGCTGTAAGTGTCTTATCGAAGAGCCTCCCTAACAAATACGTAGCCACAAACATCACCCCAAGCTTCAAGTGCTGCCATCTAGGCTTTCCTCCAATACAGTTAACCTAAAAAACTACATATAACTCTGAATTGCACTTTTCTCACTTGGAATAAGCAGTTTCCCTGTCATAAAGTATTCTTTGACCATTTTTTAAAAAGTGATATAATAGGCCACTGAATTCTACCATACTTTTACTTGAGTCCGTATTTGCTATTCCCAAATGTTTGCTAATATAAATAAAACTTAGATGCACATCAGGTTTTGCCATTATTTAGGATTATTTCCTAGGGATAGATTCTCAGGGCCAGAACTGCCCTCTGATCGACTCTCCTATATGAATGGTGTCGTTTTTCTAGACTCCATAAGGGTAGAAACAGCCCTGTGGATTCATGGCTGGATTCTCCAGCCATGAATCCACAGTTTCAAGAATAAATATTTCTGGATGGTATGATGCTGTGTGACCCCCAAAGGCTGGAGCTGCGTTCATAGCCTGAAATCTTAACACAGGTGCAGGCCTGGGTCTAAGCCTGTCCCTGCTCCTGTGTACCCCAGACCGGCCAGCTCTGAGCCAGCATGGAGACAGTCTGGCCTGATCTGAGGACTTGAGGGTGGCTGCTCTCTATCCCCATGTATTCCCAAAGGTGAAAGGGAGCAGCACAGGCTTTTGACTCCTCTAAAATCTCTCCAATGGTTGGGGTGGCAGGGTGGAGGCGGTGGGGAGGTCTTACCAAGCGACATCGTAAATGGTCCTGGAGTGGAAGCCTGACAAGGTGCAGATACATTTCCAGCTCGGGTCAGAGCCGCTGCACGCCACCCCTGCACGACAGACTTCTCTTGAGCCTCAGGCATGTCCGCGTCCTGGGCATCTCAGGGGAGCATCTAACCCGCCCCGGAGGAGACCCTAATTTGCTGCGCCCCACCCCACCCTCAGTCACGAGGCCTCATCTTCACTGCTCTCTCCATCCTCACCGATCTGCCTTACACACTGCAGCCAGACTGGCATTTCTGCAGCAGAATTCTGAGAAGGATATGTCCTGTTCCTCAAAACCCTTTTGCTGCCAACTACGTCTGACGGGTTAGCCTGCCTTTTAAGGCCACCCACCAGCCAGCCCAACCCACCTCATTTCTCTCCAAACCCTTTATGCTCATGCTCCGACACAAATCACTGTTCCTGGCGTTAAGCCTAGGCTGTCTTTACCTTCAATGCCTTTGCTTGTGCTGTTTGCACCTAGAATTCTCTTCTCGTGGTAAAATCCTACACACTCTTTCAAGTCCAGGTGAAACGGCCCCCCTTCCTCAGACGCTCCCCTGACTCTTTCGGCACTCTACCTGGAGCCCTCTGGTGGCAGGTGCCTTTCTACCCCAGTTTCCTGTGACTCATCTATGTGTCTCAGCCCCTCAGTAGACCAAGCCTCTTGAGAGATGGGTCTTCCTTAGCTCCCGGCCTGGGCCCTCACCTTGCTCATTGCCCGGTAGATACTGGTGCCAGATGCGCACGGTACGGTCATCACTGCAAGAGGCCAGGCGCTGGCCACTGGGGTCAAAGGCCAAGCTCCACACGGTGGATTCGTGGCCTTCGAGGGTGGCACAGCATACCCAGTCATCCTCTTCCTCCCGATAGAGCTTCACTGTGTCATCATAGCTGGCAGAGGCTAACAGCTGTGGGAGAGGCCAGGGAAAACACAGCACGTGTCTGTAGGGCCCAAGAAGTGTCTGTGGTTCCAACACTTCTCCCTCCCAGGACAGGAGAGTCCCAGGGATCTGCTTTTATAAAGGGATTGATGTCTCTGGGTCATAGATAGAGATCCCTGGAAAAGCCAGGTTGAGGCAGAAGAGCAGAAGAAGGCTGGATACAACCCTCCACATCAGAATTCCTTCCCACCAAGATACCTGACTCTTACCTCCTGGCTCGGGTGCCAAACCACATGCTTGACGTCCTGTGTGTGAGAGTTGAGGACACTGACACATTCGTACTCGTCTTCTTCATCCACTGTGCACGAGAAAAGAAAGGAGCCCTTGAGCTGACCGACCCTGTCAGGGACACAGGGGGAGATCTGGTGGCAGGCTCCCTACTGCATCTGGAGGGACCTGGACTCACCTTCCCAGACCCACACACTCTTATCTCGGCTGCAGGTGGCAAGGAGGTTGCCAGATGGGGCCCAGGCTACCGACTTGACCTCATTTTCGTGGCCCTCCAGAGTGGTTACACACTGTGAACCGGAAGAGGGACAAGAATCAGCGGCAGCTAAGACCCCTGCGGTCCTTCTCATGGGCACAGCCCCACTGGCCCAGGTTGGCTCATGGTCCTCAACCAGCCCTGGCTGGGGGGCGGGGAACAGGCAATAATCCTGGTCCCATCCAGCCCGGTTACCTCAAAGTCATCATCGTTCTTCTTCCAAATGCAAGTGGTAGCGTCAAAGCTGGCGGAGGCCAGGTAATTCCCACAGGGAGACCAGGCCACCTTCCGCACGGTGCGCTGGTGGCCTTCACAAAGGACAGATTTGCAGATCCAGCTGTCACCTAAAAACAGAGGACAGGCCAGGCTCTGGAGCTGGGTGCACGAGAAGGTGCTGAAGTACTAGCTAGCAATGCCATTGGGTGATGGGGACCAGTACTGCAGCCAAGCTGGGGGGCAAAGCCCAGTGGGTGTATTTAACAACATGCTTTCAGAAAGGCAGTGTATTAACTGACTCCACTTCCTCTCGAGGCATCCTTCTAAGACAAATCTAAGGAGTCACCCTCCCAATTTAAAGCCCTCAATAGCACCCAAACGCCCTTGGGATAAAATTCAAACGTCATCATCTGTAGCAAATTACTCTGCGGGCTACTTTCCTTCTTCTCTCCTCATTTTCCTACCTCAGCAACTCTCACAATTCCCTCAACAGTTTCAGCCTACTGACATTTTAGCTTCTAGTATTTGTCGACTCTTTTGCCAGAAAAACCTTTCTCAGAGTGGCTAAGGAGGCCCCTCCACCCTCTCCCTTGGCCTGCGACCCCCGTCCAGGGTATGCCTGCCCCGCAGGCAGCGCACTCCCCGAGCCTGGCACCCACACCGACAGCACGTAGACCCCTCGGCGGCAGCGGTCGCGCAGCCGGGCCTTACCCTCCCTGCCCCAGATGCGGACACTCCGGTCGCCCCCGCACGAGGCGAGCAGGGTTCCCGCGGGGTTCCAGGCCAGGAACCAGCAGCGGGAGTCCGGGTGCGCCAGGATACGGCCGAGCAACACCAGCGAGTCCTTCATGGCTGCCCGCCTCAGGAGGAGGCACAGGTGAGCAGAGCCAGCCGCGCCAACTGCGGCTCCCACCAGGCAGAGCCTCTTCCTCCTGAGGGCCGGGGTCCTCCTTGGAACTAAAGCACCCGCGGCTTCTGCCGTGCTGCCCTCTGGGAGTTGTAGTCGGCCTTTCACTCCACCCTCCCCCACAGCCCCCCACCCCCATCGGAAAGCATTCTGGGACTGCATGAAACTACAAGTCCCGTGAGGCCTTGCGCAGGGAGCCGGCGGCGCGCCCGGGCTGTGTCGCGCGCGGGGGACGGGGCGGGGAGCCGGAGGAGGCGGGGGCAGAGGTGGAGGAAGCCGGAAGTGGATCGGGCCCGGGTTGGTTCGGGCGTTGCGGGTTTGTGGCCTGGGATCGCTCGGACCGTGGCAGCTGAGGAGCCCGTGACGGGACGGAGCGACGCCATCCCGGCACTGAGGCCTGCTGACCGGTGAGGATCAGGAGTCGGTGAGGGGTGTGTCCTCTCTGGACACAAGTCGCTCCCCAGATCGCTGTTCCCAGATCCCGGGTCCCCGATCCCTGCGGCCCAGCCTGGTCCTCCGCCCCTCGGCACCCTCTGGCCGAGACTCCTAGGCCGGGTCTCTCTTCCACCAGTAACAGATAACTCCGCCCCAGCCCCCCTCCCCACTCTGCTCTGCCAAGATCCAGCGGGCCCCCAGCCCTCTCCGGGTCATCATCCTGCACCTCCGCGGCCCCACTCCAGGGACCCTGTCCCCGCCCCCCGAACCTCTGCAGCTCTCCTGTCTCTACTCTGCCCTCGGTCCCACCCCCATCCTCCGGTGTCGGCCCTGACAGCCTTGCGCCAGCCTCGCCTCTGCGAACCCAGTGCGTTGCTCTCCTTCCCCCGGACAGGCAGGCTCTGTGCGCTCGGCGGAGGTCGGCGGCGACCAGCAGCGACCGCGGAGCGACGGCGGGCGGGCCCGGGCATGTACGCCCCCGGAGGCGCAGGGCTGCCTGGCGGGCGCCGGCGGAGGAACCCGGGAGGCAGCGCTCTGCCCAAGCAGCCGGAGCGTAGCCTGGCCTCGGCCCTGCCGGGTGCCCTGTCCATCACCGCGCTGTGCACTGCCCTCGCCGAGCCTGCCTGGCTGCACATCCACGGTGGCACCTGTTCCCGCCAGGAGCTGGGGGTCTCCGACGTGCTGGGCTCCGTGCACCCGGACCTGCTGAAAGGTGAGGGCGCTGCGCGCCGGCCCTCTTCTTTCCGGAAGACAGGGCCTCCTCGGTAGGGTGCCGGCTGGAGCTGAGTTAGCTTGGGGCAGGCACTTGGTTGAAGGAAACAGCCCCATTCTTGCCTGGTGTTCATGCCCACCAGGTGGCTCTGTTTGGGGTCCAGCCCCTCATTAATTCTGATGTTATTCAGCCAAGCACCCACTCCTCAACGCCGTGCTAATCTGGACTGCTATTTTAGGCTTCTGCCGGGCGAAGGGCGCCGTATGTGGAGAGAAGATAAGGGTGCTAGGCATCACAATTAGCTGTCTCCTTCTGAGGAGCCTCTGGGATACAGGAAGGTTTCTTTGGGACAGCCTGATTGATGGAGAAAGAGGAACTTTTAAATATGGCTGGATTTTAAAAGATGTTTTTGAGTTGTACAGTAATTTGATTGTTGTTAGAGACAAAGGGAGTCTATGGTATTTTCAATAACCAGAAGTCAGTTCCATTGCCACCCTCAGTAAAACAATAGGAATTTGGCTCTTGGAACCCTCACAAGTGTGCCCGAATGAGGTAAGTTTGCTTTGTTCGTCATCCTGCTTCTCAGCCAGGGAGGCAGAGGAAAGGGGAAAGGGACCATGGTCTTTACTGCACCCAGGGGAGGCCTGTAGCTCATCCTGCCCACCCTGTCTGTAGTAATGAAGGTAAAGGCTGTGTGGTGTGGGGGGCAGGATGGCACTGCCTGGCTTTTACAGGGAAAATGGTCAGTGGATTCCAAATAACCCTTAGTAACAGTGGAGCTCATTCCCCGCAAGGCCTTTTGAACCATTCTTGAACGCTTTCTCCCTGTGCCACTCCCTGGCTGTAATTCATTCCAGATGTTTACTGCCCCATGTGTCAAAAGCCCATCCTGTTAGATAGCTTCACGTTGCCTTTTTACGGATTCAGGCTCTGGGATTTGGTGAAAAGGTCAAGTTTTCCTTTGGAGAACTTGGATCATATATACCACTTATGCAGGTTGTGGCTGAAAAACCGTATCCTTGTGGCCTAATCTTGTCTTTCTCTGAGAGTTCTTTTGCTGTTTTGCATTTCTCTTGAGTCTTTGAAGCTTTAGGATGATTTTGTGGAGAACAGATTGGGGGCTTCTGGTTTGTTTCTAGATTTCAACTTGATGATAGCTTTCTCTGCGTTAGCTCATTACGAGCAAAATTATCCACACGATGGAGGCTGTGTGACATGCAGCTTTTTCTGTGGCGTGTAGTTGATGGCAGAAAGCCCATCAAGCTTGAGTTGAGTCTGGATGGTTTTTCCCTTAGCGCCTTCCCCTGCACTTGCCTTTTTTTGAGGAACAGCTGCCACCTTTCCACCGCTTCACCCAGACCTTGGCAGTTGATCCCCTGGTGGTCAGTGTTTCAAGAGCTTGGTGTCATTTCCAAACTGGTAGAGAGTTCACGATGCTTCTCCATTTCAGGTCATTCCTAGGGAGGCACGTAAAATTCATGCCATGAGGGGAGGGGCCATCTGATCCCATGTCCTCATTCCAAAGGTCCAGGAAACTGGTATCTCAGAGAGGTGAAGTGATCTCTCCAAGGCCACACAGCTGGGAGTGGCATAGCTGAGTGTTCCTCACCGTTGACTCCAGTTTAAAGGGACGCTGTCTCGTTTATGTTTTTTAACCTTTGCTTTACTTCAGCCGTCAGAAGGAATGATGACCTCACGATCGTTCGGTCCACTCTGGCATGCCTCGTGGTCAAAGCCATGTCAAAAATAAGAATAAATTCTTGGTGCAGTTCTCCTTTGTTTACACATATATTTACCTTTTCTGAGAAATTATCCAAGCCAGGTTTTGCTTTTATAAAGCACGTTGCCTTCACCTTTACATTATGCCTGTTCGTGTGTTTAGGGATCTTAACCCATGAATAGTTTCGGCCTGGTTTTCCTTGGCCATCTTCTTGGCCATTGCAAGCTGGGAACACTTGGTGTCCATTAATAAAGGAGTTGACAGTGGTACCTCATGAGCTACCACAGAAGAAGGCGAGGAATCCAAAGGTCCCTGGTTCTCTTCTTCTTCCTCTTTGTACCAGTTGGTTTTTTGGTGCCCAGCGGGCCTTCAGATGTACACCATTCTGTAGGACCGTGCTGAGCCTCAGGGCCTGGCAGATATCCTAGCATGGAAGCCTGGGATATTCCCCATCTCAGGAGGGAGAAGAGCTGTGGGGTACAGATCCGGTGCCTGTAGATGCTTCCAGAGGGAGAACAGACTCTGCCAGGTCTCTGCAGGCGACAGGGAGTGGCCAGGGTCAGCAGGCTTTGGGACGGTGTCTTCCCATTTCTTGGCCCCCTGCCTGAGTGCCAGGCATTGTGCTAAGCCCACTTCACGCCTGGCTGTAATGTCTCCTAAACAACATCTTTATTTGGTAGGGACTGTCATCACCCCACCCCCCGTCCCAACACACACACACACACACACACACACACACACACATGTCTCAGGCTCAGGGACGTCAGGTCACTTGCTCAGGGACACACAGCTGATCTAAATGGCGTGGACTCCACTCTCACCACTGTACCTTAGCGCACACTGGGCTTCTTTCTCCTTCCATCAGAGCTGTCCCAGGCCTCTTATTTCCCCATTCTAGTTGAGTTTTTAATCACAAGCCTAGGCAAAGCTGCGGCTTTTTATTCCTCATCGCCTTACGTTGGTGAGCTGAGGCAAAGCCACTCATCCTCCCGCTGTCATTCCCAGAGCCCTTGAAGGCTTTAACAAATGCCGTTGGCTTAAAAGATCCACCAGAATTCTGCCACTCCCCTGCTCCTCACAAAGCTCTTCTTCAGTCTGGGCCTGGTGGGGGGCAGCGGGCAGAGATGTGCCCAGGCCGATAGTGGCCCCCAGCAGGGGAGCCCAGAGAATCACTCCTTCTGAGCCCCAGTCCCTCTCTGCCTCTCAAGCGTGCCCAGCAAAGGGCAGCAGGGACCACAGCCTCAGGAAGCATCTCTAGAGAATGAGGGAGTTTAGGATGCGAAGTCAGGGGAATCACGGTTGACAGCAAGCCACAGGAAGTTCAAGGGCCTTCCAGGAAGGGCCGGAGTGTCTGAGGGGTGGTGACCGATGCAGCTGGCGTTTCCCGATCCCGTGGGGCCTGTCCTCAGAGCCAGCTGGGCTAGGACCATTGGTACCTGTGGGATGACCCAGCCAGGCACTGGAGGGCCCTCTTGGAGTCTTGTGTCAGAAGCCTTGGTTGGAAAAAAAAGTCACACCGGGGAGTGGCTGCGCAGGTGGGTGCTGGAAGGACTGGGGGCCCCGGGGACGTGCCTCTGACTCAGGGACTCCAGTGAGGGGAGAAATAGGAGAAGGGAACTGGCCAGAAGCCACTTTAAGCGTCCTGTCTGCAGCCTCTTTGGGTCAGGAGGGGTGAGAGCCATGGGCAGGTAGACAGGAAGAGCCAGGGCCTTCAAAACAAATCCAGCCCAGTGACTTACCAATGACCTTGGGCAAAGTCAGTTCCTTGGGATCCTATTACACAGCAGCTGCCTTCTCCCCCAGTGACTGGAGGGGACAGTCAAGCAATAGTTGCCAAAATAAACAGGCCACAGCACAGCTGGAGGGTAGGATGCATTCTGTCTTACTGGAGTGTAGTGGATGCACCACTGTTTCGGTTGTTTTAAACAATTTTTGTTTGTTTGTTTGACTGGGCCACACGGCTTGTGGGATCCTAGTTCCCCGACCGGGGATCAAACCTGGGCCCCCAGCAGTGCAGCACAGAGAGTGCTAACCACTGGACCACCAGGGAATCCCCTGCACCACTGGTTTGAGTTTAAAATTAGGACCCTGCCCCATGTGCCATTTCTCTCCACAAATAAAATAACACACACGTAACATCTGAGGATTTTGCTTCTCTCTGGCAGCCCTCTCAGTGGAGCAGGTATTCGTTGCCCTCCCTGCATACTGATGTCTGACAGGGAGGAAAGAAAGGGACCTTGAGATCCCGACCCCAGGAGAGTCTGAGCTGGGTTCTAAGCGTGTCAGGGATAACGCTGCCTGTCTTCCCTGTGTGCTCTGAGACCGCTGTGGGACGTAGTGCAGGCTCCTGGGCTATCTATTAGCATCACTCCAAGGAAAGTCCCCACTTGGCTTCCCGCTGAGCCTGAAGGTTTGCTCAGAGCTTTGGAGTAGAGAAAGGCAGAAGGCGTCACGTAGAAACGAAACCCGTTTGAATTGTGGGTCCAGAGCCCCTTCTCGGTACTGCATCATCACCCTGGTGGCACAGGTCCTCAGTCTGGCATTAGTGGGCTCCTCCTTTGGCCCACACTGGCTGACGTGTGTGGACGGGGCAGCCTTGGTGTAAGGAGGAAAGGCACGCCAGAGAAGAGACACTGCTGTGGCCGCCCAGCGCAGGGGGAGTGGGGCGGCTCATCCCCTGCACTTTGTGCTTTGACCCTCCCCACGCACCCCTGTGCAGGCGGGGCAGGCGTTATAGCTTCCCTTTTACAGGGTGAGCACAGAGGCCAAGGGCATTCAGTGACTTGCTCAAGGTGACATGTAATCTGTGGGAGGGCTAGGATTGGGTGCCCAGTCCAGTGACTTCTGCTTTTAAGAGCCAGACTCTGATGACTGCAGAAGCTTAGACCACACCCAGCAGATTTTGCCCAATAATTCCCAGTATGAGCTCCTTTCAAACCTTCTAAGCTTTGCTTAACGACCCAAACCTTTTCTGCCTAGAAGAGATTTCATGCTTCCAGCTGTTCCCTTAGTGAGCTAGCCGCTGCTGGCGCTGACGATGGCTCGGCCAGCATTCAGAGCCACTTTTGACCTTTCATTCAAATACAGCTCTTTAGGATTTGATTGATTAGCTCCATGGAGGAAAAATTAAAACGGCTAACTCTGGTGCTGCGTGATAGGGAGCATCATGATGCAAGGGAGGCTGACCCGGCTTTGGAGTCTAGCTCTGTGCCGTGTGACCTGCAGGAAGTCACTTAACCTCCCGGAGCCTCCAGTTCCTCGTCTGAACCATGTGATGAATCCCCCAGGGTGGAGTGAGGCTTAACTAAGATAACGTCTGCCCCACCTGCGTGCACAGGCAGGAATACCTGGAGGGGCACACAAGAAACTGCCAACAATGTTTGTCTCTTGGGAGGGGCAGCTGGACATCTGTGCAAGTCTTCCTTATTACTAAGATAAGTGTATTCTGAAACATAAGACACATAGAAGTGTATCCAGTGGATGTATGTTTTAAAGGATGGTAACCAAATGAACATCCTATACTCACTTTCGCAGCCAAAGATAGTATCTTTGAAGCCCTGTGTGTTACATTTTTCAGTTAAAACTAGTTGCTAAATTAAAACTGAGTTGAGGGCTTCCCTGGTGGTGCAGTGGTTAAGAATCCGCCTGCCAACGCAGAGGGCACGGGTTCGAGCCCTGATCTGGGAAGATCCCACATGCCACGGAGCACCTAAGCCTGTGCGCCACAACTACTGAGCCTGTGCTCTAGAGCCCGCGAGCCACAACTACTGAGCCCGCGTGCCACAACTACTGTGGCCTGCGCACCTAGAGCCCGTGCTCCTCAACAAGAGAAGCCACCGCAATGAGAAGCCCAAGCACCGCAACAAAGAGTAGCCCCCGCTCTCAACAACTAGAGAAAACCCGCGTGCAGCAGCGAAGACCCAATGCAGCCAAAAATTAAATTAATTAATTAATTTTAAAAAAACAACACTGAGTTGACTTTAAGTACTCCAATTAAAGCATCACTCAGAGGGCCTGGTCACGTTGAGTGATGCTGGAGGACTCTGAACACGGCCTGCTGCAGAGCGGAGTGTGATGTAAGCCCCTGTACCCTGTCACTCGCAGGTTATTCTTGGAAGCACTAATACAACACGTTCGTCCTGCCCCACGTGCCACGTGGACCCCAGAAGAACTGTCTCAGAGAGCTTTCAGCAATATTCAGAATGCAGCCAGGAAACAGCCCCCGTCTCCGGGAGCTTTGGCTTCAGAGAGGCCCTGTGGGTTTCTAGACCCCCTCAGGCCCGCAGGGCCGGATTAAATGGAGGCTGGACCTGGTAGCTGGCAGAGCTAATGCACAGGCAAGCCTCCTCGCAGCAGACGATCACTCAGGCTGGGAGACTGGGCCCCAAAACAGATGGTTAGCTGACAAGAGAGTGACAGGTAGCTCTGAAGCCAGATCAAGGCGTATGAATCATGTGTGGGCTCAGGCAACATCTGCCTGGTGAATTCTGAGCCTGAGCAGACAAGGAGTGCATGCTATCACAAAGGCCCAGGGCCTCTGCATATCTGGTCTGGTTTTTCCGTGTGGGAGGCTGCGCCCTCTGTCCAGGACCCCATGATGTCGATCAGTGTCGGTTGGTTTGAGTCTGCTTTGTTGATCTCAGGTGCCCTCCCCAGGATTTTGGACTCTTCTTCATCAGTTCACCTCCCTCTAGGTCCAGGATCAGTGTTTCTTGGGGTGTAAGGCTTAGGCCCCCTGCGCTGCTGGTAAAAATCCAGATTCCTTAGGCCCTGCTCCAGACCAAGAGCTCAGAATCTCTGGAGCTTGGGAACATGCTCTCAACCAGCACCCTGGGGATTCTCCTGTGCACAAGAGAGTGATAACCACTGTCCAACAGCCTCTCAGCCTGAGATCAAAACTCAGGAATGCCCAGCAGGGCAGGCTCCTGAGGAGAACTTTCAGCCAATAAAGCTTGTGGTTCCCCACCTCCAAAAAAAAACAAAAACAAAAAAACAAAAAAAAAAAGCTCGGGAAAGGAACCTACAGTGTAAGTCTTGCCAGCCCTTTTCAAATTTTCCCAAATCACTTGGTGACCCATGGCCTAAATAAAAGAAGAATTTGCGAGTGGCTGAATAGAGGAAGTTAAGGCCTATTTCCTACTTTTTATCAAAGCTTAAAATGGTATCTTTTTGGGCCAGCCTTTATTCTGTCTGTGTGTTTCTAGAACTATGGCAGTTTGCGTAGATATCAAAGGGAACCGACAGTGTGGTCTAGATGGAATTAAAAAAAAAGAAAAAAAGAAAAAAGGAAAGAATGGTATTAAAGTCCTAGAGGGAAATGTAGGTTGCTTGATGTGTCTGGTGTGTAGTTGTCATCCTGGTATCTTTCACTATGACCCTGGGGGCTCTTTACTCTTTGAATGTTGGGTCTCCTGTTTTAGTATCTTCCTTTTTCTTGGTTCATTCCCTCATTTTGGTAGAGCGAGCACCCCCCAATGGCTTTGCCCTCATTTCAGAAGGTATTTGGGGCTGTCAGTTTCTGAGCCTTTCAGGCTTTTGTGGTGTAAACCTAGCTGCTTCTTACCTTTTCCCATTTCCGGCTTATACTTCAGTTTATCTATTCTGTCAAGTCAGTTCTAGTTCTGAGTCCCGTTACTCCCCAGTTTCCAGAATTTTGTTTTGCCCTTCTTCTCTTTGTGTGGGTTTATGTCTTAATTTTTTTTTCTTTTGTTCTAGTAGGGTTCGGGGAGGGAGCAAAGATAAATGTGGAGGTCCAGTCTACCAGCTTTCCCCATCTCTTTAGCCCTGTCTTGTAATTACAAGGTTCTCTAAACTGCTTCAGCTTCGTTTTGAACAAAAGCGCTGTGAATGAGTGACTGGATAGAGAATGGACTTGAATGGGCCTCCGGCCTTCGTCCCTTTGGCTTTTCCTGCCAGCCCAAAGCATGCTTTAGCAGAATGGGTTAACGTGTCTGATTAACTGTCAGGATCCTTAAAAATGGTTAGGGGAGGGTGGCAAGTGCAGTTAACCCTTGAACAACCGTGGGGTTAGGGATGCTGACCCTCCCAGCAGTTGAAAATCTGTGTATAATTTGTGTAACTTATAGTTGGCCCTCCGGATCCATGGTTCCACATTGCAGATTTAACCAACCCCGATCGTGTAGTACCGTAGTGTTTACTACTGAAAAAGAAGTCCACACGTAAGTGGGCCCTCACCGTTCAAACCCCACGCTGTTCAAGCGTCAACCGCACACTGAAGTGGAGCCCTGCACTTGGACTAGTCTTGTTGGAAAGGGAGGAAGAACTCGAGGCACACGGGAGCAGTGACCCAGGGGTCCTGTCTTCAAATAGGGAGGCTCCTCCACCCCCTCTGCAGCCCCGCTGGGAGTGGGAGCTGAGACCACGCCCCCCTGCAGTCCTCCCCTGGCTCACCGGCCTGTGGGGGGTGGGGGGGGCTTCCTGCCCCAGGGTGCTGCCTGGGAGCCTGAGGATCTGCTCCTCCCCCGACAGATTTCTGCATGAATCCCCAGACAGTCCTGCTCCTGCGGGTCATCGCAGCCTTCTGCTTCCTGGGCATCCTGTGTAGTCTCTCCGCCTTCCTTCTGGATGTCTTTGGGCCCAAGCATCCAGCCCTGAAGATCACCCGTCGCTATGCCTTCGCCCACATCCTCACAGGTAAGCTCGGGCTACTCCCAGTCGGGGAGGAACTGCCACAGGGTAGGGGTGGCATCCTGTCTGGAGTTGCAGGTGGGGGCGAAGGGGTGTCATGAGCAGGCACTGTTCCCGATGCTCATTTCAGCTCTAGCCTTTCACAGAGCACTGGTGTGTGAGAGCAGCTTGCTTCCATCATTTGCATGTATGCCTGCCAGGACCACAAACCCACTCCGCTGAGCTGTAGGGAGAGAATATTGTTAGGATTTACATCATGGCTCTCTAAGAACAGGATTTGAAGCTCAGCCAGGCTCATGGGGCCTGGAAGGAGCAAGGGAGGAGCTACAGTGTCTCACTGTGTCTCCCTGGAGTACATGGTCTCAGATTCTCTCTCCTCTCCCTTCCCGCTTCCCTGCAGGCCAGGTTTCTCTGCCCATACGAGGCTTCTCTCCTCCCTCGTGATGGGGCTGCTGTGTTGATTTGACCTAGGGTATCAGCGACTCCAACTCCCAAACTGCACGACCTTGTCTATTCCTCCCGAAGCACCCAATGACTTTTAGCAGCCCTAGTATCCCAATTCCAAAATCTTCTTTTTTAAAAAATATTTATTTATTTGGCTGTGCCGGGTCCTAGTTGTGGCATGTGGGATCTTCATTGCCATGTGTGGGATCTTTAGTTGTGACATGTGGGATCTTTAGTTGTGGCACACGGGATCTAGTTCCCTGACCAGGGATCGAACCCGGGCCGCCTGCATTGGGAGTGCAGAGTCTTAATCTCTGGACCACCAGGGAAGTCCCCAGTTCCAAATTCTTAAGACAGAGAGAATCTAGTTGGCCCGGCTGGGGTCAGGCCTCTGTCCCCTGCCTTGGCCACAAGAGCTCCCCCTTGCAGTGTCTGGGGCCAGGCAGGTTCTCTGAAAATGGGGTTTGGGTAGAGAGACTGCAGTAGATTCCTCAAGCATCCCGGCTGCGGGGTGCCTGCTAACCCCCTTTCTCTGCTCTCCCTCTGTCCCCCAGTCCTGCAGTGCGCCACCGTCATCGGATTTTCTTACTGGGCTTCCGAACTCATCCTGGCCCAGCAGCAGCAACATAAGAAGTACCACGGTTCCCAGGTTTATGTCACCTTTGCTGTTAGCTTCTACCTGGTGGCAGGCGCGGGCGGGGCCTCAATCCTGGCCACAGCAGCCAACCTCCTGCGCCACTACCCCACGGAGGAAGAGGAGCAGGCGCTGGAGCTTCTCTCGGAGATGGAGGAGAACGAGCCCTACCCGGCAGAGTACGAGGTCATCAACCAGTTCCAGCCGCCCCCGGCCTACACGCCCTAGTGCCAGCCGTGGGCCCTCCTCCTTGGCAGCCCTCCCTACTCTGCAGCGCCCTCCACACCCAGAGGTGCTCCTTTCCCCAGCAGGCCTCACCGGGAGGATCCTGATCATCTCCACCAACCTTCCCCGGGAGAGACTCTGCCTTTAGCGTTGTTCGTGGATCCCCGCTCTCAGAACCCGGGGTTCACTGGTTTTAGATAACGGCACTGTTTCCCTTCTCTCCACCCCCACCTCGTTCCACGGTCACTCGTCATTACCAACCAGGGATGGTCGTACACGTTTCCCCCCTTCGTGGGCCCTATCTCTGAGACTGAGACTTTCCTTGGGGAGCCGTTGACAGTGGACGGTCCCCGCTAGAAGAGGCGTCCACAGGGCGCAAGGGAAGGGGGACCGTGCCCTGCAGGCTCACCTCATAGCTGTCCACGTGCGCCCCACAGCGTAGCTCTGGGCTGAGCCCTGCCCTTGCCCCTTCTGGGAGCGCCCAGTACCGGGCTGCCCGCTCTGTGGAATTCTCTGCACTTTAGTCTTTGGACTGCCTGTCACGTGTGTTCTGGCTCTGCAGGGAGAAGGGGTGGCTGCTGGGAAGCAGAGCACGTGCTCTCCCCGACCCGTCCCTGCCTGGTGGCCGGCGCCCCGGCGTGAGCCTGAGGCCCCCCGGAAAGGATCAGTGTGCAGGGGGCCAAATCTCCCCAGCCCTGTCACCTTTTAAAATGTGAGTGGTTTTAAAAGGGAAAAACAAAACTGAGCAACAACACCAATACTCGCTTCTTAAACTAGCGACAAGACTGTCCTCGGCGTCCTTCAGCTATTTATCCCGTCCCGTCTGGCCCTGCAATGTCTGGGGCCCGCAGGCCCTTCCAGCCCCCGGTAGCTCCTCCCCGAATCCCTCCCGGCAGAATGCAGCCCTCCTCCCTCGCTCCCTCCTCCCAGTGACCACGGCTCCCTGCGGCCTTCCTGTGGAACCCAGAGCCACATCGGCCTGGCTGGCTGGCCAGCGTGGTGCTCCTCAGGACCGCGGCACTGAGACGTAACCTGGCCTCCGTGCAGGAACAGGGGCCGCAGCAGGGCAGGGAGCCCGCCGCTCTCCACGTAGGAACTGCGACCAGGGGGGCCCTGCTGCATGAGGTGTCAGAACCCCCTGTCAGGCGAGCGGCCCTGGCTGTGCCCTTCAGGCTCAGTGTGTCCCCTAGACTGTGACCTGGGGCAGCAGCTTGCTGCGTGCCCCTCTCCCCTTCTCGAATGTACTCTGGTCGTACAGTGTGTTACCGGCTCTTTCTTGCCCGGCCATCACTCTGGCTGTTCTGTTGGCCACACGTGGCTCTGGATCGGCTGAATTTTCTGCCCTGAGATATGGGGCATAAAATGGGAGAAACCGGAGAGACCTATGGTGTGGATCCAAATGGCCAAGATTCTTCGGAATCAGTGTCCAGTGTTAAGCCGAAAAGCAGATGGATCCCCGTGTCCTTCACAGGCGATAGACAGAGTAAGACTGGAGAACGGACACCATTGTTGACCTGTGGCTAGACAGGGACGATCATGTCCCTTGTCCTTCTTTGGCCAGACTGCCTGAGGATGTCTGGACAGACGCCTGCGTCGGTGGTGAAGGCCATGTCTGCGCCTGAGTGAGCGGCCACGTGGGGTTCACTGTGATGCCAAAGTGTGTCCCATGGTGACTCTCACACTCTTCTAGACTCTTCTCTTAGGCAAGAAAGACTGCCGTGTGATACCTGAGCACAAAGCCGAGGAGCTAAATTAAGTCTTGACTTGCTGTAGAGTCTATGTTTGGCAGATTTCCAGGGTGCAGCCAGCTCTCTCTGACCCTGGGGGTCTGAGCAGGCGGACCAGGAGACCGGGCACCAAACACGCATGCCAAAGTGACCGGTCATCTCACGAGGACCCAGACATGACCCTGTGGACCGTTCCGCGTGGTTCGGAACCCACTTTTTATTAGCTACCCGTGCCTCTGGGCTTTCTTTCTCTTTTCCCCTGCCCTCCTGACACTGATAGTTTGTCATATAAACTCCCT
This sequence comes from Mesoplodon mirus, assembly GCF_964341445.2. NCBI lineage: Eukaryota > Metazoa > Chordata > Mammalia > Artiodactyla > Ziphiidae > Mesoplodon > Mesoplodon mirus. The sequence continues at coordinate 14,835,157 of NC_138990.1, read as the reverse complement.
TGGTTGTGTTCCTTTTTTTTCTAGAAAAAAAATTAAAAGCAAAACAAAACAGAAAAAACCGAAACCACAAATAAGAATGTAAATGCCAATGGCTCCCTGTGCTTTTTCTGTCGCAGCTTCCCTGAGTTGGTTCATTCCCTTCCTCTTAGAGACGCAGGAGAAATTGAGGAAGTGTGGATGTAATTTTTAGAAAGTTAGAAGGGACTTGAGCGTGCATGCTCCATGCAAGGCATTTGCACCTAAATGGTCCTCCTAATCCTGACAACTTCCGCACCGAGGTCCCGAGCTGGGAGCCATAGGTGCCTCCGCCCATGTCCTTGACTTCAGACCCTGAGCTCTTCCCTCTGCATCCCGTGAGCTGCAGGAGAGAGCGTGGCTTCTGAACTCCAGCCCTTGCGTGGAGAGAAATAGACTTCTGCAGGGCCAGGACTTGCAGAAGAAGCTGCACTTCCTTTTGAAGCCACGGGGAATGATCACTGACTTCCAGGGAGAGGTGTGTGCGTGCAAACGGCTCCAGGAGCGTAACCAATGTCAACGCCTCCAGCAGTTACCCACGTTCCCTTCGTCCATTCACACCTTCAGCCGACACGCTGGGCCCCAGTGTGCATCACAGTGAAAGAGCTCAGGGCTCCCTTGGAGGAGCAGCCCACTTGGGCGTTCTTTTTTTATTGCCAGGAAGAGTACATGTCTTTCTTGGGAGCTGGGAATGGGTTCGCTCTCTCATTTCATTTCATTTCAGACCTTTACAAAAGGCGCCTTGTGTACAAAGCACTGTTTAGGCACCGTGAGAGAAATGTGATGACCTTCAGGGGCCCTGTCTCCAAAGATTTCATATTCTTAGCCCGGGAGATGGACTCGACCATGGAAAGGTAGAGTGAAGTAAGTGGTCTATTGGACAGCTGGGGAAAGTGCTGCGCCCAGAGGGGAGGCTGGTTCCTACCTCAGGGATTACAAGAGGCTTCCTGGACGAGGCAGCTTAGTGTAAGAGGGCGTTTGGAAGTGGGGTGAGGGGAATGCCTGCTGAGGGAAAGCAAGAGCAGAAGCACACCTGGCGGCCAGGACGGACGTGGTGAGAGAAGAGGCGAGAAAGGCAAGGGGGCCCCGTTTGAGGAACTAGAAGCCGTGGAAAGCCCTGGAGGGATTTTGAGAAGAGAAAGGAGGGTTTATTTGAATGACTGGAGACTGTGAAGGAGGGTCAGCCTGGTGTCCAGTGGAAGAGTCTGAGGGTGTGCGGATTCGGGGACGGGTGGGAAGTGGGGTGGAGGCCCGGACCCCGAAGAGCAGGCCCAGTTGGCCCCCAGGGCCTGGAGTCTCAGCCAGGTGACTGAGTAGGGAACCCAGGAGCCCCCGTTCCTGCTGACCCATCACGCGACGGGAGGCGGAGCCAGAGCCGCAGGCCTAGTGGGCCGCACGCATGAGAAGACTCGGGATGTGAGGGGCCGCAGGGGGAGAACCTCAGGGAACAGAGGAAGAGGTGGTTGTGTCTTGGGGGCGAGCAGTTTTCTCAAGATCACTAGAGAATCTTTTCAGCTGACATCTCGCCCACAGCTGTCCATGCTCTCAGCCACTAAATTAATGGGTCACAAAGCTCTGTCCCCACAAAGGACCTACCGATCCAGCTGTCAGGAAGGCAGAAACCTGACAAAAGGCAGTTGATGCCCCTTGAGACTGTAGGCTCAGCCTTGAGACAGGAAGGCTTCATGGAGACGGAGACACTTAATATGGGCCTTGAAGAATGGCTTTCCTGAGAGAACGATGTTGTCAGTGGAAAGGGACGGGCTTTTAGGGAACACCGAGCTGGTGTTTTGAGCAGGGATGACACCCACTGGAGGGGGGTGATTAGGTGGATGGGCCCAGCCTGTGTGGGTCTGGAATGTCACAAAGTTATTGTCAGAACACAATTGCAAGATACGGAACTCTTAACACAGAGCCATCTTAATTAAATGGAATTTACTGGTTCCCATAACTGAAAAGGTGACTTGGCTAGATCTTGGGACTCAAACAATCTGCTCCTTGACTCAGGCAGTCTCTCTCCAAAGGTGGTGAAGATGGCCCCCGGCAGCCCCAGGCTGACACTAACCTCTTGTTTAAGGACCAGGATGGGTCTCTTTCGCCCAGCTGAGATCATGTCCCTTTCCCTAAACTGTGGCCAAGGACTTGGAGCTTCATCCTATCGCCAGGGGGATGTGGATGGTTACACATGGGGTCTTGGATTCAGAGATGGCGCCACCAGCGTTGGTTGGGATATGTGAGCACGAGGGCGAGGCCTACACCAGTCAGAGATCCTTGCTGGCGCAAGCCTACGAGATGGAGATGGGATGCCTGAAATCTCCCCCTCAGCCCTCCTCACTGTGACAATAGGACACGTGGCCACCAACCAGCTCTGCTCTCTTGCAGAAGCTCCGTGTGTCCTTTCTTTCTTGGAACGGGACTGGGCCTTGAAATCAGGCTTGCCCACCTTCAGATGGGCAAACTGGGCCTTGAGTACCCTGGCCCTGTCCTCAGGAATTGTGTCTTTTCCTTCTCTCTTACATTTGCCCCTTTCTTCCAGCTCCATTCCCGGGCCCACCCAGCTTCTGACTTTCCCGTCTTTCTTCTTTTCTACTTTGAGCTCAGTGCTTCTCTTGAGTAGTGCTTGGCACCCCTGAAGACACTGCCTGCAGGCATCCTGGCTGTTTGGGGGAACCACCCACCTAAACCCAGTCCCACCCCGCAGTCTCCATCTGGAAGTCAGCCCAGTGGGATGGGGAGGGAGCAGGCCCCAGCGCACGAGCAGAAGGCAGCGAGGCTGATGCCACGTGCCAGCATTAGGGTACGTTTTTGCATTAATTCCTCAGAACTGAAATTTCTTCTGTTCTTGGAGTGATGCCTTCTTCACCACATGTTCAGTAGCTAACATACGTCTCTATGGTGGGTTTCCTTCCCCCAACCTTGGACCTACGTACTTCAGAAAGATGTTGAGAATTTGGAGAGAGTCCAGGTAAGCATTCTACGTGGATGAAAGATTGGGAGAAAAGTAAACAGCTCTAGAGAAAAGGATGGAATAGCAATCTGAAACGTGTGAGGAGATAGTTACCAACAAGGTGTGACCTTTAAAAGGCACTGCTCCCTGGGACTCAGTTTCCTCATCTGTAAAGGAGGGGCTGACCTGGCTGACTTTAAAGTTCCTGCCATCCCTAATCTCCAACTGCCTGAGAGGGGGATCCCACCCTCCAGATCCACTCTGAGGGATCAAGAAGGAATGACTTTGAATTTATTTTAAGCATTAAAAAATATATTTATTTATTTATTTGGCTGCATCGGGTCTTAGTTGTGCCATGCAGGATCTTTCATTGCGGCACACGGGCTCAGCAGTTGAGGTTCATGGGCTCTCTGGTTGTGGCGCGCGGGCTTAGTTGCCCTGCGGCATGTGGGATCTTAGTTCCCCTGACCAGGGAGCGAACCCGCATGCCCTGTGTTGGAAAGCGGATTCTTAACCACTGGACCACCAGGGAAGTCCCTATTTTAAGCATTTAAAAAACAACTTTGTTTTGAAAAAAATTTGTACTTGCTAAAAAGTTGCAAGAATGGGACAATGAATTCCCATATACCTTCCCATACAGGTTTACCAACTGTTAACATTTTGTCACATTTATTTTTATTAAGATATAATTCACCTACCATGAAATGCACCCTTGTGAAGTATAATTCAGTGGTTTTTAATATATTCACAAGGTTGGGCAGCCATCACCACTAATTCCAGAACATTTTTCTCACCCCCCAGAGAAACCTGTGCCCCTCAGCAGTCACTCCCCATTCCTGTCCCTGCCCCAGCCCCTTACAGTCACTAATCTATCTTCTGTCTCAATTGATTTGCCTATTCTGGGCATTTCCTTTAAGTGGACTATGTGGCATTTTGTATCTGGCTCCTATCACTTAGCAATATGTTTTCAAGCCTCATCCATGTTGTAATATGTATCAGTCCTCCATTGATTTTTATGGCTAAAATTCCACAATAGGTATATACCACATTTTGTTTATCCATTCATCAGGTGATGGACATGTATGTTGTTTCTGCTTTTTGGCTATTGTGAAAAATGCTGCCATGAACACTTCTTTTTTTTTTTTGGCTGCACCACATGGCATGAGGGATCTTAGTTCCCAACCAGGGATCGAACCCGTGCCCCAGCAGTGGAAGCGCGGAGTCTTAACCACTGGACTGCCAGCGAAGTCCCAGCCATGAACATTTCTGTCTTTGTGTGAACATATGTTTTCAGTCCTCCTGGGTATATGTCTAAGAGAGGAATTGCTGGGTCATGGTGACTCTAATTTTATGTTCCTCTCAGCAATGTATGAGGTTTCCAATTTCTCCATATTCTTGCCAACACTTGTTTTCCTTCTCTATGTTGAAACCTCTTTTCTGATCTTACCTAAGTTGAAAAATGACTAAAAACACAAATTGGTCATGCAAGAAAGGAATTTACTGGCTTAGGACCAGAAAAGTCAAGTAATGCAGTGAATTCAGGAGCTCCACAGGTGCCCCCTGACCACTTCACTCTTTCAGCTCCACTCCTGGAAGCTGGCTCCATTTCCCAGCCAGGCTTTTCCCTAATGGTGATACAGGGGCTACTTAGCTTCAGGCTTTCCTCAGAGCACTAATTTCAACTGAAAACAGAGCAAGCTCTCTTTCCCTGCAGTTTACAAATGTCCCAGGGTTCACTCTGATTTGACCAACTTGGGACTGACCTTGTTCCTGAATGAGTCCCTGTGGTTAGGGGGACTGGATGCCCTGACTGGCTTGGTCTAGGGTCATTGTCAACAGCCCCCCCCCCCCATGCTGGGAATAGAATCACTTGGATGAGAGGAGGGAGTGGGTATGGGAGGTGTGGTCCCATGAAAAGGAAATTAAAGTACTTTCACTAAAAGAAGGGAAAACGGAGGCTGAGCAGCTGAGACAGTGTTTCCCAGAAATGGAGAGGATGCCGGGCTTGTGAAGCCCCACACGCTAAGCTTTCCCCTCCCCCGCAGGGTCGGGGCTCCCCTCGCTGGTGCCCTGACAGAGCCTTGTCTAACACCCCCATTAGCACACTCATGACATGGCCTCGTCATTGTTTGTTTCCAGGTCTGTCTCCTCAAGTTACTCTCTTCTTTCTTCTGTCTCAGCTGATCTCCAGTGTCTTCTCTTCGATCTTCTCAGCTGGGAAGGGAAGGAAATAAGATAGTTACCAAATAATGGAAGGTCACTCTAGAGATACTCCAAAAAGTGCAATGGGAATTCAGAGAAGGGCAAGACCGAAGGGGTCAGGAAAGCTGTTCTAAGGTCTCTTTAAGGGTCTGAGAAATAAAGGAGTTGCCACAGAGGCCAAAACATCCCCTTGATTATTGGTAGAGAGGCTGGGTTGGTGGACATAGTTTTAGGTCTGTTCGCTAAGTGGGCTGCTAATATGAATCCCATAGTGACGCCGATTAACCCACCCAGTCGTGGCCACACGAGACCAGAGAAAGCCTCCCCTGACCCTTGACCCCTGTGGAGGTAGAGCCCACCTCGGCAAGAAGAGTGGGATTCTACCCTGCAGGCAGCTCAGTCCCAAGAGGACTGAGGGGTGGAGGGGTGGCGTTGGCCTATGCATGACCAGTCCCCGCACACCGCCACCGGAATGGTCATCTTTTACTTTCTTCGAGACAAAGCAAATAAAGAGGGGTAGAGAGAGGACAGGAGTATTACACCTAGTGGAATTCCTTGCACGTGGAAGGAAATGGGTAAGGTTTCCAAAGGTGGAAATGGCCTTATGGAAGGTGGCATTTAAGATGGGTCTACCTGGGTCCCAAGCAGAAGGGACTGGAGAGGCTTCAGGCCAACGCCCTTAGGTGCAGTTTCTAGTTGCCCCTTTGTCTCATGGCCCTAATGACTGCCCTCCTGCTTGCCTCCTGGCTGGGCTGCTCTAGTGCAGCACCTCTAGACCCTGGTACTTGGGTTTTGACTTGCTTGTACATGGTCGTGCGTCTCTGTACCCGAAGATCCTATCCCACTCCTACGCTGCAATGAGTGGTCCATTGCCAGGTGCACAGCCCCTGCTGTCGAGCTTCTTCCCACTGTGAACTGGGCCAGGCTGAAGATGAGAGTAACCTGAGCTGAGTCAGAAAAGCACTGACTGCAGGGAAGGAAGGAAGCAATAGGAGTCATGTACCACTTCACCCCTGTGGGCTCCAGGCCCTCCACTGTCCAGTTGGGAAAACAGGTGCAGTTCTCGCCTACATGAGGCAGGGAAGCCGCTCCAGAAGCGGGGTCGGTGGAGGCTGCCCGAACATGATTCGCACCCGGGATTTTGATCTAGTTCTGGGAAGAGTTGATCTGAGGTGTCTTAGGTCTTGCAGTAACCTATACAGCCCCATCCTTGAGGATAAAAACAGATGCTTCCATGAATTGTTTTTAGGTTATGAAGTAGGAGGAAATTGCCTGCTATGAAGAGGTTTCACGTACTCATGAGTAAGTGGATGAATATGGTAAACACTTGCCATTCTGAATAATAGATGGATAGAGCTTTGGGTTTACACACCCTTGTGAAGGGACGAGAAGGCAATTACTGCTATCTTTTGTCCTGACGGTTGGAGCCCAGGGGTCGTGTCAGACTCAAGCAAATTACTTTCCAAGTTTTGGGGAAAAAGGGACTAAGGCATAGGCATCAAAGCTGACCCTAATTCACTTACAATGGGTCCATTTAACCCTCTGGGGAATGCCTGTCCTCAGGTGTAATGCCTGAGAAATGGTTTCTATACATGACATTGCTAAGCCAATAAACAGGTGCTTCGTTATCTCTCTGCCAGATCCCGAAACTGGGAGAGAGGATGTCCAGTTCAGGACCTGGAATCTGCAGGCCCTAAGGAAGGGCAGAACAGAGGGTGAGGGCATGTGCTAAGGGGCACCAGAGAAGGACAGCTGGAGGTGGGAGTGTGCAGTGCCCCTAGCACTTTCCAGGCAGAGAGCGGGCCTGTGACCTAACTCCCAGGACCAGCTCTGTGGGCAGGCATACTCTATTGAGCTCGATGACAGAGCCTGATTCAGGCTGGGTTCCCTGGGCAGCAGACTTGGCCATGGAGATGAGCGCGTGGTATTGGGGGTGCTCTCAGGTTTCACACCTATGGAGGAAGGGAAGGAAGCAGGTGGAGAAGGTGAGGTGCCAAGTAGTCTTGACAAAGGCCTCAGCCGACCCCACAGAGAGTTCTGAAACTGGGACGGCCTTTTGACTTGTCCTGAGTTGGGGTGAGGGGACCAGGCCTTTACACCACAGCTTCAGCCAGTCATTGGATGCATGCTGTCCCCAGAGAGGAGGCTGTGACTTTGGGTGAGGAAGCTCAGTTCCTGAAGAGGGCTGATAACTGAGGGCTGTCTTCCAGCAATCCTCCCAGAAGCGAGAGGCAGAAGCCCTTCTGTCATGAAGGCCCACCTGGGTTGCAGATCCTGGTGTCTGCTACTCCCTTATGCCACTCAGATCCACTTCTTTGTATAAGTTCTGGGAGCAGCTCTGCTTTTTCTGGAGGAAACTGATGGCTAATGGGACGAACCATAGCCTCCACCACAGCAGCTGGTCTTGAGGCCCCAACTGATACTCATCACCTCCCCCCTCTACTATCCTTTTTGATTCTTCTCACCCGCAGGAAGCACCTCTGCAGAGCCCCTGGTCACCACGCCCCTTTTAGGTCATGGCTGCTGCACTCGTCTATTTACCATCAAAAGTGAGCAAGGGTGTAACAAAGAGACACCCAGCTGGATCGTCTGCTGGCCAGACGTCTTCCTTTTTGCTCCCATTGTGAAACTGCAGCCTGGCTCTTCCTGAGGATCAGGGTCAGTTGTTGCTGCCAGGATGGTGACTCCTGCCTGCCTGCTGGCCCCTCGGCTCAGACTGCCTGGTGGCAGCTGTGAATGAGGTCAATGGGACTTTCGCTGCATCTCCAGATGGAAATATTTCCTCTTTGGGAACCAGGACCTCAAACCCCTCAAAGCTCAGAGTTGTGGTGACATCAATACCCCAATGGGATCACTGGGATTAATGGTAAATGGAGCCACTCCTACTTCCACCCCTTGGCTCCTGGACCTGTTTAGTCTTCCTATTGGGACATAGCACCATACTGATTTTTTTGACGTGGACCGTTTTTAAAATCTTCATTGAATTTGTTACAATATTGCTTCTGTTTTATGTTTTGGATTTTTTTTTTTTCTTTTGGCCATGAGGCATGTGGGATCTCAGCTCCCCGACCAGGGGTCAAACCCGCACCCACTGCATTGGAAGGTGAAGTCTTAAACCCTGGGCTGTCAGGGAAGTCTCTTGATTGTTGACAGAGTATAAACTGTGTTCTGGAAGATGATGCCCACCCTTAGTTGGTAGCATCTCTTTGCTGGCACCTCAGCTGTGCCTTCATAGGCTACTCCTTCTCTCTGTTCAGGCTGGCGTCCTTTGGATGGTACAGAATGTGGTAGGGCCAGTGGCTTCCATGGTCATGTGCCACTGTCCCACCTCCTTTGCTGTGCAATGGGCCCTTTGGTCTGATTCGGTGTTATGTGGGACCGTGTGTCAATGTGTCAGACATTCAGTAAACACTCAAGACAGTGGTGCTGGCTGAGGCCCAGCGGGCAAAAAAGGCAAACCATACCCGGAACGCAGCAACTCCAATCAAAATAAATTGCTGCCATTTCCAGGATGGAAGGTATCCAATGTAGTCAGCTTGTCATCAAGTGGCTGGCCGTTGTCTATGAGGAATACTGCCATTTTGGGGGCTCAGCATTGGTTTCATTGCTGGCAGACTGGACATTCAGCAGTGGCAGTAGCTACATCACCCTTTGTGAAGGGGAGCCCATGCTCTTGGGTCCATGTGTTGTTCTCATCCCGGCCACCGGGGCTACTCCATTCATTGCTAGTACTGAGGTGGCTCATAGCATCTGGCTGATATCAATTGGTGAGTCATTCTTCCTACTTGGTTGTTTAGTACCTCTTTCACGGTAGGTGCTCTCTGGTGGGCATCTGCACACTTCTTGCCCAAACACAAAATCCATCCACCATACCTCTATCCCAGACCTCTGTGTCCTTGATCTTCTTTCTCCTCCCAGGCTCCTGAGCAACCAGCCAAGCCATCTGCTAGTGCCCTGAGTCCATATATATTCCAACCTTGCCTACATTTCTGTTCACACAGTGTGAGAGGATTTATTCATTGGGAGAATTTCCCTTGCCATTGTCTTTCAAGATCACCCTAGGGTGGGGCTCTAGTGCAGCCGCAGTTCATTTTCAGCTTGCACCCACACATCACTTTGACCTATGAGCAAATCAAGCTTTGCTTTTTTTCCTCCTTTATCAGTTGGTCATAAAGGGACCCAATCTCCTATGCAGCCATAGGTGTGAGCTGAGGGAGAGGCATCAGTGCATAAATGCTAGGTGGCATGGATGTCTAGGCCATCTGCTTGTGTGGCTTACTGTGCCCCTGGCCCTGCTCATCCCAATTCCGTATGTACCACTTCTTACTATAGATTATTGTTGGGCCTACTCAACTTTATGTTTTGGTGGGTCTAATAGGCAGAACCCAACTTATATAAGACAAGCTCATGATGAAGAATTTTGGATCAACTCAAAAATATACAGAGAATAAAGTTTTTCAACATTGTTCTGGGGTTACACAAACAAAACAGTTTGTTGATAATGGATTGGAAGAGAAGTGAGGCTAGAGTGTACTGTTAGGGTGTGAACAACTAAGTGGTAGAGAGAATGGTGTAGAAGAAATGGATTTTGAAAATTCTAAAGCGGAGTTTATAGGTAGGTACAGAAATGGAGACAGCAAGCATGTTTATGTCATCTTTTGAAAAACAAAATCATAGCTGTAAAAGGAAGGATAGGGGGTGGTAACTGGAAAGAGGAAGAGTTAAGGTCTCTTTTTTTCCCAAAGCTTTTCTGAGGATGAACTTGACTGTGTTTATGTACTGAGGGGAAAGAAGCAATGGAGATGCGGAAAAATGGTGGAATTAGAGGGGCTCAGCTGGAGTACCTGAGAATTCATTTTGGTAAACAGAACAAAACAAAAACAGAAAACAAAACAAAGGAACAAGCAGAAGTGCTAAGTTCCTTTAAATCAAAGGAAGCAGGACTGTAGGAAAATTCAACCTTTCCCCTGTGTTGGGCTGCACCCCGCAGGCCTACAAGGCCTGTGCTTGCCAAGCTTCAAGACCGAAGAAAGAGCCTGGAGTCAGCAGGAGACATCAGTGGTTTAATGGATGGGGGGAACTTACACATCTGAAGCAAGGTCCTGGAGCGACACCCCACCACGTGCGGCGCATATGGGCAGGACATGGTGGTAGTCTTTGCTCCCAAGGGGAAGGGGAGATTTCCAGTAATAGGGGAAATGACATCAGGTTGGCTCATTAGTTACCAGGGAAACCAGCAGAGGGGCACGCCCCTTACCATCCTTCTGAAAAGCTATCATTAGCTGGGGCCTGGGGCAAGTAAGTAGGAAGGTCAATCAGGTCAGTAGGGTGTAGGTGAAGCAAGCACTGGCTGGACAGGGGATGTACAGAGAGCAAAAGAACAGCCATCTTGAGTGGCCTTGACCATACACCCTCACACCCCGTTCCGGCCATCCTACCATCATTGAGAAAAGCATCAAATACTATTTTCTGTGATATACATTTCTCCTTACTTCAAGGGAAAATAAACATCAATACCAATCCCAGAGTAAAATCAGACAGTCTGGAGAGATCTAAATTTCAGTTCCCAGTAAAGCATTTTTTTTGGAAACATCTTTTATTCAGAACATATAAAATTGCTCAAACAGGTACATTAAGAGTAAAGTTTCTAAATGCACTGCCGTGGAATGAGCACAGGCTCTCACGTGAAGACTTCCTTTTACAGTATTTTGTTTGTCTGTCAATAAGGCACTTAATATAAGTTTAAAAAAATTAGGGAAACAATTTCGTGAAAGGTCTTCCTAGTGGACCTCCAGGCATTTCATTTCACTGAGGTTGGGCACAGAATAGTAAGTGAACGCCCTTCAAGATCATTTAGCTAGGTTGTTCATGGGTGGTGCAAAGTAGGTTTCAGGAAACCTGTTTACCTTCTCAAGCTGCCACCTTTGGGTCAAAGAGAGAAGGACAGCTACTACACAACCAGGGGAATCTGCCCCAAGCAACTCCATTCTGCTGTCCCTTTAACCAAAGGGCTACCGCATTTCCAGACTGCGACGGGTCACCTGCCCACGTAGCTCTCTGGAAAGTGTCCTGGGCTCTAAGGATGCCACACCGACCCACTCTCGCGTCGAGGCTTCACAGAGACAGGACGAGTGCTCAGGCTCCGAGCCTCGGAGGTGGTTTCGGCGCGCCGGGCTTTTGCGGGAGAGCCAGGCCGAGGAAGGTTTTGAGTGCAGCGGCCGCCAGGCCTCGGCAGGGTCTCCACTCACCAAAGGCGTCTACACCGTCCCGCCTCCGACTCCCCAAACTGGACACTCCCAGCGTCCCGCAGACGCAGTGCCGAGACCCCACCCCACCCTAGTCTCAAATCAGTGAACCAGACGACGGTCGCAGGCCTCTCAGAACAACTGAGCGAGCACCGCGCAGAGGTCTAACAGGCACCTGGCCGTGCCCCCTCACAGGGCGGGGTCGGGGGGCCGGAAGATGGCGGCGTCGGCTGGGTCCGCCGCCCAACCTCCCAGGCGCCCTTGACTAGCTCTGGCCGCCGCGCCACCTACCTTGCTGGCTAGAGGTCCCGGCGCGCCGCGCGAAGGGGCGGTGACGGGCACTTGGCACCGCCAATCAGCACCGGGAGTCCGGGCCGCGCCCAATCAGGGCCGGGCGGCAGAGACCGGAATAGGTTGCAAGCTGGCAGCGCATGTGGCGGACGCGGAACGCTGGGGACCTCGCCGCCAGCCTCGCCGCTTCCCGCGCGCTCAGCACCAAGGCCCCTGGCGCCGGCCTGAGGACGCCGAAGAGGCAGGGGCCCGACAGGGCTGTCCGGCCGGAACCGCGGAGCACCTCCTGCAGTGGTCGCGGGCTCGCCCCCCGCGGCCGGTGCCATGTCCGACTCTCTCCCCTAAAGGAGACTTCCTCAGCGGTTGCTGCCGAGAGATGAAGGACCTGTTAGAGCGTCAGACGACTTCGGGGCCGGCCATCTAGGGGGGCTCGGCAGGAGGTCGCCTGCGCCCTCCCGGGCTCGTTCCTTTCACCCCTTGAGCGAGGCCTCCCTCGCCTCCGGGCACGCGGCAGGTGCAGAGAGCATCTGGGCCCGGCGGGGCACGCGGGCAGCATGTTCCCCCGGAGGCCGCCGGTCGGCCTGGCTGCCTGGCTGCTGGTGGGCGCGGCGGCAACCGGGCGCGCGGGGGCGCGGGGCGGGGGCCTGCTCGCCCTGCTGGCCAATCAGTGCCGCTTCGTGACGGGCCTGCGCGTGCGGCGGGCGCAGCAGATCGCGCAGCTCTACGGCCGCCTCTACTCGGAGAGCTCGCGCCGCATCCTCCTTGGTCGCCTCTGGCGCCGGCTGCGCGGACGCCCAGGCCATGCCTCTGCCTTGATGGCGGCGCTCGCCGGCGTGTTCGCGTGGGACGAGGAGAGGATCCAGGAGGAGGAGTTGCAGAGGTGGGCTCGGCGGCGAGGTCGCGCCTGTTCCCTGGGGTGGGGCGGTGGGGTGGGGAGGTGGGAACGTTGAACCCTGGGGCCTGCCTTGGCGGTGTCTCCCGTTGACCCGGTGGCACTGGAAGTGACGATGCAAGTAGCTTGATCCTATCGTAGCAAAGTACGTTTCTTCATTGCCTCTGTGTGTTAACTTGATTTGTCGAGTTAGAAATAAATGCAAGTGTAGGTTAGTGGAGGAGGGAGACTTTGGGGCGCATGCCACTAAAGGAATAGCATTGTGGAAAATGGGTATTGAAGTAGGCCATTGTTCATGTAATCTTTAACATATCCAGAAAGGTGCAAGTTCCAGACAGGTTTTAAGCTTGACCTGAGGGTATACTTGTGCAATTTACAAAATCACTTCATTCCAAATGGGACTTCGTGAGAAATGCCAAGAGAGCTCTTGTCATTGTGACTCATGGCGGAATTAGGAGGCTGGAAGCGATTTTGCCCTCCTGGGACAAACCAGTAGCCCAGACATTTTAACCTGGAAGAATTAGGTCAGTTTTTTGCTACTTCCACTAGAGCTCTGGAAGTACTGTTTATTTAGGCTCTGAAATCACGCTGTCATCATCAAAAACCTCTGTGTGAAAAAAGTGCAGTACCATTGATTGAATTTGTTAACCTGTGGTTCTAAACTGAGCCCCTACAGTTTTCACGTAATATCATGGGGAAACCTTGATTTAGGTCTTGCTTTACATTGTCGCTGCATTTTCTTTTTAACAGATATTCTTAAATTGTGTTCTCTCTCCACACAGGTACTCTGCTTCCTAAACTCTGAAACTGATTGCAAGAACCTAGGATAGTCCCCTACCCCAGATAAATTCCACACAAGTCTATTTGTTCTGGCTATTTCTTCTGTTATTCCACATTTTTGGTTAGGTTAAAAATGGACGTTTTTCAGTAAAGTTACCACTATGACCTGTATGGAAGTGTAGCACCCAGATGCCAGGCAGTGTTAGTGTAACGTGCGTTGTGGGTAAATGCAAGTGTATCTTTTTTTTTTTTTCCCTTTGCGGTACGCGGGCCTCTCACTGTTGTGGCCTCTCCCGTTGCGGAGCACAGGCTCCGGACGCGCAGGCCCAGCGGCCATGGCTCACGGGCCCAGCCGCTCCGCGGCATGTGGGATCCTCCCGGACCGGGGCACGAACTCGCGTCCCCTGCATCGGCAGGCGGACTCTCAACCACTGCGCCACCAGGGAAGCCCCGCAAGTGTATCTTAAGAGCTGGTAATACTTTTCCTAGCAGGAAAGATGACTATTTTACAGATGCAATTTAAAATCATAACCACAAACGTTATTCACAAAAAAGTTAAGATATCAAAGCATGATAGGTAGTTTGCCTAGTTTCTGTTAGTGTTCTCTTGCTACTTGTCCATTTGTTCTAATGGTGTTCTCAGGTGTGAGAAATAAAAGAACGTATGGGAAGGAAACTTCTAAATTGAGAAGTTACCAATTAACTGTTTGACTTTTCATTCTGTTTTTGATGATGAAATACGCATGTTCCACAGTGGTGAAGTTTGACGGGAATATTCCCAGTTGGATCTGTTTGGGGAAGAGGAGAAAGACCAGGAAAGGGCCCCTGGGTGCCAAAGAGAGGGAAGATGTTTTGGGGGTGGGAGTTGAATAGCGTTGGGGCCTAGGTGATAGATGTCGTTCTTTGTCTTTCTCCATGTATTTTTATCAACCATATGTCCTAGAGCCTCTGTTTAGCAGGTCTCCCGTTTGCAGGAGCTAGAGGGGAAGGAACAATAGGAGATAGATGTGGTAAACACTTGAGTCCGTAGTCATTACCCACTGTGGCGGAAAGAAATCAGACAGTTGAAGCACTTGGTTCTAATCCAATTCCTAAAGAGGTAAGCTGCGATAACCCATTTGGGAATTTCAGGAGCTTAGAGGAGGGCCAGTAAGAACACTTAAGGTGCCCTTTTTGACCCTCTCCAGAGTTGTTGCAGGAAAGGCCCTCATTTAACACCGCATGTCCAGTTCATGCTTGAATTCAGTCATATACTTAAAATTTGGTCAAGTCCATTCTGAGGATTTTTTTAAATGTTATATTGATAGGGAGGCAAATAATATGCTGTCAGCTGTATCTTGCTTGTACAGTGACTTCATAGGTCTGTTGTCATAGCTTGTCATGTTTATATTTTATTTTTAATTAATTAATTTATTTTGGGGGGGTGCGCACCGTGCGCAGCTTGCTGGATCTGAGTTTCCTGACCAGGGATCGAACCCATGCCCTCGGCAGTGAAAGCATGGAGTCCTAACCACTGGACCGCCAGGGAGTTCCCAGTGTTTTATTGAATAAGATATTCTGGGTAAAGGTTAACTTTTTTTGGCTTGGTGTTTAAGTATTCTGTTTGCTTTAAAGGACGCTGAGGTTGTCATAGCTAGCTTAGAGGATCTTAGATTTTGTTTGTTCTAGTGAGATGATTTTGGGTAGCTTCCATAACGGAGCACAGTTGAGCGTGCCTCGGAACACGTGCATTTCTTTCATTGTTAACGGAAGAAGAGCATGATTGTCCCATGGCCCCTAAATCACAGCCTTTGGCTCTTCTGTGCTGTTTCTGTACCAACTTGTCCTGGTACAGACTAATTCAGATATTGCTGTCTTGGTCAAACAGTGATGGGGTGTGAGGATGTCTCTTTGAATGTGTGCCTTAAAGTGGTGTGTGTTTTTTCTTACGGTAGTAGAGTTTCTGTTCAGAAGGACAATAAAAACCCTTGCTTTCTATTCTCTCGTGCTTAAGAACATCTTAACAAATAGGAACTCATTAATCGAGAATCAGCAAGAAAATTAGAGAAAAGAAGTAACTTGTACAAAGTGACTGACTCACTGATAGGCCAGGTGTAGAAATCAGGTCTTTTAATGCTTAGTGTTATTACCTGATAGGCTTTAATGAAATGATCAGACAAAATAACTTTTAATCATTATTTTTGGTGCTAGCTGGCATTCTGTGAGCTCAGGTCAAATCTTATGGAAAAATACACTAGTAAGTTTTTTAAAATAAATAAACAATTTATTTATTTTTGGCTGCGTTGGGTCTTCGTTGCTGCGCGCTGGCTTTCTAGTTGTGGCGAGCGGGGGCTACTCTTCCTTGCGGTGCGCAGCCTTCTCATTGCAGTGGCTTCTCTTATTGTGGAGCACGGGCTCTAGGCACGTGGGATTCAGTAGTTGTGGCACGTGAGCTCAGTAGTTGTGGCGCACGGGCTTAGTTGCTCCACAGCATGTGGGATCTTCCCGGACCAGGGCTCGAACCTGTGTCCCCTGCATTGGCAGGCAGATTCTTAACCACTGTGCCACCAGAGAAGTCCCGGTAGTAAGTTTTTATTGCTTTGGAACATTAAGAAAAATTACAGGAACAAGAAGGAGAAGGAAGTTAAGAAACATGAAAGCCTAGGGGAAAATGTTCCATTAATCTCCCTCCTCTTTTTTAAAAAGTTACAGTTGACCAGGGCTTGAACCCGCATCCCTGCCACCAGGGAAGCCCTTAAGGATGTTTTTACTGTTACACCTTCTTAGATAATCAGAACTACACTCAGAATTGCAATGAACTCATTGATGTCTTTTAGGTATGTCCTTGTAAGACCTTGTACTTAAAGGTCTCTAACTTTGATAATAATTGGGAATTTGAGAGGGGATCACTGCAACAAGGCAGCGTCTTACTGAAATTACCAATTACAGGAATGGCTTCATTTGAGTCATTTTAGAAGCCTTATTTATATCAAGCTCTCCACTTAGGGCAGGACCCCCTATAGATGAACCAAATATGATTATACTTATATTTCTGTTTTCATGGTTTTATGCCCTCAATTTCCATGGCTCTCAATCCAGTCTTTCTCAAATGTTGAAATGATTTTAGTTTTGAAGAAAGGAAAGCATTGACTTTCTTTCTTTGATCCTCTTACTAATCTGCTGGTTCTGTTACTATCTTGGGAATAATCTTTTTTGTCCTTCTTTCTCCCTTCTTATTACTTAAGTCTCTTAGATACCAAGGTTTAGACACCCATCCCTTCCAAATAAGGTTTGGCACAGCAGGCTAAGGAGATAACACGGTGAGAGGTTTCTCCTTCCTCTACATATATGATAGTGGTTGTGCACCTGTGTGCTAATGATGTCTGTCATGCCAACAGTTAGAAGTTGAGACCCTTCCAAGATTCTCGAACCTGGGACATAACGATCATTGACATTTCCGTGATGCAGTCTTACTCTAGCATTCATGTTGTGCTATTCAAAGAATGAATGTCATACCTTCACAATAGATTGCTGTCCTCCCTAGGGACTTAGTCTCATGTTTAATCAAGGCCACCTAGTGGCCTTTAATCCTATAGGAGAGGCTGATTAAACAGTGGGTCAGAAGCTCTGTACCACCTTGAGTCTTAGAAGGCCGTTAAAAATACTGCCTGTAGTCATATAGTTTAATTTTCTTAAAACCATATTACTCTATAATTTTACGAGCCTCTGATGTGTTTTTCATAAGACGTACGACGTTCCTGCCCCTCTTCATTATGTGATAAGGACATTCAAAAGTCCAGCTTAGTTTTTATTGAAGGGTGCTTTACTAGTCCTCGAAAGTGCCACGATTGGTTCCACGTGATGCCTGCATTGTTGTTCTCGGAGCAAAGCCGTGACTTGACTTGACTTTCTCCTCTGCAAGATCTTATTGCCTACTCTAAATTTCCTTCCCTATTTCTGTATGGTTTTTGCAATGGTAGCTGTCAATCCTGTTCTGCAACGTTAATTCAAATTGAAACTTAAAAAAAAATGGTTAAACATTTTTCATCAGAACATCAGTATAACTTGTACTGGCTAGCGTTATTGGTTGAAAACAAAGAAACTGATATTGGTTAACTTAAGCCAAAAAGGTGTTAGGTCATTCAGAGCGTTGACAAGAAGGCCAGAGTACAGGTTGGCCAAGAGAACAGCCGAGGCCTGCTACTGGCACAGGAATGCTCTTTGGGCAGTGTTGCTGGTATTGTTTCCCTTAGATCTGTTGCACTGCTGGATTCTCAAGTGCCTCAAGATCACTGAGAAAACCTGAAAGGTCCTGTGCCTTGTATTATTTCCTCAAGATTCAAAGCCTCTACCAGAAGTCTCTGATGAACCTCACTTAAATTAGGAGTCATGTGCTAACTGCTAGGGGTTGAGATGGGGGCTGCATCTCACCTATTTGGGGATTCTCTTCAAATAGGAAAAGATTCCAGGCAGTGAAAACAGCAAATGTCCCTGTATATAAATATTTTCATTTAATTCCAAAGTTTAAAATTCAGAGAATTGGAATTTTAGAGCTAATAGAAACCTTCAGGAAATAATGTCCTCACTTTACAAGTGGAACAAGGGAGGCTTTGCAGGTAAAATGACTTGCGTAAGATCACACCGCTAGTTGGCAGAGCCAGGACTAGAACACAGATCTCTACACTCACCATTGCTTTGGATTGCTCTAAACTTTTAATCTTGGGTTACCAGTATAACTTTGAACTTTTGGCTCTTAAAGCAATGTGTTAATGTAATCTTTTAATAAGAATTTGAATTATTAAGGCCCACTTCCATATTTATTTACTCAGTTTATACTGTGAACATTTGTTGAGCATGTAATGTTTACCAGGTACTTGCTAGGAGCTGGACATAAAAATATGAAAAAGACTGATTCTGGGCCTTTAGGGAATTCATAGTTTAGTAAGGGTGACAGATATAAAGATAGATTAAATATAATATTGTGTGATATGTTTCTGTAGAGGAATAAAAGTAAATGTATATGGTTAACTGCCTGGGAGTTAACCTTAACCCTTGAGTTTTTTGAAGGTTAAAAAGGCATGAAAGGGCCTTTCAGACAGAATGTATCAGTAGGTGGTGTCTTCAGTCTTGAATTGCAGAAGTGACAGTCAGCCAGCAATCTTGCTTTCCTAACTGCTATTTAAAGGTTAAGGGGAGGGACTTCCCTGGTGGCGCAGTGGTTAAGAATCCGCCTGCCAGTGCAGGGGACACGGGTTTGAGTCCTGGTTCGGGAAGATCCCACATGCTGCAGAGCAACTAAGCCCGTGCGCCGCAACTACTGAGCCTGCACTCTAGAGCCCGTGCTCCGCAACAAGAGAAGCCACCGCAATGAGAAGCCCGCGCACCTCAACAGAGAGTAGCCCCTACTCGCTGCAACTAGAGAAAGCCCGCGCGCAGCAACAAAGACCCAATGCAGCCAAAAAAGAAAAGGTTAAGGGGAAGACAAACTACGTTTAAAAAAAAAATTTTTTTTAATGTTTCAGATACATAAAAAGGTTTAAAGAAAAACATGAATGTTACAAATACAGTTACATTTAAGAACTAAAATATTGTAAATACAATTAAAGCCTCCTCTGGACCCTTTTCCAATGGAAATATCCTCTGTCCCCCAGATTATCCCAATTTATTATATTTCATTACCATCTGTGTCTTTATACATATGTATACATCCCTAAATGATATATAATGACACATAGTTTGACATATGGTATTGTTTTGAATGTTTCAAAGCTTTATGCCATTCTGAACAAAATACTAACAAACTGAATTCAGCAACACATAAAAAGGATTATATACCATAGGTCCTTGTAGTTTACCTGTTTTATATACAGTAGTGTGTTATTCTTTTTCAGATTCTTTCCCATTACAGGTTATTACAAGATATTGAGTATAGTTCCTCGTGCTATACAGTAGGCCCTTGTTGTTTACCTAGGGATCAACTGGTCAGTTTCCACAAAATAGCCTATGATTTTGATAGAAATTATGTTGAATTTATAGATCACTTTGGGTAGTTTTGCCATCTCAACAATATCAAGACCTTCAGCCCATGAACACAGTATATCTTTCCATTTATGTCTTTTAAAATTTCTTTCAATGATCTTTCGGTAGTTTTTAGTGTGTCTTTCACTTCTTTTGTTAAATTATTCCTTATTATTCTTTTTGATACTATGGTAAATAGAATTGTTTTCTCAATTTTATTTTCAGATTGTTCATTGCTACTGTATAGAAATACGATTTTTGTAAATTGATCTTATATCCTGCAAGCTTGCTGAACTCCTTTATTAGCTCCAGTAAGTTCCTGTGGATTCCTTAGGATACTTATATGGAAATGAAAGACCCATAATAGTCAAAACAATCTTGAAAAAGAAGGACAGAGTTGAAGGACTCACCCTTTCCAATTTTAGAACTCACTACAAAGCTACAGTAATTAAGATGATAATGGTACTGGCATAAGGATAGATACATAAATTGTAGGAATAAAATTTAGAGTTTAGAAATAAACTCTTAGCTTTATGGTCAATTTGATTTTCAACAAAAGTGTCAAGACAATTCAACGGGGGAAAGAATAGTCTTCAACAAATGGTGCTGGGACAGCTGGAGGCGCACATGCAAAATAGTGAATTTACACCCCTACCTCAAACCATGCACAAAGTTAAAATGGACCAAAGACCTAAATGTACCTAAAACTCTTAAAAGAAAGCATAGGCATAAGTTCTTATGATACTCGATTAGGCACTGGTTTCTTAGATATAGCACCAAAAAATTGAACAATCAAAGAAAAAATAGATTAACTTCATCAAAATTGGAAACTTACGGGGCCTTCCCTGGTCCAGTAGTTAAGACTCTGTGCTTCCAACGCAGGGGAGGCAGGTTTGATCCCTGGTCGGGGAAGTAAGATCCCACATGCCGCACGGCGCGGCCAGAAAAAAAAATGAAAACTTACGTGCATCAAAGGTTACTATCAAGAAAGTGAAAGGATGACCCACAGAGTCAGAGAAAATATTTATAAATTGTGTATTTGTTAAGAGACTAGTATTCAGAATGTATAAAGAACTCTTAAAATTTGACAGTAAAAAGACAACCCAATTTAAAACAAAGATTTCACTAGATCTTTCTCCAAAGAAGATACACAAATGGCCCATAAGCACATAAAAACATGCTCAATGTCAATAGTCATTATTAGGGGAATACAAATGGAAGAACACAATGAGATACCACTTCACACCCACTAGGATTGCTGGAATCAAAAAGATGGGACAATAACAAGTGTTGGCAACGATGTGAAGCAGTTGGAGCCCTCATACATTGTTGGTGTGAATATAGAAATGGAACAGCTGCTTTGGAAAATAATTTGGCACTTCCTTAAAAAGTTAAACAGAGTTTCCGTGACTCAGCAAGTCCACTCCTAGGAATCTACCGAAGAAAACTGAAAGCTTATGTCTGTACAAAAGTTGTATGCAAATATTAATAGCAGTGTTATTCATAATAACCATAAAGTAGAAACCACCTAAATGTCCATCACCTGATGAATGGATAGACAAAATGTGATACATCCATACAGTGGAATATTATTCAGTCATAAAAGGGAATAAAGTACAGCGTGAATGAACGCTGTAAATATGCTAAGTGAAAAAAGCCAGATCCAAGAGACCATATTTTGTAAGATTCCATTTATATGAAATTTCCGGATAGGCAAGGTCATAGAGACAGAAAGTAGATTAGTAGTTATCAGGGGCTGTGAGGAGTTCACTGCTGATGAGTGTAGGTTTCTTTTGGAGATGATGACAGTGTTCTGGAATTAGTGGTGATGGTGGTACAACCTTGGGGCTGTACTAAAAAGCACTGATTTGTATACAGTAAAAGGATGGTTCTTAGGTGAGTTATCTCTTTAAAAGAGAGGAGGAAAAATACATAAATACTCTTACAATATGATAGGAAGACAACCCAATAGAAAACGGACGAAAGGTATCAAGTGACATTTCATAGTCATAAATTATAATAGTTAACATTTGAGGGCTAATTATATGCCTGGTGTTAAGCGCTTTACAGGTAAATTTATTTAATTTTTATAATCAACCTTTGACGTAGGTACTATTATTATCCCCGTTTTACAGATTAAGAAATAAGGATTGGTTAAGTTGTTTAATATTCTCGTTGATGAATATTGGACTGGGATTCAATCTCAGGAACTCATATTTTTATTCCCTACACTTTATACTGTTTTAAAGCCACACCGTTCTGTACAAGTCTTTGTGTGGCCATTGCATTTCACAGGGCAGACCCCAATCATGGCACCATGGCTGTTGTTTTTCTCTCCAGATCCATTGATGAGATGAAACGGTTGGAGGAAATGTCGAGTACGTTTCGGAGCTCTGGAGTTGACCACCACCCTCCAGAGCCAAAATCCCAAACAGAAAGGGATGAAGATTCAGGAGGCAAAGAGCAACCGTGGGAAATGGTGATGGATAAGAAACACTTCAAGCTGTGGCGGCGCCCCATTACGGGCACCCCTCTTTACCAGTACAGAGGTGAGCCCAGCTGGGCTGCTGGCAAGGGTGTTCATGCGGCCAGGTGCACAGCACGGTGTTCCTATGCTCTCTATAAACTCTTCCGTTCTGGTGGTTTCTTGGGAAAATTGCTCTGTTTGTTATTTTTCCTCTCCCAGATGACAAGAGTCTCCACGTCTTTGCTACACTTTGCTATAGGTTGCCTTTGTCTTACGTTGCCGCCCCAATATGACTTCTAGTTTCTGAATCTGCCTTTAAGATCTGTCAGTCAGTACTCTACAACTGAAATGCAGTTAAGTGACGAGAGTGTGGCAAACATCCCGTATTCTTTCCTGTCATTCTAGTTTTTGGAACCTACACAGATGTGACACCTCGGCAGTTCTTCAATGTTCAGGTGAGTACATTTTTCTTCCCAGATTTGGAGCCACTAAGCCTAGAAGTCCACTTGCCATCGTCCACATGAGTAATTTCTCTGACTTGGAAGACATTAACTTCAATCCATCTATCTATTTCTGTACCCCTCATTTCATGTCAAATGACCTCTGGGTAAACCTTTGATTTATAATTTGTCCAGTGGGGATGAGGCCAGTTCTACCCTTTACAGGGCTGTTGGGAAGATCAAATAGAGGAATGGATTTGAGTGCTTGAATATATTTTATACGGCTTTATAATTTTTTTTTCTTAATTTAAGAGTAAGTTACATACCCTTTATTCCAAAATGCTTAAGTGTATATTTCCTAAAACTAGACATATTCTCTTAGCTAGCCCTGGTACCATTATCAAAGTCAGTATAAATTTAACTGATGCAGCACTTACAGAATCTTTGTATTCCAGTTTTACCTACTGGCCCAGCGATGTCCTCTATGGCATTTTCTCCTTCAGTACAGATGCAGTCAGGATTTAGCAATCTGGAACTTATCTACAGTGAAGGTGTTTATTTGATAAAGATGAAGAGTATGTGTTTAAAGACTGTTCCTCCTTGTGGGGAAATGTATGAAAGGGGAGGTGGGATCACCCAGAACTCTACAGAAAAATTTTTTTTTCCTTCCTGGAGTTTTCATGTTTTACTGGACTTTGAGTTTGATGGTTATAACACACACACTACGAATACACAAGTGCACGCTTTCCCCTAAGCACTGAATTTTGTCAATCTGTGTTGAGTTTTTGTTGGTTTGGATATGTATGCTATATGTCTTACTTTGAAATTCCATAGTTACTCATGATGCTACACATTTTTAAAAAGATGCAACTTGTAATTCTGTGAGGTGTCTGCTCATACTTTTGGACTTTCTGTTTAAAACTTTTTAGAATTGTTTCACCCATACACATTTCTATCACTGACTACTGTATTTTCCCCAGACATGTCTATTACAATATTTTTTTCTTACACTTGTCTTTTTCTTGTTAAGATTCATTTTCAAGGTAATGGGATTGGCCTACAGGAAGGGATTTTAAAAGACTCGTCTGTAGTAAACACAGCCGTGTCTTTGACACTTTGGCACTACCTTTTAGGTCGGGTCACTGTTTCAGAAGAAGATTCTTGGGTCAGAGGCCCAAGCATATGGAGGAGCCTTCGAAGCAGCTTTGTTTTGGATCTCTTGGGTCTTTATGGTCTGTTCTGTTTCCGCAGCTGGATACAGAGTATAGAAAGAAGTGGGACGCCCTGGTGATCAAGCTGGAAGTGATCGAGAGGGATGTGGTCAGTGGTTCTGAGGTTCTTCACTGGGTAACGCATTTTCCTGTGAGTATTTTCACCTCTGTTTTTACTTTTATCATGTCCGTGTGAGGGAGAGCACTAATCCTGCCCCTCCTTTTCTTTAGTATCCAATGTACTCACGGGATTATGTTTATGTTCGGCGGTATAGTGTGGATGAGGAAAACAACGTGATGGTGTTGGTGTCACGGTATGTGTGGTGGCTCCTGCTGGGTTCCTTTAGCTCGTCCTTCATTCATACATGTGTGGTGGGAGTTTGCTTTATGAGTCAAGCCCGGGCCCTATGCATCCCAGCTAGAACGTGCGTGGCTGGGACTGGTGACTGTCTCAGAGGAGTGAAGGGATACAAGCTTTTCATTAAACTAATCCTTTAGTTCCTTCATGTTGATGATTAAAAAAAGAAATGCTCTCTTCCTCAGTACAAAGCCTAGTGAGCCAGGAATCACCAACTTAACTCACTGTTCTTAGTACCTAGTTTATACTCATTCATCTTTGTGACCTTTCTGATGTATTTAAAAAATTAGAGGCTGCCTTTTAGATTTTCCTCTTAACTTTAGCTCCCATGCTATTCTGTATGTAGACATTACTTAAGAGTTTCCCTCACTTCTCTCCCTCCCAGGGCCGTGGAGCACCCTAGTGTGCCAGAGTCTCCGGAATTTGTAAGGGTCAGATCATATGAATCCCAAATGGTTATCCGTCCCCACAAGTCATTTGATGAGGTGAGTTCTACATCATCCGAGAGGTGATGTGTTAGTGGCTTATGAATTTTCTCAAGGAATGCCTTTGATCTGAACTGGGGAGGGCGCAGTGGTTCTCACACGTGACTTGCATCAGACTCCGCTGGAGCTTATTAAAACAGTGCTGGGCTGCGGCCTGAGAATTTGCATGTTTTGAGAAGTTCCCAGGTGAGGCTGCTGCCGCTGGCCTGGGAACCCCACTTCGGGACCCCCGCTGTAGAGTGGTGTACCTGGGAGACCTCCTGAGACAACGTAGTGATGACCCATGGCTCCCGTTACCTGAGGGACAGTTAGCAGAAGACGATGGCCCCTGACTCATCG
The DNA here is from genome assembly GCF_964341445.2 of Mesoplodon mirus. Lineage (NCBI taxonomy): Eukaryota > Metazoa > Chordata > Mammalia > Artiodactyla > Ziphiidae > Mesoplodon > Mesoplodon mirus. The sequence continues at coordinate 14,810,488 of NC_138990.1, read as the reverse complement.
GCCGGTCATTAGCGGCGTTCTTGAGGAACCAGAGTGAGCACCGTTTCCATCAAAGTTTCCCCACAGTGAGCAGAACACTTAACCACCTTTCTGGGCTCCTCTTTCCTTGTCGGTAAAACGAGAGAGTTAGACTAATGCTCTCTGCCTTCTTTTAAAAAAATTTTACTTTATTTTATTTATTTAGGCTGCATTGGGTCTTCGTTGCTGTGCGCAGGCTTTCTCTAGTTACTGCGAGCGAGGGCTACTCTTCGTTGCGGTGCGTGGGCTCTAGGCGCACGGGCTTCAGTAGTTGTGGCTCATGGGCTCTAGAGCACAGGCTCAGTAGTTGTGGCTCACGGGCTTAGTTGCTCCACGGCATGTGGGATCTTCCTGGACCAGGGCTCGAACCCGTGTCCCCTGCACTGGCAGGTGGATTCTTAGCCACTGCGCCACCAGAGAAGTCCTGACTTCTTTAAAATTTGCTGACCTTTCTTTGAGAAGAATATTTTCTTCCACTTAGTGCGGTGTTTTACTTTGATGTTTTTGGCCAAATCTCTGTTGAGTGTACATACTGATTACAGTGGTTGCTGCTTTTGGTTCTATTTACTTTATAATGGCTTTGTTTCTACCCATCACTTTTGTTTGTTTTAGAGCTGTACGACTGTTCTCTTACCATGGTTTTGTTTCCAGCAGGTTGTTTTGTCTATACCACCTATAGTAGGACTTTAAGAGTGACACAAATGGTGGTTCGCCTCAGTCAGTGTGATGTTTTGCTCTTGTTTTACTAGGAGATGTGTGTTGACTTCGGTACCATTTTGAGAGCAGTATTTTTCTATTTTCTTTTTTTAAAAAAATATTTATTTATTTTTGGCTGCATGGGCTCTTCGTTGCTACATGCGGGCTTTCTCTAGTTGCAACGAGCGGGGGCTACTCTTCGTTGTGGTGTGCAGGCTTCTCATTGCGGTGGCTTCTCTTGTTGTGGAGCACAGGCTCTAGAGCGTGGGCTTCAGTAGTTGTGGCATACGGTCTCAGTAGTTGTGGTGCACGGGCTTAGTTGCTCCGCGGCATGTGGGATCTTCCCGGACCAGGCCTCAAACCCGTGTCCCCTGCATTGGCAGGCAGATTCTTAACCACCGCGCCACCAGGGAAGCCCTAGAGCAGTATTTTTCAAACCACGCATTGCTCCCCACTAGTGGAAGACAAAATTAATTTAGTGCTTAAAGAGAAAAGGAATAAATGGAATAGAAACTGAGTGTAAGCATATTTCATGAAACTTTTGTTTGATTACATAAGTATGTACAGGTGTGTGTGTGTGAGAGAGAGAGAGAGAGAGAGAGAGAGAGAGAACTTGGTTACAGTGTAAAAAGGAGTATTTACAGTGTGTTGTAAATACAGTTAAAAAATGTTTTAAAGTCCTTGCTTTAGAAGCTGGACAAGAAGGCTGCTGTCGATAGCTAGCTGCTTCTAGGAAGGGGAGCCTGGCTGGGGACGCTGGGAATTAGAATTGTGCCTCACTCTTTTCCTTGACGTTGCTTTTGAAATTGGAACCTTGTCTGTGTATTTCCTATTTGAAAAAAAAGTGACTTGAGTCCCAGCATTACTGCCTTTAGAAACCCTGACCATGAAACAGCTAAGGCAGAGTCTGGCACCTAGCAGAGTGTGTTGCACCCAGAAAATAACTTCTTTCAGCTGGGGTGGGGCAACAGTATGAATTATCTGTGTAAGTCTTTTAGCATATCGTGGCAAGCTCTTAAGAGAAAGGTGAGACTTGAGTTGGTTCTTATAAAACGGCAGACTGTGGATAGAGGAAAACAGGAAGGACCCTGGAGGTAGAAGACACAATTCAACCAAAGACAAAGATAGGAATGAGCCGTGGATGTTGAGAGACTGACTCACTGCTGGAAAGGAGGGCAGAGTTGAGGGAGGAGCGGTAATTACCTTGACCTGTGCAGAGGGTACTTGAAAACCAGGCAGCTGAGTTTGGGTTTGACCCAGACTGACCAGGGATTGAACCCGGGCCATGACCGTGAAAGCCCGGAATCCTAACTCCTAGGCAACAGGGAACTCCCCAGTTTTTATGGAAAATTTGATATGTAGACAAAAGATAAAGAAGTAGAGGGTATAATGAATGAACCTTTTGTATTCATCCCCAGCTCTGACAATGACCAAACTCATGGCCAGACTTGTTTTATCTGTACTCTTTCTGTTCCCTTTCCCACTCGCCTGATTATTTCGAAGCAGATTCTAGTTTTGCTATAGAAGAACCAAAGAAGAATTCTTCTATAGAAATTTCAGTATTTATCTCAAAAGGAAAAGAGATTTTTGAAAACAGAATATCGTATTCCCTAATATCAGATATCTGTAGTGTTCAAATTTTCCTGATCGTCCATGTATTTTTTTTGTAGTTGGTTTATTTGAATCAGGATTCAGATAAGATCCAGACATTGAAATGGGTTCATACTGTCTGTAGCTTTGTATCTATCTCTTGAGTTCGTCCTCCTTTTTTTTTTTTTTTTTTTAATTTATTTTGGCTGCGCTGGGTCTTAGTTGCGGCACGCGGGACCTTTGTTGCAGCATGCGGGATCTTTAGTTGCGGCATGCATGCGGGATCTAGTTTCCCGATCAGGGATCGAAGCTGGGCCCCCTGAATTGGAAGGTGAAGTCTTAACCACTGGACCACCAGGGAAGTCCCTCCCTCCTTTTTTTCCCTTGCAATTGTATTTATTGAAGAAGCAGGTTCTTTGTTCTGGATCTTGCTGGTTATATTCCTGTAGTGTCCATAGTGTCATTTAACATGTGTCTTTGTCCCCTGTGTTTCCTGTATATGGGTACTTAGATCTAGAGGCTTGAACAGATTCAGGTTGTTTGGGGCAAGACCACTTTATTAGAAGGAAATAATGTCTGATTGTCCCTTTCTTTGTGAATTTGGAAGTGATTAATGATTACTGCTCAGATCCACTATTTCATTAGAGGTTAACAAAATTTTAATTGTGTAAATCCTCCATTTTTTCTTCATTTATTTCCATTTATTAGGTGACATACTTTAAGGGAAAATTTCCTCATTAACTATTTGGTTTCCCATAGTTCACAGAGGAAAGGGAAGTAAGAGAAATGCTTGATTTGTTTCCTTCATTTACTAGTTTTTAAAATAATGAATTGGTTCTTTCAGCTAGCAATCCTTCAAAGGTAGAGTGTTTTTGTTTTTTTTTAAGAAATGCCATTAGAAACTCACAAATTTACACAAACTTGTTGGTTTTAGTCTGTTCCCAGTTATTCTTATCGGTGTTCAAATTGTCCCATTTTTGGTCATTAGGAGCCTCTTCTTACTGACTGGAGTCCTTTTGACTTGACCTCAGGACTCGCCTGGTTTCTGGTGTTATAAGATGTTCCAGGTTCACCTTGTATAGTTTTAGGTGTAAACCTGGAAATGAGCATTTCTTCTGGGAGCCCTGGTTCCCTTTAAGGAAATGTCATTTAAATACCACAGGTTGGCTTCTAGGAGTTCTCACGGCTCTGGGCCTACTCATTGTTTTTAGGCTTTTTCAGAAGGTAGCACTAAGTAATAAATTTTGTTTGTTTGTTTTAAAGATACATCCTAAGTGCACACAACTACTTTTAACTCAAAATTTAGTACTGTAGGGTATATGTCTTTTTATCTTTAGGATATGTATGCACTGTACAAAATGTTGAGGCTTTTTTTTTTTTTTAAAGATTTATTTATTTTTGGCTTCATCGGGCCTTAGTTGCGGCACGCGGGATCTTTTGTTATGGCGTGCAGGTTTTTCTCTTCTCTAGTTGTGGCATGCGGGGTCCAGAGCATGTGGGCTCTGTACTTTGCAGCATGCAGGCTCTCTAGTTTGAGGCGCACTAGCTCCCTAGTTGTGGTGCGCGGGCTTAGTTGCCCTGTGGCATGTGGGATCTTAGTTCCCTGACCAGGGATCAAACCTGCGTCTCCTGCATTGTAAGGCGGATTCTTTACCACTGGACCACCAGGGAAGTCCCCAAAATGTTGAGTTTTAAGGTCACTTGAAATAGGTCCTCTCTTCGTGGTTTTTCCTGTCAACTCAGTTCATAGTTAGGTTCCTTGTTGTCTACTTTTGATGTTTAGATAACTGCTTTTTAAATATAACTTTGTTTTATTAAATAATAAAACAAATTGTGTTTTCAAAGTCAAATATGTAAAATAAGAAATGGAGTGATTTGCTTATATCCCTGTGGCATCTACCCAGTTCCTTCCTTCTTCCTGTAGGTAACCCCTGTTTTCAGTTCTGACCTCCTTTTTTTCCATATAAGCAGCAGTGGATGATCTCTTACCCCTTTGGGTGGAGCATAATTGGTTCAGACCTCTCCTGGGATCGGGACGCCTGTAAATCTCTTAAATCCATGTCCTTCACTGTACCAGTGAGAGGTTGAGCCAGAGAGAATGGGTGCATGGGCCCTGTGGTCAGAATTCTGGGTTCATGTTGGCTCTCGTTGAGTATGTGGGTGACCTTGGGCAAAGCCCCTTAACCTCTTTGTGCTCAGTTTCCTCATCTGTAAAAAGGGGGATATTGGTGCCTATACTAGAAGATCGTTGTGAGGGGTTGAAGCAGTTCCTGACGCGTGGTTAAGTGCTGTGTACGTGTCTGCTGTTAACGGTAATAGTAGTAGAGTTCATACCATTTTGGTAAAGATTAAGGTATTTAAACACTGGGGGTAAGTGTTGGGGTCCTCAGGACCACACCCCCATTCGAAGATCGGGTAAAAGGACGCACAGGACTCAGCTTATAGTTTTACTCATGGCTGAGATTCATTACAGTGATGGAAAGGTGCACAGCTGGATCAAAAGGGGAAGACCCAGGCGGGGTCTGGAGGCGCCCGCTGCAGTCTCCTCGCGCTCTCCCTCCCGGGAGGGCCCACGGAGCACATCCTCTCCCAGCTGCAACATGCGTGCGATGTTTCTGCCCAGGGAAGCCCAGTAGAGACTCAGCGCCCAAGATTTGTACTGGGGGCTGGTCACATGAACGCCCTCTGCCTAGCGTGTCCTAAAATCCCAGACCCCCAGGAGGAAAGCAGGTGCTCAGTATGAAGTGCATTGTTTGCACAGAGGAGACAAAGGGAGCCACCCTTAGCACTTAACTGTTGACTGGAGCCAAGTTCCCAGACACCAGCCGGGGCCAACCTCGTGAGATGGTAACCTCTCAGGTCTTCAGTGTTCACTCTTTTCTGCTCACAGTGAAAAACTGCCACTCTCCGCCTCAGAGTCAGATCTTGGTTATTCGGTGGTACTGGATACGGAGGCTATGGGGATAGTTCAGGTACCTTCATCTTTGCTGCTTTTCTTTTCCAGAATGGCTTTGACTACTTGCTGACGTACAGTGACAATCCCCAGACAGTGTTTCCTCGCTACTGCGTTAGTTGGATGGTTTCCAGTGGTGAGTGGGCGCTTGTGTACAGGGCCTGGACCTGGGCTGAACATTTTGTTTTTCTCTAGCTTCTTGGTGGCTTCAAGGAGATTAGTACTTGTCTCACTGGAGCCCTTCTGAATTCATTGTTGAATACTACCTTGAAGGTAGTAAAGCCTCCAGCTGCGGTTTGGAGGGCTAAGAATTCTGGAGACCCAAAAAGGAACTTAGGCCCAGAGGCAAGCTGACGAACATTTGCTTAATATGGACTGTGTACATTAATGCATTTAAAATTTTTCTTCTTAGTGTTGAAAGCCATAAATCTGGCATAGAAAATGTGGTTATAGGACAGTCACCTGGAGAAAGGGGCCATCACCCTTCTTCCTTAAGGGAGGCTACACATCACTGCTGTGACTGCGTTTTTCCCTTCCAATCTCTTGCCTTAAAAGCAGCCTCACGTGATTTTCTTTCTTCTGGTTCTCTGTAGGCGGCTTCTTATACCTCAGGGGGAGAATGGAGAGGAGATTAGGTGTTTCCGTTTGACATTTCTCGAAACAAAATTGGTGGATATTTACGCTGTGCCGCTGATAAATGATATTTTGATCACATAAGAGCCTTTGGGGATTTATGTGGCCTGATCAGTACCCCTTTTCAAAGGATCTCAGAGGTCATGGGTTGTTTTCACTCCCTAAAAGTTTCGGTTGTCTGTCAGTCCATCTATGATCTCTATAAGGAGGCATTGGCTCCTTACCAGGAAAGAGATAGGCCCTTCTAATTTTGAGCCTACTGTTGGTTTGTGTGTCAGTCTACCCAGATTTCCCTCTCTCCCAACAGGCATGCCGGATTTCCTGGAGAAGCTGCACATGGCCACTCTGAAAGCCAAGAACATGGAGATCAAAGTAAAGGACTATATCTCATCTAAGCCTCTGGAAGTGGGTAGTGAAGCCAAGGCCACCGCCCCATCTTCTGAGCGGAAGAGCGAGGGTAGCCGTGGCCCTGCCCGGATTGAGTACGCCTGAAGGACTTTCAGATAAGCAGGGACAGGCTGCTTCTAGCCCCGTCTCCGTGTCTTATCACTCACTCTGTTGCAGAACAAACAGGACGTGTATTTGAAGGTGTCTGCTGTAACCACCAGTGCAAGATAACTCAATACTGGTGTCCGGTGTTGTTCAGAGCCCTACTGCTCTTTATTAAAACAGAAGAAGGAGGCATCCGAGGGGGCATCGTCATATTCTCAGGCCAAGCATTTGGAAATTTGGTGTTTCGCTGAGCTAATCTGGAACAAGCCTCTCACGTCAGGCCAGAGGGGACAACATCTTTTACTTCCTCTGCGTGGTTTCCTCTGCCCACGTTCCATTCTCAGCCTCGGTTCTGCAGTACTCTGGGTTTCCTTCGGTTCTGAAGGTCCAGCTGGCCCACCTGGACGGTTGCGTCTTCAGTGAAGGATAGTGGGGAGTGCTCTTGCTCACAGTCCTGGTGTTGAGTGGGTGTGAACTGTTGCTTGGCAGTGTAAGTGCCTTGTCCTCACCTTCTCCTGTCTTTAGGGACATAAAGTTTGTACCAAGAGATACCACTTTTGGCCTCCCATTCACACCCCGTTGACTCCCTCTACCCAGAGCAGTTTCCTCTGAGTTGACCAGTTCTTCTGTATTCGTGTGCTGTATTCATCTGGGTCGTTGCCTCCTCCCGCAGGCCGTTTACCAAGAACACTGGGAGACGGTGGCTCTCTGTATCATCAGTGTTTTCGACGGGGTCAGTGGCGATGCTCGAAACATTACACTTTAGCTCTGTTTTTTTTTTAGCTTTGTGTTAAACAGTGGGAATTGGGGAGTTGAATAGGATTTTTCCATAGTCTGTATAGAAAACACCATTTTGATTGAGGCGTTACTTTTCACACTTCAGGTTTGACTGGATGCTGAGCACTTGCCCATCCTGGAAGGCTAAAGGCAGAGGAGTGGGGATTGGGTGCCTCCCTTGGAGCTCTCAGAGCTGTAGACAAGCTGTGTGAACAGATAGATGGAACCTTGTCCCAAGTGCTAATATAAAGGGGGATGTGGTTTGTGTGACCCTTTTGTTCCTCTGAAAAGCTTTTCCTCCTCTTCCAAGCTAAAATAAGAGCAAACTACGCTGTTCAGATAAAGTCACAACCAGATGGGATCAGTCTGACTGGAGAATCGGGAACAGCTTTCAAATCCTCTTCCGTCCGCTTATTTCTTAGAATTTGAATGACCAGATTGCTCCCCACCTCACTCGCTACCCTTTTGCGTTGTTGAAAGGGGAGCTAAACCTGAGACGAACTTTAAGCCCCTCGACCTTTCTGTTGCCTAAGTACTGTGCCAAGGAAATGCCTGCCCCGGTGTTCCAACTCTTCTGTTCTCTGCGTCGGCAGAGCAGGGAGATGCATCAGGCAGTCCCAGCTTCTTTTCGTTGATTGTGTCTCTCTCCTCATCCCCAGGACCTGACAGACCAGGGAGAGTCCCTCGGTTATGTTGGACGTTAGCGCCTGTGACTGTTGGGACGTGGGTGGCGTGGGCGAGTGGTGTGAGTGCACATGTGATAAGGGGCTGGGCGTTGCCCATATGCTTTTTGGCAATGTGACTCTGCACTTGGGGTTGGTCTATATAGTTACTTATGTCATTGTAATGATTTCACTCCTGTGACATTTTTATCAAATGTGTGAATAAATACATAAAGATTGGTATGAAAGAGTGTGTCTTTGGACAGATGTTGGTGGGGAAATCTTGCATACTGGGCTTATTATTTCTTCCTGATCATAAAGTTGAAGTGTGTTTCTGCTCATAGAGTTGGCACTTGGAAGCGGCAGGGCTTGGTCTTTCTTGGTGGTAACTGACACAGCACTCACCACCTTGTCTAGACTGTAAGCCCTTTCCAGGTGACCAGTTTGGCAACTGAAAACAAACCACCTGTTTGCGCTTCTTTGTCTTGATCTAGTAACCCACACCCTTTGCTTTAAAAGAAGGATTGACTTGGAGGAAACAGAGTTAGAGCTTTGCTGGGAGGGAGGGAGTGAGGAGAGGAGGGGACTCAGGCCTGGGGCTGAAGTCCTGGGGCTGGAGAGGGAGGGTGGTGAGCGCGAAACCCAGGGCATGGTTAGGTCACACAGGCAGTTCTGCTGGAATGCAGATTTGTGACAAGGTGATTGATACGTTAGAGACACTGAGCATAGCATGAATTTTGAGTTTATGTGTAATTTTTGCCTGTGGGAGACACGAGGTGAACACGGATGCACGCCCAAACTACGACAGCTCTTTCCTGCACATTGCTCTCAGATAATCTCTGGAAAGAAATCTGTGCTGGAAGACTCCTTGTCAGAGGTCATATGCTGCGGGTGCACGTGTGTGTGTGTACAGTCCCACATTTGTTTCTTTGTTTTGTTTTGGTTTTTTGAATATTTATTTATTTATTTGGCTGTGCGGGTCTTAGTCGCAGCATGCGTGAGGGATCTAGCTCCCCGACCAGGGATTGAACCCAGGCCCCCTGCATAGGGAGCACGGAGTCTTAACCGCTGGACCACTGGGGAAGTCCCTGTGTAGCCTCACATTTGGAGAGTTGGTCGCACTGGCCTTCAGCCTGCTGTGGAGGCCCCTGCTCAGCACCCCTGCCATTCTCCAGGCTCCGCGTGAACACTTCCACGGAGAAGCAGCTGAGTTCTTGACTGAGCAGCATTTCTGTTGTCGGATAGCTCCGGCTTTCAGAACGTTCTTTACATTGAGACCAAATGGGCCTCATACTGTCTACCGATGGGTCAAGCCCTGTCCTTGGAGCAACACTGGAAAACTCCCATGGGGTAGCGCTTCATATTCTTGAAGATGGTGCTCATGTGACAGCTCTTCCCAGGCTTTATGTCACCAGCAGCTTCAAAAATCCTCCAACTTTTTATTTTGAACAATTTCATACATATAGAAAAGTTGAAAGAGTAATCAAAAAAACCCTCATACCCTTTCCGTACCTTTGCTGGTTGTTAACAAAGGCTTTATCTTCCTCTCTGTATACGCTTTGCTGTGACTGGACTGTGTCCTAAAATTCATAGGTTGGGGCCCTAACTCCAACATGATGGTGGAGATGTGGCCCTTGGAACGTGATAGGTTTAGATGAAGTCATGAGGGTGGGTCCCCATGATGGAATTAGTGCCCTTATACGAAGAGCTGCCAGAGGCTTGTTCTCCCTCTCCACCGTATGAGGACACAGGTTGGAAAGCCAGAGAGAACTCTCACCAGGAAATGGAATCCACTAGTATCTCCATCTTGGATGTTCAGCCTCCGGAACTGTGAGAAATAAATTTCTGTTGTTTAAGCCACTTAGTCTGTGGTATTTTGTTATGGTGGCCTGATTAGACTAATACACTTTTTCATGACCATTTGAAACTAAGTTGCAAACATATTTCACCCCTAAATACTGGAACATGCTTTTTTTTTCCCCCCACGCCATGCAGCATGCGGGATCTTAGTTCCCTGACCAGGGATCGGACCCGTGCCCCCTGCAGTGAAAGCACGAATCCTAACCCCTGGCCTGCCAGGGAAGTCCCCGAGCATGCTGTCTTATAATAGGGATATTCTGTGTAACCACAATGCCATTAGCACACAGATAAACAATGTCATAATATCTAATAATTCAGTCCATATTAAAATTTCCCCAGTTGCCCCCTATATGACTCTAGCAAACTCCCCTTCAGTAGTTGTGGCACGCAGGCTCAGTAGTTGTGGCTCACGGGCTCTAGAGCTCAGGCTCAGTAGTTGTGGCGCACGGGCCTAGTTTGCTCCGCAGCATGTGGGATCTTCCCGGACCGGGCTCAAACCCCTGTCCCCTGCATTGGCAGGCGGATTCTTAACCACAGAGCTACCAGGGGAGTCTAGGAAATTCTTTTCAAAATGAAAATATGCTTCATAAAATTTGAGAACTCTGGTTTCTAACAAATAAGCTTGAAAAATGTCTAAAAAATTAAACTATAACCTCTGGATGGAAGTGATTTTGATGTAAAATGTGCCTGTTTTTACAAACCTCAGTAGTACTTGATAGAGCATCATTCCAAAGGGACTCCCAGGCCACACACTGTCACAGTTGCTTTAATAACCTCATTCTGGTTGATTCTGGTCCACAAATGCATTTAAAAATTTTTTCAGACAGATAACTTATAAATGACCTAACGTCTATTTTTTTAAATATATTTTTTATTTATTTTTGGCTGGGTTGGGTCTTTGTTGCTGCGTGGGCTTTCTCTAGTTGGGTTGAGTGGGGGCTAATCTTTGTTGTGGTGCACGGGCTTCTCATTGCGGTGGCTTCTCTTGTTGCGGAACACAGGCTCTAGGTACACGGGCTTCAGTAGTTGTGGCTTAAGGGCTTCGTTGCTCCACGGCATGTGGGATCTTCCTCGACCAGGGATCAAACCCGTGTCCCTTGCATTGGCAGGCAGATTCTTAACCACTGTGCCACCAGGGAAGTCCCTTATCATCTATTTTTAAAGAGCCTCACCATACCTAAAAAGGTAGGGTGGATGTTTGAAAGTAGTAATGTTTGGGTGTTTTTATGGTTAATGCATTTTACCATATCTTAAAACTCTGCTGTTTACCATGTCTTATAACTCTCTGCTCTAACATGAGTTAGGATTATGTTCATCCTTGAGGGACAGACACCCACAATATGGCCTAAACAAGACTAACGTTGATGTTCTTTTCTGAATGTAGCCGGTCCAGGGCTGGCACGGTGGCTCCGTGGTCCTCCCAGACTCAGGCTCCTACAGTCACGTCCTGCCCGCATCACACGGAGGTGGATTCAGTTACATCAGAATCTCTGGGGTGAGACCCAAGCATTGTGTTATAATTCTAGATATATTATAGTTTGTCAGTGCTCTTCCTAAAAGGTGGAGCCCAGGACTACACTTGACTCTTCCCTGGCAGGTGAGCATCGTGGACGGGGCCTGTGTCTGCTCAGTGCCCGGTGGGGCCTGCTTCCCCTCCAGCCATCACGTCTGTGCTCTGCCAGTGGGAAGGAGCAAGGGGAAAAGAATGTCTCTCCCCTTGAGGATCCTTCCCAGAGTGGCACATCATTGCTGCTTAAAACCACAGGGACCAGAACTTAGGCCAAAGACCACACCCAGCTGCTGAGAAGTCGACTATACTTTGAGCAGCCATGTGCCCAGTAAAAATTCAGAGATCAGGAATTCCCTGGTGGTCCAGTGGTTAGGACTCGGCACTTTCACTGCCAGGGCCCGGGTTCGATCCCTGGTCAGGGAACTAAAATTCTGCAAGACATGCAGTGCAGCCAAAAAAAAAAAAAAAAAAAAAAGAAAATTCAGAGGCCATTTTGCTGAGGAAGAAGGAGAGAACGGAAATGGGGGCAGCTGGTAGGCTTTGCCAATTTACAGCTAAGACACACCTACAACTTTAAGTGCATCACTTCAAAGACTCTGGACTCAGTTAAAAAGTCAAAAATGCCAGGAGATATTCTAGTTTGCTAGGGCTGCCATAACAAAGTACCACAAACTGAGTGGCTTGAGCAACAGAAATGTGTTGTCTTCCCAGTTCTGGAGGCCGGAAGTCTGAGATCAAGGTGTCAGCAGGGTTGGCCTCCCCCAGCTTCTGGTGGTTGGCGGCCATCCTTGGCTTCCCTTGGCTTCTAGATGCATCCCCCCACCTCTGCCTTCATGCTCACGTGGCATTCTCCCTCTGTGCATGTGTCTATGCCCAGATTTCCCCTTTTTGTAAGGACACTGGTCCTACTGGTGACAAGCCCATTCTATTCCAGTATAACCTCATTTTAATCTAATGACATCTCAATGGCACTATTTCCAAATAAGGCCACATTCCGTGGTGTTGGGGGTTAGGACTTCAACAGAGGAGTTTTGAGGGGACACAATTCAACCCGTAACAAGGGGGGATCTCAGAGAACTCCATTTCAGAACGACTTTTCAAAAGCAATAACCCCTCACAGAGTCCAGAACGACTTCCCTGCCTGGCCTGGCTCACCTGTCCTGAACTTCACTGTCGCAGCAGCAGGGGGCAGGGCTGCATCGCCCACCAGGAGCCGTTTCTCAGGCCGCCTGTGACTGCTGGAAGACTTCACAGCTCATCGAAACCAACGGTTCACTGCGGTCTCCTTGGGCACCACCATCCCTTCCCCAAAGCCTGCACTGGCATCAAGACCTATGAATAAACGAGAGAGGAAGTGGGTCAGACGACCACAGCCTGTGTGGGTGTGTGGAGTTGGTTGGTGGGAAGAGGAGGCCAAGGGCAAGCGGAGGTTTGCAGGCCCCAGCCTGGGCGGGGGTGTGCACCTGGGAGAGACAGGTGTGGATAAGGAGAGAGCTCCACTTTGTTGCCCTCGAGGCGTCCTGCTCCGAGGGGCCAATGCCAGTCCCAAGCTAGGAGGAGGGTTGGCTTCTCCAGACCCAGCCACGGGGCTGGCAGGCCAAGTGGAGGACCCCGCTGTTTGATGTCCCATCCTCCAGCTATCATTCCTTCATTTCCCGTTTTAATGCTTGTCCGATTGCTGTATTTCTGTGCCTAGAAAGAAGGCAGGATGTGGTGATATTCAGCAAGGAATTACTGAACGCCCACTATGTGCCTGTGACTTTGAAAAGAACGGTGAAGCAGCTGGGCAGACGGCACGGGAGTGGACATAATTAAACAGCTCAGCACCGAGAACCAACGGTGGGCCCGTTCTGTGTGGCCCGTTCTGTGTGGCCTGTTCTGTGTGGCCCATTCTGTGTGGCCTGTTCTGTGTGGCCCGTTCTCTGTGGCCCGTTCTGTGTGGCCTGTTCTCTGTGGCCAGTTCTCTGTGGCCCGTTCTGTGTGGCAGGGGCAGGGCAGCTGGTGTGGGTGAGACTCTGTTCACAAGACCAACAGACAGTCTGGGACATATTTAAACCAGGGTCGTGCTGATGCATCACTGAGACCGTTTTTTATTTTAATAAACTGGGATTTTATTCCTGGATTATTATTAATTTTTACATAATATGACTTTTCTTCAAAAGCTTTTTTGGTTTCTTTTTGGTGTTTTGTTTTGCTTTTTAATTGAAGTATACTTGATTTACAATTTGTTTTTTTCTTTTTGGCTGCACCACACAGCCTGCAGGATCTTAGTTCCCGACCAGGGATCGAACCCACAGCCCCTGCAGTGGAAGCACGGAGTCTTAACCACTGGCCTGATTGGGAAGTCCCAAATTTGTTTTCTAACTGGAGTATAGTTGAGTGAGTCAGTGATACATATACTTATATCCACTCTTTTTTAATGACCTATATATATCCATATAGGTCATTACAGAGTACTGAGTAGAGTTCCCTGTGCTATACAGTAGGTTCTTATTAGTTATCTATTTTATATATAGTAGTGTGTATATGTCCATCCCAGTCTCCCAGTGTATCCCTCCTGCCCACCCCCCCCTCCACTGAGAACATTCTTGACACTCCTTTGGATTTTGCCTTCATACTCTTTTATTTTCCAAAGTAATACCTATGTGACTAAAAAGGTAATAAATTTATTTTATACATAAAAATATAAAGAAAAATTATCTAGAATCCTTACAAGTTAGAGATTCAGTGTCTTTTTCCTACTTACTTGCAGCTGTACATAGTTTTGTGCAGTTTTATCTAAGCATTCATGCACACAGTTTAAAAAGTCAAATAATTCTCTTTTTTTGCTTTTAAAATGTTTATTATATAAGTTTCAGGGGTACAGCATTGCAGTTCAACATCTGTATACACTACAGAATGCTCCCTCACTATACACTTGATCCCTTTACCCATTTCTCCACCTCCCAACCCCCCACCTCTGATAATCAGTAATCTGTTCTCTGTTATCTATGAGTTTCTTATTGTTTTACGTTGTTTTTGTTTTTTTTTAGATTCCATGTGTGAGTGAAATCATACGTTATTTGTCTTTCTCCATCTGACCTATTTCACCTAGCATAAACCTTCAAAGTCAATTCGTGTTGCAAATGGCAGGATTTCATTTTTTTTTTATGGCTGAATAATATTAATAATGGCTGAACAATAATAATCCATTGTATAAGTATACCACATCTTCTTCATCCATTTATCCATCAATGAACACGTAGGTAGTTTGTGTATCTAAAAAGCCAAATAGTTCTTACAAAGTTTGTTGCAAAAACCTCTCTCCTACCGTTTCCCCTGCCCAGGACCAGCCAGGCTCATCTCTCACAGGGCATGATACTGGTATTTTCCTCCAGGTCTCTAAATAATGGGCTTATATTACCACACCCCGCCTTTTTTTTTTTTTTTTTAACATCTTTATTGGAGTATAATTGCTTTACAATGGTGTGTTAGTTTCTGCTTTATAACAAAGTGAATCAGTTACACATATACATATGTCCCCATATCTCTTCCCTCTTGCGTCTCCCTCCCTCCCACCCTCCCTATCCCACCCCTCTAGGTGGTCACAAAGCACCGGAGCTGATCTCCCTGTGCTATGTGGCTGCTTCCCACTAGCTGTCTATTTTACATTTGGTAGTGTATATATGTCCATGCCACTCTCTCACTTTGTCCCAGCTTACCCTTCCCCCTCCCCATATCCTCAAGTCCATTCTCTAGTAGGTCTGCATCTTTATTCCCATCTTGCCCCTAGGTTCTTCATGACCATTTTTTTTTTCAGATTCCATATATATGTGTTAGCATACGGTATTTGTTTTTCTCTTTCTGATTTACTTCACTCTGTATGACAGACTCTAGGTCCATCCGCCTCTCTACAAATAACTCAATTTCGTTTCTTTTTATGGCTGAGTAATATTCCATTGTATATATGTGCCACATCTTCTTTATCCATTCATCTGTTGATGGACACTGCGGTTGCTTCCATGTCCTGGCTATTGTAAACAGAGCTGCAATGAACAATTTGGTACATGACTCTTTTTGAATTATGGTTTTCTTAGGATACATGCCCAGTAGTGGGATTGCTGGGTCATATGGTAGTTCTATTTTTAGTTTTTTAAGACACCTCCATACTGTTCTCCATAGTGGCTGTATCAATTTATATTCCCACCAACAGTGCAAGAGGGTTCCCTTTTCTCCACACCCTCTCCAGCATTTATTGTTTCTAGATTTTTTTTTTTTCCCGGTACGCGGGCCTCTCACTGTTGTGGTCTCTCCCGTTGCGGAGCACAGGCTCCGGACGCGCAGGCTCAGCGGCCATGGCTCACGGGCCCAGCCGCTCCGCGGCATGTGGGATCTTCCGGGACCGGGGCACGAACCCACGTCCCCTGCATCGGCAGATGGACTCCCAACCACTGCGCCACCAGGGAAGCCCCTGTTTCTAGATTTTTTGATGATGACCATTCTGACCGGTGTGAGATGATATCTCATTGTAGTTTTGATTTGCATTTCTCTAATAATTAATGATGTTGAGCATTCTTTCATGGGTCTGTTGGTAATCTGTATATCTTCTTTGGAGAAATGTCTATTTAGGTCTTCTGCCCATTTTTGGATTGGGCTGTTTGTTTTTTTAATGTTGAGCTGCATGAGATGCTTGTAAATTTTGGAGATTAATCCTTTGTCAGTTGCTTCATTTGCAAATATTTTCTCCCATTCTGAGGGTTGTCATTTCGTCTTGGTTATGGTTTCCTTTGCTGTGCAAAAGCTTTGAAGTTTCATTAGGTCCCATTTGTTTATTTTTGTTTTTATTTCCATTTCTCTAGGAGGTGGGTCAAAAAGGATCTTGCTGTGATTTATGTCATAGAGTGTTCTGCCTATGTTTTCCTCTAAGAGTTTGATGGTGTCTCCAACTTTTTATTTTAGGCATTACACTTGGTCCTCCATATTCCCAGGGTGCTGCAGCCATGAATTCAACCAACAGTGGATTGAAAATATTTTTTTTAAAAATTTATTTATTTGGTTGCACCAGGTCTTAATTGCAGCATGTGGGCTCCTTAGCTGCAGCAGGCAGGCTCCTTAGTTGCGACACACGGGCTCCTTAGTTGTGACATGCAAACTCTTAGTTGCAGCATGCATGTGGGATCTAGCTCCCTGACCAGGAATCGAACCTGGGCCCCCTGTTTTGGGAGTGTGGAGTCTTATCCACTGCGCCACCAGGGAAGTCCCTGAAAATATATATCTTTAAATTCCAGGGACTTCCCTGGTGGTCCAGTGGTTAAGACTCCGCACTTCCATTGCAGTGGACCTGGGTTCAATCCCTGGTCAGGGAACTAAAATCCAGCATGTCACACAGCACGGCCAAAAAAAAAAAAATTTCCAGAAAGTTCCAAAAAAGGCAGCAACTATTTACATAGCATTTATACATTGTATTAGGTAATATAAGTAATCAACAGATGATTTAAAGTATACGGAGAGTGTGTGTGTAGATTTATGCAAATACTGTGCCATTTTATATAAGGGACTTGAGCATCCCAGGAGTTTGGTATCTGAGGGGGGTTCCTAGAACCAAGCTCCTAGGGACACAGAGGGACAAATGTATATGAATATTCCTCTCTTCCTTCCCTTTCCTCCACCCTTTCCAACTCCTCATCCTCCCAAAGTAGTTACACTGAATTTTAGTTACAGCATCATTTAGCATTTATGTTGATATGAGCATGAAAATGTCATTCGCAGACAAGACAAAACACTGTGACTACTGTCTTGCACACCCTTTTCTTTTCCTAGAGTGAGTCCTTGGTGTTTTGTTTGCTTGTTTGCTGTGTTGTCACAAATCCAACGGCACCCTCTGTGCCAGTTGTGATCTCTTGCTATTCAGCCCCTCCGGTGATAACACTTTCTCCTCCCTGAGGGGATCTGGGCAGATGTGCTGCACTTGGTGCCCACCTGGCACCGAGATCCACCTTCTCCTCCTGCCTGGTATTCCTTTCAGGTCCATCCGTGTTCTCTGTATCCCATTTTTCCTCTGTCTTGGTTTATTTCCTCCTCTACTGTCAAAGAAGAAAGGTCCTCACATGTTGGGTAGTTCAGCTGAGTACTGCAACGCCAGATGGACATAGTTTTCCTTGAGAATTCTGGTGGAGTCAGAAGATGGTTTGTTCCCTCATCTCTTCTCTGTGACGTGTAGCGGCTCCACCCCCACCCCAGCCTCCCTCCTCCAAGCTCGTGAGGTCTCTGGTATTGTCTGAGTTGTTTTTATCTACCGTGCTATCATCGGGCCCTTGTTTGTAAATTTGTCTTTCAGTTCTGGAGAATTTTCTTGAATTATTTGATTTTCTCTCTTCTCTCTTTTGGCCCTTCTGTTATTCAGATGTTCAATCACCTGAAATTGTCCTCTCATTTTATCTTTTTTCTCTGTTTTTCAATCGTTTGTCTTCTTTCTCTACTTTCTGGAAGTTTCCCTGATCTTTATCTTCCAGCCCTGAAATTGAGTTTTTAATTTTTGCTTTCTTATATTTACAACCCAATAGATCTGTTTTTTTGGAGTGTTTCCTTTTTTATGGTAATCGTCCTCGTTTCATGGGTGTGGTATCTTCCCCTTCTAAGGATGTTAGATTTTTGTTAATATTTCTTCTTCCGGCATTATTTGTTTTGTCCAAGTGGCTTTTCCCCAACAGATCCCTCTTCTGCACGGTAGAGGCTTTCTTTGGATGGCTAAAAGCCATAGGTTATCGGTCCATATTAAGAAACTTGGACTGGAGGCTGTGAGCATGTGAGTGTCAGTGGCTGGCTATGAACTTCACTGTAGGATGGGGCCGGCCGCATTTCACACAGACCTTCAACTGTCCTTATTGTAGCCGCTCTCTCCACCTCACGTCGTGCCCACTTATCCTGAGCCTTTTGGGGATTCTGCTGTGTAGACTGGATTGGCTCTTGTCCCCACTACTGGCTCGGAATTCAGTTTTTTATTTCCTCTACTCCATTTACCACTTTGTGCCTCTGCCTTCCAGTTTCCAAAACATTTTTCCTGTTGCTCTTTTTTCTTGTTGAATGTGTGGGTTTGCCTTAAATTTTGCTTCTTTACTTTTGTTGAAGTGGGATTTCAGGAGAGAGCAAAAGTAAACGTGTGTTTTCAATCTGACATCTTTACCTGGCTCTGTTTCTGTTGGTTTCTTTATATAGTACCCCGTGCCCACCCCCACGCCCCCTGCATCTTTACTGAACTGTCATCAAAGTACAATTAACTGCATGTATTTAAAATGAACAGTCTAATCAAGTTGACATGTGTAGATAGCTGTGACGTCATCGTCACACTTAAGATAACGAATATTTCATCATCCGCAAGAATCTCCTTGTGCCCCTTGTACTTCTCCACCAGCCCCATCCCCAGGCAGCCACTGACCTGCTGTCCCCATAACACAGTCTACGTTTTCTAGGCTTTTTCATAAATGGAATCGTGCAGGATGTACTACTGTTTCCTTCATTCACCATAGGGACTCTGAGATTTGTCCTTCTTGCATTTATCAATGGTTCATTTCTTTATATTGCTAAGAACTAGTCCATTGAATAGATGTATCACAGTTTGTCTATTCATTCACCTGTTGAGGGACATGTGGATTGCTCCCAGTTTTTTGGCTATTATAAATAGAGCTGTTATAAACATTTATGTACAAGTCTTTGTGTGAATATGTTTCTGAGGTTTTTTTTTTTTTTTTTTTTTTGGTAAATACCTGGGAGAGGAATGGCTTAGTTGTATTGTAGCTGCAGGTTTAAATATTCTTAGGTAACCACCAAACCATTGCCAAAATGGTTGTAATATTTTATATCCCCACCAGCAGTGTATGAGTGTTCCAGTTTCTCCAACTCCTTGCCAAAACTTGTTATGGCCAGTCTTCTCATTATACTTTTAATTTGCATTTCCCTCATCACTAATTATATTTATTTATTTATTTATTTATGGCCGCGGCATGCGGGATGCAGGATCTTAGTTCCACGACCAGGGATCGAACCTGGTCCCTCTGCATTGGGAGTGTGGGGTCTTAACCACTGGACCACCAGGGAAGTCCCTTCTAATGACTAATAATATTTAGTATCTTTATGTGCTTATTGGCATTCAAGAATCTTCTTCTATGAAGTGTCATTTGAAATCATTTGCTCCTTTTTTATTGGGTTGTTTGTCTTATTATACTGTAAGAGGTTTTTTTTAAATGATTTTAAAATATATATTTATTTTATTTTATTTTTTGCTGCGCTGGGTCTTTGTTGCTATGCGGGCTTTCTCTAGTTGCAGCGAGCAGGGGCTGCTCTTCATTGCAGTGCGCGGGCTTCTTCTTTAACCACTGTGCCACCAGGGAAGCCTGGTAACTTTATGTTTAACTTTTTGAGAAACTGCCAAATTGTTTTCCAAAGAAGCTGCACCATTTTAAATTCCCACTAGCAAATTATGGAGGTTCCAATTTCTGCACGTTCTGAACAACACTTGTTATTGTTTTTTAATTCTAGCCATCCCAGTGGGTGTGATGTGGTATCTCACTGTGGTTTTGATTTGCATCACCCCAATGACTAATGAGGTTGAACATCTTTTCATATGCTTATTGGCCATTTGTATATCTCCTTTGGAGGAATATCTGTTCAAAACCTCTGTTCATTTTAAATTGGGTTATTTGTCATTTAATTGTTGAGTTGTATGTTTATATATTTTAGATGCAAGTCCTTTATCTGATATATTTGTTGGGAATATTTTCTCCTTGTCTGTGGCTGGCCTTTTGTGTGTGTGTGTGTGGCATCTTTTAAATGGCATCTTTTTTTTTTTTTTTTTTAGTGGTACGCGGGCCTCTCACTGCTGTGGCCTCTCCCGTTGCGGAGCACAGGCTCCGACACGCAGGCCCAGCGGCCATGGCTCACGGGCCCAGCCTCTCCGCGGCATGTGGGATCCTCCTGGACCGGGGCACGAACCCGTGTCCCCTGAATCGGCAGGCGGACTCTCAACCACTGCGCCACCAGGGAAGCCCCTAAATGGCTTCTTTTAAAGAGCACAAGTTTATAATTTTGAAGAAATCCAGCTTATCAATTTTTTCGTTTACGTTTTGTGCTTTTGTGTTTTAAGAAACCTTTGCCTAACTCAAGGATGTGAAGCTTTTCCCCTATGTTTTCTTTTTTAAAAATTTTTATTTATTTATTTTTTGGCTGTGTTGGGTCTTCGTTGCCGCATGCGGGCTTTCTCTAGTTGCGGCGAGCGGGGGCTACTCTTTGTTGCGGTGCGCGGGCTTCTCATTGTGGTGGCTTCTCTTGTGGAGCACGGGCTCTAGGCTCGTGGGCTTCAGTAGTTGTGGCACATGGGCCCAGTAGTTATGGCTCATGGGCTCTAGATCGCAGGCTCAGTAGTTGTGACGGAGGGGCTTAGTTGATCCGCGGCATGGGGGATCTTCCTGGACCAGGGCTCAAACCCGTGTCCCCTAAATTGGCAGGCAGATTCTTAACCACTGTGCCGCCAGGGAAGCCCCTCCCCTATGTTTTCTTCTAGATAGTTTATAGTTTTAGGTTTTTACATTTAGGATTGTGATCTGCTCAAGTTAATTTTTATGTATGGTGTGAGGTACGAGTCATGTTTGACATTGAGTATATTTCCAGTTATTTTTTGTTCTATATTGTTACATATCAATCCACACTGCATGTCATTTCATATTTCATATGAGGCAGAATGGGAGTGTCATTCTCCTTCTTCCCCTGCTTTTTTTCTCCTCCTCACCCTATCCCACCCTATCCTACACCTGTTATAGGGATGGTTTTCTAGTTTGGGGTTTTTTTTTGTGTGCTTTTCTTTTTTTTAAGAGTAAAGATACATAGAGATTTTGCTAATTCGGAATATATTTTTGACTCAGTCCTGCCACATTGCTTTCCCTACATCCTTCTCAACATTTGGTATTATCTGACTTTGACTTTTAATTTTTATTTATTTTTTGCCAAGCTGAATGGTGTAAAAGCATGCCTCATAGTTTTATTTATTTATTTATCTATTTATTTGGCTGCGTCGGGTCTTAGTTGCAGCACGTGGGCTCCTCGCTGCGGTGCACAGGCTTCTCTAGTTGTGGCTCGTGGGCTCCAGAGCATGCGGGCTCAGTAGTTGCGGCCCATAGTTTTATTTTTGACTTCTCTAATTGCTAGGGAGTTTAAGTATTTCTTCACAGACTTGTTAATTGTTCAGATTTCCCTTATATGAGTTGCTGCTAATGGCTATATCCATTTCTCTATTAGTATTTTTCTGTAATTTGTCTATTTTTCTCCTTGATTTGCAAAAATTCCTTGTAAATGCTGAATTAGAATTCCTTAATAGTTTATTTTATTTATGATATTATATATAATATATATACAATAACCGTTGTCAGTTTTAGACATTGCAAACATTTTTTCCCAATCTATCCCCCATCTGTTAACTCTAAGGTGTTGTTTGTTGAACAGAGATCTGTTTTTTTTTTTTTTTTTTTTCTTTTTTGGCTGCACCACGCAGCTTGCAGGATCTTAGTCCCCTGACCAGGGATGGAACCCGAGCCCACTGCAGTGAAAGCACCGAGTCCTAACCACTGGACCGCCAGGGAAGTCCCGAGAGCTTTCATTTTTATGTGGTTGAATCCATCATTTTTTCAACTACAGTCTGTACTTTTAAAACCTTTACTCCCTCAAAGTAAAAAAGATGTGTCTTACATACTCATCTCTTAGCTTTAGACTTTTACCTTTTACATGTAGATATTTACTCTGTTAGGTAAGTGCTGTGAAGTAGGGATCCAACCTTAAATTTTCCAGCCTGGTTTCCCAACGCTAGGTGCTAAACGTCGCTAGCATGGCAGTGAGGCAGCCGAGGATCAGGAGAGGGGCACGGGGGTCAGGGGACCCCTGAGTCTGACCCGGGGGTGGTTTTTTCCAGCAGCACTTAGCTGCCAGGCCCGAGAGCTGGATCGAGAGGACATTAGGGCTTTCCAGGTATCAGAGTGGGAAGGGCCTTCAGGGCTTGGCGAGGGCTGGAGTGGACCTGGAAGGCGTGAAGTGCTGAGGGCAGGAGCGAGGGTCTTTGGTTCCTGCTGGGCAGTAACTCAGCGCCTGAATGTGATGGGGGTACTTTCCTCCACTCTCTCACCTTTCTTGGAGTCGGCACAGACCAGAGTAGACTGATGGCGGAGGAGGCTCTTAGGACGAGGGCAGTCAGAGACAGGCCCAGCGGCAGCTGCACTTCCACACGGGGAAGCTTGGGTTGTCCTGAAGGCGCAGCTTTCAGGGTGTGAGACCCCCTTCACCCCAGAATGGTGGCAGGCGGCAGGAAGCAGAGGGATTGGATAGACCCAGCCATGCCGTGGAAGTTGAGGGGGCAGGGGACCAGGGCCACCGAGAGTGGGTTTGTCCCAGTGGAAGCAGGTGTGGAGCTCGCCCGCTGAGGCCGACTGCCGGGCTGGTCAGGAGATGCCAACCTCCTAACACGGTGGCGGAGATGCTGAGCTCCTCACAGACCTCCCCCATGCAGCGGCACTGCCTGGAGAGCGTCTTCTTCTCCATCAGAAAGAGGCAGAGGAAGAGAGCAAGACTGGAAAGTGCCACCTCAGCCCAGAGGTGACGCTTCCTTGTCTACACTGAGTCACGGAATCACGTGGATCTCCCGACTGTGGAGGTTCGGGCGGCCGGGGGTGGGGGGTGAAGGGCGGGCTCTGGGCACCTGGCAGAGGAGGGCTTGTCCACGCAGGATGTTCAGTGCCGGTCCCCAGTCAGGACTGGCCTCCTGTGGGCCTGCCCCATAGCGGGAGACATTGATGAGGGGAGACTGCAGGGGCCCCTGGAGGGGCTGGTGGGACCGGCTGGGGAGGAGGAAGGGGGAGGGGAGGGGAGGGGGCTCGGGTCCCTCCGTGCTGCCTGAGGAGGGGCCCGTGCACACGGCCCAGGGCTCCCCACCGGGCCTTGTTTTCAGTAATGGATTCCCCTTCCTGGCCCTTCTCACTGAGGGCCTTGCCAGGGGCTCACACAGATGGAGGAGGGGACCGCAAGAATGAACCAAGGTGGGTTACGGGCAGTGTTTTACTGTCTTCTCCCTTTTTTTTTTATCTTCTCCCTTCTTTTCTGTTTGTTCTATGTTTGTTTTTTTTTTTTAATTTTTTCTTTTTCTTTTTGTTGTTTTTGGCCACACCACGCGGTTTGTGGGATCTTAGTTCCCCAACCAGGGATGGAACCCAGGCCCTCAGCAGTGGACGTGCGGAGTCCTAATCACTGGACAACCAGGGAATTCCCTGTTCTATGTTTTCTACAGTGTGAATAGATGTCTGGGACAGCTAGGAAAATAACAACTATTGTGTGACAAGTGCGTGCAGGGTGGGTGTGATGGACGAGGCCCCTGTCCCGGGGGAGACAAGACTTGGGGTCTCTTCGCCCTGACTTGGATTCTCAAGGGCCTCCAGGCCCCTGCTGTGGGCGCCCTTGTTACCGCCTTTTACTGGGGAGGCCACCCCCTTGGATTCCCACTTGGAAGCTGAGGAAAGCGGGGCTTGGGTCGCTTAAGGGCCTGGCCCAAGGTCACACGCTCCTTCCCCCGATCTGGGCGCTGGCCTCAGCTGAGCCTGCCTTGCAAGACCACATTCGACATGGTAAGACTGTCCCTTCAGGACAGCAGACTCAGGTGTAAAATCCTTCAAACCCCCGGGGGTTGAAAAGAAGAGGCCGGTGCCCCTAGAGCAACCCAGGAAAGGCAATGTGAAAACCCAGGAGGCGGGGCTGGGGGCCCAGGGCTTGGGGCCCTGGGTGTCAGTGGGGTGGAAACAGGATGTGAGCAGAGAGGGGGCCGTGAGAACAAGGTGGCTCCCGGCGAAGGCGGCCACCTGGTACAGCGTGTTCTGATCACGGAAAAAGATCCTGGGCTGCGTGGCAGTCGTCACATCCTGCTCCCAGCCAGGCCTCCCCCCACCCACCTGGCTCCCTGACAGGCAGAGTCTGACTCCTCGGCCGGGGGACCGGGTGAGAGAAGCACAGGATTGTGGCCTTTTGGAAGGATGGGGATTCAATCTTATAACAAGGGCCTCCAGCTCCCCCAGGGAGGCCTGGTACTCAAGGGTGAAAGCAAAAATGAAGGAGGGACAGGGAGAACAGTTCACTCCTCCACCCAGCCCACACTGATGGAGGACCTGCCCGGGCCAAGCCCGAGCCAGAAGCAGGGAAAGTGAAACTGCCAGGGCCCACTGCCTGACTTCAGGGAGGTGCAAGTATTGGGAGGGCAGAGGTGAGCCAGGGCTCTGGGAGGCCCTGGGAGAGGCCCTGGTTTCAGCCGGAGGATCTGGGAAGGCTTCCTGAAGGAAGTGAGACCTAAGGGGAGGCTTGAAGCCCGGGTAAAGGCATCCCACGCAGGGTCAGCCAACACAGGGTGCTGAGGGGACACCTGGCCTAAGGTGCGTGGTTCAGTGTCACTAGGGGCTTCTTTTGGCCCACCTGGCCAGAGCCCACCTGCTTGGCCTGCTCAGGGCCTGCAATCTCCCCTCTGGCCTGGCCACTCACCAGCATTCTCTTTCCTGGTCAGCACAACCCCCCTTCCCACATTCCCCCAGAAGTCTCTCCCTGGCCCAGCCGTCGTGGCGTCGCCCCTGAGGCTCTCGCCAACTCAACATCAACCTCCTGGTGGTTCAACGCTTTTCCTTGGTTTGCAACCAGATTTTTCTCTCCTAGAGCGTTTCATACATATTTATGTTTATATAGAATACAGAACTTTCTATTTTTTATAGAAATGACATCATACCGCATGACCTTCATTTGCAACTCACTTTTTTCCCCCCTTGTCTTGGATCTTGTTTTTCATCAGTGTGGTCTTTTCAAAAGGTCTTTTCAAAAGCTCTTAGAGGGGGCTTCCCTGGTGGCGCAGTGGTTGAGAGTCCACCTGCCGATGCAGGGGACACGGGTTCGTGCCCTGGTCCGGGAAGATCCCACATGCCGTGGAGCGGCTGGGCCCGTGAGCCATGGCCGCTGAGCCTGCACGTCCGGAGCCTGTGTTCTGCAACGGGAGAGGCCACAACAGTGAGAGGCCCGCGTACAGAAAAAAAAAAAAAAAAAAAAAAAAGTTCTTAGGGGAACTATGCAAACTGTGTATCCCATTTCCCCCAGTATGGACAATGCTGCACTGGGAATCTTTGTATAATTCTCTTTCCAGAGTGATACCAAGAATAGGGGTTGTGCAGTCAAAGGGCATGTGCTTCCCACATTTGGATAGGTCCTGCGCAATGGCCCTCTAAAGAAGGATACCAACTTACACTCCCACCAAAAAGATACAAGGTTAGTCATCTACCCAACCCTCTCAGCACTGAATGTTTGCCAACCTGATGGGCGAATAAACCCCTGACATCCCTTCAGTGGGGAGAGCGTGAGTTTCACATGCTTCCTGGACATCTGTGTTTCTTTTTTTTTTTTAATTTATTTATTTAATTAATTTATTTTTGGCTGCGTTGGATCTTCGTTGCTGCACGCAGGCTTTCTCTAGTTGCGGTGAGCAGGGGCTACTCTTTGTTGTGGTGCACAGGCTTCTCATTGCGGTGGCATCTCTTGTTGCGGAGCACGGGCTCTAGAGCGCAAGTTGTGGCGCACGGGCTTTGTTGCTCTGCGGTATGTGGGATCTTCCCGGACCAGGGCTCGAACCCATGTCCCCTGCATTTGCAGGCAGATTCTTAACCACTGTGCCACCAGGAAAGCCCCATTTGTGTTTGGTCTTGGTCCGTGAATTCTGTGTAGCTGTTCTTTGTCCTTTTTCTATTGTGTTCTTCGATTTTTTCTTACTCATTTGTACAGGGCCTCACTTCTTTGTTTGCCTTCCCCACACTCCCCCTCCTCCTTCCCTGTTTTATTTTTTTCCATGACTGGCATCCAACATATTATATGTTTATTTCTTCATTGCCTGTCCCTCCCTGCCCTGTTAGAATGTTAGAACCAGGAGGGCAGGGGTTTTGTCGTTTGTTCATGCTAGCGTTTCCAGCACCAGGACAGCGCTGGGCACATAGTAGGCACCTCCTAATTAATCTGTGAATGAATGAATGGATGGATGAATGAATAATAACCTTTTATCTGTTATTTGTTTTTCAGATATTTTCTCCATGTCTGCTACTTGCTCTTTACCTTCATTTATGGTGAGTTTGAGTGTACAGAAAATTTTAATTGATGAGGTCAAATCTTTCAGTATTTTCACATGTGGCTTTTGTGTTCTGCATTTTGCTTCAGGCTTTTTTACCCCAAAGTTATAAGCATATTCTGGTGTATATTTTCCCTAAGACTTTTATATTTTGGTAGTATTTTGAATGATTTATTCCACGTGGAATGTATTTTTGTGAATGGTATGAGATATGGATCAAAAATTTTTTTTTACTTGAACAGCCAGTTCTACTCTTGTTGTATATTGAAGAGTCCGATCTTTGCTCTGTTGGTTTGAAATGCTGCCTTTATCATTACTGGGTGTTTGGATTTCTAATAGATTCCACTGATCCATTTGTATATTACTATACCAGAACCACTCTTTCAAAACCACTAGACTTTTTTTTTTTTTTTTCTTTGCGGTACGCAGGCCTCTCACTGTTGTGGCCTCTCCCATTGTGGAGCACAGGCTCTGGACGTGCAGGCTCAGTGGCCATGGCTCACGGGCCCAGCCGCTCCGCGGCATGTGAGATCTTCCCAGACCGGGGCACGAACCTGTGTCCCCTGCATTGGCAGGTGGACTCTCAACCACTGCGTCATCAGGGAAGCCTAAAACCACTAGACTTTTGTAGTTTATTTTTCTATCAAGTGAGATGGGTCTCCCCTCTCTGTTCTTCTTTTTTTTTTAAATATTTATTTATTTATTTGGCTGCTCTGGGTCTTAATTGTGGCCCGCGGGATTTTGGGGCTCTTAGGTCTCTTAGCTGCGGCATGCGGGATCTGGTTCCCTGACCAGGGATCAAACCCGGGCCCCCTGCACTGGAAATGTGGAGTCTTAACCATTGGACTGCCAGGGCATTCCCTACATTTCTTTCTTGTTCCATTGAAAGGGCAGGACCCCCAGAACATGGCACAGCGGCTGTCCTGGGGGGCTTGCTTATCCTGTTCCTCCTTCATGGAGATGATCCCAGAGTGTCACTATTCAGTAGGAGGTTTGCTGGAGTTAAGAAGACTTGTAGTTTTCTGTTTCTATTGTTCTAAGAATTTCCTGTTATCTTGGATGAGTGTTAAATGGTATCAGGTTTTTGACCAGCCTTCTTGGTGTGGTGGAGACTGGGGTGTTGGCTAGGCCCACGGCTGCCCAGGATAACCCAAAGCCTTCCTGGCACTTAGGTGTGGCCAAGTGACCACGGTCTGGCCATAGGGCTATAAGCAGAAGTGACTGCAACTTCCCTGAAGTGAAGGGAGCCAGAGCAGAGGGAAGGGTGGCCTAGGAGGCCAGCCCACTTTCCCACACTCATGAGCCTCTTGTTCCGTACTTATTTACATTATTACACAGGGACAGCCCTTCATAATTTCCAAACTGCTTTCCTGGATGGCGGCTCATTCAATTCCCACAATAGCCAGACGAGGGCCCTTCCCAGGATGCGGCTGAAGCTGGGGTGACGTGACTCACCAGCCTGCCCACAAGGGGGATGCCCAGCTTGGCTCTGGTGTGGGGCACCCCTGTGGTCAGGACTGGGGCCCTTTGTGAGAGGCTCATGGGGCTCTGGGGTTGGCCCTGGGGCAGGAGAGTTCCGCAAAGACGTGGGCGGGAAGGAGTGCTGCTCTGGGCTGCTTGAACAAGATTGTCCTCCCCAGCGGCCCCTGCTGTGGACTTGACCTTGCAGGACTCACTTCCCCTCTCTGGGCCTCTGTTTCCTCATCTGATGAAAATCCCTGGGGTGAGGCCTGGGCAAGGGAAAGGCAGGCAGGACTTTGCACTTTGTGAGGTCCCACCAACACAGCAGGGCGGGTGTCTTCCCCTTTCCAGTGAGCGCTGCTGGGCAGCCCCTCTGTGTGGGCGGGTGGTGGGCAGGCGGTGGGCAGGCGTGGTGAGTCATGTCACCCCAGCCTCCCTGACCCCGGCCCTATGCCCAGTGGCACCGGTAGGCAGAGAGGGCAGTGGGCCGGCGACAGCCGCGTGCGGGGAGTGGGGGGCTCCAGTGGGTAGCAGGCCCTGGGGGCTCAGCAGGGCTCCTGAGAGGGAGTCAGCTCTCCCCTAGGGTTACCGAGGGGGCTTCCTGGAGGCAGAGGTGAGGTGGGCTCCCCTCTGAGCCAAGGTGGAGGCGGTTCCCCAGCCCCTGGAGGATGGAATCTGGCCCCTCTCATTTGTAATCACGCGTGAGATCCCGCTCCCTTCGGGTGGGTAAGGGGAGTGCCTGCTGTCCACAAGATCAGAGGCTGCCAGGGGCCACGGGGAAAGACAGTGCATCAGGCCTGCTCCCATCTCTGGGCAGTATCTCCTGCAGGCCGTGGGTCGGGGGGTCGGGGCCCAGGCCCACCTTGGCTGTTTTTGGAGTGGCAGGGCCAACGCACAGAGCACAGGGACTTTGTGCGGAAAGAAAGGGCTGGCATCCCAGCCCGAGCACACGGGGGAAAACCTTCGAGCCTCAGTTTTTTCATCTGCAAAACAGGGAGAATGAGTAATTCCTGTCTCTTAAATTGATGTAAAACCGATAAGGATGTGGTGGAACGTGGCTAGTTAGCACATGGTAGGTCACAAGAAGTGTGAGTTTGAAAACATTGCCAAGTGGTTTTTTTTTTGGCTGTGCCACACTGCTTGCAGGATCTTAGCTCCCCGACCAGCGATGGAACCCAGGCCCCCTGCCGTGGAAGCACGGAGCCCTAACCGCTGGACCACCAGGGGTAAGGTCCCCGCCAAGTGGTTCTTGCTTTCAGCCAGAATGAGGCAACGCCCAGATGCCTGGGGCTGCTGGAAGAGAGTCAAGGAAGCCCCTGGGGTCTCGAGTGGGGCTGCAGAAGGCAGGCACCAGCCGTATCCAGCGCCGGTCTGGCCTCCAGGACCTGGGGAGTCTGGGAGAGCTTCTGGGTGGCTCCCAGTGGGGCCCATCAGCAAAGTGGACGCTCTGGTCTGGAGTCTGAGGCCTGGGCAGAGGGGCCTGGTGGGTGGAGAAGGGGCAGGGGAGTGTACTTCTGGGGCCTGGGGAGCTACCAAAAATCTTGTTCTACCTGGTGAGCATCCTGTGCCGGATCCTGTCTAGGTCATGTTTGCCATCCCCCTGCCTCAAGGAGGGGCTTCAGTGCCCAGAGGGAAAAGGCTCTGGGGCAACTACCCTATGGGGGGGCGGGGAAAGTTCTGCATTCTGACCTTGGTCTCTCATGGTGCTGGTTTCCTCTCACCCCTTCTGCCTTAATGGACAAGTGCCTCAGGATGAGGGTAGGCCTGGCTGGGGCTGAGCTTGGGGTGGACCCTGGTGCCCAGGAAGCGGTGGCTGAGGTCCTGCTCTGGCCGAGGCTGCCCACCGCCTCTGCCCACAAGGTGTGTGTCCCAGGCTGGAGAGGCACCTGTGCTGGGTCTGGAATGGGTGTGGAGCCGCAGGGCAGGATGGAGGGTGCTCCCAGAGACCCTGGCACGAGGAGAAATCAGCAGGGGCTGGGTTAGGGCACAGGGAAGTTTTCCCGGAGAAGGTGGTGTCAGCGATCTGGGGACAGGGAACAGCAAGGGCAGAGTTTGGAAGTGGGGATGCAGAGTGGGACGGGGTCATGGTGAGCCCTCAAGGCCAGGCCCAGGAGTGGGGTCTGGCCCGTCACCGCACGTGGTCTCTGAGCAGGGAGAGGTGGGCTCCACACCCAGGCAGGTGCTGCCATCAGGGGCCCCAGCCCTTCCTGTCCACACGAGGAGGCTGCAGTCCTGGGGGGGGGGCTTGTCCAGGGTCACCCGCTGAGATTGGAGCCAGGCTGCCAGCACCAGGGGCTGTGCCTCAGCTCACTGCCCCATCCACCTCCCTCGGCCGCCTCTGCCAGAAACGGTATATTTAGTAAAAAGACTGAAGATGGCAAGCAGCCTGAAGAGGCGGGGAGGAGAGAGGGGCTGGGGGAGGAGGGGGCGGGGAGGGGAGGGGTGGGGAGGAGTAGGGGAGATCCGCCTGAGAGGAGAAAGCCCGAGCACTAGCATGGGTGAAGGGAGCCGAGAGAGAAGGAAGAGAGGCAGGTGGCTTCCCAGCTGCAGGCCCTTCTGGATGCTGCACGAGATGCCTCCCCGGGGCACTGCCCCTGCCTTTCTGTGGGTCCTCCTATGGGGTCCAGGCAGGGACAGCACATCCTCCCTGGCCCTCCTGTGTCCCTGGCGTCCCTCCCTCGCCCTCAGCACCCAGACCATCAGTGGGGAAGCTCCAGCTGCCTGGGTCCCTGGCCTAATTACTCTTGTCTTTGGAGCTGCACCCTGGGGCCTGGGGCCGCATTCTGGCCTCCTGCCCTCCCCACTGCCAGGTGATCTTGCAGCCGCATAATGGCAGGAACACCGGACATCTGGCCGTGCCTGGCCCCTGCAGGCTCTGGGAAGCTGGCCTAGGTCACTCCTGCCTCTGCCTGGCCTAGCCTCCAGGGGCCTTTCCTGTCTCAGACTAAATTGGAGACCTGCCCCTGCCCCTGCCCCTGGGGGAACTGAGGCAGGCACTCCTTGCCCAGACCTGGCTGTGTGTGAGTCATGCTGGTGAGAGTTACACTCCAGAAGGGAGCAGGGGCAGCAGGGAGAACCTTTCCTGGATGGGATGCTCGAGAAGGGGCTGCTGAGGCCGCGGCCTGGCTCCTTGGGCAGCTCTGGCTGGGCCGCCCTTTCCCTGGAGCCAGGGTTCCTGACTTGGGGCAGTGGATGGGCTCCAAGGGATTGCGTTGGTAGGGATGACACAAAGCCCAGCTCATAGTGAGGTGTCCCTGGGACACCTAGCACAGTGCCTGATACCCAGGGGGGCACTTACCACTAATATGGGCCATCTTGTTCAACCTCAAGGTGACATCCCCGCCAAAGAACAGCACTGATGATGGGACCACCTTGCAAGTTGTGTGTGTGAATGTGTGTGTGAGTGTGAATGTGTGTGTTAGTGTGTGTGAGTGTGTGTGTGAATGTATGTGTGTGTGTGTGTGTGTGTGTGTGTGTGTGTGTGTGTGTGTGTGTGTGAGGCTCCAGAGAGGAATCGCCCTGCTTGGACCCTCACCAGGAGGAGAGCCAGCTTTTTTCTGTGGCAGCGCAGACAGGGTGGGGCAGCCAGGCAGGGAAGGGGACTGTCACATACATCTGAACTATCTGAGTGAGAAATGATCCTGGGCACTTGTATCCAGACCAGACGGTGTTCCGTGTTAAAGGGGGCGTGGTGCCGGTGGGCAGGGGCAAGTCTCGGGGGGTGCGGTCAGGTGTGAAGGTTGGCGGGCAGCACAGGCATGTGGGTGTCTGTGAGACGACGCAGTAGGCCCCGGAGCCAGGTCTGTGGATTGGCCCCTGGAGCCACTGGGGCAGGACCGCTCGTGGAGGGGCTTCTGGGGGCTGTCCTGGGGCTGGGAAGCCGCTTCCCAGTGGCGTGTGCAAGTGTCCATGGGTGATGGGAAGGGGCTTGGCTTTGAACATGTGTGATGCGTGTGACAACGTGTGTACAAGGACGGGGTGTTAGTGTGTGTCTGTGTGTCTATATGTGCCTGTGGATATCCAGGGCGACTCTCTGAGCCGTGATGGCTTCAGCTTTATCAGGAGCTGTCATGTTCAAGGGCAGCGTAATCTGATGTGGGGACCTAATCCTCCCTAATCCTTTCCGGGCATTTTCTCTCTGGCTTCAGACCCCCAGCCATCTGTGCTGCTCTGACCCCAGCCTCGGCCCACAGCTCCTCTCTGGCTGTGGCCCCCGTGGGCGACTTCAATTCTCTGCCCTTTGCCCTCACAATGTCCCTCTTCCAGTTGTAAAACCAAGTCGTGGGGTGGCGGGAGTGCACGCAGCAGCCGGCATCCCTCGCCGGCTCCTGAGTCCCCGGTCGTGTGGAGTGGGTGCCCAGGCAGGGCCGGGGGCAGGAGGGAGGGGAGGAAAGCTTGGGCCTCCTCCTTCTCCTAGTCAGCCCAAAGCCGGGAGCCCTCCTCCTCTGCTCTGTTCATAATTCCTGACCCTGGATTCCACCTCCACTTTCCCTGCCAGCCCTGTGCAGTCACGGTCCCCTGACCTCCCTGTGGCCACAAGCCATTCTCCACCCACAGCTGGAGGGGCTGTTCTGTTTGGGTTGCCCCACTTAATCAAGACCCTCCAAGGATTCCTATTGTCCTTTTAATCAAATCAGACTCACACAGGCTGACCAGACCCAACAGGAGCTGGCTGTGCGGCTGCTGGGACCTGTCTCTCCAGTCATCCGCCCAGCAACTCTTGGGGCCTGCCAGCTTGTTCCACCCCAGGGCCTTTGTCCCTCCCCTCTCCCCGTACCTCCACTTGCTGGCTTGGACTGCTCTTCCCTGCCCCCTTCCTGACCGACCCCTTCTCATCCCTCAAATTACAGCTCCAAGGCCACTCCCCCCAGAGGCCTCCCCCTGCTCTCTCTCTTTCCCCTCTGGGGCTATATCCACAGCACCTACCCTTATATGACATTAGCTCATTTTTTTTTCCCTTCCAGTTTTATAGACACATAACTGACATACAGCACTGTATATGTTTACAGCGTACACCCTCATGATTTGACTTACATACATCGTGAAAAGATGACCACAGTGAGTTTGGTGACTATCCATCATCTTATATAGATATAGAACTAGAGAAACAGAGAAAATATATTTTCTCCTTGTAAGGAGAACTCAGGACTTACTCTCCTAACAACTTTCATGTATAACATGCAGCAGCGTTAATTACATTTATCATGTTGGAGGTTACCTCCCTAGCACTTATTTACATCATAACTGGCAGCTTGTACTTTTTGACTGTCTTCATCCCCTCCCCTGCCAACTCCCCACGCCTGGCAACCACAAATCTGATCTACTTTTCTGTGTGTTTGTTTGTGTGTTTTTTTTGGAAGTATGATTGAACTACAACATGATGTTCGTTCCTCTTACACAATAGAATGATTCCATATCGCTATGCATTTCAAAAGGATCACCACCATAGTCTAGTTACAACCTGTCCCCCTACAAGGATATTACAAAATTATTGACTGTGTTCCTCACACTCTTCATTTCATCGCCGTGACTCATATATTTTGCAACTGAAAGTTTGTACCTCTTAACCTCCCTCACCTATTTCTCTCCTCCCCCCATTATTTATTAAATTTATTATTAAATTTATTAACATTTATTATTATTTTAGTTTATTATTTTTATTTCTGTTATTTAATAATAAATTTTATTTTATTATTAAATTTTAAATTTACCACTCTCGTTTCTGTTTCCCCACTGGAAGGTCAGCCCCATGAGGGCAGAAAACTGATCTGTCCTGTTCGTGGTGCAGCCCTAGCACCCAGAACGGAGCCTGGCTCTGAATACCCAGTGAGCGTATGAGTGCTGGGACCTGAGGGAAGCCAGCGGCACTCTGTGAGCCCAGGGCCTCTGAGCTGTGCTGGCAGAGCTCGCTCTTTTTTTTTTTTTTTTTTTTTTTAGTGAAGAATGCCTTTTATTTATTTGTTTTTTATTTAATTTTTTTAAATTGAAGTATAGTTGAGTTTCAATGTTGTGTTAATTACTGCTGTACAGCAAAGAGATTCCGTTACACATATATACATTCTTCTTCATATTCTTTTCCATTATGGTTTATCACATATTGAATATAGTTCCCTATGCTATACAGTAAGACCTTGTTGTTTATCCTTTCTGTATATACCAGTTTGCATCTGCTAATCCCAAACTCCCAATCCAACCCTCTCCCACCCCCTTCCCCCTTAGATGACAGGGCTCCCTCTCGAACCCAGGACACCTAGCTCCCTGCACAAGTTACAAGGGGGCTCTTCCCCTCACATGCTGGCATGTTTACTCTCTGGAACCATCCTCTGCTCTGGGGACCTGAGGGTATCTCTTCTGCCCTGGAGCAGGGCAAGTTGGGGGTGAAGGGTGCGGCAGGGCCCCATCCTGACACTGACCTTTGTCCAACGTTGTGGGTTTTCAACTGTAATCAACTTCCTGTTTGACGGCTAGCTGAGGGCATAGGGACAAGTCACCACATCTCCAGAGATGCATCATTGGTCTCCCACCGTGAGCTGTGCTCTGTGCTTCCCCATGGCCTGTGCATCCCCAAGGAGTCTGTAGCTGAGCTGAGGAGAGAGCACTGATGACCTAAAAATAGCAAGGTCCCGTGAGAGCACAGCCTGCGTGGCCAGAGCCCAGCACAGAGATAGGAGGGCTTGGGTGAGGGTGGAAGGTGGATGGGAAGAGCCTGGGAAGGCGGGGTGGGGACCTGGATTCCAGAGGCAGGAGGGACACAGAATTGTGAGTTCAAACTCTGGCTCTGCCATCTACTAACTGTGACAGTTTGGGTTAAGTCCGTTAGCCCCTTGGTGCCTGGGTTTCCCCATTTGTATTTGGGGTACCAATCATTCCCACCCCTTAGGGCTCCTTGCAGTTTAAATGCAGTAACTCCTGTAAAGGTCTTAGAACGGGGCCAGGCACAGGGCAAGCGCTGATGAGTGTTAGCTGTGTGGTTGTCATGATAAAGAGAGACGAGACCTGGCAGGAGGTGTGCGCTGGTGGAGGGGTGGATGCAGACACAAGTGGGCCCAGACGCAGGGCAATCGAGTGGTTGAAGCCCAGGTTCCAAACACAGTGCTCCCATTTACAGGCTGGGTGGCCTTTGTTCAGCCACCTGTAACCCCTTTAGGCCTCGGTTTCCCCATCTGCAAAGTGAGGGTAACGATGCCGCCCCCAAGCCCTGAAGCTTAGAGGCAGTCATGCCTAGAAGACACCTAGAATAGTGCTAGTAATTGCTATTGTTTAAGAAGGCACAGAGAGGTTAAATCACTTGCCCAAGGCCACACAGCAAGGAAGCAGCCCAGCTGTGTCTGAGCCAAGGCAATGTGGCTCCAGAGCCCCCGTGGCTCCCTGATGCACACCACTGTTGCCATTGCCCCACTGTTCATGGTATTGCTGGTCTTCATGGGAGTGGCCCAGCCTGGTCTTTGATGGAGGTAAAGGTGTCAGGGGTGATGGGATGGGAAGGAGTAGTCTCTGGATCCTCTGGGCCTCGAAGTCCCCTTGCTCCTTCTCACACTGCACCCACCTCTGGCTGTGGGGAAGCCCTGTGACCGCAGTGTGGTCACATTTCTGAGAATCCCACACCGCTTGCCCAATCGTTACCACTAGTGACAGAGCTCTTCCTTAGCAACCTATCCTCTCCCCTTCTTGGCTACCTGGGCTCAAGCCAAGGGCCCCTCTGGCTGACAGGTGGGAACGGGACCAGTTTAATCACGGCGGTGGCCATGGGTTGGGGGCCAGGGGTGTGCTGGGAGTGGGTGCCTGACGGGGGAGAGACCAGGGAGGCGGGGTCTCCTCTAGCTGCAACCCCAGGCACATCTAGGGGTGCAGCCAAACCCAGATCCCCTTGATGGACATGCCCATGGAGCAGGCAGGGACCCCAACAAGCCGAGCCATCTCTGGCCTTGGCAATGGGTTGGGCTCTCCCAGATTCCCTTCCTCAGGGCTGTGGCCACCTCTCCCCTCTGTGCCTCAGCCTCCTTTCTTTTCTTCCTTTTTTTTAAGTTAAAATTATTTAGAGTTTTATTCTATTTATTTCTTTTTATACAGCAGGTTCTTATTAGTTATCTATTTTATACATATTAGTGTATACATGTCAATCCCAATCTCCCAGTTCATCCCCCCCCAACTTTCCCCCCTTGGTGTCCATACGTTCGTTCTCTACATCTGTGTCTCTATTTCTGCCCTGCAAACTGGTTCATCTGCACCATTTTTCTAGATTCCACATATATGCGTTAATATACAGTATTTGTTTTTCTCTTCCTGACTTACTTCACCCTGTATGACTCTCTAGGTCCAACCACGTCTCTACAAATGACTCAGTTTTGTTCCTTTTTATGGCTGAGTAATATTCCATTGTATATATGTGCCACACCTTCTTTATCCATTCGTCTGTCAATGGTCAGCCTCCTTTCTTTTTTCTTTTTTTTTTTTTTTTGCGGTATGCGGGCCTCTCACTGCTGTGGCCTCTCCCGTTGCAGAGCACAGGCTCCGGACACACAGGCTCAGTGGCCATGGCTCACGGGTCCAGCCGCTCCACAGCATGTGGGATCTTCCTAGACCGGGGCACGAACCCGCGTCCCCTGCATCGGCAGGCGGACTCTCAACCACTGCGCCACCAAGGAAGCCCCAGCCTCCTTTCTTGATGGGAGACTGTGGCAGGAGGGAGAACCAGACCCCACAGAAGCGCATCACGCCAAAGCTGGAAGGGACCGCAGGGCTGCCCTCAAGACTCTGGCGTCTACTTCCTGCATCACACTTTTTAACATCTTTGGGTACCATCTGTACCATCCAACTCAGTTTTCACAAACCTAAAATTTATTTTTAAAGGAAACTATATCATTACTCTTGGTGAATAACCATGAGTACAAGATGGTCCCCCAAATTAATATTCAAACAGTGACATCAGCTCCCTGAGGGCAGTGGTTTGTGATTTATTGCTGTATCTCCAGAACCCAGAACAGTACCTGACATATAACAGGTACTCAACATATATTTTTTGAATGAAGGGCCGAGTAAATTAATAAATATAGAAAAGAATGTGTGACCTGGATGTGGATGCTTAGA
Organism: Mesoplodon mirus; assembly: GCF_964341445.2. NCBI lineage: Eukaryota > Metazoa > Chordata > Mammalia > Artiodactyla > Ziphiidae > Mesoplodon > Mesoplodon mirus. The sequence continues at coordinate 14,773,601 of NC_138990.1, read as the reverse complement.
GAAGGTTTGGAGCCTTTGTTAAAACAAGGAAAAGCAGGGACTTCCCTGGTGGTGCAGTGGGTAAGAATCAGCCTTCTAATGCAGGGGACATAGGTTCTATTCCTTGTTAGGGAACTAAGATCCCACATGCCATGGGGCAACTAAGCCCCTGCGCCACAACTGGAGAGCCCACGTGTTGCAACTACTGAGCCTGCATGCTCTGGAGCCCACGCACCACAACTAGAGAGAAGGCTGCGTGCTGCAACGAAAGATCCCGCATGCCGCAACTAAGACCCTACGCAGCCAAATAAATAAATAAATATTTTTTTAAAAATGAGGAAAAGCGAGTATTTGAGAGGCATGAAAGCCACACCAGCCCCAAATGGAGATTTTCTTCTTCTTCTTCTTTTTTTTTTTTTTTTTCGGTACGCGGGCCTCTCACTGTCGTGGCCTCTCCCGTTGTGGAGCACAGGCTCCGAACGCGCAGACTCTGTGGCCATGGCACACAGGCCCAGCCGCTCTGCGGCATGTGGGATCTTCCCAGACCGGGGCACGAACCCATGTCCCCTGCATCGGCAGGCGGACTCTCAACCACTGTGCCACCAGGGAAGCCCTCTTCTTCTTTTTTTAAAATTTATTTTATCAAAGTATAGTTGATTTACAATGTTGTGTTAATTTCTGCTGTACAGCAAAGTGATTCAGTTATACATATATATATACACACACATATATATATACATTCCTTTTCATATTCTTTTCCGTTATGGTTTATCCCAGGATATTGAATATAGTTCCCTGTGCTATGCAGTAGGACCTTGTGGTTTATCCATTCTCTATATAATAGTTTGCATCTGCTAATCCCAAACTCCCAATCCATCCCTCCCCATCCCCCCACCCCTTGGCAACCACAAGTCTGTTCTCCAGGAGATTTTCTTCTGCATGTATCCATCGTCCAGGAGAGGGTCCTCAGCAAGGCTGTCCCAGTGATGGGACACATGCGTGTGGGGACAGACACCAGCCCCCTCAGCCACATGTGGCCACTTCTGAGTCTACCTTGCTGAGGGCTGGCTGCCTAAGAGGACTCTCTCCTTTACCGGCCCCTCCCCGCCTTCCCCGCTGTGCTGGACAGGGCCATCTTCGCAGAGCATGGAGTCACTGTCCTCGCCTGGCAGGAGCCTGTGGGAGTGGCCACCATGCCACTTGGGCAGAGGCCTGGCACAGGAAGCCTGACGTCATCCTGACTCATGGCTCAGGCGGGCTGGGGATGGTTGTCACTTGTCACTCTCACCTTCACACCTGCCTTGACCTAAGGATCATAGTCACACCATTCATCCCATCCTCTCTCCCCGGAGCATCTGCTTGGGGTATGGGTTTGGAAGGAGGAGGGAGGACAACACAAGAACACAACACAACGCTTCGGGCTTCTGTGGAAGGGAAGTCGCTCTGCATGGGGCTGGGGGCGGGGTGGGGGCAGGGAAAGACCCCGAAACCCAAAGGCAGGAGGCTAGTGACACGTAAACAGCCATCAAAATAGATGGTTACAAACAAGAATGACACAGAATCATCATTTGTTCCAGTTGGGTATTTTAATTCAAAAAAAAAAGCTGAGCCCCAAACTTGCTTGATAGTGTCAGCTCTGTAACAGCCAGACCAGGGAAACAAAGCCCCCCCAAACCCGAGTATGGCACCATCCCCCATCCCTGGCCCCTGCTGTCCCTTTACCACCTGGTGAAGAGGAGTGGGGTCATCCCTCCGGGACCTGCGACCTGTGGGGCAGCCAGTGTAACGGAGACCCCTCCTCACCCGTTTCTCCACCCACGTGTCCAGAACCCTGCCTCATCTCTGCTGGGAAATGGTGGTCCTTGAGGAGGTGGCAGAGGGGGAGAGACATCCCGGGGCCATGACTCACCAAGGGTGGGGGGATCTTTAGTCAGAGAAGTGGGCGTGGGACTTGGGTTCCATCTTCTTCCCACTCTCTCCTTACCCCGAGCTTGGACTTTCACCCAGTTATGAGGGTGGGCGTTTCCCTAGTTTGGGAATAGGGGAAAGAGGCCAAGGGGAGCCCCTCCTTCATGGCTAAGTCAGGCCTCCTTGAGCCTGTGTTCCAGAGCTGAAAAGGGGACACCCCAAAGCCAGTGGCATTGATGGGGGTACATACATGTAGTCACCTTGGGCGGAAATCACTGGTCCTGGCCAGAGCGCTGGACAGGGCAACTGGGCACTGTATCACTAGCACAAACCTTTGCCAACACACTCCCACTCCCACGTGGGACTTCCCGGCAAGGTGCACGCCATTCTCCCCAGGAGGGGAAGAGGCTCAGCCCGGCGTGGGAGTCCAGGGTCTGGAGCCCCTACGCAGCTGGACTGAATTTCACCCCTGAGCTAGGATCCCAGCTGGCCAGTCCTCTCTGCTCCTCCCCGTGGAGCTGGAAGCCCATGTCTCCCAGCAGAGCAGCCCCATGGGTCAGCAAGACTGGACCTGCTATCCTTTTGTGTGCTCTGTAATTTATCCCTGGAGCCAGCCATTAAGTCATTTGCCGGGCTGATGCCAACGATAAGAGCCCGAATCAGTCGCTGGGACCTGTGGCCCAGACTCCTTGGCTCTGTTGTGGGCTCTGCCGCATCAGCCTCCAGACTGGCCTGGGAGGGAGGGATGGAACATTGCAGGTGTCCGGGCACTGCCACAGCCTCAGAGCCTCGGAACCAGTGTAGATGAGCAGATGGCCTATTATACACTCCCATCTTACAGGTGGGAACACTGAGGCCTGAGAGGGTGAACTGCCCCAGGACTCTTTGGAGTCCTTGCGGCTTCTCTCCCCCGCATCCCCTCTCCCTCGCAGCACACACAAGCTACCAGCTCTGTCTCCAGCAACAGATGATGCTCCAACACACACAAACAGACACATCAACACACTATGGGGAAGAGTTTACAGTTTACACAATCCAAGTGCAGGGCTTGGGGGTCCACGACGGCTCCTAGTGGTAGCCCTCCAAGACAGTCTGGACCTAGAGGTCTGCAGTAGGGCTGGAAGAGTCTTACAAAGGGCACAGAGTAGTGACTCAGGGGAGTGGGGGCCTTGGGGGTTGGGTTCTGAAATCCCATGCAGCTAAGGCGGGGATGGGGGTGGCTCCCACTCCAGGGCACTGTCCCCACGTACCTGAATGTCCCTGCTTCGGAGGAGTTCAGCTGCCAACATCTCTTGCCCCAGTGCAGGGGCCCAGATCCTCCCCCACACACCTGGGGGCCCCAGGGCTGGCAGCTGAGTCTGGGGCAGGCAGAAGGGATGTGGATTAACTCGCTTCCCAGGTCTGTGCACTGATGGGCTGGGCCAGCTGGGGAGGGACTGTCTCTACACGTCAGATGTACACAACTTTTTCAGCCTATGAGACAAGTTATGAAAGTTCAGTGACTTGTATTTAATGCTGACCTACTGCTATAAATTATTCTATATTTATATGACCTCAGAGACTCTTCTGGACTAGGATAGTCTCCCTCCAGCGTCCGACATCCAGTGCCAGCCCCAGAGCGTGGGGCAGATTTGTATATTTATTTGTCCATTCGGTAGGCTTACGAACCGGTAGGCTTAACTGCTCATCGCCTTGCTCCAGTCCAGTCCTGGGTCCCTGCTGTCCAGGGGGTCCACTGCAGGCCTAGGGAGGACTGGGGTGGGGGTGGGGGAATGGTGGGCGGAGAGAGTGGGGGAGGCAGATTCTGGTAGTTCTCCCTCTTCCTCTTGGTGAGGCTCCTGAAATTCCCACAAGGCCCCAGGGAGAGCCCAGCAGCGTCAGCAGAGTTCCCCTTCAGAGCTGGCCTGCGACTTGGGGAAGTGCTTCACCCTGGGCCCCTGGGGTTTCCCTGGGCTCCAGGGGAAGAAGCTTTGTCCTGTTAATAACTGGAAAGTCGTCACGGGCCCCCTGCTTCCCACCATGCCAAGGCCCAGAGGTCCTCCTCATGCCAGTGCTTAGGGTCTTGGGCTCAGAGGACGACGTTCTGGCCTAGCTTGGCCACTGAGCAGCTGCAAAACCCCGAGTGCTGGTCTCAGCCATGAAACGGGGGAGGGGGAGGGGAAATAAAGCCCCTCCGGCCCAGGGTCTCTAAGCAGAAGAGAAAAGGTACATCAAAGCACGGCTCCCCATCCTCCAGTGCGGAAATCATCCGTGGCAACAGACAGAAGTCAATTTTTGTTGTATCAGATTCCTGGGAGGGGGGAAACCCTAGGAGGGGTAAGGGAACAGGGGAAAGGGAGAGGAAGCAGGGCGAGGGGCACCACGGGCTCCGAGATCTCTGGGGATGCGGACGTGTATCTATCTGAGTAGCCGGGTGCCCGAGCACCGAGCGGCGCGAAGCAGGTCCAAGGGTGGGAGCGCTCGGGAAGAGTCCTGGGGCGCAAAGGTGGGAGGGGGGCGTTTGGGCAAACACCTTCCCTTCAGAGCTGGTGCCCGGCTTCCTCTCCCAGTGCACCCCCTCCCCCCAGCCGGTCCTAGTCCCGGGCCCGCCCAGCCTGAGCCCCGCGTGAGGCCGCGGGGGCGGCGCCGGCGCCTTCCTGCTTTGCCCTTATATGGTGACCCGGGAGGCCGGCCCACGGCTACTTAAGCCCCAGCGCTGGAGAGAGCGCTCAGAACAGACGGTTCGGGCAGCGTGGCCGCCGCGGGAGTCCGGAGCGCTCCCGGGGAGAGGGGGAAGGAGAGGAAGAGGTGCGGGAAGAGGGGAGAGGAGGCTGCCCGGGGCCGGCAGACATGGGGCTGGAGGCGGCGCGAGAGCTGGACTGCTCGGCGCTGGGCGCGCTGCTGCGGGAGCCGCGGGAGGCTGAGCGCACGCTGCTGCTCGACTGTCGCCCCTTCCTGGCCTTCTGCCGCCGCCACGTGCGCGCCGCGCGGCCGGTGCCCTGGAACGCGCTGCTGCGGCGCCGCGCGCGCGGCCCCCCTGCCGCCACCCTCGCCTGCCTGCTGCCTGACCGCGCGCTGCGGGCGCGCCTGGCCCGCGGGGAGCTGGCGCGGGCCGTGGTGCTGGACGAGGGCAGCGCCTCGGTGGCAGAGATCCAGCCCGACGGCCCGGCCCACGCGCTGCTTGCCGCGCTGCTGCACGAGACCGGCGCCGGGCCCACCGCCGTGTGCTTCCTGCAGGGTGAGCGCCGGCCCGCCCTCGTCCCCCGCCCCGTTCCCGACCCCCGCCGGGCCCTCCGGGCTAACCGTGTCTTGGTCCTCCTTGCAGGAGGCTTCGACAGCTTTCAAGCCTGCTGCCCCGATCTGTGCTCTGAGTCCCCCGGCCCCGCGATGCCACCAGAAAACAGCCGCCCCGACCCCAGGGGTCCCTCGTATGACCAGGTGAGTTGAGATCAGGGCTCCTTGTCAGTGTCATGCAGGGTAAGGCGCCTCTGGGGAAAGAGTCTGCCATTTGTGGATGCAGGAGCCTGTCCATGTCCACGGTCACCTAGGGGTGTGTGTGTGTGTGTGTGTGTGTGTTTCTGCCCCCAAGTGGGAGCACACCTTTGTGTGTGCCTGGCGGGCGTTGCTGGTGTGCATCTCTGTGAGTCTGCGTATGTCCTGTGAGCAGCATAATTTGGGGGTTTGAGGGGAATGTGTGTATCGTTGTGTGTGTATCTCCGTATGTCCCCTTGGGTCCTCCTGGTATTCCGGAGTCTGATCCTTAGTCAGGGATCCCTGGCTAAGAGCTCCTCTTGCCTGGGCCAGTCTGCCCTGTCTCTGTCCCGCTGGTGTTCAAGCCCTCCAGGCCTGGGCTGAGACCTCACCACTGTCCCTCCCCCTTCCCGTGCAGGGTGGCCCTGTGGAGATCTTGCCCTACCTGTACCTGGGCAGCTGCAGCCACTCGTCAGACCTGCAGGGGCTGCAGGCTTGCGGCATCACAGCCGTCCTCAACGTCTCAGCCAGTTGCCCCAACCACTTTGAGGGCCTGTTGCGCTACAAGAGCATCCCGGTGGAGGACAACCAGATGGTGGAGATCAGCGCCTGGTTCCAGGAGGCCATTGGCTTCATTGGTAAGAGGCGGGCCTCAGCCCCAGGACCTGGTGGAGCTCCAGGGGAAGGGGCTGGGGCACCTGTCTCCTTCCCTGCCCACCTTCCCGTCTGACCCCCCACCCCTCCCATTTCCCTTGCAGACTCGGTGAAGAACAGCGGAGGCCGGGTGCTGGTGCACTGCCAGGCGGGCATCTCGCGCTCCGCCACCATCTGCCTGGCGTACCTGATACAGAGCCACCGCGTGAGGCTGGACGAGGCCTTCGACTTTGTTAAGCAGCGCCGGGGAGTCATCTCCCCCAACTTCGGTTTCATGGGGCAGCTGCTGCAATTTGAGACTCAGGTGCTGTGTCACTGAGGCTGGGTCCCACCATGCTGGCTCCCCCAGGGCAGAGGCACACAGAGCTGCCTGATTCCTGGGGACAGTGGGGGCCCCAGTTCCCCACTGTCACCCTCACCTCAGGGAGACCCGTCCCTTCCTTGGAGTTCAAAAAGCCCCCAGGTGGGCACGCTGGGTGCAGGGATGCTGGACTTTCTTACCTGGTGCTCTTCTGCTGGGGGTTTGAGGGCCGGCCCTCATTCCTCATCCCGGAAGGAGGATGGACGGTGGGTCTGCTTCCCTCCTCCCCTGTCCTCTGACAAACCAACTGGACTCTACACCCACCACTCCCACTGGTCCGATTACCATGTTGGAGCCCTTGGCAGCCTGAGGACTCTAAGGAACAAGCTGTGACAACCAGGAGCCCTGTGTGGGGCTCGGGGAAGTGATGCGGATGCCGTGTCTGGACCTCTTGCTTGCGTGTGTACGTGAGCGTTTCACGCCTGTGTTGGCGCTGGAAAGTTGTGTTCAACTGACATTTAACACTCCCTCCCCCACTTCCTCCCAGCCCTGTGGGCGGGGGTGGGAAACTTAGCACTTTATATTTATACGGGACATTCAGGATGTGTCAATAAAATATTGTTTTGTTTAAGAAACAACTTCTCAAGTGTCTGATCTCAAGTCAGTGCCTGGGGAAGTGCTCAAAAGCTGTTTCTTTTTTTGATAAATTTATTTATTTATTTATTTTTGGCTGCGTTGGGTCTTCGTTGCTGCTTGTGGGCTTTCTCTAGTTGCGGTAAGCGGTGCCTACTCTTTGTTGCGGTGCGTGGGCTTCTCATTGCGGTGGCTTCTCTTGTGGAGCACAGGCTTAAGGCGTGCGGGCTTCAGCAGTTGTACCGCACGGGCTTAGCTGTTCCGCGGCACGTGGGATCCTCCAGGACCAGGGCTCGAACCCGTGTCCCCTACATTGGCAGGAGGATTCCTAACCACTGCGCCACCAGGGAAGTCCCCCAAAGCTGTTTCTTAATCAGACCTTCCCTTCCCTTGTGTGGCGGGGTCTGGGAAGTGGAAGGAGGAAGGTGCAGGGGTGACCTCACCGCGCAGCCCGGTCCTCCCTGTGCTGGTGTCCTTTCCTAGGCAGCCTTCTGTCTCCAGAGCTGAAAGTGATGGTTTCTGGGAGGCTGGCTCCAGCCTTATTCCAGTTACCAGCTTTGGTCCTGTGGGGGAGAAGACTGTGTTTACCATTCAGAGCTGGACTCAGCACTGCCCTGGTCAGACCCCACTTCCTTTTTGGAGCATGTGGATGGACGTGTGTGCGTGTGTGTGTGTGTGTGTGTGTGCGTGCAGCCACGTGTGTGGCTCTTCCTCTGGGTGTGGGTGTCCTTGGCCTGCACACACCTATATGTCCCGGATGTTCCTACATGCCTGCATGTCTGAGCCCGTGCGTGTGGCTTCCCTGGGCTGTGTGTAACGTGCGCCCACGTTGGGCCAGTGCAGCCTGTCACCTCTTCTCCCATACCTCCGGGCTGGGTCCCCAGGCCTCAGAATGCCTGCCCCTGCCGGGGGTCATGGCAGCCCCTGATCCAGAGCTCCTTCCTGTCCCCAGAAAGCATGTGGCCTGGTGTCTGGTACAGAGGACAGGTCACCTGGGATGGGCTTAGTTGTTTTTCACACCCATCAACTACCATGTCTTCGCTGAACATTGGTTACGTGGCCAGCGTGGACCGCCGAGGAGACATGGGCCCAGCCTGAGCCAGAAGTGGAGGGTGCTGGAAAGGGGGTGCTGTGATTTGCCCGAGAGCTGGGGGTGCTGAGGCCCTTGAGGACAGCTCAGTGATGGCAGGTCCTGCATCAGCCTCTGATGCTCCCAGCCACTCGGAGTGTCATCTGGCTCACTCTATTTTGTCCTTCCAAACTGGCGTCACCCCTGCAGAATGGCGACTGTTGCTCCGGGTGTTCTGAGCGCCTGGCAGGGCACGCCTGAGCAGGGCAGTATAGTTTGACAGTTAGGGTGCTTGTTTGGTATTGCTTTACCTCTCTGTGTCTTAGTTTCCTTGTCTGTAAAATGGGCTTTTGTCATTAGCTCCCACCTCTTAGGCTGGTGTTGAGGGTTACTCCAGTCAATCCAGGTAAAGGCTTAGCCCAGGAAATGTTAGTTACTGAAGGTCCGAGAAGCGAAGGTTTTCAGGTGTGTAGTTGTGCACCTCGACCAGCCTGGACGCTGGTGAGGGCAGGGCCTGTGGTCTGCTTGGCCCTGTGCCCAGAGTCTGGCAGGGGTGGGTGCCCACTCCACACGGCTGCATGAGGGATGAAGCCTGCCCGCTGTGCCTTGTTCCCTCTGCTCTGGGGGTGTGTGGGGTGCTCCCTGGCGGGGACTGAGCAGAGCTAGGGGTTGTTATCAGGGCTTCTGCAGGCCCCGAGTGGGTCTGTTTGGACCTGTCCACAAGGCCCACACCCAGCTCGGGGAGGGTGGGGGGCATCTGGGGCCCTGAGTTATCGGAGCCTTCCCGCGCCCCAGGTACTTCTCACACGAAACAGGATGGGTGGCTGAGGCCGCTGCCCACCGCGCCTCACCCCTGCCTCATCGCATCCTGTCTCCACCCCACCATACTGCACCCTCCCCTCCCTGTGTTTTTAAGTTGGCCTTTCAAGCAAACTGCGTTTCTTTCCCTTCTTTTCTTTCCCTCCCTCCCTCTCTCCCTCCCTTTCTTTTAAATTTATTTATTAAAATTTAAAAAATTGTGGTAAAAAATATGTAACAAAATGTACCGTCTTTACCATTTTTTTTGTTTGTTTTGTTTTTTGTTTTTTGTTTTTTGCGGTACACGGGCCTCTCACTGTTGTGGCCTCTCCCGTTGCGGAGCACAGGCTCCGGACGCGCAGGCTCAGCGGCCATGGCTCACAGGCCCAGCCACTCCGCGGCATGTGGGATCTTCCCAGACCAGGGCACGAACCCGTGTCCCCTGTATCGGCAGGCGGACTCTCAACCACTGCGCCACCAGGGAAGCCCCCACCTTTACCATTTTTAAGTGTGCACCTCAGTAACGTTAAGCATGTTCACTCACATTATTGTGAAACAGATCTCCAGAACTTTTCCATCTTGCAGAATTGAAACTGTACCTGTTAGACAACAACTCCCCATGTCCCCCTCCTTCAGCTCCTGGCAGCCACTGTTCCACCACCTGCCTCTGAATCTAACTTCTCCAGATACCCCATGTAAATGGACTCATACACCATTTGTCCGGTTGTGACTGGCTTACTTCACCCAGCACGATGCCCTCAAGACCAACGGCCTTTCCTAACTACGAGTCTGTTTCTCTACCCGAGCAGGGTGATTATGGTCATGACTGTCTGACCGAGCGCTCGTCCGAAGCGGTCAGCTCTGTCCACCGCCACGAATGTTAACGCCCTGCCTGGGCAGCCGGGCCACCTGTCTTCCTCACGTTCTCTGACCCCTACCTTTTGAGAAACGCTGGGTTCCATCCAGGGCAAGAGGCCGAGCGACCTCGGCTCTGTCGTTTCCCTTCACTGGACGTTGGTGGGGAGGGTGTCCCCAGATCCTTCAACTCCGGGATTGAAATCCAGGTGGGCCCTTGGTGACCAGGCTCCGAGGATGGGCCTTTTGAGAGGCCAAGGGGTACAGAGGAGGGGGAATATGGGTAAGGAGCTTTAATTCCTGCCCCTGTGAAATGGGGATAAAATGCTGATTTTGTAAGGCTGTTGTGGGAGTGACGGGGGTAGCCCCCATGTGAGGGCATAGGTCCCCAGAAGTTCCACTTTTCCACAAGGCAGGCTTCTCTGGGGGCGCTGGTTGTCCCTGGTGTTCAGTTTGTGGGTTTCACTGCCCCCTGCTCTTGTGCTTGTTTACTGTTCTGTACATATACTACAATAAAAGCTTATAAAAACGTAGTGACTTTTTCCTCCTTTCACAGTCAGACTGGGGGCGCCTCAGGGTCTCAGGTAGTCTTCCCCACACCTGAGCACAGGGCAGGGTGAGGAAAGGGGTCTCCCAGGTTTGAGGATGAGGTTCCACCCAGCACTGCCGTCTCCCACTTTTCTGCGACGTTTCTCTGCCCCCTGGTGGTGGGAGGGGACCTGAGAAGAGATAACAGCCCCAAGTGGGACCCCCCCCCCCCGCAGGTTGCCTAGTGCGCGGCTTCTCCCCACCCTCTCGCCCACTTCAGCCAAGCCGGGAAGGATCTGGGTCCAGAAGGCTCGGGCCTGGGCTGGGAGGGGAAGCACAGGTAGCAGAGGGCGGGGCTGCAGGTGGGGTTGGTTGGGAGGGGCTGCAGGTGAGCGCTGGAAAAGCTGCTATTTAAGGGGGGGCGTTGACCATAAGTTTGTAATTAGGCTGCCTCATCTCGTGGGAATTGGTGCTCCTGCTAGCTGCGGGGCCGGAGCGGCCCATCTCCGGCAGCATGAGCTTTGGAGGCCTCCGGCCGTGGGTGCTAGCTCTGATCTCTTTGCCGGGTAAGTGGGTTGCCTCGCCCTACTGCCCGCCCCCGTCATTTTGGTTCTAGCCTGCGGAGTCCTGGGGGCGGCCCGAGGGTGTGGCTGGAGCCCGCAAGGGATGTGTATTGATCTGCATGGCTCAGAGAATGGGCTTCCAGGGATGTTTCTAGAAGCCGGCTCCTGAGGGGCCCGGGGAGGACCTCCGGAGGACGCTGGGAGCAGAGGGCCTGCCAGGCAGGAGAGAGCAGGAGTGACACCCCAGGCTGCTGGCCATGCCAGGCTTGCCCGGGCTGAGCCCATTTCCAGACCCCTGGGCTGACGAGGGGGGCAGGGGGCAGGGTCTGGGGCTAGCCCGCACCCCGCTGTCAGCGTTGGAGACTGAGGTCTGTCCTGACCTTCCTGCCTCTTCCTCCCTCCCCTGCCTCATACACACCCAGACACTTGGAGCCTGGGGCTGCCTTTTGAAGTCCAGTCTTGGTCCCGCTAAGGGAGCTCCTTCCTCAAAGTTGTCCAGGCTTCAGCAGCAGGTGGGGCTGACTGGGGAGGCCAGGCGGGCTCCCAGGACTCCCTCCTGGAGACCTGTCTTTGTGAAGGGCCTGGGTCTTGCCGTCTGACACCCCACTCCCACCCCACCCCATGTCCTGTCATCCTGTGTCACCATTGGGGGCACTCTGGCCATCGTGCATATATACCTGTGTGTCTGGGCCAGGTTTCATCCTAGGAGTGCCCTCGGCCTCTCACTGCCCAGGAATCTCTGAGACCAGATTCTCAGAAGACCTCACCCCTGAGGGGACCCAGACGTCTTGGGATAAGGACATTCCTGCAATTAACCAAGGTGAGGGCACTGTGTCTTCTCTTGGGGTTTGGGGTATGAAGTTGTCCATGTGGCGTGTGAAAACTCTGCTGAATGCTCAGAGAGCAGAAAAAGCTGGGAAGAAATGTGCTGGCTTTCTTAGTGGGTCTTGGAGAGTCATGGTTCCACGGACAACTTCTTTTTTTTTTTTGAATTTTATTTATTTTGTATACAGCAGGTTCTTATTAGTTATCTATTTTATATATACTGGTGTATATATGTCAATCCCAATCTCCCAATTCATCCCACCACCACCATCACGGGCAACTTCTTAAGTCTATTTTTCTGCATCTTCTCTACTGGGTTGTTACTTTTATAAGAAGGGGGAAAACCAGAGGTTTATAAAAAAAAAAAAAAAAAAAAGAGAGCCCCGTTCTTTTATCAGGCCAGGTCTGGTTTTGAATAAGGTCATTAGTGGCTGTTTGGAAACAGGTCAGCCAACTGGTTCAGGATGACCTGCAGGTGTGAGGCGCTGGGGGAGGGGTCCAAAGACCAGGAAACGTGAGTCTCAGACCTCCCTGCCTGGGGATTTCAGCTGAAGAATGAGAACATATAGATAACCTGGGACAAAGCTAGTAGAAATAAAGACTGGAGTTCAGAACGGGGTTGGGGGGTAAGAGGTAGGGGATGGGAATCTGCCGGATGTGGTCTCCCCCTCCCCTTCCTCTGTGAAAAGCTTGAGCAGGGCTGTTCACCACCTTTCAGTCACTGTGACTGGTTCTGGCCATCTCCAGACCAATCTGAGGCTTCCTTGGCATTGCTTTCCAGCTACTGTGGAGGATTCTCTCTGCTAGGGCTGCTGGTGGCCCAACGACCTGTGAGCCTAGTGTAGTACCGGCCATAAAGCCCTTGACCAGGAGGCTCACACCCTCCCCAGCTGCTGGGAATGTTGGTTGCTGAGGCCTCGCAGCTGGAGACCCTTAGCCAGGGATGCCTGGGAAGCTATGCCCTGCCCTGCCCAGGGCGACCCAGCCACAGCGACTCATACAGGATGTGGGTCTGGCCCCATGCCTCCAGGTGGGATAAGTCTGTAGTGCCACTTGGGGTCCAGAGCTCCTATGGGGTCCGGCTGGGGCTCTTCCCCAGCGCTCTCCACCTCTCCCTGCTTCCACCATCAACCACCTGCAGATGGCTCCCTGGCTCAGGCTCTGCTTCCAGGGAACCCAACCTCCAGGATGCCAGGAGCTCTTCTAAGATTCCTGCTGGGGCTGATATCCTAGTAAAGAGGCTGTGGAGAGGGCTGCCAGCTGTGGCAGAAAACAAGGCTGGAGGGAGGGGGAGGGGGGGGGCAGGAGCCAGTACCCACCCTCCTGTGGTGGTGCAGGCTGGCGTTTCTGTCACTTGCCACTGTAAGGGTCCTGAGTATCACACCGATGGGTAGGGGGTGAGGTGGGTTGGGAGAGCCCAGGGCGTGTTCTGAGGAGTGTGGCTTGGGCTGGAGCGGAGGATGAAGACAGCTGGAAGAAATGGCATCTTCCTGAGAGCAGAAGGCCTCAGACGCAGGAGCTGGGACTGGATTTTTTTTTTTGGCCACGCCATGGGCTCACATGTGGGATCTTAGTTCCCTGACCAGGGAGCGAACCCATGCCCCCTGCAGTGGAAGCGTGAAGTCCTAACCACTGGACTGCCAGGGAAGTCCCTGGACCTGGCTTGTGTGGATCTCAGGAGAAGTGCACCGTCTGAGCCAGGGAAGGGTGCAATCAGGCTGAGAAGCATTGCACACGTTTGTAGACTGGGACTCAGGGGCTGTGTGACTTGCCTGAGGTCACTTGCCTATGTGACAGCCTCAAAGCCCGAAGGAGGACGGCCCCTGGGGTGGCTTGGCCTGGCAGCCAAGGTCTCTCCTGGGCCTGTCCTCGCGTCTGTGCTGTGGAGGGCCTGGACCCACACACGCCCCTCCCTTCCTTCCCAGGGCTCATCCCAGAGGAAACCCCAGAGAGCAGCTTCCTCCTCGAGGGGGACATCCTCCGGCCGGTGAGTGTGAGCACGCGTACACACACGTGGGTGTAAATAACCTCACAGGTAGTGTCAGAGGCCTTTGAGTCCACCCCTTGGCATCTTGGGGGGGTGACGTGTGAGGGACCCACCATTGCTGCTCGTAGCTCTTCTTGCCAAAGTCAGAGCGAATGTTCTATTAGGAATAAGCCACCCTGAGGGAGGGTGACTTCTGGAGTGGCGGCAGCCGTCAGGCTGAGAGGGCTTCCTGAAGGAGGGGGTTTGGACCTTCAAGACCCAGCTTGTTACCCTACCCGGGGGAGGTGCTCAGAGAGTATCGGGACAGAGGAAGAGGTAAGCACAGGTGGGCAGAGTGGCTGGTGCGGCTATAGGGAGGTGTCTGCGGGGAACATCGGTGTGGGGGCGATGGTCTCGGGACGCCAGAACAAGAAGTAACACAGGAACCATCCTGCCCAGGGGTGAGGGCAGGCTCAGAAAGGGAGAAGCCTGGATGGGAATCGGGGCGACTTGCATTGCCATCTTTTAGGAGACACTTGCCTAAATTGGGGTGAGGGTGGGCAGAAGGCTCCTGAATAGGACAGTGGCCTGGTGTGAGCAAGACTGTGCTCCTGGTCTGAGGCTGTCCACTGGTGGCCCAGCATAAGTCTGGGCCGAAGACTGAAGGCCAGCCTGGGGGGGGGCAGGAACCCCCGGGGCAGGGCTGGCCCCTGTTCCCAGTCACCCAGTGAGTGCCGGGGGTAAAAGCAGAATCCAGTAAAACCTTTGGTACCGGCGGGGCAGGACGCGCTGGGGTGCTCTGAAGCCCAGGCTTCAGAGTTGGTGGAAGAATAAAGGAAGTTGCTAAGGCCATGGGTGTTGCCTTAGAATCAGCCCGAGGAAGACCGTGTCCCCATCTTCCCACCTGCATGTTCAGAGGAGCTCTGTGGGCTGCTGTGCTCCAGGAAGGAATTGGGGTGGGGGTGGGGCTGCTGGTGGAGCTGAGCCCCTCTGAACTAGGCCCGCTGGGGTGCTGGGATTCCTAGCCAGCCTCTTCATTTTGTCTTGTTTCTCTTCTTGATAGAATGAGTTGTAAGTTCTATGTTATGTAGAAGAAAGGGTTGTGCTGTGCGTCACAACTCATGGAACTGGACCGCCGACTTCCCAGCTTCTATCCCAGTTGTAATGACCAGCCACGCTCATGTACCCAGGGGGGTCTGCGGCTCACACCTTTAGGGCTCCCATGGCTGGAGGGAAGCTTGGCTGATCCGGGTCCCTGTGCCGCCCTCTCTCCTCAGAGCCCTTTCCGGCTGTTCTCAGCGACCAACAACAAGTGGCCCAAGAGCGGCGGGGTGGTGGAGGTCCCCTTCCTGCTCTCCAGCAAGTATGGTGAGTGGGCCAGCCCCTCATCCCCAATGCAGCCCAGGCTCCTCTCTGGGTCTTTGTTCCCGCTTCCCCTGCATCTCTGCGCCCCTCCTACCGCTACCACCCCAGTAGCCCTTCTATCCCTGCTGGCCCCTGAGCTGGGAGGCTAAAATCCTGGAGGAGCTGATGGGAGAGGTACATCTAGGGACTGTCTGATCCATTTCAAGACCAAATGGTCCAGAGGACAGTGATCTGCCCAAGGTCACACAGCCGGGGTCTGTCTGGAACCCTGCTTTCTTCTCCCCACACCATCGCACTGCCCTTTCTAGACATTCCATTTTGGGGGAGTGATCTGAAGCTTGGTTCCCTCCCCAAGTGCAGACGTCCAAGGGGCTGTGATGGCTCTAGGGGCTGGGCTGGGGCGTCAGCCAGGGTGTCTCCTCTCCAGATAAGCCCAGCCGCCAAGTCATCCTGGAGGCGTTTGCTGAGTTTGAACGCTTCACGTGCATCAGGTTTGTTGCCTACGAGGGCCAGAGGGACTTCATTTCCATCATCCCCATGTCTGGGTAAGTGCTTCTGGGTATGTGTGCAAGTGTGTATACTCGTGCATGTGCGGGGTGAGAGCCACCGCTGTCTTCAGTTCAGCCTGGAATTAACAAAGCTGTGGTCAAAAACCTGTGTCTGGGCCTCTGTCCTGGGTCCAGAGTACCCCTGCCCGTCTGAGTGGTTTGCCCAGTGCGAGCTGGACCTACAGATACTCAGGGAAGGAGGTGGAGGAGACGTGGGCAAGGAGGTGCTCGACTGTCCTTTAAAGAGCCCTCAACTCCATCTCTGGGGAGATTCTGTGGCCTGGGGACTGAGTGCAGGTTTCATGAGACAGACCTGGCCTCAGATCTGGGTTCCACAGTGCAGGAACCAGGTGACTCCAGAAAGTCCTTTAACTTCTGAGCCCCTTCTGCCTTCTCTCTGAAGTGGGGGTGACGGCAATACTGCATTCCTAGCTTGCTAGGAGCCTAAGAGAATGTGGGTGAGAGCTTTGACTTGGGGCTCCCCACGTGGGGACATTCACATAATGAGCTGCTTCCGTCACCCACATTAGTATCGGCTCCCACCCCCTCCTCTCGTGCAGGCTGGAAAGGGGGTTCCAGTACACCCCCCCTTGGCAGAGGGCCAGGCAGTAAGGGGACTTGGGGCCAGCAGGCTTGGGACTAGAGCCCAGGATGGGGACTAGCTGTTGGTGCTCACTTATCCCAGGTCTTGGGAGGAGGGGTGAGGGTCCTGGGTCTGTGGCTTCTCTGGGCTGGTGCCCACCCAGCACTCTCATGGCCCTGCAGGTGCTTCTCGAGCATAGGGCGTAGTGGAGGGATGCAGGTGGTATCCCTGGGGCCCAGCTGTCTCCAGAGGGGCCCGGGCATCGTCCTGCACGAGCTCATGCATGTGCTGGGCTTCTGGCACGAGCATTCGCGAGCCGACCGGGACCGCTACATCCGTGTGAACTGGAACGAGATCCTCCCAGGTGAGCCGGGTTGTGAAAGGCCAGGCTAGGCCAGGGGGTGGTGGGGTGGTGGGAGAGGTAGTCCTGCTGGGAGAAGGTGGCAGGAGGCATGGTCCAGGCCTGAGGAGTTGCCCAACTATTTGGGAGTGGTCGTCCATCTTCCCCACTCCCCGCCTGTCTCCCATGGGGAAGGTGGGGTTCCTGCTTGCCTCCGAGACCTGGAGAATAGTCCAGATGCTGCAGCTCTGGGCCCTGAGCCTTCAGTGCCACCCACAGTTACCCTGAGCTAGGGCAGCAATTTGCTGTGTGCCTCGTTTCTCTTCACGGGCACTGGCAGTTACCTGAGGATGGAGTTGATGGTCTTAGGAATCTTGCTCACTCGTACTCAGCTAGCAGCCCCTCATGCTCTGGACACTGCTGAGTGGACTCAGGGCAGGGACTGTGTTCCAGCTGGGGCACTGAGCCAAGACAGAAGTCCTGGAAGTAGTGGGCCAAGTGTCAGACGCAAGAGGCGCAGGGCAGTCCTGTGGGGCTCGGTGTGTGTGAGACGGGTGCTGATGGGCACCTGGGACAGAAAGTACAGGGAGGCCAGGCTCTAAGAGGTGGCAGTGGGAAAGCTGAGGCTGGTCTGGGGAGTGGGCCACTGCACTGAATCCCAGGGAGCAGCCGCTGGGTGCGGGGTATGGTGCCGGGGATCTGACTCCAGCAATGTGGGGACCCTGACCTTTGGCAGAGGGGGACAGCCTGCTGCAGGAGGTGAGGGGAGTCCAGACAATCGCTCTGTGAGGGAGGGGGGCAGAGGAGGTAAGTGATGACTTGGGTTTGGGGGTTATGGAAACAGGAGGAGGTTTGGAAGGCTTCCTGTAAGCGGAGGCTTCTGGTGTGAGCGCCTTTGCTGCTGCTGTGGGGTTAGCCAGGTGAAATGGTCAGGGCTGGAGCCCAAGATGCATGCACGGATGCCCCTCCGCTCCGAGAAGGGGATGGGAAGATGGGTAGCACCTCTCAGTGGGACGGAGATTGGAGCTTGAGATCAGAGATTAGTCTGGGGAAGTGGGGAGGAGACACTGACACCATAGCCTGAAAATAGACGATAATCCTTTTAAGTGCTCATGGAGGGACTTCCCTGGTGGTCCAGTGGTTAGGACCCTGCGCTTCCACTTCAGGGGCGCAGGTTCAATCCCTGGTCATGGTGCGACCAAAAAAAAAAAAAAAAAAGCTTAAGTGCTCGTGGAATTCTTGTAAAAACTTCAAATTTGAAAAAGTAGAGTTAATACAAACAGTTTGATCATGACGTAAAAAGCAGAAACTAATAATAAATCAAAATGAAAAACTTTATCCACCTGGAAATTAAAATTTAAAAAACCACAAACCTTTCTTTCAGCTATGAAGTAAAAGAAATTGCAGGAATTCTTAAAACATGAAAAGACATTAGAACCAATGGTTCACAGCTAAAGCAATGCACAGGAAAACATGTAGACAAATACTTACATCAATAAACATAGGGAACAAATTAGGCATTTCAATCCAAGTTAAGAAAAAAATGAAAGCAGGAGGGAGTTACTGAAGGTAAAAGCAGAGATTAATGAGTTAGAAAACTAACAACACTAATAAACTGAAAAGCTGTTTTGTGATAAAACAAGTTAAACACCAGCTACCCTAATGGAAAAAATTGCTTAAGAATGGACAGAAATGAGAATACATTTGTACTTAGTTAATATGTACAGAACAGATTGCTAAAATATGCAAACTAATAACAGTAATTAACTGGAGGTGGGGAGGCGGGGACTCAAGAGGGGGACGGAGTGGGAGATTTATTATGAATCTTAACGTTTTCTGATTTTTGAATCTATTGCCTATTCAAAATTATGTTTAGTAACTTAAAGGGTTTTAAAAGGAAGAACTAAGCACTCTACTGGGCAGGTATTTTCAGGCAGGTGATGGGATATAAAGGGGTTGGAATTCCATTTTAGTGGTAAGGAGGCTGCTGGTGACCATGGGTGGGTGTGGAGGTGGCTGGCTGGGCCTCGGGGGTTTGGAGGGCGCAGCTCTTCTTTCAGAGGCTCACTGAGAAGGGCAGGACTTGACAGAGGGAATCTAGCCCCTTGCAGGCCTGGAGGAGCCAAGTGCCAGGGAGAAGCAGGTGCTCTGGCCGGTGGTGGCGAAGGGCTGGACTCCACACCTGGAGGTGGGGGTAGGGGGTGGGGGGCGGGTGCTGTTGGCCCGAGGCAGGGAGAGCAGGTGGCTTTGCTTCTGGGAACCAGCTGTCCCCACTGCACACGATGGGCTCAAGGGCCTCTAAGGCTGGGGTGGGGAGTAGGCACTTTATCTCGCCGGTAGGGGGCGTCCAAGACACTCTTAGCAGCGTGTGACTTCGTGGAAGCTGCAGGTCGTATAAAGATAGTCTCATACAAGGTGAGCTTGAGAGGAGGAGAAAGGTGGAGAGAAGTCTTAGGGGGCGATGGCAGGCCACCACCAAGTCCCTGTGCTTGCACATCAGCTGGTGCAGGTCTGGAACCCTCCCAGGGCACGGAGGAGACAGGGATCAGGGATCAGTGGCGGGGGTGGGGAGATGCACATCTGGCTGTAGTTTTGGACCCCTAGGCTCAGGTAGGTTGTACATTTCCAGAAAGCTTCTATCACCTACCCTTCCTCCCCTGGCCCTCTTCCCACATCGCCAAGTATTTTTTCAGGCTTTGAAATGAACTTCATCAAATCTCGGAGCAGCAACATGCTGGTGCCCTATGACTATTCGTCAGTGATGCACTATGGGAGGTGAGGACCCCCTTTCCTTGCTTCCTTCCCTCTGCGCTGCCATGCCAGCTCCTGCCGTGGTCTGCACTCAGGCCCCTGCCTGCTTGGGTTTCAGGCTCGCCTTCAGCCGGCGCGGGAGGCCCACCATCACGCCGCTCTGGGCCCCCAGTGTCCAAATTGGCCAACGATGGAACCTGAGCACCTCTGACATCGCACGGGTCCTCAGGTTTTATGACTGCAGCCCGCTTGGCCAGGACCCCAGTGCAAAAGGTAAGTGACAGGGGACAGAGTGATTTGGGGAGCCAAAGGAGGCTCCTGTGTTGAGGTGGTGTCAGCAAGGGTCGGGTGCTAGGAGGTGAGGCTGTAGAGGTGAGCACGGGGAGATCACCAGGGCCTCACCGCAGGAGATGCAGGAAATGCACGTGAAAAAATTAACCCTCACTGGTGATTATAAAACTGTTAGATATAGGAATAGAGGTCACTTTCTTAACTTTAACGTACCTACCAAAAACCCAGAGCAAAACTCATTTTTAATGTCAAAACATTAAAATTAGGACCAAGACAAGTTTTTCCACTATTGTCCCATCTATTCAACAATGTAGTGAAAGTCTTAGCCATTGTGGTACGACAAAATTAAAAGTCTGAGGCTTGGGAAGGAAGCAAAAATTGCCACTATTCATATATGACTACATTGAAAGTAGCAATCTATAAACAAATTACTAGAAACTAACAAGAATTTAAAAAAGTAAATATAATCAATATATAGAAATCAGCTTTATTTCTGTATATCAATAGTTAGAAAACACAATTCTTAAAGATACCATTATAATAGTGAAGATAAAGTCCTAAGGAGTAAATCTGACAGAAGCTATATAAAACTTTTATGGAAAAAAACCTTATTACAATCATTAAAGAATGCTTAAGTAAATACAGAGATGTATCATATTAAAAGGAAGACAATATAAAAATGTAATTCTCTACTGATCTACAGACTCAATAAATTCCCGTTGAAAATCCCAATAAGTTTGGAGATCTTGACAAATGAGTCTAAAATCTGTATTAAAAATGCAAAAGACCAATAATAGGCCAGACACTCCTGAAGAAAAAAGTGGAGGGACTGCCCTAGCAGACATGAAGTTATGTAGATTATAAAATGTCTTTATATATATATATATATATATAGCATATAAATGTATAAATGCATATATTCATATATGTACACAGAATGTATATAAAATACCTTTATATAAACGTGTAGCATTGGTACAAGGGTAGATAATTGCCCACTGAAACAGAATGGAGAGTTCAGAAATGAATCCTCCTCAGAAGTGGACACTTGATAAAAGGGCATTGATCACTAGGGAAAGAATAGGGTAGCCATTAAATAGGTCTAAAGACAGCTAGTTATCCATTTTCTTTTTTAATTATTTTTTAAAAATTTATTTTATTTATTCTTGGCTGCATTGGGTCTTTGTTGCTGTGCGTGGGCTTTCTCTAGTTGTGGCGAGCAGGGGCTACTCTTTGTTGCCATACGCCAGCTTCTCATTGCAGTGGCTTCTCTTGTTGCAGAGCATGGGCTCTAGGTGCATGGACTTCAGTAGTTGTGGCACGTGGGCTTCAGTAGTTGTGGCTTGTGGGCTCTAGAGCGCAGCTTCAGTAGTTGTGGTGCACGGGCTCAGTAGCTGTGGCTCGTGGGCTCTAGAGTGCAGGCTCAGTAGTTGTGGCGCACGGGCTTAGTTGCTCCACGGCATGTGGGATCTTCCCGGACCAGGGCTCGAACCCGTGTCCCCTGCATTGGCAGGCGGATTCTTAACCACTGCGCCACCAGGGAAGTCCCTAGTTATTCATTTTAAAAAATGAATTCCTAATTCATCATGCACAGAAGTTCTAGTTGTATACAAGACTTCCATGTAAACCAAAAAAAACTCTAAAACTTTTTAGAAGAAAATATAGTAAAATGTCTTCATGACCTTGGAATAGGTAAGGACTTTTAAAAATAAGACAGGCAACATGAGACAAAGCTGGAAAAATGAAAAAATCCAACTACATTGATCATAATAAATACTATTTATTAAAAGACATAAACGTGAAAATACAAGTTACAGATCAGAAGAGAATTTTTGTAACTACTTGTACTCAAAGTATATTAAAAAAAACTTTTAGAACTTAGTAAGAAAAAACCCCACAAAGTAGAAAAGTGGGCAAGAGACTTAACAAGCAATTCACAGAAGAAACCAAATTGGGAAACACAAGATATTCAACATCATTAATAATTGGGGAAATGCAAATAAAGACCACAGTACCTTTTTATACCCCCTAAATTGGTAGAAATTTAAATGTCAGATACTACCAAATACTAATAAGACTATGAAGCAGTGATAACATTCATTCTCTGCTCTAGGGGTGTAAATTGCTGCAACCACTTTGGAAAACAATCTGATAGCTTATGAAGTTGAAGTGTATATACCCTGTGACCCTACTCCTAGGTCTTGTTGCATGTGTGTACCCCCAGCTCCAGCCATAGGCAATCACTAATCTACATTCTGTTTCTATAGTTTTGCCTACTCTGAACATTTCATATAAATGGAATCATACAGTATGTGATCTTTTGTGACTGGCTTCTTCACTTAGTATCATGTTTTCAAGGTTTGTCTATGTTGTCGTGTGTATCAGTACAGTTGACCCTTGATCAACATGGGTTAGGGGTGCTGACCCTCCGTGCAATCAGATCTGCCTATAACTTTACCGTCAGTCCTCCGCATCCTTGGATACACTAACCATGTATCGTGTAGTACTGTGAATTACTGGAAAAAAAAATCCACGTATAAGTGGACCCATGCAGTTCAAACCCGTGTTGTTCAAGGGTCAACTATACTTCATTTTTGTTGTTGAATGATATACCACATTTTGTTTATCCATTTATCAAAGGATATTTGAGTTATTTCTACTTTTAGGCTATTATGAATAATGGTACTGTGAACATTTATGTATAAGATTTTATGTGGACATTATATATATATATTTTTAGATGTTTTGGGTAGGAGTTTATTAATTAATTAATTTATTTTTGCTGTGTTGGGTCTTGGTTTCTGTGCGAGGGCTTTCTCTAGTTGCGGCGAGCGGGGGCCACTCTTCATCGCGGTGCGCGGGCCTCTCACTATCGCGGCCTCTCGTGCTGCGGAGCACAGGCTCCAGACGTGCAGGCTCAGTAGTTGTGGCACACGGGCCTAGTTGCTCCGCGGCATGCGGGATCCTCCCAGACCAGAGCTTGAACCCCTGTCCCCTGCATTAGCAGGCAGATTCTCAACCACTGCGCCACCAGGGAAGCCCCGGACATATATTTTCTTTTCCTTTGGATATATACTTAGGAGTGGAATTTCTGGGTCCTTTGGTGACTCCATATTTAACTGCTAAATTGTTTTCCAAATTGGCTGTACTGTTTTTCATTTCTACCAGCAATGTATGAAGGTTCCACTTTCTGCAAGCCCATGTCAACACTTACTCTTCTGATTATAACCACCGCAAGTGGGTGTGAAGTGGTATCTCATTGTTGTTGGTTTTTTTTCTTTTAATATTTATTTATTTATTTAGCTGTGCTAGGTGTTAGTTGCAGCACGGGGGATCTTCGCTGCTGTGTGCGGGCTCTTTTTATTTGCGGTGTGCGGGCTCTTAGTTGCAGCATGCGGGATCTAGTTTCCTGACCAGGGATCGAATCTGGGCCCCCTGCATTGGGAGCGTGGAGTCTTAACCACTGGACCACCAAGGAAGTCCCTCATTGTAGTTTTGATTTGCATTTCCCTAATGACTTTGAACATCTCTTTATGTGCTTATCGGTCATCTGTATATTTTTGGAAAAATGTCTGTTCAAGTCTTTTGCCCGTTTTTCAGTTGGGTTGTCTTTTACTGGTGAGTTGTAGGAGTTCTTTATATATTCCAGATACACGTTCCTTATCAGATATATCATTTGGAAATATTTCCTCACATGTTATAGTTTAACTTTCTAGATGGTGTCCTTTGAATATAGACATTTAAAATTTGGATGTGAAGTCCAACTTATCTATTATTTTATCACTGTATTTTTGGTGTCATATCTAAGAAGGACTTGCCTAACTCGAGGTCATGTAGATTTAGTCCTATGTATTTTGCATGTGACTGTCTAGTTCCAGCACCATTTCGTAGACTATTCTTTCCTATATATAATATCAAATATTACATACCTTTTTAAAAATAAAAGGAGACGTGGTAAGAGCTTTGTGGGTAACTATTTGAGGCTTGACTAACATGAGGAACAGAATTGACAGGTGGCTAGAAGGGGTCATGGGTCAATGGAAAGTTTATCAAGATGGTGGACACACAGCAAGTTTGGATACTGAAATAATGACCCAGTGGAGAAGGGGGAATGGATATGGTGGGGGGGCAGAAAATTATCTAGAACATTCAGGGTGGAGTTGCTCTTGTTGGTAGCTGGGGAGCTTCCTTGGACCTAATGGGAAGGAAGAAGACAGGAACAGATGCGAGTTCACGTGCAGATCTTGATGTGCAGATGAGGGGCTCCGTCCCAGGCTCGGGCGGCATACAGAGTGAGGTGAGGTCTCCAGCCGAGAGGCTGGGGAGAAGAGGATGGATGTGAAGGAAAAGGTGTGAAGCTGCTGACTGGAGAGCAGGAGAGGAAACCCGCGAGAGACACGTGGCCGGGCCACGGGTGGTGCTGGGCTGCTGGCGGAGGTGTGGTGTAGGTTAGTCACCTGGTCCTCTAGGACTGGGGTGTTGTGGGCAGTTCTGACAGAGGGGGAGGTGCCTGGGGATGTCTCCAAGGGAGAGGCTGCACCGAGGGCTGTGGAACCCATGCCAGGTGATGAGGGGGGTTCGGAAATGAGGAGGCTGTGGGGCAAGAAGGGGTTTGGGGGCTCAGTGGGGCTGAAGGATCGTGATACTGAAGCGAGTGGGCTGGAAGTAAAGGAGGCGGCTGTCAGAGGGTGGGCAGCCAGGACCCGTGACTTTAGTGGGTGTGGTCTTGGCAGGTCCAGGCAGGGACTGGGCTGTGAAGTCACTGGTTGGAGCATGGCAGCTCAGATTGGTCAGTGTCCTTGCATGGAAGATATGGCTCATTGGGAAGCCTTTGGTGGGTGGGCAGGAGTGACAGGGATGAGGGCAGTGCTGAAGGGGGGATGGGACCGACTGGCCAGAGAACTTGGGCCTGAAATGAAGAGTCTTACAAAGCAGCCGGTGGCAGCCAGCTGTGGTCTGGGAGGGGCAGTGAAGGGCCAGCAAGACCCACCCCACTGAGCACACGGGCCTGGTGGTGCTCACGTGTGTCCTGCTGACGCCCTGGGTTTGGGCGTAGCTGCAAGTGTAGGAAAAGTTCTGGAATAGGCCTCGGATATGGGTGAGAGGTGAGGTGTTGCCCTGTACAGAGCAGCCCCGGGTGGTCTGGGTGACGAGGGCTGCAATGCTAGATCTGGGGTTTGACCATCAGAGCAGCCGGGGGTGTGGGTGGGAGGTCATGGAAGATCCCAGTGGCCTGACCTTCTGCTGGTGACCTCTGGGGCCAAGCGGGGAGGGAATGGGATGGCTCTGTGGTCCTTGTCTCTAAGGGGGAGTTGGGAGCTAGGGTCTTGAAGGCATTGGGTAGTAGCATAGCAGGAGCACGGCCGGTTGTTGCATCCCGTGAGCTGAGCTCTAGGTCACTGTGAATGAGGCTGAATGGGGCTCTGGCTCTCTCAGCTGCCATACACTGTCCCTCTGTGATTCTGGGACGTGACCTATCTTTCCTCCTCTAGGGCTCCAGACCCACAGCGATGGTAGGAGCCCCACTCCCGCATCTAGACCATACCTGCAGCAGCTCCTGAAGGCACTGTTGGCAGAATCCGGGAGCCCTGGCCCCGGTGGCTTCAGGGCTGAAGAGAGCCCACGTGTGTGGAAGCCCCCCGCCCTGAGGAGTTCTGGTGTGGAGGACTCTGCAAGGCCCCCCCAGCCCCCAGCTTCTTCCCTAAGGTCAAGACCTGGAGCAGTGGTTCCTGGCATTGCCCTGGAGCAGTCCTGGCAGGCCCAAGTGCCCGCTGTACCCCCAAACCCATCTCTAGAAGCAGAAGACCAGCCAGCAATCGTCTAGGCTCTTCTGGGGAACCCTGCTCTGCCAGGAGCCCGTGCCCCCAGAAAACACTTCATAAGAACACCCAGAGGTCACGCCTGTGGCTTCTGCCCCCAAGTGGGAAGGGCGTTCTGTGCTCAGGGTGGCCAGCTTGTATAACCCTTGGCCCCTCTAGGCAGCACCCCTGTCCTCCAGCCCCTCTGGCTACCTTAAGGCCCAGGCCTCTCCCTCTGCCCCTTGCTTCCCTGTCATGTTCCCCCAAGAGCTCCTGGGCACAGAGGGGCCCTCTAGGTCTGTCGGGGGAAGGCAGGCCTGCCGGGGGGTTCCTGACTCTGCCTGCTGCCATCTCCTGCCCCAGCCCTGGGGGAGTCTGGGAATGGGAGGTGACCTCTCCAGGGCTCTAGGGACAGGGATCTGGAGCGGTGGTCCTCCCTGAAGACCCCTGGGAGCCCTCCTGTAGTTGAGGCCCAGCCCCCCAGCATGGGCTAAGGGTACCTCTCCCTCTCCCTCGGGTTGGCCTTGGGGGAGGGGCACCCAGTGGCTGGGACCCTGGGAGCAGCCTCGCTCCCTGATGTCTGAGTGCTGGGAACGTGGCTCTGCAGCCACAGCCTCCAGCCCTGCTCTCCAGGAGGCTTTCAGAGCCCAACATCCTCCCCTGCCGCCCAGGGAGACGAAGGGGTGGCGGCCCTCCAGGACTGCACGTGGGAAACGGCCAGAACACGAGGACCCTGAAGTCGGGACTCAAAAGCTGTTGTCACCCTGCATTGCTGTCTCTATCCGACACCCGCCCCGCCCCTCCTGGGGACTTGGCCCGAGGAGGCCCCGGAAGGTGGGAAGGGGCTGTAGGGTCCCCCTGCTGGTCTGCCTTCAGCCAAGCCCACTCCTCATCAGCTCCTGGCCTCCCCCGTGAGGGCTGTTCTCGGGGCAAAGCAAGTCTCCAGGGATGCCAGTGAGCAAGCTGGGAGCCCCCCAGTGGTGCTGTTCTGGGGGCCTGCTTGGGGTAGAAGGGAAGCAGGAGCCCGTGCCCATCCCAGTGGGACCAGGTCCCTCAGGTGTCTTGGGAAAAGGTAGAAATAAAGTTGGGAACTTGCTCCAGGAGTCTGGTGCTGGACTGTGCTGACTACCTCATACCCGAGTGCCTTGAACCCTCCCGATTGCCCTGGGACCCTCAGGTGGTGAGACCCATATTCCAGAGGAGGGACGAGACTCAGGGAAGCAAATGGTTGTGCCCAAGGGAACACGGCTGTGCAGCCGTGCAGGGCTGAGGCGTGCCCTCTGCCAACCTCTTCACTGTGTCAGGGGACCTGGAGCCCCTGTCCTCAGTCTATCTTGGGTTTCAGTCTTGAGCCAAGGATTTTCTGAGACTGAACACGGGCCTGACCTCAGGTGTTAGTGTCAGGGAAGGATCATGGCTGGGGGTGCTCTCCCTATAGCCTTGCTCCCAAACGTGGGACGCGGGGTGTCAGAGTTTAGAGTAGGGGAGCGGAGGCTCTGGCCACAGCAGGGTGACAGCTCCCCTGGGAGATTCCCAAGCAAAGACTTTAGGCCAACCCTAGGATAGATACAGTACACATACCCATTTATCAGAAATAAGTGTGGCTGTATCACGACCTGTGGGTCTCTGAATAGCCAAGCCAGGCCTCTGATAGCCAGCTGGGGTTTCTCGGTGGCCACGCTGGGTCAGAGGAGGTGATGTGCTTTGTGTGCTGGGAGGCCCTCCCAGCTCAGAGGCTGCCTCCATTAAGATGTGGCTTTTGATCTCGGACTCTGGGTTCTCCAGAGAGGGAGGTGGGGCTGGCTGATCCTGATGGCTCATGGGGAAGACTGCTTACTCTTTCTTTGTGGGTGATCAGGGACAAAGTGGTCCTTGTCCTCTCCTTCCCTATCACTCCAGAGCCCATGCCCCAGGCCAGCTCTGGGCCCAGGCCTGTTCCATGAGCCCCATCCTTCCTGTGATGGTCCAGCCCTGGTCCAGCCCCTGGAGCCCCAGCATGGAGGGTGTGATATATATGGGGCCCTGGGGTGTCAACCAGAGCCTGGTGGATAGCCGCCACCTCCCAGAGTCTTGGAGCCTATTCTCCAATCCCCAACCACACAGCTATGTGGGCTCGCACATCAGTTTATTCACTCATCCAACACACATCTATTGAATTTAGGTGCCAGGCAGGCTCTGTTAGAGGCACTGGGAATAACTTGGGAAACAAGGCATGTTTTCTATTCTCAGTTTATTCAGTGACAGGGAGAGGGATGGACAGTAAACAGTCAAATAAAGCATCTGGGATTCATAAGTGATGGGGGAGGGCGAGCATTTCTATAGGCTGTTGGCATTTCACCTGAGACCTGAATGGCAGGAGGCTGCTACCCTGGGAACATCCAGGGAAAGAGCAGCCAGTGCTGAGGCCCTGAGGCAGGAAGAAGCAAGGTGTGTCAGGCCAGTGCGATGGGATGTGTGTGAGGGTGGAGGTCGGGGGGAGACACAGGCAGGACCTGGTCAGCCAGAAATCGATGGTTTTATTTCACGAGCAACAGGGAGCAGCTGCTGGAAGGTTATAAGGAAGGGTGTGACAAGATGATTTAAAATTTAAAAAGTCATGCCGGATACTCCCTGGAAAACGAATTGCAATCGGGAAGAACAGCTGGTAGCCAGTGCAGTTGTGCAAGTGAAGGTGATGGGGATCATGGAAAGGGGCAGAAGTGGGTGCTTTGGGAGTACGTTTTGGAGGTCGAGGCAAGTGCACTTGCAGTTGGATGTAGGGGGTGAGGGCATCCCAGCAGTGAGAACTGAGGGGAGAGACCTGGTTCAGGGGAAATGGGCGTGTGAAGTCTGAGGCTATTAGATGTCAAATGGGTGGGTCAGGGAGTGTGTGGGCTGAGTGAGCCTGAAGTTCAGGGCGGAGGATACTTTGGAGAGTCATCAGCATCCAGGTGGGCGCCAGGGGCTGGAGGAAATTACCCAAGGAGAGTTCAGGTGCAGAAGGAAAGGATCCCAGGGCTGAACCGGCGCTGCATCACTGTGTGCACGGTTCCTTAGCCTTAACAGCACTTCGCAACGGATGAGTCTTCACTGTGTGTGGGGGGCAGTGCCCTGGACCTTGTAAGATGTTTGGTGGCATATTTGGCCTCTACCCGCTAGATGCCAGTAGCAGCCCCCTTCCTCCTGTGGTTAAATTCAAAAATGTCTGCAGAAGTTGCCAAATGTCCCTGGGAAGGGGCAAGAATCACCCTGTGAGAATCACTGATTTAGGATTTGGGAGAAGGAAAGGAAACTGAGACATGGCCTGTGAGGAGGGAGCTGAGTGTCCCCCAGGAAGGGTCCATCGTAGAAAATGCTGCTGAGAAACAGTAAGAGCAGGACTCAGAATGAGCCTGGCCCTTGGTGGCGTGGAGTCACAAATGACCCACCAGGAGTAGATTCAGTGGAGGGTGGGGTGCAGATGCCCTACAAGGGTGAAGGGGAGAATGTGACGGATTAGAGACAATGACCAGGCAAACGAGAAGGTGGCGGCTGCAGGGGGGCATGGAGGGCTTCTTAAGGAGGGGGCTGGCCCTTAGAGTGGGGGAGTGATAGCTGGGGAGGGGGTAATTGAAGGAGCAGAGTCCTGGGGGACATGAGAGGGGTTGGGGTCCAGGGCATAAGCCAAGGACTTGCCCTAAGAGTGGAGATGCAGCTCGGGTACAGGTGCACTTGGGGGATTGGTGCCTGCCGGATGGCTACCATTTTCTCTTAAGTACAAAGCAAAGTTACAGCTTGCAGGTAGGGGGCGGGCAGGAGGGGGATGCCGATTGTGAAGCACGGGTAAGTGAGCATACTAGGAAAGTCTGGAGATTTGCGGTCATGCATTTAAAGCGAGGCCGGTCGATGCAGTGCGTGCTTTGCTCTGGAAAAAGCAGCTGCTTGGTCTAAGGCAGGGTGGATGATTTAGGTTTGACCAGGGTTGGGGTTTTGTCAGGAGAGGTGTGATGGAGGGAGAGAGAATGATTGACTTACATCACAGAGGGCACGACTCAAGGGTCTGGGGAGGTGCGAAGGCTGGGTCATACAGGGTGGTCTGGGGTAAGGGTCCCAGGGATTTGAAAGGCTGGAGCTTCTGGTGAAAGCTGGGGTGGGGGTGAACCCTGGTTGGGGATCATCCCCATGGGCCCTCAGGGCAGGGAGGGCAGCACCTTGAGCTGCTGGAATCCTGGCCCAGGAGGCACTGGGGCCAGTCTCACCTTTCAGACCTGGAGAAGTGGTTCCACGGCTTTCAACTAAGATGGCACATCTCGGGCTTCCCTGGTGGCGCAGTGGTTGAGAGTGCGCCTACCGATGCAGGGGACACGGGTTCGTGCCCCGGTCCGGGAAGATCCCACGTGCCGCAGAGCGGCTGGACCCATGAGCCATGGCCGCCGAGCCTGCGCGTCCGGAGCCTGTGCTCCGCAACGGGAGAGGCCACGACAGTGAGAGGCCCGCATAGCGCAAAAAAAAAAAAAAAAAAAAAAAAAAAAAAAAAAGATGGCACATCTCTTGCTGTGCTCTCACAGCCGGGGATGGGACAACTGTCTCCCCTTTCTTTGGAAAAGATGCTACCAGGTCACCTTCCCCCCATGTCCCCTCTTTCCAAGGACATCCCTTGGGGGCACCTTCATGTGGGTACCACCTGTCTAAGAAAAACTCATGTGTATGTCATCTGCTGATGGCTGCTACCATTACTCTTCACCTTTCAACAATCTCGGCCAGGTACTGAGAGAAGTGATGTCTGCTCTGATGGAGGGGGTGGTGCAACGAACCATCGGACTCCATCTCGCTCTGAGCGTGAAATTGGCACCGAGGGAGGGCAGGGTAACTCCCTCTGCCTGAGAGGCGGTGATGGGTGAGCAGACCTTGAAGACAGAGTAGGGGTCCACCAAGCACAGAAGGAAGGGTAAGGAGGGCGTTTCTGGCAGAGCAAACAGCCCCTGGAAAGGACTAGAGATATGGGAGCTCAGGGCACGTCCAGGGACCAGCACGTAGCCTGGTGTGGCCCGGAAGGTGGGCCAGTGCCTGACACTGCCTCCCCCTCCCCCTAAACATGGCTGAGAGTAATCTAGGCAGCTCCTGCCGCTGGCTGGTTGTAGATCTGGGACTGACTCTGCCAGCCCTGGTGGAGCAGGATGATGAGGGAAGGTCAGATCTAGTTTGGGAAGCGCTGAAGGAAGCCCTGCTGGGGCCCGAGGCTCTGATTCATGCAGGGCTCGGTGGAGCAGGCAGCTGGGGACTGTGGGTGTGTGGGGAGATGAAGACCACAGAGAGGAACAGGAATCGAGTTATAACAGTGCCCACTGCCCCGAGAGCCAGCCGCTGGCCTTGGGGGTGGGTGGGGCTGGGCGGCAGCAGCGGGCGGCACAGAGCCTGGGTGGTGGCTGAGCCTCAAGGGTTCCTGCAGACTCTCTCTGGCTGTCCTCAACCTAGGCTGGTACCCAGCCGGGCCCGGTGCTGCCCCTTCAGGGAAGGCCCAGGTGAGCATCAGCATTGACTTGTAGGGGGGAAAGGATGGGGTGGGGTGGGTATGAGCAGCTCTGGCCTCAGTTCCTGCAGAGTCCTGGAGGCCTGGCCTTTCAAGGAAAACAAGCCAACAGACAAAAGGCTGCTGCTGATTGCAGTGTCTGGGGAGATACCCACTGGCCCCCCAGCCTGAGAATGGTGGGAGAGGGTGAAAAATGGTCCTTCTCAAAGCCCATTTGGGCCACCAGGGTGTTGAGATTCCCTGCCGTGGGACGGAACCATGGGGACAGGAAGGAACTTGCTTAAGTGGCTGCTTCCCCAGATCCAAAGGCCACCCCTCTGTCCTTCCTCAGGGAAGGGGTTTCTGAGACCTCTCCATCCCTGGCGACCGTGGGGTGGAAGCCCAGCAAGTCGAAGGATGCATTCATGAAACCTGTCTCTGGAGGGGGCAAGGGAGGCTGGCCGCCTCTCCAAACCTAGCCTAGGTAGTACCTACCCCACCAGGCTGTAGGCACTCTCATCTAACAGGGGAGCTGGGTAGGCTGGCAAGAGGCAGGGAGAGCCCAGGATCAAGGAGGATGTCCCTCAGCTCTGCCATGTGGCTGGGGGGTGGGTGGGTACCACCCCTCTGAGCCTGGGTAGGGGTGACACATTCTGGGCACCCTGAGGTCATACTCTCTGCTCCCATGAAGATGGAGCAGGCACGCTGGATCAAGATCATGTCCTTTGGAGGAGACTTACTTTCAGAAGTGGATTGATGCTTTATACAGAGGATGCCATGCACAGCTGTGGGCTAGCAATATAAGGCCTGGGTCTAGGCCGGGGTTACAGCATTAGGGGCTCCGGAAACGGTGAAAAAAGCGCCCTTGAGGCTGCCCAGGCTGGCGCTGGTGGCAGTGGCCACAGGGAGCGTGGGTAGGGGGAGGGTGTGTGACAACCGCTGGTCCTGCGCAGCTCTTTGAGGCCAGGGTGAGGTTAGGGTGCGGTGTGTGCTTAGTTGGGAATTTCTTCTCACCCCAACTGCTTTTTCTAGGGCTACTCCAAGGCGGGTGCGTAGCCTGCGGGGTGGGGGCGGAGTCAGCAGGACTGGAGCAGGGAGGGGGTCCCTACAAATGCAAAGGGAAGCTCTTCCCTTCGAAGCTGCCCCTGAGACCAATATTTTCTCTGAATTGTGTCAAAAAGACCCCGCCCTTGACTAGGTCTCCTTGCTCTGCACCTGGGGACATCCTCTTCCTACTGGTCACGAGGTCGGAGTTTGCAAGCCCCCCCCCCACCCGCTTACCGCCCCCGCCTCCGCCTGAGTCTCAGTTGTTGCTGAGACTTGGGTCCAAGCCAGTTTTTTTTCTTACCTCTTTGCCCTTAATGGAGGAAACTGAGGCAGCTGCAGGAGAAACGGGAAAGCTGAAGTCGTCAATCCCAGGCTCTGAGCACTCGCTTGCCCCCCGCCCCGGGCTTGGGAGCCTTCTCAGTGGCCCCGGGACGCGGCAGGCGGCGGGTCTCTGGCTGGCCGCGGACGAGCTCGGCAGGCAGGTGGCGGCAGGGGGCGCTCGCCACCTGGCCACGCGCGCCTCCTCGGGCTCCGCAGGCCCGACGGAGTCCAGTCGGTGCGGAAAGGCATTTGGGGAAGGGGTTCCCAGCGGTCTCTCGGCTCACCTCACGCCCTCCGCTGGGCTTCATTCCTCGCGGGCTCCGGTCAGGGGGTGTGGTTTATTATGCTCCGGCGCCCCGACACACCCACCCACCCTCTCCTTGGGGCTCTTGGGTGGTGGGAGGGGAGGTCTGCTCGCGCCCACCGTCCTAGACCCGGGGGCTCGGCCCTAGCCCCGCAGTCCGCTGGAGAGACGTCCCGCCTCGGCGCCCGCGGACCCGCCAGCGCCGCGTCCCAGCTCCCCGCGTGCACCGACCCTTCCACTGCTGCCAGCATCCTTCCCCTGGTCCCGAACACCCCAGACGCCGGGCCCCTCTGACCTGCCGCAGAGCGGAGGCCGGAAGGAAAATGGGGTGGGGGTGCCAAGGCGGAGGCCGGGGGCGCCGGGAGGCTGCGGTCCGCCCACCCCTCAGCGAGGCGCACCTCCCACCCACTCTGGGTCTCACCGCCCGCCCCGCCTCCCTTCACTCCTCCTGCTCCCGCCTCCAGTCTCCTCCCTCCTCCAGCCGCGCTCTCTCTCCTCCCCACTCCCCTGCCGCGGCGGGCTGCCTGCAGACGCGGCTCCGGGCTAGAGCCGGCGGAGCGGAGCGGGCCTCGCCCTCCTTGCCTCCTCCGAGAACCGGCGGCGCGCCCCCTGCCCGTCCGGCCGGGGCCCCGCGCCCCAGCGTGAGTCCAGCAGCCTCCCAGCGGCGGCGCCCAACTTTCCCTCGGTCCCGGGCGGGGCGGGGACGGCAGCGGGACATCTTGGTAAACTTATCCGGGGCAGACGGCAGGGAGCCCGGGCGCTGGTGCAAGAGGATGTAGGAGGGCGGTGGCCGGCCCCGGGCGTCCCCCGCCCTCTTGGCCCCTTTCGGCCTGGCCATGGGGCTCCAGCACCTTCAGCGCAGCCAGGGGGGCGACCCCCTGGTCTAGCCGACCTGGGTGGGAAAGCGCTGTCGCCGGCTGTGCACGCGCTGGGCGAGCAGCGCCCCTTCTGGCCGCGTCCGGCCCCGCCATGGACCACCAGGAGCCCTACTCCGTGCAGGCCACTGCGGCCATCGCGGCGGTCATCACCTTCCTCATCCTCTTCACCATCTTCGGCAACGCGCTGGTCATCTTGGCTGTGCTGACAAGCCGCTCGCTGCGAGCCCCGCAGAACCTGTTCCTAGTGTCGCTGGCCGCCGCCGACATCCTGGTGGCCACGCTCATCATCCCTTTCTCGCTGGCCAACGAGCTGCTGGGCTACTGGTACTTCTGGCGCACCTGGTGCGAGGTGTACCTGGCGCTCGACGTGCTCTTCTGCACCTCGTCCATCGTACACCTGTGTGCCATCAGCCTGGACCGCTACTGGGCCGTGAGCCGCGCGCTGGAGTACAACTCCAAGCGCACCCCGCGCCGCATCAAATGCATCATCCTCACCGTGTGGCTCATCGCAGCTGTCATCTCGCTGCCGCCCCTCATCTACAAGGGCGACCCGGGTCCCCAGCCCCGAGGGCGCCCTCAGTGCAAGCTCAACCAAGAGGCCTGGTACATCCTGGCCTCCAGCATTGGATCTTTCTTTGCACCCTGCCTTATCATGATCCTTGTCTACCTGCGGATCTATCTGATCGCCAAGCGCAGCCACTGCAGAGGTCCCAGGGCCAAGGGGGGTCCTGGGGAGGGTGGGTCTAAGCAGGCCCACCCTGTCCCTGGGGAAGTTTCAGCCTCAGCCAGATTGCCAACTCTGTCCTCTCAACTGGCTACTGCTGGAGAGGCCAATGGATGCTCCCAGCCCACTGCGGAGAAGGACGAGGGGGAGACCCCTGAAGACCCTGGGACCCCCGCCGTGCCACCCAGCTGGCCTGCCCGCCCCAGCTCAGGCCAGGGTCAAAAGGAAGGTGTTTGTGGGACATCTCCAGAGGAGGAGGGGACTGTAAAGGAGGAGGAGGAGGGGTGTGAGCCAAAGGCCTTGTCAGCGTCTCCCGCCTCAGCTTGCAGCCCATCCCTGCAGCAACCACGGGGTTCCCGGCTGCTGGCGACCCTACGTGGCCAGGTGCTCCTGGGCAGGGGCAAGGGCTCTGCGGGGGGGCAGTGGTGGCGGCGGCGGACGCAGCTGACCCGGGAGAAGCGGTTCACGTTCGTGCTGGCCGTGGTCATCGGCGTCTTTGTGCTCTGCTGGTTCCCTTTCTTCTTCAGCTACAGCCTGGGTGCCATCTGCCCTCAGCACTGCAAGGTGCCCCACGGCCTCTTCCAGTTCTTCTTCTGGATCGGCTACTGCAACAGCTCGCTGAATCCTGTCATTTACACCATCTTCAACCAGGACTTCCGTCGTGCCTTCCGAAGGATCCTTTGCCGCAAGTGGACCCAGACGGCCTGGTGAGCCCGCCTGCCTGCTCCCCGTGTGGGGTTGGTGCCAGGTGGTGCCAGGGCCGCCCTGCTTCTTGCCCTGTTTTATGTGGCCCCCTCCCTAGGGCTTTCTGGCCCCTTCCCTGGTCCTGCAGGCCTCATCCCAGGAACCCCCTCAGAGGGGCAGGGTCTATTTGAAGCCTCCCCTTGCTGGCTTGGCCGTGGGGGGCCATCTTCTCCACCCCCTGCCTGTGCACAGGCAGATGGATGAGGCTTGGACCTTCCTGAATGTAGCTGTGGCCAGGTTCCCTTGCAGAACCCCAGATCCCTGCAAACCTTGAGGACCCTGTGTTTTCTGGTTGATCACTTGCTTGTGGTGTTTTGTATCTTTCTCATCTTCCCCTTGAAAAGAGCAGGAAGCCAGCCTTCCGCTTTTTCCAGGAGGGCCTGCTGCTGAGGAGAGGCAGAAACGATGATGGGCATCCGTGCTGTGTGCCCGTGGTCCCCATTAGACCCTGGGTGGGGGGTTATGGGCTGGCACCATCTTTGGCCTCTTCTTCTCCTTCCCCCTGCTTTTGGAGTTGTAACTCCAGAACTGTGGATCATTTTCCTCACCCGGCGCCCCTCTGGGAGGCTGGTGGGTGCGTGGCTGCCTCGGGGTGGGGGTGATCTGGGGGTCTGGCCTCTGCCTCCACAGGAGAGCCCTGATCACTAGCATTCACCGCCTGCAAAACCCAGGGCAACAATAGCTTGCCGCCTACTTGCTGCAGGGAGATGAAAGGCTTCGCAGAAAGTTTTGAGCTCCGTGGGGGAACGCACTAGAGAACCAGAAAATGTGATTATTCGGTGATATAAAAATCCCCCTCTTCTGGGTTTACCACGCCTGTTTTCCTATAGACTTTTGTTCTGTGCCTGGGGTGTGAATTCCTACCCCAAACTGGAAGTGGTGAGTAGCAGACAGAACCACCGACTTCAGTTAAAGGATTTCTTCGAGAATGTGTTCTTATGCCCGCAAAGGTTGGAGTCATTACGCTGCATGACAACTTCTCGACATTTCACCTGCAACACCAAGAGGGTTTTCGTTGGCTTGGACCCCCCAATGGGGGAGAAGTCTTTTGTCATCAAGCAGGCACATTGTTTCCCCAGTATCGCTAAAAATACCCACCGCATGGGAGCGGTCTGAGATGAGAGCATGTGGTGGGGTGCTGGGGCTAGAGCAGGTGAGAAGGAGCCCCGTGGACTCCCAGGGGAGCCTCCCACTGGACTTCCTGGGCAGGGCTCCAAGCCCCAAATAGACCCCTTTGATGCATAACTGATTCCACCCCGGGTGGGTACCGTCTGTCCATCTCAGACCCAGCCATGTTGCTCCACCCAACTGATGGGCCTCCAGGGGCCTCTCCCTCCTGGTCCCCTCCCCCACACAGAACCGGCACCTGGAACAGTTGGGAGCATGTGGAGGATGTTTTGCAGTCTTCCCCATGTGAGTGCCTGGCTTCACCATTACGCCAGCGAGCATCTTGTCTTGGGGGCGGGGCTGAGCAGCACAGGCACACGCTGGTGGGCCTGGCTAGACCGGGAGGGCTGCCGAGGGGGTTTTCTGGGGTGGAGAGGATGGAGGGGGCCAAAGAGAGTCCCTCCTGGGGCGGGAGGCTGTCCAGTTCACTCCCTGGTCTCAGTGTGAGGCCAGTGCATTGCCTCTGGGCAGGGCTGGGGAAGTTGGGCCCAGGGGAGGGGCTGGCTTATGACATCTGCTGACTGGCCTTGTGTGGGCCCCATGGGACCCCTGCTAGTGTTGCCTGTGACTCCCTCGTTGTGATATGCAGGGGTTTTTGTTTTAAGTCTGAGCTATTTTATCAATAAAGGATATTTTGTAATAAGCAAGCTGCGTCCTCATTGTCCAAGGGCTGCCAGGAGTAGCTATTCCTCACCTACTTGAGTAGTAGACCCTGGGCATGGGCGCCCTCCCAGGGCCAGTTGCCCTTTCCTCCTCTGGGTGCGGCTGGCTGGTACCCACACACCTGCCTGCCTGCTTTGTCCACTCAGCATCCCTCATCCATCATTACAAGTCAGTGGGGGCGAGAGTCGCCAGGGGAGCCTGAGACTGGCTGCCCGGGAAGGGAAGGAAGGGAGGGCATCCCAGAGGAGATGGCCTTTGGGCAGGGTCTTGGGGGAAGATCAGGAGTATACCAAGAGGGAAGACGGGAAGGTATTCTGGGCGGGAGAAAGCATAGGCAAAACCTGTTGTGTTTGGTGAATTTGTGGCAGTTCAAGAGTCAGCCTGAAGCCAGCCCTGATGGGCGGGCAGGCACAACAGCTGGGGGCCGGCAGAGGTGGTCAGACACCACCCACATGGGATGGGAGGAACATGGGAAAGGGGAAGGGGGGAGGAGGAGAGGGGGAGGAGGGGAGGGGGGAAGAGGGGGAGGAGGGGGAGGGGAGGGGGAGGAGGAGAGGGGGAGGGAACAGGGGGAAGGGGAGGAGGAGAGGGGGAGGGGAACGGGGGAGGGGGAGGGGAGGGGGGAGGGAGGGTCACTCTGAGGAATGTTTTAAGCTGCTGCCTTCAGCAAGGGGCAGGAGAGTGGGATGGAGATGCTTTGTGTCAGGCTCTCCAGCACTAAGATTCAGAGCTGGAAGGCCTGCAGACAGTTCCTCTCAGTCTCCTCACTTCCCAGGTGAAGGGTCTGAGGCCCCAAAGGCACCCTGTAAGTTGGGTTAGGAGCTGAGTCCACCGGGCTTCCTGTCACCACAGAGAAGGTAGTCTCTGGCCCCCGAACAAGGCTGGCCTGGTTCTGTGGGCAGGGGAGGCCAGGCAGCAGGCTGCTGGCAGGAGCAGGCAGCAGGGGGTGGGGTAGGGCAGATGCCAATGGCAGACCCCAGGGAAGGATGAAGCCCGGGCGGCGAGGGCCCAGATCCGGTGGGGGGAGGCCACCCCCGCCACAGCCAAGCATTCACACTTGAAGGGGGCCGTGGCTTCTGCCAGAGGCAATGACCAGAGACTCCAATGTATCCACCATCACTGGTGGACTTGGGGACACAGGGCTTCACTGAGGACTTTACAAGGAAGCCAGGCCCTGCCTTGAGGAGCTCCCAGCGCCTCCCACCAGCCTGTGCACCCACCACTAAGGCCCCGGGCCTGAGGAGGGCGGATCAAGGTAGCTCACGTCTTCTCGTTTACTGTGCCCTTGGATCTTCTTTTGCTTCCTCTGATTACCTCATTTAATCCTTATGCTCATCCTATAAGGTAAGTATCAGCCCATTTTATTCCAGGGAAATGGAGGCTTAAAAGGATGCAAGGGCTCGCCTGAGGTCATCCATGCCCAAGCTCCTTTTACTGGACCACACTCTCTGCTGTCGGCATGGGAGAAGAGCTCACCCCCCAATCTCCGGAGATGGTGGCAGAAAATTACTCCTGCTAGAGCTGAGCTGTTGGCAGTCCATTTTGAATATATGTCTTGTTTGGTCCTCCTAACTCTCCTGGGTGTGGCCATTTTACAGAAGAGGAAACTGGGGCTGGCGCTGGGTGTTAGGGGATTCTGAAGCTGCATCTGGATGGATTCAGTTGGCAGCAGTGCTGTGATAGACTGCTCATGTCTGTCACTGCTAGGGAATGAGTGAGTGATGGTATGTGTGTCACAGGGTTTCCATTCCTGACAGCTCAGTCCAATCCCTGAATTTTATTAAAGAAGAGACTGAGAAAAAGACCAGAAAAAGATAACTTGCTTTGGACCTCCCCACCCCCTACTCCATAGCCACGTGGTGGGAGAGCCGGGTCTAGAACCCAGGTCGTCTGACTCTGTGCCCACCATACCACAGCTTCATACTGAAGGGATTGTAACCAGACTCAAAGAATAACAGGCTCACATTCAGGAAACATCTGCTGACATCTGTGGCATGCCAGGTCCTGTGCTAGGCTCATCCCCATTTTGCTACTTTTTTCAGTTCTCAGATGAAGAAACTGAGATACAGAGTCCTGGGGACTTGCCCAGGGTAATATGTGGTGCAGGTGGATCTGGATCCCAGGACCCCCGGCTCCCACTCTGGCCTTCTCTTCTCACAGCCCATTCCTGCTGTTCTGTGTAAGTAGCACCCACTTTTGATTTCCCCCAGAGCCCATCTGAGAGTTAGTGGGTCAATGAGCTGGGCTCAGATCAGCAGAGATATGGGGTGAGGATGCAGCCCTCCTTCTCCCAGGAGTAATCCTGGTGAAAGCCCTGGAGGTGAGAGCTGGGACAGAAAGCCAGCAGGTGAGCCGTCTTGGCCAGGCACTTCTACCTTTTGGAGGCCCCTTTCTTAAGATGTCCCTGACCAAAGGGAGGCGGAGGCGCCATTAGAGAAGACATGGCAGGGGAGGGCTTAGGAAGACCCCTCCCCTCAACTGCACCCACTCTGTGGGAATCTGGGTCTTAGATCACAGGGGGTACCCTTGAAACAGAGTTCAGACACAGCCCCAGCCTCAGGCCAGCTGCTGAGAAATCAGGGTGCTGGGAATTGCTCTTTGGAGCATTGTTGCAAGATGCACTCCTGACCCATTGGCTCAGAAGGTACTCGTGGCAGGAGGGCCTGACTGACCTGCCAGTAAGACTAAAGGTGGAGGGGGGCTTGTGGGTTCATCAGGCCCTTGCACCTCCCCTTCCTCCGCATGATCTCCATCTTGTGTGTTTTGGTGGGGGGCTGCTGGGAAGCGGGTGTGAGACCTTGTCCAGCTACCACTTGCAAATGAGGTTGATGCTGGCTGGGGAGGAGGCATCTACCCAGCTGGGGTTGACACTAGGCAACTTTGTGTTCCTTGTGCAGGCCGGGAGTTCTGCTCAGAGGGCCTGGTCGCTGTGGGCGGCAGGACTGGGGTGGGATTTCCATGCCAGTGAAAATCACTGGGGAGGTGGTGGGGAGGCCGGGGTCATACCCTGCTTCTGCCGTCATCTGTCTAGCTGCCCCCGGGCAGGGCCGGGTCCCTCTCGGAGCCTCAGTGTCCCTGTTTGCCCACAAGGGATTACCCCAGTGGTCCCCGGGTTCCCCAGCTTGAGGATTTATCTCTGCCCCGCCCCCAGCCCAGCTCCCAGGAAGGTCTGGACATAGAGATTCCTGGAGTTAATCAGTTGTCCTTAGAGTCAGGCTCCTGGGCAGATCAGGTCTGTTTTCCTCACCTTTGTACCTCAGTGCAGATGCAGACTGGGTCTGGAATGACCGATCAGTTCAGGGCCCCCTGAGTCAGGCAGTGGCGAGAGGAATAATGACCACTCTGAGTCATTAGGGCCAGTGCCTGACATGCATCATCTGAGATCAATTGGAGAGATTGCTGTACCCACTTGACAGGTGAGGAAACTGAGACCGAGGGAGGTTGAGGGACTTTTTTGAGGTCATCCAGAGCCGTCACACAAACCCACCCAACCTACTCTCAACTATGGCACTCACTGGCCTCACCAGTGAGACAGGAGAGCAGGCCCCAGGGCCCCCAGCCCAACAAAGTCCCTGCCCTGTGTGAGCTGGAGGGTCTCATTTGCAGAGACCCCACGGCTTGGGGGCAGTCTCCCTGCTGCTGGCACCGGGCAGGTGGTGTGGAGCTCCCACCCTTCTAGGCTCTGCTGGCTGTTATTGGGGGTGGTGGGGGCACTCAGCTAAAATTAGATTCTGGGATTCTTTGCGCTCCCGCATCTGTCTGTCCTTCTGTCCGGCAGTGGCGGCAGTGTGAGGAAGGCTGTTGTCAGAAGGCCAGGGCTGGAAGAAGTCTGGAGGTTAGTTTGCACCCTCCCCAGGCTTGCTGGCTCTGATCTTCTTACACCCTCGCCTGGCCCTTGGCCAAAGTCTCTTGCCCTTGGCTTGGCTTGTGACCATCCAGTGATAGCAGTGATTTCAAAGGGAGAGGCGACCCCTCTTAACACCCACCCTCTACCCCTGGGGTTCCACCCCTGTTTCCTCCTCTCTCCCCTCTCTCCCCTCCCTTCCCCTCCCCTGGCCCTTCCTTCCCCCTTCTCTCAGCCTCCCCTCTTCCTCCTCCTGGCCCTCTGACTTCTGCTTCTCCTTTGGGGACTGTCCTTACTCTTCCTGGGGCCGGCAGGCTCCGTGGACCATTGTGATGGCAAGGGGATCGGAACACACTGGGGACCAAAAAAGAGCCTCCCTCCCTGGCAAGTCGGGGCTATCTCTGGCCCTGCTGCAGCCTTCTGGGGCTCCTGGCTCCCCGGCAGGCAGAGGAGATGCTGGGCCCCAACCAAGGGTGTGAAGGCCCTGACCTCTGAGTTCCCTGGGGAGGGGGCATGCCCCTTCTGGAGCTGGCGGGGGTGGGCCCCTCTGATCTCAGAGCAGCCAGGGCTCAGATGGACTGCCACTACCTCCACCTGGATGGGGACCTGGGCTGCTTGAAGAAGGAAAAGGGCTGGACTCTGGCAATGGGGAGCCCGGGTGTCCCTGTGTCATCCCAGTTCCCACCCCAGCCCAGCTGCAGCTGGGAGGGAGGGAGCGTGAGAGGCTGCCTGAGCCTGCTGCTTGGAGTCCCTAGACACTGGGGTCAGGCGAGGGTTAAACCCGGCCCTGCCTGGGCCAGTGCAGGAGAGGGCTGGGCCGGGTGGTCACAGGCAGCAGGCCCCACTAAGTCCCTAGGGGCCCGTTGTCAGGTACTACTTTGACACAGCTGTCGTAGCTGCAAATCCCAGCTGTGGCCTCTCCACCCCCTTCTGGAGTTAGGGTGGGCACAGGGCTGGCAGCTATTTGAAGGATTTCCTCAGCTGGTTCAGAAGCACTGGCCAGGGTCCAGAGGCTCGGGTCATGGTCCCAGCCAGGCTGCCAAATTGCTGTGTGATGTTAGGCAAATCCCTTCACCTCTCTGAGCTTCAAATTCCTCATTGTCTGGTGGAGTTGGACTAGAGCATGGTTCAAGTGATGTCCTGGGTGCTTCCCCAGGATCCCCTGGGCGGGGGCAGAGAGAGGAGGGGGAACTGAGTCAGTGGTCTCTGGCCCCCACCTCACCCCTGTCTTTTTCTGCTTGTGTATTGTTGAGGAAGCGGCTTCCCTACCTGCCCACCAGGCTTCCTCCTCGGCTGGCACTTATGGCCTCCATCCTCTTCCCACCTGAGGCTCATGTAACACCCCTCAGCCACCTCCCTGTCCTGTCCATGACATCTGTGTCCCAGGGAAATCTAGGTGGCATGAACCTTAGAAGGGCCATCTTTTTTATTTTTTTTAATTAAAAAAATTATTTATTTATTTGGCTGTGACAGGTCTTGTTGTGCCTTGAGGCATGAGGGATCCTTTAGTTGCGGCATGCGGGATCTTAGTTGCAGCATGCATGTGGGATCTAGTTCCCCGACCAGGGATCAAACCCGGGCCCCCTGCATTGGGAACGCGGCGTCTTAACCACTGGACCACCAGGGAAGTCTCAGAAGGGCCATCTTTTTTTTTTTTTTAATAAATTTATTTTTATTTATTTTATTTTTGGCTGTGTTGGGTCTTTGTGGCTGCGCACGGGCTTTCTCTAGTGGTGGCGAGCGGGGGCTACTCTTCGTCGTGGTGCGTGGGCTTCTCATTGTAGTGGCTTCTCTTGTTGCGGAGCACGGGCTCTAGAGCGCAGGCTCAGTAGTTGTGGCGCTTGAGCTTAGTTGCTCCGCGGCAGGTGGGATCTTCCCGGACCAGGGCTCGCACACGTGTCTCCTGCATTGGCAGGCGGATTCTTAACCACTGCACCACCAGGGGAGCCCTCAGAAGGGCCATCTTGAAAGATATTCCCCCAAGGCAGGCTGGGGGCTGGTGGAACAGAGGGGTGGGCGTGTGCCTGGTGGCGGCAGCAGTGAGCCTGTGCTTGACATTGTGTGTAAAGTAATGCTGGAAGGGGACTTGAGCTGGGGGTTGGGGGGTCATGGAGGAGGAAGTGAGCTGAGGTCCTCCAAGAGGGGCAGGCAGGGGAGGGGGGCCTCCTGGGGAAAACATGCTCCCATGGGGTCATGGCCTAGAATGACACAAGGAGAAGTTGTGGTTCTTAAGTAACCCCTGCTGTGGCCGCATGTGCACCAGGGACTCCTCTGCCTGGTGCCTGTTCCTCGCCTAAAGGTACAGCATGGCACAGAGCAGGCACACAGGAACATCTGTTGAGCGAGTGAGTTTTCCCAGCAATCTGGGACAGCCTTGGCCTTAGCCACCTAAGGCTGGGAACCGTGTGCTCCAGGAATGCATCTCTGATTTGGTGTTTAATTTTTCTGCTTTGTTTTGTTTTGTTTTCCCATAGTTTCCTAGAGAAATTCTGTTGGAAGATTCCATCCTGGCCTTGGTTGAGCTACAGGCGGGAGAACTGTCCCGCAGAGCTGGGGAAGCACCGGGGTGTCCCGGGAGGTGATAGCAGGGACCCATCCCGGAGTGTGGATGAGTAGAAGGGGCTGGACAGAGAGGTGACAGGCAGGGAGAGGGCCTGGTTGGGTCATCCCAGTGGCAGCATGAAAGCAGTACTTGGATTTGCAGTCAAACCTGGCTCCATCGCCTACTGGCCATGTGGCCTCAGACAAAGCGCATAACCTCTCCAAGCCTCCATTTCCTCATGTTTAAAATGGGATAAAGCTAACTACCTTAAGATTGGAGAGGTGTGTTGAGAGGAAGAGATAATACCTAAAATGTCCTAGTAGAGTGTGGGAGCGCAGAGAGGGCACCGCAAATGGCAGAGCCGTTATGATTACTCCTCTCAAGCCCAGGTCCTCTCCAAGGTGAGCTGGCAGAAGCCCCTGTCTCCCAGGTGTCCCCTGACTCACTGCTCAGTGGCCTGATAGAAGGAGGGTGAACTCTGCCCTGGAAGATGGCCTCATCCTGTGTATGGAATCTCCTCTACCGGCCTATTGTCACCCCATGCTTCCATGAGCTTCTGCCAGGCTTTCTTCCGTGTGTTGCTGGGAGGGAAGTGTTCTCAGGCAAATGTCAAAAACACCACATCTGTGTCTACACCCTTACTACTGTGCCTATGGCAGACATCAGTAGCAGAGGCCAGAACTCTCTCTATGAGCTGAGATGAGGCTATAGGGAGTGCCAGGAAGGCATTCTCAAACTATAGCAGCAGCTAGTGTGCAAACCTAGCAGCTAGGTCTAGGGGGAGTCCTGGCCTTGTCCTCTGTGGGCATGGGGGACTGGGCCACCCAGTGTGATGTGAGGGGAGCTACTGGCGATGATAAAAGGAGTCACATCTCTGGAGACCTCTAGGCTTCCTGCATTGCTGCTGCAGTAGGGGGTACCCAGGTATCAAATGTCAGCTCCCAGGGGGACCCCGGACATTCCGAGAAAGCTGCGTATGGAAACACAGGTTCCAGCAGAGGAAAAGTCTGGGGGCAGGTTGCCGGGGTCAAGGCCAGGCATCATGGTGGGGATTGGGTGAGGCTGGGGACTTCCTGGGCCTTCACACTTTTTTTTTTTTTTTTTGGCCACACCTTGAAGCTTGTGGGATCTTAGTTCCCCAACCAGGGATCGAACCCAGGACCTTGGCAGTGAAAGTGCCGAGTCCTAACCACTGGGCCTTCACACTTTGACCTGGGCGGCAGATGGGCAGGAAGAGCGGGAAAGGGATGCTGGGGGCACTTGGAGGTCTTGTTCGCTCAGGAGTGTATAAAGTAAGGCAAGGATTGTTCAAGAGTCAC
Source organism: Mesoplodon mirus (assembly GCF_964341445.2). NCBI lineage: Eukaryota > Metazoa > Chordata > Mammalia > Artiodactyla > Ziphiidae > Mesoplodon > Mesoplodon mirus. Next base: position 14,729,376 of record NC_138990.1, on the reverse strand, counting down.
GCAGCCCCAGTAGCTGAATGGCCTGTTGTGGTGCTTGTGAGTCTGATCACCTGGTCTGAGCAGATGTTGTTGCTCCCTGTGTTCCAGGAGAGGAATTTGAGCCTCAATTCTCTTCACCAGGACAGTGCTCCACAGCAATGGGTCACTCTGGCAGTCCCCATGCATCAATGAGCATCATTACCCACTGCACCTTCCCGGCCCCCTCCCCAACCAAGCACTTATCTCACTTCTCTGCTATAGGTTTTCTCCTCAGCACGTATCTCCAGTGGCATAGTAGCTATTTCACCTACCTATCCTTCCTCATCTTTGTCCCCTCCTGGACGATAAGCTCCACCAGGGCTGGAATATTTATTTGTCTGTCTTCTTCACTACATATCCCAGGACTGACAGTGCCTGGCAAATAGTGAAGATGTAAGGGCTGGCTGGTCAGCTGCCCTGACACCAGTCTCCAGGGTGCTAAAGCGTCCCTGGAGATGTGGTGACGTGGAGAAAGCTATAGTTGTTGGAACTCCTCCTGGGGAGGGAAGAATAGTAGAGAGATATGGGCCATTGGCTGAGCCGTCTTTGGGGAGCTGGGCAGGCTGGCTGTGAGTGGAGTGTGCAAGTTTGGGGCCGAAGGGAACTGCTGGGACTGTGGAGGTGGACAGAGGCTGCCCCCGGTGATGCCTGCTGCCCCCCATAACCATCTTGGCTGTGGTCTTGGGATGGACAGTCCAAAATAAGCAGTTTGGAGGGCCCTGTGCTGAGCCGGCCTGGACATCTGGGTTCCTTCCTGCCCTGCTTGTCCAGTGTGCTGAGCTCTGTACCAGGTTTGAAGGGCTGAACACCACCCTGAACCCTGGGAGCGGCGGTGTGTGTAGGGGTCCAGTGGGCAACGGACAGGTCTCCAGTACAAGGTTATAGAGCACTGAGGGACCGAGTGCAGCAGGGGCTGAGCCTTGGTGGGGGCAGGAAGCTGGGAGGAGGCCTGCTGGAGGCCACACTCCACAGAAGACCAGTGGCTGCCCTCTCAGGCAGGAGGGGGGTGCAGGAGGGAGTGAGCAGGGGTGGGGTACTGTCCAGCCTATGGCTTGGGTGTGTGCTCCCTCATGCTCTGAGATGCCTTCTGGCCCCAGGCTGCCCCCCAGGCTGCCCCCCAGGGGCAGGGGATAGGGCCGGGGCGGCCTGGGGCCAACAGCCCTGCTCCAGAGGCCATGGACTAAAAATAAGTAGGGATGTCGGGTGTCCTGGCTCCAGGAAGTGGGGAAGAGAGATGAGTGTCAGGAGGACGGGGAGGGGGAGGCAAAGGGAGGGAGACACAGTCACAGCGGGAGGCAGCTCACAGGCTGGGTTATTTTCTTCTCTCGGCCCAGAAGTCCCTCAGGCCACTGCTCCCGGGGTCTGGGTGAGTGTCACTGGTCTCTGTGGGCCTGTGGGTGTCCCCGGACCCCTGGCTGCATGCCCAGCACCCCATTTCCCATGTACTCCTTTGAGACCCAGTCAGTGGAGACCAGGAGGTGGGAACTGCGTGGATGAAGGAAGGAGAAAGGGACCAGGTTACAAAGACCCTGTTAGGAGGAAAAGAATGAATCTGGGGTGTCAATTTCATCTCTACCCTCTGTCCTGCAGGTGCAGAAATGGGGCCAGCCGGTTTAGGAAGTATCACGTAGCCAGCAATGCCTGGAGCCACAATCAGAGCAGGTCTCCCAAACTCAGGTCATGGCTCTCTGTGGAGGTTGGAGCTCAGCTCAGATACGGCACAACCACCGCCCATGTGCCCTTAGAGAAGGGGCAGGGACGGGGCAGGCAGTGAGGAGGGGCTGGTCCGCAGTCGTGGTACCAGGCCGGTGTGTGTGGGTGGAGGTTTGAGGGCAGGCTGGCACCAACCGCCCCACAAGTCATCAGGGTTCACATGACACCCACCTCAGCCCACCCGCCAGGCTTCCAGACCCCTCTAGGGCTTGGCTTGTCCTTGACACGCATCCCCCTCTACCCTGCCCTCTGGGGATTGGGAGTGGCTCTGCAGATGCCGAGGGGTAACCTGGTGAGCCTGGCGCCCTCGGCCCTTCGGCTCAGGGGCGAGGACAGTGTGGAGCCCACCTCTCACCCTGGCTGCAGGGCTCACTGGCGTGATATGGATGCAGCCCCTCGTGTCCTGACTCTGGGTGCCCTGACCTCTGGCCTGGGGTGGGGACTCAGAAGATGCAGCCCCCTCTTACTCTTCCCAGGCTTCCTTGCCCCCCTCTGTATACCAACTCCCCTAGACTAGGATCCAGCCAGTGACGAGTACACCCCGCTTCCCTTCCCATCCTCCTTTCTCATCCTCACTCACAAGTCTCCGCTGGGGTGAATCCTGACCACGCAGAAGTTACTTGCCCTGGCAGCTCCATGCAGGACCGCTCTTGCTCCCCTGGGTGCCTGGGGCTGTTCACCTTACCCCCACCGCCCCCCGTCACAGTTGTGAGAGTGCCGTGAGCCCCCTAGGTGGCCAGGCCAGGCTCTGTGCCACCTGCACCTGTAGGGACGGGCCTGCATGGTGGGTGGGGGCACTAGAGGGACCCCCGTGCAGGGACATCAGCCCCTTTATTCTATCTTCTTGATTCCTCCTCCTCGTCCCGTTCCTCTTCTTTTCCTTTGTTTTGTCAAGTCTGTTGATAAATTCTCTAGAAAGGCTTAAAATCCTCAGCCCCGCCTCACCAACTGCAGTCAATTCCCTTAGTGATCTCTCTCTCTCTCTCTCTCTCTCACACACACACACACACACACACACACACGCTCCTTCTCCCCCACGGATCCACTCCACAGCAGTAAGCAGCTTCTGGGAGCCCCCAGCCCCTTGGTTCTCTCCCCTCCCACCTGGGTCAGGCCTCGGCCCTGGCTAGCCCTTCCAGGTTCTAGGGGCTGTTTCAGGGAGATACTGGGGTCTGGGTCTCATCCTTGGGGAAGCTCCCTCAGGATGGCCCTGGAGGGTGTTAAGAGGGCCCTGCTGTTATCCTGACGCCAGCCAGGCAGAGCTCTGAAGGCCTGTGAAAGGCCAGAGCCTCATCCTCCCAGAGACCGGGATTACTAACAAATGTGCCCTCTGCTGAGGCCAAGCACGCACTTCCCAGCTGCCCACTCATCGCAGCCCGGCACTCCCTTCCTTCCCCTAGGCTCTGGGAGCTGGGCTGACCCACCACCCCCTTGGTCTGGTGACCTCGCACTGGTTGTTTGTCTGCAGGCTCTGTGGATGTGAGGCCAATGGCTCAGAGGATGGAAGCAGAAGGGGCACCTGTGGACACACAGGCTTCCTAATGGGGGCTGCCCTCGACAGCAGGAAGCTGGATGGGAGCCTTGACCTCTGAGGTCTCCAAGGCCCCAGACTCAGGACCCCCAGCAAACAGAGCCCAGGCCCTGCAGTCACCCTGCAGAAGCTCCCTAATTCCTCGAACCCTGGGGTGTCCAGTGAGTTGCTTTGCCACCTGCCCCGGCTCAACCAGGCCTGGAGCAGCTCCAGAGCTGCCCATCAACGGGGCGCTGGGGCTGGCATCTGCCCCCGACCAAGTGGGATCCTTGGGGATGTCACTTCTCTCAGCCTGTTTTCTCATGTCTAAAATAGAAGAATTATCTCGAGACAAAATGGGACGGTGTCTGTACAGAGCCAGTGCATTGAACGTTTTGTTCCCCTCTTTCTTCTCACTCACATATGCTGTCTCTGACCCTTTCCAGAAGGTGCTGGAGGGTGAGGTGTTCAGGGATAGCCCATCTCTAGGCCTGCCCACATCCTGGGAATCATCTGGGGAGGGCCTGAGCTGAGCAGCAGAGTGGGCTTCAGAAACCGGCTGATTTGCTGTGTGACCCCCAGAAAAGTTACTCGACTTCGCTGACTCTTGTAGTGTCATCTGTAAAATGAGGCCCCTGCTGTGCCTCGTTAAGTGGGTCGTGGAGAGAGTTAAGGTGAGCTGCTGTTCCAGAGACAGTGCCTGTGTTTGCTGTCAGGCTAGGCAGGATGGAAAGGAGGCGGGGCCTGGGGAATTGCAGTGTGGCTCAGAATTTTGCCCCGGGGAGACTCTTGGACTCGAAAGGTCCTGGCCGAGCTGAGGCTGAGGTGAGGGTCTGGGGTGGGGCAGGGGCAGATGGGGGCCTGGGGCTGCCTCCGAGACACCCCCTCCCTGGGCTGCAGCACCAGCCAGGGCTGCTCCCTCTTCCCTCTGTTATTCACAAGTAATTGCCCTAAATGCTACATCTGTTGTCATGACAACATATTACCCATCTTTAGGTAAAAGCACCGTTTGCAGGGAGGTCAGGCTGTCTCCAGCCCCACCTCAGGGTTCCGCGGCTGGTCCCCTCCCTCTCACCTCCCTCCTTCCATTTGGGCCTTTTGGAGAGGTCACTCCTGTTTCCTACATTTGCAGAATTTTTCTGTTCCTTTTGTCTTCTCTGTCTCACTCTGGGTCTCTTTCCTCCTCCTCCCTTCCCTCATTCTCTCTCATCTCCTCCTTTCTCCCCTTCTCTTTGCTTTTCCCTGAATCCTGAGCCTCTTTCTTAATTTCCCTCGGTCTCTGTCTCTCTCTCCCTCCTTCTCCCCCACCCTTGGGTGCAGCAGGATAGCATGAAGGTGGGTGGGGGAGAGCCTGCTGGCTGGGATGGGTCTGCTGCTCGGGGAGCCTCAGGAAGCCTGTGGGGCTCCCTGGTGTGGAGCAAGGTGAGCCCGGGGTAGGCATGCCCCGAGAGCCTCCAGCCTGTACGGTGTGTGGTCAGGAAGGCCTCCAACTCTTCCTGAAGAAGTGCGGGCCCAAGGAGCTGCCTTTATTCCTCCACCCCCCGCCCCCCGCCTGTCCCTCTCTGGGGCTCCAGCCTGATGCTCCCCTGCCAGGGGCCTCACACACTTACTGATTGCTCAGCACACGCTCAGCACCATCCTAAGAGCATCCACACAAGATGCCTTGCAACAGCTTCAGGAGGTAAGTGGCATTCTTCCACTTTACAGGCCAGGATATGAAAGATCAGAGAGGTTAAGCAACTTGCTCAAGACCACACAGCTAGTCAGTAGAGGAGACAGGATTTGAAGTTCCATTCCAGAGCCGATGCTCTTAACCACAGTGCCCTAACGATGACACTGTTCACTGAGCGCTCACTAGGTGTGGGGCGCTATGCAGTTAGCAGCAATTGGAACTCCTTTAGCCCCCACGGAAACCCTGCAAGTTGGGACCATGAGCATCTGTTTTACCAACAAGGGACTCAGGACACAGAGAGGTCAATCACATTCCTCAGGGTCACACTGTAGTCAGGGATGGGGGGCAGGATTTGAACATGGGTCTTTCTGCCTCCAGACCCTGAGCTCTTCACTCCGAGAGCCGTTGTCACCCCTCTTTCTCTTTTGTGGGGAGGAGGCCACAGCAGAGGGAGGACTGCGTCTGAGGGACAAGGGCATGGCTGCACATGCACCCAGGTCCCTTCTTCACCTCCCTGATCCCCAGTAAAGTCTCCTCTGGGCCCCGCCAGGGGTGTTTTTTGGGAATCAGAGGAGGAAGCCACGTGGTGATAGGCAGGCTCCAGGCAAGTGGGGAGAGAGTTCCAGGTCACCAGGAGAGGCCCCTGATCCCATAGCTCCAAGGCAAAACACAGCACGGCACGAGCACTCCCGGGGCTCCCATCACTGGGCCCAAACCCCCAGGATCTCGGGGGGCAGGAGGGCTGACGTGTGGCTGGGGAGCCCGAACTGTCACAGGCTGTGAGAGCCTGGCTTCCGGACACTCTCTCCTGGCCTGAGTCGGCTAGGAACATCCACAGCACTTCTTGCCCCATTGCTCCAGTCCCTGGAGAGCGGCCTGGGCTTGGAACACACTGTCCCGGAGCACGGCTGTCAGGATGATGGAGAGGCAGGTTATTTTTAACAGCTGAGACTCATGAACACACAGGGCCTCTTCCAGGCTGGGGGAAGAGATGTCGACGGAGGGTGGGGACCAAAACTCCAGGTCCCCCCCACCCCATCCCACTACTCACCTGCACCATCCTCCATGCTCCTAGGCCTGAGGGCCCACAGACTTTTCGGCAGGCCCTGGGCTTAGCAGGATCTTTGGGCAAAGGGTGGATGCCACCTGGCTGTCAGCTCCAAGGAGGACCTGGCAGTGGTGGGAACCACAGAAGTGCCCCCCGCCTCGGTCCCCAAAGCTGTAGGTCTAGGAGCTGATCGGGGCTCGTGTGCCACCCAGGACTGCAGGGCGCCCAGGCCAGTCCTGGCCTTCTCCGTCCAGTTCCCGCCAGGCTCTTCTGTGCCTCTGAGGGAAGGGGCTCATTCCCTAGACTCCCCAGGCTCTTCTCAATTCGAGCTGGAACCCATGGTATGATGAAGTGTGGGCCCTGTCGCGGCCCCAACTTCCTTAGACGCCTCAGAGCTGTCTCCTGCTGGTCCTAGCATGCCGTTTACTGGGTCAAAGGACACCCCATCACCTTTCACCAGGATGTCTTATGGGAGCAGCCTGCAGCTGAGTGTGAGCTCTGTGCTGGGGGACCAGGACCTGGTTTGTGCCCTGCACGGCTGCCAGGTGCGCGGTTGCATCCCTCCTGCTCCCTGGGCCTGGGGCTCGTCACCGAGGCCGGGGCAGTGTGAGAAAAAGTGCTCCCTAAGCCTCCTCTTGCCTGAGGCCCAGGCTGAGTCCACTCCAGGGTTCCGGCCTGACCAGCCAGGTCATGGAGATGCATGATGGGTGAATGTGCCAGTTTTTAACATGCCCTCCACTTCTGGCAGAACCCCTCCCACTCTGCACTCACAGGGGCTTTTTGAAAGATTACTCAGATCAGACAGAAAAGTGCACAGCCCAGTGACTGTTTCCATATGTGTACCTCACCCGGATCAAGGGGCGGAGCATTTCCTTCACTCCAGAAAGTCTCTTGTCCCCCTTCCCAGTCAATATCCCCGGGAGAGAACATTATTCTGACTTCTATCACTGTAGATTAGTTTTGCCTGTTCTAGAACTTTCACAGAAATGTAATCAAAACATATATGATCTTTTGTGTCTGGCTTTTCTTGCTCAATAGAATGTTGGGGAAAGCCATCCAGGTTGTCTCAGTATCGGTTCAGTATCTCAGTTTACTTATCCATTCCCTGTTGATGGACATGTGGATGGTTTCCAGTTTTTGGCAACTATGAATAAAGCTGATAAGTATGTTTATGGATATGTCTTTTGGTGGACACACGCACTCATTTCTTTTGGGTAAATATCTCGGAGTGGAATTACTGGGTCATATGAAAAGCAAATATTTAGCTTTAGTGGATCTTGCCAAACAGTTTTCCAAAATTATCCTACCAAGTACACTTCTAATCGGCCGTGTCTGAGAGTTCCAGTTGCTCCACATCCTCACTAGCACTTGCTGTTATCAGTCTTTTTCTCAGTCTGGTGAGCATGTAATGATATCAACTTCTGTTTTTTTTAAATTAATTAATTAATTTATTTATTGCATTGGGTCTTCGTTGCTGTGCATGGGCTTTTCTCTAGTTGCAGCGAGTGGGGGCTACTCTTCGTTGTGGTGCACGGGCTTCTCATTGTGGTGGCTTCTCTTCATTGTGGGCTCTAGGTGTGCGGACTTCAGTAGTTGTGGTGACGGGCTCAGTAGTTGTGGTGCACGGGCTCAGTAGTTGTGGCTCGCGGGCTTAGTTGGTCCCTGGCATGTGGGATCTTCCCGGACCAGGGCTCGAACCTGTGTCCCCTGCACTGGCAGGGGTATTAACCACTGCACCACCAGGGAAGTCCTCTCCTTCTGGTTTTAATTTGCATTTTCCTGCTGACAAATGATGTTGAGCATTTTTCATATGCTTATTGGCCATGTCTTCTTTGGTGAAGTGTCTGTTCAGGTCTTTTGCCCCTTTGAAAAATTGATTTTTCCCATTGATTTATATATAGGAGTTCTCTTTTTAAAAATCATTTATTTATTTTTACTTAAAAGATTTTTTTTTGGCTGCACCAGACGGCATGTGGGATCTTAGTTCCTGGACCAGGGATCAAACCCGTGCCCCCTGCATTGTAAGCGTGGAGTCCCAACCACTGGACCATCAGGGAAGTCCCTAGGAGTCCTTTAAGTGCTCTGAATATAAGTATTTTGTCAGAAAATGTATTTTTTATTGCGATAAAATTCATATAACATAAAAGTTAACCATTTAAAAATGCACAATTCAGTGGCATTTAGTACATTCATGTTGTGTGACCATCACCTCTATCTTGTTCCGAAACATTTTCATCCCCTAAAAGGAAACCTTATTTCCAATAAGCAGCCGTTTCCCATTTCCCCCTTCTGCCAGTCCCTGGCAACCACTAAGCTACTTTCTGTCTCTCTAGTGTTATCTATTCTGGATATTTCATATAAATGGAATAATACAATATGTGACACTGGTATCAGAACTTTGTTCTTTCTTACGGCTAATTGTTATTCCACTGTATGGATATATCACATTTTGCTTATCTATTCAGCAGGTGATGGACATTTGGGTTGTTTCCACCTTTTGACTATTGTGATTAGTACTCATGAATATTTGTGTACCTGTTTTCAATTGTTTTGGGTGTATATCTAGGAGTGGGATTGTTGGGTCATAGGGTAATTCTATGTTTAGATTTTTGAGGAGCTGCCAAACTGTTTTCTAAAGCAGCTGTACAATTTTACAATGGGTGAATGTTCCAATTTCTCCACATCCTTGGCAACACATTTTATTGTTCATTTAAAAAATTCTGGCCAGTCTAGTGGATGTGAAGTGGTATCTCATTGTGGTTTTGATTTGCATTTCCCTAATGACTAGTGATATTGAACATTTTTTCATGTGCTTTTGGCCCATTTATATACCTTCTTTGAAGAAACGTCTATTCAAATCCTTTGTCCATTTTTTAGTTGAACTATTTTTCTTTTTATTATTGAGTGCTAAGAGTTCTTTATATATTCTGGAAATCAGAATCTTATCAGATCTGTAAGTATTTGATCTGCAAACACTTTTCCTCATTCTGTAGGTTTATTATTTTCACTTTCTTGATTGTGTCCTTTGATGCTCAAAAGTTTTAATATTTTGAAGTCCAATTTAGTTTTTCTTTTTTTGCTTCTGCTTTTGAGGGCATATCTTAGAATCCATTGCCAAATCCAAGGGCATGAAAATGTACTCCTATGTTTTCTTCCAAGAGTTTTATAGTTTTAGCGCTTACATTTGGATATTTGATCCATTTTGAGTTAATCTTTGCATATGCTGCGAGGTAAGGGACCACATTCATTCTTTGACATGTGGATATCCAGTTGTTCTAACACCGTGTGTCAAAAAGACCATTCTTTTTTTCATTGAATGCTCTTGGCACCCTTGTTGAAAATGTAATTAACTGTAGATACATGGGTTTATTGCTGGACTCGCGGTTCTTTCCTATTTGTCTATATGTCTAGCCTGTCCAGATTACAAGTGTATTTTGTTCTCTGAAGGACTCAGGTTTGTCTTCTTCACACTGCCTGTTTCCTTGGCCTGGAATGCACTCTCCTTCAGTTTCACATGACTCCTTTTCTGTCATTAAGACCTTCTGCAAATTTCTCCTTAGAGAAGCCTCCCCTTGTCACTCTCCACCATGTACTCTGTTTTATTTTCTTTATAGTACTTAGCGTGCTTGAATTTGTAAAATCCGTGAGAGCAGAGTCTTCTGTCCTAGTTACTGGGCAGAAGGTACCTGAACAAACAGACCCTTAAAACATCACTGAATGGACAGTCACTGTTCCCCAGCCTGGAATGCCCTTCCTCAGCTTCTGCACTGATTCAAAGGCTCCCCGTCTTTTAAGATCACATCCAAATGCCATCACCCCCCTGGAGCCTTCCCAGTCTGTCTGTGTCATTGGGAAGGTTGGACGGGTGGGCCTCCTGCATTTGATTAGAAGCTCCCTGAGGGCAAGGACCCACCTCTACATCCCCACCTGTACCCCATAGCTGGAACAGAGTGGGCCCTTGCCAGGGACAGGCTCTGGTCCTGACGTTGGTCTGAGTACGGAGGACTGGGATGAAGGCAGATTTGGGTGAGGGACTTACCATTGGGTAGGATTTAAGCTGAGAGACAAAGTCAAAGATGATTTCACAGTGTTTAGCCTCAGCATCTGGGATGATCATTATTCTCAGGTCAGAAATGTGAAAGTTAAGTGGGGGACCTGGTGTGGAGATCAACAGTGAGTTCAGTTTTCCACTAGCTGGCTTGGAGGAAGAGTCACAGACAGAAGGGCCCCGAGGCAGCCGGGATCCCGGGCAATCAGAGCCAGAGGTGGCAGAGGTGGCAGAACCGGCTCCCGAGGACTGCGAGCCCGGGTGTGGCCTGTGCGGTGGATATAGGGTCCTCAAAACCCTGAAAGTTCGTCTGTATTAACCCATCTCCACACCAGGAAACTGAAGTTCCGAGAGGTGAGCAACCTGCCCAGGGGCACACAGCTCCTAAATTGGAGAGCTGGAGTGCACACCCAGGTCTCCTACTCCAAAGGCTGCCTGCCCTGGCAGGACTAGCGCTACAGGAGTTACTTCTGTCTGGGAACTACCCTGGACCTCTGTTCCCTGGATGCATCAGCCGAAGGCAGAGACGAGGTGGGACAAGGCTCACATATGGAGGAGGTGGTGAAGTCACACCTTGGGCACCTGCCGAAGCTGTCTGTGAAGGAATGAGAATATCAGTATTTTTCATGTAGGCGCAGGTTTGAAGACGTGACCTCGTTAGACTCAGTGGCCGGAGTGAGTAGAGATCCTAGGCCGAGGCAGCCCTGGGCCTCCCTTTGGCCTTTTCACACCTCTCCTGTCCTCTTGTCAAGCCCCTCCCAGCCTTCCCCTTCCATCTGGGCGGGGCAATGAGGGAGATGGCCCCCAGAGCCCACTTGCAGGTAAACCTCTCGGTTGCCAGCCTTCCCTACGTCCATCTGGACCTCTCTCTGGCTGCTTCTGCCAGTAGAAGGTAGCCATATGGTTTCCCAGTGTTCACGTGTGTGTGTGTGTGTGTGTGTGTGTGTGGTTATAACATCCTCGGCTCTGCAGGGACCAGCCCACCACGTGCAGCTCCCTTAGACAGAGGCTGGTCTCCTTGAAGTTACTCCTGCCTTCCCTTTCGTTCCATCCAGTGGGATGGAGCCATGAGTCCACCCATCCGGCTGGTTCCCCTCCTCCCAGACCTGAGGAACAGGCTCTGTCCACAGATAATTGCTGCACCCACCAAGGAGCTAGAGCTCCCCTCCCCAGGGAAGGGGTGGGGGATTGCTGGGGCGGGTGAGCAGTGGGAGAGAAAGACAGAGGGTTGAGGAGGGCAGGAGGGGAAGAGGTAGAAATTCTGGCTCTACCGCCTGTTGCTGTGTGACCTCAGGCAAGCTCCCTCCCCTCTCTGGGCAGCTGTCCCTCCTCCGTGGACTAGGGAAGCACAGTGCTCACAAGGTCGTTCATGAAGATGAAGTGAGATAACACAAGTCAAGCGTGAGGACAGGTCTGCGCGTGGCCAGTACTGGGGACTGGGGCGGGCAGTTAGCTGGGAGGCATGTGGTGTGGAGTGAGGACGAGGGAGGGGAGCCAGCAGCTGCGGTCAGGGTCGGGGGCTGGGGGAGATCCCACAGGGGGCCCTCCCCCCTCCCCTTTCGGAGCCTGGAGTGGGCTGGGGCGAGGAGAGAGTCTAGAGGGGACGGAGGAGGGAGCGGAGGGGCAGGAAGGGCTGTGAGCTTTACGGGAGCTGGCACCTGGGCACTGGGTGGACCGTGCACATCGGGAAACACCTGTCCTTCTCCTCCGTCACTCTAGAGCCGAGACCCAGGGCTAGATGACCCCCCCTGCCCTACCTATGCTTCCCCCGGGGAGGCCCCCTAACTCTGCAGTGGCCCCATCACACCCACCGCATCTCTCACTGCCAGGCCCTGGACTCATGCAGCTGCGGGGAGAGGGTTTCCCTAACACTCGGTCTGGGTTAATGGCTTCTCGCAGGCCCTGAGTGATGTCCTGGGCGCCTGCAATGAAGAAAACGTGGTTGTTGGTCTCTTCGCCCCGGCGGCTCCCAGATGCTCGCAATAGAATTACAGCCTCAAACCCGCCCTCCTGGACCCCGGGCGGCCTTCAGCTGCCCTTGGGAAGGGGCCGGGCGTCCTGCCTAGCACCCCTGCCGGAACCGAGTGGCCAAGGCTTTCATGAGGGGCTGGGACAAAGGAGGATGAGCGCTGGAGCTGGGGTCCAGAGTCTCAGCTTCTGGGTCACCAGGGACCCTGGGCTGCTCACTTGACCTCCTGACCCGGTTTCCTTACCCTTTGCTTCCACCACCTCCCTCTCGTTGGCAGCCGTATCTCTTTGGAGCCCAGACTTGCCCATGGCACTTCTCTGCTTACAGCCTGTCAGTGGTTCCCCACTGCCCAAGGACGAAGTGCACCCTTGGCTGGTGCTGGGGACTCACGTTCAGCCTGCAGCCCTCCAGGGCTATTTCTCCCCCACTCCCTGAGTCTGAGCCACCCCAGTTACTTGCCATGTCCCCAAGTTGCCCCATTCTCCAAGTGAGCGGGAGGCAGAAGCCTATGGTTGAGGGCCTGGGCTCAAGGTTGATTGCTCAGGGCTGAGCCATCCATGCCTCTGACATCCTTGGGCTCCTCTTCTTCCTGAGCACCCGTTAGACCACAATTTCCCAGCCCCCTTGACCTAGGGATGAGTTGGGCAGAAGAGACATATGCCACTTCTATTTGGCCCACAAAAGTCTCCCTCCTGCAATCCTCCACTCAGTTTCCCCTCTGCAGCAACCTCAGAGGCCACGGGCTAAAGATGGTGGCACCAGGGTGTGAATGGAGCCTGGGTCCCTGAGTCACTGCTCGGACGAGAGCTGCCTGACTCACACGGGACTGTGATGTGAGCTCTTTGTGCTAAGCCACGGAGATTTGGGAGTCCCTGTTATAGCAGTGGGCCTACCCTGACTTACAAAAATCTTAGGAGAAACTGTGGGTAAGTCATGTACCATAAGATGACTCAGTTTTCTCATCTGTGAAATGGGACGATAATACCGCCCTCACAGAATTATGGAATGAGGTGACATCGGGCACCCGGCACTTAGTAGCTCTCAGTAATTGAAGCTGTTTGACATCAGCCCTCGGCCTTTGCAGGTGCCGTTCCCTCTGCCTGGCTGTTTCTCCCCTGCCTTCTCCATTCTGGGCATCACTGCTCGGAAAGAGCCCCAGCTTTAGGGCTCCCCCAACCTGGGCTCTGCAGCCTGCGGATGCACTCTGCCAGTGCTTTCCTTGCTGTACCCTTCTCATTTTGTCTGTCTGCCTGTCTGTCTCTCCCTGGACTGGGCACTGCCAGCAGCCCTTGTGGACCCTGGCACGGAGCAGGACCCACAGTGGCTCTTCGGTTTATAAAATGAGGCTTGTCCAGCCTGTCTCTCAGGCTAGGGCTGAGTCATGAGGGGACTGAGGCTCTCATGGGAAACTGCTTGTAGAAAGTGGAAAAGCCTCTCCAAGACTCTTAGGGGTCGGTTCCCTGATCCAGAGTACCCCCAGCGCCCCGCTCTCGCCTCAGCCCCACTCCCCGGCTCATCCACTGAAGTTCTCGGCCTCCTGGGCTCTCTTTGTCTCTGGGGCCTCAGGACGGCAGCTGTCAAGGCCACTGGCCACAAAAAAACATGCCTCAGCTGAGGCATGTAAGCCCGGACAAGGCTAGTAATCCCCGATATAAGACACAAGGCAGCTGGGGGCTCCTACTGATGCTGCGGCCTCCCTCTCTTCCTTCATCTGCTCTTTCTTGCCCTCTTCCACCAGGTGAGGCAGTGAGACCGCCTCGTCTGTCCCTGTGACTATGGGGTGAGGGTGGGAGCCACCCACAGGAGGCGCGGGGCGTGGGGAGGAAGGGAGGTGGGGACTCTGCGGTGAGGGAAGCCTGTGCTTTCTGGTTCAGTTGTGACCTGGGCCTGTGAAAGGACAGGAGGAGACAGTGTTGGGTGGGTGCTGGCCAGCCCCCCGCCACTACGGCCCCAGCTGACAGGTAAGTCTGGGGCGGGAGCCCTGTCCGGGGCGTGGGGCGTGGGCTGGACCTCAAAGCTATATTTCCCTCCAGCACCACCTCCGCCTCCTTCACCGATGCTTCAGATCCCAGGTGGTGCCTGAGTGGAGGGGCAAGGACGTAGAATGAGCCACCAAGGTCACTGTCCACAGGATGGTTCCAATTTGCTGCGGGGCAGTGATTCACCCCAGATGGAGCCCCAGTTTCTCCTGGGGGGCTCATCCAGCTGGGTGAGGATTCTCTGCTGTGTGTGCAGGCAGGGCTCCTCCCCCCGGAGCCCACAATGGCCCTCGGCCACTGTCCCTGCGGGAGCTCTGCCCATTGACCTCCTATCGCGAGACAGCCTGGGGAGCGGCCATGGGCATCCTGGCTTTCTTGCCTCCAAGTCCACCTGCTGTATGAGGCATCTGCAGGTAACCTGCACACACAGATGACATACCGAGGAACCGATAACACCTTTATTGACATCGATATTGACAGGCTTCTAAATACAGGAGGGAGCCATGCTCCGTCTCCCCTCCCCCTCCTCCCCCACACAGCAGCTCCAATCATCCCCGCTCCTCTCTGGTGACGTCCGTGGGGCCCCTTAGCCCACTGTCCTCGCTCAGCTCTGGGTCCGGCCTTTCCACCAAACCTCACAGGTGCAGCATTTCCCCATGTTTGTCAGTGTTTTCAGGCCCTGTTTTAAACGGCACAACTGCCGTGTATGTAACTGTTCCCTTGTTTTTTGGAAACTTAGGTGGCTTCTGTTTTTTTCAGCACAACAGAAAATGCTGCATGGCACAGTTTTGAGCATAGTGCTTTCTCCTGCATGAGCTCAACTCTCCAGGCGAGATTTCCAGAACTGGGGCTGCTGGCTCAAAGGACTCCAGTGTCTTGAGTCAATGCACATCAGGGTGGAACGGCCCTCAGAAATGACCTGGTCCCTTCATCCGTGAGATGAGGAGATGAGATCCAGAGAGGAGAGGTGGCCTGCTGAGGGTGACCTGACAGGTTTGTGGAGCTGCTGCTGTCTGGCCCAAGTATCTGCAGCTCCTTCCTCTTCTTGAAGCTTTGTGGTCTAGAAAAGAGGACCAAGCTGCTGCAAATGCTCCTTCAAGGAAATTAAAAAATATATATCTTAATTGAGATATAATTCACATATAGTTATATCTCTTTACTGAGATATAATTCATAATATACTGTATAATTCACCCAAAGTGCACAGTCTAATGGCTTTTAGTATGTTCACAGAGTTGTACAATCATCACTACAATCAACACTAGAACATTTTCATCACCCAAAAGAAACCCTTGATCAGGCATCTCCAACCTCCCACTCCACTTCCTACCCCCAGCCCCTGGAAACCACGGATCTACTTTCTGTCTCTATGGATTTGCTTACTCTGGACATTTCATATCAATGGAATCACACAATATGTGGTCTTTTGTGACTGGCTTCTTTCCCTTAGCATCATGTTTTCAAGATTCATCCATGTTGTAGCCTGTGGCAGTACTTCATTCCTATTTATGGCCAAATAATACTTCATTGGATAAATATACCAACATTTGTTTATCTACCCATCAGTTGATAAACATTTGGGTTGTTTCAACTTTTTAGCAGCCTGGAGCCTGCCTGGTTCTTGGTGGAGGCCTCAGGCCACTGGCAGGTCTTCCTCTCCCCAGGTACTGGCCCAGCTCCGTCTCTCTTCACCCAACTCTGCTTCCAGTGAGCCTTCCCCTCACAGACTGCAGGAAAGGGCCAGGAAACTGTCCCTCATGGCGCCATTTCCCTGGAGTGTGGGTGGAGGGCACAAAGAGAATACTTCCTGGGAAGGACTGGGACTCAGCTAGAGAGCCCTAGGCCAGAGTTCTGGGAGCAGCTGCCTCACAACATGCAGAATCCAGCACCCAGCGCGTATTAATGTGTCAGTCTGTTTGTTCATTCATTGATTGATTCATTCATTTACTCATTTGTTCATTCATTCATCATTCTCTAGATGAGCATGTCCTGTGCACTGGACCCAGTGCTGGGATGAGGCCCTTGGGGAGCCATGGTCTGCTGGGGACATAGGCCTGTAACCAAACCCTGGTGCCATAGGGCAATGTTGCTGGAATCCAGAGTGGCTCAGGGCCACAGCCCGGAGCAAAGGGAGACCAAACAACAGAAGAGAAGGAGGGCATCAGAATCTCCTTGGACATGTATATACTTGCAATGAATAATCTGACAATGAAATTAAGAAAAACTATTCCACTTACAACAACATCAAAGCATAAAATATTTAGGAATAAATGTAACCAAAGAAGTGAAAAACGAATACTCTGAAAATTATAAAACACTGTTGAAAGAAATGAAAGGAGATCTCGATTGAGAGTTTGGGATTAACATATGCAAGCTGGTATATATAGAATGGATAAACAAGGTCCTACTGTATAGCACAGGGAACTATCTTCAATATCCTGCAATAAACCATAATGGAAAAGAATATGAAAAAGAATGTACAACTGAGTCACTTTGCTATACAGCAGTAATTAACACAACATTGTAATTCAACCTGTACTTCAATAAAAAAAAATTTTAACTATAAAAAAAAAAGAAATGAAAGGAGACCTAAATAAATGAAAAGACATCCCTTGTTCATGGATCAGAACATTTAGTATTGTTATGTGACAATACTCCCCAAACTGAACTACAGATTCAATGCAATCTCTATCAAAACTCCAGCTGGCTTCTCCAAAAAGTTGAAAAGCTGATCCTGATATTCATATGGAAATGTAAGGGACCCAGAATAGCCAACAAAATAATGAAAAAGAACAAAGTTGGATTTGATCTTTCTGATATCAAAACTTACTACAAAGTTACATTAATTAAGACTGGCTGGTGCTGGCATGAGGTTACAATCCAATCAATGGATAGAATTTAGAATTTAGAAATAATCTCTCACATTTATAGCCAATTGATTTTTGACAAGGGTACCGAGACATTTCAATGTGGGAAAGAATAGTCTTTTCAGCAAATGGTGTTGGGACACATGTAAAGTAGGAATTTGGATCCCTACCTCACACCATAACAAAAATTAATTCAAAACGGATCAAAGATTTAAATGTAAGCCAAAACAACAAAACTCTTACAAGAAAACGTGGACATAAATCTCATGACATTGAAATAGGCAATGATTTCTCAGATATGACACCAGGAGCAAAAGCAACTAAAGAAAACATTGATAAATTGGACTTCTTCAAAATTAAAAAATCTGTGCTTCAAAGGATACCATCAGGAAAGGGAAAAGACAACCTAAGGACTGAGGGAGAGGTGGATACCCAGAGGCTCCCTGTGTTGTCCTGCACGCTTGTGAACGATGGCCTTGAGGGTGGCCATGAAAACCTGACTAGTTACATGATTTACAATTCATTAATCCAAAACAGAGTTAGGCTCAGAAACAGTGCAGTTTGCCATGGGGTAGAAAGCTGTTTCACCCCAGGGTCTTCAGCAGGGCACTCTGTCATGTGTGAAGCAACATCCTCAACAATGCCCACACCTGCCACGTAGTATCAGCCAGGTGTCAAGAGCATCCCCCTGCCCTTGGGATCTAGATAAAATGGCCATGAACCCCAAATCCCATGGTCTGTCTCCCATTCTTCCCAATTTGGCTCCCACGATGATGTCTGGTCCATACCACAGCTACCTTCTGTGGGTCCCTAAGAAGCCCCCTCACACAGAGCATCATGGGAACAGTGGATGCTTCTGAGCAGCTGGTCATCCAAGTCCTGCAGAGCAAATAACTTTAAAATGACATTTTGGGCAACCCCAGATTTGTCCCGGGGGCTCCTCACTTGCCTCCTGCCATATAGCACCTCCGTTCACATCTCCACGCCCACCCTTGTCTCCTTCCCTCGTTTTCCCTCATTTCCCACCTTCTCTGTGGTGGTGGAGAGACACTACCACGGCCCCTCCTGTCGCCCAAGTCTGCCTTCTTTGAAACATTGCCTCCTGCCTTGGCAGGTTGCAAAGAATTTCTCAAACAGGTATGTCCTTTCTCCTCTCATCAGGCTGGCTGTGCAGTCACTCTGGGTGCACCTGACAGCCCCTAGGCTACAAGTATGCCTAAGTCTGTGGGCCACAATCCCCTGGTAGGTATTTCTCCCAGGAAGCTCCCACCCGGGTTTGTAGGAACCTGCATGCGGATGTTTCTTGTGGTGTTATTTACAGCGGTGAAGAGTGGGATTAAATCAGTGGTCCAAATAGGTAAACAACAAGGTCCTACTGTATAGCACGGGGAACTATATTCAGTATCTTGTAATAAACTATAATGGAAAAGAATCTGAAAAAGAATATATATATATATAACTGAATCACTTTACTGTACATCAGAAACACACAACATTGTAAATCAACTATACTTCAATAAAAAAATTTTTTTTAAATTAATGGTACTACATTAGCAGAACAGACAGGTGTGGGCCACACAGCCGTCAGGAACAAGGTGGCGTACAGTTACCGGGAGATCCTAAAAATACAGTGCTGGATGAAAAACCATGTGATGGACGGAGGCTATACCATGACATCACTCCTGTGAACTGAATACACAAGCACATGAGAATCATACTAGTAAGTTCTAAGGATACATGTGTATCTAAGGACATCCCTGGGAGTTAGGAATAATCCTATGAGTGGGCCTCCCAGGGCCTGCAGGTGAGACTGGGCCTTGCACGGAGGCATGTGACTAACTCAGGCACTCAGAAAGCAAGAGGCGGAGTGGGTAAGGGCCTGGGGGCTGCAGAGAGAAGGTGAGCCGTGACAGGGGAGTGTGAAAGAGTTGCACGCGGACATGCAGGGTGGGGATAAGGGGAGCCCATGCCGGGCAGCAGCCTCAAGGGTCAGGATTGGTCGTGCAGGCCTCTGACGATATGTGCCCGGGCCAGGGCCAGGGCTGGGGGCAGGGGGGTGGGGTGGGAAGGGCTTGGAGACCTGGCCTTCTGTGTGCTTCTCTGCTGAGGTCGGGCTTAAGGTCGAGCCAGCCAGAATTCATGGGTCACCTCTGGCTGAGCACAGAAGGCGGCCGTCCCCAGTAGAGGGCTGTGAGCCTTGGCCCCTGGAAACAGGCCTAGCAATGCGGATGCTCAGCAATGTGCAGACGTGAGCTGCTCTGCTGCCCCGGCCAGCCCGGCCTCTGGCTGGCCAGCCCGGAGCCCGGCCTGGCCTGACCTTCCTCCCCGTCTCCCGATATCCACCACCCTGGAGGTCAATGGCTCTGCTGGGGGCTGGGCTGGAGCCGGAAGGACCCCCAGGGCAGAAGGGAGGGGAAGGTGCTGTGAAAGCCTCGCAGCTCTATCTCATCTGCCTGTTAATTAAAGCAGCCCTGTGTGGTGTGTGCGAGTTGGTGGGGGCTTGGGGGAGAGGCTGGTGGGCTTCCCACCCACTCACAGGCAGCCCGAGAGCCAGCCCACGAGGGGAGTACGAGGCAGGGCCGCCGTGGTGCACTGGGCTCAGAGAGACAGGAGGTGTGGGGCTCCCCATCCCTGCCTGTCCCTTACCAGGGCTGTGGGCTTGGACAGGCTGCTTCCCTCCTCTCTAAGGAAGTTGTGAGGTAGGTAAACTTCCTTTGTAAACTGCTAAACGCCGCCTGAGTGGGAGGTGGCGTGGAGAGCTGGCCTTCCAGCCAAGGATCCGATGACCTCGGCTGGGCAAGCAGAGTGGTCCCAGGGGGCAGGCGGGCATCTGGGCTACAGGATGGACCCCTTCCAGAATGGGCAGCTGGGTCCAGCACCCAGCCTGGGGCGAATGTGAGTCCAAGACAGATCCTCGCCCTGACTGGGACACAGGTTTGGAGCCTGCAGAGGCTCTGTCAGTTTGCATTTTGCAAACTAGAAGGGATTGTTCTCATGAGAAAAGTTATTACGATGGTGAGATGGGTCTGATACCTTTGGAAAGCAAATCAGTGATGAGAGAGCGGCCAGTCTTCCTGCATACGGCAGGCCCACGGTAGGAGCGTGAGCTCCCCAGAGCCGCTGCTCAGGGATGAGGCCCTAAGTGGGTCGTGGGAGCCGCACTGGATAGCTGGCCAGTGCTCTCAACGCTTAGCCGTGACAGATGCACTCAGAGTCCTGGAGACACAGCCCAGGCCCCGCTGCTTGAATTACTCACAAGTGCACTAGTTCAGCACCACCTCCCCTGCAGCGAGGCCCTTGCTCAAGGTCGCAGGGATGGTCAATAACAGTCCTGGCCAGCATTCAAGATCTCAGAGCCCTGGGCAGCTGCTCAACACTGGGGGGTTTCCGCTTTGTGGCCCCTCCCAGAAAGCACGCGTGTTTGGAAACTTGGTTTTGCAGCAGCCCAGCTGGGAGCTCTGAGCCCCACTCTTGTCTGACCACCCTCCCAATACAGGGGTTCCATCCACAGGATGTCACATGGCCATCCAGGGTCTGCTTGCATCCTTCCAGGCACAGGGAACTCACTGCTTTGTGGGCAGCTGGGCCCAGTATTTTCAGGTGGATAAGGAGGGTGGGATGCAATCAGATCTTCAGTACCGGGCACCGTGCTGGGCCATGGAGGTGCCCAGGTCACGTGTGCCCTCTTTGCTCCCAGTGTGGACAGTCCTTCTTGTTAGCAAGTGCTTCCTGTTGTAACCCAAAGCCAGTGACTCCAGCCATTGGAGGTGTCCTCAGGCTACCCTCTGGAGCTGTGTAGAGTGGGTCTCGTCCCCTCACCTTTCCCAGACCTTTCACCATGCCGATAGAGTCCTTGAGGTTGAGCAAATCACTGTTGGCCATCGTCGGCTGTACCTCTCCCTGCAGGAGGACGGGGTACCTGTGTCCAGCTGAACCAAGGTAGAGCCGTGTTACTTGCTTTGGCCAATGATAAGTGGGCAGAAGCTCTGTACATCCCTTTCAGCAGAAGCTGTGAGGGCCAGTCTGTGGTTTGCCATGTATCTTTTCCTTCTGCCACCAGACAGAATATTCTAGTTGAAGGCTACTTTGTTAGCTTAGATCCCAGCAAAGATGACAAGGACCAGAGCCACAGCCAACCCACATGAGAGAGAAGCCATTGAGATTTGGGGATCTTTTGTTACTGCAATAAAACGCAGCCTATCCTGACTCATTTGCTAAGGTCTCCTCGAAAGTGAGATCTCCAGGATCAAGGGGGTGTGAGCAGTGTGGAATAGGATGGGATGCCCTCCAGGAGCAGGGATTATGGAAATATCCATTAATTCCACATCAGTTACAGCAGCAGCACATGTGCTCATAATAACCTTGGATGAAACCCATTCCTTATGAACACGAACTGCTGGTGAACCAGGACTTTCTCATTCCCTGCTTAAGCAAAGGAGCCCTTTACACCTGCAGAGACCCCTTGCCCTTCACTGGCATTCAATTTCACCCTATTGGCTCTCAGTCACCTCCCTATCCTGCTGGGTTAATGTTTTGAACATCTTGTTATGAAAGTTTCAAACATGCAAAACAGTTGGAATAATTGTACAGTGAACACCAGTATACTCACCACCTAGATTCTACAATTTATATTTTACTATGCTTGCTGTATCATATATCTATCTATGCATCGTTCTATCCTTCTATCAATCCATCTTACCTTTGGATGATTTTCAAAGTAATTTGCAGATATCAGTAAGCTTCCCCGCCCACCCAAACATTTCTGCATGTACATTGACTAGAGCTCAATATTTATGTTTTTAAAGGTATATACATACAGCGAAAGACACATACATTTCCAGAAATGCAAACACCTGTGTAACCCAAACTGCTCTCGAGATAGAGAACATTGTCACCACCCCAGAAAGCTCTTCCATGCCCCTTCCCTGGCAATGTCCATCTTAACTCTCTAGAGGCAAACGCTGTTTTGATAGGTTTTGCCTACTCTAGAAACTCAAATCAATAGAATCTTGCAGTGTCAGACTTTTAAAAAATCAGCATAATAGTTTTGAGATTCACCCACATTGTTGCCTATACCTGTAGTTTGTTCCTTTTTGTCATTGAGTAGTGTTGTATGATTATATCACAGTGTGTTTATCTGTTGTCCTGTTGATGGATACCTGGGCTGTTTCTAGTTGTTGGCTATTATGAATGAACCTGCTAAGAACATTTGTGTACGAGCTTTTTGTGCGGACATATATCTTCATTTCTGTTGAGTAAATATTTAATATTACAATTGCTGACTCATAGGAAGATATATATTTAATTTTATAAGAAACTAACAGATCTTTTCCCAAAGTGGCAATGTCTGAGAGTGCATCCACTGCTCCACACTTTTTTTTTTTTTAAAGATTTTTTTTTTGATGTGGACCACTTTTAAAGTCTTTATTGAA
This sequence comes from Mesoplodon mirus, assembly GCF_964341445.2. Taxonomy (NCBI): domain Eukaryota; kingdom Metazoa; phylum Chordata; class Mammalia; order Artiodactyla; family Ziphiidae; genus Mesoplodon; species Mesoplodon mirus. The sequence goes on along the minus strand of NC_138990.1, from coordinate 14,707,120 downwards.
TTTGTTACAATATTGCTTCTGTTTTATGTTTTTGGTTTTTTGGCCTGAGGCATGTGAGGTCTTGGCTCCCCCACCAGGGATCAAACCTGTACCCCCTGCATTGGAAGGTGAAGTCTTAACCACTGGACTGCCAGGGAAGTCCCTGCTCCACGCTCTTGGGTTATTTATTTATTTTTTTTGCGGTACGGGGGCCTTTCACTGTTGTGGCCTCTCCCGTTGCGGAGCACAGGCTCCGGACGCGCAGGCTCAGCGGCCATGGCTCACGGGCCCAGCCGCTCCACGGCATGTGGGATCTTCCCGGACCGGGGCACGAACCCGTGTCCCCTGCATCGGCAGGCAGACTCTCAACCACTACGCCACCAGGGAAGCCCTTGGGTTACTTTTGAATCTGGATCCCATCATTCAATGAGCACACCATCCTTTCCAGCCAGTGTGATCCTCGAGGTTGATTAATATGCATACTATGGCCCATCCAACTCACTGCCTAGATTTTTGGGCAGGATGGTCCCCTGTGGCTGAGTATCAGAGGCCCACTCTATGAATAATTAGTTGTTCAGTCACCTATGAAAATATGCAATTGTGCTATAACCTGTAAACATCACCTCCAGGGAGTCATGAGATAAGTTTGTCAAATTGAGAAATGCTGTGCTTCCAACATCCTCCTCCAAATGCCAGTCAAATATCAAAGTGGGGAAGGGGACCATTGCTTTCCTCTAGAAGAGCCTGCAGATGCTGTTTTCAGCTCTTGTAAATAAAGCTGTTGAATAATTTAAGAATCTTGCTAGAGATAAAATTTAGGCTTATCTGTGTGCAGGTTCCTGAATCCCTTCTTTGAAAATGGGCACAAATTTCTCCATCACTTATCCATTGGCACCTTTCACGTCACTCTGATTTTTCAGAGGTCACTGGTGGGGGGTGCTTGATCACGTCTGCAGGTTTCTGTAGCTCCTCGGGCCTGGGGCAGGGGAGAGGAAGGAGGGAGGCAGACAATGGATATTACTGAACACGTCAGTGCACAGTGTGTGCGTTATACATGGACCATCTCATCTCAGGTGCTATTATCATCCTCCTTTTCAGATAAGGAAATTGAGCTCCATGAGGTCAAGTAATTGTCCAAGGTCACAGGACTGATCAGTGGCAGACCTAGGATTTGAAAGATTGTTTGACCTCAGTTCTTTCTCCTACACACCCTCAAGAGCGCTTTGGTGACCTTGTGTACCAGTTATGAACTTCAAACCTGTTTTTCTGTGGGAGGGGACGCTGTTCCATTGGAGTAGCAGGAAAACTTTGCTACCACTGAGGAGGACCCAGACCTGACTGAGGTCAGCGGGGACGTGGGGCTTGGAAGTGAGCTCTCTGTTCGTTACTGGTGCATCTGCTGCCTGTGCCCTGGCCAGTCCTCCCGGGGAGCCAGGAAAGTGGAATACAAATGCCCAAGCTCACCAGTCAGTAAGTGGGGCAGGGGCTTCCCTGGTGGCGTAGTGGTTAAGGATCCACCTGCCAATGCAGGGGACACGGGTTCAAGCCCTGGTCCGGGAAGATCCCACATGCCGCAGAGCAACTAAGCCCATGCGCCACAACTACTGAGCCTGCGCTCTAGAGCCCGCGAGCCACAGCTACTGAAGCCCACGCGCCTGGAGCCCGTGCTCTGCAACAAGAGAAGCTACCACAATGAGAAGCCTGCACACTGCAACAAAGAGTAGCCCCTGCTCGCCGCAACTAGAGAAAACCCGTGTGCAGCAACGAAGACCTAACACAACCAAAAATAAATAAATAAATAAATGCTTTCTTTAAAGCCATAGGAAAGCTCTGGACACACATGCAGAGTATAAATGAAATATGTTACAGAGAGGATCAAGCCCCTCCAGGAGAGAAGAGGCTGGCAGTTGCTTTCACACTGCCTAGTGGGGGCGGCCGCCTAAACTGGGTAGTGGAGGAGCAGGCCTGACAGTTGGAGGGACTTTGCTGGGAAAGGAGAAAACGTCCAAACTCTCAACAACTGGGTAAACCTATGTGGTAGATTAGAATCTGGAGGAGCCCCCAATATAAAGCTACCCCTTAGTAGCTGGCCTGCTAATTCTCCTCCATGGGGTTTGGCTGAATAAGCATCACCTGGAGGCAGGTCTGGCAAACAGAAGGAGAATGAGAGAGAGACAGAGACAGAGACAGTACTTAGATCCAAAGCCCTGGAGGGGATGGTACTGAACTCACCCTTGAAATATTGAAACCTCCATGAAGTAAAACTAACTTAGCTCCCATCTAGCACAACTCTTTTTTTTTATTATTGAAGTACAGTTGATTTACAATGTTATGTTAATTTCTGCTATACAGCAAAGTGATTCAGATATATATATATGTATACATTTATATATATATATATATATATATATATATACATTCTTTTTTTTTAATATTCTTTTCTATTATGGTTTATCATAGGATATTGAATATAGTTCCCTGTGCTATACAGTAGGACCTTGTTGTTTATCCATTCTATATATAAAAGCTTACATCTGCTAACCCCAACCTCCCACTCCATCCCTCCCCCAAACCCCTCCCCCTTGGTGACCACCAGTCTGTTCTCTATGTCTGTGATTTGGTTACTGTTTCATAGATGAGTTCATTTGTGTCATATTTTAGATTCCACATATAAGTAATATCATATGGTATTTGTCTTTCTCTTTCTGACTTACTTCACTTCACTAGTTGCATCCATGTTGTTGCAAATGGCATTATTTTAGTCTTTTTTATGGCTGAGTAGTATTCCATTGTAATATATGTACCATATCTTCTTTATCCATTCATCTGTTGATGGACATTTAGGTTGTTTCAATGTCTTGGCTATTGTGAATAGTGCTGCTATGAACATAGGGGTGTATGTATCTTTTTGAATGATAGTTTTGTCCAGATATATGCCCAGGATTGGGATTGCTGGATAATATGGTAATTCTATTTTTAGTTTTCTGAGGAACCTCCATACTGTCTTCCCTAGTGGCTGCACCAATTTACATTCCCACCAGCAGTGTAGGAGGGTTCCCTTTTCTCCATACCCTCTCCAGCATTTGTTATTTGTAGACTTTTTAATGATGGCCATTCTGATCAGTGTGAGGTGGTACCTCACTGTAGTTTTAATTTGCATTTAACTAGCGATGGTGAGCATCTTTTCATGTGCCTATTGGCCATCTGTATGTCCTCTTTGGAGAAATGTCTAATTAGGTCTTCTGCCCATTTTTTGATTGGATTGTTTATTTCTTTTGTTGTTGTTGAGTTGTATGAGCTATTTGTATATTTTGGAAATTAATCCCTTGTTGGTTGCATCATTTGCAAATATTTTCTCCCAGTCTGTAGGTTGTCTTTTTGTTTTGTTTATGGTTTCCTTTGCAGTGCAAAAGCTTGTAAGTTTGATTAGATCTCATTTGTTTATTTTTTCTTTTATTTCTATTGCCTTGGGAGACTGACCTAAGAAAACACTGGTATGATTTGTGTCAGAAAATGTTTTGCCTATGATCTCTTCTGGGAGTTTTATGGTGTCATGTCTTATGTTTAATTTTTAAAGCCATCTTGAGTTTTTAATTGTGTATTGTGAGAGGGTGTGTTCTAACTTCATTGATTTACACATGACTGTCCAACTTTCCCAACACCACTTGCTGAAGAAACTGTCTTTTTCCCATTATATATTCTTGCCTCCTTAATTGACTATAGATGTGTAGGTTTATTTCTGCACTCTGTATTCTGTTCCACTGACCCATATGTCTGTTTTTGTGCTAATACCATGCTGTTTTGATTACTGTAGCTTTGTAGTATTGTCTGAAGTCTGGGAGGGTTATGCCTCCTGCTTTGTTCTTTTTTTTTTTTTTTTTTTTTTTTTGCTGTACGCGGGCCTCTCACTGCTGTGGCCTCTCCCGTTGCGGAGCACAGGCTCCGGACACACAGGCTCCGCGGCCATGGCTCGCGGGCCCAGCCGCTCCGCGGCATGTGGGATCTTCCGGGATCGGGGCACGAACCCGTGTCCCCTGCATCGGCAGGCGGACTCTCAACCACTGCGCCACCAGGGAAGCCCTGCTTTGTTCTTTTTATTCAGGATTGCTTTAGCAATTCTGGGTTTTTAGCTTAACTCTTTATAAGATCAGTGAGATAAACCCTCATGCTAGCCCTCTGACAGAGGAAAGGGTGTGGCCTCTGCTGGTGAGGGGGTATACCTACTTCAGTGTCTATTATTCTTTTATACACAATGTTTGGCATATAGTACAAAATTATTAGACATACAAAGGAGCAAGAAAATGTTAACTCACAATCAAGAGAAAAAGTAACCAGTAGAAGACCCACATATTACTTAGATGTTGGAAATAACAGACAAAGACTTAAAATAACAACTCTAAATATCTTAAGGCATTTAGAAATAAAATGAACAAACTAGAGAAATGGAAATGCTAAAAAAATTAAGCAGATGGGACTTCCATTTCCAATCTGGTATGTAAGGAGCTTGGAAGTCATTACTGCATCCTAACAACAAAGAAAAAACTGAGCAAACTGAAAAAATCAACAACTCTTCTTAGAGTGGTTAGAGAAGTAAGGCCACAGGGCAAATTGCTGTCCCCCAAATTGAAGAGACAGACAGGCAAATGCAAAGAATCAAAACATGCTGGAGCAGGGATTTCCCTGGTGGTCCAGTGGTTAGGACTCTGTGCTCCCAATGCAGGAGGCCTGGGTTCTATCCCTGTCAGGGAACTAAATCTCACATGCCACAACGAAAGATCCTGCATGATGCAACTAAAGATCCCGCATGCTGCAACGAAGATTCCGTGTGCCGCAACTAAGACCAGGCACAGCCAAATGAATAAATAAATATTAAAAAAAGAATTATATATAAAGAAATGAAAAAGAAAAGTAAACCTATAACAAAAAACAAGACAAAAAAAACACCAAAAACAAAAACATGCTGGAGCAGGAAGCTCTGTGGGAACAAGGACTGGGGTAGGAAACCTAAAATGTAATTAATGAACTGCTGGAGGGTCAATGTGAACAAGTCTGATCTTGACTATGTTCTCACAGAGAATATCAGAGAAAAATCGTCTCATGCCTCTGGCAGAAAGTGGTTAAAGGAACCACTTTGAAATACACTAGAGAATTCTGTTCTTAAGGTCTGTCCTCAAGAGAAACTAATTTACCAGAGCCTAAACTGTTGGGATTTTTGTCTAATGGACTTGGAGGAAGTAAAATATCCAGGTCCACTCTAGTCATCTTGGCCCACCTAGCAGGGAAAAACTAGGGAGCATGTGTAAAGTTAACTGTTCAGAGGCACAGGCTCACTAAAAGACTGGAATCTAATAATAGAACTACAGAATACTTTCCCTCCCCTGACACCTTATCACCACATTACTAAAGGCTTATTTACCACAGTACATTTTACTCAGTACATCCTGTCCAACTCTCAGGAAAAAAAATTACAGGCAAACTAAAAGGCAAAAAACACAGGTTTTAAAAATTGAAGGGACTTCCCTGGTGGCGCAGTGGTTAAGAATCCGCCTGTCAATGTGGGGGACACGGGCTCGAGCCCTGGTCCGGGAGGATCCCACAAGCCGCGGAGCGGCTGGGACCGTGCGCCACAACTACTGAGCCTGTGCTCTAGAGCCCGCGAGCCACAACTACTGAACCCACGTGCCTCAACTGCTGAGGCCCGTGCGCCCTAGAGCCCGTGCTCCACAACAAGAGAAGCCACGGCAATGAGAAGCCCGCGCGCCGCAGCGAAGGGTGGCCCCCGCTCCCCGCAACTAGAGAAAGTCCGCGTGCAGCAATGAAGACCCAACGCAGCCAAAAATAAATAAATTTTAAAAAAAGATGATTCTTAAAAAAAAATGGAAGTATAGTTAATTTACAGTGTTGTGTTAGTTTCAAATGTATGGCAAAGTGATTCATTTATATATATATATATTCTTTTTCAGATTCTTTTCCATTATAGGTTATTACAAGGTATTGAATATATTTACCTGTGGTATACAGTAGGTCCTTGTTGTTTACCTATGTTGTATATAGTAGGATGTCTATGTTAATCCCAAACCCCTAATTTATCTCTCCCCACCCCCCACTATCCCCTTTGATAACCATAAGTTTGTTTTGTATGTCTGTGATTCTATTTCTGTTTTGTAAATAAGTTCATTTATATCATTTTTTAAGATTCCACATCTAAGTGATATTATATGATATTTGTTTTTCTCTGTCTCACTTAATTCACTTAGTATGATAATCTCTATGTCCATTCATGTTGCTGCAAATGGCATTACTTCATTCTTTTTTATGGCTGAGTAATATTATGGTTGAGTAATATTCCATTATATATATATATATATATATATATATATATATATATATATATATATATATATATCATATCTTCTTTATCCATTCATCTGTTGATGGACATTTAGGTTGCTTCCATGTCTTGGTTATTGTAAATAGTGCTGCTGTGAACATTGGGGGGCATGTATCTTTTCAAATTAGAGTTTTCTCTGGAATATGCCCAGGAGAAAAACTCAGTTTTGAAGAAACAGAGCAAGTATCAGAAGCAGACTCAGATATGGAAGAGATGTTTGAATGATTAGATTAGAAATTTAAAACAACAATGATTAATATGTTAAGGGTGCTAATGGATAAAGTAGACAGTGCACAAGAACAGATGGGCAATGTAAGCAGGTGGATGTAAATTCTAAGAAAGAATTGAAAAGAAATGCTAGAGATAAAAAACACTGCAACAGAAATGAAGAATGCCTTCAATGGACTCATTAGTAGACTGGACATGGCTGAGAGAAGAATCTCTGAGCTTGATGATACATCAAGAGAAACTTCCAAAATGGAAAAGCAAAGAGCAAAAAGACAAAAAATGGTACAGGATATCTAAGAACTGTGGGACAAGTACAAAAGGTATAATATGTGCATAAAGGCCATACCAGAAGGAGAAGAAAGGAAAAGAAAGAGGATAAATGTTTAAAGCAATAATGATAGAGAATTTCTCCAAATTAATGTCAGACACAAAACCACAGAATCAGGAAGCTTAGTGTCTTAGTTCAGTCTGTTATAACAAAATACCACAGACTGGGTGACATAAATTTGTTTCTCACAGTTCTGGAGTCTAGAAGTCTGAGATCAGGGTGTTAGCATGATCAGGTACTGTGCCTGGTGAGAGCCTGCTTTCTAGTTCATAAGTGACCATCTTCTCACTATAACCTCACATGGTGGAAAGAGTAAGGGAGCTTTCTTTTTTTTTTTTTTTTTTGCGGTACACGGGCCTCTCACTGCTGTGGCCTCTCCCATCGCGGAGCACAGGCTCTGGACATGCAGGCTCAGCGGCCATGGCTCATGGGCCCAGCCGCTCTGCGGCATGTGGGATCTTCCCGGACCGGGGCACGAACCCGTGTCCCCTGCATCGGCAGGCGGACTCTCAACCACTGCGCCACCAGGGAAGCCCAAGGGAGCTTTCTTGAGCTTCCTTTACTAGGGCACTAATTCTATTCATGAGAGCTCTGCCCTCATGATAATCACCTCTCAAAGACCCTACCTCCTAATACACTATATTGGGCACTAGGTTTCAACATATGAATTTTGGAGGAATACAAACATTCAGACCATAGCCCTCAGAGGACACCAAGTATGATAAATTTCAAACAAACAAACCCAACATCAACCCACTACACCTAGGCATATTGTATAAAAACTGTAGAAAATCAAAGATAAAAAAAATCTGGAAAGAAGCCAGAGGGAGGAAAAACTTACCTATAGTGGAGCAAAGATGAAAATTATGTCTGAATTCTCCTCAGAAATCATATAATCAAGAAGAAAGTGGAGTGAAATGCTTAAAGTGTTGAGAAGAAAAAAAATCCATTAACACAGAATTCTGTACTCTGTGAAATTATCCTTCAGAAGTGAAGGAGAAATAAAGACTTTCTCAAACAAAAATTGAGGGAATTTGTTGCCAGGATACTTACCTTACAAGAAATGTTAAAAGAAGTTCTTTAGAGAGAAGGAAAATGATATAGGTGAGAAAATTGGATCTACATAACTAAAGGAAGAGCATCAGAGAAGGACTAAATGAAAGTAAAACAAAACTTCTCTTATTCTTAATTGATCTAACAGATAACAGTTTGTTCAAAATAATGACAGCAACAATGTATTCAATTATGTACATATATATACTTATGTATGTGTATATACATATATAAATATACACACATATAAGTGAAATGAATGACAGCAATGTTACATGGACTGGAGGGAGGAATTAGGATTATTTTGTTATTATAAGGTACTCACATTGCCCATGAAGTGGTATAGTAATATTTGAAAGTGGACTTGGATTAGTTGTAAATGTATATTGCAGACTCTGGAGCAACCACTAAAAAAAAGAAATGTAAAAAAAAACAAAACAAGAAATATAACTGATATGCTCAGAAAGGAGAGAAAATGGAATCATTAAAAAATGCCCAATTAAAATCACAAAAGGCAAAAAAGGAGTGGAAGAAAAGAACTGGAGCCAAGAACAATGTAACAAATAGAAAATAGTAACAAATATGGTAAATATTGATCCAACTATATCAATGATCACTTTAAATGTTAATGGTCTAAATACATCAAGTAAAAGACAAAGATTGTCAGAGTGGATCAAAAAACAAGACTTCACTGTATGTTGTCTACACCATATCCACTTTAAATATAAAGACATATAGATTAAAAGTAAATGGATGGAGAAAGATATACCATGCTAATGCTAACCTAGAGAAAGTAGTTTTAGCTATATCAATTTTAAGACAGAGCAGATTTCAGAGCAATGAAAGTTATTAGGGATAAAGAGGTGCATTACATAATGATAAAGCAGTCAATTCTTTAAGAAATCATAACAATTCTTAATGTGTATGCATATAACAACAGAGCATCAAAATACGTGAGACAAAAGCTGGTAGAACTGCAAGAAGAAATAGATGAATCCACTATTAAAGTCAGAGGCTTGAACACTCCTCTATCAGAAATGGACAGATCCATCAGGCAGAAAATGTATAGACTACTTCATTCAACAACAGCAGAATACACCTTCTTATCAAGCTCACATGAAATATTCACAAATGTAGATCACATTCTGAGCCATAAAACATACCTTAACAATTTAAAACAATAGAAATCATGCAATGTCTGCTCTCAGACCAAAATTGAATTAAACTGGAAATCAATAACAGAAAGCTAGCTGGAAAAATCCCCAGATAATTGGAGGTTAAACAACACACTTCTCAATACTATATGGGTCAAAGAAGAAATCTCAAGATAAATTTTAAAATATTTAGAACTAAATAAAAATGAAAATAAACTTATCAACATTTGTGTGATGCAGTGAAAGCAGTGCTTGGAGGAAATTTATAGCATTGAATGTATATATTAGAAAAGAAGAAAGATCTGAAACCAATCATATAAACTTCCACCTTAGGAAACTAGAAAAAGAAGAGTGAATTAAATCCAAAGTAAGTAGAAGGAAAAAAATTAGAGCAGAAATCAGTGAATTTGAAAAGAAGAAATAGAGAAAACCAACAAACTCAAAAGCTGGCTTTTTGAAAGATAAATAAAATTGACAAGGCTTTAGCCAGGCTAAGAAAGAAAAAAAGAGAGAAGACACAAATTACTAATACCAGAAATGAAAGAAGGGACATTACTAGAGATCCTTTATTAAAAGGATAATAAAGGAATGTTATGAACAACTCTATGCCCACAAATTTGATAACCTGGATAAAATGAACAGTTCTTTGAAAAATGCAATCTGCCTAAGCTTACACAAGAAGAAATAGACAATTTGAATAGGCCTATATATATTAAAGAAATTAAGGCAATAATTAATAACCTTCTAAAACAGAAAGTGCCAAGCTCAGATGGGTTCACTGGTGAATTCTACTAAACATTTGAGGAAGAAATCATACCAATTCTCTACAATCTCTTGCAGAAGATAGAAGCAGAGGGAATACTTCCCTAACTTATTTGGTGAGGCCATTATTACCCTAATACAAAAACCAGACAAAGACATTACAAGAAAAGAAAACTACAGACCAATATCTTTCATAAACATAGATGCAAAAATCTTCAACAAAATATTAGCAAATTGAACCCAGCATGTATGAAAAGAATTATACACCACAACCAAGTGGGATTTATCCCAGGTATGCAAGGCTGGCTCAACATTTGAAAACCAGTTAATGTAATCCATCAACAAGCCAAAGAAGAAAAATCACATGATCATATCAATAGAGGTAGAAAAAACATTCACAGAATCCAACACCCATTCATGATAAAAACTCTCAGCAAACTAGGGATAGAGGGGAACTTCTTCAATCTGATAAAGGACATCTACCAAAAATGTACCGCCAACATCAAACTTAATGGTGGGAAACTAGAAGCTTTATTGCTAAGATCAGGAAGAAGACAAGGATGTTCCCTCTCATCTCTCCTTTTCAATATCATACTGGAAGTCCTAGCTGTTGCAATAAGACAAGAAAATAAAATAAAATTTATACTGATTGGAAAGGAAGAAATAAACTTTGTCCACAGATGACATAATTGTGTGTGTAGAAAATCTCAAAAAATTAACAACAGCAACAAAAAAAACTCCTAAAACTAGTAAGTGATTGTAGAAAGGTTGCAGGATAGAAAGTTAATAAGCAAAAGTCTATTGCTTTTCTATATGTCAGCAATGAACAAGAGAAAAATTAAATTGAAAAAAAATACCATTTACATTAACACCCCATCAAATGAAATACTTAAGTGTAAATCTAACAAAATATGTACAAGATATATATGAGGAAAATACAAAACTCTGATGAAAGAAATCAAATAAGTAAATAAATGGAGAGGTATTCCATGTTCACAAATAAGAAAATTCAATATTGTCAAGATGTCAGTTCTTGCCAACTTGATCTGTAGATTCAATACAATCCCAATCAAAATCCCAGCAAATTATTTTGTGGATATTAACCACCTGGTTCTAAAGTTTATGCGAAGAGGCAAAAGACCTAAAATTGCCAACACAAAACTGAAGGAGAAGAAAAAAGTTGTAGAACTGACACTACCTGACTTCAAGACTTACTATAAATCAGCTTCAATCAAGATGGTATGGTTTTGGTGAAGGAATACACAAATAGATTAATAGAATAAAATAGAGAACCCAGAAATAAGTCCAAACAGATATATTCAACTGATCTTTGACAAAGGAGCAAAGGCAATACAATGGAGAAAAGACAGTCTTTTCAACAAATGGTACTGGAACAATTGGACAGCTGCATGCAAAAAATTAATCTAGACACAGACCTTACATCTTTCATAAAAATTACCTCAAAATGGATCAAAGACATGAATGTAAAGTGCAAAATGATAAAACTCCTTGACGATAATATAGGAGAAAATTTACATGAACTTGGGTATGGTAATGACTTTTTAGATATAACACAAAGACATGATTCCATGACAGAACTATTTGATAAACTACACTTAATTAAAATTTAAAACTTCTGCTCTGTGAAAGACACTGTCAAGAGAATAAGACAAGTCACAGACTGGGAGAAAATACTTGCAAAATACTTATCTGATAAAGGATTGTTATCCAAAACTTACAAAGAACTCTTAAAACTCAATAATAAGAAAATGAATAACTCTAGGACTTCCCTGACAGTCCAGTGGTTAAGACTCTATACTTCCAATGCAGTGGGCATGGGTTCAATCCCTGGTCAGGAAACTAAGACCCACTTGACAGTGTGGCCAAAAAAAAAAAAAAAAAGAACAACTCAATAAAATGGAAAAAGACCTGAAGAGAGACTTTACCAATGAAGATATACAGATGGTAAAATAAGCATATGAAAAGATGCTCAATATCATATGTCATTAAGGTACTGCAAATTAAAACAACAATGAGATACCACTACACACCTATTAGAATGGCCAAAATCCAAAACACTGACAACACAAAATGCCAGTAAGAATGTGGGAAAATAGGAACTATCATTCACTCTTGGTGGAAATGCAAAATGGTACAACCACTTTGGAAGACACTTTAGCAGTTTCTCACAAAACTAAACATATTCTTACCATATAATCCAGCAATTGTGCTACTTGGTTTTTACCCAAATGAGTTGAAAACTTATGTTCATACAAAAACTTGCATATGAATGTTTATTAATAATAGCCAAAACTTGGAAGCAGTTTTGTCATTTGGTAGGTGAATGGATAAACTGTGCTATATCCAGACAATGGAATATTATTCAGTGCTAAAAATAAATGAGCTATCAAGCCATTAAAAGACATGGAAGAATCTTAAATACATTTTATTAAGTGAAAGAAGCCATTCTGGAAAGGCTATGTACTGTATGATTCCAACTGTATGATATTCTGGAAAAGGCAAAACTATGAAGACAGTAAAAAAATCAGTGGTTGCCAGGAGTTTAGGGGAGGAGTGATGAACAGGTAGAGAACATAGGATTTTTAGGGTACTGAAACTACTCAGTGATAATACATCACTACAGTGATACTACAGTGGTGGATACCTGTCATTATACATTTGCCCAAACCCATAGAATATACAACACAAAGAGGGATCCCTAATGTAAACTATAGACTTTGGGTGATAATGATGTGTCCATGTGGGTTTATCAATTGTGAAAAATGTCCCACTCTGGTGAGGGATGTTGACAGTAGGGACAGGGAGAATATGGGAACTCTCTGCACTTTCAGCTCAATTTTGCTGTGAATATAAAACAGCTATAAAAATAAAGTCTATTAAAAAATAAGCAAATTGAAACTCTGGAATTAAAAAATACAATATCTGAAATGACATATTCATTTAATAGGCTTGATAGCAGATTGGATACAACAGAAGAAAGGATCAGTGAAAACTTAAAGGCCAGTCAAAATAAATTATCCAAACTGAAGCGTAGAAAGAAACCACCACCAATGGCAGACTAGAGTAAAAATCAGGAGCCTGTGGATCCATGGGCCAAATCTGGCCTTCTGCTTATTATCTTTTAAATCTCTTAATTTAATTAATTAATTTATTTATTTTATTTTTGGTTGCATTGGGTCTTCACTGCTGCGTGTGGGCTTTCTCTACTTGCAGCGAGTGGGGGCTACTCTTGGTTGTGGTGCGCAGGCTTCTCATTGCAGTGGCTTCTCTTGTTGCAGAACACCAGGCTGAGTAGTAGCCTACAGAGCGCAGGCTTCAGTAGTTGTGGCTCATGGGCTCTAGAGTACAGGCTCAGTAGTTGTGGCACATGGGCTTAGTTATTCCACGGCATGTGGGATCTTCCCGGACCAGGGATCGAACCTGTGTCCCCTGTGTTGGCAGGCCGATTCTTAACCACTGTGCCACCAGGGAAGCCCCCTGCTGCTTATTTTTATAAATGAAGTTTTATTGAGACATAGGCATTCCGATTTGTTTAAGTATTGTCTATGTCTAGTTTAGTACCACAGTGGCATTGCTGAGTAGTTGTGACAGAGACCATATGGCCTGAAAAGCCTAAAATATTTACACTCTGGTCCTTTAGAGAAAAAGTTTGCCAGCCCTTGGAATAGAGCAACAAAACCTATGAAACAATATTAAATAGTATGACATATGTATAATTGGAGTCCCAGAAGACAAGGAGAGAGAGAATGGGGAGAGTAAACAGCTGCAGAAAGAATGACTGAACATTTTCCAAAGCTGATGAAAGATGTCAACCCACAGATTTAAGAATCTCAGGAGGGCTTCCCTGGTGGCGCAGTGGTTGAGAGTCCGCCTGCCGATGCAGGGGACACGGGTTCGTGCCCCGGTCCAGGAAGATCCCACATGCTGCGGAGCGGCTGGGCGTGTGAGCCATGGCCGCTGAGCTTGCGCGTCTGGAGCCTGTGCTCCGCAACGGGAGAAGCCACAACAGTGAGAGGCCCGCATACCGCAAAAAAAAAAAAAAAAAAAAAAAAAAAAGAATCTCAGGAAAACAAGTAGGATAAATACAAGGAAGGCTATTTCTAGGAACATTATAATCAAGCTAGAAAACAGAAGTAAAGAGAAAGTCTTAAAATCCTCCAGAAAGTATAGTCATATTACATTCAGAGGAAAAGCAGTAAGAACAATAACTGACTTAAAAAAATATATTTATTTATTTGGTTGTGCTGGGTCTTAGTTGTGGCATGTGGGATCTTCATTGCGGCACATGGGATCTTTTAGTTACAGCATGCAGGATCTAGTTCCCTGACCAGGGATCGAACCTAGGTCCCCTGCATTGGGAGCGTGGAGTCTTAACCACTGGACCACCAGGGAAGTCCCACTAACTTATTAGAAACTAAGGAAGCCAGAAGACAATTGAAGAACAATTTTAAAGGGCTTAAAGGAAACAAACCCTGCAAACTTAGAAGTCTATATCCAATAATAATCTCCTTCAAAAATAAAGGCCAAATGAAGACATTTTTAGACAAAAAAAGTTTGGAGAATTCATTGTAAGGAAACCTACACTACAAGAAATACTAATGGAAGTTCTTCAGGCCAAGGGAAAGAATCCCAGACGGAAGTCTAGACTACCAGAAGGAAATGGAGAGCATCAGACATTGTAAACATGTAGACAAATAGAAGAGACGAATTTTTTTTTCACAACAGAAACAAAAGCCTTTGGGCTGTTTGAAGCAAAAAATAATAAAAATGTAGAAATAAAGTATATGGTAACATTAGCACAAAAGACTGAGACGGTAAATAAATTATACTGTTGCAAGTTTCATTTATTATCTTGCTGTGAGTGATGGATACAGGGGTGTGTATATATTTGTAGAGATTCATGGAGCTGTACAGTTAAGATTTGGGTACTTCATTATATGATAATTACACTGTACTTCACTATACATAAAAAGAGAGAAATGATGGACACGACAGAGCTCTGTCAGCTGTACTGGACTCACAAATAGAGCGGATGTTTATGTTTGTCAGAGGGGGCAGTCAGGTCCTGCTCCCTGGAAGAGGTCGTTACAAGCCAAAGATGGAGTTGGGCTGAGGTTCAGTCTGCTTCCTGCCGTGCTGACAAGGCAGGAATTTCCTTCTGTGACTGGAGCCCTGCTGGAACCCGTCTTCCTGTCTTCATGGAGAGATACACCAGGACTTGACCCATGACATGAAGGGCCCTGAGGCCTGGCCTTCCTGTCCTGGGACTCGGGGGGTGGGGCTGGGGGGACTGGGAGACAGCCTATCTCCTTCCTGGGACCCTCTTGTTTGTGGTGAGGAAAACTAGAATGTCAGCCTGGAAGAGACTTCTGATTCAGTCAGTTCCCTGCTGCCATTTTACAGAGGTAGGACTTGGAGCTCAGAGTGAATAAATTCGAGAAACTGGATTTGAAACCAGGTCTTCTCTTTGTACTATAACAGCTGCCTTGGGCCCATTTAAGCTTGTCCTGCCTGAACAAAGCTAGAGGATCCATAGTTATCTCTTTCTCTGCCCCTTTCTTAAAAATCCTCATTCCATCAATGCCCTTGCTTTGTTAGTTCAGGGGAAAGCAGCTGATGAAACTAATTCATACTATAGTATGAGTGACTGATACCCATTTAAAGCCTGCCTGAAAGGGCAGGTATATTAACCACCTCCAAGAAACCATCTTCATGGTGCGATCCCATTCAGCATGGCAGGCTGAGGAGGAATATTTTGGGTCAGGGGCAGGCAAAGAAAGTGAGAAGAGTTACCAGTCTGGAGGCAGCATAGGGTAGGAGGGAAGGCAGGGTTCCGTCTCCACTGTGTCCCACCCTGGGCACATGCTATGGCTTCCCTGCGCCTGGTTCTTCCTCTATAAAATGAGGGCTGGACACGAGGATAGCTCAGAAGCCCTTCCTCTCTGACATCCCAGGCCCTTTCACTCACATCCTTCTAGTGTGTTCACTTTACAGGGGTGGTCTTGTTATCAGCTTAGGCTCTCATGACCACCCTAGAGGGTTAGAGCCTCAGGTATGGGGGGATGTGCAGGGCAGAGAAGGAAGGTCATTCTGTGGGGTGGACTCTGAGTTCCTCCCTCCTCCCCGCCCCGCACCCCCCGAAGCTGCCTCATGAAAGGGGCTGGGGTAGCCTTCTTTTCACACCTGAACCCTGGCTGCCTCTCTGGCCAGCCCCAGGCAGCAGTGCCCTCCCTGGACAGCGGTGGAGGTGGAGTGGGGAGCCAGGCCCACTCGAGGCCCCAGAGAGAAGTAGGGGACCCCTTCCAGAGGGGCTCTTCCCGCTCAGCTCCTCCCCAGCATCAGGCGCCGCAGCCACCCGAATGCCCTCACCGACTCCCAGCTGCCCCCCACCCTCTGCCCCCCTGTGCTTTTGCTCACACGTCCCCTCCGTCTCGGCTGCGCTTCTCGCCTTCTCTGCCTGCCATGCTCTCACTGAGGTGGCTGCCCTAGCAGGGTGCAGTGCATGATGACCGCGGAGACAGGCATTTCTAGCTTACTCAGGGGTCTCCCTTGCTCTTGGGGGACTCCCTGGGGGAAGGACCACGACTTCTTCCCGTCCACCCACTCCCCAGTGCACAGAGCCTTTTAGGGTTTGGAGACACGCATTCTTCTTCTTTTTTTTTTTTGCGGTACGCAGGCCTCTCCCTGCTGTGGCCTCTCCCGTTGCGGAGCACAGGCTCCGGACGCGCAGGCTCAGCGGCCACGGCTCACGGGCCCAGCCGCTCCGCGGCATGTGGGATCTTCCCGGACCGGGGCACGAACCCGCGTCCCCTGCGTCGGCAGGCGGACTCTCAACCACTGCGCCACCAGGGAAGCCCTGGAGACACGCATTCTGATCCCCTCAGTCTGCTGGCGCAGCACAGCGTCCCTGAGCACCCTTGAGGTCCTGGCCCAACCCAGGCACATTCTTGGGAGATGGAGGAAAGGACAGGCTGAGAAGCTACAGAGGCAGAAAAATCTGGGTTCAAATCCCAGCTCATCACACCGGAGCTGGTGAACCAGGACACTTCGCCTAACGCCTCTGAGCCTCACCATAAAATGAGACGCCAGTGCCTCCTTCACGGGCGATGGGTAAGCAAAATGGTGTTATGTGAAGGAAAATGCTCAATTAATGACAATTCTTCTTCTTACTGTCCACCTGTGAGACCCTGGCAGGCCATTTACCATCCTGTTTTCTCACTGTAAAGGGAATAACGGCCCCAGCACTGCCTGCCTCGCCAGGCCCTGGTGTGCATTAGAGGCAGTTCAGGTGATGACGGCAGTCAGGGGGCCAGAAGAAGTGAGGAGGGCCGGATGGGGCCCGTGGCAGCTTCCCACAGCTCTGGGCCCAGAGATGAGCGGCCCCGCTGCTCCCCTCCGGCCACAGAAGCACCAGCTGCTGTCCTGCCGGCTCCCAGGCTGTGTTTGCTCACTGACTAGGTCCACAGGAGCCTGGGGACCCAGAGCCCCACACCTTCCCCAGAAAGAACCCCAAGGTGGTGTGCTCTTCTCTTGCTCTGGGGATTTAAAACTGTTTTATTTCCAGAATAAAGAGAACAAAGCCCCTCTGACGGCAATAATTATGCGGTAATAAAAGGAGGCTTAATGGGCTCTCATTAAGAGGTGCGCTCAGGGAGTGAGAAAGCTCTGACAGCTGCCACTGCCGGCTGTCACAGAATCATGGTGCCACTCCTCAAGGGACCAGGAGGAGGGGAGGGGACCATGGGGGACAGCCTGGAAGGCACGTCTGCCCAACCCCAACCCTGGGCTGCAGATTCTGCTCCGGAAAATGGGGTTCCAGGTAAAAAGGGTCAGGAGCATCGGTTCCTCATCTGGCCCCTCAGAGCCATCTCAGGTGGCTTGTGGCCATGTCTGTAGCACTTGCCATCTGATGAGAAGAGCAATGAACATGGGCCAGGACAGGATCTCAGGGGCCGTCTGGACTAGGTTTTGCAAATTCTTGGTCACACGTAACCATTCCTGTGCCCATCACACATCCGTCCCTGCTGAGCCTGGGGGCAGCCTCGGCATTCCTCTTAAGATGCCACTCAGACTGCCGTGCCCAGCTGGCCTGTGAGTGGAGGCCTGTAGAGCCACAGCCAGACCCCAGGGCCAGTGCAGCCCGGTGTGGGTGGATCCATCCGCGGCTTGTTTTGCATGAGGAGGAAGTGGCGACCTAGGCCTGGCTGAGGGACCCGGACAGATGCTTCACGTCTTCGTCCTGAGCCCTGTTTCCTCTGGCTCAGGCCAGGAGATGCACTGAGTCCTCAAAGTCCACGCAAGTGCACATCAGGGTTAGCTGGAGCTCCTGTCTTAAGCTCTAGGAAAGTCAGGGTACCATACCCCAGTTCTTTTTTTCCCCGTTGTGTCTTTCCTCATTGATCTGAGGCATCGAAAGGGTAGGGTTTGTCCCATTTGGGTTCCATGAATGGAAGCTGGCCCCTCTGTGTCGAGTTGAACAGGGGTAGGAGTGCAAACACCCCCTAGGGGTATAACACAGGTCACAGGTGCAGGGAAGATGCATGTCTTGGGGCCAGAGGTGAGGAGGCCACGTAGGAGCCTCCAAGGAGGCAGGGAGGGAGGAGCGGAGGGACAGAGAGAGGAAAGAGAGGGGAGAGGACTGCACACACCACAGTGGAGGCCTTCTGTGAGGCTCCCTGGGTCCTCAGTCATGTGACTGAAACTCAGTAGATGTTCCCTGAGCCCGGGTAGCAGGGTTGGCCAGGAGGAGGCAGTCCCAAGCTGCCCTTAGAGAAGGACCCTGGACTCCCCACCCCAGGCCGAGGACAGGGGGACAGGGAGAGGCTCCAGACAGTGCCATTGAGCTCTTGGGGTCAAGGGGCAGGGGCAATATCTGGGCTACATTTCTATTCCACAGCAGTGATGTGAGGGGGTGTGGAGCGCTGGGCACGCAGTGGGTAGACTCCATGGATGTGAGGCTGGCCTCTACAAGCTGCCATTTTTGGTTGTGCAGTAGCCAACCTGTACAACAGGACCCTTGCCATGTGCCCACACATGGCACAGCCAAGGGGTCTTGGGAACCTGAATCCTGAATTCACTCCTATGCTCTTCTTCTCTCTGTGGACCACTCGAGCCAGGTTGTCTGGGTTTGTATAATGTTCACCAACCCAGCTTCTGCCTGGTGCCCCCCAGCCCAGCCTTGGCATTGCTTGTGGAACAAAGACAGAGGGAGAGTCGCCACTTTCAGGAAACTGACCAGTGACAGGTCTGGGCACTGCCAGTGTGGTGACTCTTTCTTGTTATATAGTTTCTCGTTTTGATGGAACATCTCTTCCAAAAGTTTCTTGAGAAAAGGCACAGAAGAGGAAGTTATGTCTGAAAATGTCTTCAGCATTCCATCCCACTTACCAGATGGTTTGGCCAGTGTATTCATCCAGGTTCTTGTAGCAGATGGCTGGCTCCAGGGCGGATTTGACCTCCCTGGCTGGTCGACCCTTTTGGCTCCCAGCTGCAGGGGCAGCATCCCCCGACCTTACGTTCATGTCCCTTTCGCGACGTCCACTGTAACATCCCATCACTCAGAAGCCCTCAGCAATCATTACAAACAAGGCAAATAGGCAAAGGAAACACTAACAAACAGCAACTTTAATCACCAGCAAAGCACATGGAGATCATATTCTAGGAATGTATCTTTTTTTTTAACATCTTTATTGGATGTTTACAATGGTGTGTTAGTTTCTGCTTTATAACAAAGTGAATCAGTTATACATGTACATATATCCCCATATCTCCTCCCTCTTGCGTCTCCTTCCCTCCCACCTTCCCTATCCCACCCCTCCAGGCGGTCACAAAGCACAGAGCTGATCTCCCTGTGCTATGCGGCTGCTTCCCACTAGCTATCTATTTTACGTGTGGTGGTGTATATATGTCCATGCCACTCTCTCGCTTTGTCACAGCTTACCCTTCCCCCTCCCCATGTCCTCAAGTCCATTCTCTAGTAGGTCTGTGTCTTTATTCTCTAGGAATGTATCTTAACTACAGGCACCTGCTGGGGAAAAATTCAAAATACTAATAAGAAAAAAAAAAAGCCCGCCCCTGCCTCTGCCATACTTGGCTCTAACAGCAGCTGCCTCCTGTTTGAGAAGACCTACTTCCCAGGAATATTAAATTTTTTATTGTTCCTTTTTATTTATTTATTTTTTTTGTGGAGGGGGTGTTTATTTGTTGAACCAGTAGCAGCAGCAGTAGAAGGAGAAATGGGGGAACTGCAAAACTGGTTCGCGGTGTCTGCCTTGACTGGGGGTGGCCCATGGGTGGCTCCCAAGCCCGCTCTACTGGGCCTTGCAGGCCACACAGGGCACACACACTCCCGGTCTGTGTGTGACATTCTTACGGGGCTCATGCTATTAGAATGAATACAGAAGTGAAGGGGGGACAGGTGTAGTGGTGCCCTGGCTGGAGTTCTGGCTGGTGGGTTTCTGGCAGGAGGGGCCATCTACTAGGAAAGGCACAGCCGATGTGACCCCCTGCCCATCCTTGAGGAGGCTGGAAGGGACAGGTAGACTCCACCCGCCACCCTCATCCCCCAGCTCCAGTGGGGGAACTCAAGGCCGGTGGCTGGCCTGAGGTCACCAGCATCCAGGAGGTGGCAGGACCCTCCTGGGGCTGCCCTAGGTCCCCACAAAGGCAGCTCGCTTTCCTGGCAGCCCGGGTCCCTCTGAATGCCCATTGCGGCACCCCGAGCGCTAATGGCGCCTGGCACAGCAGCCTGGAGCCAGGGTCCCTGTGCTCTTCCCCAGGGTGCCGGGGAAGCTGGAAACAACCTAGTGGTCCACCCCGGAGAGAGGGTTAAACAAAGTGCGGGAGCCAACGCACGATGTGCAAGGAAAAACCTCCGAGGGCGTTTGTGAGAACACCCAGAGGCAAGACTGTATGCTGAATATGACCTCATTTGTGCAGAAAAATAATGAATGTATATTTTATGAGGAAACGACGAACCTCTTATGCCTGTATGTGAGTTTTAAAAGATTCAGAGGAGTACCACAAAATTGTTAATAATGATTATTCGGGCAAGGGAGACGTTTCATCTCAGACATTTGGTATTTGCTTGGATTGTTAGCATGAACATGTATATATTTTTTATGGTGTATTACTTTCGTTAAAAAAAAGAACTAGCTTTAGTCATTACCTGTGGAGACAGAAACATGTTTTGGGGAGGGGGAGGTAGTTGAGAGACACATTAGCATTGTCTGGAATATTTAAGTTTTTTTTTTTTAACAAAGATATTCTTGAGCAATTTAAAAACCTAGTAAATAAATAAAAAATAAAACTTCTGGCTGTGGCTTCTGAGCTCCCCCCACCCCGTACCTCCTTTACTCCCACTCTGCTTGGGAAGCTCAGGTCTTAGGAAGGTAAATCTTTGCAACTGGAAGAGGGCCTGCAGAGGCCTCACTGGCTGGGCTCGAGCAGGTGCCAGGCCCAGAGAAGCTGTGTGCTCTGGCCAGGGCAGCTCAGCACTCAGGATCCCAGCTCCATGGGGCTCTAGGGGGGCTCAGAGGTCACAAAACTTACCCAATCCTGCAGTCAGCTTCAGGGGAGCAGGGTTGTACCCACGAGCCCAGCAGAGCTCCCCAGAAATGGATGGTCCCTGCCCTACTGCATGGGTGAAACACCATTCCAGTCTCTAAAGCCCTCCAAGTCCCCCTTGTTGGGTTCCCCAAGGGGCCCTGGTGGTCCCTGAGCCCACCAGCCCAAGGGTCCACACCTTTGTCCAGAGTGAGGCTTGATCCAGCATGGGATGGGGGAGGGGTGTGTGCTTGGGGGAGGAGGTCCCAGGTCCCTTCCCAGGACCGAGCTCCCTTCCCCCTCCTCACCCCCTCTGCTCCTCAGTGGCTGGCAGGTCAGCTCCTGCCTCCCGAATTGTCATGCCAGCTCTGACACACACCCATCTCCCCGACTTGGTTCTGGAAAGGGGCCTGGACAGGAGCCAGGAAACCCATCTTGGAGTCCTCACTCTGCTCCAACCAGTCTGGTGACCTTGGATCTCCTTTTCCCTGGGGAGTGAGAGATTTGCCACTTTCCTGCCTCGTAGGGCAAGAATATTAGGAGACCTGAGGGCTGGAGAAGGCAGAGGAAGCAATGTTTTCATTCATTCGATGCTCAGCTTTTACGAAGCACCTGCAGGATATCAGGTACAATGCTAGGGGAGACCCAGATAAAGGAGAAAAGGTCTTTGCCACTGAGGAGCTCACAGTGCAGTGGGGTGGCCAGCTGACAAGTGGACAGAGAATTATGTGGAAATTCTACATGAAGACATTTGAAGTAGCAAGACAGTCCTTGAGGTCTGCCTGGAGGAGTTCAGAAGCTTTGCAGAGGAGGGAGCATTTGATCTGGGCTTTTAGGGATGGCTAAACCTTCACCTATTAGAAGAGAACAGAGGGGTCTTGTAGGCAGCAGGCAAAACGAAGAGAAAGCAAAACGTGTTTCTCCTAGAGATGCATTAGAAGGGTAGAGGCGGAAGACGAAGCTGAAGAGGCAGGTGGGCACTAGATAGTGTTGGACCTTTTCATCAGTTAGAGTGCTTCTGGCTGCAAGTAAAAGAATTGCCCACTTAAAGTGTGTAAACACACGTAATGTTTTATTATGTCACATAGCAAAGAGAGACAGGACATTAATTTAAAAACTCATGGTATGGTTCATATATATATATTCTTATTCAGATTTTTTCCCTTATAGGTTATTATAAAATATTGAGTGTTGTTCCCTGTGCTATACAGTAGGTCCTTGTTGGTTATCTAGTTTATATATATATATAGATATATAAATACATATATATTATAGATATATATATAATATATATATATCCTTCCCCCCTTCCCCTTTGGTAAACGTAAGTTTGTTTTCTATGTCTGTGGGTTTATTTCAATAAAAATTTTTTTAATTTTTTAAAAATAAAAATTAAAAATAAATAAATAAAACTCCTTAAGCCCCCCCTCCCGCAAAAACAAACAAACAAACAGAAAAACCTCACGGTATGGTTAAGGAACATTGTTTTCCACCTTGGGCTGGTTTCCTCATGATCACAAAATGGTTGCCATAGCACTAGACAACATGCCCACACACACCCAAAGACACAAAAGGGTAGTTTCCCTAGAAGCCTCAGCAGACCTCCCCCCAGGTCCCCTTATCTAGGATTGGGTCACATGACAAGGCTTAGGCTGTAAAGGGGTCTGGAAAAAAGGCGGCTGGCATTTTCTCTCTCTAATGGGAGGCTGAGTGGGCCAGTAAGGAAGAAGGGTGGAAGTAGAGGACCTGGCAATGGCCATTGTTAGAGAACCAGAGAGTCTACCAGGGTCTTGAATGCCAAGCTTATGAGTAAGGCCACCATGATGAAGCAATGGGGCAGCCATCAGAAACCTGTGGCCAGGGCAGTGGTGGTGTAGGCTGAGTGCTGGCGAGCTCTCCCTCTCTCTCTCTCTCTCTCTCTCTCTCTCTCACACACACACACACACACACACACACACACACACAGGAGATCTCACCTTATTCCCCAGAGGAAGGAAGGGTAATTGCCCAGTTCCCAAAGGGCAGTGACCTCACTTGCTCAGTGATTCCCTGAAGGTGGTGGTCTTGGGAGCGGGGTGGGGGGTGGCGTCTGCAGATGGCAGTGGAGAAGGGAGGGGCCTGGGAGCCCAGGCCAGGCTCAGGACACATGGAAGGGCAGGGGGTCCCACGCCAAATTCTTCCCCACCAATGCCTAACCTCCCACCATTAAAGCTTTACTCCTTTGGTTAAGCATTACCCTCCTCTATTTTTTTTTTTGCGGTACGTGGGCCTCTCACTGTTGTGGCCTCTCCCGTTGCGGAGCACAGGCTCCGGACGCACAGGCTCAGCGGCCATGGCTCACGGGCCCAGCTGCTCCGCGGCATGTGGGATCTTCCCGGACCGGGACACGAACCCACGTCCCCTGCATCGGCAGGCGGACTCTCAACCACTGCGCCACCAGGGAAGCCCTACCCTCCTCTATTTTACAATACAAATACCCCTAGCAAGGCAAAGACCATAGTGGGAGCGAGTTGACAGTAACATCGTTATCCCAGAGAGGGCCCAGGGCAGCTGGCTGGGGGAGACTCTAAGAGTGAGGAAGGGGCCGCCCAAGACTACCACCGCTGCCATTCCTGGGTTTTCCTGTTCTTCCTCTGGAGCCCTCACTCTGCCAATGAGGAAGAAGCAGGAGGCCCACATCATGGTTGTGGCCCCAGAGGCCCAGGCGAGGATGGGTCAGGTGGGGAGCAGTGGGACCAGAGGAAGAAGCCTCATGGCCTTCAGCCTCCCCCGAGTCCCTGTGAGAAAGGCCCCTCTCCTGAGAGTACGGGCACTGTCACCCTGTCCTCCTTACAGACAAGGCAACCGAGGCCCAGAGAGGCCCGGCGCACGGCTGAGGAGCACGAGCAGAGGGAAGAAAGGCAGGATTCTGCACGTGCCTCCTCTCGCTGGTGCTGCTGGGAGGTTCGGGGCTGTGGGCTGGGGGAGGGGCTCTCCCGACCTCAGAGCAGAGCCCCTGAGTTGGCTCCGGGCTCCCCACAGACAGGTGTGAGAGAGAAACAAACTTCCATCTCGTTCAGGTGCTGTTGCTGCAGCAGAAATGAATCCCGTCGGACACGAGCCCCTCGCTTTTGGAGTCCTGCTCAGTGGCCAAGAGCTGTCACCACATCATCTCCCTTGGGACCTGCCCTCCCCTGTGGGATTCTCTGAGTGTTCCCACTTGGCAGGTAGGAAGACTGCGGCCCAGGGCAGTGAGGTGGCCTGCCCAGAGGCAGACCCCGCAGGGCGGCTCCAGCCATGGGCTTCCAGATGGGGACGGAAGGGGCAGTGGCCTGGACGGAGGCAGGGTGGTGCGGGGGACAGTAGCTACGCTGTAGGGGGGGGGCAGATTTGGTGTTGGGCGGGGTATCAGGGAAGGTGGTCTGGGAGGAGGGTGGGGAGGATGGGGGCCGAGCCCTGCAGCTGGGGACGCGGGTAGGGAGGCCATAGGCCGAGGCCGAGGTTCGACCTCATCGACCTGCCTCTCTCCTGCCATCTCCTGAGATCCCACGGTCTGAGCCGCGGCTGTCCCCCGTGCCCCTCCATGGCCAAGCGCTGTAGCATTCGGGGAATACGGGGTGTTGTGAGGATGAGTCAGGCCACCGGTCACGGAGCCCAGCACAGGGCAGGGGTGAAGAGGGCGCCAGGGAGCCAGATGGCCCAGGGGCGAGGCATTTACTGTTGGGCGGGGGGGCGTCTCAAGTGGGTGCCCGCAACAAGTCTGCCGCGAGAGCCTGGCGGCAGCTGTGAGTGCAGATCTCTGCCGGCTATGCCAGAGCCTCTGAGAGGCCTAGGACGAGGCAGAGGATCCCGCGTGCACGTTGCTGGGCGCAAGCCTAGTGGCTTCCGGAGATGAGCCTCCTCCCCACCCGCCCTCTCCCCAATCGTCCCTGAGTCAGCAGCACCCTTCCCTTCCACTCGGTTCCCTGAGATGCTTCCTGTCCCCCACTGTCCTGTGAGTCACCTCTCCACCCTCAGCATCCAGCCCACGCGGTGCGATCATCATCCCCGCTCCCCCAGCCCGCTCTCTGCACAGTGCTTTCAAAAGGCTGACTGGAGGCGGGCCGTCAGGCGGGCAGGGCGCTCACTCTGCCTCTCACCTCCCGGGCCATCTTCTGGGCCTTCTCCTGGGCTGTCTCCTGTCAGGTGGGGAGACTGACCGAGTTGGAGGGCTGAGTGCAGGGCCAGGGTTTGGGGAAGGTGCTGGGTGCCCAAGGGCCTCAGACGGATGGAGAAGTTTCAGAAGGTGTGACCTCCAAGGCGCCTGGGCAGGCTTCTTAGCGGTCTGCTGCAGGCCCACCCTCTCTTTAGCTGGCATGGAGCCCACATTTCTACCGTTAGAGGTGTATCCCTCCAGGCTGTGCACTGGGTCTCCAAGAGACCCTGCCGAGATGAATGAGCTCAACTCTGGCAGGGCCTCTTCAGTGCTTGGCCATGACTTCACTCCTCAGGTGCTCTGGCCACCTGCCCCCAGCTCAGCACAAGGCCCCGCTGGGCAGTGGCCAGGGGAGCGTGCCTGGTGGAAGCAGGCAGAGACGGCCTTCCTGCTGTCTGCCCTCCATCCTGCTCTGTGGCCACCTTTCTAGACCTCGGGTCCCCTTTTACAGCATGGTGGGGGGAAGGGGTGTTCTTTGAGCTTCCTTTTGTTTCTACATCAGAAACCAAGACCCACTTCTGTTTGCAGCTGTGACTTTGGTCAAATCACTTGAACTTCCTCAGCCTCAGTTTCATTCTGTGTGGAGGAAACAGATAATAAGAGCCACCGAAGGTGAGATTTTTTTTTCTTTTCTTTTTGCGGTACGCGGGCCTCTCACTGTTGTGGCCTCTCCCGTTGCGGAGCACAGGCTCCGGACGCTCAGGCTCAGCAGCCATGGCTCACGGGCCCAGCCGCTCCGCGGCATGTGGGATCTTCCTGGACCGGGGCACAAACCCGTGTCCCCTGCACCGGCAGGCGGACTCTCAACCACTGTGCCACCAGGGAAGCCCGCAGGTGAGATTTTTGATGGAAGAATCGTAACACCAGTGACCCCATAGGGCTTTACCATCTGCAAGGTGATTTCATGCAAAATATCTCATCGGGGCGCTCCCAAGGACCCTGAGAGGTGGTGATGCTTTCATCTAGTCCCCACCCCGGCCCCACACTTACAGTTTGAGAAACAAAGGCCCAGCTACAGGGAGACAGGCACAAGGGCTGGTCCTACCTCCAGGTTCCCTGTCACCAGATGAAAGCCCAGATCAGGGAAAGGCCTGGGCACAGAGCAAGGGGCGGCTGCTCTGACTGTTCTTCTCACCTTTCTCTCCCTGGTCGGGCATCTCTGGGAAGGCAGATGAGCAGCGGCCCCACCCCAAGTGTGGCGTGAGGGGGCAGGGAGATGCTTCTGACAGCTGTGCAGATCATCAGCACTTCTCCCTCGCTGCTAATAGCATGTTTAGCTTGCCGACTCCTCTGTTTGCCTGGCGCCTCCCACGGGCCCAGAGCTGGGAGTCTCTTAGCTCTTGCTTGGGGCGGGACAGCTGTGACAAAGGGGGCCTGCCTGCTCCCCAGCCCTGGTCCACCCGGGACCTCGGGGATCCCCCTGCACTTCTGTGCTTTGGCCCCCCCCCACCCCAGGGAGCTCCCCTCAGGCTCTGGGAAAGTGGAAAGGGCCTCTTGCTCTGGGACACCTGGGTGCCCCAGCCCTCCGAGCTCAGTGCTCCATGGATCTCTTATCTCCACGCAGGACCAAGTCTGGGTCTTTCAGCACAGAGTGGGTCTCATGGACCAGCGGGACTGGGGCCAGGCCACCTTCTACCCCTTCCTGCAACCCCGTTACCTCCCCCAGGCCACCACGGGACACATCTCACACTTGGAGCAGGACGGACCTCCGCCCCTCAGGCCCCATCACTCCTGAGCTCTCACTTGCTAGGTTAGTAGAAAACCCAGCTCACACTCTCAGGGGCTTTCCTCCTCTGGCTGGTCTGCAACCCTTAAGGGTTCATGACTTCCCAAAAGCAGCCTGCCATATTCCCCTCCATGGGGAGAAGACTCTTTGGTCTGGCTGTGCCCACTGTCCTGGGCCTGGTGCCCTCGGACTGGTGCCTTCACGGCAGCCCTGGCTTCTTTGCTCCTGGGCTCAGCTTCTGAGTGATGAAAGGCTTTTCCCTTAGGGGGTCCATGGCCCTCTGCTGACCCACCAGACAGATGGAACAGACCCCACAGTGGATAGCAGAGGACCGGGGTGAAGACACTTGTCTGTCTGTCCATCTCCTGTCTAAGGGGGACATCACCTCACGATGCTGTGATTCCTTGTTTACCATGTGGCTCAGTGCTGGAGGAGATGCGGGGGCCTGGCCATTCGCCGTGGTGTCTCTAGTGCCAGACAGGGTGCTCAGCCACCGTCTGCCGACAGAATGAATATGGAAAAGTTTGTTCTCTTTTCCCTTAACATTATTTCACGAAGAATTTTCCAAGTTTGCCCTTTTTCTGGGCTGCGTAATAAATATCCTGCCTTATTGACGCATCATTCCGTTCCCCCCCTGCCACTTGCAGAGCATCTTGGCAGAGTCCCTTTTTGTACTATCATAAATAATGTTGCTATAAACAGCTGCGCACATACAGCTATTTTTCCTTTTGCAATTATGTCTTTGGGAGGAATTCCAAACAGTGGGATTACTGGGTCAAAGAACATGGCATATTTACGGCCCTGGATATGGTGGGACTGGTTAATTCTCAGCCCCCAGGCCAGCCCTGTTGTCCCCAAGGTCTGTCTCTGAGGGACGCCCACAAATGTTCCTTCCCTTTGGCGCCAGAAGTGACCCCGGCGTGCAGGGGTGCTCCCTCTGGCTCCTGACGAGCTGAGGGCCAGGCGCAGTGGCAGGGGGTGCTGGCAGGGGGGTGACTGGAGGGGTCAGGGGGAGGTAGCTGTGGGGACGGTGCAGATGAGGCATGTCCCCCACATTCTGGGGCCAGGAGCCCTGTTTGAGGGCCCAGGAAGGCACTGCCTCTCCCAGACCCCCTTCTTTCTCTCGGATCAGCTCTCTCCTCTCCTGGAGCCCCTACCTCAGTCTCTGAGGCGGGGGGAGCAGTCCCCACCTGGAGGGCCACAGGAAGAAGGGAGGGGGGCTCTGGTGCCTCAGCTATTCCTGACTTCCCTCCTCAAGGCCCTCGGGTGGAGAAACAGAAGCTGGTTTTGAATTAAAAGTCTGCATCGGGCTTCCCTGGTGGCGCAGTGGTTGAGAGTCCGCCTGCCGATGCAGGGGACACGGGTTCGTGCCCCGGTCCGGGAGGATCCCACATGCCGCGGAGTGGCTGGGCCCGTGAGCCATGGCTGCTGAGCCTGCGCGTCCGGAGCCTGTGCTCCGCAACGGGAGAGGCCACAACAGTGAGAGGCCCGCGTACCAAAAAAAAAAAAAAAAAAAAAGTCTGCATCATTGTAAAAAATGGGTCTGAGATCCTGTCTCCCCCAACATGCTCTGTCTGCCTTCCTCCCGGTCCCCTGCCTCCAGCCACCCCTCACTTCCTCAGCTCCCTGAGCCCCCTTAACCCATCATCAGAACCCGGAGCCAGGGGCCTGATGGGAGAGGGGGAGGGGCCCACATCAGCCCCACTGGGCCCTGCCCCAGAGCCGAGAGGAGGGCAGGGTGCACCCCATCTCAGGCACACCTTCCCTGTACCGGGGAGGCTCGTTCCGTTTGGGGTGTCAGCCTGGCCGGCATTTAATGGGTGCCTCTGAGCTTTCACTTCACTGATTGGCGTCGTGTATTGGGAACAGTAGGGCGGTGCAGGAGGGGCCCGCTGTTTCTGAGAGCTGGCTGAGCCCCAGCCCAAGCAGCGATGGGCAGCGGTGGGGCCCCGTGTCCCCAGGCTCTCCTTCCCTGGTCCTTCTGGCTTCCAGGTCTCCAGGGGCAAGTTCTGGGAAGCAGCGCAGAGCGAGCACAGGACTTGGGAGCTCTCATCCTGTCCCTGCCTTAACTGGCTGTGTGATCCAGGCCCCCTGCCCTCTCAGTCCTCAGCTGTAACAAACACCAGGGTGCTGACACTCACTCCTGCCTTGGGCGGCTTGGGTCAAGGCCTCAGCAGGGTGAGCCTCGCGGGCGGCTGACCCGGCACAGAGCTGGCCACGTGGCTGCAACCCAGGTGGGGTGGGAATCCGGGAGGAAGCTGGTCCCTGCCTCTCGGAGGCACCTTTGGCCTGGAGCTAGGGGCCCCTGTGGGGTTAGGGCCGTCAGCCCCGCTTTCTTCAGCTTCCCCCTCCGTTTCCCACACCTCACCCTGCTTCTCAGAGATCGGGAGCTTTTTGCTGGCTGATGAGGGGAACAATGGTTGTGGGAGCGTGTGGGTGTCCATGGCGGGGCTGTGAGGGTTGTGTGATTTTCCTGGACAGGCAGGCGTGAGAGGGAGAAGAAATTATTCTGTCTAAAATATCAGAGATGAGCTTGTCTCCAGAGCTGGTAGAATGACTGCTTCATGTCTGGGCGGGGAGGCATGAGATGGGGTGGGTTTTAGGGGCAGGATCCCAAGAAGGGCCACAAGAACCAACATGACTTTTATGTCTGCCCAGGTGTCACTCCTTACAAATAGCCGTGACACCCATCATAACAGCCAGTCCTCACAAGGAGGTCCTCCAGAAGGACCTGATATCAGGTGGGTGGGCATTGTAATTAAACCAGTTTACAGATGAGGATACAGGCTCCGAGGGGTTAACTGACTTGCCCAGGTCACAGAGCCAGTTAGTGGGAGAGCTAGGGCTTGAACCCAGGCCTCTGGGTCCTCAAGTTCCCATCTGCCTGGGACCTCCTCCTAAATGACCACATGGAGATGATGTTTCTGAAGATGAAGCCAGGGTTGGGACCACTGAAGCAAACAGCAGTTGCAGTTTATGTTCTGAATCCTCAGGCAGGATTTGCCAAAGGTTCCCCGCTACCCCGACCCTAACCTCCACCCTCAGTAGTGTGTCTTTCCTGCTGGAGGAGAAGAAAGGTTAGACTGGGGAGAAGGCTGTCCTACTGGGACCCCAAGTCCCAGGGGGTGGACTTGGCAACTCTCTGGGATTCAGAGGGAGTCTCAGAATCTGTTGGACTCCTAGCTCTCTGACATGATGATTTTTTTTCCCACCATGAAAAAGGAACCAGCTAACAATGGCTAGAGACTAAACCCTACTCAGGAATCTCTTGCTTCTTTCCTGGCAACATTTCATTTACATAATGGGAATTCCTGTGGTGACAGTCAGGTAAAAGGAGAGTGGGCAGGGGCTCTGGGTGACAGGTCATTATGGTAGCCATTGGAGCTGATCACAAACGTTCAAGTCTCTTTTATCTCAGGCCCATCAGAGGAGATGACTTTTCTATCCACTTCAGTTCAGCCTGGCCATCCAACTTGCTTTGACCAATAAATAAAATTGTGGCCAATAAAAAGTGATGTGGGTATAACTTCCAGGAAGGAAGGAGTTGATGAGAATGTCTGGGGGCCATGGTGTTGACACCCCTTGAATTTGCATATTGCCATGCAGCTCACAGCAAGCTTTCACAGTCGTTTGGGGCTGCATAATGCGGCAGTGAGGGCAAAGACTGACATTAGCCACTCTTGAGTCCATCTTGCTCCCACTTCCTAACTGGGTGTGGCTCATCAGACATCCCAGAATCTCCCAGAGTCGTCAGCTCCTTTCTAATTAGGCAGGGTCACACCAAAGCATAGAATTCCCAGTGTGTGGGCTCTTCCAGGCAGACGCATTAAGTGGTCCTTCTTGTCTCTTTCCTTGTCTCTGAGGTCCTGGACACACCTGTTGAGATGAAGCCTCCATCAGATTGGGTCACAAGTGACTATGATGTACAGGGCCTTCCTGCTGACCCACAGTGGACATGTCACATGTGCAAGAAATCAATTTACTGTTTGAGTCATTGAGATTTAGGGGCTGTTTGTTGCTACAGCATAGCCCAGCCTATTGGGACTGATACAATCACCAAGCTAGTCAATAAGAGCCTTGCCCAGGACTTTAGAGTTAGGACCTAGGCCTTTCTAGTGGGCTGGACTCATAAACCTTGCTGCTATATTTTCCACCATGGGAATGTGGGAGCTGAGAAAGAATTTTTTAAAGAGAGAAAAGGCACACATCGAGGAGAGGCGGAGATACATCCCCAGCATTCCATTTCCTGCCTAAGATGCAGATGTGTAGAAGTCCCCTGGGTCCTTTTATGAAACACTTCCCCCTTTATTATACAAGCTTGGGTTGATTTAGGTTGATCTCAACCAAGAGTCCTAATACTGAGCGAAAGGGGATTCGGGACAAGCCTCCATTTTCCAGATGAGGAAGCTGAGGTTCCGAGTGGTTAAGTGGCTTGTCCAAGGTTATAGAGCCACTGAGGGCAAATGTTCACTTGCTCCCTTTCTTAGTAAAATAATTCAAACAGTAAAGATAAAATGCTAGTCTTCCCTTCTCACTCTCCTAATCCCACTCTCCAAAATTAACTACTCATCATTTTGGTGGGCATTTTACCAAACTTTTAAAAACTATATATTTACAAATAAAGGTACACCACATTCAAAGAGTTTTTTTTAATTAGAAAAATGGGATATTATACCCATTTTTCTGAAATTTGTTTTTTTCACTTATCAGGTTGTTGACACTTCCAAATTCTATCTGTACCTGGCCCATCTGGTGATCTGCCAGGGAGAGAAGTGGTGAATGAGGTCAGGGCCCAGACTCGAGGGAATCAGGTCAGAAAACCCTGGGGGTGGGGAGTGGGGAGAGAGTCTGGGCAGAACCTTCCAGGCACCTGGTTCCGCCCCTTTCAAGGCTCCCAACAGCCCTCGAGGCAGCACCTCCTCCGGCCAGCTCAGCACCAGAGGAGCTTGGCCTTTTGTTTAAATTGAAATCTGCTCCCCCGCTGAGTCCTCCCACTGGCCCAGTACTTTCCATTAACTCCGGGGCAAATCGCTTTAACCGCCTCCCAGCCTCCCACGGTAGATCAGGCAGGGGTGCAGCGTCTCCTGCTGGCTGCAGATGCAAATCCTGCATCCGGGGCCTGAGAAGCAACAAAAACCAGCTCTGCAGAAGGTGGAAAGAAACACCAGTATTGACCAGGAAGAAGTCAGGAGCCCAGAGGCTGAAAACCAAGGGCCCAGGGGGCATGGAGAGAGCCAAGAGGAAGCCCAGACGAAACCGAGACAGCCAGAAGTCAGGCAAGCAATTAAAGGAGGGGACTGAGTTTTCAATTAACAGGTACCTCTGCTAGCAGTAGATAATTAACAGATTAGCAAGGCTGTTAGCAAGGCTGCTGCCAGTGAGGACGGGGGCAGGTGCCTCGGCACGGGGAACGAGGGGTGAGACTGGGGCTCCAGATTCCACAGGAATGAAGAGGCAACTTCAGGCTCAGGAACCTGAGGGCAGCTGAGGGTCGTGGGACTCAGCAGGGATGTAGTGTACAGGCTGGACGGTGGGAGGGCAGGCCGGGAGTTGAGGTGGTGATGGTGGTGTCATTGAACTGTCCCCCGGCCTGCAAGGGCCGGTGGTTTGCAGAGCTGTCTCTGCCTGGAGCTGGGCTAAGGAGGGAGTTGATGAGAATGTCTGGGGGTCATTGTGTTGACACCCCTTGAATGTGCATATCGCCATGAAGCTCACAACAAGCTTTCACAGTCATCTGAGGCTGCATAATGTGGGGATGAGAGCAGAGACTGATATTAGCCTCACCTGAGTTCATCTTGCTTCCACTTCCTGACCAGGTGTAGCTCATCAGACATCCCAGAGTCTCCCAGACTCGTCAGCTCCTTTCTAGTTAGGCAGGATCACACCAAAGCATAGAGGAGCCAGCGTGTGGACCCTCCGGCTGTATCTTCCCCTGATAGGGAGTTTGAGAAGGGCACTGCTCCAGAGAGTGGAGCCTTCATCATCCTGAATCCCTGAGTGGCCTGCGTGGAGCAGACCCCCCTCCCAGCCTCGAGGAGACATATAGTGGGAGTGAGAAATACCGTTTTAAGTTATGAGACTTCAGAGCTATTTGTTACAGCAGGATAACCAAGCCTATCCTGGCTCTTACACAGGGTGACCCTCACCTCCCTGAGCCTCTGTTGCCTCATCTATAAAGTGAGTAAGAATGATACTCACCTTGAATGATTATTGGGAAGTTAAGTGAGATGATATATAAGTTGGCTGAAAGATCTTCTCAGTTCCTGGGTTGCACGCCTCCTCCAAAAAAGAGGAATGTTGCCTTGTGCCAAGGTCAAAGGCCAGGGGCATTTTCTTGGCCACTGCTAATGGTTGGAACTTTTATAGTGCTGAGCAAAGAGTTGAAAGGTTGAGCCCACATGGGGATAGGCAAGGTCCATGGGATGCTGGAGGCCTGGGCGGACCCTCCCAGGGGGGAACCAGGCCAGGTCCCTCCCTCTCTGCCTTTTCCAGCTCTCTTTTTTCTGCATTGTGGGGAGAGAGGCTGACGGCTGCTGCCCTTGTTGCCTGGGGAGGGCTGGCTGGACCCGTAAGTGCTTCTCCCTGAGCTACTGGGACCCAGACGGGCCTCCCTTGGTTCTTAAAGGCCTCAAGCCATGTGTGACCCTAGTAAACTGCCAGCAGCACAGGCTTTCCCTCTGGCCCCTCTCCTACAGCATCCCCAGCTTCCCTTCCTCTCCTGGCTACCTGCTTACCCTACCATCTGTCCATCATCCCTTTCAGCCTATTCCTGAGCTGGTCCCAGTTTCCTCCATAGAAGAGGAGCCAGGTTACAGGAACAGTCAGGAAGCGGCTGACTGTTCTCCACTCCGTTTTTGGCCTATTCCCCACTGTTCCTGTTTGGTCTACAAGATCAAACCCTTTTTTTTTTTTTTTTTTTTCAGCTGATCTCATTCCTCCTGGAGTTTCTGATGCTCTGCGTCCAAAGCCTGAGCAACTGTTTCTGTTCACTTTCCAAATATGAAGCCTTCTCGCCCTCTTTCTGTAGTTGGCTCCCTGCTCTGAGCTCACCTGATTCTTTAGAGGCAGAATGTTCCAGGCACAGGCTTTTAAAATTTCCTTCTTAGTCTGAGCATGTTCCGTTGGGGCTCTTCCCCTCTCAACCCAGGAAGCTGCCATACCCCCCAACAAGCAGCCACAATGCCTCTTCTCTGGGGCCTTCCTGCCCACCATGACTGAACCCACAGGTCTGGACTCTGAGATGTACAAATACAATCAAGGTGACCTCATGTCCATGGAGCATTTTGATCAGGAAAGCACTTACTCACAGCCACAGATCAGCAGGGATTGGCAGTTTCCCTTGTCTCTCTCACAAATGAATCCCTGTTCTGGCTAATGCCAGCAGCTGCCACCCTAACAGCCAGAGGTACAGCCACCAGGCCTGCGCTGTCCAACACAGTGGCCACTGGCCACATGTGGCTTTGGGCACTTGAAATGTGGCTCCTTCCTTTGTGTCAGACAGATGAGACTGCTGAGGCTCAAAGCATTAACTGAGTGCCAGGGTCACAGAGGGCAGCAGGAAGCAGTGCTGGGCTGAGTCCCAGGTCTTCTGGCTCATGTGACTAGTTGTCTACCCAAAAGCCACCCTCCCCTTCCTTTCCCTTAAAGCTGAGGATGGCTATACAACCCAGGATGACTGATGACAGATGTCCTCGAGTGGGGTTTCCAAGATGGCTACTGCTTTCCTGGCAGCTCTAATGGCTCTTCAACTTTGCCCTTCACCTGCCACTTATTCTTCTCTGAGGCATCAACCACCTTGTGACCATGAGGATGAGGTACCTGCTGAGGATGGCAGGATGGCAGAGCTGAAAGGACCCTGGTCTCTGATGACCTCACTCCAACCCTAACAACTTGACTAGCCGTGGCCTCCTGACCTCTAGACTTCTTGTAACTTCAGGAAAAAAACCCCAAAACCCTATTTGTTTAAGACACTGCTGTCAGGTTTCTGTGTTTTTGTTATATGCAATTCTAACCGATCCTGTCCCGTGTCCTTTGGGAATTTTGGTCATGGGCAGAATTTACTGGTAGGAAAGGAAATAGCTCAGGGAATCTCTAATCTCACCATTTGTCCTCTCAAGTTTGCAGGGACAGACAGAAAGTTAGGAGGAACCTAGTTTTCCTCAGTGGCCTGGTGGGTGAATTCTAGGAGGATTCCCTCGTCACAGAGCATGAGAGCCCAAAGGAGGATGGCCACAATCAGAACCATTCTTTTCACATTACTGATGAAGAAACTGAGCTCTATGTCAGTTAGGGTATGTTTGGCTGCAAGTAAAGAAGACTCAAGTAATGGGAGCTTCATTAAACAGGAGTTTATTTTACTCATATAACAAATCTATGTGGTCGCAGGACTGTCCCACAGCCCCCCAAAAGCCAAAGCATGAGGTTGGCAAGTCTGAGATTTTCTTCATATTTCCCTCATTGTCGCAAGATGGCTGCCAAAGCTCCAAACATCACATTCTCATTTCATGGCAAACAAAACTGGAAAGAAGGGAGGACAGAGGAGAGAAAAGGGGAGGAGGCTTTCTTTATAGAAAACAATCTCCCAGAAGGATCCCAGCAGAGTCCTCCTTCTTTCTCCTTGCCTGGGAGTAGGTCACATGGCTACCCCTAGTTGCAGTGGAGGCTGCCCAGGCAAGTAGTTAACAAAGGGCAGAAGTGCTCCACAACCATTTCCAGTCATGATCCGTTCCCTGGCTGGGCACAATGCCACCAAGCCAAATCAGAGTTGTGTCGGCAAGGCATGAGGAGAGAATGCCTGTGGGTGGGGGACCGATGGGGGACCTGACTTGTCCAGGGTCAGACAATGACTGGTGGAGAAAACAGGACTAGAACTCCAGTCTCCTCTCCACCGGTCTCTGAGTGGGAAGAACCTCTGTGTTCTGGTGCAGCAGATGCTGCTAGAGTATTAGAATTCTGTGCTATTGGGGGAGTCCATGTAAGCTAGTCATGGATTTCCTGTGCCCTCTGCTGGAGACTGACCAAGAATGGGTGTGTGATGCCATTCTGGTCAGTGAGCTATGACAGAAAAACTGCTTACGGGGATTCTGGGGAAGTTCCCTTACTCTTAAAAAGACATATCCAGGAAGAGGTGTCCTCTCCTGGGTGCTATCCCCTGCTGGATGTGATGGCTAGAACTGTGGCAGCCCTCTTGTGATAATGAGGGAAGCTGATTTGAGAACAGACCTGGCCCACTGAGGCGGGCAGCATGAAAGGTGCAAGAGGCTTGGGTCTCTGTTGATGCCACTGCAGCGATGAGCTAAGCAGCGTCAGGCTGTCCTACCTTGGGGCTTCTTTGCACAGGAGGCTCATCTCCCTTATTGTTTAAGCCCCTTCTAGGTGGGCCTTCTGTTCCTTGCAGCTGAAAGCATTCTAACTAATCCACCCGTTTGCCTCTGCTCTATGTCCTGCTCCAGAGGCAGGCGCAGACCAGCACCAAGCAGCCGCTACCCATTCTTTGCCCACACAGCTGGAGCTCAGCCTCGTGCGTCTAGCTGCTCAGTACATAACCACGCTGCCCACCACAGCCAGAAAGAGGTTGAGAACTACACTCAAAACCCCAGGCAGTGGGCAGGAGTGGTTTGGGGAGAGGTGTTATGGGGTTTGCATAAAAGAAGGTCATTCCTGACCTTCAGAACCCCACCATGGCCCTGCCCAGCCCAGCCTGGCCCCCAGTGACTCTGAAGACAATGCCAGCAGCCACCTTCCAGCTGCTCCCGGGAGGGGTGGGGCAGAAAGGTTGGTGGTTAAGTGCTGGAGAATTCCCAGGCCCTGGGGCTGGCCCAGAATTGGTTTTTGTTGCGGGAGTGTGACCATTCTGTCCCCGAAGCTTGCCTGGTACGGGATGAATACAGGCCAGTTACTTTTCTGGCAACTGATTATATAGATTTGCTTCCACGTGGACACTCTTGCAATGACCCAGGACCCCACGAGGGCCTTCCCCCAGCCATTTGTGTTGAAACACAGCATGCTGGCCTCTTTGCTCTCTAGGAAAGGGACTCTTTGGCAGGAAGAAGGGCCTAGAGGGAGGTATTTCTTGAGGCACTTTCTTTCTTGGACGAAATGCTAGAGGGCCCTAATGTCACTGCTCCCCCATGCCACCCACCACCAGCTGCCAAGTGAAGCCTGCAAATTTGATCATACCTCCCCCCGTCCAGGACTCTGATGGTGCCTGCTGCCCTGGAATTGCCGGGCAGCAGGGAACTTCACATTCTGCTGGTCCAGCTTCATGTTGCTGGGCTTTTTGCTTGTGCCAGTCCCCATGCCATGATCCCCTTACCGACCCAGACAGTTGTGCTACCCTGGTGTGGCCATCAGAGCCATAGGGATTGGTTCAGGCATGGGCATATGTGACTCTTTCTGGGCCAAAGAGCATCAGTCCTGGGGATTCTGTGGGAAACTCTGGGAGAGGGATGCCGACACCTCTAGGTTTGTCAGACGGAGAGTATACAGCTGGCACTGCCGGGGACCATCTTTGTCCCCCAAGGGGCTCAGCCTAAGAAGGAAACCAACCCAGAAGGAAGCAGATTGGAAAAGCTTTAAGGGACATCCTGACGACATTATTGCAGCACCTGAATGCATCGATGCCTGAAAGCTACCTCTGGACTTTTCAGTCACTTGAGTCAGGAAATTCCCTTTGTTCAAAGAAACCAAAAAACAGAAAACAAGTTGAGCTGGGCTTTCGGGCATTCACATTAAAAGTCATTCATTATGGGACTTCCCTGGTGGTCCAGTACCAGGGTAAGACTCGGTGCTCCCAATGCAGGGGGCCCAGGTTCAATCCCTGGTCGGGGAACTAGATCCCGCATGCATGGCACAACTAAGAAGCCCACGTGCCACAACTAAGACCCCATGCAGCCAAAATTAAATAAATAAATATATTTTAAAGTCATTCATTGTGAAGAGAAAGGCAGGACGCCCTATCAGGCAGGATTACTTCCTCCTTTCTTGCTCTCCATATGCTGCTCTCACAGCACTTGCCCACTGGGGTAGCACTGGCTATTTCTTTCTCCGCCTGCCCAACTGAACTGTCCCTCTTGAAGGAGGGGACATTGCTGCCACCTCAGCTGCCATTGGACCTCAGGTGCGGCTCCTTATACTCTCAAGTTGAGTTAAATTCCTTGGCACATTTTCATCTTTGGTCCACATAAAACCCCTCTCTTGTTTTATTTATTCTCTTTTAGCTCTGTATCTCTCTCTCATTCCCTTCCTCTGCACAGGATACATGCGAATGGATCTTCCCCCCACCCCCACCGCCACTGTATACGTGCTTGCAAAATGCCTACTGTCTTTACGTGGTTTTTAATGTACACAAATGGTAATGTTTTGGTTCTCATGTTGTTTCTTTTTAAACTCAGCATTGTTTACTCATCCATGTTGCTATGTGTGCATTTCATCTCTTCTAGTTGCGGCATAACTCTCCACGCAGCGAACCATGCCCACTTTTCTTTCCATTCTCCCCGAGGTGGGCACCTAGGTTGTCTCCAGCAGCCCTTGCCCCACCCCTCCACGGCCAGAACTCTGCAGTGAACATCGTGAGATGCATGCCTATGGGTCTGCGTCAATTTCGTTCGCATCTACACCTGGAAATGAAATTGCAGGTTGTAGGCGAGGTGGACTATTGACTAAAGTACCTCCACAGGGGCCTCTCCAGTCTACCCTGACCACCATCCCCACATTTCCATCCAACACAACCACTCGACTTTATCCACCTAAGTTTGACCTGTCTGTAGATTGCATTAGTTCTCTGCTGCTGTGTAACAAGTTACTACAAATTTAGTGGCTTAAAATAACATACATCTTTAAAATGTTTATTTATTTTTGGCCTCTTTGGGCCTTCGCTGCTGCGAAGCTTTGGGCTTTCTCTAGCTGCGGTGAGCGGGGGCTACTCTTCGTTGTGGCGCGTGGGCTTCTCATTGCGGTGGCTTCTCTTGTTGTGGAGCACGGGCTCTAGGCACGCAGGCTTCAGTAGTTGTGGCACGTGGGCTCAGTAGCTGTGGCGCACAGGCTTAGTTGCTCCACGGCATGTGGGATCTTTCCGGACCAGGGCTCGAACCCGTGTCCCCTGCATTGGCAGGCGGATTCCTAACCACTGCGCCACCAGGGAAGTCCCCACACTGATTCTTTAATCCACCAACTGAGTATCCACCTTGTATGGGATAACATCATTTTTCTCTATAAAGTGAGTCAGAGTTTTCCCAGTAAGAACAACAACTCTTTCCCCACTGGCTTGTGATGAACCTCTTAGCACATACTAAGCTCCCCTATAACCAGAGATCCAACTCTGAACTCTCCATGCTGTCCCAGCAGGTTGTCTATTCTTTCATTAACGCCACATTGGTTTTTTGTTTGTTTGTTTTTAAAACAACGTCATTGTAGTATACCTGAATATCTATGGGAGTGAGTTTCCTGCCCACCCCCATTTCACTTAGGCATCTATAGACCTTTATTTCTCCTCACAGATTTCAGAGTAAGTTTACATAGCTGGAATTGTTATTGAGATTACAGTGAAGTTTAGATTAATTGAGGGAGAACTGACATCATCATATATGGGGCCACCCTCCCAAGAGTGTGAGATGACTACTTGGGGAGCGTCTACACCCCCAATTTGTGCCCATCCAGCAATTAGCAGGAACTAGATAGTTTGATAAATCAATGCTAGGGAGGAAATCTCCAAGGGGGAAGGAAGAGAGGGCCTGGAATGTTCCTCAGCACCAACTCCCTCTCTTCAGCCAAGTCAGGCAACAGGGAGGACACATCCTGCTGAGCCCTAGAGAGAGGGGCCAGAGCCCCTCTGCCCAGATGAATGCCAGCCTAAGTCCTCTTTTCCAGATGACGTACAGAAGGAAAGCCCATCTAATTCAGGGAACACTGGCCCCTAACCACAGGGCGGGCCTCTGTCCTTCTGGGCCCAGGGACCCAGTTGCGTGTGTCAGGACATTCTGGGTGATTCGGCCTGGCCTGAGCCCAGGGTGGGGCTCCTGAGGTCCAGTTCAGGTAGGGCCAAGCCCCAGTGAGTTTCTCTGTTTCCCCCGAGGTCTGGTCAGCCAGTCAGTCTGCACAGCAGCCAGCCAGCAGGTCTTGCTGCATGGCAGCTCCATGCTTTCTGTGCACTGTTTGATGAGCACACTGAATTCTCAGTATCCCAACCAAGATGCAGGTCTGAGAGATGTGCTTCTTTTCAAATGTCCAAATTGCAGCAAACAACACAAACAAAACACATTTCTTCCAAAGAAGCAACAGGACTGAGGACAGAAACTCTGCTAGATGACAGACCCGGTCTCTGCCATCACAATCCGTGCAACTTTCAAGTCTGAAGCATCTGTCTGGGGCTACTTCCGAGCGTTAGGTCTCCCTAAGAAGGAATGGTGGGGGCCTACTGGCAGCTGTGAAACTCAGCTGCCTACACAGATGGCGTTCCCAGAACAAAGGGGCCTCAGGTCAATGCAAGTCTGTGCTCTTAGGAGGCAACTTACTGCTAATTACAGGTGGTCTTGGGTTTTTCAGTTTTGTTTTTGGTTTTTTTTCAGATTCTGAAGCTGAAGTGTACCCTGATACAAAAGAAGAGTAAGATGGGGGACAAAATGGATTCTGAAAATGCTAAAAGGACACTGCAACCTGGGTTAAAGTGAACGGACAGAAACACATAGCCTGCGTAGATAGACACAAAACGGCACAAAGAAGTTAGAGGGATGGCCACACCCTGGAGAAGGGTGAGGGCAGTCAGATCAGGGCTGTCGAGTCAGAGAGCAGGTGGGGGTGTGAACCCAGCCAGGCTCCGATGTGACTTTGCTCAGTGTCACAGTGTTCTGAAACTGTGGGATTCTCTGGCTGTCATTACATGGAGGGCAGTGTAAGAACAAAGCACAATCATCCCCTCCTTCATTTATTCTGTACACCTTGCCTACTACTTGCTGGTCCCCTGCTGTGTCCTGGGAACAATCAAAACATGAACGAACCTATACAGTCCTCGTTCACCTGAAGTTAGGGCGGAGACAGGGTATTAATCAAATAACCACACGAATAAGCACACTGGCCACAGGGCCAGCTGAAACTCGGGCACCTCATTGACTGCAGTAAGTTCCTGACCGTGGTCTAGGGTTCTAATCAACAAAGGAAATGACACAGAGGAGCCCTGACTTGTTTTTCACGAACCAAAACTGGCTTCTGGTGATCTCTTTTCGAGGTGTCCCCAGCTCGGGATTTTTAGAGAGCCTACACTCCAACTTGTTAGCACGTATACCCTGGGAACCTCTTTCATTAGAACCTGGCGGCACGTGTACCCTGGGAACCTCTTTCATTAGAACGTGGCAGCCCACGCGTCCTTATCCTTCGGGTACCCCGGGTCTCGCACACGACTCCAGGGGTGCCCACGCACCTGCGACGGGTCCAGATGGGAAGGCGAGCAGCACACTTCTTGGGACTCACTGACGCGCCACGGCCAGTCACGCAGCCCCCCAACCCCGCCCACACAGGCAGCCCCGCCTGTCCACAGCCAAGGCCGCGTGGCCACGCAGCGTGCGGTGCGGCAGCACGCCAGGGGCGGGGCTTAGGGCCCAGCGCACGTCCCAATTGGCTCTCAGAGCTGCCTTTCAGACGGCGCTCAGAGGCCGTACGCCATCACTTTTCGGCTGCTGCTTTGGCGGGAGTCGGCGGCTGGTGTGAGGTGAGTACCGCTGGGGTCGCTTCAGGACTGGGCCGTCTCGCACCAGGCCCAGGGCCACCCAGGGGCCTTCCCGTTTCAGGCGCCGACTCGGAGGTCCTTTCTGGGGCTTGGCAAGGATTGGACCGAGCGCCGGCCCTGTAGGGCTCGCTGTGCAGGTGAGCCCCACTGTGGCCTGAGGGGCAGCCCCTCAGAGAGCCGTGCTGTGCGTGGTCCTCGGCCTCTCGTCACTCTGGACCCAGGGCCCGTGCGGCAGACGCCCTTTCTTCCGTCTTACGCAGCTCAGGGAACGCTCGCCGTGGGTCTTGTGAGGGCCTCGAGTTCTGAGTTGCCCCTGCCCCCGGGTGCGGGCCGAGGGGTGAAGAGGTCATGTTAAAGCCGTGGTTCTTTGTAGGGAACAGACATCCCAGACAGGGGAAGGGGTTTGGATGTGATTCTTTGGTCAAGCTCAGATGCGCACAGGGGCCGGGCGTCAGGTGTGATTGACGCGGCGGCACACGGGAGGGCAAGGGCTGGCGGGGCCAAAGGGACATGGGGACAGTGGCGCTGGGCTCCGGCCAGCGGAGGCCCTGTGGGGTGCATGCCAGAGACGTCAGGTCGTAGGGTATTTTAATAACAGCTGCTGGAGACCCCAGTTTGGTTTTGTTTTTGTTTTTTTAAATAAGCTCTCTAGTTTTGAGCGTTGAGGTTAATTCGTCGCGTTTTAGAATATTGCAGGGCCAAAGAAAATACATCTGTGAATTGCATTTGGCCCTCAGGCAGCCAGTGTGCCGCCTCTGCTGTAGATGTCCTGCGGGGAGGGGCGTCCAGGCAAGAGCTACAGACTGATAGAGAGATCCCCATTTGGGGGGGCTTGGGTGCTAGAAAGATCTATCCCAGAACTGACCTCTGGATTATGTGAGCTGAGTAGTTGACTTGGTTGGCGACGGGGAGTTACCCCTTGCCTTGTCTTTTAGGGTTAGCATGGACCTAGTGGGGTTAGGTTTGAGAGTCGGGGTGTTCTGAGGCTGGGGAGCAGACATCCTCCTTGCAAAGCAGGCAGGACTCCTCAGATTGCAGCTTGGGCTTGGGAACTCCCAAGTGTCTGTGACTGGGGCTGTGAGAACATTTTCAAAGGAGGAAGTGCATTTGGGATGAGGCTACCAGAGCCGTGCACTGGGGAATTGTGATCCTGGTACTGCTTTGGCCTCATGGTTCTAAACTGCTAACTGGGGAGAGGAGAAGAGACCCAGAGGAACTCTGGGAGAGGAAGTTACAGTCAGTCATGTAGCATTTCCTGGGTCCCTCCTCTGGGCAGGGCAAGCTGCTGGGCATACAGAGATGAGTCAGTTGCAGCTCTTGCCCTGAGGATACTTTCAGATGATGTGGGGAAATGAAGTCTCAGCCCTGGAGAAGGCTTCTTGCCTGACAAGCTTGGGCTGGGGGAACCAAGGAAGAGAGGAAAAACCTAGAAGGTGATGCAGAGGCATCACGGACTTAGAGCCGTGGGCAGAATTTGGGGAAGTGGTAGGGAAGGGAGAAGGCACTCCTGGGTAGGTATGTGCGCGCTGTAGTGGGGTTAGGGATAACGTAAATAACTGAATCAGCCTACCCATCAGGGGCGTGGTGAGAGATCAGGGTAGAAGGGTTTTTAGGGCCCAGTTTCTGGGCTGGGAGGGGTTCAGTGCTGTCTTATGGAAGATAGATGTTATATTGTGGTAGGAAGGAGGGGGCTGAGGAGATACCAAGTGGGGTCTTCTATGCAGAGTGCTATGTAAGAGGATACCAGTTGTGGAAAAGTCTGTCTTATCTCCAGCCAGAAGACCATTCCTTGGGAACAGGTCCGTGTGGCATCGCTCTGTGTTCTGACCCCCCCCACCTGTCCCCCATCTAGTACCCTCGGCCCACATTGCTGTAATGATTAAGTGGATAAAGGGCTGTCTTCTGGTGCCGAGGGGAAGACCATCTGAGCAGGACCTGGTGGTCTCGTGACAATGGTCCTGTTCCTCTCTGGCAGTCTCACGCCTCCCTCCTGCCAGTGCAGCCTTGTTCCTTCCCTGTGCACAGAAAGGGTCTGAGTCTCTAGTACAGGCCCATCTGTGCCGTGAGATGGCAGGGTGGGTGTGGATGGTGAGACAAACCATCTCCTTCATGTTAGCCTGAGGGAGCCCTGATCTGAACACTCTGAGACCTTTTGAGGATAGCAGGCTCCTTAGTGGGACC
This sequence comes from Mesoplodon mirus, assembly GCF_964341445.2. NCBI lineage: Eukaryota > Metazoa > Chordata > Mammalia > Artiodactyla > Ziphiidae > Mesoplodon > Mesoplodon mirus. The sequence continues at coordinate 14,662,860 of NC_138990.1, read as the reverse complement.
AGTCGGGTGTTGCGGGGAAAGCTTTGATCGGAGCCAGCCCCCAGATTCCAGCCCTGGTTCTCACCACTGCCGGCCTGGGTGTTGTCTGTCTGTCCTGGGGTGGGGGGATGGGGCTCACTCCAGGAACCCCTGGTTGTGGCCCAGATTCCAGTACCTCCAACATCCTTCTTCCTCTCCCCAGGTCAGGTTCCTCTGGAGAGAGAGGGAGGCAGAGGTGGCTGGTTCCCAGATGTTATAGACCCCGTCGACACCATGTTGGAAGCCAGACTCCAAACCCAGCAGAGAAGCAGCCAGAATGGTCGGGAGGTAGTGTAGCCTTTCCCATTCCCAGAACACCCTCTGCCCTCCCACCTCCCGTTCTGTGCCCCTCACTCCTGGAGCCTCCCTCCCTCTGCCAAGGACTTTGAGTCCTCTCATCTCTCCCTGTGGCCCTTTTCCAGACCAGCCTGTGGTCCTCAGGTTTTGGGATGAAGCTGGAGGCTGTCATCCCATTCTTGGGGAAATACCGCCCCTTTGTGGGTCGCTGCTGCCAGATCTGCACCCCCAAGAGCTGGGTGAGTGATGGTAGAGCCAGGCCCTACCTTGCGAAGCTTGGTTCTGGGAGCCATGGCTCCCACGGCCTTGGGAGGCGGCTTCCTTTATGTCTCCCAACCTCAGCCCTCCCCTGCACCTGCCTCTGCTGTCTTTCACGGAATGGGTGCACTAGGATTGGCTGGTTGTTGGTCTGGGGCTGGCTCCTGGCTCCCAGGCCTGGGAGAGTCGGGTGGGGAAGTGTACAGGGGCCTGAGAGGAGGTGTGGAGCATGGCCAGAGGGCTGGGGTCTGACTGTGCCCGCGTGAGTCCTGTTGTTCAGTTGTAGGGACACTGCCCACTCAGAGTCCGTGAGCACTCAGCATGTGCTTGCAGACCTGTGTGTGTCCATGCCACGTGCTGGTGCTGATGGGACCCAGGGTTCTGGTGGGGATTGAGGCTACACGTTCTCTGCTGTTGATGAGAGAACTTCTCAGAGACTTTACTACGCTATTCTCCAAGAGGGTGATCCTACGGAGGATGCGGCTCTTCCATTTTGACCATGGAACCCTCTTTCCTAAGTGAGCTTCAGGACCTGGGGTCAAACATCTTTTGGGAACTGCTGTGCTATAATCCTGTCTCCTGGTAAACTCTATGGTCCATCAGGCAAAGGCCACAGAAGACAGAGCAGGGGCTTTCCTTTGCCGGTTTGCAAAGGCCCCCCAAGGACATGCTGTCCCTGCCCCTCTTGGGCAGGAGTCCCTCTTCCACAGAAGCATAACGGATCTGGGCTTCTGCAACGTGATCCTGGTGAAGGAGGAGAATACCAGGTAGTCAGAGCTGGGGGTGGGGCAGGGGGGTGGGCAGGGCCCTTGGGTGCAGGGCTGCTGGGGCCCTGCTTTGTGGCATCATGTTCTTCCTTCCTCTGCTCCAAACCCACAGGCTTGGAGCTTTCCTGCAGTTCCTTCTGTGAGCTTTCAGGCCCTGAGCCTGCACCCTGCTCACTGGGGGTAGGGGGAGGAACAGGCCACAGGTGGGCAGGCACCTCCTCTTCCTGCTCCATGATAAGCCAGGCTCAGTCGTTCCCAGTCCATGGGGCTAGGGTGACCCCTTCCTGATGGAATGCCCTCTCTGGGCCCTGGTCAGGGGCGGGCCCGCTGAGAGATCTACCCCCTGCTTGGGGGCTGTGCCCAGGTTTCGGGGCTGGCTGGTTCGGAGGCTCTGCTATTTCTTGTGGTCACTGGAGCAGCACATACCCCCCTGCCAGGATGCCCCACAGAAGGTCGTGGAAAGCACTGGGTAAGGAGGCAGGGACTGGGGTCTGGCTGGTACTTCTGGGATCCTTGAAGGGGTGACAAAGGCTGTAGGCAGGGCTGATTGAAAGGGCTGGTTTCTAGAGTGTTAGCTTGGTCTGGGGCCCTTCCTTAAAGATGGAGGGTGAAGACTGGAGGCTGTGCCCTAGGGCTTCTGTGGGGCTGAGGGAAGTGAACTTAGGCCTGCTCCAGCCTGACACCACTGCCTCCCACACCACAGGGTTCAGAATGTCATCCCAGGGAGGGCCCCAGGAGGGGCTGGGGAAGGCCAGGTACCCAGCCACGTGAAGAGAGAGGTACAGCGCATCTTGGGCCACATCCAGGCTCCACCCCGCCCCTTCCTGCTCAGGTAACTCTGTACTGAAGGGTGTTTTGGGCTGGGCCTCTGCCCTTTGGGAGAGAGCATTGGCTGGGCTTGGGTAAAGACTAGACTCCCCTCCTGGGGAGCTGGGTGTTATGTTTACCAGTCTGAGTAAGCCCCTGATCTGGACACTGAGAGACCTTTTGAAGACAGCTGCCTTCTCAGTGGGACCAGTTGGATAAGGGGGAGGGGCTTTGATCTGAGCCAGCCCCCGGGTTCCAGCCCACGTTCTCACCACTGCTGGCCTGGTGGTGTGTATCTGTCCTGGGGGTTGGGGCTTGGGGGTCACCCCAGAACCCCTGGTTGAGACCTAGACTCCAGTACCTCCTCTATCCTTCCACCTTTCCCCAGGTCAGGTTCCTGTGGAGAGAGACAGGAGGTGGCTGGTTCCTCCATCTTATAGGCCCTCCTCTTCCCTCCCACATTCATCGCTCACTACCTGCTCCCTCCTGACCTGTCCTGCACAGGTCTGAGCTCCTCTTAGATGCAGGACACTCTTCTGGGGAAATGGAGGGATGCACAGGTTAGAGTGAGGAGAGGTACATACGCCTGCACGAAGGACAGGACAAGGGCTGGGACTGAGAATACCTGGAGGGGAGGAAGGAGCTTGTGAGCCAGGGACAAAAGGGGGAAGGGAGCCAGCCTTGGGGAGGTGAGGACGTGAGGGGACAGTCCTACCAGAGGGAAGAGCGTGAGCTATGGCTGCAGGAAAGGGCCAGGCTTGCTCAAGTAGCTGATGTGGTTGGAAGCTGGCAAGTGAGGGAGAGAGCTGTTGGAGACAAAACTGAGAGGTAGAAGGGGCCAGGTATGCAGGGCCATACAAGAAGTTTGGATTTGACTTCCAAGTGCGGTGAAGACCAATGGAAAGGTCATAAGCAGAAAATGACAACAAGATTAATTGAGGTCAGGAGTAGAGAGCAGATCATCTGGGGAGGCTGTTTTGTTAGTCCAGGTGAGACGTAATGATGGGGGGTGGGCGTGACAGTAGAATTTAGGAGGACGGATGGAGAGACCAATATGCGATTATCAGGACTCACTGATGGATTGGAGGGTTGCAGTGGGAGCAGTGAGGGGGAAGGGGGAGCTGCAGGAGAGCTGGGTTTCTGGCTGAGCACCTGGTGGTGTGGTTGGAGGGGAGGGGGCAGGCGTGGGGAGGAGCGAGTTTGGCCCACAAAAGGTGTTCTGGACATAAAGCGCTTCTGACACCTGACATGCTGGTGGAGGTACTGAGGCAGCTGCTTATATATATATAGAGAGAGAGAGTCTGGAGCTCGGAAGAGACGTTGGGGCCAGGAACATGTATTTGCAGAGCTTTAGCACACAGATGGTGCTTCAAGCCGGGGGATGCGTGAGTCATTGAGGGAAAGAGGGCACGGGGCTGCACGTGTCAGGCTCGGCTGTGTTGAAAGTGCTAAGAGGTCAACTGAGCAAGGACAGGAAGTAGAGGTTGTTGGTGACCTACGACCAGCCCTCCATGTGACAATTCTTTGGCTTCTTCGAGACTTCCAGTCCCTTGACCTGAGCACCTTTACACCAGCCATCAGCCCCCGCTCCCGTCTTTCCTGCCCTCCAGGCCTAGCTTTGATTCCAGGGCTCCTTGTGAGGAAAGTGCCCTTGTGAAGGAGTCACTGGGCACAACCCGGCTGTGTTTGAACTCAGCTACCTGCCTTCTCTGCACCTAAGCAGAAACACACACTGGGTGGACCTGTTTCCTTTATAAGTGTGATTCTCAGAGGGGCACACTGCACCCTCCAAGGCTCCAATCTAGACTGCTCCTTCTCTTACTTACCCACTGTTGACCACCCGCCTCATGCTTCGTGGAGAAATAGAAGCCATCAGATGAGGACATGCTGTGTGTCCCGCACATCTCCACGCTGCCTGCGCCTACGCTTCTGTCCCCATCTAAAGCCAGTGCCCCACATCGGGCCGCTGGACAACCCCTCCCCAGAGATTTTGCCCCTTCAGTTATCCCCTTTCCTTCTTGTATCACTAACTCCTCTCTTTTTAGTTCACTCTTCCCGGCAGTTTGCAGAGACAAGGCCGGGTTGTGCCTGGAGAGAGTCTTGGTTCTCTGGTCACCTTTGGAGTAAATGGAGGCAGGGGGATGCTCGGAGGCTGACATGAGGCAGGTGCACCGTGAGGGCGTCTTGGGAGACGGCAGCACCTTGCCGGCGCAGGCTCTGCTGTCGGGCCCGCCTGCTAGTCCCAGCACCCGCACCTCTTGGCTTTCTCGCTTATCCAGCAGCTTCTGTGCCCTCTCTGAACCTCACTTTCCTCTTCTGTAAAGTGGGGACAGCAGTAGTGCCCACCGTAGAGGAGTTCTGGCCGGCCCTCTGGGCTGCCGTGGGCCGCCTCGTGGGCTGCGCCCTGCCATGTCTCAGACTGGGCGCTGCTCTCCAGGCTGTTCAGCTGGGCCCTGCTGCGGATCCTGAACTGCCTCTTCCTGAACGTACAGCTGCACAAGGGCCAGATGAAGATGGTCCACCAGGCCGCCCAGGCAGTAAGGCCCACCCTCCACTGGGACGGGGACGGGATGGCGGGGACCGAGGAGCAGGGGCAGGCCAGGCCCTGAGTCGGGAGCGGCCCCACCGGCTGGTGGGAAAAACCCAGTGCTCTTTGGCGACCTCCTCGTTGTGTCTCACGGTCCTGCTCCCACGAGGCTTCCTCTGACGGCTTTTCATCCTGGTCTTAACAACCATTACGTCAGTGCATTACCTTAAAAGTTGTTGACAGAGCTCCTCTGCTTTGGGGAGATGTGCTCAGAGGAAGAACTGCTCAGCTGAACCCTCCCTCCCCCCTCCCCCCCCTCCCTCCGGGGCTGCCCTGGGTCTGTAGGCACTAGGTTTCGGCTCCCTGCATCTTCAGGGTGGGGGGTGGATTGGCACTTCCCTTTGGCTCTCCCTGGAGCAGGGCTCGCCGCTCGTCCTCCTCTCTACCCACAAGTCGCTCCTGGATGGGATCCTACTGCCCTTTGTGCTGCTCTCCCAGGGCCTGGGCGTGCTCCGTGTGGCTTGGGATCCCCGCACCTGTTCCCCCATCCTCAGGTAAAAGTCTTGTGCCCTTAGACATACAAGGGAGAGGTCCCCAGGCCGGGACGGGGGTGTGGGGGTGTCAGGCAGTATTCTGGCCGCAGCTCCCTGGAGGCCCTCTTCCTGGCCCCTCTGCTCTCAACTTTGTGCCACCCCAGCCTGTGGGGCTCAGATGGAGGGTCAGCTGTGGGCTCTAGGACCATGCCTGGCCTCAGAGTGTTCAGGCAGGACCCAGGCTGGCCCTGTGTGGACCAAGGCTCTCCCTAGCCTCCTGCTTGGTCCCATCTCCTGAGCGCCTTCCCTCATCTGCCCTGTGCCCCACAGAGCTCTGCTGAAGAAACTTGGGGGACTTTTCCTGCCCCCAGAGGCCAACCTCTGCCTGGACAGCTCTGAGGGGGTCCTTGCAAGGGCTGTAGTCCGTGCGGTGAGTGCTGTGCCCAGTGGTTGTTTATGGGGTTAGGCCAGGTTACGGGGGCCTGTTGCTGTTCTGGCTCTGACACCTGCCTCCCCCCACCTACTTCCAGGCTGTGGAGCAGCTGCTGGTCAGCAGGCAGCCCCTGCTCATCTTCCTGGAGGAGCTGCCTGGGGCTCAGGGGCCTCGGCTGTCAGCCCTGGGTCAGACCTGGCTGGGACTGGTGGTGCAGGCAGTCCAGGTGGGCATCGTCCCAGATGCTATGCTGGTGCCAGTGGCCATCACCTACGACCTGGTTCCAGATGCACCCCGTGACACATACCACGTGAGACCCTCCTGCCCTGGGTACCCAAGTGGACACCATCTCCAGAGAGGAGGCACAGTATTGTGTCTGTGGCTGAGTTCCCCTCAGGGCTTGGCTAAGGGGGGAGTGCAAAGGAATTTCAGCCCTACGGTCATTATCCTGTGGCACCTGCTAAGGCCGTTACAGTCATCCTCTCACTTCATACTCAAAAGACCTTGCTAGGGAGGGATTTCTGTTTCACAGGTGATAAAATGAGCTTGGAGAGGTCATGGTCATATAGTAGTTTAGGCCCAAGATCAAGTTGAGCAGAAAGTGTGCCCCAGGAAGGCCGGTTCCCCAAACCCCTTTCTCCCTGCAGGCCTCGGCCCCACTGGGGCTGTGGACCGGAGCTTTGGCTGTCCTGTGGAGCGTGCGAGGCTGGGGCTGCAGCCGCCGAGCCTGCGTCCGTGTGCATCTGGCCCAGCCCTTCTCCCTGCACGTATGGACCCCATTGGGCAAGGCTGGGAGTACCTGGGGTCTGTCCTAGGGCTTCTGGCGGCCTGGCCCTCAAGGCCACTTCAGGGGTAGCGTTACATACTTCAGATGGGCTGTATGCAGGTTTCCTGGTGGGTCAGGGCAGACCACCTAAGAGCCTTGTCCTGGGCAGGAATATACCATCAGCGCCAGAATCTGCTGGGGCAGCAGGCAGACCCTGGAGCAGCTGCTGCAGCCCATCGTGCTGGGCCAATGGTAAGGGCAGAGGAAGATGAGGGTCTCAGGGGCAAGGCAGGCAGCTCTTAGGCCCTAGCTCGTGAGCTGGCACCCCCTCCTCCCAGAACCACAAACACATCACCAGCTCCAGCCTCCCCCCACCACATAACTTTGGGTCATCTCAGACCATGCCAGGCACCCCTCCGTGCCTGTAAGTTGAGTGTCGGTTAGGGCACACAGGCCTGGAAGGGACTAGGGTGACACAAGCCACCTCTTTCGGGGATGGGAAACACCCTCACCTTTGAGAAAGCTCTGGGCTCCCCCGTGACTGTTTTTAGGTGTGGTCCCTTCATCTTGTGATCTGTGTCTCCATCCCAGTACCGTCGTCCCCGACGCTGAGAAGGTGCAGGAGTGGACCCCAGTAACCGGGCCCCTGCTGGCCCTTAAGGAAGAGGACCAGCTGTTGGTCAGGAGGCTGAGCCGTCACGTCCTGAACGGTGAGGGGAACCTCGGTCTGGCCTTTGCGGGAGGCTCCTGAACGCTCTGTTCTCAGAGGGGCCAGTCGTCAGGGCCGTCCTCTCCAGGTGGGTTTCTGCACCTGCCCGCTCTTGCATGGCCCACCTGGGACATGTGAAGAAGAGTGGAACACCTTCCCCTGCCCCTGAGGAGGGGTCAGTCAGGGAGGACGCGATGGAGCCTCTAAGTGAGGGCACACAGGCGGCCGCCCAGCCCGGCCTCAGGCGCGTCACTTCACCCTCTCGAGGCGACATCAGCTGAACTGAACAGTGTACGTAAGGGACGTGACACAGTGCCTGGCACAGAGGGGCTCTTAACAGCGCTGCTATTACCGTCTTCTCAAGTGTCCCTTCTGTGGCAGAGACGGGGGTTGGTGGGTAGTAGACCTGCAAGAGGCAGGGAAGGTCCCTGAGCTGCCAGCCTGGCTCTCAACATGCACTTGGGAAATGCCACTTCTCCACTGGGGAGGGTGGCACCCAAGGACCAAGCCTGCACTCCCCTTCCCAGGGGTGGAGTCGTATGGGGGTGTGTATGTGGCTGCTGTCAGGGGGCTGTGTGCTTGACTGGGAAGGCTTGCCTGGTGACGGAGGGCCCGGGCCGTCGGGCCTCCGCCCCTGAGCAGCATCCCTGCACCCCTGGCCCTAGCCAGCGTGGCGAGCTCGGCGGTGATGAGCACGGCCATCATGGCAACGCTGCTGCTGTTCAAGCACCGGAAGGTAGGGCACGGTGGGGTGGGGGCCTGGGGGAGGAGGCGTGGCCCTGCTGCTGAGCCCCTCACTGCCCACCCAGGGCGTGTGCCTGTCACAGCTCCTGGGGGAGTTCTCCTGGCTGACAGAGGAGACGCTGCTGCGTGGCTTTGACGTGGGCTTCTCGGGGCAGCTGCAGTGCCTGGTGCAGCACGCGCTGAGCCTGCTGCGGCCGCACGTGGCCCTGCTGCGCGTCCAGCAGGGGGACTTGCTGGTGGTTCTACAGCCCGGCCCAGGCCTCACGCACCTGGCACGCCTGAGCTCCGAGCTGCTGCCCGCCTTCCTGAGCGAGGCCGTGGGTGGTGAGTCCCTAGGGCCTGGGATGGGTGGGATGTGTGTAGGGGTGTGGGGAATGGCTTCCTTCCTCACGTCCGGCCCCTCCTCCCCCAGCCTGTGCCATGCAGGGGCTGCTGGCGGGCAGGGTGCCGCCGGAGGGACCCTGGGAGCTGCAGGGCATCGAGCTGCTGAGCCAGAACCAGCTGTACCACCAGATCCTGCTGCTGATGCACTTGCTGCCGCAGGACCTGCTGCTGCTGCAGGTCAGGCCTCTCCCACCAGCCCAGCTCAGTCCTGGGCCTCCCCTTCTTGGCTGTAGGAGGGGGCCCACGCTTGCCCGAGCCCTGACCCTAAGATGTCCTGCGGCAGTAGGTCTGGTCTCTGTCTCTGGCCAGGCCCCTGCCTGGCTCTCCTGAGGCCACGTGGATGCCTCTTTCTCCCCAGCCCTGCCAGTCTTCCTACTGCTACTGTCAGGAGGTGCTGGACCGCCTCATCCAGTGTGGGCTCCTAGTTGCCAAGGAGGTAGGAAAGGCAGCTGGAGACAAAGCCCCTGCCTGGGGTCCGGCCTCCTTCAGCCTCCCCCCGAGTGACGGCGGCCTGGGCTCCTCCTCTGGCGTGTGTGTGGGGGGTGCGTCTGTGTTGGGGGGTGGGGTGTGTGTATGTACAGCCCTTGGCCTAGCAGAGGGAGAGAAGCCTGGTCCCCGCCTCGCCACTCTCCGCCATGGGACTTGTCAGACCGCATCTGCTCTGGGCCCGTGTGTAGCTACAGTGACAGGATTGGACAAATGCACCCGAGGGTTTCTGCATAAGCCCCGCTCTCCACATTTCTTGTCCACAGGGGCTGTGGCCCTTGAGGGTGGGTGCTCACTTCCTCTCACCCCGCAAGTTGGCTCCACAGCTGTGATGGTCTGGTGTGGCCTGGGGCATCCTCCTGGGCTCCCCAGGTCTGCGTGTGCTGGTTTCATCTCCCTGGCTGGCTATGTGCCCGGCCTGGGGGCCTCGGGGCTGAACCTTGGCCAGCATGACAGGGACCAATGGCTCCCACGGCCCTCAGACCCCAGGCTCCCGGCCAGCCTGCGACACAGGGCGGCGGCGTTTGAGTGCGAAACTGCTGTGGAAACCAAGTGGGGACTTTACCGACAGTGACAGCGACGACTTCGAGGAGGCTGAGGGCCGGTACTTCAGGGTGCGCTGGGAGAAGCCATCGGGGGAGGGGGCCGTCGGGAGGCGGTGGGAGCCGCCCTCACCCTGGCCTGTCCCCCTCCAGCTCAGCCAGCAGTCACGCTGCCCTGACTTCTTCCTCTTCCTCTGCCGCCTGCTCAGCCCTCTGCTCAAGGCTTTTGCGCAGGCTGCCACCTTCCTCCACCGGGGCCAGCTGCCGGATACTGGTGAGGCCCGCGCGACCGCAGCCGTCCTGAGGAGAGGCTGAGCGCTCAGGGTGGGAGCCCTGCCTGCGTGGGGCCCCAGGCCTCAGACCTCTCTCTCCCCCCACCAGAGTCGGGCTACGTGGAGCAGCTGTTGCGGTTCTTAGAAGCCACCGCCCAGGAGGAAGGGTTCTTCGGTGAGTCCCGAGCAGCCAGCCCAGGCCCTGGGAGGTGGGGAAGTTTTGCTGGTGGCTGCCTCCCCCTAGTGGGCAGTGGAAGCCCAACTCCAGGAAGGCTGGCTGAGGGGTACAGAGAAGGCCTTTGGGTCCAGCTTGAGCCCTATCCTTCGGTTGTCCCATCCTTAGACAAGAGTAGGAGAGGAGCTGGGCCCCAGGGCTCCCTTCCGTAGCCTTCACTTCTCTTTCCTCCAGAGTGTGTGGACCCAAATCTCGCCATCAGTGCCGTCTGGACCTTCAGAGACCTGGGGGTGAGAGGGGCTGGTCTCTCCGCCCTCCTGTCCCCCTGCCTCCCACTCCCATACCCTCAAAGAGCTGCTCAGGGCAGCCCAGCTGCACCCACCCTGGGATTTCCCCAGGGTCTCCCACGAATAGGTGTGGTGACAGTTGTTGGAGAAGGTAGGACAGTTTTCCTGCCCCTCTCAGTCTCCCAAACCCCTGGCTCATTCTGCTCCCGGGTGGGGTCCTGGGGGTGTTTTGAGAGGCAGCATTTGCCCTCAAACACTGAGGCTCACGGGGCCACAGGTCTCACTGCAGTTTTCCAGGGGAGGGGCACAGCGCCCGTGGTGAGTGCTCAGAGCCCTTCTCTGTGGCCCAGGTGCTGCAGCAGACGTCCAGCCCCGCAGGCCCCATGCTGCACCTGTCCCCCACCTTCGCCAGCCGGGACAATCAGGAAAAGCTGGAACGGTTCATCCGGCAGTTCATCTGTAGCTAGAACTAGGAGGAGGGGCCGGCGTTGAGACCTCCCAGCCCCAGAGCACAGCTGTGCCCTGGAGCCAGAAGGCTGGCCTGGGAGGAGCTGCAAACCCTCAGCTGGACTGTAACACCTTTGAGGTCTGACTGCCCCTCGCCATCTCTTGCTTTCTGCCTCCTTTGGTGTGATAAATGAGAGGACTGGATGAGTCCTCTTTCCCCAAGCTCAGCAGTGTCTTTCTTTTTGGTGTGACTGTATTTGCTCTTTGCTTCCCCCCTGTGTGAGAAGGCCCTATCTCACTCCTTGAAACAAATCCTAAAGGAAGCCAAAAAGAAGTTTATTGAGGAGAGCACCACCTCCTCCCCGTCTGCCTGGAAGGGGAGCTACTCAGGGGGGCTGCCACTGAGCCTCTCCCTGTGCAGGGCTCAGTGGGGACGGACGCCCCCACCTCGTCGTAAGTCCACGGCCCGCGGTAGAGGCCGTCACACCACCTTGTTGACGATGACACCTAGTTCTTCGATCTCACACTGGACTTCGTCGCCCTTCTGCAACAACAGAGTGGGCCGTGAGGCTGTCAGTCCTTTGGTGTGGCACATACACAGGCCTGGACTTCTCAAGTCTGAGCCCACCCTGCCAGGCCTTCTTCCTTTCCTCGTTTAGCCAACCTACCTTGAGAAAGACAGGAGGTGTTCTGAATACACCAACACCTGGGGGGGTCCCAGTCAGGATGACGTCCCCTGGGAAAAGAGTGACGAACCTAGGGCAAAAGGGCCAGGTGAGACCAGGGGCCGAGGTGGCTACAGCCTGCCATGGAGCGCTCGGTTTAGCCTCCAGGTGGGTGCTGGGGGCAGGGCTCCATCCCACTTACTGGGAGACCCAGGCTATCAGCTCTTCTGTCTTAAACACCATCTGGCTGGTGTTGCTACTCTGGACCACCTCCCCATTCACTCGGCAGCAGATCTTTAAGTTGTGTGGATCTGAAATGCAAAGACAACACTTTGGGGTTCTCTTCTTTCCCTCAAAGCCCTCCCAATAACCAGCTAGAAAATGAAAGCACAGGGAGGCCTGTGACTCGCCAGGTGCGAGGGTTGGGTGCTGGGCTGCCTGTGCTTGGCCCTGGCACTCCCTACCCTGGAGCTGTGTGTCGACAGTGGCCTCCTCAGGCCTCCCTGTATCCACCACAGAGCGCAGTGCCTGCCAGTGGTCCCTTGGGTGGGTTAAGGAGGGGATGTTCCGGACTCTCAAGGGGGGGAGAAAAATGGCTGTTTCTGCCTTAAGAAACATGTCTACCCACAGCAGAGGCTGCCCTGGCACAAGCAGGAGTAGTGAAGACTCCTGCACCTGAAGGCTTACCTGTAATACTGTCCCGAGTAGACTGTCCCTTTAACTTTTCGGTGTTTTACACATTCACCCCCCCACCCCAGGGATCACCATTTAACTTCTCTGATGACTGACTGTACGGGGTGCGTGAGGCTGAACTGCATGGACGTGGCCCCACCCAGATGGCTGTGCTCTGTCCTCTTAAGCACCATCTCTCTTCCTGGCTCTCACAGGACCTCACCCAGCCACTTACAAGCAGCAAGGGCACGGTGAAGGTGCATCTGGAACAGCCATTCTCTGTGATGCTCAAAGGCCAGCTCTGCTGCTTTCCAACTTAAAGACTCTCCCAGACGGTGGCAACTAGAGGAAGCCTGACCCACCCATCCTGAGAGCACTGTGCTTCGTTACTCACTTCATGAATGCAGATTCACCACCTCTGCAACTGTGGCTCTCTATGGGGTGAGGGGACACGGTGAGGCCCACTGGAGAACTCATGGCCCACGCTGAGAGATTGGCTCTAATATAAGCAATCAACGAAAGGGCAGCTGGGGGTCGGGGGCCCACGTGGAGCCATACCCCTCACTCCCATTTCCCGGAAAGCTGCTTTCTCTTCACTGATGTATGCAAGAGCAACAGGAGTCACCAAGTGGCCTGTCAGAGACCTACCTGCTACACTGTCCTTGGTCACCAAGGCAGGGCCCAGGGGGCAGAAGGTGTCAAAGGTTTTTCCCAGCAGCCACTGCTTTCCATTGCGTCTCATTTGCCAGTCACGAGCACTCACGTCATGTGCCACAGTGAAGCCAGCCACATGGGCCATGGCATCTGTGGCCTATGGGGGCAGGGGTTTGGCCAGATTGGAGGTTAAATCATGATGACACCAACCCCTGTAACAAAGGATCTCAAAGCCTTGGTCCCACGTTAGTGGCCAGAGGTGGATGAGAGGCAAGGCAGGGTCAGGAGCAGGTAGATGCCAACCACCTCCCAGTGCCAGGGACAGATGGCACTGCCCTTTTCACCTCACCTTGATGTGCTTGCCTTTCTTTCCAATGACCACGGCCAGCTCCACCTCCCAGTCCACCTCCTGTAGAGCGGGAAAGGAGCAGTGAGCTGCCTGGCTCTGGGCCCCGCTCCTCTACCGAGGGGCTACACACTGCCTCAGGGCCAGGGCCTCTTAACAGTGGGGTTGGCTGCCGGCCCCCATTTGTAAGACCTCGAGCCAGAGTGGAGTGAACAGTAGGGGAGGTATCACGTGCAGACCCATCAACTGGGCAGTGGCAGGCAGCACCCCTAGAGGCAGGCAGAGCTCTCCAAGCGACTGCAGAAGAGCAGCGTTTGTCCGGGGAGGGAGTTTTAAAGTCACTCTTGATAACTTCCAGAAAAGGATGAATACCAAGTAACAACAGCTAACCCTACTGTGTGCCAGGCACTACTATAAATGCTTTAACGCACTAACTCAAGTAATAACAAGAAAAAGATCAACATGCCAAAAATGTGGGCCAAAGGCTTGAATAAGCAATTCACAAAAAGAAATACATATACATGGCCACAAAAAGGAAAACATGCTCAGCCCTTTTCATAAACCACAAAGTGCCCTATAAAATAGATAACAATTTAGCCTTTCAAACTGACTGCTCTAACAGTAACAACCAGAAACACAGAAAAGAACTGGGTTCCTTGGGGAAATGGCTAATTCCAAGTCTGAGACAGAGAGTACAAGATGAGCCTGCAATAGCTTGGCCATAGCAAGGAGGTACTCAGAAAGTGATATAGATGGGGGTCATCTTGAAGGCCCTCATTGGCCAAATTAAGACCCTTCGACTATCAAAAAGAATGTAAACGATGGACTATGACATATTGAATAAAACTAAAAATCAGGAATTTACAGTGATACTAAAGGGACGTGGCTTTTTAAAAAAAAAAAAAAAGAGGGAAGCAGTGTTTCTTCAGAGTACCAGCTAATAAAAGTACACAGACAGAAAAAATCACCTTTTTCTAACCCTTACTGCAATAATGGATTCAGGTAATGATGACCAGATGATCCCTGGATGAAAATTGTGAGGCAATAAGATAGTCACATGGTTTCAATGTCTACCCTGCAGATTGTTTACTAATTACCACAGTGAAATGTACCTTTACAATGGAGAGGTCACGTGAGCATCAAGTAAACTAAGGGATCAAACTTTAGGGCCTGACAAGTCTCCCAGTGGGATGCAATACAAGTACACACCTGTTGCTACAGACTGAATGTTTGTGTCCCACCCCCCCACCCCCCAATTCATATACTGAAACCTAACCCCCAAGGTGATGGTATTAGGAGGTGAGACCTTTGAGAGGTGATTAGGTCATGAGGGTGGAGCCTCCATGAAGAGGATTAGTGCCCTTACAAAAAGAGATCCCAGAGAGTTCCCTTCTACCACGTGAGGACATAGTGAAGAGACAGTCGTCTATGGACCAGGAAGTGGGCCCTCACCAGGCACCAAATCTGTTGGCACCTTGATCTTGGACTGCCTCGACTCCAGAACTGTGAGAATTAAATGCCTTGTTTATAAGCCATCCATCCATCCATTCTGTATTTTGTAATAGCAGCCTGAACAGGTTAAGACACCTGTGTAGAACTTGACAAAAATGTTTAACCTGAATCTAATCATGAGGAAACAACTAGACAAATCCAGAGTGTGAGACATACTATGAGACAACTTGGCCTGGTTTCTTCAAAAAGTGTCATTAAAGATAAAAATGGGCAGGGGGAAAAATTGCTTGAGATCAGGGGTCGGCAAGCTATGGCCCACAGACCAAATCCTTGCTTCTTTGCTGTTACTGTAGACAAAATTTTCCTGGAACACAGCCATATTCATTCATTCACCTATCAGCTATGCAGCTTTCATACTTCACAATGGCAAAGCTGAACTGCTGCAAAAGACACTATTTGGCACTCAAAGCCTAGTAATACTTACTAACTGGCCCTTTGAGAAAAAGTCTGTGGATCCCTGTTCTAGATAAAAGGCACTAAAGAGACATAACCAAATACAATGTATGACCTTGACTGATCTTGGACCAAAACCAAAAAACAAAACAGGACCCAAATTAAAAGTCATCTTTGGGGGCAACTGGGAATATTCCCAATTGGACTGTATATTAGATATTACTCGTGTTAACTTTCTGAGTTGTGATAATGGCGTTACGGTCATGTAGGATACTGGCCTTATTCTTAGGAGATGCATGTTGAAGTTTCTGTAAGTGAACTGTCTTAATGTCTATAACTCACTTTCAAAGGTTCTTCCCACTCTCCCTCCAAAAAAAGTGTGTGTGTGCCCGTGGGACACGAGGGAAGGAGAGGAAGACGGACAGGGGGAGGAAGAAGGAGGGAGAGGAAAAGCAAATACGGCAGAATTTTAACAGTGAATCCAGGTGAAGAGTCTGTGGGTAGTCACTGTACTTGTTTTCAACTTTCCTGTAATTTCCAAAATATTCCTAAACTAAAAATTTGAAAGTATTAGTAAGGGTACATACACTGCTGGTAGACATGTAAATTGCTTTTGCAACTTCTCTTAAGGTCACTTTGGCTGATTTTTGAAACCCTGCCTACACTCTGACAAAGACATTCAAATTCTAAGAGTTTATGCAAAGGAAATAATCACACATTCATGGATGTGCAAAGTCTTTTCTATAAGGAGGTTCACTGCAACACCACTCATAAAAGCTAAAAACTGGAAACAACCTATCTAGCAATATGAGGACTACTGAATAAATTATGGCCATTGACACAATAGAAAACTAAGCAGTAACCTAAAAAATGTCAGGGGAGAATATTTAATGGCATGAAAAATGTTCTTGCTGGAGACTTAAGTAAATGGTAGGCATATGTACAGTATAAACAGAAACAGGAACAGAAAAACACTGGGAAGATACACAGCAAAACATAAATGTTGCAAGCCCTGGGCAGTGGGAACATGGGTGATTTTTCTTTATGTTTATCTGTATTTTATTAATTTTCTATAATGCAAGTATATTACTTTTGTAATCAGGAAAAGATATAAATTAACTTCTCCCCCCCACCCCCCCGAGAGCAGTCTTATTACTGTATAATCCCCTGGAGTTTCTGTTTAATGCACTAATGAGCAACAGGTGGTTGCTTTAGGCTGGAGGCTGAGCACCTGTGTGATGGGCCCCAGTGACTCGGGGGCACAGTGGGGAGGCACCAACCTGGCTCTCAGGAGGGAGGACGACCTCATCGTAGGGCCCCACAATGGAGCTGGCAAACTTGCTGAAGATGATGGGCTCCTTGGGCACAGGCACATTCTGCTCTTTGCAGTGGTCCACATAGTTCATGCCCACGCACACCACCTTGTCTGGCCGTGTAACTGGGGCCAGGAATGTCACTTCTGACCGTGGTAGGACTGGCAACTGGGCAGCCAGGGCTCTGCAGAGACCAGAGCAGGAGAGAGGGGCACTCTGGGGAGATCCTGCAGCAGCTACAAGTTTTTAAAATGTATTTTCTAGATCAACCATCAGAGTCAGCAGGAAAATCAAGCCCAGTTACTGTCCTTTGGTATCAGAGCACTGTTTATGTGTATCCAGTGTTGATTTCCTCTCCCCCATTAGGTAATACATGTCCATGTAAGAGAATTCAAAAGGTGCAAATGGGAATAATGGAAAGGTCTCCCTTCTACACCTCCTAGTCACCCTGCTCCAGCCCTGGAGACAACCACTGTGTCCTACGTAGCTCTTCACAGCCACTCTATGTATACTCTTCTCCCATCTTTTTTTATGCAAATGATAGCACAATTATATATACCTTTAAAATATATATATATTTTAGAGATCTCACCATAACAGTATACAGCTTCCTCGTTCTCGTACGGCTGCCTATTACTGCACAGTAGAGATACACCCAATTCTCTAATGAGGGACATAGAAGTAGTTTCTCATCTTGCGAGAATGTGAAAGTAGGGGAAAAATACTGTTACCAACACTGTATGCTATCAAACATCTGTATTTTTTGTCAGTTAAATAGGTGAAAATGACACCTCAAAGTGGTTTTTTGTTTTGGGGTTTTTCTTTTGCCACGCCACGCAGCATGCGGGCTCTTAGTTCCCTGACCAGGGATCAAACCCTCGCCCCCTGCAGTGGAAGCGCGGAGTCTTAACCACTGGACCGCCAGGGAAGTCCCCTCAAAGTGGTTTTTAATTTACTGTTCATCAACACCTTTACACCAGATTCCACAGGACTCCTGGCTTCAGGGAGGTCCCTACCTAATCTAGCCCAAACCCAAGAACCATCTTTAAGAACCTCTTTGCAGCCCTCTCTCCTAATGAGCTTTCCAAGATGCCTCTTAGGAACCCAGGTTCCAGCCCCTCAGGCAAGCAGGAACTTAATCCCCCAGGGAAGGCAGTGTGACAAAGTAGAATTCTGGCTCCACCACCAAGTGTGTGGCCTTCGGATGGTCAATCATCCTCCCTGGGCCTCGGTTTCCCCCTCTGTAGACTGAGGATGTTGTCAGAAAAGATTTCTAAGGCTCTTCACTAAGAGAACAGGTGAGAAACGAAGGCTGGGTTGCAAAAGAGGAGGCGGGTGGGAGGAGGGAGGGGGAATGGGGCAGCTGCGGCAGGGCACTGCTGCCTGCTGATTTACCTTTTTGCCACTGAGAGAGCGGCCTCTCCCTGCCCCAGGAACTCTATCATCGTCTTGGGCAGTGTGGGGTCAAAGGCGCTGAGGTTGATGACACCTCCACCATTCCCTGACTCCAGGCCCAGATGAGGTCCCGTCAGGTGGGGTGCCCGGAACTGCACCAATCTCATGTCTCTGGAGGGTTGAAAGGGCCAACGCTGAGCCTGCAGCAGAGCCGTGAGCCACCTTCTTCTACCAAAGACCAGCATCGGAGCCTATGGAGAAAAAAGTGGGTCCAAGGGGACGGAGAGAGTCCGAAACCATCACTGGGGTTCCCAAAGCTCCTCAAGCTGCAGCCCAAGTCCTTTTGCCCCATGAGCCATTTTTGGCTCACCACTGGGAAGTGGTCCAGGTTTTCACTTATTTCACGTGTTTCAAATGAAACATTTCTAGAGAAGCAACTACTTCATGCCAGCCATTGAGCTAGGTCCCAGGGATTCCAGCCTTCCGTCACCAGTGCTTTCTGAAAGCTCAGACTGTAGCTGGCACCACTGGGGCACCAGGCAAACAATGTAGGTCAGACACACTCAGCACTGCCATCCTGCCTGCAGGGGACTGATGTTAATAACGGATGCCGTTAAGTAGGATTCTGCAATTGGGACTGCTGCTGTGTAGATCAAGGGCCCTGTCTTTGTCTAGTTTCTTGAGGAAGTGTGGGCTGGGCTAAGGTGAGCAGGGCTAGGAATTAGTTAAGAGTGGGGCCCAGCATGAGCAAGAGATCACAGGTGAAACTGGCTTCACAGCTGCCACAGGTAGTTTTTTAAATGCCAATTTGATCCTGTTACCCTCCTACTTAAAATGCTTTCCACTGCTCACATGACCAAGCCAGAACCCCCTCCAGGCTGTCGCAGCCTTTTAGGAGCAGCCCCCGCCTGCCTCTCCAGGCAGTAATTATTTAGTGGCTCCTGTGCTGGAGTACAGGCTGCCCTAGGAAAGGGGCTGCAGACAGAGGGCGGGGTCTACGCCTGACAGGCATCACGGGGCTGTCTCCCCTCTGGGTTCTGGGGCCACAGCTGTCTCTTTCGCTGCCGAGTCCATAGTGCCTAGCACTGTGCCTGCCACACAGAAGGCTCTCAGCTACTCTCTGTTCAATGATCAAATGCCAGAAGCAGGGGCTTGACTTTTCACTACTTGGGAAAGCTTGGTGATTATCAGCCTCAGGAGGGGTGGCTGTGCCTTCGCTCCTCAAATCACTTAGAAAGTATCAACAAGGCTCAGGTCCCATTTTGAGTTCTAGGCTCCACGCAAAGACAAACCCCATTCTCTTCTTTTGTTTCTGAGTCTGGCCTCCACCCCAACAGTCCCTCCTCTTCATGGTTCCCTGCCTTTAAAAGTAGCCCTTTAGGGATTCCCTGGTGGCGCAGTGGTTAAGAATCTGCCTGCCAATGCAGGGGACACAGGTTCGAGCCCTGGTCCGGGAAGATCCCACATGCCGCGGAGCAACTAAGCCCGTGCACCACAACTACTGAGCCTGCGCTCTAGGGCCTGTGGGCCACAACTACTGAGCCCACGTGCCACAACTACTGAAGCCCACACGCCTAGAGCCAGTGCTCCGCAACAAGAGAAGCCACCGCAATGAGAAGCCCGCGCACCGCAATGAAGAGTAGCCCCCGCTCGCCACCACTAGAGAATGCCCGCGTGCAGCAACGAAGACCCAATGCAGCCCAAAATAAATAAATAAAATAAAAAATAAAAGTAGCCCTTTTTGCTCAAGCACGTGGAGGTCATCCCAGACTCCTGGTTCTCTGATGATTCCATCTGCCTTGTTCAGTTAAACAGTCATTAGATCCATGTCAACGATCTGATCGCTGTGCTGGCCGATGAGTTTAACCAGAAAACCAGGAGTTCTGAACCTCCCACCCTCCTGTCTTACACAAGCACCTACCATGCCACTGTCAGGGGCTGTTCAAGCTAAAGTGTATGCACTCATATACTCCACACACTAAGATTATTATCCCACTGCATGCCAGGTCTTACTTTGTTTTACCTACAATGGCTGATTTAATTCTCTTGACAACTGTGGACGGTAGGGGCTGCTGGTCCCATTTCACAGATGAAAAAACTAAGGCTCGAAGAGGTTAAGGGATTTGCCCAAGTTCCCAAGGACAGGAAAGAACTGGGACTTGAATCCAAGTCCAGGTGAGGAGTTGGACACTTTAGCCCAGAGGTGGTGGTGAGAAGTAGGAACCTCCAACAGGAAATCTTCTGGAGGCCCAGCGACACCCTGCGTGCCCCGGGAAACTTGATCTCCTGCTGGCTACTGCCTCAGGGATAAGGCTGGTCACCTGCTCTCCCAGATAACCGCAGGCCCCCCTGACTGCGCTTCCCACATGACAGGCCCCTGCAGGTTCTCATTCCGCTCTCTAGCAATCCCCTCAGGCTGAGCGCCTCATTTTACAGAAGGGGCACTGAGGCTGAAGGAGGTGAAGTCACCTGCCGAGGTACCTGAAAGTGGCCCCGCTGCTCCTGCGGGAACCACTGTGCCGCAGAGCCTGAGCTCAATCCAACTCTAGAAAAGGGGCCCTAAGCAAAGAGGCAGGGACATGGAGCGGCAACGGCGCAGGCGAGACAAAGGTTTGCACCTGGGACCGCGTCCCACCATCCACTCGCCTGGGCCCCTGTGCCAGTCCCCCACTTTCCCTGTATGCCCAGCTCCAAGCCCTGCAGTCAGTGGGCGCCCAAGAGGGCCTGCCCGCCCGGTCCGTGTGGTCGGAGCGGCCGGGCACCAGAGTCCAGTCCTGCCCTCAGCGGGAGGCCCGGACGAAGGCTGAGGCCCGGTGCACCCCGCCGTCTGGCCTAAACCTAACCTACCTGGCACCCTGTGTTGTCGAGATAGGACTCGCGGGCCAGAGGCCAAGGTCACCGGGCGCCTGAGCACAGGTACAACGTCCCAGAGACCACGACCGACCGGGAGTTCTAACGCTGCGGGGCTGGACGCCGCGCGGCTCCTCTAAATAAGGCGTCAGCAGAGGCGGGCGCTCCCTGGTGACGTCACGGGACAACGGCCAATAGCAGGGCGTCTAGTTCGGTGCCGGAAGCCAAGTCGCAGAGGGGGCGGGCCCAGCGCCCGAGGGTGGGTAGTCTCTCTCGCGTTCCAGCAGGCCTGTGGGTGCGGACCTGAAGCTGGCGAAGCCAGCCGGATGCCCCGGACGCCACATGCCCGAAGGCACTCGCTTTCGGGGCGGCGTGCGTTTGCATGAACCCGAAAGGGGGTGCTTATTGATATTTTGCGCCCTGGGCGCCTCGCTGGCCTCGCCCGCGTCGGGCCCAGCATCTGGGCCAGGCCCTGCTCTGATGGTTGAGCGAAATGCGTGGAGACCAAATTCTGGCGCGCTGGTTGACAAAGACAGCTCTTTTTGTCTACTGATTGTGCCATATCAGTAAAGAGAGGAGTGATGATTGCACCGATTTTACATATGGGGAACCTGCGGCCGGAAGTATTTTGCTTAAGATGGCATTCTTAAGCAAAATTACAGCCTTTTACAGCCCTGTCTTCTTATGCACTATACGGGATTGTGCGCAGGGTAGTAGGAGGCATAACCTCCATCGTTAGAAAACAGGCATTCTAGTGGAGAGGTGGTTTAATTAAACAGTTACAATCCAGCTCTCCAGGCATAAAGACATACGAGGGGCTCTGGGCAAGAAGCCCAAGACTTAATCAAGGAGCAGATCATCAAGGGCTTTATTTGCCCCAGAAAGGAGTTTGAGCCTTATCTAAGCACACAGGAGGCCACTGGAAGGTCCTCACCGGGCGGCGGGGGTGGGGGTGGGGTGCTGTGGTTAGACTTGCACTTGAGAAGTTTTGCTCAAGGAAAGGTGTCTGGGTTAAGAGAGGTGCAGCTGAGAGCAGTGGTGGTTTGGTGTGCGGCAGAGATGGTGAAAGTCCAGAGATGTTTAGAAGGCAGAACTGATGGCCCTCAGTGATGACAGGAGGTGGGAGTAAGGTGGAAGGAGGTGCCAGGCCGACTTGTAGGTCTCTGGCCTGGTAGATGGCAGTGCCATTCATGGAGACGGGTTGTGGAGAGGCAGCAAGTCTGGGGGGAGGATGGTGAGCTTAGTGTTGGATGGGTTGTATTTAGTGTGCCCATGGGACATTGAAGGGGACTCTGCAGGGTGGGCCATTGGAGACACGGATCTGGAGCTTTTCCAGTGGAGGAAATCAATGAAACAAAAAGATGTTTCTTTGAAACGATCAATGAAATGACAAACTTCTACCAAGAATGACAAAAGAAAAAAGAAGAAAACACAAACTACCAATATCAGGAATGAAACAGGTGATATCACTATAGACCCTGAAGTCATCAAAAAGATACTAAGAGGCTACTATAAACAAGTATGCACACATAAATTTGACAACCTCAGTGAAATTGACCAATTCCTTGAAATACAGACTATCACAATTCACCCAATATGAAATAGATTATTTGAATAACACTATATCTATTAAGGAAATTTAAATTGTAGTTTAAAAACTCCTGAAAAAGAACTATCCAGTCCCAGATGATTTCACTGGAGAATCCTACCAAATATTTCAGGAATAAACACCAATTTCTACATAATCTATTCCAGAAAATAGAAGAGGTAGGAACAATGCTTAAATTCATTTTATGAAGCTGGTATTACCCTGGTAACAAAAAACAAAGACAGTATTAAAAAAAAGACAACTACAGACCAATATCTCTTATAGATTCAAAACAAAGCAGTAGCAAATATAATTCAGCAATATATTAAAATAATTCTCTGCCATGACTAAGTGGGCTTTATTCCAAGAATGCAAGGCTAGTTCAATAATCTTGGTGAAAGTTTCATAGACATTCACCAGAAACATAATATAAGAAAAAGATCGATGAAGTGGACTTAATCAAAATTAAAAGTTTCTGCTCTGCAAAAGGATGCTAAGAGTATGAAAGAACAAGCAACAAACTGGGAGAAAAGATTTGCAAACTACGTATCTGACAAAGAACTCATATCTAGGATATTATAAAGAACCATCAAAAATCAGCAGAGAATAAAACAATCTAATTAGAAAATGGGTAAATGACATGAAGAGATGTTTCACTGAAGAAGCTATTCAGATGGCACGTGATCACAAGAAAAGATGTTCATCATCACTAGAGATTAGGGATGTGCACATTGAGACCAGGATGAGATAACACTGCAGAATTATTAGAACAGGTAAAATAAAAAATAGTGACGGGCTTCCCTGGTGGCGCAGTGGTTGATAGTCCGCCTGCCGATGCAGGGGACACGGGTTCATGCCCCGGTCCGGGAAGATGCCACATGCCGCGGAGTGGCTGGGCCCGTGAGCCATGGCCGCTGAGTCTGCACGTCTGGAGCCTTTGCTCCACAACGGGAGAGGCCACAACAGGGAGAGGCCCACGTACCGCAAAAAAAAAAAAAAAAAAAAAAAAAATTCTGAATGTTTCTGTGAGGGTGTTTTTTGGATGAAATTGACATTTAAATCAGTGGACTCTGAGCGAAGCACATTGCCCTCCATAATGTGGGTGGGCCTTGCCCAATCAGTTGAATGCCTTAATAGAACAAAGACTGACCTCCCCCAAGCAAAAAGGGATTTTGCTGGCAGATGGCCTTTCAACTCAAGCTGCAACTCTTCCCAGAATCTCCAGCCTGCTAACCTACCCCATTAGAGTTTGGACGTGCAAAGCCTTCACTATCACATAAGCCAATTTCTTAAATTTATCTATCTATCTATCTATCTATCTATCTATCTATTTATCTATCTATCTATCTATCTATGTTGGTTCTATTCTCTGGTGAACGCTGACTAATTCTCCAATCTTCCATTCCTGTTCCATCCAAGTCCTTGACCATGAAGCCAAACCATCAGCAACTGATCATGAATCAATGACCAGTAGATTCAAGCTTCTGCTCACCTATGGCTCCAGAAAATCAAATAGGCTGCCCAAGTTCTATCCACAGGGAGGAGTTTTCTTTACCATTGACCTTCAGGGTCATCCTTGAATGAAATGGTCATGCTGCAGCTTATAACTTTGGGGAGGTGTCAGCATCGTATCATGCAGACCCATCTTTATTTATTTATTTATTTATTTATTTATTATTATTTTTTTTTGTGGTATGCGGGCCTCTCACTGTTGTGGCCTCTTCTGTTGCGGAGCACAGGCTCCGGATGCGCAGGGTCAGCGGCCATGGCTCACGGGCCCAGCCGCTCCACGGCATGTGGGATCCTCCCGGACTGGGGCACGAACCCGCGTCCCCTGCATCGGGAGGCGGACTCCCAACCACTGCGCCACCAGGGAAGCCCCAGACCCATCTTTAAATTGTGCTTAGTCTTTTTGTCCTCAGTAAGCTGATCCTAAAGAATATCCCAGGAAGCCTCAGTCACGGGTTGAGGCAGAGGAGGCAGCGGGACTGGAGTTGGTTCAAAGGAACCTGAGCCACCTGCTCCTATAACTTAATTGTACCTCTCACACCTGCTGAAGCTCAGCCTCTTCTCTACTGCTTCCACTGATGACAGATTGCTGCTGCACGTCCAACCTTCTGGGTAGGGGGTCCGACAACACCTAGGTTGCTCTGGAAAGCTCAGGCCTCATGGCCACTTGATAGCCCATGGCTAGGTGTTCAGTCTCTACCAAAGCCCAAGAGCAAGCCAGAGCTGTTTCTTGAAAGGAGAGTAGTTATCTCAGAAGAGGGTATGGACAGGCTCCACAGTCCTAGTGGCTGACGTGGTGACTTCCCACCCTGATTTGCCATAAACACTGCAGCTATCTGCTGACCCCTTCCCCAGCCACTGTCTGATCGCAAGTGCACAAGAGACCTTGAACCAGAATCACTATGGGATGTAATGATAATCCATGACAGCTCTGCAGATAACAGACCACATCAGGCCCCTCGGCTGGTTCCCTGCATCCACTCGGCCTCCTCCAATCTGGTGTCCAGTTTCACTCAGAGGGAGATTTTCAAAAACACTCATGTGACAGTACCCTTATCAGTGGCTTCCTGCTGTTCTCAGGACCAGGCCGAAGCCTTCAGGGGACCTTGCCTCCTGCCTGCGTCTCCGTCCTGCTGCCCTCCCCATTTCACCCGCTTTTGCGCCCACGATCCGGGCTCTGGCCTCGTCAACCCAGCCCCTGATTCTGGCCAGGGCTGTCTCCCCACCCTTCCAACACTTTACCTGACTCACTCCTACCCATCTGTCAATGAAAAACTAATCAGTTGATCTAAGAAAGAAATGGAAAATTTTATTTGAGCCAAATTGAGGATTATAACCCAGGAATAACAACTCAGAACAAAATGCATTTCCATTCTTTATACCCTCCTTCCACTGAAAACACGCCTCGCATTTTCCTTGCTTATTGAAATGTTTCCCTGATTATTTTAGTAGCTTTATTATATATGTTATAATTCTTAACCTTAAAACCTTAACCTCTAGAGAAAACCAAGAAGTAATTGTGAACTGTTTGTCATATCAGGATTTCCTGATTGGCACTTATGAATGTATTTTATAATCTCTAGAAACATATACCTTCTCATAGAATTTCTTTCTTCAATGTGATACAAGAATTGGTGGGCTTTGGATTATTTCTGGAGCCAGACCTCTGGTCCTGTAAAGACTAGATTGGTAAAACAAGGATAGTTGTTTTTAATTCCTCAAAGAATTGGGTGGCCTCCTCAACGATAGCAAAGGACTGATGTACCCATTCACCTATGCTGGAATGTTTTACTTTCCCTCATTTAGCTTAAGGGAAAAGCCTCCTCTCCCTCAAAAAAAAATCCCTATCAGGCTCTAAACTTCAGCTATGGTCAGTTTATCCAGACCGGTGGCCTCTCATTTTGGTAATCCATTTACAAACGCTTCTGTGGAGCCTCCCTGGGTTTAAGAAGTTCTTTAAACTAACTGTGGCCCCTGGTTCAGCCTTTGATCTGAAGACATTTGCCTACAGCCTCAGGTGGTTCCATTTCTAAAGGTAATGATTTAATAGGGTCTTCTGAGTGGAAAGGCAATTCAGACAGAAGATTGAGTATTCCAGTAAAGGCAGATAGAGGGGAGCAGTAGAGTTTTAGGTACCTTTTATATCATTAATCTTTGATTAGCCTGTACAAGTCTTGCAGTGAGGCTATTTTGGAATTTTGAGGCCTTTTGGGGCTTCTGCATACCAATTTAAAATGGTACAATAATTTAAGATGAGAGCTCCCTAAACTTTCAGCAATTTAGATGTTTCTCCACTTCAAAGGATCCAAGGAGCTAGCCCTACACATATTTTTCCTTGCTAACCTAATTTTAGAAAAGTGAAAAACACTTACCACTGTTGTTTCCAGTAGACCCTGCAGGCGCAGATCCAGAAGACTGCCAGCTTTAACTGTGCACTCAAAATGGTTTAGGAGTGCCCAAAGAACCCCATCTTGGCCATTTTAGGGCCCGATTTCCTTTAGTTCCCAATTAAGTACTTGCAAGTATATATAAATCCAGCTGGTATTCCCATAGGTGGCTGTGTGCATGGAAGCGGTCTGGCCTTTGAGGCACAGTTTCCCAGTATTAATTCTGCGGCCTAATTCAGATATGAGTTACGACCTGAACAACTCTCTGAGGACAGTGTGGTGGATTGCATGTGTGCTGAGGAGTTACCCTTGGGTCAGTTGGACACTTTTACATGGCCTGGCTTCTCCCTGGTGCTGCCAGAGCTGCTCCAGGTCTTTGCTCAAACCTGCCAACCCCGCCTTTAGCCGGAGTTAGTGTCAACCTTTAAGTTAAAGGGTCCAGAGATAAGAAAGGAAGCTACAAACAAACCCCAGATGGAACCAGCTGGGACCACAAGATGGTGATGAATCTGACCTCCAACACACCCTGAGTCTCATTACATGTTGATTTCACTACTTTAGCATATTAAATGACATACCTGGGGCTTCCCTGGTGGCGCAGTGGTTGAGAGTCCACCTGCCGATGCAGGGGACACGGGTTCGTGCCCCGGTCCGGGAAGATGCCACATGCCGCGGAGCGGCTGGGCCCGTGAGCCATGGCCGCTGAGCCTGCGCATCCGGAGCCTGTGCTCCGCAACGGGAGAGGCCGTGACAGTAAGAGGCCCGCGTACCGCAAAAAAAAAAAAAAAAAAAGACACACCTGGACCAAAAAAGGCTAAAAAGGGGGTGGAGAAAGCACCGCCCCTTTCCCAGTAGACTAATGCATATGCCGCCCCATTATTAGCCTCCTCCCTCCTCCCTTTGCTTTATTTTTTAAAATTAAACCCCTCTCACCAGCTGGGTGAGAAGTTGATCTATGAACTTAGCTCCTGCTTCTCCAGTCTTTGGCCACTGAATGAAGCTTGTGCTGTGTCCATCTCAGCTTAGGTTTCGTTATTTGCCTACTTGAACCCTAAGGGAAAAAGAACACTCCCCTGCAGAGGCAGAGAGCCTCGGCCAGGCTAGGGCCCGAACAGGGTCCATACGACTTAATTCAGTAACAGCGTGACGGCCTAAAACCGTCAGGGGTGCTCGGAGCGCTAGGTTACCAGCCTCTGTCTCGCTGCCACCCGGACGAGCAGTATTTACTTAAGGTTTGACTGGGTCTCCCTTATTCTTCAGAGCTGAAGAATTCAGCCTCTCATTTCGGTAACAAAAGTTTTGTTCAGACCATATATCAACTCATTTTTTTTTTGATTTAAGCCAATTTTAACAAAAAGCCACCTATGTTTCCCTGGGCCTCTTACCCAAACCCCCTAGGTCCTGCCTAAGAAATGCACGGGTGCCCCTTAAGACTCCAAGTCTTAAGCGAAGCAGCTCAAAATTTTCAGGATCATCACTCAAACAATGAGATCCGGATATCAGGAGAACTCCCCGGAACACCTGAGGAGTACCGAGAAGCCGGTGGGCCTCAACGGGCCATGCTGGTTCTGGTTCCGGGTAAACTCCGGGTAAACTGCCCTCTGGCAGGTGTCTCTGATATCCTGCCGGCTACGTCATGCATGTCAATGAAAAAATTAGTCGACCTAAGAAAGAAATGAAAAATTTTATTTGAGCCAAACGGAGGATTATAACCTGGGAACAGCATCTCAGAAAGCTCTGAGAACTGTTCCACTCATTAGAAGTCAAGGTATAGTTATATCAGTTTTTTGAGGCAGAGGGCTGGATTAAATGACACATTGTTGACAGTTTACACAGTCCAGACCTAAGCGTCATCGTGGCCCCTTACAAGATCAAGAAGGAATGTTATCTTTTAAGGAATTGTCTTGTTGGTGCTAGGAGAATGTTGCTCAGGCTGGCTGAGGTGCCCTACACTGCCAGCCAGCAGAGTTGTTTCAAAGAGATTTTGACCCTGGTGTCGTTGAGAGCTGGCCCTTGACCCTGCAGGCTCAGGGCCTGAGACACCCACACCCCCGCCTCCCTCCTCCCCACCCAGGCTGTCGCCGTGGCCTCCTTCCCCATGACCTTCAGTGCAGCAGCCTGACTGATCAATCCTCTCCCCCTGTGCCACCCATCTTGGGTGCCCGTCTTGTTGGGGGCTCCAGGGGAGAATGCTTGCAAGATGTCCACAGCCAGGCAGGGGAGACAGCGCTGGGCGTGCTGGCCCCTGGCCCCACTTCCTTCAGGGCCCGCTGGAGTCTGCCAAGCACGTTCACCACCCATGGCCTGACGTTAGTGGCCGTAGCAGTCGAGAATTTTTCAGCTGAAAGCGCCCATCAACCCAGTTTTAACTGGCTTCGGGGGGAGGGTGAATCCTATTAGTGACTCTATGACTGAAGAGTCTAGAGATTGGGGAGTGGGGGGTTGCTTAAGGTGCGGTTTGATTTTGAGCTCAAGGGCTGACCCCCTCCCCCTAAGCCCCCAGTCTTGTATTCTTCCTCTTCACCCCTCAATCAGGCCATCTTCTGCACTGGCTGCATTCCCATGCCTCCTCACAGTGGCAAAACGGCAGCAACAGCTCCAGGCCTCACCCCTCAGCTTCAGATAGTGAGGGAGCAGCGTCTTTCCCCAGCATTCCCAGCACAGGTCTCCCTGGGCCTCATCAGCTGCAATTAGGTTGGCTGCCCGCCCCCCAGCCAGCCACTGTGACTGGGGAGTAGGGGGGTGGGTAATGCACCAGTTGACTTGGGTCTGGTCTTGGAGGTCGGGTGGACCCCAGGACTGCACGGATAGAGAGTGGAAGAGGGATCCTCAGGCGCTGCCAGAAGAGGGAGGATGCTGCGGAGGCAGAAGACTGATGTCCAATCAGCTGACCTTCCTCATTGCCCCCATGGCGCCCACATCGGTGGGAGAGAAGCTCCCAAAGGCCTTTGCTTGCCAGGGGAATGGAGGAGGCCATGTCAGGCAGGGGGATGGGCAGACACAGATCCTGCAACCACAGGGGTTCAATAATGTGCAAAGCCAGCCAAGAAAGCTGAACAGAGGGAGCCCTGTGCCCGGGTTGCGGTGTAAGAGCAAAGACAGGTAAGGGCTGGGGCAGGAGAGTTAGAGGGAAGGTGGGCTTTCCTGCTAGAGGAACAGACGGAACAAAAAGGCACACCGCAGTGGGCAGGGAGCCCGGTTCTAAGGCTGGCGGCCCTTGGCAGTCAGGGCAGCTGTCAGGGGGCGATCTGTGGGTTGGATGGTTCCCCAGCTGGTGCCATCACCCAAGAAAGGGCCACGATCAGGTGCCTGCCCAGCAGGCCCTGAATCCTTTCCAGGCCCACAATGGGCCTTCCTGCCAGGCCCACTCCCATTACACGGTCCCTCCAGGACCTCGCGGCCCTGGCCGACGGCTAAGTAGTTTCTTCCAGTTGCCCTCATCTTGGCTGGCTCTGGTTCCGGCCCACAGACACTGCTCCCTGCGCAGATTGGGCCCTGACTCTACCCCCACTCTCTTCTTCAGTCTCTGAACCCCACAGGGCTCACTCTGCAGGCAGCTAGAGCCTGCACATTCTCTGTTCAGGCAAAGTCCACGCGATTATAGCTGATCACGTGAAACCGGAGCTCGCTGGCCTCTGGTGCCCCTGTGAATTGGCGAGAGGGCTAGGAGGGGGCCCAGGACCCACTTTGGGTTGGCAACTGGGTCCATGGCCTTGGGGGCTTGTCTGGGATGGAGAAGGTTGATGGGGGCAGTGAAAAGAACGAGGGACCATGTTAGGATGACAAAACCTGGCTCAGGGAGGGCCCGTACGAGGTCTCAGAGCCCTCCTGACTCAGCGGCACGGCTCCTGTCTGGACTGTGTCCACGTCCATGAGGGAAGGTGGGACAGACAAGGGAAAAAAGGCTTCCGAGCACTGTAAACAGACATCCCGAATACTGTACTAACGAGGGCTCCTCCATGCCTGGCTCTGAGCCTGTTTCCTCTTGCTTTTTTCACAATTCTATGAGACGGCCCAGTGCCCTGCAGTCCTCCCCGGCCAGTTCGGTCCCCCAGCCTGTAGCTTCCCTCGTGGGCCAAATCACTGCCTTGGAGTTTTTTTTTCTTTTTTCTTTTGGCTGTGCCTCGTGGCTTGTGGGATCTTAGTTCCCTGGTGACCAGGGATTGAACACAGGCCCCTGGCAGTGAAAGCGTGGAGTCCTAACCACCGGACTGCCAGGGAATTCCCTGCCTTGGACTTTTTGCCTTCAGTGTCCCCACTGACTTGAATATCCTGAAGGCAGAGCCCGTGTCTTATCTACCGTGGTCTCCTCAGGTCTCAGCCCATGCCTGGTGTGTGGATGGTGTTTACTAAGTGTGGAATGACGCCTCCCTTCGTGTGGACCTGGGAACTCAGAACTAGGAAGGAGCAAAGAAGACGGTCATTGGGGCGTCACTGCCTGGTGGGTGGGAAGAGGTAGGAAACGCACCCTAACAGACACGTAACACACGCCTCCTTCCCATGGGGTCTTGGACAGCCCAGACGTCCCTCCTGCCAGTACCCAGAGCACTGTCTCCTGTCTGGCCTTCTAGACCCTACAGGAGCCTGGCAAGTGGGTAAGTGGGGTTTTCAAGCTTCTTTTCAGGATTTTCAAAAGCCTTGGGACTTCCCTGGAGGTCCAGTGGTTAAGACTTCGTGTTTCCACTGCAGGGGGCATGGGTTT
The DNA here is from genome assembly GCF_964341445.2 of Mesoplodon mirus. NCBI lineage: Eukaryota > Metazoa > Chordata > Mammalia > Artiodactyla > Ziphiidae > Mesoplodon > Mesoplodon mirus. The sequence goes on along the minus strand of NC_138990.1, from coordinate 14,632,422 downwards.
GATCCATAGTTAGGGAACTAAGATCCCCACATGCTCTGTGGCCGAAAAAAAAAAAAAAAAAAAAGAGAGAGGAAAAAAGGAAAAAAAAAAAAAAAAAAGCCTAACAGGTAAGGCTAGGCTGGCTAATCCAAACATGCACTTTATGTGCTTTGGGCTGGCACGAAGTCAGCCCCGTGTGGTAACAGTGATGCCGTCTAATGAGAGTTATATGTGTCCTAGTTAATAAAACAGGGCTGACGGTGTGTCCTCACTCCCAGGACCCAGCTCGGTGGACTCTGTGTGTGTGCCTGTGGAATTGTGACTTGATATAATTTTCTGAGGGAAAACCAAGTGGTGAAGGAGGCTGGAATATGAAAATGTCTTTGAGGTCTTGAAAGAAATGACAAGTAGCTTCCCTTCCAAGTCGGTTTCGGGGGACGGTGTGGGGGAGGCGGCGACCCTAGGGCAAGAAGTTGGTGACAAGGCTGGTGTGTGGTACCGTCGCCCCCTGGTGGTCAATAGGAAGCAAAGCACTTGGACCCAGAGGATTTGCCTCCAGGGAACCTGAGGTGGAGGAACAGGAGCCGTGGATCTTCTAAATCGTAGACTGGCCAATGCTCTGGAAAGCTGTGCTGCAGAGCAGAGTGGGGAAGTGTATGGCTGCCTTACTCAGTGTCTCTGGCCCTCGTTTTTCTCCTTCCATACCGTAAAGTTTGGAACAAGGGCCTTCCTCCATAGGTCTTTGTGAGAATGAAGGAGTCAAGCCAGGCCCATGGGATGCTCAGCTCTTGCTCCTGGCCCTGGGCAGGTCAGCGCGGCCACGCAGTGAGGGGTGGTGGGAGGGTGGGGTGTGTGGATAGCCTTAGCCAGCTGGCCCCCAAATGGGCCTTGGGGTTACCAGGGCAACTGGGGACCATCACAGATTCATTTGCAGCACCTGGAAACTCCTTCTGAAAGTTCTGTTCTTTCTCTGGTGGCTTATCAATATGAATCACCCTTCTATAGAGAGGGAGAAAAATGCATGAAAACTTCAGTGGGATAAGAAGGAAGGATGCTCATGTTTATTAAGAAGCTGGTAAATAAGCATAATCAATCATCAGAACTATCCTATCAGAGATTGTTCTTCTGCTCATTTTACAGATGAGGCAACTGAGGCTCAGCCAGGTAAAGACATGCTTAAGATGAAATAGAAAGCTCCATCATGAAATGGGCAGTTCAGTGCTCACACCTGGCCTGGAGCCACCTGCCTGGGTCCAAGTCCTGGCTCCACTCTTTAACGGCTGAGGGGGCCCCAACATCTTTCAGCCCTGCTTTCCCGGCTGTGCCCAACTGGCTGTGGCCACGGCAAACGTTCTCAGCACAGTGGCCAGCCCATGCAAACACAGGACATCCCATCCCAGACAGTAAGGTCAGGGCTCCCTGTGCCAAGGCCCTGGGGCTCCGGTAGACTGGAGCCTTCGGTGTGTTTGGTGGTGGAAGGGGGCTCCTGCTATCTATCCTCCCAGTTACTGATGACACACCCATCAGCCAGTGGAGGTGACGTCACATGGCCTGGGGGCTGGCCCTTGAAGCACTAGCAAGACCCCCCAGAAACTCCGTCTCCCAACCCTGAGTTGGGGAACCCCTTCCTCTCCTCCCTTCAGCTTCTCACTTCTTGCCCCTCCTCTAGCATAACCCTCACTAACCCAGGAAAGGAAGATGTCTTCAGGCAAATTCTGCTTCTGCCCTGTGAGCTGCACCCTCCAGCCAAGGGGACACGCAGAAATGACTTCCTGCGACTGGCAGAGAGAAATGACTTGCGAACGAAATACAAATGGCACCTCAAGCAGTTACCCTACCTCGTGGCTCTGTGTACAGGCTGCAGGGCTGGAGCTTCTCATAAAGGCTTCCCAACTGCGGGCGTCTATTCTTGGCTCCGCCTTCACTGACCGGCACATTGGGAACTTGAAATTGAGTGTGGAAGTCGGCAAACGCTACAATTCGGGGAATGTTAAACATTTACCAGCGCGGCACTGGGCAGAAGCCATGGCTCATAGCAGGGAAGGGAGGGGCTGGACCAAATTTCAGAGTTGGGATAAAGCCAACAAGAGTTCCTCTCCTTTGTCAAGTTTATTTTATTAAAATATACAGGACTGAATATTGGTGGGTGCTGAGAACAGGAACCACCCTCCTAGGCTGCTTCCAAGGGAGACACTTCTGCCATGCAGACATGCGGCCAGTTCGCATCCCAGAGTGGGAGCCAGACCCCTCCTGGTTGGACGTGCAACCAGTCTGACCCAAGGCCAGGGTAGGCAGGGCATGGTGGTGACCCTCTCCTTTGGCCTTGGCCCCTGAGAAGCAAAGCCTCACCAGCTGGGAGGGCTAGACTGAGGGGGTGGGGATGGGGATGGGGGAGAATATCCCTGAGCTGGGGAAAGCTGATGCCCTCCTGGAGGAGGGGAGAGGGAGCCCCCAGTCAGACTGGAGACGGGTGTCAGTGCAACTCCAAGGGGGAGGACCACCTGTGTGTGGGTACCAAGGGTCCCTGTGGCCGAGCCAGGCCAACCTCCATGGCCTCCGCCACCCTGCCCTGCCTCTGAGGGCCCTGCTCACCCCAGGGCCAGGCCTGAGCAGAGATGGGGCGGCAGCCGATGGAATGTATGCTTTGAGAATGTTCCTGGGACGGTCTGTACTGCCTGGGACTGGGCTTCTTCCCGGGGCGGCCTGGGCAGGTGGGAGCGGCCTCTCTCTCTCTCTCTCTCTCCTGGAAGTTTCTGTTGACCTGCCACCTGGCCTCTGACGCCTTGGCCCTCATTGTTGGCGCTGGCTTCAGGCTGGCTTCAGCCAGCCTCCATCTTCAGAGCAGAACCCAGCCAAGCAGAATCCCTGGGGTTTGTGCTTTTGAATGTTGGTGAGCTGGGCTGGGCAGGGGTGGGGGTGGGGGTGGGCTTCAAGCCCCCCACTGCTCTGAGGCACAGAACTGACTCTCCACAGAACCCTGGGGCCACCTGATGGGGGCTGGTGGCACCCAGCCCTCAGCCCAGCAGGAGGGCCCGGGCTCCCCTCGTGGGCTGTGGCCTGAGCTGCTGGGGGCGTTTGTGCTTTTTGTATGGGGTTGGGGTGAGTCTGTGTGGAGGCATGGCTACAAGGCTCCAGGACCCTAACCAGGAAGAGGGGGCTCATCCAGGCTGCTGGGCTCAGGGAGACGGGGGCCAACAGGAAAGGCGGAGGGAGAAGTCCCTTCCCAGGCCTGCTCTGCGCCCCCGGGCTCCGTGGGGGCCAGGCCCTGAGCCATGTGACCTCTTCTCAGGACCCATGATGACCTGGGTGCCTGAGGGGTGTGGGAAGACCCCCTGCTGCATCCCCACTGAGCCAGCCTGGGGGAGGGGAGGTGGAGTTGGCAGACAGTTCCCCTCAGATTCCCCACCAAGAAACCCCATCCCCAGCTAGAAAGCCCCCTTCCTGGGGTGGAGGAGAACAGAGCCCACTGGCCCCTCACCATCGGGGCTCCCACCAGCTCAGTGGACTGGCAGGCGTCCTGGGACCCAGGGAGACGTTTCCAGGAAGCAGCTGCCTCTGTCTAATTACCAACTCTTTCCTAGTCTGAACTCCCTTGACCCCCAGCTGCCCCTCCGGGGTCCTGGGGTCAGGGCCATCCTGGAAGGGTAGTCAGTGGGCAGGGAGTGGCTTGGGGAACGAGAAGGCCAGAGCAGGCTCCGGAGCCTGGCCCCTGGGTGGTGGGAAAGAAGGGTGGGCTCCCACGGGAGCGGCCTTTGCTCTGGAGACTGGACCCTCCTCGGCAGGGGAGGCAACACCCAGCGGCCAGTGGCCTGAAGACACGGCTCTTTCAGCTGCCCACCCGGAGGCCTGGGAGGGGGCCGGTGGGAGCTGTGTGGCTCTCGTCACCTGGACCCAGGTCCCAGCCAGACTCAGCCCCTCCCTAACCTTTGTCCCCCCGCACCTGCGAGCCCAGAGGAAGGATGTGCATGTGTGTGTGTGTGTGTGTGTGTGTGTGTCTGCAGCAAACTATTCACTTTGTGCAAATATATTAGAAACAAGTTTCTCCTGGAGGCTGCTCCTGGCATCTTTGGGGCAGAGGTGGTAACGGCCACTCAGGGACACCCCTCCCCCACAAGCGTCCTAGATGACGTTCTCGAACAGCTGCATGGAGCTCATGATGTTCTCGTCCTGCATGGGGAGAGAGGACGAGAGGCCCGGTCAGGTCCGGGCTAGCAGGGCCCAAATCCAATGTCACTGTGAGCAGATCCTCGTCAGGGACCTGGAGCCCTCCAGGGACTCTGCCTGTCTCACTGGGCGAAGGGGGAACTGTCAGGCACAGCCTGTCTCCAGCCCCACGGCCTGACGGTCAGGCCATCTGGGAGCTGTTAACTCGCTGATGGACCAGGCCGCCCCACCCCCGGCTGAGCACCCAGTGGAGGCCGGGGGCAACCAAGGGGCCGCCCGGGGGGTGAGGCCGCGGCCGAGGCCAGTGGAGGCCCAGCGTCCTGCCCCCTGAAGGCACTCTGCAGAAGAGCGTCAGCAGCAATGCCGGGGGCTCCAGGCTCCTTCCTACAGTGTGACCCTGTCCTGAGGGCTCCACGTCTCTCCCCACAGGGGTCCCCAAGCCCCGACGCCGCCTACCTTCTGACAGGCCTCCAGGAACTCATCAATGGTCACCACCCCGTCCTGATTCCGGTCCATTTTCTGCAACTCAAGCCACGCCCTCAGTGAGTCTGTGTCCCACCGGGGCCGGCCCCCGCCCCAGGCCTGAGGACGTGCCAGGGGGCGGGTGGTGGGCTCCTGCCACCCCAACCCGTCCCCTTTGTCCCCTCCCCGGGATCCAGACCACGTAAAGTGCCCTCTCCAGCCACGTCCACCGCGCAGCCGACCTCTCTGGAGTCTCCCCAGTCTGTCCCCCACCCCAGACACTCTCCGGCAGCTCTCCTGGGCTCACGCTGCCCAGAAGGCAGCCCCGTGCTCATCGGACCCCCTCACCTTGCTGACAGGCAGCCGGGGTAGGTGGAGCAGCTGAAGTCAGGATGGAGGCATGTCTAAAGGGCCCCCAGCAAGCGGGAGGCGAAGCCCTGGCTCCGTCAGTCCCCATGGATACAAAGCAGTCACCCCAACCCTCTCCTCCTGCAGGGAGGTCCCTGGCGGAGCGGAGGGCAGCTCTTGGAAGGCACAAGAACACGGCTGGGGGGTGTCGGCGACCTTGGAATCTGTGAGCCCCTGCCTGCTCTGAGACGCAGTTTGGCAGATCAGTGAGCGGGGATGGCTTTAATTCACTCCTTGGGATCCGGACAACCAGCCCAACGGGGGACGCAAGTTGAACCTCCTCGTGGGAGCGGGGAGGCCCTCAGAGGGGAGTGGCAGCCCAGGACTGCCCTAAGAGCCGAAGCCCCTTCCCCTTCCGGTCGCCCTTCCCCGCGCAGCCCGGGGCTGGAGCGCTCACCTGGAAGAACCTCTCCACGTGTTCCAGGGGCGCGTCCTCCCGCAGGATGGGGTAGGTGTGGCGGCCCATCATGTCATAGATGGACTTCATGATGGCCAGCATCTCCTGCAGGGGGGCCGGAGGGGCTGGCCTGAGCCTGGCTGTAAGGAGGTGGGGTGAGGGTTCGAGGGTCTGAGGGGAGGGGCTGCATCCAAGGGTGGGGGGCACCTCAGGGGTGGTGGTGGGTGAGTGGCCGGGGCTGTGGGAGCTGGAGGGAGGCGAGCTCACCCTCACCCCGTCCGCCCAGCGCAAGCTTCTAACTCTCTAAGAGCAGCTGGAGCTAGATTTTTAATGCAATCTCCAGAATTTGAAACTGTAGCAGCTATTTCAGAGACAGAAAAATGTTTGGGCCAGACGAAACCAGACTGTGGGCCTGTGTGGTGAGGGCCCCCCGCCCCTGTTTGCACCCTGCCTTAAGGGACTGCACTGCTCTCCGTCAATTGGTGGGAGCCAAGGCCAGCTCCCCACCCCCGCTCCCAGCTTCCCCACTTGTGTCTCCCTCAGGACCTCTCCGTAAGAAAGGATGATCCAGGACACCTGTTGAACGGGATCGAGACACGTGGGGAGGGGCACCAAGCTCCACGTCCCCTGCACCCAGGTATCCAGGCCTGAGAGCCTGGGACAGGAGAGTTCCTGGCCGCTGTCCCCTCCAAGGCCAGGCTCTGAGCTGTGTCTCTGGCCAGGGAGGGGGCACAGGAAGCCAGGGCAGCAGGAGAGAGGAGGAGAGAGGCTGGGGATAGAGAGCAGTGGGGTGGGGGGCAGCCAGGTCACTCCCAGCCTCCCGAGCCACCCCCGTACCTCTTTGGTGATGTAGCCGTCCTTGTTAATGTCGTAAAGGTTAAAGGCCCACTTGAGTTTCTCATGGACTGTTCCTCGCAGGAGGATGGAGAGACCGACCACGAAGTCCTGTGGAGGAAGGGGACAGGGAGGAGTGAAAATCCAGCGCTCAGATTCCATTTCCAGTTCGCGGTGTGGCTTCCACTGAAATTCACACCTATATAGGGGAGGCACCTCCATCACAGAGCGGGCAGATGGTGTCCATCAGGTCCGTACAGTGAGAGTGTGTGTGTGTGTGTGTGTGTGTGTGTCTGTGTGTCTGCATGTGTGTGGCGGGGATGGCATAATGGCTGGAACTGATCATCTCAAATAAAGACATTCAAACGTATGGTGTCTTAGACCCATTTAATGCATTGCCACGGACAGAGAAGGCCTCGGGGTGCTCCTTTAATGAAGGGGGTGTCTGCGTGTCAAGGAGCTTAAAAACTGACAGCTTAAAAACTAAACTAACAGTGCTCAGTTCTGGGGTCATGCCATGCCTGTGTGCAGTCACAGGTGTGACAGATAGTTTATTACTAATGTGAATGAACGTTCGAAAGGCTTCCGTGTGAAAACTTCAACTGTTTTGTTATAACAGTTGGTAGAAAGCAAGTCTTTCCTGCCTCTTCCGAAAGGTTTGCAGGTTAAGCCCTCCCTGCCCCTTGGGGTCCTCTCAGGCTGCTCCGAGACAAGGGGAGCAGAGAAGGGCTGTCTATGGTGGGGAATGGAGGACAAGCAGACTGTGGAGGGACAGGGCTTTGCACCAAGGGGCTTGGTCCCACTCAAATTTTATTTTTTATCTTTTTGGCCACGCCATGTGGCTTGCGGGATCTTAGTTCCCCCACCAGGGATCGAACCCAGGCCCCAGCAGTGAAAGCGCTGAGCCCTAACTACTGGACCTCCAGGGAATTCCCTCCACTCAAATTTTAGATTTTCTGGATTAGAGGAAGCCTGTATCATGAGAAAGGAAGACTAAGGGAAACAGAGAAAAGCAGTTTGGAAGAAACAAAAAATTATTCCAGGAGAAAAAAATACTTAACATAAACCATTAGATTCAGAGATTAGATATCTGGCATCCCTACAATAAGAATAGGATGCTATAAAAAAGGAATACTTGGGAACAAGAAAGAGCTCTTGGGAATTAAAAATGAGAAAGCAAAATGACAGACTCAGAAGAAGGGCTGGAAAAGCACGTGGAATCTTCCATAAAGCAGCGTGAAAAGGCAGAGCTGAATAGGAGAGAAAAGCGGATAATGAGAGGTCCACTCCAGAGGGACTGAAACTTGACCAGCTGGAGTTCCAGGAAGAGCCGGAGGAAACGGAGGGAAGCGTGTCCAAGAGGCAATGAAGGGGAAGACTGTGAGTGTTCAGGTCCTGCCGAGGACCTAACGATGTGGGGAAACAGCCCACAGCGTGACCTGCAGGCATATATCACGAGACACTTCGGGAAAACGGGTGCAAGGACAGGATCCTACGAGCTTCCAGAGCGAAAAACATAACCAAACAGAAACAACAACAACAGTAACAAGATCAGGTCCTGTACACAGGGTCGGGAATCAGCAGGACGGCTTCCGCCGTAGCTCTGGTCCCACACAACAGATCAAGCAAGAGTGAGAACGGAACGAAGTCACTTCCGGGCGTTCAAAGGCTCCGAAATGACCTCCCACGTACTCTTCTGTAGGAAACTCCTGGAAGACGTGCTTTTGAAAAGAGAGTAAAGCAAGGAAGAAGAAGATGAAGGATTCCAGAACCAGGAGACCCAACCCAGGAGAGAGGGGAAGAGGTCCCCAGAGGGCACCCAGCACCAGGATGATGGAGCTGGTCAAAGGCTAGGGAGATGCCCATTCAGATGACTGGAGAAGGACGGCGCTGAATTACTGATGAGGTCACAGACCCCAGGCAAATGACAAATTGGGACCACAGTTAGCTGAAGGTGAAATAAAAATGTGTGCAGGAAAAGGGAACGTAGTCACAGCTCACTGCAAGGCTCAGCTGGGGAACAAATTCACATCGTGAGTGAACCGAGAGGCTTATCCAATCTGAACTCCATCGTTCTGGAAAGCCAGGGGATGGGAAAGGTGTGTGTGCAGAAGACCCAACTGCTCACCCGTGCAGAGAGTCAACGGGCAGCATCTAAAGCTGGGCAGTCGGGAAGGAGCAATAACAGGATGCTATCAGGCGACAAGGAGACAAAGAGTGACAATCGGCTAAAACAAGGGAGGTGGTTGCTTCCTTGGGTGTATCTGGGGGGTGGTAACTGCTGTTTTTCCAAAGCACATCCTGTAAATCTACTGGAGCCTGAAAGTCCTGTGTGTGTATAAGTGAAGAAAATAAAGATATACGAAGGGAGAAACAGTGTGATATTTCTTATGTGCCTGAGTTTGAGGAATGCCAACCACTGAAGCTGAGCTCGTGTAGGATTTACAGAAGTAGTGAAGAGTCAGAGCATTCCTGATGCCACATCACGCCCTCTTCCCTGGGGTCTGACGGGCTTTCCCAGTGGGAAGCAAAGGCTCGGACTCCTAAGCTGGGCACCAGGGAACGAGCGGGTCCTGCACAGGACCCATTCTTCCCGTGTGGGCATGGGGGGACCCCGGCACCACTGTCCTCCTATCTAGTCTCCTCAGATGCTGTGTAGCCACACTCAGCCACACTCAGGACTGTCCCTACTCGGTGTCCCTTAGTGGGTGTGTAGTATGATAGTGACGGTGCTAGGAGAGAGGTGGGCCGGAATGTCCCCTGCGAGACCACTGGCCCATCCCCAATCACACACAGATGACCCCAAGTCTAGCCAGCCCACGTCCAGGTGCTTGCTGGTTCTAAATTTCCAGCCGCACACAGCACAGCTTCACGTGGGACTGTCGCTCGTCAGAGCTGCTTGGTCTCAATGCCGAGGTGTATGAAGCCCGTCATATCCACAGCCCCTGCTCTGTGCTGTCCCTGAGGGGCTCCTCAGTGACACCGGCTGGGACACCCCAGAGTGCAGAGCAGGAGCTCAGTGTGGGGCGGGGGTGATTAGATCACGGGGCTTCAGGCCTTCCTGAGGGTACTGGCCACAGCCATCATTTGGCCAGTGGCACAGGGAGCAGGTTACTGCAGGGGCAGGTAACGGACAGGGCAGCCACCAGTGCTGAGGTCGGCTTGTCCTGCCATTTACTTACTCTTTCGGGTGAGGGCAGGGAAGTTACAATATTTCACCACATCAATAAACTCTAATTAACATGTATGTGTATTATCTCAAGAATATACACAAAGGATTGGGATCATTGTAAATATTGATAAGCTGACCTGACTTTCTTTTTTTTTTTTTTTTTTTTTTTTTCGGTACGCGGGCCTCTCACTGTTGTGGCCTCTCCCGTTGCGGAGCACAGGCTCCGGACGCGCAGGCTCAGCGGCCAAGGCTCACGGGCCCAGCCGCTCCGCGGCATGTGGGATCTTCCTGGACTGGGGCACGAACCCGTGCCCCCTGCATTGGCAACCACTGAGCCACCAGGGAAGCCCCTGACTTTCTGTTTTAAGAGCACATTGAGAGGTTTGGTCTGAGGTAGCAAGGAGGGCTGAGTGTCTCCCCCCAACCCCTCTGGATCCTTCCTGACCACAGGGATCCCCACCCATGGTGCACCCAGGATTAGGCCCTGCCCGTTGGAAGGCCCCTGGGAGATACACACCCCCCTCCCTTCCTGAAAAAGGCCTCCTAGAACAGAGCATGGATATCAAGATGCCGAAGGTAAACAAACAAGAAGGTCCCCAAGGTAAACAAACCTCCCCATAAGAAATCGGAGGAATTTCAAGAGGGAGAAGCATGACCTTCTGAGAAGGTGCCCAGCAGAAGGGGGTCAGTGCCAGTGCCCCCGGCTCAGCCACTGACAGCACCTCCCCAGCAAAGACCCACCATCGACCACCTTAAAGGGACCGTGGTGAGAGAGGCGACCACAGGAGGGTGATGGAGACCTTCCCGACACCCCCCACTATGCGGGGGCCCTGCGAAGCTGTCTGGTCATCTGATTCCTGAACAAGAGAAACCATCATCAAAGTCCTGGTGGGGTCTGTCACACAACTGCTTCTCACACTTCATTCCCAGAAGCCTCAGGTACCTCTTAAAGGACACACAAGAAACTGGCCACAGGGGTGGGACCAGGGAAGGAAAATGAATTTTCCCTGTTTACTTCTTTGTACTGATTAGATTTTTACCATGTGCAGGCAGAACTGAAAACAAAAAGGCTGAAAACACTCTAAGTTCACAAATCCACTAAGAGTGTGGCCCGGGGAAGGTGAGGCCCCTGTGGTCACAGAGCTGGCGGCGGTCTTGGGCTGCTTCACCCCGGCCGAGGGTCAGTGAGCGGGCCAGCTGGAGCGATAAGGGAAGCTGAGAAGCATCTTGAGTTATTATTACCCCAGCTGGTGCAGGGGCTTTCTCTCTCAATTTCCCGTCAGCTGCCCTTGGCCTTGGAAGCCGAGCTGGGGGGTTATCGATCAAGCCTGGCTCTCAGCAAGGTTTTCCTCTCCGAAGAGGTTTCAGCTTTTCTCCTGCAGCTATTTTTAGGGGCCTGGGCTCCACAGCTGGGGCCTCAGTGGAGCCCATGTGCTGCCCGCACAGAACCCAGGCAGGGCCCTCCTGGGGGCAGGCAGCTGGGGGTGGGGAGGACAGGCAGGCTCGCTCACAGTGCTGCTGGGATGACCCCTGAGCCTGCTCAGACAGGGATGCTCTGCCTGTTTTCGGGCAAGGGGATAAGTTCCAGGGCGGGGTGCCCAGATCCCCTTAGCACAGACCTCTAGTTAAACCCTGCCCCCTTTTCAAATGCAAATTCACGTTGGGTCACTACCGACTCAGTGTGCCTTAACAGCTCCCTCGGCTTGGCGGGGCTGGCATGGAAGGAAAGGCTGAGAATAGGGTGGCCAGACAGCAAAATCAAATTTCACTGACTTCACAGTCAGGCCCAGGGCCAGCCAAGCAGAGTCCACTCGTTCCCTGGGTGACACACTGGACCGTTTACACCAGGGTCATGTCTGAGCCTCTGGCGGCCCCGAGGGGGTGGCACCGTGGCCGGGAGATGCAGGACCAGGGGACGTGGGAGGGGTTGACAGGGACCTACCTCAAAGCGGATGGCCCCGTTCCCGTCTGCATCGAAGGCGTTGAAGAGGAAGTGCGCATAGGTGGTGGAATCTGGGGAGACCAAGGGCAAGGCTGGGAGTGTCGGGGCCGCCTGAGCCCCCACCCCAAGCACCCTCAGCATATTGCTGCTGAGTCCTGGGCTGGAGTCCCCCCCCTGCCTGCCGGATAGAGGCAGCACCGGGCAAGGGATGCTGGGGAAGGTGTGTGTGGGTGAGGGTCCCCTCCCCATAAAAGGGATGCCCACCCTCTGCAGGGCTGCCACAGGGAAGTGGGAACTTTGGAGGAACTGGGGGCCTGGCCTCAGACTCACCTCCTTGAGGGAAGAACTGGGAGTAAATGAGTTTGAATGTGTCTTCATCCACCAGCCCCGTGGGGCACTCCTGCAGCAGGAAGGCACCCCTCTCAGTAATCCCAGCCACCCCCGCCCCACACCCTGACTCCATAGGGCCTGGGCTCTCTCCTCCCTCCTGGGGACACCTGCTGCCTGAGGCACCGCTGGGCTCCACCAGCCCCAGGCTGGGGAAAGCCTGGGGGGGTGGGCACGGCGGGAGGGGGTGGTGAGTCTCCTCATGCCAGGTTGGTCCCTCTGTAGGTTCCTCCCCTGCACCAGCATCGAGACACACAGAAGGGGGTGTGTCTTCAGAACACTGACTCTAGGACCTGGCCCACCCCCCCAGACAGCTCTGCCACAAAACATGAGCCCCATAAAGGCCCTGGGATATTCACTGTGCCATGGGAAGTGTTCAGAAGGTCTGCCTGCATCCTGCAGCCAGGGACAGGAAAGCCGGGGGGACCAGGGCCTCTCCTGGGGGGATGGGGGGCACTCACATTCTTGAAGCCCCTGTAGAGGGACTGCAGCTCCTTCTTGGTGAACTTGGTCTGTGCCTGCAGCTGGTCCAGCCCCTCCGGCTGGTGGCGCACCGTGGACAGCTCCAGCTCACTGTCGCTGCTGTCTGGAGGGGGATACAGACCCAGGAGGGTGGAACATGCGGCCCCGCCCCATCTTGCTCCAGTGTGGGCACTGTAAGGGGCGGAAGTAAGGGGTGGAGGGGCTCTCCTCGAGCGACTACCATGTACGGTCACCCAGGCTGCGCACTGCACAAATGTCCAGGCTACAGAGGAACAGCACACTCATGAGTTGTGCCTCCTGGTCTCTCTGCTGTCCTGCTCCTCACATAGAGTGGGCCCTGCCCGCTGGCCTCACCTTGAGCGTGCCACCCTCTCAGCCACACGGTGGGATGGGGATGAGAGTTGGGAGCAGGTCTTGTCCTGGAGAGACACTGAACAAGGGGAGGTGGGAGGGAAAAAAACAGAAGACAAGCACAGGGGCCCTCGACCTTCAAGATCCAATTCCTGGACCACCTCCTCCATGTGCCTCTCCCCGCCCCGATTTCCCCCAGGAATTGGGAGGGCACTCCTCTTGGCTCATCCAGCCCAACATTTGGTCTGGGGCTTTTATTCACACTTGAGTAGGAGGTCAGACTTCAAGGGTCTGTAGGGCAGGGACCAGATCATTTTTTTAATAACAACACATCAAAATATTAACTAACCATGGCTACCTTTTGCAGGGGAGGTAGATTTCAGGTGATCTTTAATTTTTTACTTATGGGTTTTTGGGTTTTTTTTTTACATTTTCCTAATTTATTTTAGTACGGCACGTATCAAGTTTATAATATAAAACAAAGCTATAAACAAAACGGCATTGAATACCTCCCCCTCGCTGAGTAGCAGGCTCACATAGTATAGAACTTCCCACTGAAATGGGCAGCGCCATCCCCACTGCTCTGTCACCATCCAGTCTCCCCTCTTCCCCAAGGCACTGTGAGCCCATGGTTACCTGCACAGCTGTTTGCTTGCTCCCACTGCAGGGTGAGCCCTGCAACGCGGCCTCAGCACTCAAGGCTCTGTGATGGTAGGAGCTTAGGGAAATTTTCTTCTGTGAAGTAGGAAGCAACTTGAGGGTAAGGATGGGGGGGGGGTCGGGAGGAGGTACTGGAAATTTAGAGAGAAAGAAGGAAGGAAATAGCTCTCTTGCAGAATGAGTGCATGGATGGACCAAGGCAACAGAGCCTGATTGCCGGGTAATTTGCAGAGAGCTCTTGAGAGGCAGTGCTCATGGTAGAGGCCCAGGCACGGAGCTGGCCCAGCACAGGGCTCAGCCGGATCAGGCTATGTGTGTGAGGCTCTGCAGGCCTGGGGTGGGTCGTCAGGGAGGCTGCCTCACAGGGCTCACCCTGCAGCGTGTTAAGACTTTGACCACAGTGATATTAAATTAGAATCTAAAACAATAAGATATATTTAAAATCCCAAATATTTGGAAATTAAAAAACACACTTTTTTTTTTTTTTTTTTTTGGCTGCACTGCATGGCTTGCAGGATCTTAATTCCACGACTGGGGATTGAACCCAGGCCCCAGGCAGTGAGAGCGAGAGCGCAGAGTCCTAACCACTGGACTGCCAGGGAATTCCCTAAACAACACACTTCTAATTAACCCATAGGTTAGAGAAGAAAAATCACAAAGAGAATTTTGAAATATTTTGAATTAAATGATAATGAAAACAACATACCATAATTTTCTAGATGCAGGTAAATCTGTGTTTAGAAGGAAATTTTTAGCTTTACATTCCTTTACTAGAAAAGAAGATAGGTGTAAAGCCAGCGATATAAGCTTCTAGAATCTATAAATAAGAGCAAATTAAACTCAAAGTTATAAGAAAGGACATAATAAAACTAAGAGTAGAAATTAATGAAAAAGAAAACAGGCAAACATAGAGAAAAAGCAATAAAGTCAGAAACTCAATAGGCAAGTCATAGACTGGAAAATATATCTGCAGTACACATATCTGGCAAAGGCTCATTTCCAGAATATAGAAAGCACTCCTGCAAATCAACAGAAATAAGACTTAATAACTCAATTTTTAAAATAGGCAAAAGACTAGACCACCTCACAAAAGAAGAGATACAACTGGTCAATAAGCACAGGAAAAGATGCTTGACAGCATTCATTGTCAAAGAAATGCAGATATTCCAATGCAAAATACCCAAGGATCTATCATTTCAAAAACACTGACAACACCAAATGTTGGTGAAGATGTGGAGCAACTGGAACTCTCATATAATATATTATCGGTGGAAATGTAAAATGGTGTAACCATCTTGGAGAACTGCTTGGCAAATTCTTATAAAGTCAAACATACATCAACCTTATAACCTATTTACCTAGGACAGATGAAGACATACGTCCACAAACAGACCTGTACAAGAATATTTATAGTAGCTTTATTAATAACAGTCCCAAACTGGAAACTATTCAATCAACAGAAGAATGGAACTGTGGCACATTCACATAACAGAATAGTATATTCCATTTAAAAAAAGGATGAACTACTGATATATACAACAACATGGATGCATCTCAAAAATTATGCTCAGAAAAAAGCAGAGATAAAAGAGTTCATACTTTATGATTCCACTTATATGAAATTATAGAAAAAGTAACAGTAACGCATGGCATTAGAAAGCAGTACAGCAGGTGGTGGTTAAAAGGGTGTATACAGTTGTCAAAATTTACTGAACTGAACATTTAACATCTGCGCATTGTATTGTATGTAAGTTATACCTCAATTAAAAAAACATACTGCTTAGACTTTTGCCTTTGGTCATGATGGGGTAGTGAGTGTTAGACTTGCCTTCCCACCACAATCAACTTGAAAACTGGAAGAAATATGTGAGGCAAGTATAAGCAGGCTTTGGACTACAGCACAGGACTATAATCTTTGGGAGGAGGGAAACATATGAAGTGAGCTCCACATTCACCCTGGATATGGGCTGGGGACACTTTCTGTGACATGGGGAAATGCTGATGAGGCAGAGATCAGAGTTTGGGGCTGCTGAGACAGATGGACTTGCAGAGCAGCATCCTGGAGAGGAGGGAACTGCACAGAGATGGGGCCCCAGAAGTCTGTGTGGCATTTCCCTTGGGCTTTGGCCAAGAGCTGGGCTACACATGTTCTGAATGAGACTCTGTAAGGCCCAGCTGTGAGCAGCTGTTGGGGGTAGTAGGACAGAGACCTGAAAAGACATAACAGAGTTCATGCAATGATGAAAAAAGTTGGGAGTTCTGGTTCATCTAGAATGGAGCTACTTCCCTATGAACTTCAGGCATTCAGCTGAAACCCCAGAAAGGCCATGCCTTGGGAGAAAGCACCATGCTCTAGAACTAAGAACAAAGTTAAAACAAACCTATTCTAACAAAGTCTAAAATAAAGTCTGTGCAGATGAAGGGATCTGCCAGGAATTTAAGTGCCTGTGAAACTAAAATTCAATGGCCTTATGGTGAAGATAATATAGTCCAGATTCCCTACAATATACCACCCATAGTAGCCATCATATAATAAAAAATGAAAAGACACGAGAAGCAGGAAAATGTGACCCAATGATCAAGAGATAAAGCAGCCATCAGAATTAATAGGTTTTTAAATTATTAGAATTATTATTTAAGTTTAAAACAATTACTACCAATACGTTGAAAGTATTAAGGGAAAGAAAAGTGAACAGATGGGAATCTTAGCAGAGAAGTAAAAGCTATTAAAAAAACAAGAAAAGAACCAAATGGAACTTCTAAACCTGAAAAAAAACTCAACATCTAAAAAAAAATTCACTTGATGAACTTAAGTTTAGACACTACAGAAAAATAGGTCAGTGACCATAAAGACAGGTCAATAGGAATTATCCAAATTGAAAACAAAGAGAAAAAATACGAATAAAATCATGCATAGAGTCTTAATGACAATATCAAGCAGCCTAATATGTATGTAATTAAAATACCAGAAATAGAGGAAAGAGAAAGTGGAACATAAAAAATATTTGAATAAATAATGGCCAAAATTTCCCCAGATTTGTTGAAAAATATCAATACACAGATTCGAAAAATTCAGTGAACCCAAAAAGGATAAATAAAGAGAAAACCACACATAGGAACATCATGATCAAACTGATGGAAACCAAAGATAAAGAGGCAATCTTAAAAGTAGCCACTGGAAAAGGGGAGGTCCTACAGGAGAACAGCAATAAGAAAGACAGCTAACTTCTCATGTGAAATGATGGAGATCAAAAGACAATGGAACAACACTTTAATTCTTCAAAGAAAAAAATCTATTAACCTACAATTCTATGTTCAGTGATCTTTCAAAAAAGGGTGAAATAAAGGCATTTTCAGATAAGTGAAGGCTAGAGAATTTGTTGCCAGCAGAATCGAACTACAAGAAATGCTAAAGGAAGAACGTCAGGATGAAGGGAAATGACATCAAATGGAAATCAAGTTCTGCAGGAAAATAACTGGCAGCTAACAGAAATATTTTGAACTGGATGCATATGAAAAGATATATCAGAATTTGTGGGGTGCAGCTAAAACAGTACTTAGAGGTAAATTTAAAGCCATAAATGCCTATTTTAGAAGAGAGAAAAGATTTTAAATAAATAATATAAGCTTCCACCTAAAGAAACTAGAAATAGAAGAGTAAAATAAACCCAAAGCAAGCAGAAGAGAGGAAACAGGAAAAGCAAAAATCAATGAAATTGGACTTCCCTGGTGGCACAGTGGTTAAGAATCTGCCTGCCAATGCAGGGGACACAGGTTCAAGCCCTGGTCCGGGAAGATCCCACATGCCGTGGAGCAACTAAGCCCGTGCACCACAACTACTGAGCCTGTGCTCTAGAGCCCGTGAGCCGCAACTACTGAGCCCACATGCCACAACTACTGAAGCCCGCATGCCGCAACTACTGAAGCCCGCATGCTGCAACTACTGAAGCCCATGCGCCTAGAGCCCATGCTCCGCAACAAGACACCACAATGAGAAGCCCACACACTGCAACAAAGGGTAGCCCCTGCTCGCCGTGACTAGAGAAAGCCCACACGCAGCAACAAAGACCCAACACAGCCAAAAATAAATAAATATTTCTAAAAAATCAATGAAACTGAAAACAAAAACCCAGTAGAGAACATCAATGAAACCAAAAGATGGTTCTTTCAAAACATCAATAAAATTTATAAAACTCTAGCAAAAATGAAAAAGAGAGAGAAGACACAAATAACTGCTGTGAGGAATGAAACAGAGGAAGTAAGTATACACTCTCCAGACATTAAAAGGTCAAAAAGGAAATATCATGAACAAGTCTCTGCTCACAGAGACTTCAATAACTTTGATAAAATGAACTAATTCCTAAAACATCACGAACTACTCAAATTCACCCAAGATAAAAGAGATAACCTGAATAGTTCCAACTGATATCTCTCATTAACATAAATGCAAAAAATCTCAGCAAATTGAGTCTATTGATGTATAAAACAAATAATACACCACACCAAATGGATTTTCCAGGAATGTAAGGTTGATTCAATATTTGAAAATAAATCAACATAATCTATTCTACTAATAGTCTAAAGAAGAAAAAATATGTGATCATATCAATTGTTGTAGAAAAAGCATTTGACAAAATTCAATGTCCATTCATGATAAAAAAAACTCTCAGAAAATTAGGAATCTAAGGGAACGTCCTCAACTTGATACAAGGCATCTACAAAAAATCTATAGGTAACATAATGGCAAAAGACTGAATGTCTTCCCCCTAAGATTGAGAACAAGGCAAGAATATCTGCTCTCTCTTCTCCTATTAAACATCATAATGAAAGTCCTAGCCAGTGCAAAAAGGGGGGAAAAAAAGAAAGCAAGAAAAAGCATACCAGTTAGATTAGAAAGAAAAAAACCCAAATTAACCCTATTTGCAGATGACATGATTGATTGTCCATGTAGATAATTCCAAAGAATATACAAAAAATCTTCTATGGGCTTCCCTGGTGGCGCAGTGGTTGAGAGTACGCCTGCCGATGCAGGGGACATGGGTTCGTGCCCCCGTCTGGGAAGATCCCACATGCCGCGGAGCGGCTAGGCCTGTGAGCCATGGCCGCTGAGCCTGCGCGTCCGAAGCCTGTGCTCCGCAACGGGAGAGGCCACAACAGTGAGAGGCCCGCGTACCGCAAAAAAAAAAACAAAAAAAAAAACTTCTAATAAGTGAGCGTAGCAAGGTCACAGGATACCAAGTCAACACACAAAAATCAATCACATTTCTACAGATCAGCAATGTACAACTGGAGACCAAAATTTTAAAAACAATACTAATTACAATCACTCACCCCATAAATGAAATAGGGAAAATAGGTTAAAAATACAAAATAAATATAAATAATGATAATATAAAATAAAAATATAAAAATAAGTAGGTAAAAAAATCTAACAAAACATGCATATAATCTGTTTACTGAAAACTACAAAATGCTGCTGAAAGAAGTCACAGAAATCACATAAGTGATGAGACACACTGTGTTCATGGATTGGAAGATGCAACATCATAAAGATGTCAATTATCTTCAAAATGATTTACAGATTTAACATAATTCCAATAAAAATCCCAGGACAATTTTTTCATAGATACAGACACACTGATTATAAAACTTAATGGTTTTATAATCAGGCAAAGGCAAAGAATATAGATTAGGTAAAAAAATAAAGTGGGAGAAATCAGTCTATCTAATTTCAAGACTTATTATATAGCTATAATAATCAAGAATGTGTGGTGTTAGAGGAAAGATAAACACACAGATCAATGGAGCAAAACAGAGAACCCAGAAATAGATCCACATAAATATGATGAGCTGATTTTCACAAATGTGCAAAAGCAATTCAATGGAGAAAGTTTAATTTTTTTCAACAAATGGTGCTAGAATAATTGGACATCCATCCACCCAAAAAATGAACTTTGACCTAAACCTTATTTCTTATACAAAAATTAACTCAAAATGGAGCATAGATTTAAATGTAAGATGTAAAACTATAAAACTTCTAGAAAAAAACAAGAGAAAGTCCTTATGGCCTGGACTTAGGCAAAGAGTTCTTAGGCATGATACCAATAGCATGATCCATAAAAGAAAACACTGAAAACTATACTTTTTAATAAAAAAAGTTTTGCTCTGTAAGAGATATTGTCAAATAAAAAGAGAAACTACAGATCTGCAAATCACATTTCTAACAAAGGACATCCAGAATATATAAAGAACTCTCAAAATATAGCAGTAAGAAAACAAACAACTCAAATTAATGAAAAACCTGATCAAATACTTCACCACAGAGGTTATACTGATGGCAAATAAGCACATAAAAAGATGTTTAACACCATTTTCAGTTAGGGAAACAGAAATTAAAACCACACTGAGGGACTTCCCTGGTGGTCCAGTGGTAATGAATCTGCCTTACAATGTGGGGGATGCAGGTTTGATCCCTGGTTGGGGGACTAAGATTCTGCATACTGCTGGGCAACTAAGCCCACACGCCACAACTACTGAGTTTACGCACCTCAACTAGAAAGCCTGTGTGCCCCAAGCTACAGAGCCCACGTGCTCTGGAGCCCATTCACCACAGCTAGAGAGAAGCCGTCACACCACAGTGAAGATCCCGCATGCCTCAACAAAGATCCCGCGTGCCCCAACTAAGACCCGACGCAGCCCCAAACAAAACAAAACAAAACAAAAACCCACAATAAAATACAACTACACACCAATCAGAATCACTTACATAACAAATATTGTCAATATCAAGTGCTGGTAAGGATCTGGAGTATCGGGAACCGTTATACTTTGCTGGCAGGAATGAAAATGGCGCTGCCTCTCTGGAAATCAGCTTGGCAGTCATTTACAAGCACACACTTTCCATATGGCCCAGAAATCCCATGCCTGGTTATTTACCCAAATGAAATGAAACCTATTATATTCATATAACAACTTTTATGCAGATGTTTAGAGCAACTTTATTCACAATTGCCAAAAGCTGGAAATAACCCAATATCCTTCAGCTAGTGCATGGATAAACAAACTCTGGTACCTCCGTAAAGTGGAATACTCCTCAGCAGTAAAAGCGAACAAAGTGTTGATACACACAGCAGCATGAATGAATCTCAAATGCATTAGGTAAATGAAAGAATCCAGACTCAAGAGGCCACGTAATGTATGACTCCAATTATATGACATTCTGGAAAAGATAAAATTATAGAATATCACAGGGAAGGAGGATATATCAGAGGCTGCCAGAGGCTGGGGGTTAAGGGAGAGGTTGACTCCAAACGGGACAGGATGAGGAGATTTTTTGTGGTGACAGAATTGTTCTATATCTTGACTGTGGTAGTGGTGACATGACTATCTATTTGCCAAAATTCATGGACTGGACATCAAAAAAAAAAAAAAGGCAAAGTGTACTGTATATAAATTAGAAAAAATAAAAATAAAATAAAACTTAGAATAATTGCCTCTAGGGAAAGAGGGAAAGGAGGGGATAAAAGGGAAAAAATAAATAAACAAGAGATGGGTTTGAAGTGGGTCAAGACTGATATTGTCTAGAGAAGTTAGTAAAGAGTCAATTAACTTAATCCTCTGCCCCTGGGGGCCAAAAATAAAATAAGACAAAAATCCCAAACCAGCTGCTATTTCTTTCATCGAAAATCCAGAAAACAAAACTCCGTTGACCCTACTTTCCCCTCAAGCTAGTGCCTTTTTCTGTCCTTTAACTCACTGTCTTCACTTCCTCTCCTCCTAGTCTCCCTTGATCTTACTTCTATGGGGCATCTGCCGCACCGCGCCACGCAAACTGCTTTTCTAAGATCACCAGTGATCTCCATATTGCTAATCCAGTGATCAGTACAGTCTTCGTGATTCCTAAATCATACAAGGACAACACAAGAATGAAAAGTAGTGACAACATGGATGAACTTTGAGGATATTATGCTAAGCGAAGTAAGTCAGACATAGAAAGACAAATACTGTATGATCTCACTTATATGTGGAATCTAAAAAAAAGCCAAACTCAAAGAAACAGAGAGTAGATTGGTGGTTGCCGGGAGATGGTGGTGGTGGGGGTGCGGTGGGGATTGAGGGATGGGGAGATGTTGGTCAAAGGGTACAAGAATAAGTTCTGGGGCTTCCCTGGTGGCTCAGCAGTTAAGAATCCGCCTGCCGAGGCAGGGAACATGGGTTCGAGCCCTGGTCCGGGAAGATCCCACATGCCACGGAGAAGCTAAGCCCGTGTGCCACAACTACTGAGCCTGTGCTCTAGAGCCCGCGAGCCACAACTACCGAGCCCATGTGCCACAACTACTGCAGCCCGTGTGCCTAGTGCCCATGCTCCGTAACAAGGGAAGCCACTGCTCGCCGCAACTAGAGAAAGCCCGCGTGCAGCAACGAAGACCCAACGCAGCCAAAAATAAATAGATAAATAAATTTAAAGAAAAAAAAATGTAACTATCCAAAAAAAAAAAAGAATAAGTTCTGGGGATCTGATGTACAGCATGGGGATTACAGTTAGCAAAACTGTATTGTATACTTGAAAGTTGCTAGGGGAGCAGATCTTAATTGCTCTCACCACAATAACAACAAAAATGGTAATTATGTGAGGTGATGGATGTATCAGCTAACTGTATTGGGGTGATCATTGCATAAATGTACACAATGCTACGTGTTAATTATATCTCAATACAGCCGGAAAAACAAACAAACAAACAAAAAGAAAATTATGTGCCCATTTCACTTTTGAACATAGATGCAAAATCTTAAACCAAATGTCAGGTAACTGAATCCAACTGTATTTTTCTTTTAAAGTACACCAGGATCAAGAAGGTTTTATTTGTAAGAGTATACGGAGAGAAAATCATATGAAAATCCTAATACAGAAAAGGCATTTGATAAACATCCACATCTATTTATAATTAAATAAATAGACAAAAATTCTTAGCAAGCTAAGAATCAAAGAGAACTTTATGAACTTGATGCAGCTTATATTTGCAAACCATATATTTATTTACAGATGATATTAGGTTTAATGGTAAAGGCTCAGACACATTTTCTTTAAAATTTGGGACAAGCCAAGGTTGGTCACAGTCACCACTAATTGATGTCTGGCCAATGCTCTAAGGAAATCTTTTTTTTTTTTTTTTTTTTTTCTTTTTGCGGTATGCGGGCCTCTCACTGTTGTGGCCTCTCCCGTTGCGGAGCACAGGCTCCGGATGCGCAGGCCCAGCGGCCATGGCTCACGGGCCCAGCCGCTCCGCGGCATATGGGATCCTCCCAGACCGGGGCACAAACCCGTATCCCCTGCATCGGCAGGCGGACTCTCAACCACTGCGCCACCAGGGAGGCCCTAAGGAAATCTTGAAAAAGGCAAAAAAAAAAAAAAAAAAAAACAACAACCCCCCAAAACAACAACAAAAAAACCCCAAACAGTGTAAGAGTTGGGAAGTATAAGATAAAACTAACACTATTTATAGATGGTATGGTCCCTACAGTGACAAAAAGAATCAATATACCTGAGAGTTCAGTAAGGTTGCCAGATGCAAGATTAATTTATGAAAATCAATAGCAATTTTCTACACCAGTAAAAACCACCTAAAAAATATAATAAAAAAGATAACATTCATAAGAGCAATAAAAATGAAAAGTATCTAAGTATTAAGCAAAACTCGAAGGACTGCTATATAGAAAGATAATCTGAATAAATGAGACATTCTATTTTAGATAGGACCATAAAAACATTATAAAAGATGTTATTTCTCCTGTAATAAAATGTAAATTCAACACCATCTCAATCAAAAATCCAGTTGGATTTTTTGAAGACCTTGGTAAATTTACTCTGAAATGTGTAACGAGGAATTTAAAAATCCATAAAAATCTAGAAAGGAAGAGTAAAGAGGGAGTTTTCCCTATTAGATACTAACACATATTCATAATCACTGTAATAAAAATTGTGAGGCTGGTACAAGAATGGACGACAACTCCATCCTGTGGGGGCTCATGCCGAAACCCTGGGCATAGACCTTCCTCCCAACCCTCAATCCCCACGCAAACCCTGCCAGCGCTACCCTCAACCTGCACCTGCCTCTGAGCCCCTCTGGCACCTCCACTGCCCCCACCAGGCTCCAGAGCTCCATCATCCCTCCCGGCTTCTCTCCCTGCTTCTGCCCTGGATCCCATCGGTCTATTTTTGAAATCGTGCTGGAGGAAGCTGCTGAAGACATATCCTCAGGTACCCCTCCGTGCAACAACCTCCTGCACCAAAGTCCTTAAATGGCCGGTAAATGTGCTCCCCCGCCCCCAGCTCTGACCTCATCTCCCAGGTCCCTCCCTTTGCCCCCGCCCCCCCCCCCCCCCCCCGCCTTCAGCCACGCTGGCCCCTCTGGCCCCTCAAGCCCACCAGGCACACTCCCTTGCTCTTCTCTCTGGCTCGAATGCTCTTCCCTTGGAGCCCACATTTCCTTCAGGCCTCTGATCAATCATAACCTCCTCAGGGGTGTCACACACACCCCGCGTTCCTATCTATCCCTCGTCTCTGTTTTACTTTCTTCATTTGGCCATGACTCCCTGGCATAGGCATAGTTCTCTGTTTACTGGTGCGACGGAGAGAATTGTGTCCCTCTCTCCCTGACACATATGTTTAAGCCCTAACCGCCAATGTGATGAGGTCTTTAGGAGGTAATTAAGGTTAAATGAGGTCATAAAGGTGGGGTCCTAATCCAATAGGTGATGGTGACCTTATAAGAAGAAGAAGAGTGATTTCCCCCTCCAACATGAGGGGGAGGAAAGGCCACGTGAGGACACAGCAAGAAGGTGGCCGTCTGCACACCAAGAAGAGAGGCCTCACCAGAAGCCAACACTGCTGGCACCTTGATCGGGGACTTCCGGTCTCCAGAATTGTGAGAAAATAAATTTCTGTTGTTTAAGGCCCCTGGTCCGTGCTATTCTGTTATAGCAGCCCGAGCAGAACAAGACAACTGGCTCTCCTGCCTGCCCTCTGCTGCACCCAACCCTGGAACAGTACCTGTATGTGGGGCACGCTCTGTAGCACATGCTGGATGGGCGGATCTCCCATGGCTATGTTTGCTTGGGTGGGTTCATGGATTATTGCCTTGGGTGTCCATTTTAACGTCTCTAGTCCAGGCTTACCTCCTGAAGCAACATGCCGTGTGGTTCACACCTGTTGGGCAGGGAGTGGGTGGGGAATCAGAGAGAAAGGTGATACTCCGAGACTCAGGTGCAATGACAGCACGGTCAAAGGGCACCCTGGGCAGAGGGTCCAAGGTGAGCCAAGGGATATATGGGCACGGGAGCCACGGAAGGGCCAGAGCGGAGGAAGGGCTTGTCTGATCTTCATTCCAGAGTGGCCACTCTGGCCTTGGGTGTCAAATGAGGTGACAGAGAAGAGAGACTGGCAGAAGGTGTCAAGAAGGAAGAAGCCACTACCCCTGGCTACCAAGTGGACCAGGGCTTGGCGGGCAGAGCCCAGGATGACCTCATGTTTCTGACCTGGGAGACTAAGTGACTGCTGGTGCCTTCCACCAAGACGCGGGTGTTGATTACCCAGAACTGGAAGATAAGGCAGGAAGATCGCCGAGGGCTTTACAACGTCACACTAGAACACTTGCTTTAGGAAACTCTGCTTGACTCATGTTCTATCCATCAGAGCCCAGGTGCTGCGAAGCTAGATGTCAACCAGACTGATAGGTTGCAAATGACTTGTGTCCACTAGGGACGGAATGATGTCCATCCTTGGAAAATATGGCCCTTAACGTTACTGGCTATTAATTTGCCCTTTGGGACATCAACCAGTTTTGATTCCTATGTAGCATCAGTTTCTGAAACAGCTTTGCTCTCCTGCTTTTCCCTAAACAAGTGAGCGTCAAGTTTTTAACTTTGACACTTGCACTTGGGCTGGCAGAATACAAGAGGCAGAGGAAATCCCCCGTTTCTTGGCTCGGGAAACAGCTACCAGTTCTCTACGCCCACCCGACTCCCGGGCTCTGTGGACCCTTCCCCATCCTCCTTCCTGAGGAGCTGGCTGCCCCGTCCTCCAGAAGCCCGATTCCACAGCATCCTGCCCAGCCCGCTGGCCTCACGCTGGGCTCTGTGGGGTCGTCTCAGGAGCAGGGGGCCCGGTTCCTTCCTGACGCCCGTAGCGTCAGGCCAGGTGCCAGGGACCCTACCTGCTCCCAGGGGCGCTGGAGGCCTCTCCTGCCTCTTGCACAGGAGCAATCCACAGGTTCCTCCCTCTTTGGTTAGTTTCAGTGGAGACGCAGCCAGATCTCTTAGGAGCTGCCCAAGACATCACACCCTCCTTCTGCAGTTACAGGTGCACCGGCGATGAATGGACCTAAACAGCCACCTGCACGGCTTTCCTCAACACGCTGAGGAGCCTTGTTTGGCAAAACTGTGAAGTCAACCTGCCTCTGTCATCTCCCTGTGCTCAGCCCTCCCCTCCCCTCTCTAGGGGCTAGTCCGGGGCCATCCCCTCCCCATTAAGTAGTATTCATTGATAACCAGAGGGTCAGCAATACAGATTTCACCTCTCTATCAGACAAGCATTTTGTCAAAGGAGTGAAAGCATGAGGCTTGAAGAGAACTGTTTTAAGGCTAAACGTCTCAAGGTCGTACCATAGCCTGATAGGTTACAAACCAGGCTTTCTTCCCACTGTGTAAAAGTCTCAGTCCCTGTTCCCGTCCCCCACTCCACGCAGCCCCCTCTGCGCAGGACCCACCTGCAGGGGCCTGGGAAAGGTGGCTCCGAGTCTTTCATTCTCTGAGCTAAGGGCACCAGGTACTGGGTGAGGGGCTCTTTTCACCTGCCCCCGTGCAGGAGCCTTCCCACAACCCTGGCTGCCCCGACACCTCTACGAGGCTTCCCACTAGGCTGCTTCTCCTGCCAGCCAGCACCCAGCTTTGCTTCCCTTGGCAGCAAAACTCCAAGCTGCTGTCCACACTCAATGGCTCCAGTACCCCTTGAACCCAGCTGCTGGTCAGCATGCCCTCGGTGGGCTGCGGTGCATTCCTGCAGCCTGCAGTGAATGGGCAAATCCAGCCAAAGACTTAGCACATGTAGGAACCAGGGGTGGGGGCACTGGCACAGCCAACAGGCAGACCAGCCCCAGATCAGGGTGCCAGCGAGGCGGGGGCACCAGGCTTTGTTGTGATCGAATTTGAGAATTCACAAGACATCCATGTGGTCATCAAGGGGAAAGCTCAGGGACTTCCTTACACCAAGGCTGGGTTACAACATGAAGCTTAATTTGATTTACCAATGGGAGGCTCTATAGTCCCTGCATTCTTGGGGCCTCTGAGTCCTCCATGTGGTCCCCACACTAGTGACCTAACATCATACCCCTCCTTAGTGAGTGTGGGTTGAGGAAGAAGGCTGCGGTGACTTTGCATG
This sequence comes from Mesoplodon mirus, assembly GCF_964341445.2. NCBI lineage: Eukaryota > Metazoa > Chordata > Mammalia > Artiodactyla > Ziphiidae > Mesoplodon > Mesoplodon mirus. The sequence goes on along the minus strand of NC_138990.1, from coordinate 14,605,748 downwards.
ATCCAAATTAAGCCTCTGGGGACCAGGAGGGAAGACGGTCCTAACACTTCCCCAGGGAACCAGCCTCTTAGGGATACAAGAGCTCGGCTCCCAAGAGCCACAGATGAGCCTGGAATTGCCCACAGGTGCCTCTGGCTGATGGTTCATGAGGGCTCAGAGAATAGGAGGCTAGGCCTCCAGCACACAGTGAAACGGGCCCCCACCCGCCCTACTGTGGGTGAGAGGCGCTTTTTGGTCTACGCCAATGCATGGGCCTGGCGTGGACTCTCTGGGCTGCTCCAGACGCCGTTGCAAGGCTCCCCTGAGGCTGCGGCATCTCCTCTTGACGCCTCCAGCCATGGCCATCTTGGTTCACATTCCCCGGCTCCGGCCCCTCTTGAACTCAGCTGGCGGATCTCATCCCTCACTCTCTGCTGGTCAAGTGACACCTAGATCTTGGGGTCCCACAGAGAAGCCCCAGGGACTGCCGTGGGGTAATGGGAGGCCTGTGGAGCAAGACTCCCTTCTCAATCTGAGCAGCGCCCTTTCTATGTGTCGGGGGTACAGGCTTCTAAGTAAGGCTTCTTTTGAGGTTCCATCAAGCTGCTTTGAAACCTCTGACTGTGTCTAGATGTGCAACCACCGAGGCACTGACTGGGGGAGGTGGGGAGGGGGCCTTGCCTAAGTCCCCCAGCCCACAGCAACATCAGGCCTGGGCTCCAGCCCACCTCCCTGTCTTGCAGAAGCCACCCACACAGAGCCTGCCTCTCTCCTTCCCTGTCCCAGGCCCGGGGGCCCAGGAGCCAGGACCTTACAGAGCACACAGTGAAGGACACCCACCGTGGTGAAGTGCCTGTCAAGTGCACCCTCCTCTCCCGAATTTGGGCTAGGACATTTTTGGTAAGAAATGACGAGAGCTAACACGTACAGCACTTACTCCACGCCAGGCCCTGCTTTTATGAGCTTTGCGCACATTCACGCAGCTCTACGAGGGAGACTTTTCCCACTTGGGATATGAACCCAGACAGCTGCCTCCACTTTGGACTCCTGACACCTGTACTGTAGGAGGCTGGGACACAGAGCTGTGTGCAAAGCCGCCCTAGCCGTGCAGAGTTGGAGATGCATCCAGGACGGGTGCGCCAGAGTTCGAAAAGGTACTAGCTCTGCCACTCCCTGAGCCTCAGTTTCCTCATCTGTAAAGTGGGCCTGCCGTTGAGGACAAAATTATGATGTGTATAAAGTGCCTAGTGCAGACAGCGCTCACTAGATGCCAGCTACTGTCATTGTCATTAGCATCCCAGATCTGGAAACTCTGCCCAGGGGCTGCAGAAGTCGTGAGGGACTTGCAATTTACCAAGAGTGGTGGACCCCGCCAAGGAGAAGGGAATCCAGGATGCTCAGAACATCACCACGCCCTCAGCAAAGGTAGCAGAGGGTGTTGGGGGGAAGAAGAGCAGGAGAAGGAGTAGGAACAACAGCAGACCCGTGGGCCTGCTCCAAGCCAAGAGCCGGCTGTGGACCCACCGGGCTCCCAGGTCACCTTTGCAAGCCCAGGTCCCCATGGGCAGCTGTGCAGAGGGCAGCTGCAGAGGGCTGGGGCCGCCACTCAGAGGGAGCAACAGGGTGGTGGGCCAGGCTGTGCGTATCTCTGCCGTGGGCACTACTCTCTCTTGCTCTGCCCTCTATACCTACCTGTACTCAGGCCCTCACAATCCAGCCTCCTTGACGCCACCCCAGCCAGAGGGACCCTTCCCTCAGAGGGCACCTCCCAGGGCTGCCCTAAAGGGAGGGTCAAGATCCTGCATTGCTTGCATTCCTGGCAGCGTCACACTACCTGGCATACAATGGGTGCCCAACAACTGTGGCTGAAAATGGCATATGGTTTACACAGACTCAACACCCGCTGTTTGCCAGGCAGTGCTGGGCACACTCTGGGGCCACAAGTTCATGGACACAAGACCGTGCCACCCTTGGAGGGCTCACATTTGGTGAGGACAGGGACATAGAAAATTTCAGGACAGTGAGAAAATTTCAGGACGGTGTCGTCTAATACAACCTGAGGGTCAGGGATCCAGAAGGGTCAGGGCAAGTTCCCAGGGGAGATGGTGCCTCTAATCCAACCGCCCACTTACAGACAAGGAAGCAGAGCTCAGACAGGAAAAGTGATTTTCCCAAGTTAATGACAGCACGTCAGGGACCACATCAGAGCTGAAAGGTGGTTCTCCAAGCCCCGGGTCAGAATTCCTTCTAGAGCAAGGATGCTCATCCTCACCACTGACATTGGGCCTGACCATTCTTTATGGTGAGGGCTGCCTGTGCCTTGCAGGGTGTTTAGTAGCATCCCTGGCCTCTGCCCACTAGATGCCAGTGGTACCCTCCCTATCAACCGTGACATCCAAAATGCCTCCAGACTTTACCAAATGTCCACTGAGGAGCCAAACTGCCCTCGGTCTAGAACTTGGGAAATCTGAACCGAGATAAGACAGGCGGCAGCCAAAGTCAAGCCCTGGGCCACAGACGTGGACCAACAAGTCTGGTGTCAGGGCTGGGCCAGCCTTGCAAACAGGCACCAGGCTTACCAGCCCAGGCTCACTTTTTACCAGTGTGCCCGCACTTCTGAGATCCCTTGGGTTTGAGTCTCACTTGTAACTTTTTCAAAGTGCGTCAGCTCACCACACCCCTGTGAGGTGTGTAAGAGAAAATATTCTGTTATTATCCTCATTCTACAGATGAGGAAATGGAGGTTCCAGAAGCTTAGAGGCACCAAAGTCACCCAGTGAGCTAGTGGCCAACCCCGGCTGGAACTCCCCCCGATGGAGCCGCCCCAAGACAGAGACTGACAGGGCGGAGAGAGGAAGGTCCTTCAACTTCATCTACTTCTGGAAGCCTGCGTTCCTAGAACTCAAATCCATTAGTTCCTAACAATCCCCAGGGGCACCATAACTCTGGTCTCTTACAGATGAGAACTACGGGGGCTCAGAGAGGACAAGGGCACATCCAGCTGCACACGAGAAGGCCTGGAGGGGAGCTGGGCACTAGCCCCCTTCCCTCAGTGCCGGCTCACCTCCAGGCTGGGGCCGAAGGGTCTGGGCCACTCCCAGTCCATGACCACCCCTTAGACACTGCCTGACCAATGGGTCCTTCCAGGCACTTAGCGGGCACCACTCCCCAGCAACATGGAACATCTGGTACTTATAACTCCCTCCCTCTGACGCAGGCAGGGGAGGCCTGTCTGAGTGAGAAATGTTTTCATCTGTGAATCAGTTCTTCTATTAAGAGTAATCATTCTATCGCTAATTATTGGTGATAGCAATGGTTCACAACGTTTGTGCATTTATTACACACCACGAACAATCCTGGGGGCCACTAAAGCCCTACTGACTAAAGTGTGCCGCAGCTCCAGGGGGCAGGAATTATTGGCCCCACTTTACAGATAGTCAAGCTGAGTTTCAGACAGGTTAAGGAGCTTTACGGCCAGTATGTGTGGGTGACAGGATCCCAACTCAGACCTGGTTGGCTCTAAGGCTCTGTGCTTCTCCCACCGCATCGAGACCCCAGAACTCCAAGGGGCACAAATGGGCAAATATACCAGAAAAGACAAACTCATTAGAGCCCGAAGTGGGTTTTTTAGCAAGTTGAATAAACCATCTGTAGTCTTGCACATCCGACCCACCCTGTAAAGAAATCCCTTCTCCTTAGAAATCACAAAGGTAAACTTCAGGCTGCCAGACCTGTGAGCATGTTGGGCTCGGTTAAGAAGGGTTTGTATACTAAGTAGAGTGAGATCGGCTGCTGCTCCCGGCCTCTGGTGGTCCCAGGAGGGCCCAGGAAATGGGGAAAGGGCAACATAGTGGCCTTGGTTTCCCGAGTACCAACCACCCCACTGCAGTCTCCAGATGGGGAAAGGATAGGGGATAGTGGGCACGCTAGTGCCCCCAGGAAGCATGGGTCCTCATGGCACAGCAGTGTGGGATGCCCACCTACCCCTACCTGTATTGCCTATGGAGTCGCCTGTCATAGATTCCTCCTGCCAGGGTCAGCATCCATCCAGCCAAGTGCAGGCCCAGTTTGGGCAATTTTCTTCCCCAACTAAAATGTAAAGTTCAAGGTGGCACTTCTCAGAGCCACCTTGAGCAAGTCCCTTCTCTCTGGGCCTCCTGAACTCACCTAGAAAAGGTGTGATGCTGCCCAGTGGCTTCTGAAGGGCACATGGCCGTGGACTTCAGGCAAAGAGCCAGCCCTGGGCTCTGAATGGAGCCGGGCCTTGCTTCCTGGCCCTGGGCCCCTTCCTGCCCTCAGCAGCCATTTGCAGGGGGTTGGGGCGCATCCCTAGGCCAGAGAGAGGGGCTGCGGGGTAGTCCAGCTGGCAAGGACAGGCTCCTCCTCCTCCCCTCTCTGGGCCTCTGGGTCTCAGTCCCAGGAGCTGGAGCCTGGCAAGGTCAGCAGAGTGCTGAGGCAGGCAGGATGCCCATCCTCCTCTGAGAGGACAGCAGGGGCACACAGGTGACAGGAACAGGACTGGCTGGCCCCTTCCCCACAGTGCAGAGGTTCAGGGCGCAGAGGATAAGTTACAGCCCTGGTGGGTCAAGGTCCCCTTCACAATGGGTGTGCCCTGGAGGGGCTCCTTCTAACCTGCCCAGAAGTGGGAGGGAGGTGCCTAGGGTTGGGAAGCAACTCTAAGGGTCCCTGTCACGGGTCCCAGGGAGGCCATTAGTGTCTGATTTAAGGGTAGGTCTGTCTCCTCAGTTAATATTTTATTGGGACCGAAACGTGGCGCCTGAGGGTTTGGTTACCTATCCCCGAGCCTTGCCTGGGGAAGGGGACTGTGGGCTAAGAGTCGAAGGAACGGCCCATCACTCAGCAGAGGTTTTATGTTACTCGCTGCTGCAGCCTGACGCCCTGGGCTGAGGGTCCTTCCTGTTATCTTCACCCTGTGCCACCCCCCACCACCGGGCGGCCAAGCCGGCCGTGCTCACTGGGGGCGGCTAAGACCGGCGGGCCTAGGACAGCCAGGGGTGCCCTCTCAAGGTGTCACCGGGCATCTCACTCACACCCACCCCAAGCGCCGCGGCTCCATCCCCTCTGGGACTCTTCGGAGTCCGAGCCTTCTCTGCCCCCTTAGTCCCAGGCCAGCCCTCCGGAGCCGGGAGGGGGCGGCGGCCGAGGCGGGCAGGGCCGCTCCTCGCCGCACCCGGGAACCCGCACCCCGGAGCGCAAGTGCTGCTCGCTCCCCTCTGACCGCTGGCCCCCGGCGCAGGGCAGCGGAGGGGCGGGCGGCCGTGCGTTACCTTCCATGGACATGGGCTCCAGGATGCCGAACTGCTTGAGGACGGCGATGAACAGCAGTACCACCACGGCCATGGCGCACAGCTCCATGCCCTGGATGCCCATGGCGGCCCGGGCTACCTGGGGCCGGGGCGTGCCCCTCGCCCGCGCGCTGCCTCTGGAGGCACCGGGGCGGGTGCAGCCTGCCCGGCCTCTAGGGGAGACCGCGGCTCACATGCCCCAGGCAGGCGGGGCTGCGGGTGTCGGCGGGGCCGGGGCCCCGCGGAGGGTGGCGGCGGCGGCGAGCTGGGACCGGCCAGGAGGTTGGACCCCGCGCGGCGGCCGAGCAGAGCGCAACTTTCCGAGTCAGCCGGCAAACTTCGAGGCGCGGCGGCGGCGGCGCGGAGCGCAGCTCGGGCGGCCGGCGCGGGCCAGAGGTGCCTCCATGCCCGGCGCGGGCGCCGCGCGTCTTTCGCCCCCTCTCCAGCCTCACGGGCTCCGGGGCGCGGGGGCGCGGCGGCTGCGGGGGTCCCGGGCGCTCCCGGGCACTCCCGGCCGCCCCAGCCTCCATCACGGCTCCCGGCGCGCTTATTGGCCTAGGCGCGGCGACCACCCGGGGAGGAGTCCCCTGCGGCCCCCCCGCGCCAGCCCGAGAAGGGGCGGAGGGAGGCGGCCCCGCCCCGCACGGGCCAGCCCCCACACGGAGTCTGGCTCCGAGCCACCGCTACCCCGCCAGCCCCCGGGAGGCCGCGTAGCCGGCGGTTTCACCGAACCGCCCGTGCAGGGTGGGGCCGAGTGGCTGGGCAGGGGGCCGGGGCCGGAGAGGAAGGGAGCCGCAGCGCCGCTCCCAGTGGGGAGTCGGGGCTCCCCTCTCCTGGCGGAGGAGCACTGAGCCTGGCCACCGCCAATCTCCGCCCGGCGGCCCAGCGCAGAGCTGGCCTTCGGAGGATCCGGGAGGTCCTCTCGCCCCAGGGTATTTCCCACAACCATCAGCCCACGGCCGGAGATTGAACTTGGCCCGGGTCTGGCCCCCGCTGAAAATGGAAAAGTTGGTATCCAAAGTTCTCCAGTTCTGGAAACCCGCATGCGCTCGAGGCTTTAGGAGGGAGTTGGGCTTTGGCATTAGAGTCTATGGAGCTGAGTTCAAATTCTGACTTTGCTGCGTGACCTTGGTCGAGTCACGGACTTGCCGCCGCCGCCTCCTCCTCCTCCCCAAAGAGGGGCTGGTGCCTGCCTTTCCGGCTGTGGGAAAGAGCTGAGCGGATGCCAAGTGCTACGCGCGGGCAGCGCAAGGGAGTGCTAAACCGTCTGTGGATCGATTTCTTCCAGCCCGGGGACACTGGGTAGAAAAGGAAAGCCGCGGAAAGGAAGGAGAAAGGAAGGGGAGAGGAGGGGGCGTGGCAGGGCGGAGCCCGGAATCCTCCAAGCCCCCAAACTCCGGGACTTGAGGGCCGGAGCCGTGACTCTCTGCTGCCCTCCAGCGGGCGCTCCGCACCGCGGTGTCCTCACCAGCCCAAGACTCCAAGCGCTGGAAGCGTGCGCTGCTGTGAACACCAAGTTCTCCTTTTCTCTGTTGTCTTAGCGGAGGGGGAAATCCAGCCCCGTACCACGCTTGTGAGCGTTAACCCTGTTTGGACCTGGGGCCTGAACAATGGCAGCTTCCATTTATGGAGCCTCTGCTACCCACTCTGTCATTCATTCAACAAATACTGAGAGTGTACTGCGTCCCAGGCGCAGGGGACAGTTCCCAGGGTAGGGCAGGGCGGGGCGGGAAACCGCCGCGCGCGCCGCTGAGGGCCCCGCAGAAGCTGCAAGCGAGCCAAACCTTTAGCTTTACTTGTAATCCTTAAGGGCTCCCCCAGTGGGCATTCCTCTTCCCCCATTTTACAGGTGAGAAAACCGAGACCTAGAGGGTGGATTATGGAAGGGGATATAGGTGCAGCCCAGGCCTGCTGGATTGCAGAGCAGATGCTGTCCCAGGGAACCGCACTGCTCCTGGTGGACGCTGAAGCAGAGAGAGGCTGTGACGTCTCCTTCCGCCTGTGCAGTTCAACCTCACTATTTAACACACCTGGTTAAAAGACTGAGTTATTGGAGATATTTTTAAAGAACTGTAAATGCACAGCTTTCAGTTCCATTTAAGTGGGCATGTGGTGAGTCTCCACCAAAGGCAAGAGGTCTAAGTAGAGATGCTAACGACTGCAGGAGAATGTGGTTCTGTTAGAGCCCATGAGTTGCTTGTGTGTAAAAGTCTAGAAAGGTTAAAAAGCCTCCTGCCATCTAATTTACACACTTAAGTGCTGAGCAAAATCTAGCCTGTGTCGCAGCTAGTTCCCACCAATCCTCGCTCAACAGCCTGGTTAAGAGCCCAGCAATACGAAACCTTCCTAAGCCTGTTCCTCATCCATAAGATGGGGGTGATAATCCAACCTCTCCAGGGGCTTGTAAAGGATTGAATAAGACAAGGACTGGCATGTGTCGCAGGCTCCGATGGCCCCTGTTCTTGGAGCAGGGTGTGTACAGGGTGCCAGACCTAAGACAGGTGGGGCAGAGAAGACAGCAAGCAAAGGAAGCCATCTGTGTGGGGGGGGGGCGGGGGGCAGGTCCTCCTGAGCTGCCCCAGCCCTGCTCCCTGCCTCAGTTTCCCCTGGTGCTCCCGAGCATCTCCCCTGTGAAAGCTTCAGTGACTGCCCATAAACAGTGAGCTAGAAACGAGACATCGATCTCTGGCTCTGCGGTGTAAAATATTAACGACGCCTAAGTGGATACCAGGGCTGAGAGCAGAATGTCCGCTTGGCATTAGCAGCCCGGGCCAGGGGCCTAATGGATGGGAAGCTGATTCCCCTGCTCGTTCACTAGCCCGGGGCCTGCCAGCTCTGGGGCCAACCTAGGTCCACTGAGGCTGTGCTGGCAGCCCTGTCACACCTCCTCTTGCCCAGGACCTGGAGAGGGGAGCTGGCAGACAATCCCCCAAGTCCCATACCTCCTCCCCACACCCATGAAGTGCCAGGCCAGGCCTTTCCCAGCTGCCTCTAGCTCCCCCCAGGGGGGCATTTGCCCTGGCATGCACTCACCCCTCCCCCACCCCCCAAAGGCAAGCTGGGTGTCGGCAGTGCTCCCTGCCAGCTCCCTGCCTTGGGGGAGGGGCAGGCTCGGGGGAGGGGCACAGACACAGAAACCTCTGCAGGGCAGGGGGCTGAGGGCTGCCACAGACGTAGAGAAATAAGAGGGAACCACTGGCTCTTCCTCAGATGACGAGGGAAGCCTGGAGGGCCCCGAGCCCTCGCTGGAGAACTCAAGAGGTGGACGAGGTCCCCGAGGCACTGGTGTCCTGACCTAACTTAGAACGTTTCAGAGACCCAGCTGCTTCGGAGCTGGGTGGGGTGCCCTCTAAACCTAGGCTTGCACCCCGACGCCTGAGGTTATGGTTTTCCTTGGGCCTGGAATTTTGGGGGGTGTTTGTGGCCTGGAATATTTTTGATGCCACTCCAGTTGTGCCTCCAGGAAACCAGCCCGGATCACACCACCAACCACCTGCATTAACCCTCTCTCCCCTGAACCCACAAGGCCTCTGCTGCGTGGGCCACACCTTCTGCGCTGTGTGTCTCAGCTGTCAGCCCAGACGTCTTCCATGTCACCCGTGCTGCCCCACCGCTCTTGTGGGCAGGGACCCTGTCAGTTTGGCCAACATTCATTGGATGCCACCTGCCTGCTGTTCCTGATCACCTAGCTGCCCAAGGATTTCAAGAGGCCTTTTGACTCTTAAGGGAGGAATGGAGACGGACACATACTGTTTAGAGGGACACGTTGCCTGCAAACAGCCCAGCAAGTTAGTTGTTCCTGTCCCAACTCTCTGGAGGGCAGGCCTCCCTTGGTTCTAGTGCATTCTACTGGGCAGAGCAGGCGTCATGCAATTTATTCATCCTTCTCATATTTCATAACAACCAGACAAGAATTCCACAGGCCAAAGAAATGCCTCTAGGACTCCTCTCCGCGATGTCCCAGGGCTCCTCAAATGCAGCTCAGCCAAAGCCCAATACTCAGTCTTGCCCCACACCAGCCCCTCCTCAAGTTCCCTGTCTCGACTGCTCAGGCCCAAACCCCGGCTCTTAGACTGGGCTCTGCCTGTCCCCGCTCCTGCCCGGTCTGTCACCTAGCTCTGGCACCGTGCCTCCTTCTCATCCATCTCTGCTCCCGGTGGCAACCGGCCCAGCCACGCCATCGTCCCTCTCCCCTGTACTCGCGACATCACCCGCTGCCCCAATGTCTCTCCCCACCTCCACTCTGTCCTCCTATCTCTTCTCCATTCGGCAGCCAGGATGGTCATCTCAAGGTGAATGTCAGGTCCCATCCTTCCCTGGCTTGGTAATCTCCAGTGGCTCTCTGACTCAACACTGGTTGTGTTTGCCTGCTTGGTATCCCTACCCCTGATTTGGTAACAGCACCCTGATTTTCTTTGTTGAAACCCCTGCCCTTGCCAGGCTCAGGCCAGTGATTTCAGGGGTTTGGGGATATGACCGGTCGATCAGCATCAGTTCCTCTTTTCCTACTCCACAACACCCCTCTGCTGCCATGTGATTGGCTCAGGAATGGCCACCACATGGGAGCCAGGATGATGAGAGACCTCACGGGACTGGCCCTGGACAAGCAGGAGAGAAGCACTCTCTCTTACTATGGCAGCTAAGTGTCCACCCCACCACCATGTGAGGACAGCGAGCCTGAGAATGTAGTCGCCTCATGAGAAAGCAGAGCAGAATGTAGAGAGAAAGAAACTGAGTCCGGTACACAATACTGTGTCCCTGGATCCAGCTGTGCCTGATGGCACATTCAAACCTATATCTTTCAGTTAGAGGAGCCAATAAATCCTCCTATTGTTGCTTAAGCCAGTGTGAGTTGGGTTTCTGTCCCTTGCAACCAAGATGGTCCTGATGAATGCATTTTCCACTACTCACAGAACAAAGACCAAAATCCATAACAAGCCCCATAAGAGCAGCGGACATCTTCTGAACACTTACTGTGTACCAGGCACTTGAACACAGCTCATGTCCCTCATTCCTCACAGATCCCGATAAGGCAGGGGCTTGGCAAGAGGAAGACATTGAAGCACAGAGTGGTTAATGCTTTGTTTAAGGGCACACAGCTGATAAACCACAGTGTTAGGATTTGAACCCAAGCAGTCCAGCTCCAGAGACTGTGTTTTTTTTTTTCTTTTTTTTTTTTTTGCGGTACGTGGGCCTCTCACTGTTGTGGCCTCTCCCATTGCGGAGCACAGGCTCCCGACACGCAGGCTCAGCGGCCATGGCTCACGGGCCCAGCCGCTCCACGGCATGTGGGATCTTCCCGGACCGGGGCACGAACCCGTGTCCCCTGCATCGGCAGGCGGACTCTCAACCACTGAGCCACCAGGGAAGCCCCAGAGCCTGTGATTTTAATTCAACGCCACCCTGTCCCTGTAGACCCATGTGGTCAGGCTCCTCCTCCTCTCCTTTGCTCATGTGACCCCAGCCACACTTGCAGGTACCAGGACTCTCCCATCCCGAGGTCTCTGTGCAGGCTCTTCCCTGAGCTGTAGAACCCTTCCTCCTCCTCCCCTACACACATCCTACTCGTCCTTTGGTTCTCAGCTTAATGTCATGTCTGCAGAGATGACTTCCCTGCCCTCCTCCCCTTTATTAGTCTCTACATGGCCCCCATCCCATTCCCTTTTTGCAGTTATCACAGTGTGAACTTAGATATTTGTGTGTTCACTTATTTGTTTATGCTCTCCCACGAGATTGTAACATTCCTGAAGATACAGGTATTACCTGCCTCGTATGAGTATTTGCAAGATGGCAGATGATGCCTTTTCTCCAATTATTACAGCAGAGGGTGTCCTGTGTCACTAGCAGGAGCATTAGACTGGGAGTCCAGGAGAACCAGGGCCAAGTCCCTAGGTCCAACCCTAGCCTGTTAACGGACTTGGCCAAGGCATACCACCTCTCTGAGCCTTCCTTTCCTTCTTGCAAAATGGGGTAACTTGCTGACATTTACCTGCCTGTCACACTATGAGCTATGAGCATCTGATAAGCTGATGGATGTGAAAGAATCCAAAAACACACATGAGGGACCTTGTTCCTGAAGGAGCCTGCTTCCTCGGAGCCAGGACCAGTTCTCTTTGCCTTGTAGCATCACCCAAGCGCTGCAATCAAACAGACCCGTGGGGCCACACAGAACCCATCCACACAAGGTCTGTTCCAGCCCAGCTTCAGATGAAATGTGAGAGATTTATGGCCACAGGTAACAGAAAACCTCCATTCATTAGCTTAAACTATAAGGAACTATAGCCTGTCACACACAGGAAGTCCAGTAGGAGGCTGGCTCCAGGGGCAGTCAGCTCAGATCCAGCAGCATATTTAAGGATCTGGGATCTTGTATCTACCTACACTGCCAGCCACAGAGCATCTACCTTACCCACAGCGTACTGACCTCATGATCACAAGATGAATGCCTAGTTCCAGACATCACGCCTTGACATGACAACGTCCTGGGAAAGAAGGGACCATCTCTTCCTATGTCTCTTTCTTACAGCAAGGAAAACTTTTCCATTAAGCTTCTCATGAACGATCCCTCATGTTTCATTGGCTGGAATTGTTTCACATGCCATCCCTAAATCAGCTGCTGGCAAGAGGAGTGAGACCACCACTGTAGCAGAGACTGCTAGCCCTCCATCAAAGCTCATTCTCTTCTCTTCTACAGTAAAAAAATGTCTTAACCAGGGACATGGCTGCCTGATAGTGACAGCATTTTTCAGTCTCCTTTGCAATTAAGGGTGGCCATGTGACTAAGTTCTTGCCAGTGGAAATGATAGGCTGCTTTGGGCACACTGTCACTTAAGACAGTGAGTAAGTCTCCTACTCATTGTCTCTTCTCTTTTCCCACTGGCTGGAACCCAGACATGTTGATGACCAGACTCAGCCATGTAGATCATGACAAACTTGGGAGGGGGCTGGGGGGATGGCGCCACAAGATGGAAGGGCTCTGGCTCCCTGAATGACCACATGGAGCACAGCCTCCCACCCATCTGGACCACTCACCATGAGCTGTTAAGGGAGAAAGAAATAAACATCTAAAAAGCTCAAGTGAAAGTTGGCTGTTTTGAAAGTAGACGTGGAAGAGAAGAGGGAAATACCAGATATTGAAGGCTTCACAGTGCTGGAAAAGGAAAGTGCTTTTGGACCAAACAGAAGAGAAAAGTGCAAAAAAGCATCTTTCAAGGGTCCTTTAAGATTTACCAGCCAGGACTTCCCTGGTGGCACCATGGTTAAGAATCCGCCTGCCAATGCAGGCGACGTGGGTTCGAGCCCTGGTCTGGGAAGATTCCACATGCCGCGGAGCAACGAAGCCCGTGTGCCACAACTACTGAGCCCATGTGCCACAACTACTGAAGCCCGCATGCCTAGAGCCCGTGCTCCGCAACAAAGAGAAGCCACCACAATGAGAACCCCGCACAGTGCAACGAAGACCCATGCAGCCAAAAATAAATAAATAAATTTATAATAAAAAAATAAAGATTCACCAGTGGAACATTTAGCCAAACAAAGTTGAGAGGAAGTGATGGGTAGGACAAGGAAGCCAAGAAATAGAGCAGCTATCAGAACTATATTCAGAAAAGAACTTTGGCAATGGTTACTGACCAAGGAACCAACTGGAAGCAAATGGATCAGAAACTGACCAAGTCTTTGAGGGAATTATATTGTGGTCAGAAGCCTAGTCCCCAAAAGCCTGTGACTAATTAAGACTTACAATAACTCTTGGGCCTCCCAACTTGCACTAGCAGAAAACTTGGGCAGCTCTATGGCCTCAAAGGAGGGCACACCTCCCAACACCTACTTCCAATGTGGCCAAATGAACACAAATGGGAAATGGAGAGGGAAGGTCCTCCTGGAGGGTAAGGCTGGGACCTTGGAGGAGGGGACATGGTGGGTGGTCTCAGAGAGCAGAACTGGGCCGATTGAGCTTTCTCATTTCACTGCCAGGGCAGGTAGCCCAGGAATCCTCACTATACAAATCCTCACTCTACGTGTTTCCTGAAGTCAGATAGTGAGTTATTTTTAGTGAGTTTCTTAGGGAACCATTGACTGAAACCGCCCACCCTGGCAAGTCAGGATAAGGACAGCTTACATGAGGTATCTCACAACAGGAGGTCCCAATAAGGAACAAAGAACTAACAAGCTACCGCCAGCTGGAAGAATTCGGGAGGGGCCAACAGGAGGAAGGAGACATCAGCCCATAATATGTCCTGCCAACCTCCCAGAAACCTTCGAGCTGGAATCCATCTTGGCTGAGAGATGTACACACCACCAGGAAGGACTCTGAGTCAGACCAAATATGGGCACAAGCAAGATGATTGGCCAGAGACACCCTGGAAACGAACCCCATTACCATAAAACCTGAGACTGCGAGCCATGTGCAGAGCAGTTCTCCTGGGTTCCCTTACCCCACTGCTCTCTGTCCAGGCGCCCTTTTCCAACAAAGTCTTTTGCTTTGTCAGCACGTCTGTCTCCTCAGACAATTCATTTCCAGGTGTTAGAGAAGAGCCCACTCTCAGGCCCTGGATGGGGTTGCACTTCCTGCAACAAGTTCAGGTCATGAGTAATGTATTATCCAAATCTATCAGATTCCTGAGTTTCGGATAACAAACATGAGAGTCCATGAAGGAAAGACAGCTCAAAAATTTATCTGAATCTGTGCAGTTCCTGAGTTTGGATAGGGAGAGTTCTGACAGCAATGATACTTCTATTTGTAATTTCCATCTAGCAGGATTTGATAATTGCAATGGACCACTGTCTACTGTGTGTTTCCCCTTCTTACCTTATCTCCCTTAGGTTGGGAGGAAGTGTGCTATAGACATGGAAGAAGGATGGGCACAGGTGTTTGCTGGTGAACAGGGACAGAGACTGCCAGTCCCCCACCAAAATTCATTCTACCCTTCTGTGGTGACAAACAGAGTTGTTCCTGAACACATGGAGCTTGGGACTGCATTTCCAAAACGCCCATGGCCTGGGAATGTGATTAAGTTCCCTCCAGCAGAACGTGAGCAGAGGTGAAGTGCGCCCCTTCTGGGTGGAGCCCTTACTGCACTGGGCCTAGCTTCCCCTCCCCAACCCTACCGCTGGAGCCCACAGGCGGTGGTGACCAGCCTTAACCACGTAACAGTGACACAGCTCTAGGGGTTGGCAAAGCCACAAGGTGGAAGGCACCTGAATATCTGTATAGAGCAGAGTCTCCGACCAACCTGAACACAGAGCTCAAGATGGTCAAGGAGAGAGAAATAAAGTTCTTTGTTCTTAAGCCACTGGGTTTTGGGCGTCTCACTGTTACAGCACCTGAGCTACCCTAATTAATACAAATGTGATGGCTCAGATCAATCAGGACTACCCCCTGGGGCGAGGAAAAAGGCTCAGCTCTTCTCATGGTTGAATCTGGGGCTGAAACCAGAGCTCTCTAAAGAGGGAGAAGGTAAGGGGTAGATTGGGGCAAATAAGCAATACTGTCTGCACTAATACCCCTCTCCTTATAGTATCTAAGCCCAAGGCCCACGGTCTCACCCCTCTACCCTCTGAGTAAAGAGATATTGAGTAAAGAGAGTCAACTTCCTCCAATGCAGAGTTTTAAAAAGGGCTGTGTCTCACCAGCCTCTACTGATAGGCCTCTCCTTGGGTGGGGCTTAGACAAGTCAATGCCGCAGTATTTATTGAGCCCTCACTCTATGGGTGGTCCTGGTGAGCGGTCTGCAGAGGAGTCAGCCTCTTGTGAAGACATTTCTTATTTATTTATTTTTTTTTGGCGGTACACGGGCCTCTCACTGTTGTGGCCTCTCCTGTTGCGGAGCACAGGCTCCGGACGCGCAGGCTCAGCGGCCATGGCTCACGGGCCCAGCTGCTCCGCGGCATGTGGGATCTTCCTGGACCAGGGCACGAACCCGTGTCCCCTGCATCGGCAGGCGGATTCTCAACCACTGCACCACCAGGGAAGCCCCTGTGAAGACATTTCTTAGATGGGCCATTACAAAAGTTCAAGTTCAAGAATACTCACTGCCACTTACTGAGCCAGGTACCTGCTAAATGCTTTATAAGAATTACCTGGTTTCATCCCCACATCAACCCTAACAATGGAGGAAACAACATCATTTACCCTTGTGGCAGAGACTTCTGGTTACACAGACTTAGTATCTGTTCTTCCCTTCTTTCTCTCTAACAGAATCCTAATTTTGTAGAGGGGTAACCATGTGTTCTGCTAAAAAAAAAACACTACATTTCCCAGCTTCCTTTGTGGCTAGAGATGGCCATGTGACTCAGTTTGGGCCAATGAAATATAAGCAGAAGGCATTGGGTGGGGCTCCTAGGAAACCATCCTAAAGGGAGTGGGACAGACATATGCCTTTTTGCATTTCTTCCCCCGCTGCTTTCTGGAATGGGGTTATGATGGCTGTACCGGGAGCCACGAGAGAAGAATACAGGATTCTGCTGACTTGAGCTGCCAAACTAAACCTAACAACTACCTACCTCTGGATTTCTCATTATTTGAGAAAACTAACCCCGTCTCCTTTAAGTCATCATTACTTAGGTTTTCTGTTCCATGAAGCTGAGGAGAAACTGAGGCTCACGAGATGTACCCCAAGTGTTCCCAGCTGGTAAGAGGTAGAGCCGGGGCTTGAAGTCACTCTAAAGTCAGTGCCACAGAGAGATGGCTGCGTGCCCCACAAGCCCTTCCCCTCCATCCTGTCCTTGAGGCCTCTTCCTTGCCAGTCTTCGAGGTGAGAACTTCCTTCTAAAGGTCCAGCCCCCACCTGAGGTCTCCAGCTGTTTGTCCTGCTGCTCCTCACCACCTCCAGGTTGCCCCACTCTCTAGCCCAGTGGCTGAGTGGGTTTTCTTGGCCCCAGTCCTCATCAGCACTCCCCAGCCTACCTTCCTGCCTTTCCTCTCTGGCCCTGCTGCTCCAAGAACAACCGTGGAGGCACAGAAGCCCACGATGAGGACAGAGGAGAGCTTGGCTGAAAGATGAGGGTGGCCTGGATGGAGGGAGAGGCGGAAGGTCTGGACAGGAGGGAACCTCACTGAGAGAATGTATGAAGCCGACAGATTCTGCACATCCCAAAGGCAGCTGGGGAGGAAAAGCTGTAGCTTTTAAGTCTCTGCTGCTGATACAGCGATACAGTGATCTTCTCATAACTTACTATTTATAACAAAATGGTAAAAAAAAAATTGAGATTGTTTTTAAATGGCAGTGAGGTGTAGAGGTTAATAGTGCAGGCTTTGTAGTCAGGCTGCATGGGTTCAAATCCTGGCTTTTCCACTTAGCCATGTGATCTTAGGCAAGTAACTTAACCTCAATATGACTCAGTTTCTGCAACTACAAATGGGAATGGTAATACCTATATCACAGAGTGAGTGTGAGGGTAAAATTAATTAGTACATGTAAAACACTTAGAACAGTGTCCTTTGCCAGTTTGAGGGCTGTAGCTTCTGTTGTTATTACAGAGAAAGGATTTATTGCACATCCTAATGACACTCAGAGACCAAGCAGGAACATGGGTGAGTTTGCATACATCGGTGTTTTTAACCATACAAATGCCACTACCTCAGCTCCCTTGAGTGCAGAAAAGGAAGTTCCAATCACAATGGATTAGCTGGCATCAGACTTATCTTACCACTAAAAACAATTGGACAAAATATGTAAAACAACTCTATGCAGGCACTGGACAGCAATGAACACAGAGTAATGGTCCTTGAGAGAAGGAATCACATTAAATGATTCCCACGTTCATTTCATCTTTATCCCTGAGCATATTTTCCAAAATGCTGGGCAGTAAAACCTCCCAGCACTGGTGGTCACACTGGGTGGAGGAAAAAGAGGTCAGAGTTCAGAACTGTTAAAGTGGCCATGATTTGAGGGGGCAGGGGTCTGGAAAGGAAGAAGCCACTGACAAAGATCAGCCCCAAAAATCTACATGAAACTATCCCCTGCATCCCTGGTCAATTCTTAGGCTGTGCATGAGCAGGGAGAGACTCCAAGATGGCTTGCAGAGAATAACTGCTGGAGAAGCTGATTGCTGAACAGAGATTTCAGAGGTCATACAGCTCCAAGGAAATACTGAGGTTCAGGCCCAACCAAAATGGAGGACACTGGTGAACCCCTGTGCTTTCTTTTGAGATCCCAGAAAGGCCACACTCTGGGATTAAGACCATGCCTTAAGAAAAGAGCTACAGGGCTTCCCTGGTGGCGCAGTGGTTGAGAATCTGCCTGCTAATGCAGAGGACACGGGTTCGAGCCCTGGTCTGGGAAGATCCCACATGCCGCGGAGCAATTAGGCCCGTGAGCCACAACTACTGAGCCTGCGCGTCTGGAGCCTGTGCTCCGCAACAAGAGAGGCTGCGACAGTGAGAGGCCCGCACACCGCGATGAAGAGTGGCCCCCGCTCGCCACAACTAGAGAAAGCCCTCGCACAGAAACGAAGACCCAAAACAGCAAAAATAAATAAATTAATTAATAAACTCCTACCCCAAACATCTTAAAAAAAAAAAAAGAAAAAAGAAAAGAGCTACAGTCTATAAATAAGGAAAAAAGCTGAAACAGATGTGCCTTAACAAAGCCTAAAAGCAAGCTTTGACAGAATTAGTGTGATTTGCCAGGAATTTAACTGCCTGCCGAAACAAAGCTTAACACTCTTTACAGGGAGAGAAACTAATCCAGAGGATCTACCACATATCATTTACAATTCTCAGCTTGTAATAAAAAATTGCTAAGGGCTTCCCTGGTGGCGCAGTGGTTGAGAGTCCACCTGCCGATGCAGGGGACACAGGTTTGTGCCTCGGTCTGGGAAGATCCTACATGCCGCGGAGCGGCTGGGCCCATGAGCCATGACCGCTGAGCCTGCGCGTCTGGGGCCTGGGCTCCGCAACGGGAGAGGCCACAACAGTGAGAGGCCCACGTACTGCAAAAAAAAAAAAAAAAAAAAGAAAGGAAAAAATGACCAATGGGCTTCCCTGGTGGTGCAGTGGCTGAGAGTTCACCTGCTGATGCAGGGGACACGGGTTCGTGCCCCGGTCCAGGAAGATCCCACATGCTGTGGAGCAGCTGGGCCCTTGAGCCATGGCCACTGAGCCTGTGCGTCCGGAGACTGTGCTCCACAATGGGAGAGGCCACAACAGTGAGAGGCCCGCGTACCGCAAAAAAAAAAAAAAATGACCAATGACTTAGGGGATGGAGAATCTCAATAAAGTGATAGAAAATATAAAAGAATCAAATGGAAATTCTGGAGATGAAAAGTGAAATAACTGAAATTTTAAAATTTGTTAGAAGGGTTCAATAGCAGATTTGAACTGGTAGAAGAAAGAATCAGTAAACTTGAAGACAGATTAATAGGAATTATCAAAACTAAAGAACAGAGAGAGAAAACATTGAAGAAAGATGAAAAGATGTGGGCAAATATTAAACATACCAACAATATTAAACATACCAAATTAAACAATATTAAACATACCAAAAGATGTGGGCAAATATTAAACATACCAACATATATGTGATGTGAGTCCCAGAAGAATAGGAGAAAGGAGCAGAAAAAATATTTGGAGAAATATTAGCCCCAAATCCCCCAGTTTGATGAAAAACATAAATCTACAGACCCAAGAAGCTCAAATAATCCAAAATATAATCATGAAGATATCCACACCTATACACATCATAGTCAGTAGTTGAAAAACAAAGGCAGAGAGAAAAGCTCAAGAGCAGCAACAGAAAATTGACACATCATATACAGACAACAATATGAATTTAAGCTGATTTCCCATCAGAAATTATGGAGGCTGGAAAGCAGTGGAATGACATAATTAAGGTGCTGAAAGGAAAGACAAACTATCATCCAAGAATTCTTTATTCAGCAAGAACTATCCTTCAGAAATGAAGATAAAGACATTCCCAGATAAACAGAGACCGAGAGAATTCATTGCTATCAGACCTGCCTTATGAGAAATACTAAAGGAAGTCCTTCAGGCTGAAAGAAAATAATTCAAATCCACAGGAAAAAAATGAAGGGTGCCATTAATTGTAAATATGTGAATAAATTTAAAAGACTGCATAAATATATTTTTTAAAAGTTCTACTCTTGGGCCTCCCTGGTGGCACAGTGGTTGAGAGTCTGCCTGCCGATGCAGGGGATACGGGTTCGTGCCCCGGTCTGGGAGGATCCCCTATGCCGCGGAGTGGCTGGGCCCGTGAGCCATGGCCGCTGAGCCTGCGCATCCGGAGCCTGTGCTCCGCAACGGGAGAGGCCACAACAGTGAGAGGCCCGCGTACCTCAAAAAAAAAAAAAAAAAAAAAAAAAAGTTCTACTCTTAAGTTCTTTAAAAGACATAAGTCTGCATAAACCAATAATTATAACACTGTATACTTTGGCTTATAACATGCATAGATACAATATATGTGATGATAAAAGGAGGAGAGAGAAAAAGAAAATATATTGAAGGAATGTTTTTATACTTTACTGGAATTAATTTAATATTATTCTGAAGTAAACTGTGATAAATTAAAATGTATACTGTAATCCCTAGAAGATCCACTAAGCAAGTAACTCAAAATAATATTTTAAAAAATCAATAGGGGGATTTAAATAGTACAGTAAAAAAATATTTGTTTAATACAACAAACGGCAGTAAAGGAGGAAGGGAGAACAAAAAAGAGACAATTAGAAAAGAAGTTATGGGCTTCCCTGGTGGCGCAGTGGTTGAGGGTCTGCCTGCCGATGCAGGGGACATGGGTTCAGGCCCTGGTCTGGGAGGATCCCACATGCTGTGGAGCGGCTGGGCCCGTGAGCCACGGCTACTGAGCCTGCGCGTCTGGAGCCTGTGCTCCGCAATGGGAGAGGCTGCGATAGTGAGAGGCCTGTGCACCACGATGAAGAGTGGCCCCCACTTGCCGCAACTAGAGAAAGCCCTCACACAGAAACAAAGACCCAGCACAGCCAAAAATAAATAAATTAATTAATTAATTTAAAAAAAAAAAAAGAAAAGAAGTTGTAAGATGGCAGAGGTAAATCCAACCATAACAATAATTACGTGTGAATGGATGAAAAATGAATGCAAAAAAAAGAAAAAAACAACAGAAAAGAATATAAGGAAGATATGGGACAAAGGCAAAGTTTAAAAAGCCTAACAAATGTGTAATTAGAGTCCTGGAAGAAGAGGAGAGAGAGAAAGGGACAGAATTAAAATCTGAAGAAATAATGGTAGAAAAATTCCCAAAACAGATGAAAGATATCAACACACAGTTTCAACAAGCTCAACAAAACCCAGGCAGAATGAATACAAAGAAAACCACAGCTAGGCATGTCATGGCCAAACTGCTGAAAACCAAACGGAAGGAGAAAACCTTAAAGGCATCCAGAGGGAAAAAGACATCCAAGGGAATAACAGTACAAATGATGATAGAGTTTGCAACAAAAATCATAGAAGCCAGAATACAATGGAATAACACTTTTTTCAAAGTACTCAAAGAGGAAAAACTGGCCAACTTATAATTCTATACCCAGCAAAAATTAAGACATTCAGAGTTTAAAACTGAGAGAATTTGTCATCAGTAGACATGTTCCACAAGAAGTACTAAAGAGATGAAGTTCCCCATGTTGGAACCAGCTTCTAGGAATAAGTCTTTGCCCATCACAGGAATCATGGGATCTCTCAGCATCTCGGACCAGAATCAGGGCCAGTGGTCTCTGGGAGGAAAGGAACTTCCTGTTCCTTAATTAAGCAGTTCTAGGTCCCACGGTTCTCATGGTCTGGAAAGACTTAGAAGGCATGAGAGAACTGAGCTACTTGACCATGCGCACACATCACCAAGTGTCACTGTGATGGTGGACCCCTCACTGCCTACTGAAGGGAAAACTCTCTTTTGATTGTCCAGTGACCTGTTTGATTCCCCCTTGGTCAGAAGGAGAGGATCTCTCTTCATGCCTCCATCCCTATACCAGGCATATCCAAATCCCCTTCTAATGTCCCAGGGGTTTACAAGAGTCTAGTAATACTAAATGAGTGATGGAAGGAGGGATGCTTGAGGGTACCCTGTTCTCAGGGCCCCTCATCCTATCCCTGGTCCACCATGATGGACAATTCCCATTCCCTCTGTCACTTGGAGAACTTCTCATCTCTTCTTGTGTCTTTTCTTAACCTTACCCAGCTCCAGCCCAGGGGAACCAACCAGCTCCAGAATGACAGGACTGGATAAAGCCATCCGTAGCTCTTCTCAGCAACTTCACTTCAGACCCTTAGAGTTTATGCAATGTCCACCATGTTGATTTGTGTCTCTTTGGGTAAATTTATATTTCTTGGCTGAACTTGGCTTTCCCATCTCTCTGTACTGGCAAGAGGATTGGGTAATGGTTAGTCAGGAGATCTAGGGCTGTGTAACCTAAGTTACATTGCTTCTCACTTCCTTGGGCCTCAGTTCTTCATCTCCAAAGTCGGCGATTCCTTAATCCCAAGGACACGCCCTCATATGTTTTCATGAGACTCAAGTGCGCCCAGGCACGTGAGAGTGCTCTCTGCACGGAGGGGGTCCATGGACATAATAACTACTGTCGTGGTATTTTAACGCCACGCTGAATTAAGGCCGGGGCCCTGTGTGCAAAAGGTACACGGGAAGCATCACTGGCCAACTCAGAGTCTGCTTGTTCCCCCTGGCATTCACCCCAGTCACAGGGGCTCATCAATCCTCATGTTTTATGACACCGATGCTAAGTGCTCTCAAGTCACATCCTTGTTGCTGATCTGTGAAGATGTCTGGACATAAGCATTTCTTTGTTTGAACTTGAGCTGAGGGCCCAAGGGTGTCCTGGGGAATTTCCATCTGGGATGCTTGGTGCCTGTTTCTCGTCTTCTGCGGTGGCCTCGGGCAGCTCAGGGAGGTATGTTTATTACAGATGCTCTGAGTCAGCTGGATGCAGATGAATGACTTGGGATCTGAGATAGAAAACAGCAGGGGAGAAGCCAGAGCTCCAGACTGGGAGCTGGAAGTCCAGGATCTGAGTCCAGCCTTTGCCTCCAGCCTGTGGCCCCAACCTGTCCATTCTCCTCTCTGAGCTCAGTGAAGTGAGGGAATTGGGTAATAATAATCATAGTAGCAGCTTCATCTATTGAGTGCTTACTGTGCGCTAGGCACTCTCCTAGGCACTGACATACATCATAGCATTTAATCCTCACAACGCCCCCATCAGTATCCCCAGTCACAACTGCAAATAACAGAAGCTGCAGGACTTGCCCTGCGTACTGCTCTCCAGATGCATCAGGATTCTAACCTGAACACGCGCACTGAGAAGTTCCTTGGAAACACCCAAGCATTCTCCCTTCTCAGAGGGCTGGACTGCCCAAGGGCGGGTCCTTGTGAGGCCATCACAGAGGAGAGGTCAGGGCCCAGAGGAGTCTGTTAGCTAGACCCAGAGGAGGAAAAATGGTTTTTGATTCTTCCTTCAATCTGGCGAGTTCAGAGTTAGAAGAGTCTTCATTCGTGCGTTTACCCATTCAACATATATTTTACTGAGTTCCTACCTTGTGCCTGGCAGATACAGTATTAAATGTGGCAGACACAGCCACTGGCCTCAAGGAGCTTACATTCTCGAGGGGAGACAGACAATGAAACAGTTATAATCGACATGGCAAAGACTGTGATGGGAGAAATACAACAGAGGAGCTCCCATCTCAGACTCGAGGCCCAGAGCAGGTTTCCCAGAGGGAGCTTGGATGTGCCCAGGTAGAGGTCTGAAGGCAAAGAAGGGTGAGAGGAGGATTTGGAGCGGATGGGCCAGGCTATGGAGCTCCAGGGCAGAAGAGTGCCCCACAGCGCGAGAGCAGGGGTGGGTGCGGTGTGGGACTGAAGGGGTGCCGGTAGCGTGGTCGTAGTGAGCAGAGGTCGAGGTTGGGGGGGGAGTAGGAGGCTGGGCCAGGGAGGGGCCCAGGGTCAAGCTTGAGTTGGGACAGGGCTTCATCCAGAGGGCAAAGGAGCATTTGGTCTGCCTTCTCT
This sequence comes from Mesoplodon mirus, assembly GCF_964341445.2. Taxonomy (NCBI): domain Eukaryota; kingdom Metazoa; phylum Chordata; class Mammalia; order Artiodactyla; family Ziphiidae; genus Mesoplodon; species Mesoplodon mirus. Next base: position 14,582,455 of record NC_138990.1, on the reverse strand, counting down.
ATAGCAACCACTCTAACTGCAGTATGTGATATCACTTACTGTAGAATCTAAAAAAACACAACAAACTAGTGAGTATAACAAAAAAGAGGCAGACTTGCAGATATAGAGAACATTCTGGTGGTTACCAGCGGGGAGAGGAAAGTGGGGAGGGGCAATATAAGGGTAGGGAAGTAAGAGGTATAAACTATTAGGTATAAAATAAGCTACAAGGGGGCTTCTCTGGTGGCGCAATGGTTGGGAGTCCTCCTGCCGATGTAGGGGACGCGGGTTCGTGCCCCGGTCCGGGAAGATCCCACATGCCACGGAGCAGCTGGGCCTGTGAGCCACGGCCGCTGAGCCTGCACGTCCGGAGCCTGTGCTCTGCAACGGGAGAGGCCACAACAGTGAGAGGTCTGCATACCACAAAAATAAATAAATAAATAAATAATAAGCTACAAGGATATATTGTACAACACGGGGAATATAGCCACTATTTTATAATAACTATAAATGGGGCATAACCTTTAAAAATTGTGAATCACTATATTGTATACTTATAATTTATATAATATTGTACAGCAATTGTACTTTAATTAATTAACTAACTAAATACAGTAAGTCCCCTACATACGAACGAGTTCCATTCCAAGAGCACATTTGTAAGTCCAATTTTTTCATAAGTGCAACAGTTAGCCTAGGTACCCTACTAACGCAATCAGCTATATAGTACTGTACTGTAATAGGTTTATAATACTTTTCACACAAATAATACATAAAAAACAAACAAACACAAAAAATAAAGAAAACATTTTTAATCTTACAGTACAGGACCAAAAAGTACAACCACTTATAGAGGATGCACGCACGTGACAACGTATGCCAGATACGTGAACTAACTTACGTGATTGGACGTGCAAATGCACGTTCGCATCTTTGAAAGTTCACAACTTGAAGGTTTGTACGTAGGGGACTTATTGTAAATAAATAAAACCTGGAAGCAGCTTGAGGGGGTGGGGGGAGCACGCACAGCCCACGCCACCGCAGCAGCAGGAGGGACGGGCCTCTGGCTGCCCTGTGCTGTACCCCAGTGTCCAGGGCACAAGGACAGGTGCCGCCCAGGGCTTCCCTGAAGTGAGCATCCTGGCCTCTTCTCATCACTCACATGTTTACCAAAAGAACAGACTGGGGTCCAAATAAATTGTGTGTGAAATGTTGAGTCTGTACAGCTGCCCATCATAGCCTGAAGCAGCAAGTAGACAGAGGATTTAGTGACAGAACTCACGGGAGACAGGATGTTTTGTATTTGTACAATCTTATACGTTAGGGGCAGTTTCACAGCTAACATTTCCTCTGGCCCCTAAAGCCTGGAAGACATCCAGGGATGTCAGGGATGTAACTATGATTCCTATTTAACAGATGGGAGAACTGAGGCCTAGCAGGGTGGGAGGGTAGGGTGGTGGTGCAAAATGTCTTCCCAAACGTCATCCAAAAAAAAAAAGAAAGAGGCAGAGAAACATTGAGAACCCAAGTCTGACTGATTCCAAAGCCAGCCAGGGCTCTTAGCCACCACATTGCTTTCAAAATATAAAGAGGGCATCAATTCATTAAACCACCTCTGCTACTACTTCTCAAATGTGTTTGCAACAGAACCCTTTTCACGGAACACATATTAAGAACCCATGGCCCACACCTGGAGAAACTGTTCTCCCGTGTAAGCTTGTAGGGAGTAGCCAGCGTGTCTTAGCGTGAGCCCAGCTCTGGAGTCAAGCAGACCTGGGGGCAGATCCTCGTCCTAGCTGTGGGGACCTGGAAAAGCCCCTTTCCCATCTCCTCTGGGTGCCTCACTGCCTTGTTGAGAAAATTAAATAAAATGACGCTCAGAATTTTTCTATTAATAGTTCCTTCTCTCTGTTCTCCCAATGCCTGCTTTCTGGAACTCCTTTTAGATGAAAATTGGACCTACTGAAATCTCCTCCATGACCTTTAATTCTGTTTCATATTTTCATCTCTTTATCTTTCAGTATATATAACTTGATAGAAATTCTAGGCTACAGTGCCTTGCCTTTTAGGGTAATCATTCTGCTATTCAACCCATCTACGACATTTTCTACATTTCAGCAATTATAGTTTCACTTCTAAGATCGCTGATGCTTTTGTATGCAGATAACCTCTTCTTGGATCTCTGAGAATGTTAATTATACTCATTCTGTTCTATACTTTTTCTCGTTGGTCTTAGTAACTCTGTGTTATCTTCATTTCATTGAGCTTAACGCCTCTCTTTGATGTTGTTGGTTTTCCTCAAATGTTGGGTGGCTCTCGGGCCTGTGTCCACATCTGCTTGTAAAGCGCGTATGGACCCACCCCTGCAGAGAGGATGGGGCAGGTGGGGTAGGCGGAGCATGGGGTGTACCCGTGGCCCGTCTTCTGGGACTAGGATCCCTGTGCTTCTGGGGCGTTGCCAGTCACCCCAGGCAACTGCTCTGCTTCTGAGGTCCACATGCCCACACTTAGCTCTGGTCTGGTGTGGGCACCTCCACACAGACGGGTGGTAGGGGCAGTCCTCACTGGGACGCTGCTCCTTCTGGACCCCTTCTGCCTCCGCCCAAGTCCAAGGGCTGCGGCACTCTCTCTGTCCCTTTGTTCGGTGGTTTCCCTCTTCAGTGTGATCCCACCTGCCTTCTGCCTTTTGGGGATTCCTCATAATTTCTGGCCCACTGAGGGCACCCCTTCTACATTCTTTTCTGGCTATCTTTTCTGCCTTTCTAGGAGAGCTGGAAGCACATATGCAGCGTGCTGTCTTGGCCCCGTCTCCTAACACGTAAAGCAATAGGAGCTTGATCTCAGTAACTCCCACCTCTCTGAGGTTTGTGAGAAAGACTCACGAAGGCGACACTTGCCGAGCCCTGGTGTGTGCTGGGCCCTGAGCAGGGATGCCCATCTCGGTTCAGCTCTCCAGGTGCATGCAGTCTGGTTTATCCATTGCTAAGGATGCACCAAACAAGGGACCTTGTAAAGGCCTGAGCCCAAAATGCGAAGGGAGCACCCCTGAGCCTTCAACCCCCAAAAGACCCCCATTACCTGCAAATGAACCTAATCCATATATTCATCATTTCCCTGATTCTTAGTGGAGGAAATGAACAAACAAGGAAAGTCAGACCTCTGTCGGGAACCCAAATGAACCAAGATAGGCCTTATGTATATTTTAAAACAGTGGACTCTGAGTACAATCGGATCACCAGTACATTCTCCCAGTGAAGGCTGCCCTGGCCTCAGTGACCACTGGTGTGTCGCATGCTCCTCTTAGGCTTGGCTCTGGGCAATCTGTCCAGAGCTTAGGAGAGTCGGTCTTTCCCTTGTGTTCTGGGCATCCCTGGCTCCCCTGTCCACACCTCCTCTCTCCATCTGACTGCTGAGATGCTGTATTAGGGTTCCCTAGATTGAACTTGCTCAGCAAAGGGATTTATCAGCCCTTAAACCAAACTGCAGGAAGAGAAAGGACAAGAATGACCAGACACATGGGCTCAAACTGGGTCTCACCTTCTGACTCTGCATGTCAGCCTCTCTCTCCCCAAATGGCTTCTTCCACGTGGCTACTAGAAGACACCAGGCCTGTAAGTCACAGCCTCTCTGTTCCAGACCTAGGGCCACTCACTGTCAAAAGATCCGAGAAAGGCTGTCATTGGCCCAGCCTGGCCTGCCCGTGGAGTTTCCCTTCCATTACTTGGCCGGCTGGTTCGGGGGTCCACCTCTAGACCAAAAAGCACGTGAAAAGCTGGGGGCCCTCATCCCAACCAATGTGTAGCACAAAATGAAGGTCTGGAACACGGATAAGTGCTTTTCTGGATAGAATGAACAATAGAACCCTTCTGCAGATGCCAGGGGCCAAGCTCTGGGGGTGGGCACAGGAGCCAGAGACCTTTAAGTGCTAATGATTCCCAATTTTCTCTCTCCAGTCCCAACCTCTTTCATATGCCAATTGCCAAACGCCTACTCAATACTTCCGGTAGGATGTTTTTAGATGTTTCAAACTGAACACACTAGAGCCGAGCTACCGCGCCCCACCCGCGATGGGGAAACGGAGGGTTTTCCCACCACAGTAAATAAGCGCTCAGATCTCCAGATGCTCAGGACAAAAACCTTGACCCATCCGTCATCCTGGACTCCTCTCTTTCTCCCTTACGCTCTACAAGCTGTCCATCGGTAAATCCTTTCAGCTCCACCTTCAGGACCCGCCTGCCTCTCATACTTCTGTTACTTCCACCCTGCCCCAACCCGTGGTGCCTGGTGACCGGTGATCACACAGCCCGGCCACCCTCCCAGTCCCTGCGGCTTATTCTCCACCAGCAGCTGGAGGGGCAGCTCAGAGCGGAAGGCAGCTCCCGGCACAGCGCTGCTCAGATCCCTGGGTTCCACCTCACTCCTACGAACAGCTGGAGCCTCCACAGGGGCGCACAGGTGCTTCTCCACCTGCCCCCAGGCTCTCTGAGCATCTCCACATGGGCCACCTCTCTGTTCCACAGACACACCAGCTTGCCTCCACCCTGGGGCTTTGGCCCTGGCCCTCCCTCTGCCTGGAAAGCTTCCCCTCTGGCTCTTCTGTCACCGCCTGAGGTCTGTATTCAAATGTCACGTTCCCTCCAAGCCTTGCCCTGGGAGCCCCCATCCATCTTCCCTGCCCTGTGTAATTTCTATAGCCCTACTCTTTTCTAACTATCATTTATTTATCACTCATTTTATATCCTATAAACTCTAGGGGGATTTTGATCTGTCTAGTTCCCTGTTGTGTCCCCAGGGCCCAGAACAGCACCTGGTAAGCAAACTCGAGGGTTTGCAGAGTGAAAATACAACTGGATGCTCTCAGCCTGGCCTGGGGCTGGAGGGCAGGGGGTCCTGGAAGTTTACACGGGGCCAGGACCAGCCCAGAGACCTCGCTGGGATGGGAAGCCCTGGCCCAGTTGTTCTGCAGCAGCGGGTGCTGGCCTAGGACAGGCCACCACCGCTGGTTCCCTCCTGACTGCTCCCACCATGGTGTCCAGCCCAGCTGGGCCTGGCCCAAGTGGCCATGAGGATTTCACCGGGCAGATGCTCTGCCTGAGGAATCAGGTAACTCTTCCTTAGCACCCCTGTGTCAGCTTGGCTGGACCTCGAGGAAGAAGGGATGTGGAGCTCAGAGTGGTGCTTCTAGTAGCCCCTGCTCACCCAGCCAGGCAGGGATGGGATCCAGTGCAGCGCCCCCGGTCCCCCATTTATGGAGATGGCCCCCAGAGGGCGCTGGAGAGCACCGCCAGCCGGGAAACCCAGCACAGGAGACCGGGCCCGGAGATGCTATAATATTGATTTGGCTCCACCCGCAGCCCCCTGGCCCAGGCAAGAGAAGTTTCTGGCCTGAGGCTTTTCCAGGGACCCATTCAGGATGGCCTCCCCTGTCACCCCAAGAAAGCTGGTGTCCTCGCCCCTCCCCTCCATTCTTCAGCGCTGCAGGGCTGTACCCGCACCTTCCTGCCCCTCCCAGCTCAGCCCTGAAGCTCAGCAGCTTGAGCTGCTCCTCCCTGTGGCCACAGCAGCCGGAGCGGGGAAACACCGGAAACATGGGCCCCTCCCCGAAGCGATCGCAGGCCATGCAGGGGGGCAGGGTCTGCAGCAGAACCCGGGTGAGGGCCCCACCCCCCGCCCCCGGCAGGGAGGACGAGAGAAGGACCCGAGCGGGGAGGAAACCTGAGTTGGCATTTTCGGGTTTGTGTTGGGAGCTGAATTATTAAAGCTGTATGAGAGAAGAGGCCGGTTTTAAGAAAGCGTGAGTAAGCGGGACTCTCACAGCAGGGCACGGGATCGAAGGCAATCAATTGCCATAATGGCTGCAAATACTTACTCGGCTTAATTGTGAATTTGTGCGCCAGCCACGTACTTAACACGGGGGGGAGGGTCCTGCCCAACAGACCCCCATCAGGCTGCCCAGAGGGATGCACCCCCTGGAGACCGGCCAGTCCTGTGTGAGGGGCCCCCATGCCATAAGCTCCCCGGGGGCACAGGCTGTGCTTGGTCACATCTCACGGGCTGCTCAACGTCCCGGGTCTTCTGGACTCATCTGTGAAATGGGTTGATGAGGCCCACCTCAGCGCACGTGAGCCCTCCCAGTGCAGCGCCCAGGAGGTCAGCACTGGGTAAATGCAAGTCCTGTTGGCAAGGGCCCAGTGGGTCAGGAGGTGGAGGCCCGCCTGGGAGCAGATGCTTGGGGCTCCAGTCTTACCCTGGACCCTTGCTCAGTTAAAATACAGGATCAGCTTAAGTCTCAGAAGTGGGGTGCTCTAAATAGGAGCCCCAGAAATGTGAGATGGTTGGTGTGGGGCTGCCCTGAGGCTTGGCCTTGAGCCGAGAGCCAGAGCATTTACTATGTACTCACTGTGTGCCAGACACTCCTGGGCTAAGTGCTGTGTCTTATTTAATCTTCACGGCAGCCCAGAAAGGAGAGTTCTTTGTCTTCACTCCCTATTTTACAGATGAGGAAACTGAGGCTCAGAGAGGCGGAGTGACTTGCCCAAGGTCACACAGCTGGTAAGTGGCAGAGCTAGGACTGGAGTCCAGGTCCCTCCCGCCCTTTCTAGGAACCCCGGGGCTACGCTGGGACCTACCCATTCTCTGCTCTCTCCTCCTCCTCCGTGGCGCCCCGTCTTCCTTCCACAGGCCACTAAGAGGTGCCCCAGCCCCAGCCCCAGCTAGCCGCCCACATGCCTGAGGGCATATCTAAAGGCCGGTCTTCTGTTTATTTCTCTGCCAGGTGTGTTCTACCCAGCAGCCCCTGCACCCGAGATCCATGCTGGAAGGGGGCCTGCACGGACCAGGCTGTCCCAGGGGGCGCTCAACTGATCTCTAAGGACCCTCTCGGGGCCTCCCTGGCGGTCCAATGGTTAGGACTCCTCGCTTCCACTGCAGGGGGTGCGGGTTCAATCCCTGGTTGGGGAACTAAGATCCCACATGCAGTGTGGCGTGGCCAAAATTTTTTTAAATTAAAAAAATAAGGACCCTCTCGTTGTGGACTGAGGATGTCGCTCAAGGAAAATCACCTGGTCTCTTCCTCGATGAAGCCCACGTGGATCGCAGCGGACATGTAGATGGTGAGCACGTGTGCATGCACACACACACTCTCACACACGTACACATGCGCACACCCACGCGGCGGAGACAGCGCGTAGTGGTTTCCAGCCGCCCCACCGACTCACCTCAGCCACCTTCCAGCCGCCCACTGCACACCCCACCGCCCTGCTCAAAGCGCCTCCCTGTCTGGGTCCCTCTTATTTCCCAAACAGGGACACTGAGGCTAAGACAGCTGCGTGGAGTAGAGGGCAGAGCACGGTCCTGGGAGTTCCCAGACCTAGAGCTTGGCCAGTTCACATTGTCTTCCCAGGCCTGTTTCTCCATTTGTACCAGGAAAGCTCGGCAGGTCCAAGAGTAAGGAAGGCAACAGGGGCTAGGGGAGGGGCGGAGGCTGCCGTTGTATTGATATCTGACGCATCTTCCCAGGCCCAGGGGAGATGGGGGAGGGGGGATTTTGAGATCCTGGTGGGGGGCGAGGACAAACTGCTCCCAGACCCTTGCCTCGGTCCCCACATCCCCCCTAGAGGGTGCAGGGCACCCGGAGCTCCAGATCTGTCCAGCACAGGCTGGCAGCAGGTCTTCAAATATCCCCAACAAAGGCCAGGCCCCGACAGCCCAACCACAGCAGGTTCCAGGTGTGTTTGGGGGACAGGTCCGATGGGGCCCTGCAGGCGTGGGGTGGGCAGAGGGCAAGGCCTCCGCGGCTCCTGTTCCCTCCCAGCTGTCCTCAAGCCCTGCTCTGTGCCAGGTGCAGTAGGTGCTTTATAGACGTGCATTGGACGGATGGACAGATACTTCCCTCTGTCAACCTCAGGCGCTCCTGGAAGGCGAGGGTGATGGTGATGCCCACCTTGCAGGATCAGCGTGAGGATGAGCTGAAGGCAAAGGCGTGGGCACCAGCACCTGACCACTCCGGTCCCCTCTTCACCTGGGACGGCCCCTTGCTGAGGCCACAGCAGGTGCTCAAAGCCGCACAGACTGTGGCTGTAAATGAAACAATGCCCCCTGCTTCCCGGTGTACCAGGAGGTGTGAGTGTTTATGTGCGTGCCTGCGTGTGCAGGCACGTTTCCTGAGTGAGCCAGCAGGGGGCCTGCCTGTCACCTCAGAGTCATTGAACTGGGATCCCTGAATGCAATGGGGCCATGAGGATCCTAGGTGGCAAAGCCAAGCGGTGGCAATGAATGGCCAGAGATGAAGTGGACGTGGTTAGCGTAACGCATAGGCAGCAGTGTAGTCTGACTGGCAGGACGTCTGGCCTTGGCTAGTTGACCCAGGGTCCCCAAAACTGAACTGGATGAGCAGCCTCCTAGATGTGCATCTAGCTCTAGATCTAGTGAACAGAGTCTGGCTTGAAGCCCCAGAAGTCACAGAGCGATCTTTGCAAATGCCATTTGATCAGGCACCTGGTATGTGCCGGGCATGGTGGTGATGTGACAGGGCAAGTCCTTGGAGGAGCTGACATTCGAAGGGGGAGAAAGACCAAGAGGATGGCCCGGGTTCACATCCTCCCGGGGAAGAGCAGGACGACGGCGGGGCCAGAACTTATTCAAGGTTCAAGGGAAACCACCAGGGGGGTTTGGCAAGAGAGTGACTTATTTCAGTTTGCAAAGCTGCCTCTGGCAGGAGAGACAGAACTGAGAAGAGGCAGAGAGGAACAAGCAGCTAACCTCAGGTGCTTTCCCCACCTTTACAAGTGCGGCCAGAGGCTCACACAGGTGAACTGGTCTGCAGGGGTTACTGGCTGATGGAGCAGACCTGGCGGGGGGCCCTGGCCTCCCCAAACCCTCACACTCCAGCCCAATGCTCCCAGCCTCTCCATCCACCCCTGACCTGCCCCCGCCCTGGCTTCTCCCTCGCCTCTGGGGGCAGCCCCTCTGTTTGGGGGTGGGGAGGGGACGTGGTAGCCTTGCCCTGTGAGCCTCCTCTCTGGCTGGGGGCCCCCCCCGCTTGCAATCGCCCCGCTCTCAGCCAGACCCCGGGGCTGCCCATGGCTCGTGAGCTTCTAGTCACCCTGTCACTGCTCTCTTTCTCTTTTCTTTTGCAAACTTGGAGATGGTTCGAGGCTTCCGTTAGCTTTTCCCTCCTGCTGGGCTGTGCTGGGTCAATGCTCTGGACGACTGCTTCCTTGGTTTCTCCTTTCTCCCTTGCCCGGCCTCACTCCCTCATTCATTCACCTACTCGGGGCTGTGCTCGGTTCCAAGGCCGGTGTGGTGTCTGTCACTCCCCTCCCCAGTCCCAGGATTCTGGTCACTGCTCAGGACCGATCCTAAGCTTGTCCTTCTCTGGGAGGGACAGCTCTTGGTCACCAGAGTGGGGGGCCCAGGCCTGTGGACCAGCATGGCTGCCCCCTGCTCTGCAGGGAGACCCAGCCAGCACACCCGCCCTCCCCACCTCGTCCCTGGTCGCTGCCTGTCGCTCCTATCACTGGAGCCCCCTTTCGACCCCCCAGCCAAGCCTCAGCCAGGCAGGGCTATAGACCCCTCATATTTCCCTCCACACTGGGAAGAGGTCATAACAGTGTTGTCTTTTATTTTGCAATGCAAGGGCAGGAAAAACAAACATATTTTTAAAAACCCTAACTACTCTCTACCTTCAGCATTATTTCAAAAGAGAATGAAGAAGGGAAATTGTTTAGTTTACTGACAGTTCACTGCCCATCTTTCTGAATTTCACCTTGGAGACCCGTACCAGCCTACGGACTGGCAGTCAGGAGCCTGGTCTGTCCATCGTGGGAAGCATTTCCTATCAGATCCTTATAGGCTCCCCTGACTCCCCATCTGGCACAAACCCATGGCTCCTGTCCGAGCCTGGTCCCTTATCCACAGGAGGAGGACAGCTAAAGAAGATCTGCTTTGTGACACGCTATGATCCACCCTGCCCTCCTGAGGCCTCTGGAGGTGACCTGAGAAGGCAGCACTGCCACCCAGGCACACCCCGGCTCAGTGACTTCATGGGCAGCAGCAGGAGGGGAGGGCTGTTGGGGAGAGGATCCCCAGCCAGCCCTGGGCTTAGCTCAGGACATCAGGAGACAGGATGTGTCCTGGAAGAGAGGTGACAGCCCGGGAAGCCCAGATCCCTCTGTCCTTAAGCCCCAAAGGTGTGAAGATGCGGGGTGGATGGGGCAGGTTGGTGGCAGAAAATGCAGAGCTGGTGATTTAAGATTAAAATAGTCCTGCATGGTGGACATGCTGGTCTCTGCCCCCTGGTGGGCACATGGGGGAATGCCTATCAAGAGAGACTGGCAGGAAAGGAGTGAGGCAGGCAGTGGTGGCCAGGCCAGTGGGCACCAGGCTCGCCAGCCTGTAAGCGTCTGCCCAGCAGCTCCAACCACCTGGTCACCAGGGTTCTGCCTTTTCCCTGAGCCGCCCCAAGTGCAGCACAAACGTTTCCTCCCATCCTGGAGCATCTGGAAGCTATTGTTTTCCCTCCCCACCACCCCAAATAACCCCCAATCTTCCTCCACCCCAGAGGGCAGGGAATTGGCTCCCACAGCTGCAGGGCCACCTCCCCAGTACACACACCATGTGGACACAGGACCATTGGGCCCCTGTGTCTGGGCGGGTGGCTCCCAAACACCTTTCTAGGGTCCCCCTGCCCACCCTTCCAGTCAGTGCCCAGTGACCCCTTCCTCTGCATCCCCATCCACCCTCTCCTGCCTTTTTTTTTTTTTTTTTTTTTTGCCGTATGCGGGCCTCTCACTGTTGTGGCCTCTCCCGTTGCGGAGCACAGGCTCCAGATGCGCAGGCTCAGCGGCCATGGCTCACGGGTCCAGCCGCTCTGCGGCATGTGGGATCCTCCCAGACCGGGGCACAAACCCGTGTCCCCTGCATCGGCAGGTGGACTCTCAACGACTGCGCCACCAGGGAAGCCCCCTGCCTATTTTGATATGGACATTTGGAGGCCGGCAGTGGGGGAGGCCAGGTGGGCAGAGGCCGGTGCAGAGGTGGAGACCACAGCAGCCCGTTATATCCATCTGGAGAACGCCAACCTCCCTGCTAACGCTGAGGAAGAGAGTCAAGGTGCTCAAGGTTGACTTTTAATGAACTTTACCTTGTTAGCAAGGCCCTGGGAAGAGATTTGGGAGGCGTTCTGAATGCTGGAAGGGCACAGAGTCTCTCAGGACCCAGAAGGGGCATCTAAGGAGAAGCCAGGAAGAGGCAGGAATGGGCAGTGGCTATAAAGGCAGGAGTCACAAATATTTTGGTTGGCCAAAAAATTCATTCAGGTTTTTCCGCAAGATGTTACAGAAAACCCCGAACGAACTTTTGGGCCAGCCCAATACATCCCAAGCTCCCAAGCCCCTGTGCCTGGGTAAAGGGGATGGGGAGAAATCACAGATTTTCGAGCTGGTTCTTGGCCTTGAAAATTGCCCTCTCCAGGGGGCTTCCCTGGTGGCGCAGTGGTTGAGAGTCCGCCTGCCGATGCAGAGTCCGCCTGCCGATGCAGGGGACACGGGTTTGTGCCCCGGTCCGGGAAGATTCCACATGCCGCGGAGTGGCTAGGCCCGTGAGCCATGGCCCCTGAGCCTGCACATCCGGAGCCTGTGCTCCGCAACGGAAGAGGCCACAACAGTGAGAGGCCCGCATACCGCAAAAAAAAAAAAAAAAAAAAAAAAATTCCCCTCTCCAGCTCTAATTTCACAGATAGGGAAACTGAGGCTCAGAAAGGGGGGAAACTCCAGCTCAGAGTCACACAGTATATCCCCATTATCACCAGCAATGCCTCTAAAACCACAAGGGATAGCGTGACCCTAGCCCTTTACAGACTCTGGTAGAATCCCCAAAACCACCCTCTATTGTATCTATTCAATGGATGAGGAAATTGAGGCTCAATAACTTGCCCAAAGCCACATACCAACAAAAGGTAAGCCAGTACAGGAGACCACCATGGTATCACAGTGGAGAAGGTAAAAAGCCATGCCACAGGTGTAGAGGTTTTCGTGTGCATATGACAACAATCTTTTTTTTTTTTAAGGTTTCTTTTTTTGATGTGGACCATTTTTAAAGTCTTTATTGAATTTGTTACAATATTCCTTCTGTTTTATGTTTTGGTTTTTTGGCTGTGAGGCATATGGCATCTTAGCTCCCTGACCAGGGATCGAACCCGCACCCCCTGCATTGGAAGGCGAAGTCTTAACCACTGGACTGCCAGGGAAGTCCCGACAACAGTCTTCTTAATGACCTCATTATTCTTGTAACCATTTTACAGATGAGGGAGGAAACAGGCTCAGAGAGGTGAGAAGCAATTTGCTTCATGCAGAGCTTGGTTAAATATTTAAACAAGGAGGCCATTGGACTGAGGTGCCTCTAATGCCTTGGTAGCCTATGGAAGCAAGCCAAAACCTTAGTCTGAGTCAATGTACTCAAGCTCGAGAAAATAAAATTTAAGAACAACCAATCACAAACAGCGAATTAGGCTTTCCCAAATAAGACAACCACGTATGCTATAGCCAATCAAATAATTTCCTTGCCTTGCTTCTGCGTCTGCTTTACAAAACCACTCCCCTAGCTCCTGTTGGTGGAGTGCCCCCAACCATCTTTGGTTTGGCACTGCCTGATTCAAATCAATGTTTGCTCAGATAAACTATTGAAAATTTTAGTGTGCTTATGTTTACCTTTTAACGACTCTGGTGTCAAAAGTGGGATATGAAGGTGACCTCCCTCCAGTGGTTCCCTGGAGCAACATGCAACCAGGCATAGCCACCTGCTGAGCCCTTTGCACTCACTGCTTTCTCAATGCACCTAAAGGTCATGGGTAAGTCCCTCTTGGATAACTGAGCTCCACAGTTTATGCATCATGAGCTCCCTCACTTTGAGCATTTCTCTTACCAGACTGGGTCCAGAGTTGCACTGGGTCCACCTTAAACATTATAAATGTTTCTCTGACTTAAACTGGAATGGGTCAAACTTAAACTGGACTAAGGCCTCAGAAAAGCAAAATTTTGTTTTAAGGAAAGGAGAGGAAGGAGAAAATGGGTCCCTCCGAGTCCAAAGAGTCTGGGACTCCCCTATCTGGGCTAACTATATGTATAAAAATTACAGGCCCAGAACCTGTGTCTGTCTGAACAAGTGGGTTAACCTAACTAAAGATAATCTTGAATCACAGTGGCTGCAGTGGGGAACTTTTAACTAGATAAGCTTATCCATTTATGAGATGCCCTAGAGATTAAAGGAGCCCCCCAGAAAAACTCCCCCCGAAATATGGGATGCATTTTTGATTGGTACACAGAAGCTTCTGAGACTAAATGAATCAAAATTGTCTCTTTAAAGAGTTCAGTACTGCCAGGAATATTTACTGTTTGTCCCAGCTAAAACCTGATGGTAAGATATTGGAAAGGATTTTTTTCTTTAAGAGGAACTCTATGGTCAGAAGTTGGCTGAATTGGAGACTGATATTCAGAGCCTGATAGGAACTTTTTTGAAGCCTTCTTTCCTAAGCTAAAATAGAACTATGGGACTTCCCTGGTGGAGCATTGGTTAAGAATCTGCCTGCCAACGCAGGGGACATGGGTTCGAACCCTGGTCCGGGAAGATCCCACATGCCATGGAGCAACTAAGCCCGTGCACCACAACTACTGAGCCCGCACGCCTAGAGCCCGTGCTCCGCAACAAGAGAAGCCACCGCAATGAGAAGCCCGTGCACTGCCACTAAGAGTAGCCCCCGCTCACTGCAACTAGAGAAAGCCTACGCACAGCAACGAAGACCCAACGCAGCCAAAAATAAAAATACAATAAAATAATATAGAACTATGTATCCAGAGGGAAAGACAGTATTCTGAAGCCTCTGTGGAATCATGTGTTAAAACGTTCCAAAGATACACAGCTCTAAATCTAGAACATAGAAACCTTTTCATTTCCATCTTAGTTGGAAATCTCCCTGATATAAAGAAGCAAATTGGATGGGTGGGTCCAGCCCTTGATATCATTTAGGCTGCAACCCAGTTCTTTGAGGAACTGAAAACGAGTGCTCTTGCCTTTCAAATTGCGTCTTTACAAGAACAGAAAAAGCAGCTATAGAAGCAGTTCAAAGCCCACCTATTCTTTTTACCAGTCCCAAGGGAGAACAGCACATAGTGCTGGTTTCCAATCCCAGGGAAGGATTCTAAACACTTCTGCCCACTGCATCTTCTTCTATTGGCGTCTCCAAGGAAAACAACACGGTCAAGCACTGGATGGAACGCTTTACTTACATAGAGAAGAGACCAGGCAAGATAGATTCTGATCATGGAGGCTGGTTCCTCATGGCCAGCAGGTCTCTCCTGGCAGTGGACACAGGGCAACTGACCTATGAGCCCTCCTCTCATGCCACAAAGGAAGAACCCTGTCCCCTCCTCGCAGAGGACAGATACAACAGTGGGTCGGCCAGCTACCATAGGACACACACGCTTTAAGCAGAGACAAAGGAATACTCAGAAAGTTAAACAAGGAGGGATATTCCCATACAAGGTGAAAAGCCCAGCACAAGCTGTGTGAGCTCTTTATCTCCTGGTAAAAAAGTGTTCTGGGTCCAAGGCCCATTCTCATGCGGCTGAGTGAGGGGCTCAAAAGACTGCATATATGAGACTGCCTTCCCAAACAACTTTCACATAAGATAAAATAATGAAACACAAAACATGTTTATTAATAGACCCAAATATCTTTAGTCCCTCTGTAATAAGAAGCCAAAAGTAGATAAACCTATGTTCAGTAATTAATGTTTCAGGATTTTATCTCACTATGAGGAAGAATATGCTTCTAGAAATTATGAAATGTATTGATAAGTTTGCCAATGTACAGAATGCTGGTGTAACAGATAGTCCACAATTGCTCATTTCTTGGTTTCAATAGAAATTAAGGTTTCTAAGGGTTAAGAATTCTAATCAACATATGTAATCAAAACTACAAGAAGTAATAAGAAAAATGACTCTGTATACAATAAAAGTAGGATGTGTTTTGGTAAGAAAAGGTATGGAATGTGGAAATGCAATTTTAAGGGAAAATAGAGTTATTTTGTTTTAAAGCAGAATAACTGGTTGTTTTAGAATGAGAAATTGTATAAAATTCCTAGAGATCTGACATGTCCTGGCATAATATAATCATAATTCTAGTTATTATCTTAAAATGTACATCACAGAAACAATAAAAATTCCTTCTTAACTGCATTATAATGAACTCTCATCAGATATTTAGCCATGGCCACTTTTAAGTCTTTTGACATTTACTGACAGTTATGGTTTTACTTTGATCCAATTGCAAAAGTGCTTCCTCTTCAAAGAGATTCATGGAAAGAATTCTTACAAGTACAGATTTCTGATAACTTTAAGATCATACCACTGAACTGAATCAGAATTTTCAGAACTCTGATGGAGAAACTGATGAATTCACAAAACTACTGACCCAAGGTCAAGTACTAATCAAGAATTAATTACATGGTGTTGGTGGGAACATAAAGTGGTGTAGCCACTATGGAAAACAGTATGGAGGTTCCTTGAGTTGCCATATGATCCAGCAATCCCACTCCTGGGCATATATCTGAAGAAAACTCTAATTCAAAAAGATACATCCACCCCAATGTGTTCGCAGAAGCACTATTTACAATAGCCAAGACATGGAAACAACCTAAATGTCCATTGACAGATGAATGGATAAAGAAGATTGGTATATATATATATATATATGAAATAGAATACTACTGAGTTATAAAAAAGAATGAAATAATGCCATTTGCAGCAACATAGATGGTCCTAGAGATTATCATACTAAGTGAAGTAAGTCAGAAAGAGAAAGACAAATATCATACGATATTACTTATAGGCAGAATCTAAAATATGACACAAATAAATTTATCTATGAAACAGAAACAGACTCACAGACATAGAGAACAGACTTGTGTTGCCAAGAGGGAGGTGGGGTGGAGGAGGGATGGATTGGGAGTTTAGGATTAGTAGATGCAAACTATTATATATAGGATGGATAAAAAATAAGGTCCTACTGTATAGCACAGAACTGTATTCAATATGCTGTGGTAAACCATAATGGAAAAGAAAAGGAAAGGAATTAATTACATGAGAATGAATGAACTGATGAGGATAATTATAAATTTTATGACTTTGAAACATTGCTGATTTTTCAGTGGTTTGTTTTCAGATTTAAAGAACCCCCTTTCTCCTTTCATTTAAGTAATCTATATCATAGCAATTTGGTAAACTACACTTTTGTAAACAGAAATGGTATATATTTATCTTTTTCTCTCTACCTGATCTCTGCAGGATTCAGAAACTCTTATTGAATATTCTTATTTTTTTATGACAATGTAGGTATTTGCAAAAGTTCAATAAGAATCTGTCCTCCTTGTAACAGGACAAAATTGGACAAGTCCTTGACGTGGCTTCTTAGACTAAAGAGGCTTTTAAAAATGTAATAAACTAGGGTTGAGCCAATAAAGCCCCGAGGTATTACCAAGCTTTAAGTGGAATATCATATTTAAGAATAGGCATAGGGGCTTCTCTGGTGGCGCAGCGGTTAAGAATCTGCCTGCCAATGCAGGGGACACGGGTTTGAGCACTGGTCCGGGAAGATCCCACATGCTGCGGAGCAACGAAGCCCGTGCGCCACAACTACTGAGCCTGCGCTCTAGAGCCCGCGAGCCACAAGTACTGAGCCCACGTGCCACAACTACTGAGCCTGCAAGCCACAACTACTGAAGCCCGAGCACCTAGAGCCCGTGCTCCACAACAAGAGGAGCCACCGCAGCGAGAAGCCCGCGCACCGCAACAAAGAGTAGCCCCCGCTCACCACAACTAGAGAAAGCCCGTGTGCAGCAATGAAGACCCAACACAGCCAAAAATAAATAAATTAATTAAATAAATTAAAAAAAAAGAATAGGCATAAAATCACTATTCTTGCTGCTCTTATGCAAATAATCAGGCCAAGTTCAATGAGACTAGGCTTATTTTGAAAAGAAATTCATCTTACTGTGATTAGAGGGGTAATTGTAGAGAGAAAAATTATGTTTCTGTAGAAAACTTTAACACCCCCTTGTGGAGGTCAGATTCATTGTCTCGAGGTTTTGTTATCTACCCGTAAACTGCACTGGATCCTAAATTCTTCTAGTTTCCTCCAATATCTGGCTACAACCCTCCAAACTAATGTTTCCAATTTTCTTCCACCCTTCTGACTTAGAATCTCTGAGAACAAAAACTGTCCTTTTCCCCAAGCTCTGCAAACTACAGCTGAACGACGTGATACGAACTTCAGAGAAATCATCACACCAGCTCATGGATGGATAAACTTTGTGCCTGTTGTTGTGTGGTCCACTAAGAAAGTTCACTAGAACATCCAATGATATCACCAGAGACATTCAAACTACAAAAGATGCTTCCAGCCCAACATCTAGAAACCCAGCATCCAGAAATCTTCTCGACTGGCTGTCCTCTGGACTCAGAAACTGATCTATAACCTGTTCCAACCCTTATCCTTTGTTTTTCTTTTGTTTCCATAGAAACACGTCTTATTAAATACGATTGCTTGTACCATATAGGCTTAATTTTGGAAACCCACCAGCAACACCTCTTCCTGAAATGAGACTCAACTGTTTAACTGAACTGACCTGCTGTCAGGAATAAGAGACTGGTTCAGTGAGATGGAGACATCTACCAACTCGAACTCTAGACTGTGAGACTTCTTGGAGAAATTTCAAAGGCAAGGAACACAGGGTAACAAACTATGCCACCCCAAAATGTGCCTCTTTGGCTTATGGGTTATTTTGAGCTGATAAAATGGTTTCAGATAACAGAACTGCTTTAGATTATTTGCTGGCTGAACAAGCAGTCTGTGCCATAGCAATGACCTCCTGCTGTACCTGGATCAACAGCTCTGGTATAGTAGAAACTCAAATACAAGAAATTAGCAAACAAGCCACTTGATTTAAAAAGGTTGATGCCTCTTCAGGTATGTTCTTTGATTTACTTGATACCAACTGGTTTGGTTCATGGGGACCCTGGCTAAGGAGCACACTCAGTCTCTTGGTATTATCCTCCTGACATTCACCACCGTAGTCTCCCTGGGGACCTATGTTCTCTTAGGGGTCTTAAATACAAGTTTGAAGCCATCTGATGTACTGTACTCTATATATATAAAAAATAGAATACCACTCAGCCATAAAAAAGAATGAAATAATGCCTTTTGCGGCAACACAGATGGCCCTAGAGATGATCATACTAAGTGAAGCAAGTCAGAAACAGGAACAAGATGGACAAGGAGATGAAAAGCAAAAACAATTCTCCCATGGCCCGACGTCATAACCTATGAATTTCACGATGAGATAAGTCCCCTGAGGGTGATGGACAGTGGCAGTAATACCAAATTGTTGGTCAGTCTCTCATGCATGAGAGGATGACCAAAAGGGAGGAATTGTTAAAGTACTTAAGAGGCTGTTGGACTGAGGTGCCTCTAAGGCCTTGGTAGCTTATGTAAACAAACCAAAACCTAAGCCAGAGTCAACACACTTAAATCTGAGAAAATGCAACTTATGAACAACTGATCAGAGAGAGGCTCTCCCAAATAAGACAACTGCTTAAGCTATGACCAGTCAATTTCCTTGCTTTGCTTTGCTTCTGCAACTTCTCTATAAAAACCTCCCCATTAGCTCCTGTCAGTGGAACACTCCTAACCACCTTTGGTTTGGTGCTACCCAATTCAAATAAACTCTTGAATTTTTTTTGCCCACACGGCAGGACTTGTGGGATCTCAGTTCCCTGACCAGGGATTGAACCCAGGCCACAGCAGTGAAAGCCCAGAATCCTGACCACTAGGCCACCAGGGAACTCCCTTGAAATGTTTAGTGTGTTTTTTACCTTTTACCCTTTAACAGCTATGAGTGGCAGAGTTAAGATTCTTTGCTGTTTAAAAATTGTTTTTAAAATGTGGAAATAAAGCCCAAGAGCATTGCATGATCTTCCGGGCCCTGCCTGCCTGGGGCATCTGACTGGCCAGGGGAGCAGAACTAAGCAGTGCAATTGATTAGGGCCCGGATGTTGTACGAGCTTGTAAAGCTGGTAAGATGTGATGATTTCCTCTTCTCTGTGGCAGAGGGTGGTGGTTTCACTGCCCTTGATCTTTCTTAGTCTCATACCTGAGCAGTAATACCTCTGTGTTCCTTTTATTTCCATCCTCTCTAAAACTCCCTGTGTTTCTTTCTCTTTTGCATCAGCTTTGTCACTCTGCTGGTTGCCTCATTAAGGACTTCAATAGAACCTGACACACGCTGTCTATTTGTAGGAGAATGATATTTTTAACACATCGAGAATGATGCTTTGACAATTCAACCCAGCTGTGCCCAACTTTGTCTGTAACCTTGGGTCTCTGCCATCTCAATCTGGAGCCCAAGCCCTCTCTCCTGGCCCCTCCCAGCCTCTGCCCCATACCTGCCTTGTCCCTGGGAGCCCCGGGCCTGGGCACTTGCTGCAGGGTGTGGTGAGAGGCCCAGAAGACAGGGCTCTCCCCGTCTTAGTGTGGACTCCATGTCTCATGTCCAGGTATTAAATGTGATTTTTTCCTGTTGAGTTTGGGCAGAGGTCCAAAGGCAAAGATCAGCTCTGCAGGTCACACTAGGGGACTGAGAAACTGACTCTGTGACTCACCCCTCCTCACCCAGAGAAGAGAAAGGTTGGCGAGGCAAAGGAAGGGAATGTCTCTGGAAAGGCTGGTTGGTGTGCTGGGGTGTCACCCCTCCTCCTCCCACAGGGGGGCTTTGGTCCTCTGTCCAAGTGAGGGGCTTCTGAGAAGCCTGTGGGGATCTGGGTACGTGTCCCTGGAGTCTGGGGGATGCAGGGCCAGGTCGGTCTGACCCACACCTGGAAGAGGTCAGGGTGATTGTCATGGCTACACTGGTCAGAAGTAGCCAGGGTGATGGGAGGGACGTGGATACCCACATAGCAACAGTCATGGAGGCAGAGGGTGTGTTTGTGCAGGGCTCCCTTGGACCCTGTGGAAGAGAGCTGGGGGCCCATCCTCCTCCAAGAAAGACTGCCTGGAGAGGGGAAGTCTCAACAGTTGGGTGTGATAAACAACAACTGGGCGGTGGCATTGGCCTGGCCCCGGCACCCCGCAGGAACAGAGTGGAGAAAGAGCGGGAGATGCTCAGAGTTGCCCACGCCCTGCCCTCTTGCTCCAGCCTTAAACCTGAAACAGTCAGGGGGAGGGGATTCCGGGGTGAATGAAGGTCTGGAGCTCTAAGGCTTCCCTGAGTACCCGCTAACACCTGAAAGATGACCACAGGATGTGCACAAAATTTCATCTGAATGGCTGGAAAGAGCAATTCCACAGAGCAAACTGAAAGGCTCAGAGGTGACAAAGAGCTGCGCTTCCTCCAGCTTGTTTCATACGTTGATGTCAAGTATTTGTGCTTTAGCAGCCGCCCACGTCCCACCTCCCCGCTTCCTGCCCCCAGGCAGCTCCTCCCACCCTGGCCATCCTGGGAATCCCGGAACCAGCATTCCCCGGAGCTGGAAGGGGCTCAGAGGGAGACCAGCAAGCCCAGGCCTTTGTGATTGTTGTCAGATGAGGGACCTGAGGCCTGGGAGGCAGACTGCACCCTTAGGTGACACAGACCTGCAGTATCCCCTCCTTCCCTTTCTAGAAAGACTGAGACAGAGAGAGCAAGAGAAAGCACCCATGAGCCTGCAGCGGTATCAGACGGGTAAGAAGGTTTAGAAAAGGTGCATAAAGCTACCAGCAGTAAAGACACCCATGGATTGAAGCTCCACTAAGCCAGGGCGCTCACTGACCCTTCCAGATGCCCTGCAGAGCAGGTGCCGTTTCCTACACCCCTGCCGGGTTGGACAGATGAGGAGGGGGCTCAGTGTGGGCAGGAGAGATGCTCCAAATCACCAGCCAGCAGGAGTATGTGGGAGTAGCTAGAAGGATCATGGCCAGAGGCTTCGAGACACATGCCAGGCACCTCCCTCTGCCCCTGGGCCCAGCCCCCAGGCATCTCTCTTCAAGGACCACCATCTTCAAAGTTCCATCCTCCCCCAAAATGACAGCTTGGAGAGAGGAATTCTCAGCAACTGGAAGGCAGGGCTTAGAGGCATCATGGGCAGAGACGGCATTTCCCTTCTTTTGAAAAGCCCGGGGTGACCCTGGGCTCCCATTCCCAGCAGCAGCGGTGGTCCAAGTGCCCCCCGGAGGTCCCTGAGGTTGCCCCTCTGCCTTAGACTCACATTCCCATCTGAGCTCCCTCTGCAAACCTTCACCGTATCAGAATCCTGTCTTCTGATTCCTAGAGATTTATTATTGCTTTTGAGGGTTTTAAACCATTATTATTCGACCAATTTTGAGATGATTGATTATATGCTCAATTTTTAATTTGGATCCTTCTTAAAATAGCATTCATTAACTTGACAAGTATTTGGGGCCTGTGCTGGGCAAGCACCAAGCTCTGTGCTAGGCACTCGGGACAGGGCAGGGAACAAGATGGGGGACCCGCCCCTGGAGAGGGGACAAAGGTCAGGTTTTCCAGCCCAGCCCCGCTCGGCCTTGGCCCTTTGTCCCTCAATGTCCATGAGCTTCTTTGAGCAGCATAAGCAGCTTTCAGCTTTGGCTGAAAAGCCAACATGTCACATGTCTACACTGCCTCATCTTTATGTTTTAGAGATTGAATTTGATTTCTCTTTAGGGAATCATGTGATTTCTTTAGCTTCCTTCGCTTTCCTCCAATAACAGGATAGAACAAAAGGACACACAAGACCCAAGCTGCTGAGGGTCTCTCCTTCCAGGGTCTGAAGCTCCTGACACCACCCCTTCCTGGGGCGTCCTGCCAAGGAAACTGCAGGGCCCCAGACGCAAGAGCCCTTCTCCCTGTGCCTGGTCTGCATGGTCCGCATGGCCCAGCCTGGGACGACGTCCTGCTCAGCCCTTGAGCACCTGGCTCAGAGGGGCAGTGGGACCCAGCCTGCTTGGAGTTACTCCCACTCAGGCCTCCTCCCGCAGGCCTGAGTCTGAGAGCACAGGCTCCAGGGGAGCCCCCCACTGCGTCCCTGCTAGAAATTCCAGGTTGGTGGGTTTTATAGATTTTGAAAGATGGCTATCACTGATTGAGCACTTTCTAGACACAGGCCTTTCTGCACGCTTGCTCGTTTTATTTAATCCTTGCTACAGATGTCATATCTGTCTTTGCTGAGGGAGGAGAGGGGTCCCCAGTGAGGGAGGGAAGAGGGGAGAGGACCCCCGGCCCGAGAGCCGCCAGCTCCCTCCCAGCCTATGCTCGCTGTGCCTGAGCCGGTGCTCCCTGGAGAAGGAAGCCCCCCTCCCACCTGCTTTCCCTCCCCAGACCCACGGGTGGGGGAGCCCCGGCTTGGCACTCACCGTCCACCAGTCACAGGGCAGGACTCCAAGGCTGGGCGTCCCTTCCAGTCCTGCTCTCAGGACCGCTGTCCCCCATCCCCCCTGCCCCATTCAAGGTGGGCACAGTTTTAAACCCCAAGCCTGCCCCTTCCTGCCCCCTTGTCCCCAGTCCTGCCAGAGCAGTCCTCAGCTCGAGCCAGCTCCCCAGAGATGAAGCGGAAGGAGAAGTTGATGATGTTGCCCAGGTGTTTCTTGCAGCCGTGCTGGCACACCTGCAGCCTCAGGGCAGCCCCCTGGGCCGGGCCAGGGGCCTCGCCGCGCCCCGCCATCGCCAGGCCTGGCCCAGGGGCCCTTCTCCTGCCCTCGCTCTGCTCAACCAGCCACAGTACCGGCCCCCCAGCCTGCTCTGTGCCTCCTCTGCCTGCGTCTCCCCAGCCTGGCACTCAGTCTTTCCTCTAGAACCCTCTCTCTCTCCCGCCTCTGGTCTGTCTCTCAGTCTCAGCACCAGTCCTGTGGGTCTCAGCCTGTCCCTCCGTGTCTCGGCCTCTCTGGCCTCTCCTTCTCTCCTCTGATCTCTGGCCCTGCCCTCTGTCCTCTCTCGGCCTTTCCCAGGGCCGCCTGTCCCTCAGCCCAGCCCAGAGCCCCCGGGCCGGCCGGCTGGTGCCCTGCCGGGGTCAGCCCTGCTCCTCCCCCAGCGCCGGCCACTCCCCTGGCTCCTCGGTGGGGCCCAGTGCTCACTCTCCCTGGAGGCAGAAGGGCTCCTGTGGCTTCCTGGGCTGGGAGGGCATGGGGGGGGGTGGGCACTGCTCCTGAGCTCCCAGCAGCAATGGGGGAGGTGCCACTGGGGTGATTTTCGGCTGAGGCTGTGATCTCATTGCACAGGGGCCTCATCCAGGTCCTGGGGCTGCTGTGCAGCCAGAAAGGGAACAGCCCTGCTCCCATCCACCCCCTGCCCAGGAGGCTCAGGGGCCAGGGACCCTGGGCAGAGCTGGGGGATGAGTGGGGGCCTTGGCCTTTGGCTAACTCTTCACCTCTGCCCTCTGCTCACTGACCCCAGTCCCCAGCCCTGCGGGTGCCTCTGTGGAGTGGAGAAAGGGGAGATGGGAAGGGATCCCTGTGTTGAGGGGGATAAGGAAAAACCAAGGATGTGACTGGAGCAGGCATTGCTGAAGACCCACAGCCCACATTCTCGGAGCACCCGGTGTGCGCAGGCAGCTCGCTAAGGCCCTTCTGGGCATCAAAACAACCCCACGAGGTACGTGTGGCGGAGAACAGCACTGCAGCATTCTCCTCTGCTCTTTCACCTACAGAATTCAGATTTCGTTGGGGGTGGAAATGTGCCCAGCTTGAAAAAAAACGCCATCCCCCGCCTTCCTTGCAGTCAGGGTGGCTCAGTTCTAGCCAGTAAAATGTAAGCATAAATCTTCCAGAGATTTCTGTGAGAGTGTTGCTTTCCTGATGTAGGCATTACCACTTCCTCCTTTCCCCTGATTTCTCCTTTCTCTTGTCGAGAACAAAGCCATGATGGCTGGAGCCAGAGCAACAACTTTGCACCTGTGAGGGAAGAAGCAAAAAACCCCAAAGACCTTGACTCTGATATCCCCAAGCTGCTAAACCAGTGCCAGCCACTGCCTAGCCCAGATTTCTCAGACAGGAGATACATACCTCTGTCTAAATTAAGCTACTGTTGTTTGGGGTTTCTGGTGGCAGGCAAGTGAAAGCATTCCTTCCAAAGTGAAAGGCCACCCGTTGTACCTCGCACTCCTAGCCAGTGAAAGGACGGACACAAGGGGCTTCTCGTGTACCACAGGTGCTGTGCTGCTCCACACTGTTTCCAGGCACAAGCAAAGGCTGTGCAGCAGGTCCAGGCTGCGTACAAGCAGCTCTCCCCTTGGGCCCGATGACCCAGCACATTCAGTGGTGCACAGTGTATCTGTGGAAAGCTAGGGTGTCCCGCGGGGCCCAGGGTAGGCCCCGATAGGAGCCTCTGCTTTTGAGCAAAGCCATGCTTTCTTTGGAAGAAATCTCTTCTTCTTTTGACACTACTTCTGGCTCACTCCTGGGCCCTCGGGGAGATGGAAGGCCTGACTGTGGGACACCAGGTGACCCTGAGACCCGAGCTGCCCATCAGGAACTAAGTGTCCACCTCTCCCTCAGCTCTAAAGGGGCACGCACAGCACGCCACCATCACACACAGGTGCTATGTATAAGCTCAGGGTCGGGGGTCTAGAAGGCTCAGGTAGGTGTCTGCTCATACATGGGGCTCAGACCCCCATGGTAACAGCTGCATCACCACCTTCCCCTCATCCCACACTTGTGGCCTCATGGGGAGTCCTAAGACCGTTTGAGGAGGAAAAGCACACAGAGCTGCAAGAAATGCTGGCACCAACTAAAAGTTGACATGGCAGCCCACTCAGTGGGGAGGGGCAGTGGAGAAGGGACCTCTTCCTGGTGGGCAGGACGTTGAGCCCATCTGCTTGCTCACATTGTCTGGAAGGAGGGGTGGCCTGAGGTACAGATGGACATTGACTCAGGGGTGGGTACTAAGCATGCGTTCAGGGGTCAAGGAGGTGGAGGGAAGAAGATTGGAGGAGTGGTGACTAGGAGGTGTGAGGATGTCACAGTCCTTTGTGGATGCTGTCCAAAGGGCAGCCAGGCCTGAGGAGGCACTGAGCGTCTGGTGGACAAGATGGCCTGTCCGTGCACATCAGTCAGCCTGTATTCCTGGCCATGAACAAAGGGCCATGGGGGACTAAGATTACTTGTGGGTACACGAAATGAACTTCCCCTCACCGGGCTGATCTGGCTACCGCTGTCGTCGGGTGCCCAGCCTGCCAGCAGGGTGACAAGCCAGCCACCAGGTGGCAGGTCAGCTCCACCCTGGCAGGGACCATCATATACTCTGTCTGGAATTGACATTCATTCTGAATACAGACCTCGCTTTCTGCCCACCTTGCTTCTGCCAACAACACCGCCCATTGCTGTGTCCTACGCATCATTGTTACTGACTCAAAGACTCATGTTACAGCAAAGAATTGTGGCCAAAGGCCAGTGCTTACAAGACCCATGGGTCTCCCCCTATTGCCCATACCCAGAAGCGGCTGGACTTACAGAACAGTGAAAGAGCCCACCGTACACTGGTTCCAGCGCCAGTGGTGAGGTTCAGGTGCTGTCCTGGATGTGCCACCATATATGGGGCTGCTCCTCCAGCCAGAAGAATGGGTCCAGGACCAAGGGAAGCACCAGCCCCCAACCACATACTTGCAGCATTTTTGCTTCTCATCTGCAATACTTTGGGCTCTGGATAAGAGGTTTTACATCCCTAAAGAAGAATGCTGGGACTTCCCTGGCGGTCCAGTGGTTAAGACTCTGCACTCCCAATGCAGGTGGCGGGGGTTCGATCCCTGGTCAGGGAACTAAGATCCTGTATGCCGTACTGCATGGCCAAAAAAGCAAAAGAAGGAGAAGGAGAAGGAGGGGGAGGGGGAGGGGGAGGGGGAGGGGGAGGGAGAGGGAGAAGGAGAAGAATGCTTCCCCAAAGGGGAGACACCAGTGCATCTGCTGAACTGGAAGCTGAGACTGTCCCCTGGCCATCTGGGGCTCCCCACACCACTCAGGCCAACTGACATGAAAGGGTGTTGGCTGGGATGAATGATGCTGATTATCCAGGGGAGAAGGTGTTAGCCCTACATGGGGTGGAGGATGGGAACTATGTCTCGGACCTAGTGAATTCACCACGCAACCTATTCATATTGCCAAATCCAGGGATCAAAGTGAGTGGAGGTGGGGTGGAGTTATAGGTAGGATGACCAAGGGCTCAGATCCCTCAAGAATGAGAGTTTGGGTCACTCCACCATGGGTTGGTTCTTAGCTGAGGGCCCTGTGGTGGATTAAAATGGCCACAGATTTCATACTGCAATTCCACGGTAAGGTAGTCTATTTCCCCTCCCCTAGGCTGAGCCTATGATTGTTTTGACCAATAGCATGCAGCAGAAGTGATGCTGTGTGAGTTCTAGAGCCTCGGCCTCAAGAACTCTTTGCCTTACTTATTGGAACACCCCTTCCTGGAAGTCAGCCATCTTGTACCTGAGTCCACCATGCTGTGAGGATGCTCAAGCAGCCATGTGGAGAAAGACAGGCACTGAGGCACCAGACGTGTGGGTGGAACCTTCCTGAACCTCCCAGTCCAGCCCAGTCACCAGCTAAGCAAAGGCAAGTGAGTAATCACAACTGATGCCATGTACAGTAGAAGAACCATCGGGGGGGAAGGTAGGGGGGCCACCCAAATGCCTGACCCACAGAATTCGGAGAAAAAAATGGTGGTTGTTCTAAGCCACTACATTTGGGGGTATTTTGTTAGGTATCAAAAGGTAACTGAAGCATCTCTCCTTCACACTGGGGGGTGCTGAACTCTCCAGAGAAATCCTCTTCACAAATCATGTTCCCGCCAGGCTCTAACCATTCAACTTTCTATACTTTTGATAAGGGTAAAAGCTTCAAAAGCCATGTACAGTTTTCAGATAAATCCTTGAAAATTTGCACCTGATCTGGCATCTCACTTTGAAACATGATGTTGAGTATATCTTGGTGCTTCAAACACATTAAAATTCTGTTAGGGACTTCCCTCCTGGCCCAGTGGTAAAGAATCTGCCTTCCAATGCAGGGGACGTGGGTTCGATCCCTGGTCAGGGAGCTAAGATCCCATGTGCCTCGGGGCAACGAAGCCCACACGCCACAAGCGCCTCAATGAGAGAGCTCGCGTGCCGCAAACTACAGAGCCCACGCGCCACAACTAGAGAGAGAGAACGCTCACGCCACACCTAGAGAGAAGCCCGAGCGCCACAACGAAAGATCCCACGTGCCTCAACGGAGATCCCGTGTGCCGCAACTAAGACCCAACACAGCCAAATAAATTAAAAAAAATTTTTCTTAATTAAAAAAAAATCCTGTTAGTATATAGTTTTATATCCTTATGTATTATAGACAAGCTAATTTACCTTTTCATCCCCGTACCTTTCTACTACCACTCTTCTTTTTTTAACATCTTTATTGGAGTAGAATTGCTCTACAACGTTGTGCTAGTTTCTGCTGTATAACAACGTGAGTCAGCTCTATGCATACATATGTCCCCATATCCCCTCCCTCTTGCGTCTCCCTCCCTCCCTCCCCACCCCACTCCCCAGGCGGTCACAGAGCACCGAGCTGATCTCCCTGTGCTGTGCGGCTGCTTCCCACTAGCTGTCTGTTTTACGTTTGGTGTCTACTAGCGCTCTTTTATCACGCGTGCTGCTGCTGGTGGTGGTGACTTTATGATTTTATGGAGGTGACAAAACCCCAGGAGAAATGAGTATCTCCCAGAGATGGAGGCGGTGGCTGAGAATCTGGGTCTCCACTTTGGGGGAAGGCGCAGGAATGTGTCCCTTGGCGTGGGGAATGGTCACACCGTGTCACACAGGAGCATGTGGCTGCAGCTCCGGCGTCCCTACCGGAATGGGCTGGGACGTGGGGCGTTTCCCATAGCGGCAGGCAGGGCCCTGGCCTTGTCACATCCAGGCCTCCTTCTCTGGTCCTGTAGAGTTTCTGCAGACTTCCCAACAGCCGAGAGTAAATGCCTCTCTGCTTAAACCAGCCAGCCTCGAAGACCCCAGGTTACTCTGTGGGTGATATCATTATTCCAGGCTTACAGTTAAAGGCACCCAGTCCCACTGTCCTCGTGGGAGCCAGACTTGAGAAGCGGGTCTGTCCGGTTGGTGGCTCAGCCGTGCCCCTGGAGAGGGGGCCTGACATTCTGATGTCAGAAGGACATCACCCAGAAGGACTTTCAGGTGCCGGGGAGATAAGCAGAGCAGCTCAGAGTGCCAGCCTCTGGGTCACTGAGGATGGCCTCCCAGCGCTGGGGAGGGATGCACTTCTGGGGCCATGCCAACAGCTCTGAGCGGCCTGGTCCCGGGCCCACCCATCTTAAAAGGCCACCGCTGCTGACTGGCTCCCGACTCCATGTTGGGGCTTTTACAGCCCAGGAGTGACCCCCAGGGCGCAGCAGCAGCAGCTCGTCTGGCCCCATGTCCTGGTGCCACCCGGTCCCTGAGTCCCGCCCACTCCTTGCCGAGTTGCTGAGGCTCAGGCCACCCTCGTGTTCCACTGGGCCACGCTCCTCGGGTCCTGCTCTAAGATGTCCCAGAAATCTGTGGCTCAGGCCGCTTCTGCTGAATGGAAACCACCCCTACCGCCAACAAGGGTGCAGTGTCCCGGCCACCTGCCCGCCTTCCGCAGGCGCCAGCCCAGGACACCCAGCTGGGCCAGGCTGAGCGCGGGGACAGAGCCACACTGAAGGGCACGATTGTCCTCTGCACCCAGAGCCCCGGGAGGCTCCTGAGGAGCCGAGGCACCTCGTCTGCACACGGCTGATCGTTTCACAAGCACACGGAGCCCTTGGTGTGAGCAAGGTGTCCTCAAGGGATGTGCTGGGACTGCAGAGCGATGCTCAGTGGAGAGGGGGGTGCACTGGGGTCCCGGCTCCTCTGCCTGGGAGGGTGGCTGCAGCCTCCGCAGACCCCGAGCCCCGCCTTCCCGCAGCTCCCGAGAGAAAAGTCAGGGAAGACGCACATCAGGGTGGGCGCCCTGCCCGCAGCACATGAGAGACGCTCCAGGTCAGAGACCTCACTCAGCCCCTGACCCGTGGGACCCGCTGACTCGTGTGACCTTCTTGAGGGTCTGTCTGCTCTTTTACTTTTAGTAAAACAGAGTGACCCTCCGTGCCAGCCTCACACAACTAAGGATTGAGTTTTCCGTGTTCCACATGGCCTGGCAGGGTGTCTGGTGAACATGTCACCAGGGGAATGGGCAGGGCTGGGCAGAGCCCTTGGTGGTGTCCTGGGCCCTGCACCCCTTCCCCACCCCCACTGCTGCATGGCCGTGACCAGCCATTCAGCAAAGGCTTCCACACGGCACTAGAAGGAGCTGACGGGAATAGACGCTGCCATCTAGGAGCCCACTGAGCTAAAGGTGGGACCTGTGGGCGTGGTCCCCTCGGCCCCGTTTCCTCTCGTTGTGACCCCAGACACACCCAGCCTGCCCCCTGGGCTTGCTCTTCCCTGTGTCCACGCATGCTCAGGTGTGCAAAAGGCCTCAGAAAGGGGGGCACACCACACCCCAGCCCCATCCTGAAGACCACCGTGTGCCAGATGTTTCTGCTGGAAGTTGGAAGCTGGAGCCAGGGCTCAGCAGGAGAGAGGCCTGGGAGTGGGGTGGGTGCTGGATGCCGAGGACCGGGGAGGCAGAGACAGACACCGGGGTCACGGAGGGGTTGCAAGATCCACAGGAGGAAAAGGAGGAGCCTGAGCTGCTGCCAAGAAGACCCTGGAGATGCAGGCCGGTAAGAATTTGAGCCTCAAATGAATGGAGAAAGATGTGATGTACACATATATGCAATGGAATACTACTCAGCCATAAAAAAGAACGAAATAATGCCATTTGCAGCAACATGGATGGACCTGCAGATTATCGCACTAAGTGAAGTAAGTCAGACAAAGACAAATACCATGTGATATCACTTATATGTGGAATCTAAAATACGACACAAATGAACTTATCTACAAAACAGAAAGAGAATCACAGACATAGAGAACAGACTTGTAGTTGCTGAGGGGGGAGGTGGGGTGAAGGAGGGAGGGATTGGGAGCTTGGGATTAGCAGATGGAAACTAGTATATATAGAATGGATAAACAAGGTCCTACGGTAGAGCACAGGGAACTCCTGTGATAAAACATAATGGAAAGAATATGAAAAAGAATATATATATGTATAACTGAGTCACTTTGCTGTACAGCAGAAAGTAACACAACATGGTAAATCAACTACAATAAAATTGGTGGTGTGATGAATTGGGCGATTGGGATTGACATGTATACGCTGATGTGTATAAAACTGATGACTAATAAGATCCTGCTTATAAAAATAAATAAGTAAAGAAATAAAATAAAATTCTTCAGATCGTAAATCTAAAAAAAAAAAAAAAAAAGAATCTGAGCCTCCAGCGAGGCGAGGCTGGGTCCATCAGAGCACACCCGAGCCCGTCGGGCGCACAAGGCCGGCCACACGAGGGCGCCACGGCTCACCTCTGCTCCCTGTTCCTACCCTAATGGAAAACAATTGCTTTTACTCTGCTGCAGAAAAACAGCCCTGTGAAGATGTGAGCTTCCCAGTTAAGCTGCTTGTATGAAATTGTAGTAACCTCATGTTTCTGCGTCGTCCCAAGAAGCTGGAGAGAGAGAGCGCACATGGACCCCACATGTGTATTCACAGGCCCCAGGGCCTCCATGGAGGCTGCTCTGGGTAACGGAACGGTCAGAAAAGGGTGACGAAGCAGCACAGGTGGCAGGGGCTCAGGGAAGCAGAAGGCAGGGGACTGGAATCATGCTGGGAGCGCCCTCGAGTGGGTGTGCAGGTAAAGGACAGGGGCCTGGCCTGCACACACTGCTGGCCCCACCCCCATCAAGCCTGGGAGGCTGGGGCCATGAATATACCCATTCTCCAGGCAAGGGGACTGAGGCTCCCTGGAAAACACAGTGTCTGAGACAACGAACAAGACACAGCTGTCAGGATCCAAGTCTGCACCTTTTCCTTAAAGTCAAAGAGGCAGAGTCTCATGCACGCCTATGTGTGTGGTCACAGGAGTGTGCATGGTGTGGTTGTGGCGTGAACACCTGTGTGTGATGTGTGTGCACCCACATGTGCTTGGTGGGTGTGCACAGGGGTGAGTGGGTGGTATGTGCACACTTGGTGGGTGTGCACAGGTGTGAGTGTGTGGTATGTGTGTGAGAGTATAGGGGTTGCATGAGGTCCCCCCTGCATCTCTTACTGCATCACAGACACCAAATATCACCAACAGCAAGTGCCGGCCAGCCATTTCTGCCACAAACTCCCAGAACGCAGCATGAGGTAAAGAGCCAGCCCCAGCCCCTGGGCTGCACTGGGCAGGACCGAGGAAGGGCTGAAGCCCGGGCCTTCTCCTCACCCGGCCCCTGCACGTGTTTGCACCCTGCAGGTGAGTATCAGCGCCCCTTTTCACAGAGGACGTAGAAAGGAAGACTGTGTCACCCAAGGTCACCCAGCCGGCGAGGCTCTGAAGCCCCGCTCCATCCTCCCAGCTGGGGAAATTGCAGCACAGTCCTAAGGATCTGTCCCCACCTCCCTGGGTCCCGCCTTGAGGTCAGCACCCTGCGCGGAGCAGGCACCGATGAATGGGAACAGGCGTGAATGATAGAAACGTGTCCCCGCGGAGGCAGAGGCGGTGTGGCCCAGGCTGGGGTCCCAGGGTAGGTCTCTGCGCTCAGAACAGACCCCCACCTTCTTCCCAGCCAGCCCAACCCCTACCTGAGCCCTGCGGGGCTGTGCTGGACAGGATCCACTTCACCAGGCAGCACCGCATCAGGGCCTGGCGGGTGAGTCTCGGCCG
The DNA here is from genome assembly GCF_964341445.2 of Mesoplodon mirus. Lineage (NCBI taxonomy): Eukaryota > Metazoa > Chordata > Mammalia > Artiodactyla > Ziphiidae > Mesoplodon > Mesoplodon mirus. The sequence goes on along the minus strand of NC_138990.1, from coordinate 14,550,603 downwards.
CTGCCACTTGACGCCCTCCTTCTTGCTCAGCGGTGTGCGCCCGGGGTCCCCAAGGAGACTGCCATCTGACACCTTCATCACCTCCTGCAGCAGGAACAGGCAGAGTGGCCCTGAGCCCTTGCTCCCTCAGGGGACCTCCAGGTCGTCCCCAGGCCAGCCCTGAGGGGGTCCTTCCCTCCTCTCAGGGTCTAGCCTTTCAGGGATGCGTGCCAGGAGCCCGCAGTCCCGTTGCTGCCCCCGCCCCTGGTTATCTCCTGCCTGGTTTCTTAGCAGCCCCACTCTCTCTCCAAGAGCCCCTGGTCACTGCTTGGCGAGGCCACCTTGCAGGCACGGACAGTGTCCGCTAGAAAAAGCTGCGCCAGTGATCCAAGCTGGAGGAGTGGGTTGAGAAAGACGTTAAAGGCCACCGTAGGGCTCTGTGCACCCTGTGCTCCCACACACACTCCCCACCAGCCACACCAGGCTGCTCTGTGAACACACCCCTTCCACACTTGAGCCCTGCTCATGCTTTAAGATCCCGCTAGCAAGTCACCTCCCCCATGAAGCCCCCCTGGCTTCTAAAGCTGAGGGAGTTGGGTCTGTCCTTGCATCGATAGTTCGACAACAGCACGGACTGTGCAGTGGGAATTTGCTGGAAGAACTCCCGATTGAAGGCAGGGTCTATGGGCAGGGTTTCCCCCACTGGGCACCCTGGTCTGTTACGTGATGGGGTCCCTGGAAGGAGGGAGGTGAGGGTCCAGACTTGCTCATCAACACCCCTGACCCTGGCACGGGCCTGGTTGTCAGAGCCAGACAGTCCCTTAGAGATCACAGTCCAAACCCCTCACTGACTAAAGCCCAGAGAGGGGAGCAGATCTGCACAGGGTCACACAGCGAAGTTGGCCTCCTCACTTCACGCCAGAGCCCTTGATCTTTTTTCACCTGGAGGCAAATCAAGGCCGCATCAAAGGCCCGAGGACCTCCCCAGGAGGGGGCACATGGATGCAACCCACTACTGTACCCTGTGCAACCATCTGAAGAAACGACTCAAACAACTGATGGGGGAGGGACTTCCCTGGTGGTCCAGTGGTTAAGACTTCGCCTAATGCAGAGGGTGCAGGTTCAATCCCTGGTCCCCTGGTCGGGGAACTAAGATCTCTCATGCCTCACAGCCAAAAAGCCAAAACATAAAACAGAAGCAATATTGAAACAAACTCAATAAAGACTTTAAAAGAAAAACCCAAAAAACAAAACTGACGGGTAGAATCTTGGAAGAGGGAGCTGTGGGTGGGATGTTAAGATGCCGGGCTGTGAGTGTGGCTAGGGAAAGGACAGCCCGGGGTCACAGTGGAGGCCCGGAGTGGTGAGAATTGTTTTCCTACATCAATATTTTGAGCACCCTCACCTGGCCTGCCAGTGGCCCACCACCCTCAGTGCCCAGGCCGGCAGCAGGATGGCCCTCTGGGCATCTGTTGAGTCTGGTTTGCTGCCCTTGTGCCATGCCTCCTGCTTGGGGCGGCTGTGCCATAGGTGTGGCCTGGCCCGCTGGGTCGCTGCCGCAGGTAGCCCCAGGTCCATGGTACCCAGGATGTGCGGTCTGAGCTCCAGACGTGGGAGAAAGCAGCGCACCCCCGTGGGTACCAGTTCTGAGTGGGTGGGTTGACTGGCCAGGACAATGGCCAATGGGGTGACAGGTTGGTGATATCCCTCCAGGGTTGTGGGGTGTCACGTGGGCTACATTTGTACAGTCCTGAAGAGTATATGGCTGTCCGAAATAAATCACAAACAGATGTACATTCGAGCAAGTTCTGCAGATGCTGAGACTCCAGCGCAGCCCCTGCCTCGGTCAGGTTCTCAGGTACAAGGAACAGAGAGACGGACCCAGGCTGATGGTAACTGGAAAGGAATCAGCAGTGGGGAGCCCAGGCCGGTCCTCCCCGGGAAGGACAGAGAGCCCAGGCTTGGAAGACAGACCAGAGCAAAAAGCAGGCTGCTGGATAGCCAGACCTCAGCCACGCTCACCCACGGGACAGCAAGGGCACCTCCGCTGCTGCTGAATAACCCGACCCTGGGGCTAGCACTGCCATCCCAGGGGCACTGGGCCTGGGACCCCCCATGGGTGTGATGGCCCTGCTGCCCCTGGAACCTGGAGGCTGCTGCTGGGGGAGTCTCGGTTGAGGCCCTAGCTCCAGGTTCAAGGTCAAGAGCAGAGGGGTCACATTGTCCCAGCCCAGGTCATATGCCTAATCCCTGGCTGCAAGGAGAGCTGGGAAAGCAAGCTTCTGGCCTTTTAGGTTCTTTCATGCCCTCTAGGGAGGCTTTCCTGACCTTGAGGAATAAGAAAAACCCTACAAATAACCCCTAAATTGTGGAGTTTGTGCGAATGCCCAGGTGAGGGGAGGCTGGTGCATGGCCTCCTGCAAGCTCTGGTTAGGAGGGAGAACCCTCCAGGTGCTGAGCTGGCTCATGACCCCATGAGGCCCGTCCACATTTGGGGCTGGGCGGCTGGCCTCCTGGTCAGCTTTCGGTGGAGTGGCCGTCTAGACAGGACAACATCCAAACCCCTGATCCTGACTTTCAGGACCTTCCAGCCAGGTCCCAGCTGCCGGTTTTCCCTCCTGTAGTCATCACCCCCGCAAGCCACCTCCCCAAGACACACCCTCGGCGGCACCCGCCACATTCCTCCTCTTCTCCAAGGCTCAGCTTGCCAATGGGGGGGGTTAGGGGTGCCCAGAGCTGCAGTTAGGGTGGGCACTCACCATCCCAATGGGGTAGAAAGAGGGGGTAAGCGGGGGTGGCCAGGGGCCCCAGGGTGCCAGAGATGCTGAGGGAGGCACCCTATACACACGCACGCGCATCCACACACACGCACGTGCATCCACACACACATGCACCCACGCAATGCACACACATATGCATGCACGCACACACATACACACACGCACGCCCACCCACACACATGCACACATGCATGCACATCCACACATCCATACACACGCACATGCACACACACGCACGCTCATCCACACACATGCACGCACACGCACGCACATGAACACACAGGCATGCACATGAACACACATGCATATCCATGCACACACGCACGCACATCCACACACATGCACATGCACACGTGCACACAGGCACTGCCCAGGCTGTCAGAGAGAGACCTTCTCCATTATTAATGATCTGCTTCAGGAGAGAAATGGCCTCGATGAATAAAGTCTTTCTTTCAGTCCAGGAGGCAGGTAGGGGGAAGTCAGGCAGCTGGTGCTTCATTATTTCCTGAATTCTTTGCTGTAGGCTCTGCACATGGGCTTAGGAGAGAACATCAGAGGGAGAAACTGAGGTGGCCCTCAGCATCCCCGGCAGGAGCTGTCTGTAGGGACCCCACCCCCCATCTCAGGACGGCGCTGGCGCTGCTGGCAGGGGCCGCCCTGGCAGAGCCTGCGGCTAGTCCTGGGCACTCTGTCTTGCAGCCAGGCCTGAGCTGATGTGGGGAGACCCAGCCGGTGGCCCGGGGTTCTGTCCGGCTGGGAGGGCCCACAGGGTGGGGCTGAGAGCCCCCCTCATGCATGTCTATTCTGGGCCTTAAGGTCACCTCGTTGTCATGACAACCCCAGGAGGTTGGCAACACCATGCCCATTTTAAAGATGAGGAAACTAAGTCTCAGAGAAGCTTGGGGGCATGCCAGGGCCACACTGCACTCATGGCCTCCTGGTTCCAAAGTTCAGGCAGTCTTGGCCACAGGCTGTGCTGCTTAGCTTTCCTGGGCCAGGCCCCTGACAGGCCTTGGAAGATGGGGAGGGGCTCCCAAGCCCCCCAGCCACGTCAGAGTAATGGTTTACTAATGTCCCAGGCTAAGGAGTACCTCTCCTGGTGGAGAGGGTGGACGAGGGTGGAGGAGCCCTGGGCCATGTCCAGCTGGCTGAGGGCCAGGACCCCGCTGTGAGGCCCACAGGTAGGGCCTGGGATGGCCTCCCACTTGAAATGGGTGAGGGGGTCCTGACAGCGAGGAGAGGAAGGGCCCACAGTGGCTGGGCACGAGCAGGGCCACACAAATGCCAGGAGGGGCCGAGGCCCGTGTACTTGGCCCATCAGAAGGTGGGGGAGGGAGGAGGCCGGGGGAGTGACCACCGGCTCATCCTCAGGACTAGTTGACACTCGTCTGTCTGAGCGACGGTCTGCCGGGGCTGTCAGGGAACGGTAATGGCCACTCCACTCCCTCCTCCTGAATAGGGGGCTCTCGGGCATCGAAGGAGGGAGCCCCGCGAGGGGACACCACCTCACTCCCTGACGCTTCTGTGCAGGGAGGTGACAGAGTTGACGAGGCCTGGGTTGCTGAGGAGACAAATTAAATCCCCGGCCAGCCTGCTTTGAGGCCCCAGTGGCTTCTGCTGCGTGTCAGTAAGACCCAGGGCCTGTGCGGGCCTGCAGACCCCTCCGTCAACCCCGCCTGACCCTGCGAGTCCATCGCACCTCCACTGCCCGCCTCAGCTGTTCTGCGCGTGCCCGCATGCCCGGCTGGAGCACCGCACAGCTGTGCGCCTGCTGCTCCTCCGCCACACACTCCTCCCCCGGCCCCTGCACACTCCTCCCCCTCCCCCTGCACACTGTTCCCCCCTCCCCCTGCACACTCCTCCCCCTGCACACTCCTCCTGTACATTCTCCCTGTCAGGCCTCAGTCAGACCAGGTGATGGGAGACCCCTCGCTCTAGGTTGCCGTTCATCATCCATATCAACACCTGCTGTGCTTCCCAGCACACTGCTTATGAACCTACCCTATTTATTTGTTTCCTGGTGCATTTCTTTCTCTTTCTCCTGGAATGTCAGCTCTGAGAGCTGGCCCTGGCCTGCTGTGTGCGCTGCTCTTCCGCATCACAGAGTCCGACACCCAAGAGGCCCTCACGTCCAAAACTCAACAGTAAAAGAACAAAGCATCCAGTTAGAAAATGGGCAAAAGACAGCCACAGGCATTTCACCAAGGAAGACATGCAGGTGGCAAATAAGCCCACGAAAAGTTGTTCCACATCATTAGCCATCAGGGAAATGCAAATAAAACCATAAGGAGATATCACTTGTACCATGGGAACGGCTAAAATCTCAAAAGGTCACATACTATATGATTCTATTTATACAACATTTCAAAATAACATTTTAGAAATGGAACAGATTAGTGGGCCAGGGGTTCAGGATGGGGGGAGACGTGGAAGGGGGGAGGTGGGTGTGGATATAAAAAGGCAACACGAGGGGTCCTCGTGGTGATGGAACTGTTCTGTGCTGTGACTGTGGTGGTGGAAACACAAATCGACATGTGATAAAAGTGAGCAGCACTATACACACACGAGTGCATGTATTATAAAACTGGGTAAAGGGTATTTAGGGGCTGTTTTATTCTCTTTTAGTTTACATCGTTATTGGAGTAGGATTGCTTTACAATGATGTGTTAGTTTCTGCTGTATAACAAAGTGAATCAGCTGTACATACACATATATCCCCATATCTCTTCCCTCCTGCGTCTCCCTCCCACCCTCCCTATCCCACCCCTCTAGGTGGTCACAAAGCACCGAGCTGATCTCCCTGTGCTATTCAGCTGCTTCCCCCTAGCTATCTATTTTACACTTGGTGGTGTATATAAGTCCATGCCACTCTCTCACTTCGTCCCAGCTTACCCTTCCCCCTCCCCATGTCCTCATGTCCATTCACTATGTCTGCGTCTTTATTCCTGTCCTGCCTTAGGGGCTGTTTTATTTCTTACAACTGCAAGTGAGTCTACAATGATCTCAATAAAGTTTCCATTAAAAAAAGACTCTCGTACATACAAAAAAAATACTTAAAAAATACAAACACACACAAACTCTTCAATAAATACCCTAAAATGCCCCAGTGAAAGCCCCCTAATGCTCTCGCCATAATTTGCCTGAGACCTTCTCCCCGCCTGCTCTTGCCTGATGCATTTTAACAGCGGATGGAGCCATCCCTCCACCCTCCATGGGCCTCAGGGGATGGTCAGAGTTGGGTGGCAGAGACCAGTGAAGCCAGAAGATCTGGGTCCTGAGGTCACACAGCGTCCCCAGCAGTACATCTGGCCATGTAAGCATTGTGGGCCAGGTCCCAGAAATGGCCCTAGGCTGGCCCCAGGGACCTGCAGTCTCCTCGGAGCCTCACAAGGTCCCCTCAGGGCAGGGGCTGCAGGTGGTCTGAGCCATTTCCGGCCACTCACCCCAGACTTGCAGCTCCTGCCCAGCCAGTGGGGTCCAAGGGCAGGTCTCAGCTTCCTTCCAAGTCCCCGGGTCTGTGGGCAGCAGAGGAGGGACGGAAAGGGCACTGCACCGGCGATGCACCTACTTTCCAGCAGGTACTGAGCTGGGTGCTTTATTTAACGCTCACACCAATCTTTCGAGGTTCCGTAGGCCCTCCTGCAAATTGCCCAGCTGAAGCCCAAATCCTGTAATAGGACTTTCTCACACCCTCTCACCAAGCTCACCACGTTACCCGTGGTGTGTGTTCTCTCTCGGCCAAGGGCAACAAGGAGTCAACCAACTTGTTCACCTTCAGGTGTGTCCTGCTGGGCTTTGGCTGGAGGGGGTGGAGCATCTGGGAGAATCTCGTGCCTGGTACAGGGGATGAGTTAGACTCTGGGTGCCCGTAGCATCCCTCTAACTCCAGCCCTGAGACTCAGCAGCCCACATAGTGGGGGAGGGTGGGAGGGGCTGGAATTTAATGCTGTTGTTTTGTTTTCATGGCGTTGTTATGGTTACCTCAGCGACTGCTACTAGCTGTCCTTTTACGATAATGATTTACAGATTCCCTTTTAAATGAACTGACTGACATTTAAAATGTGAGTTAATTTAAAGGAAAAATAAGAAACAATAGCACAGGTTGTGGCAGATAAAACCAGATCGGGGGCTTCCCGGGTGGTGCAGTGGTTAAGAATCCGCCTGCCAATGCAGGGGACACGGGTTCGAGCCCTGGTCTGGGAGGATCCCACATGCCGCGGAGCAACTAGGCCCGTGAGCCACAACTACCGAGCCTGTGCGTCTGGAGCTTGTGCTCCACAAGAAGAGAGGCCACGACAGTGAGAGGCCCGCGCACCGCGATGAAGAGTGGCCCCCGCTCGCCGTAACTAGAGAAAGCCCTCGCACAGAAACGAAGACCCAACACGGCCTAAATAAATAAACAAATAAAATAAAATAAAACAAAACAAAAACCAAATCGGTGAAGGCAGAGTACAAACAGCTAGGAAATTTGGAGTCTGATCACGGACTGAGGTGTCCCGTTCAGTGACCACTCCCTGCATGTGACTACTGAACATTTGAAATGGGGTTAGTCCAAACCGAGATGTGCCATCAGTGCATATACACACTGGGTTTCAAATCCTTCTTAGTAGAATGTAAAATAGCTCATTAATAATTTTTATATTGATTACACGTTGAAATAATATTTACATTGGGTTAAATACAATATATTATTAAAAATAATTTTTTTTTACTTTCTTTAATGTGTCTGCCGGACCATTTAAAATGATACCTGTGCCTTGTAACGCACTCCTATTGGCCAGCACTGTTCTAGATGGTTCTCAGAGCCGCCAGTTGGGGGATATGGGGCAGCCTCCCGCTGCCAGGGCACACCCTGACCCCAGCTCCCCTTTCCCACCCACGTCCAGGCTGGCGTCAGTCAGAGCTGTTTCAGAAAGGTGGTCTGGTGGAGTGTGGAGGAGAACTGGGGGACAATGAGGCAAGTGGCTAACTTGGGGGGCTGCCCAAGTTGAGGGGACGACGGTGGGGGGTTGAGCCAGGCGCAGGCAGTGGGATGGGTATTTAGGATCTGCTGTAGGTGTACGTAGTGATGGAGGGGTCAAGCTGACTTCTCAGTAACTGTGACACTGTCACCATGGAGATGGGTACCGGAAGCGGAACAACCGCTCATGCCTTCCGGCTCCCCACACATACGGTCCAGATTCTCCACAAGGACACTCCATTCTGAACCATCATCTGAGAGTTTTCACCACCCCATAGAAAGAGGCCAGATCACTTTAAACAAACCACTGGCACCTGGACCGGGACATCCCACCTGGTGGCTCCTCAGCCCCAACAGGCCCCCAGAAAGGCCAGTAGTCCACAGGGTGGCTGCCCCTGCTCACTGCCCCATGCCCAGCGTGCACAGCTCCGTCCTGTGGAAGCCCATCTGGTCAGGCCGTTGGGGGCACTCCAAGGCCAGACCATTGAGCAGCTGGCTCAGCTTCTGTGGTTCTCGTCAGCTGGGCTCCAGAGAACCCCCAAAGAGTATCTCAGAGAAGGCTCGGCAGAGGTGACCTGTGGGCACGTGGCAGCCTTTGGGGCGAGAACATCCAGGCTCCCTTCCTCAGAGGTAATGTTATTGAGTCAATGCATATGCAAAAGGCACAGCTAACTTCTCCCAAATGTTTACAGGCATTTATGCAGGAGACACAGCATGAACAGTTTCGTAAGAGCCACCAGGACCCACTGGATGCTGGTTCAGAGACACACTTAGCTGAGGAGGGGGAATTTCAAGCTGCTTGATGTTATTGCAGTCAGGACAGTGGGAAGAGGTCTGTGGTCAGCCAGACAGGGACTTGATTCCTGGACCCTCACCTCCTGGCTGGGCCACCTTGGACAGAGTACTTGACCACCCTGATCCTCAGTTTGCTCATCTGTAAAATGGGGATAATAATAGGGCTTCACGGGACCATGGAGAAGGTTAAACAAGGTGACATATACAACCCCCCCAAGCAGGAGTGATTAGCACTATTCTTCACCCTTCTGATGCTCAGTGCAAGGCGCAGGGCCAAGCCCAGGGCCCAGTGACATCAGCGGAGACACCCAACTCGCTCCACTCAGCTGGCTGCACATGAGAATCACCTGGGAGACTTCCCCATCTCTGCCTGCCCGGGGGGCTGCATTATTGACTCAGTGGGGCCTGTGCTGCTCTATTTTTATAAAGCTCCTCAGCCAATCTGAAAGTGCAGCTAAGGTTTAGAGTGCTTATCCCACCGGATAGGAAACTCTGGGCCTTGTCTGTGGGAGGAAGGACTCTGGGGTTCTCAATCTCCCTCCTTCCCGGGGTGGGGGGGAGGGCGGGGCGGGGCTGGAGCTGCCTCGAGGCCAGAGCCTGGGCCAGCGGGGACGTGTAGCCCTGCTGAGCTGTGGGGCTGCCTGGCGCCCTGACCCCATCCATGGGTGCTCCTGCAGGCAAGCTCACTGAGCGCCCACTCATCTTTGCTTGCTCTATTTCCAGCACTTGGGACAGATGGCAGGAAGTGGCAATGGGCGTTGTGTCGTGCGGGCCCCAAGGATTTGGGATAGGGAGGCTTCGGGGAGCCTCGATTCTCCTTCCACCCCTGAGCACCAACAGATACGGGCCAGGCACCCTGCCTCCTGAGAGGGGAGCTGAGATCGTCACGAGTCCCTGAAGAACACAGGCGTGCGTGCGCGCGCGCACACACACACACACACACACACACACACACGCGCGCGCGCGCGCCTGGGTGCCGCCCCTCCCAGAGCACTGGAGCAGGGGAGGGGAGGACTGGCTTGTCCCTGCCCTGCCTCTCATGCTGCCACCTCGGCCAGGACACTAGCTCTTCACCTGCCTTCTGCTGCCCAGGCAATGAGGGCTTCTCATCGACCCAGGGGTGGACTCTGAGCTACTCACTGACAGCATTCTCCCGTCGGGGTGCCCTTCCCAGGCTCTACTCAGTAATCCCAAAATGATAACACTGACACTCCAACCATTTACGGAGCTCTTGCAATGCGCCAGGGGCTATGCTCAGCGGGTTGGTGTAGGATCTTATGTATCTAGGAGGTCGATGATATTTCCTCCTGGAAAACGAGGAGACCATGGAACAGGGGAGCTAAATAACTTGTCTGAGGACACACAGCTAGGGCAGGAGGGGGCTGGGACTGAGCCCAGATCTGCTGATGCAGAGCTGGGCTAACAGCTGGTGAGGCGCAGCTGTGTTATCTCCGCAGCCACCTTCGCTCCTGGCCGGGCTGGTCAATTACAAATAGCGGGGGTGGGCCTTGTGACAGGCCAGGAGGCATATGTGTGGGGCGGGGCGATCTGCACCACAGCATCCTGGAGCTTTTGGTGGTGGCCTCCCCACCTCTACACCCAGCCCCCACTGCTCAGCACAGGGCCCGACCTCAAGTGGCGGCCTGGCAGAGGCTATGAGTGCATCTGAGGCTCAGATGGGGTGACTGAGGCCCAGGGAGGGGATGGACCCTGCCCGAGCTCACGGAGTCACTTGGGCAGGGTTGGGGCTAGAATTTGGCTCTCTGGGCTCACTGCCCAGAGTGCCCATCTTGAGAGAGGATTTCTTTTTGGCCTCACCCCACAGCATGCGGGATCTTAGTTCCCCAGCCAGGGATCGAACCCACGCCCCCTGCAATGGAAGCGTGGAGTCTTAACCACTGGACCACCGGGGAAGTCCCGAGAGAGGATCTTAAAACAGGGCCAGGCATAGAACCAGCAGTGAGAATTCGGATTTACCCCTTGCCTGCCCCGGAGGCACGTGCTGGAAGCAGGGGAGGACCGGGGGCGGCCGCAGAGCCGGGGATGAGGCCGGCAAAGGCCAGCAGCTGCTCTGCCTAGCTGAGGCAGAGGGCCGGCCTGATGGAGGGCAGAGCTGGGCAGAGACTTCAGGCGACAGATCAGAGCGGGGAGGCTGGGCCAACCGGGAGACGGGACAGGCCCCTCTCAGCTGTCCTGCCCAGCTCAGCTCAGCAATCCCCCTCCAACTCTGGTGCTTGCAGGTCCCCTTGGTTCTCTCCCTGTCACATGGCCGCTCTGTGGCGCTCTAGGATGTGGGCTGATCACAGCTGACAGATGCACCCGTTCCAGGGAAACATCAGTCAGCTGGGGATGGGGAGATGGGGAGGGCAACACAGTGACTCACTCCACACTGCACCCTCCTTTCTGTTCTGTCTCCTTCCGGCCCGGGGCTGGAGGACCAGCAAAGGAAGACTTGCCAAGTTCTTTCCCTTCTCCTTTCTTTGCCTTGGAAACCAAACTTGCCCCTCTTCCTCACAGAGGCCACATTCAGGGCTCTGCAGCCGCTCCTGGCCATCACCAGAGATGCCTTGGGGTGGGGCGGGAGAGTAGATGGGCCCCAAGCCAGCCCGAGGTGGCAAAGCAGCTCCCTCTCTGGCAGAAGATTTTGATGAGAAAAGGGCTCCTGATATCAAAATGTTGGGGTCCTTTCCTTTGCAGCTCTGGATCTGCAGCCCAGACAAGGGGCTGTGGCTGGCTCAAGGTCACATGGCTAACCGGGAGACGTGGCCAGGGGCGGGATCTGACTTATGTGCACTCTCCAAAGGATTCGGAGGGTGCAACAGGCCATAACTCCATGGAGCCAGCCCCCACAGGGATGGGGCACCTCTTCAGCTGCCTGGTCACAGGCACGCCCCTCTCTCCCTGTAGCCTTCTCCCATGACCTCCCCATCCATCCCCCCAAGCCCTAGGCAACTGAGCTTTAGAGCAAGACAGAGCAGGGTTCAAATCCCAGCTGTAACACTTTATAGCTTGCAATCATGGGTGGGCCTCAGTTTCCTCATCTGTAAAGGGAGCGCAATACCAAGAGCGACCTCAGGGCTGCCTGGGGGTCCAGGGGAATAATGCAGGTGCAGAGCCTGCTGGAAAGACCACGGAGGGAGGAGTGGCCACCTCAGGGCTCCTGCCCTTCAGCCTTGACCTTGTCCCAGGCTCCACCTAGAGAAGAGTCAGAGCCACCACACTCCCCATTACAGTTCAGGGCTTTGATTACTTTGGAAATAGGGGAGAAGATTAGGGTCCACCTCCCACAAATGCCCCACAAGAAGGCAGGAACCGGGGCAGGTAGCGGGTCCCAATGGACATGCCGGGTCATGAAGACATCCCTCCCTGAAGACCCAGGAGCACAGCCTGCAGTTCTCTTTGCTCCTTTCTCCTAAGAGTTCACGGAGCTCAAGTCCTGGTGCTGGGCTGGACGAGCCCCCCCCACCGCCCCCCGTCCCCACCGCACTGGAGCCTCGTGTCTGTGAAAGGGGAAGTGGCAGTGCCTGCCCTCCCAGGACACTGTGAGGATCCACAAATGACAGTGACAGGCACTGAGGGTGGCTGAGTCAGGCAACTCCCAGCCTGTGCTCTGAACTGTAGTCCCTGTTGCCACTAGAGGGGAAGGTGATTTTCATAATCCTCCTGCTGACCTTGGTGAGGGACCCAATGGTGGCTTCCCTCAGACCGCTGGCCCTGCCCGGCCCAGCACCAGAAGGTGAGGGGCCCACTCCAGCCTCTGGCCAGCCCAGCTGCAGGAAGGCCCCCGGCAGGCACCGCGAGATCCGCTGGGGCCCGGCTGTGAGGGAAGGCGGAGGACAGTGTGGGGTCACAATGGCCAAGGGAAGGGGAATATGCACCTGCGGGACTTGAGCCACTCACTCCACCCATCTGGCAGGGACAGGGAGTGGCCTCCTGGCAGGTAGGGCCAGCAGAGGAAAGGCAAGAGGAGGAGGACTGTCCCATGCCTGGTGGACGGAGTGGGCTGTGTGCACACCTGCGTGCCGCCTGACTCTGTAGAAGTCCCCACCCCTGTGTGCACACGGGCTATGCAGCACGGGCAGCTGTGGGCACAGTCGCAGGGCGTGGCTGTGCATTGCACGTTCATAGTGACGACCCTGGATGCATGGGACCTGTGCCAGCTGTGGCACGTGTGTGCAGCAAGCACATGGCACGTGAGCGTGCGTGCAACAAGGCGCTAAGTGTCTCTACTTCTGCCCTGTCTGCCTGAAGGTTGTGGGAGAGGCTTAAGGTGCCTGGAGAGAAAATACCTTTTCAACATGCTCTGTTGCCTGCCTCGAAGGGTTTCCTGTCAGCACTTCTGCCAATCCTCCTGGCACCCCTGAGCAATGGAACAGATAGAGCAGGGGTGGCCTGGGGCTCTGGGGTAGTGTGGCCTGGAATCAGCAGCCACAAGCCCACTCTGGGCTGCTTGTCCTCACGGGTGACAGAGAGGCAGGAATCCATCTCTGGGCGGGGGGTGGAGTTGGGGGAGACTGCCAGATGCCAGCCCAGTATCCATTCTTCCTCACCCATAAAACCCTGATTTTAGTCGAGATTTATTTTTGCCCTTCTTTCTACTTCCTGCTGCCTGTATGTGCTGGCTGGAGCTCCAGCAGCCATTTTGGACCTTAACGTAACCTCAAGAATAGAAGCCAGTGAGACAGATGGAGCCTAGTCCCTGCTGACCGTAGGGCTTCTGTGCCAGCCTTCTATTGCCTCCCTCCGGACTTCTGCATGAGAGAGAAATGCAAGCAACCTTGGTCAAACCACTGTTATTTGTTCTGTTACGAGCAGCCAGATCTAATCCTGGTCTGTCTTCTTCCCTCCAAAGCAAGACTGTCCCAAACACGTGGGGAGCTGGCAAGGCATCAGGACAGATTTTCTGAGTGTTAACTATTCTGGGGGTTAGCTTATTTTCCTTTCCCTCTTTATTTTTCATTTAATTATCCTTCATCCTTCCCAACACCTCGCTACCATCTCTTGAACTTTGTTCCAGGCATTTTCCTTGCACTCTCTGTCTCCAACCTCCCAAGCACCCCACAGAGTAGGAACTAATCACATTCGTCCTTGTCAGGGGTCTCCTAGCCCTTTAGGAAGTGGATATTCATTAATTACTTGGATAATTAAACAATGCACTCACTGACCAGCCTTCAAGAGTAAGACACCGCCTCCCAGCACTCAGCCTTCCCCCAACGCAAAAGGCCATGGGCCCAGGCTCAGGGTCAGCACTCTGGCACCCGTCCCAGGGACTTAACTGTACCAGGTGGCTGACCCCAAGCTCCTCTTCCGTCCAGCTTCTGTTCCACAAATACCTAAAGCCCCTGCCGTCCAAACGGGGCCCCAGGAGTCTAGCCTCCCAGCCAGGACACCCCAACACTTACTTTCCCAAAAGCGACCCTACAGGAGACAGCAGGGGCTGGGGTCAAAGGAGGAGGCACAGAAACGCTCCCTGGTCCAGGGCAACCCCCAGAAGCTCCCGCTCTCCACCCGCGCCGGCGCCTACCTTGGCCCGCTGCATCCTGGGCACCAGAGGAAACTGTTGCCGGCTTCCCCACCGCGCAGCCGAGGAGAACAGGACTGCCGGGCCGGGCTGGCAGCTGCCTCATGTTTGCTGGGACCCAGACGTAATTGTTACCAGCGGCTCCGCGCCCGCCCCCTGTCCACCCGCCCTCCCTGCGCGCTTCTACCCTAAGCTCCGCCCCTTCTGCTCTGTCTCCTCCCCCGCTCCACCTCCCCCCACCCCGTGTGTGTCTCTCCCTCTCCCTCTCGCATCTTTTCCGTCTCTCTCCCAGGCTCTCCGTCCCACTCTCTGGGTATAAACCACTCCTAACCCTGCCCTCTCAGCCTGTCGCCGGGGGTCTCTCTTTCTCTCTGTGTCCCCCTCCCCCGCCCCGTCTGTCTGTAGCACACACTCTGCTCCCCAGCCTTGGAGCGGGGAGGGGTGGGGGCTTACCGAGAGCCCGGGCTGGGGGCAGGGAGCTCCGGCACAAGTTCCTGTCCCAGCACGGGGAGGTCAGCCCTCCCCTCCTCGCTGCCCCCTCTCTCATCCTACTGGTTCCTATGGACACCAGGTGGAGTGACACCCCCGCCATGACCTCGGGCCATTGCAGTCAAGGTGGGCTGTGGAGGGGGATCTCCCTGGTGTCCCTCCAGCCACCCTGCAGATGACCCCTGGTATCCAGAGCATCCTCCTGGTGGGGACATTCGCTCCGGGCACTGAGCCCTCAATGGCCCCATTGATGGGCTCTCACCACCCAGAGATGGTGATGGCTACCAGGGCCACGTCACGTGGGTCACAGGCAGGGGTCCTTCAACTAGTTTCATGGGTGCCCCACCCTTACTTATCTCCTTTCACCGCACGCGGGGCCTTGCCGTAGGGGAGCCCTCTCCAAACCTGAGCTCCTTATACACTCCAGGGAGCCTGGCATCTGTTCCCATCGTCTGTGTCTCAGGTTGGGACCACATCAGGGCAGCTGAGGGACCTGACCAGACCTCCTGGGGGTTGTGGTGGTGGAGGAAAGGGGTGAGGGCCCCTGAGCATCCTGGGGAGGGGGGACCCTTGCCCCTCAGGAGGGCAGACTCCTGGGCATTTGCTCAGCCCCCAGGGAAACCACCCAGGAGCCAGGTGCCTGAAACCTCAGCCAAGTTTCTCTTTTCTGCACCCTGAGGAAGGAGCCAGCTTGTGCCGCTGGTTCCCCTGGAAACAGAGCCCTGAGACACCCCCTCTTCTGGGCACACAAGAGCACTTGCATGTCCTTCTTTTTTTTTTTTTTTTTGTTTTTGGGTGTTTTTTTTTTTTTTTTTTTTTTTTTGAGCCAGCCTATCAGCTCCAACTTTCAGATCATGGGAGGAAGAAAATAGTCTGGAGCTGTTTGCCCATGGAGGGAGGAGGACTATTTCTAGACAGGAGGCAGCCCGTGTGTCTGGCCCCACTGGACTTCCAGGACCGCCTGGGCCTCATGCCAGGCAGGAACTCAGCAGACCCTGGCCCCCCTCCCCGCTGCCCATGGCTGTGTCCTGGAAGAGGTGAGGGCAGCTGTAGGGTCAGGCTCAGAGGCCGAGCTCCTTGAGAACCTGGGGGCCTTTTCACCTGGTGACCTTGGCTCTGAACAAGCAGGGATTCCCTGAACATGTTGAGTCCTCACAGTGGCCTTGGCAGGGAAGTGTCATTATCTCTGCAGATGATGAAAGTGAGACCCAGAAAAGTTAAAGGATTTGCCCAAGGTCATAGGCTAGAAAGTGACAAAGCTGGTGCAAAAAGCCTGTTCCTTTCACCCCTAAGTGAACACATGGCTAAGACCCGCCAAACTTCCCACGCTCCATACATCAACTTGGACACTTGCCAGTTGTGCTGTCCAGGACAGGCCTGGCCTTGGTTATGGCCTGGTGCTCGGAGGTAGAACCAGAGAAGACCCCTGACCCCGGGTTTGGCGTCAGGACTGAACTTCCACTACCCAGAGATGCTTTCTTCTGAATTAACAAGCTAATGAGCTTCCAGCTACAAGAAAACAGGGCAGCCGCCCTCCCCCGCCAGGCCCCCATGCCCTTGGGCCTGGGGTACCTCCCACTTCAGCTGCCACCAAGGGGGTGCACCTCATAAAACACACATGGGGGGGTGGCTCGCCGTGATCTGTGACCCCCACCCTCCCTCCTCCCCCAGCGCCCTCGGGGGCTTTTCTAGAGCGCTTCCAGCTGGTCCCACACAGGCCTGTGGGGAATGCAGGGATGAGAAAGGGCAGGAGAGCGTGGAGGTCAAGGACACCCCAGAGCAGGGCTCCCCACGTGGGCCTCAGCGGGCCCGACAGTGCTGTGGGCACATGGGCAGCAGCTGACTCTCCCTGAGAATGTCTGGGAGTTTCCGGAGATTCTTTGGCAGTGCATCAGACCCAAAAAAGATTAAGGAAGGCTTCAGGATGACCTTGCCTTGTCGGCCACGAACTCTTCAGCCTGATGGGCTTCAGCTGTGGTTTTCCTCACACTGCGGAGTGGCGAGCCTGAGGATGCGGGAGTTTGGAAGGGGGAAGGAGGGGTTCATTTCAAGCCTGGAGGAAGGCTGAATAGCTTGTATCTGAGAAGAGGCATGCCATCTGAGCTGGCTCAGGGCCTCACTCTAATCCCATCGTGGTGAGGGGCTCACACCACCCCTACCCACAAGCCTTGGGGGTCTTCCGGACCTTCCTCAATTGTTACACACAATCCTCTCCACTCCAGGCCCAAGTTCAAACCCCTCCTCCTCGGTACCCCACACCTGGCCCCGCGGAGTCCCCAGTCTGTATGTTTCTTCCGGACCCTTTCGGGCCCTGGTTCTGCCTTCCCCTGGCTGAGGGGCACAGAGAGACAGACAGACAGAGACAGACAGAAGGATGTTCAGTACAGTTTCATGGTTTGGGCCCTTGCTCCACCAAGAGCCCTTGCCTGTGAGGAAGGCCCCCTCTGGGTGGAGGTGGGTCTCACCAGGCATGTGGAAGCCCCTCCCCACAGGAGCTCAAGAAACGTCTGTTGCCCCAAAACAGTGCTTCCCCGGACACCACAGCACTCAGGTGTCACCATGAGCTGGCACAGCTGTGGAATTGGAAAGCCACCGAATGCAGCCTTATTTGTGTCTTCCACTGGCCCTGGAAACCTCTTCCGCTGCCCGCCGTCCGGCGGCTGGATGGAAACCTAGCAGACCCGGGATGCCGCTTGGTAGGGAGATACGGTGGGTCACTTCACCTCACACAACAGCCTCAGCTGGGGTCCAGGCCCTGCTCAAGGCCAGCCCTCCTGCTGCACAGCCCAGGCCTCCGCCCAGCTCAGGTGGGCTGGGGCCTCCCACTGGAGCTGTCCTGAACGTCACTCTGGCTTTGGCAGAGGTTGGAAACTATACCTCTCCCTCCTGCAGGCACCTCCCTGAGTCCTCAGAGCCTGGCCACCACTGGGTACCTCTGCAGCTTCCCCCTGACCAGCGTACTTCACGTAGGTCTCAGGAGTGCCAAGGAGCCCCACCCCCCCAGGCAGCTCCATCTCCGCACAGCTGAGGCTTGTCCACCCCCCCCAGGCAGCCTCCAGCTGACCCTCCCTCCCACGAGGCCCTTGTCTGGGCCAGCAGCCTTCTTCCTGGCTCTGCCGGCAAAGCAGCCAGCCTGTCTCTTGAGCTTTAGGCCTCGCAGGTGGGGCTGGGACTCGTCCGCTGGATTTCTCAAACTGCAGGGGACACCTGGAAGGCTCTGAAGGCTTTCTTTAAAGCCCCTTCCTTCTGGCTTGATGCCAAGGGAGGGTCCCCCACCCCTCCCCTTGGGCTCATCTCACCTCCCCCAAATCTCTCCCCCAGCCTCAAAGCCTGACTCCTGGGTACCCTCAGTATGGTGAGGGCTCGGGCTGCTGAAACTGTGCATCGCTGCTGGGCAGAAGTCAGGGGCCGGGTGGCATCATCTCTGTGCACACCCTGCCTTCCCCTCCCCCGGTGCTGCAGTGCTCAGTGTTTGTAAGATGGGTAACTGCTAACTGCTCCAGGAGTGGCACATCCGTGAAGTGCAAGGAAGGATTAGGGGCCATGGAGAAGAGGCTTCATTCCAGCATCCTAGGGTGTGGCCCAGGCTGGCCACCAGCCTCCTGGTTCAGTCCCTGCGTTCAGGTCTGGAGAGACAGGGCACTAGGAACTCAGAGCCCTGGGTCCAGGAGGGTAAGAGGGACGCTGACCTTGACCACCCAGAGAATTCAGGTATCACCTGACTTATAAAGTGCCCCCCTTATCAGTTGATTCTTTTTTTTTTTTTTTTTTTTTTTTTTTGCGGTATGCGGGCCTCTCACTGTTGTGGCCTCCCCCGTTGCGGAGCACAGGCTCCGGACGCGCAGGCCCAGCGGCCATGGCTCACGGGCCCAGCCGCTCCGCGGCATATGGGATCCTCCCAGACCGGGGCACGAACCCGTATCCCCTGCATCGGCAGGCGGACTCTCAACCACTGCGCCACCAGGGAGGCCCCAGTTGATTCTTTGGGGTACGTTGTGCCCTTTCTACTCAGCCCACATCCAGTCCTGTGCCTTAGCTTTCTCACCCATAAATAGGTAAATAACAGTGTCTATCTCGTAGCTAATACATGTGAGTCCTCAGCACACTTCCCGATTTATACTCAGAGCTCAATAAATGAAACTCTGTCCCCTCAGGGAGCCTAAGCAGGCCCCTAACCGTATGGCCCTTCCTCTGCACACCTGGGGCCAGACAGAACTACACTGGCCAGCCACCTGGGACCCGACACCCTGGCCCATGTAGCATTTCTCTGGCAGAATCTGC
The DNA here is from genome assembly GCF_964341445.2 of Mesoplodon mirus. Classification (NCBI taxonomy): domain Eukaryota; kingdom Metazoa; phylum Chordata; class Mammalia; order Artiodactyla; family Ziphiidae; genus Mesoplodon; species Mesoplodon mirus. The sequence goes on along the minus strand of NC_138990.1, from coordinate 14,531,798 downwards.
CACTCATTGCTTATGGCCTTTGCTCTGGGATGGCCAGGCTGGCAGAACTCCCAGGGCCTCCAATCTGTCATCCCTCCTGCTACAGGGACAGCAAGGACACTTGGATCACACCTCCTGGGAGACGGAGCCTCCCTCCCACACACCCACAGGGAACGCGGCTGACAGCGTGCCCAGGAGGAAACCTCCAGGGCCCAGGGTCAGGGCATCTGAATCAAGGCCTGGCAGGGCTTCAACTTATGGGACCTTGGATCAGCCACAGAGCTTCTCAGAGCTTCATCTGCTCAACCGTGAAACAAGGATGACGATCCCCACCTGCTTCAGGGAATGTCATAAGAACAGATGAGACTGTGACCTCGAAGGGGCTTTGTTTCACACATAACATAGGATGAGCATTGTAGGATCGCAGCATTTTAAAACTGGGAAAATATGTAATATTATTTCTCTCTGTGGCTATTTCTGTCTGTCACCTGCTGAGTGCCACCCCACCCCCAGGTTACCAGAGCCCAGGGTGATGCTCTCTGAACTGAGCTCCTTTGAAAAGTCCATGTGCAATGCCCTAGGCCAAGGTTTCTGGATACTAAATTCAATGAGTGGCAGCCTTTCCCAATTCACAGGGGGAAAATCAGTTAATTTTTTAGGACTATTAACTTCTGATCATGCTGGACTAGGTAATTTGGACTAAATTCCCAACTGAGGACAACTAAAAGCTGCTCAAAAAATATACTTTTTAAAGTTTGATTCAGGGGTATCAGGGAACAAACAAGGCAGTAAAAACATCACAGGGCCAAGATCTGGGAAAAGAAGGAAACCCAGAGATGTGTGCTGGCAGCTGGGGTTGCTTTCTCCCTAGGGGGTCTGCTGATCCCAGAAGATACTGCAAAGGTGCTGAGCAGAGCTGTTAACAGCCTCTGCGACTAAGGAGGTCAAAACTAGGCCCACCAAGAGCAGGGGGTACCCGGCAAATCTTTCATGCTTTGGGTTGGGACCCCAGAGGGTTTCACCCCCAGAATATGAATGAACTAGAAATAGACAAGTGCTCCAAGGGACTGCAAATCATCTCAGTCCCTGAAAGTAAAGTAAAACAACCTGGTTTGCAGGATCCCAAGGCATCTGCCCAAGGTCAACATAATCCTCATGGAGCAAGATAATTTCATTCTGTGCCTCAAATTATTTCTACAGGTTTTCATATAAAATGTGTGGCACTCCATTTTTGCCAAGTATGCGAGGAGACAAGACGATACTAACAAAAACCAAGAGAAACAACAGACACTGGAAACAGACTCACAGAAGGCTCCATATCAGGGAGTTATTGAACTTTAAAATAACCATACTTAGTTTGCTCAGATACATAAAAGATAAGATAGGCAATTTTGATAGAGAACTAGAAATGATTTTTTAATCATTTTCTAGTTCTATTTTTATCCCATCAATCTCATTCTTAAAATGCAGGGTGCTACAGTGCCCCACACAGGGCAACATGGAAAGCAAGCCAAGAATCCTCTGGGAAAAGCCCAAAAGAGGCGATTGTGCTACATTCAAGGATGCTGGTCTGAGAGTGTGCGTGCAATAGTGACAATACATTGTGTAGGCACCGTCTCAATTTCTAGTAGCAAATTTGTTGCTGGTTTGTAAGATGCAACTAAACATAGACACCCTCTGAAACTCAGCAGACTCTAATCTTGAAGGGCTTTGCTCCTTTGAACAGGGACCCATCTCCCTCTTCGCTTGTATCTGCCCAGACCCAGCTCTGCCCCTGGCCCAGAGCAGTCATGGCAAAAAAAAAAAAAAAAAAAAGCAGCATTTGAGTATTTGTTTTGTGCCAGGCCCCTGCCAAGGGATTTCCACACATTGTCACATTATTCACAACCCTAGGAGGCGGCTATGACTATTTTCCCCATTTTATAGGTGGAAAAACTGAGGTCTAGGGGGCCCATGGGTCATGTTCAAGGTGCCCTAGTTACTAAACGTTAGAGCCAGGTGTGAACCCAGGTCTGCCTGCTCTCAGTGTGGGCCCCACTCCCCACCTGCTGATTACTGGGGGGACCCCTGGATGCCTGTAGTCAGAGGAGGCCTTGGATTCTCCTCTCCACAAACACTCACTAAGCACCAGCCACATCCAGGGCCCTAGCCTGGGAGAGCTGAAAGATCCAAGGCCAAGACTTAGCCAAGTGAGAACATTTTAATGCATCCGAGGTCCTGTCCACCTCTTCTCCTCTCTCCTCCTCTTCCCCATTTCTGGAACTCAGGGTCCAGCACACAGGGAGGGCACAGGGATGGACTAGAGGTGATGCCCAGTCACGGGCACAGGATAGAAGAGGTAAGGGCCACCAGATCTCTCCTGGGAAAGCTGGGTGGTGACTGTCGAAGAAGCTACCTTCTGGGGAGCCGAGGGGGAGCCCCCGCTCCAGCCCACATCCCAGGTCCCTTCTTAGGGAGTCAATGCTCCCTAAGCCGAGGGCAGCAGTGTGACTTCCAGCCCAAGGTGCAGACGGGGGCTCAGCCTTCCCACGGGCGTCCCACACCCCCTGGGGGCCAGACATCCAGGCCGGGGTCTGTGGGGGGTCCCACCCCCTGAGCAGTGGAGGGCTCAGGGGCCACGAGGCAGAGCCTGCAGCCGGCCCAGGCCCAGGCCATGGTGGACCCTGGCCTGCTTGGTGGCTTTACCTGATTAGTGTAGTTGGGCAGGAGGGGTCCCCGTGGCCGACAGGTAGTGGCAAATGGTAAAGAGGGGAAAAAGCGGGGAAAGGGCTTCCCTGGGGGGAGGAAGTGAGGGCTGGGGAGGGGATAGAGTGAAGTGGGGCAAGTGGGGGGTCAGAGGAGAGGGGGAAAGGGGGCAAGGAGCTTGGAGAGGTGTGCGAGGCAGGGGGAGGGGCAGATGGGACAGACTGGGGCTGGGCAGGGCCTCTGTCCTACCCAAGGGGCTGAGGAGGAGGTTCCACTGGGTGGAGAACAGGCTCTTCCTGGAGCTAACATATTGCAGCAAGGAGGATGAGGGAGACACACCTGGAGGAACCTGCTGGCTCTGAGATTCAACAGAAGGTAAGTGTGTTTTTGAGCATGAATGAAGGGATCATGAGCAAAAGGGGTGCAAAGGGAGTAGCAAGATGGGCTCAGGTAACTGGAATTGGGGGATAATCCAGGCCTGGATGCCAGCGTGGGCTCTGGTGGCAAAAGCGACAGAAATCCTCTGGTCCAGGCCAAGTCAGTAGGGAAGGCAGGCAGCCCCATGCATCACCTTGCGGCCATATCCCTGTTGCGGATTAAGAACAAACAGGGGAGGGGGAGGGGGAGGGGGAGGGAGTGGGGGGGAGCTGAGCTCAGGCCTATCAGTCCCAGCCAAGTCCCAGAACCTTCCTGCCCTCCTGGGCCCTGGAGACCCCAGATCCCAAACCCTTCCCTTCCCTTCTCAGTCCCACCCTTGGCACCAAGGAATTAAGCGGGGGGAAACTCACTCACTGGGGTCCTAGAGCTTCAGGGAGGTGACCCGGGGGATGTGGAAGGGCTGAGTGTCCTCAGAGCTGGTGGAACTGCAGCATCACAGGGAATGAGTGAGTGAGGCCCCCAGGCCCAGGCCCTCAGCCCCGACACAGGAACAAGCCCAGAGCCCGGAGTTTCCTGCCTCAGAAGCTCTTCAGGGGTAGCAAGAGTGCCCAAAAGTTAGGTCTGGCGGATGTGTTGCAGCAAGAAGGATTCGGGGCAGACACATGGAAGAACTTTCTGGCCCTGGAGCTCCTCAGATTGTGTGACTCTTCAGGGTTAGGCGTAAGCCTCCCCTCCCTGGAGGTCTCAAGACGGGGTGCAGCAGGGCCCGGGCCCAGCAGCTGGAAGGGCTCCTTCCTGGGCCCCTGCTGCACCCCACAGTCCTGGCAGCCTCCTCACCTGAGGCGTTTCCGGATGGGACGGAAGTATTTGGAGGTCTTGACAGCAAAGATGACGCTGGGGATCAGGAAGAAGGTGCACCAGCCCAGGCAGAACCAGAAGGCGTTCTGGAACAGAGCAGGGGAGGTCAGCGCACGGTGTCTGGGCAGTGGCGTTTTCCCACCCCACTCTGCACCCCCAGTCCCCCCGCTGACTCAGTGTGGGGCACAGGGACGCATTCTCAGAGCTGAGGGAAAGGACGGGGGTGTAGGCCCGGGGCAGGGCCCCGCTCACGCTGCTCCTCCTATGGAGGCCTCCACGTCCACGAGCCCTGGTGGGCTGGGGGTCACTCACCCAGGGGTCAGCCACCATGTCACACAGGATCACACGGCCATTGTCCAGGGCTGTGGAGAGGGGCTGGCAGGTGGCGATGCGCTGAGTCACCTGTGGTGTCAACGTGAGGCAGGTACATGCAGACACACCCAGACCCACAGGTGCTCAGAGGGAGGTTGACAGGGACACAGACAGGCCCAGGGACGCAGTGGGGAGCCACTGCACGGCTGTACACAGACACACGGATGTGGCAACACAGAGAAGGGAGGACACACTGCCATCAGCTCATCGCTCACCTCCTGTCTTTCCCACCCTGTTCACCAGCCTGGGTTAAGCCCCTACTGTGTGCCCAGAGCTGTTCTCTAAGTCACACTCTCACTGGGAGGCAACACGTGTGCACACACACACAATGCACTGCACACACGTACATATTTGCACACACACATACTCGCACACACATGTACAGACACACCCAGGGTTAAGCGAGACCCCTGCCGGTCCAATGTGGGTGGTAGACAGCCCAGTCCACGCTCAGGCCTCAGAGAAGGGCTATAGCAGAGGTTGGGGGATGGGCAGAACCCAGCCAGCCAGATGCCAGGTTTGGGAGTCTGGGTTCAATCCTGCAGGCCTAGGGCACCCCCAGGGGCTCTCAGGGGGCAGAGGAGGTCGAACAGCTGGCACCGCTGGAAGCTTGCCTGAGGCCAGGAGGCTCTGAGCCCACACTCACCTCCTCTCTCACCCAGGCCACGTACTGGGAGAAGTAGCCCATCTCCCGGGTCAGGAAACACTCACTTTCCTGCAGGGAAGACAGGAGCCCTGGGCTGGTCGGAGTCCCAGGGCCAGCACCCCTGCCCCCCATGCCTGGCACCATCAGAACAGGCCAAGCTGGCTTTCCTGGGAGCCACGGTGAGGGGGCAGGGCTGGAGAATCCTGGGGTGGGAGCCCTGCGAGCCTTAACCCTTCAACTCACCTCTGACTCTGAAGCCCCACCCCCACCCCCGCCCCATCCTCCCACTCACATTCTTCAGGATGCGGGTGGCCCAGGTAGGCAGCTCTCCTTGCAGGTGAGTGACTCTGTCCAGGACATCTGAGGTCTCCAGCTGGGGGAGGGGAGAGAGGCTCAGTCAGGGAACAGCCTCTCGTTCACTCATCCATTCATTAACTCAGTGTACGACACACAACATACTCACCTTGGGGTGGGCGGTGTTAGGCCCTAAGGACAGAGGCCACCTATGGTGGTCCTCAAGGATCTGCCCACCCACCCTCATTTCTTCCCACCCCACCCTCAACTTCCAGTGCGCCTGGGCAGAGCAGGCGAGGCCCCAAGCCAGCTGGGCCCGCGCGATCTTCCTCCCTCTGCTGCCCACCTGCTCCCCCCACCCACCCATCCACCCCCAGCAGCCACCTGGAGAAGTGGGGCGGAGGCGGCCAGGGCATGGACACTGAGGTTGAGCTGAGCCTGTGAAAAAGAGATCAGGGCTGGTCAGGGGAAGGAACTGGTAGGAGGGAGCGTTCCAGCATCCCTCTCCTCTTCCTTACCCCCTGCCTGCATCTCCTCTCCAGGTCCCGGCCTCCCTGAGCCTCCAGACTTACCACAAGCCTCTGCTGGAGGAGGAGCTTCTCCTGATGGAGGTTTCTGAGCCCCTGGGCCTCCTTCTGCAGCTGCTGCCCCAGCACAGTATTGTCCTGAGGGGAGACAGACCAGAATGGCACTCTGCCCAGGCCGAGACAGGCTTTGCTGACACATCCTTCACCAAACCGTTCGACCAGACATACTGAAGGGATGTGGAAAGTGCTGGAATCAGAGGTTGGGCTCAGAGGCAGAAAGCTGAGGCCTCCTTAAGTTCCTTGGCCAGATCTGGGTTTGGGGGCCTGAGCCCAAGTTCCAAGTCCGGCCCTAGCTTGCTCTGAGCACCGTGGGGGGTAGGGGAGGGGTGTCTATGAGTTGTCTTGAAGAGAACTTTTTAAACTCTCTATATTTATAAATACAAAGTGCTACTTTTCCCAGTACATTTTAAGCTAAGGCAACTATCATGATGTCTGATCCATCGGGCTGCCCTCGCAGCATCTGTCCCAGCAGATTCCACAAGCAGTGTGCACCTAGCAATGCTTGACCAGCTGTGCGATGTCAGACCACATCTGACGTCATCTGATCTGAGGTGGGTGATAATCCACTTTAGAGATGAAGATGCCGAGGCCCAGAGGTGAGGAGTGATTTGCCCAAGGCCACACACAGCCAGTTGGTGGTAGAGCTTGAGCCAGAACTGATGCTACAGAACCCTTCATCCCAGCCGGGGGTCCAGAGTCTCAGCCCTCAGTGGCAGGGGCCCTCAGTCCCCTCCCCAATCCAGGCACTCCCACCCCGTCCCCCCTCCCAGGCCTCTGGCTCCAGCCTGCCAAGTGGGGTCTCTGCTCCCTTCTCACTTGGGTCTGGGCCAGTCCCTCCAGCTCCTGGGCCAGCTCCTCCACGCTGATATTCACCACAGGCTTCTGAATCTGGAGACGGACAGGAGAGGCCAAGAGGGGATGAACCCCGGCTCCCCCAGCCCCAGAATTCCCAGTCTTCTCAAAAGCACCCACACCAGCTAAGTCTATTGTGACACATCAGTCACAGTGGGTCTGACCTGAAATTGTGAAACATATGAGACACTTTCCATTAGGAAAGAAAAAAAAATGAGGCGCCCTCTGGTGTAACCCAACGGAGAGGTGACATCCCACCAGCATTCGCCACAGCAGTGGGTTCAGGACCATGGACAGCAACACACGCTGTTGGGTGGAGGCACACTCATTCTCGCCCAGCCCATGTGCTGGCAGCTGGGGCACGTGGTCTGGAGACACCCCCAGCAGAAGAGGCCCCAGGGGCACGTGGATGAGTCCAGGGACAGTGGAAGCCCAAGACAAGGCGAGACAGCCCCCCGACCCCCAGCTCCTCTGCGGGCCCCTCTGCTCTGCCGTGGTCTGGCCCGAGGTGCCCACTGCTGACCTCAATAAGGAAGCCTGGGTAGTGGATACTCTCGAGCCCACTGCTCTGCAGGGCCTCCAGGTCCTGGCGGGCGGCTGGGCTCAGCAGGTCCAGATTCTTCACGTCCACTTTGAGTTTCTGCAACTCCTGCTGCAGCTTGGCAGTGTACTGCGAGGGTGGGAGCAGGGTGGAGCCGTGCTCAGTGGCTGAGCCAGGACCCCAGAGCTGCTATCCTAGGTGAGGGGTCAGCAGGCCCTCAGCGCCCTCCTTCTGGATATCCAGGGCCCCTACCCTGGACACTCCCAGTCCCAGAGAGGCTCCCAGCAGGTCTCTGCTCCCCACCCATCCCCGACTCCACCTTACCCCCACCAAGACCCAGCTCTCCTCCAGCACCTATCTGTCTACTGGACAGCAGCACAGACCTTCCCAGGCCACCCAGAAGAAAAATAGCTTCCCCGGCCCATCTTTATCACGTCACCTTGTGTTAAGGTCTTCACGGCACCTGTGTGCTATTTACTTATCTGGGTACTAGTTTACTGCCATCAGCTCCATGAGAATGGCACCTCACCTGCCCACTCTGTACCAAACCCTCAGCGTCTACAGCAGAGGCTCATACGTGGTGGGTGCCGTACAGGTTTGTTGAATGTGTAAAAATGAGTGAATGAATGAATGAGTGAATAGACACGATCACATTTCTAAGACAGAGCACAGTTTAAAGAGGGACTCGAGGGCTTCCCTGGTGGCGCAGCGGTTGAGAGTCCGCCTGCCGATGCGGGGGACACAGGTTCATGCCCCGGTCCGGGAGGATCCCACGTGCTGCGGAGCGGCTGGGCCCGTGAGCCATGGCCGCTGAGCCTGCGCGTCCGGAGCCTGTGCTCCACAACGGGAGAGGCCACAACAGTGAGAGGCCCGCGTACCGCAAAAAAAAAAAAAAAAAAAAAAAGGGGACTCGACATTTTCCAACCATTGCTGGGAGAGATTTAAACGGCACGAAATTCAGCCCCCATGTTTCACAGGTGAGAGGTTGAAGACAGGGAGGAACCTTAAAGCATGGAGCCCAGCTCAGCTCACCTCTCACCATCCCTCACACCACCTTCCCCAGGGGGAGAAAAGGCCCATCCTCTCAGAGGCAGGGGTCTTGGAGCAGCATTTCGGGCACCAGTAACACACAGGTAAAGGAGAGGTCTCAAGGCGGGCAGAGTCCTCCTGGTGCCGGGAAAGCACACCTGTCTTAATTATCTCTGCATCATCAGCTCACTATTATCTCCTTCGAGGACAAGTTCTCCTAAGGTCACATTTGGTTTGTTGCCAGATGGCCCCCAAGGACTGCCCAGTCCCTCTGGATCTGAAGCCCTATCTGTCCAGACTCTTCTGTGACCTGGACCCCTCCCTTCCCTGGACCAGGGCTGAGAGCCCTCCCCTTTCAGCCAGCAGAGCACAGGGCCCCCTCCTGCAGCCCTCCGTGGCCAGCCTTCACCCCGTGGCCTTGCACCAGGACAGTGCCAGCTCAGTGGACCTCTCCTCTGATTAGAGACGCTGAAAGAGGAGATGGCTACGGCATTAAGGAAACTGCCCCAGGTTATAGTTTAAGGCGTGGAGTTGGGACTGAAATCTGGACCACGTGGCTAGGCTACCCTGCGGACTAGGGGCAGGTGGTGGGTTCAAGAGGAGTTGGAAGGTTTCCGGAGACAAGGCAGAATTAGGAGTTAGCAGTTTAGGAGGGGTCGGGGGAGAAGCAGGTGGGAGAAATGTGGTTTTCCCAGAATATGCTTGGGAAGGGCTCCTGGGGGACCCTGGGAGCCAAGGCAGCTCTCCTCCCACCTCATTTAGGTGTGAAGACAGGAAAGGAGGGGGTGTTTTACAGCTTCTGTGCACCCTTAGGAGAACCACGTTCTCAAAGTACGTCTCCTCTCATGAAGGAGCACTTCCTTTTCTTTGTTCTAGAACTATCTCTTGCCAGTGTGAATAAATCTCTCCAGTTCTACATAGCAAGTTCTGGCAAAGTCCAGTGGTTAGGGAACAGGCTGTGGGGAGCCCTTCTCCAGTGGCACCCAACTTCATCACCGTCGTTTTTACTGTCACACTCCCTCGCCAACTATCCCCCACCCCGCTCCCAACTGGAGCATCCAAACCAATGCCTGTCCTCAGTCAGGACACACACCCTAGTCCTCTCACTCACTGTCACCACCCTGTCCGGCCTCAACCTCACCTGTGTTCAGTTTTTCCGGGAGCACAGTGCTCAGAGCTGGTCCGAGCCTCCAGGCATGCATGCACTCACCCACACACTCTGGAAGCTGCCCTGGGCTCTAGCCCCAGGCAAGGTCCTGAGCTTGCACCTGGGTTCTCTGCCCCTGAGGCACCTCAACTGCTCTTGCAGACTTCTTGGGTTCAAGGAGATGGTCCCTCAACAAGGCAAGATCAGAAGAGGGGGGATCTGCAGGAGGGGTCCCCACTGTGTTCCAGAAGTTTCTCTCACCTGGCTGATATCCAGGTGTTTCTCCAGGTCATAGGAGTCATTGAGCTGCAGGACCGTCCAGAGTGCAGCCCCTTGCTTGCACTGCCTGGGAAGGAACGACACGCATCAGAGGTGAGAGGAGGGAGGGCAGGTGGGGGCTGACGTCATCCTAATGGGATGCCCACCTCAGCCCCTCCTCACACCCCGTCCCCCAGCCCAGGCTTCCCGCTCACTGATAGGCCAGGAGGACGCTGAGGTTCTTCTTCAGGCCAAGAAGTTGGGACAAGTTCATGCGTGACGGCAAGTTCCCCGGCGTGTCTGCAAACTGGGGAAAGAACACAGAGGAACGGGCCTGGAGCAGGGAGTGGGGGGCAAGGCCACCCAGCTTCCCAGGGCCTAGTCCCACGCCGCCCTGGCACAGCAGAGACCACAACCCTGTGACTCCAGCCCACACCTGCCTCTCACTCAGATCACTCCTGGGCCCTAAATCCTGGCAGGGACCCTCCCCGTGACTCTCCAGGAGGGTGGCCAGCCTGGTCTTCAGCAGAGGACCCAGGCCAGCATCTCGGCTCACCTGCTCAATGCAACAGGGAACAAGGATCCCCAACTCCCAGACTCAGTGTTAGGAGGGCGGAGGGCCTCAGGTCTGGGCGCCATCCTTCGAGGTCCCTGCCTGGGGCCTGGGCAGCCTTCCGGGGACTCACCGGCTCTCTTCTCTCACTGGGGGTTTTCCATCTCTTTCCTTGGCCATCTCCATCATTCCTCCTGTCTCTCTCTCTCCCTTCTAACCCCTCGGGCTCCTACGTCCCTCTAAACCTCCTGCTCTGCCCACAGCTCTCTCCACATCCCCCTGGGTCCCAGAGCGGGGCAGGCCCACCTCATATAGCTCCCCGCTCTCCCAGCTCCGGCACACCAGGGTCTGCACGTTGCCACCCAGCAGGAAGGTGGCGAAGACGAGGAGGATGAGGGGCGCAGCGAAGAGGAAGCTGAAGACCACACCCCTGGGGAAGGCGGAGGAACAAGGTTGAGACAGGAGGGAGGATGCCCTGGACCATGCCCTCCATCCCCATCTCCATCCCGGGGCCAGCATGGTCAGTGAGTCAGCCCCGGGGCAGAGCCCTTCGGGGAGAGGAGCCAGAGGAGTCAGCCTCCAGGGCAGGAGAGAGGACTCAGAACTGCTCACCGTCCCCACCTCATCCTCCCCCATCCCCACCCTACCGCTGCTGCCCTGGCTGGCCCTGGCAGCCTAGAGGAGAGCACAGCTGTTTTGCTCAAAGAGCCAGGGCTGCCGGCCTCTGGGCCGAGGACACATGGAGGTGACCAGCTCCAGAGCTCGGCCTCAACAGGGCCACCTGGCATGGCCAGCCATGACCCACAAGCAGAGGCAGCAACCTACAGCATCTGAGTAGGACCTGTGCCACTGACCAAGGCTTCTTTGTGAGACAGGCATGGCCCCGTGCCAGGATTTGAGGCTTGGAGAGTGAAACATGGGCTGGATTTCACTCTCCCCTTTGGCCAGGCACCTTTATACAGTGACCCTCCTGCACAACTGAATGTGGCAGCCCTGGCCTTAGAGACTATCTAGTTCACGGCTGGCAAACAGATTCTACCTCTGGTGCCACCTCCTAATGGTAGTGCTGCCTGGACACTGGGTTAAGCAGGATTCTGAGGCTGTATCTGGGCTCAGAGAGAAAAGGTGCCCATTAATTATTAAAGTTGCCACTGGTGTGGGAAGGGGAAGTGCTTCTTATTTGCATTCCTGCTCTAGGCCAACCCTTTTATACAAACGAGGACACTGAGGCCCAACTGGGTTATCATTTGCCCAGGGCCACCCAGCAAGTCAGCCCAGAGCCAGACCACAGCTCAGTCTCTTGATCCCCAGGACTCGCTCCGGCAGCTACACCAGAAGCTGTCCATGGGCATGAGAGGAATGTGCCAGCCCGGGGGTGGGGGGAGAGACCCTCCTCCTCTCCCCAGCCCTTCTTACACCATGAGGAAGCGGGTTCCAGCCTTGCCCTTGGCTTCCGAGTGGCTGGGGTCTTCTCCGTTACAGAGCCCCCAGATGCCCAGGTTGAGGCCCAGCAGGTTACAGACCACCACAAGCAGGACCACGGAGCACAGCACGCAGCCCACAATCCACCTGCCACAGAGAAGCTGGGACGTCACGGAAAGGGCAGCAGTGGGCACAGGAGGGGCTGGTGGAGGACCTAGTGGCTGGGTGGGGCCACTACCCCAAGGCTGAGGCTTTAGAAGTGTGACTTCCTATAGGGTCCCCAGGCTCAGATCCCCAGGGCACACAGCCAAGGTGGGGACACGGAGGCCCAATGAGAGAGGGGTCTTGGCTTAAATGGAGGCGGAGACTTAGTATAAGGAGGGTTGATGAGGGCTGGAAGTTGGTTCCAGGGTGGCTGAGAAGCGGAGCTGCCCGTTCCACCCCCACCACGGGTTCCCAGGCACCTGTATTTCTCGTATCTCTGCATCTCCTTCAGGTAGGGGCGGCTGCTCTGTTCCATCTCCTCCAGTGCTTGGCTCCAGCGAGAAGCCGCCTCCCAGCCTGGGAATGCTTCGACCAGTGTCCTCAGCTCTCTAGGCTGCTGGGCCACCACCTTCTTCAGCTCTGCCCAAAGCAGCAGGGGCTTATGGGACGGGGAAGACCCCCAGGGGCCCAGGGAGGAGATGGATGCACAGGAAGAACATCTGGGATGCACAGAGATGGTTTACTCTCCGTCCAGGCCCAGCCAAGAGGACAGCCTTCACCTCCCCCACCCCACGACCCCACTCGTCTCTCAAGAAGCCTCGTTGGTAGGGGTGGGTTGGGGGGCATCCTAGGCAGCCAGCCTGGCCCCTGGGCAGGGCCTCACCTCTGATCACGTCAGCCGTCTGCAAGGTAGCCAGAGCTGGGAGGGCGTTGAAGGTACTGTTCTCCTGCCGGAACCAAATGCAGCTGTGCCTCCTGCTCTCCGCCCCGGTGTCCTAGCTTGGGGGACCCCTGCATCGCCAGGTCCAGTGGGAGAGCATCCCCCCTCGGTGCTCCCAGCCCAGGAAATCAGGAAACAGGCTTCCCTTTGCTCTCTTGGTCAGTGCCTTCTTCTCCCCTCCCTCGGCCTAGCCTGACTCAACTCCCCCAAACATTGCTCCTTTCTGTCCCCACCCCTCTTGCTTAGACTACTGCAGTAGACTCCTAGCCATCCTCTTATCTCTCCCAGCCACTCTGCACAGGACCACCAGGTCTATTTCCCTGAAGCCCAGCTCCAGTCTATTCTTCCAGCCTCAGGCCCCATTTCCCTGCTCCAGGAACATTCTGCTCTAGTTACCCAGCACGACTGACTCACCGTTTCCCCAACCCCGGCATTTTCCAGGCCCTGGGTCACAGGTGCTGACTCATGCTACACCTTTCCCCTCAGCCCGTCTCCACCCAGGAGAGCCCGCTTGTCGTCTGGGGCTCAGCTTGCATGCTCGCTCCTTGGCCAACCCCAGACCCCACCCCCTGAGGGTCCTAGCTCTTCCTTCTGAGCTCCAGGCCTGCCTCCCCGACCAGACCCCGTGCACACAAGGACCAGCATCGTGAGCCTCCAGCCCAGGGTGCCACGTGGTAGGCGAGGCCCTGATGTGACCCAAGTCTTAGGTTCAACTGGGTTCCCACCCCAAAAGAGAAAAACGGAGGCCCCTCACATCAGAGTTCCCAGCCAGGTTGCAAAGAAGTCGGGTAGACTGGGGCAGGCACTCACCTCCTGCACCATGCTGGAGAAGCTGGCCTCTGGGACACCCTTCAGCCGATGCAGGACATCATCCACAGAGGGCACCTGAAATGGTTTGAGGGGGTTGTTATGACAAAGTCCACGGAGAGGCCTGGGAGGGGTCCTTGGGGAAAGGATGGGGGCAGAGGTCTCTGAATACTCAGTGTCCTCGTGTGCAAGATGGGCACCACCACAGCCCCGAAGGCCCTGGGTGGCAGTGAGAACTCAAGAAGCGAAGCCACATGAGGCTCACGGCACAGCGCGTGGCCCAGGGAAGCTCTCACCCCACTGCCAGGCTGACCATCATTAACCCTGGGTGCGTGGAGAGGGGACGGGCAGCCCAGGGAAAGGGATCAGGAGTCCGCTTCAGGAAACATCCGGAACAGAGGCTGCCCAGGGATTCCTGGAGCAGTGGGCAGAGCAGCCCCTTTCGCCCCAGGGGCCTCAGTCCTGGGCCTGCACCTGGCTGAAGTCGGCTCCCAGCTCCAAGGCGTGGGCTCTGTCCAGGGCCCCTGCACAGCCCCGGCAGCCGGGCTCCTGCAGCAGGGCCAGGAGGCGCTCCCGGTGCCCCTGGACAGCCGGTGCCAGGGGCTGCTGCCCCTCCTGAAGTTCCACGGAGGTGGCGTTCAGGGCTTGGAGGTGGTCCACGGCGACCTGCAGGGCTGCGAGACCCACATTTGGACTGACTGGTCTCCAATGCTACAGCATCCTTGGAGACCTTGCAGGAGGCAGAACATCTTTCCCTCCCAAACCCAAGGGACTGGTGATCCTTAATCTCTGTAGTTATAATGGAAACTGCCCTGGGGCACGCTAAGCCAGGAGTGGACAAAGGTGCCAGAAGGGATCCTAGGATAACGCAGTGAGAAAGTCAGGGGTGGGGACCGCTGACTTAGTGTAAGAAATGCAGGGCTGGGCGAGGGCAGGGCCTGCCCCCCAGCGACACTCACCCTGGCCCAGGCTGAGCACGGAGGCCAGGACCTCATACACGGTGCTCTTGAGCTGCGTGTGGATCGTGTTCCCAATGCTCCTGTGGACACCTGGAGAGCACAGGGCAGTCTGCAGGGCTGGCCCCCAGGAGACTAGGGGCCTCCCCACCCAACCATCCTCCTCCCCTGGGTTCCGGAGGGTGGTCTTGCGGCAGAGTGGCCACCGTGCCCCCCAGCTGGACCCTCTCCCCGCCTCTGCGAGGGTGTTCCCAGGTGGAGCCCGGGATGAGGGGATGAGAGGCCTCCCCAAGGCAGGCCTGAGCTGGAACCCTCACCATCCAGTTCCTCCAAGACTTGCTCCTGAGGAAGGGAGAACTGCTGTGCCACGGCCTGCAGCTCCTAGGCAAACACAGGGCCGTGAGGCTGCTCCTTCCTGTCACTGGACACCCCAGCTCCCGTCCCTTCCCCAGCCCTTATTCCCCTACTACCCGCCACAGCTGGGCGTCTGTCCTGAGAATACCGTGGGTGCCGTCATGGATTACAGTGACTCTCCAGCAGGGGGCAGTCAGGTGCGTGCTGGAAGGGGCACCCTCTCTAATTCGCAGGCTACGCACGAATTTGCAGGACCTACCCTGCTCTGTCCCGCCCATGGCTGGCGCTCATGGGGGCACGTGCGGGGTTACTCGGTGCTCACCTGGGGGACATCGGAGACCAGGCCCCGGAGGCTGAGCAGAGTCTCCGGCAGGGCCTCGGCACTGGGGCCCATCTGCTCATGCGTGCGCTGGTTGGTGACAAAGGCAATGACCACGCCGATCCTGCAGGGATGGGGGAAGAGGAAGGGGCTGGCTGGATGCCCGTGGGCACCTTGGGCCTCGGCCCACGCCTCCCGCCTGACCTGGGCGCCCCTCACAGCAGCACGAGGGTGGTCAGCAGCAGGAAGGCCACGAGGGTGCCTCGCTCGCAGGCCGCCGTCTTGTGCTCCGTCTTCACTCGGCCCCCACAGCACCGGCGGCGACGGCAGCCGCAAAAGCAGAGCCCAGCGGCGGGTACCACCAGGAGGTAGAGGCCGGTGATCACGGCACACAGCACGTAGCCTGCCTCGTACCGCACCACCTGGGCAGGGCAGCAAGGCATGAGGGCTGTCCTGAGCCTGCCATCCCAGCCGTCTCCCGCCTGACTCCGGAGGGAAACCCGAGGGGAGGGAGGCACGCTCGGGGGCGGGGGCACTATGCACACATCTCGCATCTCCTTTAACTCTTGTGAGGGGCACCGGGTCCTTAGTGTTATTTACCATCCTACAAACAAGGGAACTGAAGTCCAGGGAGGCTATAGGGCTCCCTGCAAACCCCACAGCCGCTCCGTGGTCAGAAATCAGGTGCGCGGACTGCAGTGCTCACGGAGAAGGGGAAGGGATGCCAGAAACCCCACCCTGGGGCACACCCAGCAAGGTGGGCTGAGCCGACGAGGCCCTTCTCAGGCTCACCGATGAACGCCCTCCCCTCCCCCCGGCAAAGCCCGCAGCCGCTCACCTCATCCGCCTTCACGGAGGATGGCTCATTCAGCAAGGCCTTTATCAGCTCTAGGAAAAGAGTCAAGCTGGGTCTGGGGGCAGCGACTGCCCTGCCCCTGAGTCCACCCCCGCTGCCAGGCAAAGGTGGGCTCTCCGAAGGGGGTCCTCCCACCACCTGGGCACCCTCGGAGAAGGCTGTGTCACCACAGCCCGGAGCCCTCGTGCCTCAGCAGGGGCTACAGGAGGCTGTGTCTGCAGGGAGGCCTGGCTCACCCCGCCTCCTGCGCCCCCCAGGTAGGCCCTGCAGCGGAGAAGCCGGCAGCCCGGTTAAAAGCAGAGAAGGGGCCTGGCCTAGCAGCAGCTCTTCCCCTAAGAGGCAGGAGACAGGCTGGGAGCTGTCCTGCTGGCCACCCTGGTCCTCACAACCTCCACGGCGTCACCAGACCCAGAGAAAAAGCTCAACCGCCTCTTGGAGAGCTTAGACTGTAACTTCCTCTACCTTAGGACAGAGAAACCGCGGCTCCGAGCGGGAAAGGGGCTTGTGCAAGGTCACACAGGAAGGTGATGCCCTGGGTGCCTGGGCCTTCTGGGGAGGAAGATGGGGCTGGGGAGTGCTGGGGACCCTGCCCTCCAAGTGCCTGCCGACGGTGGGTGCGCCCCTCGGTGGAGAGGAGATTAGGGTGCACAGGGGGGACCCAATACCCGCCGAGGCCCGCCCGGGGGAGGGGCGCACTCACCGGCGGGGAAAGAGTTGAGCTGCACCACGGAGAGGAAGCGGCGCACGGTGCCGTAGAGGGGGTCCAGGGGCCCCGGCGCGCGGACGCGAGGGGCCAGCCAGCGGGTCTTGGCCGCCGGGGCGAACGCCAGGCGCTCCGCCGGGCCGAGGGCCCCGCAGTCCGCCGCGCCCGCCCGCCGCAGGGCCAGGGCCAAGGCCAGCCCCAGGCCCAGCAGGGCCGCCAGGAGGCCGGGCGCACGCACCATGGGGTCGGCCGGTGGGTTGCGAGCCGGGCGGACGGGGCTCAGGCGGCCGAGAGTGCGGGCCGCGCACGGGGCAGGCCGTGCATCCTTCACCAGCCTCCGTCCCGCTGCTCTCGAAACCGGCCCGACAGGTTTGGGCTACCTGGGCACCCGCCCGGAGCGCGGCCGGGGCAGGGGCGGAGGCCTGGGCTGGGGGTGGGGTTTGCGGGGTGGGGGGCAGGGCCTGGTCCAGACCCGCTCCCAGCGGCCTGGGGTGGGAGCCTGGGCGCCCTCTCCCCTCCCCAGATGCTCCTGGGAGGGCTGCCTCCGGAGCTGGGTGGGGAAGGCACCTCAGTACCTCTGGGTTATCTAGGATAGCCCAATTTCAACTATTACATCCTGCGCCCAGACGCAGCCGCCAAATCTGGGGCCTGGGAAAACAACCACCCCGTGAAGGTCTGGCCCAGAGTGCGGCAAGACCAGCCACCGGGCCCAGGAACCAGGCTCCTCCCCCAGCTTCCTCTGGGGCCTGCTCTGTTTCCTCGGGTCATGCCTGCGCCCGTGCCAGGTCATTCTGGAGCACAGAGGCCACAGGGCTTTGTCCAGAGCGGCTCTCTGAGGGGCCACTGAGACGGGCACAATCCTTTGGGAGAGTGAATCCCAGCAAAGCTGTGCCCAGCAATGTCCCATCCAGTCATCAGCTGAAAGAACTATCAGGAATATGCCCAGAGATGAAGTGAGAGAGTGGCATGGACATATAGACACCACCAAACGTAAAATCGATAGCTAGTGGGAAGCAGCCGCATAGCACAGGGAGATCAGCTCGGTGATCTGTGACCACCTAGAGGGGTGGGATAGGGAGGGCGGGAGGGAGACACAAGAGGGAGGAGATATGGGGATATATGTACATGTATAGCTGATGCACTTTGTTATAAAGCAGAAACTGACACACCATTGTAAAGCAATTCTCCAATAAAGATGTTAAAGGAAAAAAAAAAAAGAATATGCCCAGAGATGTGTCTGCACAGGCCTCTGTTTTGTCAGTGGCTGTAAGCCCAGTACCCAGAGGGTGCCTCTGGGGAAAATACTGCTAAATGGATGGAAGATGTTCCTGGCAGCATTATTCATGATACCGGAAGCATCCCCGATGGCACTACCGTGAAAAAATTGGTGAAATGACCACCTCACACACTGGGCTGTCATTAAAGAAAGTGATGTGGAAGTGGCTCTTTTGACCTGAACGATGCTCACAGCGTGCTAACAAGTGTGAATAGCTGATGACAAATGGCTGAATACACGGAGTGAAGGCATAAAACGACGGTCATCTCCAGGTGGAATCACGGGCACTTTTTAATTCTCTTCTGCTCATCTGTGCTTCCTAATGTGTGTTCAACAAGCATGCGTTAGTTGTGTTCAGAGAAGTATTAGAAGTTTGTGAGTTTCCATAGCAGCCCCCATGGGAGCCCTGGAGGGGGAGGCTGGGCCTGTCCCTGCATCCCCCCAGCTCAGCCCTGGTCTGTGGGGTGTGTGAGGGGCACAGGGGTTTTTGGCCGCTCACGGGAGTCTGCAGTAGGGAAGTGATTTTTTTTTTTTTTTTTTTTTTTTTGCGGTACGCGGGCCTCTCATTGTTGTGGCCTCTCCCGTTGTGGAGCGCAGGCTCCGGATGCGCAGGCTCAGCGGCCATGGCTCACGGGCCCAGCCGCTCTGCGGCATGTGGGATCCTCCCAGACCGGGGCACGAACCCGTGTCCCCTGCATCGGCTGGCGGATTCTCAACCACTGCGCCACCAGGGAAGCCGGCCGTATTGTTAATTCTTTTTTTTGGTGGGGGGGGAAGTGATTTAAATTCAAGTCACGGCTGGGCCTGCAGCAGAGTGCCTACGCTTCCCACTGCTGCCCTCACAGTTTTCTCTGAGCTGGGGGATAAGGGTACGCAGTTGTGGAAGGAATAGTCCAGTTAATGACGGGGTGCAGACGGGAATCGGAACCTCATCAAAGGGTGACTCAGAGATGAGGGTCACGGCTGCAGTGGGGAATGGGCTGGGGGTGCGCTAGTTCCTCAGGTCCAGGGCGGGGGGTGCAGTCCAGGGCCAGCACTGACCCCTGGAGCCCAACCACAGTCGTGGAGGAAGGCCCCTGACCCCTCCACCCTCTGACTGTGCTGAAAAGCTAAACGCAGGCCGTGCCCACCCCTCACCCTTCCCATCTGACTCACCTGAGCTCAGCAGCTGTGCTGGGGGTATCTTGGCCTCCTGGAAGCTGCCATCAGGAAGGGCTGGTCTCCCCGCAGCCAGCCCGCCCCTCCTCACTCTCCTCCAATGTGAGCTGTCAGAAGGAATGGCTCCCCTGGCCATCACTTTCTATCAGTAACTTGAGTCTAACCACCAGCAACATGGAAATAGCCCTTTCCCAAGTTGATATAATCCACCTATGTGATTTAGTAACTGCCATTTAGGCTTTTTTGTATTTTCTGACTTGGGTGCACCCAAGAGAGTGCAGGAGAGGTCCCAGCTTCCTGGGGAGGATTAGAAATCCTTGGAGCTTTGGGAAATAAGCAGTCCAGGCCCCCAGGTCCTGTCTCCCCACCAAACTCTTCTCAGCTATTGTAGTTAAGCCAATCAGTTGTTACTGCTATTGTTTTCCTGTGTCTCTAATAAAAGCACTGCACTTTGAAGATAAAGCGTTCACCCAAGAAAAAAACAAAACATACCAAGCCTCTTTTTTAGCATAGGGCCAGGAGGGTTGATAAAGATACTGAATCTGCCTATTTGATAGGTGGACAAAGTGAGGCATCGAAGAAGGGATTTTCCCAAGGCATTGGCCAAGCCAGGAATCTCCTTCCTGAGCCAGATCCTGATGGAACAATCTATCATCAAACTGGCTGGTCAGCCTGAGTCTCCTCCCCTCCCCCAGCCCTAACTGGGAGAGCAGGTGGGGCTCAGGGGTCAGCCCTGGGTGCTGGGCAGAGGAGGAGATGAAATTGCTGCTAGAATTGAATTCCTTGGAGGAACAGACCGAGCAGACTGTGTGGGGCTGGGCCCCTCGGCAGCAGGGATACCCCTGCAGCAGCCTCTAAGGGCATGGGGCTGGCAGGCAGCAGGGCTGGAGGGCTTCCAGATGTTGGGAAGGGGGTCCAAAGGAGGTTCTATCCTGCACCCTCCTTTTAGTCACGCCTTTTTGGGCACACCTGCACATCCCTGCCTCCTGCTGCTCCTGGGCCCCACTACCATCCATGGAAATTCTTTTTTTTTTTTGTGGTATGCGGGCCTCTCACTGTTGTGGCCTCTCCCGTTGCGGAGCACAGGCTCCGGACGCGCAGGCTCAGCGGCCATGGCTCACAGGACCCGCCGCTCCGCGGCATGTGGGATCCTCCCGGACCGGGGCACGAACCCGCGTCCCCTGCATCGGCAGGCGGACTCTCCACCACTGCGCCACCAGGGAAGCCCCATGGAAATTCTTTGGTTGATCTAGGCTAAGCTGGCCCTTGTTACCTTGGGAACACTTCCCAGGGCCACTTTCCCACACTTGACTTCAAACATCATCAGAAGTTTGATGGTCCCCAAACCCCACAGCCCTGAGGTCAGGGAGGGGAGAGTGGAGGTGGAGACCAGGGGGTGAGGAGAGGGACTCTGCCCTGATTCAGAAAGCACTTGGGCCCAAGGACACCAGGTGTGGCCCTCTGGGCTACCTCACGCCGCCCGCCCTTGAAACAGAGAGGAGGAGATATCCAGCAAGGAAGCAGCAGATGAGAGGGCTGGTTCTTCTTCCTTCTGGTCTCAGGAGTCGATGCTGTGCCCTGGGAATGGGATGTAAGTCAACCCCAGGGAACAGACCATCGAGGCTAGAGCACAGCGTTGCCTTAGTCAACGCCCTTTTGATGGCAGGAATCAGAGATCCACTTCGGTCGCTGAAGGACCTGCTGAAGGATTTAAAAAGTGAGCATTTACTATAGGGATACGGGACATCTGAGGAGCCCAAGCATGGGAGGTGGAGCCGGGTCTCAGGAGGGCTTGGGGCTGGAACAGGAAACCCACTGAGCGCCCCCTGCTCTGTCTTAGGGGGTCTCTGGGCGGAGGCCTCCCCCGCTGCACGCTGGCCGGTATCCCCTGCAGACCAACAGGGCAGAGAGGGCCATGCTGCCAGCCCAAGGCTACCTGTTCTCCCAGGTCTGCTGGTGCCAGAGGTCACAGCACCGCACGCCACATCCTGAATCAGAGCAGGAAGAAACCGATGGTGCCAACCTGAGACAGCGTCCCCCAGGCCACGGCAGTCCGGCCCTTGGAGACAGCCTTGCGTGGTCCAGTCACTGCTGCTGGGCCCACTGCGGTGGCTGGTGGGTGTGTGGGGGGACAGTCCCCTGAGGAGGAGGTAACATCTGAAAGATGTTGGTCCCAGTCATGGGAGCTGGACTCTGGTTCCAAAAATCCAGCAATGTATCCTTCTGAAACGCTTTTGGTTCAGAACTCAATGAGAGGAGAAGGGGTAACTGTGGGTATATTTTGGAGAATTTCTACCATCGTGAACCCTGACCCACGAGAGCATCCCTGACTTCTCGTCCCTCATACCTGCATCCAGCCACTCAACAGTGTCCTTCCAGTGCCCCCTCCTGGGCATTTCTTCAGAATGGACCATCGAAAGTGGGTATCAGGCTATGTGACTCCTTGGCGTCAAACCCTCCAATGGCTCCTGCACCAGCCTCGGGATAGAAGTGAATTCCTTCACTCGGATCACCAGGCCCTGGGCCACTGGTCCCACCTTGGTCCCCCTGGCAATTTCCCGAGTACTCTGCCCTCCCTGTGACATTCCCCCCATCCTCTTCCTGCCACAGGATCTCCTCTTCTTCACTCTTGTTCCCATCTTGCACCCCACTTCTGTTCATCCCCTGAGACGTGGCTTGGTGGTCATTTCTAAGAGGCTCCCCAGACCGCACCCCCAGGCTGAGTTGGGGGCCCCTTCAGGCTGCTTCCCTATCACCTGTTCACCAGTCTGTCTCCCCCACATAAACAAGCTGTATTTATTCATTAGGTTTTTTTTTTTAATTTATTTTTTGACGGTGCAATGCGGCATGTGGGATCTTAGTTCCCTTTCCAGGGATAGAACCTGGGCCCCCGCACTGAAAGTGCAGAGTCTTAACCACTGGACCACGAGGGAAGTACCAACAGGTTGTATTTTATTCACCTTCACCTCCTCCTCAGCCCCATGCACAGTCCCCGGCACACAGACTGTTCTCCATAAATGTTTCCCTAGGCTTGAGGAAAGCAGATTTCAAAACCTCTAAAGATAAGATTTTCTTGCAGCCAGAGAGTACGAAAGTGAATGTGATTCAAGAATAGTTGGGATGGGCTTCCCTGATGGCGCAGTAGTTGAGAGTCTGCCTGCCGACGCAGGGGACACGGGTTCATGCCTCGGTCTGGGAAGATCCCATATGCCGCGGAGCGGCTGGGCCCGTGAGCCATGGCCGCTGAGCCTGCGTGTCTGGAGCCTGTGCTCCGCAACGGGAGAGGCCACAACAGTGAGAGGCCCGCGTACTGCAAAAAAAAAAAAAAAAAAAAAAAGAATAGATGGGAGAGGGGAATTCCCTGGTGGTCCAGTGGTTAGGACTCTGCGCTTCCACTGCAGGGGGCGCGGGTTCGATCCCTGGTTGGGGAACTAAGATCCCACATGCTGTGCGGTGTGGCAAAAAAAAAAAGAGTATGTGGGAGAATTTCCCCAAACCGAAATTCCCCGTGGTGGTGAGTGAAGCTGGCGAGGAAGGGGTGGGGTGGGTGGGGAACGGGAGTAGGCTCTTTGGGGAGGAGTGTGTCCGTGGGAACGTCTTCATGAGCCTTGCCCAGCAGTAAGGATGGGGCGCAGCCCAGAGGGAGGCCACAGGAAGCACGTGGGGCTTTCAGCAAAGTGCTCCAGCATCGCAGTGATCACTGCTGCAGGCCGGGTGCAGGTTTCAACATGGCCAGCTAGCTGTGGCCGGAAGGCAGCAGGTATGTCGGGACCTCAGGCAGGCAGCTTTGTCAGAAGCAGTCAGAGTCAGGAGGGCAGGGGCCCAGGCAGACAGAGATGGCCGCGCTCTGGTTTGCCATGGCAGGATGAGCCTCTAGAAGAGGCAGCCCAGTAGTGAACAGATTCTCCAGGCAGACTTGCCATAGAAGGTTCTTGGTCAGCTGAAGACTTCAGTCTTTGCAGCCCAGGGCCCCTGGGTGGGCTCAGCATGGCCAGGGGAGTCCCCTTGAGACCTGAGGGTCACCATGTCCTCAAGGCTTGACCTCTGTGTCAGTTGGGAGGACAGCATCTTCTGGCCTGAGCCAGACTTCCTTGGCTGCCCTCTCTCTCCAAGGTCAGGGACAAGGGCTTGTCCCAAGGTCAGGGCCCAGGCCTCATGTGACACTGACATCAGCTCCCTCCTCACCCTGTGGCACTTGCGGCCACGGCCTCTCGGGGAGAAGACAGAGGCCTGGTTTGCAGAACCTGGGGGCCATCTGGGGAGTCGTGTGGTCCAGGAGCACCACGGGAGCCGGCTGCGCCTCCCCTAGAGCCTGACTTAGAAGGGAAGGAGGCCCAGGTTGGAGATGGGCCGCCGGCCCTATCCTCCGGTGCAGCCTCCTCCCTTCACCACAGTAGGTGCCAGGGAAGGTCGTTGATGGCCCCTCTTTGGAGGTGCCATGCGTCCATTGCTTCCCCTCGGGTGCTTGTGACAGCGCCATTGACCGGCCCCTCAGGAGCTCTGCTGACCCCTGAGTCTCCTCTTGGGCACATTCAGGTGCCCAGGAGGTCCAGACCCAAAGTCTTAAAGAGCAAGATCCTATATTGTACCGCGGAAAAGATGGCTCCTCCCTCTGACCCCTCGAGACAGCTCTGTGAGGACACAGGTTAGAGATGCAGAGGCTCCCCGGGAGTGGAGGCCTGGGAGAGGGGGGTTAAGCCCGAAAGACAAGCCCACCCAACCATGACCAGCAGATGCATTACATCGTGGAGAGTTGAAAAGTGATATCTAAAGTCCACAGGGTAGTTTCAGGTGACATGTTGCCTGCTCTGAATCAGAAACTGTGTCCTGTTCAACATCGACTACGCGAAACCAGGAGGAATGGTGTGTGGTCCTGATAACAGAGTGAGGATTCGAAAGAATCTCGATCCACTGGACCGGGGGGTTCAAACCCGCAGCATGAAATGGAGCCAGGAGAACAATAATAGGCAATTCACAAACAGATTCCTAGATTCATAACTGTTTGTGGAAACAAAAAGACCATAATGGGCCAGCTGACCACAAGGTAGCATAAGGTAGCACCTCAATAATGAGGTCAGACAGCGAAGATGCCTTTGTAATGCTAGCCAGCCTGAGAGGTCAGAGGTCCCCCCTGCCGAGGCCCAGGGCCATTGTCCTGTGCTGCTCAGCCCTGCCTGCTCTGGAAATTTAACTCCCTCCCGTGACAGCCACGACCAGGTAGGTGAGGCAAGGCCAGAGCACCAAGCCAGGAGCGGCCACCTGTGCCCAGGAGAGGACCACCCCCAGAGGTCAGGAGGAAGGACAGGAGAGTCAGGGAAAAGACCCCGTTGGCTTCCAGTCTTCCATGCTGGAAGCAGCCAAGAGACCTGCCCTGCCTGTCCCCCCAGCCCCGCCCCAACCCATCTCCTTCCTTCTCTGCCCCGCTGCAGACCGGGCCACGAACCTGGTCACAGCCACTGAGGACAAGGTTGGGCACACGCAGCCCCGCTGGGGCTCCACGCCAGCAGCATTTCCCCTTTTCCGAGCTGCTGGTGTGTCCTCCAGGCTGAGGATGGGGCTGAACACGTCAGGGTCCCCCTAGACCGTGGATGAGGACATAGGAACCCCCCTGACACCCAAGAGGTCACAGGCACTCCTGCACCCCTGCAGCAGGCCCCTGAGAAGTATGTCTGCAGTGACCACCCTCTAGGGGGCAGGACGCTCTCTGCAGGAGGGAACTGGGTAGGTGCCTTTCCGGGACTCTTTTTTTTTTTTTTGCAGTACGCGGGCCTCTCACTGTTGCGGCCTCTCCCGTTGCGGAGCACAGGCTCCGGACGTGCAGGCCCAGCGGCCATGGCTCACGGGCCCAGCCGCTCCGCGGCATGTGGGATCTTCCTGGACCGGGGCACGAACCCATATCCCCTGCATCGGCAGGCGGACTCTCAACCACTGCGCCACCAGGGAAGCCCATCCGGGCCTCTTTTGAAAGGGAAGGTCTTTCCTCTCTGGGTGACTTACAGTGAGAGCACTGCCCTCACCCCCAGTTCATTAGAGAAGGACAAATCCAAAGTGAGGGTCTCATCACGCTGCGCATTTATCCGATGCATTTATCCGACGCACGATCACTGCTAATTGAAACACAGGGACCACAAAAGAGCAAGTGTGGACATACTCTCCTAGGAGTGTGAATTACACATCAGTCTGTGTCTCTAAAACGTAAGGAGGCCACATAAAACTGTGGGAGGGGCTTCTGAATCACACTCTCACCCAGAGAAATGCCAGCTTTTGAGGAATGGGGACAATGGCAAAAGCATTCAGTCTCACCGGAGACCTTCTCTTCCTGATAAGATGCAAGGCCCCAAACTTCAGTGTGGAGAACTGGTGTTTTCAGGGCTGGGAGGGAGCTGTCTTCTGAGCAGGAGGCGTGGGCTCCGTCAGCAAGAAGAGCAGAGACGAAGGCTGTCCGTCCACACAGCTGGGGTGCGGGGCTCTCAATCAGGCTGCAGATGCCCAAACCAGAATCACCAGCAGAGGTCTAGGTAGCATCCCACTGAATTAGAATCTCGGGGTGGGGGGGCTCAGGTGGATGCAGGTTCATGAGCTCCCCGGGGCTCCTGATGGGCCAAGTGGACCGAGAGCCATTGCCGTGGGCAGTCCCGGCCCTGCCCCCCAAGGCGAGCAGCCCTTGTCCTGGAGGGCAAGGGTCTCCACACCTCACACACTTGGAAAATTTCCTGCGGGGACGTGGGGAGGGGCTGTCAGGACTCCATTCCTGCCTGTGGCCATCTCCATCTCCACCCCCCATAGGAAGGTGCCGCGGTGCCAGGCTTCAGGGACCAGATCAATACAGGTCTGGGGAGTATATGTGAGAAGCGGGGATCACGTTGGGCCCCTCAGCTGCTCTCAGGGTGTGAGGGGCAGGAAGCAGCGGGGTGGCAGGGAGGAGCCTGGTCGTCAGAAGAGTCCAAGAAGCACCTTTTGGGAAGCCTCCAGTTAGATGTGGACCAGCCGGGATTTGGGGAGTAACACCTGTCCCCAGAATGTTTAGAGATGCGGAGACCTCCCTGCCAAGGCCCAGCAGCCT
This sequence comes from Mesoplodon mirus, assembly GCF_964341445.2. Lineage (NCBI taxonomy): Eukaryota > Metazoa > Chordata > Mammalia > Artiodactyla > Ziphiidae > Mesoplodon > Mesoplodon mirus. The sequence goes on along the minus strand of NC_138990.1, from coordinate 14,505,780 downwards.
CTGGGGTTCCTTGGGGGGCGCTGTTGGGGGCCAGTGAGGCCACAGTGAGCTCTTAGGGATGGGCTACTGTGCTGGCAGGAAAACAGATGAGTCAGTGACCAAAGCAGGTGGAGTCCCCACCTCGCTCCAGCTGGTCCTTCAGATGCAGAGGACAGTGGGAGAAGGACCTCAAAATCAAGACGACAAGGGGGCAGTGACGTCCACGTGCAGTGGACAATGGAACAGTGTTTTCGAAATGCAGAAGACAGTGGGTCAGTGCCTCCTCTGAATGCAGGGGAGGATGAAGGGATCTCTCCCAAACGCAGGGGAGCCCGGCACAGTGCCCTGGGGATGCAGAGAACTTGGGAGCAATTCCTTCAACAGCAGAGGACCGTGGAGCAGCGACCCCAGACACAGAAGATGGCAGAGCAATGAAGGGACGTGGAGAGCCGAGTGGCGCCTTTGCATCTGTAGAACAGTGGGCAGTGCCTTCGAAATGCAGAGGGCATTGCAGCTCTGCCTTCAAAATGCACTGGACAGGGGAGCAGGAACCCCCAGCGAAGCCACGAGAGTGGCAGGGATGTCTTAGTACAAGAGACCATCGAGCAGAGGCTCCGGACGCACAGAGTGTGGTTCAGCACCTTCCACACACGGGGGAGAGGGGAGGACCACCTCCAGATGCAGAGGATGGTGGAGCAATGACGTCCAAAATAGTTGGCAAAGGAGCAGTCCCGTCAAAAGGCAGTGGAGGGCTTCCCTGGTGGCGCAGTGGTTGAGAGTCCGCCTGCCGATGCAGGGGACACGGGTTCGTGCCCCGGTCCAGGAAGAGCCCACATGCCGTGGAGCGGCTGGGCCCATGAGCCATGGCCGCTGAGCCTGCGCGTCCGGAGCCTGTGCTCCGCAACGGGAGAGGCCACAACAGCGAGAGGCCCACGTACTACAAAAAAAAAAAAAAAAAAAAAAAAAAAAAAGGCAGTGGAGCAGTGCCTTTTCAGTGCAGGTGAGGGGGAGTATCGGCTTCCACACGGAGAGGAGAGGGCAGCAGTGCCTCCAGCTGGGGCCCCCACTTCCTGGCGGGCTGTCAGCCTTGGGCAGATCCTAGCAGCTGCTCTGTGCTCCCGCACGTGGGCCCCTACATCCCTTAGCCGGCGATGGTGCCTCCGATCCTTCCCGTGCTGACTTCCCCATCAGTCATATTTCTCTTGCCTCTTCTACCTCATCTCTCTGGCCAACTCTTCTTCCCAGTCTGTGATTAGGGACTCGCAGCTGGATGTTCCAGGACTGGCTTTCTATCTTAAAGCCAGAAGATGAGTAACCTTAATTACATCTGCAAAATCCCACCACAGCACTGCCCAGAATAGTGTTTGTTGAATAACCAAGGGACAGGAATCTTCAGGGGATATCTCTAGATGTCTGTGTATGATAGGTTTCTTTATTGTAAAGCTTCTCATTTGTCTTTAATTTGCTAATAGGAACTCTGAGTCTCCCAAAAGGAAGTCTTCTATGCCAGCCGTTTCTGTTAAGATTAGAGGGCTTCCCTGGTGGCGCAGTGGTTGAGAATTTGCCTGCTAATGCAGGGGACACGGGTTTGAGCCCTGGTCTGGGAGGATCCCACATGCCGCGGAGCAACTGGGCCCGTGAGCCACAACTACTGAGCCTGCGCGTCTGGAGCCTGTGCTCCGCAACAAGAGAGGCCGCGATAGTGAGAGGCCCGTGCACCGCGATGAAGAGTGGCCCCCACTCGCCACAACTAGAGAAAGCCCTCGCACAGAAACGAAGACCCAACACAGCAAAAATAAATAAATAAATTACTAAACTCCTACCCCCAACATCTTAAGAAAAAAATAAATAAAAAAGATTAGATTCAACTGACTATGTCAGAAAATCCAAAATAACAATGTGTAAACCAAAACAGGAACATTCTCACAAAAAGTGAGACTGGAGGTTGGTCATCCAGGGCTAGCCTGGCAGTTCGACGAAGCAACAACACCCAGGCTCCTCTCTTTTGTTTACTCTGGCAGTTTCTAATCTGGTGATTGCCTCCTGGAACAAAATGAGGGTTGGAGGTCCAGTCCTCACATTGACATTTCAGGCTGGGGAACAGCTGGGAGGGGCTGATATCCCTCCTGGCTAAGGCAACTTCCTTTAAAGCAGCCTCTACCCCCCAACAACCCACGCCCCCATGTCACTCCCAGACCTTGAATTTACATTTCATTGACCAGAGCTTGATCAGAAGGCCACACAGAGCTACAGGGAGGTTGGGAACATGCTCTTTGGGCTGGGTGCTCTATGCCTGGAGTAAAGCCAGGGTTCTGTGGCTCAGGAAGAAGTGGGGTGTGGACACTGGGTAGATCCAGCTTTCACTGCTACCCTGGGTGCTCCAAGCATATTTGACTACAGATGCCTTTGTTCTCAGAGCACAGTTCAGAAAGTGTGTTTTCCTTTAACCTGCAGAATAATGTGTTACGTCTAGCGGCCCAATACGTTTAGGTTCTATTCCTCTAGTCCCCGAGTAGTGAAAGCATTTTAAGACCGAATTATATAGTACTGAAGAAAACAAAAACATTCATCCCTAAATTGTATCAGAACAGGATCCTGTGCTTGCCAAACCCAAGCCACATCATTCGGGTCTTCCCTTTCCCCTTTCACTCGTGTTTGACTCTGCTGGTACTCAAATGTGGTACAGCACGCATGGCGGGTACAACAGCTCCAGGCAAAACCTTCAAGGCGCAGGGGAGCTGCAGGTCCTGCATTGGGGCCCATCCTGCCAGCTGCACCCTCGGGACTGGACCCCTGAGCAGGGACTGCTGCCTGGAGGTCCCCAGCCCCTCCTCTTCTCTCCTGTCCCGGTCATACGGCTCAACTCCTGCCCCTCATCATCCTCCTCCACTTCCTTTCAAGGTCACTTCTCTGTTGGAGACCTAGGAGCAAAGGAGGACTATCTCAGGGCCCCTGTTCACCTTGCAGCAGTCACCACCTGGCATCTGGGGAGCTGGCCTTTTTTCTTCATCCCTGACTCACCACTAAAACAATTATGTAAAGATCTCTGACTAATGGCTAGGGGGTAAAGGAAGGTGACTGCCGCAGACGAAGGAAAAAATCCTCAAACTGAAATGTCAGTCCTCACGTTCCTAGCAACCCGCTCAGCTCTCACCAGGAGAAGTTTCTCCGGGGCTCTGTCCATCCTCAGGCCCTTCCTCCACCGTGTTGTCTTAAGTCTTCCTCCTGTCTCAGGTCCTGGTATTGAAAACCCCAACTTGTAACCTGAGGGTACTGTCGTCAAGGGATTCTGTTCGGGCTGGGATATGAGTGCCCTCCGTGTACACAGCAGGTGACGCTTCAAGGACACGTCTGTCACACTCAGGGAGGTCGGCTCTGGGTTCCAGCCTCTCACTTCAGACTCATTAACCTTTAGGACCTCAGTTTCCGCAAATGCAAAAGGGAGGTTTGGTCTTGCCTGATTGCTGAGGTTGGCCCCTCATCCCCATAAAGTGACGGCTGACTTCCGCTGATTGCAGCAGGACGAGCTGTGGCCCAGACAGCATCGTTCCCGCAGAGGAGGCAGGCCTGGGACGAGAGGCAAGGGTGCCCGTTTCCAGGGTTGAGCCAGAGCCGGGGTCTTTCTGGCCCAGAGGGAGGGAGGGTGCAAACCCAAGAGACGGAGAACATCAGGGCGTCGATGGAGGGGCCGCCGGGGTGAACGCTGATGCCCCGCGAGGTGACCCGTGGGTTGAACGACTGCAAGCTGGGAAGGGGACTGCTCGAGGATGGCCAGGCCAGGAGCACACTTTGGTGGCGAGGGCACTGCGCCCCAAAGCAGGCTGGGCCCTTCGAAAGGAGGCGGGACCACGCAGGGATGTGGGTGTCAGCAGGATAGCTCAACGAGAGGAAGAGCTAAGGGAATACACTGGGACCAAGGATCTAGACTAAACTGGGGACCAGGCAGGATGTATGGAGTCCAGACACACACAACAGAGTCAGCGTAAGGCGATGAGGTGGCAAACCTTCGGTGGACAGAAATTCGGCATCGAGGGGTAACAGCACGGGAATTCCCTGGCGGTCCAGTGTTTAGGGCTCCGCGCTTTCACTGCCAAGGGCGTGGGTTCAATCTGGTCAGGGAACTAAGATCCTGCAAGTCAGGCTGCGAGGCCAAAAACAAACAAGAAAGAGGGAGCAGCAGGCTAAGGACAGCAGGAGCTAGATACGCACGTGGGACCCAGGTGAGTGCAGATTCCAAGACACCAGCAGGTGAGCGTAAGTCTCAGCAGGCAACAGGCAGCCAGGGCAGGAAAGCTGGCCCAGGGTGGCAGGAAGAAGGAAGCCCTGGCTCTGGAGCCGGCTGGGAGCCCTCCAGGGTCAGCTCAAGGACTCAGGTCTCTCCAAACCCAAGTTCTCATCAGAAGGCTTGGGCCGAACATGGCTCCTCTTGGGTAAATGTAAGGCACCCAGGAACACCTGGAAACTTTCAGGGAGAAATGGCCTTTGCTTCAGGTCGGGGAAGTGGGCACAGCGGGAATCCCTTCCCCTGATTCTCTGGCAGATGAAAATCCTTGCGATTCAGCAGCACCTGTGGAGCCCCTGCACCTCCCGTCTGCCTGTCCTGGAGAATGGCCCACAGGGGACCCCATCTGGTCATAACACCCCCCTACGTGAAATACTTCAGGGCTGCTTGTGCCCCTAATAATGTTCCGTCCCTAGCGCTGGTCAGATGCTGCAGCAGAGACAGAGTTCACGTTCACCAGCCCCAGCCCCGGTTCAGCCTCCTCTCCCAGAGGCCGAGGCAGACTGCGTTTCCCAGCCTCCCTTGTAGTTGGGTTGAGGCCATGTGATTGGTTAACCCTGGCGAATGGGCTGTGAGCAGAAGTAGAGGGAGTGATTCCGTGGCCAAAGCACAGGAGGGCAGGTATGAGGTCCCACAGCTCTCTCCCTCTGTGTCGGGCCCCTGAAGCCGCACATCAAGATGAGGATGTTACAGGACAGTGGCACCTCCATCAGCCTGGATCCTGGGGCCTTGGCAGAGCTGCCAAACCCACACCCTCCACCCCTGCCCCAGACTACACTGGCCCCCCAACCCTGGGCCACCAGAGTGAAAAACAAATCCTCGTTGGATTAGGCACTGAGGTCTGGCGTTCACCTGTTACTGAAGCGTAACCTAGACGATCCTAACTAAATACATTCCCTCCACCCGCACCCCGTGGATCAGGCACTCTCCACAGGGCTTCATGTGCTGGTCAGACTTCTCATAATCAACCATTATCTCCAGAGACTTCTGCCACACGCCTCCAACCCCAGACAGCCACGCTGAAGTTGCTCTGCCCCCAGCCTGCCGGTGTTTCATGCTTCTAGTTCAACAGGCTGTGTCCCGACCCAAGTGCCCTCCTGAAGTTCCTGGCGGCTAAGCCTCTGACTGCATCGCCCAGTGGGGCTGAGGCCCGAGCACCTGTCTTGCACCTCGGCTCTGAGAGTGTAACTGTTTCTGCTCCTCTCTCCACTTGACTCAAGTTTCTGAGAAATGATTCTACAGCACCAGAAGCATTTGGAGCAGGCTCACCAGGATGCTGGACTGGGTTTCTGTGTGAAGGCCTCGCTTGGACCAGAACCACCCAAGGGCATGTTTCCGGGCAAGGGGTCTTGGGCCTCACCTCAGCACACAGTCAGAAGGAGCCTCAACTCAAAGGCATGAGGCCCTCCTTCTTCCTGGCCGAGAAGCCGGGGTCAGAGCTATCTCCCCACAGCAGGTCATGTTCTGCTCCCCCATCCTTAGGCCTCCGGTCATCTCCATGGCAACGACTTTACAGACTTGACTCTGTGGGAGACGGGGTGATGGCCCATGGGTCAGCTGTTGGTTCTGCAGGGCGGCAGGAGCACAAAGCAGCAGCCCCAGCTGAGCAAACGTGTATATTGAAAAGGAAAAGAACTATTAAAAACCTATGTGTGGGGCCTCCCTGGTGGCGCAGTGGTTGAGAGTCCGCCTGCCGATGCAGGGGATACGGGTTCGTGCCCCGGTCCGGGAAGATCCCATATGCCGCGGAGCGGCTGGGCCCGTGAGCCATGGCCGCTGAGCCTGCGCGTCTGGAGCCTGTGCTCCGCAACGGGAGAGGCCACAACAGTGAGAGGCCCGCATACCGCAAAAAAAAAAAAAAAAAAAAAAAAAAAAAAACCTATGTGTGGGCTTCCCTGGTGGCGCAGTGGTTGAGAATCTGCCTGCTAGTACAGGGGACACGGGTTCGAGCCCTGGTCTGGGAGGATCCCTCATGCCGCGGAGCAACTAGGCCCGTGAGCCACAACTACTGAGCCTGCACGTCTGGAGCCTGTGCTCTGCAATAGGAAAGGCCGCGATAGTGAGAGGCCCGCGCACCGCGATGAAGAGTGGCCCCCGCTTGCCACAACTAGAGAAAGCCCTCGCACAGAAATGAAGACTCAACACAGCAAAAATAAATAAATTAATTAATAAACTCCTACCCCCAACATCTTCTTAAAAACCCCAACTTCTTAAAAAAAAAAAAACCTATGTGTGGGGCTTCCCTGGTGGTGCAGTGGTTGGGAGTCCGCTTGCCGATGCAGGAGGCACGGGTTCGTGCCCCAGTCTGGGAGGATCCCACGTGCCACGGAGCGGCTGGGCCCGTGGGCCATGGCTGCTGGGCCTGTGCGTCCGGAGCCTGTGCTCCGCAACGGGAGAGGCCGCAACAGTGAGAGGCCCGTGTACCGCAAAAAAAAAACCCCAAAACAAAAAACAAAACAAAACAAAAAAACCTATGTGTGTGTGTGTCTGTAAAAAGCTAAAACAAAGAGCTAGAATTTGGAGTCCTTAAAAGAAACCCTGGGGGCTTCCCTGGTGGCACAGTGGTTGAGAGTCCACCTGCCAATGCAGAGGACATGGGTTTGTGTCCCGGTCTGGGAAGATCCCACATGCCGCGGAGCGGCTGGGCCCGTGAGCCATGGCCGCTGAGCCTGCGCGTCCGGAGCCTGTGCTCCACAACGGGAGAGGCCACAACAGTGAGAGGCCCGCGTACCGCAAAAAAAAAAAAAAAAAAAGAAAAGAAAAAAAGAAACCCTGGACGAAAGTGTGCTTCTAAAATCTAAAACCATAAGCCTCGAACGTGACTTGAAGTCAGCCCCGGAGAAAGCGCATCTTTCAAAAACAATGAGTCCAACAGAGAACAGGACATCCCACATAATGAGGCAAACTATCATTAGAGAGCTAAAAATAATTTCAGGTGTGTTTTGCCAAGAATTCAAAAGGCCTTTCAGTCCACAAACCTCCACTGAGTACCCACTGTGTATCCACCACCGTGCTGGGAGCTGGGAGCATGAGGCGATGGAGGAATATTTCTACAACTCTGTTTCCTGAAGATATAAAAGGAACAGCCTAAATTAGCAGGAGCCATGGCAGGGATCTGGGTACAGAGATGTGCTCAGTAATGACAAGAAAAGACAATCATTTTCCTGTTGTGGTTTCTCCATAGACAAGGCTTCAAAGAGACCAATCACCTCATTCCTCTTTGAAGCAGACAGGCTGAAAATCCTGTTGGCAAGTCCACAGGATGTCCTAAGAATGACATGCACTGAAGTGGTGAAGCCACCCCAGAGTTTGGAAGGGATGAAAAGCAAAGTCCTGTCATGGAAACGTCAAGCAAAACTTGTCTCCTATTGTTTTGCTCAGCAACGAGACCAGGAGAGTCCCAGGTCCACTCGCCTTGACCGTGGCCCCAGAGCCCGCTGCTGGGGCCACGCCCAGCTCCCCTCTGCCCTGCACTGGGACATCACAGGACCCTTTTCATCTGTTTCTTCACCTGAAAGTTTGGTTTATGAATAGTCCCTCCCTCCGGAAGCAGAAATGATATAATGTATATTCAGCACTTACACAGCTCCTGCTGCGTGGCAAACGCTCAGTAAATGTTGGTAATTATCCGTATAAGGAGCCTGGGGCTCATTAATAAATTGAAAATCGCGGGGGCATGGCTCTGTGAAGGTAAATCATTTTCCAGACTCCTCCACAGGCTGGAAAAAGATGAGTCATTTTCAGCTGAGACTGGTAAATTAAATAGGTAATTGAGATGAGTAATGTCATCTGCCCAAAAGTGGATGATGATGATAATGATGACAAAAAGGAAACCAGTTCTCCTTAGCGGCTCTGGACATCACAGGTATCTCCAGAGTTCTGACTGGTCCCCGCCCCTGACTGATTGATACAACACTGCCACCTGGTGAAGCCAAAGGGAACTACAGGGCAGTTCTTAAAAGGACAGCAAGCCGCTTAAAAGGGCAAAACCGAAGCTGAGCTCCTGGACAGCAGTGCCGGGGGATCCAGCACACTGCAGAGATCTCAGTTCCCCCTTTCGCCTAATCTTAAATTAATGTGATCTACTCAGTAAATTCTGAGTCTTTGCCAGGCAGTTAATATTTCCTTCCTTCAAGGGTAAGCTGGGATGAAGTGAGAGAGTGGCTAGTGGGAAGCAGCCGCATAGCACAGGGAGATCAGCTCTGGGCTTTGTGTCCACCTAGAGGGGTGGGATAGGGAGGGTGGGAGGGAGGGAGACGCAAGACGGAGGGGATATGGGGATATATGTTCATGTATAGCTGATCCACTTTGTTATACAGCAGAAACGAACACACCATTGTAAAGCAATTATACTCCAATAAAGATGTTAAAAAAAATTTCCTTCCTTCCCTGTTTATCTCTTTTTAAACGTGGAGATGTGAATCATACACACATACTCACATACATTTATTTGTATTTTAGAAAAATGTCACGTACCATGCATACATAAACCTTAACTGTACAGTTTTGACAAACAGATACACACTTGTAGAATCCACATCCAATCAAGAAAAGGAGGAACATTTTCATCACCCTAGAAAGTTCCCTGTGCCCCTTCCCACGCAGTGCTCCCTCAAGAAGCAGTGACTCTTCTACCTCCCATCACTATAGATCAGTTTTGTCTTTTCTAGACTTTCATATAAATGGAATCGTATTGCATGTACTGTATGTTCTGACTTCTTTCACTCACATGATGTTTTCTAAATCTGTCCATACATCAGTAGCTCATTCTTTTTATTGTTGAGTAGTAGTCCATTGTGTGAATATGTTGTCCTTTAGTTTTCTATTACACTGCTGGCGGACATTTGGGCTGTTTCCAGTTTGGGCTACTAAGAACACACTACTAGGAACAATCTTGTGTAAGTGCTTTTGGGAACAAATGTTTTCATTTCTCTTGGGTAAATATTTAAGAGTCAGAGTTCTGGGTCAATGGGTAGGTATATGTTTAACTTTCTAAGAAACTGCTAAACCAGTTTCCAAAGTGGTAGTAGCATTTTTACCTTCCCACCAGCAATGTATGAGTTTCTTTTTATTTCTAAAGTTTGGAGAAGTCCAATTCTGTATGAGCAGCGAAACAAGGAGAATCAACGTTCATATAAACTATTATGTCAGCATTCAGTGAGGCAGATGTTCTTTCTAAAACTCCCCACACAGATGGAAATGCTGGATTAAAACATCATAAGTGGGACTTCCCTGGTGGCGCAGAGTTTGAGAATCCGCCTGCCAATTCAGGGGTCACGGGTTTGACCCCTGGTCCGGGAAGATCCCATATGCTGCGGAGCAACTAAGCCCGTACACCACAGCTACTGGAGTCCACACGCCTAGGGCCCATGCTCCGAAACAAGAGAAGCCACTGCAGTAAGCCCGCGCACTGCAATGAAGAGTAGCCCCTGCTCTCCGCAACTAGAGAAAGCCCGCGTGCAGCAACAAAGACCCAAAGCAGACAAAAATAAATAAATAAAATTAAAAAAAATAATAAAACAGCATTTAAAAAAAATAATAGGTCTGCTCATAGAAATGTAAGAACTACTTTCAAACGTCAAAACCGAAATAAATAAATAAATAATCGGGCCTTCCTTGGTGGCGCAGTAGGTAATGCAGGGGGCCTGGGTTCAATCCCTAGTCAGGGAACTAGATCCCACATGCCTCAACTAAGAGTTCGCATGCCACAACTAAGGAGCCCACATGCTGCAACTAAGGAGCTGGTGAGCCTCAACTGAGACCTGGTGCAACCAAAATAAATAAATAAATATTTTTAAAAATCATTTCTCATTAAAAGGAACCAAGGATCCTTGGAGAATGGCTGATTCCAGCTTTGGTATAAGGAAGGAAAAAATGTAGGCCTGGAACCTTCTCCCGTGTCAGACAATAGGACAGAACAGCCAGCATGAAGGGCTCCCAGTTTCCACATTTCATCATAACAAAATGATGGGAGATAATATTCCCAATACAGATATATGCAAAGAACTTGTATCAAGAATATATACAGAGAACTTCCACAAATGAATCAGAAAGACAGAATCTTTTTTTTTTAATGAACAAAAGACTTGAATAGTTGTAATAGGGAAGAAACTTTGTGTTCTATTACAAGCTAATCACTAAAGGGATGTTACCTATAAGCTTAAATTATACATAATGGTCCATCTCTGAGAACCCTGCCTCCCAGGTAATGAGTTTTAAGCTAAAATCCTTTTGTTTAGTTCACAGCAAGCATGCTGACCAGACCTGCCTGTGAATGGCTGCAGGAAGGAAGAAATTAACACATCCCCTCTGAAGTCTGGCCAGAATCAGGACTTTACCTCTTCCCCTTTTAGTATAAAAGAAGCCTGAAATCTAACTCGGGGAAGATGGTTCTTTGGGACACTAGTCCACCATCTTCTCAGTCTGCTGGCTTTCTGAATAAAGCTGCTATTCCTTGCCCCAACAAGTCATCTCTCGATTTATTGGCCTGTCATGTGGTGAGCAATAAGAGGTTGGACTGGGTAACATAGTCACTTAAAAAAAAAGCAGACATCCAAATATCCAATTAGAATTTGAAAAAGTGATCAGTATCATTAGTTATTGGAAAAATGAAAATTAAAACCACCATGAGAGACCACTACACATGAACCGGATGGTTAAAATTTTAAAGACTAAAATTACAAAGTGTTGACAAACTGGAACTCTCATGTTTTATTGATAGAGGTATTATAAATTGGTAAAAGTCATTTGGAAACCATTTGATATTATCTTCTAAAGCTAAATATATGTCTGCTCCATGACCCAGGAATTCTACTCCTAGGTATATACTGAAGAGAAAAGCATAGGCCTATCAGGAATGTTCACAATAGCCCCAAACTTAAACAATTCAAATATCTATCCACAGTAGAATGGATAAACAACTATTGTATATTCATACAATGGAATACTACACCATCAGTGGAAAAGAACAAATTACTGATACATCCAAGATGGTTGAATCACACAAAATATGGAGTGAGGAAGCCAGATATAAAAGAGTACATACTATATGATTTCATTTGTAATTTTATTTATTTATTTATTTTTGGCTGTGTTGGGTCTTCGTTGCTGTGCATGGGCTTTCTCTAGTTGCAGCAAGCCGGGGCTATTTTTCGTTGCGGTGCACGGGCTTCTCATTGTGGTGGCTTCTCTTGTTGCGGAGCATGGGCTCTAAGCGCCTGGGCTTCAGTAGTTGTGGCTCGCGGGCTCTAGAGCACAGGCTCATTAGTTGTGGCTCATGGGCTTAGTTGCTCCACAGCATGTGGGATCTTCCTGGACCAGTGATCGAACCCGCGTCCCCTGCACTGGCCGGCAGATTCTTAACCACTGTGCCACCAGGGAAGTCCCTATGATTTCATTTCAATTATGATTTAAAATATGTAAAACTAGTTGAGGATAATAGAAACCAAAACAGTGATTACCTAGTGGGGGCAAGGAGGTGAGAGGTTAGGAAGATGAGGTGGGGTGGGTGCATTGACTGGAAGGAGGATGTGGGAGACTTCAGGAATAATGGACATGTTCTGTATCTTGACCTAAAGCTGGTTTGTTGTTACATGGATTTATGCATATGGAAAAATTCAGCAAACTGTATACTGAAGATGTATATATGTTAGGAATGTTAAACCTCAATTAAAATAATTTTTTAAATCCATGATTCATAGTGATACTGAAAAAAATAGGTGGGAGGTAAAGATGAAAATCTCTTTTTTTTTCATAATAATGTCAGCTACTAAATATAGAAGAAATAACAGAGTTAGAAAAACACCATTTTGTAAGCAATAATGTTTACAAAATGAATTCCGGCAAGGATCTTCAATGGAGTCCAAAAACACTGTGTGAAAGTTTGTTACGAAACAAGATATTCATAGATGACTTACTAAGTTGAAAAGGAGAGATGATTAATTATAATGAGGGAATTTGGACAACATGTGAGGCAAAGTAATCAAACTTAGCATTAGGAACAACAGACAAATTGGCATCTTGAGTTTCTTGATGTGATTTGAGGATTACACAACAGCTATACAGCTTTCTTGCCAGAAATGCTTAACCTGGATCTAATCATAAGAAAATAATCAGAAAATACAGATTGTGAGACATTCCACAAAACAACTGGCCTGGACTCCTCAAAATGTTAATGCCATGAAAGACAAAAAGAGGTTAAAAGACCGTTCTAAACTGAAGCAGACTACAGAGGCAGGACCAAAAAAATGCAATGTGTCATCATTGATTGGAAACAGATGGTGGAGCTGTAAATGACATTTTGGGATAACTGTGGATAAATTAAAACTGACCAAAGACTTCCCTGGTGGAACAGTGGTTAAGACTCCACACTCCCAATGCAGGGGCCCGGGTTTGATCCCTGGTCGGGGAACTAGATCCTGCATGCTGCAACTAAAGATCCCACGTGCCGCAACTAAGACCTGGCACAGCAAAATAAATAAATATTTTAAGAAAAAAACTGGCTACATGTTAGATAATATTATTGCATAAATGTTAGATTTTTAGGGTTGAATAATGGTATTGTGGTTATGTCGGAGAATATACTTGCTCACACGCTGATACATATTCTTATAAAATATATGACATCAGGGCTGAAACTGGATGTCAGCAATCTAGTTTCAAATAGGTTGGCAAAGGAAAAACATACACAACCAAAAATAACTAAATAAATTAAAAAAAAAAAGATCAGGAAGATTTAAGCTCACAACTCATGACTATGAAACCATGAAAAACGAAACCAGAATAAAAGTAGAACAATATCTTTAAAGTGCTGAGGGAGGGAATTCCCTGGCGGTCCAGTGGTTAGGATTCAGTGCTTTCACTGACAGGACCCAGGTTCAATCCCGGGTCTGGGAACTAAGGTCCCGCAAGCCAATAAAAAAAAATGCTGAGAGAAAAATAACAGTCAGCCTTGAACTCTATACCCAGTGAAAATATACCTCAAGAACTGGGGCAAAAATAAAGACATCAATCAACAAAAATCTGACAATTTACAACAGATCCTCACGAGTAACCTCTAAAAGATATCCTTCAGGAAGAAAGATGGTTCCAGAAGGAGGGTCTTCTGGAATGCAAGAAGGAATAGAGATAAATCTGTGGGCAAATCTAAATGAACAGTGACAATGTCAGTACTCATAACACTGATATTTAAGACGGGAGGGTGAGTGTGGTATGTCAGCTGCCAAGACTGACCCAATTCCTCACCCTCCATGTCCACAGCCTTTGTAATGTGACTTTATTGTTATTTTTTAAAATATTTATTTTCCTTTTAAACTTTTATTTATTTATTTATTTATTTTTGGCTGTGTCGGGTCTTAGTTGCGGCACTCGGGATCTTCCTTGAGGCATGCGGGATCTTTTTTTTCCTTACGGCGAACGATCTGCTCGGGTTTCTCTCCAGTTGCGGTGCTTGGGCTCCAGGGCACGTGGGCTCTGTAGTTTGCGGCACGCGGGCTCTCTCGTTGAGGCGCTTGCGGCATGCGGGCTTAGCTGCCCTGTGGCATGTGGGATCTTAGTTCTCCGACCAGGGATCGAACCCTCGTCCCCTGCATTGGAAGGCCGAGTCTCTACCACTGGACCACCAGGGGAGTCCCTGGTGACTTTAATACAGAGATAGAATCTATTTCCCTACCTCTTGAATCCAGGCTGGCCTTGTGACTTGCTTTGGCCCAGGAATGTGATGAAAGAGATGGTGTGCTAATTTCTAGCCTTGCATGCTTCCACTCTCTTGGACCCCTGTCACCAGGAGAGCATGCCTGAGCTAGCCTGCTGGAATGGCAGAAGGAGTGCAGTGCCATCCCATCCAAGGCCATCCTCGGCCAGCCAGCCTGTCTGCCTACACATGACCGAGCCCAGCTGAGATCAGGTCTGTAGCACCATCCAGCTGACCCAGAGATTCATGGAGAATAAGACATAGTTATTGTTTTAAACCACTAAATTTTAGAATGGTTTGCTATGCAACAATATCTAGCTGATATAGGAGTGATTGAAGTTAAAGGATTCTGAGATCCCTAATTTCTTTGTAGGAATGAAATTGATTAACTTTAGAGTTTCAGTTAAACATGCTTTAAGCTAACTTAGCTTGTTAAAATATTAACAATAACCACTAAAAAGAATAGAAACAGGGTATATATGTTTCAAACTCATAAAGTGAAAAAAAGAAATTTAATAAAATTTATTAATTAATCCAAAAGAAAACAGAAAAGTGGAAAGAGGCAAAAAAAAAAAAAAAAAAAAAAAAGAAAGCACAAGACTAAATGGGAAAAATATATTAGTGTGATGGCCAATTTTATGGATCAATTCGACCGGGCCTGGGGATGCCCAGATAGCTGGTTAAACATGGTGTCTGTGATGGCGTTTCCAGAAGAGATTAGCATTTGAATTGGTGGACTGAGTAAAGAAGAGTGCCCTCCCCAGTGTGGGTGGGCATCGTGCAATGTGCTGAGGGCATGAATAGAACAAAAAGGCAGAGGACAGGTGAGTTGGCTTTCCCTGCCTGAGTGCTGAGCTGGGACATAGGCCTTCTCCTGCCCTCAGCACTCCTGGTTCTCAGGTCTTCAGACTGGGAACGGAATCGACAGCATTGTTCTCTGGCTCTCAGGCCTTCTAACTATATACCAGCTTTTCTGGGTCCCCAGCTTGCAAACAACAGGTCATGGGACTTCTCAGTCTCCATAAATGCAGGAGCCAATTCCTTACAATAAATATCATTATTTATCCAATTGGAGATATAGATATCTATGTCTATACCTATATCTATCTCCTATTGGTTCTGTGTCTCTGGAGAACCCTGACTAATACAGAGTTTGGTACCAAGAGTGGTTCTAGAAAATCAAAACTTTAAGGATGAGTTTTCTGAATTGGTCCTAGGGGTTCTGGGATTGGCTCTCTAATCTGATTAGATTTAAAGACCCTCATGACTCTATTTCCAGTAGTAAAGAGAGCACCGATAGTCTATGATGTGATCTGGCCACAGAGGTATGCAAAATATCTGCCTTGGATACTCTTAATCATTTCAACCATTTGTAAAAAGGCAAGAAGCTGGGAAAACTAACTGTTGTGTGTCTGACATTAAGCTTTTGATTGCCAAGACATCCATCTCAAATAAACGCACTGCCAGTTGTATGACACACTTACTAGTAAAGCAACTAGATAAGAAACCGGGCTGCCCCACCCATGACGTATGTTCCCCTTTTAGAAAGCCCTAGGCAACCTAGGTAACTGACTACTCCAGTGACCCTGCTTTTCTCTTCCCCTGCACTAATTCCTGCTCTTATGTTTTAAATTCACAAATAAAGAATAAAACTGTGAAACCCTCAGACCCCAGTAAAGGCAGAGTCCCAGGTCCACACTCTCTCTCTTTCTACCCCTGACCATGCTGTATAGCCCTTGGGCCTGCCAGGTACCCTCTACGACCTGTGAGTAACAAATCTTTTTTTCAAAGTACTCTGATGGTTGTTGCTGAAGTGCATCTTGCAGTCATAACAAGAAACACAAGGGCTGGTCCAGCCACAACATTGGCTCTGGGCTCACTACAAGTAGTATGGGCCTAGGTGAGTACCTCAGGCATTTCTAGCCAATAGCATCATTATAGGCTGAGACTGACAACACAAAAACAAACAAATAGAATAAAGTTGGCTGGTTACTCCTGATGTTGTTGGGCAAAGTGGTAAAAGAAAAGGATAAACTCAGAGATTTAAATTCCCTTCTCAAGTGCATATGGAACATTCTCCACAATAAATCACATTTTAGGTCATGAAACAAGTCTTAAAATTTTTCAGATTGAAATCACACTAAGTATCTTTTTTGACCACAGTGGAATGAAACTAGAAATGAATAGCAAAAGGAAAACTGGAAAATTCACACATATGTGGAAATTAAACAACACATTCTTGAACAACCAATGGGTTAAAGAAGAAATCACAAGGGACTTAAAAAATATCTTGATCAAAAAAAATATATCTTGAGACAAATGAAAATGAAAACACAATATACTAAAACTTATGATTTGCAGCAAAAGCAGTACTAAAAGGGAAGTTTATAGTAGTAGATGCCTACACTAAAAAAGAACTCAAATCAACAACCTAACTTTGTACCTCGAGGAAGCAGTAAAAGAAAAACAAACTAGGGACTTCCCTGGCGGTCCAGTGGTTAAGACTTCGCCTTCCAATGCAGGGGGTGTGGGTTCGATCCCTGGTCGGAGAGCTAAGATCCCACATGCCTTGCGGCCAAAAAGAAAACCAAAAACAAAACCAGAAAAAACACCAAAACATAAAACAGAAGCAGTATTGTAACAAATTCAATAAAGACTTTAAAAATGGTCCACATCAGAAAAATCTTTTAAAAAAAAGAACTAAGACTAAAGTTAGCAGAAGAAACTAATAAAGATTAGAGCAGAAATAAATAAAATAGAGAATAGATAAACAATAGAAAAAAATTCAATGAAACTAATAGTTGGGTCAATGAGATTAAAGGAGGAAGGAGAGAAGGAAAGAACCATACTATAAACACACACACACGTTTGGTGGTTAAACAGGTAGTATATTTATCAAACTCACTGGACACTTTAAATGGATTAATTTATTTATCTAAAAGTATACTTTAGTAAAGTTGATTTTATAAAATGCCCAAAAGCCAGGTTTTTTTTTGGAGTAGTAAAACTGACAAACCTCTGGAAACACAATCAAGAGAAAAGGAGAGGATAAAAAGAAGCAATTCCAGGAATGAAAAAGAGAACATAACTACAGATAAAACAGGGATTTTAAATAAAATAAAAATATTTGAACAACTTAATGGCAAAAAAGATAAACTTTTAGAAAAGCCTAACTTAAAAAAATTAAAGAAGAGATAGAAAATCTGAATATCCCCTAAAACCAGTCAAAACACACACTATACAACAATAATCCCAGTTTAACAGGTGAATTTAACTAAACATTCAAGGAGCGCAAACTCTTCCAAGGGTAGGGAAAATCATTAAGCTGTGTAAATCCCAGGAATGCAAGTGTTCTTTAACATTAGGAAATTTATCAATGTAATTTACCACATTAACCATACAATCATCTCAAAAGATGCAGATTTTACTACTGTTCATTAAAAAAACTTTTTTAAAATAAAAAATTAAAAGACACATGTTATATTCATCATCATTTTATTGGGCTACACCATCATAAAGGTTACATGATGGACAGGTCATATAAACAGCTATACCAATACCTAATAGTCATACAGCACTTGATAGCTTACAAATCACCTCTGCACCCATTATCTACCTAATCTAGCCACTCTCAAGGAGGTATGACATTTTAAAATATATATAAATGAGGAAACAGATTTTAAAGGGTGATGTGATTTGTCCCAAATCCCAATTATTTTCCTTCTTTATTTTGTTGGTTCTCTGTGATATCCACACATAGATAATACATAATAGGAAAAAACCACAAAATTCTGAATCTAATTCTCCAGTGGTTCTCACATGTTCTTGGAGCAAAGATACAAATAAAAATGTTTAACCTCATAGTTTATATTCTTAGTCATATCTATCCTTCCTTCTTGAATTTGTAAACTACAATTAAATGCTGGTATTTCCTCAACTTAAAAACTATAGTTCCCTCAAAGCTAGATGACGCTTGCAGCCTGATAGTTTCTACCTTCCAACTAGGCAATGTATCTTTGGGGAACAAGTGAGCATTCCTCTTGGTCCTTACTTGGTTACAAATGCCCGGTGTAAGGTACAAACCTTTGATGCAACATGACCTGCCATTTCAGTGTCAGATGGAGGATGTCATGGGAAAGATGGAGTGGTGACTTACCCTATTTCTCTAAGTATAGCTAAAACCCCTGCACGTTCTATAGAAAAAAACATAAGATTCTGAAAGGTGGAGAGAATACAGACAGGCTGGGGACCTCTGGACCTGAAGAACAACACAGGGCTCCTTGGGTTTTCTTTTTGCTTCATTTGTCCCAGACTGGGTTCTGAAGAAGCAGGCAATCCAGAAACAACAACAAACACAGACCAAAAAAAAAAAAAAACCCAAGAAAAGTCTGCTCTTTCTAGCCAAAGGACTAGGAAAAGAGCAGCTTAGCAAGACAGAAAACTTTTAGACAAGAATCACCCTACTCCGGCCAGAGACCATGGAAAAACACTGTGCTCTTATCCACAACCAACAAAAGCCAAGTGGGGAGCCTACAGATCCACCCTCACAGGCTGTAATGAGGCTCCTCAATGCCCCATCCCCACCCTGAGTGGTGTCAGAGAAGGTCAAGTGCGGGACAGGATTGTCAAAGCCAACCCCTCCCCCATCCCACCCCAGCAGTGTCACTGGGGACCCTCTGGGGAGACCAGGCTTCCAACCCTACCCAGGGACAAGACGTCTCTCCCCTTCCTTACTGGTGTGGTGTCAGTGGAGGCCACGTGGGGAGCTGGAACTCCTCCCCACCCCCAGCCCAGCAATACTGAGGATCCCTGTCCCACGTGTCAACAGAGGCCAATGATAGACTGGGACTTCCAATACCAACTTATAATCATAAGGCAGTGTCCCCCCCAACCCTTTCCACCAGAGCAGTGTCAGAGGGAGGCTGCCCAGACAGAAGCTCCAAACAGAGTCAGAGCCTCATAATACTCAAAATGTCCAGATTTCAATGGAAAATCACTCATCACACAAAGAACCAGGAAAATCTCAACCCGAGGGAGATGATCCACAGATGCCAACACTGACATGGCACAGATGTGAGAATTACCTGACAAGGATTTTAAAACAGTCATTATAACAATGCCTCGGTGAGCAATTACAAACACACCTGACACAAACTTAAAAAATAGAAGTCTCAGCAGAGAAATACTAGAGGATCAAATGCAAGTGAAAAATACAATAACTGACGTAAAACCCAATAAGGGGCTCAAATAGTAGAATGGAAGGGACAGTGGAACCAGTGAGCTTGAAGACAGAACAATAGAAAGTACGCAATCTGAACAACAAAGAGAACATTGCTATGGACTGAACTGTGTCCCCCGAATTTATATGTTGAAGCCCTAACCCCCAATATGACTGTATTTAGAGATGGAGCTTTTAGAAGGTAATTAGGTTAAATGAGGTTATAAGTATGGGGTCTTAATGTGATAAGACTGGTAGACTTCTAAGAAGAGGGAGAAAGAATTCTCTCTCTCCACACCCATGCACTGAGGGAAGGCTGTGAGAACACAACAAGAAGGTGGCCACCTGCAAGCCAGGAAGAGAGCTCCTACCAGAAACCAAATCTGCTGGCCCCTTGAAGCCAAATCATCTTAGCCTTCCCAGCTCCAGAGCTGTGAGAATTAAATCTCTGTTTGAGCCACCCAGCCTATGGTATAGGCACACCTCAGAGATATTGTGGGTTCAGTTCCAGAAAGCCACAATAAAGTGAATATCGCAACAGTGAGTCACATACTGTTTTTGGTTTCCCAGTGCATATAAAAGTTATCTTTACACTGTAGTCTATCGAGTGTGCAATGGTATTATGTCTAAAAAACAAGTACGTACCTTGATTTAAAAATACTTCATTGCCATGGGCTTCCCTGTTGGCGCAGTGGTTGAGAATCTGCCTGCCAATGCAGGGGACACGGGTTCGAGCCCTGGTCTGGGAAGATCCCACATGCCGCAGAGCAACTGGGCCCATGAACCACAACTACTGAGCCTGCGCGTCTGGAGCCTGTGCTCCGCAACAAGATAGGTCACGACAGTGAGAAGCCCCCACACCGCGATGAAGAGTGGCCCCTGCTTGCCACAACTAGAGAAAGCCTTCGCACAGAAACGAAGACCCAACACAGCCAAAAATAAATAAATTAATTTAAAAATACCAAAAAACAACAAAAAAAACTTTATTGCTAAAAGATGCTAACTTTCAGCGAGTCATACTAGTAACATCAAAGACCACTGTTCACCGATCACCATAACACATATAATAATAATGAAAAAGTTTGAAATATTGAGAGAATTACCAAAATATGACAGAGATACGAACTGAGCAAATGCTGTTGGAAAAATGGCACCAATAGAGTTGCTCAACACTAGGTTGCCACAAACCTTACATTTGTAAAACAAAAAACAAAAAACCATCCCACAATACCTGCAAAGCGCAAATAAAATGAAACACAATAAAATGAGGTCTGCCTGTATTTTGGTTTGGAACCCAAACAGATTAAGACAGGTTTTGGTACCTAGAAAAGGGATGCTGCTCTAACAAATACCTAAGAATGTGTTAGTAGCTTTGGAACTGGGTTACGCATAGAGGCTGGAAGAGTTTTGAGGTGCCTCTTAGAAATATGGGTAGTAAAGGCCATTCTGGTGAGGTCTCAGACCTCAGAAATGAGGAGCACATCATTGGAAACGGGAAGAAAGGCAATCCTTGCTGTAAAGTGGCAAAGAACTTCACTGCACTGTGTTCCAGTGTTCTGTGGAATGTAGAACGTGTGAGCAATGAAACTGGATGTTCAATAGAGGAGATTTCCAAGCCAAGTATTGAAGGCACAGCTTGGGTCCTCCTTACTGATTAGAGCAAAATTCGAGAGAGGGACTTCCCTGGTGGCGCAGTGCTTAAGAATCCGCCTGCCAATGCAGGGGACACTGGTTTGAGCCCTGGTCCAGGAAGATCCCACATGCCGCAGAACAACTAAGCCCGTGTGCCACAACTACTGAGCCCGTGCACCACAACTACTGAAGCCCACGCATCTAGAGTCCACGCTCAGCAACAAGAGAAGCCACCACAATGAGTAGCCCACGCACCGCAACGAAGAACAGCCCCCACTCGCCACAACTAGAGAAAGCCTGTGCGTAACAACGAAGACCCAACCCAGCCAAGAAAAAAATATTCGAGAGGAGAGAGATGAATGAAAAAGGAATTGTTAACCCAAAAGGAACTAGGACTTGGAGGTTCTATCCATGTTGCAAAACATGAGAAAACTTGTTCTGAAGAGAATACTAAGGGCGAGGCTGAGTAACCATTTGATAAAGAGATCATGGGTGTGACTCGTAGATTTAATCAGCCATCTCAGCAGAAGCCAGGGACAGAAATGGGACTATACCAGCAGAAACACAGCCAGCTGGGACTAAAGGGGATAGAAAAACCAGACAAATGAAGGAAGGCTGTTGGACTTCTTAGATCCTATAGGGCCAGCCAATAGAGCTTATTCAGCTGCAAACGTGCGCCGTGCTTCAAGAAAGGGAAGAATGACTCTGAAGTCCACTCAGAGATCTTGAGGCTGCCTCCTCAGTTTCAAAGGGTGGGGACATCACCTTGGTTTCAACAGGCCAGACAGCCTCCAGCCACAGTTTGGAGGCAGGGCTGCCCAGCAGAGCTTGGCAGCAGGATGGCTGCATGAGCAGGTCTCGAAGGTGGGACACCTTCGAGGTTTATCCTCACCTGAAGATCTCATGGAGTTTGCTTTGCTAGGTTTTGGGCTTGCTTGGGATCCATCACCCCTTCCTTCTTTCCTATTTCTCCCTTTTGGAGTAAGAATGTCTATCTTATGCTGTCCCACAATCGAATTTTGGAAGCACATCACCTATCTGGGGTCACAGGTTCACAGCTGGACATGAATTTTGCCTCAGGATGAATGATACTTCAAGTCTCATCCGTATCTCATTTATGTGATATTTAGATGAGACTTTGAACTTGACTTTAGAGTTGATGCTGCAATAAGTTAAGACTTTGGGGGTTGTTGGGAGGGAGTGGATGTATTTTGCACGTGAGAACATGAATTTGGGGGACCAGGGACGGAAATGCTATGGACTGAATTGTATCCCACCAAAATTCCTATGTTGAAGTGCTAACTTCCAATGAGACTGTATTTGGAGATAGGGTTTTTCAGAGTAAATTAAGGCTACATGAGGTCATAAGGCTGGACTCCTAATCGGACAGGACTGGTGGTTTTACAAGAGGAAGAGAGCAAGTGCTTTCTTTCTCTCCTTCCATGCTCAGGCACCAAGAAAAGGCCATGTGAGGACACAGCAAGAAGGCAGCCATCTGCAAGCCAGGAAGAGAGCCCTCATCAGAGACCAAGGCCGATACCTTGATCTTGGACTTCCAGCCTCCAAAACTGTGAGAAATTAATCTCCGTTGTTTGAGTCACCCAAGCTATGGCACTTTGCTATGGTAACCCATGCAGACTAAGATAAAAACGTACCAAAAAGTAAGTAAACAGAGTCTCAGGAACCTGTGAGACTAAAGATCTAACATTTGTTAGAAGGGGTGGGGGTGGAGGCTGAAAATGTATTCAAAGAAATGGTGGTGGAGAATCCCTCAAATCTGGCAAAAGACACACACCTACAGCCTCAAGAAGCACAGAAAGCAGGATAAACTGAAAGAAATGCACACTAAGACATCACAGTCATACTTGTAACCACTAAAAACACAGTACTCAAAATGTTTGCAAAAATAATCTTCAAAGTTTCAGTGAAAAAAACAAATATAAAGATGTCACCTGCCTCTATTTAAGAGTAAAATGATGAAAAGTATTTCTAGTGTTTTCAAGTTGTTTACAACCTAATATGCAGTGTCAGTTCAGGTCTACAGGTATATTAAACGATGGTATGAAAAAGCCTAGGGTACAAACTGCATACAACTGAGGCAAATTTTTATAAATATGCACATTTTCAGGTAACTCAGCTTAAAACAGATTGAAAGCATCAGAGGTCCCTTCTGTAATCTCCCTTTCTAGGTTGTCAGTCTTGACCCTTGGAGTTAATGTGATTCTTAGTAGGTAACTTCTCAATGAACATGGTCTAAAAGACCAAAAGTGCAGAAGTGGACTTGCCAGGCCAATATTCCTTGACTTCAAGATGGAAACTTTGTGACCAACTAACGAGCCTGACTGATATTTTTCCTGGTTCTTGGTACTCATTTGAGTAGTTATCTTTCTATCCACCTCCTAAGTGCTCTGGTATTTAAGACTAAGGACAATGTCCCTTCCACCACCACTCTCAACCCCGTACAGGTTCATTGTGAACTGCCAACCTCTTATTTCCACCCTTGCAATTTGCCTAAAAGGACCATTTATCCCTTCAAAACTTCATCTCCTTCGCATTATGAGACCACCTACCCCAGCCAAGATGGCCTCTTTCCATCATGGCACACCCTATTTCCCTCGCAAGGATTTGGTAGCTTACATACACATTAGGGTGTTGGAAATAATTTTCCTCTCTCCCCAGGGAAATACACAACATCCTCTGTTACGTTAAAAAATGTAAAACCCTTCTTTCACACTCTAAATAAGCTATGTCCCATATCAACAATGACTTCTCAATTCAATCTTTTTTTGTAACACAGTCTTAAATTTCTTTGTAGTCCTCACAGCATGTATAGTAATTGTTCAATAAATATGTTCTGAACATACCACATGTACAGGACCTTTATCCAGTATGAATTCTCTTTTGCTGGCCAAAGGCTGAATGCTCACTAAAGGCTTTTCCATATTCCTTGGTTTTCCCTCCAGAATGAGTTTTCTGATGTTGAGAAAGGGATGAACTCTGGCTGAAAGCTTTTCCACATTCCTTACACTTATAAGGTTTTTCTCCAGTGTGAGTTTTCTGATGCTTTGTAAGAGATGAGCTCTGGCTGAAAGCTTTTCCACAATCCTTACACTTGTAAGGTTTCTCTCCAGTGTGTGTTCTCTGATGACGAATAAGGGCTGAGCGGTCACTGAAGGCTTTGGCACAGTCATTGCATTTGTAGGGTTTCTCCCCAGTGTGAGTTCTCTGGTGTTGAGTCAGGGCTGAACAGTAGCCAAAGGCTTTCCCACATTCATTACACTCATAAGGCCTCTCCCCAGTATGAGTTCTCTGGTGCTGAATAAGGCCTGAACGATCACTAAAAGCTTTCCTACATTCATTACACTTATAGGGTTTTTCTCCAGTGTGAATGACCTGATGCTGGGTAAGGAATGTGCTTTGGCTGAAGGCCTTCCCACATTCATTACACTCATAAGGTTTCTCTCCAGTATGAATTCGCTGATGTTGAGTGAGGTATGAACTCTGATTAAAGGCCTTCCCACATGCATTGCATTCATAGGGTTTCTCCCCAGTATGGATTATATGATGCCGAATAAGGGCTGAGCGGTGACTGAAGGCTTTTCCACATTCGTGACATTTGTAAGGTTTCTCTCCCGTATGAATTCTCTGGTGTAGAGTAAGGTGTATGCTCTGACTAAAGGCTTTACCACATTCATTACATTCGTAGGGTTTTTCTCCTGTGTGAATTCTCTGATGTAAGACAAAAGCTGAGTAGTAACTAAAGGCCTTTTCACACTCATTACACTTCCAAGGCTTCTTTTCTGCACAAATTTTCTCATGTTTCATTAGATCTGAATTTTGTTTCAAGTTCTTTTTAAATGAATCACAATTGTGTCGTCGCTCTCCTTGTTGCTGAACAAGTAATGTCCTCCGACTAAAATTTCTTCCAAATCCATCACGCTGGTAACTTCTCTCCCCAGAAGGTTTCTTCTGAGGGACAACCTCTTGTATTAAATGTTTCTCATGGTTTTCCTGCTGACTCTCTAAAGAATCCTCACATTCACTGGAACTTTCCTTTGGATATCTCTCTATTAACACCCCGGTGTTAACAGGGGCTGATTCTTCTTCAGAAATGTCCTGCTCTGGAGTTAGCTCCTTGCATTCCAGTCCTGTATCCCAGTCTGAAAGAAACAAAAATACAATGTATCATTTCCTACACTGAGAGAAAAACAACTGCTGTGGTAGGAAAATAATGAAACAAACAAAAAATGCTTACAGGGAACAGAGGAACTTGTAAATTCTCAAAAATAGCCCTGCAACCTTGAGAGAGCATGAGAAAAGAAAAATGACTGGGCAAAGCAGTGCTCCACATTCCTGTATCCAGAAGGGGAGGAAATGAGAAAGAATAACAGAAGAAGACTAAACAGAGGTGATGGGGGAAATAGCAGATAAGAAACAGGGTCTGGTGGAGATTGGACTGGGATCAGAAAACGATGGTCTCCCATGGATTGCCCACTGTCACCACCTCACCAGAGCATCATGCCCTGAGAATGTCCATCATTAGCTGATCTTATCACCAATCTTTTCTTGTTCCAATATGTCCCAATCACTGCTAGCAGACTAACCTTTTAAAGGCATACCTCTTACACAAAAATCTCTGTTGGTTCCACTGTCCCAAGGAGAGACACAAATCCTAGAAGCTAGCATTCAAGGTAGTCCAAATCTAGAAATTCAATTAGTAATTAAAAAGCAACTGATCATCTCTGATCGCACCACACTGAAGAAATTGGAAACAGCAAAACAGAACCAACCTTTAAAAAAAAATAAGTAGTGTGTGGGGAGGGGAAGGTCAAATCCCCACATGCTCAGATTGGTCCCCAACCTGTCAGGGCACCTGTCCCCAAATTCCAGGCTTCTTAGGAAGAGTTTGGGGGAAAAACCTGCACTGCTAGAAATGTTTAAATATTCTAGGCTTAAATGGTCATTAATATCCATTCCAACCATGACTCTACATGAAATAAATCAATACAATGTAACGTTCTCAATAACGTATCATAATCAAGGAAGTGGCTAGGATTTTAAGGATAAATAGGTAGAAACAGCTTAAAGGCAAATGGACTTTTAGCTAAGGGGAGTGGAAGAATTGAAGCCCCAAACATTTGCAGAAAACGCATGGTTAGAGGAGGATAGTCAGAGACTTGCCTGTCTCGTGTTAAGGGTTCAAGTTGAACAGAGAAGATAAAATGCCTAGGCAGGTTGGTCTTGAAGGCAGGTAGAGAATACAGAACTGGCAGAGTAAACAACTCACTGTGGGAAATCTGGCAGTATTATGCTGCTTAATTAGACAAGGATAAGAAAGTATAATTAAAAGCTAAAGAAAGTATAATTAGCTGGTAGTCTATTGCAGTACCAGTTTGACAAAAGTGATAGGCTCAAGTCCATGACATCTTTCAAAAGAAAAGTTAGCAGGAATTAATCATTAGCTATCATTTGCTTAGCATACAGCCAGGTACTGTTCTAAGCATTCCCTTGGATTATTTCATTTGATCCTCACAACAACCCTATGAGTTAAGTGCTATCATTACCCGCATCTTACAGTTGGGGAATTTGAGTCACAGAAAGAATAATTAATCTGTTAAAGCTCACAGAGCTAGTAAGTAGTTCAGATTGGCTTTGAACCCAGGAAGAGTGGTTCCAAAGTCTGCACTCTTAACCACTATGCTATGCTACCTCCACTTAGAGAAGAAGGCAAGGGATGACTCAGAGATCAATTTATAGTCATTGTTCTGAGACAAAAAGTCACGTTATCCTGCAGAGATAAAATAACATATATGAAAAAACCTGGTTTAGAGCCTTGTACCCAAACAAATTATTAACAAACATTAAAATGTTGATTTCATTTCACCTTATTTGGGAAAAAGAATTGGTTTGAAAGAGTGGAAAGTACTGACTTTCTAAAAAGTAAAATTATGACTCTATAACAGATCAGCATCCACAGAGCTGGAGTATGGCCCAAGAGAAAGGCACTTCACTTCAAGCTTTCCATGGGTCTAGCAAAATCTGGAAAGGCTCCTCCACAAGCATTGCAAAGATGTTTTTCCCACTGACCATCTGGGTTTTACGTTCACTGTTTCCAAAAATCACTCACCTGGACTAGTTGCTTTTGAGACTTCTCTCTCCAGCTCCTCCCCACACTCTAACTGAGAGATTACATCAGGCTTGGAAATTGGAAGCCCTGTTCGTGGGGAAAGAAAAAGGAGTCTGGTAAAGAGCTCAGTGTTAGCTCCTTGGTCGTTAGAAAAGACAGTCAGTATAAGAGAGAGAAAGGTCGGTTCTGGATTTCTCCCCCAACAGCGCTCAGAAGAAGGTAGGAAGATTGATATGGGGTCTATTTGAGT
Organism: Mesoplodon mirus; assembly: GCF_964341445.2. NCBI lineage: Eukaryota > Metazoa > Chordata > Mammalia > Artiodactyla > Ziphiidae > Mesoplodon > Mesoplodon mirus. The sequence continues at coordinate 14,478,601 of NC_138990.1, read as the reverse complement.
TCAGAGTAATTGAATCACTTGTTTTTACCTCTCCCTATTAAAAGAATAAGCACCCATCTGTTAAGAGGTGTTTTTATTAGAACTTTGTCTCAACATCCTTGGTCAGGGAGTAGGGAAGGACGCTACCGCCTAGGCAATTACGATATAAAGGTGTCCACTTCGGACTCTAGAAGGTTTAAACTTATATCCAGAAACAAAAAGAAGAAATTGCCTGCATCAGACCTTCTTTGAATCTAAGAACGTCAGAGCTCCTAGGAACTGAGGAAGCAAAGGTACCACACTGGGTAAATTCCCACACTGGGTGGGGGCCGGGGTGATGCTTACCCAGCAAGACCAGATTCCTATGCTTCTCAGGCACATCTCCTTGAGGAGTGTTCAGCTGCCCCCACTGGGTGAGAGCCTCAGCCATGTCCCTGATCATCGACTCCTGAAAAACCGAACACATCAAGTGCTCACCAAGGGACATCCTTCCAGAAGCCTCTGGGCAGGACTCAAACAGACGGCATAAGAGGAGAAAGACAGGAAGGACAGGAAGGTTAGACAAAACGACCTCTACCATCCCTTCCAATACTAAGATTCTCTGGTGTATTTGGAGCCACCGACTCGCTCCTTACCTCCACGCATCAGAATCACATGTAACCTGCAAGTGGGAGAGAACACCTGCGGGGTAAAATCTGAAGGTACCAAGTTACTAGTTTACGTGGTGAAAAGTTAAATTATAGAACTACAGAAATCCTTACTATTTAGATATGGGAAAGTGGAGAAAATAGAATGATGAATTAAGTATTTTCTTTATGGTATGGTTTTAAAATACAAGAGAGTCAAGAAATATGAATTATTTTTCTCTCTCGTTTTCCTTTGAGAATAAAACCAGTCCAATATAGTTTCTAAAAATTAAGATGTTTGCTACACGTCACAGTACATAGATTTGTAAAACAGTATTTCAAGCCCAAATTATCAGCGTTCCGAAAGCATTCCTGCCATTTCTCCCCAGTCAGTCTGACCACTCTCCCCGCCCCCCGCCTCCACCATCTCCTCTCTACCCCATCATACACTGCTCCCCCTGCATCCTCTGCGCTCCAGCTGCCGGCTGCCCTTTGGCTGCCTGAAATGTATGTCACACTCCCTCCCGTCTGCCCCTTTACACACACTGCTTTCTGTCCCTGAATGCTCCCCCCTTGCCCCATCCTTTCAGCTATTTTAATCCTACTCACACTTCGGATCTCAGCTCAGGGGTTACCTCCTCAGGGAAGCCTTCCCTGACTCTCTGGGTGGTAGCACCATGTTCCTTCCCTCCTCTTGGGTTATGCACGCAGCAAGGGGACTTTGTGATTAATGTCTGTCTGTCCCATTAGAAGCTAACCTCCAAGAGAGTAGAGGCCAGGTTTAATTTTGCTCAGTGAAGCAGCCCTAGTCTTTGGCACAGAGCAGGAACACTGTGAATATTGGTCAAAGAATTAAAAGAAGGTGAAACACTTGAACAAGAATTAATAGAAACAAGAATTAAGCTTAAATGGGGTGTTCTATAAAAGTGTGCCTGGGAACAGAGGTGGGAGGGGAACAGAAGTGTATCAAACATTGAAAACATTACAGGAGTGTTTACTTTACCTTACCTTGACCTAGATGACAGGCACAAAGTTTAGATCGTCTACTAAAATGTAGGGAGAGTGAGCAGGGTGGGTAATGCTCCTTTGAATCTAGAGCTGAAACTGTTTACTGCTGATAAAACAAATGTCTAATAGTTTTTCTAACTCTATGACAAATTTTTTCTCTACAACTTCAATGTAATGGAGTCACATTGAAACATGCCAGTCCCTGGGATGCAAGCAAATGAACCAGTCATGGCTTTCTTTGAAACACCACTTTTGCCATAGCCTCTGAATATATATGTATATACATATATACATGTTATATGTATACACACACACGCATATATGTATACATATCCTCCAAAACCAACTGGTAAAATAATTCCCATAATGACATAAAGTTAAGAGAACTACCTACTTTGAAAATCCCCTGCTCAAAATAATTTAAATCTTCTTCTAATACTTGAACTATGAAATCACTTCCCTTTTTATTTAAGTTATGGTCCCTTAAGGCCACATGCCTCAGGAGCGTTCAACACAAGCCATGAAATCTGTACAGTCTCTTTTCTTTACAAACAATGCAGCAGTAACAGACTACCTAGCAGTTCCTTTCAGACTTTAGTTCTGAGAACACCTCAGCCATCAAACTCATTTAAGGAGCTGCTGCTCAGTGCGAGTATGTGGGGGGCTGGAGGGCACAGGTAGACCAATCGCCCACTGTCCAGCAGAGGCTACTGACTCTCTCCTCTTCCCTCTGAGAGAGATCTACCCATTCAGATCAGAAGCAATACTGGTGTTGCTTCCTAGCGTTTTGCACGGACTGTCAGCACCTGGATGCTGCTGTGAGGCAGGTCTGAGGTTGACAGGCAGCCCCAATGCCTTTACCACGGGGTCTGCCATTCCCCCAGTATCCTAGGCCAGACCCTACAGAAGTATCTTGACTAATCTTCTCTCTCCAATCATTCACGGCATGTTTCGTCTTGCTGGGCCTCTAAACACTTTCGTGGGGCCTCATCTGCCTTTGGAATAAGATCCTGCGTGGAGTTTTCCTGTGGTCTGGCTACAACACGCCTACACTTCCCTCATCACACTCCAGCTCACTCCACAGTGACACACATTCTCCCCGAAGACCTCTGACTCTCTCATCACTTGGAGACTTTTGCCAAAGCTGTTCTCTCTCTTGGAATATTCCTATATTCTATTTTCCAACTACCTACTCTCTCTTGTCTTTCAAAATGCAGCTTTTATCCTAGCATTTTACCCCCAAATACTCTAGAGGATGGAAAACCTCTTCTAAGGTCTTTTATGACTTGTCTGTACTAGTAATTTCTCTACTAAAATATACATATACATATTTCTTCTTGCTGTTTAACTATTTTACTTATCTATATCTTATTTCCTCAGTAAACTTCACAAGGCAGAGGCAACTGGCTTTTATTCCTTTGCATCTCGCCAGGAGGCCAATTACAGCACTGAAGAGCTTGTAAGTGTGCATCTAGCACTAAGTGGATAGAGAAGTGACGCCAGGAGGGAAGGTTCTGTCCATGTGAGGAGCATTTACTATCAGGTTCACAGCTCATCATTTTATTAGGATGAAGCCAGTGGTCTAGGGACCACGGCTGAGCAAGTCCATAACAATGCTAGAAACCATATTCATGTTCTGAGAACAGAAAAAAAAGAGAAGAAATTTAAACCCACCTGGTATGCAGGGGTCAGCACCACAGTGGTCAGGCCATTTTCTTTTGGGTTTCCAGCGTGGGGAAGGTCTGAATTCTCAGAAAGTAACCCTACAAGTGGACATAGGAGCCCCAGTGATTACTCTTGCTTGCAGTACACTCACAGAAACTGCCACACACAACTACTTGTCACCTAAGGAAAGTCAACACAGGGAACCAAGGGACAATCCCACAACGTCTCTTATACAAGACAGTCATGACCATGGCTGCCTCAGGTTCCTCCTATACTCCTCTGCCCTTAAACTCCAGTAGAACTCTGCTACGAGATCCTGGACACTTAAATACATATTTCCATTTCTCATCTGCTGAGTGTAGTCAAAATAATCTCAAAGTCTCAGTGTGTCAATCCGTGCCTCAATGAGTCACTCCTGTTCTATTCCAGGCTCACAGGATGAAAGACTAGTTAAATTCTTTTTGAACATTGGCTTTTCAGATACAAAACTGGCTTTCTCAGAAAAGCAATGGGCCTGTGGGGAAAAAAATCCAAGTACTCTAAACAAATCCTGTGACTTCTCGAATCCTCACTTTCCCCATCTGCCAAATGGGTCTATTTGATAGTCTCCTTCCTCCATAACCGCCTTACGAGGTTCCTGTGAGAACAAAAGAAAGTCATTATCAAAAGCCAAATTGTCAGATCTGGTGATTTGGGGGGGGGGGTTGCGCAAAGGAGGTATACATCATCCTAAAGACCAGCAGGGCAATGGAGGTAGCGGGCTCCCTTTAAACCCCAACGTGAGACCAACTGGTAGGAATGGGCTCTCTCCCAGAGAAGACGTGATGCTTATCCTTCCAGAGCTTGCCCCAGCCAGAGGGCAGCCTTTCTCCTTTTTTCTCTCCAGCAGGCGGCATCCCTCTGAAATTCTCACCTCTGCCCTTAGGCTCCATGGCGACTTCCTCCCCGCCGGCGCAAGTGACGACCGTGGGAGAATGGCGCGACGAACGCACTAGGGGCCGGGGGTCCACAGCTCTAGTCCACCCCGAGGCCCGGGAACACGCGCGCGACCCTATAGCTGGGCAGCCCGGTGTCCTCCACCCGGAGGCCCTCCACCGCTCTCCTTCCGGCCACTCAGACTCCGAAGGACACGCGCTCAGCCATCCTGGAGCCCAAGCTCGACCTCGCGAACAACGCTGTGAAGGCCCGGCTAGCGACAAAGGCATCTATGAGCCGGCCGGGCCGAGTCGCGCCAGCCCGAACTCGCTAATGAACTACAACTCCCAGAATCCTCCGCAGGGCGCGGCGCGCGTCACCGGAGGACGCTTCCCAGAGGACCCCGCGGGGCCGCCTCTCCCCCCGGCCCTGCATCTCTGCGATGGCGCGGGGCCGTGCTGCGTCTATAGGAGCGCTCGGCCCCTCGGAGAGCTCTTTCCTGGACGCTCCAGGGGCCGCCCCTTCCTCAGTGTGTACTCTGGGCTCCGACCCCGGAGGATGTGTTCGGCCGCGCCAAACCCCGCCTCGAGAGGGAAATTCACTCCCCGCCAACTGTAACTGGCAGAGGGCGGCGCCCCACTACCCACCCAGGATTCCTCCCTGGCTGCTGTGCTCCCTCGGAGGGAAGGCGCCCGCGTTCCAAGGATGTTCACCCCACCACGCCGCTTCCCCTGTACTGCGCCTCCACGACCCATTGTCGGGGGGCAGAGATTACCTCAAGTAACCAAGGATGTTTATTCCATGCTGCACTTCGAAATATTGAAAAGCAGAATCTCAGTCCTGGAAAGCACCTCAGGCCGGTCCCCAAGAAGCTATTAGTTAATAGTTGGTACCGCTGACCTTAAGGTGCCTGGAACATGAAAGTCTTTCAAACTCCCAAGGAGCTCTAGGAAACGTCAGCTGGGAGTGGGGTTATCTTCAGGCTGGTGCATGTTCTCACCTTCCTTCCCGCAATAAAGTGGCCAATTTTCTATCCAGCTCAAGTTCCCAAGAAAGAAAATCAAAGTACCTAACTGTCCCTGCTTGGGTATAAGCCACAACGTCTGTTTGCCCTTTCTCTAATAGAATCCCCAACTTTTAGCTAGGCTTAAGGCTGCCTGGAGTAAAAATGACATTTCTCATCATCCCTACCTCTTGCCAGGGGGATGAGAGCAAAGTGATTCTTTTTTTTTTTTTTTTTTCCGGAACGCAGGCCGCTCACTGTTGTGGCCTCTCCCGTTGTGGAGCACAAGCTCCGGACGCGCAGGCTCAGCGGCCACGGCTCACGGGCCCAGCCGCTCCGCGGCACGTGGGATCTTCCCGGACCGGGGCACAAAACCGTGTCCCCTGCATCGGCAGGCGGACTCTCAACCACTGAGCCACCAGGGAAGTCCTCAATTTACTTTGAACAAGGCAATAAATTAAAGATTCAGAACTCTCAGAGACAGTCATCAGCCAAAAGTCTATCAGTAGTTTCTTTTATTTTGTACTTGACATTATTAAATAATATTATCCACTTCTGTAGATTCTGCACTCTGTTTTTCCTCAAGTTACTTTGAAAGCCCACATGTGAAAAGTCTTCCTGCCGCTTATCTGCTTTAAGAAAGGTGGATCAATAGGGTTGTGAGTAGATTAGGGAAGGGTCTGTTTGGAATTCCAGCTTCTTGAATCAGACTTTTTACTCCCAGGGAGAAATGCATGTTGGTCCACTGGGATTCATGCAGGGTGAGGTAAGTTCCAGACAGCCTTTCAGAATCAAGTCCTCTTCTGGGCTTCACCTTAAGCAAATAGAAAGGGAATGCAGAGCCTAGAGTCAAAGCTGCCTGGTGCCTGTCAATAAAATAAAAATATAGGACTGGGCCCAGGGAATAGCAGGGTTTTGGGAGTCGAGATTTCAAGTTTAGCAATGTGGGATCACCTCGTGGCAGACCTTAAATATTCAGAGACGTTTTCATTAAACAGGGAGCTATTTTAGGTCTTGAGTAAGGCAATGATGGGCAGGAAGGGATCATTTGGAAAGACCGGCCTAACAGTAATATGGAAAATGTAACTTGTGACAGAGGCTGTTTATATTAACCAAATGCTGAGGTGCCTGTTGACTTTCCAAGTCTCTTGGTGCTGGGTTCTGGTTTATGAGATATAAACAGAAGTGATGGCCCTTAAAAATATCCCAGCATACCCCCCAGCTTTCTCTTCCATGATGACCTTGGAGGCAACATGTTCTAAATGATGAGGATGAAGGAAGAAAGACTCACATCTGAGTTTATGTGAGAAATGAATCTTTATTTGGGGTTCACTTATTGCCCCATAGCTTAACATCCCCCTCCTCAATAATGAAGAGGAAAGAATTCAAATCAAGGAGTGTCTACTGCAGTAATGGGAGCCTGAGATGATAAAGGTACAGGCTGGACTGTGAAATTCAGAGAAAGGATGTGAATCTAAGAGGTGTTTTAAATAGAACTTGGTAAGTCAAAGAGTCATTAATTTAGATAACTATTTATTGAGCACCTATTATTTGCAAGGCACTGTGTGAGATACAGACACATATAAGTCACAACTCCGAGTGCTTACAATCTGGTTGAGGAGATAATACATGTAAATAAATTAGAAAACAAACCTTATAGCATTATGGTAAAGACAACAGACTTTGAAGGGAGACCTGTATTCAAGACCTGGCTTCACCTTTTACTAGCTGTCATATTGGGCAAGTTATTTAATCCCTCTAAACTTCAGTTTGCTCATCTGTAATATGTGGGTAGTAACAGTACCTACTTCAGAGGGTTAGTGAGACGAGCAAATAATCTACTCCTTGCAAAACTCTCAGCTGAGTGCTTGCCCCATAATAAGCGCTCAATAAGTGCTAGTTACTAGTAGTAGTATTAAGAGATCTAGAAGCTGGGACACAACAGAACAAGGTCAGTGCCCAAAAATTCTCCAAGAGAGAGGGACTAACAGCTATAAAGAAAGAACTGTTCTGGAAACAACAGTATTGCTCTGACATTAGTGTGCCTTCCCCTCCTGCTGTGGCCTCCAGTTATTTAAAGTGTAGTGATACCTGGGGCCTAGGACGAGAGGTCTGAGGATCGCCTCCTAACGTTTGTCCCTATCGTCTGACAAACCTCTGCACAATGTTGACTCTAGATAGTCACATCCTAATTTCTGGCATCCCACATCAGCTCTATAACACAGTGGGTAGAGAGTGTTCCTTCACACACTGTGGTAACAGAGGCAGGTAAGGAGAGTAGTAGCCAGAATAGAATAGGTGCAATGACCGGGAGATGGGTTTAAGATGGGGAAGACCTATCTTGAGTTTGCATGGAGGTCCTTTAACTAAAGCTTTTGCTCAACTCAGTCTATTCCCTGTTTGGCATAACGCCTTTGATGTTGAATAACTGATGATTTGGAACTGAAAACCTTGCCACACACGCTGCATTCAAAGGGCTTCTCTCCGGTATGAACCCTCTGGTGTCGCGTAAGCCGGCACCTCTGGCTAAAGGCTTTCCCACATTCGCTGCATTCATATGGCTTGTCTCCAGTGTGAATCTTCTGATGTTGAGTAAGGGAGGAGCGGTCAAAGAAAGCTTTCCCACACTCGGTGCACTGATAGCGAGGCTCTCCAGCGTGGGCTTTCTGATGTCTATTCAGTGATGAGACACCGTAGAAGGCTTTCCCACACTCGGTACATTCATACGGCTTCCTGCCCGTATGGATCAGCTGATGTCGAGTAAGAATACTTTTCTGGCTAAAGGCTTTCCCACACTGATTACATTCATAAGGACTTTCTCCGGTATGAATTCTCTGGTGTCGAGTAAGGGACGAGCGGTCAAAGAAGGCTTTTCCACACTCGTTGCATTTAAAGGGCTTCTCTCCAGTATGAATTCGCTGATGTACAGTTAGGGATGAACGGTCGAAAAAGGCTTTCCCACAGGCATTGCACTCGTAGGGGCTCTCCCCAGTGTGTGACATCAGATGTCTACTGAGACTGCTCCTGTGACTGAAGGCTTTCCCGCACTCAGGACAGTCATAGGGCTTCTCTCCAGTGTGAGTCCTCTGATGGCGAATAAGGGAGGAGTGGTCAAAAAAGGTCTTCCCACAGTCACTGCATTCCTGGTCTCTCTCTTTAGTGAGAATTTTCTTGGGAGGGGTTGCCCCATGCTGCAACCTTTCCTCCTGAGAAAGGGATCTCTTGCAGGCCTCCACTGCAGGGCTTTCCTTCTCTGTTCCCAACCCACCATCCACTGCATGAACTTCAAATTTAGGAGATGGAGGACCTTTCATTCCAAGCTTTTCCGTCAATGTTCTTTCTGATTTTTCTTCTTCTGAAGCACCTTGAATCTCAGGCTTAGTCTCCCAGTCTGGAATGGACAGAAAACACAGATGCATGTTTCTTTCTTGGGCTAGGAAATGTTACAGCAGAGAGGAGAGATGCTATGATAAATCTGAAAAGTCATGTACAGTCACTGCATTGCTTGCTCCCAGAAATACTGTTACACTCTAGGGAGAAACCGAGACTTGGGACTGAAACAGGGAATAGAACTGGTAGTGGAAATCTCAGAAAAGAGGAGAATTTCCATTGGGAGCATGGCCAGGTTAATTAGGAGAGGTGGCTAAGTGGAGGGGATGGTGAGGAATAGGAATATCAAAGCGTGAATGGGTAATGTGACAGGTCTGAGAAAGTAAACATTTGGTGAATAATAGTGAACAGAACTTTAAAGGTGTAGAGAAAAAGAAAAAAAAAACGCTTGTGGGGGACAGAGAATAAATAATAAAGCAGAAGATTTGAATTTGAGAAAAAGGTGATACCCAATACTCCGTCCCACATACACCTAAATAACAACCACAAAACAAAACAAAACTCTGCCCTGCCCGGTTCATACTCAATTACCTTGATAGACATTCTCTGCACATTCTTTCCCCTCAGATCCATGAAGCTCCACTATCCAAGGCTCATCCCCTCTCTTCAACTGAAAAATCACATCAGGTCCAGGAACTGGAAGTCCTGCTCATGGAGAAAGAAACAAGCCAGGTGGTCATGTGTGATTAAATATACAGTATGATTCCAAAGCTAATCCCAACCTCTAAGTCTTTCAGAGAGCAAATGCAAAAGGCAGAAAGTGCACACCAGGAATACAGAGTATGAAGTCATATAAGGAATTCAGGAAACTCTGAATGGAGGTCAAGACTGAGGTTCTAAAAAGGAACAAACAGCATTTGGTCAGAGAATTGATAGACTCCATTTGAATTAATGTGTTTATTCTTCCCCACGAAGTGAATGGGATGATCCTAGCTTTAGCACTGGTAGGATGGGGGCAAGAGTCCTTAACTCAGAGAAGATGAGAATGAAGAAAGGTCACATTGAATAAGAATGTGTAATGTGGGGGCTTCTCTGGTGGCGCAGTGGTTAAGAATCTGCCTGCCAATACAGAAGACACGGGTTCGAGCCCTGGTCTGGGAAGATCCCACATGCCGCGGGGCAACTAAGCCCATGCGCCACAACTACTGAGTCTGCGTTCTAGAGCCTTCGAGCCCATGCTCCGCAACAAAGAGAAGCCACCATAGTGAGAAGCCCGCGCATCACAACAAAGAGTAGCCCCCGCTCTCTGCAACTAGAGAAAGCCCATGTGCAGCACCAAAGACCCCACACAGCCAAAAATAAATACATTTATTTAAAAAAAAGGAATATGTAATGTGTATTATGTAGGTGCCCATTTTTGCTTGTTTATTTACCCTTTACTATTGTGATTTTATTTAAACAAGTGGATCATGTTCATTGCAGGAAATCTAGAGGCATGTACAAGTAATAAGAAAAATCACCTTTCATACTTTGCATTCATTTCTTTCTTTCTATTCACTTTGATACTGAAAGATACCTATAGATACATTTTGTTAAAAACTGGATCATGACAATTATATCTCAATTTTTGAAAATAAAAAAAACCGACTGGAGAGCGATTTTGGAAAATAACTAAGACTACCCCAACTAAAATCATTCTTATTTGATTTATTTTGACATTGACAAGTAGATAATTTCTAAATCCATAACAATTCACTATATATAATATATGTCACTCCAGGCACTTTTACATGTAAAACATCAGTTTGGGCAGAAGACTCTCAATTAAAAAAAAAAGGAAAACCCCCAAATAACTGGATAATGAAATAATGCTAACTTTTAAACTTGATTTTTTCACATAATAATAAATTTAAAATATTACTTTAATTAGCACAGCTCTACCTCACCATTTTAATGGCTACATGGTATTACATTGTATGGAATAACGTCATTTATTGAATTAATCTCTTGCTGACAGACATTCCAGACTGTTTTCAATGTTTTGCTAAAACAAACAATGGTATGATGAATATCTGTGTACACCACAGGCTGCTAATCTTATTATTTCCTTAGGACAAATTTCTAGAATTGAATCTGTCCATCTTTGGTTACATTTAAAAAACAGATCCCTTCCTAGAAATAGTCTTGAGGTCTAAACTTCCCCTGCATTGGGACCCCTGACTTGGGCAAGAGAGGTACTTTCTTCTTGGGCCCAAGGATCATCGATCTGGTTGTATGCTGACTCTCTGCTGAGAACGGCCACATCCATCACCTGCCCATGGCTTCCTGTCTCTGTCCTTAGATTTCTATTTTTCCCACCAAAGTGACAAAGGCTCAGCAGTCTCCCTTAATGCTCCCTAAACATTCTCTTCTATTTCCAGATTTGGCCTGTTTAAGCTTATCCAGGGTGTTGTGCTTGCTTTTTTGACCTGCCTTGAATGAAATCTGCGATGTGACTCCTTTTACTGCCACCTGCTGCTGATTTTAAGTCTATTCTAAATCTGTACACACTCAGCCTCTTATTCTGGAAGCTCCTGACAGGTTCTCCTTACAGGAGCCCAACTTTACTCTCACGAATACCTCACATCAGCAGTAGCTCTTAATTTTCTTTTAGTCACACAAGTCTCTATCATTGCAAAGTGCCTTCTGCAGGCATCCAAGATGTCCTTAAGACAAATATTCAAAATCAAACACATTTCTAGTGACCTACTCTGAGCTACAACCTTATAATCTCACCCCTACATGCCCTCTTTTTTTTTTTTTGGCATGCACATGTGGCATGCAAGATCTTAGTTCCTGACCAGGGATCAAACCCACGCCCCCTGCAGTGGAAGCACAGAGTCTTAACCACTGGACTGCTAGGGAAGTCCCCCTCTTTTTTTTTTTTTTAATTGAAGAATAGCTGATTTACAATGTTGTGTTAATTTCTGCTGTACAACAAAGTGACTCAGATATATATATATATATATATATATATATATATATATATATATATATATATATATACACACACACACACACATTCTTTTTCATCAATAGATTCTTTTCCATTATGGTTTATCCCAGGACATTGAATATTGTTCCCTGTGCTAAAGAGTAGGACCCTGTTGTCCATCTGCCCTTTTTTTTTTAAAAGGAAACACTTCTTTCCCCCTCCTCTGTTTCTCTGAGGAGAAATTTTCCCTCAACGAGAATGCCCCTTGCACTCCCCCTTAGTACTCTGGATGGAGCTGAGTAAGTTACTGCTGAGCTGAGGGAAGACCTGGGCGTAGGTAACTCGGCCTCTTCTGCTGGCCCCAACCCTCTGGAGAGCAGTTCCCTGCAGCAGGCTCTCACATGCCCCGCTCCTCCTGGCCCTGGCCCTGGCCCTCCGTGTTGCAGGGCCAGGCTTCTCAGCAAGGGCCCCTTGGTTGTCCAGTCTGCTTACAGCTTAGGGAGCAAGGCTGTCCCAGGCTGGGGTTCAGGATTAAGAAACCCACTCTTGCTGTACACCTAAGCCACATCCCTCTGCTCTTCGATCCTGCCTCTCAGGGGTTCTGACTTGGGTGGGAGGAGAAGAGGTGGCAATTTATTAGCCGCTCAAGCCCACATCAACACAGCACAGAGTCTACTCCTGGTGGGAAACTCTCCTTACCCAACGAGACAATGCTCTTATAGTTCTCCAGCATCACCTCCTTGTAGAGGTCCCTCTGAGTAGGGACCAGACGCCTCCACTCTTCATCTGTGAAAACCACCGCCACGTCCTCGAATGTCACTGGGTCCTGGAAACACAATTATGTTCTCCTTATTCATAACCCTTCTCTTTACATGGACCAGACAAAACTGTCATAATGATGACAACCTGAAGGATGCAGAGGGAGTGGAAAGAAAATGGTTCTGACAAAGTAAGGCTTTGAAGCATTTGGGGAAAGTGCTATAATCCCCCAAGGCATGAAGTTTTTGGTCACAACCCCACACTCCCTTCCTAGCCGAGCCTCTGAATATCAGGGGCTCTGTTTTCAGACTTACAGAAAATGTGCAAGAACAGAACCAAGAATTCCCATGTACCCTTCACCCAGCTTCCCCTAATTAACATTTTCCACACTGGCTTTATCTTTCTGTCCCTCTCAGTACAGCACATTCACCTACCTTCTTCCTGCACTTCTTTAGAGTAACTTGTAAACATGATGTCTCTTCACTCATAAACATTTCAATGTGTATTTTGTAAGAACAAGGATATCCTCTTGTATCATCACAGTATGATTGTAAAAATCAGGATAGCAGTGATATTATATAATTATCTAATCTACAACCTTAGTCAAATTTCACCAATTGTCTGTGTGTGTGTGTGTGTGTGTGTGTGTGTGTTTTAACAAATCCTCCAAATAATGGTGTAGATTAGATCATCTTTAAGATCTCTCTCATTTCACTCTGCTGTTCTGTGATTCTGTAAGGTTGCATCTTTACCCCCAATCCTGAAACCCAGAGGAGTCTCCATGGCGTCTGCAGAAGCTCTAAGCCAGAGCATGGAATTCAAGACTCTCTGCCCTTGGGCAGGAAGGGGGTAAACCACATGTCTCTACCCAGACAAAACTCTCTTCAGGACTCTTTCAACCTCACTGAGGTGCTTTACAGTATGTGTCACGTTCTCCGCCTAACCCAACAACTCCCTGGGATGTGGGGGCCTACTTTCAGTCCATACATAGTGGATGTACTAAAGGGAAGTCAGAACTAGAAACAGCCCGCTGTTCCCCAAACCTTCCAATCAGACGCGTACCATTGGTTTTTAGGCAAAATTGCTCAGGGTGAAGGCCACAGGGGCTGTGTGCCTGGTGACAGGCTAGTGGGCACATGTTCAAGGCAAGGAGGCATCACTGAACGATATCACAAATCAAATGGGAAGGACACACTCCCTAAGGAGTCCTTCCTCCACCTGGTTGGGTTTGATCAAAGAAGCTCCAAGATAGAGAAAGAAAAGTGGTTACACTCTGGAGCCTGATAAGAGTATTTCAGAAACACAAAAGTCCACCTCACCTGGAATCTGGCAGTTGGAGACACAGAAGCCATTCCCTCCCGAGGGCTCTCCTTGCAGAGAAGAGTCGAGTCCTAATGAGGCAGAGGTGTGGGATGAGAAAGAGGGTATAAGAGCAGTCTTGTTTTGTAGTTTTGTGACCCACGAAGCAAGAAATCTCCACACACCAGTGAGTTATGTACTCACCTTCATTCTCAATACCCTACAAAAAGGGAAGGCAAGGTAAAGCAAGACCAAGAGCAAGCCCACCCCATCCCAGAATTAGAGCGAAAGGCCATGGATATTGCTATGCAGAACACAATGTGGTGCTTGTTTTACCATAATCTTAAAGGCAAAGTTCTGTTCCTGGCAGTCAAGAACATATTAAGGCTCATACCGTCTTTATAAATTCACATTCAACATTTCTCATAATGATTAGTAGACAAAAAGCATAAGAGGGCTTCCCTGGTGGCGCAATGGTTGAGAGTCCGCCTGCCGATGCAGGGGACACGGGTTCGTGCCCCGGTCCGGGAAGATCCCACATGCCGCGGAGCGGCTGGGCCTGTGAGCCATGGCCGCTGAGCCTGCGCGTCCGGAGCCTGTGCTCCACAACGAGAGAGGCCACAACAGTGAGACGCCCGTGTACCGCAAAAAAAAAAAAAAAAAAAGCATAAGAAATTTTATGAATGGCTATACGGACAAGTCCTGTCAAGGAAATACCCATAGCTTCTTCAAAGGAAAAATGTCCCATTCACAGCAATACCCAATGCTAAAGGAGCAGCCCTTGGGCAGCCACAGTTTGTTCCACATGACCCTGTGTCTCACTCCCGGAGCCACACTGATTAGGCCACAGGTGGGCAATGCACAGGCTGACCAGTGGACTGACGTATGGTCTGGCTTGAAAAGATAGCATCCATCCTCAGGATCGTGAACTAAGAAATGTTGGGACAACGAGTGGGTGATGAGCTGAAAAGATACCACGAGGGACAGAAGTAGCCACGGGGCTCAAGGAGCCAAAGGTACCAGGAAGCAGAATCCATGAGCATGTGGGAGGCACGAGGTAGAGAACAGGCTGTAACAGACTAAACACAGGCGGGCACGTTGGTGGTGAAGCAGTGAAGCAAAGACCCAAGAATTCCTGGCCTTGAAGGCCCTAATTCACCTAGCACCACCCCAGACAGCAATTTGCATGCAGACCAGCCTTACTTATTCTTAGATTTCCATAAGACTCTAACCTCTCAGGCTTTGTGTGAATCTTTATCACCAAACATTACTTGCATTAACTGAGTACATCTCAGTTTCTCACAATCAAGAGTCTAATTAAGACACAGTCAAATCAAGCATTTTGGGGATTCATGAGTGGGGTGTGGGGAGAGTGTGGTCCTGAGAAGGAGAAGGAAAGGATGCGTATGTGGCTCAGTGACTACTGTCCTGCAGCCAAGGGAATGTATTCATTGATCCTTGTTATTCGTTCATCCATCTCTATCCGACCAACATTTATTCAGCACCAACTGTTTATACCAAAGCAAAAGAAGTATGACACTGTCCTTGTCTTTCAAAAGCTTATGGACCACTACGCAGGACAAACAAGTAATCAAGTTAATATTTCACTACAGGATGAATAGATGCTCTAAAGAGACGTGCACAGCTAACGATGAGATAGCCCATCAGAGGCTCGCCTAACCCAGACGGGAGGCAGGGAGGAACACTGCTGGTTTCTTGGCAGAAGTGGGACCTAAGGTAAGTTTTGATTTGGGGGAGGCATTAGAACATTCTAGGCACAAAAAAAATCAACTTTTCCAAAAACAAGGAGGCAGGTCTTTGCAGCGAAAGGATTAATAACTGTAATGAGTTTAGAATGGCAATGTCTAGGTTGGGGCAGTGCTGGGGGGGAACATGGGGTTGAAGAAGCAGGCAGAGACCAGCTAGATCAAGGAGAGCTCTGAGTGGTCCTACTCCCACTGGCATGGGGATCACAGAAGGATTTAAGCTTGGAAGGGTCACCACCAGATTTGTGTTTTAGAAAGATCTTTGAAATTTGTACCAAGGGCCTTAAAACACATATCTTTGACCCAGCAATTTTCTCCTTGGAGTTTCTCCTAAGGAACTAAGTAAGAACACATGCAAAGCTTTTTATTAATCATCACTAACACTAACCTTTACTGAGTGCCATGTGAGGCAACCTCCTAAGCACTCACATGTGTCATCTCATTTAATCCTTACAATACAGCAAAAATTTGAAATAGCCTAAGTTTCTAAAATAGGAGATTTGAGGGCTTCCCTGGTGGCACAGTGGTTAAGAATCCCCCTGCTAATGCAGGGGATACAGGTTCGAACCCTGGTTTGGGAAGATCCCACATGCTGCAGAGCAACTAAGCCCGTGTGCCACAACTACTGAGCCTGCGCTCTAGAGCCCACGAGGCACAACTACTGAAGCCCACGCACCTAGAGCCCGTGCTCCATAACAAGAGAAGCCACCGCAATGAGAAGCCCATGCACTGCAATGAAGAGTAGCCCCCGCTCACTGCAGCTAGAAAAAGCCCGCACACAGCAATGAAGACCCAATGCAGCCAAAAATAAATAAATAAATAAATTTATTAAAAAGATAAAATAAAAAATAAAATAGGAGATTTGATTAAATAATTTATGGTCCAGACCGTACATACAATGGAATGCCACTGATATTATCATATTAATATGATAATGTTATCATATTTTAAGTGTTATTTTATATGATAATTAATATCATATTAATAATAACTAGCATTTATTGAACTTATGCTACTTACCAGGCACTGTACTAAGTACTCTTTATAAGAATAGTTTAATTCCATCCTTATGAATCAATAAGGTACGTACTGTTTCACAGATTAGGAAATTTAGGCTTTGTAAGAGGCTGAGGCAGAATTTGAACCCCAGTCTGGCCAGCAGTTTTTAACCTCTATGCTGTAATGATTTATTTTCATGAAAAGATAGCCACACAGATAACAGACCAATAGACTAGAAAATACCAAAACATATCCAAGCAGGTAGGAAAGCTTGATACATGACAGAAGTGGCATCACAAATCACTGGGGGAACGATCACTAGTAATAAACTGCAAGCAACTTACATGTTCATCAATAGGATAAACTGTGATTTTATATGTGTATGTGTGTGTGAATATTATACCTTGATTAAGATGAATGAACTAGAACCTCATGTTAGTAATATAAATTTCAGAAATATAATTACTGAGCAAAAATAAAGTTATAGAATGACTTACTATGTAATAGTTATATAAAATTTAAAAACAGGTAAATGATACCTACAAAAATCTATATGGGACAATAAGCAACAGATTGTGAATATCTCTGGGAAAGAAGGGATATAGGATTGGGGAGGGATACCGAGGAGACTTCAACTTTGTAATGTTTTGTTAAAAAAAAATCTAAAGGGAAAAAAACCCAAAGAAATTCACATAATATTAAGTGAAGAATGCACACTTTTAAAATTACATAATTGAGCATGCACACACGTACAGAAAAAAGACTGGAAGAATATATATTAAAATGTAAATGGAATTTGAGTGGTGGCATTACAAGTGATTTTTATTTTATTTCTTACAATTCCTTATATTCTGATTTTTTTTTACAAGAGTTATGTGTTTACTTTGGTGTACAGGAAAAATAACAGGAAGGAAGGAAAGGAGGTGTGCAGAAAGTTACAGCAGACTTGAGACTGCCGTTCTTGGGAACATCTACTTGCGATGTTGGCCCTTGGCTGGGGTCTGGGAACTTCAATTTTAAGAGTGTTTCCTAAGAGGTAGGGTGGGTCATTATGCCTAAACTATTTGTGCAAACAATATGGTTTCTGCTGAACACCTGCTGTCCTGCTAGAGGGCCTGGAATTTTGGTATCTGTTAGGCAGGAGGTGCCTACGTGACTATCCCTCACTAAAAAGCTTGGGCTCTGAGCCTAAAGAACTTATTTGGGCTGACACATCATACACATGTTGCTGTATTTTCATTGTCGGAGGAGGAAGTGCTCTGTGTGACCCCTCATGGGAGGGAGAGAGCATGAGAAAGACTTCCCATGGATTCCTCCAGACTCTGCCTATCTGTCCCCCTTATGATCTGGCTGTGTATCCTTGCGAGATCACTGTCATAATCTTAGCCATGAGTACAACTGTGGGCTGAGTCCTGAGTCCTTCTAACAAATCCCTGAACGAGGGGTGATCTTGGGCACCCCCGATACAGGCGGCCATACCACTCTGGGTAGCTGTGGCAGAATGGGAACAGAGGAAGTGAGTAGACCGGTGAGGAGACTATGAACTAAGCAAGAAATGATGAAGACCTGGACAGCAGACATAGAAGGGGAATTCGTGTTGAGATATTAAGAATAGACCATAGATTGGAAGTGGAGGCTGAAGGTGATGGGAGAGGCAAGGCTGACTCCAGGCCACAGATCTGAGTAACGTGTGAATAATGGCACCATTCATAGAGATGAGCGACAGAAAAGTAGTTTTGGAGGGAAAGTTAAGAAGTACAGTTTGGGGCATTTAGAATGTGAGCTGTTCCCACATCTTTGGATAGGAAAAAAATCAGATGACTCTGGCTCCCACTGACCAAGTTGTAAAAATTATTATTGCCAAATGAAATCACTTGAATTTTGAAAAACTGTTTCATTCAAAATAGAAAAGTTAATATAAAGTATTTTAAAAATGGTTATAATACAAAGAAGGCAATGTTCAAGCCTTTAGTTATATATAATAGTACTTTGTTTTTTTCTATTATTTGTAAGACTATTTATTGAAGTATAGACGTACCCTTGAGATATATAGTTGTATTCATTCACATAAGCATGAAAAAAGAAACCTAGGAAAAGGGGATAAGCAAAGTAATCCCAGAAATAGGAATTCTGTACCCAAAACAGGAAGGACTAACCAGCAATGGGACCAGGTAGAAAGAACATGGGCTCCTCACAATGAACCAACCTCAGGTTCTAAAGAGGCAAAGTAACTGCAGACTTAATCCTTCTTCCCTTAGGAGATGAGTCCTCCAGCTGGTCTTATTAATTATAAGATACTAATAAGGTATGTTTTCAAAAATGCCAAAAGACTAGATCAATATATACTTACTAGACAACAGGTTAACACCGGCCAAGCAAACTTTAAAAGAATATTGCCTTGGGCTTCCCTGGTGGCGCAGTGGTTGAGAGTCCGCCTGCTGATGCAAGGGACATAGGTTGGTGCCCCGGTCCGGGAAAATCCCACACGCCGCGGAGCGGCTGCGTCCATGAGCCATGGCCGCTGAGCCTGCGCGTCCGGAGCCTGTGCTCCGCAATGGGAGAGGCCACAACAGTGAGAGGCCTGCGTACCACCCCCCCCCCAAAAAAAAGAATATTGCCTTGAGGGTGAACAACAGTTTGCAAAAACTAAAACCTATGTGAAAGGCAAAAACTTGAAACAAAACTTACTGGAAAAAGAAGTTTGGTGTAACTATAAAAAAGAATCTCAACCTGAGGAGAGATTGGGGTTTGAATCTTGCTAGGAGGCCAAGAGGATACCTGTACAAATGGAAACAAATATACAACATCAGTTGGCAACCAGAGCCTCCAACTTGTGTTGTCTGCGGCAATATGTATTCTTATCCTTGTTGGTCTGTCAAGATTCCTCCATCCCCAGGAGGGTCTCAAAATATTACCCTTGGGTCCTATGGAGATGTCAAAATTAGCATTTAGAGATACAGGAGAGTATAGGAGTAAAGGCTCTGGCAGACCGCTTGAAATCAAAGTCCAGCTCTGCCTTGTCCTACCTGTGTGACCTTAGGTAAGTTTCTTTTCTTTTCTTTTCTTTTTTTTTTTTTTGCTGTACGTGGGCCTCTCACTGCTGTGGCCTCTCCTGTTGCGGAGCACAGGCTCCGGACGCGCAGGCTCAGTGGCCATGGCTCATGGGCCCAGCTGCTCCGCGGCATGTGGGATCTTCCCGGACCGGGGCACGAACCCGTGTCCCCTGCATCGGCAGGCGGACTCTCAACCACTGCGCCACCAGGGAAGCCCGTTAGGTAAGTTTCTTAACCTCTCAGTTTGCCCACCTGTAAAATTGTGATAGTGAAAGTACATTATCTCATAAAGTTATTGTGATGCTTAAATAGGATAATACGGGTAAGGCATTTAGAATAATATGCTAAGTAAGTGTTAGGAGTCCTAGGAAGGTAGAAATAAAGAAAATATTAATTACACTGTGTTGCTGCTGTTTGAGTGGGGTTTTTTTTATTATTAGCTTCTGCTTTATAACAAAGTGAATCAGTCATACATATACATCTATTCCCACATCCCTTCCCTCTTGCGTCTCCCTCCCTCCCACCCTCCCTATCCCACCCCTCCAGGCGGTCACAAAGCACCGAGCTGATCTCCCTGTGCTCTGCGGCTGCTTCCCACTATCTATCTACCTTACGTTTGGTACTGTATATATGTCCATGCCTCTCTCTCGCTTTGTCACAGCTTACCCTTCCCCCTCCCCATATCCTCAAGTCCATTCTCACGTAGGTCTGTGTCTTTATTCCTGTTTTACCCCTAGGTTCTTCATGACATTTTTTTTTCTTAAATTCCATATATATGTGTTAGCATACGGTATTTGTCTTTCTCTTTCTGACTTACTTCATAGAGTAGGTTTAAGTGTAAGTGTAGCCACAATATTGGGATCAAAGTATTTGTATATGTTGTCTAAAGCATTAGAACTTTTTGAACAAATCACTTGAACTACATCTGAAATTGTGGTTGAAACTGCTCAATGTTTAAATGCTTAAAGACAATTTTCAAAGTTTCATTTATTAGATTATAACTTTAATACACTGAGCATTAACCAAATTACAAACGAAGGTGAGCATAAAAGCTCCCCAGCCATTAAACGACCAGCTAATATTCCCAAGGTGCTCATCGTCCGTGGGCTCCCTGCCAGGCCAACTTCATTCCCCATCAGGTCTAGACTCCACCAGCAGTCACTTCGGTATGCTCTCAATGGTACTCAGGACTCCTCAAATCCACCAAATTCACATGGAATCACTGCCAGCAAAGGGTCACCTCTGTTTTTCCTTTCCCTATTTCTGGATCTCAGAGTATTTCTGGAGAAAATACTTTTCAAATTCTTATTCTACACCTTCAAAGGGTGCTCACCTAGAAAGCTTTTACTATTCCCATCTTAGCTGCACAGCTATTCCAAACTCCATGGCTACCCTTCAATTTCAGCAGAACACTGTCTTTCATGACACTGAAGCTTCGCAAGAGTGAGTTCTGAGCAAGGCAGGACTGTGGTAGAAAGCATTCCACAGGCCTGGATTACTGACTGTGAAGGCTTGGGCAAGTTACTTAAGCTAACGGTTTACCCCCCATCCCCTGTTTTTTAATACCTATTTCACAGGGCAGTTATAATAGTAAATGAGACAATTAATGTAAAGCATTTATCTTACAGTCTGTTCAATAAACGGAAGCTTCTTTCCTTTCTACTGCCCAAAACCAACCCATTCAACCAATATTTCCAAGTACCTGTTATGTGCTAGGCAGCCTGGGTGTGAGGCCAGCAAAATGGAAATGTCTCTTCTCCAGGACTTTACCTTAGTGTCCTACATCTATGTCCTACTTTCTTTCCCACCATTGTTTCCTCTCAGAATCTGCTTCCTGCATGACCCATTCTTCCTTTCTCCAGCATCTCCCGTCGCTTCAGTAGCTTCTTCACATATCTTCAAACAGATATAATCCTCCTCGATGTGAAATTATCTTCACTGAATCCCAAGGCCTCCCTCTGGCAAAACAGTTCTCATTTAGATTTTCCTTTCATGATCAAACTTCTACATACCTACTGACGCCACATCATCACCACCTACTCTTCTCAAAGCCATTTTTCTGCTCCTGCCACCCTCACACACCTGAAACCGCATGCTTGAAAACTGCCAATGCATTTCTGAGCTCTAATTCCGATAGTCCTTTTCTCCTTATTCCTCTGCAGCTTTTTGACTGTTTTGACAAGTTTCTGATGCTGCCCAAGGCTCAGACTGTGTACAGTATTCTTCTCGCTATCCTGCAGAAAGTCCATCCACACCTGGTGCTCCATTTCCACCTCTACAGAAATGCTTCCCGAGCCTAGTCCCAGTCCCTCTTTCAAACTCATCCTGCATTTCCAAATGACTAAGAATTTTGAATTAGGCATTTTGTTGGCATCTTAAAACCACCTTCCCCTATGCAAGTCCCCACATGAGCTCCTCTGCCTGTCCTTACATTTCTAGCAGATGTTCTATTATTCTCCCAGGTGCCCCAAATTCAAACTCCTACCTAGCTCTCTTTCCTCCCAAATCTAGTTAGTCACCAGATCCTTCTGAGTCTTCTTTTGCAATGTCATTTGTATCCTTACCCAGCACCGACGCCATCATAATTCAGGTCCACAACAGCTTGCTTCAGGACTACTACCACTACCAAGCATTCCTAACTGGTTCCCTGCACTAGTCCCTTCCCCTCTCTAGTCCTGGATGGAACCTCTAGAATAACTGTACCAAAATAGTTTTAGCCCTGTCAGTCCCCAATCCGTCCCATACAATCCACCCTGCTGACCGTGTCTTGTCCTGACCCTCTATGCTCTAACCCCACTGTGCTTTTCCCCACCCTTGTCTCCCACTATTCCTCGATACTTCACTCTTATATATAGCATTTCCTTCTCACATCTGCCTAATGCTTCGCTACTTCTTTCCTATTTTTTTCACATCAAATTCTACCTCCTCCACGAAGGTCCCCTGATCTAGTGCGGAGGTCTATGGTAGGGAGCTAAACGAGACAATCTGATGCGGTTTCTGGGAAAGACAGAGGGACTGAAGTGGGCGGCACCCTAGGTTTAGTGTCAATTCCACCCACGTTTATTAAGCACCTATTACGGGAAGAAGGTACGGGAGGAGCAGAGGAAGGCTCCAAACTTCCCACGGAACACACGCACACACGGGGGCTGGGGGGTCAACTTTCCGTCCGCACCTGTCCGAGCCGGGACGTCGACACACACACGCACACACACGCACACACTCACGCACACACTCAGACTTCTGCAGGTTGGCTCCGCCTGCGTCACCTGTTCTACTCCCACAGCACCTCCCCCAAGTTCTCAGTGTCCCCTTCTCTCGGCCGCTGCGCTCACTCGGCTCCGCCAAGACACACACCCACAGCCCTCACCTCCGGCACAGACTGCTCGCGACCCAGGAAGACGGCGCCTTTTCAGGTCGGGAAAGCAGTGCGCCGGCGCAGGAGGTTCTGACGTTCGCGCTCCCCACCAATGCTCGGCTTTCGCAGACTACATTTCCCAGAAGTCTCAGCGGTTGGCCAGCTTTAATTTGATGTCTAACGATCTGCGCAAGCGTACCCTTCTAATGAAGGGGTGGGCGGTGCCGAACCGGATCCGACGCGGCAGTGCGGCAGCCTGAGAGCGGAGAGGGAACCGTCGTGGATGCTAGGGAGGCTTGTGGTCAGCCTGGAAGTACTGCCTATGTGTGATGTCACCTCCCTCCAGTCCTCCGATGGGAGGGCCGTCCTAAGGAAATGTGCCTCTTTTAGCTTTGGGGGCCGGTCCCTACTGAAAACGACTTCGAGTCCTCTGGCCCTCGGAAGGGGCTTGTTTCTGCTTCAGCTTGTTCACTTTCAGGAATTTGGTTGTAAAGTTTGGGCAGGAGTGACGCAGAGTTTGGTTCTGAGGATGGGGCTGGGTATGTGCACATTTTTGTGCAGAAAAGAGAAGAGCCCAGGAGCAGGGCAGGTAGCCCGACTCCCGATATTTTGAGTGCACACCAGCTTTTCTTCCTTGGTGCTACTGGAAGGACCCTCGTTGGAGTCTCGCAGGGCTTCTCAACCTTGACTGCACACCGGAATCACTGAAGAGCTTTGATATATTGATACCTGGGGCCCACTATGAGGAGTGAGAGTTTGAAAAGATCTGCATGTGATCCTAATGTGCAGCTAAAGCTAAGAATCACTGCTGCATAGCTTCAGGGAAGACTTGAGATTATACAAAGAATGTGGTGAAGTTCTACAATTAGGAACAAGTCTACACTTGCGCTCAGAAAACCTAAATTGCCTGCCATAGGCAAGGCATTGTTACAAATACAAATAGGACACAGTTACTGCCCCAAAGGAACTCGTGTTCCAGTGGACAAATCAGAATGTGAAATTGTTACAACACAAAGCAGCGTGTTCTACAATTATGTCACTATTGGGAGACACTATTGGGAGTACAACTGAGGAAGCAATTAACTATGGCCGAGAAAGTTGGAAAAAGCTTCCTATAACTGGTATACTTGAAGAAGAGTAATTAGAAAATATGCAGAGAGAACAGCATCTGCAGAGGTATAGGCTAGAGGATAAAAGTGCAAAGAATTAGTAGCAAGATGAGTGGCTGGTGGATAAGGTTTAGGGGCTGATAACCGTAACTTGGAGCCAGATGGAGGGCGACTTTGTGCTATAGCAAGGGGTTTGGACCTTCCAAGAAGATTAGGATTTGGACAAGTTACGATGTCCAAGACAAATTTTCTTGCTGTTCCCTTCTGTGGGTGGTTTTTATTATTCGTTTAGCCTTATGCTGAGAGTGGAAATTTGGGGGTCCTGGGTGAGTTTCTTAGAGTTCCCTACCCTTGGGCAGGCCTTAGGGTTTCATCGCTACCTTAACTCCCCAGGTTGCTGTCAGAGTGGGAGCTTAAGTTCTCCAAGGTTTAGCAGGGTGAGAGTTGGGTTTGCTGCTCACTCACCTTGCTGCTCACTCACCTCTCAGGGCTCTAGCTCGCACTTCCTTATTTTTTAAAATTGAGGTATAGTTGATTTATAATATTACATTAGTCTCAGGTGTACAACATAGTGATTCACAATTTTAAAAGATTATACTCCATTTATAGTTATTATAAAATATTGGCTATATTCCCTGTGCTGTACAATATATCCTTATTGCTTATTTATTTTTTACATAGTAGTTTGTACCTCTTAATCCCCAATCCCTATCTTGCCCCTCTCCACTTCCCTCTCCCCACTGGTAACCACTAGTTTGTTCTCTATATCTGTGAGTCTGTTTCCGTTTTGTTATATTCACTAGTTTGTTGTATTTTTTAGATTCTGCATATAAGTCATATCGTAAAGTGTTTGTCTTTCTCTGTCTGACTTATTTCACTAAGCATAATACCCTCTAAGTCCATCCATGTTGTTGCAGGTGGCAAAGTCTCATTCTTTTTTATGGCTGAGTAGTATTCCATTTGTGTGTGTGTGTGTGTGTGTGTGTGTGTGTATATACACGCACACACAAGTCCACTGTCCTCCTTGGCAGCAGATGCCCATTGAAGGAGACCCAGCCCAACCTACCCCCATTCTTTGCTGGAATATTTTATACCACATCTTATTCATCTGTTGCTGGACACAGGTTGCTTCCGTATCTTGGCTATTGTAAATGATGCTGCTGTGAACATTGAGGTGAGTGTATCTTTTTGTTTTCGTTCTTTTTTTTTTTAACTTTGCAAATTCCTTACTTTCATGCCTGTGTGTTTAGAGAGATGATTTATAAGTTTTCAGCATTTTTAGTTTTTTAGTTTTTTTCAATTAGGGTTGTTCAGGGAACCCAATCTGCCATGTTGCTGGAAAGATTAAGAGAATTTTAGCCAGTTTTCTTAGAAGAGTTAGGAAGGGCATATGGATGCTGAACAGCCAAGAAACAACGTTGTTTAGAATAAAACAAGGCCTGCCAGCTGGGGACTCTGCCAAATTGCAAGACGTTATGGCTATCTGCTGCTGTGTAACAAATCACTTAAAACTCAGTGGCTTAAAACGTTTATTATGCCAATAACTTATGTGGGTCAGAGACTTGGACAGGGCACAGCAAGGGTGGCTTGTCACTGCTTCACACTGACTCCATTGGGAGGACTCAAGTGTCTTCATCACTTGTGTGTCTGGTACATGGACTGGCATCTGTGGCTGGGCTCACCAGGACTGTGGACCAAAGTCCCTACACGTAGCCCCTCTTTGTACTTGGACCTCCTCACAGCGTGGTGGTCTCAGGGTGGTCAGACTTCTTACATGACAACTCAGGGCTCCAAGAGAGAGAGTCCCAGTGAACAAGACAGAAGCTGCATGGCCTTTTATGACCTAGCCTCGAAAATCAATTGTCACTTCTGCTTTACACTGTTGGCTGAAGCAGTCACAAGCTTGCCCAGATTCAGGGGTAGGGCATTACAGCCCACCTCTCAAAGGGAGGCATGTCAAAGAAACAATGGTCGTTTAAAAAAGAATCTGCCACATAGGATTTCAGCCTTCCCCTTTCATGGGTGTTTCTCTATGAGATAGGTGGGGCGGGGGTGGAGTGTGGCCTTGCAGCGTCCCTATTTCAGTGGACAGTTTTGCTGTGTCTCGTTGTTTTGCTCAGCTGTGTTGCTGACTCCTGAACTGCTGCAGTTTGCTTCTAACAGCAGCCCCTGCTCCTCCCAGGACCCCTCTTGCAATTCTAAGACTCCTCTTCTTGGACACCCTTTGACCTTATTTCTCTGAGCGTCTCTTCTCTTTGCTGCTACTACCTGGTACTCTGTATCCAGATCTACATCTCTCCAAACTCTCTGTCAAGAGAAAACATCATTCTTTTATATCATGTGGGCTTTTAAGAGGTGTTATCTTAGCAGAAGAGCATGGGCCCTTAGTGATAAGTTTTCAGTTTTACCACTCAGTCTATGGGGTAGAGGATGGTTTGTCCCCTAGCAAAGGGATTTGGCTACTTAGCAGTAATATTCTTTATTTTCTACTATCACCTGTCTTTTCCTGGGGTGCATGTGTATCATCAGAAGCTGGGTAGGTGAGGTGGAAGAGAAATATTCAGGCACAATTTTACACTATACCTGAAAAGCATTGCTTCTTCTGATGCCCAGGTCTGATTCCAGGTCAGATTGGTAATTTACTTCTATACCTTTAATATATTTTTTTCAAAATAGATAGCATCGGGTTTTTAGTCCACTCTGAATGATTGTGTATGCCTGAACCCTAATTGTGAACAGGTTCCTGCTTTTACCGTGGGACTCCTTACCCAGGTAAGTCAGATGGTGGTGCTCTAACATCCC
Organism: Mesoplodon mirus; assembly: GCF_964341445.2. NCBI lineage: Eukaryota > Metazoa > Chordata > Mammalia > Artiodactyla > Ziphiidae > Mesoplodon > Mesoplodon mirus. Next base: position 14,451,959 of record NC_138990.1, on the reverse strand, counting down.
ACATTAGTTAAGGAGGCTCTGTCTGCCAGAGCACACGCTGGACCTGCAGAAATCTCTGTGCTTCAGTTCTGCCTTTCAAAAGCACCAGCCAGTCTTTCACATTTTTGTTTCTTTTAATTAGTTCTTAAAATTCCTTTAGCTCTTTATTTATTTATTATTATTATTATTATTTTTTGCAGTACGCGGGCCCCTCACTGTTGTGGCCTCTCCCGTTGCAGAGCACAGGCTCCGGACGCGCAGGCTCAGCAGCCATGGCTCACGGGCCTAGCCGCTCCGCGGGATGTGGGATCTTCCCAGACCGGGGCACGAACCCATGTCCCCTGCATCGGCAGGCGGACTCTCAACCACTGCGCCACCAGGGAAGCCCCCTTTAGCTCTTTAAACTAGAGTAAGCCATCTCCTTCAGGCTAATGTGAGTTAGAGAGATGCTCTTGCTCTCTGATTTTCCTCTGGATAAACTACAGTTTATCAATATTGTTCTTAAAATCTGATATTTCCCATTATTTTTCTGTGGTAATAGAATTTTAGCCAGGCACAAGAATAAAGACTACATTTCCTGGTAGCTAGGTGTGGTCATGTGTTCTGGTAAATAGGATGTAAGTGGATGTGTTGTACAGCACCTTCTGACAACCTTCCATAAAGGAGAGCTGGACTCAGAATAAAAAGGAATGAACTACTGATACACATGACAACATGGCTGGATCTCAAGGACTTTATTCTGAGTGAAAGAAGCCACTCTCAGAAGGTTACATACTGTATAATCTTGTTTATAAGGTATTCTGGAAAACTACAGCACAGAATAGAGCAGTGATCACAAAGGGTTGGGATGGGGGAAGGGTTTGAGGACAAAGGAGCAGCAAAAGGGAATGTCAGGGGTAATGGGGAAACCTATCAGGCTGCTGGGGACCAGGGCTCCCCTGACTGCACTTGGCGTCAAATGGCACACCAGAGCACTCTGAGTCGGGGAAGAGACATCACTGTTAAGCTACTGATTAACTCTCCAGGGTAACAGATGAGCATTGTAACAAGGGCCTCTAGCTCAAGGTCTGTCCCAAAGGACGGAACTTAAGAGTGGGAAATGTCAGGCACAGTAGCAGGCCAATGCCTAAAGGAAAAGGTATCGGGGCAGGCAGCACCCCTCAAGTTCATCTGAAGCAGTTCCATTTCTAGTTATGTCAGCCACCAATGAGATGACGCTCCTTTCTCATGTGTCCATACCCTCCCCTTTTTGGTTCCAGAGCACAGAAGAGAACAGAAACTCCTGTGCCAGCCATGGTTCCCAGGCAGCCCCTCCTTTCCACACCTCCTTGGCTTGGGAGAAAGAGGGCTTACTTGCCGGGCAGTTGCTGTACCACCCTGTGCCGCGGACCAGCCGGAGAAAGAGGATTTCACGGCACAGGGTCAGAAGGGAAGGGGTAAGGAACTGAAATAGCACCGACGAATGGGGTCAGAAGGACGAAGACAACTGATGGCTGCAAGGCAAATTTTATTATGCTACAGTTGCAGATTATATGGACTAGAAAAAGGGAGGTTGGTTGCCAGATGGTGGTTTACATCATCTACAGACTGTCTCAGCTTCAAGGTTAACTTCCCTGGGAGGAAACCCATAAGCCCAGAATCATCCAAAATAACCTGCACATGCAGGGGGGAGACAGCTTTGCTTGTCTCATTTTACATTCTTTCTGATCTCTGGGCCCTGGTGATTTATCTCCCATGGAATGAAACAAGGAGGGGAACAAGTAGGCACAGTCCCTTCGAGCAGCGGCGGCATGCCTGGCATGTCCGCAGCTTGCTCTCAAGGCCGACCGTTTCCCACAACCCTGGCCATCTGTGCCACCGGAAGTGCTGGCAGAAAAGTGAAACAGATTGGAAGAACAAGAAAGGAGAATGGGGACTTCCCTGGTGGTGCAGTGGTTAAGAATCCACCTGCCAATGCAGGGGACATGGGTTCTAGCCCTGGTCCGGGAAGATCCCACATGCCGCGGAGCAACTAAGCCCATGCACCAAAACTACTGAGCCTGTGCTCTAGAACCCATGAGCCACAACCACTGAGCCCGCGTGCCACAACTACTGAAGCCCGCACACTCTAGGGCCTGGGCTCTGCAACAAAGAGAAGCCACTGCAATGAGAAGCCCACGCACCACAACAAAGAGTAGCCCCCCTTGCTGCAACTAGAGAAAGCCCACGCACACAGCAACGAAGACCCAACACAGCCAAAAATAAATTTATTTAAAAAAAAAGGAGAGTGGACTTTTTGCCCTGATTTAATAGGTTATTCTTCCTTGAACCCCTAATTAGGGTCTATAAATCAACCTCTCAGTCCTCACAAATCCCCTCTCTGATTGAGGAGTGCCCCCAGAGAACCACTGTTTTAATATCCAGACCGTTTCACCATTTCTTTTAGGTCCTAGATGATACACGTTTCCAGAAGAGGAGGGAGTCCAAAGCCCTCCCTTCTTTGAGTTCACCCTTAGCTGAATCCAAAACCAGGGGGCAGCGGGAGAAAGACAGACAGGCATGTTAACAGCCTGTAGAATAGCAGTTAGTAGCCTGCAATTGATCTCAGGTGGCCTCGGCCTGCAGTGGCTTGAAGCAGGATTTCGGTTTGTAGCCAGAGATTGAAGTCAGGCCGTGGCAGTGAGAGTGCTGAATCCTAGCCTCTAGACCACCAGGGACCAGTGGCCAGTAACAAGGCCCTGGCCCATCAGATGTGTAGGAATGAATTTCCACATAGAGTCAGAAAGTAGTGAAACAAAGTATTTATTAGGAGGAAAAAGGGTACGTGTGGATAGGCACACAGGTGAGCTCATAGAGAGGGTCCTGCCCCTGTGGTAGTTTGAATCACTTTTATGGGGCATTTCTTCCACGTTTCCTTTGGCCAATCATCTTGCTTTGCCTGGTTCTGAGTTCGTATTTGGTATATCTCAGGGTCCTCTCATGTGTGTGCATGCACCTCTTAGCCAAGGTGGATTCTAGCGAAGAGGCCTATGGGTAGGTTGACATCCCCTACTATGTGGTGGCGGCCCCCCCCCCTTTTGACCTTCAAGGAGCCTTTCTGCGCATGTGTAGTCAGGAAGGTCTCCTTGACCTCGAGATGAGAAATAAGCGGTCTCTTATCTGGGCAGGGCTTAGCTTCTCCTCCTTCCTGCTGTTTTGGCCCCTTCCAGCCTGGGATCCATCTATCTCCTGCCTCACCATGGGCCATCAGATCTCCTGGGCACTTTATAAGAAGTACACATGTCTGGAGAGCCTCCTAGAAATTCTTATTTGGCAGATTAAGGGTAGGGCCCAGGCTTTTTAACAAATCTCTAGTGACTTCTGTTGAGCAACCCCAAGCCAGGCTCTCCGGCCCAGGTACTAAAGGCACTCCCAATATGGGGATTGCTTCCGGTTCCCTGCCCGTGGCTGGGAGCAGGGTGAAACCTCCATCCACGTAGCTGATGCCCTCTTTCCCCACCCGCAGCTGCGGGAGCACAGCACCCAAGAGTCCCCAGTTGCCAGGGCGCAGGCGCTGCTGGGTCCCGCCCTGCAGCCCCGCCCCCCCGCGTGGCGGACGGTCTGCGCAGGCTCAGGATGGGTCTCGGGAGGTGGGGCTGGGGCTGGAACCCGGGTGTCCCTTGGATCTTTGTGGGTTTAGCGACTCCTGGCGCGCAGGCCTGACCTGGGCACCGCGCCCCGAGCCTGTGACACAGTGGGGAGTGTCCCTTCGTGTGCCCGCCTGCGAGGGGCTGAGGAAGCCTGGAGCTGGGCGCAGAGTTGCGGGGCCGGTCGTTTCCCTGTGAGGCTCTCCCCAGAATCCCTGCTGCCTCCGGGCAGTGGAGGAGCGGGCACCGAGGTCGCAGGTGTGGCTGTGGCCGTTTTTCCTGGTGCTCTGCCTGAGAGCTGGGTTCCAGAGCCTGGTCCCTAGGAGGAGAGCGGCGGAGCGGAGCCCGTGGGCGGAGGCCGGGCGCATGAGGGGTCTGGGAGTGGGAGCGGGAGAAGAGCATCGCCCCCGCAGCCATGCTGCGCGCCGCTGGGAAGTGGACCCGGGTTTGACAGCCCTGCTCTGGGCGCTGCGGGTTGCCTGGGCGTCGCTGCCGGAGTGGGAATGCCTGGTGTCACCCAGCTTGCTCCCCGCTCCCTGAACCCCGGGAGGACCGCAGGGACCCGGCCGGCCGAAGGACAGAGATTTGGACCTAGTGAAAGGACATCGCTCCTTAGCACCAGCTATGGACTCCACAGCATCAGGTTTGGCTCTCGAGGGTGCTGCGGGCCAGGCCCCTCCTGCGGGGTTAGTGCTGGGTCGAGGAGGAGGGCCCTAGGAAAGGGCCTGGGAATCCCACTGGAGAGGCAGAGCCAGCAACCGCCTTCCCTGTGGCGGTGCCTTCCAGGCTAAGCAGCGTGAAGTCCCAGCATCCAGAGACCATGGAGGGCATGGCCATGGGAGACTTATCCTAAAGGACAGAGGGGAGAGCAGGAGGGGATCTCTTCCTGCTGTGGCAGGGAGACGGCAATAAACCTGTGAGGGAGTGGCCCTTGGCCAGGGATCAGAGGACAGTGGGGCCATTTGGAGCCTTGCCACCCACTTCCTTTATTACTTCATTAAGTAGTAATGTTTTTCCGGAGCAGCTGGGTACCAGGTCAGCAGTGTACACGGTGGGCACCTCCTGTGACCACCGTCCGCCCCAGTGTTGGGGAGAGCGCAGTCCAGGTGATCCAGGAGATTTTAAGCCATTCCTTTCTTAGTTTAGAATCTCCTGTCCTTCACCAAGTGGGCATTTTATTTTATTTTTGCTGCGTTGGGTCTTCGTTGCTGCACGCGGGCTTTCTCTAGTTGCAGCGAGCAGGGGCTACTCTTTGTTGTGGTGCACGGGCTTCTCATTGCGGTGGCTTCTCTTGTTGTGGAGCACGGGCTCTAGTCACACGGGCTTCAGTAGTTGTGGCACGTGGGCTCTAGAGAGCAGGCTCAGTAGTTGCGGTGCATGGGCTTAGTTGCTCCGCGGCATGTGGGATCTTCCCAGACCAGGGCTCGAACCCATGTCCCCTGCATTGCCAAGTGGGTTCTTAACCACTGTGCCACCAGGGAAGTCCCGGGTGGGCATTTTAGTTCTTCAGTGCACATGCTCAGGGTCATAAAACTGGCCAATGACAGAACTGGGCTAAATCTCTGGGACTCTCACCCCCTCCTTTTTCCTGTATGCCTTGTGGTCTATAGACCAGCAGCACAGGCTTCCCCTGCAAGCTCTCTAGAAATGCAGACTCTCACGCCCTACCCCACATGCCCTGAACCAGTCTGTTTAGCAAGATTCTCAGGAATCCATATGCACATTAAAGTTTGAAAAGTGCTGACCTGTGCTATGCCATGCTGCCTGCCTACCTACCTGCTTTTGTTGGTGGTGGCCTTAGCCACTTCTCTGGCATGTTTGGGGTTAGTTTTTTGTTTGTTTGAAGACTTTAAAAAGAGTATGATACAAAGGCCTATAATAGAGGGGCTCTCAAAATACACTCTAGAGACCTAACGGTGCTTAGAACATAGAGGACAGCTTCTCAGGAAGAGCTGGCCTCTGCGTTGCTTCCCAGGGATAAGGGGAGAGGTGTAACTTCTTCCCCAAAGTCCTATATCCCTATGTGGCCTCGTCCTAGGCTTTATTTTGTATTGTTAACCTGTCTTATACCCTCAGGTTACATTAAAATTCCTTGAAGTTCTTATTCACGTTTATATTTTCAAAAGGCCTAGTAAATGACCTGCATATTGGAGGCCCAGGAAATAACTCTCCGATACAGTGGCCAGACTGTGGTCACACTTCAGCTACCTACAGCTTGCTGTGGCCTATGGACAGGTGGGGACCTCACGCAGCTGTGTACAAGGGCAGCCTCTAGCCCGTCCGTCAGCTCCCTTTGGCCCAGCCTTGTCCCCAGAACCATGGAAGTGACACACTGACTTGGGGAGTCTGGGAGCTGTAAATCTCATGAGGGTTAGCCTTCCTTATGGCTCCTTTTACCTTCCTAGTTCTCCCTTCTCAGGACCCTGCTCTTCCTCCAGAGAGATGCCCAGGAGAAAAGGGAACAGCCAGCTTATGCCTGAAAACCAGGCCCCAGGTGAGTTGGGGTTCTCTTAATTTTTCCTCAATTGCCTGAACTATGGATAGTTTTGCCTCCTTTTCTCTGGAGCCTCCTCGTTTACCAGAGGGAACTGACCCCAATTCCTGCTCTGCAGGAGGCCAAGCCCATCAAGGCTTTTGCTGGCCTCCTTGCGCCTTGCCCAGGGCCCTCTTCTCTCTGCTCAGGGTGCACTCACTCAGATCCTTTGGTTTATTTCTGTAACGGGCACTGTGGTGAGTACCAAGAAATGTGAGAGCACCCTGGCCCTGAAGGAGATGTCACAGCCACAGAGGGGAGAGGACCGGGATGCAGCCCCAATCACAGTAAGGATGTGCGTGGTTTGATGGCAGATGGAATGGCACAGACAGGCCTTTCCATCAGAGTTTGGGAAAAGGAGAACCAGCCTGTGCTGGAGAGGTTGGGGAAGGTGCCTGGAGAAGTGGGGACAAGGAGTTTCTGAGGGTTCGGACAGGTGAGGAGGTCATTTGAGGCGGGACCCCTGTGCAAATGTTATCTTCCCGGATTAGTGTGGCAACGCGCTTAACTTCACTGCTTCTGGCTGTGTGACCTTGGATGAATCACCTAAACTCTCAGTGCCCTGGTTTTGCCAACAGTAAAATGAGGATGATAATCATGTTGATGATAATGATGAAAATAATAAAAGCTATTATTTGCTGAAAACCAAATAGGCATCAGGAACTAGTCTACACAATTTATTTATACTAATTGATTTCATCTTTAAAACAATCCCATTTTGCAGAATGGCAACTGAGGCACAGAGAGGTAACCTGAGGAAACCAAGGCACAGAGAGATAAAGTAACATGGTCCTGGTTATCTAGCTAATGATGGGGGGAGCCAGTTTCAGATCTGGGTTGTCTGGCTCCAGACTCAACCACTCAGTAATACATCCACCTCATGCAGTTGTTGGAGTCTTCTGGCAAATGGAGTTGCCTAGTCCTTGTCAGCTTCAGTTGCGATGGGGATGAAGGGGTTAATGGTGACTGACTGTAGAGGTGGATTCAGGTTTGGCTGTAGGAGGCTGGATGTGGAGGGAGAACCAAGTGGAGGGCTGTGAACGCCAGCCTGCATCGTTTCCTATCCATTTCCTAGCATCCAAGATGGTGGTTTAGTGGGATTCTGGCTTGATAATAGACATTTATAATTAGTATTCTAGTCAATGGGGGAAACCCTCACCAATAAGGAATTCTCTCAAGTAATTAGTAGAGTAATAAAGAGCTTAAACCTCTTTGGCCTTGAGGTACACCATTCAGAGCTTCGTCTAGTTGTATTGTGGGAGCAACAGCCCCCAGCTCTCACTGGCCCACAGTAATGAAGTGTGTTTCCTCTGTACGTTACCTGTCAGTAGTGGGCTGGCTGTCACTCTGCTCCATACCCTCTTCACTCTGGGATTCAGGCTGAAGGATCAGCCCTCCTCTGGGGTGTGCCGTTCTTGTGGCTGGGGGAAGGTGCAGTGTGAGGCTCAGGAGACGGCTCTCCAGCCTTCTGCTGAGAACTGGCACGTGCTGCTTCTGCTCACAACCCATTGGCCAGAGCAGGTCATGTGGCCATGCCTAGTGTCCGTGAGGTGGGAAGTATAAGCCTCCCATAGTAAGGGGCCCAGAGGGAGGGGCAGTAAACATTCTGAACAAACAATTACACTGTCTGTTCTCTTGCTCACAGATGTTCACTTCCCTCCCTCCTGCACACAAGATTTCTCCCCAGGGGAGATAACCCAAAAGCCCCATCCAGTCAGAGCATCAGGATTCAAGTCCTGGATGGTGTGATATTTTGGACATCAGGTCTGGATATTTCTCCTCTGGATATGGAGATCTATGAAAAAAGACAGGCTGCCTGAATCCATATATCCCACATACAGTGGAACAATGGGGCTGGATAATCACAATAAACACCCCTGTTCAGAAAGGGGAAAATGGGAGGAGCCCAGTAGTCCCTGGTCTGTAACAGTTATGAAATTCCACTGGGCAGAGCATGCATATGGCTGATTCACTTTGTTGTGCAACAGAAACTAACACAGAATTGTGAAGCAGTTATACTCCAATAAATATCTCTTAAAAAAAAAATTCCACTGGGCAGACTTGGTGAAGACCTTGGCCTTGGGAGTGGGGAAGTCTTTCGGTTAGATGCGGTGGTTCTGCTCCCTGGGTACAGCTCCCCAGTCCAGTGTTCTCCTTGGCTCTTAGCTCTGCCCTCCAGAAGTTCCTTCCTTTTGCAGTATCCCCCTCGGTCACATATGAAGATGATGTTGGAGAATAAACTCTTTGAGGGCTAAGCAGCTTTTTCATTCTGCCTGAGTAGGTTGATGGCCCATGGATTGTTTCAAGTCATGAACATTCAGTGTGACTCTCAAAAACTCGACCAGCTTTTTGTGTACCTCCTTCCATTAGCTCCCTGTGTCAATAGCTGTTCCCACAGTTCTTGTTGAAATATGCCCCTCTCTTTAGACTTAATTGTGGAGCTTTTGGGGTTTCCTTGGGAAAACCATACTTTTAGTCACTCTGAACAGATTGGTCCCACTGAAAGGATTTACTGGGAGCCAGCTGAAATTAATAAGAGGTTTAAACAAAAGGTTTGACAACCACACCCATGATTTGGTCCTTGCCATTAGGCTGAATTTTAATCATCCTTTGTCATGCAAAAGCCATATTTATTTTGTCTTTGACCAGCTGGAAATGAGAATTGGTTAAATCTCCAACCCTGCAAGTCCTGGAATTTCTGGACACTTTCTTTGGGCTTCCATTTTTATTTTGCAAATCAGCAAACTCTTGAGCTCATATTTTTTCTTCCTGTAATACTGTCAAATGACAGTGCCAATGACAACCAACTCATACTACTGATATTATGTTTCCCTCCTCTTTTTTTTTTTCTTTTCTTTTCTTTTTTTTTGTGGTACACGGGCCTCTCACTGCTGTGGCCTCTCCCGTTGCGGAGCACAGGCTCCGGACGCGCAGGCTCAGCGGCCATGGCTCATGGGCCCAGCCGCTCCGCGGCATGTGGGATCTTCCCGGACCGGGGCACGGACCCGCGTCCCCTGCACTGGCAGGTGGCCTCTCAACCACTGCGCCACCAGGGAAGCCCTATGTTTCCCTCCTCTTTTCATAGCATCACAAGCTCATGCTTGCATTGCTCGTCTTTCAAGTTACTGCAGCAACAGCTTTACCCCACAGTTCACCACCAAACTACATGGGTTGCCATCTTGCCAATAAGTTTCTTCACTGCCTGGCCCTGAAGACAGTGTCACGTATTTTAGGCTTTTTGTCATGGCAGAACCCTACTTGGAGTACCAGCTTTTTTAATGAGTCAGTTCAGGCTAGTTATGCTGTGATAACAACAGCAAACCCTGAGAGACTTACACCAGCAATGGTTTATTTCTTGTCCACATTACACACAAGCTGTGGTTTTGCCCCACATCTTCACTCTGGGATCATGTGCTGTTCTCAAAGCAGAGGAAAAAGAAGCAATTGCAGAACCTCCACTGACTCTGAAGGCTTTTGCTCATTAAGAAGCTCATGTCACTTCCTTCACATTCCGTCTGTGAAAGCACATTATTTGGCCACACCTGAGTCAGTGGGGTAGGAAGATCTATTTTGTAGGGAGGGCCAATGAATATTTTGAACAAATAGTATAATCTATCACAAGAGGTTACTAAAGTAGTGAGTTTTCCACATTTGATTATTCTGGACTGCCTTTAACTTAATATAAAATTGTTACTTTGGCTTATTCTATGGAAACCTTAGCGTCCAAATGGGATTTGACTTTTAAACGTTTTGGGGGGAAAGTAACAGTACTACCTTCACTTATCTGCTTTACAGTTCATAGTTGATGGATTATTGTACAGTGTAAGTCCAATGAGAGTGTTGCTGTTATAGTGACAGGATAGTTCTGGTTGGGACCCACAGAATGGTTGTACCTTGTGGGGACCTGAGATCCAGGGTCTCACTCTCAACTTTGCACATTCAGGAACTGAAAAATGATTAGGCTTTGGGGGAGAGGATTTATGTTAATCAAACTCACAGAAGTCTTAACTGATTCACTATAAGGCCACTTGATATACTTTCAGTGAACTGTGTGCTGGCAGGCTGTTTTGGGGATAAGTTATTCTAAGCCCCAAATGATTTTATTTGGCCTTAGCAACAGTTGTCATTGAAATCCTAGGTCACAAGTTTCAAAAATACTTAATTAGAAAACTACTGATACCATTGCATTTCAGAATGCAGAGCATGAGTTTATTACTTCTAATTGATTCTATTTAAATGTCACTAAATTGAGAGTGAAACCTTTTGAAAACTGAGGAAATGGATTGTATTTCTCTCTCCCATATAAGCAGAGTGTCTCTGTAGGCCTGATTCTCCTGAGACCCCGATTACATTTCTGAGCAGCTTGATGTTGACATATGTGGGCACTGGGTGGGATGCCAAGTAGTAAGGATGACACAATCCCTGGAGCAGCTTAAAATATTTTTGAGATGATAAAACCCAGAACGGGGGCATTGCGATAGCTAGGAAGTCTCGGAATCCCTTCCTGTACATCCTGAGGTTCTACTCAGACACCAGTCCACTCTCCTCCCCAGGGCCGTGAGTGTGCTCCCCGAGGGTGCAAGAGTGTCTTCTGTGTTTCAGGACCTGATGACATTTGAGGATGTGGCTGTGGAATTCACCCGGTGGGAGTGGGGGCAGCTGGACCCTACTCAGAAGGACGTGTACCGGGAAGTGATGCTGGAGAATTTCAAGAACCTGGCCTCCCTGGGTGAGCTCAGCTCCTCCAAAGCCCAAAGCCTGCCCATCATGCCATCTTGCTGTTTAAAAGCTAGGGGTGTCTGGGCCTGTTGGCTGATTTTTGCCCTGGGATTCTGGAATTAGACATTTACATTCTCTTTGGGGCCCAGAGATACAGTATTTCTACTCCTTGCTCCTAGGAAAAGTCCCACTCCATCTGAACTCAGAGTAAGAAGTTTCATGACTGCTCCTGATACTTCACAGTGCTTATTCTTTGGAGGCTGTCTACAAGCCTTGACCTCTGGCATACACAGTCCTGATCCTTCTCCTTTCCCACCAGGGTTTCCAATGCCCAAACCGTATGTGATCTGCCGCTTGGAGGACGGGGAAGAGCCCTGTCTGTTGGAGAGAGAAATCTCGACAGGTGCCCCCGCAGGTGAGTGAGTTGGACCAAAGCAGATAATAAGGCCCAACTGAGAGTGGGAGTTTCCCCTGAGCCCTTGGTCAGGGGGCTTTTCTTTGAAAAGGTGAGGTCACTCGCCAGGAACCCTCAACACCAGTATTTTGAATACCTGTAGGCTTTTGTAATGTTTTCTGGTGGGAAACGAAGAGATGTTCCTTTTCTTCTCTAGTGTTTATATTTCCCTTGTTACCTAGGTCTGCCCACCCTTCAGGGTTCTTGGGGCTGTGCATCATCGCTAGATGTCACACGGTCAGTATTAGATGGAATCTAAGGATCAACAGATGTAAGTGCCCAGCAATCCTATATCAGCAGGGCTAAGAGAGTTAGCAAGGGACCAGACTGAACAGTTAAGTAGCCCAGAAATTAAAGGGTTACTGGCAAGGACATCCTGATGGATAAAGTCAGGAAGATCAAGGTGAGGACACTTTACGGCTTGGTTAAGCTAAGCTGCAACACAGGTAATTCCAGGAACAAAGATGACTCCTTACTAGCTGTTGATGGAATCTCTTTGAAACTGTTTATTCCTAGGTGATCTGAGAGTACCCTGTAGGCTCCACCCCTTAGGGTAGAATTCTGGACACAAAGCTCTCCTGACTCCCATGTGTAGCCTAAGCATACTGGAGGTGACAGTCTGTGTCAGTGTCCGTCTCTGAGGCAGAATCAGCCTCAGGCCAGAGCTAACGCTCCTGAAAGCAGGGCTCAAATCCTGACAGCACAGGCTGGGCCACGTCATGGGAACCTAAAAGAGAGGAGAGAGAGGGAGGATGCTGATCTCCTCTATTTAGTACTCTCTTGATCTTGTTTCCTTCCAGAATGAGGGCAAGGGTCTGACATCTGGATCTAGTCTCATCATCAATATCTGTCTGTTTACAATGTTCTGCAAACATGGCTGTGTTTCAGACTCTCTCGGGGAGCCTGATAAACATGCATATCCCCAGGAGCCACACAAGACCTACTGGCTCAGAATCTGGCCTCTGGGAGCCCTGGTTAGGCATTGCCAGTCATTTTACTCTTCAGAAGGGTCACTATTATTGTATTAGCTTTCTGTTGTTGCTGAAACAAACTGTCACAAACTTAGCGGCTTTAAGCAACATGTTTATTATCTCACAGTTCATAGGTCAGAATCAAGCATGGGTCTCACAGTGTTACAACCAAGGTATCAGCAGGGCCAAGTTCCTTTCTGGAGTGTCTAGGGAAGAATCTGTTTCCTGTCCCTTTGGGTTGTTGGCAGTACCAATTCCTTGTAGTTGTAAAACTGAGCTCCTCATTGTCTTACTGGCTGTAAGCTGAGGGGCGTTCCTAGCTTCTAGAGACTGCTACATTCCTTGGCCCCTGGGGCCCTTCCTCCACCTTCAAAGCCAGAAATGGTGGACTGAGTCCTTCTCACACCACATCTCTCTGACTCAGCCAGGAAATGTTCTCTGATTTTGAGAACTCTTGTGATTAGATTGGGCCCACCTGAATGATTCAGGATAATCTTCCTATCTCAAGGTCTGTGCCCTTAATCACATCTGCAAAGTCCCTTTTGCCATGTAAAGTAACATATTTATATGTTCCTGGGATTAGAGCATGGAAATCTTTGGTGGGTAATTATTCTGCCCACCACAATTACATACAGTAATATAATACATGGTATATGTATATTATATAATACATAATAATGTGTGGCGTGGACTGAGGTGTTGAGGGAAGATTTTGCGGAGGGCATCTTCCTAACCCTCCTCTCATCTTTACAATCTTTGGACTTATCTTGTGTCCTGCAGTCCAAACACTGTTCTCTCAGGTTTTCCTAATCTCCAGTCACCTGCTTATCTTATTCTTGACACCTCCAAAACTTTCTTCAGACATACACCATTCTTGGAAGAAACTGTACACCTCTTTTAGATATTATTTTATTTATTAAAAATTTTTTTAAAATTTTATTTTCGGCTGCATTGGGTCTTTGTTGCTGTGTGCGGGCTTTCTCTAGTTGTGGCGAGTGGGGGCTACTCTTTGTTGCGGTGTGCAGGCCTCTCTTGTTGCGGAGCATGGGCTCTAGGTGTGTGGGCTTCAGTAGTTGTAGCACGTGGGCTCAGTAGTTGTGGCTCGCGGGCTCTAGAGCGCAGGCTCAGTACTTGTGGCGCATGGGCTTAGTTGCTCCATGGCATGTGGGATCTTCCCGGACCAGGGATCGAACCTGTGTCCCCTGCATTGGCAGGTGGATTCTTAACCACTGTGCCACCAGGGAAGTCCCGAGATATTATTTTAAAGGTTAATTATCTTACGTCTATTATAGGACTTTACTTCCTCTTGGCACATGGAACAGGTAATAATAGACTGTCTTTCTTTTTTTTCCCCAGACTGGGAGAGAAGGCATCAAGCCAAGGAATCAATGCTAAGTCAGGGAATTTCCAAAGAAGAATTATTCCGGATAGCATCAGTGGAAAAACACATTAGAGATGAACTCTGGTCCTCCAAACTGAAAGCAACTTGTGGTTGTGATGACCAGTTAGAGATGCATCCAAAAAAGCAGGAGAGACATCTGAAAGAAATGTCATTCACTCACAAATCTACTACCACCCTTAGGAGAGATCATGAGTGGAGTGAATTTGGGACAAGTTTAGGTTTAAGATCAGTCCCTGTTAACCAACACAGTGTTCTCATGGGAGAAGGATACTATAAATGTGATACAGATTTCAGAGAGACTTCAGGGAGAAATAACTCTCAGAGAACCCATCCAGGGAAGAAATCTTGTAAATGCAATGAATGTGGGAAGTTGTTCCATTTCCAGTCAGAACTTAGGCGCCATCAGAGATGTCACACTGGAGAAAAGCCCTATGAGTACAGTGAATGTGGAAGAGCCTTTGGTCATATTTCATCCCTTATTAAACATCAGAGAACTCATACTGGAGAAAAGCCCTATGAATGCAGCGAATGTGGGAGAGCCTTTAGCCAGAGTTCATCTCTTGTTCTACATTATAGATTTCATACTGGAGAGAAACCCTACAAATGTAATGAATGTGGAAGGGCCTTTGGTCATACTTCATCCCTTATTAAACATCAGAGAACTCACACTGGAGAAAAGCCCTATGAATGCGGAGAATGTGGGAGAACCTTCAGCCAGAGTTCCTCTCTCATTGTACATTACAGATTTCATACAGGAGAGAAACCCTACAAATGTAATAGATGTGGGAGAGCCTTCAGCCAGAGTTCCTCTCTCACTCAGCATTATAGATTTCACACTGGAGAGAAACCCTACAAATGTAATGAATGTGGAAGAGCCTTTGCTCACACTGCATCCCTTATTAAACATCAGAAAAGTCATGCTGGGAAAAAAACCCTATGAATTCAGACAATGTGGGAATGCTTTCATCTGGAGTACACACACCACTAAACCTCAGATAATTATATATATATATATATATATATAATATGAGTGTAATGTATGTGGGAAGGCTTCTGGTCGGAGGACCTGTCTCGTTAAACATCAGACAGGACATACTAAACTGAAGCTCTGTTAATATCAAGAGGGGGAGTGGGCTTTCGTCACAACTCCTCCCTTATCAAACACCAGAGAATTCAAACTAGTAAGAAACTATGTGAACGTAATGGATTTGGAAAGGCTTTAGTTAGTGGACACACATTATTCAACATCAGACAATTTATACTGAGGAGAAGCCTTATCTGTGTAATGAGTATAGCACAGCCTTCAGTCACATATTATTCCATAAAAACCCCAGGTAACCATACTGGAGAGAAACTCCTCAAGTACGGTAAAAGCTGTCAGTAATACTTCTCTTCTTGCCTTACTAAGCATCAGGAATACATACTAAAGAGAATCGCTGAGAAAGCAGTAAATGTGGGAAGGCCTTCAATCACAGCACATCCCTTATTAAGCATCAGAGAATTCGTTCTTGAGAAAAACCCTGTGGACATGGTGAACGTGGGAGAGCCTTCAGCCAAACCTCCTACCCTTATAAACATCAGCAAGCTCACCCCACTGGTTAGAAACCCTGGGGATGTAATGCATGTGGGAAAGGCTTTGGTGGATGTTCTGCCCTTTTTGCACATCAGAGAATTTGTACTAGAGTGACTCTCTGGATTTTGTGAAACTGGGAAAGCCCACTAGCCAGAAGCCAGAACTACACATATTGTATAGTTCCCTTTATATGAACTCCACTAGTAATAATGTGTGTCCTCTAACTAAAGCCTTTCCAAATCCAAAACCCTCAGCATACATTAAGGCTTCACCCAAAAGGGAAACCCTGGGAGCTTAATGAATGTGAGGAAAGTTGATTCATAAAGCTAGAGCTGAAAGGAAGCTAAGAGACCACCTAGTCTGGTGATTTCCTACCTGCTGGGGGTTGTTTTTATAACCACTTGTGTTGTCTCCCCATCCTGTTACTGATGGGAGAGGGGGTGCTGTGTGGGTGAAGAGTGAAGGCTGAGGAAGGTGGAGGCACCAGTGACCTAGCCCAGCCATATTTTACAGCTAAGGAATCTGAGGTTCGGAGAGTGCCACGCCCTGGTCTATACACCTAACTGCTGGACTTCTTTCCTCCTGGTTCACGGCTATAGTTTGGGGATTGAGAGACTGAAGGCCTTCCCTGCACAAAAGCTCCATGCACTTGTTTCTCTGTAATGTGACTTTTATGAGGCAGTAGAGTACTCTTATTAAAGTTTTTGTGAGCAAAAAGCAATTTTAATAGATCTTGACGCTACTCGATTTGGGATTTTTGAAATAAATAAATTTTAAACATCAATTAAAATATGGGTATTATTAAAATCAAAACCTCAAAAACATTATCCTAAGTGAGAGTAGCCAGATGCCAGGGACCACATAGTGTATGGTTCCCTTTATATGAAATGGCCAGAAAAGGCAAATCTTCAGAGACAAAGTAGATCAGTGGTTGCCTGGGGCTGGGAGTGGCAACTGGGAGTGACTGCCGATATTTCAAGGAATCTCACTGGGGTGGTGGGGCTCTCCTAAAACTGGATTATGGTGATGGCTGAACAACTTGGTAAATTACTAAAACTCACTGAAATGTGCAAATAAAATGTAAATTTTATGGTATGTAAATTATACCTCAACTGTTTTTCAAAAATCAAATATACAGACATACCAACTTGCTAAACCAATTTTCCTATCTCGTCTGTTACTTCAAGCCATCTGTGTGTCTTTGCTATCACTTTCTATTTTCTGTAATGGTTATTCCTAGGCTTACTGGGTCTCAAGTTCATGGCATGTTGTCTCTGCAACCTATGTGGAGGAGTGAAGACCAAGAGCTGTCATAGGCCAGAGGAGTCTTGACTAAAGGAATTAGCTTGCACTAAGGACAGTCGTTCAAACATTTAAAGTCCAGATGAGGCAGCTGAGCCCAGAATTCAGGGAACCAGCTCAAAGTGGGGCCATGCAGACAAGCAGGATCTAGGGGTACAAGAGGTTGGCAGAGGGGAGTAGGCAGGTAGAAGGCACAGGAGGCATCTGGACAGCTAAGATCATGATGCCAGCCTAGGAGCCTGAAAGTCATGGGAAATTCTTCCCAGAGATTCAAAGTTCACAGCAGAAATAGCACATATTTTACATTAGTAGCAGCTTAGTTTGCTCTGTCACACATCTTTTCCCTCCAGTGCCCTTCTCTAGCCCCTGCCCAGGTCACTTTATGTACCTGGATACCTGCAACAACTTTGTAGCTGGTCTTTGCCTAACATTTGTCCCTTCCTCTTGTATCTCGGCCACGTTAACCATTCTCACCAGTGTGCACCCATTCGCACCCCTGAAAGCCTTTGTACTGCCTACAGGATAAATGCTCGCCTCTCAGTTGAGCATTTACTGCCCTCTTCAGTCTGCCCTAATCTCCTGCTGCTCCTGACAAGAACCTCTATTTCAGAAAAACTAGCTTGCCTGCCATACTTAAGACATGCCTCTGCACTTCCCAGCCTGGGCCGTTCTGCTCAAGCCGTTCCACCAGCCTGGAATGCCCCCGCCACTGTCTAAAGCCTAATAATCAGTCAGAACCCTGTTCAAAGGTCCACTCCTTGGGGAATAATTCTCTTGAACACTGATGAGAAGTCAGGTCTTATTCATTTGCAATTGTAAAAGCATTTGTTGTATCCGTAAGTATTTAAAAATGAACAATATATAGATGGGGGTAGTTCTTAGCACTATCTTGATCTATTTAAGTCACGGGTTGTTTATCATCTTGCCACTCTCTTGTCTCCTGAAGCAGATTATCAGCTGCTTCAGGTCATTTCTCATACTTCCTCTCAGAAATGAGCACCCAGTAGGTCCTCACTAACCACGTATTAATTTGAAAAACAACTTGTATTGCCCAAGTTTTCTCAGTGCCCTGACTGCACAGTTTCTACTAGATGAAAATCTTTCCTTCTAGAACACTACCAATCAAAGATTTTCTTAGAAAAATACTACATTGCTCCTGTAATTATTTTTCAGTTCCAAATATAGATTAGCATTGTTCCATCTTTTGGGGTTGTTGTATGCGTATATGAAAACTCACTGCTATTTTATTTTGTAGCACTTCTCATTCCAGCTACCCAGAGGTGGGCCAAACTTCACAGGTTAAGGAAACAGTCACCCACAAGACTGCTCTCACTTCACACACCAGCCATGAATTGGGGGTGGGTCCCTAGGTCACCCTTCTGACTATCTGGCTACAAATTTGGGAGTTCCCACTACTCTTTCAGACTTGGTAATTCTATATAACTACTCTCAGAACTCAAAAAAGTGCTGTATTTATTATGATAATTTTATTATAGCAAAAGGATACAAATCAAAACCAGCCTAAGGAAGAGACACAGAGGGTAAGGTTTGGGAACAGCACAAATGTGAGGCTTCCCCAGGAACACATTACCCTTCTGGCATATTGATGTGTAACAACAATACATAGAGTGCTTCCAGGCCAGGAAACTCACCTGAGCTTTGTTGCCCAGAATTTTATTGGGGTTTCATTACGTTGGCGTGATCAATTGACCACACAGTTGAATTCCATCTCCAGTGCCCTCCACCCCGAGGTTGGGCTGATACCATGTGGCTCAAAGCCCCAACCCTCTAATCACTTGGTTGATCTGTCAGGCATGGCCAGTCCCCATCTTGAGTCATCTCATTTGAGTGAACTAGGGGCCAACCACGAGTCACTTCATTAGCATAAACTATCAGATATGGTCCCTGGGGGGTCACTATGAATAACAAAGATATCCTATCACTCAGGAAGTTCCAAGGATTTAGAGGTTACCTCCTAACACACACTCAAATCAATGTAAAAATGCTTCTTCAATTATTTTTCAAATAAGTCATAAACATAAAGACTGTACTTTAAACATTCCTCATCAAATAATTGCAATATACCACTTCTGCTTGCAGACCACTGGCAAGAACTTGAACATAGGACTATGGCTGATGGCAAGGGAGGCTGGAAATGGAAGTGTTTGTCCTGGGCAGCAATGGGGCCAATGAAAATTGGGGGATTCTATTACTAAGGAAGAAGAGGAGGATGGATATTGACAAATGACCAGGAATCTGTGCCTGAAGACCCCAATACTTCAAAGCCATTTGGGAATGAGATCATATCCATGATCCTCTCTGGGTCTCAGTCTTCTCCTCTGTAAGATGAAGGGCTTTGCACTTGTGGAAATAAATGAAGACTACCCAAATGAGAAGAAACAGGCTGTTTATTCAGAGCTTGCCATAGCAAAGGCTCAGCCACTATCACCTGCACCTGGCAGAGACCCAAAGGCGTGAAGGGATTAAGAAAGCTTTACGATGAGAAGAAAAAAAATGAAAGCTTCAGGTATGCCCTGACTGGAAGTTGTCGGCATGGGAAAACTGGAGGGGGGCTAACTCGGAGCAGGATATCTTATGTGATTGGTTTGGGCAGCATATTTGGTTTTCTATGTTTGGTTCTAAGTTGGAAGTGAGGGCAAAGAATAGGGGGGAAGTAGCAGTCATCTGGCTGTTCTGAGCTGATTGCTGCAGAGGCTGTGGTCTGGCATCCAGGCTGGTTGCTGCAAAGGTGTGGGACAGAGTTCTATTGTCAAATAAGGTGTATCCATTGTCCATTGGTATATTTAGTCCCTCAGTTCTCCCTTTTGGTCACTTTCTGGCTTGAGAGAGGCTGACCAATTCAGAGATGCTGGAGAGCCAGACCTTTACGGAGGATTGTTTGGTTGTCTCCATAGTAAACTTATCATGAGATCTTTTTGATCTTTTTGTTGTTGTATCATCATGGCAATCAGATCTGATGAGAGAGAAGCTGTGCAGAAGCATTGAGCCAAGTAGTGTTTTCTTTAAGGTGATGTACTGCCTGTTCTACCATGCCTGTTTCATTGAGCCAAGTATAGCAATGGCATAGATGCCCCCATGATTAGTCAGTAAGAAGTTTAGTGCAAAGCAATCGCCCATAACTACTTGAGCCAGTGAGCTGAGACAAAACTACAGATCTTCAATCTAGGGAAGAGGTGGTGTCATAACTTCTGGCAGAGTTAGTGAGTCATAGGTCTCTTATAGTCTTTTTTGTCTCCCACCATTGGAAATACTGCTCTGATTGCTCACATAAACAATGGGTCAGCAATTCCCCAAGGCAGAGTGCATGAATAATTAAGGGTGGCCACATTTTGGAGCTCTTGCCTGGGTTGGAATTTCCAGCACTGGTGATTTATAAAGTTAGGATTTCTATATACAGTTTTGGGATGCTATTCCTAAAGCGCATGAAGTTTTAGTCTGAGGAAAACGAGACCTGTTGACCTGGTTACAAAGGAAGTAGAATCCAGTAAGGGCACATAGAGATCCAGGAAAAAAGTCGTTCATGACATGAGATTGGAACCAAAGCCTCACATTAGCTCTGCTATATATTTGGATCCCTTTACTGTCTTCCTGCTGATAAGTAACTGGCCTACTATCCTAATGAAGGTTGTTGAATTCAAATTCAGAATTACCTGGATTCTGATAAAAATTGGCTCTTTTTCTGGGAGAGTGGGACACTGGCAAAGTCACAGGTTGATTTGTTTAAGGTCATTTGTCCCTGTAGGTGCTAATGGAAAAACCACTGGCTTTAATTCTCTCTAGTCTCATTTGGTGAGACCAGAACCGTTCATATATATTTATCATGATGGTCTGCCAATGGATGGCATATCCAGCAGTTGGTGAGACTTAGAGTAGTGGCTACTATTTAGGATAATCTAAGAATGGCATTAGAATGAGTACGCTCTGGGGACTTCCCTGGTGGTCCAGTGGTTAAGACTTTGCCTTCCAGTGCAGGGGGTGCGGGTTCAATCCCTGGTTGGGAAGCTAAGATCCCACATGCCAAAAAACCAAAACATAAAACAGAAGCAATATTGTAACAAATTCAATGAAAGACTTAAAAAAAAAGAATGAGTACGCTGTGACCTAACAGTTATAATGAAGAGGGAAGAAAAGAGAAAACGGGTCATTACGGGTGGATGACAACCAGGAATCAACAGAAATGAGAAGAATAACTATAAGCAAGCAGATGAAAAACAAAACAAGACTTTTTTTGAAGTATAGTTGATACAGTATTGCGTTAGACAAAACAGGGCTTTGACACAGGTCTTGGTCTGACATCTTGGGCAGAAGCTATCTGTCATCTGAAGTCATCTGTTTATTCCAAAGGTCTTTGGTCAGCTGTATACTTCTGAAGACCAGCTGCTTGTAGAGCATCTGGGAGAATCCTCAGTTTGAAGTCCTCTACTGGAATAGGCTTCCAGTTGTGTCATTTCGGAAATTCTTCTTTAGTTGTAAAGTATGTATTGAAGAATTGACCCCCTGGAGTTTCACTGCTGTATTTGTTAACAGTACCCAAGAAGGTTCAAGAACAATTTTCCTCTGATGTCTCAGACAAAAATCTCATGGTTGAAGATCACAAAGAGGCTATTTAGGAAGATGCTGTGGGAAGATGTCCTTAACCTGCTGATGATAGGACTGGGTAGAGTACATGAATCCCTTGTAATATTTTGCCATGTCTGCATGCAGCAGGGTAGAGTCTAGTATTGGAAGTGGAATCTCTAAATAAATGGGTTCAGTTCTTAGATAACTGGTGTATCCCCAAGGGAGTGAACCATATGGCCATAAGGGCTTCTGGGAGTACCCTTGGCCAGGGAGCTAAACGGTTTCTGAAATTTTTGCTAATTTTAAGTTAAGGATGTCATTGATTCCTGTAAAGTGTGTGCTTTGACCACCTGATATAAAAAATGGGATGTGATAGGTTGGATACACAAAATCAAGCAGCTTTTAGTAAGGACTATAGCTTTTCATAGCAACTAAATGCTTCAGTCCATCATAAAAATAGACATATTAAAAACTAAAACACATTCCCATTTCATGAAGGGTAGGAGCTGGATAAAATCCATCTGAAGGTGTCCAAGGATCTTGGAGGCTTTGGTTCCAGGCCATGTCCCACCTTTAGTGTTGTCAAGATTATGATTATAGGTGACACGTGACCTAAAAATAACCTGTTAAAAAGTTTTCTTTTTAAAGTTTATTTACCAATGTTAATTTAAGATTGTAACCAATTTGTATCATGATGTGTAGTTTCATGGAAAAATTTAGCTATCATCTGAAATCATCTGGCACACCAAGTGGCCATCTTGGGAGCACCAGTGATGACCTGAGTGAAGGTTACATTTTTAAACATTCTTCTTTTTCAGAATCAGGGGCTAAACATTAATATTCTATAGTGGCCTCTCTGAATTCCTCCAGAGATTTATCCTTTGAGGGTTTAGTTAGGAACCTCACCTTGGTTAAGCTGCTTGTCTGGCCTAATGATCCTGCTAGGGCATTTCCTTTCACTTCCATATTATCTCTTTTGTATAAGCCTCAGCCCTTATAATAGCCACCTCTCTAGGAAACAGGAGTGAATCCATAAGTTCTTGTTGTCCATTGTTGATGGGGATTTTAGGAGAGGTTAGGAAACCTTCTTTGTTTCAAAGTGTCTCAACGTCATGTTCTGATCTCAAGCGTATCTCCTATCTGTGTATATGCTTACCCTCTGGTCTTTGGCCAGTCGACTAACTGTATATAGTAAGTGCAATAAGTTCTGCCATCTGGGCTGATTGTAACTCAGGTAGAGGACTACATTCTAAAGAGAACTTAAATTAGTGACACCATATCCTTCTTGATAACCTTTGGTTTCACATTTGAGATATGCTTCATCAACAAAAAAGATTAGTTCAGAATGCTTAATTGGAGTCTAGTAAATCCGAGCAAGGCACAGAAAGTTTCCTAACTAAGGTAAGACAATCACGAGGTTCTCCTTCTGTTAGGGGCAGGAGTATGGCAGGGTTCAGGATGCTGCAGTCGTGAACAGAAATGTGAGAGGGAGAGAGTAACAGAATATAACATAGGAAGATGTTAATTAGCAGGCTGACAGTGTAAACTCTCTCTTTTCACAGATGACATGATCTGATATGTAGAAAATCCTAAGAAATACACTAAGAACCTATTGGAATAAATGAATTCAGCAAAGTTTCTGGATATAATCAGATCAATATACAAAAATCAAAAATATTTCCATACATGATCCATAAAAGAAAAAAACTGATAAACTGGACTTCATCAAAACTGAAACCTTTTGCTTGGTGAAAGACCCTATTAACAGGATGAAAAGACAGGCTACAGGCTGGGAGAAAATATTTGCAGACAACTTATTTCAAAATGTACTCCCATCTGGAATATACAAAGAACTCTCAAAACTCAATAGTAAAAGAAACCAAACAATCCAACTAGAGAGTGAGCAAACATTTCACCAAAGAGGACATACAGATGGCAAACAAGCACGTGAAAAAACATTCAAACATCATTACCTATTAGGGAAATGTAAATTAAAACCATGATGATTATCACTACACAGCTATTAGAACAGCTTAAAAAAGTGTTTTTTAAGTGACAATTCTAAAAGCTAGTGAGGACCAGAGGAACTAGATCTCTCACACATTGCTGGTGGAAATATAAAATGGTATGGCCACTATGAAAAAGAGTTTGGCCATTCTTAAAAAACAAAACATACCTTTACCATGCAATCTCACTGCTTGGCATTCATTCCAGAGAAATGAAAGCTTATGCCCATACAAAAACATGTACATGATGGTTATATACCTCTAAGTATTGAAAGCAGGGACCTGAAAATCTATTTGCACCCCATGTTCACAGCAGTCTTATTCACAATAGCAAAAAGGTAGAAGCAACCCAACTGTCCATTGGCAGATGGATAGATAAACAAAATACAGTATATACATACAATGGAATATTATTCAGCCTTTAAAAAGGAAGGAAATTCTGACACATGCTACACAAGGATGAACCTTGAGGACATTATGTTAAGTGAAATAAGCCAATCACAAAAGGACAAACACTGTATGATTCTACTTATAGGAGATAGTTAATCAAATTCATAGAGACAGAAAATAGAATGGTGGTTGCCAGGGACTGGAGAGAGAAAGGAATGGGGAGTTTCTGTTTTGCAAGATGAAAAGAGTTCTGGAGATGGATGGTAGTGATGGTTGCACAACAATGTGAATGGACTCAATGCTCTGAACTGCACACTTAAAAATTGTTAAGATGGTAAATTTTATGTTACATGTATTTTAGCACAATTTGAAATTTTTTAAATGTCAAAAAATGCACATGAATATTCACAGCAGCTTTGTTTGGAACAGCCAAAAATTGGAGAAAAACTACATATCCTACAATGATGAATGGTGGAACAAAAGGAAGAAACTATTGATGCATTCAACAACTTGGATGGACATCAACGGTATTATGCTGAGTGAAAAAAGCCACTCTCTCTAATTCCATTTATATAACATTCTCAAAATGACAGCATTTTAGATATGGAGAACATATTAGTGGTTGCCAAGGGTTAGGGATGGTTGGGGAAGACAGAAGAGGGAGAATGTGACTCTAAAGAGAAAGCACAAGGGATCTTTGTGATGATGGTTCTGTATCGTGATTGTGGTGGTTATAGAAATCTACACGTGATAAAAATTGTATAGAACTACACACCACCCCCAAGAATGCATGTAAACTGATAAAATCCAAATGAACTCTGTGCATTGTATCAATGTGTACAATGGTTTTGATACTGTATTATAGTTATACAGTTGACCCTTGAACAGCATGGGTTTGGACTGCATGAGTCCGCTTATATGCAAACTTTTTTTCCATAAATACTGCTGTACTACATGATATGCGATTGGTTAAATCCATGGATGCAACACTACGAATTCAGAGGGCCAACTATGGGACCTGATCACCCGTGGATTTTGGTATCCGTGGAAGGTCCTGGAGCCAATCTTCTGTGGATACTGAGAGATGACTGTATAAGACGTCACAACTGGGAAAAAGTGGGTGAGGGGTGCATGGGACCTATCTGTCCTATTTTTGCAGCTCCTTATAAGTCTGTAATATTAATTTCAAAATGAAAAGTTTGAAAAAACAAGCCAACCAGAACTTGACTGCTTGGCCATGGGCCAGCAAGTTCCCTTGTGACCTGAGCTGTCCATCATGAACTGGGTGCCATCTGACCCACCAAGCCATAAAGCTGGGCACACAGCAGCACGCCATCATCAAATGGAAGTGGTATATATGAAGCTGGGCTCAAGCAGATCCTGAAGGCACAAGAAATTGTACGATTTCCTCATGACCATGGCCTCTACTCTTGCGACATTATCTTCTCTCTCCAAACCCTACCTACAGCTTCACGGTAACCTCCCTCTCACCAGTTGCCTGAAGAGGAAAACTCTTGGGTTCTGCATGGTATGCAAGCATCACCTAAAAGGACACAGATGCACAACATCTCACTTTGGGAAGGCTCTGCGGGACAGCGATGAAGGGAAATCCTCTCAGTGGGCAGAACTTTGAGCAGTGCACCTCACTGTTCATTTTGCCTGATCAGAAGCACAGAGCTATACTTTTTCACGCGCTGTGGCTATGGCTTGGCTGGATGGTCAGGTGCTTGAAAGGAGTATGATTAGAAAATTCAAGGAGGTCTGACAAGGAGTCTGGGGAGAGGTGTGTCGACAGACTTCTCTAATTTGGCACAGAATGTTGAGATAATTATGTTCCATATGAATGCTTACCAAAGGGTGACCTCCACAGAGGAGGATTTTAATGAGGTGGACAGAATCACCAACCTGTGAATGTCAGTCAGCCTCCTTCCACAGAAATGGACTCGAGAACAAAGCACTAGGGATGGAGGTTACGTTTGGGCTCAGCAACATGGACTTCCACTCACCAGGGCCAATCGGGCTCCAGCCACTGCTTAGTGCCCAATATTCCAACAGCAGAGACCAACACTGAGCCCCCAATATGACACTACTTCCCGAGGATTAGCCAGCTATCTGGTTGCAGATTGATTACATCGGGCCCGTTCTATCATGGAAGGAGCAGCACATTGTTCTGACTGGAACAGACACTGGATATGGATTTGTCTTCATTGCCCGCAATGCTTCTCCCAAAACAACTATCCAGAGCTTTGCTGGAGTTGGGTATGAATAGCTTTTTTATTTTCCTATTTATTCCCCCCTCGGAGCTTCACTGAGACCCTCTCCGTGCTCGTCTGTACCTCGCACTTCTGGTTGGGAAGAGTCCGCAGCATGAGCTCCGTTCCGAGGGAGGAGGATGTCACCGGCTCGCGGTCCCGCCGCCCTGTAGATCCCGACGGTGCCGCCGGGTCCCTGGAGAGAACACCATGAGCCAGCCCTGCCCACACCTGCAGCCAGCCCAAGCCCCGCCCCTGGGTCCTAACGCGAGGTCCCCCGCGGGGGCTGTCCGAGGCTGCGCCGGACTCATCCTACTTTGTTTCCCGTCCAGACAACCCTTCACTCAGGCCTGCGCTGCGGCGCGGCCCCCTGGCCTCGGAAATTCAGTCTCGGGCCGAGGTCCGCGGCCGTTGGACGAGGAGCAGCCGCGGCAGGCGGTGGGAAGGCTGCCCGAACGGAGGCCCTCGTGGGTCTCCACCATGGCTGCGACGGTGCGCGCTGCGGGAATTCTTCCTGTGCTGTGTGGCGCGTCGGCGGGTGAGAGCCAGGACGCTGGGAGCAGGGGCTCTGAGCGGGGCGGGAGTAGGGGTTCGCCGGGGCCTGCAGACACCCGGGTGGAAAGAAGCGAGAAGCCGCGGCCCCGACCTCTCACGCCCGGCTCTTGTCCCGCTGGGACCTGCTGTGTGACCTTGCGCGCGTCCGCATCCTCTCTGGGTCCCAGGGCCCGGGTCTGTAAAGTGAGGGTGGACTGGACGCTGTCCAGAGTCTCTTCCAGTTCACCAGGCCGCTCGTGCATGCTCGGTTAAAAGGGACAGGGTAGTGGCAGGCAAGCATCGCCTTCCCCGCGGGCGTGATTCACAGGTTCATTTGGGGTTCGAGGTGGGGTTCGAGGTGGATGGCGGCCAGCGAAGCTCGAAAGGGAAATAGGCTGTCCTCCAGCTTGAGTCGGATAGGATTAGTGTCAGTTATTTTAGATTCCGGGCTGATCAGTGCCCTTTATTAAAAAGAAGGATGTTTGGAATGTCAGTAGTTTTTGCTTTTATTGTCCTCCCCCACCCCTAGTTGGTTGTTTGCAGCCCGAGGAAAGGCAATCTGCTATTCTCCAGCCTGATGTTTATCTCTAGGAACCACTTCGTAATTAATTTGACCTCTATTCTCTCTATTTTATTGTAAACCCACAATCCAGCACTCGTAATTCCGAAATCCAAAGATCTGTAAAAATCGAAAAGTTCTTTTTATGAACTCATTTTGTTGGGAAATTTGACCTGCAATCGTTTGTAAGAAAATCTGACCTGAGCATTTTTTACTTTGTTTATGTTGTCACTACCTCCTCCTTTTCCAAAGCCCCGATCAAATAGCACTTAGCACGTGTAGCTTTCTTTCATGAGCTCTTATGTGTAGCAGGGACTGTCTTAAACTCTTTATGCTTTTTTCCTTGCTTCATCTTCACAATGCCTTTGTGAGATAGATGCCTTTATTCCTATTTTACAGATGAGGGAATTAAGGCACACAGAGGTTGAGAAACTTGTTCAAGATTAGACTGGGAGGATGTCAGGGTTTTGCACCCACACCACCTGGCTCCAGAGCCTCTTTCTTTCTTTCCTTTTTTTTTTTCTTTTTTCTTTTTCTAGTGTATAAACTTTTTTTTGGTAGTGGCTTTATTGGGATGTAATTTACATACCACAGGATTCATCTTAAAAGTATACAGTTCAGTGGTTTTTAGTGTATTCACAGAGCTGTGCAACCATCACAACAGTCAATTTTAGAACATTTTCATCACCCCAAAAAGAAACCCTGTACTCTTTTAGCTAGCATCCCCCCAGACCCCCATTGCCCCCATCCCTGGGCAACCACTAATCTACTTTTTTTCTCTATAGTTTGCATGTTCTGGATATTTCATATAAATGGAATCAAGTAATCTGTGATCTTTTGTGACTGGCTTCTTTCACTTAGCATAATGTTTTCCAGATTTGTCCATGTTGTAGCATAAATCAGTACTTAATTCCTTTTTATGGCTGAATAATATTCTGTTGTGTGTATATGCCACATTTTGTTTATCTATTGAGCATTTGGGTTGTTTGTACCTTTTGGCTATTATGCCTAATGTGGCTGTAAATATTTGTGTGCAATGTTTTTGTATGTCCATATATTTTCATTTCTCATGTGTATACACCTTAGAGTGGAATTGCTAGATCAAATAGCGACTCCATGTTTCACTTTTTGAGGAACTACTAGACTGTTGTCTAAAGTAGCTACACCTTTTTACATTCCGACCAGCATGAGGATTTTTATTTCTCCACATCCTTGTCAACACTTGTCATTTTCTGTCTTTTTGACTGTAGTCATCCTAGTGGGTGTGAAGTGGTATCAATTTGTGGTTTTGATTTGCATTTCCCTGATGGCTAATGAAAGTCTTTTTTTGTGCTTCTTGTCCATTTCTATATGTTCTTTGGAGAAATGTCTATTCTAATCTATATCTATTTTTAAACTGGGCTGTCTTTTTATTAGTGAATTGTAAGAGTTCTTTATATTTTCTAGATACAAGTCCCTTTTCAGATAAATGATTTGTAAAATTGTCTCCCCCTCTGTGTGTTGTCTTTTCATTTTCTTGATAGTGTCCTTTGAAACACAAAAGTTTTAAATCTGGATAATCTCTGATTTACCTATTTTTGGTTTTTGTTGCTTGTGCTTCTAGTGTCATATCTAAGAAACCATTGCAAAATCCAAGGTCATAATTATTTACCCTTATGTTTTACTCTAAAGGTTTTATAGTGTTTGCTCCTACCTTTAGGTCTTTGATCCATTTTGAGTTAAGTTTTATGTATGGTATAAGTAGGGCTCCAACTTCATTCTTTTTGCATGTGGATGCTCAGTTGTCCCCGCATCGTTTGTTGGAAAGATTATTCTTTCTCCACTGGTTTTTCTTGGCGCCCTTTTCAAAAATTAGTGTCCAGTGAATGCTGTCAGAGCCTGTTCTGAACTTACTGTACTGTGTGAAGTGGTACACTGTACGGTTACAGCCTGGCGCTGCAGGGGCTCCTGATGAAAGAGGGGAGCAGAGTGCTGTGGGGACTGGGGAGCCTTCACCGGGGGGTGGTGTTTCAGGCAAACCAGGAGAACCTGTCAGAGACACGCTAAAGGATTCGAGAGCTGAGTGTGTTCCAGACTGACTGCGAGCCTGGTGTGGCCAGAGGGGGATGGAGAGGAGAGTGGTGGAGATGAGGCTGATGTGGAAGGTTGGGGCCAAGTCGCAGCCCTGTAGGTGATGCTGAGAGTTTTGAATTTGTTCTGCAGATAGTAGGGAGCCAAAGAATGATATATCAGGGCTGTGCGGTGACTAGACTTGTAGTTTTAGAAAGGCCTGCCTGTTACCAAAGGGAAAAGGGGAGGGGGGTAAATTAGGAGTTTGAAATAAGCAAAAAAAAAAAAAGAGAGAGAGAGAAGGGCCTGCTTGACAGCAGATGGTGGATTAGAGGGAGACTGGAGGCAGACTGGAGACCTGTTAGGAGACTGTCAACAGGAGACTGTCCTTACCATGTGGCTGAGGGATGGAGCTTGAACACAGAGGGGCAGTGAGACTGTAGGAGGGTGTGCAGCTGAGAGGGGGATTGATTTTTGAGGAGAATCTATAGGGCTTGGTAACAGGTCAGATGTGAGAGTGAAGGAGCCAATGTGATGTGATTTCATTTACTTGGGCAAGTGGTCATGGAGCCCAGAAATTACTCATTTACTTGTCTTGGTTCTTTTGTTCTATAGATAATACTATTCTTTAGGTGTTAAAAAATTCCTTTTCATGCAGAAATGGATCTTAATTTTTTTTTTTTAATTTATAGGTCATTTATGGTCCAGGCAGCTTTACCTAAACAGCTTTCCAACAGCTTCCATTTTGGCATTGAAGACTGTTCCCAGCAATGGTGAGATTTATTTATCTAACTCCCTTTTCTTATAAGAGCTAGTGTTAAGAGTAGTTTATGTAGTTTTTTTAAAATGTAAAGGAATGAAGTACATTCTTTGTAATAGAAATGGATAAGTTCTAAAGAGTACTTTTAAAATTTTTAATGATTACAGCTGTTATAATTCAAGGCTTTAAAAAATAATAGCCATGATTTATTGAGTAATGACTGTGTCAGGTTTATAGTATGTTATCTTGGTTAATCCTCACCCCAGTTTTTGTGGGGAGTTGTTATTCCCATTTTACAGATGCTGAAGTGAGTCTCTGAGAGGCTAAGTGACTTGCTTAAGGTCACACAGCCAGTAATGGCAGGACTGGGTCCTGAGCTGTCTCGGATACTGTGATGTGTTCTGGAAACACAGTGTTTGTAGAAGGGGTGGGAAGAGTGCTGACTGGTGGAATGACCGCACGGTTCTCGGCTCCTCCACTTTCTGCCTGTGCAACCATGAACTAATGACACCGCTTGGACCCTCAGTTTCCTCTTCTATAAAATGAGGATGGTAGTTCCTACTTTAAGATTGTTATCTTAAAACATTGTACTTCCGAAGAGTACTAAAAG
Source organism: Mesoplodon mirus (assembly GCF_964341445.2). Taxonomy (NCBI): domain Eukaryota; kingdom Metazoa; phylum Chordata; class Mammalia; order Artiodactyla; family Ziphiidae; genus Mesoplodon; species Mesoplodon mirus. The sequence continues at coordinate 14,421,680 of NC_138990.1, read as the reverse complement.
GTGTATATCTTAAAACCACTTCCCTTTTCTAGGCCTTCTCATCTTCCAGTGACACTTTAACTTCCATCTGGTTATATTTCTAAACGGATAGTGTATATACTTGTTCTTTTCTCTGTTAACATCGTTATGCTAATTGAAGATTTAATTAGGCACCATCCCTGCTTTTTCTGAGCATAGTTGTAAGCACAATTTTGGTCGAATCTATAGGCAGTTATGTCTATGTTCTTCACAGCTGAGCTAGGTAGTACAGTTGACCCTGTACGACCAGAACGGGTTTGAACTGCACGGGTCCAATTATATGTGGATTTTTTTCAAGAAATAAGTACTACAGTACCATGCAATTCGAGGTTGGTTGAATCCAAGGATGTGGAATCGCAGATAGCGAAGGCCAACTATATGTTATACGTGGATTTTTAACTAGCGGGGGGGTCAGTGCCCATCACCCTCACGCTGTTTAAGGGTCAACTGTATTTTCTTATTACGTTTCCTTTCTCCTACAACATTTTCTTTTTCCTAGAGTTAGTAATTGCCTTGTTTTGCTTTGTATTCTTTGTACCTGTTGCAGTATTTTCCTAAAGGCTGCAACAGATGGGTCAGAAATAGTAATAATTTTTCTAAAATCCCTGAAACACATCACTAATTAACCAATTTGGTTTAATAGAAGAGATTTAAATGAGAAGGAAGAAATTCTTCATGGTGAAAACTGTTAAAACACTGAAGTGAAACCTTCAAGGGCAGACTCTGTCTTTGAAGAAGTCCACCCAGAGGAGCTTCCTGGGCTTGCCCCTCTGTGGACTCCATGCTATTCCTGAGATGGAGACTTCATGGTCCGAAATTAATAAGCATTCAAAGGATCAGAGCAAAATTGTTAATGGATCGTTGGTGGATGGTGATCTGTAATTGAACTTCAAATGTGATTTAGCATGAGCTCCTGCCACCTGCTGGTTTAAAAAGCACAATGCAATTTGAGCAAACTCAGTTGTAGCCACAGTACATTAAAAGAGATTATTTCTGAATTCTGAAGTTGATTTCTTTCTACTTTTGACAGTTGGACCTTTGTAGGCTAACTACATGATTATTTGTGAATAGTATTTTGGTCTTTTGAAAAAGATTAAAGAATTCTAAATTTGATGGTAGTGATTTTTACACTCTTAAAGTATGTCAAGGATTGTCGTTCTAAACTACAAGAATAAATTCACGTGCACTTGATATTTTGTTGAAGGTTAAGAAGGCTACAAGAAAAACTAAAATGTGTCCAACATAATGGGATTTAGAATGATTATTGAAGATCTGAATTTATTTAAAATGAAAAGCCAGTGTTTTCTATTTACTTTGAATTGAGTAATTTACAAAGTAAGCTAATAGGTCCAGAGAGACCTCACTATGTCATCTGAGCCAGCCTCCAGAAGTTTTATTTTTTAAAGAAAGACTGTCCTCAAAATATGATGCTTAAAAGTTCAGGACTTTAGTGACTTATTTTTATTAGTAACAGTTACTTTTTTGGTGCTGGCGGTATTTCTCCATAGGTGTGGAGCATCTAACAAAGTTTTATTCCATCTACCTGCAGGCTCTTTGTCATCTCCAGGAACCAGAGACAACGGTCATTTTATCAGCTTGACCCGTGCGCTACAGACACAGTGCTGTATTTCTTCTCCCAGTAACCTGATGGGCCAACGGTATAGATTCTATAGTTTCTTCACTAAATGTACGTAGACTGGCCACAAACTTCCCATTTCATGAAACAGGAAAATGAAAGGTGCTTTTGTATCTTAATTTTTCTTCTTTTTCTTTTTCCTCCTTAAATGAATTAACACTTCAGAGATTAATATATGAGGTACAGGCATACCTCATTTTACTGCACTTCACTTTATTGTGCTTTGTGGATATTGCGTTTTTTACATATTTGAGGTTTGTGGCAACCCTGTGTTGAACAAATCTATCTGCACCATTTTTTCCAACAGCATTTGTGTGTTGTCTCTGTGTCATATTTTGGTAATTCTTGCAATATCTCAAACTTTTTAGTTACTATATTTGATATGGTGGTATGTGATCCTTGGTCTTTGATGTTGCTACTATGACTGGCTGAAGATTAGCAGTTTTTAGCAGTAGAGTATTTTTTATTTATTTATTTTTGAATATTTTTAAAATTAAAGTATATATATTGTTGTTTTAGACATAATTGCATGCTTTTGCATGCTTAAGACTGCAGTATAGTATAAACATAACTTTTATAGGCACTGGGAAACGAAAAAATTTGTGTGACTCACTTTATTGTGATATTTGCTTCGTCGCAGTGGTCTGGAACCAAACCCACAGTATCTCCAAGGTACGCCTGTGCTATTAAAATAAAAATGTTCCTCCGTGTACCTCCTAGAATTATCTCACATGCTACCAGTTGTATTGTACTATACACACTTTTGGGAGTACTAGTTTACTTTAATCCCCTCACTTGGGGCACCTGAGGTCTAAAGGACCTGTGGAATCCCTGGAATTCCAGGATGGAATTGTGGCCCAAATCCCTGCTGATTTAGATTCACACAAAGAATATACTCAAAATCTGTTTTCAGTTGCACTTTAGTTGAGGAGATAGGACTAATCAGGAAAAGTTAATTTTATTTATTTATTTTGCGGTACGCGGGCCTCTCACTGTTGTGGCCTCTCCCGTTGCGGAGCACAGGCTCTGGACGCGCAGGCTCAGCGGCCATGGCTCATGGGTCCAGCCACTCCGCGGCATGTGGGATCTTCCCGGACCAGGGCACGAACCCAAGTCCCCTGCATCGGCAGGCGGACTCTCAACCATTGCGCCACCAGGGAAGCCCCCTTTTAGTATTAATGAGTGATTTGCTTATTCTGATTCTAAGAGAAACTGTAATTGATTGACCTCCTTATGCCTCCATTAAAAGTGTTCTCACTGTGAACTTTCAAGTTTTTGATGGCATTTATGGATACCATCATTTTTAAGCAATTAGGAAAGAAAATCAGTCTTTAGTGAGAGTTTAGTTTGAGGTTGGTAATTTTATTTCAAACCTGTGGTTCTTTTAAAAGAATCAGTGTCAGTCTAAAGTTTGAAGTTAACCCTTTGCTTTGATCAGGGATACACAAAGCAGCATGTGATGTAGAAGCTTACTTTTGTGAGCTTCAGTTGTGCACATCATCTGTAATAAATGTTTGTATTTTTAAAAACAGGGTACTATATAGCTATAAAGCATTAAAAAATATTATAAATCCAAAGCATTTTTCCCTTTTCATGTTATCTACCCAAAGGATCAAGGTATAAGGCCTTTCAGGAAGCTAGCAGGTAGAACTTTCATTTTTATTTTTATTATTTTTTGAAATTTTTATTGGAATATAGTTGCTTTAACACAATTAACAATGTTGTGTTAGTTTCTACTGTACAGCAAAATTAACCAGCTATATGTATAATATATATCCCCTCTTTTTGGGATTTCCTTCCTATATAGGTCCCCATAGAGCATTCAGTAGAATTCCCTGAGCTATACAGTAGGTTCTTATTAGTTATCTGTTTTATGCATAGTATCAGTAGTGTATATATAGTGTATATATGTCAATCCCAATCTCCCAATTCATCCCACCCACCCACCCCTTTCCCCCTGGTATGGTAGAATTTTTAAAGCCTAAGGGCTCAGAAGAGGAGAATGAAGATACTCATTTGAGTTCTAGAATATGTTTAATATTTCAGGCATATAGATATATGTATCTTAGATTTTTGGCTAGTACAACAGTTGTATGGCTCTGACTCTTTATTAAGTTAGTAATGGAACAATCTGTGGTCATAAAATCAATTGGTGATACTGTGAAAGGTAGAAGTCCTTGTGAAGACAATTTAAATCTAATAAACGACATAGCTATACCAATAAAATTCAGAAGTGGTCAAAAGTAAAGAATCTGAATATTCCACAAGTACAAAGGGGAAAATACTGCTTGCAATGTATGATAGAAAAAGATCTGGGACCCTAGAAATTCACAAATGGAAATAACTCAGCAGTGTCAGGGTCTATATATAAAGAAAAAGGCAACAACGATGATTTAAGAAATACACACATACACATGCAGGTATTAACTATCAGACCGCTGCATACTCATTCTTTCGCAAGTATTGGTTAGGCTATAATTAGAATTGAAGGTGAATTTGGGCATCTCATTTTGAAGGATATACAGAGATGTTTAGGGCATTTACAGAATAGAGCAAACAATCCAAATTATTAAGATTTTTGGGTTCAAATTGCAGTGTTGGTACTTTGGGCTAAGAGATCTGTATTTTGGAAGTCTAGTTACTGATTATCTCAATAGTTATAATGGAGGCAAGAGGGCAGGGAAGAGACCGGTCACACAGTTGTTAAAATGTCTGGGAAACAAATCTACTGGAAAGTAACAGGGATTGAAATATGGTTGTCTGTTGTGGGGGAAGGCCATATTCTGTAAAAGGAGTAGAATCGCTTCCTCTTGGGCTTTCCACATGTAACCATGTGATGTGCGCAAAGAATGTTTTAATTTTGCTTTCATTGCCGTAATGATATGTGACCCGACTTCTTCCAGCCTTTCGTATTCGACAGGAATAAATCAATAGACCGTAGATCATTGCTTGAAGAAATTTTTTAAAACCTATTTCTTTACAGTGACAGCAGATGAGCTGTGGAAAGGTGCCTTAGCAGAGAGCGGTGCCGGAACAAGAAAAGGAAGAGGCAAAAGAACCAAGAAAAAGAAAAGAAAGGATTTGAACAGGGGTCAGATCATCGGTGAAGGTAAACTTATTTATAAAAGCAGCTCATGTGCTTTCTAAGATTTTTTCTCCAAAATTTTACAGATATTTTACAAACTAGAAGCATAAAACATTTCTCAAGAAGGGTATTAGGTTCTGTGATTTTAGGGTCCAGCCAGATGGCTTAATGCCCCATGATTCAGGGAAAGGAAAATCCCATAGAAAGGGATTCATTCATTTAGTTATTCATTCAACAAGCCTTAAGTGCCCTTGTGTGGCATCTGCTGCAAAAGTCCCTATCCTCAAAGAACTTATGATTCAGAGGTAGAAGGTGGAATAACTGGAGAACTGGCTTAACTTTCTCTCTGAAGGGCCAGGTAGTAAATACTTGTTTAGCCTTATGGGCCACATGGTCTCTGTTCCAACTATTCAACTCTGCCGTTGTAGCACAAGAACAGTCATAGACAATACGTAACCAAATGGGCATACCTGTGTTCCAATAAAACTTTATTTACAAAAATAAGTGGTGGGCTAGGGCTTCCCTGGCGGGGCAGTGCTTAAGAATCCGCCTGCCAATGCAGGGAACACGGGTTTGAGCCCCGGTCCGGGAAGATCCCACATGCTGCGGAGCAGCTAAGCCTGTGCGCCACAACTACGGAGCCTGTGCCCTAGAGCCCACGAGCCATAACTACTGAAGCCTGCGCACCTAGAGCCCATGCTCCACAACAAGAGAAGCCACCGGAATAAGAAGCCCACGCACCACAACGAAGAGTAGCCCCTGCTCGCCACAACTAGAGGAAGCCCACGCGCAGCAACGAAGACCCAACGCAGCCAAAACTAACTAACTAACTAACTAAATAAATTTATTAAAAAAAAAAAGTGGTGGGGTAGATTTGGATTGTGGGCCTTACTTTGCCAACTTCTGGAACACATGGTTGTTTATACTTGTGTTTTTTAAAGAATAAAAATAGTGTACTTGAATCAACATTCTTTACTGTGGTTGCTGACAAATTATCTTTGACAGTAATAGCCTTTTGGATGTAAAGAAAACACCTTTCACTGCACTTGTAACTGTTGTGTGTCTACTTGGATGTTTTCCTCCGTGACTTACCTTATATCTTATTGATTTATTGATTTAACATTTTAAACAATCATATCTGTATACTTTCTCAACTAAAAAAAATAGAGAAACCTAAAGTCCCCCTTGATGCCTTTTTTATCTCCCCCAATCCCAGTTGCCTCCCCTAAGGAAACCACTGATTTCATTTTGATGTGGTTCCTTCTGACATTTTCTAATGCTTTTATATATATAAATACCCTCAAAGGAGAATATATTTTCTTTTAAAAATAATTAGATTATGTCATATGGTACCTATTGTCTTATAATTTGCTTTTTTTCACTCAATAATAGGTCTTGGAAATTGTTCTATATCAGAACCTATAGCGCTACCTTATTCTTTGAATTTAGTACAGAGTATTTCATAGGTTGGATATGCCGTAGTTCATTTTACTGTTCCAATATTGCTGGACATTTAGATTGTTTTTGTTTTTTGCCTTTACAAATAACACTTTGGTGGACATCCTTGTCCAAGCACACATATGCCTCATACCTGCATGGGAGTGTTTTTCTAGGCAATACCAGTAAGTGGAATTACTAGCTGTTACGGTAGGTATGTTTAAAATTTTAATGAACAGTGCCAAGTGGCCTGTAGAGTGATTATGTTAGCTTAAGCTCCCACCAGCAGTATCATTATCTATATACACATTGCCTGGCATTTTAATACTCAAGAAATGAATGCTTTTAAAAAATCCTGATTTATGTATGTTTTTAAACCTTCAGGGCGTTGTGGCTTCCTATGGCCTGGTCTGAATGTCCCTCTTATGAGAAATGGAGCTGTGCAGACCATCGCCCAAAGAAGCAAGGAAGAGCAGGAGAAGGTAGAGGCGGATATGGTCCGGCAGAGAGAAGAGTGGGACTGGAAGAGGAAGATGAAAGTCAAACGGGAGCGAGGATGGAGTGGAAACACATGGGGAGGCGTCAGTCTTGGCCCCCCTGACCCTGGTCCCAGTGGAGGTAGCAGGGTCCTGGTTTTGCTTACATTGTGACAGAGAGAGCACTCCTATTTCTGGAATTCTTTGATATGATTTTATTTACTCGTCTGTTTAGATTGCCTTCTTCCTAAAAAGGATTTGAGCATCATTGAAATAACTTCACATTATTACCCAAATGTATTTTATGGAGCACTAGAGGCCTGTAAGCCAAGAAGTATTCCACAAATAGGGGGCAAAGCACTGGGTTCTGGTGTCTTTATTGTGTGGCTTCTCAGAGCATTTGAACATGGTGGTGTGCATTATGGCTCTATATAAGTCATCTGTGGGATGCAGTTTCCCAAATGCTATTGGTCATGGGGTATGGAGCAGCATGGCTTGGGAGTGCTATTTTGATAACAGAAGAAACCAAATAGTTGTCATTAAGCCTCATCACAGTACACACGAAATAAAAGTTGATAATATTTATCAGACTAAATTAGAAAACAAAGTCATCTCCCCACTGCTTCCTGAGTACGTAAAGAAGTAAAAATCACCTGAAATAGTCATTCTTTTTTTTTTTTTTTTTTTTTTTTGCGGTACGCGGGCCTCTCACCGTTGTGGCCTCTCCCGTTGCGGAGCACAGGCTCCGGACGCGCAGGCTCAGCGGCCATGGCTCACGGGCCCAGCCGCTCCGCAGCATGTGGGATCTTCCCGGACCGGGGCACGAACCCGTGTCCCCTGCATCGGCAGGCGGACTCTCAACCACTGCGCCACCAGGGAAGCCCTGAAATAGTCATTCTTGTCAATGAATAGGAGATGAAGAAATAGACAAGGGTTCCGCTGCTTTCTTTAATTTGACTCAGAGAGGAGACGAGAGGTTGAGGTGGAGAGACTCAGGCCAGCATGCTTAGGACTGAGCAGAATGCTTGCATTGGGAGAATGAAGATACGGGAGGGAGAGAAAAAAACCCATAAACTTAAGTCCCTAGGGAGGGCCCAGATTTAGAGTGTAGATAAATGGAGGAACTTGTGATGGAAGAAAGGGCAGGGGACAGAGTCAGGTAAGCTGCGTTGGTAGTGGAAGGAGGGGGTGGGGCCTGTGTGAGCCTTCAGTTAGTCTGTGAGGAGGAGATGGGCATGGATGAGCATGGCCACCAGAATATTTTGATGAAAACGTAGGGTATCTGGGACGGGCCTCAAAATTATCCAGTGGAGTGGGACTTGGACAGAGTTTAGAGGAAAGAAGATTGGCTGTGAGTTGATAATCGTTGAAGCTAGCTAATGGTACATAAGCTCATGTTTTGCTGTTTTTTGGGGGGGGGGTTTGCCTATGAATGTAAATTTTCTATAGTAAGAAGTCATTAAAAATAAAAAAACACAGAGAGTGTTTGAAATGGCTGCTGTGGTGAGAGGAGAGAGACCTAACTAAAAGGATGTAAAAGGCCAGCAGGCAGCAGGGAGGACTTGACTGAGTTGGAGACCATGAGTTTTTAGTGGCCCAAGTGTGTCCCATGCTTTGACTTCTCTACAGCAGCACCTGGCAGGTCAGGTGTGCCCAGACAGCTGCATTGATTCCATCCTGGATAGTGTGGTGGAGAGGGGAAGAGGCGAGGGAGTTGAGGATATTCACAAGACCTGGTGGAAGTGTTGGACTGTGGTGTCTTGACTGAGTGGGAGAGACTGGAAGACCAGAGGGGTGATGGAGAAGGGGAACAGTCAAGAGTCTGGAGGTGCTGGGGAGCCCCAAGGATCATCACCTTTCAGTCACTGAGTGAGAACTGGAGAGGTGGGAGGATGCAGTCAGGGTGGTCTGAGTGGTTGAGTTTATGAATTTAGTGGTAGAACAGTTTCTGGTGATGATGGAGGATCAGGGTGTTGCTTTGATAGTGGCACCAAAATATCTGAGATTCTTTCTTAGTTAAAAGTCAGTGATGGGGCTTCCCCGGTGGCGCAGTGGTTGAGAGTCCGCCTGCCGATGCAGGGGACATGGGTTCGTGCCCCGGTCCGGGAGGATCCCACATGCCGCAGAGCGGCTGTGCCCGTGAGCCATGGCCGCTGAGCCTGCGCGTCCGGAGCCTGTGCTCCACAATGGGAGAGGCCACAACAGTGAGAGGCCCGTGTACCGCAAAAAACAAACAAACAAACAAAAAACGTTCATACACTAATTATATAGACACATTTATCTGTATACCTGTTTCTTTTCTCCCTACAGAAACATATGATGATTTCGATACCAGGATACTTGAGGTGGGCATGCTGAATTAAATACCCAGTTAAGCCTTGGGAGAAGTTGGGATGGATGGAGTGGGGTGGGTGGAGAGGGTAAGGGGAACAGTGGGGAAAAGCCTTTGATGAGTGACTTTTTCTGAGCCACAGAGCTGCTTCGGGTAAGGAAATGATGGAACTTTAATTTCAGTTACTTGATCATATTGGCTTTTCTGACTGCTGCCCTTTTGGGGGGCCACCCATTAAGGTCTCAAAACAAAGCAACTTCAGTGGTATTGTTGATAACAGAATTTGGAGACTGCATGTACGTTTCCTCCTTAAAGCAAAGGTTGCAGTAGCAATTTCGCCTTGAATTCGGTGTATCTGGCACTCAGTTCAGTGGGCAGAGATTGAGGGGAGCCATGGGGAAGGGTAGAAAGCTTGGAGTTACTGTGTATGTCCAGCTCTTGGTGGGGAAATGATCTGCTGGGCTGCTTGTAGGCCCTTGAAACTGAAGCCTGTATCAGGTAACTTGCAGTCACTCTTTCCAGGGTGTTTCCTAAAGTAGTCAACTTCCCTTTGAGCTAGTGCTGTACACTTAGTGTTAAATGCCATATGGAGTAATCATGTGTTGAGTTTGTGATTGGATGTGTACATTGTTTCTTCAGTACCAATTGCATTACAGAGTTTAAGATATATTTACCATGTGTTGAGTTTGTGATTGGATGTGTACATTGTTTCTTCAGTACCAATTGCATTACAGAGTTTAAGATATATTTACAAGTATTTTAAGTCTTTGGGTCCTAGCTTACACCCTTTTGAAATTAATTCCTTTGAAGAACTCTTGTCTATGTGGGTGATTTCCTGTAAGATTATCCACAGGAGTGGGCTTGAGCTCCCTTTTCTTACCTTATGGGAAAGGGGCTGCCATGTAAGCAGTTCAGTTAACGTTTCATAGTTCTTGGTAAATTTATAAATATGCCCCAAAATGCAGACTTTCTTGTAGTTCATAATCAGCAGGTATTTCCAAATTTTCTATTTTCAGTTGAGCCTAACCCATAGAGATCCGGTCCTGTGCTAATTATTTCTATACACTGCATTTTATCATTTCTAAGATGCACATTTTTTCATATTTTAACATCTCTGATATTGGGATGTGATTGATTGGCTGATGGATTGACTTTTGGCTGCTCCACGCAGCTTGTTATATCTTAGTTCCCCGACCAGGGATGGAACCCAGGCCCCAGCAGTGAGAGCGCCAAGTCCTAACCACTGGACCTCCAGGGAATTCGAAGGATGTGTTTTTATAATCAGTTAGTTATAAACTATGTCAGAGTTTAATCGGCACCTTTTGATCTTTCTTGTGGTGCGTTCATTAAAATAGGGTGTATCGAGTTTTACAGTTCCACATCCTTTAAAAGTTGTCTCGGTCAAACTTTCTAACAAGCCTGTGAAATAAGAAGAGAAAGCCTTACTTCCATTGTGCTCCTGAAGAAACAGTCCAGGTGGAGGTTTCCCATTGGAGAAAGTGTGGTGTTGGTGCTCGTGGGATTGAGGGATGATGTGTGTATTCACCACGTGTGCCTGTGTGTGTGTGAGGAGGTCACTCCAGTTCCCTACTTCAGAATTTTCTTAAGGTGTAATATTTATGAAACATTTTCTTTTAGGTGAGGAATGTTTTCAATATGACAGCAAAAGAGGGAAGAAAGAGATCATGCCGTGTCCTGGTCGCTGTGGGGAATGGCAAAGGAGCTGCAGGTAAATGGGGGTGTGATCACATACGAAGAGCTGGTGGTGGAGGGACAGCTGTGGCCTGGGCTCAGCCGTGGAGTCAGTGGGTTCAGGCTTTTTTGACTAATTAAATCTTTCAGCGGCTCACAAACCATGTGGTAAACCCATATAATCCCTTATAGTCAAAAGAAGGATCTTCCTACATCTGCCTTTTTCCATGAAGACAATGAATATTTTAAAAGGCTTAAGACACTATTGTTTATGTATAATAGTGAAAAACAAGGTGGGGGGGAAACACTAAATGTTCCACAGTAGGGACACAGTTACAAGAAGAGTATAGCTATACATTATAATAGTCTATAGCCTTAAAGAATTATGGAAAATTACTTACAAAATAATGGTAAGTCAAACGAACAGACAAAAACCCACTTCATATAGAACTGTGTAATATAATCCCAGTTTTTTAAAAGTATGTTTATATGCAAAGAAAAGACTGGAAGGATTGGAAGGATATACACTGAAAAGATTAAAAATGTTTAATTAGTATGTTTGCCAATCATTTAAATTTCTTCTTGATACTTTTCTCAAAAGTTTCCATAGTGAACATCTGTTTTTGAAATGTATACATGAATACATTTCAAAAGGGAAAGAAAAGTGGAAAGAAAAATGGAAAACTGCCTATTTAAATCCATACTGACACTTTCAAAACAAGTAATACCTATAGATAGTATGTTGCCAAAGGAAACCACTCTTAACAATTACTTTTATATCTTTTCAGAAATTCTTTGTTCCAATATCACCATATATCTTTTTAAAAAAATATATACAAAGGGTCATATTACATCCATAATTTTATAGCTTGTTTTTCTTGCTTAGTATTATACCCAGAGATTTATATATTAGCATAAATGGATTCCCCCTCATTTTTTTGTATTGATTGCATAGTGTTCCAGTGTATGGATAGCATAATTTTTGTAACCTTTTACCTATTGCTGAATATTTATGTTGTTTATACTTTTTTTTTTTTTTACTATTTATAAAAACAGTGAGCTTCTTGTACATGTCATATGTTGTACTTTTGCAAGCATATCGATAGGGGAAATTTCTTGCAGTGAAATTGCCACCTCTAAGTTACATACATTTGAAACGTTAATGAGTATTGCCAGATTGCACTCCCAAAAGGCTGCATCCATTTGTTTATCTGCACCATCACACCCTTGCCAGTCCTGGATAGAGTCACACTTTACTGATTGTAAGTAAGTGACGATATGAAACTTAACTCTTAGTTTTGATCTGTATTTCTTTAGTTATGAGAGTTAGGACACCATTTTACATGTCTGTTGGCCATTATAATTTCCTTTTTGAGATCTGTTAGTTCATGTGTTTCACCCACTTTCTGTTGGGTGATTGTTCTCCTCATTGATTTTTCTCTTTGTATGTTAAGGACATTAGTCCTTTATCTATCATATATTTTGACTTAGTTTTAAATTTTTTCCACACGAAAGTTTTTAAATCACAGAAGCTTTACACCTTTAAATAGCAAGTAAGTTCACCCATATATTCCTCAAGGACTTACATGGTTTAATCTGTTTTTTTAAACTAGTAATTGTAATCCACAGCCCCTTTTGCCCCAGCTTCTCAGATGTCTTGCATATCTCATGGAACAGTATTATGTTACTTTTCTGTGTATAATTTAAAAACAAAATACATTCTTCAAAATAAATAATGGTGATAGCAAATAATGCAAACATTTTCTTAACTTGTGGTAAACCTCATTTCACAGGAGTAAGCATTTACAAACTCAGGAATCGTTGATTTTTATTTCCGGGTTAACTGAAATCTGAATTGCGTTTGAAAGTTCCAGTGAAATCGTGGTTTTACTCTATAGCAGCGTATGTTTTTTTCCCAACTGTTCTGGTTATTTTAATCTGTTTTCAGAATTTGTGAAAATCATTTACCTTATTAATTTAGCATGGTTAGGGTTTTTTTGGGTTTTTCGTTTGTTTTTTTATTCAGTGTAGTTTTATCTAGAAATTTATAAAAGGTAATGTTATGCATCTAACCTTGAATTTCTTAGGTGCGTTCAAATGTAATGTTTCCAAAATGCCCCAAAACAAAGAAGCAAATCTCTGTAGCCTCATGCTTTGTCATTTGTTTTGGATAGCGGGTTTTCTGTGGGCAGAAGAAAAATGAACTACTGTGAAATGTTGTAGGAACTGAAACTTGAAATGTGGTAAAAGACATTATGTGCCAAATTTATGCCCTGTTTCATATTTTTGCTTTTTCTTTTAAAGGTTTTGCCATTGGGAAAGCCACTGAACGGGCAGATGCTTTCAGAAAAGTATGTACATTTTCCCTTTGTTAACAGTAAAAGACCAATAAGCTATGTGCTAGACATTGTGGGAACCACAAAAAAATACTTACTGTCAAAGGTTACTTACTTACTGTCATATACTTACTGGCAAAGGTTACTTATCTCAGAAAAAGCAAATTTAGAAGTGCCTGTATTCTTCCATCATCTCTATCAGACTTGTAATTGCTTACCAAAATTACGAGACAACAGGGAATGTTTGAACACTGTCAAAGATATTAAGGAATTGTTTTGGGTTTTTTTTCTGGTGTGATAGTGATGTTATACTTACGTTTTTTTTTAAATTAAATCCTTAGCTTTTAGAAGTATATACTGAAATTTTTGTGTAAATTTGAAATTTTCCGTAATAAAATATTTTATAAAAGGTATTTTTTTAAATCCCTGAAGAAATGTAAATTCTAACAATAGATTTAAGAAAAATATTTTCCTTCTTTCTTTCAGGCAAAGAACAAGGCAGTTCACTATTTGCATTACATAGAACGATATGAAGACCATACAAGTGAGTTTTAATCTTTTCTTTTAAAATTTGCAGGATTATATTTGTTTCATTTATGTGTGGCAGTATATCTCTGTGGGTGTTTCTGTGTTTCCCTGCTTGTTACTGCATTCTTACATATAAATATATAAAATGTAGAAACAAACTTTCTCTCCTGAGAAGGTTAGTAATGAGTGAAATCGGAGTTTGTTGCTCCTCCTTGGCCAACGCGGGGTGGCTGCTTAGGGTAGTATTGGTTGCTTTGTGATATTTGCAAGGGCATTAAAGCTATACCCCTAACCCTTCTTATGTTTATGTTTTTACCCTCCAGTATACCATGATATTTCTTTAACATTTAAAAGGACGCATATCAAGATGAAGAAACAACCCAGAGGTAACTAAAAAAACTCATAATTTGTTGAAGATAAAGCAGAGAAACTGTACCAATTTCATCCTGCCCTCTATTTTTGCTCACCTTTACCTGAACTCATTTTGAAAACACCAAAATATAAAGGCCTAAGTTAGATTTAAGAAGATTGAGGCTTTTGGGGAAATAAAAAGCAGTCATCCTACCCAGGCTCTCATGATTACAAACACTTCCAGGGGTGATTGTAGGTGGGAAGAGCACTGAATGAATAAGGAACAATAACTGAGTGAGTGAATAGTTGGGTTTGTAGTGGGAACATTGGTTACTCCTAGACAATTCATTGATGCTACTAGATGGTTGTTTTTTTTTTTTTTTTTTTAATTTATTTTTGGCTGTGTTGGGTCTTTGTTGCTGTGCGTGGGCTTTCTCTAGTTGCAGTGAGGAGGGGCTACTCTTTGTTGTGGTGGCTTCTCTTGTTGCGGAGCATGGGCTCTAGGCACGCGGGCTTCAGTAGTTGTGGCGCACAGCCTTAGTTGCTCTGCGGCATGTGGGATCTTCCCAGACCGGGGATCGAACCCGTTTCCCCTGCATTGGCAGGTGGATTCCTTTTTTTTAAAAATAAATTTGTTTATTTATTTTGGCTGCCTTTGGTCTTAGTTGCTGCACGCAGGCTTTCTTTAGTTGCGGCGAGCAGGGGCTACTCTTCGTTGCGGTGTGCGGGCTTCTCGTTGCAGTGGCTTCTGCTGTTGCGGAGCACGGGCTCTAGGTGCACGAGCTTCAGTAGTTGTGGCACGCGGGCTCGGTAGTTGTGGCACGCGGGCTCAGTAGTTGTGGCTCACGGGCTTAGTTGCTCCACAGCATGTGGGATCTTCCCGGACCAGGGATCGAACCCGCGTCCCCTGCATTGGCAGGCGGATTCTCAACCACTGTGCCACCAGGGAAGTCCCTGGCAGGCGTATTCTTAACCACTGTGCCACCGGGGAAGTCCCCGATGGTTCTTTTCTTACAGCTTGTTCAGTTCCACTCAGTTATTCTCATCATCAAGTATTGATTGAACATCTTCTGTGAACGAGGTGCTACACTGAGCTCTGAGGTTCCAGAGATGGACCTTCTTCCTGTCTTGGAAAGAGCAAGCAGGCAGAGTTCAGGGTCATGGAGCTATGCCAGTCATGCCCAATGGTCTCGAGGTGTAGAATTCTTGAACATTCTGATTTGTGTTTCACCTGTGGTTCTACAGTAAAAATGATCTCATATAACTCTAGGTATACTTACAAGGTCTGGATCAGAAGATAAAATATTAAACAGTATTTAAATTTTTCATGTCAAAGCTTCTCATACAACTTTGCTAGAGCTATGGCATGGAAATAAACCAAGAGAAAAAAAAATCAAATACAGTACCAATTGTATTAGTGCGCCAGAACTTGCCTTCTGCTTTAAAGTCATAATTAATCATTCATATGCCAGACAAAAACCATTTATCTTATTATTAGAAAAAGTATTGAGTTGAACACTTAGACATTAAGGTTTAGACCTGTGCTAAGGTGTGTCCCATGTGGTAGTTGCAGCCCGTGTGGCTATGGAGCACTTGAAATGTGGCTTCTGAGAGACCCTGTAAGTGTCAAATACCACCAGATTTCAAAGACTTAGTATAAAAAAAAGAATAAGACATATCTCAAAAATATTACTGTATTGATTACATGTTCAAATGATAATGTTTTAGACATACTGGGTTAATTAAATATATTACTAAAATCAATTTTACCTGTTTTTAAAAACACTTTAAAAAACATATCTGCGAGAGAATTTAAAATCATATATATGGCTTACATTTGTGGCTTGTGTCATGTTTTTGTTAGACATGTTACTTTGGATACATCTTTATCTGAATGATTTTCAAAAGACTGCTACAATTTTAATTGCAGAAGTTACCTTTTTTATCTTCCCTGTCTTCTAATCAAAGCTGTATTTTTCAGTCCTGCCTTTAAGGCATGTGCTGAGGTCCATGCCTGGTTAATCAGAATGTTAAGAGTCTAAATTTGGGCCTTTTCTCTACATCATTCCCACCTGCATTTGCCAGGTGCTGATCTAGGCTCTGGAGATACAGCAGTAAGCAAACAATATCCTGGCTCTCGTGGAACTCGCATTCTGCTGAGGGGAAACATCGGATAACAAGTTCGGCTGAGTGCTTGAAAGCAGCCATCAGGGTCTGGTTTGCAGGGGAGGGCATGGGGAGGGAGGGAGGAGGCCACCTTCACTAGTGGTCAGGGAAGGTCTCTTTGAGGAGGACGTATCTGAGTGAGACACTGAAGGTAAGAAGGGGTCATGCAGGGAGAGCAGGCTGAGGGAAACACTGAGTGCAAAGTCCTTGCGGCAGGAAAGCCAGCACATGGAGGGTGGTGTCTCTGGATGAAGTTGGTGAGATGTCGGTCACAGAAGGCTTTGAAGGCCGTGGAGTTCTTTGTTACAGTCGACCCTTGAACAGCATGGGTTTGAACTGCTCGGGTCCACTTATACTCGGCTTTTTTTCTAAATACTGCAGTGCTTCACGGTCCGTGGCTGGTTGAATCCATGGATGTGGAACCTTGGATATGGAGAAACTGAGGACATGGAGGGCCGACTATAAGTTAGACTCAGATTTTCCACTGTGTGGAGGGTCGGCTCCCCTAACCTCCACACTGTTCAAGGGTCAACTGTACTTATTTTAATTCAAGGGACAGTGCGAAGTGAAGGGCTTTAAATGGGGAGTGATGTGTTTTCTTTGTGTTTTTAAAGCTCTCCCTAGGGAAGGGGTTACAGGTAGACAAGAGTAGGGCGAATGGCTGGAGGGGAAACCACCCAAGATTTAGAGGCCAGCAAGGAGGTGAGAAGGATGGGCCAGTAGCTAGGAGGAAATCTGGGAGAGGGTATGTTACCGAAGCTAAAAGAATTTTTCCAGGAGGAAGTGGATGTCTCTGCTCAGTGCAACTGAGCATTCAAGGAGGGTGAGAACAGATGTGTCCATCGAGTCTTAGTTAACATGGACATGGGGCGCCAAGAACCTTCAGGCATCTCTGTTAATCTTAATAGCCCTGTTTTTTTTGCCCATATGTTAAACTTATATATTATTTCTTTAATCCTTATAACATCTCATTTAAATAAATGTCAGTGTGGAAGTTAAGTAAGTTGTGAAGTGTCACCCAGCTGGGAAGTGGTGAAGCCGGAATGTGAACCAGCGTCCCCTAAACCCAGAGCTGGAAGCTGTGCGAAGCCAGCAGGTGATGCCGCCTGCACTGTGGGCAGTGGGCAGGTGTTTGACTTGTTCTTCCTCTTTGTAGGCTATGGCCTCCGCTGCCACCGGGCCATCATCACCATCTGCCGGCTCATTGGCATCAAAGACATGTATGCCAAGGTCTCTGGCTCCATCAACATGCTCAACCTGACCCGGGGCCTCTTCCACGGGCTCTCCCGCCAGGTAACTTCCCTGGGCTCTGAAACAGAAGGGCTAGTTTGTATTTCATTTGTGTGCTCTGAGACCACCGTCTCCTGGGCTGTCCTGGAGTTGCTCTCAGGCCACCTGAGGACTGGGCATTCTTTGTTGTCTGTTACTGCATCAGGTTAGTTAATCCAGCTGACAAGTTAGTTCATGAGAATTATCCTGTAAAAAACTCCATGGGTGTTTTGAAGTTTTAAAATTAAGTATTTTTAAAAGCCAGTAATTATAATCTGTTTTATTATGGAAAGAATACCTGCTTGTTCTAAAGCTCCAGCAACATAAAGATGTAAAGTAAAAAGAGAGTCTCTTTCCTAATTTCTTCCGTTCCTTTGGAACTGGGGTGAAGCCCCTCAGACACCTCTACTCGAGAGCGGTCTTCAACTGAAGCACAGTCAGTTTTCAGGTCACCTGTATAGGTAGTTCAGAGGGACATCTGAGTCAGTAGGAACATGAACATTAGTAGTTCAGGTTATTTCTCCACATAGATGGGAGCTCTGGGCTCCTGCCCAGCTCACCCCCTCAGCCTCGGCTAGGCTCACAATCACTCCAGCAGTAGGGAGGAAGGGCTGTCGCTGCACGGGGTCCCCCTTCTGGGCTGCCTCTCTGCCAGCTCGGCGGGGCTGGCTTGTGCCTTGAAAGGATGGGTGGACCTTAGCAGAGCTGGGTGAGCAGAAAGACAGCCAGCTTCAAGAGACATTTGCTGACCTCCATTTGCTGAGGACTTTGACAGGCTTCCTGACAGAGTGTGATGGCTGTTTCTGAATAAAGGGATCCATGGAATAATTGTAGCCGTCTCTGTTTAAAACAGGAAAATTAATTGAAAGAAAAAGCTTTGCTTAAAAAACCTTTTTTGAACGCTGTGTTCATGTGTGTGTGTGTGTTTGTGTGTTACTACTGTCTAAAACGTGTGTGTGTGTTACTACTATCTAAAACGTCCTTCAAAAGCACTTCTAAATTTACACTTACTGTTAAGAGGTTTAATTGTTTGATGTAGCTAAGATATTTGTTTTAGATAGGTCATATTTATGGTCAAATAGACCTGTTCTAAAATGCCATCAGCTATAAAAAGTTGCATTGTGCTACTCAAAGAGAAAAAATGACACCAGTGTAAGCAACATGCCACTGGTTATAAGACACTCCAATTTAAATTATTTTATGGCTTTTTTTTTTTATGAATCAGCTCTTCTCTTTCCTAATTTCAAACGTATATAGAATTAGAATAGTACAAGGTGTGCATAAAGTCTGGAAACATGAGACTGTACATTTCTCATGGTATTTTAGGTATTTTAATTACTATCAATAAACCATCCATTGAGTTTATTCGCCTTTTTCTGACTTTTATGGCTACCTTCTGTTACGAATCCCCATGGCTCTCTTATACAGCATCAACAGTTAGCAGCTCGTGGCCAGTTTTGTTTCTCTAAACCACCCCCAACCAGCCCTAGTCATTTTGACCCAAATCTCAGATATCAATATATTTCACTCATAAATATTTTATCATGTATCTCTAAAAGATAAGGATTAAAAAGGACCCGACAATACTACTATCATATGTAAAAAATTAACAGTAACAAGATAACATCTAGTCAGTGTTCATAGAAATGTATCCATTTGTCAGATTAAAAAAAATTTTTTTAATTAATTTATTTTTGGCTGCTTTGGGTCTTCGTTGCTGTGCACGGGTTTTCTCTAGTTGTGGCGAGCGGGTTGACTCTTTAACTGCGGTGCACAGGCTTCTCATTGCGGTGGCTTCTCTTGTTGCGGAGCACGGGCTCTAGGCGCGCGGCTTTCAGTAGTTGTGGCATGTGGGCAGGCTCAGTAGTTGTGGCGCACGGGCTTAGTTGCTCCGCGGCATGTGGGATCTTTTGGGACCAGGGCTCAAACCCGTGACCCGTGCATTGGCAGGCGATTCTTTTTTTTTTTTTTTTTGCGGTAAGCGGGCCTCTCACTGTTGTGGCCTCTCCCATTGCGGAGCACAGGCTCCTGACACTCAGGCTCAGCAGCCATGGCTCATGGGCCCAGCCGCTCCGTGGCATCTTCCCAGACTGGGGCATGAACCCGTGTCCCCTGCATCGGCAGGTGGACTCTCAACCACTGTGCCACCAGGGAAACCCGGCAGGCGGATTCTTAACCACTGCACCACCAGGGAAGCCCTAAAAAACTTTTTTTAATACAATTTGTTTGAATTGGGTTGCAGAAAAGGTCCATACATTTTAAATCTTTGCTGTCTTTTAAGTCACTTTTAATCTGTAAGTTCCCTTCTTTTTTTTCCTTGCATTTTTTTATTGTTGAAGAAATCAGGTTGTTTGTCCCAGTCTGGTGCTAAATATCTGAGGATCCTTAACATCTTCTCTCCCTGCATGTCCTATAAATTGGTAGCTAGAGCTGGGACACGATGAGGTTCAGGTTCAGTTTTGGGCACAGTATCGCACATGATCAGGAGGGTTAGGAAGGCAAGAGACCAGAGGGCAAGGCCCTTCCTTTATCCCATGGGGGTGGGGAGATGAGGCTGAGATGATTCTGCCCACAGCAGGTCACCATAGTTTAGCCACAGCAAGTTCCTCCTCTTTAAGTTACAGACATAAGTTTATTGTGTTTTTTTTTTTTTAAAGTACAATCTTGTTTTTAATCACTCTTAAATAATTCAGTAAGCAAATAAACTTGATATTATATTACCTGGGCCATGTTTCCTGCTGTAGTAATCACCCTCCGTTAATGAATTTTCAAGAGTTGCTACATTTTAATCAACCAAACAGTTTTGGCCATGTAAGATAAGTATCAGGGGTGGACCATGTTAGACCAACCTCATAGACCTAACCTCGTGTTCTCAATTTGGTCGTGCCCAGGAAACCCATCAACAGCTGGCTGATAAGAAGAGTCTCCATGTTGTGGAATTCCGGGAGGAATGTGGCCCTCTGCCCATCGTGGTTGCCTCCCCCAAGGGGGCCTTGAGAAAGGATCCGGAGCCGGAAGATGAGGTTCCAGACATCAAACTGGACTGGGAAGAAGTGAAGGCCGCACAGGGTATGAAGCGCTCTGTGTGGTCAAATTTAAAGAGAGCCGCCACCTAGGCCTCCCTCTGGCCTAGCTCAGCCTGGCATCTCTTGCTTCGGGCACCTGGGAAAGACTCAACCCCTCACACTTCGGATTGTCACTTTTTGTTTTTTTAAAGGAAAGGCCAACCTTACATTTCTTTATTTACAAATAACAAATAATTATAGATTTAATTTATTGAGCACGTCCTATATACCAATTACTGTGATAGGAACTTTACATACATATCTTAGTTAAAAACTACTTTAAATATTCATTTAAACTAGCAAATTAGGGAGGCAGGGTTTCTAGTCTGACCTAATAAGAAATAATATGCAGTCAAGCTCTAGTTACTTGACTGTAGTCACACAGCTAGAAAGTAGAGGAAAATGGGCAAACTTTGTTCTTTTTGACTCTAGAAATTCTCCTTTTTAGTAAACCTCTTTGTATCGATGTTTTAGTGGTTGCTCTAGGTATTATGTTATACCTATATCACTTATCACCAGTCTGCTGGTGTTGACTTTTTACCAGTTTGAGTGAAGTATAGGAATCTTACTTCCCTTTAAACCCCTTTACCCTCACCTGTTTCTATAATTGTTTTAAAATTTCCTCTGCCTATACTGAGAACCACATTAGACAACGTTATAGTTTTGCTTCAACCATGAAACTTAATATAAAAAACTAAAGAAGAAAAAAAACAGCCTATTGTATTTACCCATGTTTTTGCTCTTTCAGTCGTTCGTTCTTCTTTCCTGATATTCCGAGAGTCCTTTTGTCATTTTGAGTGGGGAAAAGCCAAGATCCCCTCCTGTGTGTCTCCTTAACTCTCACAGTACTACCACACTCCCGGCACTTCTGACAGCAGATGTGGGGGGTTTCCCCTCACCAAGCAGTCCTCTGCAATACCAGCTGCATGTCCTACAGTTTAACTCAGTTCTGACACTGTCTACCTGGAGGTAACATCAAATTCCACTGGTTAAAGGCTCAGTCCCACAAGACTGCCCCCACCCCACTTCACACCAATTGCAGGTCTGGTTGTCACCTGTGCTTCTGACTCATCAGCTGTAAATCAGAGGTTCCCATGACTCCCTCGTTGTGTTTGATTAATTTGCTAGAGTGGCTCACAGAACTTAGGAGTACAGTTTATTTATTGCCTACCAGTTTATTATAAAAGGATATGATAAAGGATACAGATGAACTTCCAGATGGAAGAGAGACAGAATTTTAAAATTTTCATGAAGTCTAATTTGTCTGTTTTTCTTTTGTTGCCTGTATCTTTGGCGTTCTATACAAGTAATTATTGCTAAATCCAGTGTCGTGAAGCTTTTGTCCTATGTTTTCTTCTAAGAGTTTTATAGTTTTGGGTCTTACATTTAGGCCTTTGATTTCTTTTGAGTTTGTTTTTGTGTATGGTGTTAGAGATCAACTTCATTCTTTTGCATGTGGATATCCAGTTTTCCCAGCAACATTTGTTGAAAACACTGTCCTTTCCCCATTGAATGGTCTTGGCACCTTTGTCAAAAATCATTCAACCATATATACAAAGGTTTATTTCTGGGCTCTCTATTCTATTCCATTGGTTTACATGTCTGTTTTGGTGACTATACCTTTGTTGGATATTTTGAAATCAGGAAGTATGAGTCTTTCCGTTTTGTTCTTCTTTTTCAAGGTTGTTTTGGCTAGTCAGGTGTCCCTTGAAATTCCATATGAATTTTAGGATGGGTATTTCTGTTTCTGCAAAAAATATCTGTGGGATATTGATAGGGATTGCACTGAATCTGTAGGTCACTTTGGGTAGTATTGACATCTTAACAATATTAAGTCTTCCATTACATGAACGTGGGTATGTGTTCACTTACTTACATCTTCTTTAATTTCTTTTAGCAATGTTTTATAGTTTTCATTGTACTTTCACTTCCTTGGTTAAATTAATTCCTAAGTATTTTATTCTTTTTGATGCCATTTTAAATGAAATTGCTTTTGTAATTTCCATTTGATAAGGGATATTGGTCTATAGTTTTCTTGTAGTGTCTTTGGCTTTTCTATCAGGGTAATGTTAGTCTCATAGAATGAGTTAGGAAGTATTCCCCCCTCTTCAATTTTCTGGGGAAAGTTTGAGAAAGATTAATATTAATTCATCTTTATATGTTTGATAGAATTCAACAGTGAAGCCACCAGATCTAGGGGTTTTCTTTGTCAGGAGATTTTTGATTACCTACTTAATCTCCTCAGTAGTTAATAGGTCTATTCATATTTTCTATTTCTTCATGATTTAGTTTTGGTAGGTTTTGTGTTTTTATGAATTTGTTAATTTCATCTAGCTTACCCAATTTATTGGTGTACAGTTGTCCAGTATACTCTCTTATAATCCTTTTTATTTCTATAGAATCAGTATTAACAACCTTACTTTTATTTCTAATTTTTTAGTAATTTGAGTCTTCTCTCTTTTTATTCTTAGTCCATCGAGCTAAAGGTTTGTCAATTCTGTTGATCTTTTCAAAGAACCAACTCTTGCTTTCATTGATGTTATTCAATTATTTTTCTATTCTCTATTTTGTTTATCTCTGCTCTAATCTTTATTATTTCCTTCTTCAAGTTTTGGGTTTAGTTTATTCTAGTTCCTTAATTTATAAATTACGTTGTCAATTTGAAATCTTTCTTGGTCTTCAGTGTAAGCATTTATAGCTGTGAAATTCACCCTTTGCACTGCTTTGTTGTGTCCCATAAATTTTGGTATGTTGTATTTTCTTTTTTATCTATCTCTAAGTATTTCTAATTCCCTTTGTGATTACTTTTTTGATTTATTGATTGTTTAAAGTGTGTTGTTTGATATCTACAAATTTCCAAGTTTTCCTTTTGTTATTGACTTCTGACTTCTTGTTGTGGTTGGATAAGTTACTTTTTATAATAGTTATCTTTTAAAACCTGTATGACAGTTTCTGGCCTAACATATGATGTAGCCAAATTTTCTGATGAGATCTGCTGGTAGTTTTAATGAGGATCCCTTGTATGTGATGATTTACTTCTTGCCTCTGAAGATTGTCTCTTGGTGCTTGTCCTTTGAAAATTTGATTATAATGTGTCTTGGTGTGGATCCCTTTGAGTTTATCTTACTTGGAGTTTATATTTTAGATGTTTATATTCATGTCTTTCATCAAATTTGGGAAGTTTTCAGCCATTACTTCTTCAAGTGTTTTATTCTCCCCTTTTATCTTTTTCCTGGGAGTCCCACAATTTGCGCGTTGATCTGTTTGATGCGGTCCCACAGGTCCCTTAGCGCTGTTCATTTTTCTTCAATCTTTTTCTTTCTGTTCCTCAGATTGATAATTTCTGTTGTCCTGTCTTTAAGTTAATTGACTCTTTTGCCTGCTCAAACCTGCCTTTTAATCCCTTTAATAAAAATTTCCATTTCAGTTATTAAAATATAGCTACAGAATTTTTTTGTTTGCTTCGTTTTAGGTGTTCGATATCTTTATTGGTGTTTCCATTTTGTTCGTACATTGTTTTTTTTGGTTTTGTCCCCATCTTCCTTTAGTTCTTTGAGTGTCTTTAAGACAGTTGTTTTAATGTCTTTGTCTATTAGATCTGCCATTAGGTCTTTCTCAGGGACAGATTCAAAAGTAGACATTTTAATCTAATAATGTGGTAACTCCAGAAATCAGATTCTCCTCCTTCCCCAGGGTTTGATGTTTTTAAATGTTTTAAATTTATGTATGTATGTATTTATATTGTTGTAGGTTGCCTCTATGTCAAGAATATGGCAAGATGTAAACTTAAGGTCTTCTCAGGTCTTTTCTGAGTCTGTGCCTTTCCCTGGGTATGAATGGTCACTTTATAATGTTCCTTGTATATGCAGCTCCTTTTGAACCTCCTACTCTTTAATGTGTGACCCCCAAAAGGTGAAAAAGAGAAAAATGAAGAGAAGGGGAAAAGGGCATTATCCCTTTAAATCCCCTTAGAGTCACTTCAGCTGGAGGTGGAGGGACTTCGAGCAGTTGTGGGAGGTGCAGCAAAATTAGCCACCAGCCTTTTTGTCTACACCTCTGTGATCAGAGGCAGCAATCAGTGATCAGAGCAGAGATCCCTGGTATTTGGGGGACAGGGTCCTTTTTGCTCACCCTGGCTTCAGCAGGCTGTGTGCAGGCTGCTCCAAGGACACTTGCACAGCTGCCTGCCACGTGGCTTAAAGCAGGGGTGGGTAGCTGCTACTGTGCTGAGTGATGAAACTGACCAAAATTAGCCACAATTTACCACTCATGCATTTCCCTGAAAGTCAGAAACCTTCAATAGACTCCACCATTCCAAAACAGTTACATCAGATTCTGCCAGCACAGTTGTTATTTAGATGGGGAGACAGATTACAAGTGCCTCCTGCAACCAGAGGGTTCTGAGAACCCTTTCTTGTTGCCCTTGTTCTCTGTTTCTATTGTTGTCTTCCACCCCTGTCTGCTTTGTGTTGTTGTAATTGAGCATTTTATATGATTTCATTTTCTCTCTCAGCATGTCATTATACTTTTGTTTTTTAGTGGCTGCCCTAGAGTTTCCAGTATAAACTTACAACTAATCCAAGTCCACTTTCGAATAACACTGTACCACTTCGTGGGTAGTGCAAGTACCTTATAATAATAAAGTATTTCTAATTCCTCCCTCTCGTCCCTTAATGTCATTCTTTTCACTTATACATAATTTATAACCAATGATACACTGTGACTATTTTTATTTTGAACTAACCGTTAATGTTAGATACCTAAGAAAACATTTTTATTTTTCCTTCACTTATTCCTTCTTTAATGCTTTTCCTTTCTTTAGGCAGACCTGAGTTTCTGGCCTAGATCATTTTCCATTTTTCTGAACAGCTTCTTTTAACATTTCTTGAGAGGCAAGTCTACTTGACAAATTGCCTAATTGTTATTTGTCTGAGAAAGTCTTTATTTCTCCCTTGCTTTTGAAAGATAATTTTACAGGATACAAAATTCAAGGTTGGTGAGATTTTTTTCCCCTCAACACTTTAAACATTTCACTCCACTCGCTTCTTACTTGCATGATTTCTGAGGAGAAGATGGATGTAATTCTTATCTTTGCTTCTCTATGGGTGAGATATTTTTTCCTTTGGCTTCTCTCAAGACTTTTCTTTACCTTTGATTTTCTGCAATTTCAGAGGGTACTTTTTTTTTTGGCCATGTGGCTTGTGGGATGTCAGTTCTGTAACCAGGGGTTGAACCCGGGCCACAGCAGTGAAAGCCCGGAATCCTAATCACTAGGCCATCAAGGAACTCTCTGATTTTTTGCAATTTCAGACTTCCACATATATGGTCAAATGATTTTTGACAGACTCCAAGGTAATTCAAGGAGGAAAAGAATAGTCTTTTCAACATTTAGTGCCTGGAACCCTTGGATATTCATATGGAAAAGAAAAAGCTTGACCTTACTTTAGGCTACACACAAAAGTTAACTCAAAATGGATCATAGACCTAAATATAAAAGTTAAGTCAATAAAATTTCTAGAAGATAATCTTGAAGACCTCAGGGTAGGCAATAACTGATGTCTTAGGAACACAAAAATATAAATCATAAAAAAGATACATTGGTAGACCAGTTTTCATAAAAAATAAATGTTCTGCTTCTCAAAAGACAGAAAAAGAAAACAAAAAGAGAAGCCACAGATTGGGAGCAAATATTCACAACACATACAACTGACAAAGGACTTGTATCCAACTTGGGTCATGCATCCCTCTGACAATATGTACACTTGCTTCTCATTATTTGTTCTGTACTGTGAATTTGCCAACTTGCTAATACTCATTTGTACCCCTGAAGTGGATCCTTATGGTACTTCTGGGTCATTTGTGGACATGTGCAGAGTACTTGGGAGTTTGAGTTGCCAGATGTGCACATTCTGGCTGAGGTTGAACAAGGTGATGCTCTGCTTTCGTGTTTCAGCCCTCGTCCTGTAGCCGAGTATCCTTTTCACGGTCTGTTTAGCGCCATGTGTTTTGCATTTTTGTGCTTTTTGTTGGTGATTTTACTTTTTAAAATGGTGCTCAAGCACAGTTCGTGCTGACTAGTGTCCCTAAGCGCAAAAAGGCTGTAATGTGCCTTATGGGGAAAACACCTGTGTTAGATAAGCATTCAGGGATGAATTATAGTGCTGTTAGTCATGAATTCAGTGTTAAGGAATCAACCAAATACATCAAATAAGGTGTCTTTAAACAGAAACAGATAAAACAAGGTGATGTATTTGCCAACTGGTGAAAATGTAGTGACCATAGGCTTATAGAACCTAATGCTGTATTTATCCTAGGAGGAGTACTTCAGTATTTACTAAGCCAGTGTTTGTGGTGACTTTATAGAAGCTAGTTATTGTGAATAATGATAATCAAATGTGTATCTGCTATGTATATGTGAAGCATTGCTCTGTTGCATTCAAGATTTCAAAGCTGTTATTTATTTGATGATTGGAGGGAAATTATTTTTAACCCCAAATTGTATACGCTGCTGAACTATTAATCAAGTGCAAAGGTAGAATAAAATATTTTCAAACACAAGCAGTCTAAAAGCAATCACCTCAGTCCCCATTGAACTATTTCCTAGGAAGTAACTAAAGCATGTGCTCCCCCAAACGAAGGAGTGAGCCAAACAAGGGGCAAGGGTTGTATGGACCACAGGAAACCAGAGAGCAACGTGGCAGGGAGATGAGGGAACATGCAGGGTGATGATGAGGGGACAGCTGGGCACAAGGTCCCAGCAGGACAACCAGTTCAGATTGCAAAGGTCTGGGAGAGACTTACTAACGTCAAAAAAACTGAGGGAATATCCGACACATCTCACAACTTGAGAGATTTAGAAAACTGCTACAGTATTTTGGTTGAATTAATGATAATAGAAAAAATAAACCCCTCCCCTTTAAAAACAAACACAAAACAAAAAAACCACAGATATTAACCCTATGGGAAATAAAAAAATTATTTTAAGGAAAAGAAAAGTAGCCATGTTACCGACACTTTGGATTCAGGACCCAACAGAGGTCCTTCTGTCCGGCATCACTTGTGCCAGTAGAACGAGAGGGAGTTCCATTCGGAAGCGAAGGGAAGTTTTGTTCTCTGGTAAAAGAATGGAGAGGTGTGAGCGGCCTCGAAAGGCTATGGGCCGGGCTGGTCAATCAGGTTCTCTTCCATGGAGGGCGGGGTGGGCTCCTGCAGGTCCAGCGCAGGCGCATTGCTCACGGCACTTAACACTGAAGGGCGGGGCAACGTCTCTGCACGCCGCCCGCCACCGCCATGTTGGATTGAGTGTCTTGTGCGCCGTCTGCACACGGCCTGCCGAGCTGAGGTGTCAGGCGCAGCCCCTGGCTGTTGGAACTCTGTCTGAAGTGCCGGGTGCGAGGCCTCTGCACGAGGCACCCTTTGACCAAGTAACACCAGACTAAGCACAAAGGAAAAGAGAAGAGGAAAAGAGATTAGGCTTTATTATTCAGATTCTGTTTTTATATACTAGGAATTGTTAATGAGCTTTGCCAGTGACGCTAGTGCCCACCCTCTGGGCAAGTGACAGGAGAGCCGTCTTGCATGTCGCTTTGGTGCCCTTGTCCCGGGCACCTCTCCCTGCCTCCTGCCAACTCCGGACCCCGGCGGCTTCTGCAGCCGCGTCTGTTCCTGTTCACAGCTGTTCTGGGAAATGACTTCTCTGGGCCCAGGAGACCGGAGCTCGCGGAGTCCAGCTGGGGCTCCTTACTGCTCCTCAGGGTTGGGGGTGTGAGGGGGGCGTCCATTCCCTGTGGGTCTGTTCTCTCACCCCAGCGGGAAGAAGAGTCTCCTTGAGAGAGAGGTTTCGGGGCCGGGAAGGATGGGATCCTGGTGGCCAAACACCCTTAAATCCTTCCTTGCAGATTTTCAGGGTCTCCTGCTAAAATGCAACATCCTCGGGGCCGTAGTCCCTTTAAGCCCCGAAGGTGAACGGGGGCAGCTGAGAACCTGTATGGAGCTGGGGGAGCCGGGGAGGCAGGTGCTCGAGGGGACGGGGGAAGGTGGGGAATGCGATGCTTCTTTGGGGATGGCTCCTTCCCTGCCTGGGCGCCCGCTCAGCCTGCCTGCTTCAGGGCTGGGCTCAGCCTCTCAGCAGCGGCCTCCGCGGGGCGTGATCCAGAGGCTGCGGCGTGGAAGCGGTGATCACACCTGCCTGGTAGGATCGCCGCGAGGTGACGGCAGAGAACACGTGGGGAGCTGTTAGCTTCCGTCCCACTGGGGATGCACGCCAGCCACTGGGGGCCCTCGTGTGGATCCCAGGAGGGAGCAGAGACGAGCGGGTGGTGAGGGGGCAGGATGGGGCCCAATGGTGACCACGTGGCAGCTTCCTCTCCCCCTAACCCTCCCCCACCTCCCTGCCTGGTGAGGCCAGAGTCCCCTGCGTCTTCCATTACCGCTGAGGGCTGTGCCGGGCCACGGAGGACACCCTGTCGCGAGACCCGCGAAAGGGTCCAGGATCCTTCCCCTGTTAGAGTCAGAGGCCAGAAATCCACCTGACTTAGGAGAGTGGGGCGAAGGGCGGGCAGCCCTATCAGAGCATCTGGTGGAAGAGGCCCGCTCCCCAGGCACGCTGTCTCGGGGTGCATTCCAGGCGTTGTTTGCCCAAGGCAGGGCACAGGCCGAGACTGGAGGCCCCTGCCCCACTTTCAGAAGTGAGGGCTTGGCAGAAATATGCTGTCTGTCCACCTGCACTTGCCCTGCCTGCCATCCCTTCCCGACCTGGGCGATAGGAATGAGTTCCACGGGGGGCCCTTGGGACCAATTCACTTCTTCCTCCTGGGAGCTGCTGAGAGCTCCTCGGTCCTTCTAGCCTCCCTGTATCCTGCTGGGGGGTGGGTAGGGCGAGCATCTGCAGAGAAGCAACCAGTCAGGGCATCTGCCTGTGAAGTGGGGGTGGGCGAGGTGCGTGTAGGTTTAAGTAGCACAGGCCGGCAGTGTGGAGAGCAGGACACGGGGAGCAGGCTGGGTGTGGGGACGCGTCGGCAGCGTCACAGACGTTCGTGGTACAGTGTTCGAAGAGTGGGCTGGGTGATCTGTGCATGGCTCTCAGGGACGGCCGTGCCCCTCCCGAGCCGCTGGTGGATGCTGTCCTGTGATCCGCAAGGTTGTCAGCCGTTCTTACCCCAGAAACTGAAGCCCGCAGGGCAGCTGGTGGGCCCCAGAGCCCGGGCACGGAACCTCCACGCTCACAGGGATGGCTCTTTTTGACCTCCTGCCCTGTCGTCAGTGCAGGTTGCTAATTTAGCCCCTCTCTCTGTTCTGCCTCAGTGCAAGTGGCAGAAAGTGGTGGGATATCTTCAAAGAGGAAGACGTAACGCTCTCAAGTTCCTGTCAGTGGACACTTAGATTGTTTCTGTGTCTTGGCGACTGTAAACAATGCTGCAGTGAACATGAGGGTACAGGTGTCTCTCTAGGATAGTGAGTACCTTATGCTAAGTGAAGTCAGTCAGAGAAAGTGCATGATCTCACATATGGAATCTAAAACAAACAAACAAACCAAAACTAGCTCATAGAAACACATCAGTTTTGTGGTTGCCAAAGGTGGGGCTAGGGCGTGGGAGAATTGGGTGAAAATGGTCAAAGGTACAAACTTCCAGTTAGAGATAAATAAGTACCAGGCATGTTTGTACAGCATGATGACAATAGGTGACAACACTCTTCTGTATATTAGAAAGGTGGTAAGAGAGTAAATCTTAAAAGTTCTCATCCCAAGGAAAAAACATTGTGTCAACTATGTGAGGTGATGGATGTTAATTAAACCAGTTGTAGCATTTCACAGTATATACAGAGATCAAATCATCATGTTGTACACCTTAAACTTCTACAACGTTATATGACAATTGTATCTTAATAAAACTGGAGGGGAAAAGAGGAGGGCAGCGGGGGCAGGAAGACAAGGTCGGGGGGGCGACTTTCAGAGGCGGGTGCCCAGGAGCCCTGAGGCTGCGTGCCCGCTCCAGCACTAACTTACTGGGTGCTCAGGTGAGTCTCTTGGCCTCTCCAGCCTCCTGTTCATCTGTAATGTCCCCGACCCCTCCCAGCACTGCCCCCAGGAGGGAGGAGTGAAGCTTGTTAGGTCTGGCTACTCATGCCTGGGCAATTAAGGGACTGAAGGGTCTGGTCAGATGACCATGACCATGACAGTGACCTGCACTTGGTGGTCAGAGGGCTCTGGCAGAAATGGCATCCTTCCCAAGGGACTGAAAGTTGGTTTACTAGGTTAATCAAAATTTTGGGAATGAAGACTTAATGGAAATACAGAGGCATTTATTTGGGGTTTTTTAGGACTCCTGGCCAGGAGAGCCTGATTCAAGAAGCACTTGAAGTGTGTTCTGCTGGACTACAAAATGGGGAGCGCTTATAAAGGCAAAACCCTCAAGGCCAGAGTTAGTTACGAGTTGTTGATCAAGAATTATAATTAGAGGGCTTCCCTGGTGGCGCAGTGGTTGAGAGTCCGCCTGCCGATTCAGGGGACACGGGTTCGTGCCCCGGTCCGGGAGGATCTCACATGCCGTGGAGCGGCTGGGCCCGTGAGCCATGGCCGCTGAGCCTGCGCATCTGGAGCCTGTGCTCCGCAACGGGAGAGGCCACAACAGTGAGAGGCCCATGTATCGCAAACAAACAAACAAACAAAAAAAGAATTATAATTGGAGTTGGCAGGAGGTAAGGATCAGTTGGAGTCTGAAATGATTGTATAGTTAGAAGGGGGAACAACCTTGAGACCACAATTTTGCAGCTGGCGGATGTTGTTTTAAAAACAACTGGTGCCCTTGGCTTGATATAGTTAAGAAAATGTTGAAGTTCCCAGTGGTGCAGGGATGTGTCTGAGACAAGATTCTCAATGGCCACCTGCCCTGTTTTGTATTCCTGAGCTGTGATTACTTCCGTATGATTTCAGTCTGTCATCAACTAAGTGGGGCTATTTTTTTAAACATATTTTATTGGAGTATAATTGCTTTACAATGGTGTGTTAGTTTCTGCTTTATAACAAAGTGAATCAGTTATACATATACATATGTTCCCATATCTCTTCCCTCTTGCGTCTCCCTCCCTCCCACCCTCCTTATCCCACCCCTCCAGGCGGTCACAAAGCACTGAGCTGATCTCCCTGTGCCATGTGGCTGCTTCCCACCAGCTATCCACTTCACGTTTGGCAGTGTATATATGTCTATGCCACTCTCTCTAGGTGGGGCTATTTTAAAGTATGTCATGGCTGATTAAATGTTCATTTCTGTGGGGAAAAGCAAAAGTGTCAGTCCAAGTTTCTGACAATGTCAGGAACATGGTTAATTAATAAACACAATGCCAATAACCATCATCTGCCCAGGTTAGAGACTTAGGATCATTCTAGACCTTTCCCTCCTTCATTCCCATGATGGTGAGCCCAGCTGACACTTCCTCAGCCTTCCTTGGTCCTAGGTGCTTACCCAAACCAAGTTCTTGAATCCTCCCAGCAACCTGTGAGGCAGGATGAATATTCCCCTTCTGCAGGCAAGGGCCCTGAGGCTGAGAGAGAGGTCACACATGTGTGCAGGCTCAGGGTCCGTGTCCTCAGCTGCTGCCTTCCGTGGGACCTCTGTTCACCAAACCTGGTCAGGTCTATCCCACCTGCCCAGCCCATTCTGTCTGCCACTCTTCCCCCACCACCCCTGCTCCTGCCCACAGCCATAGCATCTCTCACCTGGAGAGCTGCACCTGCCAACAGGTACTCGCCTTCAGGGCCATGTCAGACTCTCCTAACCTCTGAAGGCCTCCCCTCCCCCACCCCACCTGGCTGGATCATTGTCCTGGCTCTGCCTAGGGAAGACTCCCTGCCTGCAGGTGTTCTCAGCTCAGACACACTTCCTTGGCTGTGTGTAGTTTGGAACCTTCAGTATCGTCTGTCAGTGTTGTGGGTTTGAAGGACTTGCCTGGCAGGTCTGTGCCCCTGGTCCTATGAGATGCGGCACATGACAGGTAACACTGGGGGCTGAGGAGCCAGACCCTTGGAACTCGAGTCACACCTACTTGCTCTGTGACCTTGGGTAAATCATTTAACCTCTCTTCACCTCAGAGGTCTCATCTAAACAGTATCCACCACATAGGGTTGTCATGAGGATTAAGTGAATAAGTAAAGTGCTTTAAGCAGCACTGGGCAGCCAGTGTTGTTGGCAAGGCTTCTCCCATCATGTCCCTGGGCGCCTGCCTCCTACCAGGCTCTCCCTGACTACACACTGGCTGAAGGACATCTTGGAAGCTGAACTCCCTGCATGTATCAAACCTCTCTGGGTACCATCTCTAGAGCCTGGCACTGGGATTGTCCCAGATTACCTGTGAGAGAAGAGAGAGGGCACAGCTAGGAGCCCCAGCGTCTGCCTCCAGCACCCCAGTTCTTAGAGGCTGCCATGACCATATGATGGAAGCAGAACAAAGCCCATGAGAACAAAGCCCATGAGTCATGCAGAGAGTGGGGAAAATCACTTTAAATCTTTTTCTCAAGTCGTGTTATTCTAAATGCCCTGGGCGGATGCCCATGTGTGCAGGAACACTCGGCCAGGCCAGAGGCACTTTGCCCCTCAGAGGCCCCATTGTGACCCCGAGCAGGCCCCGAATGATCCCGGGAACAATAATCCCTTGTGTGGGCCTGAAGGCTGCACTGGCCCGCGGCCCACGGGCCACGGCTGGCAGTGCAAAGCCTCTGTCTCTTTAAGGTCAGCATGAGGAGGCCTTAAATCCCCCATGTGGGCTGCTGCAGGGGCTCTGATAAGAGGTACTTTCTTTTTTTTTTTTTTGCGGTACGCGGGCCTCTCACTGCTGTGGCCTCTCCCCGTTTCGGAGCACAGGCTCCGGATGCGCAGGCTCAGCGGCCATGGCTCACGGGCCCAGCCGCTCCGCGGCATGTGGGATCTTCCCGGACCGGGACACGAACCCGCGTCCCCTGCATCGGCAGGCGGACTCTCAACCACTGCGCCACCAGGGAAGCCCCTAAGAGGTGCTTTCTAGAGTTCGGTTTGGGCATGTCGGTGAAGCCCAGCTCCTCTAAACTTTGTCCTCTCCAGGAGAAGGGCAGATCTGGTGGGACCCACTGGGAGCACAGCAAGGGGTAGGGGCTCGGTTCCCGGAAGAGGACTACGTGTGATGAAGCCCCTCCCAGGCCGCCTGCCCTGCACAGGGAAGGGCCTTAGGATGTGTCCCCAGAGCCCCCATAGAGCAAGGGGCCCACAGGCACTGAAGTCACAGGTAGGAGCATCCAGAATATCCCGGTGGGATTTGATCCACGGCTGCCTCTCCTCCTTTCCGTCCAGAGATGCACACCCTCACCCAAGTTTGTAGTCATCATGGTTGGTTCTGTGCTGCAAGCTTTGTCTCTTGGTCACATACAGACATTGACTTCTTACTCCTTTCTCAGGCCCGTGGAGGGACATAGCTCTTTGTTCTATGAACTTAGAGACACCCAGTTATTCACCTTCTTCACAAAGCATCAGCTGGCCTGGGGAGCCTTTGGCTTTGTCGGGGCTGCAGCGTGGAGCTCGGCAGCTGCCTGGACGGGCCTGGTCATGACTTTGCAGCTCAGAGCAGCCATCCTCTTTCAGGAAGACAGTGGTGCCCAGGACCTGGACTCGGCCATGTAGCCTCCTGCAAGCCCTGCTAGCGGTCCAGGTCTGTCCCACCTGCCCGGCTACATCCCCCTCTGACGTCCTCTGCCCACTGGTATCAGGTCTACTACAAGGTCTTTTCTCACTGTCACTTCCTGAGAAGCAGCCAGAGAACAGACCCTCATGGGGACAGGTCTGGACACCTGAGGACAATGAGTGAGCACAGGGCTTCTGGGACAGAACAAGTTGGTTCCAGACCCAGCTCCAGTTCTCATCAGCTGAGTGAGTCTGTCTCCTTACCTGTACAAGGACAGTCATAGCTGTCTACTGTGCCCACTGGGAGGATGACAGGAGGCTCTCTATATGGGAGGTGCTTCCACAGTGCCTGACCCAAGGCAGGAGCTCCAAACATGGCAGCCAAGGTGGTCACACAGTGCAAATGTGGGTCCTTTGTGCAGTCACATTTGGGTGTTGGTGTGACTTGCCCTTTGGTCCAAGTCAGGGCCACCAAGCAGGCAACCTCTAAGGCATGTCCCACCTGCCCTTGGGG
Source organism: Mesoplodon mirus (assembly GCF_964341445.2). NCBI lineage: Eukaryota > Metazoa > Chordata > Mammalia > Artiodactyla > Ziphiidae > Mesoplodon > Mesoplodon mirus. The sequence continues at coordinate 14,387,129 of NC_138990.1, read as the reverse complement.
TGGCAGCCAGAAGTGCCCCATAGGAGGTTCCCTCTTGCCCAAGACCCAGAGGCAGAGCTGAGGCATGCCAGCCACGAGAAGCTTTGGGGGGCAGACACCATCCCACACCTGGAGGGACCAATGGTCCCAGCACACAGTAGGTGCTCAGTTGACGCCCAGTCTCTGTGATCTGAGGACCTTTCTGCTGTTGCCCAGCAGGCTTCTTAAATGCTCCCTTCCCCAGGCCACGTGGGTTCCTGGGAGCACTGCCCTTAGCAAGGAGGCCTGCCCACTGGCCAGAAGTTGTACCTGCAAACACTTCCTAAATAGCTGGATGCAGATGGAGCTGAGCAGTGAGATGCACCAGCTGGGAGACTGGACCAGGGTCTTCTGGGGGTGGGGAGAGGCGGGGTGGTCTGGGTGAAGGAAAACAGGACCAGGAGAGGGCATTTTTTGAGGCTGCCCACGCTTATTACACCCAATGCAAGAGGAGGCAAATCAAATGCCCAATGAAACTGCAGATTATAAAAATGACTCAGGATAGAAGGAATGAGAAGGTCATGTCAGAGACTCTTCTGCAAAGCTTGGGATTAATGAGGGTTTAGAATTAGACAATTCCCAACTGAAAGAGGGAAAATAGAGAAAGAGCACATCAAATTTCCTTTAAAGAGGATAACTGAAAAAGCATTGAGAAACCCTTGGGAAATTCGACTAAGCCTCTGGTTTCTTTTTTTTGATGGGGTCGAATATGAGCTTCTGTTAGCATCTTGGTGCATGATGAAAAAATTATAGCCTTCCCTCAGTCAACACCTGGTAGCAAATATTGTTAAACACGTGACAAACTTCCTATCATTTCTTAACTTGTATTTTTCAGGATATAGCCCCAATCACCTTTTGCTCCTAATAATGTAAAATTTTACCTTAAATTTAAGTGGACTCAGTGAAAGTGGCCTTTTCTGGTACAATTACCCTGGGATAACAGCTCCTGAAGATACCACTGAGATCCAGTTTAGTCACAGGGTCCCCATGTTGGAAGGGGAGTAAGATGTCAACTAGTCAGACCCCTGCTTGAGGCTTCAATGTTAGCTCTGCGTGCCTGCTAGCAAGCAGTCGTCCAGCCTCTGCACCTCCACCTCCACCTCCACACTGGAACGTGACCAGCTTTTGAGACACCTGTTCTGGTGTCCCAGCTCTAGAATATCACTACCTTCCTTTAATGAAGGGATAAAGGAGCATTTCGTAATGGGAGGTGGAGTTTTCAGGATTCCTTACTGAGTGCCCTCCTTCCTAATCATCCTTTCTCCTCCCGACCCAGACATCTCATACCTGAAAGGGAGCACTGCCACTTGTCATACTACTTCCCTTCACACTGTGGCCCGGTCCCCTTCCTCTACAACAGTGTGGTCCAAGGAAATTCGAAAAACCGTTTCTCATCCACGTTCCTAATGGGAATAGAACATGGAAGATACTGCCCAGAAAATTTCTGATCAGCTTCACATAGAGTGAGAAGAAACTTCTGCCCCTGTTTTCTTTTGGCTTAAGGATTTTCTAATTTAGCACAGACCCACCCCTCTGTTTTGTAGGAAAAAGAAGGCATCCCCCAGGCTGATACTTGGTTAGTTTCCAGAGATGGTGAAGCCCTCTGACCTCCCTGGTTCCTGGGGAGGATGGGATACCCACGGTGGGCTCTCTTGAGATGCAGTGGCTGGGCACACTGTCACCTGAACTGCCCTTTGATGATGCCTCTAGAGATTTCGTCTAAACCACAGATTCCTCAGAAAGCCGACATGATTGTGTTCTCTATACTGGAGAATTAAAAAAAAAAAAAACCAAAACAAAACCGAAAAACACCCCCATAAAAGTATTGAACATAAAGGTACTTTATAAAGTATTTCAAAGGTTTATCACATCCCACTGTGGACATCTGCAAATATTTCTTGGGTGAATTTTATTCCCCATGACAGGTAGAATATTCTTGAAGACAGAGAAACTTGCTGCAAGATGGACACTCATAAGAGCCGGAGGAAAATTCCAGTAGACGGTTCTCACGATCCGCTCCAGGAGTCAGCAGTCCAGTTTTGTGGTCTCTCAGATCACAGTCCTCACTTCCCACTCCCACTGCCCCCTTTCAAATAGGAAACGATCTTGGAAAGACAGCTCAATAGCTGGAGGATAAATGTAGCAAGCCTCCTACTCTGACATGAAGGTATATGGGAGAGTAAACCTCTTTCTTTATCCACTATCAAGAACATTTCTGCATTCTAAAGTGTTATGCTGGAAGGCGGGCCGATCAGTTAACACCCTCTTGGTTTTCAGCTAAAGTTCTTCTGCTGCTTTAGGAAGACTTCCATCTGATTAGAGAAAACACTGCGTGGACCACGTACAGCAGAGTGACTACGAACGAAAACACCTGAAACCAAGATAAGTGACAATTAATGGCCGTGCATGGGGGGAGGGAGAGGCATGGGCTGCCCACACTGGGGTCGCCACGTGCGTGGCTTGCGGTTGACAGCCCTTAAGTCTGTGGACTGCCACTGCTCCCCATCACACACGCAGATATGCTTTCCCGCAGAGCCTAGGTGCGACCCAGAACGCTCTCAGCACAGACTCCAGGTGACCTAATGGTATACTGAACTTGGTGTGCAAGGTCAACTATTTGCCATCACACACCATCATACTGGTGCCATCCAACTGGAAACGAGGGCCCTCAGAGACCCTTCAGGTGATCATTGCAGGAAAGGATTCCCCTGCTCTTCATGGAAGACTTCCTTCCTGCACACCAATAAGACCAGAGTCCACCAGCTGTGACCCCAGCGGCCTTGGCTAAGAGAGTTTGAACACATGGGTTTGCTGCCTGGACGTCTTCAGACCCCAACCAGAATTTTGTTCTAAGATTCTGAATGACACAGGCATGAGCCAGGGAGCCAGGCCCCAGGAAGTGAGGGACTGGGATGGAGAGGAGGGATTTTGAGCTTTTGGCAAAAGGAGGGAGCTTACTGAGAAAGCTGCTACTGGGAACAGAGGCTGGGAAATGTGGCAAAAGGTCGCTTTGTGCCCTGTCAAGGCTCTGACCTGCCGTTGTGCACCTGGGCACCATCTGTCCTATCACCCTGCTCTGGGTGGCCGGCCCTGAGGGCTGCCTGCTCCCAAGCCAATATCTGCACCTGGCTTGTGACCTTGGGTGTAGGGTCAAGAGTTTCTAACCCAGGCATAACATCAGGGTGGCTACACTCCCATGACTGCTGAAAATTCCCCTAAACCCAGCCGTAACTGTGCCTGCTCTTCCGCTGCCTCCACACCTGGGCGCACCCTCACCCTCACTGCTGGAGGCGGTAAGTCACCTGAGTTATTTAATAACCAAGGTAAGAAAATGCATCTGGGAATCAAATACCCTGTCTGAAGGGAGCAGTCACACACGAGTGAGAAGCCCCTTGAAGACCCCCCTGCCCATCAGGAGGGAGCAGTGTACTGTGTCGGGGACTCCGAGCCCAATGGAGACCCTTGGCAGGAGCGCCTCAGAGGTCCCCACAGGAACAGGAAACACTTACTTTAAAGGGGGGTCAAGAAATGGCACACGGGACATTGAGAGCCAGGGCCATGAATGGACATGAACTCAGGCCCTTATAAACCCCTCTCCCGGGCTTCCCTGGTGGCGCGGTGGTTGGGAGTCCGCCTGCCGATGCAGGGGACACAGGTTCGTGCCCCGGTCAGGAAAGATCCCACATGCCGCGGAGCGGCTGGGCCCATGAGCCATGGACGCTGAGCCTGCGCATCCGGAGCCTGTGCTCCGCAACGGGAGAGGCCACAACAGTGAGAGAGGCCCGTGTACTGCAAAACAAACAAACAAAAAAAAAAACCCTCTCCCAGGGATCCCTCGGGTGCAGCTTCTCTGCTGCCAGCCGAGGAGAGAGGGAGAAGCTCAGCTTTTGAGACAGGTGAGGAGTCCCAGAGGGGTGAGAGGAGGCCAGATGCTCCCAAAGGCCAGGGGTGTGCAGGAGGCCATGAGATGCCTGCTCACATCCCCAGACTGCGCCAGCCCCGCCCCCCTCCCCAGAGACCATGGGAGGGGCATGTGGGTGTTGGGCAGGGTCTGGGGTTAAATCCTGAGCGTGTCATCATGATCCCGTCTCCCATGTGCACAGACACAAACTGATATTTTGAACAGAAAGGCGTGAGTTTACATTGAACTGGGCTCATATTTCCCCCGGGGGGCTCCAGCCCAGCGTTTCCGTCTGCTGGCAACATTTAGATTCCTGGTTCCAGCCCTGCTGACTTTGCCTGGGCCCCTTCATGGTTCTCCAGCTCAGCTCCCAGAAATGTGGGGACGTGATCAGTCGTGGAAGGGATAAGTAGATGTTGGTATAGTCCTCAGTGGAACACTAAACACTAAACAGCAAAGAGAAAGAACCTCTACATCCCCACCCAGCCACGTGGATGAGACTCACAGACCTGAGGTGAAGAGAGAGAAGCCAGACATGGGAGGAGGCACATCACGCTCCTGAAGATCCAAAGCAGGTGAAGTGGAACCTGAGCTGGAAGTCAGGACAGTGCTTATCCTCAGTTAAGGGGCACAGTGACTGCAGCGGGACAAGAAGGGGACTTCTGGGAGCTGCTTATTATGTTGTTTCTTAATCTGGATGCTTTGTTACACAGAGGACTTCTGAATTATGAATAATGGATGGATTATGGAAATTCATCAGGTTGTACACGTGCATCCAGGTCACCTCTCTGGATGCCTGTTTACGCTGCATTTTGATGGAAAGTAAAAGGGAGAAGTCAGAATATGGTAGAGCCTGGTAGAGCCCAGTGGTTCCCAACTAGATATCTGCCCAGTGGGCAGGTCATTAACTCCCCCCTCCTGCATTGTTCAGTCAAGGGCTGGCCCACTATCCACATTCCATCTACATTTCACTGCCCTCGTCTGCAATAATTTTACAGAAATGGTTGTCAAATGCCTGGCTGAAGTCTGTTCAGAGAGAAGGCTTCTGGGGTTGGGATGGGGGAGGTGTGTATGGGTTCTCTTGTGAGGAGGTGATGAAATCGTCATTTGAAGGTGACAGAGGAGGCAGTCTCCCAAGAGAGGGAAGAACAACCAGGGTGCTGCCTGGCTGTGCTCCGGGTTAGGAACCAGCCATCTTGGGAGATGAACCCACATGGGGGAGGGTCCCACACGGTGGGACATTTGCGGGGATGCCAGGGACCAGGAGGTGGCCATGCTTATGGAACTGGAGAGTGGCTGGGAGCTGAGGGGAGTGTGTGGCTTCCCCAGGAAAGGGGGTGGGCCCCTGGGGACCAGCAGACAGGCTTTGAGGAGCTTTCCCCCAGACCCCTCCCTCTGGGAACAGGAAGGGCACCCTCACTAACCCCCTTCCCAGAGCCCAACTGCGCCCACCCTGTGGGTTTTCTCTCAGCCTCTGCTCTACCCTTCCCAAAGAGAGGCGGGGGTGGCACAGATTTGGCACCTGGGGCAGACATCTTGTGGTGTGTCATCACATTTGACCTTGGGATTTGCTTAATTCATAGGTCGATCGCTAGAAATCTGAGTGCTATTTCTGAAACTTTTTCTTAGTTTTTAAACAATATCCATGGTTAGAAATACATCAGATATCATGAGTTAGCACACTGGTGCAAGGACACACATGCGCAACTCTGGGAAAGAGTCTCATGAAACAATACATTCTCATATTCCCTGTCATTCTGGTCCATTCCATCAACAAGAAAATCAGGTCATAACCTCACAGCCCGCCATGGATCTGGTCCCCGAGTTGGAGGTTGTTCCTTTTAAGGCTCAGAGACCTACATGCAGCGTGCTCCCCAGACACACAGTTTCACCCCCATCTCACCTCCTAATAGGGTGAAGGAGGTTACAGCCCTGTTCCACCCATTTCTCATCATGAGGCCTTGGACGGAAGTGGTTTAAGAGCTGCCTCATTCTCCAGGGAAACAACAGGAGTTACTGTCCCATTTTATAGATGAGCAAACCAAGGCTCAGAGGGCACAAAGGGACTTGCACAAGGAATGGGCGAGTGTGAACTCCAGGCTTCCTCCTGCACAGGTTCTCAGAGCTGTCAGGCAAAGAGACACCGTCATCAAGAGACGAAGGCCTAATCCAAGCAGCAACCATCCACAGCTGGGGGTCTGGACATGCTGCACATGGCAGGGCCTCCCCACAGCCGCAGAGCCTCCCCACAGCCACAGAGCCAGGGCCTGGGAGACACTGGCCACTCGACTTTCCATCTGTGGTCTCAGCACTGGCCCTGCCCCGACTGTGTGCTTCCCTGGAAGACACTCATTGAGAGCCAGGAACCCAAGTGGCCAGATGGTCTGTTCACACTGGTGCTAAGAGTGTGGGGGAAAGAGCACCTGGCCTCTCCAATTCCTGGTGACCCTGGGGCAAGTTGTGCATGCTCTTAGGGCCCTAGTTCTCCATCTGTGAAATGGGTATAACGGCACTTCCCTCCTAGGGCGGTTGTGAGGGGTAAACAAGATTGTTCACTAGGGCTCAAGACAGTGCCAGGCCCCACGGTCATGTCTTCTCCCGCATCTGCCTCAAAGCCCACCCAGGCTTGGACCCCTGGTCAGTGCAGGCCTGGGCAGTGCAGCACTGACTGGTGGCTGAGGGAGTCTGGGGCCCATCATTTCCCTTTTCTGAGGCTTTGTTTCTTCAGAAATGAGGAGAAGGTTTATTTTATTCAAAATTTAGTGAACTAAAAAAATGTGGGAGGGCCGGGCAGCCTTCCACTCAGAACCTTTTCAGTGGGAGCTGTGAACAGGGCACATTGACTGGGGACTCACCACAGCAGCGATGTTTTCATGGTAATGTTTGTAGGTGAAGCCCACTTGAAGCTGGATGGCGGCCAAAGCTTCCAGGACAGAGGCACCAAAGTAAAACAGGGAGGCGATACAGTGGTAGGCTGCATCCTGCAGGGTGAGAAAGGGCCATTAGAGAGCTGGGGCACCCAGATATGGAGATGTGGAGCAGCTGTGGCCCCAGCAGGGCCTGTCCACCCCACCTGTCCCTGCCTGGCCCGGACCAGGTCCCCCGTCGTCATCTGCTACTCCCTTTGACACCCGCCAACCCTGCCCCCCTTCCTCAGAGACATTGATTCACCAGAGCTGCCGAGCTGAGTAATCTCACTGGTTTGGGGCCACAGTAAGGACTTCGATGGAGGAAGGATACTGCTTTCCCTTGAGCTGGGATCTAGTAAGGGGTGGGGAGGTGGCCCTTTGGGATTGGTGGAAATTGGTTCTGGACCTGAGAAGTGTCAGCTGCGGTCACAGTCCCCAGTTCGGGTGTGGCCGATACAGAGTGAGAGGCTCAGGCCATTTTCACTGCTGTGTTGTAGTTAGCTTTTTCTTGGGGAGAGCCAGGGACTGGGGCTCCAGGTATGTTTTAAAAGCAAAAAAGCACTAGGACAGGGTTTTGAGTAGTTACGACTTGGAGGTGGTTTCTAAAGTCTAGGTCGGAGGCCCCTTGAGACTAAGAGGCCTGGCTAACAGCCCCGCCCCCTTCCAGGGGAGGTAAGGGAAGGTGGCCCCCGTGTAAGTTTACCCCCTTCATGGGCCTCAAAGCAGAATTCATGTGCAAGAGAGATCACAGGACTTCCCTCTTCCCGGGCCAAGTCCCTCTCTGGCGACCCTGCTCTAGAAGGTGGTGACTGGGAGCTGGGCAGTGAGTGTGGCGTCACGCTGGGCAGCCAGGACCAGCCCCCAGCATCCTGTCCCCTCCCCCAAAACGGAAGCCAGCCCTCCTGGGTGGTGGGAGATGCCAGCTGGCCCCTGGCAGGTGCAGGAGGTACAGGGAGGGTTTTTGGGCTGCCGGTTCACATGAAAAGGGCGTTCACCCAGGAGAAAGCAGAGCAGGCCCACAGAGGATCAGGCAGCGACAGTGACAGTCAGCTTCTGCCTTACCCTCTGCCCGACCTCCTGCGCTGGGGAACCCTGGGCTGCTATGGGCAGCTCGGAGCTGAGGGCCTGGCCGGCTCAGCCTTGGCACATGGGTGGGAGACGTGTACAGGGCACCTCACCCAGCACTGGCAAAGCCAACCTGCCAGGGGAGAGGCTCCAATGCCGCACCCCACCCCCACCCGCACCTCAAACGTCGCAGGACTGGGACTCACCAGGGTGATCCAGGAAGGTCTGCTGCCGTGGGCACCAGTTACATACAGGAAGTACAGGAGAGTAGTGGCTATGAAGCAAAACACAGACGTGAACATGACCCAGCCCTGGATCAGTGGGATGGGCACATGGGACGAGGCAATCAGGATCCACACCAGCCCCCCAAAGACCTGCAGAGGGAGGGAGAGAAGGGGTGAGGGTCAGACCAGGAGGGCCCATGCCCAGGTTGGGCCAGACCCAGAGGTCCCGCTGGGGAACCAGGGGCACTCTATAATTAACTCAGTTAATCCTCACAACATCCCTGTGAGTGTGGTACTGACCCATTTGTGAGATGGGGAAACAGAGGCACCTTTGAGTTAAAAATTTGTTATCCCTAGAAAGGACTTAGGCCATCCAGTTTTTGTTAGTAGAAGGGCAAACTCTGAGATTATATCCTTCCTAGTATTTTTTATAGAAAAATATCCTTTTTGTTTTGTTTTGGCCACGCTGCATGGCTTGTGGCCCAAGGCTTGAACCCAGGGCCATGGCAGTGAGAACACTGAGTCTTAACCACTGCACCGCCAGGGAACTCCCAAAAGTATTCTTTCTTTTATAAAATGGTAGTGGCCAGCTGATTCTTTTGGTCTTTACTTGGCAAAACAAATTAGCCATACTATATATCATTAGCATTTAAGAAAAAAACTTGACCTTTCAATCCCCAAGTCCCAGAAGTTCTCTGACTTTTGGAGATGGGGTTGGAGTGGGGAGGGCCCAGGTCAGCCTGGTCTCCTCAGAGGTGAGAGAGGCATTCCTCCCCCTGTCATTATCCAGAAGACAACCCACTTGGTGTCCTCAGGGTCAGGGAGCCCCATGTTTTCAAGAGAAGCATAAGGACAGACTAGGGATCATAATCTCAATGGTATAGTCCGGCTCTCCCTGTGGACAAGGTATAACCCAAGCTGGGATTTCCTGTACTTGTCTTCCCTTCTCCTTGTCCCTCTCCATCCCGGTGAAGTCACCTCAGCCTCCTCCACCGACCCCCCCCAGAGAAGGACTGGGCTGGGACACGGGTGGAGATAGTCACAGGGTCCAAGGTACTGCAGAGCTTAGCACCATCCTCCTAAGGGTCTGGGGGCTAAGGACGGGCTGCCCTCCCAGCCCTGCATCCCCTGGGGTGTAAATGCACGTGGTACCCTGACCTTGTCTCCCTGCACCTGCTGCCCACTTGCTGGGTAAGAGATAGCACTTCCCCAGGTGTTCTCTGAGCCTCTTAGCTGAGAAGCTTCAGGAGACCATCATAATTGGGTAGAAAAATCAGTGCAGTGAAGAATCTGGAGTTATCAAAACCAAGTTGGGTCTGAGGAATCATATGTGGGCATCTCTGATCAGAAAATTCCTCTACTGATGACTGAGAGGCAGTGGACTTACAATAAGTGGAGCAAAATCGATTGGATAAAAATCCTCAGACTGCCGTAGAGTAAGATGTGTGTGTAGATTCATCCACAGTTGCCTTTAAGATCAAACAGGTTGCTGGGCCTTTTTCATAAGGGACGCTTAACAAAAGGATGTGATTGTGCCAATGGCTGAGACAGACTTGGATTTAGAAGGCACGAGAGTGTGGCACGGAGAAGAGGGTGGATCTGGCTTGCCCATCTCGTGAGCAGAGGGCTGCTGGCACACGGCGTGAGAGGGTCTCTCCACCGAATCCGCTGGAGGGTGCTGTAGCATGTGGTTCCACCTCTCGGGCCCTGGCTTCCTCCACTGTAAATGGCACTTGGCAGCTCACTCCACATGTTGCCGGCTGGTGCGAACCGCCTGAAACTGTGGGTGTGAGTGTGAAGCTTCTGGCCCTGTGCCCCCTCACCACCCAACAGCAGAGGGAAGTCTGCTCACCCAGGATGCCAGCAGCCCAGTGCAGACAGACGTAGAGTCAGCCAGTGACAGCGCAGGACGATTGGGAAAAGCAGCCCCGACTGGGACATGGTCCCAACTGTCTTGAAGGGAGAGGTGGACTTAGGCCAGAAGGTCAGGACGAGGCTTTCCAGGGGAGAAAAGGGTACATGCCAAGCCCAAAGGATGCTGGAGCAGCAGTGAGGGTTTGGGAAGGCCGTGAGCTGGCAGGAGGTTGGGGAACAAGAAGTGGCAGGGGGTGGGGCTTGAGGAAGAGTGACCTTCACACAGCTGATCGTGGGGCCACCTCAAAGGCGTGCCAGGCCCTGCTCAGTGGAAAGCCGAGATTCAGCATGAATCATGGGGCAAAGCCAGTGCCTGCCTCACTCCACCTACAAAGTTTGCAGAGAGCAAAGAGAGCAAGTACAGCACCCACACCTAGGAGATAAGACATCACGGGCAGGGAGCAGTCCAATTGGAGATAAGACATCCCGGGCAGGGAGCAGTCCAATTGGAGATAAGCCATCCCGGGCAGGGAGCAGTCCAATTGGAGATAAGACATCCCGGGCAGGGAGCAGTCCAATTGGAGATAAGACATCCCGGGCAGGGAGCAGTCCAATTGGAGATAAGACATCCCGGGCAGGGAGCAGTCCAATTGGAGATAAACCATCCCGGGCAGGGAGCAGTCCACTCCACCCTGGTCTCAGAACGCTACTGGCCAAATATTTGTCAAGAGCAAAGGTGTAGGTGAGGATTCAAGCACTTCCCTTCCTAAAGAGAACCTGAAGGGCCTCCCAGCTCTCAGGAAGCACACTGAGAGGCAATCGTTTTGACACATCAGTTACACAGGTGGAGGCATGGCTCCAGTTTCTGTTCATCTCCGTCAACAGGCCAGATTCCCACCACCCTCACCTGCGCCCAGGTCCCCGTCTTGCATAACATCTCTTAGCTGAGTGGCCCAAGAGTCACCAGGGTTGAGCTCGCTCTCTGGGTCCCAGATCCCCAAGCTAGAAAACGGAGGTGAGGCCTGGACTAAGGCTCAGTGGTCCTCAGCCCTCATTCTGCACTGGAATCGCCTGGGTCACCTCGAAAACCCCAGTGCCCAGGTCTCATGCTAAGGAGAGAAGCAGAGTGATAGGACAAGAAGCAAGCACCCCAGGCTCTTTGCCAAAGGCTTTGGAGTATGTTTCCATAACACAAGCGGTCCATGGATGGAGTTTTGGTAACTCCTGTCAAACAAGGAGAAATGGCTCCTGTCTCCAACGTCCAGCAATGCCGGCCAAGTTGCCTCTCCAGGTCCTGACTGGCTCTGATACAAAGTTTCCTTTCCTCTCCTTAGGTTTCCATCCCTGTCTTGCTCTGAACATGAGAGTCGCTCATCCTTGGGTGTCCTCTAGACACGGGGACACAGCCTCAGTGTCCATGAAAGGGGTGGAGCTGGGGATCTGAGGCCTCTACCCGCCCTGGTGTTTCAGGCCTGAAACCGCCCATCTTTCAGTCAGTGTGCTTTTGGAGGCTGAGCAGAGGTGAAGTTCTGTAAGAACCAAGGATATTGTACAAATCCAGACAAAAAATTTCCAAAGACTTAAAAAAGTTTGAATCTGCGGTCTACCTCATCAAATGATTTTTGGGGAAAAAATTTCCTCAGGAGATGGTCTTGGGGAAGGTCTCACGTGAACTCAAGAGTAGGTCCTTTCTTTTCTTTTCTGAATTAATCCAGAGGAGGCAGGCAAGGGTGGTTAAGGGTGTAGACTTCAGAATTACTGAATCTGAGTCAGCTCTGGCACATTTTGCTGGGTCACTGGTTGTCTCTGGGCAAGTTACTTCCTCTCTGGTCCCTATCTGGAAAATAGTGATAGCAGTGGCGCCCACCCAATGGGACCGGGTGAAATGAGTTTATATCTACAGGTGCCTGGCACACGGCGAGTGCTCTAAATACTTGCTGCCATAACTGTCGTACGATGGGGCGAAGGCTCTCCTGTAACCACGTGGAAACCCCAGCAGGTCAAGATCTCAACATGCACAATTATCCCCTCCAGACCTTGTGGGGGCCCAGAATTTTAAAATAACTTCAGAAGTATCAAAAAGAGAAAAACCTACAATCTCTCAGAAATCAAAAGCTGAGGAAAATGTGTCTGCCTCTGCCGAAGGGAACACAAAGGACATAAACATATGAGAAAGGCTTCCTTCCAACAATGAGCTTTGGTTACAAAAGTGGGAAAAGGACTCCTTCGGCACATTCTTGAGATTGGCAGAGTGTCTCCATTGCTTGTGCGGGGCTGAGAGCTCTGGGTCCACAATTGTCCAGTGTTTTTGCTGTAAGACTTGGATCATTGAGGTCAAGGCAGAAGAATCGCTCAAATTCTCTGAATATTTTTCTGGGGCTCCATTTTACTCTGTCAGGGTTGCCACAAGCAGGCAGCCTTCCAATAACAAGGCAAGACGTGACCCAAGGAGGACGTCCACGTGGGGCTGGTCACACACACACCTGGTAGTAAGTCCCTGGGGGCCCAGCGTCAGAATTCCCAAGCTCCGGGGGCACGGTGTGGTCTTGAAGGCACATGTGAACAGGAGCTTGTGCCTTGAACTCTTGAGAAGGAAACTGGCCACAGAACACGGGTGGTGCACCCAACCCTGAGCAGTCAGTCCTGCTACTTTGGTCAGGTGGGCAAAAATTACCTCCCCAGGAGGGAGAAGAGAGATGGACACACCAATGAGACTTGTCCCGACTGCCGAGAGCTCAGAGCCCTTAGGTGCTCTCCCAAGGCCACCAGGAACAGCAACTCCAATTTGTGTTTCTGGAAGTGTCTCTATCCACTGAACTCTTTTGGCAGTCAGGGTTCATTGCAATGCTGGGAGGGCCTATGCAGATGACTTGACCAGTAGAGTAATGGTGTTCCAGGAGAAACAGCAGTCCCAGCTCTGAGCCTTGGTTGACTAAAAGAATCAGTCATTCCGTGAGGTAGAGTAGAGGGCATTTTCTTGTGCGTGCGTGTCTGGAGGCTGAGCTACTGCAGAGAAGGGAATAGGCACCAAGTCAAGAGGACATAAGCACCAGACAGCAGGAGAGTATAGAGACAGGGAGGTCAGAGCACTGAAGCCTTCCCAAGATCCACAAAAAGGGGTCTGAGAGGGAGGCTGGGGACCCTTCCTGTTCTGAAAAGCAGAGGGAGCAGGAAGCAAACACTAGTCGTCATATGAACCCCACCACCCTTGTATGGAGGAACTGGGCTGCCAGCAAGTCAAAGGAAAGGCTTCCTTCACTTGCTCACTTACTCAGCCACCCATTCATTCATTCATTCACTTATGCATTTCACAGATACTGAGAGGAAATGGCAGCACCAGGGGCAGGTACATCCAGGGAGACAGACTTTATTCAAAGACACACAAGTAAATGGAGCCCATCTCTCCCGTCCTGGCCTCTCTCTTCCAGTCTTGCTGCCAAGCCCCACTCAAGCAGCTCTGGGGCCACCAAGGGCAGAGGCAGGTCCTGGTGAGTGTCGGGGCCCCAGTGAGGGTGACCAGCTGAACACCTCTGCCCAGGAGAGGGAAGGAGCCCAGAAATTCGCACAGCGTCCTCTCCTTGGACCTCATGGAGGTATCTGGGGCAGGTCAGAGATGCTCTCTGTGGGGACCCTCACCCCCTCTGCCAACTGAGGAGTCTGACCTCTGAGTCTACTCCCGCGGTGAACACCAGGGGTGCTGCTGAGGCTCCGTGACTCAGTTTACCTACGCCAGGTGCTCCGCCCTCCTGGCCCCATTGTCAGCAGGCTCCTTCCTTCTGGGGAACCATCATTACATGACCCTCCCAACCTAGACTTAGATAATGTCCCTTTAATCTGAGGGTGAGACCAGGACTCAGAGGACTTTGAGTCTGTTTGTGAAGAGGAGGATAGAGGTCTGGGGTTCAAAAAGACAGGGTGTGAGTTCACGTCTGTAGTTGATATAAACAGGGTGAGTGTGGACTGGGAAGTGGCCGCCTGTCCAGGCCTGAGTCCCTCTTCCCCCAGGTGAGTACCCACCCCCCATAGCACTGGTCATTAGCATGCGGGGGTGCTTCTCCTCCTTGCCCCCGTCCCTCTCTTTCTGGCCCCTCCCCTCCCAGCCTGACTGTATTCTAACAGGAACCAAGGCTCCAGTGTGGAATTTCAGGTCAGCTGAGACTGGCTGTGTGGCCCTTTTTCTCACTGCACATGCACCTCGATGTGTGATGGCTGGTGATAAGGCTTTTCTTTTAGTTCCTACATGTATCTTCTAGGTCCTAGGACCTTGGTGTATTAAAATGATTCAACACAGGGGTTGTTTTGCCCCAGCATGAACAGAATATTTTTCACATGGTGGGAGGGACAGAGAGCCTTGGCTAAGTATGGCAGAGAATCAAGGCCACTACATTAACCCTAGGAAGTAGTTATGCCACTAGAAGCTACCCACCCAGAAGCTACCAGGAACCACAGCTTCCCACCAGAATGCAGAAGACAGGTCAGAGCCCCACGATGCAGAGAGTACCAGGGCCCTGCTTCATGCTCTGAGGAATAATCTGGAACCTGTGAGGAGTTGGCCCACACCTCCCCAAGGCATCAGTGCTTCAGGGACCAGGGCTGTCATTCATCTGCTGTCCTCACTTTCATCAGCATCCAGAGAGAACACCTGCTGGGGCATCTCATCAGTGCCTGACCCTGGTGGCCTCTGGTCCAAAGCACCAAGTCCAGGGACCTATACTTGAGAGCCAAGAAGAAGTGCAGCTGGGCTTGTATCAGGGGTGGAAGCCAGGGCTCAGCACGGAATCCAGGGGGAGTCAGCCCCCAGCCCCCATCCAGGTCCAGCCTGGCTGGCCCCATCCTGCCTGGAGGCAGGCCCCAGGTGGCCCAGTTCCCATGCCCAGCCCTTCCCTCAGATAATGTGTCCTGAGTCTAGAGCAAAGCCAAGCTATTCCTTGGATAAAGAAGATGCGGTACATGTATACAATAGAATACTACACAGCCATAAAAAAGAATGAAATAATGCCATTTGCAGCAACATGGATGCAACTAGAGATTATTATACTAAGTGAAGTAAGTCAGAAAGAGAAAGACAAATACCCTATGATGTCACTTACCTGTGGAATCTAAAATATGGCACAAATGAACCTATCTACAAAGCAGGAAAAGGCTTACAGACATAAAGAATAGACCTGTGGTTGCCAAGGGGGAGGAAGGGAGAGGGATGGACTGGGAACTTAGGGTTGGTAGATGCAAACCATTACATTTAGAATGGATAAACCACGAGGTTCTGCCGTATAGCACAGGGAACTATATCCAATCTCCTGGGATGAATCATAATGGAAAAGAATATTTAAAAAAAGAATGTCTGTATGTGTATAACTGAGTCACTCTGCTGTACAGCAGACATTGGCCCAATGTAAATCAACTATCCTTCAATTAAAAAAAAAAAAAAGCCAAGCCATTCCTAAGGCTCTGCAGAACCAGCCTCAGCTGGCAGCACAGCACACCTCCCCAACACTCCCTGGCAGCCAGCATGGAGGGAATGGGTGCAACAGCCAGCCTTTGTCCTGGCCTGACTTGAGTGTGAGCTGTGCCTTGCAGGGGCATCTGGAACCTGCCTACTCTCTTCTGAAAGCACTCGGACAGAGAGGGGGCCCATCTGCATCGAGTTGGGGGTGACCTATGGAAAGCGTAAAAGCAATCTTTTTCAAGGCAGCTTGGTTGTGATGACGTATGCATGAGGATCCTGAGCTGCGTCATCACGCTTAGCGGTTTCCAGAGAACAGCTCAGAGTCACTGACTTCTGATCAAAGCAGGCCTCCCGTTCTTGAAACCCTGGAAAAGTCACTTCTCAGCTCCAAGGACAAACCCCTGAGAGACCTCTACCTATAATTCTTCCCCTCCCTTTAGAGAAGAGGAAAGGAGAAAACCCAGCAGTACCTTTACCTCCTTCTAAACAGCTCCAGGGAGGGGCCTGCAACACGAGGAGAGACACAGGGCCAGGAGCCATTGGGCACAGCCAGGGAAGTGAGACTCAGCCACCGCCCTGCACTGGCAGCAGGGCCGGCCCGCACTCTCTGGTGACTGTAGGAGAGGTCCCTGGCTGGGACAGCAGGAAAGATTCCCCAGGAGCAGAGACGGTGCTTCCCCTGAGCCCAGGAGAACCTCAGGGCACCTGGCTTCTTGCCCAAGCCTTTCACTGAGAGCTGTCTCCAGTATCCTGTTGCCCATTTAACGTTGAGGGGTAGACTGGCCTCCCGCTGACCACTCCAAACCTAGCTGGATGATGTGGGCCGTGCAGTGCTTATCAAATGCAGATTCTTGGGCCGGCCCAGGACCTAGTGACCCAGGACCTCCAGGGTGGTTTTTTTTTTTTAAAGAAGATGTTGGGGGTAGGAGTTTATTAATTTATTTGATTTATTTTTGCTGTGTTGGGTCTTCGTTTCTGTTCGAGGGCTTTCTCTAGTTGTGGCAAGCGGGGGCCACTCTTCATCGCGGTCCGCGGGCCTCTCACCATCGTGGCCTCTCTTGTTGCGGAGCACAGGCTCGAGACGCGCAGGCTCAGTAGTTGCGGCTCACGGGCCTAGTTGCTCCACGTCATGTGGGATCCTCCCAGACCAGGGCTCGAACCCGTGTCCCCTGCATTAGCAGGCAGATTCTCAACCACTGCGCCACCAGGGAAGCCCTTCCAGGGTGTTTTTGACAACAAGGCCTAGGCAGCTGTGAGCTCCCCAGTGGCTCCCTTCACTCCCTGGGTGTGGGGGTGGGGAGAAAAGGGAACCGGGCCTTGCCCAGGACTGCCGGGTGGGCAGTGTGGTCCCTTCTGCTGTAGGCGGAAGGTCATCGTGGGTGTTTGGGTGAATGCAGGGACCCGCAACAGCCCTGCTCTCACTGCAAGAAGTGCCACTGGAGACGGAGATACCCGGCGAGCTGCCTCCCCTCTCTGAGCCTCAGTTTCCCCTCACCTCTTGAAAACTAGGTTTCTGTGATTCTACATCTCTCATCTCCTAGGATTCCCAGTGTAGCCAGAATGTGGACCACCCGTCAGAAAAGTGCTTTGCCATCCTGCTCCCCCCCCGCCCTGCCAGGTGCTGCTGTTCCCCAGACAGGTGAAAATCTAGGGCAGGTCCCAGGACTTTTCTGGTCACTCTCAAATAATAAAAAGTCCCCAGTCACTTTGGGTGCTAGAAGCAGTCTCATTTCAGTAACTACTACGTCCATGTCACTGTAAGAATCGACACTGCCAGCTGCTTCCGGGTGGCTTCCCACGCCCACCCCCGCCCCCCAAAGGGCACACGGCAGGCTTTGCCCTGAGCCAGCTGACCTCCTCTGGTCCTCCTGTGCACTCTGAGGTGCACGCACTCTTTCCAAAGAAATGTTCTCTTGAAGTCCAGCCATTCTATCAGCGGCTCCACCTCTAGCAGGCTGGGGAAGAGGCGGCTGGGTTAAAGATTCTTACCTAACCTGTTTTCAGGTATCCCCTTCACAAGTTTCGAAAGGGAGGCGTCTCTCCCAGCACTTGGGGAGACCAGAGCTGGCCAGAGCCGAGACAAAAACCACCCTATGTTAACATCCCATTTTCTGAACATGTCCCAAGTGTCACGAAGCCCCTGGCTTAGAGGGAAGACGAGGAAGGGAAGCCAGAGCCTTGGCTCCAAAAGGAAACATTTCCTTGGGTGGCAGTGGGGGAACAGGCCAGAAGCAAAGCCCTGGGGGGAGTTGTTGGGGGAGGGGACACATTGGGCGTTCCACCTGCACCTGAATGGGGGTACACCTGTGACCCCACCGCCTGCAACAGCAGCATGGCCTCTGCGGTTCTGGGGTGCTCACGGAGGCAGGGTCACAGCACCTGGTTGGGCCTGCCTTCCCCTTCCCGTGAAGACCCTGCAGCTGTCAGAGGTCAGGAGCTCAGGGGTAGCGGTGCAGGGCCACAGTTGAGCTGCCCTGCGCCACCCTGAGCTACCAGCCTTCCCTGCCCTGTGGGCAGTTTCCATGTCTTGGGAGCTGGGCAGAGCTCCACCCTGTTAGTCCTGGAGGCTGAAAGTTTGGCATCTGCACCTCCCAGGCTATTGGGAGGTCAGGCATGAGAATACGGACTGGGAGTCATCAACGACTCGCTGGACCACAGAGTTAAAAAATAATCAAGCATTTCACAGCCTCTGGACTAGCAGAAAATGACAAAGTCTGACTCTACCAAGTGTGGCAAGATGAGGAACAATGGAGACTTTCATAAGCTGCTGGTGGGGTCAGGAAGTTCTACAATATGGGGACCCTCTTTACGAAAGCATGCAGAGTGAGTCAGTCTTGGAAGGGTCCTGAGCAAGTGGGGGTCCTGAGCTTAATTAAGCTTCATCAGCTTCCTGGAAACTTCACTTCTGGCTGTGTAAGTTGGAATAACCCTTTTGGACATCAGTGTGCTAACATCTGGGAAAACAAGGGTGTGCATTCCCTATGACCTAGCAAGTCAAATCTCTGTGTGTTCCCACAAGAAATTCCCAAAAGTAAAGAGGCAAATACAAGGATGTTCTTTAGCAGTTCCATCTGCACTACCAAAATGCAACAAATTGGAAATTGCCCAAATGTCCATGAATAGACGACTGAATAAAGAGTGTCAACATGTATAAACCTCAGAACAAGGTTGCATGAAAAGCATTGCAGAAGGATGTATACGGGGTGATAATACTTTCAGAAAGCGAGAAAATATATAAAACCACACCATGTGTAGTCATAGATAGTTAGGTGTGCAGTAAAGGTCTAATCCTGAACACACATTCAGCTCAGGGGTCGTCCTGAGGCTGGAGGGGAGGAGAGATAAGATAAGACAATAGCAGAATATCCAGGGGGCTTAGATGTCATCTGAAAGCTCTATTTCCTTAATACTGAGAGTAAATAAGGCAAAATATTAAGATTTGACAAAGCTGAGTGTTAATTACATGGATGCCTATTAAAGTATATATACTTTTCTGTCATTTTTGAAATAGCTCTTAATTTAAAAAAAATTGATTTGAAGTTGGTACAACAGACAACTAACCATTTAAAATGGACCAGTTCGATGGCATTTAATACATTCACGATGTTGTGCAACCATCACCTCTAACTCCAAAACATTTTCCTCACCCTGAAAGAAAAGCCCATACCCATTAAGCTGCTCCCAATTTCCCTCTCCTCTCAGCCCCTGGCAAACCACCAATTTGTGTTCTGTCTCTATAGATTTACCCATTCTGGACATTTCATATAAATGCAGTCATACACTATGTAACCTCCTGTGCCTGGCTTCTTTTACTTAGCACAGTGTTTTCAGGTTTATCAACCTGTATCAGCACTTCATTCCTTTCTACAGCTGAATAATATTCCGTTGCATGGAATATTACAGTTTGCTTATCCATTCACCCGTTGATGGGACTTTTGGGCTGTTTCCACCTGTTGATTATTGCGACACACTTGTTCATGTACCTATTCAATTCAGGGCAAGAGGAGGAGGGTGTGCTAGAGTCTTTTGCCTGAAGCCCAATTAACACACTTTAAAAAAATTATTTATTTATTTGGCCATGCCGTGTGGCTTGCGGGATCTTAGTTTCCTGGCCAAGGATTGAATCCGGGCCCCTGGCAGTGGAAGCACAGGGTCCTAACCACTGGACCACCAGGGAATTCTCAACACACTTTCTTATGATTCTTGTTATAATGCTCCCCAAACAGCTACAAAGGCAGAGTCAAAAAACTCATTAGGGCAACTCAAGAGATACTAGCAAGTCATTTTGTTGCTCAAAAATCTCTCTGCCCCATCTCACCTCACCTTTAGCCATCATCACTTACAGTCACCAAATTCTGCCTTTGTAAATAGAGTAACCTCTGAAGGAACCACCTACTACTCATCACACATGCTCATTTTCAGGCTAAGTGCGACTGGAAGCGCAGAGATGAGCCATTTGGGGAAGGAATGTTCCAGTGACTGCAAGCCCCTTCCACTTTGGGCCTGGGTGTCCCTGCCTATAAATGGTGTGGCTCAGCTTAGAGGTGTCCAGGGTTTCTCCTAGATGTTACTTCCTTGATATGGTGCCATCAAGCGAACTTAACCCCCCCATCCCTCTCCCCCAACCCTCCACGGATGACAGAAGCTGCTCCCTTTGTGGTTCTCACCCTCCCTGACCATCAGGAGATAAGAAGCTGGGGTCCCGTTTTTAAACAGGCTTGGACGTTTTCTTTTCCAGCTGACTCTCCAGGCAGCCACTTCTGCGGTGGGGACGCAGGGAAAGGAGTCTCGGAGCCCGTGGAACGGCACCCACAGAAGAAATACTGCACCCGCCCCCCCCCCCTTAGGTAAGGCCCTGGGGCCCTGGGGAGTTTAGGCTGAAGGCGGGTCTGAAGCCTCCCGGCAGTGAGCACTTTACAGGAGCCCAGAGTAGGAAGCGCTTTCCTGCAGCCGCGATCTGAGGCTGTGCAGCTCCAGTGTAGGGAGGGACCAGCCGCGGTGCAGAGGTCTCCAGACTGCTCAAGGTCAGCCAAGGCAGGGGACGGCTCTCACAGGTCCCTCTCCCCTCGCACACCCCACACTGGGCACCATGGCTGTGGCGGAGCAAACGACAGCGTGTTTTATTAGTTCCAGATCAAAGTTGTCGCAAATACTTTCACCAGAGACGTTCAAGAGAAAATAATCCGGATTCGGCTCCTCCTATGACGCCAACCCAATCTCCACACTTCGCTTGGTAATCCTCAGGTTTCTTTGGATGATTTTTAAATTTTTAAGCAAAATCCTAACCCTGGAAAGAGCTGGGCCCCTCTACAGGACGTCGCTCTCCAATAAGGGCCTCCTCTGCGCGGCCCATAGGACACAGGTCGGGAGCGCAGCATCGGAACCGGCGCGCAAAGAGTGGACCAGGGCCGCCTTCGGATATCTGACCCGTGTTGCGAGTTCGTTTTTTCCACCTAAGTCTTGGAGACGGTTTCCCCATGGCCGTTAACTAGAACGGGCCAAAGCATTACTGCGGGGTGGGCGTGCGGGAGAGTGTTTCCTCCCCGGGCCCGGCTACCGAGGCTCAGGGACCCTCGCTGCTTGCGGATCAGTCGGCGCGCTGTGCGGATCCCTCAGGAGAGCGCGCGGCACGACCCATCCCATCCCATCCCGCCCTCCCCGGCGCGGGCGCGGGGCGCGCCAGCCACTCACAAACTCGAAGATGAAGAGCATGTCCGGGAAGGTGATGAAGACCGCGAAACCGCTAGGCAGGCTGATATCGCCCGGAGCCGCTGAGGGGGCCATGCTGGTGGGCTGGCGACGGCCTCGGAACCGGACGCGCGCAGCTCTGGCTCTGCGCTGAGCGCTCTCTTGCTCGGCGGAGCTCAGTGGCCAGGGCGCCCCCGCGCGCGGGTTAAGAGCAGGGGCGCCCCTGACGAAGAGGGAGGAGCCCCGGCCGCAGCCCGGTCCCCGCCCT
The DNA here is from genome assembly GCF_964341445.2 of Mesoplodon mirus. Classification (NCBI taxonomy): domain Eukaryota; kingdom Metazoa; phylum Chordata; class Mammalia; order Artiodactyla; family Ziphiidae; genus Mesoplodon; species Mesoplodon mirus. The sequence goes on along the minus strand of NC_138990.1, from coordinate 14,365,756 downwards.
AGACTGAGGGGAGCACCCCAAGGGACCTGCCCAACGCAAAGGGCGCAGCCCTGAACCACCCCGAGGTTGGGGCGGGGGGTTGACACCTGATTCCCAGGTCTGGGGGCCACCTCCCACCCGGAGCCAAAGCTACCGCGGTGAGGCGCTTCGCACGCTTCGCACACTTTGCACTCTTTGCAGGTGATCGCCATTTCTTAAGAATGATCACCAACAACCACTAGGCCCCCCCAAACTCTCCACCGTGGCACCCCTCGGGTCACCACTGCTCGAACTGTTCTTAAGTTGGAGCTCTTTCATCTTTCTGCTGGGTGAGTTAATATGCGTGACCTCTGGGTCCAGGCTCACCGTGAGACCAGTTCCCTGCCCTGCAGAGGCGGTGCTGAGACCAGCTCCGGCCACCCATTCCTTCTCCCTGCACCCTCAGAGCCCGGAGCCCCGAACGCTGCACCCCGGTCCGCATCACTCCGTGGTGGAGCTGCTGGGCGATGGATTAAGGACAGTCACAGCTGCCTTGGACATTGGAGGGTGGAGGAGAGCCAGCATTGCTGAGGGCCTACTAAGTGCCCAGCACTGCCATAGGCTCTTTGCACACATGACCTCATTTAATCCCACAGAGCATTTCCAGTAGGTGTCACCCCACCTACAGGCTCAGAGTGGGGAAGGAACATGCCCGGGCCACATGGAGGGCAACTGGGCCTCTTGACTCTAGAAGGCAGACTGTCCCACTGCCTCCACGCCCCCTGCATAAAATCCACACACTTGAAACTATATCAGTGAGTCTGCTTCTTTTATGTTATATTCAATAGTTTGTTGTATTTTTAAAATTTCACATATAAGTGATATCAACGGTATTTGTCTTTCTCTGTCTGACTTATTTCATTTAGCACGTCTTCCAAGTCCGTCCATGTTGCTGCAAGTGGCAAAATTTTATTCTTTTATATGGCTGAGTAGTATTCCATTGTGTGTGTGTGTGTGTGTGTGTGTGTGTGTGTGTGTATCTCACATCTTCTTTATCCATTCTCTGTTGATGGACATTCATGTTGCTTCTATATCTTGGCAATTGTAAATAATGCTGCTATGAACATTGGGGTGCATGTATCTTTTCAAATGAGTGGTTTAGTTATACCCAGGAGCAGTGTCAGATGGTAGTTCTATTTTTAGTATTTTGAGAAACCTCCATACTGTTTTCCAAAGTGGCTGCACCAATTTACCTTCCCACCAACTGTGTATGGGCTTTCCCTTTTCTCCACATCCTCGCCTACATGGATTGGAAGAATTAATATTGTTAAAATGACCATACTACCCAAGGCAATCTAAAGATTCAGTGCAACCCCTATTAAAATACCAATGGCATTTTTTGCAGAACTAGAATAAATAATTTTAAATTTTGTATGGAAACACAATAAACCCTGAATAGCCAAAACAATCTTGAGAAAGAACCGAGCTAGAGCAATCATACTCCCTGACTTCAGACTATACTACAAAGCTATAGTCATCAAAACAGTATGGTACTGGTACAAAAAACAGACACATAGATCAATGGAACAGAATAGAGAGCCCAGAAACCCACACACTTATGTTCAATTAATCTATGACAAAGGAGGAAAGAATATACAATGGAGAAAAGACAGTCTTTTCAATAAGTGATGCAGAGAGAACTAGACAGCCACACATAAAAGAATGAAATTAGAACATTCTCTAACACCATATACAAAACTAAACTCAAAATGGATTAAAGACCTAAATGTAAGATAGGAAACCATAAAACTCCTAGAGGAAAACATAGCTGAAACATTCTTTGAAATAAATTGTAGCAATATTTTTTGGATCTGTCTCCTAAAGCAAAGGAAATAAAAGCAAAAATAAACAACTAGGACCTTAGTAATAAAACTTAAATGTTTTTGCACAACAAAGACAACCACTGACAAATGAAAAGACACCCTACTGAATGGGAAAAATATTTGCAAATTATATGACCAATAGGAGTTAATATCCAACATATATAAACAACTAATACAACTAAAAATAAATAAATAAATAAACCAATTTAAAAATGGGTAGAAGAACTGAATATACATTTTTCCAAAGAGGAAATGCCTACGGCCAAGGGGTGTGAAAAGATGCTCATCACTAATCCAGGAAATGTTAATCAAAACCATGGTGATATATCACCTCACACCTTTCAGAATGGCTGTCATCAAAAAGAACACATATAACAAATGTTGGCAAGGATGTGGATCCCTGCCTTTTTGAAGCTTACCCTAGGGAAAGGAGAGAGAGAGATCAATCAAACACTGCATGATAAATGTGTAAAGGGTTTGGTGCTGGAAGGAGACTGCAGGGATCCTCAAGGGCACCCAGCAGCCCAGCCTGCTTGGCCTAGGGGTGGAGGGAGCTTGTGGGAGGAAGTGACCCTTGAGCGAGTGAGCAGTGGTTAACTAGAGGGAGAAGGCAGCCTTCCCTACAGAGGAACAGCAGGCACGAGCCCTGGAGGATGGTCAGGCCCTGCTCCACGTGCTGCGAGGGCTGCAGGATAAATAAGCGAATCCCTGATAAGAGTCAGAGCCACTGTGCTGGGGGAGAAGGGAGAAGAGCCATGGACGTCTAGGGCAGAAGGAAATAGGCACAGACGGTGGGTTCTGGGAGAAGACAGGGCAGATGCTGATAGGGGAGTCTGTGCAGGAAGAGGGAGGCAGGGTGCACCTGGAAGGGTCCTGGAGGCTGGAAAGCCTTTGATCTCTGTGGGGAGCAGGGTGGCTCCTGGGGCAGAGCTGGAAAGGCCAAGGGCAGGTTGCGCTCAGAGGAAAGGGGCAAAATCTAAAGAGTATTAAGCATACCTCAAGCTTAGTCATTTCCCTCTGTTCAGCCCTGAGAATAATCAGGTTCATGCTCTCTGCCCCAGAGAGGGGTGGGGACCCTGCCACTCTGCAGGGGAGCTCACAGCCTGCCCAGTGAGTTACACCCAGAGTTTGGCCCAAGTTGCCCAAAACATCAGGAAGCATCAGATGCACAGAGAGGGCTGGGCCAGTGGGTCCCCTGGATGCAGACTCACTACTCAAGCTGTGCAGGTTGGGGCTTGGAGGCTACTCCCTGTTAAGCATGTTCTTTCCAGGTTTCACTGACAGCACCTCTCAAATAGCCTTTGCCATGCAGCATGCTTCTAAGACTCCGAAGAATTGCTGAGAAAACACCAGAATTTAGCAGGTGCATCCTGGAACAGCCTTGATCCTGGGCCTTTCACTCTCAAACTCAGGCTTCCTCTGAAGGCCTCCCCATGGGAACTGACCCCCTCTTGGATGACCAGGAACCCACCACCTTCTAGAGAAGCCACTTGCCTCCAGGTATTGAGAAAGTAAGAGAAACCTTTACCCTCCCACCTGCTGTGCCAGAGGGACCTTTCTTGTTATCTTTTCTCTGCATTTGTTTTCTTTTGGAAAAAATACACTTAAACTTAGAAAACACAGAAAGGAAAATTGTACTAATACTCCCTGATTCTTCCAAATCAAGGCAACTGTTTTCAGCTCTGCATGTTCCCTTTTAGGAGTCACAAAGGAGCAGACTTGCTACCTCTCTGAGCTTCTGTTTCCACCTGGTGACTTGTCCGTTCATTCAACCTAAAATGTACCCTCAAAGTGCCACGCCCAAGCACAAGTGACCAGGCTGGAGAGGGAGGTATATGTGGGAGACTGGGTAGTGGAGGTGAGGCCATTGTACCTGGGAGCATTCCAGGTGGCAGCCATGACGGCCTTTGACAAGGCCATTGTGAGTTCTCCTCCAGGGAAGAGAGGGGATTCCAGCAGGTCCCCATGTTTCTTCAGTTCTTGGAAGGCTTGGTCAGTGCAAAGCACTTGGGACAGAGCCTAAAGAAACAGGGGTTCAGGGACCAGCCCATAGTTCTCTGAATCAGCGTAGGGACCCTCGATATCTGGGACAGCATGAATTCAGAAAATACAATAAAACTATAGAAAACCTCAACCAAATGGAATTTGAAACTTGGTGCAGAAGAAGAATGGCATGTCCTTATGAAGAGTAGTAGAAACTTGTTAATTCACCTTTCGGTGCTCAGTACTTACCCACAGTGCCTGGTACATGTGAAGGGTGATGAGTGTTTGTTGAAGGACAGGGAGAGAGGGTGGGGGGAAGGAGGGACAGAAAGAGGGAGGGAAATATTAAGCATGCAGGCAGGTTTCTGGAAAGCCCAGGAGCCTTCAGCTTCCACAGGGGCTGTGTCCCAGTGGTTTCCTGAACTTGCCAGGAAGTGTGTCCTTTGGGTGAATTGATTCCTATCACTGTAAACAGACTGGCTTTTCCAGATGTGGGGAATAGAAAGGAGGAAGAGCTCTTGGCTGTGCCAGGTCTTGGTCTATGACTTGGAGCAGCCAAGTCCTTGCAAGGAAGGGAGGGCGCCTGTCGCTGCTTCACCTGGATGACAGAGGAAGCTCCGGAGAGCTGCACCCAGAAGTGTGCAGGACACAGCCTGGTTGAACAGGTTGGACGGTGCCACAGACCCTGGGGATGAGGCCTGGCCCTCATCTGACCAGCCCAGCTGTTTTGGTCAGCAGTCGTGACTGTGCAGAGCAGCCATTGCATCATGGGGGGTGATTCAGACCCCAACTTAAACATCAGAAGGACCAGAATCCTGGCCTTACCAGGTTCTCTGAGACACGACATACCCTCCCCACCTCTGGTCAGTCGATGGGAGGGAGCAACTCTGTGGGAAAGGACAGCCCATTCTCAAGAAGCCCTGTGACCACATCCACTCAGAATAGGACAAGTCACCCAGACACACGAGGGCTGTGTCCATTCTGTGGGAGGCCCTCTCAGAGCTGCAAAAGGCACAGTAGACATCCATGTGCTGACACAGGAACGTGAGCAGGAGATCATAATTTGGAGGTGAAAAGAAGAAGCTGCAGACCAGTACATAGAGACGTGAGGCTGAGGGTAGAAGAGAAATAACACTTTTTCTTGACTAGTGGACATGGAACATAGAACTTGTCATTGGAAACCCCATTCAGGAGAGCACATCTTGGCTCTTTGCTTGCTTGGGCTGCCTCAGGTCCGCTGGTTGTCACAGTCCTCTTGCCTGGGTTTCCTTCCTGCAAGAAGGCATCTGGCGGTTCTGAACTGTGGCCTCTGGCTTTCTCTTCTGCATCTTGTGTTCCACAAAGACAGCCACATATGGGTCAGGGCTGCACCCCTAATTTTATCACAGTCATGGCCCTCCCTCTGGTCCCATGTTGAATATACAATAGATACTTAGTGAGAGACCTTGGCGAGCCCTCAGCTTATAGAGTGTGAATGTGGAACTTGGGTTAAAAATCTCTCCTGAGAAGAGGAAGTAAATAGAAGTAGATAGAAATATACTCGCTGCAACTTTAGATGAATTACTTCATTTCTTTGCCTTGGTTTGCTTGTCTATAAAATGGCAAGAAGAATCCCTCTCTCACAGGGATATCTGTGAATTAAATGAGGTAATATGTGTCAGGTGCCCTTTGCAGTGCCTGCCATGAGGTAAACTGCAAGACTTGGAAGTTTGTATGCGTAGATGCTCACAAAATTCCCCTGGGATTCATCATTGCCATGTGTGTGCCCTTTCACACACTTTCATTCTGGGTCCAATAAGGGAGAGGATAAGTTTTCTCCCTTATTGAACCCAGACTCCATTAGAGAACATTCTGGCTTTTATTCACATCCCTGCATCCCTGCCTGGTTTCCTGGTGGTCACTTCCCAGGCCTGAGCCTGTTTCTGTCCTTTCCTCTTTCAGCAAGTGGGAGTTTCTGTTCTGGTCACTCAGGAGACACTGATAGTGAATTCCTTTAACTCAGAAGATGCCAAAACCCTGGGACCCGATCCACATTTGGCCTCTGAGACCTATACCAAAGGATTATCCTTGTGCATCACCACTGTTTCACTTTGTACTCTTTAAGGGGTCCTCCTGGCCTTCTAATCCCAGGGAAGTAAACAGGTTCAAAAAGGTCCTACAATTTTCATCAGCAAGTAAAATGTCTCAGCCCAGGAGAGGCCCACCCTTGGCGGACTTGCTCCTCCATGGCTCACTCCCATTGTGCCCACTGTGCCATCAGCTGGCATCATCTCATGATGTGAACCAGGCCCCGGCCAGGGCGGCAGCAGGCAGGTGCATCCTCCCCACCCCGCCAGCCTGCTCTGGACATTCCACCCTTGGGTGACCTCCTGGGCCTGTGGGGTGAATGGGGGCCCACCCAGCTTGGAAGCAGGGGACAGAAGCAGAATTCCCCCTGGCAGCCCCTCGGGCTTGGCCTTGAGTCAGGCCTGGTCCCTTGGGTGCTGAGCAGCTGCCTTCAGCCCAGAAGGCTCCATCTTGCCTCCACAAAAACCTCTGGCCTTGGCTCCAGCACCTCCGGCTCAGGGGGCCTGGGTCCTCTCAGCCACCCTACGCCTGCACTCAGCTTGCGTCTGAGTCCCGGCCCAGGGAGGTGGGGGAGGGCGAGTGCGGCCACCCTGTCACCTGCTCCTCAGCGCTGTGCTCTCCACCCCCAAGGCCTGCTCACACTTCTCCTGCCGCCCTGTCCCAATTACCATCTGCAGGAGCCCCTCCCAGCCCCCAGGCCCCTCATGTGCAGCCAGTCCAGGCCCAGCTCAGTCACAATTTCTCTTTCCCTCTTCAGAGATCTCTTGCAGTTCACACAATAGATTTACATCTTTCTTCCGGTGATACAGTGTGGGAGTGTGTGTTCCTAATTGTGGAAACAATAAGGGATCCCTTTTGTGAGTGTAATTCCCTGTGTTCATTAATTTACATACATTCTCTCATTAACAAGTTTACTTAGAAAACAACTTATTATTATTATTTTTTTTTGGTACGCGGGCCTCTCACTGCTGTGGCCTCTCCCGTTGCGGAGCACAGGCTCCGGACGCACAGGCTCAGCGGCCACGGCTCACGGGCCCAGCCGCTCCGCGGCATGTGGGATCCTCCCGGACCGGGGCACGAACCCGTGTCCCCTGCATCGGCAGGCGGACTCTCAACCACTGTGCCACCAGGGAAGTCCACCTTAACCATTTCTGAGTGTGCAGTTCAGTGGTACTGAGTACATGCGCACCGTTGTGCCACCAGGAGCACCATCCAGCCCTGTGACACTTTTCCTCTTGTGAAGCTGCAGTTCCATGACTATTAAGCAAAAATTCCCCACCCTCCTTATCCCCAGCCCCTGGCAGCCCCCATTATACTTACTGTCTTTATAAATGTGACTACTCAAAGTACCTCATATAATTGGAACCATACAGTGTTTTCTGTCTCTTTTTTTTTTTAACATCTTTATTGGAATATTTTGTCTTTTTTTGTCTGCTTATTTCACTTAGCATATTGACCTTAAGGTTCATCCATGTTGTAGGCTGTGTCAGAATTTCTTTCTTTTTTAGGGCTGAATAATGTTCCACGGTATGTATATAGCACATTTTTTTTATCCATTTATCCTTAGATGGACACCTGTGTTGCTTCCACATTTAGCTGCTGAGAAGAATACTGCTATGAACCTGAGTGTACACATATTTCTTCAAGACCCTGCTTTCAGTTCTTTTAGGTGTATACCTAGAAGTGGAATTGCTGGGTCATATGGTCATTTTCATGCTAATTGAGGAATCCACTATACTGTTTTTCTTAGTGGCTGAACCATTTTACATTCTATATTAGTTTTAACAGGGTTTTTTTTGGTAAAATATTTAGGGTTTTCTACATGTAAGATCATATTGTCTACAAATAGAGATAATTTTACTTCTTCCTTTGCAATTTGAATGCTTATTTCTTGCCTAAATGATCTTGCTAGAACTTCTAGTACCATGTTGAGTAGAAGTGGTGAAATTGGGCATCTTACCTTGTTCCTGATCTTAGAGGATACACTTCTAGCGTTCCACCACTGAGTATGATGTTCATCATGGATTTTTCATATATGCTTTTATTATGTTGAAGAAGTTTCCTTCTATTCCTAATTTGTTGAGTGTTGTTATCATGAAAGTTTGTTGAATTTTGTCAAATGCTTTTTCTGCATCAATTGAGATGATCATGTGGTTTTCTCCCCCTTTGTTTTGTTGATGTGGCATTACACTGATTATTTTTCTTACGTGGAGCCATCTTTGCATTCCAGGAATAAATCTCACTTGGTCATGGTGTATAATCCTTTTAATATGTTGCCGAATTCTGTTTGCTAGTATTTCGTTGAGAATTTTTCCATCGCTGTTCACAGGGGATATCACTCTATGGTTTTCTTGTAGTGGCTTTGTCTGGCTTTGATGTCAGTGTACTACTGGCCTCATAGAATGGGGTTTGAAGTGTTCCCTCCTCTTCAGTGTTTTGTAAAATTTGAGAGGGATTCGTATTAGTCCTTCTTTAAATGTTTGGTGGAATTTACCAGTGAAGCCATCAGGTCCAGGGCTTTTCTTTGTTGGGATATTCTTCATTACTGATTCAAATTCCTTACTAGAAATAGATCTACTCAGATGTTCTATTTCTTTGTTATTTAGTCTTGGTAGGTTTTGTGTTTCTAGGAATTTGTCCATTTCATGCAGATTATCCAATTTGTTGGTGTACAGTTGTTCACAGTACTCTCATAATCCTTTTTATATCTGTAGAGTTGGTAGTTATCTCCCCACTCTAATTTCTGATTTTAGTAATTTGAGTCTTCTCTTTTTTTCTTAGTCTATCTGTCTAAATGTTCATCAATTTTGTTGATCTTTTTGAAGAACCAACTTCTGGTTTCATTGATTTTGTCTATTGTTTTTCTATTCTCTATTTCATTTATCTCTGCTGTAATCTTTATCATTTCTTTCCTTCTCCTAACTTTGAGTTTAGTTTGTTCATTTTTTTCTAGTTTCTTAAGTTGTAAAGTAAGGTTGTTTATTTGAGATATTTCTTATTTTGCAATATAAGAGTTACAGCTATAAATTTCCCCCTTAGCACTGCTTTTACTACACTCATAATTTTTAGTATGTTGTGTTCTAGTCTTCTTTTATCTCTGAGTATTTTCTAATTTTCTTTCTGATTTCTTCTTGATTTATTGATTGTTTAAAAGTGTGTTGCTTAATGGAGAAAAGACAGCCTCTTCAATAAGAGGTGCTGGGAATACCGGACAGCTACACGTAAAAGAATGAAACTAGAACACTACCTAACACTATACACAAAAATAAACTCCAAATGGATTAAAGACCTAAATGTAAGACCGGACACTATAAAACTCTTAGAGGAAAACATAGGAAAAACACTCTTTGACGTAAACCACAGCAAGATCTTTTTGACCCACCTCCTAGACAAATGAAAATAAAAGCAAAAATAAACAAATGGGACCTAATGAAACTTAAAAGCTTTTGCACAGCAAAGGAAACCATAAACAAGATGAAAAGACAACCCACAGAATGGGAGAAAATATTTGCAAATGAAGCAACGGACAAAGGATTAATCTCCAAAATGTACAAACAGCTCATGGAGCTCAATATCAAAAAAACAAACAAACCAATTAAAAAATGGGCAGAAGATCTAAGTAGACATTTCACCAAAGAAGACATACAGATGGCCAAGAGGCACATGAAAAGATGCTCAACATCACTAATTATTCAAGAAATGCAAATCAAAACTACAATGAGGTACCACCTCACACCAGTCAGAATGGCCATCATCAAAAAATCTACAAACAGTAAATGCTGGAGAGGGTGTGGAGAAAAGGGAACCCTCTTGCACTGTTGGTGGGAATGTAAATTGATACAGCCACTATGGAGAACAGTATGGAGGTTCCTTAAAAAACTACAAATAGAACTACCATACGACCCAGCAATCCCACTACTGGGCATATACCCTGAGAAAACCATAATTCAAAAAGAGTCATGTACCAAAATGTTCATTGCAGCTCTATTTACAACAGCCCGGAGATGGAAACAACCTAAGTGTCCATCATCAGATGAATGGATAAAGAAGATGTCAAGCTCTTTAAATTTCACCAAACCAATGGGTCTGAGATGTTATATAGGTGTTCTTTATATTTTCAAGTACTAGTCCTGTGTCAGTTTTATCCTTTGCAAATGTCTTTTCCCAGTCTATGACTTGTTTTCTGACTAACAGAAATTTTGTTTTTTGGCTTTCGTCTTTTACTTGTTTGCTGCGCTGTGCGGCGCATGGGATCTTAGTTCCCCGACCAGGGATCGAAGCCACACCCCCTGCATTGGAAGCACGGAGTCTTAACCACTGGACAGCCAGGGAAGTCTCAAAGTTTGTTTGGTTTTTTTTGTTTGTTTGTTTGTTTTTTGCGGTACGCGGGCCTCTCACCATTGTGGCCTCTCCCGTTGCGGAGCACAGGCTCTGGACGCGCAGGCTCAGCGGCCATGGCTCACGGGCCCAGCTGCTCCGCGGCATGTGGGATCTTCCCGCACCGGGGCACGAACCCGTGTCCCCTGCATCGGCAGGCGGACTCTCAACCACTGCGCCACCAGGGAAGCCCAGTTTGTTTGTTTTTAATGAAGTAGATACATTTTTTCAGCCTTCTTCCTTATGGTTTGTATTTTCTGTGTCTTAAGAAATTCTTCCCTATCCCAAGATTATGGTTTTTCTTTTCTCATTTAGGACTTTAATCCACAAAGAAGTGACATTTGTGTATGGTGAAGGTAGGGAGCCACTTTCATCTTTTCATACGATGGACCACTGTCCCAGCAACATCCACTGAATTGTCTGGACATCCCCCACTGTTCTTGCACCTGCTTTTAGATGCCTGTGATATTTTGGACACACACACAAGGAACTGGTAGCTGCGGCTGCCTCTGCGGGCTTCTCATTGCAGTGGCTTCTCTTGTTGCGGAGCACGGGCTCTAGGCGCGCGAACTTCAGTAGTTGTGGCGCATGGGCTCTAGAGCACAGGCTCAGTAGTTGCGGCTCGTGGGCTCCAGAGCACAGGCTCAGTAGTTGTGATGCACGGGCTTAGTTGCTCAGCGGTATGTGGGATCCTCCCGGATCAGGGATCAAACCCGTGTCCCCTGCACTGGCAGGCAGATTCTTAACCACTGCGCCACCAGGGAAGTCCTGGTTGTTGCTCTTCTTAACAGGCAAAGGACAGCTGCCTTCCTGGAATTTCCGAATAACTTGTGGATACGCCACAGGGACTTTGTAAGCACTGCTAAAGTCAGTATTCATAAGTGATAAGTTTGGTACTAGAGTTTTCTGAGGCCTTGTTCAGTATTTCCCTAAGAAATCTGTCTGTGAGGAGTGTTTAGCTAAGGTGCCCATTGCTAGGCCTGCACATACCCACACGGTGGTTATAAATTTTATAATTTTGAGAAAGGTCACCATATCACAAATATCATCCTGAGTTTCTCATGGGTTTCAAATGTTACTACACTTGTATTAATTAATACAGCCTTAGAGTAATTTACTGCTTTCTCTTGTTGATTGCTTTGTTCCTGTGTCGACGCATCATTTCCACTTTGTTGTGGTCTTTGTGGGCACCAAGTTCTCTCTGCACCAGAAAGCAGGAACCACTCTGGTGGCTGGCCACCAAAAACCTTCCAACTCTTGGTTCAAAAGCCCACAAGCTGGGGCCAGAAGGAAAGCTGTATTCTTAGCTCCCGGTTCTGGGTTCTGTCTGCCCATACATCCAGTAGAGAAAAGTAACAACTTGGGTTTGTTTTTATCAGCTGTGGCCTGATGGGCAGAGTTGATGGCGTGGAGAAGAGAGCCCAGCCCTTGAATGAGCAGTAGAAACTGCAGCTCTGGGCGGGGCAGGGGGGCAGGATGGGACCCGTGCATAAGCGGATGGTGGGAAGGAGGGCGTGTGGAGCCCTGGAAAGCAGCAGTGAGACTGAGGCCAGAAGGCGCCGCTCTCCTGCCAGATCCCCAGATTTGTGGACGCTGTCGGGCGGCTTGACTTCCCTCTCGTCATCCTCACACCAAAGCCCGTGGAGACTCCAGAAGATTTCCCCCTCCGTCCATTCTCTCCCTCTCCCCCACCGCCCTGGTCCAAGCCCGAGACCTTCCTCGCCACCGCCACTGTGCAGCTTCTGTGCTGGTCTGGAGGTGCTTTCTGCAGCCGTGCTCAGGGCACATCAAGCCTGTGCTTACAGGCTTCTGGTGGCCTCTCCTCCCCAGTGCTGCCCGGCTGCCCTGCCCACCACCCACCCCTACCCGTCCCTCCTCTCCACTCCTCGAGCAGAGGAAACAGGTTCCCACGTCCAGACCTTTGTACTCTCCCCACCTGATCACCTCTTCCTGGAGGGCTCAGGCACCTGATCTCTTAGAGACCTTCCCTGAGGAACCCTCCTCCCTAGATCATTTATTCTGTCCCCTGATCATTTCTCATGGCACTTTCTTCAATTGAAAATCATCCACTATTTACTAGTTTAATGAACGCTTGCCCTCTGGGACACCTGCCTTGTTCTCCAAGCCTGGAATACCTCTGACACAGAGAGGGTCCTCAGTCACAGGTGTTGCGTGCGTAGATGAATCTCATCAGGTAACATGGTGAGATCCTTTGAGAAACGGGAACAAGGCCTGATTCAGGAAGCATTGCTGGTCCTTCATGTTTCTACACACGAGAATGAGTCTGCAGTTAACAGGATGCTGGAGCTGCCTCAGAGCAAGCGTCAGCAGCTGCACCCTGGGATGGGGACTGCGGGCTTGTGAGCGGGTCGGGAAGCGGCACGTTCTGAAGTGCCTGGAGTCTGGTTCATGATCTGCGCTGCCTACACGAGGCTGCCCTACTTTCTAAGATCTCCGATCAGCATCTCATGTTCTCTGTTGATGCGCATGTCCTCTCCCTTGGAGATCCGCCGGAATTCCGTCCACGTGCACTCATTTTGCCCTTGAACTGATGTCTGATGTGAGGCTCACAGGTGACCAGAACCTTCCCTGCCTTGTCTGCTTCTGTGCATTCACCTCCCGCCTCTCCTCCACTTGTTGCTTCTCGACTCCAGGTACCCACTCCCTGTGTGGTCCCACTATCTCTCCTTCCCACACTCCCAGGGCAGCTCCTTCCCAGGCCTCTGCTGGCACTCTATTCACTCAGCATTTCTCCTATAGTAATATCTCCTATAGTAAAAAGCGGTGAAAGCACCCAGATCAGTATTAACAAGACCAAGAGTTAATATCATGGCGTGTAGTTGTACCAGACAGGCTTTGCGGGTCTGCTGTCGATTTTCCCCTGGCATGTGTTATTACAAAGGAGGGATTGGCTGGTTTCATCATTATGGGATACAGTGATTTTTATTTACTGAGTGGACCTTTGGTCTTTTTATCTCTCTTTCTGGTGGTCCACACTATCTGTGGGAACGGCTCTGAGGAAGTAATTACACTCTCCTGGAGAGGATCCTTGGGGAAGCCTGGATGAATTATGCACCCTTAGAACCCAGTCGTTAAGGAAGGAGTGTTGGACGGTGGAAATTTAGTTTCCAATGGGCCCCAAAGCAGATGGGCAGGTGCCTGGCCCATGAGACAATCTGTGGTCAATGCGTCCCGAGGGAATATATGCCCCTGATCTGGCCTCCAGCCTTATGGGATGGGGGCAGGATTGAAAATCCATACAGATAAGGAGAGATGTGAGTAAAGGGCCTCATGTGTAATGAGTCTTCATATATATGAAGTTGAGACATATCTCCCTTTAAATATAGGAAAGGGGAATGGGAATGTATTTTTAAGGTTGGTGTATAATTTCTATATATAATACACATATGTATGAACCTCCTTCTGTATCCAGGTTTCTTTCTTCTGGGGGGCTTCTAGCAGCCTAAAGCTGTGGTTTTGTAGTCTTTGTCTGTGATAACTGATAGTGTAGGCCTTCTAGGAGGTTAAGGAGAAGGAGTGGGGAAAGGCCCTCCCCCTCCCAGAGATGGGGCTTTGCATTTAGAAGAGCGATAGCGGCCTCTCCTTGGGACAGCACAGCTGGGCCCTCAGTCTGAGGGATCAGTCCCTTTGCATGTTAATAGTTGGGGGCGCTTCGTCAGGCCCAAGCACACGTGGCTTGGGCAGGGGCTGGGGGTGGGTGGGAGAACGTGTAACTCACAATACCCCTGAGGGTCTGGGGAGCGGGGAGTGTGCAGGTGAGAGCAGTGAGGTATGCAGCCACAAAGACACAGAGGCCGCCAGTGCCACCTGAGCAACACGGACAGTGAGACGGGGCCCATTTCTCTACCTCGGTGTGGGGGGTCCAACCAACACATCTTTCTACGGGGATCACCCAAAACACACAGACAAACCAGAGTCCCGCCCCAAAGGACAATTAAAAAAACGGCACCGAAGACAGGATGAGGTCCTGGATAAATGCTGGAGACACGTTGGAACAACCAACCCAGACAAGTGCTGCTCTGGTGACCCACATCACTCCTGTGGCCCTGAAGTGGGCCGCCTGGGGGGGTAGGCAGTCCCCAGAGCTTGGCCAGTTAGCACCCTTCATTTGAATGTTCCCATGCTGAGGACGCTTGGGTGAGGGGAGAGGAGCAAGCACACAGCAGCAGCAACAAGCCCGACACGCGAGCCCCAGTCCTGTCCCAAGCCCTCTCACCGTGGTCTACAACCAATAAATAAACCAAGAGCGGTCTCCCGAGAAAGCTCTCCAGAAGCCAACGGTCAGGGCCCCGCCATCCTGCTCACAGCACCAATTGTTTCCTAAGACTTAAAGGTCCCTTTGATGCTGGCCCTAACACAAAGATCCTCAGATATATGAAAGGCAGACTCTGTTACTTACGGCTCCAAGCCGGAGCAAGCTGCCAGGCAAGGCCACACAGGGGCTCGTACCCGGGGACCAGGCAGCTGGAGCTGTAGAGGGCAGCTTGTGTGGAGCAAGCGGTTAGCTAGGTTTCTCGGGCTCCCTGTGGACTGGCTGGCTTGAGGAATTTCTCATCTCCTAGAGTGAAGCCCTGGGCTTTCACTCGCGTCACGGTGACCCCACCATCTCATCTCCCCAACTGCAGAGACCCCCCGCCCCAGCCTCTGATGTACAGGGAGCTGGAGATGCACAGCGGCCCACAGGGGTGGGGTCACCAACCGGCTCCAGGGTGTACAGCCTGGCGAGAGACCCTGGAATGTAATCTGGGTTTCCGTCATTCCACAGCTGGAACAGGACTGGCCCTCGCCAGCCCGTTCTGGGCTGGGCCACGGGTCACTGGGTGCCTTTAAGTCTCTGTCCGTGGTGGAGGACTGGAGCCCAGTGAGCCCACGGTGGGATGGACTGGGGCAGCGCTGGGCCCCCGCCCCTGCAGCTCTGCTACCTGCAAGGGTGTTGTACCAAGTGCTCACGGGAAGGCCTGTTCCGACTCCTGGCCCCTGGGGTGGATAGTATGGGAGTTGTAGGGCAGGGACAACGGGGATCTCAGGAAGGGGCCCTCAGCGGGCGCTGTGAAGTCTGCTGGGTGTGGGTCACATAGCATGAGTTCAAGTCCACTTCTGTCACCTGGAGGCTGCGTCAAGTCATTTCACGCCCCAAAGAAGCCTCAGTCTCCTCACTTGTGAAGTAGACACACTTGTGGTACCTCCCCTTGGGGCTGCTGAGGGATTAAACCAGTCTTTCCTACCTGGAGCCCATCCCACCGGCGGGCTAATCAAGGACTGCCTCAGGCACTAATGATGATGCAGATGCCTTCCCGTCTCTCCTCCCCTCTGTAAAGCCCACCCAACCTGCATTCCCCCCACCCCGCCGGCCTTCCCTGTGTCCTGGTCCGGATGGTCCCTTCCTCTTCACCCCCAATTCCTGCTCCTCCAGCAAGCTCT
Source organism: Mesoplodon mirus (assembly GCF_964341445.2). Lineage (NCBI taxonomy): Eukaryota > Metazoa > Chordata > Mammalia > Artiodactyla > Ziphiidae > Mesoplodon > Mesoplodon mirus. Next base: position 14,350,046 of record NC_138990.1, on the reverse strand, counting down.
TCCATGAGCCTTCCAGACGGCAGGGACCTCGGGGCACAGGTTGGAGACATCATCTGAGACACTGCTTTGACTGCAGTGGAGTCAAAGGAACAGTGTGGTGTTGAAGAGGCTATTTCCGGGTTGAAAGATGCCCTCATGCACCCCAACCTGCCAGGGAGGGGAGGCTGCTTCCCTCTCAAGGTGCCACACTGCTTTCTAGACAGACAGCTGCCACAGAGACAGGGGACCGCAAGCCAAGTTAGAGGCGGTTTCATCACCCCTGCCTTGCAGAGATTCTGGGATCTGCCATGTGGAAACTCTAATGTGAACCTACAGTGACCTGGAGAGATGTTCAAATCTACTATATGGAAGGAAGCGTGTGTAGTAAGAACCCATTTAGCTGCACACGTGTGTGGCGGATGTTAGCACAGAAATGTCAGTTTAGGCAACCATGGACAGTAGATGCTGCGTTTCACAAGAGAGGCCAGACCCCACTGGGTAGAAGGAGGAGGGGGCCAAGTGCAATCTACTAGAATTCAAGAGGCCTGGCTCTGAACTTGACTGAGGACATGGAGGATGTTGGGGCCCCGGTGCACAGCTGCATGAGAAGGAAAATGTTCTAGAACAGAGACCAGAGCGACTGCTCAGAGTGGAGCCATCTTCATGGGAGTGAGCACAACACCGTGAGGTCACGTGTGCTAACGTCCATGCATTTACTCGACGAGGAAACCCGGACAGGGCCCAGGGAGGTCATCCCTGCAGCAAGGCCGCCACTTTAGGTCACACTGCGGGAAGCTTTGGCCTGGTAGAGAGGGAAGTTCTCATGGGAACCCCCAGGCACGCTGTGCCCTGGAGCTTTGGAAACAAAGCGATGAAAATCAGTTACAAGACTCCTAACAGTGGGCTCACGTCGCGGGGTAAAAGGCTGAGAGTTGGAAATGAGAAGGAGTTTGGCGGGCCTCAGGAGCTGATCCCCAAGGGGTGGGAGGGGGTATTATCTGCTTCCAGGGCAGGGCTTTAAGGATCCTGCTTGAAGAGGCTAACATGTGACCCCACGGTTTGGGGAACACAGGGACTGGTCTGGGATTCCAGCCTGAAAAATCCAGAGAGTGAGTGACCAGCTGGTGGTCTGCTCTCCTGCTGGAGCCCCCAAGGGTCGTGGCAAAGGATGCTGGGAAGGTTGACTGTGGACCAGAGAGCGAGGGAGGGGCCTCGCATGGGCTCGCATGGGAAGAGGGCCACACTGAGGGGCTGGAGGCAAGGCTGGCTGCCCAGAGCTCCTCAGTCAGCAGCCAGGGTGCACAGAGACAACCTCCCTCACTGCGGATCTGTGGGTCACAGGTGCGCAGCAAAGCACTTGAAGGGGGTTGGGGATCTCCCTAGAAGTCATGAAAACACCTGTCTAAGAAAGAGGCAGCTCCCATCTCTGCCAGTGCCGGATCACACCACAGGACCCGTCTGGTAAATCTGGTAAAACCTTTCCCACTGCCATTCCTTCCTCTTCCCTGATTCACCTGGAAGCAGCAGAAACTGCATTGGCAGAGGAAGCGACATGACCAAGGAGGAAGAAGTCTGCAGCAGGCTGGAGCTGGAGCAGGTGGGATGGGGGGAGTGGGAAGGGATGCCGCATTGGATCCAGTCTTTATCACCTAAGAATGACCTGACCCCCTGTCTTGGCTGGTATCCAGGATGAGAAGTAGCCCTGAAGAGTGAGTTGAAGGGACAGGGAAATGAAAATGCAGCTGCTTTTCAATTGCTTTGCACAAGTGCCCATGAACATGTCTGTTGGAAGGGCTGGGCTTGGTAGGAAAAAGAGGAGCAACTTTCTTTCTTTGTCTCTCACCCCACCCTTCAAAGGCCAGTCAGCATCCTTCCTCTCCCCACTCCTGGATGAACTCTCAGCTTCTCTCCTCACAGCAGTGCTGTCCAACAGAAAGATAACGTGAGCCACAGTTGCCAGCGTGCTTAAGTCTAACATTCTAGTAACCACAGTGGAAAAAGCAACATGAAACAGGTAGAATTAATCCATTTTAATAATGTCTTTTATTTAACCCAGTATATGTGAAACATTATCATTTAAACATGTAATTAATATAAAAATTGAGCTATACGTTTTTTCTGTACTAAGTCTCTGAAATGCAGTGTTTTTAAAAAATTTTTTGTTGATGGTTTCCTTGGCTGTACAGAAGCTTTTTAGTTTGATGTAGTCCCACTTGTTTACTTTTGCTTTCATTTGCCATTGCCTCTGGAGTCAGATCCAAAAAAAAATACTGCCAAGGGCAAGGTCAGGGAGCTTACTGCCTATGATTTCTGCCAGGAGTTTTATGGCTTCTTACATTCAGGTCTTTAATCCATTTTGAGTTAGTTCTGTGTGTATGGTGTTAGGAAATGTTCTAATTTCATTCTTTTACATGTAGCTGTCCAGTTTCCCCAACACCAGTTATTGAAGAGACTGTCCTTTCCCCAGGGTGTATTCTTGCCTCCTTTGTTGTAAATTAATGGACCATAAATTTATGTTTATTTCTGGGCTCTATTCTGTTCCACTGATCTATGTGTCTGTTGCTAAAGGAAACAGAACAAATGAACAAAGAAAACAAACCAAAACAAAAAACCTCATAGATACAGAGAACAGATTGGGGGCTATCAGAGGGCCAGGGGCTGTGGGTTGGACAAAAGGGTGAAGGGGGCCAGTTGTGTGGTGACGGATGGGAGCTAGACTTTTGTGGTGGTCACTTTGCAGTGTATACACATATCGAATGATTATGTTGTACACCCGAAGCTAATGTACTGTTAACACTGCTTTTACGTCAATTAAAAAAATGAAATGCAGTATGTATTTTACAAGTCCAGCACATCTCTGTTCAGACCAGCCTCATTTCAAGCACTCAATAGCCTCATGTGGCTCTCAGACATCGAGGAATGGTTTTGTTTTCAGGTCTTAAAAAATCTGGTCCAGTCTGGAACCAAAGCTGCGATCTTTTATCCCATTCAGAAGTCCAAACAGACTTGGGCTTGGAAACCAGCAGTAGAAGACCAGAGGGTGGCGGGGTGGAGGGCTGCTTTTCTCCCTTCCTCACTTCACCTGTTCTCCCACTGATAGGCAGTCTTCCTGCCCCTCCGCCCCACCCCCCTTCCTCTGCCCAGGACCGGGGGCAGGGGCCATTACAGGACAAGAACAGAATCCTGGGTCGCTGTGTCTCTCCGAAGTTGCTCCTGTCAGGGTAGCACCCTGGGCTGTCTTCTGCCACCGTGGGCTTCCGTGCTGGGGAGTAGCCACCCCAGGTTCCTTGACAGGGGCTCCTCCCCTGCTGGCTGTTTGCACTCAGCTCTGGGCTGCTGGCTACCCTCCACTCCTGGATTCCCCGGGGGGAGGTCACCTTGCCTCTCCAGGCCTCCCGGGCCCTTTGGGGATGCCTGTTCCTGAGACTGGCCCTGCTGCCCACCCACGGAGGGCAGTGCCCTCTCTGCATTACTCTCCCCGCTCTGCTCTAGGGGCAACTCCAGCCCAGCTCTTGCTCTTAGATCCTCCAGGCACAAGTCTGGTGCTGCACCCTGGCACCTACCTCCCCACCCCCCAGGTGACCCAGCCAAGTTGTCTGGCAGCTCCTTTGATGCCCCTTTGTTTGCTTTGCGGGTACTGTCCTCCCTTACCCCCTACCATCAAAGTGGGTAACGGACAATAATAGTGGTAGAATATCCCTTTGATAAAACCTACGTGGCTGGCCTTCCCATCTCTCCACGGAGACGCCAAGACCCCATTATCACCCCGTCACATTTACAAAGACCGATAGGAAGGGCACGCCCGCACCAAATTATTAACTTTGGCAGTCCCCAAGGTAGAAGCGTTCCAAGTGAGTTTTATTTTCACTTTTGGCACCTTGAAATTTCCTAAAATATTATTAAAATGTCTGCAATTTCCTATTTCTATCATGAGTTTTTTTTTTTTTTGAGAAAACCAATGAGCCTAGGAATCTAATAAGAATATGCATATTCTAGAGAAAGTACGCATCAGGAGTGAAGTAAATAGCCGGTGTTTGTGTTCCGGGTCTGTGCACACATGTGTAAACAGGCTGCTGTGTATTTGGAGAGTAAAACTTCTCACCCAGCAGCTCTCCTCCCTTCCTGGGCTCTGTTCTGCGTCATCTCCCAGCCTCCTCACTGGCTACTGGTGTTTTGGTATCTTTGGCCAATGGCAGAATCTAGCAGGATGTTGGAAGGCGGCAGAAGGAAGGAGCAGCTGTTCTTTCGCTCTGCTTCTGGCGGTCGTTCTGGCTGAAGCAGCAGCCCTGGGTTCCAGGGGCCTCGGGGATCCCCTGTGGCCGTGTCCCACTGCAGCTGTCAGCAGCAAGACCTCCTGGTGTCTCCACCTCCCCTCCATGTTCCCCTAGCACTTACCTCCTGCGGCTACTAATCTCTGGGTTACCTCTCATTCCTCGTTTTTGCTCCTTCGGCCCTTCAAACCATTGGTAACAACTTCCCTGAGTTAAACCCCCTCTCTGTGGAACACCTCACGCGGTTGCATTTCTCCGCACCGCACTCTGGCTGATTCAGTCAGCCAAGCACTTTCCCATCGTCAGCCTGGGTAGCTATGTGGGCACAGCGTCACAGTCCGCTTGGCCGTTGCTGCCTCTCTGCCTCCCAGGTCGTAACAACAGGGAGCGCCTGGCCCGAGGCCAGCTTGTCCCTGGCCTGCAGCGCCGAGTGACAGCCTCAGGCCCGGACTCCTGGTCTCTGTACCGGACATCCTGCGCCGTGCCTGCCCCGGGACCCCACCCCCAGGGACAGCGCACACCCCTGGAGACCTGTCTGTTCCATAGACCCGAGGGGCCTCTCACATGTGGCCTCGAGTCACACTGACACCACAGCTACGACTCCAGACCGTCCACACTGAAGGACCCCTTTGGGACATTTAAACCTTTATCTTCTGGGTGAGGGAATGAAATTGACATGGAAGCAGAGAGAAGTGATCTGTCCAGGGTCACATAGGGACTTGATGGAACAGCCAAGGCCAGATCCCAGGCCTCCTGCTTCCTGATCTTAACCACTTAAAGTAAAGCAAGGGGCTTCCCTGGTGGCGCAGTGGTTGAGAGTCCGCCTGCCGATGCAGGGGACACGGGTTTGTGCCCTGGTCCAGGAGGATCCCACATGCTGCGGAGCGGCTGGGCCCGTGAGCCATGGCCACTGAGCCTGCGCGTCCGGAGCCTGTGCTCCGCAACGGGAGAGGCCACAACAGTGAGAGGCCCGCGTACTGCAAAAAAAAAAAAAAAAAAAAAAGCAAAACCTTTTAATTTTAGATCATTGTGGATTCCTATGCAGTTGTCAGAATAATACAGAGAGAGACCTTGGTACCCTCTGCCCAGCCTCCCTCAATAAGAACGTGTTGCAAAACCATTGTACAGCATCACAACCAGGATGTGACGCTGGCACAGGCCACTGGTCCTGCTCAGATTTCCCCGGTGTTATTGTACTTATTTGTGTGTGTGTGTGTGTGTGTGTGTGTGTGTGTATTTAGTTCTGTGCAGTTTTATCACATGTAGATTTATGTATCCACCACCACAGTCAAGATATAGAACATGTCTACCATCACAAGGAACCCTCATGTGTCCTTTATAATCACACTCAGTATTCACTTGCCCTACCCCCTCCTTAGCCCCAGGCCCACTGATCTGTTCTTTATTTCTATAACGTTGTCATTTTTAAAAAATTTATTTATTTTATTTACTGATTTTTGGCTGCATTGGGTCTTCGTCGCTGTGCACGGGCTTTCTCTAGTTGTGGCTAGCAGGGGCTACTCTTCATTGCGGTGCCCAGGCTTCTCATCGCGGTGGCTTCTCTTGTTGTGGAGCAGGGCTCTAGGCACGCGGGCTTCAGTAATTGTGGCACGTGGGCTCAGTAGTTGTGACTCGTGGGCTCTAGAGCACAGGCTCAGTAGTTGTGGCGCACAGGCTTAGTTGCTCCACGGCATGTGGGATCTTCTTGGACCAGGGATTTAACCCGTGTCCCCTGCATCGGCAGGCGGATTCTTAACCACTGCGCCACCAAGGAAGCCCCTATAATGTTGGCATTTTAAGGATATTTTTTGATAGAATCACATACTATGTAACATTTGGGGATTTTTTTTTCTTTTTCTTTTTTTTCTTTTTTAATTTTTTGCTATTTGGGGATTTTTTAACTCAGCATAATTCTCTGGAAATTTATCCAGGTTGCTGTGTATATCAATTGTTCTTCCTTTTTAATTACTGAGCAGTGTTCCATGGTATGGATGTACGACTGTTTGCAGAACTAGTCACCTGTTGAAGGGATCTAGGTTGTTTCCAGTTTGGGCCTGTTACAAATAAAGCTGCTGTGAACACTCATGCACAGAGTTTTGTGTGAATGTAAGTTTTCATTTCTCTGGCATAAGTGCCCAGGAGTACGATTATTGGATCATAAGGTAGTTGCATGTTTAATTCCACCGAGTGCTATGCCATTTTACATACACTACCATCAACAATGTATAAGTGATCCAGTTTTTCCACATCCTTGCTAGCTTTTGGTGTTGCCATTGTTTAAAATTTTAGCCATCCTGATAGATATATGGGTTTAATTAACATTTTCTTACTGGTGAATGAAGTCAACTTTGCATGTGCTTATTGGCCACTTGTATACCTTTTTTTTCATTCAGATCTTTTGTCCACTTTTTAATGTAGCTTTGTCCTTTTACTATTGAGTTGTAAGAGTTCTTTATATATTGTAGATACAAGTCCCTTCTCAGATATATAATTTGCAAATACCTTCTCCCATTCTGTGAGCTGTCATTTCACTCTTTTAATAGTGTCTTTTGAAGCATAAATGCTTTTGATATTTATCAGAGCCAATTTATTTATTTATTTATTTTGCTTGTAGTTTTGGTGTCTTATCTAAGAATCCATTGCCTCATCCAAGGTCATGAACATTTACTCCTATGTTTTCTTATAAGGTGTTAGTAGTTTTAGCTCTTACATTTAAAAAATATTTTATTTTATTTATTTATTTTTGGCTGCGTTGGGTCTTCTTTGCTGCATGCAGGGTTTCTCTAGTTGCAGCAAGTTGGGGCTACTCATTGTTGCAGTGCGTGGGCTTCTCATTGCGGTGGCTTCTCCCGTTGCGGAGCACGGGCTGTAGGTGTGAGGGCCTCAGTGGTTGTGGCATGTGGGTTCAGCAGTTGTGGCTCATGGGCTCCAGAGCACAGGCTCAGTAGTCGTGGTGCATGGGCCTAGTTGCTCTGCGGCATGTGGGATCTTCCCGGACCAGGGCTCGAACCTATGTCCCCTGCATTGGCAGGTGGATTCCTAACCACTGCACCACCAGGGAAGCCCTTAGCTCTCACATTTAAGTCTTTAATTCATTTGGAGTTAATTTTTGTATCTGGTGCAAAGTAGGAACTCAAGTTCATTCTTTTACATGTGGATATCCAGTTGTCAACACTGTTTGTTGAAAAGACAATTCTTTCCCCATTGAATTGTCTTGGCACTCATGTCAAAAAACAATTGACCATAAACGTGAGGGTTTAATTCTGGATTTTCAACCCTATTCCTTTGATCTACATGTCTAACCTTTTGCCAGTACCACAATGTCCTGACTACTGTACTTTGTATTGTTTTAAAATTGGGAAATGTGAATCTTCCAACTTTTTCAGAGTTGTTTTGGCTATTCTGGGTCCTTTGCAGTTTCGCATGAATTTTGGGGTCAGCTTGTCAACTTCTACAAAAACTGCCACTGGGATTTTGATAGGGATTGCACTGAGTCTGTTGGTTAAATGGGGGAATATTGCTATCTTAACAATATTAAGTATTCCGATGCATAAACATGGGATATCTTCATACTTGTTTAGGTCTTTTAAAATTTCTTTCAACAATGGTTTGTAGTTTTCAGTGTGTACAAGTCTTGCAATTTATAAATTAAATTCATTCCTAAGTATTTTTTCTTTTTGATGTTATTTTACATGGAATTGCTTTCTTAATTTTAGTTTTGGATTATTCATTGCTAGTGTACAGCCAGCAATCATTTTTAATGGGCCTTTGACTAACATTTGTTTTCAACTGCAAACTTACTTAAGGAAAACTCTTCTAACATTTAAAACTTTATAAGTTTAATATATGTTTTCCTTTTTAAGCATTTCAATGGTCTGATGACAAAGTCATTTTGAGACTTTTAATTTCAAATTCTGAATTTGAATATGATGAACCTTACATTCTCTTAAATGTTCCAGCACTGTTTACAAACTTAGATTTCAGTCTAAACCACAAATCTAAAGCAATTACACACCAGAGTCTGAGAGTCCCCAGTCTCTAATACATTACTTGCAAAAAATTCCAGATATGAGACTCCTTCCTGACACCCAGCCCCAAATACCCAAACATTTCTGAATTCATGCGGAGTCCTTCTGATCTGGGCATCCAGGTGCCTGCTGGCAAGGACAGTTCTTGTGCCAGTTACCTGAAGACCTTGGGGGCAAATGCACTCACTCAACTGAGAAATGATCTAAAAGTCTTGATCAGGAGCTGATTGTAGCCAGTTCAGACAAACAAGCTTACCCCCAAAGGTATGTACATAAATGCAAGTGCAAGTTTTCTTTTTTTGAAAATGTGTTTTGATGTTTCATACCAATTCCACATTTAATATCTCCCCCAAACTTTTTTTTTTTTTTTTGCGGTACGCGGGCCTCTCACTGTTGTGGCCTCTCCCGTTGCAGAGCACAGGCTCCGGACGCGCAGGCTCAGCGGCCATGGCTCACGGGCCCAGCTGCTCCACGGCATGTGGGATCTTCCTGGACCGGGGCATGAACCCGTGTCCCCTGCATCGGCAGGCGGACTCTCAACCACTGCGCCACCAGGGAAGTCCATCCCCTAAACTTTTAAATTTATCTTTATAAGATAATGTAATGAATTTTTTCATTAAGCCCTATATAGTTATCTCAGTTTATCCCAATGTGCAAAAAGAGTTGTATTATTTTCTATGTGTTCCACGATGTGTAAAGGATTGGGAAGTAAAATGTAAGGAGGTTCTACTATGTGCCTGGCTATCGATCCGCATTACCTTACTTCTCACCTCTGACTGCTGACCAGTTGGCTGTCAATAAACATTGGTGAAGGAAGGAATGGCCTGTGCCTGCCACTTACATTTTGGTGTGAAATTATTTCTAGAGCATTACGTCACCTCTATGTGTGACATGAAAGGCAAAGGTTTCATTTAAACTGCATCAGTAAGAGATGCCCGTGGGGCTGGCTGGTTTCAGCCACACAAGTGTTTCGACCCAGGGCTGCAGAATACTCTGGCCTGATTGGGCATTGAAAACCCAGAAGGTCTGTTGATCTTGGGCAGATGCATCCACCTGCCTTGGGAACGGTGACTTCAGGCAGAGGGGAACCAGCAGCTTCCTGTGGTAAGCCCACTGCTTTGCCCATTGCTTTGGCCCCAGAGCTGGGGTCATTCATGCCCTGCTTTTTTCCCCTATCTTTCTTTTTTTTTTTAATTGAAGTATAGTTGATTTACAATATTATATTAGTTTCAAGTGTACAGCACAGTGATTCAACATTTTCACAGATTATACTCTATTAAAAGTTTTTACAAGATAGCAGCTCTAATTCCTTGTGCTATACAATGTATCTTTGTTGCTTATCTATTTTATACACAGCAGTTTGTACCTCTTAATCCCATACCCCTAATTTGTCCCTCCCCGCTTCCCTCTCCCACTGGCAACCACTGCTTTGTTTTCTATATCTGTGAGTCTGTTTTGCTATACTCATTCATTTGTTTTATTTTTTAGGTTCCACATCAACCCTTGGGAACTAAAACATATGCTACTAAAAAAAAAAACCAAGAGGTTAAAGAAGAAACCAAAGAGGAAATCAGGAAACACCTCAAGACAAATGAAAATGGAAACGCAACTTTCCAAAATCTATGGGACGCTGCAAAAGTAGTTCAAAGAGGCAAGTTTCTAGTGATACAGGCCTAACTCAAGAAACAAGGAAAATCTCAAATAAACAACCTAACTTACCACACCCTGCTTTATCTTGCCCTTTCTGGAATGCATGGGAGATATTACTAGCCAGTTTCTCACAGAAGCCACCTGAGGTCAAGGGCGGAGCCCTTGTTTCCCTCAGCTTCCCCTCAGCTGTACAGGCCCAGGGGACCTTCACCGGTCAGATCCAGACCTGAATGCGGCAGTCCCCCTGGTCCTCTGCTTCGTGAACTGTGGCCTGGCTGGGTCCCCCCTTCCACCACCCATAAGCTCTCAGCCCACACCGAGCGAGGACCCAAACCTCCATCCCAGGGAAATGGGCACCGGGCGGCCGACTCAGCTGGGCGACCGCAGGCGTCCCGGAAACAAGCCCACCTGAAGCAGGGCTGTGCTGGGGGCAGGATGGCCCTTCTGGCATCTTTGCAGGTTGCCCGTTGCTCGTCACCTGGCCTGCTCCTTCCCCTCCCTCCTGAACAGAGGAAGACGGAGGCGGACAGGCTTTCCCACAAGCCCTGCAGGTGTTCCCTGCAGCTTCCAGCCAATCCCTACAACACAGTACTGGGCGACAGCTGCTCTGGCCTTTGCTTGTGGGCTGAGCCGAAGAGGAAAGGCTGTAGTGTCCACAGGTGCGAGTTCAGGCTCAGAGATCCCACTGTGGGCAGCGCCCTACGCTGAGGGTGTGTGTGTGTGTGTGAAGGTATGTGTGCAGGTGTGCACACACGTGTGAGCTATGCAGGCTGTAATTTCCAAAACCAAAATGGACTTTTTCCTGCTTTGCACATTCTTTTACATGAAAGAATTTTACGGAAGCATAAAACTGAAATCATAGTCAGCTATGGTTCTAGTGGAACACCTCTGAATAAAAGCAAAAAAGTACTTTCTACGGAATTGGGGCTCTTCTAAGAAACTCCAAGATTCCCAGCACTAGAGATAGTGGCTAAAGACAAACTCAGGCCAATGGTCAAGTGGCAGGAGGGGTGTAGGAGCAAGACAGGATCCATGGCCTGGTTTGGCCCTGAAGATGGCTGTCCCTGGTGGTGGCCTCCGTGACGCCCACCTCAGAGCCCTCAGCACCTTGCTTGGCCTCTTTCCCCTGGTTTCTCTTTTCAGGGGTCTGTGAGCCCCTCGAGGGCAGAGGCCATTTCTTACTCATCACGGCATCCAGTGCCCAGTGCCCAGCCTGGGATGCAGTAGGTGCCCCGAACTTGTCAAGGCGTACCTGAGACGGGGTCCTGGGTGGGGGGGAACAGATGGTCCTGATTCTGTGCTTTGTCCCCTCCCCAGGTCCCAGATCTTCTTACTCTTCTCCTTCACATTTCAAGTGACCTCCAGCCAGGACCAAGGCCTCCCGGCCTCCTTGGAGACGTGGGCTCCGAGTGAACTTGGGAGAGGCCCGTATTTGGAGCACCCCCCAACCCTGCTTCCGAGCTGGAGCCTCCTAGGAGCTCTAGCGTAGGGAGCATCTGGGGCCCTTGGAGATGTGGCCCTGGCGCCAGCCCCACCCCTCCGCCTGGAAGGCCCCACCAGAAGACAGCGCTTCCCACTCACTTGCTGGGAGACAGCGAGGCTGTCACTTAAGACCTGTCACGTCTCCTCACAAGTAGACACCCCGATGGCCAAGGGAGAAGAGTCCATGTGGGGGCTTGGGTCTGCAAGGCTCTATGAGAGGGTTGGCTATTATTCTAAATTACTGATCTAAATTACCAATTTATGACTAATATGAAAAGTGTAATCCTCCTTATATATGTATCATGATGTGGAATCCAAAGTAGTAGTGTTTTGTTCTTGGGGAATTCAAGGATACATATTTTTTTTGGCCACACCCCGTGGCTTGTGGGATCTTAGCTCCTCGATGAGGGATCGAACCCGGGCCCTCGACAGTGAAAGCACGGAGTCCTAACCACTGGACCACCAGGGAATTCCCGAGAGTACAGATTCTTAACCAGGACACAAGTCTCCAAAGATGCTCTGGTCAGCAGGGTGGCCAGTGCAGGCACAAGGGTCAGAACTCCCTGCTTAACCCGCACCTCTACCCCGAGGTCCTCATCCCTGTGGGAGAATCGTGGTAACTGCTAAGACCTGTGAGCCCAGGTGCTGTCATGGTTACCCTCCCCACCCCGGCTGCTGTTGGCTCCAGAAACACAGCTGCTTTGGACTAGGAGCCCTTCCTTACACTGTTCCCCATCCCGATGACCCTCTCCCACCTAAAGGCTGCATCCCACCTTTAGGACCCCAGCCTGCGACTCCAGGTGGGGGAAGGACTCCAGGTGTTTGAACGTGCTGGTAAACTTTCAGGAGGTCCTATTTTCTAGGAGGCCCTTTGTAAAGCCCTCCCTGCTATTTCTGAGTCAAGAGATAGATGGGCCCCAGGCCGAACAGCTGGAGTTGGACAGAAACTCCAAAATAGCAGGAGGGAGGAGAAGCTAAGCCCTGCCCAGATAAGAGATAGGAGACCACATATTTCTCATTCTCAAAGTCAAGGGGACCTTCCAGACTATAAAGCTTTTGGAGGTCAAAAGGGGAGTGATGTCGAGCTACCCATAGGCTTCTTCCCTGGGATCCATCTTGGCTGAGAGATGTGCGCACACACAAGGGAGGACCCTGAGATAAACCGAATACGGACTCAGAACCAGACAAGTCAAAATGATTGGCCGAAGGAAACCCGGAAGAAATGCCCCATATAAGTGATTTAAACTACCACGAGGGCGCGACTCTCTCTGAGCCCGCCTGTGTGTCTATCCACACGTACCCTTTTTCTTCCTAATAAACACTTTGCTTGTTTCATTACTTTCTGTCTCTATGTGGAAATTCATTTCTACACAGCTGACGGGCCAGGGCCTTGTCACTGGCCACTGGTCCCTGGTGGTCTGAGGCTAGGATTCAGTGCTTTCACTGCCACAGCCTGACCTCAATCTCTGGCGGGGAACCGAAACCCTGCTTCAAGCCGCTGCAGGCCGAGGCCACCCGAGATCACTTCCAGTTTGGGTCAGTGCCCCATTGCCCTAAGACGTGAGCCCTGTGGCCCCTGCCATACCCCACTCCTGAGTCCTTGACAGCAGAGCCCTGCCCAGGGCCAGGCATACAGCAGACACTCAGCAAACATGCAGGTGACACAAGAAAACCTGTGAGTTTTTGCTGACAGCAAACATCGAGAGGCTGCCCCTAGGAGGCATGCGCCCTGCCCCAGAGCTCTCAGCTGCTCCCACCCCTGTCTCCTGAGTCCGCACCAAAGGAACCTGGCTCGGACGGGACCCCCCGGGTTTGACTTGGGCCTCATGACCTGCCCTCCCAGTGCACAAAAGTGGCCTGGGGTCTCCCTCCTCGATTTTCTCCTCCACCCTCCCTGACCACCTCTCTAGGAGGAAGCAGTGGCCCCAGAGGGCCTTCCAGGGCATCTTTGCATCCACAGAGAAGCAGACCAAGGCACAGAGTGAAGGCACATGTCCAGGGTTGCAGGTGTTATTGCACGCTGGGGGCCCCTCCTCGGACCCAGCTGCAGAGTTTCAGCAATGGGTAGGGCCACATAACAGGGCTGGGGCCCCAAAACACCTGCATAAAGGTATCTGTTCAGGGGCGCTGGAGGGGGCTGGGGAGCTGGGTGGGCGGGGTCAGCGATGCCCCTGGAAGCGTCTGGAAACCTGGGCATATACCTGATAGAAGCTGATTAAAGGAAAGGCTGGCTTTTAACATCGTGCTGTAACCCTGGGATCCTCCATGCTCCGCCCTCCCTCCCTCAGTGGCCCCTGGGAGCAGCCTTAGCTCAGCTCCCACCCAGCATGTGTCCATCCCCGGCACAGGCTCATCACCCCAGGGCCCAGGAGTTTGTGGGCGCTCGGTGAACATAGCCCAGTGAAAAGAGTGGAGTGGGTGGTGATGGCTGGGAGGGCATCAGACAGAAGTCCCTCCGCCCCCCTTCCAGGCAGAGCAGACCTCTCCCCTGGCTTGGGCACAGCTATCCCCCCGCCACAGCAACGGCGGATGGACAGAGGGGACCTCCGTGTGACACCCGCCCCCTCTCCTTCAGCCCTGACCCAACATGCAAACTGTGCCAGAGCAGGTCCCTGGGCCTCCTTCCCCATGTGTGAGGCAGTGGGTAAAGCTCCGAGGGCAGGGAGCATCTCTGCTGTCTCCTGCGGCACGGGCAGCCTTCCCTGGCAAAATCCCCAAAGACGCCCGCCTGCGTCGGGTCCCCACTTCCCGCCACTTCCGGCCCGACCACCTCCCGCCACCGGGAAGGTCCGCTCTTTCCCTCATCGGAGCGGAGCCCGCGCGCCACCCAGTGGAGCACTCGGGTAACTGCACCGAGCTCCTTCAACCAGTTTCCCCCCTCAGTCTGGCTTCTGAATTATTTTCGCTTAAAAGGAGTCAACTGTGAAAGGAGAAATAGTTTCATGATCTTAATGGAGGTGGAGTCGTTTCCTATTGTTGCTGAAGGAAGGGACCTAACCTCGCGGGCGCCCTCGTGGGTTCCTGCCAAGTCCGATTACACAAGTCAGTAATTATCCCACTTCACGGGTTCCCATCCTACAGCTGCCATGGCGTCGACAGATGCCCCATAGCTGACCTACACCTTGAGATAACTTGGCATGAGTACACAATAACATAAGCACATCCTGGTATAGCTCCACTGAACCCTGACATAATACTCCCTGACATATCTAAGCCTTGCATAACTGCATCTTGACATAAATGCACCTTAATATTACTCCACCTCTGCGTAATTATAGCTTAACATTAGCTGTTCCTGGACCTAACTTCACCTCGGCATAAGCCTACCTTGACACAGCTCATCTTGATGCAACTGCACCTAGATATCATAGTGTAGGGATCCCGTGCATCCCACTTTACAGATTGGAAATGTGAGGCCTGAAGCGGTGACGCGCCTTGCCTGAGTTCACAAGGCTGGAAAGAGGCAGAAGCAGCCTCCTCTGCACAGCCTTCCCTGCCCTCCACCATCCCCCGACTCCAGGCCTGCTGGAGTTGGCCCCCAGAGAGATGGCCCCTGCGTTTGTTTCTTCCTAAAGACCTGCTCTCCAGGTAAAGAAACAAAGACATGAGGAAGGAGGTGCCCTAAAAAGAGCAGCCGCAGCCCGAAGCCAGGGTCCTCCTAGTGCAGAGAGGAGGACCTGGCTCCCAGTAACACCCGAAGCTCACAGTTGCCCCTCCCAGCTCCCAAATCCCCGTGCTTCTCACATCTGGCTCTGACGTTTTTGGAGGCATTGTCTTAACAGTCCCCTCGGAGGAGCCGCCTCTATACCCGGGCCCTCGGAGCTCTAGGGCGCATTTAGTGCCTTTTTATCCACCCTACTGTGCGCTAGGCCCGGAACCAGTGTGGACCGGGAAGCAAGCCTGCCAGACGGGTAGCTCCAGCTGACTGCAGCAGGGCCACCCGCGCTGGACTGGGCCCTGGCGGTGGCACACTGGGCTCTTCCTCATTGTGGATGGGATTCTAGGGTGAAAGGAGCTGAACTGTCATGTGAAAGTCCAGGAAGAAAAGGGACAGGGCAGAGAATACCCGTTTGCCCCCAGGAGGTCAGACCAGGGGCTGGAGGTGAGACCCGGGAGGGAGGGCTTGGGAGTCAGCTCTGCCACCAGTCCCTGCAGGCTGGCAATGGCCTTTGCAAGGCCGCATCTCTGTCATCAGAGCCGGCCAAGCACTCAGAGCTGAGGTTAGGAGGCCCTGGCAGGGGACAGTAGGGAAGAGCAAAGACAATAAAAACATCCAAGACCCAAACCCCTGCCCTTGAAACGTCCTGGTTTGGTGGGGGGACACCACAGCATTTAGAGCAACGCAGTGGGACGGCAGCACAAGCCCCAGGTACAGAGGCAGCCTGAGAAGGCAAAGATGAACTCCAGGGGACAAGAAATCCATCTTGCAAGATAAACAAGAGTTTTTTTACGCACACAGGAAGGTCAGGGCCTTTGAGTTCCCAGGAAGAGGGGATGGAATGTCCACCACATGCACAGACACAGCGGCAGTGCTGAGCTGGACCATCAGAGCTGGGTGAGCCCGGGGTGAGGGCCAGACAGCGATGCAGTTGGACTTGGGACAGGGGTCAGACCTGCATTAGAGCCTGGGCGGTCACTTTCCAAGGGGTTTGGACTTTATTCTGAGGGCAGTGAAGGATTTGGAGCCAGGGAGGGACAGAATCTTATCCACGGCTGGCTGCCTGGCTCTGGGGACCTAGGTCCTGGGATTCCCAGTGATGAGGACCTGGGAGGTAGCACAGAGAAGACAAATTTCAGATTCATTCAGGACATAGGGTGTCTGGGGATAGCGCTGAGGGGAGGCCAGGCTTTTGGGGGTGGAGGGGACGGCAGGAAAGAATACAAGTCTCAGGCAGCTGTGCGTTCAGCCGCTGTATCGGCCAGCAGACCACGGTGGATTAAGCAAACAGGGAGTCCTTTCTCACATAATGAGAAAGAAGTCTGAGGAAAGACATGGCTATGTTTGTCCAACAGTCATCAGTGTCTGGGCCGATGTCTTTGCCCTCTCCTTGACAGTAGCCCGGCCATGATGTTCTTGTTCACGGCAGGAAGGGACATGGCCGAGCAGTGGGCATGGTGGTGCCTGCCCAGCCCACCTCTTCACACTGATGGACATGCCCCCCTCCCCTCTGGAAATGACCTGATACCAGTGATTGCCAACGATGGTTGATGTGGGAGACAAAGGCTCTGCCCTCTGGACTCAGGCAGGGCATCCCTGCAAGGCGGCCAGCTCATCCACCAAGGCCTCCGCTGCCACCTCATTGCAGGCCACCTCCTCCCTCTGCCTGGTCCTGCGTCTCCCACCTGTCCCAGGTGCATCTCCCAAGAGCCCTCCCCAGTGAAGCTGCACACACACAGCCTCGGTCTCAGAGTCTTTCCCCGGGGAAACTCAATCTAAGACAACCAGTGATGTCTGACCCTTTTATCCAGAGAGCAAAAGGTTTCCCCAATCTTGTACCCCACCCTCCACTGGAGCAGACCTCTGCTTCTCTCTCAGGAGCCAGAATCGAGCCCCAGCTGCAAGGCAGCCTGGGTACATTGCTGCTGTAAGCAATAGCTGGATCCTGCCGGCAAAAGGGGAGCCAGACATGGGTGAGGGAACCCTGACTGTCACACGCGCTTAATTTAACAACTCGGCGCTAACGTGAAAGTGAGAAGAAAGTGTGATTCAGGGATGCACAACCTTCCTGGGATGACTTTCTGCATCTTTTGATAAACTGGGCCATATTTTTCTGTTTCCTGTGCTTTGAGAACGTCTCCTTACAGCTAAGGGTCAAGACAAGGAAGAAAACTTGGAGAAACACTGGGGCTTTGAGCTATGACTTGATGGTGCAGCGTTCTAGATGTGAGATCCAGATGTCTTCCTCTTCTGTAAGGTAAGGATGCACCGCCTCTGAGGGGGCTGATACAGGGAGGGGGGCTGGTGCAGAGGCCTGGGGGGCGGGGCTGGGAGGGGAAGAATGGGCCAGAGATGACCCTCCTGGCTTGAACCCTGCAGGAGATGCAGCCAAAGGCCCTGGAGCAAGGGTGGAAGTGGGGTACTGGGGCCAATGGGACACTTTAAAGTGGGCAGAAACCAGTGTGCTTCTTGGAGGCCCTGGTGGATAAGTTAGAATAAAAGAGGTGTCTAGGTGGGGTCTTGACTCATCCCAGGTGCTTAATCACTACCTCTAACATTTCTTCTCTGATAAGACACACACACAGAGGAGATAGAGGGTCTTACACGCCCCTTCCAGATTTGTAAGCAGAGGTCAATCCCAACATAGTCAGGCTGATTAGGTCAGTACAAGTTCCTGGGAGTAAAGCCTCTGTGCAGGGGAGGTCCAGCGTCACCATGGAAATGTCATCCACAGCCTCCACCCCCCGGCCCGCGAGTCGCTGAGAGGTGATGGGCCAGCTGCTATGTAACGACCAGGCTAGGACAGAGGCAGGGACATGTGGCCTTGGAGATGGTTGACCGAGGGACAGGAGTGCTGGGAATAGGATTCGTCATCTTCTGGTGTCCCAGGCGGCACCGGGTCCCACCCGGGAGAATCTAGCAGCAGAACGTGGGGTGTGAGCTCTGCAGATGTCGGGGGACGTCGGCACTGCTCCCCCACTGCCCATCACGTTGATCAAGGGCTGCCTGAGGTCCCCCATGGTCAACGTCCAGCTTTCGCTGAGATGTGCTCCCCGGCAAATCCCTAACAGGAAGGTCAGTGACAGATCTGGGGGCAGGAGGGGACAGGAGGGTGAGGGTAACACCCTGTCAACTAGGGATTTTCCATTCCTGCTGAGGTAGACCCCAGAGCTAAGTATGTTGTTTATTTTTCAAATTTTAATGGTTGTTTTTTCTTATCTCATTTAAAGAGCACAGCCCAGTTATTGGTCAAAGCAGACCTTCGGCTGTCTGGACAAAGCTGCCAATCAAACCTGCTACCGACTTGTTCAGCCAGGGCCATAGAGTGCAGCGGGCAGGACCCTGCATCCCAATGCCCGTGGCCTCAGTGCCCAGCATGGGCTTGAGGCTCAGGACAAGGTCGTGGGATTGAGGTGGGAGATAGATGGGCCCCAGGCTGAGCTCCAAAATAGCAGGAGTGAGAGAGGAGCTGAGCCCTGCCCAGATAAGAGATAGAGACCACATATTCCTTGTTCTCGAGGTCAAGGAGACCTTCCTGACTATACGTGCTCAGGAGGTCCAAAAGGGAGTGATGTCAACCTAGCTATACTCCTCTTTGCTAGAATCCATCTTGGCTAAGAGATGCATGGGCACACATGGGAGGACCCTGAGATAAACCAAATATGGACTCAGAACCAGGCAAAGCAAGATAATTGGCCAAAGGAAACCTGGAAGAAATGCCCCATGTAAGTGATTCAAACTACCCTGAGTGTGCAGCTCTCTCTCTGAGTCCACCCCTGTGTCTATCCACACGTACTCCTTTTCTTCCTAATAAACACTTTACTTGTTTTGCTACTTTCTGTCTTTGTAGGAATTCATTTCTGCAAAGCCAAAGGGCCAGGGCCTTGTCACTGGCCATCGTGGTCTAGAGGCTAGGAGTCAGCGTTCTCACTGCCTTGGCCTGACTTCAATCTCTGGCTGGGGAACCGAAACCTTGCTTTAAGCCGCTGCAGGCTGAGGCCACCTGAGATCAGGATGTCTTAGTTTGAGCTCCCCTGAAGTCCACCCTGAGGCGAGGACTTTGGTGCAGGATCCAGGGGGCCCCATGGGAAAGCAGGGGCTCCCTGGATCCTGCCGGGTGAGAGCCACCCAGCAAAGCCCAGCCTGGCTCGGCCCAGGGGGTGCACCCCTCTGCTGGGAGCTCTGAGGAGTCTGGTGGGCTGCCTCGGGTCTTCCCCACAGAAGATGAGAGCTGGGGAGAGTCCTAGAGACAGAGGACAGCCGCCCTGAAGGCAGGAAGGTGGCCGGGAGCTACAGCAGCTGCAGGTGAACTAGGGGGTGCCGGGGCTCAGGGCTGGGTCCACAGTGTCTGCCCAGTGGGTGGGGGGCTTTGCAATGTGATGGGAGGACAGGACAGCACCCCATGAAGGAGAGCAGGGACATGAGGGCAGAGGGCTGGGCAAGGGGTCTTCTCCTGCCCACCCAGGCCACTGCACCTCCCAGGCCTGGCCAGGGCATCCCCGACTTTGCTTAAGCTGCATGAGTTTGGTTTCCAGAACTTGCACCCAAACTATTCTTACTGAAGTGGAAATGACACCACAAACCGGAGCCCTGGAGACAGTCTCAGTGTCCCTGTGTAGCTGCCCTAGAAGCAAGGCCTGGTGGGCTGGGCCTTAAAACCCTCCACGGGGTGCTTTCTGTGCAGCTGCTGTCGGGACCTGTCACCTGGTGGCCCGT
Source organism: Mesoplodon mirus (assembly GCF_964341445.2). Classification (NCBI taxonomy): domain Eukaryota; kingdom Metazoa; phylum Chordata; class Mammalia; order Artiodactyla; family Ziphiidae; genus Mesoplodon; species Mesoplodon mirus. The sequence goes on along the minus strand of NC_138990.1, from coordinate 14,330,262 downwards.
TCCAGTGCGGACACCACGAAATCGACCAACTCCAGGCTTTTGACTGTACAAATGACTTTTATTTGGATGTGGCTACTCAGTAAATATTTAACAATGACCATCTCAGATAGCCACCAGGCAAGACCGTGAGAGATGAACGGTGGCTTTTCAAGCTACGGGGGCGATTAGAAAGTGAGCTGTCAGGGAATGAAGCCGGAGTTTTCTCTCTGGTGACTTTCCCTCCTGCCTCCCCCTCCCCTTCAGGAGCAGAAAAGAGTCAATACAAAACTGTAAGCCCTAGAATAGGCTAAGACAAGTCCCTTCCACATAATAATTTATTTCATTTCAAAACGGCATCGTGCCCATGCAGTTAAGGGGCTGAGCCCTGACTCAACGTTAGAGATTGAGGCCAAGCAGCTGGAACCCCAGCACAGGGACAGAAATGCCAGAGGGCACAGCCTACTTTTGAAAAACATTTACTTGGGAATCCAGCACCTCGATTGTACATTTCTCTGTGCCTTTTCTTTGAGAATGGCCCCGAAGTGCAAATGCATTTGCAAATCCTGGCCCCTGGGAGCCCTTCAGTGCAGGAGGCTGGCTGGGTGGTTCCAGGCCCCTCCCAGCTGGACCACTCAGGGATGCATGGGAAACAGTAGGAACCCTGGGATGGGTCCTTTCCGGCCTCATCGATGTCCCACGTGTGACAGGAGCCCAGAGGAGAATCCTGGCATGCAACGTCCTGCCGGCTTCCTTTTCTGAGGGACAGGGTGACTCCCAGTCCTTAGGGGGTGGGGTCTGGAAGCCTGACCCAGGGGTCCTGCAGCCCTGCAGTTCTCTGAGCAGCGCGGCCTGACTTACAGTTACAGAGAAGCGGGTTACACCCTTCCCTCCCCGACCCCTCCTCCCCTCCCCTAGGTCTTGCTGTGTAAAAATTCTGTAGAACCAATCGCTTATTTCCCCCACAAATCTACCCTCAAAGCTGATTTTACACAGATTTCTCTTGGCTCCCAAAGCTGGGGAGGAAAGGGGAGGGGATGTGAATGGGGGTCGGTCAGCGGGTTTGGACCACTGCTGAGAAGCAGAGACAGGACCACGGGACAGAAACAAGGTTTGTGGGCCTTCAGGTCTGAAGGCGTTGACAGCACCATTTCGATTTTAAGAAAATTATGAAGGTTCCCATAGACCTGCTGTGGGGAATCTCGTTGCTGAGGCAGGATCCCCAAACAGGCCTGATGATGGTAGACCTGGAATTGTCAGTAGTGAGGGCTTACAGATGTTAGTTTTCTAGAAGATGGAGGTTCCTTGTCAGATAATTCCAAGAGACAGTTACTTTCCCAGGCAACACAAAACAAAACACAAAACAAAACAAAACAACAAAGCCCTCCTCCCAGCTTTTTCATATTCATCACAATGAATTAAAATGTCCAAACAGATCTGCCCAGCATGTGATTTCATCACTCGTTCTGAAAAGATGGTCTGTTGATCCCGTGATGTCATCGCTGAGCTTCTGTTTATCACCCAGATGGCAAATGCTGAAAACCGCTTCTGGGAGCTGATACTGCAGGCTTCCAAAGAGCATTTCCCATGTCGGCCCAGCTCCCTGCTTCTTCAGTGGTAATAGATGCTGAAGGCATGGAGGATGTAGAGCAGGGAGGTGATGAAGGCGAATAACTGGAAGAGCCCGGGAGTTACTTCCTTAGGGATGCTGGTGATCGCTCCCTGCTCCCAGCCCACAGAGGCCCTTAGCTGCTGGGAGGCCCTTGTTCTGACCCTGCTGCATCGCCTCTCTGCCCAAGCCCTGCCTGGCTTAAGGGCGGCAACCACTGGCCGGCCTCTCATCCTCCTTGAAACGCTCCATCCCCGTGTTCCACTGTGACTGTGCAGCGTCCCTGTCACCTGCAGACGTGGGCTCCTCTACCTGGCCATAAAGTGGGTCCATCTCCATCCCTGCCCTGGACCCACTCCCCCTCTTCTCTCTCTCTCTCTCTGTGTTTCTCTCTCTTGCTGTCTGGTTCTGGGCACTCTCCCCCCACCCACCTTCAGCCACCGTCTGGGCTCTGATGACGAGTTTCACTCACCGGTCCAGAACTCAACTCTGTGCACCCACCTCTCAGCCCCTCCGAGCCTCAGAGGCCCCACGAGCTCTCTGGGGTCCAAACTGAACTCCTGAGATTTCCTCACAAGCTCAGTCGGCCCCAGGACCCTCATCTCATCCAGCTACCCAAGCCACAAACCTGTGATCCCTCCCACCCCTCCCTCCCCAGGGGTCCCTCCCCAACCCGCCACGTCCAAAGCCGTCCGCAGAGTCGCCCAGCTGCACAGCCTGATGATGTCCTGGCCCAGCAGACGACTCCAGCCTCACTTGAACCCCCTGTCCAATCACACTCTGTTCCATTCATTCATTCATCCAACAAATATCTTGTAAGCACCTGCTGTGCGTCATGAGCAACTGTGGCTGTAACGCTGAACAAAGACTCAACAATTCCTGTCCTCCTAGAGCTTACATTTTAGTGGCAGAAGCCGAAAATAAGCAAGATAAACCAGTAGAGTAGGATGGAAGGTGGGGCTGAGCGCGCAGGAGAAAATAAAGCAGGAAGGGGACGGGGAGGGGAACGGCCTCACCCAGAAGGAGACGGAGCTGCAGTGCTTGTCCTGGGGCCAAGGCCAAGGCGAGAGCGGGTCCAGGGGCAGCAAGGAGACGGGTGTGGCTGGAGCAGCAGAGCAAGGGCGAGCAGCCGGGCTGGGGGGGTGCAGAGCGGTGCTGGGCCAGGAACGGGAGGAAGCCGACAGGCCGGAAAGGCAGCCAAAGTCCCCTGAGGCCTCCCTAGTGGGTCATCTCCCTTGCCTGGCATCCTCCTTACAGTGGGGTCAGCACCCTGCGCCACACCCCTTCCTCCTGCTGCCTGACCCCTGTGGGAGTCCCCGACTGACACAGGACCTTTCCGGTCACAGCGACAGGTGGGGGTGGACTGGGACCCAGCCTGGGTATTAGACCTTCCTGGGAAGGTGTAAGGAAGGGTAGGCGGCTCCAGAGGTGACATTCCCCAGCTGTGAGCCGCCTGCCACGTGAGGGCGCCATCCCACCAAGAGAGGAAGGAGGCTGCCTCGCGGGGTCTGGAAAGGCCGGGCCCTGCTGGCCTAGAGTCTCCGGTCCCAGTGGACCTAAAGTCCAGGGGTCCTGCTCGTCCCATGACTCGCCTGGACCACCTTGCCTTGGATTCCATCAGCCAATATGTTACCCTGTGCACGTCTGTCGTTGAAATAAAAGGACACGGGAACTTGAGCCATGCTGAGGAATTCCGGCTCTGTTCCAGCAGCAATGGGAGTCACTGAAGAGTTTTCAATAAGAGATGTGTATTTTGGGAAGTTTACGTTTTGGAAAAACATATTCTGAGGGCAGCGTAGTGGGTGTAAGAGGGGGTAAGAAAACCAAGACGAGAGATGACACCTGAACTGGGGCTTGGTACCCTGCGAGCTTGGGCACGCCTGATTGCGTGCGTGTGTGTGCACGCACACACACACACACACACACACACACACCCCTCCTCCTATCCTGCAAGGCTCCTTCAGCCTGAGGGCTCAGGAACATCTATTCTGCAGGAGACAGAATTAAGCCTCATGCATTTCCCTCCATGGTGGCAGCTGTCATGCTCTCGTCCAGCACTCACCGAGGCTGCAGTGTTTATGTAGTAGTTTTTCAGGTCCGAGGTCTCAGACACGATCGTGGCATGTACTTGTAAGACGGCGGCGCTCATGTACAGGATGCCAGTGGTCCCATGGTACAGGCTGTCCTGGAAAGATGGAGCAGAGGCCATGGCCACAGTCACGCGGACACGCGAGCAGGCAACACTTTCCTCTTTGACTACGTAGCTGGGAAGAGGCGGCAAAAGAGACTAGCCTTCTCCCGAAACTCCTGCTTTTTTCTTTTGCAGTGTTTCTAATGAAATTTCTATGTGGTGAACAATAGTGGATTAATATACAGCAATAATAATACCAGTATGAACCAACATATTGGTTGGTTATTGAGTGCTTCTTCCCAGCCAAGCTCTAGGCTAAGCCTTTTCCCCATTTATCTCATTTAACCTTGTCAACTATGAGGTCGGTACTATTTATCGTTAGTGCCATTCTGAGGAAAGAGAAGTTCAAGGTTAAAGTCAGTGAACAAAAGCTGAGCCAGGATTTGAGCCCAGGCCACATTAACACCAAGCCTGTGCTCCTAACCATTAGGGCTATGAAGACCAGCTGTGTGCTGGGCGCTGTCCTAACAGTATACACGTGTGTCATTTCATCTTCACAGCTAATTTCATAAGGCTGCTACTATTAACATCTCCACTTTACAGATGAGAAAACTGAGGCTTAGCGGACACATGGCAGAGTCAGGCTAATCTGACTCTAGATTTCAATTTTTGAACCTCTATGTTAAACCCTCAGCAGAGTTTTCAATACCACAAGGATGTCATAGTTATCAGTTCTGGGAGAAATGTCATAATAGGTAAATCGGCATTTTGCAGCCCCTAAAGAATATTCATCAGTAGATGAAAGAAAGCATTAGGGAAAAAGTTGATGGGGTAAGGTTGTCGCAGTGAAAGAGGGACCACCAGTCTCTGTGTGTGATGTGACTTGAAGCCACTTCTGAAGCCTTCTTGCCAGAAAGGTTTAACCCATCTTCAGTTTAGCCTTTAGATGCTAACTTCCAGCTTACAGAAAATTCAGGGACTAGACGAGCAAGTCAAATCACACCAGGAAGAAGCAAACAAACCCAAAATGTGGGACCTTCTACAGGACAGCTGACCACCCAGTTTCTTCAGCAAGTCCCTGTCAGGGAGAATCATTCTAGATTAAAGGTACCCAAGAACCATCACTACCAAGTGCAAGTGGGCGTGGTGAGGACCCCGATTCAAACAGGCCAACTGCGAAAAGATGTTTCAGTTACAATGGGGGAAACCTGAATGTGACCTGCGTCTTTGATGATACTGAGGAATTATTGTTCACTTTATGTAAGTGTGATAATATAAGAAAATTTGTGTATTTTTTGGAGGTATACTGACGTGTCTGGAATGGAATGACATGATGTTTGGGGTTTGCTTTAAAATTCTTCAGGGGGAAAAATAAACGCTAGGTGAAGCAAGTGTGATAAAATCTTGAAAATTCTGGAATCTGGGTTATGGTTACATGAGGGTCCATAATATAATCCTCCCTCCTTTTTGTATATGTTTTGACTTGTTCAATATAGAAAAAATTTTCAGTGGTTATCAAGATGATGTGATGAAAAAAGTTAACGACATAATATTAAACGAAAGACTCTACATCCAAGATGATTGGTTCAGTGCGATTTATACATTTTGCATAAAATTTGCCGGGAATATGGAAGAATGGATTGTGATAGGTGATTGTGGTAGGATCTTGAGATTGGGGTGATTCTCTTTCTACTAGCCTTTCCTTCAACGCTGCTCCAGTGATTTTACCATAAATTAAATCTAGAGGGAAAACGCTTCCAGAGGCGCTTGCTGCAGGAGTAGCCAGGCCATGGATATTCCCTAATGAGGGAGGCAATGGCGGGGGGATACAGTGAAGGATGGACTCTGGCAGAGGAAAGCTTTCATTCCGACCTAATAGTGAACATATTGAAACAAAAAGTCGGGGTTCCCTAGGGCAGGGGTCCCCAACCCCTGTTAGGAACCGGGCCTCACAGCAGGAGGTGAGGGGCGAGGGGAGTGAGCAAAGCTTCATCTGCCGCTCCCCATTGCTCCCCATTGCTCCCCATTGTTCCCCATTGCTCCCCATCGCTCCCCATAGCTCCCATCACCGCCTGAACCATGGTTCGTATCACCGCCTGAAGCACCCGCCCACCCCCACCCCGGTCCGTAGAAAAATTGTCTTCCACAAAACCGGTCCCTGGTGCCCAAAAGGTTGGGGACCGCTGCCCTAGGGGCCCAGGCCAGGAAAGGTCTCTGGTTCTCCTTCCTGCCCAGGAGGCCTGCTGTCCTCACCACACCCGGGACGTTGGCCTGGGAGGAGCCGAGGGCCTGGGTCGCTCTCACTTGTTCTTACCAGGATTTTCCAGGACTCCAAACTTTTGTAAAATCCGAACACATAAGAGAAGAGGAACATCAGAGAGATGAGGAACGAGGTGAGCGAGACGTACATCACCCATCCTTGTAGCAGGGGGTTTGCTACCTGGGTGGCGGCCACCAGGATCCAGACCCAGCACCCAAATATCTGTAAGAGAAAACCACAGGAGAAGGGGTTTTATTGGCGGGTGTGGGGCACGTTTCCTTTTGCAGGTCACCTCTCTCCTCCTCTGGCTCTGGTTAAACGCTCTTCGGGTGGAGTTAGTGGGGTTCAAGAGGGAAATGGGGAAGGAAGGCTGGCCCCTGAGTCAGAGTCGATTTTGTGAGGAAAGTCACCTGGTTAACACAGAGGTTTCCAGGGGAAGGACTTGGCTAAATTTGGGCTGTGGATAGGTCTTCTTGGCCCAAACAGTGTTGGCATATAGAGTTTTGGAAACATTTCTGCGTAAGTTGCCAACATTTAAAACGGGATATTTCACACAAAAAATTCAGATTTCAGACATTTTCTTGAGAAATCCATAGTTCTGGCCATAGTGAACCCATTTCCCAGGCCAGAGTAGCCTGAAACCAGTTGTGACTGGCTCTTTAAAAAGGACCTGGAGTTCTCAGTGGACCACATCCCCAACCTTCCCAATCCCTATGCCATTGTGTGGCACATTCCCGGTTGCTCACTTTCACTGAGGAATAGTATTCTCCTTCTGGCTCCCTTCATCCACTGACAGTGCCTGCCTGGCCCTGTGGCTATTTGGTTTGGAGCCTCCTGGGTATAGTATCTGGTGCCCTGGAGTCAGTTACCAGTTGGGCCGTACAGTTCCAGTTAAATCACCTCTCAACTCTGTCTAGCCACTTATTATCCCTTTGGTGGAAAAGCCAAAACTTTTTCCTGTTGCCTCGGCCTCTGCATCTGTTTGCTTTGGGGCTGGGCTTGCAGCCATGTTGGTGAGCCCAGGGAGGAACTAAATGTCCACCAGACAGCACATTCAGTTAGAGGCCTGGAGGACAAGGGTTTACAGGCACATGAGCACCAAGGAGTTTTGTTCTTGGTTTGTCTCCTCTCCTTCCCGGCCCTCCTTAGAATGTCCTGGCGAGTCTCCTGGGTTCCCCCTGTCTTCACTCCTGTTACACCTGTGCTTTTAAGCACCACATGGGCTGGCGATCCCAGGAACCCAGTGCAGGACATTTCTCTCTCTGCAGCCTTCAGCCCTGCATGCACGCTTGATGTCTCTACTTGGACATCTCTCTGCACTTGTATGACCCCTGAGAGCAAGTGCCTCATTACAATTTGCACCCTAGGCACCCCACTTGCCTCACCCCACTCCTGGCCCTGCCCCCCAAGCTTTTCAAGTCTAACAGGTACAAAATCTGAACTCACTGCCTCTCCCCAATTCCTTCAAGACCCTCATCCGCACCTCCTGAGAATGATCCTTCTGAGGAAGAGACTTATGGGATTGGGAACGAGTGTAGAGTGGCCTCCAAAGATAATGATAATGTTCTATTTCTTTCACTTCATAGTAGGTACATGGGAGTATATCTTTTATTAAGTGATACAATAATTCTGAAAACGAAGAATTTGTTGGACTATGAGACCACTGGGGATTCGGAGTGATGGGAAACGGGGAGCTAAGGATGTCTCTTGGGTTTGTGCTTTGGCGGATTCACACTACTAGCTTTAAAATTTTTTTTCTCTAAAGTTACAGCACTCAAAATAGTTGTCAGTGTGGGTGACTCACATTTCTGTCCATCTCAGGAGAAAGCTCATCCCCTTCCCTAGTCCTACTGCCTTTTCACACAAATTTTATTTTAATATTTTTTACTTAAAATTTTTATTTTATTTAGTTTTTGTCCGTGTTGGGTCTTCTTTGCTGCGCACGGGCTTTCTCTAGTTGTGGCGAGCGGGGGCTACTCTTCGTTGCGGTGCGCGGGCTTCTCTTTGCCATGGCTTCTCTTGTTGCGGACCATGAGCTCTAGGCGTGCGGGCTTCATTAGTTGTGGTATGCAGGCTCAGTAGTTGTGACTTGAGGGCTTAGTTGCTTCAAGGCATGTGGGATCTTCCTGGACCAGGGATAGAACCCGTGAGCCATGGCCACTGAGCCTGCGCGTCCGGAGCCTGTGCTCCGCAATGGGAGAGGCCACAACAGTGACAGGACCGCGTACCGCAAAAAAAAAAAAAAAAAAAAAAAAAAAATGCATTCACTCAGACGGCCTCATTTCTGTACAGCAATTCTAACTCCCTTGGGTTTTCTAAGACCAAAGAGCTGCCACTTGATACCTGCCGCCACTTACTGGCAGCTCACCTGTGCCAGGCCCGCGGGAGCGGGCGAGTGTGCCTCAGCCCCAGCCGGCCTGTCAGTGCTGGCAAAGGGGTCCCCGCCCAGCTCCTGCCATCAGAGGCCACACCGGGCAGACACTGCTGCATGCACGCAGTCTATATGTCCCCACTCATTCTCACCACGGTCTGTGAGGTGCTGCTGACCTGGAGGAGACTGAGGTCTGAGGCCACGCAGGACACAGGGTAGGGCACCTGTGCGTCTCGCCTCACAACCAGATTTCACACCCCAAAGGTAGGGCCTCTGGGCATTTGGGAATCTACTCAAATTGCACGGGAATCTTCTTGGCGTAAAGGTTGCATAATCCATAATTAACATTACACAGAGGAATGTTACTTACTTTTTATTTCCACGCCCTCTACCTTCTGAACAGTTGAAGGGACCAGGGCCAAGGACAAACTCCAGGTGAACTGAAAGCCAGTGGAGTTTGTTATCCTGTTTCTGTCTCAAGCAGCCTAGGTTGGATTCATTACAAGGAAGGCAATTTCGAGTATTTGTCTTGACTTCTTTTTTTAACTTATATTTAGCTTTTTCCAAATTTTCTTTGGCAACCTAAACTGCTGTGTCCTTTTAATCCTCATTTTGTATTTCTCAAGAGCAGGAGATATTTTTAGATGTTTGGGGCTGGCCTTCAACTCAGAAGAATATTTTATTAGAGGCAGACATTTTGAGCAAGTGTATTTCCAATACAGTTCTGGCAATTTCTTAAGCCTGTTCCTTAAGACCAAACGCAGATTACTCATCTATGCATTTTCTAAAGGCTGAACCTAAACTGGAAAGGATCACTTAAGGGAAGACAGAGCTTAACAAGAAGTTTATTAATTTCTCATTCTTCTCTAGAACATGGAGAATAGCTCCCTCACGTTTAGAGAGCTGGTTAAAGACCTAGAGGATGAGAACCGGGGTAACAGCTCCCAGATGGGAGCGACGGCTGATTCCAGGTCTAGGGTGGGAAGTTGGGCAGGATACCTCATCACAGCAGGTAGCAAAGGCTTCTGGGGTTAGGTCAGAAGGATTCAGAAGGCTCCTGCTGGCCAAAGATGGGACAATTTGACCTCGAACTAAATATAATAACTACTATGGGATTGGACTCTATCAACCAGTCACAAGTCATGAGTTGAAAATGATACTCTTTAAAAAGCCCTACTTTGGTCACTTTTGGAGGATGCTTATTAGTTTGGAAGTCATGAGTTGAAAATGATACTCTTTAAAAAATCCTACTTTGGTCACTTTTGGAGGATGCTTATTAGTTTGGAAGGCAGCTATGTTCACCACTATACCGCCAATAATTATTATTTTGAAAAATGCTCAATAAAGGAAAAGAATTAAGCCAAAAATATGGCATAAGGGTAAGGAGCTTCTAAAATACATGGATTCCTCAGTCTTAACCCTCAGAGCAGCACCCTGAGTCTTGCTACTCCTGGAACCATCCGGGGACTTTGAGGAAGCCCCAAGGTCTGGGTCCTGCCCCAGAGATTCTGATGGAACTGGTGAGGGAGGCTGCGTTGTTAAAAGATCCGCAGGGGCTGCAGCCAGGACTGAGAACCCCCAAAGCCCCTCTCTTTGCTTCCAGGCTCATCCACTTCAGTTCATGAGACAGGAAGCATCAATGTTCCCGGATTCGAATCCTACCTCTGCCTATTGGGCAGGTTATTTAACTCATCCACGTGTCCATGTCCTGGTCCATCAAACAGAGGAGGTAGGGATGGCTTCTCTCTCCTGGTTTCTGTGAAAATTAGATGAGTTTCTCTGGACAGGGGGAGTGTTGAGTAACCATTTTTGGCCATGTGATAAGCTATGAGATTGGAGGGTATCTTCCCTGAGAAAGACCCAGAAGAGGGAAACTCCAAGGCCAGCCTTCCTGAGGGATGGGAGGTTCACTTCTGTCAGAGCTGGAAGACTAATTAGCGGGGTGAGTGAGAACATTCAGCGAGCACAGACCCTTTTACGGAGTTGATGAAAGCTTTGGTCACCTAGAAAAATGTACCGATGTATGTGCACGAGTTTTGTCTACAAATCTTGGGACTCACAGACCCTCAAAGCCCACCTGCAGCCCCCAGGTTGAAGTCAATTGCCATTGCCATTGCCAGGTTAAATAACGGTGCTGTCAGCCAATCTACTATTTTGACAATATTGATCAAGACATTAAATGCACATATTGTTCGACCCAGTAATTTCACTTTTTGGAATTTGTCCTATAAATAATGCACATGCACAAAATGATGCATGTATAAGGTTGTTTATTAAAGCCTTGCTGCAGAAATAGAGACACAAATGTAGAGAACAAACGTATGGACACCAAGGGGGGGAAAGTGACGTTGGGGGTGGTGGTGGTGGGATGAATTGGGAGATTGGGATTGCCATGTATACACTAATATGTGTAAAATAGATAACTAATAAGAACATGCTGGGGACTTCCCTAGTGGCTCAGTGGTTAGGAATCTGCCTGCCAATGCAGGGGACACGGGTTCGAGCCCTGGTCCGGGAAGATCCCACATGCCACGGAGCAACTAAGCCCATGCGCTAAAACTACTGAGCCTGCACTCTGGAGCCCGCAGACCACAACTACTGAAGCCCGCGCGCCTAGAGCCCGTGCTCCGCAACAAGAGAGGCCACTGCAATGAGAAGCCCGCACACTGCAATGGAGAGCAGCTCCCGCTCACCACAACTAGAGAAAGCCTGTGTGCAGCGACGAAGACCCAACGCAGCCAAAAATAAATAAATAAATTTATATATATATAAAAAAGAACCTGCTGTATAAAAAATAAATAAATAAAATAAAATTTAAAAATTCAACCCCCCCCCCCAAAAAAGCCTCGCTGGCTACAGAAAGATAAAGAAACATCCCAAATGTTCATTCAGACGGGGCTAGTGAAAACAATTATGTCTGCACAATGGAACGCTCAGCAGCCTTCAAAAAGAATGAAAACTCTGTATACCAAAATGAAACAAACTCTAAGAACTGTACAAGGCAGAGACCAGCGTGCCCAGTGTGCTATGATTTATATAGAAAAAGAAGAAAATGGATGTGTGTGTGCTTGTGTATTATGTGCATTTGTTTGTAGATGCACAGAATGTTTTTGGAATGAGACTCAATAAACCAATCAGTGCCCTGGCCTCCTGGGAGGAAAATTTCTTGGCTCAGGGTCAGGGTTGGGAAGGTTTAAACTAATCCAAATCACCAACATATACACTGAAAAAGAAAGAAGAAAGACGCTGTGCTGGATGATGGATGCTCGTTTCAAAAGTCAAAAGATTTTGTAGCAACATGGATGGACCTAGAGATTGTCATACTGAGTGAAGTAAGTCAGAGAAAGACAAATATCATAGGATACCGCTTATATGTGGAATCTAAAAAAATGGTACAAATGAACTTATTTACAAAACAGAAATAGAGTCACAGATGTAGAAAACAAACTTATAGTTAGCAGGGGTGAAAGGGAGGAGAGGGATAAACTGGGAGATTGGGAGTGACATATACACACTATTATATATAAAATAGATAACTAATAAGGACAGCACAGGGAACTCTACTCAATACTCTGTAATGACCTATGTGGGAAAAGAATCTAAAAAAATTTTTTAAAAGAGTGGATGTAGGTATATATATAACTGATTCACTTTGCTGTACACCTGAAACTAACACAATATTGTAAATCAACTATGCTCCAATAAAAATTTAAAAAAAAGATTTTGAATGGGAGAGACAAAAACAGAATTGCCTTTCCTTTGGGGAGAATTGCCTTTCCTTTGATCTGTACACCTGGACAGAGCAGCAGAGAGCTGAGGGGCCTCCGAAGGGCCCATGCAGGGGCTGGGCTGCCACAGGGCAGTGAACTTCACACCCTGAGAGCTTCTGAAGACAGAGCTGCCCTAGCGATGACCCCATGTGAAGGGGGGAGGAGGAGCCAGAAGACACCTGGCTCAGGTCTGCACCTGGGCTCCTGGCTGCACCTGGCAGGTGTGGTCCAGGTGGGGCGGACCAGGTACTGAGAACCAGGAGGAGATACTGGCGATACTACAGGTGGCAGGTTTTTCTGCATAGCTGGGCAGTATTTCAGCCTGGCTGGTCCACTCACCACCAACACTGCATTCCTTTTCTTACCACTTGCCTTAATCTTCATGAAGCGTTCATGGCCCCTCCTTCCCTTTCCTGGTACTCGGGTGAACGCAGACTGTACCACAAAGCCTCAGAAACTGCAGGCTGGGAGGAAAAGGCCTGACTCAAGATGGGGAGGCCCAGGAGGTCAGCAGTGCCAAGTGAACTGGGGGCTCCCACCCGTTCTGATGGCCCGGGAGGAACTGGCTCCATGAAGGACAAGTTCTGGCCTTGAACACGGTGGGAACCAGAACTCCCTGAGGGCTCCCTCTGATGCTGAGATGTCTCGAGATGAAGAAAATGATTGTCCCTCACATTCAGGTATCCATGGCCCACGTTGTGTAAGTCCAGGGTCTTTTGGCCATTGTTTACCCCCCTCCCCTTTAAAAAAAACTGTGGTAAAACACACTGAACAAAATTTACCATTTAAACCATTTTTAAGTGTACAGTTCAGTGGTATTAAGTGCATTCATGTCATTGTGTAACCATCTCCACCGTCCATCCATCTCCAGAATACTTTTCATCTGGCAAAGCTGATACCTTGCACCCATTCAACAATAACTTACTACTTCCCCCCTCCCCCAGCCCCTGGCAACCATCCTTCTTTTGTCCCTATAAATGTGACGCCTCTAAGTACCTCGTATGTGTGGAATCACAGAGTATTTGTTCTTTTGTGTCTGGCTTATTTCACTCAGCGTATTGTCCTCAAGGTTCATCCATGTTGTCAGAATTTCCTTCCTTTTTAAGGCTGAATAATATTCCATTATACCATGTACCTATTTTGTTTATCCATTCGTCCATCGATGGACACGTGGGCTGCTTCCACCTTTTGGCTATTGTGAGTAGTGCTGCTGTGAACATGAACGTACAACTACCTGTCTGATGCACCTCCTTTAAATGGGAAAAATAAGAGGAGATGCATCCAGGGGCTGCACTTTGGACCCCATCGGGCAGTTCTGGTGCAAATGCCCGAGAGACACAGCTCCTTTGAACAGAGCACCCCTGTTTGCGCCACTGTGGCCAGAGCACACGTCCCTTTGGAGTTTGGTACCGTCCACTCAAAATGCCTTAACTCCGGGGTGATTTAAATGGCTTAAACGGCATGCCAGGAATTAGGTCTGTTATTATTTTTCAACCCTAATATCTTAAATTGATTGTAAAAATAATGTTAGCAGCAAAGGAATTTTTTAGTATGTTTCTTCCCAGGCCTAGTGCTGGTGTATACATATTCTTTATAAAGTTGTAAATCATAGTGAACATACATTTTGTTTTCAACTTTTCATATTTTTCTATTTTGCTACGTGGCTCAGTAATACAGTCAATTCTTGTCGTTCAAGGTAGTTCTGTAAAGTTGCCCTCAGCACTGGCAAATTTAGTTGTGAATTGTGAAGCATTGCTCCTGGGAAAATACAGAGCTAGGTTCCTGTGAGATTGTGGTCACAATATTTTCATCAACTGATCAACACATAACTTTGTTTTATGTGTGTTTCTGTTTAAAGACACCTTATTTTAATATATACTGTTGATCCATTAACATTGAGCTCTCAGCCAACAGCTCTATAACTATAAGCTTATCTAACACGTATTTTCTTCATAAGGCAAATCACTGCCTTGTCAAACTTAGGAACACTAGAAATAAGTTCAGCAGAGGACTTGGGGCTATTTTAAACAGCAAAATCACCAACCAAAAGCACAAAAATATACATGACATGGCACTAACCAGGGCTGGGAAAGGACCTTGTTTACAGCATGAGCTGTAAGAAGGCAGCTATCAACCTCAGGTTTACCGTGTGTGTCTCAAATTTGTGACTTAAATGTTTTTCCACTCTGCACATGTCCTCAAATGCCAGTGACAACACTGCAAGTATTGACTTGGGGGTTACACATACATTTTAGTAAGTGAATTTGCAAATGCAGAATCCGTGACTAATGAGGCCTGACTATACTTTCAATGCCACCATTACATTCCATCAAGTTGATAAAACTTCATTTACTCAATGAGGCCCCAGGGCAAGGAGGTTGGATGTTTCTAGCTTTTCCCTGTTATAGATGATGCCACAGTAAATAACACTGCAGAGATAGTTGTCTTCCTTTAAATTCTTTCTATGGAGGAAATTGCCCAACTGGGCATACTGGTGGGTGGCGTGGGGAGAGAGGGGATGTAGTGGGTGACTTTCCAACATGCGTTAGGTTCAACGCATCCCTTGGCTGGGACACATAAGTGACTGCCCTGGCCGGTGAGATGCAAGCCTTCTGGGGACTCCTGGGAAGGGCTTCTTCCTGCCCCAGTGATGAGACAGTCCCACTCCTGCTCTGGCCATGGCTGTGTCTGGTATTAGGCCTGAAGCTATGATGAGGAAGAGGAGAGAGAGAGAAGGAAAGATGCATGGCACAACTGCACTGCCAAAGAACCAGCCCTGGCAGAGCCTGCCTAACTTCGGGCTTCCCGGGACATGAGATTGTCTACCTCCCTTCTGCTGGAGCCAGTCTGAGCCAGCGACAGCTCTTGTCATAGCCCTGCTGAGGACGTTGGATGCGAGTCTGCACACATCACCCACACCCCTCACCCCCTCACTGGCTCCCCGTGACCCCCAGGCCACACTCGGCTACCACCCAGCAGGCCCTGCCTGTGCCAGTCTCCCTGAGGCCCCTGCAGTGACCCCAGCATCGGGCTGAGATCTGTTAGTGGGTGTTGAAGTCCATCTAGTCACCACCAGCGTTAAGAGGTTAAGTAAACTAGCAGCAACGTGGATGGACCTAGAGATGATCATACTAAGTGAAGGAAGTCAGACAGAGAAAGACAAATATCGTATGATATCACTTAGATGTGGAATCTAAAAAATGATACAAATGAATTTACTACAAAACAGAAGCAGACTCACAGACATAGAAAGCAAACCTATGGTTACTAAAGGAGAAAAGGGGGGAGGGATAAATTAGGAGTTTGGGATTAACAGATACAACCTACTATATGTAAAATAGGTAAACAACAAGGACCTACTGTCTAGCACAGGAAACTATATTCAATACTTGTAATGACCTACAATGCAAAACAATCTGAAAAAATATATATACATATAACTGAATTGCTTTGCTGCATACCCGAGACTAACACAACACTGTAAATCAACTATACTTCAATAAAAAGTAGCTTGTTTTGAAAAAAAAGTTAAGTAGACTAGAAGAAAAACTACAGTGCATTGTCCATAGAAAGGGAAATACTGTTTCCTGAATCTTTTGTTTCAGTTACACACACACACATACACACACACACACTCACACACACACGAAGTTGCCATGAAAATACATTTCTTCAGCGCATCACGGTCAGCTGTGGAAACCCCAGCTCCAGCCTGCCTTCCCGCCTCTGGCCCAGGGCCTCTAGCCCTCTCCACAGTCCCTTCCTGCACTGTGCCAGCGGGCGGACACTCCCCCGGCGTCAGCTCAAAGCCCTGGCAGCTGCTGCAGCCAGAGCCCCATCCTGCGTCCTGGGGGGCCACGCTGAGGCCTGTGTGGGAAGCGTGAGCCACTGAGAGGGAGGGAGAGGGGACGGCGGGTTGTCAGACACGCGGGGGAGTCCTGGAACGTCCCCTATCTGCGGTGATGGGGCTTAGCATAAAGGCACGGGCGGCCTCCACAGCTGGGGGGTTGGGGCCCAGCCTCTTCCAGGCCCCACCCCCGGACTCCGTGGGGTCAGGCACCCCTCAGCAGTCCTGCCCTGGCTGCAGGCCTCCCTGCGGGCAGCGCAGGGCCCCCAGTGCCCACGTGGGTCCTCTTTAGCACACACGAGGCCACTCCCATTTCCACACCTGGGGCTCTCAGCCTGTGAGGATCTCTGGGCTGACAGGTCACCTCCTCTGACCCGGGAGGAAACCGGTTTGAGAGGCGGAGCGACTTCCCCGTGGGGGCGCGGCCGGCCCGGGCTGCCATCCCGTACCCCGAGGCCACCCAGGCCACTGGCATTGCATGGAAGCGCTACGCTCCATAATTCAACCCAGGACCCTTCCATACAGCAGCCGCTCCATCCTGACTCCCCGAGTGAGAATTTTCTCTCTGTGGCTTTAAGGTGAGCAGGAAGCTGCCGGCCCAGGCCCCTTGGCCTCCACGTGAGGACCCCTGTCTTATTCGGTCCAATCCAGGAACAATGGTGCGGGCCAGAGCTCCGCCCCCGGCAGAAGAAGTCATATACGAACCCCTGGTACCCACAAGGGCTCGCAAGACTGGGCTGGCCGCGCGCCAGGAGATCAGCCCCTGCCCTGGGGTGTGAGCCTGGGAGGGGCAGGATGCCGCTGGGAGGGGCTGGTGAGTCAGCGGCCAGGCCTCCTCTGCCTTCCTCCCCTCGCCCCCCACGTCGGCTTCCTCCCCTCCCCATGGGCTTCCTCCCCCCACCACCATCGGCTTCCTCCCCCAGGACCGCGCCTGCCCATTCAGGCACCCACCCCCACTGGCCCCGCTTCTCATGGACTCAACAGTCCAGATTTACGATGTAACATAAACTAAGGTAATAAAAACCTTATTCCTCCAAAGTCCTAAAGGGCTTAAAAAAACAAACGAAAACCTAAGAATTTTAGGGGCAAATTTGTTTCCTTTTAAAAAAAAATTTGAGCACCTTAGAAAAGTTAGAATGTACAGAAAAGATGTGAAGAAGCGGATAAATACATCCCACTCCCTGCAGTGGTCCCCATTTCCCAGGCCTCCCCCCTGGTCTCTCCCTCCTTGGCTCCCACTATGTTTATTAACCTTGGCTCCCTTCACACGTCCCCAGGAAGTCCCCAGATGAGCCCTGGAATTGGGCTCAGGGGAGGGCCCCACCTTCTCCTTCCCTCAGGAACCGCAGACATCCTGTGACCCGTGGCCATGTTCCTGCCCCTCACCAGGCACCGAGGACCCACCCACTCTAGTTCCAGTTGACTCTTGCTCAGCTTGCCCTTCCCCTGCTTGTCTAAGACCAGACCCTCGAGGGCAGGGACCAGACCAATTGTCACCTCCTCCAGGAAGCCTCTCCTGCCTACTCCTCCCCAGTCCCTGAGCTCCTGGATGCAGGACTCTGACCTGTGGTCTTTGCGTCCCCGATGTGGGGCACGGAGCCTGGCATGAAGCAGGTGCGCAGCACGTGCTATTGATCCACTCCAGAGGCAGGTGGCAGCTTGCTGGACTCTCCCCTCCTGGCAGCGCAGTCCCATCTACCTGGGCCTGATTCCCACACAGGTGGCAGTACCTGATGCCTTCTGGGCCAGCCACTGGCCCAGCCACGGACTGGCATTTCTGCCAGGAGCCGGGACCACATGGGAACAAACACCCATCTGTTTCATCCTCACGCATTTCCTGCTCCATCACCTCCCGGGCCCTAGAAGTTCTCTAGGTCGGGAGCATCTCCCCTGGGAGAGCAGCTGGGTTCTTTCCCTGGAAAGCTTTTCCAACCCCCTTCCTCCTCCCCCGGCACAGCACGTAGGAAGGACTGGGCAAGAACGTGCTGTCGGAGAGGACGGTGTTCAAATAAACACACACACTCCCACTGCCACCCAGCATCATGTGGGCAGAGAGAGGGGCCGGGTGTCAGGGGCTGGAAATGTAAGCAGTAAGCAGTAAGCAGTGCAGGCGCAGAGAAGCAAAGCTCAGAGAATCCCTCCAAGGGAAGGGGCTGGGGGGCAACGTCTTCATAATAGGTCAAAGGACTCTGGAGCCCCAAACTCGTGATGTCTGGCCCCCGCTGGGTGGGGAGTCCACGGAGGCCCCACTCTGGGGCCTACCTGGTACCTTCTGGGTCCAACCTGAGGCTGGAGGTTGGGGGCAACTGTGGGACATGGGCACCGGCCAACTCTGCTACAACAGGGCTGGGCCGAGATGGGGAAGGTCTGACCAGGTGGCGACAGCTGAGGGGCAGGCTGGCTGGCAGGTAGGGAAGGAAGCAGGGAAGGGCTGGGGAGAGGGGAGAGGGGTCAAGTCCAGGGAACCGGCGTGGGGCTCCTCCACCCCGCCCTACTCTGGCCTGCTTCCCTGCTCTGCCAGTTGCCCGCCTGGACGACACTCTGGCAGCCTCTCCTGCCTCCCACGGGGAAAATTCCCCAGGAAAGTTCCCTTGGAAGGGCACTGGCAGAGGTGGAGCCTTCTTATCAGTGAGGCTTCTTATCTGGGGCTCCCTCAGCCCAGCGGGGACTCACTGTGCTGGGCTGCTCCCTGGTTCCCTCTGCCCGGGGGCCCGGTTGTTCCCTTCAGGGCACCTGCCGGTTAAGAGAAGTCCTCCTGGTGGGCTGACCTTCCAGCAGCAGCCTTGGTGGCCTGTCTTGTCTGAGCTGAGAAAGGCCACCAGCTCAGGGAAGGTTGCTTATGGTTTGACTGAATGGTCGGGGGAAGAACGGGACCAGACGTCCAGACACAGGCAGAGGGGAGTGTGCAGATGTGGGCATGTGGGCTGTTCGTTAGTTAGCTCTGAGGGTCTCAGCTCAAGCCCATCCTGCCGCACTCTGCTCCGCCACGCGGCTGGAGCCCTGCAAGCCACGTTTCCCGGTTCCCTTTGAAGCTGGATTCTTGCTAGGTTCTGGCACTGGGAGAACTTGGAGGGGACCGGAAAAGGAGACTTTTCCAGGTCCTGTCACTGTCACGCCAGCAACAGTTAGCTCCAACCCCAAGGTCCCTGTGCCCCTCCTCCGGGGCAACCACTGCCTGGCCTCACTGCAGCCCCACCGCACCCCCGCCAAGGCTGGGCTTCCTCTAGAGGCTGGAGGATGCACGGTGCTTGCTTTGTGTACTCATCACTCTCTGGTGCTTCAGCTGCTCCTTCAGCCTTTCAACAACTGCAGGAACAATTCCCTATGTCGAATGCCCTCTGTGGGCAGAACGCCCTGTGCTTTCTGTTCCCTCCTGCATTGAAAGGCACCACTTACTGGTCTCCTTGGCTTGTCTCCATCTGCCCCCATTAAGCATCAAACTCCCTGAGACGGGGCCATGTCTGTCTTCTTCCTCATTATATTCCCGTGGTAGGCACAGGGTAGGGGCTCAATACATATTTGTTGAGTGAATACATGGGATTTACGTGGGGCCGACTTCTTCTTTCCTTACAGCTTGATTTTATATATTTGTTAACCTCTCAGACCTAGGAAGTCTTAGTCTGAACAAGCAAATATCTCATCCCTAATCCAAGTCCTTTAAGAATGCCAAGCCCTCACCCTGAGGGAGCTTGTCCTGACAACTTCTCTAGCGGCAGGAGCCTTTGACAAGTGAGGCTGTGCACCCCTGCTTTTTACCCTGTTTCCTGTCTTGGGATGCTCCTCAATGTTCATGAATCACTCCTTTAAGACAGGGTCCGGGATTTACCATATCCCACTTATTATTACATTTTGATTCTTGTATGCCCCTGAAAGCAAAGCATGGGGCTAGAGCAATAGTAGAATCTCAGTAAATATTTCTTGGTTTACAACTGGGATTTGCTCACAAGAGACCCACGCTTTCTAGTAAGAGGTCCAGACGACCACCAACAATAACATAGTATGGGCTCACATTTCTAGAACAGTTGTTACTGAAACCCCAGAGCCGTCTTAGGAGATCTTTGCTGCTGCTGCTCCCCCCTTGTTGAGGCTCAGAGCGGTTAAGTAACCTGCCCAGGGTCTCACAGCCGTTAGGCGGCAGAGCCAGGCTTACCCCTCCCAACTGACTCTATTTTACTGAACCTGAACAGCACAGGGGGAGGGGCGGGGGGCCTCCCAGGGTAAGGGCTGGGCCTGGGGCCAGGAAGCCGAAATGGGTCCAGGCAACTGGGGAGGTTGACATCCGACTCCTTTCCACACGGCGCCTCCCATCCTCCTCAGGATGCTTGCTCTTCCCAGCACCACACTTTGATTTACCTTCCCTTTGCCCTGTCCGCCCTCCCTGTCGCAGCTTTCCTGGGGCCTCCTTGGGCATCACTGTGTTGGGTCTCAGTGGCGCCCTGGCCATGGAGGCTGTTGGCCCCTGGTCCTGCAGGGGCTGGGCAAGGTCAGGGGCGAGGCTGGGGACCAAATGTGCAATGAAGGGAAGGACAGACGCCACCAAGATGAAGTAAAGCTGGGGCACATTGAGTTTACTTTTACTGCTCCCCAGAAGTATGCAGAATTGAAAAGGGAGCAGAGGGAAACAAGAGAAAGGATTTTTCCTTTTGGAAAACTCAACTTCTCAAGAAGTGTTGTAACAAAGGGGAGGTACCTGCCCTAAGCCAGGCCCAAGATGAGCCCTAATTCCCTCTCTCAGCCCCACACCGTTGACTGACGGTTCTGGGGCTCAGTAAGCTCTCAAACGGGCTTTTACATATAAACAGAGTAGAAAAAGAAACAGGCTGGGGCTTCCCTGGTGGCGCAGTGGTTGAGAGTCCGCCTGCCTATGCAGGGGACACGGGTTCGTGCCCCGGTCCGGGAAGATCCCACATGCCGCGGAGCGGCTGGGCCCGTGAGCCATGGCTGCTGAGCCTTCGCGTCCGGAGCCTGTGCTCGGCAGCGGGAGAGGCCACAACAGTGAGAGGCCTGCATACCGCAAAAAAAAAAAAAAAAAAAAGAAACAGGCTGAAATGAAGGGGAAGCTGGGAATCTGGATAAGATATAAAGGTGAGCTTCCCCAGCGGGAAGGTTCTGGAATGAGCTTCTAGGGTGGTCAGAGTATTTCCTTCTGACCACTGTGTGGGCAAATTAAAAAGCTGAAAGCATCAAACACCAGAGTGTCCAAACTGACTCTCCTTTTAACTGGCTGACTCTCTAGAAACCTTCTTAGCTGTTTCTTTGTAATTAGTCAAGTATCTAATTAATAAGTTAACTAGTGAAAAGGTTGAAAGTTAAAAGACTTCCTTGGACTCTTATTTACAAAGCTGTCCCTCAGCTGTAGTCACCAGGGCCAGCTGTGTGTCCACCTTTCATCTTGTAAAAAAGCTGATGAGCCAACTCACAGCAGGCGGGTAACAGTCACGTGATCCCTGCCCCAGGCCACCCACACGCTGTTTGCTCTGAAAAGCCAGGCAGTGGGGCTGTGAGTCACCTGGTCCCCAGCCCGCTGGGCACTGGTACCAGCAGGCTCCCACACTCACTGAGGAAAGGAGGGAATAAACAATGTCTGTTCACTGAATGAAGGAGAAAGGAAATAAACGACATCTGTTCTCACCTTAAAATGCACTGATTCAAAGGCTCCTCACGCTTCGAGCTTACGTTTTGAAATTAATATTGTTTTCAGATGAGAAATCTGAATTCAACTGTAAACCAGACAAAATACAAACTTTAATGTTCAAATCCCCAAAGTCTTATCCGCTGCCGGTGGGAATGTAAAATGGCCCAGCCACTCTGGAAAACAGTTTGTCTGTTTCTTAATAAAAATGAAGCAGACACTTTATTATACATACAACCCAGCAATCACACTCACTCTGGCATTTCCCCAGAGACGTGAAAATTACATCCACCCAATAACCTATATGAGAAAAGAATCTAAAAAAGAATGAATAAATGTATATGCCATAACTACTGAAGCCGGCGTGCCTAGAGCCCATGCTCCGCAACAAGAGAAGCCCGCACACCGCAACGAAGAGTAGCCCCCGCTCACCACAACCAGAGAAAGCCCGCATGCAGCAACAAAGACCCAACGCAGCCAAAAATAAAAATAAAAAATAAATAAATTTATAGAAAAAAATTATAGGGATGGAATTAATAGTCTCCAGGGGTGAGAGAGAGAGTGAAGGAAGACAAGATGGGGTGACTATAAAACAGAAGCATGAGGGGAGATCCTCATGGTGATGGAACGGTTCTGTGTCTTGGTGGTAGGGGTCACGTAAATCTACACGTGTGAGAAAATGGCATGGAAGTAGAGACATAGCTTACAAATGTCGGCTCCCTGGTGTCATATTGTAAGAGGGAGCTATTACAAAAGGTGTGACTACAGGAAGAGGCTAGGGGAAGGGTGTGGGAGGCCTCTCGGAACTATGTTTGCCTATCAATGTATAACTATGACAAAGGTTTGAAAATGTGCATTTTAGTGTTAAAAGCTCTAAAATAAAGCCACTTAGGCAAAGAGCGTTCACAGCAGGCTGTGGGGAGCGGAGCTGGTAGGGAACGCCCAGAGCCCCTGGTGTCTGGGCCATCCTAGCCTGTCGTCATCGTTGATACAAAATAGCTGGAGGCTGTTGGCAGCGGGGCTGCCGTGAGGCCCCAGGGGAGCCCTCTGCTGTCCCTGTGTTTTGGGGCCCTCGTTTTATAAGAAGACTCTCGCTGTCTTAGGAAACAGTGGCTGGAGGAAGCTGTGCCTGCAGTCACCCCTGATGTACACCCTGGCCGCCCCCATCATGGACCACATCTGAACCCAGGTTACAGAGTTTGCTTTCTCTGTCCCTTTTGGCTGGCCTGAGCTCCCAATTTGAGAATCCACTCTCTGGACTCATGGTCTTAGAAAAGCATACGCCTGTCCCTGATGCCTTAGGCCCCCCAGACTGAGAATCTGGGACCCCCACAAGGCCTGGGGCTCTGTGGTCAGCCCCACGGGTGGCAGCAGGCAGCATACCCAGGCGGCCGGGGACAGAGGGGCTTCTGCTAGGCTGATCCTGCGCTCTTCTCTCCAGCCCAGCACATCTCCCGCTCAGGGGGATCAGAATCAACCACCAGGGCATTCCCCGGTGGTCCAGTGGTTAAGACTCTGCGCTTCCACTTAAGGGGGCGCAGGTTCGATCCCTGGTTGGGGAACTAAGATCCCTCAGGCCACGCGATGCGGTTAAAAAAAAAAAAAGAATTAATCCCCAACTGGACATTCTTCCGTCCTCGCCCGTTTACCTTCCCATCCGCACCCCAGATGTGATGCACACTTGGTCCGATATTCCATGCTAGGAACGCTCGTTTAAGGAGAAAGCAGGTGCAGAATAAACCCATTAAACATATACTCATATGTGTATAAATACGAATATATGCATATACATGGATTATAATTCCTTCTGTATTTTCTAAGTGTTCAGCGATGAACAAGGATTACTTACGAATTAAAACTGAAGTTGTAATGAGGAAACACCAGACAAGGCCAAATAGAAGGACATTCTACAAAATAACTGATCGGTATTTTCAAAAGTCTCAAGACAAAGATGGAGGGAATCGGCCCAGATCAAAGTAGATGAAGGAGTTACGGCCACCAAATGACATGCAGAATTCTGAACTGGATCCTGGACCAGGAAAAGGACATTTGTGGGGAATTCAGCACAGTCTGAACAAGGTTCATTAGAACAGTGGCCAGCATGGTATCAGTGTTAATTCCCTGATTTTGACAGCTGTACTATGTAAGATGTGGCCCTTAAGGGAAGCTGAGTAGAGAGTTTATGGGAACACTGTTCTACTGTGACTAACGTTGCTATAAATCTAAAATGATTTCAAAAGAAAAAGAAATGAACGATATGGAACCAGTGACATCATCCCACGCCCTGGGATACTCAAGGCCCCAGAGCCCAGCATAACCAAGCACTTGTCTTCCCCGCCGGGAATTCGCTGCAGGAGCCCAGCGTCCTGGGGCTGGGGGCACCAGATGGCCCTTCTCACGACTGCCCATCCTGACTCCTGAAGCCCCATCCCTCCAGCCTCCTGCCTGCCAGCCTCTCCTGGGGTCCAGGCCTTTCCCTCTCCTGCCCCCCAGCCTGGAAATCCAGCCTGTCCTTTGAGGTCCAACTGCAAAGTCACCTCCTCAGTGACAGGCCCGGACCCCTCTCCGAGGTGACAAGGTCGGATGGCCTCTCCTTGCTGGTGTCACAGCGCAGGACCTTCGCCCCCTCAAGCACCGTCTGACTGTAGCGAGGAAGTGCTCGCGGGCCTCTGTCCAGCAGACAGAGAACCTGGGAGGGCATGGGTCCTGTCGCCAGTGGCTGGTATGGCTGACACGGAGCATGTGCTCCATAAAAAGGGGAGGGGTCGACCCCGACCCTGTCCATTCTTGTGGCTGTTCTGAGGCGAGGGGCGCGCCTGGTCCAGAGAACTCGCAGGAGCACTGAGATGCTATCAGTCTGGTGGGATGCCCTGACTTGTATCCCCCTAGGGGCCAGGCCTGGCAGAAACCTGCTTCTTGGGTGGGGTTTCAGCTGGAGCCACCCAAACGTGGGGCCCACCCTGCCTGGCTTCCCTTTCTTTCTTTCTTTCTTTTTTTTTTTTTTTTTAAGGCAGTGCCACACGGCATGCAGGATCTTCGTTCCCCGACAAGGGATCGAACCCGAGCCCCCTGCAGTGGAAGTGCGGAGTCCTAACCACTGGACCACCAGGGAATTCCCAGGCTTAGCTTTCTTGTTGCCATCAATGGGCTCTCTTTAGCCAGTTTGCCAAAAGATCACTCAATCAGGCCAGCCTTCCAGGCAGATGACAGGGTGACAGGGCCGTCAGTTCCAACTGGAAGTTGGAACCACTTTCTTTTTCTCCCTGCCTGGGGGCAGTACTGCCAAACTCAGAGTTGGTAAAAAAATATCACCCACAAACTAGATATTTCAGAAGGT
The DNA here is from genome assembly GCF_964341445.2 of Mesoplodon mirus. Classification (NCBI taxonomy): domain Eukaryota; kingdom Metazoa; phylum Chordata; class Mammalia; order Artiodactyla; family Ziphiidae; genus Mesoplodon; species Mesoplodon mirus. The sequence continues at coordinate 14,305,329 of NC_138990.1, read as the reverse complement.
GCTCGAAAACCAAAAGAAACTTCTCTGCCCTAAATTGTTCACCAGACTTGTGATCCCCGTCAGTGAAAAGGACATGGTGACAGCCAGCTCGGAGTGGACTCGAATTCTGTTGAACACTCTGGACCCAGCAGGGATTGGGACCCCGTTTCAGCCCAGGGACCCGGAGAGGAAGGCAGTGACAGGTCGTTGAGAGCACCCGGGGCATCTCACACGACTGTTCTATGGCAGATGTTGTCATAAGCAACTTCCCACACAGCTCCAAGTTCAACGTTAGCTGACGTGACAATTAAGAAAATCCTGGAAGAGCTGCTCTCAGAAGGAAAGACAGAGTGCCCCCGTTGTGAACTTTAGAAAAGCACAAACAACAAGTAGTTGGAGAAAAGAAACCACATAATAAAAGTCCGTTCCCAACATCTTCCTGAGGACCCAGGATACTTTAGCAGTTCGCCCACACCTCCGATCACCAGGTCGCCTGCCCAGTTACCCCGGTGGGTTTCATTTTGGGAGGAGGTAACCCACCCATACTGCAGAAGCCCAGAGGCGCTCAGGGAAGGATTAGGGGACACCCAGCCTGGAGCCCCGTGGGGGAGACTGGAGGCCACGGCAGCTCTGGCCTTGGAGCCCCTTCCCCAGGGAGCTGCTTCCAGCTCCAGGCCTGCGTCTCCCAGCCCCGGCTTTATGCAGGTGGCCCCCACGGGCCGCACTCACCAGCTCGGGCAAGAAGAAGGCGTAGGGGATGGTGAGGAACAGCGCGACCCCCGAGGGCACTTCGGGCTGGGCGTAGCTGGTGGGAGGTGGGTCGCGGGAGGCCATGCTCTCACCCACTGCCTGGCGCCCTGGCTCCACAGCCTGTGCCCGCAGCCCTTCAAATATCACCTCCTGCCCGACACACCCATCAGAGGACGTTGCCTGGAAGGAAAAAAAAAAAAAAAAAAACCGTTCCAGCCCAGCAGGTCCTTCCACTGGCTCCAGCCAAGAGAATCCTCAGTGAAATGCGGTTTGTGCATCAGACAGGCTTTCACCCGGGCTGGGGCAGAGTCGCTAAGGAAGGAGAGCCGGAGCCTCTTCCTAGACTTTTCCTCCTAAGGAAGTTTTGAATCCCAGGCGTGCTACTCCAGGGGAGGCCGGCTATAGCCACCACCCGAACCGGGTGCCCAGAATACAGGCTGAGCCGCTTGAATGACAAGGACCGTTTATTGAGGAGCTACTAGGAGCTAAGAAATCTGCAGTCAATTCTGGTGCTCCCACAGCCCGGCACGTGACTGGGTGGCCCCTTTCCCAAGTGAGGAGACCAAGAATCTGCCAGGTCAAGTCAAGGTCACAGCATGCCCTGCTCCCGCCTTCTCCATCCTTGGGGGCCTCAAGCCAGAGGGAGAGGAATAGCCCTCACTTCCAGCTCCTGCCCCGTCCTGGGGACGTGGCACTTCCTTCTCTCTCTGCACCCTTGTCACCATCCTCCTCTCCTACTTTTCTCTCCCAGCAGAGGAGGAGGCCTCCCTCTCTGGGAAGAATCCGCCCCAGTGGGCACCCGAGCTCTCCTCCCCTCTCTGCCCCAGCGCCCCAGCCGGTGCTTCCAGGAGCCAGGCTTGGGGCCAAGCGGTTCCTTCCTGCCTTCCGCCTGCCTGCTGGCCGAGCTCCAGGGCTGTGACCCAGCGACCAAGTGGCTCCTTTCCCTCTAAAGAAAGGGCCTGGAGATGTGGGCCCTTTGCCTGTCAATCTGAGAATCTGCCACCCTGAAGGAAGGCCTGGTGCCCCAAAGTCTGCTGGGGATGCTCGGGGTTTGGAGGTCCATTCTCCCTGCCCTCCGTGGCCTCAGCCCTGGAGTGGAGGGGATGAGGGAGGACCGCTCTGTGTGCTGGGGTCAGGAGATGTCCACCACAAGAGGCCAGTTCCTGAACAACCAAGGCCGGCCCTCCCGGGCACAGGTCGGGGTAGCAATCTGCTGGGCCTTCGCCTGGTTGGGAGAGAGCTGGGTGAGGGCCAGGGGACAGGGGAGTTTGGACAAATGAGCCCAAAGCAAAGTCACTGCAAAGAGAGGCAAAGGGCACATGGAGTAAACGTCAAGCCAGCCCGGTCATGCCCTCCTTCAGGCCTGGGGGATCTAGCGGGGAAGTGAGGCCCTGATCCCACCTGCCTTCCAGCCCCACCTCATTTGCAGGATGAGCCCAGCACAGCAGGCGCTGCCCCAGGAACCCCACCTCTTGCCCCCTCTCCGGACTGTTGTAAATCAGCCGTGGCCACTCTCTTGGGCTGTAGGATACCCTGGACTCAGCCACCGACAACATGGCACATAGTCTATGGGAACAGCTCAGGGAAAACAAGAAGGAAAAGAACCTTTCTCGGGCTATGAAGTAGAGTTAATACCAGAACCTGGACAGGGCCTGAGCCACTTCTACCTTCCGAGACAATTCGTATGTTTAGAAGGGAAGATGCGACAAAACAAGGCTGTAAAAAATTTGGCATAGTTTAAACATTTTACGTTTAGCCAAGTCATGTTTAATTATATGCGATGAAGTATAGCACACTCTGCGGAGGCTCTTCATAAGAAAGCTGTAGGATTCATAATGCACCACAGGCAACGGGATGCCGGGACGGACAGAAGTTTAGAGCTGTGAGAACACCTTCGCCTTCCAGTCCAGCTGATGCCTCGCTGGGGCTGTAGGTGTGGATGCGCTGTGAGACAAGGTCAGCGCCTGGTGTGAGGCTGTGGGTCACATTTTCTCCTTTGTGTGTTGGGGCGAGTTAAATGAGATACAGTCTATTTGAAAACTTCCAGGACAGTTCTGGCTAACGGCAGACGCTTTACAAGTAGTTGTTCATCTACTTCTAATCCTGAAATCACTTCTCTTTGCTTCTCCTTTCCATAGTAAGACCAGCACCTTCTCTGTTAATATTTCCATCCTGATTTTTAAAAAAAATTTATTTAATTTTGGCTGCGTTGGGTCTTCATTGCTGCGTGCGGGCTTTCTCTAGTTGTGGCCAGCGGGGGCTACTCTTCATTGCGGTGCGCGGGCTTCTCACTGCGGTGGCTTCTCTTGTTGCAGAGCAGGGGCTCTAGGCGTGTGGGCTTCAGTAGTTGCAGCACTCGGGCTCAGTAGTTGTGGCTCGCAGGCTCTAGAGCGCAGGCTCAGTAATTGTGGCGCACGGCTTAGCTGCTCCGCGGCATGTGGGATCTCCCCAGACCAGGGATCGAACCTGTATCCCCTGCATTCGCAGGTGGATTCTTAACCACTGTGCCACCAGGGAAGTCCCTCCATTCTGATTTTAAAAAATCATTTCAAAATTGTTTTTGTTGATGTATAATATGCTTACAGAAAAAATGCACAAAACATACAGGCCATGAAACCACCACCCAGAGCAAGAACTAGAACGTTGCCAGACTCCACCCAGTCATTTCGCCCTCCCTTCTCCCCAGATGTCTTCTCCCATGATGTCTAACCCTATCACTCAGTTCTGCTTGTTTTTGAATGAATTTCTGTGCGTCTGGCTTCTTTCGCCCAACATTATGCCTGGGAAACTCATCCACGTTGTTGTGTGCTGCTGTAGTTTACTCACTGCTGCACAGTATTCCATTATATAAATATTCTACACTTTATCCATTCTATTGTTTATGAACATTTGGGTTATTTCAATTTGGGGTCTTAATTAGTAACACTGCTATGGAAATTCTAGAACATATCTTTTAGGGCATCTAAGTATCCATTTCTATTGGGAATATCTCAGGAATGGAATTGTCGGTCATGTGGTGTGCATTTTTAGAAAATGTCAAGCTATTTTTCAAAGTGGTTAAACCATTTATACTCCCACCAACAATGTATGCAAATACTGTTGCTTATAATTGATGTTTGCGTGTTTATGATAATACACTTGGTGTTTGTGTGATATATATGTTCCTACTCTTTTACTTCTAACTTACCTACATCACTATATTTATAATGGTTTGTGTGTGTGTGTGTGTGGTTATGACAGAGTTGGGCCTTTGTTTTTAATCCGTTTTGCAATTTGCTGTTTTGTTTTGTTTTGTTTTTTGTCTGGGTCACACAGCCTGTGGGATCTTAGTTCCCAGACCAGGGATTGAACCCTTGGCCATGGCGGTGAAAGTGCTGTGTCCTGACCACTGGACCACTAGAGAACTCCCAACAATTTGCTGCCTTTAATTGGTATTTTTAGGCTATTTACATTTAATGTAATTATTGATATATTTGGATTTTGGTCTACCATTTCATTTTTTGTTTTTTATTTGTTTGCTCTGTGTTTCATTTCTTTGTTTCATCTTTTGGGCCTTCTTTTGGATTTTAAAACCATTTTTAGGGCCTCCCTGGTGGCGCAGTGGTTGAGAGTCCGCCTGCCGATGCAGGGGATACGGGTTCGTGCCCCGGTCTGGGAGGATCCCATATGCCGCGGAGCGGCTGGGCCCGTGAGCCGTGGCCGCTGGGCCTGCGCATCCGGAGCCTGTGCTCCGCAACGGGAGAGGCCACAACAGTGAGAGGCCCGCATACCGCAAAAAGAAAAAAAAAAAAAAAAACCATTTTTAGTATTCCATCTTAATTCATCTATTGAGTTTTTTACCATGTCTCTTTGTATTATTTGTTTAGAAGTTGCTCTAGGAGTTACAGTATACATACTTAACTTTCCAGTCGACTCAAGCGTACTTTGCCACTTCGGATGCAGTGAAGACCATACAGGTCCCTTTACCCTCTTCTTTTCAGTTGTAGTTGTCATTCATGTTATAAATGCATACGATGAAAACCCCATCAGACAATGTTATGTTTTTCGCTTTCAACCATCATACATATTTTAAAGAACTTAAGAGAAAAATTTAATCTGTTTACCCAGATATTTACCATTTCTGTTGCTGTTCCTTCATTCTTGATGTTCCAAGCTTTCCTTTGGTATCATTTCCCTTCTGCCTGAAGAACTTCATTTAGCATTTCTTTCAGAGCAAGTCTGTTGACAATAGATTCCCTTAGTTTTCCCTCATCTGAGAATGTCTTAATTCCACCTTCGTTCCTATAGGGTATTGTTGCAGAATATAGAATTCTGGGTTGCCAGTTTTGTTTTTTCTTTCAGCACTTAAGAAATGTTTTGGCCTCTGGTTTTGATGAGAAATTCTCAGTAATTCAAACTGTTGTTCCCTCTGTTGAATGCACTGTTTTTCTTTGGTTGCTTTCAAGACTTTTTTTCTTCGTGTTTAGTTTTATAGTTTGATTCTGATATGGCTGTGCATGGCTTTCCCTGAGTTTATCTTTTTTGTTGTTCACTAAGCTCTTGAATCTGTAACTTTTAAGTCTTTCATCAAATTTTAAAAGTTTTCAGCCATTATTTCTTCAAAAAAACTTTTTTTTTTTTCTGTACTACACTATTTCTCCCCTCCTACTGAGACTCTGGTGACAAGAATGTTAGACCTTTTGGCATTGTCCCATGGGTTCTTAAGGATTTGTTTATTTTTTCAATCTCTTTCCTTTCTATTCTTCAACTGGACAATTTGTATTGACCTATCTATATTGATTTATGTTGACCTATTGAACTATCTTTAAATTTACTGAGTTTTCTATCATCTGCATTGTTATTGAGTTCATCCAATTAATCTTTTTCATTTTGGTTATTGTATTTTTTATTTCTAAAACTTCAATTTGGTTCTTTTTATATCATGTTTCTCTGATGAGACTATTCATTTCGAGGGGATTTGCCCTTACTTCTTTTTTTTTTTTTTTGGTACGCGGGCCTCTCACTGTTGTGGCCTCTCCTGTTGCGGAGCACAGGCTCCGGACGCGCAGGCTCAGCGGCCATGGCTCACGGGCCCAGCCGCTCCGCGGCATGTGGGATCTTCCGGGACCGGGGCACGAACCCGCGTCCCCTGCCTCGGCAGGCGGACTCTCAACCACTGCGCCACCAGGGAAGCCCCTGCCCTTACTTCTTAGAGCATGATTATAACAGCTGCTTTAATGTCTCAGTTCCAACAACCATGTCATCTCAGACTTGTTGTCTCTTACTGTCTTTTCATCTTTCCCCTTTGAGAGATTTTCCTGGGTCTTCAAATATCAAGTAGTTGTGGATTTTACCTTGGACATTTTGAATATTATGTTATAGGATTATGGGTCTTCTTTAAATCCTATAGAAAATGTTGATTTTTTGTTTGCTTTAGCAGGTGACCAACCTGGTTAGAGGCAGGCTGCAAGTAAGTTCCTGTCTACCTTCTCTGGTCTGAAGCCACCTGAACAATGTCAGTTCAGCGTTTAAGGCTTTGCAGTGTTACTGAGATCTGTTTGGTGTATGTGCTAGTCTTGGACCTAGGATCAGTCTGGGACCCTGCTGCTCGGTTCTAAAATCCTTTGGCATGCTGTTTAGGGGCAGCTACGTTATGGGATCACTTTCTTTAGCTCCCTCCTCCCCATGATCCCCCCCCACCTTCCAGTTCCCAGGTGATCCTGACCCCTCCACCCTCACCTTGGTCCCCTGGCTAAAAAGCCAGGGTTTTACTTTCCCTGCTCTACTGTGACAAAAAGCAACAAGATATATTTACACAGAGAAAGAGAGAGAAAGAAGGATTTCCCCCCATGCTCTTAGGACCACAGTTCCTTTGGTCAGAGAGAAGGGTGCCCCTCTTTAGAGTTTAGTCACCTGTCTGGCTGCCACTGCCATTGTCACCCCTACTGTCACTAGATTGCCTGGGGGCAGGAAAGAATGGAAAAAACTCCACAAATAAACGGGGGTTTTCTACACTCTCTCTGACCTATACAGGCTCTCTTTCCCATTCCTAAGCCCAGAAATGGAGGGCTTTTTCGGAGACGTTTTTGGTCTGTATCCTGTACACAGTTCTAGGTTTCATGTTGTCTGAGCCCAGGCCTGAAGAATCTGGAGGGAAAAAATGGGAAACTCACCACCACTTTGGTAGTATTTTCAATTCTGGTTTCCTTCCCAAATAGTCCCACTTCTACTTATTTTTCAGAGTCCTCAGAAAGCTGTTCCATGCATCCTATCCAGGGCTTTAGTTGCATTCAGTGGGGAGGAAAGGGTAGAATATCCATCTCTATTTGACCAGAACCAAAACTCTACCAGCCTGTTTTGATTCCCTGTATAGCACTTATCACTACCTCGTATCTTTGTTTATTGATTCGTTTGCATATTGCATATTGTTTGTCTCCCGCCCCTGCCCTCCCTCGGATGTTGGCTTCAGGGGAGCAGTAACTTTGTTTGTATTGAATATTGCCTGGCACACAGTAAGCACTCAATAAATGTTTTCGAATGATTGAATCTACCCTCTCCATTAGAAAGACTTTGGAGACAACTGCTTCTCTCTTTTTTGGTCTCTTCTTCCTCAAACTCTATCCCCACCAATAAATCGCCTTATACATTTTTCATAAAAGCTTTATTGGTTGCCTGACAGATAAGGGGCAGGCCAGGAGAAAGCCAGAGATGCTTGGAGAAGGGACAGCGTATCCATTCCTCCCACTGCACGTGTTAGAAGAACCCATCCCACCTGGCTCTAACAACCAAGGGAATTTATTACCTCAGGTAAGTGAGAAGTTGGGGGAACGTTGGCTTCAGGTGAGGCTTGATCCAGGGACTCAAACAATGCTACCAAGGACCTAAGATCCCCTGTTTGGTCAGCCCTGCCTGCCTGTCGCTGTCACTACCATTGGCTTTGTTCTTAACCTCACTCAGTGCTACCCCCATGTACACACAGCTCTAGGCTTTCACTTCCCAGTAGTAAAATCGCTGCAATACACAGTGGCTCCAGATCTCACATCTCCTGCTACACTGGGCAGGGAAGGAGAGGGCTCTGGAGTAAATCTTCTGGGGTTTGCTCTCTATTGGCCCATTCTTAATCCAATCACTGTGACCAGGGGAGTGGCATATCCTGATCTTCTTGAGCCAATCATAGCCCTTCCTGGAGCTGTGATGAAAGGGATGAAAGGGTGTGGTGTAGTGGTGGTGGTGGGGCTCCTCCAGACGGAGAAGGGGGGTGGAGCTACCAGAAGTCTATGGATATTGGACAGCAAATGCACCAGATGTCCATGCACTTGCTTCCCCCTGTAGAAGGAGGAGCCCAGCCCTCCCCCTTCACACTGCAGGGACACTCATGTCTCACTGGCTCTGGCCTGCTCATTCAGACACAGCTGGATTGCAGCTACTATCTCTACAAATCAACCTGACTCCCAAATGGGGGAGTTAGAAGGCACAAACCCACAGGACCAGGCTTGGGAGGAGGCTGCGGTTAATGCTGGTTGTGGCCATCAGGAAGAACTGAGTCTGGTTCCCAGCGTCCTTGGGGTCTGGGCAGGCACAGAATGCTTCAGGGTCAAAGGACAGCTGGCAGGAAAAAGGACAGACTCATGGGATAATGATTGGGTCCTCCAGAGAGACCTCCCTGGAGAATGGCTCAGAAAGCCTGGAGCCTTTTTTGTTATCTCCCCAAGTGGCCTCTTCGAAAGGGCAAAGTTCGGCAAAGTTAATCTTTGTTGGCAAAGTCAAATACAAATGAGCAGGTTAAGGTCCAGTCTGTCTCCAGAGTATGAGAAATGGACTACCCAATGGCCATGTTACCAAAGTCCCGAGTGCAAGCTGTTTTCCATCCTTGATTTCTGATTTCCATTTTATACTCTGCCCGCACGCCTGCACGCCCTCATTCAGTGTCTGTCACTGAGACATAAATTCTGAGGCCTCCGTTTTCCTACCCATCATGCACAGCCCTTCACTCACCATTCATTTATCACTCCTCCCATCCCTCGCCGTCCAAATCTATGTGATTACTCGATTACTGCCTTCAAGTATCAGAATTTCTGCTAGCAAGTCTGGCTCTTGAGGGACCCACATGTTATTAAATCCACATATTCCTGAGTTTCAGACAGCGAACGGTGGGAGTGCAGAGAGTGAGGGATTCATCCAAAAACTGAGTGGAAGCCAGCTGGTCCCCAACGTGGGATGGCGGTGTCTGGGGAGAGAGAGCACGGTAAGAAGGACCACCTGTGCTGATCGCTTACTCGGTGCCCGCTTCAGGACTCTTAATCCCGCAGACACGGGATGGCTGGAATTTAAATATCACGGCAGCAACGGAAAGACACAGCGAGAGGCCCTTCCAGCAGTCTGTGCCCTTCTTCACGGTTCTCGTGTGTGATTACGTCCACATCGTGCACTGTAAGTCAGGACAGGGATCTCATCAGGGCTGCTCCCACCGGGTCCTCCAAGCCGATGCTGTGCCTGGAGCATAGTAGGTGCTCAGCAAATACACAATGAATGAATGAATGAATGAATGAACAAACGAATGGGCGATTATAAACCTCAGATGTACGGTGCCTTGAATCAGTAGGGCTCTGTCTCAGATTCTCTGTTTTGAGGAAGTAGAACACAAAGAAGCTAGGTCACAGCCAGCTCTGGTCACCTCCACGCCCAGAGAAAACCTCCCAGCTTGGAATGCTTCACACCAGAGGAAGTGAGCAAGTCCACAGCAAAGGATGTCCTGTAACACTGTAAACTGACAAAGCCCTGGGCTGGCAGATGTCACTTCCAGCGCCCTCCCTGGTCCCTGGAGGTTTCCCAGATGCTGCTGGGTTGGCAAGTCAAACCTGCTCCGTTTGTATGTGGTATCATGCATTTCAACCACTCCCTTGTGAGTTGTTCTGGCCTCAATCTTAGACCATAAAACCACTGGCGACTGAGGTGGTACCTGCTCTGTAGTACACGCCCCGTCCCTTGCCATCCAGACGGGGCCCCCAGACCAGGGAATTGCAACATTTTCCGCCTCCAGCAGATCTGATGGATATGATGCTCAATCCATTGCATGAGGCTGGAGGTGGAGGGAACAGGCCAAATCCCCCGTCCTCCACAATGGTTCTTTTTTCTTTTTTTTAAAGATTTTTTTTGTTTTTTGATGTGGACCATTTAAAAAGTCTCTATTGAATTTGTTTCAATATTGCTTCTGTTTTATGCTTTGGTTTTCTGGCTGCCAGGCATGTGGGATCTTGGCTCCCCGAGCAGGGATCGAACCCGCACCCCCTGCACTGGAAGACAAAGTCTTAACCACTGGACCACCAGGGAAGGTCCCCCTGCCCCGACCCGTGATTCTGATGCGGGGACCCCCCCTCACAGGGAGGCACCCCATACTTGCTGCCCTCTTCCTGCTCCCCCGCTTCAGTTCACGGTTAAGTCGGTGTGTTGCCAAGTCACGCTCCTTGACACGCGGACCCCCAAAGGCTCATTTCCAGGATGTTTTTGGCTCCTTGCCAGCCTCTTCCTGTTTTGGAAGCTAAAAGGTGGCATTAAAAAGCCAGAGAGGTTTCATTGTTTTGAAAAAAAAAGCCTCCACTGACTGAGGAGGTAACTTCAGCCTCTCGATGGCAGAGACACGCTCACCCTTGCGGAACAGCCTCCTCCGTGTGGGCCAACTGCCACCGCGCTTTCCTTTTGGGCCTGAGCGTGACTAAAACTGTTTTCTCTCCTGTCTCCGTGTTTTGCTTATGTGTCAGAGACCCTGAAGTTGGCCGCATTCGTCAAACACGACACATTTCAAATGAACACAGAAGACAGTCTGTGAAAACACCCCCTAAGGAAAGCTCCCTCGCTCCACGCCGTGCATTCACTGAAAGGAATTCACCAGCAGTATTTTCTTTCACTCAGAATGCCCCACCTCTGGCTTGATGCTAAGAATAAGCTAAATGATTAGAAAAAGTAAAAGGTGGCAGCTAGGAATTAAAGAGTCTACAGAAAAATGACCTTCGCAATGGGGAGTGACATGGTTTCATGTTCTGTCAAACAAGACAGCAGGGACCTAAGATGAAACACCTCTGACAGACGGGGAAATCTCTGTACACACGCTCGCCACCTCCATTTACACAGGCGGGAACCCCTCTCCTGCAGCAGGAGCTGTGGAGGGCCATGGTCCCAGAGGGGGAGAGGCACCGCCCTGGGAAGGGGACAGGCAGCTCGTCATGATGGCTTCCCACACGTCACTGAAGGCATGGGGTGGGGTCTGGGGTGCGGGGTGGAGACGTAGCCAAGTCTCTTCTCCAAGGCCATGTTCTCTCATGACATTTGTGGCTGGGAGCCCTTTCATACCATGTTAAGTTCGGAGATGAAGGCCCACGTTGAGTTTCGGTTAAGGGTTTAGCGGAAGCTGACTAAAGATGTAGCCCAGGAGTTTCATAATACAATGGATCTCTAAAAGTAAATGCCTCCTTTAAGGCAGCACGCTGTCAAAAAAAGTTCCTCAGTTGGTGCTCTGATAGTTTAGGTTAAACTCTAATTTGATCGTCTTTTTCTTCCAATAGCCTTCTCATGTTTTATTTTCACATGCAATTCTTTTTTTTTTTTTTTTTTTTTTACGGTATGCGGGTCTCTCACTGTTGTGGGCTCTCCCGTTGCGGAGCACAGGCTCCGGACGCACAGGCTCAGCGGCCATGGCTCACGGGTCCAGCCGCTCTGCGGCGTGTGGGATCTTCCCGGACCGGGTCACCAACCTGTGTCCCCTGCACCGGCAGGCGGACTCTCAACCACTGCGCCACCAGGGAAGCCCTCACATGCAATTCTTAAATGTTTGCACTGATGAGGGGAATGTCTTAGGTTGTAGATTATACATGGTCTCTCTACGAGGTACATTAGCTGTGCCGCTTACTAGCTCTGACTTTAGGAAAGTTATCGAATCTGCCTGGCCTGTTTCTTCAGCAGTAGTAATACAGGGAAAAACCAGTGCTGGCCTCCTGTAGTAGCTGTGAGCGCCAACCCGGTAAATGAGAACACACGCAGCAGGCACCCAACAAATGCCAGCTGCACTGTTATTGTTAACAGTGAAGCCTTGGGACGATTTACTGGCAGTCACCGGCTTATTTGAAATGCAACAAAATCTTTGTTCTTTGACACAGGGGTGGGTTAACTTAGTCCCCAAAGCCTGGAGGTGTTTTGTTGTTTTGTTTTATTTTCTTTTTAAGAGCACCAGTTATATGGACTTGAAAAGGTAAAACTAGGTTCTGTTTTTATATCTAATTAGAATAAACCACATTCAAATATTAGACTGAATTCAGTGATTAATAACACACCTTTCTCAAATAGATTATTACTCTGATTTCCCCTACATTTCACAACACAAAGTTTATTAGCAAAATCGTATATTTAATATATTCTGGGTCCTAGACTCTTATCAGATATATCATTTGCAAATATCTTCTCCTATTCTGTGGATTATATTTTCACTTTCTTGAATAGTCATAAATTTAGCTTTTGAGCAAAAAAAAAAAAAAAAAAAAAAAAAAAGAATAACTATAGAACAGAAGCATAGTTATAAAGAAATACCTTCTGTTTCCCTTTTAGCTCTGTTTATTTTTTAAACGTAATAAATATTTAAGAAAATAAAAAAAATTTAGCTTTTGATAAAATCTTGCTTTCATACAAATCTATAGATACAGTTAACTTAAATTTGTTACTTGGTATTACATACAGAATGGACGGACAACAAGGTCCAACTGCATAGCACAGGGAACTATATCCAGTATCCTATGACAAGCCATAATGGAAAAGAATATAAAAAAGAGTGTATATATATGTATAACTGAGTCACTTTGCTGTACAGAAGATATTAACACAACATTGTAAATCAACTATACTTCAATAAGAAAAAAAGAAACAGACTCACAGATATAGAGAACAAATTAGTGGTTACCAGTGGGGAGAGGCAAGATAGGGGCAGGGGATTAAGAGGCACAACTATTAAGTATAAAATAAATAAGCTACAAGGATATATTGTACAGCACAGGGAATATAGCCAGTATTAATAACTTTAAATGGAGTATAATCTTTAAAAATTGTTAATCACTACATTGTACACCTGAAACTTTCATAATATGGTAAATCAACTCTACTCAATAAAAAAGAAAAACAAAACAAAAATTTGTTAGTTGGTTTTTGAAAATAAATTCTTTAAGTTTAGATATAATAGTATTTCTTATAAAAATTTACTTCATTGTATTAACACATATTCAAATTACCAGATAAATATTTCTTATAGAATGTGGCCTGGACAAAAAAGAATAAAGCCTAAGTTATGATGGGACAGTTACTTCTGGTTTCGTCATGCGATGCAGGTTGTCATGGAGGGTCTATCAGATTCAGCGGGAAGTGGAAGGTCAAGGGGCACCGCTGTCAGGCGGCGATCTTTCTTATTTCACCCAAGAAGTCATAGGTCTGCTCTGAAATGTCGAAAGGCTCATGGAGCCCCGCTGGCGACAGCAGAGCCTGGAGGGCGCCCTCGTTTTCTCGGTTTTGCTTGAGGAAGTCGGCGATGACCTTCCATCGGGCAGCCTCGGTCTCCTCCTCTGCCCACCTGAACGGGGGCAGGAGCGCGGAGTGGAGGAGGGGGAGCGCGCAGTCGTGGTAAACCAGGAGGAACACGGCCTTCAGGAGCTCCTTGTCTCTCTGGGAAAACAGCGGCACCATCAGTGACTGTGAGTGGGCCCAGCTGATTACTCCTCACGTGTTACACTGTATGAGCTCTGTTCACTAGAAGCCGCCTAGGGGTGGGAGGGAGGTGCCATCAGTGTCTGGCAGGGAGTCGGCTCTGAATCGGCTGCTCAGTCAGGACGTGGAGAGAGACAAGTGGTTCTCTCTGAGGGTCTGCAAGGGGCTCCTTGAGGCCAGGGTGCCCCCTGGGTGCCACAGAGTGTCTCGGACATTCCATCAAGCAGACTGGGGTGCCAGAATCTAATTCCGGGGACAAGGGTGCGGTTCCAGGTAAATGGAACTAAGACACAGTGTGACATCAGCTGTATTGCTGAATGAGGTCAAGGTGATACGGGGGTATCAAGGGCTCTGCGTGAAATCCAGAGAAAGGAGCCCCGAGCAGTAAGAATGTGTTGTCAACCCCGCCTCCCCATAACAAGAGCTGGGCAATATCCACACGGGTAAGCAGCCCGGCTCCGACAGCTGGGGTGGGAATCACAGCCGGGGTGGCGGTCTACACTGCGATATGGCCCCCGCAGGCTACCGTGTGTGGAGAGGCAGCTTCTACAGGCCCGAGGCCCAGCACCTGTCCACTGCCAAGCTAGAAGGGCATTAAACCTGCCAAGTTTTAGTCAAACAAAAACTCAAACAAGGATACAATATATACACTTTTTTTTTCCAATTTTTAGTGTCTTTGTTTGTTCTCTCCACGATTCCTTGAGGATAATGAAGAGTTCAGATTAGTAGTCCTAAAACCATGGACCATGGGCCCAATGCAGCCCACTGCCATCTCTTTTTAGAAATAGTTTTACAGAAAACAGCCCTGCCCAGGTGTTTACATATTGCCTGAAGCTGCCTTGCGTTACAGTGGTAGAGCTGGGTGTTTGAGACAGACCACATGTGGCCTGCAAAGCCAAAAATATTTACTCTCTGGCCCTTTACCAGAAAAGTTTGTCAATCCCAGACTAGAGCAGTCAAGCCACTACTCACTGATCACTTCAAGTTCTGTTTGGTAATGACCACATGCTCTGGCCACGTAAGCACAGCCATGCATGCTTTCAACATGTGCTACAGCTTATGCCAATTTTCTTCCTCCTTCTCCTTACCTGATGCGGACTTTGAGAGCTAGGGGAATTTTTTTTTTTTTAAATGAGAGAAATTTGATAGTCAACTGGGACACTTTGGCTTAGAAAGTTCCCCTCAGTTCAATAAACTCAGTGATCTGAAATGACTGTCTCGATCAAGTGTTTTTTTTTACACTTGGAATCCATCACCCATACCCTTCTTGGAAGGTGTCTTTGCAACTGTAATAACACCATTTAACTGTCAAGAGGGATTAGGACCACGGTTACTTCAGCTAAAAAAGAGGCACAATTAGAGTGTGCAGCAGACACTGAGCACCAAACGTGTGAAGCTCGGGGTGCACAATCACGTTACCTTCTCTGATCTTTTTAATGTACTCTCTTTCGCAGCCCAGGAGCTCTAAAAGCAAATAGAAATATTATGTTAATCTGAGTATTCACAAGTCTTTGCCACACCTCTGCAACTTCACTCTGTAATTAAATTTACGGACAGGATTACAAACGCTGTACAGATCCTGCACGTGTAAGGAGTGAATCTCTAATTAGGCATCATGTGCTAATGACCCAGAACCAGACTGACTAGGCGGGATGTATCAGTGAACGATTCCTCAGAAGCCCGTGATTCTTACAAGTCAAAACTAATTTAAGAACAGAATCAGTGCAACGCTAACACATGCATGCAAACTGCACCAACGCAGCACCTAAACAATAAAATACCATTAAGCTTTCAAGGTAAGACAGCCATGAAAATAGAACATTCTGCCAAATACCACACTCCTCGACAATCCTGTTGGCCGTGATGAGGAAGACGGTCAGGGAGAGGTGGGATGAAGTATAGCTTTGCAAGTAAATATTTCCAATCTGTGCACAAAGTTTCACGAAAGCTTCTTTAAAGAAATAAAACACCCAGAGTTCAATTAACCCCACGGAAGTATGAATCAGAGACCTTCCAGGGCCCAGCATGGCGCCTTAGCCATAGTGGGCTCTCGTGAAATATCCGTTGAATGAATCAATGTATGTACGTTTTGTATAACGAGTAAATATTAATATACTAATGCTTTATAGGGGAAGAAAGAGAAATTCTGCATTATCTAACTACAGTGCCAGATGAGCTTGTCTGAAATTACAGATAAGCATATGCCGAGAACATTTTCTTACATCTTTTTGCTAAAACCTCATCATTACTGTTGACACCCACTCCCCAGCCAGACCAGCACGTGCAATCAGTTTCAGAGTCTAATAAAAACCTCCGTAGATGATGCTCCCTCCTTCCAACTCCACCAGGCCGCGACCTCCCTCCTTAGCAAGAGGACTCACCTCCCAACACAGCTCCCCTCCCTCCTGCGCATGTGCTTCTCCACGGCTCTGTGCGGTCCGGGGTCCCTAAAGCAAAACGCTTCATGGGTTGCCCACTACCTACCACGCTCTTCACCCACAGGATGAGACTGAGATCGCCCTTGACCGTCTACACACGACATCTGACAGGCCAGACTGGGTCGTCCGCTCTCCTCAAGAATACGCCCTATTCCCTGCTGCGTCAAACTGTTTGCCTGTGCTGATCATCCCACGTGTGATGTCTTCTCCTCCTGTCTCAGGATGTCAAAACCCGACTTGGCCCCCAGGCTTTCATTAGGTGCATCTCCCTGAGGACCTCTTTAATGAAACAGGCTCCTGATCCTCAGATGCTGCCTTCTTTAAATCTGCAAGGACCTGGATTACACATCCCCTACGGCACTTATGTTATCTGAGTATTTGCCTCACAGGCCTAATGTTTGTTGATTCTAATATTTAAGTTGAACTTTGTGAAACTGCCGTTTTTGAAGGCCAATAAATGGCTAAAAATTAGAGACTTCATATGGTTCAACCTAATATCCAGCTGCTTTTTCATACAACAGATAACATACTTCAAATTAAAATAAAAATGATATGCATGCCCTGATTCGCCCCTGAAAACTCAGTCAATTTATCTAACAAACCATTTTGGATTTTTGCTCTTAGGACACAATCGGTGGCCATCTTTTTTTTTTTTTTTTTTTTTTTTTTTTTGCTGTACGCGGGCCTCTCACTGTTGTGGCCTCTCCCGTTGCGGAGCACAGGCTCCGGACGCACAGGCCCAGCGGCCATGGCTCACAGGCCCAGCCGCTCCGCGGCATATGGGATCCTCCCAGACCGGGGCACGAACCCGTATCCCCTGCATCGGCAGGCGGACTCTCAACCACTGCGCCACCAGGGAGGCCCGGTGGCCATCTTAAGTCAAGGAACAAACAATAGGGAGGAGATAGCAACGGGGTAGACGGCAGGCACTCCATCTGCTTATTGGGTCAGGGAAGGCAGCCCTGGGGAAGTCACATCCACAGTAAGAAAGGACAGATGAGACCAAGTTAGCTAGACAATAGACAGGGATCGGGAGACATCATCCAAATAGGGAAGAAACAAACCCCACAAAAACCTAGAGCTGGTGTCAGAACTCATTATGCAGTAAGTCTAACCGCTTTTAGAACCCGCTGGGTTTCCACCATGCCGCATACTACTCACCCTGAGTGCATCCATGATGTCAGGCTGCTCCAAGAGCTTGGGGAAGGTGGCCAGCACTGGATTACTGATTAAATCTGAAATACAAAAGAATAAAAAGGATTTTATATAAACTTCAGCCAATGTATTTTATAGCAACAGACATAAAAACATTCATTCAGATTGAAATTACTGTGCCACGTGATCTGTTGATAACACATCCTACCCACTTGACCCTCTCGGAGGGCTGGAAGCTGCCCCCTCAGCCTCCATCCGCCCCTATATCCACACCCCGGGGAAGTCTGAAATGAGTCTGGTACCAAGGAGATAAAGCTTTCAGGTGGGAGTAAAGTGGCTCTGAACAGAGTAAGACGAGAACATTTTGTTCTTCTTTCTATGTTTTTTTTTCAACCTCTCTTTCCTCCTCACGACTGAAGTGTGGTGTGGTAAGAGAAACCTTCCAATTAGGAGGCTCCCGCACTCTCAGGAGGCTGAGTGGGAACCAGGGGGCACCAAGGGAAAGGAGGTGGAGGGCGGGCAGCTCCTGCCCAGCCTGGGGCCAACGGATGGTGCTGGATGACAGCGGGAGGAATGAGGAGTTGGGGATTCTGACCACGTGCCTAAATACTGTGCAGGAGAATACTGATATTTCACAATCAATAATGGCACGTGGAGGGCTGTGCAGAGAGGCCCACCAGGAAGGACACTTCAGAAACGGCAAGGGCAGTGACTTCTATAATCTTGTGTCCTCAGTAGAGAAAAATCCTCTCTCTAGGTCTTACTAAGTTTATTCTGATGCGCAGATTCAAATGAAGCCAACAATTCTGAGTAGGCTTCTCCCTACCTACGGGAAAACTAATAAGCCTTCTCCTCTTTAAGGAGTCAGGTCGTTCGTGAAGTTTTTCTAGAGTCATTGAAACGAATTCAGAGGCAAGTGATGACTAAAAGGCTTAAACTGTCCTTCCTTTAGAATTACAATTATTCCTTGAGAAATGTTGGTGCTTCTCTGACTCTAGGTAGTTCCATTTCTATCTACCTATCCAGGTGGTGTGTGCCTGGGAGGGGACTCGTGTCTAACCATGAACTCCACTTGTCCACGAGAGCCGAGTCACCATGGGGCTCTCTCTCCCTCTCACTCGATTCCAGCCACACTGGCCAGCCTTCAATTTCAATCCTTCCAGTGCACTCAGGTTTTCTTGCCTTGGGTCTTCAGACATGCTGGTCCCTCTATCCAGAAAGGATCCGCCCCCACCCATCTCCCCTGTATGTCTAACTCCTCTCTCAGGTCTTATCTTAAATATTCCTTGGGCTTCCCTGGTGGCGCAGTGGTTGAGAGTCCGCCTGCCGGTGCAGGGGACACGGGTTTGTGCCCCGGTCCAGGAAGATCCCACATGCCGCGGAGCGGCTGGGCCCGTGAGCCATGGCCGCTGAGCCTGCGTGTCCGGAGCCTGTGCTCCGCAATGGGAGAGGCCACAACAGTGAGGGGCCTGCGTACCGCAAAAAAAAAAAAAATTCCTTGCCCAGAGAAGCCTTCCCTCATCCTATGAATTAATTCAGGTCTTCCTAGGGTATGCTCTTGTTGTGTATTTCCCTTCAGAACACTTGAGGTTGAAAAGGATTATTCATATAATTTTGGGTTTGAAGTCTGTTGCTCCACGAGAGTAGGGATGATGGTGCCTGTCTCATTCATCACTGGGTCCTGGCACAACGCCTGGCATATACTAGGCACTCAATAAAGAATATCCAATAAAATTCAACTTTCTCTGGAGGTAATTCTTACAACACATGCATATCTCTGTGCAAGTTCAATCATGTGTGACAGCTCACTGATTTTTTAAAATTACTTTTTAACATTTTACTTGGAAAAAGTTTCAAGCTGACAAAAAAGTTGCAAGAATAAAAATAGAACCCCTGAACACCGCTTACCTGGATTCACCAATTTTATTGATTTTTAAACTTCTTGCATTAAGAACCAGTTATTTTGGGTAATTTTGGTCACTTTCCAAAAAGATGATATACATATCAAACACGTAGTAAAAACATTATTAAAGACATTAAAGGAAAATATGATTATATCTGAAATTTAGGATCTCAAGTCCCCAGAATCTGAATGGTAAAAAGTGTATATTGTAAAGAGCGGAACACGTACGGAGCTCACACAGGATGCACACTGAGCACAATGCTTTGCATCTGAAGTAAGTGATTGACACTGATGCTATTCTAAATATTTTACTCCAAATGTCACCTTCAGAAGCAGAAGATAAAGGCTGGCAGAGGTTACATTTACTCAAAGCATGATGCACTGTTGTACGTAAGGAAACTGCAAAGACTTCTCACCAGCACTGTGCATGCTCATCCTGTCTTTCAGGAGCACGTCTCCAAGAATCTGGCGATAAAATATCAACAAATGAACGGAGCACATACTTCCAATTAATGTTTCCGGCAGTAGACTATTAAAGAAGAAAAAAAATGTATTCATTAAGCAATCCCCTATGATCCAACCTATGGTGTTTTTAAAATGTATACTTATTACTCAAATGAAGAGTTTCAAGTTTTGCTTCATTGAAAAAAATGTTTAATAATTTTGAGGAAAACTTCCA
This sequence comes from Mesoplodon mirus, assembly GCF_964341445.2. Lineage (NCBI taxonomy): Eukaryota > Metazoa > Chordata > Mammalia > Artiodactyla > Ziphiidae > Mesoplodon > Mesoplodon mirus. The sequence goes on along the minus strand of NC_138990.1, from coordinate 14,285,708 downwards.
CTATAAGTTGACTACGTTAAACTTCAGAAAACTTTTATTTTTACGTGTGTACTTTCAAGTTGCAACTCTGGGTTACCATTCCTGTGTTTCCATGTTCGCATATACACCCATCTTAAATGTCGAATAAAAAATAAAAGTCATCAATTATGTGTTTTAGAAAGAACGGGACTAGTCAGCTACAAGTTTTAACAAAGCCATGTTGCCACCCCACCTGACATGATGAATGCAGAGGAAACGAGTTCAGACTGTTCCCGGTGCTGGGTGGAACACAGCAGGGTGTGGCAGATCAGACTGAATTCTGACTTTGCTATGCTACCTCCTAGCTATGTGATTTTGGGTTAATTATTTATTCTCCTTGTGTTTTGGTTTCTTCATTTGTAGAACACAGATAGTCATAGCTGCATCTCAGGTTACTAAAAGGATTAAAATGAGGTAAATGTGGAATGCTTAATGCAATGCCTGGTACATACTGTAGTAAGGTCTCAAGGACAAGAAAATTTCAATATTGAAGTTACACTGATATCAGTTTAAAATAGACTGTAAGAATTTTAGGATGTTGTATGTAATCCTCATGGTAACCACAAAAAAATGTATAGAATATACACAAAAGGAAATCAAAATGTATCATTACAAAAAAAATCAATTAAAAACAAAGGAAGGCAGTAAGGGAGGAAAGGAGGGACAAAAAAAACCTTAAAACATATAGAAAACAAATAACAAAACGGCAATTAAGTCCTTCCCCATTAGTAATTATTTTCAATGTAAATGGATTAAACTCCCCAACCCAAAGACATAGATTGGCAGAATGGATTAAAAAAACAGGATCCAACTATATTGTGTCTACAAGAGACCCACTCTAGATCTAAGGACATTCATAGGTTGAAAATGAAAGGATAGTTAAAGATATTCCATGCAAATAGTAAACAAAAGAGAGCAGGGATAGCTATACTAACATCAGACAAAACACATCTTAAGCCAAAAAGCTGTTACAATGAAAGATATTATATAATGATAAAAGGGTCAGTTCATCAAGAAGATATAACAATTATAAACATATACAACAAACATCAGAGCTCCTAAATATAGGAAGTAAACAGTGACAAAAGTGAAGAGAGAAATAGATCTACAATCATAGCAGGGGACTTCAATACCCCACTTTCAATAAGGGATAGAACAACCAGACAGAAGATCAATAAGGAAAGAGAACTTGAACAACACTGCAGACCAACTGTAACTGACCGACATATACAGAACACTCTGCCCAATAGCAGAATATACATTTTTCTCAAGTGCACACGGGACATTCTCCAGGACATTCTCCTAACATATGTGGTCATATATTAGGCCACAAAACAAGCCTTAACAATTTAAAAGACAAATTATACAAAGTATATTTTCTTTTTTCCAAAGTATATTTTCTGATCACAATGGAATGAAACTAGGAATCAATAGCAGAAGGAAAATTGGAAAATTCACAAATATGTGGATATCAAACAACATACTTTTAAGCAACCAATGGCTCAAAGAAGAAATCACATGGGAAATCAGAAAATATCTTGAGACAAATAAAATGAAAATACAACACACCAAAACTTATGGGATGCAGTGACAGCAGGGTTAAGAGGGAAAATTTATAGCTACAAACACTTACATTAAAAAAGAAGAAAGATTTCAAATCACCAACCTACCTTTACACCTTAAGAAACTTGAAAAGGAAAACAAATGAAACCCAAAGGAAGCAGAAGAAAGGAAATAATAAAGATTAGAGCAGAAATGAACAAAGTAGAGAATAGAAAACAACAGAGAAAAATCAATGAAAGCAGAGCTGGTTCTTTGAAAAGACAAATAAAATTGACAAACCTTTAGCTAGGTTGACTAAGAAAAAAAGAGAGAGACTCAAGTTACTAAAATCAGAAATGAAAGGAGACATTATTACTGATTTTACAAAAATTACAAAGGATTATAAAAGAGTACTATGAATAACTGTATGCCAACAAATTAGATAATCTAGATAAAACAAACTCCTAGAAACACACAACCTACCAAGACTAAATAATGAATAAATACAAAATCTGAACAGACTTATAACTAGAAAGGAGATTGAATAGTAATCAAAAGCCTCCTAACAAAGAAAACCTCAGGACCAGACGGCTTCACTGGTGAATTCTACCAAACATTTAAAGAAGAATTAATACCAATCCCTTTCAAACTCTTCTGAAATGAAAGAAATACTTCCAAACTCATTCTGTGAAGCCAGCATTATCCTGATACCAAAGCCAGACAAAGACACAACAAAAAAACTACTGACCAATATCCCTGATGAATACTGATGCAAAAAATCCTCAACAAAATACTAGCAAACATAATTCAACAGCATATTAAGTTTTATACACTATGACCAAGTAGGATTTATTCTTACAAGGCGAGGATGGTTCAAAATAAGAAAATCAATCGATGTAATACACTAGATTAACAGAATCAAGGGAAAAAAAACACGTGATTTTCTTAGCTGATGCTGAAAGCATCTGACAAAATGCAACATATTTTCATAATAAAAACACCCAACAAACTAGGAATAGAAGGAAACTACCTCAACATAATAATGGCCATATGTGAAAATTCCATAGCTAACCTCATACTCAATGGAGAAAGACTGGAGGCTTTCCCTCCAAGATCAAGATCAAGATCAAGACAAGGATGCTTGTTTTCACCACTTTTATTCAACATATTACTGGAAGCCCTAGCCAGAGCAGTCAGGCAAGAAAAATGAATAAAAAGCATCTAAGTTAGAAAAAAAAGAAGTAAAATTATCTCTGTTCACACACAACGTGATTTCATATGTAGAAGATCCTAAAGATCACACACACACACACACACAAAACTGTTAGAACTAATAAATGCAGCAAAGTTGCAGGATATAAAATCAACATACACAAATCAGTCATGTTTCTATATACTAACAATGAACAATTTGAAAAGGAAATTAAAACTTTAATTTCATTTAATAGCATATCTAATAGCATTGAAAGAATGAAAATACTTGGGAATAAAAAAATAGAAATAAAATTTCAATATTGAGATTTCAAAATATAATCCGGAAATACAACAAGTGAGTGCTTTAAAACCTGACACCTGGTACACACTAAATACTTACTGGGAATATTGAGCACCAGAGTTAACCTTAGCAGATACTCAAGAAAATGTCTTGAATCATTCTAAACACACATTTTCTGTGTTCTTTTTAGAAATACATGAACTCTGTCACTAAGCATGAAGAAGGACCATATAGGATATCTCGAAAACCTTGCAAACAATGTCCTCTACCAAGAGGAAGATGTCTTTGGGCTAAGGGAAACCACCTAAAGTTAAAAGACACTTTAACTTCAGAAAATAATCCTTCCTTCTAACTTCTAGGATGAGAATTTTAGAAGGGAAAATTAATCACAGAGGTAACATCCAGGCTTCCAGCCTGCTGAAAGAGAACAGAAGGAACGTGACCCCGGGGATGGTGCAGGAGCAATGGGTCCCTATGACTAGTTTCACGGAATTTAGATACGTATCCTTGACCACTCCCTAACCCTTGCATTTCTAGAAGTGCCCCAAAACACAAGATAGATTCTCTTACCACACTTATGTTCATATAGAGCATTTCATACACAGAGCCAGAAGCCATCCTTTTCCAGCCCTGCTAAAATTCTGATCGTGTATATACCTGACCTAGATTTCAGGTTGGCTGCAGGGGAACATTTAAGCTGCCTTGATGCCACCACATGCCTTCTCGGTGTTCATGCTGTGATTCCCAAGGGTTGTTCTACACCCCGCCCTCTGGTCTATGGCTCATGTGGGCAGTGTTTCAGCAGCTTGCCCAAACTCATGTCTCATGCTGATAAGCAGACATTAATTTTCCGAGGGGAAGGGGTGGAACCTTCCTTCCATTCTCTCCTCCCCTTCTCTCCCAGACTGGCCTGCTCTGTCTGGCAGGCATCGCGGCCAGCCTGCAGTAGAGGCCTTCAGCGCCCCCAGTGCAGGCGCTCCTTTCCTTCTGGCACCTCCCCTAACATGAAGCAATGCTGCTGGCTCTTTATCAGAGCTTCCTTTAGGGAAATCCTTTGATTTTCCCAAATCCAAGGTGACCAGGAAGCTCTGAGCTGAAGAAGTAAAGATATACTTCTTTCTGACCTCACAGACAGACCAACAGAAGGGCAATAAACATGATACTGGCCCCCCTGCAAGCAACACTATTATTTCATTTACTTTTAGCAATAATACAATGGAAGTAAAAGAGAAAAAAAGATGGCATACGTCAAAAAGGCAAAGGAAAATAAACAAATTTGTAGCAGATTTATATACAGGCATGTAGCCTACTGCCACAGACCAGTATGTCTCGGTATTCAGAACCCGTGCTCTGGGAGTCTGGGTCTAAATTCAGGGCTTTCCCTCATCAGAGGCTTAAAAGCATGCATTTGGCCAAATCACACCAAGTTAAACCCCATCAAAAAAACAGCTCCAAAATCAGAAAGGCAAGTCCTGGTGAAACAGGAGGATCTATTTGCTCCTCTTCCGTCTCAGCTGAGGGTCAACATGATCAGAGTTGTCTCTGTAAAAGGAGACCCAGGGACAGGATTCTGGTGCTGTTTCTTTGGTCAAGGAGATGAGTCCACGTTGATTCATCGGATTTTCACAGGGCTCCTGACAGCCAAAGGAGACACACACGGAAGACTGCTGGCTAGTGAGAGGGCAGGATGAAGCCAACCAGCAAGGATACTGGGGAAACTGGGCACTAATGCAGATTATAACTGGGCTTCCCACCCTTGGCCCTGCCCACAGTTTTGTAGGTCCCTTGGCATAACAAAAAGAGCCCCTGTCCTTTCTCCTTCAAGCAGAGAACTCTGGCTAAACAAAGATGAAGGGTTTATTTTTTTATTTTTATTTTTATTTTTTTAACATCTTTATTGGAGTATAATTGCTTTACAATGGTGTGTTAGTTTCTGCTTTATAACAAAGTGAATCAGTTATACATGTACATAAGATGAAGGGTATTTTTGTTTGTTTTGTTTTTTCTTTTGCGGCACGTAGGATCCTAGTTCCCCAACCAGGGATGGAACTCGTGCCCCCTGCAGTTGAAGCGTGGGGTCTTAACCACTGGACCACCAGGGAAATCCCCAAAGATGAAGTTCCTAAGCAAGGGAGAGTGGGGACAGAGGCGGGACGGGCTTTTGGAGGAGAGAAGGAGGAGGGCTGTTGGTAGCATCATCCGCCTTCTTTCTCCACTCGCTGCGGGTGGCAGGTCAGGGAGAGACTGAGAAGGGTCAGCCCCGCCTCAGGCTCCACCTCCAGGGTGCACAGGCCTGATCCCAGCCTCTCATCCTGGACCCACAGCACAGCCCTCGCACCCCAGCCCATGGCCCGGCAGTAGGGCCCAAGGCCTCTGGCTTCACCATGCCCATGGTCTGCCTCTGGGAGAGCCTGCCCGAGGCCGGCGGGCCCTGCGGCCCACGCTTGACACTACCAGGAGAGCAGAGAGCATTTCTGAATCAGGCAAAGTGGAGCGGCGATTTCAAGACGGTGCTCAGGGCTCTGGGCGGAGACAGGAGCGCACACCAAGATGAGGTGGGGGAGGCCAGGGACCGCAGAAGGCAGAGCAGAGCTCCCGACCTCTTTTACACCAGCAGGAAGAGCTCTACTTGGAAATTATTTCACAAACATTTTTCGTGTGCCTACTGTATGCTGTAACCAACGAGGGCTCAGTTCCTGAGGTCAGGGGATGAGGACCTGGGACCCTTCTTTGAGAACCCAGCACACAGAAGAATGTTCATTGCTTTGGGAGAATGGGCCCGCCCATCTGACCGCCGCACACCCAAGTCAGATTTGATCTCTAGATTGTAAGTAAAGCGTATCTGCAAACTGATATTTGGGGCCAAAGAAACAGTATTAAGAGCTGTACTTGACAGACATGCTTGGGAGTGCTTCGGACTCTTGAAAGCTTATCAACAAGAGGGGTAGCGGGAGGCTGAAGAAGTAGGAAGAATGGGGCCAAACAGGATTCTGGCTTTTCTTCTACAAAGACCGCTACTGTGCTTCTTTTATTAATCTTGAAAAATAAAAACTGTCCAAGGAAAGATTGGCCAAAAAAAGGGAATTTATAGGCTCTATGAACATCCAGGAAAAAAAAGAGCCAAGAGAATGAATACTACCCATGAACACATAATTAATGGTTATTGAAAGATTTAACTGTTAACACTATAATTATGATACACATTTCAGTACTAGAGATAAGAACAAGGGATATTTAAACTGGGAGCATGATCTAGAATGAGAAAAGCAACCATTCACAGAGGTGGGCCAAGGTTCCCTGCTTCCTAATAATCCGCGAGCAGAGAGCAGGTCACTGGGGACCAGTCAACTGCATCAGTCTCTGTTCCCAAGCCAGGCTCTTCTCTCTGCCCCTCCTGTCCACTGTGTACTCTCCACATCTCCACGTCATCAAATGGCACCTCTTCCAAACCTTCAAAGCTTATTTATTTTTCTTTTTTCAAAACTTATTTTGAATCCCCCGATCCTACCAGCTACATAGCACATCCTCATTTGAACAAATCTGATGACAATACCAGCCACTGGTCATTATATTTACATTTATCTAGACATGATAATAATAATAGTAATAGCTATAGCTGTTTATAATATAGCTATTACTATATAATAGTAATAATTATAGCTGGTACTTATTGTGTGTTACTGTGTGCCATGTACTAGCTAAGTGTTTTATGTATTTTCTTTTCCTTAAACTGCTTTAGAGCTTGATGGGGTTAATATTATTATTATGCCCATTTTAAAGACGTAGACCTTGAGACCCTGAGAAAGACGGTAAACGACTAGTCCAGGAGGTTACTGAGTTAGAAATGGATTGACCTGGGATTCTACCAGTGCAAAGTCTCCCTGAAGAAAATGCAAATTAAAACCACCAACAGCTACCACTAATCATTTATTAAAATGGGCAAGGACTTCCCTGGTGGCACAGTGGTTAAGAATCTGCCTGCCCATGCAGGGGACACAGGTTTGATCCCTGGTCCAGGAAGATTCCACATGCTGTGAAGCAACTAAGCCTGTGCGCCACAACTACTGAACCTGTGCTCTAGAGCCCGCAACCCACAACTACTGAGCCCAAGTGCTACAACTACTGAAGCCCATGCGCCTAGAGCCCGTGCTACGCAACAAGAGAAGCCACCGCAAGGAGAAGCCCGTGCACCACAACCAAGAGTAGCCCCCGCTTGCCGCAACTAGAGAAAGCCCGCGCGCAGCAACGAAGACCCAATGCAGCCAAAAATCAATCAGTCAATCAATCAATCAATCAATCAATCAAATGGGCAAAACAGAAAAAAATTGATCATATCAAATGTTGTCAAGAATACGGAATAATTGGAACTCTCATATGCTGCTGGAGAGAGTGTAAAATGGCCTAGTCATATTGGAAAACAGTTTGGCAGTTTCTTATAAAGTTAAACAAACACCAGATGATCCAGTAATCCCACTCCTAAGTAGTTATACCCACGAGAAAGGAAGACATGCCCCCACACACAAAAAAACTCTTACGCAAATATATAGAGCAGCTTTATTCATAATTGCCCAAATCCAGAAACAACCCAAGTATCTATCAACTAGTGAATAAATAAACACACTATGGTATATCCACCAAATGGAATACTAGTTAGAACAAGGAGGGAAAAACCACTAGTATGTGCAGCAGCATGGGTGTATGTCAACTGCGTTACACTGAATGAAAGAAGCCAGACTCAGAAGGCTATGTATTGTGTGAGTCCATTGGTAGGACATTCTGGAAAAGGCAAAACCGTTGGGAAAGAAGACAGGGGAGCAGTAGCCTGAGGCCAGAGCTGGAGAGCTGATTACAAAGGGGCATCAGTTCACTGTTTATAGTGATGGGAATACTCTCTATCTTGACTGTGTGGTAGCTATACGACTGTATGTACTTGTCAAAACGCAAAGAACGTAAACTAAAAAGGGCAAATTTTACTGCGTGTAAATTATACCTCAACCAACTTGACATTAAAAAAAGTTCCCCAAAGTTCCCTAAGGGTAGGACTGTGGATAATATGTCCCGTTGACTCAAAGGTTTCTATACTATTTCTGACCGTATCTATCATTTGTGCTAACTGGTAAACAGAAGAATAAGCTAATCTGAAATGTATTATTATTCCATTTCCCTACTGATCCTTGGCAGAAGAATTAGTGATGAAGAAAAATAACTAACAAAAGGTGACCAAGCATGTGGAGAAGCCAGAAGCAGAGATGGTCCACAAACGCTGAATGGGCCCAAGTTCACTGGACAGGTTAACAGCAGGTACCAACCTTAGCATGTTCCTTGATCTTCTGTTCAAAGATCTCAGTTTTACTAGAAGCTGAGGCTGCCTTCTCACTGTCATCATCTGATGGAAAACACTACCATGTGCTTTAAAAAAATAAAAAATACATCTCAAAACTTTAAGTGCTTAGGCAGTGAATAGAATAAAATAGAGTATTTTATATACTTTTTTATATATAAAAATAAGACAAAGTTTTTTTCAGCACCAGTGGGGCTGAATTGTATGAGAGGCAGGAGTCGCCCATAGGCCCTAAATGGACTGATGAAGTGTGATGTGCCCTAAGGACCTTCAGAATGTACCCAACCGGCCCACCCCTGGAGCTGCCACTCCATCAGATACCGCGACCGCGTCACTGCTGCCCGATGACAAACAAAAAGGGAGTTTAAAGAGCACGTCTGACTCCAGGTGGAACCAGCTGCATCCCAGATCCCAGCTCCTTCCTGTTCCAAGAAGGTGGGACTGGTATTGCTGGGGCAGCGCAGTGCTGTGTGTCCTAAATCACGGAACAAGGAGGGGGATGTCTGAGCAGCAAGAGGGGAGTTTCAAACCCATCAGGCTCTGAGCTCCAAGAGGCAAGGGCCCTATCTGCCTTACTCGCCATGTTCCCTTTATCTAGCACAGTGCCTGGTCAATGAACACATTAAAAGATGCTCAGTATTTTTGGAGGGCAACCTGGTATGTATACCACAATTTCAAATGTCTACACCCTTTGACCTAGCAATAGGCAATCACTGCATTGGCCCATTCTATCAATTCTGTGGCCCAGTGTTCAAGGAAAAGGAACCAGTACACGGTCCTCATGCATCCTAATTTCCTACATTACAGTCTCAAATATGCTACCAAGAAAATAAGCACTTAGATAAAAATGATTAAGATTTTAACATCAAACGACATATTTTAAAAAATGTGAATTCACGTAAAAAGTGTTACGCTTATTATACTATAGGTATCTTCTCTGGTGCATCTTCTGCTTGTTTCATCTTTAAGGAAAGGAAAGAAAGCAACACAGAAGAGTGGTACCTCTTCTGGATACTGAAGGGTCCACTTCAACACCTTTTTCATAAGGGGTGCCTCCATTCAAGAAGAGTTCATAAGTTCTACAAAAGAAAAATATACCATGATGGATACATGTTATGGACATTGAGAAACAGGAGAGTCAGCAGTGGAACATTTTTTAGCACAGATGCATTCACAGACATTTTGTTTATGCCTCATTGGTAAATGAGAATGAAAGTTGTTGATACCTCCATGGGGTTATCATCTCAGTAAATAAAGTCTCTTAACTATGAACCACAGAAAATACATTTTTCTACATAAAAATGAGAAAGATTAATTGATGTCATTAAGGTCTTTTGACTTTAATGACTCGTGTTATTTAAATGCATTTTCCAAATGTTTCAAGTCATCATTGGAAATAAAGCTATTATGAATTCATACTATGTTTAAAATATAAAAGTAACATGTAGATTGTTGTAAAAAGTTCAAATGGCATAGAAATGATAAACAAAAAATGAAAAATCCCTCCCCCCTTCTTTCCCCCCTAGTTTGGGAGCCCCTTGTCCTATCTGTTTCAATACAAATGGAAACAAACACATACATTTAACCAGTAAATCTCAAACTGACACACGTTTAAAGCTGCGTACTCCGTAAGTGTGGAAGCAGAAGGTAAGAGGCCTCCTTAATCCTGTGGCACCACCTCCCCAGTTCTGCTCCCCAGAGACAACCTCCGGGAACAGTTTACACCCACGCACACACACCCAGCTCTTCGTGAACAGAAGTGGAGTCGGCACACACACGATTCTGCAACTTGCCGTTTTCATATAATAATATACATTGGAGATGTTTCTGTATCAATACGTAGGCCTCCACCTCATTTAAAAAAATAGCTATGACTTCACTTTAAGAAGGATAGGATAAACACTTTTCCCTCCCACTAAGCACAGCGAGAAACCCTGAACAGTATTAAAGACAAAAAACAAAAGCAGAAAAACAAAAAAACCCCACAAGAAGCCTGGGCCTCTACATCTACAGGCAGTGGCTGGGGAGGTTGGGTGTGATAGAGTGCCCCTCCCCCTCCCACTGGGGTAACATCAGAGGAGGGCTTTTACCTCTGTTCAGTGGTAAGGAGGTCACGCTCACCCCTGTGGTATCAGTAAAGATGGAAGACGGGAGCATTATCTGAATTAAACCTTTGGGCTTGGGAACTATTATGATCCCATTTTAAAGATGGGGGAAGTTGAGGCTTGCAGACAACCTACTTACAGTTACATGGACAGAGCCCAGGCTACAGCCCTGAATTTTACCATTCCAAATCTGGGATCTCAATCATCATCCTAGTGACTGCCCATCTGTATCTCTTCTGTGGGTTTCTTATCTTCCAGACTTAGATTTGTGTGTGTGCCCATTTTCAAATTTGGATTGTCCTCTTTTTAATTTTTGAAAGCTCTTTTTGTATTAGGGATAATAATCTTGTGACTGTTAGGTATATATTGCAAATGCATTACAAATATTTGTTTTTGGTCTTAAATTTGTTTACAGTGGCTGCTGCTACAATTTCCATGTACCACCTACGGAAGAAAGGCGGAGTCACGGAGGACCTGGGGACCCCAGACTCAGCTTTCTCACTCTTTGGCGAGAATGAGGCTCTATTTCAGCACTGTGAAATGTACTAATACCACAGGAAATCACTGAAAGAATATTCTCAGCAGACAACCGGTGCAAACATCTTTTAAAATACCTTTGCTACATGTGTCATTTCTTCCCCGCTAGGATGAGATCATGTGTACTGTTTTCATATACTACCTAAAAGAACATTAAAGTCAACATTAAAAGCCCTCTCCACACAAGTTACTGAAATGTAAATAATACACTCTAGAAACCTAAGGTATCTAGATTCTAAAAAAAATGAATTTCCACAAAAGTACCCGTTTGGAAGGAATATATAAGCCAACTTACTTTGCTGGAATAGGAATTCCACTGGCATCAAAAAGTTTAAGAAACACCCAGCCACAACTTAATTCTCCTCTCTCACCAGTTGACTAGAAAATAAAAAAGTGTATGAAACTTAATGTCTGCATCAGTCAAATCTATAAGCACATACCAAGTTCTTCTAAAAGGAATAAAACTAGTATTTGCCTTTAGAACTAAAAAATTCTTCACAAGAAAACAAAGGGAAACCCAGTGGAGTCCCATTTGACTTGCAGGCCAGATGGTACAGGCAGGATGTAAAATGAAAATCTCTCATTAAATTGCTCCTGAAAAACCCCTAAAGCTGATGACATGACAACTGTTACTATTGCTTCTTGAGTGACATAAATATGCTGTGGGATGATTCCAGATCGCCTCAATATACATGAGAGTGGGAGGCTCTGTCTTAGTAAGAAATGGAATGAGCCACTTAAAGCATTCAAGGGTCCTTCTGCTCAGAACTTAACCCGACTGTCAATTGTCAGAGGCATCTGGGGTTCACCTGGGGGAGCTGCTCCTGTCCTACCCACCCGCAGCAGGCGGATGAATTTGCCTTAAAGAAATGAAAGGACGGTATTACACCATTAACATAATAAAAATTGGCTCTCTGGGTTATCACGAGGCCAAGCACACATCCTACACCTATCAAGCTATTACTGGAATATGGAAATATATAATTATTACCACAGACCCACACCCACTGATTCAATAGTCTATATGATGTAAATTAATCCAAGTTTCTGGTGTTCCCTTTATAAAAATTACCCCTCTGCCAGGTCCCTTCATTAGAACCCTCATTTACAAGGTTAGGGGCACTCTGACCCTCCAGGACAGAGCTAAAGCACTGTGCTGCAAAGCCGCTGAGCATCTTTTATCACTTTCTGCAGGGTCTCATGTTTTTCCAATCTTCATTCTTTAAAAGCACTGGAGTTTGCTCAAGCTATAAATGTAAACAAGTACACTTATTTTAAACACTACTGGAAAAGTAGCATCATAAAAAAATTAGAATCACTGTCACTCTCATTCCTCAAGAGATTAAAATTCTATTACGCATAAAAACCTCGATTATTTTACTAAAGACAGACATAAGGGAAAACTTCCCCTTTGACACATTAGAAAGCTGTATCTTTCAACTGACATACATTGCGAATATAAGAAATTCCAAGTTCAAATAATATTCCAAGATCTGGAGAAGAAGAATTGGACCTGATGAAACAGTCACCATCAAGCAAGCAGGGCAAGATGCCAGTAACCTGAAATGATACCAAAAACGAAAATTACTAATAAACATGAAAAATGGTTGGAGGATAAACAATGAGGTCCTACTGTATAGCACAGGGAACTATATTCAATATCCTGTCATAAACCATAATGGAAAAGAATAGGAAAAAGAATGTATATATGTGTATAACTGAATCAGTTTGCTGTACAGCAGACGTTAACACGACATTGTAAATCAACTACACTTCCATAAAATAAATGTTTTTAAAATGGAGGGAAGGTTCAGCTCTATTCATCTATAAATAGTTTATGTCGCTGCATCATAATAAAGGTCTCTTAAAGGAAACAAAAAGCAGATGGACTGGACTCATCTATACCAATGATTTGAAATTTTAACATGTAATTTTTGTGTTGAAGAAAACTACCTTTACGTTCACTTACTCTGTGCTTAGAGCAGAGGCTAATGTGAAACAAGCACTGTACCAAGGTCTTCAGAGGTATCACAAAAATAGTTTGGTAAGATTTTTTTGGCAGGGGGCTGTGCCACGCGGCACGCGGGATCCTAGTTCCCCAACCAGGGATCGAACCCGTGCCCCTTGCAGTGGAGGTGTGGAGTCCTAACCACTGGACAACCAGGAAATTCCTTGATAAGATATTTATATTTGTAGTAACCGCCGTCCTTTGGAAACAGAACTAAAATTGCGGACTGCACCCACACTTGCTCAACTTTCCTCAGGCACGCCTTGGAAATTTTCCTTTCCTTCCCTTCTGCCCTCTCCATTCCCCCTCCCTGGACAACTACATCCCTCTTCCTTGCCTATAAAATCCTACCCATCCTTCAAAGTTTTGTTTCTCTTCTAGAAAACCTTCCCTGAGCCTAAGGACTAGAATTAATTTCACCCTCCTCTGTGCTTCCATAGCACTTGGATCCCTAGGTGCTGCCTGTGTGACATTACATTCTGCCTACGTGCCAGTTATCAACAGCACCCACTCCTTAGAGCGACTCCAAGGATTAGATGAGAAAATGCACATCACGGCCTACCTCACGCCTGGCACGTGGTCAGAGCTCCATAAATAAAGGATATTGGTGTTTTATGTGTCTTCTCTACTAACGTGTAAGCTCCCACAGTACCTAGGAAGAATGCCTCACACCTAAGGACGCTTAATTTCATTCAACAAAGCAACATACACATATTATTTATCCCTCAAAACAGTTCATCTTTATATCCAGGAAAACCTTGGAAAATTCTACCCTAACCACTTCACAGGCACAGAGACGCACTATCAGAGCTGTGAAGTACTGTGTTAAAATGGAAGCAGTAGGGGGACTTCCCTGGCGGTCCAGTGGTTAAGACTCCACCCTTCCACGGCAGAGGGCGTGGGTTCGATCCCTGGTCGGGGAACTAAGATCCCGCGCTCTGCGTGGGGCGGCCAAAACATAAAAAAAAAAAGGGAAATTAACAAAAAAAAGAGTAGAACAATTATATTGTTACAATTAAAAAAAATGTAAGCAGTAGGATGCTTAGAAGATCAAACTGGACTTGTAGGAGTCACGTGGTAGACAAGCGTGGACACACACAGCCCACAGGTGAGGTGACCGGGCCTCCTCCACATGCTGTGTCCTCTCAGTGAACCTCTATCTTGCTGTAAGATCTTCTGATGCAATAGGAGGAGGTTAATGAAGGGTTCTCAGGGGCAGTGACATAAGGGAGTTAGTTGTGGGAGGGAAGTAATGAAACTCTGGAGGTAGAAAAAAAAGTAAAGTAAATAGAACTATAGAAAGTTAATATTATTAAAAGAACATAAAGATATCTTTGTCTCCACTGGCATCTATGTGGCACTGACTCGGTGGTTTCAAGCCACTTAACCTCATTCCAGCCTTTGTTTGTCCCAGTCTTGACAGTTGCTGGGTGTAATGACCAGTTCCCTAGGCGTCACCCTTGATTTTTATCTGAAGAAAGCACAATTCTCATGGGCACAGTTGGAGACTGCATTTTTGAAAAACACATCCTATATTTTCTCTTTCTGTTTTCATTTTTCATCAGAGGGAATTTTCTAGAATTAAACCTTGTGACCCATTGAATGAGATGATTCATAGGCATTACAACTTTGGTGAGTCAGAAACATGAGTAATTGTTATCAAGGTCCTCAAAGAACATTAATCTAAGGATTCAAATCTGGCCCCATATATTCTGTGTTAAATACACATACATTATTTCAGGAATACACTTTGACAATCTTGCCTTAGAAATTAATCATATCATACTTATCAGGTAAAAAAAGAAGTTCATGTTTCATTCCAGTCTGCTTACTTCCATTCACAAGTAAGCAGATTACTTACCTGGGGAGAAAAGGTCCATGTTTTGGGTTTCTTAGGTTGCCACGTGGCCCTGACTGTATGAATGTTGCTCAGAACCTGAAATGAGATTTTCCCATTGGAATCATATCATAGAAGCTCTCTGAAACATTACCACTTCCAGGTCCCAAACACTTAACAGCTGGGCAGAGGGAGAGGGGGATATTTTATTTCTTACTTTGTGTAATTCTGTAATTCTTTTTTCTTTCTACATCAGGTATTATACATACCTAACATTTAAAATGATGAACAAAAACACAAGTGTTACAGTACTTATCACACAACGGAAGAACTGATAAATGAATTCAGACTCAGATCTTTGCACTAGTGATAAACTGTATTAAGTGAAAGACTTAATATATGAGATACATTAACCAGAAAATTCAGAGAAATGTTAGGTATGAATGACCTTTTAAGAAATATGACCCACAAGAGCCTTTTATGTGCAATTCCATGACCCAGCCATCAAGACAGACCCTGCTACCAGCTCAGATACACGGTGACAGTTTTCTTCAAGATCCCTAGGCCCAAAAAGTATATTTTTCCTGGAATTTAATCTCTTATAAAATGCTATTGCAAGAAGTTAGTCCTATAATATACACAAATCAATAGAATACAAAAGGAGCAAAAACTGTAAAAAAAAAAAAAAAAGAGTACAAATTCTATAAAGTTATGGCCCAAACGGACATTTTCCAGAAGAAGAGATAATATACAATTTTTATTTTAGATAAAAATATCTTAGTATAGCATTTCTAAAACTAAGCTTTAAAAATAATTAGAAATCATCCTGAACGTGTCCTATGAGGTCAAATTCAATTCACTGCCCTCTGTGTCGCTATTGGTAGGCAGCTAGGAGGATCTCATGGGCAGCTAAGTTGTTTTCCACAGAGAAAGTCTCCATTTCCTTCCACAACTAATATAAATGAATTTATTTAAACCCTTTCTAAAATGATACATATTCCCAGACTGGGCTCTTGGAGTACAAACTCCTTTTGATTACTATCTGGTGTCTAATCTAAGACTGCATTTTATTTATTCTAAGGTCCTTCTTGGTTTTTCAAGAAGGGTTCCCTGCTTCTAATATCTAAGAAGTCCTCTGCAATCACTGAAATTGAGCTCTCATACTATCGCTGCTTTTATCTTCTCAACTTGGAGAATGCTGATTTTGATTGAGGAATAACTTCTTCTGCTTGATAATTTTACATCCTTCTTGAGTTACTGACTCTGAGAGCTAAAAAGGACTTAGTCCAAACATCTCATTATACATTTGAGAAAACTGACTCGAGAGAGGGTGAATGACTGGCTCAGAGCATAAGGATGAAATAATCAAGGATTCAAAATTTTAGAGATTTTTCCACTTAGCAAACGGCATCAAGAATGCATAAGGGGGACTTTCCAGATGGTCCAGCAGTTAAGACTCTGCGCTCCCAATGCAGGGGGCCCGGGTTCAGTCCCTTGTCAGGGAACTAGACCCCGCATGCCACAACTAAATATTCTGCATGCCGCAACTAAAAGATCCTGCGTGCCGCAACGAAGATCCCGTGTGCTGCAACCAAGACCCGGCGCAGCCAAATAAATAAATAAATATTTTAAAAACAAACAAACAAAAGAATGCATAAGGACTTCTGCTCAAGATGAATTTATGCTTCAACACAGCTGTTCTGCTCCAAACATAAAGCAGTGACGCTTAAAAAGACAGAGGAGGACTCAAAAGTGAGAGGAATACTTCAGTGGCCCATAAACAGAAGAGAAAAACAAAGAACAGGGCGAGACTAAAACTGGGGGTCTCCTGGGCTCTGAGTCTAGAGCGGGATGTGGTGACAAGGAGCCGGATTTGTGTGTTACAGAGGCTGATGGTACTCAACACATGAGAGAGGAACAGAGACAGCCTTATTGCTTGAAGCCAGTAGGATGGAAGAAAGATGGTGGCCAACCCTCCTCCTCATAGGAAGTAAAGAGCCTAAGCAGGAAGGAGGACAAACATGGAGCCATGACACCGGGATCAGAACCAAGTAAACAAGTGAACCTTTAAGTGAATCGCTGATGTCCCTGACATCACCTTAGATCAAGAACGCTAAACTTCACTGCAAGATCTGGTTCTGGACTGGAGTTTGGAGGTGGGGGTAGTATTGGTGGTAGCAACCACGACACCATGAGATTGGTGGGGCTTGGCTGGCGGGGGAAGGGTAAAATATCTTCTGCAAAAATGTGCTTCTAAGGACACACGAAGAAATCAAATACTTACAATACAAGAAACAACCCTGAGCATAGATATATTAACAAAATATGTCACTATACATAATTACATATTTATTGTTTTTAAAAAAACAGATTTGTTTGCATTAAAAAAAAACCCAAAAAACTTCTAGGCAACGATGACAAGATGGGGCCGTAGGTAGCTAAAGCATGTCAGTATCTTTGGTGTGTTAGGAGAAAGAAACACAGAGTTTAGATTTATGAGAATAATCTACAGCTAAGTAGGTAGGCTAAACATTTACATATTGCAAACTGAAAGGCTTCAATAGAACTAAGTGACGAGGCCATGGGTAGCTGTTATGCTTTTTTCTTCATGTTTCTATGTATTTGAAATAGTTACTAATTTAACAAATATTGCTAATTCCAGTAAAAGTCAGATTGTGGTATAAAATACATGTAAAAGGAAAAGAATAAACAAATTGGAAGATTGTAATGTTCTAAGATAAGAGTCTAAATGTGAGATTTACACTTGTTTTCTATTTCTTTTATTATTGGCAAAACTAATACGATTACTTGATGTATTATTTCTTACTGAGTTCTTAAGGGTTTTCAATCAATTTTTAAGGATGAAACATACAATGGTGGTTAATTATGAAATGTGTCAAATATATCAGACAAGTTAAAAGAAACTTATAGTGAACACCCATAAGCTTATCACCTAGATTCTGCCATCAATATTTTATTATACTTGCTTTACCACATGTATCTTCTGTCCATCCATCAATTCATCCATCAATTGCAGTGTATAATTTTTTGATACACTGCAAACTTGCAGACATAAGTAAACTTTCCTCTAAATACATTAGCATGCATATCATTAGCTAGAGTTCATCATTTGTTCACAGTTCTTTTTTTGATCGAAAATTTAACACAATGAAATTCAGTAACCTTATTTTTTATCTTCTTGTAATGTCCAGAATGGAGACAGGAAAGTGGGCTGACTAGGGGTCATAGGTCCTGAGGAATGACACAGTGAGTGCTGTCTCTGGAGGCCTAGAGAGGAGCCTGAACTTCCATTAGGGCCCAAAAGTAAGGAGGCACATCTACCCCCAGGGGTGTGGGCAGAGGCCAAGTGGGGAATCTGGACTTCCATTCTCACTTAGCAGTAATAGTGTCAGAGGCCTGCTAAAATAGAAGTTAAACTTATTAAGATCCAGAGACTCCCAACACTCAAAATGTCCAGGATACAATAAAAAAAAAAAGAAAAAAATCATTCATTATTCCAAGTACCAGGAAAATCTCAACATGAATGAGATTGGTATCAAAAGATACCAA
The DNA here is from genome assembly GCF_964341445.2 of Mesoplodon mirus. Classification (NCBI taxonomy): domain Eukaryota; kingdom Metazoa; phylum Chordata; class Mammalia; order Artiodactyla; family Ziphiidae; genus Mesoplodon; species Mesoplodon mirus. The sequence goes on along the minus strand of NC_138990.1, from coordinate 14,267,255 downwards.
TACTGAGATGACACAGATATTGGAATTATTTGACAAGCATTTTAATGCAGCCATCTAAAAATGTTTCAATAAACAACTATGGAGATGCTTAAAAGAAATTTAAAACATAGAAAGAAATACAAAGTCTCAAGAAAGAAATAAGGACATCTCAACAAAAAAAATGAAAGATAAAGGAGACCCTAATGGAAATTCTAGAACTGAAAAATACAATAACCAAGATTAAAAACAGACACACACACATACCTACACAAGTCACTGAATAGACTCAACCACAGAATAGAAAAGAGAGAAAAGAATCAGTGAACTTGAAGATAGGAAAACAGAAACTATGCAGTCTGAACAACTGAGATAGAATAGATGGGAAAAAATGACCAGAGTCTCAGGAACCTGTGGGATTATAACAAAAGATCTAACTAACATTCATGTCATCGGAGTCCCAGAGGAGAGGGGAGTTTGGAGCTGGAAAAGTATTTGAGAAAATAATGGCTGAAAAATCCCCAAATTTGGCAAAAGACATAAACCTATGGTTTAAAAAGCTAAGAAAACCCTAAACAGGTTAAACCCAAGAAATCCATGACAAAGTACATAAACTTCTAAAAACTAAACACGATATCTTGAAAGCAGTGAGAGAGAACCACCACCTAGATTCACCCATAGGGAAAAACCAATTCTCATCAGACAGAGGCCAGAAGGAAATGGAACGATATTTTTTGAGTGCTTAAAGAAAAGAATTGCCAACCTAGAATTGTATAGCTAGTGAAAATATCCCTTAGGAATAAAGGGGAAACAGGCATTCTCAGATAAAGAAAAACTAAGAGAATTTGTAGCCTGCAGACCTACCCTAAAAGAATGGTTAAAGGAAGTTCTCTAAATAGAAAAAACATGATAACAGAAATCTCTGAATATCAGGAAGGAAGGAAGAACAGTGGAAAGAGTAAAAACAAGGGTAAATATGAGGAGGTTTCTCTTAAGTTTTCTAAATTATGCTTGACGGTTGAAGGAAAATTATAACACTGTGTGATGTGGTTCTCAATGTATGTAGAGGAGATACTTAAGACAATTAGAAAGCAGGGCAGGTAAAGAGGTTTAAAGGGAGGTAAGGTTTCTACATGTCACTTCAACTGGAATGTTGACACTAGCCAACTGTGGGAAGTTATGTAGGTATAAAGTCATACCAAAAGCTATACAAAGAGATCCGCTCAACAGCATGGCAGACAATTCAGAATGGAGTTCTAAAAAATGTTCAGGTAACACATAGGAAGACAGAAAAAAATAAAACAGAGGAATGAAAAAGAGCGAACAAAGAGAAGAAATAAAACAGCAGGCTCAAGAGTTAAAGATGCCCCTCCAGGACCTGCCTGCTTTGGGATGCTTTTCAGAGCCCTGAGGGAGTTGCCTTTCATATATTACTCAGAATTTACAGTTCTCATCACTGGGCAAGTTATTTGGAGAAGAGCTTACTCAGTCATTATTGGACGTAGTGTCTCATTAACTAGTTTTAGTAATAACGCTTTTTATTTGTAACTTGGCTTAGGCTTATTAAAGAAGTATTCTTGGGCTTCCCTGGTGACGCAGTGGTTGAGAGTCCGCCTGCTGATGCAGGGGACACGGGTTCGTGCCCCGGTCCAGGAAGATCCCACATGCCGCGGAGCAGCTGGGCCCGTGAGCCATGGCCGCTGAGCCTGCGCGTCCGGAGCCTGTGCTCCGCAACGGGAGAGGCCACAACAGTGAGAGGCCCGCGTACCGCAAAAAAAAAAAAAAAAAAAAAAAAGTATTCTTAAGTAAATAGCATGAGTATGTAACTATTAAATATGTTCTCTAACTCCTCAACTTGGAAAATTTGGCATAAATTTGTTTCATAAACTAACTTCTATTATTTTTATATAAAAGAACTTCTACTATTTTGATATATTATTCAAAATAAAATTCTAATCTTTGCTTTATGTTGTCATGTATGAGAATAGCGAGAGGTACAGCAAAAAGTGTGGAACCAGATCTGGGAAAAAGAAGGCAATTCATCCTTTCTTGGTCACTGGCGACGCCTACTGGCTCGTTTTTGGCAGTGATCTTGTGTAGAGCATGTAGAAGGAAAGATCCTTACAGTAACACAAGTTCATTTATTTACCCCCAGTGCAGATGAAAGAAAGGCACCTTCCTCATGCTGCGAGTTAGAAGTACACTCAGCAGCAGGAAAGATATCTATCAGTGTTCTCTATCTCACTGCACGTCACCACCATCCACCCAGATGTGGAAGTCAAAGACCTAGTGTCATGCTTGGCGTACCACTCTCCCTCACCTGCCACATCCAACCCACCACCAACCAAAGTGTGTTGGGTTTTGCCTCCTAAATATCCCTCCAGCCACAGCTCTCATCTCCACTTCCCTAATCTAAGTTACCATCGTCATCTCTCATCTGGTCAACTTTTGATGTTCCATGTATTGGTCTAAGTGCTTCACTTACATTAACTCATTTAGTCCTCACATCGACCCTAAGGGATGCACATGAGACAGACAGCAAGGTCGAGTCATTTGGTCAGCGTCCCACACCCAGCTGGCGGAGCCAGGGTTAATTCCAGGCAAAATGGCTCCAGATTTCGTTTTCTTGAGGCGACACTTGCTGCCCTTTGACCACCACACTGTGACATAGCCCCCAAGTGATCTACTCAGATCCCTCTGACCCCCGCCCCCCTTCAATCCATCTCCAGAGAGGAGCCAGAAATCATCCCCAAACGTACGTCTAAGTCATGTCCTACCTCCAATGACTTTCCCCGCTTTTAGGGTAAAGACGAAACTCCCTACATCTTGGCTTACAACGTCTTACGCTGTATCTCCTGCTTCATCCCGTCCTACACTTCCTCTTGCTGCCCCCACTCAGCCCCCTTGGATTCCTTTCCCGAGTCCTTTCCTGCCAGGGCCCTGGCCTGTGCTGCTCCTTCAGCCAGGTACACGCTCCCCTTGTCCCCTTTTCTCTTCATCTCCTTACGGCCTATTCACCCCTCAGATCTCAAGGCAAGCATCACCCCCTCAAGAGGTAGACTATGATATTGAGAATTCTTTTTTTTTTTAACATCTTTATTGGAGTACAATTGCTTTACAATGGTGTGTTAGTTTCTGCTTTATAACAAAGTGAATCAGCTATACATATACATATGTTCCCGTATCTCTTCCCTCTTGCGTCTCCCTCCCACCCTCCCTATCCCACCCCTCTAGGTGGTCACAAAGCACCCGAGCTGATCTCCCTGTGCTATGCGGCTGCTTCCCACTAGCTATCTATTTTACGTTTGGTAATGTATATATGTCCATGCCACTCTCTCACTTTGTCACAGCTTACCCGTCCCCCTCCCCATAATAGAATTCTTTTCTGGTGCTACAAATTTCCCTCTAAGCAATGCTTTCGCTAACATCCCACAAATATTATGCTGCATTTTCATCTTTTTGCTCAGTTCAAAATATTTCCTAATTTCCCAATTTCCCTTGAAATTTTCTTTTAACCCATTGATTCTTGAGAAATCTGTTGTTTAATTTCTAAGTAAAGATTTTTCCAGTTATCTTTCTGTTTCTGATTTCTAATTCAATCACATGTGATCAAAGACCGTACACTGTATGATTTCAATTCTTCTAAATCTGCTCAGGACCATCTATTTTGCTGAATGTTCCATACGCACTAAAAAGAATGTGTACTTTCCTCTTTGGGGGTGAACTGTTGTACAAATGTTAATTAGATCCAGTTTGTTCATGGTGTTATTCTGTTCTCTTATATTCTTACTAATTTTCTGTCTACTTGTTCTACAGTACTGTAGAGAGAAGTATTAAAGTCTCCAATTATGATTGTGGCTTTGCCCATTTCTCCTTTCAGTTCTATCCATTTTTACTGCATGTATTTTGAAGCTCTGATGTTAGGTGTATACACATTTAAGATTGTTACATCTTCTTGGTGAATTGTCCATTTTATCATGTAATGTATCACTTTATTCCTGGTAATTTTCCTTCTTCTGAAGTATACTTTGTCTGATATTAATATGTTTTGAATGGTGTATCTTTTTCCATCCTTCTACTTCTAACCTGCCTATATTATTATGTTTAAGGTGGTTTGTCAAGCATAGCCTATGGTTGGCTCTCTCTCATTCTGGTTTTAATTTGCATTTCCTGGATGACTTATTATATGTTGTGTATCTTTTTATAGGTTCATTGGTTTGTCATATTTTCTTTCTTTTTTTTTAAACATTTGTACTATACTTTTTAAAATAATTAATTAATTAATTAGTTTTTGGCTGCACTGGGTCTTTGTTGCTGCACGCGGGCTTTCTCTAGTTACGGCAAGCGGGAGCTACTCTTCGTTGCAGTGTGTGGGCTTCTCACTGCGGTGGCTTCTCTTGTTGCAGAGCACGGGCTCTAGGCACACACGCTTCAGTAGTTGTGGCGTACAGGCTCATTAGCTGTGGCTCACGGGCTCTAGAGCGCAGGCTCAGTAGTTGTGGCACACAGGCTTAGTTGCTCCGACGCATGTGGGATCTTCCCAGACCAGGGCTTGAACCCATGTCCCCTGCGTTGGCAGGCGGATTCTTAACCACTGTGCCACCAGGGAAGTCCCCATATTTTCTTTCTTTAAGTGCCTGTTCAAGTCTTTTGTCAATTAAAACAACCTGAGTTATCTTTTTGTTTCTTGGATATCCTTGAAACGTTCCTGACCGTAGGGGAAAAGTATGCAATACGTCCCATGAAGTATGATGACGCCAGTAGATGTGCTTTAGTTTTCTCTTGTTGCCCTTTACCAATTTGAAGCTCCCTTCTGTTCTTAGTTTGGTGAGAACTTTTTAAAAATCACAAATGGGTGTCAAAATTTGTCAGCTGCTTTTTCCGCATCTATTGAGATGATCAGGTGATTTTTCTTCTTTAGTTCTGTTAATAAGGCAAATTATAATAATCTATTTTCAAATGTTAAATATTGGTTACACAGGTGTGTACATTTGAATTCCTGGAATAAACCCCAGTTAGTCATGATATATTGTCCTTTTTTATACATGGCTAGATTCAATCTGCTAATATTTTGTTTAAGATTTTAGTTTATATATTCATGAGGAATACTGGTCTTGTAATTTTTCTTTTTTGTAATATCTCGTCAAATTTTGGTATCATGTTTTTCCTGGCCTCAAGAAATGAGATGGGAAGCACTTCCTCTTTATCTATTCTTTGGAAGTTTGTGTACTATTGGTATTATTTCTTCCTTAAATGTTTGGAGGAATCCACCAGTGAAACCAGCTGGGTCTGGAGTTTTCTTTACTGGAAGATTTTTAATTACTGTTTCAATTTCTTTAACAGGGGTCATTCAAATTGTTCTATTTCTTCTTGTGTCAGTTTCATTAAGTTATGGTTTTCAAAGAATTTATCTGTTTATTGATGTCATCAAATTTACTGCCATAAAGTTGTTTACAATATCCCCTGCTTATCCCTTTAATGTGTGCAGGATCTGTGCTGAGGTCTCCATTTTCATGTCAGATGGTGACCGTGTAACCAAGCAGGACCCTATGAGGCCCTCCCAGAAAAGAGCCCCACCCCTGTCCTCCGCCTGCCTTTTGTCTGTAGAAAAACTTTACTCAAAGCATAAATTTAATCAGAGAAGTGAAAAAATGCAGAAAGAAAGGAAAACAGTCAAGCAAGACAAAATAATAATACTTTAGCCATTAAACAAAGTCAAGGACCTTTAGTTCTTCCTCAAGGGCTATAGATAATATTCTGAGCCATGTTCTGTGAGCTGTTTTGCAGATACTGAAACCCCCTCCAGGTGGGAGAACTTAACCCAGACTGGTTGGAACCAGAAGGTTGATGACGTTGACTCCCAATGACCTCACCACCAGCCAGTCAGGAGAATGTCCATGAGCCGATCACTCTCTGCTCCTTGAGCGCTGTAACACTCTTCACTACCTGCTCCAGGGTGGAGCACACAGTTCTGAGGGCATTAGCCTACTGTGGCCCCCTTTGCCTGGCAAAGCAATAAAGCTCTTCTTTTCTACTTCACCCAGAACTCTGTTTCCGTGTTTCTATTTGGCACCGGTGAACAGAGGCAGAGTTTCGGCAACAATCATTTGTTTTCTTTCTTTCTCTCTTTTAAAATTTCTTGATCAGTCTTACTAGGCATCTCTCAATTTTATTAATCTTTTCCAAGAATAAACTTTGCCTTTTCTGGTTTTCTCTTATTTCCTATTTCATTAATTTCTCCTCTTTATTATTTCCTCCATTCTACTTCCTTGGGGGTTGACTCACTCTTCCTTTTCTAGGCTCTTGAGTTCGAGCTTAGATCACTGATTTAAAAACCTTCTTGTCTAGTGTACGCAATTAAAGTCATAAAGTCCCATCCATGCACTGTTTCATCTGTATCTCATAAATCAATTAATTAAGAGTTATTCAAATTTTTTGGTACTGGGTAAAAAATATTCTCTTAGGAATCAGAGAGGAACAGAATGGAAAAGGACACAAGGCAACTTTGTCAGATGATGGTAATGCTCCATATGTTGACTGGGATGTTGGTTATATAGGTATATACACCTGTCAAAAATGCAATACTCTAACCTTCAAACCTGAACTGTATACAATACTAGAAGATAGGCTCAGTACCTTTTTGTAAGTGAAAAATCTAAGGCTCAGAGGCGTTAACTGTGATGTATAAATACCACACACTTAGCAACTGAAAGAGCCAGGAGTTAAGTCTGTGTCATCAGAACACATGTAGTTTGCACTCTACCACACATTATTTTATATAGATACTTATATACACACACACGGAGAGAGAGAGAGGTTGAGAGGGAGAAAGAGACAGACAGACCCTGTGCAGTATGCGGTTAATATGTGGCATTAACATATCGTGGGAACTGGTTTAACTCCTCAGCAAACTCACCTTATTGCTGTCAAACAGACAGAAGCGCACGTGTCTGCTCAGAACCTGGATGCTCACTCCTGGAAGAGGAATCATCTTACAGCTCCAGAGGGTCAGAATCAAGGAAACACGACTTGGTCTTGACCTAATCTGAGAGAAAAATTAGTTATAAGGAAGGTTTACTTTTTTTTTTTTTGCGGTACGCAGGCCTCTCACTGTTATGGCCTCTCCCGTTGCGGAGCACAGGCTCTGGACGTGCAGGCCCAGTGGCCATGGCCCACGAGCCCAGCCACTCCGTGGCATGTGGGATCTTCCCGGACCGGGGCACGAACCCGTGCCCCCTGCATCGGCAGGCGGACTTTCAACCACTGTGCCACCAGGGAAGCCCTGGAAGGTTTACTTTTATGACTTATAAGACAAATTCATTTTCAAAGCACCTTTTGTAAATGCTTAAGAAAAGGCATATAGAATAAAAAAGAACAAAAGAATAAATTTTGCACACAACATACACACACAAGAAAAGTTTCAATAGTCTGTTTAGTTTAACCCAAAACTTCAGTTAAAATTTTCATAATTATTTATATTTAAAATATTTGCTTTTGGGACTTCCCTGGTGGTCCAGCGGTAAAGAATCCACCTTACAATGCAGGGGACGTGGGTTTGATCCCTGGTCAGGGAACTAAGATTCCACATGCCGCAGGGCAACTAAGCCCGCATGCCACAACTACTGAGCTTGCGCGCCTCAACAAGAGAGCCCGTGGGCCACAACTAGAGAGAGGCCTGAGTGCCGCAACGAACCTCCCGCATGCCACAACTAAAACCTGACACCGTCAAAAATAAATAAATAATAAATAAATCTTTTTTAAAATTTTGCATTTTTTTCTTAAATACACAAAAATTGTGATGAAAAGAACAGTCAGTACAATCAGGGAAGAAGAATGACCTGACCATGGAATCAACTGTATTCCAGGTTCGTTCTTACAGTTCCTTCTTACATAAGGCAGGTCCCCATAGAAGGTCACCACAGCATAGAGACCTGTGACACCTGGCGTTAATATTATCCAGCTAGCTCCTCCTTGTTTCAATTCCAAGCGTTTATCTACATTGTTCCCTGGCTTCTTATCAAGATGTTTTGACAGAGAGAACGCACTGACCATTGGATGTAGTTATTCAGTTCTACTTCACAAGATAATTCAGAACGTCAATTAAAAAAACTGGCATTCTAGTTTTTTTTTTATTTAAGAACATCTTCACTTCTTAACATTCTGCTTTATGGTCCTGGGCCTTTCCATTTAAATAACATATCACTGAAAAAAATCAGACCATGTTTAACAGTTTGTCACCTTTTCAACTTAAGAAATGAGAGCTGACAATTGAGCTCTCTGGGGACAAGTTCACAAAATTAAATGCCTTTTATTCAGTACTAGTATACTACACACACCAAATATAACATATTTGTAAACTTGCAATAGGAGATATTTAATGCTAAAAAAGATTCCAGGCACTGCTCGGGTTGAGAAGGAAAAGAGCACGACAATGCTGCACCACCCCTCCCCACAAAACCTGACCACACTGGGTTCTCTTATTCTTCCCTGAGGCTCTGGGGGAGCAAGGGAGAAAAAGCAGAAGGTAAACAGGCAGGGGAGTGAGGGGCTCAAATGCACTTTATACCTTCTAAGGAGGAGAAGAGGAGAATTAAACGTCGAGAGCATTTCCTACTTCACATAAGGGGGAGACCAGTCATCCTTCACTCCACGCTCCCCACAAAATATAATCAGAAAGTACTGCCAAGTTCCCCATTCCTATTTAATTAAAATAATATTACTACTACCACTAATAATGATGATACTGGCTAACATTTACTAAGTTATCATCACGGGTCAGGCCCTGTTCTAAGCCCTTCACACATTCAGTGCAATTCTCATAATAACCCTGTGTCGGAAGTATTATTACTATTTTTCCCTTTTTACAGATGAAAAAATTGAGGCAATGAATGATTAAGACTGATACCTAGTATTATTTCCTTTGTAACAATGGGAGAAGAGAGCAGTGGAGAAGAGAAACAAGATAAAGTCAAGGTGAACAGACCCTAGTTTTGTCTCAGCTATGAAACTGTCGCTAAGTGTTTCAAAATTACAATACAGAGACAATTGTTTTTTGTTTTTTTATAACGCGTTAATCAATTTACGTTACCTGTATATTTGCAACCATGACAAAATCTGGAAAATTTATAATTTTACTGACAGTAACCATACTTACAGAGCCCGTTTTAGCATCCCACATTAGATCTCTGAAGGCCAGTTGTGAAGTAGTGAGTTCTGGTTGTAAGAAGTAACTTGCTCGAAATTGATTTCCTGCAAAAATAAGTGTTCCTTTATTTTCTTACAAAGAACGAATGAAATTCAAACCCCCAAATTCATGATGTTATGGTACAGACTTAGGAAACAGACGTCGAAAATGCCAAGCTGTTTACTAGCAACTTGCTTCCTAAGACAGACATACCAACAGAGATAAGAGCAACAGCAGGAAACGTAAGGATAGAAGCACATGAGAGCTGATCTTAAAGTGGCTTCAGGAAAGACCTTAAAGGCTTTTAGGCCAGTAACATGCCCCAGGATGAAGATGATCCATTGAAATATTTTTGTAAAATGCAGAAAATCTGTGAACACTTTTTAGATATTTTAGAAAAAGTATATAATCATTAATTTTACTTCTTAACACAAGAGAATTTTAATACTGTTCTTCCATACTTGTGTCATGACGAATACCTATTACAAAATCATTTACTCACCCAAGAACTCATTTTTGAGTTCCTACTCTGCCAGGTGCTATGCTGGGAGCTGGAAACATAAACGTGAATCAGAGAAATATGGCCCCTGCCCTCATTACCTTACACTTCAGTGGGGGAAAGAGTTATGAAAAATAAGTAGACAAAAGACAAAATAATTATAAGCTGACTTAGACTTATAAAGGGTGCTCAAGTGAATGGGAGTAGGAGGGCCTACATGGAAGGTGTCTCTGGGAATGTACCCTGAGACCCAAAGCATGAGAAGCAGGGAATTCCCTGGCGGTCCAGTGGCTAGGACTCCACAAGGGCCCGGGTTTGATCCCTGGTGGGGGAACTAAAATCCCGCAAGCTGCGCAGCACAGCCCAAAAGAATAATAATAATAATAAATAGATAAATAAATAAATAAAAAGAGATTTATAATAAAAAATAAATAAAACAAAGCATGAGAAGGAGCTGGGTGTTCAGCGAGGGCTGAGAAGAGCTTCCCGACAGAGAAGCCTCAAAGCAGCCCCTCCACAGATGACTCAGCAGCTCAGGGTATACAGGGGAGCCTCCCCACAGCATTATTCCTCTTTAAAATGAGCTTATGAACAAATGTTGCCAAGTACGGGGCAATCCAAGAATGAATAAGGAAACAGAAACAGCGAATAGGGAAAACTCTTTGGAAAAGTCTCACTGTGAGGAAAAGCAGAGAAAGGGAGGCTTCATCCAGAATGGGACAGGGCGGCGGGGAGCTGGTCCCTAAAGGTGGGAGGTTTTAGGTTTGCTAGGACTGCTGATGAGGGAATCAGCCAGTGGGGCAGGGGAGAGCAGGCTGAAGACACAGGAAAGGGTTGATCAAAGAGTCATGTTTTTGAAATAAAGGAAGGGGGCTTGGCCTCTGATAGGATCAGGGCTCCTTCCTCCTTCACAGGCAAGATGAAGGAAAAGATGAGCGTCCAAGAGATGTGAGATGTTACATCTTTTTCAATGACTTGCTTTGGCTGTGCCAGAAAAATGAGATGTAAACTGTGACCGCTTAACTAAAAGTCTGTGGTGGCTGATGGACACCTGTTACCTTCCTCCAGAAGCTGGAAGAGGGTGGAAGGCCTGAACCCAGCAGGAATAACTCCCATCGTGGTCAATACGTCGACGGTGTTAATCTGCTGAAGAGAGTAAAACAAAAATTTGCTTGGTTTAATTCATGTTTCCTCACCTCTAGGATACTCTCTCTTTATCACTATAGCAACTACAACCCCCGAAAGAAAAATACAAATGTACAGACTTTAGCGGAAGAATATAGCAATTTAACCCCCAATTCCTGAGAAGACGCCATTGCTGAATCCTGGCCTTTCCTGAGGACCTAAGCCCCGTGCAGTGCCCAGGGGGCTGAGCTCTGTGCTCCAGACCTGTTGCTTCCTGCATGGCCCCCATCAAAATGGCCTGTCCTGCTCCACAAAGTACAGCCATGTCACAGATCAGTTGATATCGTAAACTGATATGCACTGAAGAATTAATGGCTTTTTTGTACACTATATGTACATACACACACACATGTATGCGCACACGTGCATGTCCATGTAAGTGATGAGTAGGGTAAAAAAGGCAGAAAGAATATATTTACTAAATGGTTAGTGATGATCACTTATGGAAGGAGTGGATTTTCATTTTGTTATGCAACTTTTTAAATGATAGGATTATTGATAGTTTCTTACTTTTTCTTTTTTTTTGGTTGTGCCCTGAGGCATGTCTTAGTTCCCCGACCAGGGATCAAACCCATGCCCCCTACATTGGAAGTGTGGAGTCTCAACCACTGGACCACAAGGGAAGTCCCAAGTTTCTTACTTATTTGAGCTTTTTGGAATTTTTAAATATTAACAAAATTTAACAACTGTCTTTACCCAAATGATAGAAAATTCAAGCAGAATCAGTGAGAGACATTTCCAAGCCCTCACAGGCATAGGCTTACTAAACCAGAAATATGTTTTAATGCTCTGTGCATTCCATGCTCTGTATCCTGCTTAAGATCCAATGCTTTCATTTAAAGTTTCCATCCTGTTTTGAATCTGAACTCTTATCAGAGCTATTAGGTAACAAAACGAGACATCATTAATAAGACAGGAGATACCAACCTCTGAGATGGCTTTTCGGACAGCACTCCAATGAGAATCGGTTCTAGGGAGAAACGGTAGCTAGGTGAGTATACAGAAAGGTTATGCCTATTCGCTCAATTAGTGAATTTCATTAATCAAAGAACAAAGTATATAATTGTAACTTCTGAAAACCTAAAAGAGTCTACCTGAAACTAAGCATAATATCATGTGCTAACAATAATCACCAAGTTAAAGTTGTAATGATCTTAAGCAAACAGTAATATGAAAAGCCCTGCTCCCAAACTATAAGCTGTTTCCATTTCAATAAATTCTTGAATTACTTATAATAGTAAAAATAAACAAAATGTTCCCTAAACCTACTTTGATGTCCCCTCACACCTTTTTACCTTTGTGTAACTTCTGTTCCTTCTGCCGTTTCACCCCCTACCTCTAGGTCTTCTTCAGTGCCTTCTTCACTAGACTCCTGGCCTTCTTCTTTATTATAGGGCTGAAAAATTATTGAAATATGAAGGACTTTTTACCTAATGCAAAAATCAACCAATAAACGTACTTTCAAAAAGGCTCAAGTGTAGATAGGGATTTAGTATATGATGGGCATATAAAAAATCAGTGGAAAAAGATTTCAATACATGGTTGATAATGTCACTATATGAAAAAATTACAATGACAGAGGTAGAGAACAAGTTTAATAAAAATAAATGCCAGATGGGACTTATTCAAATGAAAAAAAAGAAGAAGCAAAGACAAAAAAGCAAAAAGAACTATAGAAGTGTTAGAAGAAAATAATCTTTTTTTTTTTCTTTTTTTTGGCCACACCACATGGCATGTGGATTTTAGTTCCCAAACCAGGGATCAAACCCGCGCGCCCTGCAGTGGAAGTGTGGAGTCTTAACCACTGGACCTCCAGGGAAGTCCCCGAAGAAAATAATCTTGAGATTCGAAAGCCCTTTCCAGTCTTGATACCAAAACCATGGAACTTTGATTTAACTACATAAAAAATAAAACATGGCTGAAAGTCAACCAAGAAGATATCTGCCACAAGTTTCTAAGGGTTGATATCCTCATTATCAAGATATTACAAAAACTCTTATAAATCAATACAATGTTCCAAAACCCTTAGAAAAATGAACTGAAAAGGCAATTTACAAGGAAGAAATAGAAATGGTCATAAAGCAAATGAAATCATGCTCAACCTCACTAGCAGTACAATAAGTGCAAATAAAGAACAATAATGAGCTTTTTGGGGTTTTTTTTTGGTCTATCACAATGGCAAAAAGATTGATGACAACCATCACTGGCAAATGTGTAGACAAGCAAGCACTCTCGGCTGCTGGAGATGGGAGTCCAAATAGGCATAACTTTGCTAAAAGGAAAAATGGCAAATTCAATCAAAATACAAAGGTGTAAACCCTTTGCACCAGCAATGAGCATTTAGGAATTTATTTAAGGGGAATAACCAGACAGTCTACAAGGTATATGTGCAGACTGATCACAACACAGGGTCTTCTTTTCTAACAGCATCCCTGAATATAGCAATGAATCAGCTAAAAGACTACATTTTCCAAGCCCTCCTTGCAGCTAGGTGTTGTCAAGAAACTAAATTCTGGCCAAGGAGATATAACTGGAAGCTTTTTGTGTAACTTCCAAGAAACCTTTAAAAGACGGCAACTCATGCCTTTTGACTTCTTCTTCCCCTTTCCTCTTTCACTGCTTGGAATTGTTAATAACGAAAGATCTAGCAGCCAACCTAAGCTAAAGAGATAACAACCCTAGGAAAAGCTGGTCGCACCTACCCACAGGGTAAAATATTAGATAGGGCCTTACCATTCCTTGATTGCCCATCTCCACACTTCCTCCACACACAAGAGAAATATGCTCCTACCTTATTTAGGCCACTATTTTGGAGCTCTTCTGTAACTCAGAGCGGAAGCTAATCTTACCTTCTTTGCAATGTCATTTATAGTTATTATAGGTTGGAAACCTAAATGTCCATCTAAATGAGACTGGAATACTATGCTACCATTGAAACAGATGACCCAGAACTGAGCTGGGCAATAGGGCAGGCACTCACCACCTGTGCCTACTGACACTTGAAATGTGACCAGTCTAAACTGAGATGTGCTATTTAAGTGTAAAATACACAGTAGAATTTGAAGACTTAGCATTAAAAAAAAAAGAAAGGATTTTAAAATATTGATTATATGTTGAAATGAGATAATGTTTAATATACTGGATAAAATAAATTATTAAAAATAATGCCACCAGGCTTCCCTGGTGGCGCAGTGGTTAAGAATCCGCCTGCCAATGCAGGGGACACGGGTTCGAGTCCTGGTCCGGGAAGATCCCACATACCGTGAAGCAACTAAGCTCGTGCGCCACAACTACTGAGCCTGCGCTCTAGAGCCCGCAAGCCACAACTACTGAGCCCGTGTGCCACAACTACTGGAGCCTGCGCGCCTAGAGCCCGTGCTCCGCAACAAGAGAAGCCACCGCAATGAGAAGCCCGCACACTGCAATGAAGAGTAGCCCCCGCTCACCACAACTAAAGAAAGCCTGCGCGCAGCAATGAAGACCCAACACAGCCAAAAATAAACAAATTAATGTTTTAAAAAATTAATAATGTCACCTGTTTCCGTTTACTTTAAAAAAATGTGTGTGGTATAATAAAAATACACATTTGGTCTTTACGCCCAGTCCTTGGCACAGAGTTCCTAAAATTCTTAGAATTTCCTGAGTAACGGGAGTGTCTTTTGTTATTCATAACAAGCCCCTTTCAAACATACTTGAGTTTATGCTCATGAGGTCATGGCTTGGGGAGGGGTGGGTGCTGGTGGCCAGAGGAACCAGTGATTAGAAGGTGGAAACTTTTGGTGCCACTCACCCCCTCACTTTCAGGGAGGGAAAAGGAGCTAGAGATTGAATTTAATCACCGATGACCAATGATTCGATCAATCGTGTCTATGTAATGAAACCTCCAAAAAACCCCTGAAAGACAGTGTTTAGGGAGCTTCTGGGTTGGCCATCACTTGAAGTGCTGGCAGGGTGGCTCCAGGAGCACATGGAAGAACCAGGTCCCACTCCCTCCCTCTCCCAATACCTTGTCCTGTGCACCTCTTCCATTTGGCTGTTCCTGAACTATATCCTTTATAATGAACTGGGAAGCAAAAGTGAGGTGTTTCCTGAGATCTGTGGGTCCCTCTAGCAAATGATTGAACCTGAGGAAAGGTGTGGGAACTTCCAAGTTTAGAGCCGGTCACTCAGAAGCACAGCTAGCCCTGGGGACTTGCGACTGGCATCTGAAGTGGGGCAGTCTTGCGGGACTGAGCCCTTACCTTGTGGAGGTCTGTGCTAACTCCAGGAGCTAGTGTCAGAACTGAACTGAATTGTGGATACCTGGTTGGTTTCAAAGAATCAGTGTGGAAAAACAACATGTATTTGGTGTCAGAAAAGAAACACACAGTTGGTGTTGGAAGTGGTGTGAAGAAAAACAAGACAGCTCAGTGTCGTTACTATAAAATTTTAAATTATACTTGTGGTTCGCATTATATTTCTATTGGACAGCACTGATCTATATATATTGGCACAGAAAATGACCATGCTATGTTATGAAATGTGAAAGAAATAGGCCATAAACATGCATATATATATGTCCACATCTTAGTAAAGGATCATATATTTTTGGAAGTTAACACAAAGTTAACTGTGGTTTTGTCTCACAACAAATAATAAATACCTATTAATTTTTATGATCAACATTAACCCACAGAACATCTTCATTGTGGGATAACATTCTAGGGCTCAGCTACATAAGAGCACTTCACAGGTCCCCAGAACTATAACACACAGTGTTTTTCCCATACTCTGTCCCTCTAAAATTGAGGCAAATTCTATATCTTAACTCATTCACTAGTCAATTGATCAAAGACTATATCTTAGTGTTTTCTTATAAATGAAAAAATGTCTGGAAGAAGAAAAAGGAAAGAATAAACAAAAAAGACTAACCTCCAAGTACGTTCTGGGAATAAGACCTTTGTTTCCTTTGGCATTCTTAGCCATCCACCAACCATCAGGGTTTTTTTCAATTATAAGGAGAATTTCCCCTTTCTTAAAGAAAATAAAAGTAAAAATATTTTAATTAAAATTTACCCCTAAATTCAGAATTATCAACATGAAAACTATTTTCAAAAACAGAAGAGCGTCTACTCTTTTTACCATTTTACTACCAGGTAACTTTGATAACAGAATTTTGCCTGACTACCGCTTGCAAATCTTAATTATCACTTATTTTATTTAAACAGATTGAGTCTTTAAAAAGTTAATATCAGGAATATCTAATCCAGGGATACAGGTAGAGTTTTCTAACTATGTTAGGTACGAAAATTTATCCTTCGGTTAGCTTCCAGTCTGTTTCTACTACCTTAAATGTAAGGTCTCCGACTTGCTGAGCTGTAAAATCTCCAACAGCAATGTATTCTCCACTTGTGGCCTCTTCATCATCATCATCATCATCATCATCATCATCTTCTTCTTCTTCTTCTTCTTCTTCTTCATCTTCTTCAGCAGAATTGTCATCATCCTCTCCTTCAGTAAGCGCCCCAGTTCTGCAAAAAATAATTCTTTGACAAGGGTCACCTGCAATAACGTATAAGAACAGATCCAGATTGAGTACGAATATAACTTCTACATATAGAACTGGCCTATATTTGGAAGTGGCAAATAAAGGGAATAAAGGGAAAGTGCAACTAACAGTTTCTACCATCTAGCAAAGAATATATGACCGAGGAACTGAGAGTGATGAGGAGTTAATATATCTGAGGAACGTATGTGACCTGGTGAAGCATGTGCTGGACTTGAGGCCAAGAGACTTGCACTGAAATCTTGGATTCATCCATTCAGCAGATGCTGCTTGAGCATTATTGTACAGTGATGAGAGCACGGGCTCTGAGTTTAAGTTCTGGTTCTATCTCCTTCTCATTGAGTGACCTTGGATAGGTTTCTTTTAATCTCCCCATTTCTCATTGGTAAAGTGGAGATAATAATAGAACCTGCCTCATAAGGTCATCATGAAGATGAGAGGAGTTACAAACTTGCAAAGTGTTTACAACAGTGTCTGCAGGCTTTCAATAAAAGTCGGCGATGATGATGATGATGATGATGATGATGATGATGATATATGTCAGGTTCCATGTCAGACACAGTAGATACAGAGATAAATGAGACACAATTCCCTGTCCTCAAGGAGGACAATGAAACAATCTATCAGACGGATAAGTACTATATAGTTCAACAGATACTGCAATAGAGGTAAACACAGGATACCAAGGAAGCACACAAGAGGGACACCTAACCTCGACTGCATGGGTGGGGATCAGAAAGGCTTAGAATTAGGTCTTGAGGGATGAGTTGGAATTAATCAGGAAAAAGGGGAGTAGAAAGGTAAGGAAGGGAGTGGAGGAAGGAGGCTCAAGATCAGGGAACTTCAAGTAGCTCGTGAGTGGTAGGACGAGGCTTGGGAGAAATAAGCAAGAGATGAGATTGAAATGAGGTGAGCAGAACGCAGCCCATGTGAGCTTTATCTCTAAAGGTATTCCCTAAAAATGAAGGGAAAGGCATGATCTGATCTGCACTTCAGGAAGATGATCAGGTGTCACGTGGGCAAGAGATTGGAAGAAGGGCTAAAGACAAAGATGGCTGTTAAAAGTGAGACATGAAACAGTTTAAACTAAGAATTAGGGATGAAGAGAAAGGTGTTTGGGAAAGATACTGAGGAGGGAAGAGAGAGGAGCTAAAATACTAGCTTGGATAAGTCGTTAAGTCTCCCTGAGCTTTATTTATTCATTCAACATGCAGCATTTACTGGGCACCTACTGTGTGACAGACACTATGTGCTAGGGGTGTAACACTGAACAAAACAGAGGTCTTTGCTCTCCTAACGCTTACATTAGAGAAGCTTATCTTTAAAATGGGATAACAGGGGCTACCCTGGTGGTGCAGTGGTTGAGAGGCCGCCTGCCAATGCAGGGGACGCGGGTTCGAGCCCTGGTCCGGGAAGATCCCACATGCCATGGAGCAACTAAGCCCGTTCGCCACAACTACTGAGCCTGTGCTCTAGAGCCCGTGCTCCACAACAAGAGAAGCCACCGCAATGAGAAACCCACGCACTGCAACGAAGAGTAACCCCCACTTGCCACAACTAGAGAAAGCCCGCATGCAGCAACGAAGAGCCAACACAGCCAAAAATAAATAAATGAAATAAATTTTAAAAAATAAAAAATAAAAAAATAAAATGGGATAACAATACTTTGATGCAAATGGACATTGCTAACCATAAAACTAGCCAAATAGACCCAAATGGCTCTTCTTTATTATGCTAATACAGTAAATTTCAATTAGTGATTTTTCAATGTTAAATTCACCTTGCATTCTAGAATAAATCCCACTTAGTCATGATGTACTGTCATTTTTATATGCCCTGGATTCTATTTGCTAATATTTTATATTGAGTTTGTGCATTCATTCATGAAGGCCTTGTATTTTTCTTATAATACTCATCAGGTTTTGATATTGAAGTTATCTAGCACTCATGAAATGATTTGGGAAATGTTTCTTTTTCAATTCTCTAGAAAGATTCTATAATAGTGGTATTATTTCTTACTTAAATGCAGAAATTTATCAGTGAAGCAACCTGAGGGTTTATTCTGTGGAAAGGTTTTAATTATATATTCAACTTTAGTAGATATTTTGGTAGTATTATTAAGATTTTTCTATTTATCTTGTGTAAATTGAGTACATTTTATTTTTCAAGGAACTTATTTTATCTAAATTTTCAAATTTATTGGCATTAAGATGTTCATAGTATCTTCATAGTATCTTTTTAATTTCTGTAGACTCTGTAGTGATTAGTTTTCTTCCCCGTTTTATTGTTGCTGTTTTCCTTCTCTTTCTCTTTTCTTAATCAGTCTTGCTTGGAATTTACCCATTTAATTAACTTTTCCAAAGAACCAACTATTGGTTTATTGATTTTATCTACTGTATGTCTGTTTATTATTTACTGTCTTCTGCTCTTTATTATTTCCTTACTTCTATTTTTCTTGGGTTTAATTTGTTATTCTTCTTCTGGCTTCTTAGGTTGGAAACTTCAGTAATTAATTTTCAACTTTTCTAAACTATGCACTTAAAGTCATAAATTTCCCTCTAAACGCTGCTTTAGCTGCAGCCCACAGTTGTATTTTATTATCATTCAAAATATTTTAAGATTTCCATTGTAATATTTTCTTTGACCCCTAGGTTACATAGAAGTATGTGACTTAATTTGCAAACATTTGGAGATTTTTAGTTATTTTTCTGTCATTTGAGTTTTTAAAAAAATTGATATATAATTGACATATACCATTGTATTAGTTTTAGATTGTCACTGAGTTTTAATGTAATTCCAAGTCATCAGACTACACATTACATGATTTCAGTCCTTTGACATTTGTTGACAATTGGTTTATGGTCCATTATGATTCATTTTGGTTAACATTACACATGCACTTGGAAGAGAGGTGTATTATCTAGTTGGATACAGCATTCTACAAACATATTTTTAATTAGGTAAAGGTGGTTAAGGTTTGTGGATTATATAGCTCTCCTTCAGTGCTAACAATTTTTACTTTATACATTGCAAAGCTATGTTATGAGGTGTCTACACATTAGGGATAATTTTTTTCTATTGAATTTATTATTATAAGATATATTATTATTTATTTTATAAGATTATTATTATTTTATTATTATAAGATATATTTTTATTTTTTATTATTATAAGGTGTATTATTTTTTTATTATTTATAAAAAATTATTATTATTATAAGATGTATTTATCTATTAAATTACTTTTGACCTTAAAGTCTTCTCTGCCTGATACTACTATAGCTGCATCACCTTTGTTTTGCTCAGGGTTAACATGGAATACCTTTTTCCAATCTTTTACTTGTAACCTACCTATGCTGTTTTAAATGGCCCCCAAACATACTGCTGAAATGCTGTGTAGTGTTCCCAAGCACAAGAAGGCTGTGATGTGCCCTAATGGAGAAAATAAGTGTGTTAAGATTTCTTAAGGCATGAATTATAGGGTTGTTGGCTGTATAACAATCCAAATAATCCAAATAATTTTCTTTTTACACATCAACACTGACATTAAAGGCATGGTCCTTATTTTCTTTTTTTAAAATTTTTAAATATATTTATTTATTTATTTATTTTTGGCTATGTTGGGTCTTTGTTGCTGCTCGTGGGCTTTCTCTAGTTGTGGCAAGCGGGGGCTACTCTTCGTTGTAGTGCGCGGGCTTCTCATTGCAGCGGCTTCTCTTGTTGCGGAGCACAGGCTCTAGGCATGCAGGCTTCAGTAGTTGTGGCACGCGGGCTCAGTAGTTGTGGCTCGTGGGCTCTAGAGCACAGGCTCAGTAGTTGTGGCACACGGGCTTAGTTGCTCCGTGGCATGTGGGATCTTCCCAGACCAGGGCTTGAACCCGTGTCCCCTGCATTGGCAGGCGGATTCTTAACCACTGCACCACCAGGGAAGCCCGATCCTTATTTTCTAACATCTGTTTATTTAGCTTTTCCGATCTCTGTTTTATTTCCCCAGCTAGCTTATAAATTACCTGAGAGCAGAGATTATGGCTTCTACTTCTTTACATCTCTCATGGGATCTCACACTTTCTACTATACACAATAAATAAATGTTGACTAATTGTACTGTTACTGCCATTTGTTTTTATCTATATATGACTTTATTCTGAGTCAAACATTAAAGCTGCTGGCGACATAATATCTGAAAGAAAGAAAGGAAGGAAGGGAGCATACTCAGCGACATTTTCTCTACTTATGGACACAGCAAGTTCCTGCAGTTGGTGGGTAAGCTTATCCAAAAGATTGTGTTCCTCCTCTTTCTTCTGATTGTAACTCCCAACAGGGGCAGGTTCATCAGCCTATGAGAGAATATAAGTCTATTTCACTAAAAAAATAAAAATAAAAATTTCAGTTTCCGATTACATTTATTTTAAAAGTAAAAAACTCCAATAAGTGCTAAAAGACAAAGCAAATATTGATATGAGACTACGCCTACCTTAGAGAAATAAGTTTAAAAGAAATGTAGATTATTATGTTGGAATGCAAACCACATGACAAAATAAAAGTATACCTCCTGTTTTTTTGTTTTGTTTTCTTGCTTGGTATGGCAGCCCCTCTATAGTCAGTAAGGGACAGGTTCCAGACAGAGGACCGGCTTTGGAGTCAAAAACACAAGTGCCAAGTCCAAGTTCTGCCACTTACTGGCAGTGAGACTGGGAAAGCTGCTTCACCTTTGGAAGCCTCAGTTTCCTCATTTGTGAAACAGGAATAGTTAGGTTTTCAAATTTAGGGTCAGTCTGCCTCCGGAATTACAGTTTTGTGTCACTGGAGAAATGCAGAAGAGACACTCAGTGACCACTTGTCTCAGACGCAGTAAAGGAGATTCACATGCAGGCAGGCAGATGACTTTCAAATGCCTTCCACCCTAAATGCTCTGTGAGTCTCTGGCTCGGACACCTAGCTGAAGCTCAGGCTCATATTAAAAGAGGAAATCCTGATGGGAACTGCCCAGAGTAAATTCTAGTTTGCCCTGTTTCTGCAGAGTCACCAATATCAGGGCTGCCATGTGATATAAGAAGTTTCTCTACCACTTACCCTCAGGGCCAGATTATGTACTCTCCCCACAATGTAATTAAAATGAAATAATTCTAAACTGTAAAACACAAAACTTACTCAATGCAAAAATAAAAATAGCTCCTTCCGGGTTTTTCCGAGTCCTCAATGCTGGGTGAGTTCATTAAAGCTGAACTTTTACCAGGATTTGGAGCCCTGGCTTTTCTGCTCCCAAGCACATTCAGTAAGCCCATCGGGCAGGTCAGCACTGACCACAGTTACACTTCATAACTTACGTGAACCCAGGAACTTACCCCCTCTAATGAACTTCCACTTAACAAAATATTTGGGTAAAAACAGAATTTTTTTAACATGATTAACCGTAATACTTACTTTGCTTAATTTTTGAAGAGCATTTTTATTTTCATCTATTGCCTGTTTTAATTGGATACATCTAAATTTTAAAAAAGAAACAAAATATTGATTTTTTAATTGTCAGAACGAAAAGCTATTTTATAAAATCATACATAAGTCTTTAAGCAGGTAAGGCAATTTCTTTTTTTTTTTTAAAGCAAGCATCCCTTTAAAAAAAATTAATTAATTAATTTTTGGCTGTGTTGGGTCTTGGTTTCTGTGCGAGGGCTTTCTCTAGTTGTGGCGAGCGGGGGCCACTCTTCATCACGGTGTGCAGGCCTCTCACTGTCGCGGCCTCTCTTGTTGCGGAGCACAGGCTCCAGACGCGCAGGCTCAGCAGTTGTGGCTCACGGGCCTAGTTGCTCCGCGGCATGTGGGATCTTCCTAGACCAGGGCTCGAACCCGTATCCCCTGCATTGGCAGGCAGACTCTCAGCCACTGCACCACTAGGGAAGCCCAGGTAAGGCAATTTCTATTACATGAATGATGTTTAAAAATTCACATGTAAATGCCTTTCCATTCATTAGCTTGGGTGATGCTCATAGTCAAGATCTCAGGTATGAGGTATGATAACCAGAACTCAGAAAACTTCAGTGACTCTGGTCTTCAGTTTCCTATCTCTAAACTAAGGAAAGCACTGGACTTTAAAAATGCTTCTCCAGCTATAAAATTCCATAAACCTAGGATGCAACCAAGACGACAAAACTAATAATGATAATAACAGCTAAAATTTATTTTTTGCGTCACAAATACTGCTAAGCAGTTTACAAGCATCACCTCATTTGAGTCTCATAACAACCCTCACTCCAGTTGAAGAAAGTGAGGTTCTGAAAAGGGACCAGAGCTAGTCAGAGGGAGAGTAGCCATGTGAAGGCAGAGTTTAGGATTCTACAGCTGGCCTCTCCCCACAACAGCACACTCCCCTCGTGAACATGGCCCATCCATATGGGTACAGTGTTTTAGATATTTCATGGACAGCTCATATAATTTGGCTTAAGTCTTAGACACCCAAATTAGAAGTATGAAAATGACCGAGTTTGGGGTTAGTGGAGGCAAACGATTATATATAGAATGGATAAACAACAAGGTCCTAAAGCAAGGCACAGCGAACTATATTCAGTATCCTGAGATAAACCGTAAAGGAAAAGAATATAAAGAAGAATGTATATATAGGTATAACTGAATCACTTTGCTGTACAGCAGAAATTAACACAACACTGTGTTAATTTTAAAAAAAGAGAGAGAAAATTTTAATTTTAAAAAAAGAGACTTCAATTTTAAAAAAAGAGAGAGAAAAAAATGACTGAAAATGGGCTACAGCTAGTTATGAGTTTTCAAAAATCAAATGTTTTCTCCACCAATAACCTGAAAAAGTCATTATTTTTTATGCTGAGTTATTTTGTTTTCTTCCAGAGACTCATAAAATGAAATGAGCAGTGAAAAGGGGGACAAAAATCCTTTGTGAAAGAGGCAGAAAAGAGAAGTAGAAACATCAACCCGCAGCTGACCCTGCTAGTTATCTACCCCAAAGCCCTTCTGCCACCCTCCTCCATGCTGGCATGCTTGGCCTCCCACTGACACGCAAGTGCTCAGCCTCCACTGCAGGTAGGGTGTGTGTATGGCCCAGCACTGGCCAATGATACATAAAAGAAATGTGTTGGGCAGTTCCTCCCATTTTATTCTCCCTGATGGAGCAGGTAAAGAACCATCACCCTTTCTGCTTTTAGGTAATGATGACTGGGGACTTTGTAATGGTATGCAGGGCTGTCACGGACAAGCTGAAGATGACAGAGCAAAATGACAGGAAGGGCTGGTCCTTGAGACCTATATACACAACAGTAGAAGAACCCATGGCAACTCTCTAGAAAAATCAGCTTAGTCCCTCATTCTTAAAAAAAAAAAGATAATCCAAGGACCATTGGGCATAATGAAGAAAACTAGCAACATGGAATATAAAATTTAAGACTAACCAAAAGGAAACAAAAAAAATCTGAGCCCAGAGGAACCAAAGACAACTCAGAGAACAGAAAAGAACTTAAAAAAAAAAAACAACAACTCCCAATCATGGAAGTATTAATGAGATAACCTAAAAACAGGAACACAATGCTAGAAAAAAGAAAAATTAAAGAACAAGGAAAAAGACTTGTAAATTAACAATACAGCTGCTGAAATAAAACATCCACGGAAAAGTTAAAAGAAAAAGTTGGCTGCTCTCGCCTTCTGAGATGGCCCACACTCTGTGGAGTGTGTTTCTCTTTAAATAAATCCACGTCTTACCTATCACTTTGTCTCTCACTGAATTCTTTCTGCAATGAGACATCAAGAACCTGAGCTTCATTAAGTCCTGAAACCAGGTGTGTGATCTCAGTTAAAAGAAGTCCCAAGCTGGATTTTGGCTGGGTCTGAGACCTGGCCCATGGGTTCAAATCCCAACCTGAGTTGCACGGTTTCAGAAGGTTTGAGGAAAAGGAACACTGAGAAAGGCCTGTGCAAGGTCAGGATTGGCTAAGATAAGACTGAATTTAGGGACTTCCCTGGCGGTCCAGTGGTTAGGACTCCGCACTTCTACTGCAGGGGACACGGGTTCGATCCCTGGTCAGGGAATTAAGATCCCACAAGCCAAAAGAAAAAAAAAAAAAAAGGGTCAAGAGAACCTCTCAGGCATAAACAAAGAAACAAAGAAACAAAAACTAGTGGGGAGAGACCTAGAGGAAAATTCCAGGAGGTTCAATACCTGACTCAAAGGTGTTTCAGGAAGAAACAAACAGAAGTAAAAAAATTATCTTTTAGTAAAAGAAACTCTCCCAGAGCCCATGAGAGACAAGAGTTTTCAAACTGAAAAGACCCCTTGAGTGTTGAGAAGAATTCAAACAACACCTCAATACGCCATGACAAAATTTCAAAACACCAAGGCCGAGAAGAAAAGCCTCAAACAGAGATCAAGTACAAAGGAATGACCATGAAACTTGGCAGCATTACTGGGTGTAAAGGAACCAGACAATGTCTTCAAAGGTTTAAGTACAAAAATTGTTTACTCCATATCTACCCAATTCTTAATCAAACGTAAGGGTTGAATGTTGTTTTCAGACATGCAAATATCAGTGTGTATTTTAAAATGACTGTGAGGGGATCTTTTTATACACAGAGAAGACTATTACTTGGGTATAAAAATAATTATTAGCTTATTAAAATAAAATTTAAAAATCTAGTTTTCCCTGGTACTTCAATTCAGCATATAACTCTCATTCTATATTAAAATCTAGTAAAGCAAGGACAATTACCTTCTCTTTTTCTTTCATTATTGTTTGATTAATTCAACTTGAGCTAAATTCCTCAAATAATTAATCCTACTAATGAAGGTAGTTAATTAAATTCCCACATCTTAAAATTGATTTAAATTTTATTTTGCTTTTAAGCACTCTGAATGCCTGACTTAAGCAAAATTTTTTCAAATGTTCTAATGAATCATTTAAACTAGCAGCACAAATCTCACATCCATTTGAATGTTATAAATTCTTTAAATACCCAAAGCATACAGATTATTTTAATGATGTCCTAAACTTAATACAAAAGTAATAATAGTCTAATTTGATTTAGTTCATCATGTCTATGTAATTTTAAACTCTAGTTAATTTTAAACTCTCCCAAGGATTAAAAAGAAAATTCAAAACAAAACAAAAAACAATCATCCATCATGAGAACAGTTTTCCCATCTCAAGAGAGCTAAGGTCACCATCCCAAGCAAGGCAGAATTGCTAATAGACAGAGACTTCTGACAGGTCACAGGATCTGGGGCTACATAGGCCAAGGACTTACCATAATTTGGCCTAAGCCACTGATGTTCACTCTGAGCTGTTTTTATAGTTGCTGTCACAACAGCAAGTCCATAACCTTCAGGCTTAGGTTGTTTGCTCTTAGACCCAAATTATACCATGACATAATTCTTGCATTTGATTCAAATGGACCAAAGGCTGCAACTCCACTGAGACTGTAGTGAAGTTCCTTCTCTTGCTTAACTAAATTCTGCATTTCTTGGACAAGTTTCTAGGAACATACAGCCCACTAAAACTGAATCAAAAAGAGCTAGATAATTTGAACAGACCAATCACTAGAGGTGAAATAGAATCTATAATTTTAAAAACTCCCTGCAAACAAAAGTCCAGGACCAAATGGCTTCACTGGGGAGTTCTACCAAGCATACAAAAAAGAACTATACTGATCCTTCTCAAACTCTTCCAAAAGACTGAAGAGGAGGGAACACTCCCAAAGTCATTCTATGAAACCACCATCACCCTGATACCAAAATGAGACAAGGATAACACCAAAAAAGAAAATTACTGGCCAATATCTTTGACGAATATAGATACAAAAATTCTTAACAAAATATTAGCAAACCGAATCCAACAACACATAAAGAAGATCATACACCACGATCAAGTTGTCAGGGTCACACAGATGGTTCAACATATGCAAATCAATGTGATACACCACAACAACAAAAGAAAAGACAAAAACCACATGATCATCTCAATCGATGCAGGAAAAGCATTTGATAAAATTCAACATTTATTCATGATAAAAACTCTTACCAAGGGGCTTCCCTGGTGGCGCAGTGGTTGGGAGTCCGCCTGCCGATGCAGGGGACACGGGTTCGTGCCCCGGTCTGGGAAGATCCCACATGCCACGGAGCGGTTGGGCCCGTGAGCCATGGCTGCTGAGCCTGTGCGTCTGGAGCCTGTGCTCCGCAATGGGAGAGGCCACAACAATGAGAGGCCCGCGTACTGCAAAAAAGGAAAAAAAAAAAACCTCTTACCAAGGAACTTCCCTGGTGGTGCAGTGGTTAAGAATCTGCCTGCCAATACAGGGGACATGGGTTCGATCCCTGGTCTAGGAAGATCCCACATGCCGCAGAGCAACTAAGCCCATGCACCACAACTACTGAGCCTGAGCTCTAGAACCTGCGAGCCACAACTACTGAGCCTGTGTGCTGCAACTACTGAAGTCTGCGTGCCTAGAGCCCGTGCTCCACAACAGGAGAAGCCACCACAATGAGAAGCCCACGCACTGCAACAAAGAGTAGCCCCTCACTCACCGCAAATAGCGAACGCCCGTGCGCAGCAACGAAGACCCAACGCAGCCAAAAGTAAATAATAAATAAATAAAATTTTTAAAAAACAAAGAAAAACCTCTTACCAAAATGGGTATAGAGGCAACATATCTCAACATAATAAAAGCTACTTATGACAAACCCACAGCCAACATAATGCTCAATGGTGAAAAGCTGACAGCCTTCCCACTAAAATCTGGAACAAGACAAGGATGCCCACTCTCACCACTTCTATTCAACATAGTATTAGAAGTCCTAGCCACAACAATCAGACAAGAGAAAGAAATAAAACGTATCCAGATTGAAAGAGAAGAGGTAAAATTGTCATTATATGCAGATGACATGATATTATATATAGAAAACCTTTAAAGACTCCACACAAAAACTACTAGAACTGATAAAGAAATTCAGCAAGGTAGCAGGATACGAGATTAACATACAGAAATCAGTTGCATTTCTTTACACTAATGATGAAATATCAGAAATGGAAAATGAAAAAATATATATTATATATCAGAAAGGGAAAGTAAAAAAAAAAGTCCCTTTTAAAATCACATCAAAAGGGACTCCCCTGGTGGTGCAGTGGTTAAGAATCTGCCTGCCAATGCAGGGCACACGGGTTCAAGCCCTGGTCCGGGAAGATCCCACATGCCACGGAACAACTAAGTCCATGCGCCACAACTACTGAGCCTGCGCTCTAGAGCCCGTGAGCCACAACTATTCAGCCCACGTGCCACAACTACTGAAGCCCGTGCGCCTAGAGCCCGAACTCTGCAGCAAGAGAAGCCACCGCGATGAGAAGCCTGCGCATTGCAACAAAGAGTAGCCCCCGCTCGCCACAACTAGAGAAAGCCCACGCACACCAACGAAGACCCAACAAGGAAGACCCAATGCAGCCAAAAATAAATAAATAAATTTATTTTTAAAAAATCACATCAAAAAAATAATAAAATACTTAGGAATAAACCTGAGTAAGGAGGTGAAAGACTTATGCTGAGAACTATAAAACACTGATAAAGGAAACTGAAGATGATTCAGAGAAATAGAAAGAATATTATTAATTTGACTGGAAGAATTACTATTGGATTAATTAGATTGGAAGAATTAATATTATTAAAATGACCGTGCTACCCAAAGCAATCTACAGATTTGATGCAATTCCTATCAAATTACCCATGACGTTTTTCACAGAACTAGAACAGGTAATCCTAAAAGGTATATGGAACCATGAAAGACCCAGAATTGCCAAAGCAATCCTGAGGAAAAAGAACAAAGCAGGAGGCTTAACCCTCCCAGACTTCAGACAATACTACAAAGCTACAGTAATCAAAACAGCATGGTACTGGCACAAAAACAGACATATGGGTCAATGGAACAGAATAGAGAGCCCAGAAATAAACCCACACACCTACAGTCAATTAATCTTCAATGAAGGAGGCGAGAATATACAATGGAGAAAAGACAGTCTCTTCAGCAAGCGGTATTGGGAAAGCTGGACAGCTGCGTGTAAATCAATGAAGTTAGAACATACGCTCACAATATACACAAAAATAAACTCAAAATGGCTTAAAGACTTAAATATAAGACATAGAACCACAAAACTCCTGGAAGAGAACATAGGCAAAACATTCTCTGACATAAATTGTAGCAATGTTTTCTTAGGTCAGTCTCCCAAGGCAATAGAAATAAAAACAAAAATAAACAAATGGGACCTAATCAAACTTACAAGCTTTTCCACAGAAAAGGAAACCATAAACAAAACGAAATGACAACCCATGGACTGGGAGAAAATATTTGCAAGTGATGCAACCAACAAGGGCTTAATTTCCAAAATATACATACAGCTCATACAACTCAGTAACAAGAAAACAAACAACCCAATCAAAAAACGGGCAGAAGACCTAAATAGACATTTTTCCAAAGAAGATATACAAATGGCCAATAGGCACATGAAAAGATGTTCAAAATCACTAATTATTAGAGAAATGAAAATCAAAACTACAATGATGTACCACCTCACACTGGTCAGAATGGCCATGATTAAAAAGTCTACAAAAAAACAAATGCTGGAGAGGGTATGGAGAAAAGGGAACCCTCCTACACTGTTGGTGGGAATGTAAATTGGTGCAGCCACTATGGAAAACAGTATGGAGGTTCCTCAAAAAACTAAAAATAAAGCTGCCCTATGATCCAGCAATCCCACTCCTGGGCATATATCCAGACAAAACTCTAATTTGAAAAGATACATGCATCCCTCTGTTCACAGCAGCACTATTTACAATAGCCAAGACATGGAAGCAACCTAAATGTCCATCAACAGATGAATGGATACAGAAGATGTTATATATATATATATATACACACACACACACACACACACACACGCACACACACACACAGTGGAACACTACTCAGCCACAAAAAAGAATGACATACTGCCATTTGCAGCAACATGGATGAACCCAGAGATTATCATATTAAGTAAGTCAGAAAGAGAAAGAAAAATACCATATGATAACACTTATATGTGGAATCTAAAATATGACACAAATGAACTTATCAGTGAAACAGAAACTGACTCACAGCCATAGAGAACAGACTTGTGGTTGCCAAGGGAGGGGTGGGGGTGTGGGGGAGGGATGGATTTGGAGTTTGGGACTAGCAGATGCAAACTATTATGTATAGGATGGATAAACAGCAAGGTCCTACTGCATAGCACAGAGAACTACATTCAATATCCTGTGATAAACCATAATGGAAAGAATATGAAAAAGAACATATATATATATATATATATATATGCACACATACACATATATATGTATAACTGAACCACTTTGCTGTACACCAGAAACTAACACAACATTGTAAGTCAACTATACTTGAATTTAATTAATTAATTAATTATATCTATAAATTCTGCATTTATCTTAAAACATTTTTATTGCCTTCCCACTTTAATGTCTTATAGCTAAGTAATGTTAGACATATTAACTAACCACTGTGAACCTTAATTTTCTCATCTATATTAATGAGTATCTCAAAATGTTATTGTAAAAATTTATTAAGAAAAAGTTTTTAGAGTATGGACCACACTGCTTGGTACACACAGAGTACAAAATAAATGTAAGCTGCCCCTTTTTAACATTTGTAATTCTCTATTTAATCTTATCATTCCAACATTTAGACTAGGTAGACATAGATAATTAGAAGAAATATTGTAAAATACATTTTGGAAAATTTCATTCATTGTTACCTCAATATTACTTCCCATTATTATTTTGTCTTTTTAGAAATGTTATTAATTAAAAAAGGAAATAATTCCTCAATTTCAATGCTGTAAATACTGCTCACTGAAATGTAAGTATAGTCCTTACAAAGCTAACATAATTTCCTATGCTTTACCTTTGGTAAATATCTCGCCTTTTACTGGCTTCTAGAGCTCCTTTCAATCGACTCTCAGAAAGCAAATCATCAACCTACAATAAATGGAGACTGTTTAAAATATATTGTTAAATACCATATAACCTCAGGAAACAAAATTTTAATTCTTTTTTCCCAATATTTTATAATGAATACTTTTAAATATACAATAAAGTTGAAAGAACTTTATAGTGAACATCCAAATACCCACCACCTAGATTCTACCATTAATATTTTACTATACTTTTATGACCCATCTATTCATCAATTCATCTTATTTTTTATGTATTTCAAAGTGAACTACAATCATCAATATATTTCCCCTTAATACACCATGGGTATCACTAACTAGAGTTCAATATTTGGTGTAAAATTTACATACAAATGAAATGCACAAATCTTAAGTATACATTTACTGAGTTTTGGCAAATGCATACACCATGTAATCCAAACCCCTATCAACGTACAGAAAATTACCATTACTCCAGAAAGTATGTACTCGTTTGTGTAATCATTTCACAAGAATGTTTTTGAGATACTTCCATATTGTTGTGTGTATCATTAGTTTATTCCTTCTTATTGCTGAGTAGTATTCATTATATGAATAAACCACAACATTTTTAATCCTCATTCTTATATCTTATATTGTGATTTAGTAATTTCCAAACACTACGTTTAACTTTGCCAACATACCCACAAAAGAGGCACATACATCTTTTGCATTCTATAGATACTGTGGAGAAGATAAAGTGGATGAAAAAAGAGAAATAAAAATTCTCTACTCTTGCCATTTTGCATCTGTCTGTTATTTACAAAATTCACACACATGGTAACAGAGTCGGTCATCACATGCATGACCCAGATGGGCACTTGATCACTTGTCCCATGGATACCAAGTTGGAAATATGTTCCATCTTTTGCTTCAGGTATCTTCCATGGAGCCAGGGAAGAATGAGCTCACACTACCTACAGAGTCCTTCACAGACATGCAGGGTATCAAAAGGCTCCGGAGCCAGTTTGTCTCCGACTTGAATAATCCTGGCAATAGTTTGCTTTGTTACATCTTTGTAATAATGATAATTTTTTTAGTTTACTTCTACATTTCCTGGTTCTCTCAATGTCCCACTAAATTTAAAATTAAATACAAAACCATATTAAGCATCTGGCCAAAGCTTAGCTTAAGTCAATGTCACATCAAGTTTTATTTTTATTTCTACCAGAAGAGTATTCTATTTTGTTGTACCACTATAATTCCAATAGAGTCCATTAAGAAACATTTATCCATCCCATCTTTTGTACTTTTTAAGTGAAAGTCCAAAAGTGGATAAAATATGAGCATTCAGTACATCTCTTACCTGCTAAAGTTTATAAAATAATTCTATTTAGTGGAAACTATTTGGTAATAGATCAAATGAAAAATAAAAAGTAAAATTAGCAAAGTAAAATAGGAATTTCAGAAAATAAATTAACAACCCATTAATTACTACTTACTTTTTTCTTAAAAAAATTTTTTTTTCTTGGCCATGCCACGTGGCCTGTGGGATCCTAGTTCCCCGACCAGGGATTGAACCAGGACCCTCAGCAGTGAAAGCGTGGAGTCCCAACCACTGGACCACCAGGGAATTCCCTTTCTTAATTTTTTTTTAAAGATTTTTTTTTTTAAACGTGGACCATTTTTAAAGTCTTTATTGAATTTGTAACAATATTGCTTCTGGTTTATGTTCTGTTTTTTTGGCCCCCAAGCATGTGGGATCTTAGTTCCCCGACCAGGGGTTGAACCCACACCCCCTGCACTGGAAGGCGAAGTCTTAACAAATGGACCGCCAGGGAAGTCTCCCCACCCCAACCCAAAATTATGAAAATATCAAAAATTATGAAGCGAAACATAATAGTCATTAGTATTCTGCCACATAGAGTTACCATGCTGGCATGTTTCCTCCCATCTTTTTTTCTATGTATATTACATATAAAATTTTTAAACTGAAATACTGTATATTCAATTTTATATTCTTTTTCTAACTTGACATTTTATCACAAATATTTTCCCTAACATGTTAAAATCTCCTTAAAATTTTAATCTCAGTATTATATCCCAACATGTTATTTATCCATTCCCCTACTACTGATCATTTAAGTTGCATCCAGCCTTTTGTATTATAAGTAATACTATGATGAATACCTCCATACCTCAACCTGTGTCTCAATTTTTTATTATTATGTACGGTAAATTCCTGGAAATGTAATTCCCAGCTTAGGAGCATGAATACTTGCTACATCTTGTCAAACCACTTTCCAGAAATGCTGTGCCTTATACTCTGCAGCAGTGTAAGTGCCTGTTTCATCACAGCCTCCCCAATACCGGGTATTGTGATATTTTAAGTGTTTGTTATCTCTTACTTCCTTTGCAATTACTTGATTATCTTTTAAGTTAACTTTTCTCATATTTGTATGTTACTAGTATTTCTCCTTTAGTTCAAGTCCTTTGCTCATTTGTCAGGTCTTATTTTTCTTATATATTAGGACTATTCCTTGACACCTATTTCGCTTGGATTCATGTGAAGCAAAAACACTCAATAGCTCCACTGGATGAGGGATAAAGGAAAGGGGGCATGAAAAGTGGAGGAGAGTGATGTTGGGCGCAGAAGTGGTTGGAATAATTATTGTTAAAAGTTTAGATTTGGAGGTGAGATGGGTTAAGGGAGTTGTTAGGTTGGAGATGGAGCCGTCAGGGTGAGGTGCGGGGGAGGGCAGCACTTAGTCGATGGTCCCGATTTTCTAGCCTCCCCGGGGTTGGGTTGGGAGTGTGAAGGATTAGAATCAGTTTGGTGCTGGGGTCAGTTTGATGCTGGGGGTGGGGTAGGTTACAACTTAGAAAGGGAAGGGGGTTGGGTAGGCTCCCAGGGTTAGGGTGCGACCCAGAGCTCGCCCGTCGCCAGAGCCCAGGTCCCCCACTGGACAGCCAGATGATACCTGCTGCTTCAGCTCCCGATTGCGACGCTGCAGGGACTGGAGGGGATCGCGCTGCCGCCTCGCCAGCATCTTCTTCGCCTTGGCGCGGAGCTCACGCCGGTCGCCAGGGAAACCAAGACGGCGGCACCGGAAGGTGACGCCATCACCGCGCGCCCGCCTCGCAGCCCGACTGCTTGGTGCGGGAAGAGAGTGGGGATGATTCTCCCTCGAGGAAGCCGCTCCGCCAGCCCGCAGGTCCTGAGCTCACTGCTCAGCTACTCACCTTTTTCTCGCCAGTCCCAAAGGATTGGGGTGGAGATGAGGGAGAATGCCCCGCAGCGGCCGAAACTACAAGTCCCATGATACTCAGTACTACCACGACATTCCTCCTGGGGTACTTGGTGTTTTGGCACTTGTTTTCTGACACCAGTTTTTCTAAACTTATCTTAAGACACAATTTAAGCATCTCAATGTCTTAAGTTAACTGCAAGGATAGCTTTCCTATATGGCCTTAATGGGATACGTGGTTCTGGCGCATACTCTCACTTCAAAAAGGCAGTTTAAAATTCTTTGCCACTTGGGATACTGCTGAAGTATCACTTCATTGTAGTTTTGCACATTGTCCATCCTGAGTTCTGGGAGGATGGTGACTCTGCTCTACAGCAATTCTGTGAGCACCTAATTATGAGCCCAATTTTACATCTCTCAGGGAGGTTGTAATAACATTTCCCCAAGTGGGACTCAGTCCTATAAATCCAGTTCCCAAACTCTTTCCACTACACCGAATAAGAATGACGACCTGAGCTCACTTTTCAAAGATGAACCATACTGGTGTGTTCTTCAGTACAACACACAAGGTAATTCCACAGGCCCAACTGCCATGCTATTTGCGATACTTTTTTCTTCAATAAAGAGAAGTGACAAGCTCCCACCGCACTGAATTTTCAGGGTGAACACACCCCCATGTAAGTAACATAACCCAGATTTGGATACAGAATGTGACCAGCACCCTAGTAGTCTTCCCCTCCTTCTAGTCCCTGCCCACCTCCACCCCCTACACCAAAAGTAAACACTATCCCAATCTCTAACTGGAAAAATCTGTCTTGCCTCTTTTTGAACTGAATAATGGAATCACGCAGTGTACTGGCATCTTGTCAGGCTTTCATTCAACCTGTTTGTGCAATGAATCTATA
This sequence comes from Mesoplodon mirus, assembly GCF_964341445.2. Lineage (NCBI taxonomy): Eukaryota > Metazoa > Chordata > Mammalia > Artiodactyla > Ziphiidae > Mesoplodon > Mesoplodon mirus. The sequence goes on along the minus strand of NC_138990.1, from coordinate 14,232,750 downwards.
TCATTGTGTGGGTTGTAGTTTGTTCATTCTCATTGCTCTCTGATGTTTCCTTGTATGACATACTCTAATATACTTATCCATTCTACTCTTTTTTGTATCTCATCTTTACTTTGAATTAATTTCTCCATCATGGCTCATGATACTTAAAAGTTCACTTAAACAGCCGTAGTTTTTCCATTGAAAATCTAACACCAAATGAGGAAGTAATAAGTACTATAAAGTATTTTTAGATGGATTAATAAATCGTTACTTCTAAGTGATCTTGTTAGAGGTAAGCAAAAAAGAAAAAAACTGCACTAAAGACAACCTGTCATTTATGAAATCCTTATTTATTTTACATGTCTATAAAAATTTTTTTAATCTACCTACTTTATAGGGATTTACATATTTTAAATGGAAAAGTTACAGGGTCATGAAGATGGTACAATTCTATGTTGGTAAAAATAAACAAAATAAACCCCCTACACGTGTACATATGTATGAGGAAGGGTGCAAAAAAGGTTTATTACTCTTGTTCATCTCGGGTGGAAAGATGCTTTGATTTTATACATTTTTGTACACTATTCAGCATGAGAAGTGTTTATTCCTTATGATTCCTGCATCAGTATCATCAATATCACCTGGGTGACTGTTAGAAATGCATATTCTCAGGCCTCACCATAGACCCACAGGATCAGAATCTAAACTTTAACAATACCCCAGTGTTTCATGTGCACCTCCAAGTTTGAGAAATACCACTTAGGTATTCACCACGCTCTAAGGAATGAGATTACTCAGCTAGCTGCCTTCTTTTTCATTAACTTACATTTCTTTTGACTTGTAATGCTCAGTATAGTCACTTTAGCACTAGTCACTGCTTCTGTTGTCATCCCTTGATGACATTACGAAAATCAGAGTAACCTACAAGACCGTTTTGAAGTGAGGTAGCTGAAACCAAAGCAAACCATGGCCATTGTTTCTCCCGAGAACAAGCTATTTCATAAAACTCGTTATGATTTTCTTCCATCAGTGTGTTACAATGTGTATCCACTTTGTGTTACAATGTGTATCCACTTTGTGTTACAATGGTATCCACTTTGTGTTACAATGCGTATCCACTTTGTGTTACAATGCGTATCCACTTTGTGTTACAATGTGTATCAACTTTGTGTTACAATGTGTATCCACTTTGTGTTACAATGTATAGCAACTTTGTACTGCTGTCTCACAGGAGATACTGAAAAAGAATTTAATAGCTTCGGAGAGACTCATAGTGTAGAACTAGTGGTTAACATGGAAAATGTAACATCTCCATGGAAGGCAATAGTTTCAGGGAAAAAAGCAAACACATTTAAGTAGGGCAAGGGGTAGACAGCTAGAGGAGAAACAGTGAGAGGCAATGTCGGGGGGGAATTGTCCACCACAGGGCTGGGAACACATGGGCACAGTGTAAAGAGGCAATAGGCAGAAAATGAGGGGCAGATTGAGTGGTGTAGGGTGGCTGAAAACCGCGTAAGGACTAGTCAGGCCTCGGGGGTGAACAGCACAGGCCCAGAGGGGCAGGATGAGAGAACACTGGGGTGAGACAGGAGAGGGAGACGAGTGTGTCCGGGTGCTGCACATAAGTAATGGGAAAGGAGTCACATTGGAAAGACCGGGTCCACCAGGAACGTGGCACAAGAACAGGCCCATACAGGCAGAACTGGTCATAACCTAGATGCTTAACCAGGCACATACCAACAGTCTGGAGGCACTGTGGATGTGCCATAAGAAACCTACCTTGTCTCAAAGAGCCTCAACTCTTTGACCCTCCGTGATGAACGGTGACTCAGATACTTCAGCCACCTGCAGCCCAGATGGAATGGAGCTCTAAGAACCAACATTTCAGTCCTTAAGTACTGCATTCACAGAATGCAAATAAAATTGGAAGGAATAAAGCATAACGGTCCTACTAAAATGGAAAAAAAAAAGCTTTCTGTGGAAACAACTTTCCTGAATTTTCTTATGTTAATACGGAGCTGATCCTAAATGTACTGAGAAACAAAATTAATCTTTATAGGAATGAGCAAGGGCAGTGTTCTAGAAAACACCTCTGGAAAATCAAAAATAACCTGGGACTCGGTAACTCACTCTTGATTTTCAGACACAGTGATCCCTCGGTATCATCGGAGGATATCATCCTGGAACCCCAGGAGCTGCCACAGATACCAAAATCCAAGGATGCTCAAGTGCCACAGTTGGCCCTTCCTATCCATGTTTCCGCATGCGCAGACTCAACCAGCCATGGATAGTAAGTGGACAGTGGTCCACTTACATATAGATTTATTGAAAAAAATCTACATATAAGTGAACCGGTGCAATTCAAACCCATGTTCAAGGGTCAACTGTAGTTGGGATTTATCACTAAGGTCTATTCAATGAGGTTTCTCCTTCACATGTATACTCCATAATGACACCAATGAAATTTTTGTCAGTAAAAACTTATACTCTGTGCTTGGAGTATGTTGTCAGCCCCAGATGTGTAAAGGTCTTACATAATTACCCTTACCTCAGTTATTTTTACATAGCCGTTTGCTTTCCAGAATAGGTCCAGCAAAACTGCTAACCAAAGGGAATCATAATGGTTCCTAGACCAACTCTGCTTTGCAGCTGTACCAAGGAACTAGCATAGATTCTTTAGAAAACAAGGTATCTGACCAAAAACAGTAATTATAAGTTTTGAGGATCCAAATCTCTTAATGCAGTAAGCTGCATGGGAAGCAAGATACTCCTTTTCCTTTTAATAAAAGGTTCAAATATGTTTAATTTTTTTTATTTTAAAAATAAAATTGATTCATAAAGTGCAAGGAGAAACTACTTCTGTCCAGTTCTCTATTTTCATCTTCAACAAGCTGTTGGAAACAGAAAAGAGAAATAAAAATTAGGAATACATAATGGTTAACTTCAAATTATTCTATTGTTTAGTTAAACCATGAACAACAAAATCTGCTGTTACAGATAAGAAAACTGAGACCCTGTAAATTTGCAGAGCTCTGATGAAAAAGCCAGGACTAGACTCAAGGCTCCTGACTTTCAAGCCATTGTCAGCCTGCCAAGGGCCTAAGAATTTAGACTGGAGATGACAAAACATGAATGCAAAGATGTACTATAGTGCTACCAAGGATATTTTAAAAAAGAAATTTATGTGGGGAGGGGGGAAGGGTGTGGTAGGAACACCTCCACGGTCCTTCTTTTCATTTTCTATTCTTTCCAGTATTTTCCATTTTGAAGTTTAATGTTGCCAAGGTGCAACGACTTTGCACGTGGTTAAGACAGTCCCGTTAAACACACGCAGTGAACTGAACTACGACACCAAAATGTGAGTTATTAAGGAAAACAGAACTTTCTCCTCCTTCTGGTGCCTGGGGGGACAAGTCACCTCCTGTGGGCTCTCCAAAGACCCTCCTGTCCCAAGATATCCGGCCGTCCCCGAAGTCTCCCCTTAGAGCGCCGCTGTTAAGTACTGCTCACCGACTCCGGCAAGAGCCCGGCACTGCGGGCGGAGAGAGTGAGGCGAGCCTGGCTTCGGCTGGAGCCCCGCGCCGGAGAGGCGAGGTGGCTTCGAGGTGGCCGCCCGGTGGCCGGCGGGGACCGACAGCGCAGGGATCTCAGGCCAGGTCCAGCTTCTTCTGCGTCGCCGCCAGCTTGTCTTGCAGCCTCTTCTTTCTCCAGTCCAGGTAGCGCCGCCGCAGCCGGTGTGCCTGCCAGCCCACGAGCACTCCGGAGGCGAAAGCCACCAGCACGGACAGCTGCAACGTCCTCTCGGACACGTTCGCCATCGCGGCTCCCAGGCTTGCAGCGCGGCCTACGGCGCGGCGGCCGGGTCAAAAAGCGCAGCGCGTTTCGGGTCGGGGCGCGGGCCGTGAGTGCCCGGCGCGCCCTGCCGCGCATCTCTTGCGATTTAAAGATTTGTCGATCTCGCCTGCTGCTGAAGACTTCCCCCGCCCTTAGATAGCTCCACAGTTCCCTCCTCTGAACCCCTACCATACTTATTGTTTGGCATTCATCAGATGTTGCCTTGATTTATTATTATTAGCTAACTACGGTGGTGCGTCTTTCCAACCTCATGGTCAGCTCAACCTCTGTATTTTCTCTCAGCAGCAGAATGCGAGCCAAATATGTGACTTTAATTTTCTGGGAACCCAAAATTTTCTGGGAACCCATTTTAAAAAATGCAAACAGATGAAATTATTGTTAATAACGTATTTTACTTAGCTTAATATACATAAAGGATGTTATCTTTTCAACATGTAATCAGAAAAGCTATTAATGAGATCTTTTATTCTTTTTTTATACTAAGACTGAAATCTGGTATAGATGTTATAATTAACAGCACATCTCAATTTGAACACTAAGTTTTCGGTGGAGATACTTGATCAGTTTCTAGAATTCACAAAAGTTAGCTGAAAAATTAGATTCATATACCCATGTTGTTTCAAACACATGTAAAAATTTCTCCAATATCTGAGTTGAGTATCTTTTTAAAAATAAATAATTTATTTATTTTTGGCCGCTTTGGGTCTTCATTGCTGCGTGCGGGCTTTCTCTAGTGAGCAGGGGCTACTCTTTGTTGCTGTGTGTGTGCTTCTCATTTCAGTGGCTTCTCTTGTTGGGGAGCACGGGCTCTAGGCACACGGGCTTCAGTAGTTGTGGCATGTGGGCTCTAGAGCACAGGCTCAGTAGTTATGGCTCATGGGCTTAGTTGCTCCACGGCATGTGGGATCTTCCTGGGCTAGGGATCAAACCTGTGTCCCCTGCATTGGCAGGCGGATTCATAACCACTGTGTCAACAGGGAAGTCCGAGTATTGGTTTTTAAACTAAATTTTATTAAGTTGTTATTAAAAATTCAGAAATCAGTTCTTCAGTCACACTAGTCACATAAGGGGCTAGTGGCTACCGTATTGGACAGCAAGGTCTAGAGAGCCATTCTATTCCACAACTAACACTGGGTCAGAGTTGTGGGGATAGAGGGAAAACAAATTCTAATGATGAAATTCATTCATTGTAACCCCCAACAATTTCCACTCCTGAAGTTCATGTGTTAAGTCCTTCCCCTAGAGTATGGGCTGATCTGTGATTTGCTGGAAGGTCACTCCTGTGTTTACCTTATGTGATATAAAACTTCTTAACAGACTGAAGACTCCCGTTGTGGGCTTGATGAAGTAAGCAAACATGTTGGAGAAGCTTATATAGTAAAGAACTATGTGTAGCCTCTAGGAACAGCAGCACGCCTCCAGCCAACAGCCAGCAAAAAGCTAGAGCTCTCAGTCCTACAACCACAAGGAAATTAACTTTGCCTGTAACATGAATAGGCTTGGAAGCAGATTCTTCCCCCAGTGCAGCCTCCAGATGAGATTATAGCTTGGCTCATACTTTGATTGTAGCCTTGTGAGACCCTAACAGAAGACCCATGTGCCTGGACCCCTAACCCATGGAAAGTTGAGATTATAAATGTGTGTTGTGGTAATTCATTACACAGCAATAGAAAACAGATACAGTCATGAAAGGGAGACCAGCACGTGGAGCCTGAACTCTTTTAGAGCATGGGCCTGACCTAGCCTCTCTATAGATATCAGCAAATGGACTTTCATACTTGAAATGAAACCTATTATTATTATTATTAGGGTGATGATACAGACAGTACTGGGTCCAATGTGAATTCAAGTCTGCCATGCTTAATGATCATTTACCTAGCAAATATTTCTTGAATGTTGCAGTAGGTATTGGGAATGTAGAGGTGAATATGCCACAACAGCTGCCCTCAGACAGCTTAGCGCAGAGTGAAAGAGATGGAAAAAAATAATTATGACACACTCTGATGAATTGGAATATACAGTTAAGTATGTAGCTTAGCCTTTAAAAAAGAAAAAAAACCCTCAGAAACCTTCTTTTCTTTCATATTCCGTTCAATCTATTAGTCAATCCTGTAGGTTCTAGTGGAAGAAATCTTCACATATTGAGGTACAGGGAAGTCATTCTGGCTTACGCGTGATGTGCCTTGAACTTTATGCTAACTAAAACAGCCTGTCTTATGGCCTGTCAAACATACATTATACATCTGCATTAACCATTAAAGAAATTGCCCACCATCTAGTAATACAAAGGGATAAGTAGCAACCCACTGCAGTTGCCCACCTAGAGTACCCCCTGAGGGAAATTCAGGGAAAAAAAAAAAGGATGGGTCATTCTGTGATTTGAATAGATGGTACCTGGGTAGTTAAGATGCATACCTCAGAAAGAATTTCAATGACCCCCGATTTTTGCATCTTCTCTTACATAGAAAGGCACTAAAATCATTAAGTTGTGATATGTGTTCTTTGTGATTGGCAGTAATCTTTTACCAAGATGTATGCTTGACTACGTGTATTTCCTAGCCCCCAAATAATCATGTATATATACTCCTCCCCTACCCCTTCAGAGCAGTCCCTCAGAGCTACTGAGAGGCTGTTTCCCAGGCTATAGTCCTCAGTTTGGCTCAAATAAAACTCTCTTCTATTCTTATTATAGATTGTTTATTGATTATTTGCATCAACATTTCTACTTTCAAAATATGACCAGAATTAAACTTGTTCTCACCTGACTGCTACCACTGCACCCAAGCTACCATCATCTCTTACCTGAGATACTGCAATAGCCCCTATCAGGTTTGTGTGCTTCCACATCTGTCCACGACATTCTATTCTCAACACAGCAGCCAGAGTGAGCCTTTGAAATCAGAAGGTGGACCATGCAATGCCTCTGCTCCAACTCTGCAGTGCCCAAAGCCCCTGCATGGTCAGATCTCCTCTTCCTCTTACATCTCACTGGTCTGCTCACTGTTTCATTTGTTTTTCGGCTCATTGTTGTTTTTTTTTTTAAGATTTTTTTTGATGTGGACCATTTTTAAAGTCTTTATTGAATTTGTTACATTATTGCTTCTGTTTTATGTTTTTGGCTTTTTGGCCACGAGGCTTTTGGGATCTTAGCTCCCCGACCAGAGATCGAACCGGCAGCCCCTGCATTGGAAGGTGAAGTCTCAACCACTGGACGGCCAGGGAAGTCCCTGCTCATTGTTTCTTGAGCTCACAAGGTTCGGTGCTACCTAAGAACATTTGCATGTGCAGTTCCCCTGCCTGGCATACTCTTCCCCCAGGTACTTGCATGACTAACTCCTTCACCTCCCTTTTTTTTTTTTTTTTTGGCCATGTTACTTGGCATGTGGGATCTTAGTTCCTTGACCAGGGATCAACCTGTGCCCCCTGCACTGGAAGCGCAGAATCTTAACCACTCCCTCACCTCCTTTAGGTTTTTGTCAACCGTCACCTTCTCAATGAGACCTACCTGACTATTTAAAAGTTACAGGCCTGGGCTTCCCTGGTGGCGCAGTGGTTGAGAGTCTGCCTGCCGTTGCAGGGGACACGGGTTCGTGCCCCAGTCCAGGAAGATCCCACATGCCACGGAGCGGCTGGGCCCGTGAGCCGTGGCTGCTGAGCCTGCGCGTCTGGAGCCTGTGCTCACAACGGGAGAGGCCACAACAGTGAGAGGCCCGTGTACCGGAAAAAAATAAATAAATAAAATAAAATAAAATAAAAGTCACAAGCCCAACCAATCCCCACTCTCTGGCACTCCTGATCTCTGTTCTCCTACTGCATAGTACTTACTGCCTTCCACTTGCTGTAGGATTTACTTATTACACTAATTGTTTATCTCCAGCTCTCCCACTATAATGTAAACTACTTGAGGGCAGGGTTTTTTTTCTCAGTTGTATGCTGATGAATCCCAAGTGCCTATGACAGGGGCTGGCACATAACAGACCCTCAATAAACATTTGGTGTTGATAACAGGCTGGGAGTGGTCAGAGGAGGCTTCTTTGTGGGTGGCTGAACTGAATCTTGAAAGATAAGTAGGATAATCAGAAGAAAAAACTAAATTTCCCTGAACCTTAGTTTTCTCAGTTGTAAAGTGAGGAGCTTGGTATGATTCAATAGCTCTAAGGCATTTTTAAAAGCCAGTTTTGGCAGCCTGAACTTGTGTACTTGGGCCACTGGTGTTATTGCAAATTAGACCTTCACTTGGAATCCGTACTTCATCCCTAAGTGGCCTTTGTGTTAAAAATAAGCCCAATGGGAATTCCCTGGGGGTCCAGGGGTTAGGACTCCACCCTTTTGCTGCCGAGGGCCCTGGTTTGATTCCTGGTCAGGGAAATAAGATCCCACAAGTCACGAGGCACAGCCAAAAAAAACCCCAGATCATGTACATTGAAGCCTTAAATATGGGAAAACCTTAGACACATAGACCTGGCAGAGACCGTAGAAATGCCCTTGTTTTAGCAGAAGGGAACTCTGGCCAGACAGAAGAATGGAACTTCTGGAGAGGAGACAGCTGTGTAAGATTTAAATCCCTCTTAAAAAGCCAGTGTGTCCCTGGCTTGAGACTTTGTATTTTTCCCCTGGGTACGTTGTTTCAACGGGACATTTTAGTAGACTTGATAATGGTCAACCAACTTTGAGGTGATGATTACTGTGGATTTACAGGCTGAATAGTCAAGTGTAATGACTTAACTGATTACAACAGTGTCTTTTGAATAATACATTAACTGCCGCTATTGAGTTTGCTGTTTGAAGTGCTTGCCAAGGGAAAAGATACTACCATTTACAGTATTAGACTTTTATTCGTTGTAGGTTCATTTAAAGTATATATGTATTGCAACTAGAGATGATCATACTAAGTGAAGTAAGTCAGAAAGAGGAAGACAAATACCATATGATATCACTTAGATGTGGAATCTAAAATATGGCACAAACAAACCTATCTACAAAACAGAAATAGGCTCACAGACATAGAGATCAGACTTGTGGTTGCCAAGGTGGGGGGGGGGGGTGGAGGGGGAGAGGGAGAGGGAGAGGGATGGACCGGGAATTTGGGGTTGGTAGATGCAAACCATTACATTTAGAATGGATAAACAACAAGGTCCTACTGTATAGCACAGGGAACTATAACCAATCTCCTGAGATAAACCATAACGGAAAAGAATATTCACAAAAAAAGAATATTAAAAATAGTATATATGTAAATGGAATTGGTTTCCTCTACAACTCCAGGGCCATAAGCAATGCAGCAGACATTTTACACCCTAAAAGGTACAGCTTTGTCATGATTAAAATGGAACATTCAACTCAGTAGGTCCTTGAGTTCTGGCCCTGAAGAACTCTTGATGGGCCAGTTATCCCCAGGCCACAAGCCCACACCCTGAGTCTCCGAGTTGAACTGCCAGAGCCTTTGTTTCCCATTCTTATCCCCTGAACTTTTGGATGTGGGAAGAGAAATCCCTGCATGGTTGGGTGTCATGCTGAACGAACTCACCTGCCTCCACCAGTAAGTACACACTCTAAGAGTCTGGGACTGAGGGGAGGTGGGCAAGCAATATCAACTAAATATATCTTGTGTGATTTCTAAGTGTGAATCATTTCCTCCCAGTACAGAATCAAAAATGCAAGGGATGCTACGGGGAAAGCTGATTCTTCTCTTTGGCAGAAACCATAAAACACTTATTCATGTCTGCCTCTCTATTCTATAATTCTGGAGACATGCACAGTAGAGTGGTCTCCTATAATCCTTCAGAGAGAACAGAAAAATCCTGAGTAAGACCCCAAACCAGTCTCCTCATAATTCCAAGGTAAGTGGTCACCTATAATTCACTAATTATCACCAGTATTTCCCGAGTGCATATTCTGTGCCAGATATTGAGTGCAACGTAGTCTATGCTGAGCCAGTCTCCAGGATCTACTGGCTAGAAGAAAAAAACGACAACAGCCAAATCCTCACACAAATAAATACAGCATTACAAGCATTAATCAGTGTGTAGATGGAAAAGCACCATGTACCATGTCTGAGGGAACCCAAAGGAAGGTCATCAAGGTTGGGAGGGTGGGAGTGGTCAAGGGAAGCCTCCTATGGACTTTACGTTTAAAATCTGAAGGCAGACTTAGGAGTAGGAATAGCAGGGAAGGGACTTCTCTTGGCTGAGGGAATACATCTGTGAACATTGTGAGGCTGCAAAAGGCTGACTTAGTGAGAACTTGAGTGGCAGGAGAGGAAGGGAGGTAGGAAATGTAGACAGGACTTTCAGGCCACTCTGATTTTTTTTTATGTTTTTAATTTTATATTTTAGTAGAGTTGATTAACAATGTGCTAGTTTCAGGTGTACAGCAAAATTATACATATACATGTATCTATTCTTTTTCAAATTCTTTTCCCATTTAGGTTATTACAGAGAATTGAGTAGAGTTCCCAAAGTCCCAGTCTGTCCCCATTCTGATTTTATTCACAGTGAAATAGGCAGGCTTTTTTTTTTTTAATAGCAGGGGAGCTGCATCATCCTGTTTGCATATTATTAAAATTAACCTGATTTTAGTGATTTAACAGAATGGAAACCAAACCTTTCCTTTCATGTACATACACACACACACAAAAAGGTTTATGCTAATCTGGAAGATCCAGTTTAGCTGATTGTAGAAAGATGTTGTGAGATCACAGAAAGCTTTTTCCTTTTCTGCATTCCATGGAAGACGTTCTAAGATATTCGACTTGGTCAAATTATATAGAGCCCTTGCTCTTTCAGAAAAGTTTGGTACCCACTGTATCCAATATCTAATTAAACCCAGAAATCCTTCTGACTGTCTTTCCATGGTTGATCTTGGATAATTTTGATTAGTTTGTAATCGCTCCTTAGATATTGTCCTTCCTTCAGGCAATATGTCTTGGCCAGGTCAGTGAGCAGATGGTTACAGTAAGTCTTAGAATCATCCAGATCAGAGGAACTTAAGAAGAGGACATTTCCATATGGGATCAAAGGGATCACCTATGAGAATAGCATATCCTTACAGTTTTGGTTTAAGACTTGGGAGAACTATGACGAGGTCTCAATGAATTCCTGGGTCAAGTAATATTGACCATCTTTCTTAACTGGGACACTAAAGAAAGTCAAGTATAAAACTATTACAGTGAGGAGAAGATGGTGTTTAGGTTAGGCACTGCAAGGAAGTGAGGTATAACTATTTTGCTAATTCCTCACAGATCTCAAGTCTATATTCTCAGCCATTAGGTATTTTAACAACAAAGCAGATGTATTACATAAACTGGTATAAGGAAGAATTGGTTAGTTACAGTAATGCCCACCAGTGGCTGCTCTTAGGCCTAACTAGACAACCAAACTCAATGACTATAGGGCTTCCCTGGTGGCGCAGTGGTTGAGAGTCCGCCTGCCGATGCAGGGGACGCGGGTTCGTGCCCGGTCCTGGAGGATCCCACATGCCGCGGAGCGGCTGGGTCCGTGAGCCATGGCCGCTGAGCCTGCGCGTCCAGAGCCTGTGCTCCGCAATGGGAGAGGCCACAACAGTGAGAGGCCCGCGTACCGCAAAAAACAAAAACAAACAAACAAAACCCCCTCAATGACTATAATAGGCCACACTTGGGTAGGATAGAGGTTAGGAGACAGTATTGTGACCTGGCAGTGTCAGGTGTGTTTCTCAGCAATAGTTTCATAGCAGCACGCAGAGCAGTGTGTGCTCTCCAAGTGGAGAGTTACACGTGAGAGAATGAGACCACAGAGGTGGGTGTGAGAGCCAAGCTCAAGTCCCAGATAGGAATCAGTATCCTGCGTAATCATCCCAATAGGCAGAGCTTCCAGGCCACAAGTCCCAGTTACAAGTCACCACACTAAGGGAAGCCCAGAGCTATGGCTTTCCACTGGCATTTATACTCCACTCACGGTCCTTGTAATCTAGATGCATTTTACCAGTCAGGGCTCATTTCTACCATAAGCAATATAGACGTTCCAGCTCTGTCAGGTTTCTAGGGAAAAGGGGCTGGAAAGATAATCCAAGGTCACTTTTTTCAGTGGAGGAGGATTGTTGTTAATCCTTTGCTCACGGGTACAATTGGTCTAAGATCTTCCTTTGCTTCAACATTAAGAAGATATTAACATAGAACAGAATAAATTCCAGAAATAGACCCACAAAAATATGGTCAATTGATTTTTGACAAAGATACAAGGGAAGTTTTGTAGGTATAGGATAGTATTTAACAAATGGTGTTGGAATAATTGGACACCCATAAGTAAAATAAGAACCTTGACCCTCAACTCATACTATATATAAAAATTAATTCAAAATGGATCATAGATCTAAACGTAAAACATAAAGTTATAAACTTTTAGAAGAAAAGAGAATCTTCATGAACTTGGGTTAGGCAAAGAACTCTTATTATGATACCAAAAGTACAATCCATACATTGAACTTTATCAAAATTACACAAGTTTACTCTGCCAAGGACACTGTTCGGAAAACAAAAAGACGAGCCAAAGACTGGGGGAAATATTTGAAAATCACATATCCAACAAACACAGTGTGCAGAATACATAAAGAACTCTAAAAACTCAACGTGAGAAAACAAACGGCTTTATAAAAATGGGGAAAGATTTTATCTGACACTTTACCAGAGAAAATATACAGAAGGAGGAACATGAAATAATGTTCAACATCATTAGTTATTAAGAACATGCAAATTAACACTGTGATGAGATACCACTACACACCTATTAGAAGAGCTAAGACATTTTTCAAATGACAATACCAACTTTGGCAAGGATTCTGAGAAACTAGAACTCTCCTACATCTCTAGTTGCAGGTGCAAAATGGTGTAATCACTCTGAAAACAGTTGATCAATCTCTTATGAAGTTAAGCACACACTGACTAGTTGATTCAGCAATTCCATTCCTAGGTATTTGTCCTAGAGAAATGAAAATTTATGTTTACCTTCAACTTTGTAAATGAATTTTTTAGCAGCTTTATTCATAATAGCCAAAAATTGGAGAAGACCTACATGTCCTTTCATGGGTGAATGAATGAATAAACTATGTTATATCCATACAGTGCAACAGCACTCAGCACTAAAAAGGGATTATTCTTGATGAACATGGCAACAGGGAAGAATCTCTAAAGCATTTTGCTACGTGAAAGAAACTAGACTTCAAACTGTATGATTATATTTATATGACATTCTGGAAAAGGCAAAACTATAGATTAGACAACAGATCAGTGGTAGTCAAGGGTGAGGGCAGGGGAAGGATTTGACTACAAAGGGGTAGCACAAAGAAATTTTTTAGGGTGATGACACTGTTCTGTATCCCAATTGTGGTGGTGGTTACACAAATATATATGTGTCTTAAAATTTATAGAATTGTACATTTTAAAAAAGTTAACTTTACATATTAATTTAAAAAATAATAAAAGGTAAACCCAACTGATTTGGAACTATGTCCACATAAAACTTGCACATGAATGTTTATAGCCTATTTCTTCATAATGTCCAAGAGTTGGGAGCAACCAAGGTGTTCTTCAATAGGTAAAGGGGTAAACAAACAGTGCTACAGCCATACAATGAAATATTATTTACAAATAAGAAATGAGCCATCAAGCCATGAAAAGACATGGATTAATCTTAAATGCATATTGCTAAATGAAAGAAGCTAGTCTGAAAGGCTACTTACTGCATGATTCCAATTACATAGCATTCTGGAAAAGGCAAAACCATAGATATAGTAAAATATCAGTGGTTACCATGGGTTTGGGGGAGGGAGAAGGGTTGCACCGTGTAAAAATGCACCGTGGATTTTTTAGGGTGATGAAACTACTCTGTATGTTACGGTAATGGTGGATACATGACATTATGTATTTGCCAAAAACCCATATAACATTACCACACAAAGATTAAACTGTAATGGATGAAATCTGGGGAGAAGTTCTTTATTGTAGTAAAAATACATAATGTTATATTTACCATTTTAACTTTTTTTTTTTTTTTTTTTTTTTTTTGCGGTACGCGGGCCTCTCACCGCTGCGGCCTCTCCCGTTGCGGAGCACAGGCTCCGGACGCGCAGGCTCAGCGGCTATGGCTCACGGGCCCAACCTCTCCGCGGCATGTGGGATCTTCCCGGACTGGGGCACGAACCCGTGTCCCCTGCATCGGTAGGCGGGCTCTCAACCACTGCGCCACCAGGGAAGCCCCTATTACTGTTTTAAATTCATGACCAACATTAATAAAAATCAGGAACATGCTCATGAAAAATCTAGATTTCTGCTTTCTTTCAAAAATTCAGCAGCTCTGTAACCCCAAGTTCCTGTCCAGGCTGGGACTGGGGGAAGGGAGGAGGGTTCCCAACGCCCTCCCCGGAAGCATCTGCCCCAGGTATCTTCTCTCTGGGTCCACACCCAGCTCTCCAGGGGGTTCTACTAGGACGGAGAGGAAACCATCATTTACTGGGCACCTGCCAGTGGCAGCCACTAAATATATTAACTCATTTAATTCTCAAACAACCCTGGGAGGAAGATCTTGTTCCTATTTTATTGATACAGAAACCCGGGCTCAGTGACACGCCCAGGGCACATGGCTGGGACCCTTTGCCAGCTTGGCCTCTAACTCTCTGCGCCTCGGGCCCCCCGGATCCGCGTCCAGCCCCCGCCCCCGGCTGGACCACGTCCCCGCCCCCGGCTCCAGCAAGAGCCCGGAGGCCGGGCGGGAAGGGCCTAGAGCCGGGGACCCGCCGCGCCCGCCCCCAGTCCTCCGTCCGCGGGGCCCCGCCGCGGTCACGTGAAGGGCCGAGCGGAGCGCGCCGAGCCCAGGCCTGCTGCCGCCCGAGGGCAGAGTCCGCTGCCCGCGGCCCCGACGCTCCCCCATCCTCGCCCCACGCGCCGCCGCTGCGATGCCCGGGGCCCACCGAGCCGCTGGGCTGTATCGCCCACACCCGTCGTCCCCCGAGGAGCCGCCTGCCCCGGAGGTAAGGGCGCCCCGAGGGCTGGTGGCCGCGAGCCGACGGCAGAGTCCCCCGGCTCCGCGCCCACCGTCCCCGGGACTCCCGGGTGGAGAGCGACGCCGGGCCCAGCCAGCGCCGGCTGGGGGAACGAGGGCCCCTGGGCGGGGATGCGGGTGCGGAGCCCCTCCGCCCCCGGGCTTCCGCAATCCTCTGGGTCCTCCGGGTCCTCTGGGCGCTCCGGGTGCGGGAAGCGCACGGCGGCTGGAGCGCAGAGGCGCCCTGCCCCAGGCCGCAACCCCGCACGTTAGGGTCGTTACGGGAGCTGTCAAGCCTGCACCCAGAGGCCCGCCCGGAGCCGCCTCCCCCGGACGGGGGCCAAGCCGGAATCGGGGCCCGGGCTGCGTGTCGGGGGTCCTGTCCCCGTGTGGCGCGCCCCCGGGTCTGGGTGGCCCGTGCCCGCCGCACGGCGCTCCATGGCGGCAGGAAAACAAGCGAGGGTCCCGCTGCAGGGAAACGCCCGGGAAGAAGGCTGCAAGATGTGGCGCTGGGAGTGATGATGCAGCCCTGGCTCTTCCGATCCCTGCGGGCCAAGCAGATGCGCTGCGCAAGTCGCTTAGCTCTGCCTTCCCTCCGACAGCCTGAGCTTTGGAAGACTTGAGGCTTTCAAGAGTCCTTCTTGGGTTGTTCCCTTTCGCTGGATGAGAACTCAGAGAGTGGAGAGGGAGGCAAGGCTCCAATGGAAGAGCCTCGGCTCTGATTCAGGAAATTTTAGCTGCGAATTGCAAGACGCTGAAAGCCTCTGGTTTCCCCCTCTGTAAAGTGGCGATGATAAATCACTCCCATCTCGGAGGAGTCTCGAAGACCGTGTCCCTCAGGCCCAGGACACGGTGCCTGGCACACGTAGGTTTTTCATGTGTGCCGCATTTCCTTTGGTTGTGCCAGTGGGTGGGAGCTGAAGGGTGTTTTAGCTCTGTCTTCCTCTCCTTGAGTGGCCCCTTCAGCTCTGGGCTGCTGTGCCAGTATGGCCCCTGCAAGTCTGCTCAAGACGGTCCACAGGGCAGGTGGGGTGTAAGAGCCCTGCCCCGGTCATTGCTCCGTGGCCTGCTGGCATCCCAAAGGGACTTGGCCACTTCCAACAGGTGGATTCTACCATGTCCCTGTCCCTTAAGGGAACAAGCAGGGCAGAGCAGTTCAAGGAGAGGAGGGAAAGGATTCTTGGTCCCCAGCTCTGACCCAACCCAGGTCTTGCTCCCCTCATTCTGCAAAATGATGGAACTGACAGTGATCACCCATCTTCTATGGCAAGAAAATCTTTTTAGCTTGAGACTGTCCATCTCTCTCTGTGTGTGTACTTATTGCTTCTTTCTCAAAATAAGAGAAGAATGTAAAAAACTAATAATTTGAGACCTCAAGAAACGCGAGGTCTGAAAACAGCCCAGAGTCCTGGCTGAGTCCTGTGTGAGGCGTTGGCTTAATGCATGCCTGCAAGGGCCAGCTATTTATGTCTCAGTATCTTTCAAAGACCTCCCCCAGGGGAGCAGGCATAACAGATGAGGAGCCTGGTACCAACAGGTAGTTCTCAGCAGAACAGTGATAATTGAGTCATGAAACTGAAGCTCTGACCTCGGACACTGGGTAGCCAGTATGACCTGGTTAACCTTTTTAAAAGTTAGTTTGGGGTCACTTCATAAGAAACTGCCTAGTCACCTGAAATGCATTTCCACCCTCTCCTTTCAAGCAGTTTTTTAAGAACCCTTTTCTGCCTGGAGTTTCTTTTGGCTGCTACTAAGATGGCCACCCATTCTGGTACTTTGACCAACACTTTCAGCTTTGAAAAAGAAATAATCCAATGCTAGTGATTCTCAGCCTTACTGTTGGTCAGAATTATCTGCTTTTAGAAATGTAGCTACCCTGAGATTCTGACTTAATTGGTCTGGGTGTGGACCAGGCAACAGCAATTGTAAAGCTACCAAGGATTGAAAGTGCAGCCAAGGCTGAGAGCCGGTGTCCTGTGCTGTTTCTTTGTGACTGTACGTGATCACCTCTTGACACTTCCTGTGCTTCTTTTTGAATGTTCTTATTCTTAAACCCGTTCATCCAACTCTTAGATCACCCTGTTTTGGGGCTCTTGGGACTGTGTGATGCACATGGCCAAGACGTGTGAGTGCAGCTGTTCCAGAATATCTAGCCCCAGATGACCATAGAGACCAGCTAAGTTGGTCCGGACCAGAACGACTTCCTGGCTGACCCAGAGAATTGGGGAAAATAATAAGCGTTTGCTCAGGAGACTGAGTATCAGGGTGCATTGCAACAACTTACCGCAATACAACCCAACATGGCCAGATGTTATGATCTTTTGAAGAGAAACCAGAAGTTCACATTTTTGTGTCTGCTCCAGGTTTTAAAAAATTTGACTCAGTAGCCAGCATCCAGAAAGTGCTCTCTGGGCCAAAGAAAACATATGTTCAGGCTGCCCTTGGCCGGGAGGTTGTCGCTTTCTGCACAGAGGGACATGAGGTGTTTATACCCACACCGAGCTGCGCCCTCTTTTCTTACCCTTCCTGCCTCGGCTGCCGTGCCCAGCTTACCCTCAGCAGCCATTTCTTTGTATGGAATGCTCACCGTATACTTCACAAGCTTCCCTTGGCCGTCTTCCCATATGGAAATGGAAGCTGCTGGTATGGGCCACCCTCGTGGAGAGAGTGAAATTTGAGATGGGTCCCCGTGAAGGGAAATGGAAAGGGTGTTCTTGGTTTTAGGCGAGCAAGGGATCAGGCGTGGGAGTGGGACAGTCAGTCCACCAATTTGGGCCAGAGAAGGGGGTTCCTGCAGGGAAAGTGAGGGATCCAAGACAGAGGGGAGATTGTGAGGCCCCTAAGTGCTAAGCCAGGGGGTTGACATCTGATTCTGTGGGCACTCCAGGCAAAGAGAAGTCGCCTGAAGCTTTTGAATGGGGGTGCATGGGAAAGCAATGACCTACTGTATTCTGGACATCAGAGTGCCTGTAACCTATGGGAGGAAAGAAGGGAGGCAGAGACAGACAGACAGATAGAAGGTACAGTGCTTGTAATGACACAGGGAAAAACTGAGACAGGGAAGAATTTTTTACTTGAAATTTATGGTAACTTCTCTTTACCTTAAGTTATGTTAATTTTCTTCTATATCTAAGCAAGTCATATTGGCTCTTTTCAAAGCACTTCTATCAACAACTTCAGTTTTGTCAAGGTTCCTGTTGCCTGATTTAAAGGTATCTGGCGCTTACAGCTATTTATTCCTACACTTCCTTGCTATCCTCCAGAGCTTCTGGAATCCATTTTTCCCTCCTTCTTGTACAATCTCCTCCCTCTCACCCGGAGGTATTTAAGTTATTCACCTTCCTCAGACTGAAGGCATACAAAGTGGGGAAGGTGGGAGGAGAAAACACAAACATCTTAAATACGTTTTTAAGTCTTGGGGAGCGGAAAGGAAATGTCACGGCTCTGAGAAAAGGAGAGAAAGAAAATTAGGAGAAGTCAATTATTGCCAGGGTGCCAAGAAAATACAAAACCTATGAGAAGCAGTAGTAAAATGGCCATATTTAGACCAGTGACGTTTCAATCTTGACTGCACGTTGGAATCACCCGGGAACTTTTAAAATTCAATCCTGGGTCCCACCTTCCAGAGATTCTGATGCAACTGGTCTGGGCAACAGGATCTTTACAAGCAAAACCTCTGAAGGTGATTGTATTCTGCCTCGGAGGTGAGATCTACTGTCCAGGGGGTCAGCAGGGCCTCCCCTAGGGTGGGGCTGATGTTTTGATGTACGAAGCCACTTATCAGCTGCCTCTGGGGAGACGCCTGATATCCGGTCTTTGCCGTTTTCATGGTAGACATGGGCAGTGGTTCTCATGTAAACTTGAAAAGTATGTGCAGTTTTGGAACGGCATGTCTAACATAAGCCACATTCTTGGGGTGGATGAAAAAAATTCATTTTATGGGAAGATACAAATGGCATTAATACGAGTGAGAATGCTCATTTACCATAAGTTTGCCTGTTGAGAGTACTTCTTCCCAAGCAAAAAATGGGTGGAGACTTAGAAGTTATACACAAATGGGATGGAGGGAGGGAAGGCAAGAAGAACCAGAAGATAGAGCAGACGAGACCTTAAAAGGAGACAGACTGTCAGAAACGTAATAGCAGTTAAGAATGCGAACACTTTGAAACGTTACTGTAAAGGTAAATTAGCTATTATGAAAGTGTCAGCGTATTTAAACGTGACAGGCATAAGTTCAGCTGGCAAGGGGGCAATTGGATGGGGTGCCGTGGTGCTTGTAGATTCAATGCCGAGAGTCTGGGTGGGGTCTGAGGGAGGTAACCCCCAGGGCCCGGCTGGCTGAGGAATTGCTGGTGAGCATGTTTTTCCTGTTCGTGTTTGTGGACAGACTGTTTTGCTGGGTCTGTTATACCCATCTTTGGGGGTAGATATTAGTACTATCATTTTTTTGCTTGTTTTTTGTTTTTTTGTTTGTTTGTTTTTTGGCTGCACCGTGTGGCTTATGGGATCTTAGTTCCCCGACCAGTGATCGAACCCGTGTGCCCTTGGCAGTGAAAGCAGGAGTCCTAACCACTGGACCGCCAGGGAATTCCCTCATCATCTTTTAAAATTGGGAACAGTTGCCTTTGAGACATTTTGCTTTAAATATTCTTTTTAAAAAACCTTGATATCAGAATTCTTTGCTGTCCCAGTATGATCTTTTTGAGGCTTAATGAAACTTTCTTAAAATTAACATGTGTTCATTAAAAAAAAAAAAATCAACTCTTGCTGATGCTAGGCATTTTATACCTAAAATAGATTTCTAGGCATATCCTGGGGAACTCTGGTGTTCCTCAATGTTCAAGATGTTCCATGGAAAAATAATTGATATTAGATTTTCTACTATATTTCTAAAATATTTTTGTAAATATGTAAAAGAAAATGTGTGATAAGTGTTTAACACATTTACATGATGCTTCTTCGGTTTTAATAAACTGCCCTTAAGAATTGCCATACCAGCCCTGAGAATGCACATGAATCAGTAGGTGATGGGTTCTTAGAGCAGTTAATTCACCTGTGGGGTTATTGTTCCACATCAGTTTTTAATCCAAACTGTTATCTTTTTTGGAGGGCAATTTTTAAAGCTTTATTAAGCTATAATTGATATGTACTAAACCACACATTTAAAGTCTACAGTTTGATGAGCCTTGGTATATGAATACACTTGTGATATTAACACAACATTCAAGGTGATGAATGTATCCATCTCCCCCAAAAGTTTCTTCATGCCTCATCTCTCTGTCCCCTTCCTCCTCCTCCTCCCAAGTGCCCCATCCCCAGGCAACTGATCTGGTTTCTGGAACTATAGATTGGTTTGCATTTTCTAGAATTTTATATAGATAGACTCATATAGTAGGTACTCTTTTTGAGGGGTAGGATTTGGCCTCTTTCACTCAGCACAATTATTTTGAGATTCATCCATTTTGATATGTTTATCAGTAATTCATTCCTTTTAATTCCTGAGTAATATTCCCTGGTACAGATATATCACATTTTGTTTATCCATTCACCTGTTTGTAGAGCATTATGGTCGTTTCCAGTATTTGGCTATTAAGCTGCTGTGAACATTTGTGTACCAGTGCAACTTTGGAATGGCATGTCTAACATAAGCCACATTCTTGGGCTGGATGTACAAGTCTTTGTGTGGACGTATGCTTTCTTTCTCTTTGATAAATATTTAGGAGTGGAATGGCCAAGAAAGCACCAAACTGTTTTCCAAAGTAAATGCACTGTTTTCCATCCCTACCAACAAGAGTTTTAGTTGCTCCACAACCTTGTCAACACTTGGTGTGGTCAGTCTTTATTTTTAACCATTCCAGTGGATATGTAGTAGTATCTCACTGTGGCTTAAATTTGCTTTTTCCTAATGACTAAAGACGTTGAGCATCTT
Organism: Mesoplodon mirus; assembly: GCF_964341445.2. NCBI lineage: Eukaryota > Metazoa > Chordata > Mammalia > Artiodactyla > Ziphiidae > Mesoplodon > Mesoplodon mirus. The sequence continues at coordinate 14,211,975 of NC_138990.1, read as the reverse complement.
TTCATGTGCTTATTTACTATCCTTATATCTTCTTTGGTGAAATGTCTATTAAAAGACACAATGACTAATGTTTGTGTTTTTAATGCAATAGAACTTATTTTTTAAAGTGTTGCAATATGAAATAAATTTAAGAAACACAGTTCTACTATGTGTACAAATATCTACTATGTGTGTTTGATATGAAAATTAAATATAAAATTTGGACTCTTTTGACCTCTCCGAATACTTCATGCATTTTCAAAATTAACTTTCTTGACCAGTAAGAGATTTCCATACCAGTCCGGGCAGGAAGATGTCCCCTATTTTGAGGAGGTAACTCCGGTTATCAGTTGGATAATCAGGTTGTGTTCGCTTCTGAAGTACCTAAGGAGGTCTAAATAGCTCGTCTGTTTGTATGTGTTCTTTATCTAATTTATACCGAATCAGAAGTGTGAGCCATCACCAACGGGGCTCAGCTGTACAGGTCATGGACAAATTAAACTAAATCTCAAGATGCCCCTTTGGTTGAGTGGATGTTATCAACCATTTAAAATCATGTTAATGTTGGTGAGAAGCAGGAAACATGTATATTCATGTGCTAGTTTGAGGCATATAAAATGCGTAACTTTGGGGTAGACAGTTTGGTCGTACCTATCAAAATAGAAAATGACATACCTTCCGTCCACAAGTTATACTCTATCCTACAGAAACACTCCTATGGTACAAAAGTACGTGTGTGTAATAAATATATATTAAAATGTTCAATATAATTGTGTTCAAAATATTTTGAAAAAGGGAAACTACCTAAAGGAAGAGGCATTTGTTAAAAAGAATGGGTTAGATCTATAAGTATTGTCATGAAAAAAAAGTCCAGAATATATTGAGTGAAAAAGTAAGCTTTGTGTCATGTGAAAACAATTTTATTCTTTTAAAATTATGTGTATGTATAGAATGAGGTCATACCTTGAGAAGGAGTTAAGTTCAAAAATTGTCAAGAAAGGCAATAATTTACTTGTCAAAATTAAATTTGAAAATCCCTCTAACCAACTATCAAGTGGCCTAAATATAATTTTATGTTTATATATGTGTGTGTATATTTGTGTACATAACCCTATATATGTATGTATAAATACACCATTTAAGTCATCTGTATATACTGTTCAGTGCTTTCTTGTTTTCGTTTCCTCCTCTGAGAACCTACATTTAAATTCAGGAAAGTTAAGCATGTCTGTGCCTCGGCCCCACTGCAGGACTCTCATTGCTCAGGAAAACATCTGGAAGTGAACATACAGTACCATTAATGCTGGTTCTGTCTGGCGAGAGTGGGGGCCAGGGGAGAGGTGAAGAGGAGTTTCCTTTTATACTCAATAAATACTTATAAACGAACAAGCAAAGTATCCTTTCTGACTCTAACTGTTGTTCTCCCCTTACTTTCTCCCAACGAGGACCAGGACCTTCTCCTGGCAGCTGCCTATGTTTCTGATGCTCAGTACAACAGAAACGTTCCATTTGAAACATCCCCTCAGGCTGTCAGGTAATTAAAGTGTTAAATGATCACCTAGAATCACCTCTCCTTTAGCGCTTCATATGCTTGAAGTTGAACCCAAACTGAAGGCATTGTTTCCACAAATATTTTGAGAAGTATATAGGGTATGGCACACAGAGTTGGGTAAATCCTATCCTTTTTTTTTTTAGTTCTAATGGCATGGTACCTCACAGGTAGGGAAGCCTTCAACAGGTGTACTAAGAACAGATAAATGAGTAAATAACACCCAGGACAGGAGATAAAGCATCCAAATTAAAAACATGTCATCATCTTTCCCTCCTAGATATAGGTGTCCTCTTAGAGGCGCCTAAATGAAAAGAAGACTTGTCCTTTTCCTTTCTGTTGCCTTTTGACATGACTTACATGTTTGTTCTTTTCATGGGAATTCAGCTTTTTCTCCCTAACCCCCTAGGGGTTGAACTAAAACTAAAGCTATGGCTCAGGATAAGAAAAAAAAAATTCTTATCATCAGGACTGAGTGTCAGTGCCTGAAAGGCAGCAGTGAGTACCTCATGCCTGGATGCTGGGGGACTGTCCCCCTGATGGGAAGAGACCCGTGTGACCGCCAGATCTCTCTGAGTCCACCATGCCCTGATAGCCTGATGCACATTAGAAATCGGTTAGGCTCCTGTGCCATGTAATAACAGGTCACTCTAATGAGGGTTTGTTCTGCATCAGTCCTCTAAAAGTACATCCTAGGGTCACCAGCACCCCGCGGGGAGGCTGCTAATCCTAGCTGGAGACTGTTAAGAGAATGTGCTTTGAGATATGATAATATCCCTGATTTTTTCTGTTAGCGTTTTATAGTGTGCGCTCAATTAAATGCTACCCCTCACTCTCTAGAACTGAAAGGAAAGGTGGCCAGAGAGAGGACTTTGTATTTTACCTCCCACTACACTTCTTCTGATGGGATTTGGGGGTGCTGTTTAAGTCCTGCTCATTGTTTATAACCTTCTTTATTCTTCTCTGCTCCAGGCTTTACCACTTCTATAACCACTGGACAACGCGGGCGGCCACCTACTTCTTCATTTGGGTGGACCTCGCTCTTGCCCTCTTCGAGGAACCGGCCTTGTTCCCGCTCCCTTTCTTGGTAAGCATTCAGCCCAGAGTGGCTAACCAGACTTTGTCAGAGATGAGTTGGGTCCCATGCCTCTTCCTTTTTTTCCCCCTCAAATTTCAGTTAGTATGGATTTGGTTTTATTTTTCTTGCTGGGGGGGGGTTGGAAGAATTCTGCCTACTCGCTGAGCTGATGCTTTCATCAGTAAGCATTGGAAAGGGGGTGGCAGGTTTTGGTTTTCTGTGCCTACAGGGACAAGCTGGACAGACAAATGATGTTTTAAAAGCGTATTTATCTAATGCCGAGTAGACAGTGTCATAATATAGTGTAATATATGACTTGTACTGGCCACATTCCCAGCTTTTTTCATAGTCATAAATCATTATTTATAGGTGCTTTTAAGTAATACATCAAATTACCCAACTACTCCAGATGAGTCTAAGTAATAAATTGATGACCTGTTCACATTAATTCTTGACTCGACATGGCTCTTGCCTCTCAGAGTAGTTGTGTCAGAGACTGTACGACTTGCAGAGCCTAAAATATTACTGTCTGGTCCTTTGACAGATAGAGTTCCTTGACCTCTTGCCTTAAAGAACAGCCTTTTATTATCTCCCATGATTCTGCAGGTGACTGGGCTCAACCGGGCAGATTTTCATGTTGGCTAGGATGGTGGATCTCTGGCTGGCAGCTGGGAGCTCACCTGGCTGGAGCTCTGCTTGCCTCGACACGGCCACTCCACATGGCCTGGGCTTCTCCCAGTGGGTGGGTGGAGTCCAAGAAGGAGCATCCGAGGGAGCAAGCACCATCCACCTCCTCACACACCACACTTGCTGATGTCCCAAAGCCAAAGCCCATCACATGCCCGAGCCCTGAGTCAACAGGAGAGGACACTGCACAAGGGGGTGAAAACCAGAAGCATGGTTCTTTGGGGGCTCAAAGTTGGCGGTCTTCCACACATCCGTTTGATGAGGGTGTCCCGATTAGTGAAGTCTCTGGGTAGAAAACTTGTAGCCCAGTGACTTTCGAAACAAACACCAAGTCTGAAGAAGCGGAGCTGTGCATTCACAAACCTGACCAGGGTCGGTCCCCCTACCCCCCTGCCCTCCCCATGGCACTGGCCGAGGTGACAGGTCCACAGGGTCTCTTCTCAGCCCATTGCCTTCCTCTGAATCCTCACCTTTCTGTTTGTTATTGGTCACAGGCAGCGTGGGCTTGGCTGCCTGAGTTCCAGAGTGTTCCTTCAGCCAGTGTTTATACTTCAAGCCTCTAAAATCCAATGTATTATGGGGGGCAGCTTTGGCCAGATTCAGCATTACCAAGAAAATCTTATCTTGAGCAAGGGTGTCCTGGGATTGCCCCAGGCCCTTTTGCAAGCCTGGCCTTGACAGTGAGTCTTTATAGCCCCTGAAAGGTGAACAGGCTGAGAGCTAGAAAGTTTGAAGGGGCTGCAGCCCATATCGGAGCCCAGGCCTCATGAGGGCTGGGGTGGGGATGGGGGAATTGTGCCCCCTGCTGCTTTCAGGGCCCAGCCGCAGCCCCTTCCTCCTGTCCCTTAGGAAGCTCATTCCCTCCACCCTCACCCCAGACCTTTCCATCGTCCTAGCCTGAGCCAAACCGTCCCTTTCCCCACCTTGTCCTACTTTGCCAACCTCCTCTCCCCATGAATGGAGGAAAGTGCCCGTGTTCGGGAGGACTTACTGTCTCCTGGCGATCGCAGGCAAAGCATGGGCCGCACGCACAGCCTGCAGATCTAGCTGCCTGCGGGGAGTTTGGAATTGATGCCCTGGAGCCCACGGAGGAGATGGTCAGGACTTTGCAGTGGACCCAGGGGCCTCCGTTCTCTCCTCGAACCAACCAAATACAGGCAGTGGTACAGCAGTGGCAGCGATGTCTAAGGCATGACCTGGCATTTCGAAACACATCTTTGGAGCGTTATTATTAGAGAAACTGAACTTCTAGGTGTCTATTCTGAGTATGAATGCGGGGAATTTGAGAGCATAGTGGATGTCCCTGCTTCTTCCATCCCTGACCACCCCCTCTATTTTCTGAGGAAATGCCTTCCAGGGGTCCTCTGCCTGCTGATTCAGCCCCTGCCCCAAGGAAGCCCTGCCAGCTGGGTCATGGGATTTGTGGTTCAGAGGCAGGTTTCCTCTTAAGAAAAAGGAACCATTCCAACCAGCAAGGAATTTTGCTGCAACTTTCAGTAAAATTAAGGGACATTGGTAATTCTCACAGGGTGGTGTCAGGGGGGTCGGAGGTCAGAGTGGTAAGAGAGAATTAAGCCATGCCTCTGAGCGGCAGGGCGCTGGCTCCCTCTCTCTCTTCTGTCACAGGCTACCTCGATAGCAGAAGTACTCTGTCTGACTGCATTCTCTGGGAGACTTGTACACTTTGCGAAAGTCACTCCTCAGATGGTTTTCTGGAAGGATACGAAAAACATCTGCATCGTGGTAACCATAGTGGTGAGTGTTCATGACAGTGCCTTTGAGAGTCTGTGGTCAAAGGTAGAAACTATGAAGAGAAAACTATGAAGAGAAACTCAGTAGGTTTGGGGTGGTTCAAGAAATAATGACAGGGCTCCCCTGGAGGTGCAGTGGTTAAGAATCCGCCTGCCAATGCAGGGGACACGGGTTCGAGCCCTGGTCTGGGAAGATCCCACATGCCGTGGAGCAACTAAGCCCGCGAGCCACAACTACAGAGCCCGCGTGCCACAACTACTGAAGCCCGCGTGCCTAGAGGCCATGCTCTGCAACAAGAGAAGCCACCGCAGTGAGAAGCCCATGCACTGCCATGAAGAGTAGCCCCCGCTCGCCACATCTAGAGAAAGCTCGCGCACAGCAACAAAGACCCAACGCAGCCAAAAATAAATAAATTAAATAAATTAATTTAAAAACAAGAAATAATGACAATGTTTGTACAGCAAACACCTTCAGCACAAGTGCCAGCAGGTCACAATGACTGAAGCACAAATTGGGCAAAATGTGACAACGTGACTACTTAACACATCAAGAGCACTTCCAAATTAAAGAAGAAAGAGAAACGGCAATAAAAATGTGCTCAAAATCGGTGAAAGCGTCTCATAAAAGAAGAAATAAATAATAGCAGGTATGAAAAAATGTTTAAGAACTACATATGAAAGCAGCAATAAAATACCACGTGTTTGCCCATAAAACAATGTTACCAAGATTGAAAACAGAACCCGTCACACTCTACTCGAGGGAGGAATAAGCTGTCTTTCTGGAAGGCTGGTTGGCAGTTCTTTTCGAAAAGCCTTAGGTGTGCATGTGCTTGCTCCCAGATTTCCAATCCTGGGGCTTGGTCTTTAGGAAAAAAGGATGTGTTCAAAGATTTAGCCACAGGATTGGTCATGGATGGCTGTGTTGTTCATAGTATTGAAACATTGGAAACACCTGGATTTCCTGACAATAGGAAATAAATAAAACATGGTACATCCACATCCATTAAAATGGCCTTAAATGCACTTACGTGTCTATTCTCAAGGAGAGATGCTTATGGTCCAGTAAGCCAAAAGAGCAGGTTACAATACAGTTGGAGCACACCTTTGTTAAAAGAAAAGAGGAAGGAGTGTTAGAGATCCATAGAAAAATCTGGAAGGACATATGCTAAGACGTTATGCCACGTGAGGCAGGGTGATGTGCTCTGAAATGCTGCTGTGATGAGAGAGGGGCCTGGGCAGTGATTAGCTGAGGGTACTTTAACGTTAGCATCTCAGCACAGCAGGCAGCCTGCCCGGACCACAGTTCTTCCCAGTTAACCCCCACTCAGAGTCCCCGTCTCTGCTCCTTCTACTCGATGTTCTTTGCCTGGAGGGCCATCCATTCTCAGAGCTTCCCCGAACAGTTGGTGGGTAGGGGTCCCCAGGCTGTAGCTGATACTGGTTTCCCCTCTGAGTTTCTTCACTCTGTGGCCACCTACTGGTTGTTTCCCCATCCGTGTTTCAACTCAAAGTCAAAGGGACCAAACCCACCCTTTTCATCCCATGACTCCCAGAGCTGTTTTTCATTGGTCTGTGGTGCTCCATCTCCCATCACTCACTCCAAGTCCTCCTTGTCAAGATTCCCTCCGTTCTCTCTCATCCCCGTCCTGCCCAAACCCCCTCAGGATGCCTCTTGCACCGTTTCCCCCTCTCCCCACCGGGACCATTGCTGTGGTCTGATGTGGCCGCGCGTTCTCTCTCTGCTGCACGCCATTCTGCTCCCACGGTGTGGTCCAGAGCGCTGTCTCCCCTTTCAGGAACTGCCATACTCACCTCAACCTCAGATCCCTGATACATGCATTTGAGATGCCACTGCTGGGTTAATTCTCAGAAGCACACCTCAGGTCACGACCCTCCCTTGCTCAAAAAAACTCTGTGAGCCCCACAGACCGTTGAGCCCGCCGACCCACCCACCCTGCAAACGGGCCTCACGCGGTCCCCTCCACGCCAGCCGCCGGAGCTGCCTGCTGCCCAACGTGCTCTTCCTCCACGTGCAGTGTCTCTTGGGCCTAGAATGTCCACTGTCTTTTCTCGCCCTCTCTCTACTTCTCTCGACTTCCGCTCACACGTCTGCTGAATGCCCAGAATACACAGAGTATCCGTCTGGTCTTAGTTTTTAGAAATATCTTCACTTTCTATTATTAAAAAACGAATGCAGGACCACTCCATCTGGGATGAGACTGGTGACCACAGCTTGGGTTCAGTCCAGAAAACAGTGTTACCTGACACAGGAAGGTGGAGGATGAGATGGGTGGGAAAACTGTAAAAAAAAAAAAAAAAAAAAAGTGTGAGGGGAGGTTATTTTTGGAAGAAAGAGAAACCCAAACGATACAGAGTATATAAAATAGAAAAAGGCACCCCTGCTCTTCTTCCGGGAGAGCAGGTACCTCTTTTGTGGCCCTTTTTGCTACATGGCCCCCTCCTAGGACAGGGTCGGAGGTCCCTTCTCATCTCCTAAGACACCCAGCGTGCAGCCTAGAATATGATGGGCTCACACGTGCTTTTCAAGCCCAAGTCCTAAGTCCGGTCAGCGTGCTCCCTGCTTCAGATCGTTCAGTGGCTTCCCATAGCCCATCAGAAAAAAGCCAAAGTCCTCGTCGTGGCTGAAGCTCTGTGTCCCTCCCCACCCCCATGTCTCCCTCCCCACCAGTGCTGCTCAGTTGCCCCTCCCCCTACATCCTCAGCCCCTTGCCTCACCTAGGTTTTCTCCGGAGCAGGTCCCGCCACCTGCCAAAGAGCATACATAACATCAGTGCTGCTCCTTCCTGCTGGAGGATGCGCCCCTTGAGGGCAGGCACTCTCTAGCTATAGCTCTTTGCTCTCTCTCTGGAGCTAGTACAATACCCTGCACGTAAGAGGCACTCCGTCAAGGTGTATGGAGTGAACTGGATGAGGAGACACGGTTGCCCCGTCCAGATGTGTCCTGCATCTGTTACCAAGGGTGGGTCTCACTCCTTTGCCTCCATCACCCTTATTTGAAAGACTTTCTGGATTCCCCAGGCCCTGGGAATAAGACTTAGCTTTTTAGCCTGGCCCTCAAAGCCACCTGCCCTCGGTCTGGGGTCTGGTCACTTCCTGCTCTCCTCTGCCCCCACCCCCAGGACCCTCTGCTTCCCGAGAGTCCCTTTCCTGTGTGCCTGCCATGGCTCTTGACTTCTCTGAGTTTTATCCTTTTAACGTTTTTTCTTTGCTTTAAGATTACATCAGGGACTGCCTTCTCCGGGAAGCCTCCTCAGATACCATAACCCTTGGTGACCTGTCCATCTATGCTGCCCTGGGACAGTCACCCGGGTTCCCTGCAGTGGGGGCGCAGTGCAGCAGCCAGCACCAGCGTCTTTCTGTGTCTCTGTCCTTTCTCTCCCCTGCGCTGGCTCTCTCTCGATTCTCTATGCCTTGCCACCAAAGGGACTGAGCTAACACTTTTGATGACGGTAGATTATTCTTTTTTAACTTATATTTTTCTAAACTGCACTGGGTCCTTCTTCTTTTGCCTGTCCTCGGGATCACAAACTGACCTGAATAAGGAATGATAAAAATTTTCTGTAGTCTAGATATTTCTACCCCATTGCTAGGCTAGAAAACCTATCTCATATGCAGAATTGAAGAGGAGTTAAAGTCAAGTACAATATAGTGTGGGCGCATGTAGGTAACCATGTGTGGGTAACCGCTGGGGCTCTGACGCCAGACTACCTGGGTTCCAGTCCCAGGTCTGCCCCCCGTATTGGCTGTGTGACCGGGGCCACGTGATCTCCCTCACTGTGCCTCAAGCATTTCCATCCAGGAATGGTGCCCACTTTAGGGGTGTGGTGAGATAAACGGAATAATCTATGGAAAGCTTATTAGAGGACATGGCACATAGTAAAGTCTCAAACAACAGCTGCTATTAACGTTCTATTATGAAACCAGATTATGCTGTTTATGAAACGTGCCTTTTTCCGTGACGTATTGTGACCCTCCTTCTGGGCCAGTGAACATGTGTCCACATGGTCACTTCCTCTGTCGTCTGGCAGTACCAACACCTCTGTCCCATGTCTCTCACAGCTGACCTTGATTGATCTGATTACCTATGGGTCCCTGGAGGCTGTTAACATCCACGGAGTTCGATGGTCAAGGGCCTTGAGGCCAGTCTTCCTAATTAATTTCCCTGAAAGTCGTCAGGTAAGGATATGATTTAGGATACAAAAGGGCGTGTTTTTTTGAACTTATTTTTTACTGAAGTATAGTTGAATTACAATGTTGTGTTAATTTCTGCTGTACAGCAAAGCGACTCAGTTATACATACATACATATATATATATATATATATATATATATATATATACACATACACACATTCTTTTTCATATTCTTTTCCATTGTGGTTTATCCCAGGATATTGAATATAGTTCCCTGTGCTCTACAGTAGGACCTTGTGGTTTATCCATTCTCGATATACCAGTTTGCATCTGCTAAGGGGGGTGTGGTTTTTGTTTTTGCAGAAAATTAGCTGATTGCCCGTAAACGGAATGAAATATTGTCTTCACAGATCCGAAGGGCTTTTCGAAGCATCCGGAACACTCTGCCTGATATCCTGTACGTCTTCCTCTTGTTCATCTTCAGCATGTTGATATTCTCCCTCATGGCCTTGAAGCTTTTCGGGGATAGGTGAGCAGGCTGCTCTGGAAGTTTCTGCCTGAGAATTCTCCCACGTTTGAGTTCAGCCCGTTCGTGGCAGAATCGGTCACTAGATGCTATCTTCCTCGTTCAGGCACTCCAGAAGGGTTCTCGAAAGGGGAAAAGTGTGTCGGAAACTGCAGCTTCATTTATGTCTGTGGGTTTTTTCACTCTTTTTTCCTTTTTAGGGGTCTCAAAACAGTGGAAGGATCGCCCTACTTTACCAACATCCTGGACATAGCATTTGAGCTCTACGTGCTGGTCACCACCGCAAACAGCCCCGATGTCATGTACGTGAGTCCCCAATTCATGTTCACGGACATCTGTTACCGTAACAGAATTCACTTTCTTAAAAGCAGCTGTAAGAAAAAAAAAAGTGATTTTCTGTTTATTCATATTCATTGTAAAATGTTTGTATACTATTTTTTTTCTTTTTTTTTTTTTTTGGCCACACGGTGCAGCATGCAGGATCTTAGTTCCCTGACTAGGGATCGAACCCATGCCCCCTGCAGTGGAAGCACGGAGTCTTAACCACTGGACCGCCAGGGAAGTCCCTTGTAAACTTTTTGAAGAGTGCGAAGTGTTGGCACTCACGCTAGCCTACCCACTCTATTGAAAACTAAATTTAGATGAATGTTTTAAAAAATGAAAGCAACAGGAGACATCTCTGGAGATACAACTGAAATATTTGAGCCCACTTTCTATTCTGGAATCTTCTTTGAGTCTTGAGTTGAAACGCCTAAGCCATTTTTGTAAAGGAATCATGGCTTGTTCTCCTAAGCATTGAGGTGGTTTTCTGGCTAAATGAAACAGGAAAGAAAAGTCTCCATGCATGTGGACATTATTTAGGAGAAAAACATTATGGTTTTTTTCCCCCTAATGTCCTGTATATTATGGACTTGCCTTGTTCATGGAGGTAAGATTATTTACCAGTGCTACCCTGAGCAGGTAGCTCTTGGGGTTCTAGAGTGTAGATAGAATTCTAACCGCAAACGTCAACCCCATCTCCTCCCATACTGCACTGCGGGAGAGGGGCGGGCTTTCTGTTGTCTACTTGTGTGTAGGATCATCACGTCAACTTGTTCTGGGTTCCTGCTCATTCTTGGGCCTGGCTCTGGCAAAAAGTGAGCAAGGTGAAGTTCCTGGCCCTCCTTGTGTTTTCTTGGATCTTCCCCTCAAACCTTAGGCTGCCCCCCTCAACATCCCCTCCTGCACAAAATCGAGTTTCCATTAAAAGTGGCGTGAACATGCATCCCGATTTATGCCTTTTGTCCCGGCACCATTATTAATCGTACGCCTTTCATTCTCATTGTCCCAATGTGGACAGAAAATTATCTGCTCCCCAGCAAGGCAGTCTGGTGTCCCTGAAGAGCCTTGAGTATAACTCCAAGCCATAGTTCAGATTCTTTTTGTAATTCTGGGCAAGTGGCTCTCCTTCTGGGCTTTGATTTTCTCATTGTGAAGGAAGGGATGGGAGGGATCTCCAGGGTCCTGCCTGCTTTGAAAGTGGGCACCTCTCTAAGGCAATAAGAATTTCAGAAGGCAATCTGGAGCGAGCTCTTTAGTGCTGACGGTAGTTATGGCTTTGAGGCCCCATAGCACAGTTCGGGGGAGAGTTAGAGTGAGAGAATCTTTACCTGTGCCTCGAGCATGTGGATTGTCCATGTGGAATGTCACCTGCGGTCAGCCTTCTATGCACTGTGGGCCCAGGGCACGGGAAATCATGAAAGATAATTATTTCCTTCTAGGATGCCTGCCTATGAGTTCAACTGGTGGTATTCTCTGTACTTTATAACCTACATCATCATCAACACCTACATCTTCATGTCCGTCTTTCTGGCCGTGGTCTACAACAATTATAGAAAGCACTTAAAGGTAACATGTGTGATCCGGGGGTCAGGGTGCCTGGCTGGGTGCAGTAGCAGGGAGACTGGCAAATGCGTTTGCTAAATATTTGAATGTGTCCATTTACCTTTTGCTTTGGTGAATCTGAAGGTTCGTTTGGTGCCTTGCTGTCCTCTGCTGGGCCAGGCGGTTCTTTGCCAGTCTGCAATGGGTCTGACGGTGTGTCCCAGCCTCACGTTCAGGAGGAGGTCCTGGCTTTGCTCCTCGCTTTTTTTTTTTTTTTTAATTTTTACTGGAGTTGATTTACAACTTTGTGTGTGTTACTTTCTGCTGTACAGCAAAGTGAATCAGTTATACATATAAATATATCCACTCTTTTTTAGATTCTTTTCCTGTATAGGTCATTATAGAGTATTGAGTAGAGTTCCCTGTGCTATACAGTAGGTCCTTATTAGTTATCTTTTTTTCTTTTCTTTTTTTTTTTTTTGTGGTACGCGGGCCTCTCACTGCTGTGGCCTCTCCCATTGCGGAGCACAGGCTCCGGACGCGCAGGCTCAGCGGCCATGGCTCACAGGCCCAGCCGCTCCACGGTATGTGGGATCTTCCCAGACCGGGGCACGAACCCGTGTCCCCTGCATCGGCAGGCAGACTCCCAACCACTGAGCCACCAGGGAAGCCCAAGTTATCTACTTTATATATAGTAGTGTGTATATGTCAATCCCAATCTCCCAGTTTATCCCTCCCTCCTTCCCCCCAGTAACCTTAAGATTATTTTCTGCATCTGTAACTTTATTTCTGTTTTATAAATAAGTTCATTTGTACCATTTGTTAACATTCCACATGTAAGTGATATCATACAATATTTGTCCTGCTCTTTCTGACTTAATTCACTCAGTCGGAAAATCTCTAGGTCCATCCATGTTGTTGCAAATGGCATTATTTAGTTCTTTTTTATGGCCGAGTAACATTCCATTGTATATATGGACCACATCTTCTTTATCCATTCCTCCTCAGTCTTAATGCATCTAATAGTTCATGGCTCCTGGAAATGTTTTGTATATCATTGGGGTTGGGGATATTCTCCAAGCTCCTTTCCCCACCTGTAACAGAAGCAAAAATACCTTAAAGCCAATAGTTTCTGCCCTGGTGACTCGTGTTTGATTGATGTCTGGAGAATTCCTGGAGATGTTGCATAGGCAGAGGCTTCTGAGTGCTTGGGGCACAGCGTGTTTTATTTCTGGAATCTGCCAGGATACCTGGGTCATCTCACCTGCGGGCCCCACCGTCACCCACCTGAGCACGCCTCTCATTGGCTGTTTTCTAGGATTGTAAAACTAATTGCACAGAGAAACATTTCATCCAAGGGTCATTTTCTTTAAGGGAAGACATAGCCTTTTGAGTTAGATCCTTTTTCTTTGCTTAGGGATGTTCCCACCAGGGGGCAAGTAGAAAGTCGGGGAGAACTTAAATGTTCGCAGCTAAGGAGAAGCGGGTGGTGGGCTGAGCCTGAGATTCGGCCAACCTCCCTTTGAAGGTGTCTGGCCTGTCTAGGCTCTGAGAAGTCTGTGCATTGTGGGCACCTCAGCTGCTCCCGACCCCAAGGCCAGGCCTCCCAGGGACCCTCCTCCTCTGACTTCCTCCTTCTGAGCAGAAAGAGGCATCCCCAGAGGGTCTGGTGCTCTGGACAGAATTGTGGCTCCCCCTCCCCCAAGAAGTGTGTCTTTTAGTTAACACTTCCCGAAAAGTAATCTTCTGCCACGTGGATCAGTCAGCAAGCGTATCTTAAACGTGTTTTTTGTGCCCAACACCAAAGTTCTGAGGAGTCAAAGGTGATGAAGACACAGCTGTACCTTTAAGAATGAAAGGTCTATAAATAACAAATACTGGAGGGTGTGGAGAAAAGGGAACCGTCCTACACTGCTGGTGGGAATGTAAACTGGTGCAGCCACTATGGAAGACAGTATGAAGGTTCCTTAAAAAACTAAAAATAGAGTTACCATACGACCCGACAATCCCTCTCCTGGGCTTATACCCAGAGAAAACTCTAATTCAAAAGGACACGTACCCCATGATCATAGCAGCACTATTCACAATAGCCAAGACATGGAAGCCACCTAAATGTCCATCAACAGATGAGTGGGTAAAGACGATGTGGTGCATATGTACAAGGGAATATTACTCGGCCATAAAAGAGAATGAAATAATGCCATTTTAGCAACGTGGATGGACCTAGAGATGATCATACTAAGTGAAGTAAGTCAGACAGAGAAAGACAAATATCATATGATATCACTTCTATGTGGAATCTAAAATGTGATACAAATGAACTTATTTACAAAACAGAAACAGACTCTCAGACAGAGAAAACAAACTTATGATTACTGAAGGGGAAAGGGGGACAGGGATCAATTAGGAGTTTGGGATTAGCAGATACAAACTACTATATATAAAATAGATAAACGACAAGATCCTACTGTATGGCACAGAGGACTTTATTAAATATCTTGTAATAAACTATAATGGAAAAGAATATATATATATATGTAAAACTGGATCACTTTGCTGTACACCTGAAACTAGCACAACGTTGTAAGTCAACTCTACTTCAATTTAAAAAAAAGAACTTAAGGTCTAGCCATGTAATCAGCTTAAAGGGAGCAGTAGGGGTGGGCATCGACGTGGCCGATTGTAACATGAGGGGGGTTCTCCTTGTCTGGAAGATTCCCTGTGCACAGTCAAGCCGGATGGCAGCTCCTGGCAAACCCTCGCTGACCCTCCTGCCCTGGCCCTCTTCCTTCTGACCACTTCTAGCCTGGTTTCACTTCCCTGCCTTTCTTCCCCCTCCGCCTCTCTTTCTTTTTTTTTTTTTTTGCGGTACGCGGGCCTCTCACTCTTGTGGCCCCTCCCGCTGCGGAGCACAGGCTCCGGACGCACAGGCTCAGCGGCCATGGCTCACGGGCCCAGCCGCTCCGCGGCATGTGGGATCTTCCCGGACCAGGGCACGAACCCGTGTCCCCTGAATTGGCAGGCGGACTCTCAACCACTGTGCCACCAGGGAAGCCCCGCCTCTCTTTCTTGATTGACTTAATGGTAGATCTGTCTTCTCCCTCTCCCGCGTCTCCCTCTCTCTCAGCAGCAAACCTGATTTCCTTCCTTTCTGGAATCTCCCTTCCTCCTGGGCGGCGCGGAGCTTGGACCTGTCTGCCTCCTGGTGCTGTTTCTCACCACACAGGTTATCCCTCCTGGGTTCCCTCATTTGCACTTGGTAAGCTGAGCTCTGTTTCTGCAGGTGGGGGTTAGCTACCCATCCCCGGAGCCGGGGAGGGATTTGGTACCTTGCGAATGAGCAGGACCATGGTGACTTCTCTTTGCAGTTCCTCCTGTAGCGTGAATTCCTGAGTTGCTCTTACAAGATAGGCTGTTGTAAACCCAGGAGGGGGGGCTTTTAGGAGTTTTTGTCAAGCATGGTGAGGTCTTTCCTGCTCATCCAGAAAAATGCACATGGTCCCCAGGGCACACTCAGATGAACTCTTCCATTGCCTTGAAATGTTTAAGGTGGAAAATCAAGACTTTCTTGAATCTTCCCCTTAAAAAAACACACTTCTGTTTTTTCAAGAATGAGATTCGCACACTGGCATACCTGAAGCGTCACAAAATGATAGAGGCTTTCAACATTCTGAAAGTCAAGGTGGGCACAGAGTTTGTGGTGAAGGAGGCCCAGTGGAGGCAGCTGGCCAAGATCGTGGCGCCAGACATCAGCAGTTCCCACCTGGAGCTCCTTTTGAGGATCTCCGACGAGGGACAGAGGGGTTATGTGGGTAAGAAGCCTCGGCCGCTGAAGTTCCTCTTCCCCGTGCATCACAAAGTGGGGTGGGGGGCTCCTAGAAGTGATGGGATGTTTGTTCATTTTCTTAAGTTTGCAACTGAGCATGTATATTGGCATTCCCTGCTGGCAGTGTCACAGTGGAATCAGGTTCCTGATGCTGTGTTCTGACAGGGGTGTCGTGGTGTGTGCTGTCAGCATGTGATGAGCCTTCCAGAAGCCCTTCACCTTGTAACACGGTCATTCCCCTCCCAGGATTCTGCTTTAGGGAGCTCATCTAAAATATGGAAAAGGGCTGTATAAATAAACGTCTAAGTTGCGTTTAGCGTTTGAAAAGTTGAAAGTCACCTAAATATTCATGTATTAGTGGTTGATGGTTATTATCAATAATGTTTAATATTGGTAGCATGCTTGCCACGCATGAGGCACTGTCATGATTGTTGTGTGTATGTGATCTTCCTCAGACTCACCGAAGTGGAGGTCTTGTTATCCTCATTTGTCAGTATGGAAACTGAGACTCAAAGAGATTTGGTCGGTTGCCCAGAGCCGCACAGCTGGAGTGTGGTACAGGCCATCTGACTCCAAGGCCCCTGCTTTTTATCATTACTCTAAGCTGCCCCAAATTCTGAGAGTCACTTAACGGGAAATTTTGGTGACATTAAAAATGACTGTGAAGATGAGGTAACAGTGGGGAAAGATGTGAGATGACTAAAATACACCCCAAACTGTAGGGCACACACATTTCTCTAGTTTCAAGAAAAGTCTAGACGGAAACACACCCAAATGGAGTGGGAGGTCTGATAGAATGTAAATTTACACGAGACAAGGACTCTCAAACTAGTCCAGCAGAGCCATGGGCTTTGTAGGACTCGGTGCCTGTGTGAGAAGAAGGAAATGACAGTGATTCTCTGGAACTTACATGAGTGTCCAGGGAAAAGAGAACTGTGTGGCAAGACACTGTTAAATGGGTGATGCCAACATCTTCCAGTGAGGGTTTTGGATCCAAGATGGAAGGTCAGCAGGGTTTGACAGGCGCCTTCCATTGAGCCTTGGGCACGTCCCTTCAGCCACCCAGCTCAGTGGCTCAGGAGCCAGGCTTCTCAGACCCTGAAGAGAATTGAGACTCTGAAGGTGTTGATGAAGCTTTAGGGCTTTATAAACTGTCTCTGCGATTCCTCCTGTAGCGTGAATTCCTGGGTTGCTTTTACAAGATGAGCTGTTGCAAACCCAGGAGCAGGGGCCTTTAGGAGTCTTTGTCGGGCTTGGTGAGGCCTTCTCACTTGGGTATCTCCTGCTTATTCAGAAAAGATACACATGGTCCCCAGGACACACTCAGATGAACAGTGTTTCTTTGTTTATAAGGTCAGTCTAACTATTGACACTTGGGTGTCATGAAGAACAAACATATTAACACATGGGGACATAGCATCTTAATTTCTTTGGAAACTTCTTTGGTAATTTCCTTATGTCTTTAGGTAAATGCAAGTTATTGACTATTTATCTCAATATGCCTTAGGCCAATGCCCTGAACTCAATTAGTAATTTTAGAAAATATGTTTAAGAAATCATGGGTAGTTGATTCCCTGTTGACACCAAGGATCTGTCAGAGAAGCGTGAAACTCTGGACACTGTATCCATATAGTTTAAGCGAGTTACCCTATAGGACCTTGTGGTTTACAATGTCATGTGATTTACACAAGACAGTTGATAAAGATTCGAGTTTTTAAATCACATCAGAGTTTGAATCATGCCGCTCGGTT
This sequence comes from Mesoplodon mirus, assembly GCF_964341445.2. Classification (NCBI taxonomy): domain Eukaryota; kingdom Metazoa; phylum Chordata; class Mammalia; order Artiodactyla; family Ziphiidae; genus Mesoplodon; species Mesoplodon mirus. The sequence continues at coordinate 14,194,811 of NC_138990.1, read as the reverse complement.
CTGGCCTATGTTTAGGTTTAAAAGACACCTAAATGTTAGCTGAGATCATGATACCAATTGACCCATAAGATAAGGGGGAGGAATGTTAGAAGTTCCAACCATTTTAGCCTCTTTAGAAAACAAAGTTTGCATGAACTAAAACTCCATATTTGCACTTTGTATTTACATTGGATAAAATCAGGAAAAAGATGCAAAGCCACATTTTAAACCCTAAGTCACAAAACAATTTTAGTTTTCCTTTCCTGGGAGCATTAAATACATTTGAATTCAAATTTTAAATTATTTTAATTTGATTTATAAAGTAATTTTAGAACATTTTAATTTTTGGTCAAAAGTGATTTTAAGTGTGTAACCAGATCTTTAAAATGTGTCCTTTTTACCAAAAAAAAGAGAGAAAGCTTGTTTTTCCCCCTAATGGCCTTTTTACAACTTCTAATTGCTGGTCTATTGTTAATTTGCATATCTTAAAAAAATTTTTTTTAATTAAGTAGAGACACTAAGAATATTAAATGAATTAGAATTCCCTGGTTCCCATCTGATTTTCTTAAGAAATTAGAATATAGAAATACTGTTTAAATTAATATTTTGTTGTTTTACATATTTTATACTTGTGGGGGCCAGACTTTATAAACTGATTTGTTAGTTCAAGTTTTTATCTGAAAGGCATCTGTGTCAAGGAGAAAATCATTTTAAGACCTAGTTTCTTTAGCATTTTAATACGTTTGTGCAAGCCGAGAGTTTGTCAGAGACTTTGTTAAAAGAAAAAAGGTGATCATTAAGCTTGAAATTCCTTTTTTCCTCCACCCTAGTGAGTCTTTTTGTTTGTTATGTTTGTTTGGTTTATCTATTTTTTTTTTTTTTTAGGGGATAGCACATTTAAAGCATAAAGAATTTTTCCTTGATTTCTTAACTCTGGGAGGACCTTTAAGTCTCCATTCAGAATTTAAGGAATACATAGTGTTCACTTTAAAACAATTCATTGAGAAATCGTTGCTTGTATCAGTTTGCTTGGGCTGCCATAACAAAGTCTCACACACTGCGGGGCTTAGACAACAGAAATCTATTTTCTCACAATTCTGGAGGCAGGAAGTGAAGGATCAAGGTGTTGTCTGGCAGGCCTGTGTCTTTGGCTCCTAAATGATTGTCTTCTGTGTCTTCACACCATCTTCCTTCCTTGCGTGTCTGTGTGCAAATCTCCTCTTATGAGGGCACCAGTCATACGGGATTAGGGTTCACCTAATGACCTCCTTTTAGTTTAATTACCTCTTCAGAGGCTCCATCTCTGAAATACAGGCACACTTAGAGGTGCTGGGAGTTAAGCCTTCAACATATGAAGTTTCAGGGAACACAGGCCAGCCCATAACTCCTGTTTTAGGGGTTCTGTCCTTAGACTGTTGCCTTCTCTAGAGCTTTCTTCTATGGTTTACTGTCCCCCACGCCCCAATACTACTCATCTTCGAAAGTCATATTTATATTATTAGCTTATCAAAATCTCAGACTTGAACATTTACGCCGAATGCACAGAACCGCCATGGTTCTGGTTCAGCTGTTGCCCTTTCCCCTTCACACAATGCGACTCCACCTGGTCTGAGGCTGCAAAGCCACAGCAGGACGACAGTGACAAACCTCACCTGTGCAGTACCCTTACTTTCTAATGCCCTGGGGACATTCAGCCAAAGTAGCTCTTGACCTTCTGAGCAGGTGAGAGGGGGCAAAGGAGGTCAACAGATGCCCTTGAGACACACCCATGACCTTGGCTGCCATTGGCTGGCTCGTGACTGGAGTCCGCAGGTCTGGGTCCCCTGCCCTAAGCCCTGCTCAGTTTTGCCGCCTGGGTCGTGATCCTATTTGTAAATTAAATGAGCCCAGGACTCATCTAGTTTGAAAAAAGGAATCCATCCGAGTCATAGATTTTATTAGAGTTCCATGGATGTGGCAAGAAGGCGCCCGTGAACTCATGGCTTAGCAGACTTCCCCCGTATTTTATCTTTTACAAAACAGCGATGTCAATTTAAATACCGTTACCAGGGCAAACACATCTCTAGGGAAGACAGCCAATCAGATTTGTTGGCTTTTAGGGATCGCAGGTTATCTTTTATAGGAGATAGCGGTTATTTCTGATGTCTGGGTGTCCAAAGACTCCTTTGTTTAACCAACACTTTCAAAGACAGTTTTAATAACAGAAAGCCAAACAGAATTTCATGCTTCACGATGGTCCCCCCTCAGTCTGAGAGATCGCTAGCTCTGTGAACATGCTCGCTTTCCCCCTTGATCGGCAGTTATGGGCAGATGTGGTTTCCAAGGCTAAGCACTGGGATTCTATTAGTGTCAAAAGTGTTAGACTTAAATCTAGTGTTAAAGTGAGAAACATGAAACTTACAGATGTGGAAAGAAAAGGGCTGCATAGAATTATTAACAAAGAATATGGAGAATAATATGTCTACAACAAGGCTTGGTACACAATGGTCCAGAGGCTAAATATGGCCACTGCCTGTTTTTCTAAAGTTTTACTGGAACACAGCCATGCTTATTCATCTGTGTATTGTTTATGGCTGCTTTCATGCTATCATGGCAGAACTGAATAGTTGAAATGGAGACCATATTGTCCACAAAACCTAACTCTCTGGCCCTTTACATTAAAAGTTTGCTGAGCCCTGATCTCCAACATAAAGTACCAGATGGATACAAATTCCTTCTTGACACAAAATTACCATGCTTTTGATTCTCTTTGTCCTTTCTTGTTCTATAGAATCTTCTGGATTAAAAGATGTGAGCCCTGTGATAGTGATGGATTCTCCGTTGGTTGAGGTTACTTGATGGCTGATGTTTTGGCTGGATTCTTGTCAGTAGGTCCCCCCAAACCCTATTTGTGGTTGTCACGTCAGTGTCTCCCTACCTTCTGATGGTGGAGCTCACGTAGCCCAGGTCCTGGATCCAAGTTATCACATCATCTAATTCTCTAAGTCTGCCCTTCCCCCTCAGCGGGTGCTACACGTCTTGGCTATTAAGACATGTCTGTGCATTTTGCTTCTAACTCTAAAGACCCAGGAACTAAGATATCCTAAGACATATAAGAGTGCTTTTCACCCAACTTGATGGACTCATGTTCTTTCACGTTCTTAGGACCATCTGACTCTTCAGGAAAATAACAATGTGAATGTTTAATGTCACTCAGGGTTTTGTCTGATTCAGGCTCCTCACTCAGATGAAGGCACACTTCTGACAAGGCTGAGGCTTTCTCTTTGCCTGGGTGTCTGTTGATGGCAGTTCCCCATCATCCTTCTTGCATAAACCACTATGGTGGCACCTGTAGAACCATGATACGTTGTTTACTTCTGAAAACTCGAAATGGAGACCTACTCATTTCCAGGCCTCTAAATGAGAAGCATTCTAGGATTTAAAAACTCCACCCTGGGACTTCCCTGGTGGCGCAGTGATTAAGAATCTGCCTGCCAATGCAGGGGACACAGGTTTGATCCCTGGTCCGGGAAGATCCCACATGCCGTGGAGCAATTAAGCCCGTGAGCCACAACTACTGAGCCCGCGTGCCACAACTACTGAGCCCACGAGCCATAACTACTGAAGCCCATGTGCCAAGAGCCTGTGCTCCGTGACAAGAGAAGCCACCACAATAAGCCTGCACAGCACAACGAAGCGTAGCCCCCGCTCTGTGCAACTAGAGAAAGCCCGTGCAGCAGTGAAGACACAAGGCAGCCAAAAATAAATAAATAAATAAATAAATAACCCAACAACTCTGCCTTCAAAAAAAAAAAATGCCCAAAAAACTCCACCCCAGTCTTTAACAGCTGTCTCAGCTATACCTGATCTGTATCTGCAATTTATTACACAAATTTTTTTAAAGTTTGCAAAGCATTCAACTTGGTTTTCAAAGGAGCAGCAACACTGTATGTACAATCTGATTTCATCCATTGATGTGATTGATATTTCTTTAAGTTGTATGTAACAGGAGGTTTACGCATAAACAGATTTGAGAACCAGCCCAGTGGACTTGTGGTCAGCATCCTGGTGAGGGAGAGGCGCATGGGGTGTTGGAGAAGAGCCTGCTGGCTCCGGGCATTCAGCAGGTCAAGAGCATCACCTCCGCAGTTGGGTGGGTCCAGGCTGGTCAAGAAAGTGCCCACTGTACTTTGGTCTGGGGTGATGGGCCAACTTGTTATGGAGGCTGTTGTTTTGAGTGAGTCCCTGAGAAGGGGCAGAGAGGGAGGGTAGGCAGAGAAGAACATAGGGGTTCAAGGGGAAGGGTATAGATTATGCCTACCTTGGAGGCTTTGTGAGAAGGAAGGGGAGGTTGGGTTGAGCCTGGAAAGGTAGGTCAGGCAGACATTGAAAGCAGTGATGGCTGAGTGGGGTGGAAGGCAGGGAGTGAGGCAGTGGTGTCTGTGAACTAGCAAAGTCCCATGCTTGGGTTGGCTGCCTTGGGCTGGTTCAGGGTCTGAGTGAGGACAAGCAGAAGGCTGTGCCACTCACTGGCCCCTTGGCCTTGGGCCTTCATCCTTTGAGGCTTCATATCTTCACCTGTGAAACGCAGATCCGAGAGTCTGTGCTGGCTTTGTTTCACCCGTTGAACCTTAGTGTCCCAGCAGCCATGTATTTGGGGGTCCTTTTTTCATTGCAGACAAAATGAACTTTCTACGCTTGGCTGACCTCCTCAACATCCAGGTGGTCACCATCAACATCAAGAGACACCCGCTGGAAGCCTGGGTGCCTCGGGTATACCAGTCGTCCCCAAGCCTCTTGGTTCAGAAGATGGTTCGTCACAGGCAAGTGAGACCGGGCCGGTTTTCTCCCAAATTGCTTTGAAAATAGAGGAATCTGTTAATGCTGCCTGGACTGAACGTGTTTCATCACTGAAGCTATAAATCATTCCCCTGCTCACTGCTTCTGGTTTCTTGGGAAGGCATGGAAACGGTTCTGCTATGTTTAACCTTAGCCAGAGGACAGGTTTCTAGATTATGCTTCCTTCTTCCGTGTTTTTTTTTTTTTTTTTTTTTTTTTAATACTCAAGGGCCACAGACTGGCTGTGCTTTCTGAGCCAGGGAAGCTGGCCACTCTCTGATTTCAGGAAGTTCCTGCCCCATCAGAGTCATTAGGAAGTTGATGTCAAGTATGGCATTTTGTAAAGTATCTGGTAAGTAGACATGAGCTAGAGCTACTGGAATGACCGTTAAGAATGCCAATTAATCCTTTTATTCCCAAGTAGATGGACTCCGGAAGAGTGCTTTATCCCGGTTGGAGAGTTTTTGTTTACTATGTGTGGCCTGGAACACCCCTATCAGCAGAGGCTCCCCTCTTGCCTTCTTTGAATTTAATGTTTCATAAAAGTGAATGGTTCACTTGGGAGATTGGGATTGACGTATATACACTGATGTGTATAAAATGGATGACTAATAAGGACCTGCTGAATAAAAAATAAAATAAAATAAAATTCCAAAATTCAAACAAAAAAAAAAGTGAATGGTACAGAAGTCCTTGAAAGTAGCCCAGCCTATGATGTAGGTAAATATCCCTTTTAGCTCCCATATTTTATATTTACAAAGGCCCTTTAGGTAGAGGCTCCTTTCCATTCATCTCTATATTGAACTACTGTTGTGTTTCACACAGTGGATGTTTGTGTATCCACATGAGGCATCCAGGGCTGGGACCTAGAGTCTGCAGCTTCCCCAGGACAATAGGGTAGGAGCCCCCGCTCCCCCGCTTCCCATGGCCATGCCCAGGGTTCACCCAGGATTCTCTGGAGCACAGAGCACAGATGCCTGTGAGGGGCAGCCTGCTCTGTAATTGAAAAGTTGAGTCAGACCCCAACTGTCATATTTTTTTCACCCCTTTTCACCCCAGACTTGGTGAGAAAGTGGGGTATGTCAGTCCCCTGGAAGACTTGTGTGCAATAGGAGTAAAGAGTTTTTCAGAAGCTCTCTGAGTTAAGGATGTTAATTTTCCAGGGTCAAGTAGTCAAGGTGTAATGGTCCTGGGCTAAGCCCTAAACCTTCTCCTCGCCCCCTGATTCTTCCCAGCCTTTCATCTGATCCAGGTACTGTGCCCAAAAGGCAAACCTGGGAAAACTAGGCCTCTGTTCTTCCCCCTCACTCTGTCTTCATTTTCTCCTTGGTGGGAAAGGCTATACCAGTGTACCAGTGTCAGTGAGCGGCAGGTGAATTTCAGAGCCCTGACCATGGTGGAACCTTTCCTTCCATGTTGAGTGAGTATGTGTGTGTGTGTGTTGGCGGGATGGGGGGTGGTGAGTATCTCACATTCATCACACTGACAGGAAACACAGTAGTTCCTGTAGGGCTCTGAACCTGCTTTTTTTTTTTTTTTTTACTGAAATGTATGATAACAGAATCTTTTCTTTTTTATCTCCTGGCAGGATTTTTGTCTGGGTTTATGATGTCATCATTCTAATAAATGCCATATTCATTGCTTTGGATGAGAAAAACCCCTTAATTTCCTATGCAGAATGGCTTTTCCTTTCTCTCTATATTATTGAAATTCTTCTGAAATTGTACACGTACGAACCCAGAGCCTATTTTGGAAGGAAACAGTTCTGGAACTGGTGAGTCTGTGTGTTTTGGGGAGGGGGCCGTGGGTGAAGAGAGGGGCTTTCTGTCACACTTTGGGGAATAAAGTTGTGGAGTGTTTCAAGCTCCATCTGCCTAGTTTTTTTTTTTTTTTTTTGCGGTACACGGGCCTCTCACTGTTGTGGCCTCTCCCATTGCGGATCACAGGCTCTGGACGCGCAGGCTCAGCAGCCGTGGCTCACGGGCCCAGCCGCTCTGTGGCATGTGGGATCCTCCCGGACCGGGGCGTGAACCCGTGTCCCCAGCATCGGCAGGCGGACTCTCAACCACTGCGCCACCAGGGAAGCCCCATCTGCCTAGTTTTGAGGCTTCTTTTTTTTTAATATATAAATTTATTTATTTATTTATTTATTTTTGGCTGTGTTGGGTCTTCGTTGCTGCGTGCGGGCTTTCTCTAGCCGTGGCAAGCAGGGACTACTCTTTGTTGCGGTGCGTGGGCTTCTCATTGCAGTGGCTTTCCTTGTTGCGGAGCATGGGCTCTAGACACGCAGGCTTCAGTAGTTGTGGCACGTGGGCTCAGTAGTTGTGGCTCGTGAGCTCTAGAGCGCAGGCTCAGTAGTTGTGGCGCACAGGCTCAGTTGCTCCGCGGCATGTGGGATCTTTCCGGACCAGGGCTGGAACCAGTGTCCCCTGCATTGGCAGGCGGATTCTTAACCACTGCGCCACCAGGGAAGCCCGAGGCTTCTTATAATGAAGTCTTGAGGGCAGGGGAACATCTGGTTGTCAAAGCTGTTATTTAGGATGTCATTTTGAATGACTGGCTAAAATTAGAATCACAGGTCACGGCATCTTGGATTTGGAGAGGATCTTAGAATGTCGCACCCAATGAGACAATTCCTTCCATGGTTGCCCGACCCACTTCCTACTCTTGTTATCGGAAAACTTGGCCTGCATGGCTAGACGATGAGGACCCTTAGCAAGCTCTTTCCCGGGCTGGATGTTTCTCCTGTGACCTTCTCTGCTCTAGGCTCTGTACCTCCCGGTCTTAAACCATCACCCACATGCTGCAAACCGTCTTGAGTACCACTGCATGTCAGCCATCACGGGCAGCGCACAGCTCAGCAGGGTTGGATGTCTGTGGTCACCACTCCCAGTGCCAAGAAACTCACTCAGGTGTGCGTGTGGCCAGGTGGCCAGTGTTGTCCAAGGCAGTGGCACTGTTGTGAGAAAGAAAAGTCACGGCATGATGAATTGCCCCTTTAATTAAAAAGTTGCAGGGAATTCCCTGGCAGTTCAGCAGTTAGGACTCTGTGCTTTCACTGTCAAGTGTGTGGGTTCAATCCCTGGTAGGGGAACTAAGATACCCCAAGCCGCATGGCATGGCCAGATAAAAAAAAAAAAAATAAATAAATAAAGTTGCAATGCATTTAGTAAGATGAATACCGAGAAAGATTACACTATGTGTTCTGAAAATGTGTCAAAGTATTCTTGCAAGTATATAGTTATGTTGGAAGACAGAGTGATATGAATTAGCTGATTCCTACAAATTTCCTTGGATGGTTCATTGGAGCAGCCAGTAAATGATCAAACACAGTGCTTCTTGCTTTGTACCTGCTGTCCTAAAAATTATGGAAATCAATCTGAGGGCTGGATCATTGCTTTGCCTAAGAGATTGGATTCAGAGTTTTCTCAGGATTCATTGTATCCTGAGCTTGACAGGCCTTTCCCTTGATTCCTCACGGACGTTGCTTCTCCACCAAATCTTAGGTTTGATACGCTGATCATCGTTGCAGCCCTGGTGGCCACCGTGACCAACACCACCATTCAGTCAGGTCAGTGTCACCGGCTCTCAGCTTTCCAGCCTCCCGGGAGCGTGTGTTCAATCAGTAAACTTTGTAGAGCATCCATGGTGTACCATTAGGGTGTTTGGGACGAGGCAGTGGGGACACAGGAGAATTAGTAAAACTATTCTGCTTTCTGGAGAGGGATGGTAGCTTTGTTTGTGTCTGGCTGTTTGGTAGAGATTTCATTTGTAGGTATCACCACTCCAAGCACTCACCGGGTCATCTCTCCAAACTGCCCTTGGTCTCAGGGCTCATCCTTGACCCTCTGCCCATATTGGCCCCCAACCCAGGGTCCAGCTGTAGCAGGAACTCTTCATCAGCCTCTGCCCACCACCCTCTCCTTTCTCCCCTCCTCTGGCTCCTCTACATGTGCCTCCACTGCCCTGCGCACTCCTTCCTGTAGATGGCAGAGGGATTATTAGAGATAGAGCAGCTTCTTAACATGACTATGAAATGAATGCTGGGGGGAGGAACGACTTGCTGAAATGTGTTCTGTAGAACGGGATCCACAGTCAGTTCTGGATTATGGTCTGAAGTCTGTTCCTACACTCATGCTTCTTAGTTTTAGGGCTGGAGGGGATGCTCAGCTTGGTGCTGATTTGCTGGGGGAGTTACTGATTGAAGGCAGTCCTCACTTCCTCACTGCTCAGAGCCCTCACCCTGTTCTTGAAGTGAAGTGCATAGTTCCCCAGGACCCACAGAGTCTCAGACCTCACTGCATAAAAGGGACAAGCCAGAGGCGCTCCGAAACCAGAATGTTAGATGGTTGTGTTCTTTTTCCAGCGAGAAAATACAACAGTCAGCAGATACTGGATATTGTCTTGATTTTGAGAATACTCCGGCTCTTACGGATCATTGTCAGCATTCAGAGGTAAAGAAGACGGGAATAAAGAAACAGACCTACTAGAGAATGGACTTGAGGATATGGGGAGGGGGAAGGGTAAGCTGGGACAAAGTGAGAGAGTGGCATGGACATATATACACTACCAAATGTAAAACAGATAGCTAGTGGGAAGCAGCCACATAGCACAGGGAGATCAGCTCGGTGCTTTGTGACCACCTAGAGGGGTGGGATAAGGAGGGTGGGAGGGAGGGAGATGCAAGAGGGAGGAGATATGGGAACATATGTATATGTATAACTGATTCACTTTGTTATAAAGCAGAAACTAACACACCGTTGTAAAGCAATTATACTCCAATAAAGGTGCAAAAAACAAAACAAAACAAAACAAAAAACAAAAAAAAGATGAAGCCATGGGAAACAGCTGCACCCGGGCAGTTCCCCATATTGGGGCTTGACAGAAACCCTGCCTGGGAACTATAAACACGCCCAGCTGTGAACACAGGCTATAACTTGTATAGAGGACCTGGGTTCCCTGGGGGCGGTGGGGAGGGGCAGGGAGCCCGAGAAGGTGGTGAAGAGCCCTCTGAGGGCAGGGATCCTGTCCGTCACTTTCAACCCTGTGACGTGGTCCCTCAACTGTGCCTGCAGCCTGGTGACTGGACAGTGGTCATGATGGCAGCTAATGCTAACGGAGTGTGCTAGCCATTGTCTTGTGAAATCCCTCCAACAACCCTTGATGTAGGGGCTTTAATGATCTTTAGTTCCTGGGTGATGACAATGAAGCTCAGAGAGGTTAAGTAGTTCCCCCAGTGGTGCACAGCTAGAAAGAGGCAGAACTAGGATGCAAACCTAGGAGTCTGATCCCTAAACCTGGAAACACCCACCCTGCTTTGGATAGGCCAGCTTCCTTTCATGGAGTGTGTGGGGTGCCTCCATCTGAGGACTGGCATGCTCCCCCGCAAAATAAGTAGGGGAGCAGGCCGGGTCAGATAAGTCTCCAGGTCAGCTTTAATACAGGCTGAATTTTTTTTTTTTTTTGGGCGATACGCGGGCCTCTCACTGTTGTGGCCTCTCCCGTCGTGGAGCACAGGCTCCGGACGCGCAGGCTCAGCAGCCATGGTTCACGGGCCCAGCCGCTCCGCGGCATGTGGGATCTTCCCGGACCGGAGCACGAACCCGCGTCCCCTGCATCGGCAGGCGGACTCTCAACCACTGCACCACCAGGGAAGCCCCCAGGCTGAATTTCTGATGAAGAAAAAGGTTGGGGGAAGCAAGCAGATGAGGGTGGATGGTTTTTCAGCCTCAATACCCACCTGTGTCCTACTAGTGAAACTCTCTGTGATTACCTTTCTTAGGTTTTTACCAACGGTCTTGCTTTGTTTTGCTTTGGGGGAAACTCAAGTTAACTCCCCACTCAGTTCAGTAGATGGACTGCTGCTGACCAAATTGTAAAGGCGGATTCCTGTCAGCATTTACAGCACAGATCCAAGACTGGGAGGAGGGACATTAAACCAAACAGGCTGGTGTGGTGTCACTTTTACTTACATCTTCCCTTTGCCTTGTGTCCGAAACTTTGTTTCATCCCAGATTCCGGGTGATCGTGACCACCTTAATTAACATCGGCCCCACCATGCTGGCGTTTGGAGGCCTGGTCTTGGTGAGCGTTCTATTCCTTTTCTACGTGAAGCAAGCGTTAAGATGTTCATTCTTAGCAGGTCTCTGTGAGCCTTATTTTAAGTGAGGGAAAGAAAGAGAGATGAAGTCAATGAGATTCAAGGGGTTTCTAGGAGCTATTTTTAGAAATATCCAGTGTGTAGAAACATGGGGCATATAGCCATCCAGGTACACTGGCTGCTGTAATAAACCCAACCTCAGTGGGTTCATCTCGTCAAAGTTTGTTTCTCACCCACGGTCCAGGGGGGTATTCCTAGCCAGCAGGTGGGTCTCAGGGGTGTAGCCTCCTTCCAGAGCATGGCTCTGCCCCCCGGCCTCAGATCCTTCTTTGTTCTGCTCAGAAGAAAGCCCACCTGCTCCTCCAGAAGCCCAGTGGTAAAAACGTGGCCACGCAAGGCTGTGAGGGGACTGGGCCCCCCACCCAGGAGTGATTCCATGCTATGGATGAGGAAGCTTGAATATCGGTGGACACCCTGCTACAGGGTACTTATTTTCTGTTCTGTGAAAGTGGTAAAACAAAACAAAACAGAACAATTCAATTAGTACAGAAGAATGAAAGGTGGACTGCAGGTCACGCATTCTCATCCACCACATGCCTCTTTCCCAGAGGCAGCCATTATTAAGAGTTTCTCGTTACGCTTCCTAAACATTTCCATCCATACAACAGGCATGTCATTTCCATAGGTGTATGTATCCAGTTTATTGCTGTGTCAAATGGGATCATCTGTACCAAATACTGCACCACTGTTTTCTATCCAATGTCTTTCCAATGTCTTTGTCACATGTCCTGGAGGACACATGCACCCATGTGAGTTCTGCTCTGATGAAAAGTGTCCCACTGAGGGGAGACTCCAGAACATGGCTGATCAGCCCCTCCACCGGCCGACCACTAGAGATTTCACTCCTTTGCCATCACAGATGATGGGGTGAAGCCCATCTTGTGTGTGTCTTTGCTTTCGTGAGTGTTTCTGTAGGGTACATTCCTAGCAGTGGAAGTGCTAGGTCACAAGGTAAATGTGTCCACAGTTTGGATCAGTGGTGGCGAATTGCCTTTCAAAAGATGTGCTCCCTGTGTATTCCAAATGCCAGTGTATGCGGCATCTGTTTCTCTGCACCCCTCACAGCGGGGTTTATGAAACATTTCCATACTCTGCAATCTGATGGGTGAGAAAATGGCACTGTGTCCCTTTGACGTGCATTTCTTTCTTTTTTTTTTAATTTTTTTTTGCGGTACGCGGGCCTCTCACTGTTGTGGCCTCTCCCGTTGCGGAGCACAGGCTCCAGATGCGCAGGCTCAGTGACCATGGCTCACGGGCCCAGCTGCTCCGCGGCATGTGGGATCTTCCCGGACCGGGGCACGAACCTGCGTCCCCTGCATCGGCAGGCGGACTCTCAACCACTGTGCCACCAGGGCAGCCCCTGACGTGCATTTCTTTAGTTATTCCAGAGGCTGAGTGTGTTTTCCATGTTCTTTGGGCCACTTATGCTTATCTTTTTTATAAGCAGCTTAATTCATATCCTTGGTCTATTTTTCTATTAGTTGTATTTTTTTATATGATTTGAAAGAGCATTTTGCCAATCGAGGAAATAGGCCCTTGGTATGTTGTATACAGAGTAGTTATTTTTTCTCATCCATCACTTGTTTGTTTTTGTTTTTCCTAAATAAAGGTTTTCTGTTGTATTTTTTCGGCTGTCTGAAAGTTTAAATTAATTACGTAGTCATACTTGTTGATGTTTTATTTTACAGTTTCTAGTTTTATATCATGCTTATAAGGCTTTTCTCTGCTTGATTTTTTTTCTAGCTCCTTTATAGTTTGGTTTTTACATTTAACTCTTTGATACCTTTGGAATTTATTTTGATATAAGAAACGAGGTAAACGGGACTTCCCTGGCAGTCCAGTGGTTAAGACTCCATGCTTCCACTGCGAGGGGCATGGGTTTGATCCCTGGTCGGGGCACTAAGATCCTATATGCCGTGTGGCACAGCCAAAAAAATCCAAAAAAAACAAAAAACAACAAAAAAGATGAGGTAAAGATCCAAATCTATTATTTTTTTCCCTAGAGGCCTAACTATTGATATTATTTATTGAGTATTTAACCCACTAACTTGCTAACAGCATCATTTTGTCTTTGTAAATGGAGACCACAGCAGAGGTCAAGGTGTGGTCCAGCTGGCCGTGCCCCCTGTCCCTGATCAGCCCAGTGGCCAGTGGGCTGACCCTTCCCACCCTGTTTCTGATGCTGCTGGAACTTGTGGCCATGGGGAAAGCCATCCCCAGAATGAGGGCAGCAGCCCTTCCTCCTGGCCATTGTCGCAGGCTGACCCGTGTCCACGTCCTCCTGCCTCCCCTCATCCCACCTGCCCACTCGTGACCGGTGCCGCCCACCCTAGGTGGTCTACTACGTGTTTGCCATCATCGGGATGGAAGTGTTCCACGGCAAAGTCCACTTCTTTGACCCCAGTTCCACCAGTCCTGATGCCCTGGTGTGTGGGAACCCAGCCTTAAAAGACTCAGCGTTTGCCCGAGGCAGATACTGCAGGAACAATTTCAATGACTTGGCTGCCTCTCTCATCCTGCTGACCGAGCTCACTGTGGTTAACCAGTGGCACGATATCCTTTCCGAGGAGGCGGGTGTGGCAGGGGGTGCTGAGGGCACCTTCCGGGAGGATTAGGTCTTGGCTCCTTGAAGGCTTGGTTCCTTAGCTTCGCACTCCTCGCAGATGGCTTTGCCCTCGTGACTCACCAGGCGGCAAAGCTGTATTTCATCAGCTTCCACGTCGTGGTCGTCATCCTCATTGTTAAGTGAGTTTGCTCCTGCTGGGTGGGCTGTTCCATATCCCCCCTCTCAGATCTACAGCTGCTGCTCGCACCTCCCTCCTCCCTGGCTCCACCCTTGAGTACATTGTGGGTGGGTCCCATCTCCCCCGCTAGACGCTAAGGCACCAGAAGGGAGGCATCTTCCTTTTGTTCACATCTGGGTTCTCCAGTGTCAGCCAGCCGTGCACGTCAGTATATAGTATACATCTCGTAGCCTCGCCAGTTGTGTGGGTCAGAAGGGCTCTGGGGTCCTGGCCGGTCTCCCTACCTTACCCCAGTGGGATAAATCACCTTTAGAACATCCTTGTGAATTGTGTCCACCCTTTGCTGACATCTGCACAACTCCTGGGACTCATTAGAACCTATACGAGTCAATTTCCTTGTCGTGCAGCTCTGGTCCTCACCTGTCCTTGCAGGTAGAATGGAATGTGCTGGTTAATTACTGGTTAATTTTCTTCATTGGGTCCAGTTCTGTCCTGACTTCTCTTCCGGGGAGAACTCAGTCACCGTTTGAAAGCTGCTATGACATCTCACCGCTCCAGAGGGCTTTCCTTCCTGCTTATCAATCTCTGATTCTAGCGCCCCTGTTCCTTGTGGGACCTGAATTTGAGTCCCCTTGATCCCTGTTTTCTTTTCCCCCCAGAGATGTTTTCTGGTTGTCGTATCCCTCTTAGAGCCCGGGGCCCACAATTCTTGGGGTGACAGCCCAGCCCCGGGCCTTCCTTGTCACATCAGAGCTGCTTTGGCCACCATATCCTGCTGATTTTGGCTCCAGAACATCCCAGCAGAGGGAGGGGAGGGGAAGAACTGCTCAGGGCTGCTTGTCCTGCACCGTCTGAATGGAATATTCAGAGAGGAGTGCTTCTGAGTGATTCTTAGAGAGGTTTGCAGAATGCTGGGATAGGCCGAGGCAATGTGAAAAGCTGTAGGCATTTTTCAGCTAGTCCCCCAAAAGCATGCGAGTATGGTGACAGCCCTGGACTCCATCAGCATCATGTTAAGTCAGAAGTGCTGAAGGAATGGGGATACCCTACTCACAAGTTGCAGGTCAGTGTGCGTGTACGTCATGTGTATATACTGACAAAGTGTGATGCCTTGGGTCCGAGACAAAGACAGTTTATTCCTCATGGCAGAAGCTGCAGCCAGAGCAATACTTGGGGCAGCTCCCTGAGCCCTAGTCCCCACTGCACAATGAGGTGAGGGCCAGTTGGATGGGCTGCATTGCAGGAGGGGAACTCCAAAATGAGGAAACCCCGATCTGTGTAGCTGGGGAGACCTGCCCCTCCTCCCCTCTGGAAAGAGAGAGAAAAAGAGAAAGACCTTATTTTTACTCTCGAATGTAAGCAAGTCTCCGGGGAGGGCAAAATGAAGTCTTTGCTACCCTAGTGGTCGCTGGGGAGGAGACAGTAAGTAACAGTAAGCTTTACCATTGTGGAGCATATCTGGAGACACACATATCGTGTGGACCAAAAAGTTCGTTTGGGTTTTTCCATGTCACAGACCACCCGAACGAACTTTTTGGCCAGCCCAATATGTCCCTAAATTGGTTCTCAGTGCCTTTGCTCAGAGGACCTAGACTGTGCAATAACACGAGATAGTCATGGAGAATTGTCTACCAACAATTATGTGGCCTAAGCTTCCCCTTAAAATAAACTGTATTTTCGAGCTCACTTTGGCAGCACATACACTAAAACCGTACAGAGAAGATTAATGTGGCCCCTGTACAAGGATGACATGCAAATTGGTGAGGCATTCCATATTTTCGCAATATAGGGGGAGGGGATTAAGAGGTACAAACTGTTAGGTATAAAATAAGCTGCAAGGATATATTGTACAGCACCGGGAATATAACCAATATTTTACAATAACTCTAAATGGAGTAAACCTTTAAAAATTGTGAATCAAAAAACACCCCCCTCTATTTTCTTCTTAATAGTCACTGTTTAAATACGATGGAGATGAAGAATGATTTTCCGAATGAAAGCAAGTTGTGCCTGATGCTTGAGAGACATTTTGTCGTTTCTTCCCTATGTTGTGTTTTCTTTGCAAAGATGGGCGGCCTTTTTATTTGGGCTTGAGCACTCTTTGGAGCCATGATTTCCCATCACCTAGACCATGGCTGACTCGATGTAAAACCCTCTGCCTTTTACGTTTTCTCAGTATTTTCATAGCATTCATCTTGGAAGCGTTTTTTGTGGCATATTCGTTAGAAAAAAGTGAAGTGGAAACTGCCATTGAGAAGAAGATTCAAGAGCTTGGAGTCGGGGTCCAAGAGTGAGTAGCATTTCCCGACGCGGCTCATGGACTTTGGAAAAAGGATGTTCTTGGCGGGGTGGGTCCTGATCACATTTAATCCCCGAGACCCCATGGCAGCCAGCCTGGTCCTGGGTGCCAGTTCTCAGGGACCCTTGCTGGCTACATGGGTGACATGGGGCCATGGCTGGGAGGACAGAGGGGAACTCAGCTGAGGGACCAGGCTGTGTTCATAGCATCTCTTCCTCCCCGAAGGGAAGAAGTGCAGGATGGGAAGCTCATTGACAATGTGGACGCCAAGGACAGTGGCTTCAGTGGGGACGACGGAGACAACAAAAGGAAGGCCTTGAAAGGACTGTACTTTAGAATTGCATCAAAAAGTAAGTTTTAACCCAACTCGAAACTTCCTCCAATCCATCCTCTGCACAGCAGTCAGTGAGATGTTTCCAGGATGCAAATCCGACCTTCAGGGGCTTCCTGTGTCTCAAGGGCGCCTGCCGTGGCCTCTAGGGGCCACATGCGTGGTTCCCTCAATACCTCAGCCCGTCTTCCTTCCCCCGGGACCCCCCATGCCTCTGCCCTTTAGCCCTGCTGTCCCTTTACTTCTTCGGGTCCCCTGCTGCATCCTGCCACAAGGCCTTTGCACACGCTGCTTTCTCCCCTTGCTCTCACCTCACCTTGCAAAATCAAGGCTCTTCCTCCTGCAGGTCTCTGCCCAGGCAGCACTTCCTCAGGGAAGCCCTCCGGGCTCCCCGAGAAGTCAGGTGCTCCTGTGCACCTCCCCCACCCCCCATCTCTCCTTCCCTGCCTTTCAGCACCTGTCAGCTGTACATTGATCACTGAGTGACTGTCTGGTCACCATCTGTCTTCCCTGCAGACTCGAAGCTCCACATGTGCAGAGCCATGTCTTTTTTGTTCTCCATTGTATCCTCAGGGCCTCACCATGTGCCCGGGACATGCGGGCCTTAATAACTGTTTAAGTACTTTATTAATTTTCAATGAATTAACAATTGACTGAGTAAACCCAAACCTGTCTGAATCTCAGCTGGGCCTTTGGTGGGGACACCGTATGGTACACTTAGACACAGCATAGCATAGATGGCGGGTGTGTGTGTGTGTGTGTGTGTGTGTGTGTGTGTGGGCATGCCACCCCAGAGGCGGCCATCCTCCTCCATCCTTCAAGGAGGACTTCTCCTTGGTCTCCAGAGCCTGCAGGGTCTGGGGAGCTCGGTGGGGTGGGCTCAGAGACCCTCCTTCAGGAAAGCCGAGCTCTGCGGGGCTGGGTGCTCCCCTCGGACCCACACGGGCAGGTCCCATGTGCCCCTCTCCTTCCTCCCAGAGTACAAGACCGTGGATGCTTTGCTGCAGCAGATGTTTGAGTCTGAAATAGCTCCAGAGGATGAAGGCCCTTCCTTGGAGGAGATTCTCAACTTCTCACCCAGTGACATACATCCCAAGAATCCCAGTTTTGAAAACAGTGCCTGACCCTGGGCCTGTAAGGGCCACAGGCATCCACAACTGGAAACCAAGATAAGCTGTCGTCACTGTTTGCAGATGCTACCTAGAGGTTACTTTCCCAGCCCAGGTTCTCTTCTGTGTTCTGATAAGACTGTGAATCGGCCTCCCCTGCCCTGAGTGGTCGGCTCTGTGTGCTCTCCTGAGGTCGTGCTTAGGGCTGATCATAGAAGTGAGGAGAGGAAAACCCACAAGGAGACTGTGGCGAGGACTTACCGTACAAGTGTTCGTACGTGTGTAAATCCTCTCAGTGGGCATATAAAAGCTTTCATTTGTTTTTATATGATACTTTGCTACTTTATTAAATGAATACTGTGCTACTTACATAAATGAATTCAAAATATCTTAATATGCTAAAGGAACACGTTCTAGTACAGTAGCTTTTGATGCAGTGTTTATTCGAAATGGAGAAAAATATGAATGTGAAGATCAAATTCTGTCACAATTGATTCTTTTTTGGGGGAGGCTCTCAAAATTTCTTCTGTTTTATGTTTTGGTTTTTTGGCCATGAGGCATGTGGGATCTTAGCTCCCCGACCAGGGATCGAACCCACACCCCCTGCCTTGGAAGTGCGGAGTCTTAACCACTGGACCACCTGGGAAGTCCCTCAAAGCTTCTTTAATTAAATTACAGTTATAGCAAGATTTTGAGTAAGTTGCTCCCTGAGGTCACTTTCCCCAGCTGGAAATCTCTCAGTACAGCGACCTACTCCTGGGAAATTAAAGGGATTTATTTCATTTTATTTTATTCTCTTTTCTTTAAAACGTTTCATTGTGGTAAAATATACAACATAAAATTTACCATTGTAACTATTTCTAAGTGTACAGTTCAGTAGTCTTATGTACAGTCACATTTTAGGAACACTCAGCAGACTTCCAGGGCTTTTCATCACCCCAGATGAAGCTCTGTACCATTAAACAGTAACTCCCTAACCCCCACTCCTTCCAGCTCCAGGCGGCCACCATTCTACTTTCTGTCCCTATGAATTTGGCTACCCCTGATCACAACTGCATTGTGAGCAAGTGAATCCTTTCCAGAGGTTTCAGGGTAGGTAGGACTCTGTCTTCAGCACCTCGTCGCAGCTCCTACCCTGAGCAGGGGAATCGGGGGTGGGAACCAAGGCTTCCTGACCTGAGGGCTCTGAATGCAGTGAGGCCGAGTCCCGTGTCATGTCATGTCTCACCTGTCAGCATGGCAACCGAACCTGGCCTGGGAGGGCCCTTTCCTTGGTCTGAGGGCGACCTCTGGTGTCGGAGCAAAGCGGAGGCTTCACGGCTGGGACTTTGGGGCCAGGCTGGTTTCATGCCTGACTCCCCACTGACCATGCCACCTAAGCTCTCTGGGCCGTACTTCCACACCTGCAAACTCAGGGCAGATGGCACCTCCCTCCCAGGATCGTGTGGAGTGGGGAGGAGGAGGGTGGGGGTGGGGATGCTGACCAGGCTGTTCCAGATGGCGCTTCCTGGTTTGAAACCTGGAAGGCTGGTGTTTGGTGTGAGGGTTTGGGATTCCATCACCACCACGATTCCCAGGAGGTGGGAGCCTTGCTGACCCGTCTGATGGGATTTGTGGAGTCCTGCCATCCATCCAGACCTCTCTTATTTCTTTGTGTATTTAACATTTATCATTATATAAAGGATTAAGGCTAAATATGCTGAGTGACAACTTAATGTTTTTAATTTGAAAATATGATGGGCATTTATTTTTTAATTAGAAACCATGCGGTCACTGTAAAACATTCAATACAGAAACATAGTAAAAAGTCAAAAGTTTCTCTTTATTCTTCCTTCTCCTCACCCCTTCCCCTCTCATTCTTCCACTCGCAATCTGACACCCCCTTTCCGGTGGGAACTGCTGAGTTTGTTGTTTTTCCTTCTGGAACTAAATGGATATCATGCGTAATATAATCATTTTTTATCATAAGTGGGATGTCATGACATTTATCATATATAGCTCAAGAACTTGCTTCTTTCACTTACTAGTAATTGTTTCATGTTGAGATATAGGTATAGAGATAGATATAGACACACACACACACACACACACACACACACACACACTGCTGTCAAGTGTTCCATACCATTGATGTTTCTTGATATGGAAGAATTCACATATCCATGGACCTGTACGTTATTCCACGTGTTCAGTGGTAAACGATAGTGGAGGAAAATTTGTTGTGTGATTTTTTCTCAAGTGTGAGCCCTTCAGTAGGAAAGTCTCGGGGTCAGACTCTAGGGATCCGGTTACCACTGTCCTGCAGCAGCCCCCATGGCCACCAGGGGGCGCCAGCACCTCAGCCGCTGCACACAGTCCAAGGGAGGGGACAAGGGGCAGGAGTTGTGGCAGCATTGCCGCTTTTCTCCAGGTCTTTCTTCTGCCTTTTAGGGGACTAGTCACCCCGACATTTTGGCCCATGGGCTCCCAGCTGGACACCTCATTCCTCAATCTCCCTGGCAGGGGGATGGGGCAACATGATTGTGTCTGCCCCGTGGGCTGTGAGCCCAACTGGGGTCCACACCTCGCAGGTCTTGCCCGTGGGAACGATGTCCACCTCTGCTGGGATATGATAGCAGTCAAAACGTCCTGGAAGCCTTCTGTTGAGGACGGCAGGGTCGGGGCCAGTAGAGGATCGCCCACCCCAGACTGTAATGCAAGATCGAAATCACTTGTGTCTTCTCTAAGCCCTGTGTGGGGTCTGTTACTGGAGCTTAGCCTGCCTGCAGCCTGACCAGTCCAGAAATGGGTTCATCTGAACCATTCGGAATGGAACCAACGGGACAGATGGACTCAGTGGAGGGATGAGATAAAAGGAGGACCACGGACACTGACTCCTGGGACCAGTGGCAGAGAAGCAGCTTTGCAGGTGTATTTGCATATCGTGCTGATGCCCACGCATCTCGGAGCATTATTTCTGATAGGCCCGGACCACACTTGGTGTCTCAGGTTTGTCTTATGAAAAAATACATTTTAGAACCATTGCCTTAGACACAGATATAATCCAGGGTGAAAATGCACTGGTCACAGGAGTCTCCGAGTCTCCAGAGTAGCCAGCCTTGTTCTTAACTGGGACTTAGAACGTGGAGCGGGGCTGCCGAGAATGAATGGGAAAGGCCTTGGCCCGAGTAGGTATTAAATCAGAACCTAGGCTGAATCTAGCTGGTGTTTGGGCACTTAGGATGAGCTGAGCCCTTGCTCAGCTCTATCCTTGGGGAAAGTCCAGTCTCCTTAGTGGGTGAGCTGGAGATTTCTTTGCCTTCCAACTCTGATGTCTGTGGCATCGGTCTCAGTGGCCCTTTAGATGCAAAGCTTATTTCCTTGTACAGATGAACTCTGTGTTTGTGTGTATAATTTAAAACGAAATGAAGATGATCACTGTGGTTTGTACCAGGAAATGGACCAAAAAACCCACCTACTTTCCTGAAGTGCTTGAAGCAACTTCTTTCATTTGGCTGGAAACTTCCTCCCTGGGGACAAGGCTGTTGCTTAGGAAATCTGACTGTGAAGTTCATGTAAGCGGAGCCCTTGGCACAGACTGGGCACCAGGTGGGCAGCAGCAGTGCTGAGATGACGCTGGTCAGGTTGAGGCTGTTGGTGTGAGTGGCACGGAAGGCACCTTGGGTGTGATAGGAGCTGAGGGTCCGGTAACAGCAAACGGGCGGGAAGCCGAGGCCAAGTGTCCTCTCTGCCCAAGACTGAAGGCACCCACAGCTGCCTTTCATGGATGGACACATTTCGTTCTTCGCTTAGTAAAATAGCACCCTTATCTACTTTAGTCTTGTTTCCTTTGAAAACAGACATTTTCAAGAAGAAAAATCAAAAAATCCCACAAATCTGGCTTTATCAATGTTCACTTTTGACACTTTAAGAGTAAATTTAATGTTGGTTTGTCTGATGAGGTCTTGTCCCTGGATCAACTTCCTTCCAATTTCAGTGTATGTGTAATCGATCGCATAGGTTACTTTCTTTATTTTCAAAATAAAACATATTTGGAATCCCATTCTATTAATTTATCCTGCAGACACATTTGCACCTGCACTCACTTTTTTATAGCAATAAAACTGTGAAACTAATTGTCTCTAAATAGAGAATTGTTTAACTAAAATATGGTACATTCATACAGGGGAATGGCATATAGCTGGTCCAATACAGATGAAAAGAGGGGCAAGAAAACTGTGAAATAATGTTATGATTCACACTTGTAAAAAGAAATGGATGGATATTCCTTCAACGTGATTAAAAAAGGCTACCTCGGGCCAGCCTCATGAACTTACTGGATAAACATGGGAGGAGCTCCTTCTAAAGCAGGAGACAGAGATGTCCAGCACCATCCCTGTTTAGCCCTCTTCTCATGGTCCTGGGCAATGGCGAAGGCAAGAGAAAAATCACCAGCGAAAAACTGGCAAAGATGTAAAATAAGCGGCATTTTCATAGTGATGGTTATTTACTTGGAAACTTCAAAAGAATCAACTGAAAAGCTTTTTATAGAAATCAATAGTGTTCATATAGTCAAAGTACCAGCTAGAAAAAACAAGAAAAAGTGACATCTGATTTAAAACAACCGAAAGTTTAGTCTTAAGTATTTAAATCAGTACTAATATGAAAACATTAGAAGACTCTCTTCTTATTCTCTCAATTGAAGATGGCATTTTAAGATGCAAAAGCCAAAAAAGGCTTTAAAGAACCTTATAAATCAGAGTATGAAACAAAATTAAAAATCTTCATGTCGGGCTTCCCTGGTGGTGCAGTGGTTGGGAGTCCGCCTGCCGATGCGGGGGACAGGGGTTCGAGCCCTGGACTGGGAGGATCCCACGTGCCGCGGAGCAGCTAAGCCCATGCGCCACAGCTACTGAGCCCGCGTGCCACAACTGCTGAAGCCTGTGCACCTAGAGCCCGTGTTCCACAGGGGGAGAGGCCACCGCAGTGAGAAGCCCGCACACCGCGACGAGGGGTGGCCCCCGCTCGACGTAGCTAGAGAAAATCCTGAGCGCAGCAACGGAGACCCAACACAGCCAAAAATAAATTAATTAATTAATTAAAAAAAAAATCTTCATGTCAACAGAAATCTTAAGTCAAGAGACAGATGACAAATTGGGAGAAATAGAAAGGGGTCCTACAACTTAAACTGAAAAAGAGCAATCCCAAGTGAAAAATTGACAAAGGATAGAGTTCACAGAAAAAGAAAAAAACACATAGCTCTTGAATATATGAATATATTTGGCCTAATTCAGAAGAGAATGCAAATGAAGACCACAAGGAAATACCATTTTGTCACCTGTCAGAGTGGCAAGGGTCAAAGAGCCTGACGTGTCCTGTTAGTGGAGGTGTGGGGAACAGACTCTGATCCCTGCTGGCACAGCCCTACAGGGGGATTATTTGCAATATTGAGACAAAATCTTAAATGCCCTTACCTTCAACCCAGCAATTTCCCTTCTAGGATTTTACACTACAAATTATGGCTATATATCATACAACCAAATATTACACAGCCTTCACAAGAATGAGACCATTCTATATGTACTTATATTCTCCACCATACATTAGGTGAAAAAAAGCAGAATTATGCTAGCTTTGTCAAAAAACATTATATATATATATATATATATATATATATGCATGGAATAATTTTTGGAAAGGTCAGAAAACGTGGGCTGAGGTTGTCTCTAGAATGGGGAACCTGGTGGCTGGGAGTGAGGGTGGAGGCGGAAGCCAGTCACTGTGTTTTCTTGAACTGGGTGTCCCCTCACATTTGTCTTCATCATGTGCTAAGGGAAGCGGGAGGGATAGAGGAGGGAAGGTCAATTCAGGTTATAGGACCTTTCCAGCTTTAAGTCAATAAATGCTAAGTTGGCTGCTATAATTTCAGAGCTAATTAATGATGCATGGAGCTTACGTGACTATTTTCAAGATCTGAGATATTCTTTGGAATCATGCTTTTAAAAAACAAAGCTTAAGATTTATACCTGCAATATTTCCCATGGATAGCAACGAGGAACAAGTACAATAAAGGACAGGCACATTCAATTCATAAAAACATTAAGTCTGCCAGATATATTTGGGGAATTTTTGTTTATTTTACACAAATATAAACTCCCAAATTTAGAAAAAAACAAACAAACCTGACTTGGCTCTTTTTTGGCTTAAAGTGAACAGGTCAGTTGCTTAAAAAGTGCTTTTAGAGAATGTTCACTTGTCGATTACTCTCATGAATGCTCGCATCCCAAGAGCTGCCCAGTCAGCCTGCTACGGCGGGGATGTTACTGTGTTGTGTATTTTGTTGAAATATTTGTAACAACTATGTCCCAAGGATATACTTTGTGGGCTTTATTTTTAAGAAACATTTACATAAACAATAAATGTGGAAACATCAAGGTTCAAAGTGAGCAGGCTAGCATTTACAAAGAGATTTTTAGGGAGTGCCCATATTTTATTTTCGAGAACGCTTATATTCTAAGAGCAGTACAATTAGCCTATTACGAAGGGTCTTAATCTTGTTTGTATAGTGTTCTTGAAATACTTTCTTCAGCTTCTGCCTTAACAAATCCAAAGATGGAAGATGATGACAATCTGGTATATTCAACATTATGTGAAAAAATTCATTCCACATATCCAGATGAGGAAGCCTGGAGAGACAAAGCATAAATGAAGGATAAAATGTAGCCTTCAGGGTTTCCCTGGTGGCTCAGTGGTTAAGAATCCACCTGCCAATGCAGGGGATGTGGGTTCGAGCCCTGGTCCGGGAAGATCCCACATGCTGCGAAGCAACTCAGCCCATGCGCCACAACTACTGAACCTGCGCTCTAGAGCCTGTGAGTCACAGCTACTGAGCCTGCGTGCCACAACTACTGAAGCCCGTGGGCCTAGAGCCCATGCTCCACAAAAAGAGAAGCCACCTCAATAAGAAGCCCACGCACCGCAACGAAGAGTAGCCCCTGCTTGCCAAAACTAGAGAAAGGCTGTGCGTAGCAACAAAGACCTGAGGCAGCCAATAAATAAATAAATAAATTTATTATAAATAAATAAATAAATAAATAAATTTATTTATTTAAAAAAAAAAAGTAGCCTTCAGCGTGCAGGGGAATCCCACTCTTGCATCTGATTTAACTCTAACCTCAACCCAACCTAATGCATCAAGAATAGATATGTTGGTGGGAATGTAAATTGATACAACCACTATGGAAAACAGTATGGAGGTTCCTTAAAAAACTAAAAATAGAACTACCATATGACCCAGCAATCCCACTACTGGGCATATACCCTGAGAAAACCATAATTCAAAAAGAGACATGTACCACAATGTTCATTGCAGCTCTATTTACAATAGCCAGGACATAAAACCAACCTAAATGTCCATCGACAGATGAATGGATAAAGAAGATGTGGCACATATATACAATGGAATATTACTCAGCCATAAAAATAAATGAAATTGAGTTATTTGTAGTGAGGTGGATGGACCTAGAGTCTGTCATACAGAGTGAAGTCAGAAAGAGAAAAACAAATACCATATGCTAACGCATATATATGGAATTAAAAAAAAATATGGTACTGATGAACCTAGTTGCAGGGCAGGAATAAAGATATAGAGAATGGACTTGAGGACATGGGGTGGGAGGGGGAAGCTGGGGCGAAGTGAGAGTAGCATCCATATATATACACTACTGAATGTACAATAGCTAGTGGGAAGCAGCAGCGTAGCACCGGGAGATCGGCTCGGTGCTTTGCGATGACCTAGAGGGGTGGGATGGGGGGATGGGAGGGAGGCTCAAGAGGGAGGGGATATGGGGACACGTGTATGCATATGGCTGATTCACTTTGTTGTGCAACAGAAGCTAACATGGTATTGTGAAGCAATTATACATCAGTGAAGATCTATTACAAAAAATAATAATAAAATTAAAAAATTCAACAAAAAAAAGAATGGATATGTTGAATCTATTATACATAGGAGAAACTGAAGATCCAATGAAATGTCTACACACAACTTGTTCCACAAAAGTTACAAATGGAGAAACAGAAGCACTTAAATAACTTGCTCACTGCACCCAGGGTCCAGGGTTATGCTATTTC
Source organism: Mesoplodon mirus (assembly GCF_964341445.2). NCBI lineage: Eukaryota > Metazoa > Chordata > Mammalia > Artiodactyla > Ziphiidae > Mesoplodon > Mesoplodon mirus. The sequence continues at coordinate 14,169,259 of NC_138990.1, read as the reverse complement.
ACCCTACTTCCCAAGGCATGGGTCTTCTGTGGCAAAGATCCATTTTCCACCAGATGGAACTCAACATTCTACTGAATTTATTCTTTTCACTGTAGCACCAATGCTAATACCCACCTTCTAAAAAGACCTTCAGGCTTCCAGACCCCCCCTTCATTTTTCACTTTCATGTAAGTGCCAAAAAGCATGCAGTACACTGTTGCAGCAACGCCAAAGTAATCAATCTATAAAGAAAATATGGGTATATATGACTAATACAGTATTTTACACTTGAGCATATTCCCATGTCTAAGTTATGCAGCAAATATGAGAAATCACAGGAAATAAATAGTCACAGGATTTCACTTCTAAAGAATTCTGGAAGTGTGCGTTAACCCCACACTGACACGTCCTATGAATGCCCGTCTACGCTTTGCTGGAGGCTTCCAAGGACGGCAGATCACCCGCCACCTCCCTAGGCAGCGTCTTGGGAAGCTCTGCTCTTCCTGAGCTACCGCGTCCTTCATTTTGTCACACAGAGGCAAACACAACACTAAGCCGCTTGCAAGCCCTCCCCGCTCCTCCCCCCAGGACTGGCTGTGGTCTTCAAACTGTGCTCCAAACCTCCCGAGGTGCGATGTGTCCACAACTGGAAACAACCCTAGAGTGTCATCTGAACCCAGGGCTAGAAGAAGACTAGATCAGCTCAAACTATCTAGAGGCCCAAATTCATTTTGAAATTATAGTGAGTGTCATACAGGGAAATGTTTTCAAATCTCTCACTCTAGTTCTCTACCTGGTAGTTCCAGGGCTTGTTGCTGAGCATCTCAGTACACTGGAAACCAGATGTTTCACACTTTGCCGTAAATGCAGTTCCTTTTGGAAAAAGTTTCATGTCTATACTCTGACCCAGGTCGATGAGTGCCAAGCCAGCAGATAAATCATCATCTTCACTGTCCTGTTCCAAAAATCTATATTAAACACAAACAAGGGCCAGGCTGCGTGAGCACAGATAATAAAAGGCTGCTGGGGAAACGGTAAGAGAAGGACCTGTTAAAAGGGCAACTTGCCTGTTTCCGAGTATGAAATTGTCTGGCTTGATGTCTCCGTGGATGATTTCGCAGTCATGGACTTGTTCAATCATGCACAGCACTCTGATAGCAAAGGCGAGGACTAGAGCTTGAGGCATCACTTTTTCAGGGGTATTTTTATAGAGGTTAATGGCATTCTAGAAACAATGGAAAGTGGAGTCCTGAGTTGGTTGCACAGGATTAATGAAATTTCAAGTCAAGAGCTTTGCCCCCACCCATCACTCCAATAAAAGCTCCAAGTGCAAAAGGTATGTGCAAGGCATAAGCTAAAAATGTACTTCAGTTCCTGTTTGTCATAAAAGCAATACACTTACTAGTAATGTCCCATAGCTGTAGAGATCTCCTACTAACACACTGCCATTCTGGAACAGGTGGGCAGAATAGAATTTGATAAACATGTGTTGCATGCTTGGCTTTAGTCTCTCCATCAGCTGGGTCCCGATGTAGAATTCCCAGGGGTTGGCGGGCTTCTGGACCTGCAAATCAGGTATGTGACATTCATATCCAGCTCACATTCTGGAAAATGATAGCAAGAAAGCCACTTCATCCAAATACAGGACGTGGGGTAGAAAGTGATGACAAGCTATGAATTGTTGCTGCAGCGTGGGAACTGCGGCAAGGTAATTTTAGTGGCGAGGCAATTCTGAATCCTTGTAGGATAGTTTTGTTTCTTAAGTGCTGACAATAGACCTAAGTGAAACCACCACTATCTTAAAAAAAAAAAAAAGGAGGCTGGCAAACTCTAGCCCTAAAATTCATTTTCTATATTGTACAGATCATTTACCTTCAAAACAAATTTCTGCTTATTTTTGCTATTGTTCACATTTCCGTGGGTAACTTCATAGACGTGGGCAAAAGCCCCTTCTCCAAGAAGGTGATCAACATAGACCAGCAAAGAACCTGAGGACATAGGTAAGTCAAAATGAAAAAAAGGCTCAAAACATTAAAGGCTATCAAAATGAAGTATTTGTAAATTTTTCTTGGTGCTTGAATTGCTTTAATAAATAAAAATGGATGTAGCTCCCTTAGGAAATGTTTTTCCAGTCTTACATGAAAGTTAAACAAATACCTGCCACAAAATACCCCCTTTATAACGAAGTGATGGAGGAGCCAGAGCAGCACTGCCGGGACGCAGGCCTGTCACTGAGCAGCAGGGCCTCGGGCAGCCATCCTCTCTTTACCAGTGCTGTCATATTTAAAGGGGGAGTATGTGTGCTGCCTACTTGGCAAGACTGTTGTGATGACAGAAAGAACAAGTGGACATCCTCTACAAAGTGCTAAACAAAGCTCTAACATGCCTTTGAAAAATGCAAGCATTTTACATCAGAATAAAAAGGGCAGAGTATAATTGTACCGGTATTTCTAACAGATAATTTAAAAAATTTTATTGCAGTCAACTTTCTATTTTAGAACAGTTTTTGATTTATAGAAAAGTTGAGAAGATAGTAGTTTCTGTATGTTCTGCCTCCTGTTTCCCCTACTGCTAACTTTTACATAACCAAGTTACACTGGTAACAAACAAGAAGCAAAACTGGTATGTTACTGTTAACTAAACTCCACACTTTATTCAGATTTCACTAGTTTTCCCCTAATGTTCTAGGACACATTCATCAAGTGTCCTCAGACTCTGCTAGGCTGTGACGGTTTCTAACTTTTTGTTCTGATGACCATGACAGTTCCAAGGAGCACTGTTCTGGTAAGTTGTAGAATGCCCCCTCAGCTGGATTTGTCTTGATATTTTTCAGTTACACTGGGGTTATTGGTTTTGGTAGAAAGATGACAGAGGTAAAGTTGTAACAGATTTTTAATTTTTTTAAAAAAGAATTCATGTGTTTAAAATCAAATATAAAAAAGTAGCTTTCTGGTTTCTAGCTGGCATGTAAGGAGTTTGGAAGTCGCCAGTCTACCCTCACAGTAAGAAAAAGCTGAACAAACTGAAAATCAACAACTCTTAGGTCTGTTAGAGAACTGAGGTCACAGGGAAAACTGCTGGCCCCCAAACTGAGGAGACAGACAGGTGAATACAGAGAATAGCAGAGCCCAGAAGCAGAAACTACCACTGAAGCCAGTACCGAAGGGGGGGTGGGGAGAGGAGTCACCACAGAAAGAACTGATGTCTCAGACCTTATTTAAGAACAAGTCTCTAGGGAAGCCCAAACACAACAGGGGAGACAAATAAGGACACAAAGGGGAATTTCAGCCTTTGATACCTACAGCCACAGAAAATAGTAAACACAGCCTAAGCCCAAGACAGATAAGCATAAACTTTACACTAAAGGGCTATTTATCTCAGTTCCTTTCAGCAGGATATCAGGACTGGCTTCTAACAAAAATTAAAAGGCATAATAAAAGACAAAAAACACAGCTTGAAAAGACAGAGCAAGTATCAGAACCAGATACCGATACAGAAAAGATTTTGGAACAATAAGACCAGGAATAAAAAAATTATGATTAATATGCTAAGAGCTGTAATGAAAAAGGTAAACGAAATGCAAGAATACAAGAGTAATGTAAGACGACAAATACAAACTCCGAGAAAGAATCAAAAGGAAACGCTAGAAATAAAAAAGGACTGTGACAAAATGAAGAATATCCTTGATGGGCTCATCAATAGGCTGTATGTGGCTGGAAAAAGAAACTGTGAGCTTGACAAATATGCCAACAGAAACTTCCAACACTGAAATGCAAAGAGAAAAATAAAATGAAAAAGATAGAATGTTCGAGAACTATGGGACAACTACAAAAGGGGTAACAAATGTGCAATGGGACACTAGGATGAAGAAGAAAAAGAGAACAGAAGACATAGCTGGGGTAATAATGGCTGAGAAATTTCCAAAATCAACGACAGAAACCAAATCACAGATCCAGGAATTTCAGAGAACGCCAAGCAGGAAGAATACCAAAAAGCTACATCTAGGCATGTCATGTTCAAACTGCAGAAAATCAGACAAGGAGAAAATATTGAAAGAAACCAGAGGAATAAAACCACCTTACCTATAGAGGAGTAAGCATAAGAATCACACTGACTTCTCTTCAGAAACCATATAAGCAAGAAGAGAGTGGAGTAAGTGTTGAAAGAAAAAAAAAAAGCCAAAAAACCACAAACCAAGAATTCTTCCCTTTCAAAAGTGAAGAAGAAATAAAGACTTCATTAGACAAACAAAAATTAAGGCAATCTGTCACCAGTAAACCTGCCTTGAAAGAAATGTTAAAAGAAGTTCTGGGGGGTGGGATGAATTGGTAGATTGGGATTGACATATATACACTATTGATACTATGCATAAAATAGATAACTAATGAGAACCTAACATATAGCACAGGGAATTCTACTCAATGCTCTGTGGTGACCTAAATGGGAAGGAAATCCAAAAGAGAGGGGATATATTGGGTTGGCCCAAAAGTTCATCTGTTCCGTAACATCGTATGGAAAATCCCAAACAAACTTTTTGGCCAAGCCAATATGTATACGTATAGCTGATTCACTTTGCTGTACAGCAGAAACTAACACAACATTGTAAAGCAACTATACTCCAATAAAAATTAATAAAAGAGAAAAAAAGTTCTTCAGAGGGAAGGAAGATGATACAGGTCAGAAACTCAGATCAGAAAAGTATAGGAAAAGGAATAAATGAAGATAAAATAAAATCTTTTATTTATTTATTTTTTATTCCTAATTGATCTAACAGATAGCTGTTCAAAATAATAATAGCAACAATGTGTTCAGTAAGCACAGCCTGTTGGGTAAGTGAAATGAGTGAGGAGGGAGGAATTGGTAACATTCTGTTATAAGGGACTTGTGCTATTTGTGAAGCAGTATAGTGTTATTGGAAGGTGGACATGGATGACTTGTAAATGTACATTGCAAACTCTAGGGCAACCACTAAAAAAAGTAAAGAAAGAAGTATAATTGATATGCTAAGAGAAGAGAGAAAATAGAATCACATAAATAATTAAAACCAGAGAAGGCAGAAAGAGAGTGAAAGACAAAAAAGGAAATGGAGAACAAGAGCAATAAATAGAAACCAGTAACAAATATAGTAGATATTAGTCCAACTACATCACAATAGATAAAAATACAAGACCCAACCATATGTTGTCTACAAGAAACACACCCTAAATATAAAGACACAGAAAAAATAAAAGTAAAGGCATGGAGAAAGATATGTCACGCCAACATTAATCAACAGAAAGCTGGTGTAGCTATATTAATTTTACACAGAACAGACTTAAAAGTAAGGAAAGTTATCAAGGATAAAGAAAGGCATTACATAATGATATAGGGCTCAGTTCTCCAAGACATAACAATCCTTAACGTGTATGAGCCTAATAACAGAGCATCAAAATAGGCAAAAATTGACAGACTTGCAAGGAGAATAAATCAATTCACTATTACAGTTGGAGATTTCTACATCCCTCTATCAGCAACTGACAGATCCAACAGGCAGAAAATCCTTAAGGGCATGGTTGAACCAAAGAGCACCACCACCAATCAACGGGATCTAATAGACATTCATGAAATACTTAATTTAACAACAGTGGACTATACAGTCTTTTCAAGTTTACATGGAACAATCACCAAGAAAGACCACATTCTAGGCCATAAAACACAACTTCACCAAATTTAAAAAAAAAAAAAAAAGAAAGAAATCATACAAAGTATGCACTCAGTTCACAGTGGAATTAAGCTGGTAATCAATAACAGAAGGATAGCTGGAAAGTCCCCCAAAACTTGGAGATTAAATAACACACTTTGAAAACATAATTTATTGAAATTGTGAGATGTGGAAAATGCAGTATTAGAAATTTATAGCATTGAATTCATATGTTAGAAAAGAAGATCTAAAATCAATAATCTTAGTTTCCACCTTAGAAAACTGGAAAAAGAAGAGCAAATTAAATCCAAAGTAAGCAGAAGAAAAGAAAAAATAAGAATCAGAGTAGAGAAATCAACCAAATTTAAAACTGAAAATCAATAGAGGAAATCACTGAAAATAAAAGTTGGTTCTGTGGGGAAAAAAGTTGGTTCTTTGAAAATATCAATGAAATTGATAAGCTTCTGCCAGGCCAACTAAGAAAAAGTAGGGAGGACACATATTACTAATACCAGAAATGAAAGAGGGGGCATCACTACAGATCCTATGGACATTAAAAGGATAATAAAGGAATACTATGAACAGTTCTATGCCACATGTACCACAAATGAATAAGTGGAATTTGAAATTAAAAACACAATACAGGGCTTCTTCCCTGGTGGCGCAGTGGTTGAGAGTCTGCCTGCCGATGCAGGGGACACGGGTTCGTGCCCAGGTCTGGGAAGATCCCACCTACATGCTGCGGAGCGGCTAGGCCCGTGAGCCATGGCCGCTGAGCCTGCGTATCCAGAGCCTGTGCTCCGCAGCAGGAGAGGCCACAACAGTGAGAGGCCCGCGTACCGCAAAAAAAACCCCACAAAAAACCCCACAAACACAATACAATTTACATTAGCAACCCCCCCTCCCCAATGAAATATTTAAGTATAAATGTAACAAAATATGTACAAGGTCTACATGAGGAAAACTACAAAACTCTGATGAGACAAATTAAAAAAATCTAAATACATGGAGAGATATTCTATATACACAGATAGGAAGACACAGCATTGTGAAGTTCTTCCAAACTTGATCTATAGATTCAATGCAATACCAAGCAAAATCCCACCAAGACCTTTTGTGGATAATGACAAACTAATTCTAAAGTTTATATGGAAAGGCAAAAGAATCAGACAGCCAACACAGTATCGAAGGAGAACAAATTGGAGGACCAACACTACCCAACATCAAGACTTACTATAAAAGCTACCAAAATCAGGACAGTGTGGTATTGGTGAATAGGCGAATAGATGAATGAAACAGAGGAGAGAGCCCAGCAATAGACCCAAACAAATATAGTCAATTGATCACTGACAAAAGAGTAAAGGCTATTCAATGCAGGAAAGATAGTCTTTTCAACAAATGGTGATGGAACAACTGAACATCAACATGCAAAATGAATCTAGACACAGATCTTATACCTTTGACAGAAGTTAATTCAAAATGGTTCATAGATCTGAATATGTAACACAAAACTACAAAATTCCTAGCAGATAACATAGGAGAATATCTCGGTGACCTTGGGTTTGCTGATGACCTCTTGGATACAACACCAAAAGCATGATCCGTGAAAGGAAAACAGCGATAAACTGGACTTCATTAAAATTGAAAACTTCTACTCAGCAAAAAACACAGCTAATAGAATGAAAAGACAAGCCAGAGGCTGGGGGAAAATCTTTGTAAAACAACTGATATAGGATCACTGTATAGCCAAAATATACAATGAACTCTTAATAAGAAAACTAACAACCTGATTGAAAAATGGGCAAACGATCTGAACATATATCTCAGGAAAGAAGATATTCAGATGGCAAATAAACATATGAAAAAATGTTCAACATCATACATAATTAAAGAATTGCAAATTAAAGACAATAGTGAAATACCACTGCACATCTACTAGAATGGCTAAAACCCCAAACACTGACAATACCACATGCTGACAAGAATGTGGAGCAACAGAATTCTCATTCATTGCTGTGGGAATTCAAAATGGTACAAACCCCGTTGGAAGACAGTTTGGCAGTTTCTTACAAAAGTAAACATAGCCTTAACGATATGATCCAGCAATCACACTCCTTAGTACTTACCCAAATGAACTGAAAACTTACGTCCACATAAAAACTGTACAGGAATGTTTACAGCAGCTTTATTCATCATTGCCATAACTTGGAAGCAACCAAGATATCCTTCAATAGGTGAATGGATAAATAAACTATAGTACCTTCTCACAATGGAATACTCCTCAGAGATGAAAAAGAAAGAGCTATCAAGTCATGAAAAGACATGGAGGAAACTTAAATGCATATTGCTAAGCAAAAGAAGCCAATCTGAAAAGTCTATATACTGTAATGATTACAACTATGTGGGGACGGCAGTAGGAGATTAGTGGTTGCTAGGGTTTCAGGTGGAGGAAGGGATGAATAGATGAAGCGCAGGGGTTTAGGGCACTGAAACTGTTCTGTATGATACTGTAATGACAGATGCATGTCACTACATATCTGTCAAACCCCACAGAATGTACAACACAAAGAATGAATCCTAATGTAAACTATGAACTGTAGTTAATAATAATGTATCAATATTGGCTCATCAACTTTAACCAATGTACCACACCGATGCAAGATGTTAATAATAGGGGAATCTGTGTGTGTGTGTAAAGTACATTATGAGAAGTCTTGCTCCCATTGTTACCACATCTACCCTGTTTCCCCTCCCACTAACAATTAACCGTTTTTATTAGTTTTGAGTACCCTTCAAGTGTTCTCTGGAAATATTATCAAATATGAATATATATTATCTTGCCCCTTTTTAAGAAATAAAAAGCAGCATATAACACTAGCCTGCCCTTTCACTTAGCAGCATATTTTGGAGATCATTCCCTAGCTGCACAGAGTGAGCTGTAGTTTACTGTAGAGATGTCCCGTAATTTATTTAAGCAGTCCCCTTAGATGCCTATGTTGTTTCCAATCTGTTGCTTTTACACACACCTCACTTTGAATATATCCAAGTGTATCTGCAGGAAATTCTTAAAAGTGGATGTCTGGGTCTAAAAGCATATGCATTTTAAATTCTGATAGATATTGCCAAACTGCCCTTTATAAGTTACAGTCCCAACAGCAATCGAAATCCTACAGTCACAGCCTAACAAAATGTTCTCCTCTTAATACTACAGATAAAACTTCTTACTGCAAGTGGGGGAGGGGGGGGAGGGGTAGGGGTGAGGGTGGTGCCAGGAGGAATAAACATCAACTTCCCACAGAGAAAAAAAGAGTTTAAAGTTTTATTACCCATATGGTTCTTACCCAGTTGAAATTCAGTCTTGGGTTTGATGGCTGGAAGTTTACATTGCCATTCATAAGTATTTGGATAGGAACTCACTGGTTTAGAAAGCCCAGATAAAAGTTTGACAATCAACTCATCATCCCAGGGATTCTCAACAGTGAAGTCTTAAAGGAACAGGAACATAAAAGAAAAGGAATTCAGTATCCAAGACTTTTACCAAATAAATCATAGACAAAGCAAGTGGAGACACTCATTAAATAAGCTTTCAAAAGCCTTATCTTTAAAGAGCATTGATTCAAATAATAAAGAACCATTTTCAAAAGTCAAAATGGGTACTTCTGCACAGTTCATTATCTGTCATTTTAGATCTACAAATTTAAATCAATATTCAGTTGGGACAAAGGAAATTAACACCAAGGGCATCTATTCTAGATTTTGCCTTTAACACAGTTATGGGTACATGTCTTAAAGGCAAACTTGGAGATTAGTTACTTCTAACATGATCATATATGTATTCTTTAAATTGCCTTCCACTTCTATTTACAAAACACGCTGCCTTTTAACACATACTACCTACATGCAAGTTGTCTGTATGAGATATACTTTGGGTCCACAAAGACACAAAGAGGAACCGTTTCTAAAGGGAAGAAAAAAGTTTCTGCCCAATTTAGAATGCTATAAAAAATTCTATTAGTGGCAGTTATCAAAGACTAATCCAACATGATTGATACTTACTAGTGCTAAGCAGATGTGGGACACTTTTCTGAGCCCTTGATGTTTAGTAACTCACTTGGTCCTAACAGTAAGACCCTAAAGTAGGTACTGCCAACCCCTCCACTTTATAGAAAACAGGGCCACAGAGAACTGAAATAATCTGGGCCAAGATCACAAGACAGCCTAAGAGGGGGAGTTAGGATTAGAATCCAGCTAGTCTATCTCCAGAGTCTGTGCTCTTGTCCACTGTTAAGATTGTTTCTGTGTAACCTTGGGGTGGGGGTGGGGTCCTTTAACCCTGAGCCTGTTTACTTTTCTGTAAAATGGGGATAACAGTATTAGATTAAACGCCTGGCATAATGGGCCCTCCAATTCCAGTTCTCTTTTCCAACAGTTATTTTGATACCTTTTAAAATTAAAACAAATTAATTAGTACTTCAAGTATGTTACTGTTGTATGCACGGTGATACAGCATGCAAGTTTGTCTGAACTTGCGTTCTACTCAACGGCATTCAAGGCCCTGCTCTTTGAGCTTCTTTCATGGAACAGCTTTTAACAGGTTATTGTCCTTATTCAGGGAACAATTAAGAATGAGCATCTGTTCACACCTGGAGCGTCGACATTCCCAAGCAAGCCGGTCTGCATTGGTTCTGCCTGGAACCTGGCATTGGCGTCTGCTGGATCCTGTGCAGGGGCAAGGTCAGGGTCTGTGAGTTTACAGGCCTTGAGGCCCCACTCCGCCTCGCTGGTCAGCACAGCTGCAGCAGGTTGGCTCAGATGGAGCAAGGATGCTGAAGAGACATCTGTGGGGAACGCTGGTTCTGGGCTTTTCTCTTCAATCGGACTGGATGTGTTAAAGGGACGAGATAAACACACACGATTACAAACTTTATTGGGTTTGAACACATAAAAATCCCACAAAACAGTTTCCTTTTCATTCTAGGAATGAGATTTCAAAACTGCTTCACAAAGAGTTTATTAAAGCATTTTCTTCATACAAACAAATATATGCAGATACACAGCTCGTACAGTATGAATAGAAATAAAATAAAAAACGTGGTAATATATTAAATAGGTGAGGTGACACATTGGATATGCTTTAGTAGGAGATGTTGGTAGGAAAGGGTTTATTTTCTCAAGTTGTCTTCTAAGCATCACTACTGTAATAGGGACTGAATATTTTATTCCAAAACTGGCTTCTTTTGTAACACTGAAACAAACAGAAAATGTCAGCCACAGTCCAACAACCTAACACCAGTACATTTCTACACACACACACACACACACACACACACGCACACACACAGTTGATCTTCATTCCTCAAGGATTCCACACCTGTAAATTCACCTACATGCAAATATTTGCTTGTTACCCCAACCAACACTCACGGTGCTTTTGCTGTCATCTCAAGACGTGCAGAACAATGAAAAGTTTGAGTCACTCAACATTTATGTTCCCAGGAGAGGTCGAGCAAGGTGACACTCTGCCTCCTCATTTCGGCGCATACTGTAAACAGTGGCCTTTCACAGTATAGTTAGAGATGTGGGGTGTTTCTTCTTCTTGCATTTTTGTGCTTTTAGTTGGTGATTTAGCTGTTTAACTGTTCCCCAAGTGTAGTGCTCAAGTGCTGTCTAGCGTTCCTAAGTGCAAGAAGGCTGTGACGTGTCTTCTGGAGAAAATATGTGTTGGATAAGTTTCATTCAGGCATGGGTTACAGTGCTGTTGGCCATGAGTTCAATGTTAATGAATCAATAGTATATATTAAATAAGTGTCTTTTTTTAAACATAAATTTATTTATTTTATTTATTTCTTTTTGGCTGTGTTGGGTCTTGTTGCTGCACATGGGCTTTCTCTAGTTGCGGTGAGCAGGGGCTACTCTTCATTGCGGTGCGCGGGCTTCTCACTGCTGTGGCTTCTCTTGTTGCGGAGCACGGGCTCTAGGCGCGTGGACTTCAGTAGTTGTGGCGCACGGACTTAGTTGCTCCGTGGCATGTGGGATCTTCCCAGACCAGGGCTCGAACCCGTGTCCCCTGCATTCGCAGGCAGATTTTTAACCACTGCGCCACCAGGGAAGCCCTAAATAAATGTCTTTAAACAAAGAGCTGTGACCAGAGCCCTGTAGGATCCTAACTGTGTATTTCCCCTAGAAGCAACGGGTCAGTATTTGCTAATTCAGTGTCTGCAGTGATTTTATAGAAAAGAACCAATGCAAATAACAAGTTTGGACTGTACATACATCTCCACACACATATTCTCTCCACATCTTTAGATCCACATATCTACAAACAGATGCACGAGTATATATTTTTATACAAATGAATTCATGCAACTTCATGTTGCATTTTTTACTTCTTGACAGGCATTTTTCCTACCATGAATTTTTAAAAAAATGAACTAATTTTGGAATTTAGATTTAAAGGAATGTCACAGAGATCAAAGAGAATTCCCATACGCTCCTCACCCATCTCCTCTAGTGTCACCACCTCACGTTAAAGTGGCTCTTGTCAAAACCAATAAACCAACCTTTGTCACATTACTATGGACTAACCTCCAGACCTCGTCTGGATTTCGCCAGGTTTTCCACAAGCCCCGTGTGTGCTCCAGGAGCCAACCGTGGACACCATGCTGCATTAGTTGTCAGCCTCCTTACTCTCTTCTCCTCTGTAACACTTCCTTAGTCTTTCCTAGTTTCCTGAGACCTTGTCGGTTTTGAGGAGTACTGGCCAGCTATTTTGTAGACTGTCCGTCAATTTGGGCTTCTTTTGTTTTCCTCCTGGCTAGACTGTGAGTATTGGTTTGGGGAGAATATCACAGAGGTGACGCGCCCTTCTCCTCCCATGACATCACCATGTGTCATCACGGGTGACGTCAGCCTGATTATTTGGGAAAGGTGGTGTCTGCGGGGTTTCTCCACAGTTCTACTGTGGATTTTAATGCTGCACACCATTTAATCCAGTGGATGTGTGATGAAGTGTAACAATTCCCTTGTTCTTAGATATTGAACATATTTCCAATATTTTATATTACAACAAAACAGATGTGTTTCCAAACCCATGTATATTGCTACTAGCAACATGAGTGCCCAAATTACCGTGGGTGCATAAACGATGAATAAAATCCTTTTCCCTTCTCCACAAAACTGTGGATTTTGGTTAACTTTCTAGCTCTTCCCCTTCTCCACTGAAAACTGAAAAGGTAAGGTATCACTGTCATCAATGCTTATGATAAAAAATAGCTGTATCTGGACTGGGAGAATTATGAACATGTGCTGGGAATCCATAGGTTCAGGCTTCAGGTGTAATGATTCTTGTAATGGGCCTGTCCCTGGCGGGGACTCTGAAAACTAAATCTGTGTTGCAAGAGCCACTGACTCCCTGGGAATAAGGTTTCGAAGCTAAGGAAGCCTCTGTCCCTGGGTGTCTCCCCACGTGAGTCTTGTTTCCTTGCAGCTTAACTGTCACATGCAGTCAAAGACAATAGTTTCTTGGACAGTATTACCCTGCTGGCAACAGTGATTTCTGTCCTATATACATCTAAGTTAATCTTATGCCAAGTGTGGTGTACGGTAGACTTATGATTCAAAAGTTTAGCTGCACAAAGGAAGATTCCTGGTGGGCAGTAACAGACTATGGGCCCACTGAGTAAAAGTTTAAATTAAAAGGCAAAACCTATTTAATTTGCATTAATTTTATTTCTAGTGAGTTAACCCTTTTCTACATGTTTATTCATTAATTTTTCTTTTGTAAGTTCTGCTCATGTCCTTTAATCCAATTATTTATTTACTGGGGTCTTAGTTCAGGAAGAGGTGTTTGATAATAAGAAGCAGTACAGCATAGTGGTGAGAGCGAGGATTCTGAAATCAGAGATAGGGGTTCAAATCCCAGGGCTGCAAAGTAGAAGCTGTAGGGCTTCAGGTCCTTTATTTAGCCCTCTGGATCTGGTTTCTTCATCTATGATGCTGGAAAAGAATAGTTCCTACAACTAAAGTTATTATAAGGGTTAGTTAAAGGGTGCAGTACATGAAAAGTGTTAAGTGCTGTGCAGAAATATAATAAATACTCAAAAGATTGTAGCTACTTTTAGTGTCTATGACATTCACCAGACTATTCAAATATGGCAGAATCTTACTTCTGCAAAGCATTAGTGTATGTATGGTAAGTCTGCATTTTGCATCAGAACCTAAGAGGCTTAAACATTCTATCTTCCTCCTCTTAAAAGAAAGTTATTAGAACTTCCCTGGTGGTGCAGTTGTTAAGAATCCGCCTGCCAATGCAGGGGACATGCGTTTGATCCCTGGTCTGGGAAGATCTCACATGCCGCAGAGCAACTAAGCCCGAGCACCACAACTACTGAAGCCCCCTCGCCCTAGAGCCCGCGCACCACAACTACTGAGCCCATGCGCCTAGAGCCTGTGCTCTGCAACAAGAGAAGCCACTGCAATGAGAAGCCCACGCACCACAACGAAGAGTAGCCCCCGCTCGTCACAACTAGAAAAAGCCTGTGCACAGCAACGAAGACCCAATGCAGCCAAAAAGAAGAAAAAAAAAGAAAGTTATTGATTTTCTCAATTATAATGGGTATACAGAAGCAATTAGGAGTTTGCTCAGTTCTGCAATAGTCTTTATATGTCACGGTCTTTGGCTGGCAAGAGCATCTGCAGTTCTGCTCCCCAAATCAGTGGAAGTCAGTCACAGGAACAGTTTCCCCAGGGATTCTCTGCTACCCCAGCTGCTTCTCTCACTGCCCTGATGTACCAAGTGTCATTGTATTTATATGTACAGAGAGTAGCTTCTGCCTTAAAGCTCTGAGTTGATAAAAACTCTGGCAGCCCTTAAAGAAGGGCTGGAATGAGGTATTCCATTACAGCTTAAAAAGCAAGCTAGAATGAAAAGGGAGAGACACAGGACCACATGCACCCACACAATACCTGAACTTTCTCTCTTTCAAGGGTTCCATCTTGTTCCTTTCACAAGAATCCAAAGTCACATGGGTGTACTGTTCTGCTACCACATTTTCTGAAATATACAGAAAAGTAGAGATGGACATTATACACACACATATGATTTTATATGGTTATAAACTCCAGGATTCCTTTTTACACGGACTTTCATTATAATTTCAAAATAGTATTCTGTGGTAAAGTGTACTATGTTTAAAAAGCGGGGAAAAAAAAATCACTTAAAAAAATTCTACCGTTATATGTGAGCGTTTCAACCTTATACATCTAATCCATACGATCCTTCAAGAGAAAAGAGTCCAGAGAGCAGCAGGTCCACCGTGGGAGGGTGACCAGACCACAGGAAGTTACGGGTGGCAGTGCGCACACCCTGTTTGAGGAGAAGCCGATGCCAAGGCCATGGAGAATAAAAGGCTGAAACGCTTGTGGAGGGCGGAGATTTTGGTGTCTTTCAGTCTAACTCGCCTTATTTAGTCAGCGTTTAGCTGACTGAACTGACTCAGAGTGTTTACACCAGAAAGCAACCTGGCAATACTTACTATCACTCCCTTTAATTAAAAAAAGAAATCTATCTATGGAGAGACAAACTAGATAGGGCAGAAATACAGAGCATACTTCTACCAAGTGATACTAATACAATATAGAGCCAACTATTACACTAGATTAAATTTTATCATATACTGCTTCACTGAACAGGTGTTAACACTTTTTAGTACTAGAACATTAGCTTCTTATTTATACAATCAAAGTAGCAAATACACTATGAAAGGTCAATATTGATTTTATGAAAGACTCTTGACTGTTAAACAGATTAGGTTTTCCAAATTGAAAGAGCTTTAAATTTTTAGAATTAAAGTAGCAAGTCTGTGATAGCACTTGGCAATTGTCCAAGTTTCAACTAAATCCTCCTTTAAAATTCAGGAAAGAAATATATTTGGTTAGTACAGTAAGAAAAAATGTTTACTCCTTAGCTAAAAACTTTTAGGCCTATAGGCTCAGACTTCACATTACAATAAGCTTTCATCCAGGGGAATGAAATTCTTTTGCAGTTCTTTCACTATTCCTTCAGTGAACAACTGCTATTAAAAAAAAAAAAAATGCCAGCAGTGATAGTGTTTGGCTAGTAAATTAGCAGAAAAGGTAAAGCGGTCCCAGATCTCATAGTACAGGCATACTTCAGAGATATTGTGGGTTTGTATCCAGACCACTGCAATAAAGCGAATATCACAATAAAGTGAGTCACACAAATTTTTTGGTTTCCCAGTGCATATAGATGGTTTTTTTTTTTGTTTTGCGGTACGCGGGCCTCTCACTGTTGTGGCCTCTCCCGTTGCGGAGCACAGGCTCCGGACACGCAGGCTTAGCGGCCATGGCTCACGGGCCCAGCCGCTCCGCAGCATGTGGGATCCTCCCGGACTGGGGCACGAACCCGTGTCCCCTGCATCGGCAGGCGGACTCTCAACCACTGCGCCACCAGGGAAGCCCAGAAGTTATGTTTACACTGTACTGAAGTCTTAAGTGTGTAATAGCATTATGTCTAAAAAAAACAGTGTGCATACCTCAATTAAAAAACAGTTAATTGCTAAAAAATGCGAACCATCATCTGAGCCTTTAGGGAGTCGTAATCTTTTACGACTGGTGGAGGGTCTTGCCTCGATGTTGGTGGCTGCTGACTGATCAGGCTGGTGGCTGCTGAAGGCTGGGGTTGTCGCGGCAGTTTCTTAAAATAAGACAACAGTGAAGTTTGCCACATCGATTGACTCTTCCTTTCATGAACGATTTCTCTGTAGCATGCAATGCTGTTTGACAGCATTTTACCCACAGTAGAACTTCTTTCAAAATTGGAGTCAATCCTCTCAAACTCTGCCGCTGCTTTATCAACTCAGTTTATGTAGTATTTTATATTCTTTGTTGTCATTTCGACAATCTTCACACACAGCAACTATACTCCAATAAAAACTAATAAAAAAATAAAAAATAAAACAAAACAAAACAAAATAATCTTCACAGCATCTGCACCAGGAGTAGATTCCATCTCAGGAAACCACTTTCTTTGCTCATCCATGAGAAGCAACTCCTTGTCCATTAACTTTTTATCATGAAATTGCAGCAATTCAGTCGCACCTTCTGGCTCCATTTCTAATTCTAGTTCTCTTGCTATTTCCACTACATCTGCAGTTACTTCCTCCACTGAAATCTTGAACCCCTCAAGTCATCCATGAGCGTTGGCATCAACTTCTTCCAAACTCCTGATAACATTGATATTTTGACCTCTTCCTATGAATCAGAAATGTTTTTAATGGCATCTAGAATGGTGAATCCTTTCCAGAAGGTTTTCAATTGCCTGCCCAGATTCATCAGAGGAATCACTGTCTATGGCAGCTATACCTTTATGAAATGTATTTGTTTTTTTTTAAGTTTATTTACTTAGGCTGCATCAGGTCTTCGTTGTGGCAGGCAAGATCTTTGTCGTGGCATATGGGCATCTCTCTAGTTGAGGTGCGCGGGCTTGGTTGCCCCACAGCACGTGGGATCTTAGTTCCCTGACCAGGGATCAAACCTGCGTCCCCTGCATTGGAAGGCGGATTCTTTACCACTGGACCACCAGGAAAGTCCCTGAAATGTATTTCTTTTTTTTTGCAGTACACGGGCCTCTCACTGTCGTGGCCTCTCCCGTTGCAGAGCACAGGCTCCAGACGCGCAGGCTCAGCGGCCATGGCTCATGGGCCCAGCCGCTCCGCGGCATGTGGGATCTTCCCGGACCAGGGCACGAACCCGTGTTCCCTGCATTGGCAGGCGGTCGCCCAACCACTGCACCACCAGGGAAGCCCCTGAAACGTATTTCTTAAATAATAAGACTTGAAAGTCTAAATGACTCCTTGATCCATGGGCTGCAGAATGGATGTTGTGTTAGCAGGCATGAAAATAATCTCATTGTACATCACCACTGGAGCTCTTGGGTGACCAGGTCCATTGTCAATGAGCAGTACTATTTTGGAAGGAATCTTCTGAGCAGTATGCCTTAACAGTGGACTTAAAATATTCAGTAAACCGTGTTGTAAACAGATTTGCTGTCATCTGGTTTTGCTGTTCCATTTATAGAGAATAGCCAGAATAGATTAAGTATAATTCTTAAAGGCCCTAGGACTTTTGGAATGGTAAACAAGCATTGGCTTCAACTTAAAATCATCAGCTGCATTAGCCCTAACAAGAGAGTCAGCCTGTCCTTGGAAGCTTTAAAGCCAGACCTTGACTTCTCCTCTCTGGCTATGGAAGTCCTAGAAGGCATCTTCTTCCAATATAAGGCTGTTTCATCTACATTGAAAACCTGCTGTTTAGTATAACCACCTTCATGAATGATCTTAGCTAGATCTTCTGGATAACTTGCTGCAGTTTCTGCATCAGCACTTGCTGCTTCACCTTGCACTTTTGATAAGGAGATGCCTTCTTTCCTTAAACCTCACGAACCAACCTCTGCTACCTTCACACTTTTCTTCTGCAGCTTCCTCACCTCTCAGCCTTCATAGAATTGAAGAGAGTTAGGGCCTTGCTCTGGATTAGGCTCTGGCTTCAGGGGATGTTGTGGCTGGTTTGATCTTCTATCCAGGTCACTCAAACTTTCTCCATATCAGCAATAAGGCTGTTTTGCTTTCTTATCATTTATATGTTCACTGGAGTAGCACGTTTAATTTCCTTCAAGAACTTTTCCTTTGCATCCACGTGGTGAAAGAGGCCTACCATTCGGCCTAACTGGACTTTTGACACGCCTTCCTCACTAAGCTTAATCATTTCTAGCTTTGGATTTGAAGTGAGAGACGTGCAACTCTTCCTTTCACTTGAACACTTAGAGGCCACTGTAGGGTTATTAACTGGCCTAAATTTCACTATTGTTGTGTCTCAGGGAAGAGAGAGGCCCGAGGAGAGTGAGGAAGACAGGGAATGACCAGCGGGTGGAGCAGCCAAGGAACACACACAACAACCATTGATTAAGTTCACCATCTTCTGTGGGTGAGGTTCGTGGCACCCCAAAACAGTTACAATATAAACATCAAAGACCCCTGACAACAGATCACCATAACAAATATAACAATAAGGAAAAGTTTGAAATATTGCGAGAATTACTAAAATGTGACTCAGACACAAAGTGAGTAAATGCTTCTGGAAAAATGGTGCCAGTAGGCTGCTTGACACAGGGCTGCCACACACCTTCAATTTGTTAAAAAAATCCAGTATCTGTGAAGTGCAGTAAAGTGCAATAAAACAAGGTATGCCTGTATTTATTTTGCAGGATGGTGTTTAATAGGTAATAATTATCTGTATTCAATAACTGTGTCATTCATTAAGCTTCAGTTCATATGTATAAAGATCTTTGATATGAGAATGTTATGTTTGGGGAAAATAAGGACCATCTCTGAGTTTTATCAGATCACTAAAAATTTTTTAATATGATTTTCTGAGTATAGTACTTGGCTACATCTCTAAAGTAGTAAAATTTGTAGATACATATCAAGGATTAAAATTTGTTGTTTGTTACTCTTATCAAATTAGAAAATAAAATGTTCATATTTTTAACATTCAAGTCTGTCTGTAGTGGCTATTTTGTTTGTTGTACATCATGAAATAAAGCTATAATCCCATACAAATGGGTTGGACTTTGTATCTTTGCCTTTAAATGCTTCTATAGATTTTTCTCCCATTCTACCTATAATCTAAGTTATTAAACTTTTAAAATGCACATAGCCTTTAGAAAGACATTATGCCAAAACCAAAAACCATATATGTAATAATACAGTGAATGGATTTTAAGTTTCCTCTTTATGATTTTCAAATCTTCCAAAAGAAAACTGGAAGAAAAAGAACTGAAGTTGGCAGAAGCCACTAAGATAGTGTAAGGCACACCTTTATCTTCTAGAGGGTGAACTGAATCCACTGGAAGTCTGTGGAAGGGCGTAGATGCCAGCTGTGCAGCAGACGTAAAGTCTCCCGGGCTCTTGGGACTGGGCGCCAGGGTTTTGTTGCAGCGGACACCCCACACGGTTGAATCATCCAAAAACTCGTCAGTGTGAGGTACTTCCTACAACGAAAGACGAATGGAAAAAAAGCAGCAATCTCCTTGTTTCATAGATGAAATTTAACACATTAATACTTTTTAAGATTCAAAAAAATGAGGAATTTTAATTTTTTCGAAGAAATGGATGTAACCCCTGGCTAACACAGAGCCAAGGACATCGTGGGTCTGTTCT
This sequence comes from Mesoplodon mirus, assembly GCF_964341445.2. Classification (NCBI taxonomy): domain Eukaryota; kingdom Metazoa; phylum Chordata; class Mammalia; order Artiodactyla; family Ziphiidae; genus Mesoplodon; species Mesoplodon mirus. Next base: position 14,149,363 of record NC_138990.1, on the reverse strand, counting down.
TTTCCCCAGAACTGGGACACTTCATCTTTAACACACTCCAGTGGAGTTATATCATATGCAAGAGTCACATTTTGTTTACCAATTTTTACTTTCTTTTTTTTTTTTTAAAGATTTATCATTTATTTTACTATTTATTTTTGGTTGCTTCAGGTCTTAGTTGCGGCACACGGGATCTTCATTGCGGCACGCAGGCTTCTCTCTAGTTGTGGCATGAGGGTTTTCTCTTCTCTAGTTGTGGCACGCAGGCTCCAGGGCGCGTGCGCTCTGTAGCTTGTGGCATGCAGGCTGTCTAGTTGAGGCCCGCGAGCTCAGTTGCCCTGTGGCATGTGGGATCTTAGTTCCCTGACCAGGGATTGAACCCGTGTCCCCTGCCTTGTAAGGCGGATTCTTTACCACTGGACCACCAGGCAAGTCCCTACTTTTTTTTTTTTTTTTTTTAATTTGAAAAGTCTAGATTTACAGAGGAATTATAAAGATAATACAGAGTTCCCATATAGCCTGTATCAAACTTCTTAGGTCTAGGAAAAATATACATGCCCCCACTGGTTCCTCCTGTCTAAAGGGAAGGCTCTTAGAGGGCAAGGATCATATCAAACTCATTTTTCAGTTTCTATATCTATCTTAATGTGTGGTGCATAACAGATTTGCAAATAATTATAGAATAATGTTCTATAAAACTTAATTTTCACATAATATTTTATTTTTTCAGCACAGTTTTTTAAATACACCACCTCATTTGACTGGCACAAGCATTTGGTAAAATGAAAAGAAAAGGGTTGCGGGACCCATTTCATGGATGAAGCAGAGATTTACTTACATGTGGTTTTGAAGGGAACCTCCACATCGAGCGTTCTCCAAAGGTCCTGGCTCCTGTGGGCTTATTTTTAGGCTGTGGTAATCTAAGGAAAGATTTGCAAAATTACAAACAGCAAAATATGCTAAGGAAATAAATTCTACCACTTAAGTTAGAGTGTTAAACATTCTCCCCTTTTCCTATTTAGTTAATATTTATACACATATTTCTTACTGTTACAGCAAAACTGAGTGCAGGTTGAATTAACTTGACTATGTATATAAAAGTAGATCTACAGTTACTTAAGCGAGGGTGGAAAATACAGAACTCTCTATTACACTGAGTTTTAAGTTGGTTTTTAAAAAAAAAAAATTTAATTTTAATTTTAATTTTTTTTGAGTTTTAAGTTTTAAGGACAAAAAAATAGTTAGGGCCGTGGTCAACAGAATGGCATGGATGCCATACGTTTTATTTCTTATTCCCAGTGCTTGGTCTAGCTACACAACATGAATCTCTTCTACACCATACCTTTAGTTCACACCTCTCTTTCACGGTTTAAATTATTAATGGTGAAACTTCCTGGTGCTACCCTACTCTACCCTGATGGGGCTCAGCCTTAAAACAAATGTTCTCTGCAGTGTGACCCAATATAAGCCATTTCCTTTTCTACTTTATCAATCCTGCAAATATATACAGAGCATGTATGGATACCTGTACTGGTGAATTCATTTACAGCTAATACAATTTCAAATCTATAGGATCCCTTGGTTCTCTGATGATTTATAACCATATGGTTTCCTTTTGTAACAAATACTTTTGTTATGGAAGGACTACTTTCTTGTAATCCCCCAGAACTCTGCAGATCTGGAAAAGAACTTCAGCAGCTATCTCCCGGTCATGTGGTCAAAAGGCTCATCTGTGGCAGAGCTGGGGCTGGGGCCCAGGCCATTTGATCGGCAGGTCCTGTTCTCTCACCAGCTCACCACCTGGACTCCTGGAGGGATCTCCACACTGTCCCTGTCACTATGGCAATATGCATCTCCCCCAGTGTTATCTTAACCAGATATTTCTTTACCCATAATTTTCTTTGTTTCCATCTTCGAACACAGGAAAAGCAGAGGAAAGAGAAGAGATAATCTTATTGACTCCCCAAGCCCCAGAAGACGCTGCATTTTCTGCAAGGGTAAAAAAATTGCAGTTAATTATTAAAATAGGCCAAAAACACTATCCTTTAGGTGCAACTTCAACTACAAATAAGAAAATGGAATAAGAGCTTACAGAAAACAACTGATGTCAGTTTTTGAAATACTAGGCAATGAGGTAAGTCACTCTGCAGTGACATGAAGGGACTAACTATGGTCACAAGGGTTAGCACGAGAGCCTCCGAGCTCAAGCTCCTGCCACACATAAAGCAGCGTTCGCCGTTCTCCTAACACACTGCTGTGGTCACTGACACTGAATAAAGCTCTCCACGTCTTTGCTTTCCTACAAGGAGGAACTAAGCTCTTAGCTCTATATTTACCTTCATCGTGATCCCTCTCTGGCTTCCAGCACAAATCCTCTGACTCTAGACAAAGGTGGGCTAGTCCTGGCTCCCAACACTCCAGCCCGAACATTCCCCTGCTGGGCAAGGCTCAAGTATCCCTCAACTACTCAGCCCTTCCTGGACATTCCTACCCTTGCGGATTTTGTTCTTCTTTAGCACTTACTATTTATTATTTTTTAAGAAACAAACCAAGTCTAGGGCACACATTGAGTACCTTGCCAAACAACATTGTGTTTTTTATTTCACAAACTCCATGCCCTTATGTGAAAAGCTAACCAAGGGCAGGACCACTTCTTGTATAATCCTTGCTATTTCTGTGGGCAACCACCCACAACGCTATCCACTTAGGAGCTATTAAACAATCTGTTATTACTTTGAAACTGGGCTTCAAATGCATCTTCATTTTGACCTAGAGATGGCCATTCATCTTTGTCATCAGAAACATCAGGAAGGGTAGGAGCCTGAAACATATTCATGATGAAACCTTAAAAGAATAGAAAGAATGGTAAACATGGCTGCAAAAGAGCTTTCATTAATTTGTTGTCGGATGCTACACATTCAAACAAAAGGCCTTACATACCTAATGCTTCTTTTGTGTGCACGGTGGGTGACGGCTGCACTTTGGATGGCGTTGCCTGAACCAGTCCCAGTGATGTGTTAGGAGTTGTGTGAAAAGAACTTGTGTTAACAACCTTCTGTGTTTCACACCCTATTAAAGAAATGGGGACAAAATGTAGCATCAGTAGAGAAATCAGAATAGTTTAGAAGGCACAATTTAAGAAACTTATTATACTTATTATACATTTTTATTATTCTTGATAATCCTCACTAAGGACTTCCATTACTATAATGCTTTCATATCTTTCATTTTTCTCTTTATAATAGTCCCACGAGGTAGGCAAGGCAAGAAGTATCCGTTTACAGAAAAGGAAATAAAAGCTCAAAGAGATTAAGTGGCTTGATCTAAGATCATATCAAATTAGCAGACTGGTCATGAATAGCCCTCTTTGCTCCACTATACCCAAGAAGTAGTTAATAGTGACGTTGTATATCTTAGGATTGGCTTTCCATCTCCCTCAGCCGGGCCCAAACCATGGTGTACACGGCCCTGCACAGCCTGAGCCTCTCGGCTCCCACCTCACCTTCCTCCTCCTCCCCTGCTCCCTGCGGCCACTGGCCGCTCTGCTGTGCTCCAAACAGTGCAGGGATATTCCTGCCTGAGGGCTCTGCCCTTGCTGCTCCCTCCACCTGAACCAGGTTTCCAAGGGCTGCGTGGGCCCCTTCCCCCGTCAGGTCTCTACCCAGATATCACCTTCTTTGTGAGGGTCTTTCCCAGTTGCCCCTGAAATTTCAACCCCTGGGCCCTCTCCACTCCCCGAACAGCCACACTTCCTTTCCCCTCTTTGCGGGTGGGGATTTCTGTCCTTTCTGTTCACGACTGCATCTCTCATTACGTAGAACAGTGCCTGGCTTCTACTAGTGCTCAGTTAGGTCCTGGTTAAATGTAGGTGTCACTGCTTTTTCAAGTAGCTCAGCTCCCACTAAACTGTCATTGGAAAGGATGGCACAGTACCTGAAGGAGTGGGGGGAATGAAGACCCAATCCAGGGGTCTTATTTTATTTATAAAACTTACTTTTATGCAAATACCTCTAACAAAGCAGTACCGAACAGAAGTATAACACTCCTAATTAAACTTTTAATCACCTTTCCATCTTCACAACATATTAAAGATGACTGGTTTTAGATTAAAATCCGCTGAGAAATTTAATAGGGAAGTTTTCACAAATCAAGTTTCCAAAGGATTCCAACTAAGAAGATGTGACTGTCAAGTGAATTTCTACCTTTATTTGAAATGGTTTGGGGTTTAACGAGCCCCTGCCTTCTAAGAACGGGAAAGCTGACACCCAGGTTCATTAAGGCCTGAAGCCTTCATGAACTGCAGCCACCAAACAGACCCTTGAGCGACCCGGACGAGTCTGGGCAAACAGCTTAGACACCAATGTATTATATCAATAGTTAAACATTACCTTCTTTTATCTCTGCTCCACTCTGCGGCTTGAATTCATGAGCACTTTTATTCATACACCTGGAAGAGAAAACTCTTGAGACACGCTAACTCTCAAGAAAGAACAGTAAAAAATGTCAGAAATTACAAGCCTGTTGTTAAAGCACAGATGGGGCTGCCTAGGTCTACAGTGTAAGTGAATAAGATGTTTTATGTTTTCTTTCATTTCCTTTCGAGGACAATAATTCTTACAGATAAAGGCCAGGAATTCACGTTTGCTTGACATAGTGATTCTGTACTTTAACACCCGATAATCATTCATACATGAGGTAGGGCAGGATAAGGGCTTCCCTGGTTCAAACGATCCCATTTATTACACAGGCTAAAGGGCTAACCCCCAGCTCTGGGCCTGCCGCCCGGCACCACTCTCCTGAGCTGTGACGTGGGGAAGCGCTGGCGCCTTCGCCACAGGGGCCACCTCTCTCGTGATGGGCAGGTAGCCACAGTGCATTGTCCTCTAGACTTCAGCAGTTATCAAGAGGGGAAAAAGTGGTACGTGAGACACTTACATCACAGTTTATTTTAAGTACAGTCGTGATAGTGGACCTCATCTGTCTATTTAACGCTGCTTCCCTTAATGGACCCTATGAGGGTATAAAGTAAAAAGTGCAAAGCACTTTTAATCTTACAAATCCCCTATTAAACTGTCATAAAAACGTGAGTTTTATATGAGATACCAGAGAAAGGTGCCCTTTCTCTGTCGTGGTCAGCAGTCTAGGCCACTGAGAGCACGATGGGGGGGTCCTTTCAGTCCCTTGCCTAGGCCAAGGTCAGGGTCAGTCTGAAAGGCTTCTGAATGATCTGAATGCTCATTAGGTTAGAGAGTTTCATAACTTTATAAGGTTCAGCTGGACACGCATCACGTCTCCGGGGGCCTGTCATTGCTGCTGCGGTGACCATCTTATTGTTGCATAAATTAACTACGAAGAACTAATGAAGTCACAGCCCCACACAACAGTCCTCTTTTTACATACATGGTTTGATACAGGACACAGGTCTGAATTATTGTCCTAATGTGGCTGAAAAAGCATGATCGTTTTAAATCTTATTTCCAGGAGAAATCATTGGTAAAAGTTAACCTTGGACATTGAGGAGAACCAGTACTTAAGAACCATAATCTGTGCCAAGGGGTTCAGCCCAAGCTGAGGGTGTGAGTTACATTGTAGCTTTTGTTTTTTCTAATAGATCAATAAAATTTTTATGTTTAAAAAAGAGAGAGTGGGCTTCCCTGGTGGCGCAGTGGTTGAGAGTCCGCCTGCCGATGCAGGGGACGCGGGTTCGTGCCCCGGTCCGGGAAGATCCCACATGCTGCGGAGCGGCTGGGGCCGTGAACCATGGCCGCTGAGCCTGTGCGTCCGGAGCCTGTGCTCCTCAGCAGTAGAGGCCACAGCAGTGAGAGGCCCGTGTACCGCAAAAAAAAAAATTGGGGGCTAATGTTTTGGTAACTTGTTTTTTCCACTACATGCCCAGCTAAAAATTATTTTGAAAAAACAAGACCCATCTATCATTTACACATTGCTCTTGATATTGCAGGTCACGTAAAGAAGCCGTCAGACACCATTCAGATCACTATCATCTCTAGGGCTACCTTTGGCTTACCTGGCATCTTTGCTGGCCACCGTAAACATGGCATCTGTCACTGGCTGGGCTGCCAGAGGAACCTGGGGAGCTACACTCTGGATGATGGCTGGGGACACCAAAGCAGCGGTGACAGCATTTGCCATAAGAGGAACAACAGATGCCTCTCCGGGTGTCTCTCCTGCATTCTCTGAGGTCTGCTGATGGACAGCTGGAAGACTCGGAGCTCTCAGTCCCTGCGGGGAGCCTGTGTGTGGCCCCATACATGCTGGACTGACCTTTCACGGTAAGCAAACAAACAAAAACAAAGCCATGAGGTCCAGACTGCTACTAATTAGGTATTACAGCTTTTCAAAGAATGGCGCCTGTCTTCTTCAGTAGATTCCTTTCCTCCTGAGCCAGCTCCTTACCCCTCCAGGTATTCTGAAATGAACAAAGGCCACTCGACGTGGTGGATGCTTCTGTAGCTTTTTAACCACACACTCAACCGTCATACTTCTAACCACTAAAATACCAGCCCCGGGGCTTCCCTGGTGGCGCAGTGGTTAAGAATCCGCCTGCCAGTGCAGGGGACACGGGTTCGAGCCGTGGTCTGGAAGGATCCCACATGCCGCGGAGCAGCTAAGCCCGTGTGCCACAACTGCTGAAGCCTGCGCACCTAGAGCCTTGCTCCGCAACAAGAGAAGCCACTGCAATGAGAAGCCCACGCACTGCAGTGAAGAGCACCCCCGCTCGCCGCAACTAGAGAAAGCACAGGCGCAGAACCGAAGACCCAGTGCAGCCAAAAATAAGTAAATAAAATAAATAATTTTTTTTTAAATTTAAAAAATAAAATAAAATAAAATACCAGCCCTGGCCATTCATTAGTATTTAAGAACTGGCACATGTCTCTTTACTTAATTTTGGGAAAAGACTAAGTCAATGTTACCGAATGCTCGTAATGGTGTTCCTTCTATTAAAATACCCTTAGTAACCACTTTCTCTTTACTGGGTAGGAAACATGACCATAAACTGCACTAACTGCCACAAAAGCTTGGCTCACAGCGGGAAGGACACGGGCCCTTAACTGGAAATCTTTGCTTTTCTACTCACATGTACTTAGACTGTACATATACACTCCTATGCTACCAAGTTAAAAGACAAAGAGTGGGACTTCCCTGGTGGTCCAGTGGTAAAGAACCTACCTTGCAATGCAGGGGATGTGGGTTCAATCCCTGGTCAGGGAACTAAGCGGGCACCTAAGCCCGCTCGCCACAGCTACTGAGCTTGCACACCTCAACTAGAGCCCGCATGCCACAAACTACAGAGCCCACATGCCCTGGAGCTTGCAAGCCACAACTAGAGAAGAGGAAAACCAGCACACCAAAACGAGGGAGAAGCTCATGCGCCACAAGGAAAGATCCTGCATGCCGCGACTAAGACCCAACGCAGCTCAAAACAAATAAAATGATAAATAAATCTTAAAAAAAAAAGACAAAGAGTTAACTTCTCACCATAGAAAAGTATTCTCACAAATTGTTAAGAAAAGCACCAAATATCTAGGGCAAGAATAGTTATTTCACAGACAAATGGACAAAATATAAAAAGTTTATTCTCACTAGTCATCAAAAAAGATAATTAAAAATGACCTATATACCATTTTCTCACCTATCAAATTAGTAAAGATTAAAAATAAACAAAATATTCATTTCTGAAGAAATACATTAAAAAATAATAATCAGACTTTCTCCACCAGGTATCAAAACATACAACAATGCTATAGTAAACACACAATATGGAATGATGAAGAAGAAACCTATTGACTAAAACAAAGAGACAGCTATTTTAGAAATGGATCTTATACCCTAAAAATTTAGTATGTGATAAGATATTTTAAACCAATAGGGAAAGGCTGAGCTGGTAAGTAAATGATTTAGGGCCAAATGGAGATCCATTTGGCAAATATATCCTTATACCACTCATATACAGAAATAAGTTCATAAACAGAGGCTTCTGGTTAAAGACAGTGGCTTAAACACGTGCTTTATCATCCACGTCCTCCCGAAACCTCACCAAAATGACAGTAAAGGAATCCTAACACCTAAAACAACGGCTGGAGGAGGCTGATCTCCAGAGAAGTTCAGAAATTTGAACACATCTCAGGATGGACGTGAAGGTGGAGCTGAAAGCAGGAATGTGGCCACAGTAAGTCTGTAGAAAAAACAGGTCCTGAGACCCATTCTTGCAGGTGCGTGCTGGCTTCTCAACACAAACTAAAGAAATCATTATATTTGAATTTTCATGAAATAACACAGTCATTGTACACACACCCCCAAAATCAGAAAAAGGATTATATACGCTAATACATAAGTACATAAGTATGTGCCTACACACACACACACACTACACATTCTGTTCTGTAACTTCCTTTCTCATTCTACATTTTGAACACCTTTCTGGGTTGGTGTTGAGAAGCCCAGTGTCATTCTGATTCTTGGCTCTTTAAGTGTGACCTCTGCTGTCGCTGGAAATGTGTTGGATTGTCTTTTCCCCCATTGTTGGGGGGAAAATAATTCAGAAAGCTAGTAACTAAATTAACATCAGAATTAACTCTAAAAATAGAGCACACAGAGGACAAATAGAAACAGAGACCCCTGTACTGGGCATGGGAAGCGTCGGCAAGGCGCACACACACCTCAGACCTCCCCTGGGAAGAAGGCAGGTTCTCATGTGATGTCTCCACCACTTGGTGCAACTTCTTATGAAGCTCATCCATTTTCTGTTTTAATAGTTGTTCTTCAAAAGCATTTGCTTCTTTCCTTTTCATATAATGCCTGTCTTCATTAACTTTAGGAAAAGAGAAAATATGGTTTGCATGTGAAATTTAAATTCAGGTCATCAGAGGAATCCATGCAAAATCAGTAAAAGGTTATTTTTAAGATGGCAAAGTTTTTACTAGTCTTTTCCATGTGTATTAGGTTATGAGAACTGAAATATGTATGACTTTTCAGTTATAATTTTTACCTTCCCCTAGCAGTTACTTTTAAGTTCAGGGCATGTAAGTTATAAAAATTTACAGGAGGAGCAACAAAAAGATTTGGTAAGAGCACGGTATGACACTAAGCACCGCTTGTAGAACTGTGCAAATCATTTGAAAATGGAACAGTTTTTAAAAGATTTAAATCTCTAGGTGCTTTCTAAGAAGGAAGAAGAGTAAAGTGCACCGAATGGTCAGTGTTTCAAGTACACTGCTCTTGGTCCCATTTCCAGTAACTGGTTAACATAACCACATCCCGTACAAATCAAACCATCCAGCTCAGACTTCAGCATCTGTGCAAGGCACAAAAGAGTCCTCCACGAGCGTCAACTGACTGTCCTCTCAGTTGTCAACCAAAAGAGAAATGATGAATGAACAAAAAGTGGCCTACAGAGTGGGCACAGCACAAATACTTAGATGGTGTAAAAGCCCTGAGTAGGACAGAGGTTCATTTCCCTCTGAGGTCCACATTGTTACAGCAAAGGTAAGTGCCAACCCTGGTGCTAACATGCAGTTTTCCCTGGGGAGCGAAGCTTGATCCACTGTACGGCACAGCCATGAAGAACACGGCACTGTCATCAGAGGACTCCTGAATCTCTCATTTACAGTAGTTGCAGATCTTGAAAAATCTCAACTCCAGTTCCTAACCTAATCCTTTCACAGTCCAAATAACGGACCCAGAGGTTTAGAACTGCTAGATAAAGAAGTTCAAATCCGTACAGATATTATTTGAAAGGTTAAAGATATCTACTTCACTAAAAGCTAAGGCAACACTGGTGTGGATATCTATCTCCTTTAGTGCTGTTTCAACCCCGAGTTTTGCTGTCAAAAGACACCAATTTAGCCTTTGGACAAATGGGGTTGCTACACTAGTATTAAACGAAGATTTTCAGGCTCCTGACAGGATGCGCTAGAGACATTTTTCTTGCAGATTCTGTCAGTCTAGTCAATTATCTGCTAAAAATGTAATTACTCAGAGATGAGGATTATGCTAAGTGGCCTAGGAGAGCTCAGACTGTAAGAGTGTAAGTACCCCATTGCTCATGCTTTCTCCGTTGACTGTATTTCTGGGCTCTCAGCTCTTCAAAGGAAAACTCTGACTCTCCACGAATAAGCTTCTCCTTGCAGTACATGACAACCTGCTGCACGTCAGCTTTGGCTGCCACAGGTGGGTGTGCAGAATATCCTGATTTAGAAATCATGATCACCCTTTGTTCCCTAAAACGGGGAAAATACATTATTTACAACAGTGTACTGAAGCAGCTCTTGAAGGAAACTAAGCAATAGATGAATGCAGTGATTGTACTTGCATATTCGACTCTTTACCACAAGCTGAAGATGTTACTCCAGAAAGTTCTGAACCCTAGAAAGACAGAAAAGAAACACAAGCACTCACTTATCTGGAAAGAGTCTATCATCCAAATGACTTCACACAACAATATGAAAACACTTGAGGGGTCTCTGAATCATCGAGTAGATGTGTATGTGTTCTTTCAAGTTACAATTAATATCTGAAGCCTAGGTTTGCATTATTACTTTTATGATAACTTTTGCAACTAGAGTCTGATAAGAAAGCGATTTTAAAATATCTGCTTGGTAGTCGAGAAGGGCACTTATTTCCCTTTGATACGTAGTCCAGGAGCTGAGCCACAGCGCCTAGGTGTAATGAGTTTAACATTCCAAATAGCTACATTTAAAAACAAATCACTAAAATTTTCTTCTGGTACTATTCTATGTTGAGGAGTCTCCAGTGCTAGCATTCATTCACTAGACAAGTATTTACTGAACATCTCATACGTGTCATGTCCCGAGCTAGGTCCTGGGAAGTGACCGTAAACAAGACCGAACTCTGCTGCCTAGAAACTTACAGTCGGGACAACAGGAAGCAATGAGACTGGCAAACATGAGTAGGATGTAAATTGGGATCATCTGAGTATCTGTCAAAGTTGGAAATTCATATTCTACATCAGGAATGTGCTACATTAATAAAACCTGCACATGTGTATTACGAACAGAGGCATTTCCATGGGATTTAGCTTAAGGGAGGTCCTTAGCCACCTTTGAAAGAGCAACAGTACTGTGAAGAGGAAAGACACTGGGAAGCAAGGAAAGAGCGTTTTCACATGCTGATAAGCCATCAGGGCAGGAGAGCCACCTCGCCCCACTGCAATGGAGGGAAAGGTGAAGTTATTTATTGGTTGGTGGCAGAAATGGACAGACATCATCTGATGGCTTCTGCTGTTTCACTGAAATAGTATTTTTGCCAGTTCCTGAGAAAGAGGTTAGAGGTAGTCGGGTCCCAAGTTTGAGGAGAGTAAAAAGAAGTGTAAAATCATTATAATTTGGCATTAGAGAGTAAAATGGGAAACATAAGTGATACGTAAAACATAAAAAGTGAACTGGGAAATTGGAAGCGTAATTGCTGGGGAGTAGTAAAGCCCTGGCTGAGGTTACAGTTCGAAGCCAGGAGTGTTTTAGGTGGGCTCAGGTGGCTCCACGTGGGTGTGACCCAAGGTAGGGAATCCTGGGCCTGTGCAAGGGAGCCCCGCAGAACAAAGGAGGAGAGAGGCTGCTGGGAGGAGGCGAAGACAGGAGGTCATGGAGCAGGGGTCCCTAGGTCAGACAATGCAGGAAGTTATGATCAGTGAGTTATTTTAAATTTAATATTTGAGGTGAGCAGTGGTGGATGATGACAGGCCCGGAAAGGTGCCACAGGCACAGGTGGCTGACATGGAGGTTAGAGTCTTGGGAGACAAGGTCAAAGAAATGAGATGCCCAAGTAGCTGTGGAAGGCAGCTGGATGACCGTTCCATACCCTTCCCAGTTCCCACACGAACTACAATCATTATTATTACCTGATTCTTAGAAATGCAGGCTGAGTTATTTCCTGGATTGGATTTTGATGTTACCAGTTGGTTTAAAACCTGAGCATTATGCAGAGGTTCTGAGGTTCTTGCTATGAGGGGAAAAAGATGAAATAAAAAGAAATAAGGGTAAAACCATATTAAATAAAATTATTACAAATACATTCCCTTGATCTTTCAATAAGTAGCATTAAAAAATAAATTCATTTACACTGTCTCAGAAAATGCAGCTAACGGGCTTCCCTGGTGGCGCAGTGGTTGAGAGTCCGCCTGCCGATGCAGGGGACACGGGTTCGTGCCCCGGTCTGGGAAGATCCCACATGCCGCGGAGCGGCTGGGCCCGTGAGCCATGGCCGCTGAGCCTGCGCGTCCGGAGCCTGTGCTCCGCAACGGGAGAGGCCACAACAGTGAGAGGCCCGCGTACAGCAAAAAAAAAAAAAGAAAATGCAACTAAAATACTTTATAAATAAGAGAAATATGGTAGAGATAGCTTTCTAATCAATTCAAAATGCCCAAGAAAGTCCCTGAAAGACATGTAAACACTAGTTATTTTAAACAACAGGATAGTCAATGCTTAATGTTAGAATGTAATCTGTTATTTCTAAAAAAAAAAAAAAAAAAAAACTACATTTCTTTAAAAGTTGCATTAAACACATTTGATTCAATTCAGAACAGATTCACTTCAGAGTAGGTATTGTCCTCTATGTGGGGCAATTTTTATTTTTATTTTTTAAAAATCCTAAAAATACAATGAAATCACCAAGTTTGTGTGTGTGTGTGTGTTGGAGGGGGGTTTCTTTTAAAGTGCTATGACAGAGTCCCTGCTCTACTATTTATCAGGCATTATTATTATCATAGCACCACCCCTGTTATCTAAGACAATATAATCAAGAAATAGTGGATGGATTTGTTTTTTAAGGAAAACAAAAAAAAGGTAGTGAAAATCAGACTAAATTACCAACGTCTTGGACATTTTAGAAAGCATTACTTACCTTGAGTTGGCAAATGGGTTTCGGTGAGGCGTGTCTGAAACAACCTAAAAGACAGCAATAAAGGCATCAATGTAGATTATAATTTATAGTTCAATATATATTATATTAAAGTGAAAACTAGGGACTTCCCTGGTGGTACAGTGGTTAAGAACTTGCCTACCAATGCAGGGGACACGGGTTCGAGCCCTGGTCTGGGATGATCCCACGTGCCATGGAGAAACTAAGCCTGTGCGCCACAACTACTGAGCCCACGTGCCACAACTACTGAAGCTCATGCGCCTAGAGCCTGTGCTCCACAACAAGAGAAGCCACCGCAACGGAGAGTAGCCCCTGCTCGCTGCAACTAGAGAAAGCTTGCGCACAGCAGTGAAGACCCAAAGCAGCCAAAAATAAATTAATTAATTTTTTAAAAAAGTGAAAAATAAACATGATAGACAGCTTACTATAAGCTAGTAAAGACTGAGGTTAAGAGAGAATGTAAAGCTGAATTATAGAGCTGCTTCAAATTAAAAAAAAAAATTCTGAATTGTCTTCATACCCAATACACTTAATATTAGAAAAATTCCTCCTTTCGCCTCGTTTATGTTAGTATTTCTTAAATTCATATAACAAACATACCCTCCTTCTGAGGGTATCAAGTATGTACATGTTACAACATGGGGTGTTTGAACTCTCTATTTTAGGCATTCTCTACATCTGGAACATATGAAAAGTACAATGGTTTGAAGAAAGATGTTAAAGTACAAAACTATTTTAAAAAGCAGATATATTACTGTTCATGCTGTGAGGACTTCTTAAACATGTCATTTCATGCATCTTTGCATGTTAATCAACCTATCAAGTAATATGCAACCTCCAAGCCCAACATTTTTGGGTGATATGAGGAGGGGTGCACAGTATGAAGAGACTGAGAGATGTACAGCCAAATGCAGACAAATGCCAATGTTGTTTGACTCAATTCAAACAAACCAATGGTTTAAAAAAACGGCAGAAAACAAAAACATTTTACATAATGAAGAATAGCTGAAAATTAGATGATATTAAAGAATTACTATTCATTTTGTTAGGTGTGAAAATGATGTAAGGTTCTGTAAGAAATCACCTTTTTGAGATGTTTATGGAAGTGTTTAGGGTAAAATATTTTGCTGTTTTGGATCTGCTTTAAATCCTTTAGCACAGGGACTTCCCTGGTGGCACAGTGGTTAGCAGGTGATGCAGGTTCGAGCCCTGGTCCGGGAAGATTCCACGTGCCGCGGAGCAACTAAGCCCATGTGCCACAACTACTGAGCCTGCGATCTAGAGCCTGCATGCCTAGAGCCCGTGTTCCACAACGAGAAGCCACCGCAATGAGAAGCCTGCGCACTGCAACAAATAGAAAGCCAGCGTGCAGCAACAAAGACTCAGTGCAGCCAAAAGTATATAAATAAATAAATTAATTAATTAAAAAAAATCCTTCAGCACAGCGTGATCAAATATTAATAATTATTAAAAGCAAGTGATAAGTAAATGCAGGTTCATTATATTAACTTTTCTTTTTTTAACGCATACTTGAAAATTCTCATAATAAAGTTTAAAAAGAGCATGCGCACTGGAGCAAAGTGGAAAACAATGAGCGTATTAAGAGCCGGCAAGGGGCGCAGTGAGACAAGCTGTCTCTATGCTGCTAGACAGAGACAGCAGAAACCTGTACCACCTTTTGAGAAGGGAATTTGGTTACATGTACCACAAGCCTGAACAATCTTCATACACCCTTTGACTCCATAGTTTCAATTCTGAGAATCTATCAGAAGGAACTAGATAATAATAGGAAATACTTTTATGATGAAGAAAAAAGACCCTGACACAGGGCTGCATATGTACGTAAAACACGCCTGCAACCCTATTACAAGCGGAGAAAAAAATGCGAACTAAAATTGACGGGTTTCTTCTGCTTCCTTAGTTTTCTGTATTAGGGTATATATAAATAACACCCTAAATGAGGTGAAATCACTGAAAAAGTTAAAAATTGTGAAAAACAAAGTTATTCATTAAAATATTCATTATGTTGTTATTTATAAAAATCAAAATGTTGGAAACAACTTTAATGTTCCATTGGAGAACAATTAAATTATGACACAGCTCTGCGACAGACTTCACAACCACTTTATAAGCAGTATAAAAGTGCATAATTTCTTAAGAGCAGTATAAAGCTCAGTACATACAACCAGACATACAGTACGGTCTACTATAAAAATACACAGACACTGGGCTTCCCTGGTGGCGCAGTGGTTGAGAGTCCGCCTGCCGATGCAGGGGACATGGGTTCGTGCCCCGGTCCGGGAAGATCCCACATGCCGCGGAGCGGCTAGGCCCGTGAGCCATGGCCGCTGGGCCTGTGCGTCCGGAGCCTGTGCTCCGCAATGGGAGAGGCCACAACAGTGAGAGGCCCGCGTACCACAAAAAAAAAAAAAAAAAAAAAAAGAAGAAAATAAATAAATAAAACTTTTGAAGGGAACTCCAGTATTTTAAAAATGACAGTTAGGGCTTCCCTGGTGGTGCAGTGGTTGAGAGTCTGCCTGCCAATGCAGGGAACACGGGTTCGTGCCCTGGTCTGGGAAGATCCCACATGCCACGGAGCAGCTGGGCCCGTGAGCCGTGGCCGCTGAGCCTGCGCGTCCGGAGCCTGTGCTCCACAACGGGAGAGGCCACAACAGTGAGAGGCCCGCGTACCACCAAAAAAAAAAAAAAAAAAAATACACAGACACTAAGGCACACACATAGGCATCAGAAAAGATACTGGAACGAAGTGCACAAAAATGTTACCAGTAATATTTCTGGGCAGCTTTTCCCCTGTTCTCTATACCCCCGTTTTCCCCAATGAGAAGGATTTCCCTGTACAAGCAGATAACAGTAAAACTCTTGTAAGAGCAAACGTTGCATTTCAAGGTAGAGGCACTGCGTGGAGTTTTATTTCCGAAGTACCTGTACTCTTGCTGCAGCAGCTCTCTAGGTTCGGCCTCATTCTGAATTCCTCTCCGAAAAACGGCACTGGCATGCTGCCGCTCCCCCTGGCCTTCCAGATGCCCAGCCCAGGCTACGTACAGAGGAGCTGACAGGGTCCCAATCCCATGGTTGTACAGAAACTCAAAAAACTGATGAAGGTCACTGTTGCACTCAGCCTGCAGAAATCCAAAGCAGACAGACGTGAGAACGAAGGCACTGCCGGTCTCAGTGTGGCCAGGTCCAGCCAGCCCTCAGCGTTCGTCCTCCTGGAGGCTTCGGGATGTACTGTGCAGGGGAAGGCCTGTGTGGTCCTCTGATGGCAGGCCTCAAAGTTACGCTCATTCCTTTCCTTGACATTCAATGTCCCCAGATAACCCACATTATTTCCCAAGACAGCAGGTTCTGTAACATAGTATATAAAGTTATACTTGCTCAAGCTCCACAGACCTCTAATCCTCATATTTGGAAACTTAGTGAACAAATCCCTGTTTACTTTATCTATTCCATTCATGATTTTATTACTAGAAATCACGCCCCCAAGCCTTTATTTCAAGATTGAAGAGACCCAGCCTAACCTGAGGCGGCCTTCTCCTTTTAGTACTAAATTTCATTTCTGAGAGTTAATATTTTCTTAATTATTCATAATGAATTTAATTTACTCCCAGGAACCCACTGGGAGTGCCTGCTTATCTCCCCTTCCCAAGCATGCTTCTCATCCGACGAACCTTCTTTTAATCTAATGGTTTCTACCTCGTGTTGTCACATTTCAGACTTGATACACAGAGAAGGAGGATTTTAAAATTAAATCACTGATTCCAGAGTACAGAAGCCAAAAGGTTGTAAAATACGGGTCTCTGGCCATACAACTTAAAAAAATTTATGAAACATAAGGTATCAGAGTAAAAGACAGTCTAAAATGATCTTCAAATCTGGGGTGAAAAACAAAAGGACAACATGACTAGAGATGTGATTATACATCTGAAAGTATACTTACAAATTTTAAACAATAATTGATGAACCTTGGGTCATTGTGGTATCTCTTCTTGTCTAAAAATTCTTTCATTAGATGCTCTAATAAAGTTGTCATATATTCTTTATTCTCAGGAAAATTCTCTTCTACCCATTGCATGTAACTAGAAAAAATACGGATAATATTAATTTTTCAGGGCAGCACATATAGTTTACACACAAAAAAAATAAATGAAATGCTAACCTTTCCCATTCACCAAGTGGGTCATCGCCCTTGTAGCTCTGCATATGGGCTTCAAACATTCTAGAGCAGAGAAAAATATGTACATGGGATTATTAGGAATACTTCCTAAAAGCAAAAGATATATTTTATATTTATCATTTATACACCTTAAAATAGAAATCTTAAATATCAATTCCAATGCTATAATAAAAATGAAAACAGCATTCCCTCAGAAGTCAGAAAACTCATAAGCAGTCAGTGTTTCTTCAGAAGAAAGTGAGACGCAAGGCCCCTGAGGTAGCCCTATAAAGAAGCAGCTAAAAGAAGGTCCCCAGGTCTATCCCCAAGAGTCTCCTTCCCCTCTCACTGATTCCCGATGTCACTACCACCACCATCAGGGGCAGCACCCACAAGTTTGCTGCCCCTCCTCCTAATGTTGGGACCCAGGCATGGCACTGACTCAGACCCCTCCCCTTGCTGCTCAGGAGCTCGGCTGGAAGACTTGAAGAGGGCTTGTGAAGGGTGCGCGACAGCCCAGGGTCCCACTAATCAGGGCCTCCAGATCCAGTTTGCTTTCTGGGCCTCAGTGGAACACAACGTCCCTGAGGAAGAACACACAATGGCAATGCTCAGAAGTCAGTGGCTATAGCTCCCTGAGAACTTTGCTTGGCCCAACCTCCGTGTACCCAACCACAGCTTAAAAAAAACCAACCAAGCATAGCAAAGTTCTCCAGGGGCCCCCAGGTGCTAGTGCGGTAAACAAACAAACAAAAAGAAAACTGTAAAATATTGTCAGGTGACATTAAGCACATAAGAAAAAGCCCTCAAAAGATGGGAGAAGGGGTAAGAATGTGACAGGACTTACTATTTTTAGGTAGAGTGGTCAGGGAAAGAAAGCCCGCCTCTCTGAGGGGGTGACATTTGATAGGTGCCAGGGATCCAAGCAGCTATGTAAGTACACTGAGCTAGGAGAAGGGTGGGGATGACAAGATCTAATTTGCATTTTAAAATGTGCATTCTGTCTCTCCAAGTGAAGAAGCGGGTGGGGGATGAGAATAGAAGCCGGAAACCAGTTAGGAAGCTACTGCAGAGCCCCAGTGACAGGGTGGACCATGGTGGGAACAGTAAGTGTGGAATTTGGGTGTTTTGGAAAAGGAAACAATGAGACTTGCTGATAGGATTGCACACTGGGTAAGAGACAGTCAAGCTAAGGAACACTCCTAGGTTTCTATCAGAGATGCTACATGACTTTTGTTACATGACTTTTTTCGGGGGGTAGGGAAAAAAGGTTTGAAAGTAATAATGTCTTCTAGCTAAGGAACACTCCTAGGTTTCTATCAGAGATGCTACATGACTTTTGTTACATGACTTTTTTCGGGGGTAGGGGAAAAAGGTTTGAAAGTAATACTATCTTCTAGCTCTTTTACCTCAAGATACAGATGAAATCAATGTTTCTTATGACTCAAAATCCAGAAGCCACAAAAGAAAAGCTAGATGAAGTCGACTATATATAAATTAAAAGTTTCTATATGTCAAATAAAACAAAACACGAAGCAGAGTCAAAAGAGAAATGATAAACTGGGATAACCAAACAGAGCTTCTAGAAGTTGGGGGGAAAAAACAAACCCAACCCAATTTAAGAAATGAACAAAAGGTATTCCACAGAAAAATACTCAACCTCTCTCATAAGAGAAATTCACCTCCCTGAGATACAACTTCTCACCCACCAGATTGCAACAATGTGACAAGTGTAGAGGGGAATCAAAGGAAACAGGCCCTCTTACAACTTGCTTGCAGGTGGGAGTGTACACAGTCCCTGCCAGGGCAATTGGTAATAAGATCTACCAAAATTCCAGATGGATTTACTTTTGATCTAGCAAACCCACTTCTGGGAGTCTAGAGGACAGATATATGCAAAATGTCACGTGTACAAGATTTTTCACTGCGGCACTATTTGTAATAGCAAAATGTTGTCCACAACCCAAGTATCCATCAATGGGGGACTTTTTAGATCAATTGTGGTACATGAAATATCATGTAGTTGTAAAAAAGAATGAGAAAAGAATCTATGGATTGATAGAATGAAATCTCCAAGGATAGTGTTAAGCAAAAAAAGCAGTGTGTACACTCCGCTACATTTTATGTGCAATAAAGGCAGGAATTGTACACATGCGTACATATATGTATATAGATATGCTCATATGTTATTATAATATATTTATATTTGCAAAATAAATATAAAAATAAACTAGAAAAATGGTTACATATGAGGGAGTGGGAGAGCAGTCAAGTATAGAGCGCAGTGAACACTTTTCTAAATCTTTTTTTAACCATGTAAATTAGTACTTATTTTTAAAAGATAAAAAGTCAAAATAAGGTCGGAAATACCTGACTTCTTTTTTAAAATGGGGGAAAACGAGCCTCTAATATCGAAATCCTTTGCAGGCTGGGCTAAAGAAAAAGTCTTAAGGCAAACAAATTTTTGTTTTGACAGCACTTAACCACCTGAGTCTTCGGATCCCCAGAGAGTTAAGATTACCTCGGTGCTGATAAAACTAACCAGTTTTACTTCCTGTCGCATATGGTTTAAGTGTTTTAAATGCTTTTGAAACAGTCTGGATAAATCACCTAAGTCATACAAATAAAAAGCAAAGGCGTAGGAATTTTAAAAATTGTTAGCAGGTTGACATAAATGATGATAAACATAAGGGAACATTTTTCCCCTTAAAGTGCACATTATTCAAAGACTTTTAAAAACTGACTGTGGGATTAGGGGTTAAAGCAATTTTAAGTTCTCTCTCTTTCGCAGAATTTTAAAATGAGTGGCTTGAAAGTTTCTCATGAAACCTACATGTAAGTTTTTTTTTGTTGTTGGGTTAGACGTTTTACTTCCACAGCGGCGATCTGCCCAGAGCGGATTCCTTACAAAGAATCAAGGAGCGCTGAGGGCCTCAGGAACCGTCCAAATCCCCCCAAACTGCCACTCCAGCCGCAGCTCGGCCTCAGGGCCGGGGTCTCAGCGGAGAGTCCCGGCTACACGGTGCGCGGTCCTTTCCACGGCTCCCTAGTGGCCCACAGCCCAGCTGGGATGGGGTAGGGGTGGGTGGCGTGACGGTGGGAGGGGACAAACTCCGGAGCCAAGGAAAGGGGTTGGGAAGGGCAAAGGGAGGCAGGTCTGGGGCGGGCCGGGCCGGGGACCCGCAGACCATCAGGCCCGAACCCAGGTACCCCAGCCCCCTGGCTGCCGGCAGCTGGGGATCACGCCCCCGCCCCTCCCCTCTCACAGACCCACACTTACTGAAAAACATTTTCCGGGTTATCCATGGCTAGAGGACGCGAGCCAGCAGCAGCTGCACCTGCACCGCCAGCGAGGAGCCGCCGCCGATTCGAAACTCCCGCGCAGCCGCAGTCGCCACGCCGAGCGTTTGCAAGGCGCCTAACCATTGGCCTCGGCTGCAGAGGGCTGGCCAATCGCCGGGGCCGTTGCCGGGAGACCAAGCCCCGCCTCCATCCCGCGCGCAGGCCTCTCCTTTCGCTTCCCGCAGCCATGTTGAACCGAAAGCTCGCGGGGTCTTGAGCGGGGGCTGGGATTCCGGGTGCGGCCTGGTGAGGGCGCTCTAGGTTGGGTCAGGAGTAGGGAATGGGTTTTTTTTCCTTAGCTGTCCAAGCTGCACCTGGCTTAGCTGTCCAAGCTGCAACTGGCTTACGTGGTTACACGGTTAAAGCATCATCCCAGGGAAGGTATCGTAGGAGAAAAAAAACTAACTTGAGGTTCCTGAGGTGGAAAAAAATTGTGCCTCGGCCCTTGGGTCCGGACAGTCGTGCCTCTTCCATCCTTTACTTAAATAAATAAACCAGAATCGTTATGTCTGGTTTATGGAAAAAGGAAAATTAATCCCGTTTGTAGAGTCGAGACTTGTTTGAGGTCGCAGAGTCCTGGGGGAAATGCCTGCCTCTGGCTTAAGAGGTAGGCAGGTGTGGTGAAAACGGAACCCCGCCGAGTGGCACACTTCCCGGTTTCCCGCAGTTTTCTGTTCCGCGTCCTTGCTGTAAGGAAATAACCTAGATGCTGAAGCCCGTGAAATTTTGGTTCCAGACTCTAAAATGCTGTGACAGAGTGCTAGGGAGTGAGTCATGAAAAGCCCAGGGAAGAACCTAAGTGGGTTTTTAGCTTAGTGGCTATAACGTGAGGGCACGTCGGTAGGCAGTTCACGGTTAGTTATGTAAATTATATTGATACATGGCAAATGAAAGCGATGGGTTGGTACCCTTGGAGACCTCCAGGCTTGATTTAACTGATCTGAAAGGCTGTGTGGACAGAGTAAATGAGGGCTCAAGGGACTGGGAGTTGTTCCTGCATCCAACTGGTAATTAAAGAACGGAAGTTTGGATAGAGTATAGATTGGCGGCCGGAAAGTTGTCATCATCTTCCGTGGAACTAGAAGCTCTGGAGACCGAGGACGTATGGATTCGAAAACCAAAAATGAAGAGACCTCCTTGTCACGGAGTCCAGATGTCTAAGAAGACATATGTCATACGCTGATGCTTCCTACCTCAGAGTGAGTTGGAAAACAGTCAGCCTAACCTTCTCTGCCCCTTGGTCTTTTAGTAACTTCCCATTCTACTTCTCAAGGTTCTTTCAAGAGCCACTTGACAATGCAAGTAAAATATAAAGAGCTATTCATGTGATTACCTTCCTTTTAGAGAAGCTGTGTGGATATTTTGCTCTCTTAGAGCCCTTAAGTTAAATACCTTCTAAAAAAAATTAGGTGCTTTTGGAAATCCTGATGCTCTCAGAGTCCAGAATTTCTTTCAGGGAGTTAATTAATTAATTTGGATCTACACAAGTATCCAGTTTGTGGGGTTGTTAACTCAGAGGGTGCTCACTCCGGGGTCCTTAGACAGGTTTAGGTTCTGCTAACCATTATAGGAATTAACACATTTTTAGGTCTCACTAACTCAAGTCTTCAGCTTGTGTGTGATAGCACCTCAGTCAGCCAACAATCAGGAAACGCTGATTGGGCATCCACTGCTATTGGATTTATACCTAATTACAACCTTATCTTACTGAAACAGATCCTGTCCTTAAGAAACTAGCGGTATTATCTGGGAGATGGAGATACAGACATAGAACCCGTGTCCCCTGCATTGGCAGACGGATTCTTAACCACTGCGCCACCAGGGAAGTCCCTCCAATTCAAATTTAAGGTAAGGATTTAACTTAAGGATTTTGCCTTCATTTCTTTGATTTTGGTTTTGTCGCTTTTTTTGTGTTAATGATCTTGGAATCTAATGCCACTTCTCTAGTTAATTATTTGTTTTATTTTACAGCGTACACAAAACAGTTTCAAAATAACATCAATATTACTACGGCTGCTAGGACTATTAAATGTAGTATAAAATTTCTCTATATTTCTTTTTACCCTTCTTGGGCTATATTCCTAGTGGGCTGTTCAAAGTAATGAATTTAAAGTTAGTTGAATAGTTTTTCTCTTGTGATCATGCCACCTACTTGAAATAGAATTGAGTAAATTTGTTTCAGTTTGCTTTTTTAGGGGCCACTTTATTTTCCCATTAGGTTTAATTTTTTATTTTATTATTTTTTATTTTTTAATTTATTTTATTTTTTTATTTTATTTTTTTTGCGGTATGTGGGCCTTTCACTGTTGTGGCTTCTCCCGTTGCGGAGCACAGGCTCCGGACGCGCAGGCCCCAGACGCGCAGGCCCAGTGGCCATGGCTCACGGGCCCAGCTGCTCTGCGGCATGTGGGATCTTCCCAGACCAGGGCACGAACCCATCTCCCCTGCATCAGCAGGCAGACTCTCAACCACTGTGCCACCAGGGAAGCCCTAGGTTTAATTTTTTAAAATTATGTAAAACATTTACCTAGCTTCAAAGTAAAAATTATAAAACAAGTTATATTCAGAGAGTTTACCTTCCATCCTCATTCCCTCTCTCCTCTTATAGGTAATAATTTTCATTGGCTTTTTTAAAAATTAATTTTTATTGGAGTATAGTTGCTTTACATTGTTGCATTAGTTTCTGCTGTTCAGCATGGACAGCTACATGTAAAAGAATGAAATTAGAACACTCCCTAACACCTTACACAAAAATAAACTCAAATGGACTAAAGACCTAAATGTAAGGCCGGATACTATAAAACTCTCAGAGGAAAACATAGGCAAAACACTCCTTGACATAAATTGCAGCAAGATCTTTTTCAATTCCACTGCCTAGAGTAATGAAGATAAAAACAAAAATAAACAAATGGGACCTAATGAAACTTAAAAGCTTTTGCACAGCAAACGAAACCATAAACAGAACGAAAAGATAACCCTCAGAATGGGAGAAAATATTTGCAAATGAAGCAACTGGCAAAGGATTAATCTCCAAAATATACAAACAGCTCATACAGTTCATTAGCTTTTGGTTTATCCTTGTTTCTTTTTGAAAATATAAGTAAATGTGCACACACACATACTCTTCCTGTTACACAAGAGGTAGAAGATTTTACACACCATTCTTCCCTTGTTTTTTTTTTTTTTTTTGCCGTACACGGGCCTCTCACTGTTGTGGCCTCTCCCGTTGCGGATCACAGGCTCTGGACACGCAGGCTCAGCGGCCATGGCTCACGGGCCCAGCAGCTCTGTGGCATGTGGGACCTTCCCGGACCGGGGCACGAACCCGCGTCCCCTGCATCGGCAGGCGGACTCTCAACCACTGCGCCACCAGGGAAGCCCTTCCCTTGCTTTTTAAACAGCTCGTCATGGAGATCCCTGCATGCAACATACAGAGATAGTCCTTAGTGTGTCGTTGGTCCATGTTCACACTGGGCATTCCCAGCATGTGTCACTTGTGCCTGGTGGGGCTGGAGTGTGCCCGTTGGAGTCCATTTGTCAAAGACTCCATCCTGGGGAGAAAAGGAGGCAGGCACATCGGGGGTGATCCTGTAATGAAGCTGTGGCTGTTTGGAGGGGTGGGTATTCCTGAGGACAGCGTGGTGGCTGTTTCTGGAATCTTCCCCCTCCCTATCCCTGGGCACCTGTCTAGCTGCTGGGGTAAGAGAGGCAGTCAGCAAAGGCTGCCGAGTTTTCTCATTGCAAACTCTGCTGGAGGGCCCTGTTCACAAAGTGACATGATAATAAAGGGAGCTGTGTCTCCAGGCTCCGTTCCCCACGTGCACCTTCTCGTCGCAGCCCAGGGCTCCACATGGAGTCAGACTGTGTCCAGTGGGAGAGGCAGCGGAGCTGCTCATGATCACACGGGAGAAACTTCTCAGGGCGCCTAGCAACGGTGGCAAAATGGGAAGGACGGGGCTTATCCAAGGGCTAAGGCTCTGCGTCCACAGGTGAGACCGCTGAGTGGGCCACTGAGCAGTAAAAAGCAAACCAACCAACCACCCTAAATTAATCTAATATGCAGCCAATGTAGAAACCACTTCTTTCCTAAGTTCATCTCTGATGATAACTTGTCCGACATCACCAGTAGCAGCCAATGTGCGGTGCTAACACTGTTTTCAGCATCTCCTTCTGAAGTGATGAGTTCATTAGGCCGTGTCATCTGTTGGTGACAGTGCTGTCAGATGTTCGCCACTTCATAACATGAACGTCCTTCCATCCAGCTTTGTTTCATATCATCTTCACTGCCCTCTCCCTTCAGTGTCTCTAAGCCAGTTGCACACACTTTGGTGTTTTATTTCAGCATCAAAATTCTTCCAGGATCTTCTAGGATGGGTTAGGTTATGGTTGGGTAGCAAACAAAGCTCCAGCAAAATCTTCGTGACTTATAACTACAAAGGATTTTTTTCTCACTGAAGCTACATAGACTTGGAAGCTTACTTAGTAACTTATCTTTTTAGCCTTTAGGTCTCTGAATCGAAAGGTACCACATCCTGACTTGATGCAGAGACTGCTGTGCGTCCCCCAGGGGCCTTGGACTTGATATTGTGATAGTCTGGGACTTTGTTTGGTTGTCTCCTTTGGGGAGTAGAGAGTGCATATTGCCTATGGGACAGACAGTGAGCCAAATGTTCGGCAAGATTTAGTAGCCACAAGTGCTGCTCCCAGATTATTTGGGGTGTTGGCCTTCTGGGCATGTCCTGGACGGTACTTCCCTTCCCCCATAGAGTCAGGAGTGAACTGCTTTGGCCCATGGATTGTGTGTGGAAGTTACACAGGTCCTTTCCAGCTGGAAGCCCGAAGAGCCTGTGTGGCCACACAGTGGCTGTTCTCTCAGCTGGGACCTGGAGAAAGAGGACCTGGGGCAGAGCCCCTAGGTGGCGTGCTGAGAATTAAAGTCTTGTCTTTTTAAACCCTAGGGTTTGGGGTATTTGTGACCACAGTGTGTGCCGTTTTGAGGTTGTTTCTTACTACTGTGCTATCCTGAATGATATAGAAGGAAATGCCCCTCTTCTGCTTGGCACCAAGTGGTGCTTGGAGCTGCAGCATCCATCTGATGACTGAGAGATAAAGATAAAGATAACACACTGAGAAAGGATGCTGGAGAAGAAAGATGGAAAGGGAACCTGGGTCCCTGGGGTAGAGCCACTGAATTAGCCCTCAGGCTTTCCTACCCCCAGCCTCCCTGTTATATGAGAAGAGACAGTCCTTATTCATGGCCTCTGGTAGGTATTGTTACTTGCAGCTGCACAGGTGGTATGGTGGACAGAGCAATGGCCCACCAAAGACGTTCATAGCCTAATCCCCAGAACCTGTATGTTATCTCACCTTTGGAAGGGGATGTTGCTGGTGTGATTAAATTACAGATATGGAAACAAGGAGATTATCCTGAGTTATCTGGGTGGGCCCAATGTAATTACCAGAGTCCTTCTAAGAGGGAGGCAAGAAGTTCCAAGTCAGGAGACCAGCAAGGAAACAGAGGTTGTTGGGATGCACTTTGAAGATGGAGGAAGGGGCTGGGACCCTACAAATGCAGGCAACTTCTAGAAGCTGGAAAAGATGAGGAAAGGGATTTTTCTCCTGGAGCCTCCAGGAAGGATCCAGCTCTGCCAACACCTTGATTTTTAGTCCTATAAGATCTATTTTAGACTTCTGACCTCCAGAACTTTAACAATAAATGTTTGTTACACAAGCCGTAGGAAACTGATACAAGTGATGTCCATTAACCTAATGACAGCAGACAGCGACCCAACTGCCAGCTACGCTACACCCCCAAGAGTCATCTCCCCAGCAGGGTGGTCTTTGGAAGCTAACATTTCCTTCATACTTAAAAGGAGAATCAATAAAGTATATGAGACTTAACAGAGAGGAAAGGAATGAACATTTGTCACTTGTTAAAACAACAGAAGGAGGGTGCTGGGAGATGAGTTAGTGTTTGTTCGTTGCCTTGTTCTGTTTGCATCTCCCAGCTACTGTGCAGGCCCGGGCCACCCCCAGATTACAGTAATATTAAAGTTCATTGGAATGCCCAGTTTGGGGGTGGCAAGGATTTGAGCTGAGCTGCAGCTGAGTTGGGTCTGTAACAGGGAAGAGCCAAATCTGACTCCATGTTGGATCTGTTTCTTTTCCTTTAACCTTTGCTTTCCTCTGTTTTTGTTCACTAAAAGGATACTGTCTATACATAATGGCCTACCTCGGGGAACCCTGCCCCTCTGCCTGAATGTTAAACCAAAGTGCCTTTGTTCAGGGAAACATCGGGACCCTGTCCACCTGTGGATGGCTACAAGAAAGCAGAAACTAACACATCCCCTCCCCGAGGCTGGCCATTCCAGGTGATATTTGCAAAACTTATGCCTTTTTACTGCCTTGTCTCCTCCCCCTCTCTGTGCTATAAAAGAAACTGGCATCCAGACCCACATGAGATGGTTGTGTTGAGACTTTGCCATCTTTTCGGCCCGCTGGCTTTCATAGTAAAGTCATATTCTTTGCCTCAGCACCTCATCTTCCATTCATTGGCCTGGCTCCAGAGAGCAGAGTGAGCGTGGACTCCGTAAGGAGACCAGGGCATGGCCTGGGGCATCTTGGATCTCGGTGGCAGAGAGGCTGGCATGGGAGGTCCTCTGAGTAAGATGTCACAGCTCTGAGCAACCAGGACCCCTGTGCCCACAGCGTACCCTGTGTCTACCTCACCAACTCCCCCTGTAGGGTTCTAATACTTCTTGTGGGCCAGCGACTGGAGGGACGACTGAGCCGTGGGCACGGGCGGCAGAAACTAAAGCCCCAGGGCCAGGCAGTAGAGCTTGTTCCAGGGGAGACCATTGTAAGAGCCCAGACTCCCTGGACCGTTCTTTCTTCACTTGGTGCCCAGGGAGCCGGGGCAGGGCCAGCGCGGGGGAGGAAGGGGACGAGCAGTTGAAGAGGGAGGAGACTGGCTGGCGGCGGCGTGCGGATAAGAGGGCGTGCGCTTCTCGGCCCCAAGTGCCAGCAGCTGGAGGAGGCGCGCAGGGAAGCGGCCTCGCGGACGCGCCAGAGGACGGGCGGCGCGATGGAACCGGCGCCGGACCTGGGGCTCGGGGACTCGTCCTTGCACCGCTATCTGGACTGCGAATTCTGGAGCCTCAAGAACGAGCTGCTCTGGCTTCTGGGCGGCTGCCCGCTCTTCCGGCACAGGTACCGGCCTCGTCGCCACCCCGCCCCGTGCGTCCCGCCGCCTGCCGCGTCCCCTCGGTCCCCGCGCGTTCCTGCGAGGGCGAGGGCGAGCTGGGGGTGTGGGTGCTGTGACCGAGAAGCAGGTCCCTCCCGACTTGGCAGATGATGGACTGCCCTCCCCAGTCCTGTGGGCGCAGCCGAGCCGGCGACTTCATCTGCCCCTGGAGGTGTCCTCCGCCCGCCGAGCTCCCCCCTACACCGGGAGTCGGGGTGCACGGGTGGGCCCCCGCAGCGGCGGGCGGGGTGCTCGGCCGAGAGTGGTGGCTGGAAGGATCGGCCTTGCTTCTAAACCTGTTTCTTGACTCCCCGCCTCCGCGTGTCCCACCCCTGCACGGAAGAAGGGTCAGAAAACCCAGGATGAGGCGGGAGTGGAGCGCGCCCAGGGCCACCGTGCAACCCTGTCCGGACCAGGAGCACGGAAACGGGGGCAGAACAGCGTCATCTCGGGTCGTGCCTGCCGGGAAGTGAGGGGATTTTCCCGGCACAGGGGTGGACTGGCTCTGCCTAGGGTGTGTCTGGTCGTCGGCGTGGGGCAGGCTCCCAGGGGCCCCGCGGAGCCCAGGTGTGCAGAGAGGCAGCCTAACAGCAGCTGAGGTGCTGGGTTGTAAGGTGGGCTCAGGCCCACGAGGTCATTTGATGCCAGGACAGCCCTGAGAAGTGGGCAGAGGGCTTGGTGCAGCCTAAGTTTGCAGAGGGAGAAAATAACCCAGGGACCGGCCAGTCAGGACCAGAACTCAACCCTTGTGTCTGAATGGGGACTGTTTCTCCTGTGCTCTGTTGGGCGGCTGACCCCATCTCAGGCCGTCTGATAAGCCCACTTTTAGAATCAGGCTTTGGAGTTTTAGTTTAAGAAAGCTCCAGTTAAGAACACCAGTATGTTCCGAAGGAAGATTAACTACTTAGCCCACGTTTAGTTTGTGTCTCAAGGTTGAGCTGGGCTGAGAGGGAAGGAGATGCTTGGAGTAAAAGCAGCCTGTCCTTGGCCAGAAAGCTGCGGTTTCTGCCCTGGTGGTACCCAGTGGGGAGAGGGGAGCTTAGGGAAGGTGAAAGCTGACAGGTGTGAGATGGTGGGTGTGCCTTTGAGTGTCTCCCCACCTTCTTTTTCCTTCTCTCTCACACCCAGTTCTTTTTTTTTTTTTAATTAATTAATTTATTTATTTTTGGCTGTGTTGGGTCTTGTCTCTGTGTGAGGGCTCTCTCCAGTTGCGGAGAGCAGGGGCCACTCCCCATCAAGGTGCGCGGGCCTCTCACTATCACGGCCCCTCCCATTGTGGAGAACAGGCTCCAGACACACGGGCTCAGTAGCTGTGGCCCACGGACCCAGTTGCTCCGCGGCATGTGGGAACCTCCCAGACCAGGGCTCGAACCTGTGTCTCCTGCACTGGCAGGCAGATTCTCAACCACTGTGCCACCAGGAAGCCCTCACACCTAGTTCTTTATGTCATGATTCTCAAAGCATGGTCCAGGGACTCTGGGCGGTACCCAAGACTGTCCCAGGAGCTTCACAAGTTAGAAATTATTTTAGTCATAATATGAAGCAGTTATTGGCCTTTTCATTCTCATTTTCTCACAAATGTACAGTGGTAGTTCTCAGAGACTACATGATGTATAATTTTCCAACATGTCTGCAGAAGCAGATATGAGGATCCAGCAGTTTTAAGGCAGATATGAAAGAGATTTGTAAAAATGCAGAACAATGCCACTTTTCTAATTAAATTTTAATACTTTTATTTTTGAATGATTTAATAAATATTTGAACAATTTTTCTGTTATAATTTCTAAGATGATAAATACCAATAGATATTTGGGGCCCCCAATAATTTTTTTAAAGACAATTTTAAAGAGCAGTTTTAGGTTTACAACAAAATTGAGAGGGAGGAACAGAGATATCCCATAAACCCCCTGTCCCCACACAGACATAGCCCCTCCTCCATTATTAACATCACTCACCAGAATGGTACTTGTTTTTTGTTTTTGTGTGTGTGTATTTTTTTAATCAAAAATGAATCTATTGATTTATCATAATCACTGAGTCCACAGTTTACATTACAGTTCGCTCTTGGTGTTGTACTTTCTGTGGGTTTGGACAAAAGTATAATGACATGTACCCATCATTTGGTATCATACAGAGTATTTTCACCAAAAAGAAAAAAAAAAAAGGAGAAAAAGAAAAAGGTACAAATTACCCTAACAAACACTTTTCCATGCTGTCCAGTTCTTGCTTATTGACTTCATAATTTCAGAGTTGAAATAAGAGCCTAAATTTCATATTGTTTTTCCCCAGTGATTACAGATTGTGCTATCTGCTTGAATGTTCACATTGTGTCGGATTTGATCTTACCGGGGGTTAGAAGACAGTGATCCTGATTTCTCAATGTTTTTTTTTTTTTAACATTCTGCTGCAGTAAAACGCTCCATGGGAGGCAAGAAATAAAGCTTCTCTAGCCACAGATTCACTGAGGCAAGGTGAGGCCTCCTGTGGCCGGTCTCCCCTCCCCAGGGCTTTGAAGTTCAAGTAGGTATGGGAGGGGGTGGGGTTCATTAGTGTGAGTGCTGTGTGTATAGTGGGAAGTTTGTACAGGGTCCGGCACTCCCAGGACATAAGAGCCCAGGAAACAGTTTGCTTCCAAAAAAACAAAAACCTGGTTGTGCAGTTTTCTGTGTACATCATAGCTGCCCTCAGTGCAGGGATTCATCCACTAGTCCGCCTCCCCAGGTGTGGTGTGGGCACAGCCAAGTTCCCCATCTCTCCCCAAGACCAGCTTGCCAGGCCAAGTCCTCCCTGTCCCTACTCAGGTGGAGGGTCCCCCAGGCTCCAGGAATGCCCCGGCTGCTGAGGGTCACACCTGCCCT
Organism: Mesoplodon mirus; assembly: GCF_964341445.2. Classification (NCBI taxonomy): domain Eukaryota; kingdom Metazoa; phylum Chordata; class Mammalia; order Artiodactyla; family Ziphiidae; genus Mesoplodon; species Mesoplodon mirus. Next base: position 14,118,873 of record NC_138990.1, on the reverse strand, counting down.
GTGGTGCATAGGACAGCATGCCCTTGACTGGGACCCCAGAGGATTCTGGGCCACTTGAGGCTCCTCCCTGGGGTTTGCAGGGAATATTTAAAAGCAACATCTGAAATGAGATAAGCTTTTAAAATGTTTTTGAGTTTGTTTCTTGGCAAACCGGAGCTCTCTCCTGAGGGCCTGGCGGGCGAGTGGGTGTGCACAATGCGAGGCTTACAGGCCCCACTAGACATTTCTGGGCCCCCAAGCCCCCCTCACCACCCTTCCTCAGGGCTCCCCTCCCTGGCCTGGCTGTGCTGGGCCTGCCTGCTTACCCCTCCCCCTTTTTTCTCTTCACTGCCTTTTCTTTCCTTCCCTGGAGCAATGCACATTTCTCTTCCTTAACTTTTGCAAAGGTTTAGTTTTTCCCCTCAGTCTTCTATATACATGCAAGTATTTCATGAAAAACTTCTCATTGCAAAGAGTTAAATAATATGGAAAATGTGAAAGTTTCTTAAACTGTCCCCTCGCCCAACCACTTTTTCTTTTCTTTTCTTTTTTTTTTTTTTTTGCGGTCCGTGGGCCTCTCACTGTTGTGGCCTCTCCCGTTGCGGAGCACAGGCTCCGGACACGCAGGCCCAGCAGCCATGGCTCACGGGCCCAGCTGCTCTGTGGCGTGTGGGATCTTCCCGGACCGGGTCACCAACCCGTGTCCCCTGCATCGGCAGGCAGACTCTCAACCACTGCGCCACCAGGGAAGCCCCCTTTTTCTTTTTTGATTGTGGTGAAATATACAGAAAATAAAATTTACCATTTTAACCATTTTTAAGTGTGCAGTGGCATTAGGTACATTCACAGTGCTGTGCGACCATCACCCCCGTCCATCTCCAGAACTTCGGCCTCCTCACAGTTTGAAACTCCTACTCATTAAACACTAACTCCCCTTTCCTCCCTCCCCACAGCCCCCGGCAACCACCATTCTACTTTCTGTCTCTATGAATTTGACTACTGTAGTTACTTCACATAAGTGGAATCATACAATATTTGTCCTTTGGAGTCTGGCTTATGCACTTAGCAGAGTGTCCTGAAGGTTCGTCCATAGTGTGACACGTGACAGAACCTCCTTCCTTTTTAAGGCTGGATAACACTCCACTGCATGGATAGACCACATTTTGTTTACCCATTCATTTGTTGATGGACTTTTGGTCCTCTGACCACTTTGAATACTTTAGTGTGTTGTAGGGTTTTTTTCTACTTTTTCTATTTTCCTATGAGTTCACATATACATGTGAACATTTTCTTATATAAACAGGGTCATACTGTGTGTTTTGTCCTACAGTTTGCTCTTGTACAATTTAATTTTTATGGTCATGATACAGTGTATGAACCTATGAGGTTTGGAGTGAAAAGCATCCACCCCTGTTCCACCCCCCCTTCATCCCTCATCCCCTTTCCTCACTGGCAAACACTTGCAAGTCTTTCATTGGATTCTTATGTTATTTACCTCTATTTCCTTAAAAGCACACGTAAGCAGCTACTTCTTGATTATATAATGACTTACTCGTATAGAAAATGAAGATTCCCATTAATGCCCACTTTCTTTCCTTATTCCCCCAAATCCGTGCATCCCCATTTTTACTTAAATCAGTATCCAATGTTCACAACGCTGTGACTACATAAGTATTATTCTCAGCCATGCCCCTTAGTGTACCATATTTCATTTCCTTTCTTTCACAACTTTTGGTGTTCGTTTGGGCTAACCATTGCCCCTTTTATTCATTTGCTTAGTTTTGTATAAACTCATCACTCACTGGCCTCCACACTTTTGGATAGAACAGTTGCACTCCTCTCAATTTGGTCAAACCTGTCAGGTAACTGGCAGTTCTGTCCCTCCTGGCCCCCCACGGACACATCCATCCAGGAGGCCTCCTTCTGGGGCTTTAGTCTGGACTGGCTTTACCATTGTCTTCACCATTATCTTGGGAATTTCCTTTGCATCTCCTCTATAGTCAAGTCACTGTTTCCCCAGGCCTTCTCTTTTTTAGTTACCCTTTGTGGAGGATTAGAGATGGCCACAAGTTCTTTAACACTGCTCCCGTTGAGAGGTGTGGTTTGTGAACCCTCCCCTTGAATCTGGGTGGCTTATGACTGCTTTGACCCACAGGATATGGCTGAAGTGACAATGTGCCAGTGTCCAGGCTCAGGCCTAAAGTGACCGGTACCTTCCACTTCCTGTCTCTTGAGGCCCCAAGCTTCCGTGTGAAAAGTTCTACCAGCCTATGGCTGCCATGCTGTGAGGAAGCCTGAGCTGGTCCATGTAGAGATGCCCCATAGAGAGATGCTGACCATTCCCGACTGCTCCAGCCTCCAGCCATGTAAGTCATTTAAGCTGGGGCCCCAGACACTGAGAAGCAGAGACACGCCATCTCTACTTGATCCTGTGTGTCCAAATTCCTGTTAGAAAGAGTAGTGAGATATAATGATATAATGATAATGAATTGTTGTTTTAAGCCACTAAGTTTTGGGGTACATTGTTACCATAGCCATAGATAACCAGGACAGTCTCTCATCTAATAGATGAGAGTTAACTTTTTGAGATTTTTGAGATCTTCATATCTGAAAATATTTACTATCAAAATCGGCTGAATATTTGTACAGGTGTAGAATTCTAGGCTGGAAGTAAAATTTCCCCCAGAATTTTAAAGACATTATGCCATTGCTTTCAAGTATCCAACACTGTTATTAATGAATCTGATTGCTTCTGCACCCTGGCATTTTAATATATAAATATATGACTTGTTTTTCTTCCTCCCTCCTGGAAGTTTCTAGGGCTTTCTTTTTAGCACTGGTTTTATGGAATTTCACCACGTTGTGGCTTGACGTGGGCCTCTTTTTCTTCCATTATGGGGGGCATGCGATGGGCTCTTTTAATTTGGAAGCTCATGTTCTTCAACTATTTGCACTGCTCTCTTATATGGACTCCTTTTGTTCACATGTTGGACCTCCTGGGCTTGTCTTCTAGTTTCCTAATCCTTTTCATCTCTTTACCTTTTCATTCTAATTCCTGGGAGATTTTCTCAACTTTATCTTCCAACTGTTCTTGAGTCATTTTAAATATCTACTATTGTATTTTTAATTTTCAAAAGTTCTTTAAGTTCTTTATTCCTTTTTTATAGCATCTGTTCTTGTTTTCTGGTTGCAAAGTCTCTTATTTCTTCGGAATAGTTGATGATAACTTTTGAGATGTTTCTTTCTGTTCTCTGCTTTGTCTCTATTTCCTTTGAGTTCCTTTTTCTTTTGCCATTTGTACTTTTGACCTCTGGCTTTCATGTCTGAGGCTTTTGTTAAATGTCTAGTCAATCTTGGGTGTTTGTTCAAAGTAGTAGTGAAGTGAGTAATATGAGCAAAATGCTGATTGTAATCAGGCAGGGTCCTTGGCCACAGGCTCTCTTTTTTTTTTTTTGCGGTACATGGGCCTCTCACTGTTGTGGCCTCTCCCACTGTGGAGCACAGGCTCCGGATGCGCAGGCCCAGCGGCCATGATTCACAGGCCCAGCTGCTCCACGGTATGTGGGATCTTCCCGGACCGGGGCACGAACCCATGTCCCCTGCATCGGCAGGCGGGCTCTCAACCACTGCGCCACCAAGGAAGCCCCAACCACAGGCTTTCTTGGTCAGAGAGAACCTTCCTTTCAGTGGCAGACCAGTATTAGTGTTTTGTTTTGGTCAGGGTTAATTTCTCCAGAGATGAATCTTTTAGTCCCTGAGGGATGGGTGCATGGAGAATGAATGACAGGTCATAAGCCCAGGTGCCTGAAAGGATGGTGAGCAGGGATCCTCCGTGTATGACTTTATGCTCATTAGAAAATGATGCTCCTCTTATGTGTGAAATCTAAAAAAGCTGTGAACTCATAAAAACAGAGTGGAATCGTGGTTACCAGGGGCTGGGTGGTAGGAAGAATAAGAGAGATGTTGTTTAAAGGTACAAACTTGCAACCAGTAGATAAAAAAGGCCTGGAGAGCTAAGGCATAGTATAGTGAGTATAGAAAATAATATTATATTATAAACATCAAACTTGGTAAAGACAAGGCTTTTTTTTTCTTATTGAAGTATCGTCGATTTACAATATTGTGTTAGTTGCTGATGTACAGCAAAGTGATTCATATATATATATATATATACATGTACACACACACATATATATATGAATATATATATATATTCTTTTCCATTATGGTTTATTGCAAGACATTGAATAAGTTCTCTGTGCTATACAGTAAGTCCTTGTTGTATATCTATTTGATATATAGTATTTTATATCTGCTAATCCCAAACTCCTGATTTATCCCTCCCCCACCCCTTGTAACCTTTGGTAACCATAAGTTTGTTTCGTATGAAGTTTGTTTTGTATGTCTGTGAGTCTGTTTCTGTTTCATAAATAAGTTCATTTGTATTATTTTTTTAGATTCCACATGTAAGTGATATATAATATTTGTCTTTCTCTGTCTGCTTTACTTCACTTGGTATGATCATCTCTAGGTCCACCCATGTTCCTGCAAATGGCATTACTTCATTCTTTTTTATGGCTGAGTAGTAGTCCGTTGTATACATGTACCACATCTTCTTTATCCATTCCTCTGGCAGTGGACACATAGGTTGCTTCCATGTCTCAGCTATTGTGAATAGTGCTGCTATGAACATTGGTGTGCTGATTCCTTTTTTTTTTTAACAAAGTTAGCATAAATTGAGCCAACAATATACTCTTTAGACATACCTGGATATGTGAGAAACTCTATACAATGAAAGTAAAGGAATGCTAAACCAAGATTCTAGAGGATTGGAGGGGGAGGGCAGAGAGATGGGAGGGGGACACATGGGTGTGGTTAGAAGTTACTGTCATTGTGCTAGTTCTCCAACTGGGTGAGGGTGTTTATCATAGATTTAAAATGATGACGTAGCCCGTGTTGCCTCCCAGTTATGGTTGTAAAAGTCAGAATTGTTTCCTGGTTGGACCAACAGTTGGAAGAAAAGAAAATAGTAAACTAACCAAGGGTCCCTCCACAGGATACTGGCAGAGAGAGAGACAGGAAGAGACTGAGAGAGACTGAGAGAAAGAGAGATCTAGAGAAAGGAACTAAAACCCCTGCCGGTAAAAGGCCAGGAGACTCAGTGGTCCCACTTCCCCTTCACAGGGCTGTCTGTGCAGTTGGTTGCACACTTTTTATATTTGATCTCTCATCTGACTCTCAAAGGGGATAATGATGACGTGTGAAAAGGGAATAGTTCTGGTGAAAAACGTAGAGAGGAGAGGACAGAGACAGTGAAGAGGTGGGATCTGCAGGATTTGATCATTATAAATTCTGTTTACTAATTTAATGTGAGAAATTCCCTTAGAGAAGATCGTGATGTATCAATAAATACCTGGGTGATTATAAATGCTAGCTTTATTGTAACATTGGTTTGTAAGTCCACTTTTTGTTTTCTACCTGCTTTAAGAGGCCAATACAAAAAGACAACATGCGTTGGGAAGGATGTAGACAAACCGGAACCCTTGTACGCTGTGGTGGGAACACAAAATGGTGTAGCCACTGTGGAGAACAGTGTGGAAGTTCCTCAAAAATTAAATATAGAACTACCATGTACAGCACAGGGAATATAGCCAGTATTTTATAATAACTTTAAATGGAGTGTAATCTATACAATTTTTGGATCACTATGTTGGATACCTGAAGCTAATACAATATTGTAAGTCAACTATACGTCAGTTTTAAAAAGTGATTGGGAAATAAATAAATAATAAAAAATTAGGGCAAGGGGAAAAAACCATAAGGAAGATACAAACCTAGTATAGCAGTATTACTTAAGGCAAAATGTTTGGGTAATTACAGGTCAATGAAAACAACAATAATAATACCTAACATTTATTGGCTGGCCAAAATGTTTGTTCGGGTTTTTCTGTAACATCTTATGGAAAAGCCCAGGCGAACTTGTTGGCCAACCCAATAGTAATTTTCTTTTCTTCCTCGTTTGCCACAGTGTTAATGAAGTAAACGTTTGTCTTCACATCACGCCTCTTCCCAGAACTTCCTAGGTTTTCATTTGGGCATGTGACCCTCTCCCGTAGGTTGTATAATTCAGAGAAAGTAGACCAGTCACCTCATCGACCCCCCACCTTGACAAAGGGATTGACCTGTAACCCTGAGGAAGCCAGTGCTACTCCGGTTGGTACAGGAATAGTCCCGTGATCCAATTTTGGCCAATAAAATAGGAAAGGAGGTTTCTGAGGGCTCCTGGGAAAGATGCTTCCTTGCTTATCTGAGAGATCTTCCGGATGGGCACGCCCTCTCATCTTGGATGCAGTGGAGTCTGAATGTGAGGCTGGCTAGGCGTGCAGCCATTTTGTCACCAAGAGGGAAGCCAGCCCTAGGAGGAAGTGACTCACAGAGGCAGGGCATGATTGAGCCAGGGAGTCAAACGTGCCCTGAACCCTGCCCCTTGTCCTGTCTCTGCAGTTCTGAGAAGTAGCAAGTTCCCTTTACTGTTCAGGCCACTGTGAGTTGGGTTTCAACCAAACTTTTGGTTTTCAACCAGAAGCACCCCAATTAGTTTGCTTTTATTTCACTTTTGTTTCACTTGCAGAGACAGAAACACAGCTCACCTTGGCTTCAGGCACAGAGGCTGGCGTTCAGGTTGCTGGGGTGACACAGCCAGGAGTCCTCAGCTCTGCTCTCCTCACGTCCAGACAGACCCTGGCCACCTTGTGGCCTTTGGAGCTTTGGGTGCATGTCTCACAGCTCAGCAGCCAGGCTGGAAGAGAGAGACTCTTCTTGGCTTCCAGCCTGGCCCACGTCACCCTCATTGGCTCAGCTGGCCATTGCCCATTGCCTTTCCTTGAAGTGGCCCCTGGGGCGGGTCACCAACCAGAACCACGTGGGTGGGGGAGGGAGTGGGAGGCTGCCAAAGACAAAAGGAGGTGCTGTGGCCCAGAAAAGGGGAAATGCGTGCCAGACTCACAGAGCACTGGGCACCCATCCTTGGCTTCTTCCTGAGTCTCTGGGTCACGGCAGTGAGTGAAGGATGTCTCAGAAGAGCACCTGGGAAGCCAGGTCAGGCATTTCTGCCTTGAATGGGGGCACTTAAACACTGCCTGGTAAATTCCCTCCCCCTTCCTCTGGCCGTGACTTTGATCTGAAGCTGGGCAATAGCTTGGCTTTTCTGGGCAGAGACTTGCTGATTGATTCCAAAAGGAAATGTTATGCATGCAAGGGACCAATGTCTGTGTAGAGAGACGAGGGGTCATGGGTGCTCATTCCTCTCAGCCTCGGGAGGGACTGCAATTTCAGAGGAAATCAGGCCTGTTTTCTAACCGGAGCCATTCTGACTGTGTCATGAGATCTCAGAACCGGCGCTGTTTTCGGGGTGCCGTCCCGCAGCCCTCTGCCCTCTTCTTTCCCTGCCAGGGAGCTGAGATTCTCCTGTGACCTCCTGTTAGCGTGGGTATGTTTTTACTTTTATTTACTTCGTTGCACCGAGCTTCAATAGCATCTCTTTTCTTTCTAAGTTCCCTTCTGTCCATCCTCTACCTTACAATCACATCCAGGCTACAACATTTATACTCTGTTCTCCCTCCGTGAATAAAGCTTTGCAGGTGGGTTGATTCCAGGAGCTGAGATTGGTTCTTACGTGGTTATGACCGTGACAAAAAGTGACTGCAGGGCCCCTGATTACTTGCCCGTCTCTTCACAGGGACGGCTCTATGGACCATGTGCAAACCTCTGTTTCTTTTGACACTATTTATGGACTTATTGTGGGAACTCAGACATCACGGGAGACCCCTCAGACCCCCAGGGTCTCTCCCCATGCCCTCTTGGCAGCTGTGGGAGAGTGTTGACCTCCTCTTTGCCCTTCAGGGACCCCAGGTTTGAAGTCCAGGTCATCACGGGCCCCTGAGGGAATCTCCATGGGCATCTTCCCATTTACCTGTAAATGGACAGGTAGGTGGACAGGTAGCTCTCAAGGTCTAGGAGGGAACCCTGGCTCCTGTGCATGTTAGACTCACTGAGGGTGCCTCCTACACACCCAGTGAAAGGATTTGTTGTTGAAGATGATGGATTTGCCCTCTAGATCTTCTCCTGAAGAACTTGTGTACCATAATGTTCCACCAAAGACATCCTTTGGGTTACCAAAGGTGTCACTACAATTAGAAACAAGGAACCCCATAAGCCAGCAGACTCCGCCATCCCATGGTCAGAGCACGGTCTTAGGAGCCAGTCAAGGCCTGGTTGTACCTGTAGACTACAGGGCTGGGCATCCTCCAAGACCCTGAGCTGTCAGCCGCAAACCCATGACTGCTTTCTTCACTAACCTCTCAGGTGCCACTCCCATCTCAGCACCTCCCACATACACCCTAAAAAGTAACCCCCCTTGTTTGAAGCTTCAAGTCTCATTTCTAAACCAGTCACTGTCCCGGAGGTTGAGATCCCCGTGGTGACCTGGACCAATCAGGAGCTGCCCCCTCGGGCAGAGCTGATGCAGCATCCCCAGGATCCTGGGCAGGGGAGGAAGAGCCCCAGCAGTAGCTGCCGCACGTACCTTTACCTAGTGAGCGACGTGCCTGAGTTGGGTGACAGTCCGTGCTTTTGTCTCGGGGGATTGTATCTGCTCCTACCCCCCGCTCACTCGGCCCCATTTCCCCTTCGCTTCCTTCCTGCTCACCCTTCCACCCCTTTCCTCCTGCCCTCCCCGCCCCACTGCCTGCCTCCCTCCCTCCCTCCTGGGACTTCCTCTCTCTGCCCACAGACACCCCACTCCTCAGCGGATCCTGCAGAGCACCTCGGTTCTCACTGCTCCGCCTTCTCTCGGGTCCTCCTGACGGAACCAGGCAAAGGTAATTGCTAAACCAAAGGCTCTCCATTCCAGAAAACAGCCAGGCCGTGCCTGGGAGGCGGCACCCATCCAGCCACGCGAGGTCTAACGCTGACATGTGCACTTTGTACGGGACCCCTCTTCCTCCTGCTCTGTCTTCCACGCTGGGCTCCAAGCCCTTTGAAGGCGGGAGCCAGCCCGGCTTGTTTTGAATTCCTGGTGTTTAGCTGGTGTAGACGCTTAATGAACGCTCAAGGAAGGAAGGGGAAAAGAAGGATGGGGAGGGAAACTCCCTTCCCCATGGTCACTGGGTCACTCAGTGGAGGCCCAGGATGCAGGGCTGGGGCCTGGAACTGCCTCCTTCAGGGATTCCTGTGAGGTTTTTGTCTCTGGGGAGGGATCTTTCCTTCGCCTTCTTCCCTTTGCTCTCCGTCTTCAGAGCCTTTCTTCCTGAGAACTTTGTAGACTGTGACCATCAGCCAAGGTACCTCTCGCCAGTTGAGGGAACGTCACAGCTAGAATTAAACCTCAGCACTTAGAAACGACCCCCTTTGCATCTTCTCAGGCGCCCGCTGGCTCAGGGCCGGCAGCCTTTGACAGTTACCGCAAGATGATTCAACAGTTTCTCTTTCATTCACCGTCTACTCATCCAGGTTGCGCGTGGTGTTCTCAGGGTGGTGTCAAGGTTTGGGGCATCGGTGGTCGGGTTGTGATCGCAGTGTTTGCTAGAAGGCAGATGGGCCCTGTGCTCACTGCCTCTGGGGAGCCATAAATGCTTGTAGCAGGGTGCACCTCACTTTTTAAGGGAGATGGAGCATTTTTGATTCTTGCTGATTTCAAAGAGAAGAGGGAGTTACCTTGGGCTGAGCTGGAGGTGTCTCCAGAAGGAAGTTACCAAAGAGACCAGGACCAAGGTGCGGGTTATTGAAGCAGAGCCCTGCTGGGACACCAGGGTTGGTTTTCAAGTTCTTGTTGGTATTTTATTCCAGAACATCTGTGCTGCCAGGAGTCACATGGTGGTCAAAAGCTTAGGTGCCAAGGATGTTCCTTGTCATGAGGACATTCGCATTTGGTATCTGAAGATGTGCTTTCCCCTAGACCAAAACTCATTTTGACTTAGAGTTAGAGAAAAACACACACCACTGCTTTTTTTTTTTAAGTCTATATTGAATTTGTTACAGTATTGCTTCTGTCTTGTGTTTTAGTTTTTTGGCCACAAGGCATGTGGGATCTTAGCTCCCCGACCAGGGATCGAATCCACACTCCTAGCATTGGAAGGCGAAGTCTTAACCACTGGATCGCCAGGGAAGTCCCACACACAACTGCTTTTTTTTTAAATTGATTAATTAATTTTTTAGCGTCTTTATTGGAGTATAATTGCTTTACAATGGTTTATTAGTTTCTGCTTTATAACAAAGTGAATCAGCTATACATATACATATCCCCATATCTCCTCCCTCTTGGGTCTCCCTCCCACCCTCCCTATCCCACCCCTCTAGGTGGCCACAAAGCCCTGAGCTGATCTCCCCGTGCTATGCGGCTGCTTCCCACTAGCTATCTATTTTACATTTGGTAGTGTATATATGTCCTTGCCACGCTCTCACTTTGTCCCAGCTTACCCTTCCCACTCCCCATGTCCTCAAGTTCATTCTCTACATCTGCATCTTTATTCCTGTCCAGTGGTGTGTGTGTGTGTGTGTGTGTGTGTGTTTTAATACACAACGGCCTTTTTGATTTTGTTGTTGCCTTGCTTGTTGTCTCTTTTAAATTTTATTTATTTAATTTATTTTTAACATCTTTACTGGAGTATAATTGCTTTACAATGGTGTGTTAGTTTCTGCTTTGTTGTCTCTTTTTAAAATGGATTTTTTATTTTGGAATAATTTTCAATTTATAGAAAAGTTGCAGAGATAACAGAGTTTTCTCATCTCCCTCTCACCAAGTTTCCCCTGTTGTTAACATCTTACAGAACCACGGTACATTTGTCAAAACGAAGGCAGCGGCATCGGTACGTTGCTATGAATTCAACTCTAGACTTTACCTAGGTTTCCTCAGTTTTCCCCATGATAGCCTCTTTCTCTTCCAGGACCCCATCCAGGACACCACATGTTTCATTGTCACAGCTCCTTGGCCTCCTCTGGGCTGTGACAATTCCTTAGTCTTTCCCTGTTTTTCATGACCTTGACACTTTTGAAAAGTATCGGTCAGGTATTTTGTTGAATGTCCCTCAATTCAGGTCTGTCTGATGTTTTTCTCATGTTTAGGCTGAGGTTCTGGGTTCTGGGGAAGCGTATGAGGGGAGATGCCCTTCTCGTCACATCACATCACATCACATCACATCACATCACATCATATCACATCACATCACATCACATTATATCATATCATATCATATCATATCATACCATCCCATCTATCCTATCCTATCCTATCACATCACACCATATCATATCATATCATATATCATACCATATATCCTATCCTGTCCTGTCACATCACATCACATCATATCATTCCATGGCGTACATCCTGTCAACATGGCTCAGATTTTTTTCTTTTTCTGTAAAGTACAATGAAATACAAAACTATTAAGTGTATACTCTCAGATGCATTCACCTATGTAACCCAAACCCCTATCAAGATAGAGAACGTTACTGTCACCCCAGAAAGGTCCCTCATGCCCTTCCCAGGCCCTGCCCTTCCCCTCCCAGAGGTAACCACTGTTCTGTTTTTGTTCCTACTGTGTTTTAGTTTTGTCTGTTTTAGAATTGAATACAAATGGAATTACACAGTATGTTCACACAGCGTATTTTTGGTGGTATATTAATTCAGTTTAATCCCACACAGCAATGAAAATGCATGAAACACAGCTACAATAGACACTAAGATGAATCCTATTAGCCCCGTTGAGTGAGAGAAACCAGACTCAAAAGAATACATAGTGTCTAATCCCATTTCTTTAATCTTTAAAAGCAGTCAAAAATAATTTATGGAGTTACTAGTCGGGACAGCAGCTAGTATGGGCAGGAGGGAGGGAGTGATTGAGAGGGAGACCAAGGGGAGAGTCTGGTGATGTAATGTGATTTCCCTGCACTTGGGTAGAGATTATACAGGTGTGTGTAATCTTCGTGATAATTCATTAGGCTATACTTTTATGATTCTTGCTTTGTTCTTGGTGTGTTATATATTATTAAAGTGTTTTAAAATAAGATACTAGTTCACGCCCATCAGTTGTTTGTGTGTATGACAATGCCATGTGTACTCCTTATCTATTGATGTGTAGCAGATTACCTCAAAACTTAACAACTGGTTTCTGTGGGTCATGAATTTCACAGCATTTTAGCTGGGCAGCTCTGGGTCTTTCAAGAGGTTGTATATAAGATGTTGGTTGGGGCTTAAGTCATATAAAGGCTTGACTGGGGCTGGCAGATCCACCCCCAAGGTGGTGTACTCACATGGCTGTTGGCAGGAAGCCTCAGTGTTTCTCCCATGTGGACCTCTCCACGAAGCTGCTTGAGTGTCCTCACATCATGGCAGCTGGCTTCCTCCAGAGCAAGTGATCCCAGAGAGCCCAGTATAATGTTTTCTAAATTAATACATGCCATTTATGTGTATCAATAGTACATTCCTTTTTATTGCTAAGTAGTATTCCATTTTATGACTAGACCATAGTTTATTTATCTGCTCTGTTAGTGATGGATGCCTTGGCTGTTTCCAGTTTGGAGCTATCATTGATAAAGCTGGTATGAACATTCTTCTACAAGAATTTTTATGAACAGTTTGCTTTTCTTGGGTAAATACTAGGAGTGTCATTGTTAGGTCATAGAGTAGGTATATGTTTAGTGTTATGAGAAATTCACAGAACCTTTCCCCAAGGTGACTGTATTGTTTTACATTATCACAACAAAACATGAGAGTTTTAGTTGCTCCACATCCTTGTTAATATTTAGGTTTCTCACTAAAAACTTTTTTTTAGCCATTCAGGTGGGTGTGTAATGGTATCTCATTGTGATTTTAATTTGTATTTCCATGGTGACTTAATGACGTTGAGCGTTTTCTCTCATGCTTATCGGTCATTTTTATGTTGGTCATTCTTTTGTGAAGTGTCTGTTCAAATCTTTTGGAGGACACCTGTGTGTGTGTGTGTGTGTGTGTGTAGTTCACATGTATAGTTTTGTGTAACCAACCACCACCACAATCAGAATACAGAACTATTCCATCACCACAGAGAAACCTCCTGTGTTTCCCCTTTAGAGTTAGATTCTCCCCATAACCCTAACTCCTGGCAGCCACTGATCTGTACCTCATTACTGTAATTTAGTCATGTTGAGAATGTTATAAAATTAGAATCCTATTGTATGTAACTTTTTGAGATTGGCTTTTTTCCACTCAACACAATGCCTTGGAGATCCATCCCAGTTGTCATGTGTATCAGTGGTTCATTCCTGTTTATTGCTGAGTAGTACCCTATTGTATGGATGTACCACAGTTTAATCTATGCCCCACTCAAGGGACATTTAGGTTGTTTCTAGTTTTTGGTGATTGCAAATAAAGTTGCTACAAACATTCATGTATAAGTGTTTGTGTAACCAAAGGGTTTCATTTCTTTTGGGTAAATGCCCAGGAGTGGAATTGCTGAGTTATAAACATCAGTGTGTATTTAGCTTCCTAAGGCATTGTCAACCTCTTCCAGAGTGCCTGTACCATTGTTTAAATATTTCCCACCAGCAGTGAAGGAGGGGTCCAGTTGCTCCGCACCTTCTTAACACTTGGTAATGTCAGTACTTTTTATTTTCGCCTCTCTAGTAGGTGTTTATGATTCGATTTTGAAACTTAGTATCTTGTGGTTTGGTCCTAATTCCATGTGTGAAACTTCCCAGTAAGGCTTCGTCTTACTCATGCTGGATGCCCACACCCTTCACCTCTCCGAGGGAAGGTGAGATTCGTATCTTTTGCTTTAGTTCTTGCTGGTGGCATATCCTAGTTCAGAGGTTTTCAACCTTGTTCTTAGTAAAGGAACCATTTTTTCTCAAGCTAAATCCTACACAGACCGCCAATAAGTCAGATGATGGTGGAGCTGCTGAGGGTAGAGCAGGGCCCTCTCTGTACCCCATACAGACACACCCCGGTAGATGTGTCTCTTAATCTCAACACTAACGCCATCCACCCAGGACCTGCCAAGTCTCTTAATTCTATAGGGCCTCTCTCTGCCATTTGAGGCACAGAGATAATAATATTTGCCAAATCTTTATATCTTACAGACCCAAGAAACCAGAAAAGAGAAATTATATCTGTTATTATAAAATACCCAAAACCATCATTGTTTATGATTTATACCGTATCATTATACACATAGTATTTAAGGTGTCCCATTAAGATTGCTAAACGTGGAGGTTGATATTTAAAGACAGAAAATGCACAAACAAATATGCACGTTGCATAGGAGTTGGGAGAGCTTGAGATGTTCCTGAAACCCTGACTTTTCCATCGCAGAGATGGTTACCTTTTTGCTTGAAAAGGGTTAGGAATTTAAATATTCATATTATGATAAGCAGATGTTCAAGCTTTCAGGGAGACAGTTTCTAAGACTTCTTCATCCAGCTTTAATTTCTTTGTTAAATAGGAATGAATTGCTTCGGGGTGGCAGTTGGGATGAAGAACAAGCGCCATCTAGTGGTTATGTTTAAGTGTACAATTTAACATGTTTTAAAACATCTGTTTTTGGAATCGGTATTATTTTAACACGGTTCAAAAGTCGGAAAGCAAATAAAGGTACAGTGCTGTTCCCTCTCTGCCCAATTCCCCCCACCTCCACCCCACTCACACGAAAGCTAAACACTGTTATTAGTTTCTGGTTTTAAAAAAACAACATCTACCAAGCAAATATGTAGTCTTCTCCACCCCATTTTTTTTTAAACATATAGAGCAGCAGTAAAAGGAATATATTCACTTGTTTGCACCTTGATTTTTTTCATTTAAAACGTATCTTGGCAATTTCTCCATATTGCCATAGAAAGAAAATTTTCTTTTTGTGTAATATCCCATTGTATGGCTGTACCATATCTTACTCAATCACTTTTCTACTGATGGTCTTTTAGATGTTTGCAATGTTGCGCTGTTACAACATTATAGTGAGTAGCTTATGCCCATGGAGCATTATGCTTATCCCTAATAGTGCATTTTGGGAGTCGGGGTGGGGAATGTGAAAGACCTATAATTAAAATGTCTAACTTGTCCCTGTTGAGAAATTTCTTTAATGTAAGGAGGTTGGGTATTAATAGTTGAGAGCTGTTTAGTAGTAACCCAATTTTCTTGAGGTATGTTTATTTTACTGGTTATAATAATTTCTCAGTTCCTCTGGCCAGTGTATATATTACCTGTGCATTAATAGTCCTCACCTGATCTTGTCCTGTGTCCTATCTTTCTATGTAGTCTGACATAAACTGTTACTAAAATTTGACTCCAGTGAGATGCTTGGTATCCGTATGAGTAAGAAGCTTAGTTTAATGTGAAAATAATGTGAAATTAATGTGAATTAGGGATTTTATTTTATTTTTTTTAATTTAAATTAAAATTTTGGGGGCCGTGCCACGCAGCATGTGGGATCTTAGTTCCCCGACCAGGGATGAACCGGTGCTCTCTGCAGTGGAAGCTCAGTCTTAACCACTGGACCTCCAGGGAATTCGCTCTGAATTTCGGATTTTAAAACAGACGAATAACAACCATTTTATCAAAAAGTTACTGGAATGGAAGTGTAAAGAGAGAGCTATCAATAGTTACTTACGTTTTAGAATCTTGTCTGTAAAACACACCAAATGTCATTTCCATAGACTTTGCTGTCTGGTCTTTTTAGTTTGCTGTTTCTCTTGATCCACATTTTTCTTTTTTGATTACAAAATTTGTAATTGATGAATACTACAGTTTATATTAAAAAAGAGGATCCATACCTCATATTATTCTATAGCTTATATCTCCTCACATGTGTGAGGATGTCCAAAGGATAAGTTTCTAGAAGTGGAATTGCTGGGTCACAAGGTAGGTTCATTTGTAATTTTGATAGATACTTTTTAATTGTTGCACATGCAGACGGTACCAGTTTGTACCCTCCGTCCCTCAGACTAGTGTGTGAGAGCATCAGCTCCTCACAGCGTTGCCAGTGTAGTGTGTTATCAGACTGTCTGGATTTTGTTCAAGTAATAGGTAAAAATCAGTATTTCAGTGTAGTTTTAATTTGTGCTTCTCTTACTGCATATGAGAGCAGAGACTTAAAACTATATTTGTATCACTTGTATTTCTTATTCTGTGGCCCATGTGTTCAAATCATTTGCCCCCTTTTGGTCTGTTTTTTTTTTTTTTTCAACTGAGGTATAGTTGATTTACAATTTTATGTTAGTTTCAGGTATACAGCATAGTGATTCAGTATTTTTATAGATCATACTTCATTAAAAATTATTACAGAATAATGTCTGTAATTTCCTGTGCTGTACAATATATGCTTGTTGCATATCTCTTTTATGCATAGTAGTTTGTATCTCTTAATCCCATGCCCTTATCTTGATCCTCCCCCACCCTCTCTCCACTGGTAACAACTAGTTTGTTTTCTATGTTTGTGAGTCTCCTTCTGTTTTGCTAGATACCTTAGTTTGTTTTATTTTTTAGATTCCACAAATAAGTGATAGCATACAGTTATTTGTCTTTCTCTGTCTGATTTATTTCCCTAAGCATAATATTCTCACCTGATCCATCCACGTTGCTGCAAATGACAGAATTTCACCCTTTTTTATGGCTAATATTTCACTGTATATATATACATACATATATATATGATATATATATATATATATATATATATATATATACATACCACATTTTCTTTATCCATTCATCTGTTGATGGACACTTGGGTTGCTTCCGTATCTTGGCTATTGTAAATAGTGCTGCTGTGAACATTAGGATGTATGTATCTTTTCAATTAGTGTTTTTGTTTTTTCCAGATATATACTCAGGAGTGAAATTCCTGGATCATATAGTAGTTCTATTTTTAGCTTTTTGAGGAACCTCCGTAATGTTTTCCATAGTGGCTGTACCAATTTACATTCCCACCAACAGTGTACAAGGGTTCCCTTTTCTCCACATCCTTACCAACATTTGTTGTTTGTGGTCTTTTTGGTAATAGCCATTCTGACATGTGTGAGGTGATATCTCATTGTTGTTTTGATTTGCATTTCTCTAATCAGCAATGTTGAGCATCTTTTCATGTGCCTGTTGGCCATCTGTATTTCTTCTTTGGAAAAATGTCTATTAAGGTCTTTCTTCTGCCCACTTTTAAATTGGGTTGTTTGTTTTTTTGATATTGAGTTGTATGAGTTGTTTATATATTTTGGATATTAGCCCCTTGTTGGTCATATATCTGCAAATATTTTCTTCCATTCACTACATTGTCTTTTCATTTTGTTGATGGTTTCCTTTGTTGTGCTTGCTGGTATGTTTTTAATGAATTATAGGAGCTCTGTAATTAGGGAGCTTCATCCCTTTGAATGACATCAGTAACAAGTATTTTGTCCCTGTTTGTCATTTGTCTTTTGACTATTCTTAAGGTGTTTTTGTCATGCAGAAGTTTTTATTATTATATAGTCACATTTATCAAATTTTTCTTTATGGCTTTTAAATATTATATCATATAGAAAGTTTTTTTTGCATTGAGATCATGAAAGAGTTCCTTATGTTTTATCTTAATACCTTGTGGTTTTGTTTTCCTCCATGTTAATCCTGATCAATTTGGAATTTATTCTAGTATATGGTGTGAGATAGGGATTCAACTTAATTTTTTCTTCCAGTTGGCTAACCAATTAGAACATCTCAATGTTTTGTTTTTCCCAAGATTTGATATTCCAGCTTTCTCTGAAATATATTAACTTTCCATATGTATTTAATTCCATTTCTCGACATTCTGTTTTATTCCATTGGTCTATCTGCCTATTTTTACACCGGTTGAATTACTGAGGCCTTATCACACAGATCATAGCTCCTCATTTTTAGAGTTTTTCTGGTTGTTTTTGCTTGTTTCCTTTCATATGTGAACTTCAAAATCCCTTATTGGTGTTTTTATTTAGATCATATTGACTGCATAAATCAACTTAGGGAGAATTGATTTGTTTGTGGCATTTCTTCTTATTAAAACAAATGGTCCATGTTTCTATTTGTTCAAGTTTTTGCTTGTGTACTTTAGGAGTGTTTTAAAGTTTTCTTCAGGTAAGTTATGTACATATAAAAAGTTTATTCTTAAGTATATTTTTCTTTTGTTTTATTACTTTTGCAACTGGGATCTTTTCTTTCATGTACTTTCTAACTGATTGTTTATGTATCTATATGAAAGCCATTAACTTCTATTAATTGTGTATCCTGCCAGCTCTTATTGTTTGTAGTAATTTTAGTTGTCTTGTGGGCTTCCAGGTATATAGGACTATTGTATCAGTTACCTATAATGCAAAACTTAGCAGTTCAAAACATTAATTGATCAATATTATAGAGTTTTTGGGTGGCTGGGGGGGTTCTTCTAGTCTTGTCTGGGCTCATTCGTGAATCTGTAGTCAGCTGTAGGTTGAATAGGCAGCTCTTCTGATCTTGACTGGCTTCTTCCACATGTTTAGTGGTTGCCTGGAGGTAGGCTGGTCTATGATGGCTTTGGCTGATACAACTGAGCTCTTTGTACTTGTCTCTTACTTTATACACCCCACCCCACCCCATAGGCTAGTCCAGACATGTTCTCAGGGGAGGTTTCAGAGGAGTAAGAGAGCAAGGAAATGCACAAATACTTTTTCGAGCCTTTGCGTCTCTCAAAGATACCAATATCTTATTGGCCAAAGCAAGTCACATGGCCAAGCTCAGACTCAAGGGTTGGGGAAGCAGACTCTGCCTCTTTATGAGAACTGCAGTGTCAAAGGACAGGGATCAAGGAGAGGTCAAGCAGAGGGGCCATCAATACAATCAATCTAACACAGGCATCATTGGTATGTAGTGAGAGTTTTACCCATTTCTTTCCAATTCAGATTTCTCTAAATTTTGTTCTCTTGTCTAATTGCATTGGCTGACTCCCCCAGTACAATGTTTAACAAAAACCTGTATGGTGGTTGTTTTCAAAGAGCCAGCTTTCGGATTTACTAGTTGTACTTTTCTGTTTTCTAACTGATTACTTTTCTGCTTTTCTTTTAATAATTTATTTTTTTCTCCTTTCCTTTAGTTTAATTTGTTATTTTCTTCTCCTGATTTCTGTAGTCAGCTGCTATAGCAGTTGCTGTTGATACCCCACCCTGATCCCTTTACCAGGCCGCTACACTCATCTCCTAGCTGCTATCAACATTGACTGTTATCAACTCACAGCAAAGCTCCTTGGAATTGTCCTTGCCCAATGGGAGCGACCTTCCCAGGAAATGCCTGAGGTTATGCTTTCTCCCTGGGAATGCCCACAGCTACTGACTGACAGAGTGGGACAGCTCTGTGGTGCCACTTAACCTCCAGAGCTCCCCACTCTGAGGCTAGATTTTAGCTGAGCCCACGTCTCTGCAAGCCCCCTGGCAGCCCATGTGATCTGAAAGCCTCCTGTCCCAACTGATGCTGGGAATCCTGCTGCACATCCACACTGCCAGTTCTGATGGTCTGCTTCCCTGCCCACACTCCCAAAGGCAGTCTATTGTTTGCCCAGCAACTTCAGACCCTTTTGCATCCTTCAGCTAAGGAGAACAGGCTTCTCTTGGAGTACTTTTTGTCTGTGTCTGCTGGAGATTCTGGGTTGGAAGATTCTATAGCATCTTGTCCAGCATACATACATGGGAGGCAATAAAGAAACCCAGAGAATTTGCTGGCATGGCATTCCTCAAATTCTGAGTTTCCCCAGGTGGTCTGCCTTCTTCTTTGTACTTTTCAGAGTCATCCTATGCTTGTTTACTGTGCAATGTCTAGGGTTTTTTAGTTGTAAGAGGGAGGATCTGGGAGGAATGGGGCTATTGCACCTTGGCAGGACTGGAAGTCCTCCATTATATAGTATTTCCACCAATACACATAAACAACCCAAAGAACATAGATAATAGTAAAATATAATAACATAGTTAGGAAGGGATGAGCTTGAGTATTACTTTTATTTTTAAAATAGAATTTATTTCAGTGCAACTTTCTATATATTAATTTTTGATAATGGCTGTGTTTAAAAACTAGTTCACAAAAATTCTTTAACATTTAACAATTGTGTCTCATGAGCTAATTTAAACTGGCTCTAACACACCACTGGTTTTATTTATTTAATTTAATTTATTTTTTTTAAAGATTTAATTTTATTTATTTTTGGCCGTGTTGGGTCTTTGTTGCTGTGCACGGGTTTTCTCTAGTTGTGGTGAGCGGGGGCTACTCTTCGTTGCAGTGTACGGGCTTCTCACTGTGGTGGCTTCTCTTGTTGCGGAGCATGGGCTCTAGGTGTGTGGGCTTCAGTAGTTGTGTCACGCAGGCTCAGTAGTTGTGGCTCACAGGCTCTAGAGTGTAGGCTCAGTAATTGTGGCACATGGGCTTAGTTGCTCTGCGGCATGTGAGATCTTCCTGGACCAGGGCTTGAACCTGTGTTCCCTGTGTTGCCAGGCGGATTCTTATCCAATGTGCCACCAGGGAAGTCCCACACCACTGGTTTTATATAATATGTAGATAATATTTGGTCACAATTTTTATTTGCTACAGGATGATATTTTTCCCCCTGATGAGCATTTTTAGTTTTTTAATAGATTTGCTGCTCTTTGTAGGGTCGTTGTTTCAATTCTATGCTAATTTCTGTTTATTACTTATAACTGAATGATGTGAGTGAAACTGAACGATTTCTAGCCTGGATTTTCTAAGGGGTTTCAGGGTTGGGGAGCTGGGAAAAAACTTGGATAGTGATCCAGGGTGGGTCCTTTTCATAACATGGAAACTTTTTCCTTCCCCGCCGCCACTGAGATAGACCACTTCTCTCAAACGTGACCTGTGCATGTGATTCTTCATGTCACCCCGACCCTTAACCTATAGCTCAGAGACCAGCGGGCCTCCTGCTACCTGCTAGCTCACTGCCCTTCCTATCCTGCTTTCCAGATAAGAGCTATAGGTTTTATGTCTCAGTGTACACATCTTCCATTTAGGAAGTGAATTTTTACTAGCATTTCCTGAGATCGGTCACCATTTGGCCCTTGTGCTGTGAGATCTCTCTCTGTGGTTCTTCTTTTCAGTTCCTCCTGCCCAAAGCCTGCTTGACTGAGATGCTTTGGGCAGACCTTACTTGTATGTTCAAATGTGGAGATTTTTCCAGTCTCCCATTTTATTGAAATTGGCATTTTAACTTTCTGTTCTCCTTAGGGAAAATACTGACTTCATGCAGTAATGTTTCTACTGAAATCCTCACCGGTAGTTCTGACTCAGAAAAAGAAAAAAGTAAGAGTGGGCCTGTCCTGTCTCAAGATTTTTTTGTTAGGGAGTTTCTGTGACCATTTGGCTTTTTTTTTTTTTTTTTTTTTTTTTTTTTGGTGGGGGTGGTTATCTTTTACATTCCAGAATGCACAGTGGGTCCTCTTGGATTTTTCAGTTACCTGCAGACTGGATGGAAGAGAGAAAGTCAAGATGGTTCTTGTTTGGTCTGGGGCAATTGGCCAGCAGGTATTTAGGGAAAATGTTTAAATGTGAGATGCTCTGCTGGTCCTCAGGGGCTACACAGGAGTTTAAGATGTGGACTCTGAATGCATGCAGTTTGTATTCTGGGTGGAAATAAACTTGACCTGAGGACAGTATGTGTAGTAAGCATGTCTTTGGGGGCGTCCGTGGGGACTGCCTCCACAACCTGGTCATGAAACTTGAAGACACAAATACGTTTAAGTTCAACCACCATTGAAGGGGGCCTCACGTGGGCCAGGCCTTGTAGGGGTGCTGGGACTGTAAAAATGGGTCTGACACAGTGTCTGCCCTTGAGAAGGAGGAGAAGGGGTAACTAAGAGCGTGAATGGCAGTTACTACTATTGAACACTTACCATATACATGCAAGCCCTAGTCTAAGCATTTGAAACGACACTCCTCTGAGTTATGCGTGACTCTCATTCCCATCTTACAGATGGGAGAATGGAGCCACGGCAGGCCACTTGATGTTGGTCACGCAGTTAGTGACAGTCAGCATCCGAACCTGAGTGAGGTTTCCCCTAAACTCTGGCTGTGCTTTGTGTTTAAACACTTTAGGCGACAGCATGGATCCTCCCCTCCTATGTCAGTTGAGGTTCGTTGAGAAACAGACACCGAGATGGGACTAGATGCGCAAGCGACCTACTGGGGAAACATCTAGAAGGGTCATAGGGAGGGAGCTGCAGCAGGTGGGGGAACCTTTGGGATGTGTGTGAGCAGGGCTGACACCATGAAATGAGGGAGAAGAAAGGGCCTGGCACCATCACGAGACAGTCTGAGTGGGCTGCTGGGGGTCCCTGGGCAAAAGTCTCGTGGTGGGCAGGAATGGCCTGAGTCTAGAACCTTGCCATGCTCATCACCAGCCAGGAGCAGCCTGAGGGCAGAGCAGCCTGGGGCCAACACCAAGGTGAATCCCAAGGAATGGCAGCTGCAGGTTGCTGGGAAATGCTGCTCCCACTGTGGGTTCTCTTGAAGGAAATTCTAGGTGACACTCCTGGGGCCACCGCACAGGTCTCTCCCATCTCCCCCATCTTCCCATCCCGGACACTTGGGTAGAGGAGGAAATGTTAGAGTCTTGTTTTAAGGTCATTGTCAGGGAACCCTACTTTCTTTCCTTCCATTTTGATGCCCCCCCCCCCACAGTCTGTGTCACACACATGGTGGCCTCCTTTGACGCACAGCATCAAACAAGAGCTATAGAGAGACCCAGCAAAGATGTCTGTTCTGTCAGATCCCTGGGTCCAGAGGCTCCACTCATGGTCACCATCAATCCAACGTCTTAACATCCATTTTGTATCCATTTGTCACAGGTATGATTTGAATCTGGATGAAATAAGAGCTTTGACATTTCAGAGAGTGACGTTTACCATGGGTCTACCTCTGATAAAACGTACAATTCAGGATCAGGTAAGTTTCATTGTTATTTTGGTGTCGTGTGTGTGAGTGAACAAGAGAGAGACAGAGAAAGAAAAAGATTTCGTTTCATTTTGTTTGCTTTTGTGACTTGTGGAAGGAAGCACATTAATTTTGCCCTGGGGGAAACAGACAATGTGGTCGGGATGGGGGAGTGGCTCCTTCACCCTCCCTTTCTGTCCCCTCCCTGTGTTATCCTAACTGATTCACTTTTCCCGAGCCCACAGGCCAGGGAGTAGGGGAGTGAGCAGAGGTAATGAAATATTTGTTCACAAAACAAATATAATTTGGGATGTAAAACTCAAATATCTGAGAAACGTAGTGAACTAATTTTATGGGCTTTTAAAGCATTTTAGACTTGTCCAAAATGGATGAGTCTTGTTTGCCTAAAAATTGCCACTCTCAATGCAGTTAAATTATTTTAGTCAATTTAGCCTCATTAAAAGAAAGAAGGAAAGAAAGAATATGGGATGAGAGGATTCCTTTGTGATGCTAGCATCAGAAGCTCTATATTTTAGGCAAATTTAAGTCAATTCATGCAGCTTCGTAGCTTCCTTAACCTAACACTTTACACAGGAAAAAAATACCCCCTGGTGAGACCCCTGGGGGAGGGCCCTGAACTGGGGATGAGCTTCAGGAGATGCTGAGGAGCTGCATGTATTCTGCCGTGAGCCTGGCTCCCTTCCTGCCCAGCATGGTCTGCGGAGGGAGAGGCTGAGGAGTGAGGGGGTGGAGGTGTTTCCCATTCAGGAGACCATGGGGGCTCGTTTCTCTGTGGAGTGTGGATCAGAGCTGGTGGGGGCCTGAGTCCGTGTTTGAGACCAGATCACCACCCACCCACCCCCTTCGGTTGGCTGTCTGTCCTGAGGTGGCAGAGACAGAACTCAGTATCTTCTCCTGAGGAAGAAATTACAGGCAGAGCTTTGGCACCTCACCTCCTGGTGAGGTCCAGCAGCCCCTCCAAGGTGACAAGGGCATGGCATCACCTCGGAGAGCGTGTGCAAGGAAATACCCCCAGAACAGGGTGAAGCATGCTGGCAAAGTCAGGAAAATCATTTCATACCAAGTAGAACATGCTGGCAAAGTAGATGTTCAAGCTAGTAAATTGCCTCTCAATGAAACATACATTTAGAGGTGAATGCAGCCATCCAAACAACCAACCAACCAACCAAACAGCCAACCAACCAACCAACTAAACAGCCAACCAACCAACCAACCAACCAACCAGCCAATCAACCAACCAACCAAACAACCAACCAACCAACCAAGCAACCAGCCAAACAGCCAAACAGCCAACCAACCAACCAACCAACCAATCAACCAACCAAACAGCCAAACAGCCAAACAGCCAACCAACCAAACAGCCAAACAGCCAACCAACCAACCAAACAAACAAGCAACCAAACAAACAAACAAATGAACAAACAAACAAACAAACACAAAAACCCCAATCCCTCTTTGCTTTCAGCCACTTTCTCCATCAGAATCTGGCCTCCAAATGTGTCCGGTGTGGGACTGGCAGGAAGGTGAGATTCCGACATGGGGGCCAGTCTCCTGCCCCCTTAATCAGCCCAACATGTCTAACGCTTAAGTTAGTGTCAAAAATCAAGACCCGGATGTGAGGGTTGATCCTTTAATGAGGTTTACCGGTTGCAGCCTGAGCCCCCCACGTCTGAAGGATTAGCCTGCGTACTCTCGCTACTGATGAAGCGTGTTAAGCCCTGGATCCAATTATCTCCCTGTTTTCACGGCTCCCTCCGTGGTCGTCAGCAGCCTGGACAGCTCTGTCCCGTATGATGAGGTGTAATTCCTCTGGGAGGCACAGGATTGGCCCTGGACGATCCCTCCAGCTCATTTCTGTTAGTTATTTCAGCCTGTTTGGCGCTTCTCTCTGTGTGAATTTGCAAAAGCCAACGAACCTGAAGGAAATTAAACCAGTCAGTCATCGGTCACTGGGGCTGCAGGCTTATCTCATGGGGCGGGTGTCATAAGACTCAGCAGAACATCTGCATGTGAAGGCTCTCAAATTCCCCCCTGTGAACAGCTGGAGGAGCTGTCCACATCCAGTAATTCTAGAAGTGTTGCATGATTCATCCCACCTCTTCATGAAAATATTGAGTCATGGACTGCCAGTTCAGAGAGCATTCCAGGTCCTTCCATCTTTCCCTGGCCCTCGTGTGTTGCTCTTAACTTTTGGGGATGATTGGATAAGCCCCCAGGCAGAGTGCAGCGTGTAACATGTGATGATGATGTCCTTGAGGACAGACGAGGAGCGAGCCTCATTCATCCCAGGGCTCGGTGAACAGCCCACAGGCTGAGAAAAAGCCACTAAAATGTTTCTACTCTGTCTTCTCCCCTCTGTCAACTGCAGTAGATTTGAGGTGTTTCAATAATTTTAAAAGGAAAACAGTATCTCAGCCTGACTACAGAGTGCACGTGGATGCACACGCACACACACACACACACACAACGTGAACAATCTCATTGCACCTTTTCAACCCCTCCTGCACCTGTTTCCAGCAACATCACACTTGTGCCCCTCAGCCAACTCTCTCCTCTCTCCCTGAGGATTCAGGACTGGGTCCTGCGTGGGGGGAGGTCTCTGACTTCCGGAATTTCCAGATGAGGAGACGGAGGACCCAGTCAGGACATCTACTTTGTGGCAGCGCTGGGACTGGACCCCAGCCCCTCCCTTGGGTGCCTGGTCCTGTCTGTGTGGCACCCTCCTGAGAGACACCCTGGAAGCCAACAGAGGCTGACAGCCTGCACCCAAATCACCATAACCAGTGACAGCTCACACTTACTAAATACATATTTTGTGTCAGTCACAGCTCTAAGATCTTTAAATGGATGATCTCATTTAATATTCCTGACATCCCTAGTGGTATTCCTATTTTACAGATGAGTAAACTGAAGCCGAGTAATTGGTCAGAGGTCATACAACTAGTAAGCTGTATATATAACTAGTGGAGCATGGATTCAAAGCCAGGTGGATTGCTTCCTGAGCCCACTCAAGTCTGGTGGGTCTCACCCCAGGGTGCACATTAGGACTGCCTGCGGAGCTTTCCAAACTCTTGCCATCCAGGCTTTTGGTCAGGCTCATTGGATCAGCATTTAAACCTTGCAGGTGATGCAGTGTGCATCCTGGCTTGAGTACTGATGCACTGTCCTTCCTTCCCGGTACCCTGTACTGTTTCTCCTGAATGGTTTCTAATTCTTCTGAATTGTTCCCATTCAACATTTCATCCCTCCCAGTCATGGTGCAGGGCTGACTCATAGGGATGCTCCATCCCAACATTTCCTTTCCTCAGGAGGGAGCCAGTGGGACTCAGGCTATTCCTGGCCAACTGTAGTGAGGAGTGGGGACAATGGATAATGGATAATGAAGTTCCCCACTCCGTCCATGACTGCTTACCCCCCAACCCTGTCCCCAGCCATCTTCTCTCTCATCCTGAGCTCCTCTCGTCCTCACCCACATGATCCACATGGGCCGTGGGCATGGTAGCATCATTACTGAAGCCAGTGGTTCTCAGAGTAGGATCTGAGGACCCGTGGGGGTACCCAAGATCCTTTCTGTTACTATCTGAAAAGTAGATGTCCAACTACCTGTGTGCACGACACCAGGTTTTCATCATCAACGTCGACCAAAACAACATATGGCTACAGACTGAGTGCAAAAGCAGACATGAGAGGCCAGCTGTCTTTTATTAAGCCAGATGCTAAAACAATTTGTAAAAATGTAAAACAATGCTATTCCTCTCATTGATTTAGCTTTTGGCTTGAAAATTATGGCTATTTTTCACAAGAATTATGTCATTTACATTAACATGTAATAGGTTTATTATTGTTATTTTTAAATGAATAAACATTTTTAAAATTCTCAGCTTTAATTACTAGTACAGTAACTTGATAGATACAACCTGCATAAAATAAAGCTCTTTGGAATCCAAGATAATTTTTTTTGCCATTTAAAAAATATTAATTAATTTATTTTTTGGCTGCGTTGGGTTTTCGTTGCTGTGTGTGGGCTTTCTCTAGTTGCGGCAAGCTGGGGTTACTCTTCTTTGCGGTGCACAGGCTTCTCATTGCGGTGGCTTCTCTTGTTGCGGAGCACGGGCTCTAGGTGTGTGGGCTTCAGTAGTTGTGCCTCATGGGCTCTAGAGCACAGGCTCAGTAGCTGTGGCGCTTGGGCTTAGTTGCTCCATGGCATGTGGGATCTTCCTGGACCAGGGATCGAACCCATGTCCCCTGCATTGGCAGGTGGATTCTTAACTACTGCGCCACCAGGGAAGTACCTGAGATAATTTTTAAGAGTATAAAGGGGTCTAAAGCTTGAGAACTGCTGGTCTAAATCATCCACTGTTTTCTCAAACCACCCATCTCAGATCAGCTTGGAGGGGTATTGGTGGCTTTATATTTATATTATACTTATTATACTGTAATTATTACATTTCCATCAGAATTTAAGATAGTGTCAGTTTGGGATGGTTTGGGGTTTTGTATTTAGAGAAATACTGGGGTTGGGGGCGGTGATCAGATCTGGAATGGAATAAGATTTGAAAGTCAGCTCCCCTTAGAAGGCATCAGGGAATGGGGAACGTTGTTGCTTTCCTCATGAACCCCTGAGAAAAGGAGCAGCCTTTCCCAGGAAGCAGTTACACTGAAGACATTGGCATGTTGCAGAAAATGAGCTGAGCAGGGGTTTCACCAAGAGACTGAAGCCCCATCCCAGGACTGGTTCCTGACCTACTTTGAGCTCTTGGCTCCAACACCCTGGCCTTGGCTCTGCCCTTGGTCCTCTGGCTTCTGTTTGTACTGAGACCCAGGCTTTTCCTAGTGGGCTGGACAGGCTGCCCCTGGCTCTGCCTTGTGTGCTGCTGCCTTTGGCAGGAGGCCCTGTCCCAGCTCTGGCTCCACGACTTGGACCCTGGCCACTTGGCCAGTGCTCTGGTCGGGTCAGCCCTGGCCCCGTGGGATGCCGTGGAGGTTCTGAGCACAGATGACAGGATAGAGGGAGGGCCTGTTTATAGAAGTTCCTCTGTGTAGATTGGCACCTGAACTGATTTGTCATCCATGACAGCCAACAGGGATTACTTGAAAGGGCATGCCAGGGAGTGAGCTGGGACCTGCCCGGGGACTCCGGTGCAGCTGGAAGCCTGGTGCTATTTATTTACTGCACTGGAAACCATTCTGCATAATGGAAACTTCTCATTTTAAGGCATAATTATTCTTCTTGCATTGAAATATTATGTTAAAAATAACAATAATGATTACTTGTTATCATTTGCTAAGTCCCTTCTGTGTGCCAGGCTAGGTGATTCATTCATTTTACAATTATTTATTGAACACCTACTATGAGGTAGTTCAAGAGGCAGTGAACAAAGCAGGTAAAAAATACCTGCTTTATGGAGCTTACATTTTAGGGACGAGGCAGGCTACAAACTAATAAAGTACATTTATGTCAGATGGTTGTCGATGCTGGGGATAAAAATCAAGCATGGTAAATTGGGAAAGAAGAAGTAAACCTATCTCTGTTCACAGACAACATGATCTTATATGTAGAAAACCCTAAGGATTCCACCAAAAAAACTGTTAGAACTGATAAACAAATTCAGTAAAGTTGCAAGGTACATAATCCATCACTCTTTTCAATTAAAATTAATGTAAAATAATGCATTTTTCGTCAACAGCAAAGTAAGCTCATGCATCAGGCTGGTGATGTCAACATGATGCACTCATCATTACGTGTTGTCAGTATTGATAAATTATGTGATTACACTAATAATCAGAAACATTTTCAAGGCAGCTAGGAATTTGGTATGAAGCATGCTGCCAGACAAGAGGCATTAAATTTAAGGCAAGAATTTGGCAAATCCGAAACTGTCAAAGTACTGCAGTAATGTTGTGACAGATGAAAAATGTCTTTGGACAGAGCCGTGGGAATGTCACTTTCATCCTTCCTCTCTTGGGCTTTCCTGGAGGAGACAAGGCCCCTGGGGAGGGCAGAAGTACAATGGCCACAGACAGCCTTTGTCACAGAATCCTCCCAGCACTCTGCTCAGGGATCCCACTCTGTGGTCCCGGGAGAGAATCAGCAGAGGATAAGGAACAGCAGAGAGCAAGAAGAGTCAGACGTGGGGGCCACAGTGAGAAGTTTGGATTTTTTGCCAAGATAAATGGAGTCATTGGAGGGTTTTCTCAAGGGTGGATGGGGAAGGAGAAGAAGGCAAGCACAATGTAATGCTTATTTTAAAAGTGTTCTAGTTCCTTGATCAAAATTTATAAGTTGATTCAAAAAACATACATGGAAAGGCAAAAGGCCTAGAATCGTTAAAGCAATTCTAAAAAAGGATGAATTTGGAGGGCTCCCCCTATTTGATTTCAAGACATTAAAAAGCAACTCAAGAGTATGTGGAATTGGCATTAGGGTAGACACATAGATGAATGGGACGGAATGAAGAGTCCTGAAATAAATCCACACCCATATGTTCACTTGAGTTTTGGACAGTGTTGCCAAGGCAATTCAATGGGAAAATGAAAGTCTTTTCAATAAATGGCGTTGGAACTACTGATAAAATGATAGAAAAAATTTAACCTTGATCCCGACCTCACACTACACACACAAAAAATTTGAGGTGTATTATACACCTGAACACAAATTCCACAATTACAACGTTTGTACAAGAACAAAGGAGAAGGCAGAGGTTCCTTAGAGAGGACCTCAAAATGTTGAAAGTGTAAAAGAAAAAAAATGGATAAGGTAATCTTTATCAAAATTAAAAACCATTGTTCATCAAAAGACATCATGAAAAGAATAAAAAGACAACCTACAGGACTTCCCTGGTGGTGCAGTGGTTAAGAATCCGCCTGCCAATGCAGGGGACACGGGTTCGAGCCCTGGTCCGGGAAGATCCCACATGCTACAGGATAACTAAGCCCACACGCGACAACTACTGAACCTGCGCTCTAGAGCCATGAGCCACAATTACTGAACCCATGTGCCACAACTACTGAAGCCCACACACCTGGAGCTCCTGCTCCGCAACAAGAGAAGCCACTGGAATAAGAAGCCCACGCACCGCAACGAAGAGTAGCCCCTGCTTGCCGCAGCTAGAGAAAGCCTACGCGCAGCAACGAAGACCCAACGCAGCCAAAAAAAAAAAAAAAAGGCCATCTACAAACTATGAAAGAATATCTGCAATGCATATATCTGAAAAAAAGTTATGTCCAGATACAAAGTATTTGTACTCGGAACATATAAAGAATTCCTATATCTCAATGATAAAAAGACACACAACCCAAGTTAAAAAATGGGCAAAATCCTTGCAAGAGTCAGACATGGGGGCCACAATGAGAAGTTTGAATTTTTTGGACTCTATAAAAGAGTCCAAATGGCCAATAAGCATATAACAATGTGCTCAGCATCTTTAGTCATTGGAGAAATGCACATTTAAACCATAATGAGGTGATATTACAATCCCTCGAGAATAGCTAACGATGGGAAAGAGTGACAATATTGATGAGGATGTGGAGCAACTAGAATTCTCATATATTGTTGGTTGGAATGGAAAATGGTGCAGTCATTTTGCAAAAGTGTTTGGCACTTCCTTACAATATTAAACATAAACCTACCCTTCAACCAGCAGTTGCATTCCTGGGGGTTTACAAAAGAGAAATGGAAACAAATAGCCACAAAAAGACTTGTGCATGAATGCTTGTATCAACTTGATTCATAATAACCCCAAGCTGGAAACAACCCAAATGTCCCTCAGTCAGAGAATGGACAAATTGTGGAATACTCACAGATGGAAAACCACTCAGCCATAAAAAAGAATGAACTATGGATACAGAAAGCCACACAAATGCCTTATCTGCCTGGAAGAAGACAGACATGAAAGAGTACATACCATATGATTCCATTTATATAAGTTCAAGAACAGGCAAAGCTAGTGAATGTTGATGCAAAAAGAAGAGTGGTTGCCTGTGGGGGGCAGGGACTCTGAAAAGGAGCAAGAGGGCACTTTCTGGGGGGCATGGGAACGTTCCATGATCTTAATTGGCGTGATGGTTACATAGGTAGATAATGGACCAGAACTCATGCATTTATGCTCTGTGCATTTCACTGTATATAAATTTTACCTTAATAATAAATATTAGATCACCATGCCTGATGTTTGGGGCAGAGTGGAACAGGAGGCCAGCTGGGAGGTTGTTACAGTAGTCCAGGTGCAAGATGATGGTGGGAGATGTTAGAAGTGGCCAGAATTGGGGTCTCTTTTGGAGGGAGGGTAAGGACTGGATAGCCCAGTAAGCAACAATCTTGTTTAGAGCAGGCCCCAGATGACTGAATCCTTGAAAATTTATTTATTCTATTTGTATATTTTACTCTGATTCCTTCTCTTTCTAAAATAATTTAAGGCTCATTGTAAAAAAGGACATGTATTCAGTAAGACTGAGACGATGTAACTAAAATAGGGAAATTGAAACTAGAAGACAGAAGCACATATGCCAGTTTGGGGACTGATGTTAGAAAACTAAGATCAGGAACCTGTTTTTGCCCAGTCCTCTTGGTAGGGCTCCTAATGGGGCCCACTGATGGGTTATAAAGGGGACAGCAAGGGTCTTTAATATCAGAGGGAAGATAGCTCAGATTATAGATTCCCAAGCAATGTTGAATCAGTTGATTTTAGTTGAAGAAAAAGATTTGTCTTTTAGAGACTCTCTGGGCTTATAAAACCAAAAATGTACATTTTTGTAAAATTTGATTTGTAACAGAATATTACATCATGAAGGTCTGATACATCAAGTGCTCTACAAAGAAATGGGGTTTATTTTAGGGAAAACTACCTTCCTTCTGTTTGAGACTGAATTTATTAAGCAGAAATGTAAATAGCATGGGGTATAATTTCGGATAAAATACAAGTTTCAGTATATTCTCCGTACATATATGGAATCATTATCATTAAAAATTACTATAAACTAACAGTCTGATATGGGAATTGAGTTTGACTTGAATGTATTAAATCTAAATGAAGGCAGCTATTGATACAGTAGAAATACTGCAAAAATGTATGCTGAAAAATGCATTAATTATTGATTGATCATTATCAGTATGGGCAGTTCAGTATGCTGCCAATTGAATGTGAGGGGAACCTTGTCAATATTTGACAGTCTTTAGGAACAATTAGTGGATCAGAAATGAAAGAAGAACTGAAGAGAGAATTTACGTGCGGAAAAGATATTTAAAAATATATGCTAGTAAGGAAATCCATCAAATCAAGCCTCATCTTAGTTCTGGAACTTTTGCTCGATGTCTTGAGATGGACCAGCCCAAATGAATGCTTAAATCAACATCACAGCATTAATGGCGAACTCCTACGGCATTGCCCATTGGATCTAATAGCAAAGATCGTGGTCCTGTGCAGAGATTCGGGAAGGAAAAGAACTGTCACGAACAATTTATAATGCTCCAGGGTGGCTACATTTGGGATTGGTTCTTTAGCAAATGTGACTGCAATTTATTTCAAACTGGTGAGTAAAAATGACCACAGCTGGATACCACCAATGGCAAAGTCATTCTCCTGCCTCCACAGTGTAAATGGAGAGAATGAAATATGAAGAAAACCATGACCGGTTGGAGATTCTGAGGGATTTACTTAGTCCTGATGGTTAAGGTTTGGCTCCAGCAGAGCAGGTGGTTTAAGGGGAGGAGGGGGTTGTTGGAATGAGGTGGGCTGGGGTGACTGTCAGCAAGGTTACCTGGCACTGGGACGTGTTGGTGTCAGGTGCTCTTTTGCGACAAGGCTGGTGGTACAAAAGAGGGGTGGGCTGGCAATAAAGATTGTACCACCCAGGGTCCCGGGGCTCCCTCCAGCTTAACAGTGAAGGGCATTGAGGGCTGGGGACAAGAGGTCCATGTGAAGAATACAAAGATCTGGTTTCTGGCCCTTTTTCTACCACTTACTAGGTGACCCTGGTTGGACAAGTCTTTTGACCTCCCTGAGCCTAGACTTTTCCATCTGTGACATGGGGTCAGCACTTCCTGCCCTGCTCAGCTCCTCCTGGAGGACTGCTGCGGGGATCTGCAGGACAGAGGACCCAGGGGCCCTCCAAAAAAGCCCGCGAATATCCGCTACAGTTGTTTTTTATTATTTGCTGGGAACGAACCCTCCTGTGTGAGCGGATACTGGAGCCAGGCAGTGGTACGTGCTCCAGCCTTGGAGGAGTATTTTAGGAAATAATCAATACAAGATGCACTGGGTTTGAGCCACGATAAGAGTCATAAATTTTGACAGTCTGCTGCTTGATAAAATTAATAATGCTTGAGAGAAACATTGTAAAAATCTATGGGAGGGAAAGCAGAGTGTGTCTGGGGAGAGAGTCTAAGCCAGTGTGGAAACTGTCCTCCAAGGAAGGTCGGCTCCTCCTCCCGCCGGTGGGGAGGTTTACACGCACATACGCACATGTACACACAGGCATACACACACCACACACATATGCACTTGTGCACATGGGCAACAAGCACCAGCTTTGTTGGCTGTGTCTCAGAAGAGACTGGTGAATCAGAAAGGCTAGCATTAATTCCAACAACAGATAATTGGAATTACCTTTGGAAGAAATGCCACCTGCCTCTGAAATTCTAAAATAAAACAGTGACAGTGTTCTTGCCCTGTCCCACTTCTCGCTGGTGGAGAAGAGCGTGCTTGTGTAGCTGTGGGATTCGAGGCTGCTGTGCACAGCAAGGGAGAAGAGGGTAACATAGGGTGACCAGACCTCATGGTTTTTAATCAAAGCCCTGAGATGCTCTGTGGTTAGAAAGGAAGGGGAAGAATACTGCTTTTCCTGTGTCCAGAATGTTCCCAAATCTTCCAAATCCTCTGTCTGGGAAGATTGTCCAAGACATCAAGATTGTCACCTGGACTTGTGCCAGCTGCTCACTGTTGGTGGGAGCGTCGGTGAAGAGATGCTGCAGGTCTGAGTTGCTATGTAGAACCGTGGTAGTGGTGAGGGGGCCCAGGGACAAACTTGGTTAAGGCCATGTGAGGCCAAAGGGGAGTCCGCCAGGGGCTGGCCTCCATGCACATGCAGTTGACTTGCTATCGTGTGAGTCTTTAACTACTTCGTCTGTGGTCAGAGACCAGACGACCCCATTAAATAAGGATGAACAGATGTTCACTACCATATATAAAAGAGATAAACAACAAGGTCCTACTGTACAGCACAGGGAACTTATTCAATATTTTGTAATAAACTATAATGGAAAAGAATCTGAAAAGAAAAAAAATATATATATATATGTAAAACTGAATAATTTTGCTGTACACCTGAAACTAACACAATATTGTAAATCAACTATACTTCAATAAAAGTTTTTTAAAAAGGGATGAAAACATTGGCTACTGTTCAGTAGAGTGATGGAATTACTCTTAATTTAAAAATTGCTTTTGCTGTGTTGAATTTTTTATTGTAAAAGTAACATCTGTTTATTATTTTAAAAAATGTTAATTTAAACGGTCAGAAAAAACCATAAGGAAATCTTGACATTGGGTCTGTCATGTTTTCAGGCAGAGAAAACAAAGAATTTTGTCAGTCGGAGCCTGGTCATAGGAGAAGTCCTCTCATAGCAGACATGGCCACAGGAATAAAGGTGAGAGACACTGGGCAGCCTGCCCTTCATGAACTGATGGTTTTGAATGACAAGGAGTAAAAAAAAGAAGAAAAAAAAAAGACTCCATAGGCATCAGGCTATTCCTGCACTAGATGTTTATAAGATGGTACACCTTTCAACCCATCCCCCTTGGGGACTTGCAAGACTTCCAAGACTTCCTCTTCAACCATTATACTCAATACTGTATTTGTTTTTCTTTGCTTTTCTTTTTGTATAGCTTTTTTGCATTTATGTCAATCAATTTCCTTTATTCTAATTTTATACAGACAGTATCGTAGTCATTTGTGATGTACTTTCTTCACTTAAACATTATCACTAAGATTGATCTATATTGTTGCATGCCACTGTAGTCATTTTGTTTATTTTTTAAAAAATCTTCCTATTTTGAAATAATAATGCTCACAGGAAGTCACAAAAGTAGTACATAGAGTCATGTGAACCCTTCACCCAGTTTCCTTCAGTGGTGATATCTTATGTAGCTGTAATGCAGTATAAATCAGGAAATCAACATTACTACAGTACTGTTGACTGTAGACCTATTCAGATTTCACTAGTTTTTACACTCAGCTGTGTGTGTGAGTTTGTGTGTGCGTGCACATGTGTAGCTCTATGCAGTTTGGTTCCATATATAGTATCATGCAACCACTACCACAATCAAGATATAGAGCTGTTTCATCATCACAAAGAAACTTATAGTCGTGCCCATTTTCTTTTTTTTTTTGCGGTACGCGGGCCTCTCACTGTTGTGGCCTCTCCCGTTGCGGAGCACAGGCTTCGGACGCGCAGGCTCAGCGGCCATGGCTCATGGGCCCATCCGCTCTGCGGCATGTGGGATCTTCCCGGACTGGGGCACGAACCCATGTCCCCTGCATCGGCAGGCGGACTCTCAACCACTGCGCCACCAGGGAAGCCCAGTCGTGCCCATTTTCAAACGCATACAGCCCCTACCCTATCCCTGTCCTTTGGCAACCACTAATCTATTCTCCATCTGTATGGTTTTGCCATTTCTAGAACGGTATATAAATGGAAGTTCATTAATTTTTGACTACAGAAAGATATTCCTTTGGGTGAATGTGCCACAGCACTTGGAATTCTTAGACTTCTCCATTTTTGCTGATAAAATGGGTATAAAATGGCATTGCACTGTGGGCTTGCTTTGCATATACCAGCTCACCAAGGATGGTAAACAGAATAGCTTGAAAGGTGTGACTGCCATGGCCCCTTCCTGTGCCCTGAGCCTCCCAGCAGGCATGCGGCCCTGCATTTGCCCTCTTCTCCCTCCCTGGACACCACTGCATCACTAAATCAGTCCCTACATGTAAATATCCAGTCCTCATATCCCCAAAGGGGAGAAATTATAATTAGAAAATGATGAATGAATGATCAGACAAGAAAGTAGGTCAATCATTGATGAGTCCAAGATGGAAACTCTTTCTGTTCTGCAATGTAGACATTTAAAAATGGGTAGGAATTAAAAACGAAGAAATCTGTGAGCACCAGCTGCAGTGAGGGCAGCCACCATTAGGTCCTTTGGGGAAAACTGGCTTCCCTATGATTTCATCCAGGCAGGGTCTCTTCTCTCTGGGATGGGTTGGCTGTGGCTTCCAGAGAGAAGAAAGTCAGCTGAGATGCAGCAAATAGATCCTCCTCTCAGAAATCCTAGAGGGTCCTGGTTGAGACTCATGATCCTCCGTTGGTGCTTTTACCATATGCCCACACCTGCCTTTTCTTTAGCAAGCCTCCGGTGGGCCATGACCATGGGAAGTCTTCATGGGGTGTTGCAGCTCTCTGGGTGGGGAGCCCTCTCCTCTCCACCTCCAGGGTCTTGCACTGAGCCTGGTGCACACAGTTGCATAGGGAATGTTTGAGCAAATGAGGGAGGGGCAGCTTGTAGTTTCAAGCAGGACTTAAGAAACATTTCAACCCATTGCAATATGTGGACCTTATTTAGATCCTGGTTCAAACAATAGACTGTAAAGAAAAATTAGACATCAGTTGGGGAAATTTGAAATTGGATATTTGGCAGTATTAAAGAATTATTATTATATTTGAGGTGGAATAATGGTTGTAGGGTCATGCTTTTAAAAAAGTCTTTAGGGCTTCCCTGTGGTGCAGTGGTTAAGAATCCATCTGCCAATGCAAGGGACACAGGTTCAAGCCCTGGTCCGGGAAGATCCCACATGCCACAGAGCAACTAAGCCCGTGAGTCACAACTACTGAGCCTGGGTGCCACAACTACTGAAGCCTGTGTGCCTAGAGCCCGTGCTCTGCAACAAGAGAAGCCATTGCAATGAGAAGCCCATGCACCGCAACGAAGAGTAGCCCCCACTCTCTGCAACCAGAGGAAGCCTGCGCACAGCAACAAAGACCCAAAGCAGCCAAAAATAAATAAATAAAATAAATAAATTTTTTTTAAAAAAGAGTCTTTATTTTTTACAGATGCATAGGAAATACTACTTAGGGATGAAATGATAGGATGTCTGGGATAAACTTCGAGATCATCTGGGGTATAGAATGGGAGGGTGAATTGGGGGAAAGATGAATAAAATGGATCATGAACTGGGCATCACTGAGTTCATGATACTCTTCTATTTTGTTTGAAATTTTCTACAATAAAAAGCTCTTTAAGAAAGTTTTACTCCTGAGTATCCTAGAAGGAAATTTGAATAGATTTAAAGGACTGGATCTTTAAAAATGCTTCTCTGGTCACATCAGTCTCAGCTGAAAACCCCTTCCTGTTAGCTTTAGAGAAACCCTCCAACCCTTGACATGTCTCACAGGTTCTCGTGTGGTATGGCCCTACACTCACGTCTCCAGACACCTTCTGTGCCACGTAATCCTACCCGGGAGATCTGCTGTCTTGAACTTCTTTCGGTCCCTTGTTTCCATATTTGGACCACTCATGCTATCAACCTAGAATGATCTTTTCCCCTCCTTCACCTGCCTGACACCTGCTCATTCTTCAAGTCCCAGTTCAAGTGTCCTTCCTTCAGGTAAACCTCCCTCAAGCCTGCAGTTTAAATCCCACCTACATGTCATCTGTCTTTGTGCCTTATAGTATTCTGTCATGGCATGTACCCATTTTTTTTTATGATCAAGTTTTTTTCGGAGGGGTTTAAGATTAAGTTTTATTGGAGTATAGTTGCTTCACAATATTGTGTTAGCTTCTACTGCACAGCAAAATGCAAGGATTCTGCAGTATATGCAAATCAATCAATGTGATACACGTGATACACAATTAACAAATTGAAGAATAAAAACCATGTGATCATTTCAATAGAGGCAGAAAAAGCTTTCAACAAAATTCAACACCAATTTATGATAAAAACTCTCCAGAAAGTGGGCATAGAGGGAACCTACCTCAACATAATAAAGGCCATACATATATGACAAACCCACAACAAACATTATTCTCAATGGTGAAAAACTGAAAGCATTTGCTCTAAGATCAGGAACAAGACAAGGGTGTCCACTCTCGCTGCTATTATTTAACATAGTTTTGGAAGTCGTAGGCATGGCAGTCAGAGAAGAAAAAGAAATAAAAGGAATCCGAATTGGAAAAGAAGAAGTAAAGCTGTCACTGTTTGCAGATGACATGATACTATACATAGAGAATCCTAAAGATGCCACCATAAAGCTATTAGAGCTAATCAATGAATTTAGTAAAGTTTCAGGGTACAAAATTAATAAACAGAAATCTCTTGCACTCCTATACACTAAAAATGAAAGATCAGAAAGAGAAATTAAGGAAACAATCCCATTTACCATTGCAACAAAAAGAATAAAATACCTAGGAATAAACCTACCTAAGGAGGCAAAAGACCTGTATGCAGAAAACTATAAGACACTGATGAAAGACATCAAAGATGACACAAACAGATGGAGAGATATACCATGTTCTTGGATTGGAAGAATCAATATTGTGGAAACAACTATACTACCCAAAGCAATCTACAGATTCAGTGCAATCCCTATCAAATTACCAATGGCATTTTTCACAGAACTAGAACAAAAAATTTTACAATTTGTATGGAAACACAAAAGACCCTGAACAGCCAAAGCAATCTTGAGAAAGAAAAATGGAGCTGGAGGAATCAGGCTCCCTGACTTCGGACTATACTACAAAGCTACAGTGTTCAAGACAGTATGGTACTGGCACAAAAACAGAAATATAGATCAATGGAACAGGATAGAAAGCCCAGAGATAAACCCACGCACCTGTGGTCACCTAATCTGTGGCAAAAGGAGCCCAGAATATACAATGGAGCAAAGACAGCCTCTTCAATAAGTGGTGCTGGGAAAACTGGACAGGTACATGTAAAAGAATGAAATTAGAACACTCCCTGACACCATACACAAAAATAAACTCAAAATGGATTAAAGACCTAAATGTAAGGCCAGACGCTATAAAACTCTTAGAGGAAAACATAGGCAGCACACTCTCTGATGTAAATCACAGCAAGATTTTTTTAAATTAATTAATTTATTTTTGGCTGCGTTGGGTCCTCGTTGCTGTGCATGAGCTTTCTTTAGTTGCAGCGAGTGGGGGCTACTCTTTGTTGTGGTGCGCGGGCTTCTCATTGCAGTGGCTTTTCTTGTTGTGGAGCATGGGCTTTCTGTTGTGGAGGCATGTGGACTTCAGTAGTTGTGGAACGCAGGCTCAGTAGTTGTGGCTCACCGACTCTAGAGTGCATGCTCAGTAGTTGTGGTGCACGGGCTTAGTTTCTCCATGGCATGCGGGATCTTCCTGGACCAGGGCTTGAACCTATGTCCCCTGCATTGGCAGCTGGATTCTTAACCACTGCACAACCAGGGAAGCCCGCAAGATCTTTTTTGACCCACCTCCTAATGAAAATAAAAACAAAAATAAACAAATGGGACCTAATGAAACTTAAAAGCTTTTGCACAGGAAAGGAAATCATAAACAAGATGAAAAGACAACCCTCAGAATGGGAGAAAATATTTGCAAATGAAGCAACTGAAAAAGGATTAATCTCCAAAATATACAAGCAGCTTATGCAGCTCAATATCAAAAAAAAAAAACCCAATCAAAAAATGGTCAGAAGACCTAAATAGACATTTCTGCAAAGAATACATACAGATGGCCAACAAACACATGAAAAGATGCTCAACATCACTAATTATTAGAGAAATGAAAATCAAAACTACGAGGTATCACCTCACACGGGTCAGAATGGCCATCATCAAAAATCTACAAACAGGGCTTCCCTGGTGGCACAGTGGTTGAGAGTCTGCCTGCCGATGCAGGGGACACGGGTTCGTGCCCCGGTCTGGGAAGATCCCACATGCTGCAGAGCGGCTGGGCCCGTGAGCCATGGCTGCTGAGCCTGTGCGTCCAGAGCCTGTGCTCTGCAACGGGAGAGGCCACCACAGTGAGAGGCCAGCGTACCGCAAAAAAAAAAAAAAAAAATCTACAAACAATAAATGCTGGAGAGGGTGTGGAGAAAAGGGAACCTTCTTACACTGTGGGTGGGAATGTAAATTGATACAGCTGCTATGGAAAACAGTGTGGAGGTTCCTTAAAAAACTAAAAATAGAGATACCATATGATACAGCAATCCCACTACTGGGCATATACCCAGAGAAAACCGTAATTCAAAAAGACACATGCACCCCAATGTTCATAGCAGCACTATTTACAATAGCCAAGACATGGAAGCAGCCTAGATATCCATCAACAGAGGAATCGATGAAGAAGATATGGTCTGTATCTACAGTATACCCATTTTGGATTGATGTATTTATTCACAGGTCTGTTGTTTGTCTCTTAGCACCACTAGAGGGCAAACTCCTTGAAGACTGTCTCTGTCTACAGTCTTGGTATGTAGGAGGTGTCAGTACATGAATATTAAATGAATGCATAGAATCAAAACTGTATGGCAGTTACTGAAAAGGTTAAATTTAGAATTACCATATGATCCAGG
The DNA here is from genome assembly GCF_964341445.2 of Mesoplodon mirus. Classification (NCBI taxonomy): domain Eukaryota; kingdom Metazoa; phylum Chordata; class Mammalia; order Artiodactyla; family Ziphiidae; genus Mesoplodon; species Mesoplodon mirus. The sequence continues at coordinate 14,078,333 of NC_138990.1, read as the reverse complement.
AGTTCCACTCCTAGGTATATACCCCAAAGAATTAAAAGAGGGACTCAAATAGATACCTGTATACCAGTGTTCGTTGGCAGCATTATTCACAGTAGCTGATAGGTGGAAAGAAACAAGTGTCTGTCGACAAATGAATGGATAAACAAAATATTGTATATATAAGTGTCTGTCAACAAATGGATGGATAAACAAAATATTGGAGGTACCATGGAATATCATTCAGCCGTAAAAAGGCATGAAGTTCTGATACATGTTACAACACGAGTCTTGCAAACATGATGCTAAGTGAAATAAACCAGACCCATAAGGACAAATACTGTATGATTCCACCTGTGTGAAATTTTGAGAATAGGCCAATATACAGAGGTAGAAAGTAAATTACAGGTTCCCAGAGGCTGGGGGAAGAGGAGAATGGGCACAGGTTGTTGGGGGGTGATGAAACAGTTTTATAAGTAGTGGTGATGGTTGCACCACGCTGTTAATGTACTTCATACTGCCGAACTGTACGTGTAACAATGGCTAAAATGGCAAACTTTATGTTATAGGTATCGTATCACAATAAAAAAATTTTGGAAAATTTAACAAAAATGATGATTCACCCTGTTTGCTTTCCCACACATCATTCATTGCAGGGGAATTTTTTTTCTTGTGCTTGGACACCCTAGACAGTTAGCGGAACGTGTAGGTTGTGCCTCTGGTCCAGCCCAGGAGGCCATGGCTGCCTTTCCTGTTGGTGCTGGAGGGAGGCTTCCAGGGAGGGGACGCAGTGCCTCGGGAGCAGGTTGGTCACGACTTCCCCAGATCTCGGTGCCAGCCCAAGGCCCCTGCTGGCTTTCCTGGTCACCTGAGCTAGCCATCAACCTGAGCATCAATTCATCAGTGTCATCTTCACCCCGCAGGCCTGAGCGCCTTCTCTCTGCCGCTGGGTCCATGTCATCCAGAGGCTCCAGGCATCCCTAAGTGCTTTGGACAAACACAGTTGAACTCATGCAGCCAAGTGCCGGCTGAGCCAGGGGCTGCTTGGAGAGTGACTCACAGTGAGGGGGCGGGAAAAGGACAGAGGTGCCAGGGAGACTTTCTCTCCTGAGGGCTTTGAATCCCCACTCTAGCTTGGGAGCCAGCCCAAGGTCTCCCGCCAGGCAGGCTGATGCAATCTGGACGGACTCTACAGCCCAAAGAAACATGACCTGCTTCCTTTTCTTCTTCCCCATGACGGCTAGCTTTCTGCCTTATATGAGTCATCTCACTCTGTCTTAGTTTGCTTGGGCTGCTGTGATAAAATGCTGCAGATCTGCTGGTTTAAACAACAGAAATGAGTTTTCTCACAGTTCTGGAGGCTGGGAAGTCCAAGATCTAGCTGTCAGCTGATTCAGTTCCTGGTGAGGGCCCTTTCTGGCTTGTAGTCTGACCACCACCCAGCGGCTCACCGTGGCGGCCACTTTCTGGGCACCTTTGGTCTGCCTGCCAGGCTGGGCTCCATGCCCCTTACAGGAGGCACCTGCTCAAAGTGTACATTGGGCCAAGGAGTCGTCTGCTTAGAGCCCTCCAGGGGCTCCCCCATTTGGTCAGATTCCCTGCGCTTCGGAGCATGTGGCTTTGGCAACACACGGGTCAGCACGTGGGGGAAGAGGCCCACGTCTGGACGGACTGTGGGAACCAGGGTCCCGCAGGCACTGCCTCGGTTAACTCCTGTAGTTTTCCACAAACCTGTGGGTTTCACTCACCCAGCCCAGTGCTCCTACTAATAGCGTTTAGTGAATGGAGTCTTTCAAAAAGTGGCTGAAACACTCATTGTTTTCCCCTCTCCAAAGAGAAGGAAAAAATGTAAAACCTAGGAAAACTATACTGTAAAGAACGTTTTAGCCACCAGCCAAAGAGATTTAAGGCTGGAAAATTCAACCTGTTTTAGTTTTAGAAAAATATTTTTCTTTAACTTGATTTCCAAGAGGGTTTAGGGGGAAAAAAATCTACCATCTGGATGGATTCCATTTTCCTGGGTTGGAATTAGTAATGCAATTTGCAGGGTCGGCAGTGATTCCGAAGAGCAGGGCTCTGAGAAATCAGGGCGTTAAGCATCCTCCGAGGATACTTGATGATTCTCCAAATGAAAAGCACCTCCTATGTGAGATGTGATTAGTGAAATTCGTCTATTGTGATGTCAGAGCGTTTTACCTGGTCCAGTGGTGCAGTCTGAGTTGATGGGGCGGCGTTTCTGGAAGTTAGCGTCAGGCTGATCACACACGTGTGGTGCAGGGACTGGTCCTCACCAGAGGCTGATGACGGTTCTCAGACAGGAGCATGTGAAGATGCCATTTCTGCTGCTTCCCTGCAAGGTCTTCCTTGGGGGTCACTGTGTCCACTGGGGCTCATGCCATTGCAGTGACCCCAGAAAAAAGGCACCTGTTGGCTGCTATACTCGCAGAGTCCAGGGTATAGCTGGCTTCAGGGGTGGGTGTGTGGGACCTGGTCTCTCTCATCTCTCGGTTTCACCTCACCTTCATCCCCACACGTTGGCTTCCTTCACCAGCTCTCGTGATAGCAGGAGGAGCCCTGGCCTCCATTCTTCCAGGTTCCATTGCTTCCAGAAAGAGCTTCTCTTCACCAGTAGCTGACTCGTGTGTCCCAGTGGCAGCTCTGATCGGACCCATCCAGATCACGGGTCCATCCTGAAGCATCCCCGTTGGCCATGATGTTATGCAGTTCGGCCAGTCCTGGGTCCCAGGCTCATCCTAAAGCTGGGCTGGAGGTTGACATTAGCCATGAACCACTTGGACTGATTCTGGGGGAAGAGGGCTCCCCAGAGGGAAACTGGGGCTGTTTCTAGGAGTGGGGGCATGCTGACCAGCAGGCACAGCAAATGTCTGTACACCTGAGCTCTTACGTCTTTGCAGTCCATCCCCTGCTCCCTTCAAACGGCCCTGCTCGAGCCACCCTTCCTTCTCTTCTGAATCCTCGCAGCAACCGTATGAAGGGCTGTTAGGTGTCAGGAAGCTTGAGTGTGAACCCCAGCCCTGCACGCTTTCTCAGGTGCAGCCGTGTCCTCTCCTGAACCTCAGTGTCCCCATCTGTCACATGAGAGGGACGGTGTTTTCTTCCCAGGGGCGTCACGAGGGTCAGTGAGTATGTGGAGCCCAGAGTCTGGAAGGCGGGAGGGCTCAGGAAGTGGAGGCTCGTCGTTCAGTGCATTTGTCCGATGGGAAAACTATGTCATTGTGTCATTGTCCAAGGCCCCACAGCCAGCTAGTAGCTGAGCTGGGATTTGAGCCCAGCCTGTCTCATCCCGAGCCAAGTGCCTGCTCGTTCTGCAGCCTGGCCTCTTCCGTTGACCTTCCTGTTTGTGGAGGGTTTCTCCTGGTACAGCTCACCTCTGCAGGCACCTGGGGTCAGTGCATAAACGCTGTTGCACATCTTCAGTGTACCAGGCACTAAGCTAGACCCTGAGCAGACAAGGCAGAACGAACATTCAGAGCAGTCATTTGATGGGGTGAACCGGGCAGCCCCGAGGGTGGAGGACGGATGCTTCGTGCCCTAGGGGTGACCTCTCCAAGAGAGGAAACCGTGTGAGCTGTGTCTGCCCAGAGGAACTGGGGCTGGACAGGCAGTGAGGGGAAGGATGTGGATGCCTTGCCACTTTAGTGGGGCGTATGGAAAGCTTGATTAGCTGATCGGTGTTCCTTGAGTGGAGTTTGCCCAGTGGGTTTGGTCATCATTAAATTGTTGACTCTTGCTAACTATGGCCTGTAATCTCCTTGTTTCCAGCGTGGAATAATCTATTGGCTATTTGGTGGTGCCGTCAGGAATCTCGGAGGCCCAGCACGTGTAACTAAATGGCTTCAGCCACTCCAGGTATGGCACGTACCTCCATAGATATCATCTATGGAGAGACTTAAAAATTCACAGTAGTTAGGAGTGTGTGTGTGTGTTTGCAGAAAAAGAAAATAAAACAGAGAATTAGTGCCAGCCAGAACTTCGTTTGAAAGGAGAATTTAAGACTACTTTTTAAAATTGCACTGAGTCTGTCATATTGTCATCACATTAGCTGTCACCAGACTGAATTTTTACAATTATCTCCAACTCACCGCTCCCTTTCTCGCCGACATTCTTAATGATCTGAGAGGTAAGCAATTAGAGCAGCCGTCTGACTAGCTGATTCCCTTCTAACACCCAGTAAACTCCAGGAGCAGAAATACACGGGGATGTTTGCGATGACTGAGAGGGGCCACAGGAGCAACGTGAGAAGGATCCAGATGGAAGCTGCCTTTGACCTCTCTGCACAGGTGAGGATTCTGCCCGTTGGCGGTTCTAGGCAGCGGACCTGTACACAACGGACTCTCCTTTCTCCCGAGTCCACCTTCCCCCCTGCTGTGTGTGCTCTCAGGCGAGAGGGTGCTCAGATTCAGAAGAAACGCCTAAGTGCTTTAGTGGACATAGGCTCAGCCTTCCTGAGTCTAACACCAGCCAACACTTACACAGCACCTACTGTGGGACGGGCACTGCTCCAAGCCCGTTATGTCCACTCATTAACCTAATGCTTTGGAAAAACTCGGTGGGAACGGGACCTAATCCATTCTGTGGTCCTTCTTAACAGTAGCAGGTAAATGGGTGGAAGAGCGGTCTCTGTCGGCGTCTTCCATCGCACCGGGTGTGATGTGTGTGGCAGGAGGACGCTGTGTGTGCTGGGGCCTCCTTCTGGGAGCCAGGTCCTCGGTGCTGGCGTGATGCAATGTCTGTACCTGTGACCTGCACACAAATCCGCATGGCAACCGAAATAAAATTTCACAGCACAGGGGCTTCCCTGGTGGGGCTATGGTTAAGAATCCGCCTGCCAATGCAGGGGACACGGGATCGAGCCCTGGTCAGGGAAGGTCCCACATGCTGCGGAGTCACTAAGCCCGTGCACCACGACTACTGAGCCTGTGCTCTAGAGCCCACGAGCCACAACTACTGAGCCCACGTGCCACAACTACTGAAGCCTGCGTGCCTAGAGCCCGTGCTCCGCAACAAAAGAAGCCACTGCAGTGAGGAGCCCACGCACCACAACGAAGAGTAGCCCCCTCTCACCGCAACTAGAGAAAGCCCGCGTGCAGCCACAAAGACCTGATGCAGCCAAAAATAATAAATAAATTCATTCATTCATTAAAAAAAAAACAACAGTAAAATTTCACAAAACAAACTGACTTTATTATATGGGGTGAACTCCAAAATGTTGGTAAGACCCTCTAACTTGACATCTCTCCACAAATGGGTCACAGCAAAAACCGTGCTCTGTAAATCCCACCCCCGTCCCCATCTCTTTAGCTCCTATTCTCAACACCCTGGCGGGTGTTGCCTCATACATGTGCGTGTGGTGACTCAGTCTTCATTTTGGATGAGGTTGTCCTTTGCTTTTGTTGTTGTTGTTCTTTTCTCTTTTCTTCCCTCATTTTAAAAAAGTTTTTTTTATTGGAGTAGAGTTGCTTTACAATGTTGCATTAGTTTCTACTGTACAGCAAAGTGAATCAGCTATACGTACACATATATCCCCTCTTTTTTGTATTTCCTTCCCGTTTAGGTCATCACAGAGCATTGAGCCAAGTTCCCTGTGCTATACAGTAGGTTCTCATTAGTTATCTATTTTATACATAGTATCAATAGTGTACATATTTCCATCCCAATCTCCCAATTCACCCCACCTCCCCCCTTTCCCCTTGGTATCTATACACTTGTTCTCTATGTCTCTGTCTCTATTTCTGCTTGTAAATAAGATCGCCTGTACCAGTTTTTTCAGATTCTGCATATTTGGAATCTGGAGTTTTGTTCCCAGGATTTTTCTGACCCAAGAATGCTAGATGGAGGTGGTCAGCACTTAGAATGACAGATGCAGGTGAGGATTTTTTTTTTTTTTTTTCCGGTATGCAGGCCTCTCACTGTTGTGGCCTCTCCTGTTACGGAGCACAGGCTCCGGACGCGCAGGCTCAGCGGCCATGGCTCATGGGCCCAGCTGCTCCACGGCATGTGGGATCTTCCCGGACCGGGGTACGAACCTGTGTCCCCTGCATCGGCAGGAGGACTCTCAACCACTGTGCCACCAGGGAAGCCCCAGGTGAGGGTTTTGTTGGAGGATGTCCTGCCTTTCCTCTGTCCTGATGCTAGTTCTCTACAGCAGCCAGTGATGTCCAAGGTCATAGTAAGAACCAGAATAAGGACTGCCACTTTCTGAATGCTCCCTCTGTGCCAGGTCTGTGTCACTCTCTCTGTATAGTATAGTATACCACACTCCGTCACAGCAACAATCCCATGAACGTGGTAATAAGCCACTTCTGTGCATTGAGCACGTGTGCTAAGTGCCAGGCTAAGCACTCTGCATGCAACATTGTGTTAAATGTTCTATAATGTTAGAGGAAGATATCCTTGTCCCCATTTTACAGGTGGAGAAACTGAGGCTCACAGAGGTTAGGAAACTGACTTATGGCTATGCTGTTAACGAGAGAATCTCAGGTTCAAGGGGGATTGTCCTTAACAACTTAGCTTTCCTGATGGGACACTGACCAAACGTCTTTGGGGTTTTGGCTGCCCCATTTTTTCTCCCGAAACCGTGGTATTGAGGTCACCTTGCTGTCATCAAAGGGAAAAAAATCCCACTCACAATTCTTATTTATTTGTTTCTTCTTACAATTATTATTATTGTTTTTTTGTACAGAAATCATTTCCCTGTGTTAGTCCCATTTTCCCCAAACAGCATAAATGATTTAGCTCCCTGCTGCGCTATGGCAGCTGCCACTCTCGGCAGGGGAGTTGCAAAGTTGAAATCGTAATGATGAGAAGACACTGGTGAACGTGCTGCTTCCCGAGGGATGGAAGAAGCCCATCATAAGCTCAGGCCACTGAGGGTTGGCTTGGCAGGGAATGGCTTTCTCCTTCATTGGTTTCTGTGTTTTCCTCTTCATTTCCCTTTTTAAATGTTAGAGCATATCAAATGAGCCCTCTCTCCCTCCAGGGCAGTTTCAATCTCTTACATTTTTTGGTTGGGCATTCCTGTGGGTTGGTTGTTTTATTTTTATTTTTGGATGATGGATTGAGTAGCGGCATGGAGAGTTTCGAGGTAAGAGAGAGTTTTATTTTTACAGTTGAGGCAAAATCGCAAAAATAAATGAGGCTAAGAGCTCTCTGGCCAAGGCCGTCTCTTTGAGTGCTTGCAGGACCGACCGTTTTGTTGGCCTTCAACAGTTAAAATAGGAACCGACACACATGGCGTGCATTATTTAGATCCAGCTTTTTAAAAAAAATTTATTGGAGTATAGTTGATTTACAATGTGTTAGTTTCAGGTGTACAGCTAAGTGAATAAGTTATACATATACGTAGGTCCACTCTTTTTTTTTTTTAGATTCTTTTCCTATATAGGCCATTACAGAGTATTGCACAGGAGTTCCCTGTGCAATACAGCAGGTTCTTATTGGTTATCTATTTTATATATAGTAGTGTGTAGGGGACTGACATAGATCCAGCTTTAATGCCAGAGTTTTGGCTGAGGCAGACTTTCCACATCAAGTATTTTTGCCAGAAGTGACAAGTTTCCTTTCCCAGATCAGGTGCTGATGGGAACAGATGCCCTCTGTCCCGTCCCTGCCCCACCAGAGCTTTCCTGCCAGGCCAACCTTTCTCTGTTACTTCCCTTCCCACCCTAAGGTGTCAGCATCCCCTCAGCACGTGAGTTTTGTTGTTTGTTACTGCACCCACCAGACTCACAATAACTCCTTTCTTTAAGAAGTCCTGGCTGGCCTGATAAGACAAGGGCAGCGGCCTCCAGAGACTTAAACAGAGCTTGTCCATTTCTGTTTCTGAAAAGCCCTCGCCTGTGTTAAAAGTTTCTCTGTGCACATACGTGTCAGGGAATGTTTCCTTGGGCTCCAAGACTGTATTTCTTTGCCAGAGGGAAAGCGCAGCCTGTATACTTAAAAATCTGAAATCTGAGATGATCTTTACATGATCAATAGCTTGTCGGTTTGGTTCGGCCACATCTTCGATATTGTCAGCTTTGATTAAGTTTGCTGTTCTGCCTTTTCACCATTCCACCCTCCCTCCCCTGCTCCCCACCCACCCCGGACTCTCCGACCTGTCCCAGGTACCTGGTATCCAGAGCTGGCAGTTATGGTCCGTCTCTCCTTAACACGAGGTTGAAGGTATCCCAGGTGGTAAGCAGAATGAGGGAGGACCCAGAAGTGAATGGGGGCGTTTCCATGGTGATCCTTTTCTAGCTCCTGGAGAGGAAGAAAAAGAAGGCAGAGTCTTGAGCAGAGTGAAAACAAAAAAGTACATTTTTCCCCCTGCTTATTCTTAACCAGTACTAACTTCGGACTGTTTTGAGCTGGAATCCTTGGTCATATCATGGAGATGAGCTAGATGGCATGTTCTAAGATTCTTTCCCTGATAAGATAGAGAATTGTTGACAAATGCTTTTCAGTTTAAGGGCTTATCCATATGAGCTTTTGAGGGAACCTTTTATTATTATATTCATTGATGAGGAAAATGGAGAGGCAGGTTCTGAAACAATCATCCCAAGGCTTAAATGAGGTATTTCTTTTTATAAAAATCAAAATTGTCTGGGCTGAGATTCTAATCAATGGTAGGAATGGGTCACGGTTGCCTAGTAGTCTTGTTTGCGTCCCAGTGTGCACATTTAACCTTTGGTTAGTTAGCGGCCATTTAAACAACAGACCCATACCTTAAAGGTAAGCACCTTTAAGACCCAGGAGACAGTGGAAGGCATGAGGAACCAAGCGATTGGTCCAGAAGGGGCAATGCCCAGTAGACAAAATGAAATACATAGACATGGACTCATCGAACTAGGGGCCCCAGATCATTGGATGTTCCATCCTTTCTTGTGAATCTCAAAGGTGGAGTGTTTGGGGGCAAGGGGCGTGTGCAGAGCTGAATACATATCAGCAGGGCTTTTAGGGGTTTGGTGCTGGATTATTTAGAAGTCAGAAACTCAGTGTGGAGTAGTCTAGAGAGGAAGAAGCACAATGAAGAAAGCCTTTATACATTAAAGCCATAGGCTCAGACAAATAGTACACATGCCCGTGCAACATTACACAGAAGAGAGACCGGGAAGAAGTGAATGAACAACTTTCATCCATTGACAGGTGGCAACGTATTTTCCTGATTGGAATAGTCATTGACAAAGCACTTTAATTTCCAGTCATTTTCAGCGTTAAGGTGGAGGTGAACCGTGCACACTGCCGTGGTAGCATGGTGGTGTTGAGCTCACGAGGTTGAATTAGGCGACTTTGGGTCGTCTGCGCCTTTTCTGTGAAATCACCTGAGTGGGTGCCGCTACACGGCATGGATCTGCTTCACAGTGTTCATTGCACTGAACCCAGGAGTTGTAACGAGCCATAAGAAAGAAAACTCTGTTGCTTTGCTGTTTCTGTGTAGGAGTTTGTAATCGACACACCCTGCGAAAATGCTGAGGAGATGTACATTGGAAACGCTATGTACGGGAATTATGCAGCAGTCTTTGCCCAGCTCATCATAAACGGAAGATCTCAAGGTTTGTTACCGACACAGAAACCTAGGATATTTCCCTTTACTAGTACTATTCTCCCGTGAGTACTTTACACAGAAAACCCACCTCAGAGGGCTGTTTCTACCTTGTAAAAGAATTCAGCACTAACGTTATCTCCTAAATATACATGATGAGACGATTTATCATTACATTCAACATTAGACACTATAATGGGCAGTGCACAGTCATAGAACAAAATGAATTTCAAGATCAACATAATTGTACACTGTCCCAGGAAATGAGCAAAGCTTTGATTATATCTTTAGAGACCTTAGTGTCTCTTCACCTTCCTTAGGGCCCCACTGTTTCATCGTTCCTGTCCACGATGAAAATGGAAGCAGGTACCCACGAGTGACAGCTATTGATATGATGTATAAAGGTGAGTCCCCAGGTGACCCCTCTCCCACCCTTCTTTGCGCTTCCTGCCTGTTCCCTACCCCACCCAGTGAGAATCTAACCTAACTCACGAAAGCAGTGAAGGCAGAGAAGACTCTGATTTTGAAGCCTGATTAGTCTTCTGTGTATGGCAGTTAGAGAAGGTTGCAGACTGCCGTTTATGAACACGCATTGGTCCCATTTCTCCCAGCCTCTCCTGTTTACTAGTCATGAGGCAGCTCTGTCCCCAGCTGTTTCATCTCCTCTCTCCTTCTTGGACTTGTGGGCCCTCAGAGGGCAGGTTGATGTTCTCTCTTTCATGGCCCCGAGCCACCAGCCTCTGTGGGTCCTAAGGATTGCCTCCGTGGACTAGTTTGCTAGGGCTGTTGTACTCACACTGAGTGGCTTAAACAACAGAAATGTATTGACTCACAACTGTGGAGGCTACGAGTCCGAGGTCAAGGTGTCAGGGGAGTTGGTTCCTTCTGAGGGCTGGGATGGGGAGGGTATTCTCCAGACCTCTCTCCTTGGCTTGTAGGTGGCCATCTTCATGTTCACACGGCGTTCTCCCTGTGTGCTTGTCTGTGTCCAATTTCCTCTTTTTATAAGGACGCCGGTCATTTGAATGAGGGCCCACAAATGCCCTCATTTTAACTTGATCGCCTTTGTACAGACCCTTTCTCGAAATAAGGTTACATTCACAGGTATTAGGGGTCAGGACTGCAACATATGAATCTTGGGGGAGACACAATGCAACCCAGAATGCTTGGTGAGAGCAGGCCATGCCTGTGGGCTCCACTGGTTGTCCCCAGCCAAGTGAAGCCAAAAACGCAGGTGGGGGGGCTTCCCTGCTGGCGCAGTGGTTGGGAGTCCACCTGCCGATGCAGGGGACACGGGCTCGTGCCCCGGTCCGGGAAGATCCCACATGCCGCGGAGTGGCTGGGCCCGTGAGCTATGGCCGCTGAGCCTGCGCGTCCGGAGCCTGTGCTCCGCAACGGGAGAGGCCACAGCAGTGAGAGGCCCGCGTACCGCAAAAAAAAAAAAAAAAAAAAAAAAAAACCCCAAAAACCAAAACCCCCCGAAAAAAACGCAGATGGGGGGAGAAGGGAAAAAAGAGAGAAGAAAGAGCAGAAGAGAAGGGGGAGGAGACGATCCTCTGGAGGATGGGGCTAAGCTCACCCTGGCCCCGTAGGGATATTGACCACCGTGTGCCTGCAGGAATGGGCTGCAAGTGCTTTAGGTGACTGAGGCCCTGATCCCTTGAAAACACCTGGCGTGTCAAGTGCTGTTGAGAGTAGAGGGGTCACCCAGCCCTCATGAACTGGTGCCAGACATTCATGACACTGGCAAACCCAGAAAGTCTGAGCTGGTTTCCTTGTAAGCTTGTAAGTACCACTGTGACCTTGTCAAGGGGTGATGTTCTAAATAAGACCTGCACTAAAAAAAGATCTTTTCTCCCAGAGTAAGTCTCCCTAAGTGTGAGATGAACAAAAAATCGACCCCAGATTCCGACAGGTGTTCTGAGGAAATGGGTCTGGCAGATTTTAAGAAACTTCTTGGGAGGTGGTCACCCTACCCACCCACTGCTGTTTCTCTGGCCGTTTCCCAATGTCTTCTGGGCATTTGCTGTCACAAATTCACCCCGTGTTCTGGGGAGGAAGCGCTGAGAAGTGGGAGGAATTTGAGTTCTGTGTTCACTGGTGGGCGTAAGGGGCTTTCCTCCTTCTCTGTGTTCAGTCTGATGTTCTTTCAGTTGCCCAGAATTCTCCCTTTTCTAGTCACAGCAACTGCTCAGGTGGGAAGCTGTGTCCCCGCCAGACCCCACCCCCCAGCTGGCCTCAGAGCAGGTGGGCTGCCCAGAGGGTCTAGCATTTTCTCCTCTATTCTTGGTAGGGAGGAGGGGGCTGGAGAAGCAGGCACCACTCTTCATGGAAACAAGCAAACAGCATCCCCACCCCAAATAAGAAAGCAGCAACAATTCTGGAAGTGAGATAAAGGGCCTTGCGTTTTAGCAGCGACAGACCTGGGAAGTGGCCTGGACAGTATTTCTGATGCACATAAACTTGCCCCCTACAGCTCCGTTTCCCGTCTGCTCTCTCTAGGTCTGCATGGTGTTGATACCAGGATTCTGAGATATGACAAGGTTCGGAGACCAAGGGAGAACCTGTTGGAGAAGTGAGTAGTTGTTTCCTTAACTCGGACTTACTGTGCATGTGAGCTCTTTGCCCTCCTTCCCAGGCCTGGTTCCTGGGTCTCATGGGCTGTACATCCAGAGTGTCTTCTCATAACCTCTCCTACAATTTTACTGACAATTAATTGAGAAATGTAGGTAAGCAAATCAAAAAAAATTTTTAATTATCCCAAATGCTATCACCCAGACACAATGTTTGTTATACTTTCATATATAACACTTTAGACTTTTCTCTATGAGGTTATATCTAAAGAGAGAGAGAGATGTTTGATTTTCACTGAATGAGGTCCACTTAGAAATTCTATTTTTTATAACTTAAAACTTTTTATAAACTCTGTTTAACATTATATGTCCAATGTTTCTGTGCAACAATAAATACACATAGGCATTATCATTTTTATTTTTATTTATTTATTTTATTTTTGGCTGTGTTGGGTCTTCGTTGCTGCACACAGGCTTTCTCTAGTTAGGGCGAGCGGGGGCTACTCTTCATTGCGGTGCGCGGGCTTCTCATTGTGGTGGCTTCTCTTGTTGTGGAGCACGGGCTCTAGGCATGCAGGCTTCAGTAGTTGTGGCACACGGGCTCAGTAGTTGTGGCTCGCGGGCTCTAGAGTGCAGGCTCGGTAGTTGTGGCGCACAGGCTTTGTTGCTCCGCGGCTGTTGCTCCGCGGCATGAGGGATCTTCCCGGACCAGGGATAGAACCCGTGACCCCTTCATTGGCAGGTGGATTCTTAACCACTGCGCCACCAGGAAGCCCCTATCATTTTTAATATTGCCATAATAGACTGTTAAATGATCTATAAGTTATGTATCAATCCCTTATTGTCGGTATTTAGGTTATTTCCTTAAACATTTTTTTTGGCTATCATAAAATAATTAGTGTTACTGCCTCCTTTGTGGATGACAGCAGATAAGGTGCCATCCTTCAGCTTCAGAGACTGTTCTAACCAGTACTGATTGGGTAGATAATATCAGAGGTGCTTAGTGTCATTTCCCAGTATCCCTCAGTGAGGTCAGATGGGTGAAAGAGCGAGGTGAAGGTTGCTTCTACAAGTGCATTCCAGGGATGGAGCCCCAGGGGTTCACTATGCTCTTTGCAGAGGCTAAGAAACACCAATTAACTTTACTTTTCTCAGCAGCATTTCATGTATCCAATAAAAATCCTGAACTACAGTGATATTTAAATTTGTGAAGAAGCAAGCCATCAGGCTTGCTGCTTGCTTTCCTATAGATTTTCCTTTAACGCTTTACTCCTTTTTACTTTTTATTTTTAATTAATTTTTATTGGAATATAGTTGATTTACAACGTTGTGTTAGTTTCAGGTGTACAGCAAAGTGAATCAGTTATACATATACATATATCCACTCTTTTAGATTCTGTTCCCATATAGGTCATTACAGAGTATTCAGTAGAGTTTCCTGCACTATACAGTAGGTTCTTATTAGTTATGTATTTTATGTATAATAGTGTGTATATGTCACTCCCAGTCTCCCAGTTTATCCCACTCCTCCCTTTCGGCCCTGGTAACCATAAGTTTGTTTTCTACATCTGTAACTCTATTTCTGTTTTGTAGATAGGTTCATTTGTACCATTTTTTAAGATTCCACATATAAGTGATATCATATGATATTTGTCTTTGTCTGACTTACTTAATTCAGTATGACAACCTCTAGGTCCATCCATGTCGCTGCAAATGGCATTATTTCATTCTTTTTTATGGCTGAGTAATATCCCATTGCATATATGTACCACATCTTCTTTATCCATTCCTCTGTTGATGGACATTTGGGTTGCCTCCATGTCCTGGCTATTGTAAATAGTGCTGCAATGAACACTGGGGTAACTTTACTCCTTTTTACTGCCTGCAAGTTCTTGCCAGTAAATAAATGTCACAGATGCCAAAAGTTTAAGGAAGATATGGTGGAAACAAACTTAAAATGGACCAAATTCTGGTTGACATTTTTCCCTCTGTGAATTGGTAAGAAATGAAATAGAAACAACAAAAGCATCTTTGTAGTTGTCCTGGTGGGTGATGAAGGCCCCAGGCCTCCTCAGGAATGACCAGTGCCCATGCCAGCAAATCATAGGACCACCAGCCTTCCCCAGAGGTGCCTGTACCTTTCCTGGTGACTAATCAGCATCACTCCACTCTCGGAGATGGGGAAGAGGGAAGGAAAGCCACAGATTTGGAGTTCTCCACTTTTTACCCATACTAATAGGATCTTAGTGGACTGGACAGTCCTCAGCCAGAACCTGGACCCACTGGCTTAGCAATGCACTAGGGATTAGAAAGTCAGATTCAACCAGAAAGAAAAATGATAGGGAGCTACACGGTCTGTAGAAAATATGAGAATATATAGAATATTCTTTGGTAAGCAAGATTTGATTTAAAAGCCATTCCATTGGTATTTAAGCTGCACCCCAAATACTACAGAACAGTAGAGGCAACACACTTTGGGGGTGTTGGTTTATCATTTGATCAAAAAGGGGTCTGTAAGCAGATGTACAGATTCAATGAAATTCCTGTCAAAATCCCAGCTGCCTTTTTTTTTTTGAAAAAAGTGAGAAACTGGTTCTAAAATTCATATGGAAATGCAAGAGACTCAGACTACCCAAAACAATCTTTTTTTTTATTAGTTTCTGCTTTATAACAAAGTGAATCAGTTATACATATACATCTGTTCCCATATCCCTTCCCTCCTGCGTCTCCCTCCCTCCCACCCTCCCTATCCCACCCCTCCAGGCGGTCACAAAGCACGAGCTGATCTCCCTACGCTATGCAGCTGCTTCCCACTAGGAGAACAAAGTAGGAGGACTCACATCCCTGATTTGAAAAATTACTACAAATCTACAGTTATCAAGATAGTGTGGCATTGGCATAAGGCTAGATGTATGGACAATGGAAGAGATAGAGGATCTAGAGATAAATCCTTGCACTTACGGTCAATTGATATTCAACAAGGGTGACAAGATAATTTAATGGGGACAAATCGTCTTCTCAACAAATGGTGCTGGCACAGCTGGATATCATAAGCATGAAGTTGGACCTTTACCTCATATGATATACAAAAATTAACACAAGATGGATCACAGGTCTAAATGTAAGAGCTAAAAGTATAAAACCCATAAAAGAAAACATAGGTGTGCTGGGGCTTCCCTGGTGGTCCAGCGGTTAAGACTCCACACTCCCACTGCAGGGGGCCCAGGTTCGATCCCTGGTCAGGGAACTAGATCCCTCATGCCTCAACTAAGAGTCCACATGCCACAACTAAGACCCAGGCAGCCAAATAAATAAATATTTTAAAAAAAGAAGACATAGCTATAAATCTTTGTGACCTTGTTTAGGCAATGATTTCTTAGGCGTGACACCAAAAGCACAAGGAACCAAAGAAAAAATAGAAAAATTGGACATCACCAAAATCAAAAAACTTGTGCAGCAAAGGACACTATGAAGAAAGTGAAAAGACAATCCACAGAGTGGGAGAAAATATTTGCAAATCTTATATATCATAAGAACCTAGTATCCAGACTGTAAAAGGAACTATATTACAGCTCAACAGTAAGAAGACAAATGACCCAATTAAAAATGGGCAAGGGCTTCCCTGGTGGCGCAGTGGTTGAGAGTCTGCCTGCCGATGTGGGGGACGTGGGTTCGTGCCCCAGTCCGGGAGGATCCCACATGCCATGGAGCAGCTCGGCCTGTGAGCCATGGCCACTGAGCCTGTGCATCTGGAGCCTGTGCTCCTCAACGGGAGAGACCACAACAGTGAGAGGCCCCCGTACCGCAAAAAAAAAAAAAAAAAAAAAAAGGGCAAAAATATGAATAGACACTTATCCAAAGAAGATATTGAAATGGATAATAAGCACATGAAAAGATGTTCAACATCACTGTCGTTAAGGAAATGCCAGTGAAAACCACAGTGAAGTACCACTTTGCGCTCCCTTCATGACTGCAATAAAAGAAACCGATGATAACGAGTGTTGGTGAGGATGAGGAGAAACTGGAGCCCTCATCCATTGCTGGTGGGGATGTAAACTGGTGTTGTCAACTTGGAGAAGAATTTGGCCGTTCTTCAAAAGTTTAACGTCTTCATAGGACCTAGCAATTCTACTCCTAGGTCTTTACAAAGACGTTGTCTACAAGAGAATTGAAAATATATATCCACACAAAAACCTGTGTACAAATGTTCATAACAGTTATTCATAATAGCCAAAGAAAGTGGAAACAGCACAAATATCCATCAACTGATGAATGGATAAACAACATACGGTATATCCATACAATGGAACATCATCTGGCCATAAAAAGAAATGAAGTATCGATACATGTTACAACATGCGTGAACCTTGAAAACAGTGTGTCAAGTGAAAGAAGCCAGACACAAAGGCCACACTTTGTATGCTACTACTTATGTGAAATGTCCAGAATAGACAAATCCATAGAGTTAGAAAGTAGATTAATGGTTGCCGGGCTCTGGAGTGTAGGGAGTATGGGACAGGACTGCTATGGAAGGGGTTTCTTTTTGGGGTGACGAAATGCTTTGAAATCGAATAGTGGTCATGGTTGTACAACTTCGTGAATATACTAAAAACCGCTGAACTGTACACTTTAAAAAGGTGAAGTTTATGGCAAATGATTTGTATCTCAACAACAAAAAAGTAGATTGATGTGCCGTCTTTACACCCAGGCTCTGGTGTTGGTTTGATGATGGTGGTCCTCATGCCCCTCTTTGTCAGAGTCCACTGCTGAGTTGCAGGATAGTAGTGGCGGGAAATCTGCTCTTACTTTCCATGAGTTGAGCCTTTCTCAGCATCTCCTGGGGAGGCACTTGTCCTGCTCCCCACACTGCTGGACAGGAGGAGGATCCAGGATGGGGAACCCTGTGCGACTTCCCTGGGTGTGCTCGTGGGAGCCACCTGACCTCATTTCTAGGCGCCATGTTCTTCTCTTACATTAACCCCATCTCTCTTTCCCACCTGCCTCTCCCCCACCGCAGGTGTGGTTCTGTGGCTCCAGATGGGCAGTACCACTCCCCCATTAAGGACAAGAGTGTGAGATTCGGGGCCTCCCTGGTGGCGCAGTGGTTGAGAGTCCGCCTGCCGATGCAGGGGATACGGGTTCGTGCCCCGGTCTGGGAGGATCCCATATGCCGCGGAGCGGCTGGGCCCGTGAGCCATGGCCGCTGGGCCTGCGCATCCGGGGCCTGTGCTCCGCAACGGGAGAGGCCACAACAGTGAGAGGCCCGCATACCGCAAAAAGAAAAAAAAAAAGAGTGTGAGATTCAATGCGATGTTGGCAGTGCTGACCCCTTCGAGACTGGCTGTGACTTTCCAAACTACAGGCTCTATGGAGGTCACTGACTGATGTTAACTTCCCTCGCTGTTTATTCTCTGCACGTTCCAGGGGTAGGTAACAATGTCAGGAGTGGAGCTGCTTGAGCCATGGTTGCTGCAAGGTGGCCGGGGTTGCTGATTAGATGCTAGTGAGTGCCAGTTGGCGCCGCACAGAGGACCTTTCTGCAGCCTTCTCACCATGGGGTCCCATCTCCCTGCACCCCAGATGTGTGCTACTGATTACGGTGGGTGGAACATAGGTGGTGCGGCAACAGGGCCACTAAAGATGGTCCTGGGAGAATTGGTTGTTCAGAGCAAACACATCTTCTGGAAAAGCAGCTAAGAGCTGACTCGTGGATAAGGGCATGCGTGCCTTGGCTGAATTCACTGGGGAGCACTGATGCTCGCGCGGCTGTTCGGCGTGTGACAGTCACCATCACAGGCAAGAGTTCATGAGGCCAGACCTCCAGAAGCCAACTCTGCCTCCCATTTCCTCCCGCCCCCTCCTCTGTCTTGGTTTGGAAAAAGCAGCCAGGAGAGAAGAGCTCTGGAAGGCTGCCTGCTCCTCAAGGCACTGCACTGTCTGTTTTCTGGTCCCTCCCTGTCTCTTTGTAACTCTTAAGCTCCACTGAGCTTGGGAAAGCTGGAAGGAGAATTAACATACCCGTGAATATCCATCTGTGGCTTGAACCCAGATTCTCCATCAAGAAGGAATAAGTTTCATTCACCTGACTCCAGGCCTGACATCAGTGTGCAGCCACCTGAAAAGCAGGAAAATCCTTCCTTTCTCCCTTCTGCCGGGTCTGCACTGCTCACAGGAAGCCTGCCTGACCGAGCTCTCTCACGTGGTGCCCTTCCCGTCAGTGGGTGCAGCTGTGACCCTCAGCCCTGAGCCAGTGACCATCTGCCCGCCCGTGGGCGCTGCTTTTTGTGCTTGTTTTCGGTGGCTCTTCAAACTGAGTGGGGTGCGTATTCAGTTCTGAAGACCCAGGTCCAGAATGGCTCAGCAGGTCTCAGCTGAACCGGCTGAGTCAGTGAGGCCCCAAGAGAGCCTCAGGATGCAGGCCCAGGGGTGAGGCCAAGGCACTGGCACAGCGGCAAAGTACGGAGGAAAATACTTCTTACAAATCTGTGATAGACACTGTTTCAGCCATTTTCCAGACTCCAGAAGGAGGCAAGAGGAGAGAAAGCAGACGAGCCCAGAATTGCACTGCAGAGAAGATGGGACAGAAATCTGATCGGGGTTCTGTGCAGCGGGGACAGCCGTATCTGCACAATAGCCCCTCTGATCACAGCAGCCTCAGGGCCCCTCTGAGGAGAGCGCTGGTGAATATTAAAACCACATGCTGGTTCGTGGCTCTAAAGGTGCCGTAGAAACCCTGTGCTGTTACGTTTTGGAGTGGGTGATGTCGTGTGAAGGATGTCCACACTGCCAGGGACTGGTCCGCCCATTCAGGCCAGTGGTGGAGTCCTGGGGGGGCAGGCGTAGGGTGGTGTAGATGGGGCATGGGGGGGCCTTCTGGGAGAGACTTGATTTTTAAGTATCAGTAGATCTGGAGCAGTGGAGGTGGGGAGAGAGGACACAGAGTGGCTGATTTTTAAAAGGCACCCCTTCTCCATTTTCCTGAGCATTATCAAGTGGCCAGCCCCTGCCAACTCCGGAGCGTCTGGAGAGGAGGGCACATTTGGATCAATTCCTTTTTGGGCATCTGACACACACATTTCGTTCCTGGCAATGTACAGGCCTTATCACGATCGTGGGCTCTGAAATCAGAGAACCCTGGGCTCAAACCTCAGCCTGGTTGTGACCAGCCATGGGGGCGTGGGCCGATCAGTAGCCTTCTTTAAGCCTCAGTTTCTTCATTTGTAAAATGGGCCTTCTGATAATGGTGAGGCCTGGGTGAGGATGTGAGTGCGGGGCTGGCACAGAGCAAGGGCTCCGTCGCTCAGAGCTGTTGCTGATGTGATGGCAGCTCCTGCTGCTGTTACTGGGGAGATAGGCGTTGGCTGTGGGAAAGGAATAAATGGGCTTTTCCATGAAACAAATGCCTGGAGTCCTGGCCTCCAGGCAGCCAGGCGATCTGAGACGTTTTGCAGAGGTGCGTGGTGTCCCCTGGATTCCTGAGTATCTGAAGCAAAACACAATGGTTGTGAGTCGGCACCTGCCCTGTTTGGGAGGCAGGTTTGCCCGGTGACCAGGAGACCCCTCACAGAGCTGGACGGGCCTCAGACCCACGTGGTCCAGATACGGCCGAAGTGTCTTCCCTGACGGACCCTGGCCGCTGTGATCCTGGCCGCTGTGATCTCATCGCGAGCATCTCTGGCGAGGATGATCTCACCAGCTCTCTTGGCAGCTCCCTCCCCTCCTACAGCTTAAACACAGGACAGATGCTTTCTCAGCTGAAACCTGAGAAGGTCCTGCTTTTTCTGTGCTCGCTGATGAGTGGAAAACGGATCCCTTTCTCCAAAGGGCATTCCTCCTGTGTTAGAAAACTGTCACCATGGCTCCCCACGGTGACGTTTGCTCAAGGCCAGCACGCCTGGTCATTTTAAACTCTGCCCAGATGTGGTATTTTTCCCCCATGGTTATCTCTCATTTTCATAACGTTTCTCAATATCTTCAGATTTTCTCTTAAAGTCTTGCTGTAATAGCCATGCTTTCGTTTATGCCCCAAATGCCATGTCTGATTAAATGATGAGCAGAGACAAAAGGAAAAGGAAACTAAGGCATTTGGCAGGAGTTGGGGGGGGGTGCGCATTGAGAGAACTCTGCAGCCGAAGTTGGGGTGGGGGGGGTGCTGGGAAGCCTTTTCTGAAGGAGGAAGGAAGCTGGGGAGAGTCACGGTAGGTTTGGAGGCAGAAGCAGAGGAAGTGTGAAATGTACACGAGGTCTAGCCCAGAGTTTTGGGTCAATTTTGCATGGAAATAATATTCTAGCATAAGGCAAGCTGGTGCCCACTTTCAAAAGAGTCTCCCTAATCCTTTAAGTAGGTGTTACTCCGTAGCCGGGTCCCACCCTCAGGGTTTTGGACGCAGCAGCTCTGGGGCACAGCCAGAGAATCTGCATTTCTACCCAGTGATACTGAGGTTACCGGTCCAGGACCGCCCTTGGAGAACCACTGCACAGAACAGACGGATGCAGTTCTAAATTCCTGGCCCCATCCCAGCCACCCTGTCACCCTCTGTGGCCTCACAGTGCCTCCAGGATCAAGGCACATTCTCTTCCAGTTTCCAATGCCTTCCACGACCGACTTCTCACCCCGCCCACCTCGTGCGGCGGTGCCACCTGGCGAACCCGTCCCCACCTTTCGCCTGGTTAGTTTCCCGGATGTTTCAGAGCACCGGTACATGTACCTCCTTCAGAAAGGTCACAGTCCGCAAGAGGTCCCTCTGTCATGTTCCAAGGCTCTGCACTCCCCTTGCAGCGTTTATTGTGGTTATAACCGACTCACGGTGTGATAGCTGTCTCCCCTGCAAGCCTAAAAGCTCCACGCTGCCAGGGGCCCTGCCGGCCTCGTTCGCCGCCACGTATTCAGCCTCCCACACAATGCTGGGCACAGAGTAGGTGCACAGCAAATAGGACCTGAAAGAATGGATGAAGAATGAATCAGAATTCACATAGAAAGCACCTGGGTTAGTTCTTAGCGGAGATAAATTCTCAGTATGTGTCCCAACCCCTCAGCCTGTCGCCAGGGTGACTGGGACGGATGTTGCCGCATCTTCCTTCTAACTCTCTGTGGCTCTTCCGCCCAGAACAAGGTGTCTTCTTTCGTCCTTCCTGTTTGTCCTGTCCCTGGCACTACGCTTCGTGTCTGCTTCGTATGTACGTGCCGGCTTACGGCGCCAGGATGGGGCACTGCGTTGGCGCCCGTTTTGCAGTTAGGGATGAGGCCCTGGTGGTCAGGGAGTCACCCGGGGTGGGTGGGCACCTCGCACAGGGTGTCAGCGACACGCAGGGGCCATACTGCAGGGTCTGCGTGTTGAGTACAAGTCAGGAGTCCTGGACTGCCTCTCCGGTTCTGGATCCAGGGATCGCTGAGACCACGCCCACCCTGCCGGCTGCTGGGAAGCACCGTTTCTGTGGAGAAAGCTACGGCTTCTCTCGTTTCTCTGAGTGAAATGATCAGCTGGCCCTTGTTTGCCTCGCCTGCTTTTGGCAACTCTGCCGTGTGCTTGGTGAGGTCACAGTTAAAGCGGGGCCCAGATCCCCGCTGGGGTTGGGTGGTCGGCCAGGAGAGCCTGGGGGACCGCAGGCTGAGTCTTTGGGCCTCCCCAGCCAAGGGGACACCCTGCAGAGCACAGATGCTGGAGGCGTCAAGTGTCTTTGCTCTGTCAGGGTGAGACCACCACTCCTAACGGCGGGCAGGGAGGAGACCCCATGGTCATGGCCCCCCCGGGTGGGCTCAGGGTCTGCTGCCACTGGGGTGTAGTGGGCCTGGGGCTTCACTTCAGTTTCTCTGAGCTTTAGTTTTCTCAGTGCGTGAAATGAGGCCAAAAAAAAAAAAACTCCATCTGATGGAAACCTTGTGAAAATTCCATGAGTTAATTCGTCTCTTCACCATCACCACCACCACCAAGACTGTTACAAGAAAATAATACTTATTGAGCCTTTATTATAAGCCATGCCTGTCATAAGTGCTGTACAGGTGTTAACTCATTTCTCCTCGCACAACTCTGAGAGGGTTCCATCGGTACCCTCACTTCACATATGGGGAAACTGAGGCAGAGGAGGTAAAGGAATTTGCCTGAGGTGGGCACTGACTATGCTTCCTTGGACTTTGGTGGTCCTTGTTACGGTAGTAGATGGTCCCGTGTTTGGAAGGATGGTCCCACCATGTTGAGTAGATGAGATTGACATGTAGATATTATTAAAAGATACTGTAGAATTAAGGGGGAATAGGGGCAGCCCGATAGAGTGCCTGAATACCTGGGAGCCGTAGATGCTTGGTCACAGGTATGAGCTACTGAGTTAGCTGAGTTACAGCTCTGGGTCATGGCAGGCCACCAGCAGGCCGCTGAGTCCTTGCGTTAGGAAGAACCTCACCACAGGCATTATCCAGGACTGCAGCTGCCGGGAGCCGTGCCTGTCCTCATAGCCTTGTCCCAGTGCCCAGCGCTGAGCCGAGGGAAGGGAAGACGCCCCGTGTAAAGTTGCTGAGTTGAGAGGAGTGGGGTTGGCATGCCTGGAAGCAGTTGGAATGTTGTGCCTGTTCTAGACTCCGGAGTGAGGCCACTGAGAACATGGACTCTGGAATCAGCCTCTCTGGATTTGCATCCTGCCTCTGCATGGCCTTGGCAGGTTATTGAACCATCTCTACACCTCTAAAAATCATAACAGCACCCCTTTGTAGAGCTGTTGTAAAGCCTGAGGGAATTAATACCTGTAAGGGGCTTATACAGTAAGCAGTAAGTCCCCTACATATGAACGAGTTCCCGTTCCGAGACTGCGTTCATAAGTCCAATTTGTTCGTAAGTTCAACAAAGTGAGCCTACGTACCCAGCTAACTCTGTAATAGGTTTATAATACTTTTCACACAAATAATAC